>NC_134743.1:5000000-7500000 GCF_049634645.1 Pelodiscus sinensis | reverse complement strand
CTGACCCCGGCCTCCCCTTCTCCCTCCCCGAGGCCAGTCATGCTGCCTCTGACCCCCTTCCTCCCTGAGGCCAGTCGCACTGCCCCCGATCCTGACCCCGGCCTCCCCTTCTCCCTCCCCGAGGCCAGCCCTGCTCCCCAGCTCAGTGCGGGCCCCTGCTCTCTCCTTAGCTCAGTCCCACTCTGCCGACCCTGGCTCCCTCCTGGCTCCCTGCTCTGCCAGTCAGGCTGAACTGGGACTTTAGCCTCTCCCCGTTGTTCCTGGGGACTGTCAGTCTCAGGATCTTGATCTCTCATTTCCCCTGCCTTTCACTGAGTTTCAGTAAGGAGCTAGCGGCAATAATGCCTCTACTTTTTCCCCCACTCCTGTGCGGAATACATTTTGTTATGTGCACCAAGGCATGCACGGATGTGCACTGTTACGTCACGTGGAGTTTCACAGCATGGGAAGAAATCAGTGGAAATACAGAGAGCTTGAGTAGTTGCAAGTGTCCATTTTATTGCATAGCACGGAGCTAGCTAGAAAAAACCCAAACCAGCTGGGCTGACCCCCAGTGACCTAACGCAGTTACTATAACAACAAGATCTATGTCTACACCCAGTACACCACATGCACCACCACTAGAAACACATGCTACCGGCTAGCAAACTGGGCAGCATTTGAATGTCTCCTGGCTGGCCGCCCAAGAGCTCAGCTTGCAGGGAACACTGGCTAACCGTCCCCTTCCACCTGGAGAAGGGAGAGACAGGAAAGCAGCAATAGAGCATCTGCCTGGGGGAAGCCCGAATCCCATGCAGGAGTGGAGCCCTGTTCCTTGTTCCAGGCCCTTGCTAGAGTCCCCTCCCGTAGCTGCAGCTATGGCCGGCAGTTTTAAAAGCGGACTTACGCTGGCCCTGCAACCCGAGCGACTCTGTCAGTGGGTGCTTATCACTCCATCACCTCGAGCTGTTTAACCAGCTTGTTTAACCAAGGAGGGAGGGAAAGGGAAACCTTTGGCCATTTGAGGGTTGCGTGCCAATGGAGGGAAAGGGGATGGATAAAAAGGGGCTGAGCACACGGTGCTGCCTCTTTTTAAACCCAGGCCCAAAGATGTCCTGGAATTCTGGGCCACTGGCCTGAAGGAGACGGTCAAACTGCCTGGCAGCTGGACTTTTGGAGTCTTGTTATTCCTGGGCTCCTGGTAGCGATGGCTCCCATTCCAGGGGATTCCTGCCAGGTAGTTTACCTCAGACAGCAGCTTTTATTCTCCCGTGTCACTTCTCCCAGTATCTGAGACTTTGGTCATGGGGATCAAGCATTTAACATGATTCCAAGAGGAACCGGATGGTTCATCTAGCGAGCCAGGCTCACCGATATTTGAGTAGTTAATAAAAATCCCTAGTTGCTGTGTGTAGGTCTAAAAAGTGAAGGTTAGTATCATTAGTCTTATTTTACAGACAGGGAATAACCTCTCCAACCTGTGGGAGAGGCAGGAATAGAACCCAGGTTTCCTGATACCATAGTCAGGGCTTTGTTACCAGGCTACATCCTGTACTAGAAAGGATGGGCCTGAAGCATGGGCCTGGTGTAAGGCCTGAGGCCTGAACCAAAGTAAGCAAGAGTTAGCTGAAGAGAAACAGGCAGGCCGTGTCAAAAGCAGACGGTTGCCTGAAAGTCTTGGGACTTAACCCTAACTGTCTTGCCTGGAAAGGTTGAAACCATAGACAAAAGGTCCTAGAAAGTCTCCAGGAATGCTAGAGAAGCAGGAAGCGAGTTGACAGGAGGCCAGGAAAGAAAATGGAAACAGAATTTGGGGTTTTGAATTGGAAGCAGTGATGTGCCTGTTGTTGTGTGATCATGCCTGGAAGATGTGAATTAAGCCAGGAACCTGGGCAAGCAGAATCCAGCGACTTTCTTGGCTAGGGAAAGACTAAATCTTGGAACAAGAGAGATGTGAGTAGAACAGGGAATTTTTAGTCAGACGCTACTAGGTTATTTTCTTTATTTTTTTAGTTTGTTGGACTTCTTTTTGCTAAGCACATGTAACTATCCCCCTTTACCCTAGAACTCTTCAAACTGAATCCCAGGGAAGCGATTTTCTGTGTTTTAATCTTTCTTTTTTCAGTTTCTTTGTAACACCTAGCAACCAAATAGATACGCTGGAGGGCAGTAGATATGCTGGAGGGCAGGGATAGGGTCCAGAGTGACCTAGACAGATTAGAGGATTGGGCCAAAAGAAATCTGATGAGGTTCAACAAGGACAAGTGCAGAGTCCTGCACTTGGGATGGAAGAATCCCGAGCATAGTTCCAGGCTGGGGACTGACTGGCTAAGTAGCAGTTGAGCAGAAAAGGACCTGGGGGTTACAGTGGATGAGAAGCTGGATATGAGTCAACAGTGTGACCTTGTAGCCAAGAAACCTAATGGCATATTAGGGTGCATTAGGAGGAGCATTGCCAGCAGATCCAGAGAAGTGATTATTCCCCTTCATTCGGCTCTGGTGAGGCCACATCTGGCGTATTGTGTCCAGTTCTGGGGCCCCCACTATAGAAAGGATGTGGACGCATTGGAGAGGGTCCAGCGGAGGGCGACCAAAATGATTAGGGGGCTGGAGCGCATGACCTATGAGGAGAGACTGAGGGATTTGGGTTTGTTTAGTCTGCAGAAGAGAAGAGAGAGGGGGGATTTGATAGCAGCCTTCAACTTCCTGAAGGGAGGTTCCAAAGAGGATGGAGAGAGGCTGTTCACAGTAGTGACGGATGGCAGAACAAGGAGAAATGGTCTCAAGTTACAATGGGGAAGGTCTAGGTTGGATATTAGGAAAAACTATTTCACTAGGAGGGTAGGGAAACACTGAGATGGGTTCCCTAGGGAGGTGGTGGAATCTGCATCCCTAGAGGTTTTTAAGTCTTGGCTTGACAAAGCCCTGGATGGGTTGATTTAGTTGGGATAGGTCCTGCCTTGGGCAGGGGCTGGACTTGATGACTCCTGAGGTCTCTTCCAGCTCTATGGTTCTATGATTCTAAGTAATGTTTCACCAAGTGTATTTGTTTTGTTAATAGACGTCACATTTTTAAAACCATGATCTGATTCCTGCATCCTAGAGGGCGGAAGGTTCTGTATGCACGTGCCTAAGACAGCAAGCCATACTTCTAGGAGAAATTACAGGTTTTCAAGCTCTCTCTGGAGGGAGTGTCAAGGACAAGGAAGGTACCCCACAGGAGGGAATTCTGAAATGCGCCTGTCTGGTTCTCAAAGGGGTTTGTGCATTTGGATGATGGCAGCAACACCAACGCAAGCCTCCAGTGGCAGGGTATTTTAAAGTCTCTTGTGGGCCCCCACCTTCTGCACTTGGAGTGCCAGAGTGGGAAACAGCCTTGACATGACCCCTCTCCAATTTATCAACATCCATCTGGAATTCTGGTCACCAGAGCTGGGCACAGAACTCCAGCAGCAGAAGTTCAAGTGCCGAATAAAGAGGCTAAGTCGGTTCCCCACTCTGGCACTTGGAGTGCAGAAGGTGTGGGCCCAAAAAAGACCTTAAAATACCGTGTCTCTATGGGCTTCTGCTTCAAAACTCCCCAAGGTCACAGATTCCCTGAGCTTAGGAGGGTTGCTGCCTCTACCCAAGTGGAAAAAAACTTTTTCTTCTTGAACGCAGGAAGAAGTCACTTGGGAACGTATTCCAGAAGGGTACCCCAAACTCTTTTACACAAGAGCCAAAAGAAATCTGATGAGGTTCAACAAGGACAAGTGCGGAGTCCTGCACTTGGGACAGAAGAATCCCAAGCATTGTTACAGGCCTGGGACCAACCAGCTAAGTAGTAGTTCTGCAGAAAAGGACCTGGGGGTTACAGTGGATGAGAAGCTGGAGATGAGTCAACAGTGTGCCCTTGTAGCCAAGAAGGCTAATGGCATATTAGGTTGCATTAGGAGGAGCATTGCCAGCAGATCCAGAGATGTCATTATTCCCTTTTATTTAGCACTTGGAAAGAAAAAAAGAAAAATGAAAACAAACTGTAATTTCTGATAGCTGTCCTCTTAGTCTTAGGCAGGTATACACAGACCTCCTATTACTTTCCAGGATACAAAATCAGATCATAGCCTTAAAATAGGTGATTATATTAAGAAAACAAAAAGGTATTCATTTGTAAAGCTGACTTGGCTGCTAGGAGTTATAGCGCAACTGAGAAAAGAACAGATTAAAACACAGACAATTGCATCCCTGGGATTCAGTTTAAAGTTATAGTGGGGAGAGGAGGGGATATGGATTTAGCACAGAGGAGTTTAACCAAACAACAAAACAAAAAAATAACCTGATCGCATCTAAATAAACATTCTCTATCTACTCAAGTATCCACACTTCCAAGGTCCAGTCCAATTCTAGGCCCAGGTATTCTTTTTTTTAGGCATGATGTCCCTGCCCAGTTCAATTCATCCCCCCCCCCCATCCCCTTCCACAGCTCCAGGATTAAACTCACAAAGAAAAACAGCAGACAGATTCCCTTTTAATGCAGATCTGAACTCTTTCTTCTCACTGGTGCTCCTGGCTCCCTGCCAACACTTTCTAGCTAGCTAGGTTTAACCCTTTAGTCACTGAATACTGGGATGTTCAGAAAAGAACAGTGGGCTTCCCATCCATCACAGAAGCGAGACAACCTCTTTACTCCTGCTCAAGCGTTTCCTGTTTATACATCCCAGAATTACAATAGCTTTTTAAGCCCCAACGCCACAATGGGAGCTCATGTTCTGCTGTTTACCCACCATGACCTCTACATCTCTTTTCCCCGCCCTGCAAGTCTGGCCCACAGAACCATGGGAAGTGGCATAGGCTAGCCTGGGCCAGGGCAAAGGAACACGTGGGCCTTTCTCTTCTCCATCTCTCCCTCTGCATTGCACAGCAGGGCGCAGGAGTGCCAGGGGGCTCTGTGGACGCTGTTTGGCTTAATGCCAGCGAAAGCAGGGTCTACAGGAGTACTTACGGGCTCCTAGTGTTAAGAGCTGTGATGTGGTTGCCTCAGCAGCGTGGCTCAGTGCTTCTGTTCTTGGAGCTCTGGTGTTATCAGTGGTCAGTGCAGGTAACGCAGCCTGCTCCTGCTGCAGATCTCGCTGTTATGCACAAAGACCGACCACAGGCACCGTCTGGTGACAGAGGCACTTGGCCATGTTTATAGCTGTGTAGTCACAGATCTAGTGCCCTGGATTTGCGGTTACACGTGCACCAACTCAAGTGCACCAGGACGAGGAGCAATTCAGTCAGTAAGTCTCTGTTGTCCCTTCGGCCATGCAAAGGGGATAAGGCCAGGCACCCCAATATTTATAGCCTAAAATAAACTTGTCTGGTTTCGGACATTTGTTTGCTCCCTCCCCTTGTACCTAGTACCTTGAACCGAAAAATATTAGAGGAGACACTGTTGAGCATCCAGTGCGGATGCGTTCGGTGAGGCTAATCTTCGTGTTTTACCTCATCCCCGTTGCAGGGTTCCAGACCAAGGAGGATATCTACTGCCTCGCTTTAGCGAAGGCCCTGTACACTGTGCCCACGCCAGTGACTGCTGGGTTTTATGCACCATGGGGACATTGCAAAAACCTGCTCTTACACAAAATCAAGGGTGAGTACTGCCCCGGGGAACGTAAGACGGGGAAGGAACCTTGTGGGGATGGGGATTAGTGGATGACAACTATCTCCAAAGAGCCAGAGCCACCCGTACTCATTTGCCGATTATGCAATCGCATAGGGGACCTGAAAATTTGGAGCAGCACTGGGTTTTCATGTCCACTCCACCCACCTGCCTCTTCCTATCCATGGTCTGTGGCTCTGCTTCCTCCAGCAGCAGAAGTTCTAGAAGATCTAGTTAATTTACAAGTGACAAAGTCTGCTCGAGCTACTGGCAGAACATCGACGACATGGTAATGAAGCCATTTAACAGGCATTTGCCAACCTCTGCTAAATGTTTGCTGAATTTACTGTGAGAGTCGACAGGACCTTAGTTTAAAATGTGTTTGTTTATTAGTGTGTGGATGAGGATTATAAAATCACATCGCTAAAAATTCAACATCCATCTGGGCTGCTGTTGGGCAGATGGGCACCAGTTTAATAGAACGGTGTAGGATCCCATCAATCCTAAGGATGGCTTTGCCAAGAGCTACCCATTCTTGATTGCTTCCCAGAAGGGAGGGATTGTGAATCTGGAAGACCCTTCAGGAGGAGAGATTTAAGGCACTGCCAGGTACCTAACATATCTTCCTCTTTTATCTCAGAGAACATGGAAAACGAATCGAAGAAGAAAGACCAGGAGGAATTTCAGCGGACGCAGAAGATGCAGCGTGACAACACTGGCCGGGATCTACTCAAGCTCCTGTTACTCATGATCTTCTACCGGCCGGTCCTGATGGAGCAGCAGAAGTGGAGAAGGAACGTGAAACACGTCTTCATCCATTTCAGCGCCTGGGAGTACGCGGGCTGCGACCAGCTCTGGGCAGGCCTCATTACCACACTGTGCGACGGCATCGAAAGCCACTTTGGTCTCCTACCCATGAGCATTTACAGGACCATAGACAGGAAATGTAGCATCATCGAAAGACCAGGGGATCAGGAATGGGTTAGCAAGAAGTTCCTCTTCCTCCCGCTGTGGGTGTCTGTGATCCTTTTGATCATGGTAGCTATTGGGGTGGGTGGTCTCCTCCTAGTGTTTGGGATCCCCATAGGGGATGCCTCGGGAGACGCCATAGCTGTCGTGGAAGGCATTGGGGTGACCGCTGTCAGCGTCTCTGCAGCAGCTGCCATACGGCTCACTATCACAGTGGTACGAAACATTATCGTCACCCAGAAGAGCCAGCTGGAGAGACAGATGAACCAGACGGCTCTCAGCGTACAGCTGGGCTTCATGAGCTGAGTGAAAAGCGAAGTCAGGACAATCACTGGGTTCCTGCAGTACATGGAGATCTTCCAGCGGCGGAAGCTGCGGGTGGTGCTGGAGATCACCCACTTGGATACATGCAGCCCTGACAAGGTGGTGGGCGTCCTTGATGCCATGAACATCCTCCTCTCAGACGATGACGCCCCTTTCATCTCCATCCTGGCTGTTGACTCCAGCATCATTGTCGACTGCGTGGAAAGCTCCAAGTATATGTGAGGTATGGCCAACAACGGCTACGAGTTCTTAAACCGCATCGTCACCCTGCCCTTCTCTGTCCCTCGGATGGACTGCGACACCAAGCGGAGGCTGATCAGGAATATCATCGCGCGCAAGGAGCAGCTAGAGGCAGAGGTCGGCTTCCGGCAGGATGGCAAGATGGAAGCCAGCTCTGACTTCCTCAACATCTCTCGCTACCATTCGGCCAACCACGATGCCCAGAATCCAGTTGCAGAGGACAGCCAGATACCTCTCATGGTTGGAACCCCAGCGCTGGGAACCGGCAGCTGCGGGAAAGGTATCCGAGCCAAAGACCTCATTCAAGATGCTTTCGACTACCTCCTGGATGACGCCTTGAAGGAATTCATGACAGACAACGTGGTGCAGATGCGGCGCATCGTGAACACCGTCACCATCACCATCAGGCTGCTGGCGAGTAACATCCCCAAGGATGAAGTGTGTCCGAAGAAGGTGGTGGAATGGGTGCTCCTTGCCAACCAGTGGCCGTGCCGTCTGAGCTGGCACTTGCAGTGCATTGAGGATGAGGAGCAGAGGAGCACTTTCCTGTGCGGCAGGTTTCGGGTGGAGGAGGCCCTCTTCTACCTCCCCTTCACGGTCAATTTGGACCCATCCCTGAAAAGACAGATGGAGCTGCAACGTGGCAGCCACAGACTGAAACGGACAAAGAAATTCGACAAGCTCAGCGCCTGCACTCTGCTGGGTATGACGGTGGAGGATGTCTGCCGAGAGGTGGGTCACCCTTGGGTTTCCTTCCTTCGAGCAGGGCCAGCTGTCGATAGAATGTCCATGCCTCTTCATCGCAAGAAGCATGTCATTCATGTGACAGCAGCTGCCCACAGATGATGGCTACAGGCAGAGCCATCTTTGCAAATCGTGGGGCCCTGAATAATTGAGGGCCCTTCTGCAGGATTGCCTGGGCCTTTTCCCCTCATGCAGCTTCTGCTGGAGGTCTGGTCGTTCCTACTACCTCCCTACCCCAAGCAGGGCTCAGGAACTAGAGCAGAGTTGCAGATCCTCTCTGCTTGCTAGCTTGCTGCTGCTGCTGATTTGAACCCCGTAGCAGATTTGAACCTAGGCCCTCTAGGAGTGTGTCTAAACTACATGGCTCCGTCGACGGAGCCATGTAGATGAGGCTGATCGGCAGAGGGAAATGAAGCCGCGATTTAAATAATCGTGGCTTCATTTAAATTTAAATGGCTGCCGCGCTCTGCCGACCAGCTGATGATCAGCTGTTTGTCGGCAGATCGGGGCAGTCTGGACGCTTCCCCGTCGACGTGAAAGCCCTTTGTCGACCTCCCCGGTAAACCTCATCCCACGAGGCATCAGGGGGAGGTCGACAAAGGGCTTTCATGTCGACGGGAGCGTCCACACTGCCCAGATCTGCTGACAAACAGCTGATCATCAGCTGGTCGGCAGAGCGCGGCAGCCATTTAAATTTAAATGAAGCCGCGATTATTTAAATCGCGGCTTCATTTCCCTCTGCCGATCAGCCTCATCTACATGGCTCCATCGATGGAGCCATGTAGTTTAGACACACCCCTAGAGGCCTCGACAGCTGGAGCCATGAAGGCAGCTGGCTCCCAGCTTAGGATGTAGAGCTCCCTTGTTCTTATCTCTGGCTGTAAGAGGTCCAATTGCCACACGAAGGGACAGTGAACCACACACACTAGGCGTGTGGATTACACTGCCAGCTGAGAGGAGCACGTGGGGGAGGGCGAAGGGAAAAGCCTTGCAGCAGACAGGACACAGCATCCCCAGAGACGAACCAGCAGAGGCATATCCTCAGACATACAAGAACACATGGCTGCTGCATTGGGGAACTCAAAAATTTGGTGCCCAAATTTTCCGGTGCCCTATGCAGCTATTTATTTCCCATGGGCCTAGGGACAGCCCTGACTACGGGCCCCAGAGCTGGGATAAAACAGTCCCACATAACTGGTGCATAACTGGAGGGAGAGGAGCGAGAACTAGTGGGGGTAGGATGTTGAGGGGAACAGGCGGTGTGGGATGGGGGCTTTCGGGGAAGGCACAGTGTGGGTTTGAGGCCTGAGGAGTAGGGGGGGCACATGAGGGGGAATGGGCAGAGTGAGGATGAGGGGGAAAGGGTGATGTAGGGGGCAAGGCCACAGTCCGGGCTCTGCTAGTTCCCCCACTTTCTGCTGCTCCTGACTCTTGGTTTGCACAAAACATTTCTGCTTGGAACAACTCGGTTCCTTGCAGCTCTTTCCTCCAACCCCGAAGCCATTGGCTGGCTCTCCCCGGGTTCATCCTTTACGCTCTGAAGTGACTTGGGTCGGTTTTAAGACTGGGAGACCCGTAGCTGTCTGTTATGCACTCCAGAGAGAAGCGAGGTAAAAACATAAATATTCTTGCTGGAGGCCTGCAGCGTAATACCCCTTATCCAGAATAACACACAAGAACCCTGAGGCTATGTCTACACTGCTAGCTTTTGCCTGCAGAGAGCATGCTAATGAGTGCCAAGAAGTTTCTAACGAGTGCTTCATTAGCATACTCTCTGCCTGCAAAGGCCTGCAGTGTAGATATAGCCTTAGGTCGAGAGGCCCAACTCCACCCCCGTCAGGCTGACTGCATGCTTCCCTCCAGCCTACAAGCAGGATCAGGAAACCTTCCCTCTTCATTTCAACACACCCCTCCAGTGGTCCCTGCATTGCTAGCGTTTGCCTGCAGAGAGCATGCTATTTCCCCTGCCGTGCCAACTTGCTCAGCGGTGCCCCTAACAGAATCCAAGCACACGGCAGTGGGGTGTGCAGGGTACCCTACCTGGCCCCACAGCCGGCCGGCCCGCCTTGTTTGCTAGAATCTGAGCAAGCCCAGACAGGTTCCTCTCGGGAGCTATAGCGGACCCTTCCTAAAAACGTGTTTGGCGACATGTTCAGTAGATGCACGGCACTAACAGGTGCTCCCACTTCTCTTCCAGATGGACACAATCGGCTTGAAGGAGGAAAACGTCCCGCTGTACAAACAGAGGTTCAGGGACCATAATCTCAACGGGCGCGCGCTGGTCTATAGTGACAACACTGAAATCAAAGAGGCCCTGCACATGAGTCTTGGCGAATGGACCCTCTTTAGCATCCATTTCCTTGGAGTGTTTCCCCCGGCGAATTTGGCCTCTTCTGTGGTGTCCCCCGTCCCGTTCCACGTCAGGCCAGAGGCTCTGAAGAACATGGTTGCCTTAAGAGAGACTGTGGCGAGAGGGAGCAAGCTCTCTCTGAACAGCTCCAGGGAAGATCTTTGGGAAAAGAGATAACTCTGAATCCTGAACACAGAGGTGAAAGTGCCCTGGTGCGCAGCTCCAGCAAGAACTGCAAAGACCTGGGCTGCAATAGGACAGTACCTGTGAGAAACTGTAAAGTTACTTTCACGGCCGCCTGTACAAAACCAGAAGCAAGATCGGGCCTTTCGCCCACAGTGTACCTCCCTGCGACTCCAGTGACATCGCACGGATGAATCATAGAATCCTAGAGTTGGAAAAGACCTCAGGAGTCATCAAGTCCAGCCCCCTGCCCAAGGCAGGACCAATCCCAACTCAATCATCCCAGCCAGGGCTTTGTCAAACGGAGACTTAAACACCTCTAGGGATGGAGACTCCACCACCTCCCTAGGGAACCCAGCCCAGCGCTTCCCCACCCTCCTAGGGAAATAGTTTTTCTTAATATCCAACCTAGTCCTCCCCCGCTGTAACCTGAGACCACTGTTCCGTGTTCTGCCATCCCTCACTACTGAGAACAGCCTCTCTCCATCCTCTTTGGAACCTCCCTTCAGGAAGTTGAAGGCTGCTATCAAATCCCCCCTCACTCTTTGCTTCTGCAGGCTAAACAAACCCAAATCCCCCAGTTTCTCCTCATAGGTCATGTGCTCCATACCCCGAATCATTTTGGTCAAGCTCCCCCGGACCCCCTCCAATGCGTCCCCATCCTTCCTGTAGTTGGGGGCCCAGAACTGGACGCAATACTCCAGATGTGGCCTCACCAGAGCCGAATAAAGGGGAATAATCACTTCTCTGGATCTGCAGGCAATGCTCCTCCTAAAGCACCCTAATATGCCATTAACCTTCTTGGCTACAAGGCCACCCTGTTGACTCATCTCCGGCTTCTCATCCACCGTAACCCCCAGGTCCTTTTCTGCTGAACTGCTGCTTAGCCAGTCGGTCCCCAGCCTGTAACAATGCTTGAAGCAATCAGATGATAAGAGAAGAATTAAAGATCCGGGGGGGGGGGTGGAGGAGGGGGGGACTGTACTGGGTCTGAGGGATTTGGGGTCATTCATGTCAACGGGGCTGGTGACAGACGTTGTCGGGCCCTGGGTAATGTATGGGAGGGGGTCGGCTCAAGACCCCCTCAAAGGGGCAAGGCTCTAGACCCCCTCAAAGGGGCAAAGCTAAAGGTAGGAGGGGCAAGGCGAGGGCCAATCAGGCCTTAGCGCCACCCACCTTGCACCAGACAGAGCTCTAGGATTGATTTCATTTGCCCGGGTCTCTGGCAGTGGCGGCTGCCATAATAGTCGATACAGTGACCCAGAGGCCTGGACCCTTTTAAATCATCAGCTCCCGAGACAACTGCCCCCTTTGCCTCTCCCCCTCCCCATCCGTGGCCCCTGTCTGTGGGGCTTCAGACCCTGGTGGTCAAAGTATTTTGGTCTGGTTAGTACAGCAGGGGACAGGGAGTTGGGACATACGGGTCCTATTCCTAGCGCTGCCACTGGCTTGCTGTGTTTTTGAACAAGCTGCTCCTCCTTTTTGGGACTCAGTTGCCTCTGTAGTAAGTTGCGGGTTGGTAACATAAAATCAGCAGGCCCGAATAAAGGCCGGTAACATAAAAACAGCAACAGGCCTGAAATCTAGGAAGCAAGACTTTGGCTCAGTGGAACCGCAGGCAGGAAAGAGAAATAGTATAAGCCAGATCAAGCATAAAGGTCCAGGCACAGGTACCAAGCACATTTATAGAATCCTAGGGCTGGAAGAGACCTCAGGAGTCAACAAAAAATCCTCATTAAAAAAAAAATTGTTTGGTGTTCCTCGGTCTTAAAAAGTTTAAGAAACACTCGTCTAGACAGTACTGGGTCCTTCCATGAGGGCAGGGGGCTGGACTCGACCTCTCGAGGTCCCTTCCTGCCGGCTACATGTGGCAATGAAATGGTAACTCGAACTAAGTCCTTAGTTCGAATTAACTGTTACATCTCATTCTATAGCCGCGCGGCAGTTACTTCGGGCTAGTGGAATTTCAAAATGGCGACCGGACGGGAACATGCAAATAAAGCCTGGGCTATTTAAATCCCGGGCTTCATTTACAACTCCGGTTGCCTGCTTTGCCTACCTAGCTCAAATTAACGAGCTAATGTAGACATACCCTTATTGACTAATTGAGTAGTCGATGGAAATTCCACCAACTACTGGAGTAGCTGATTAAGCGCAATTTAACATCCCTCGGTTGAGCTACCACATATGTTTTAGAAAGACATCCAATCTTTATGGCTTGTGTGTATTTCAACACATTAAATTCCAAGCAAGTTGCTGAAGTTTCTTTTTTTCATCATGATTGGCAATTTGACCAGCCTTATACAGTAATGGATCTTTACCATTCCTCTGATTTCTTTTGTTCCCGATATATTTAAACATTTCCTAATTATCCTTTATGTTACTGGTTATAGATTTTTTCCCCCAATTTTAGCTTCTCCTATCAACTGTTTGCTTTTTCATAACTCGCATCCTCCCTTTTTTCCCATTTGCTTTATATTTTTTTCTTGTGGTGTTTATGACAAAAACTAAAACATAGGACATAAACTTTGAGTCCTATTTATAGTACTTTAGGTTGGTTTAATGGAAAAATGGGTTGATACAGAGTAAATTGGAGTTCAAAATAACCCTTTCTCGGGCAATTTTTCTCTCGAAAGCCTCACCTTTTTCAGCCTCCTTCCACTAACTTCTGATTTTAAATGTCTGGATTGTTAGACATGTGCTCAGGAAACCTTACCTGTCACTAAACATAGATTTTGTTTGTGTTAATTATAGATATGAATGGAGCTAGTTAATCCCTGTTGTAAGATTCCAGTGGAGCCAAAGAAAGTAAACAAGTAACTAATTTGGGTCAATCTTTCTACTTGACAGTCCCTAGGAATCTACCGTTTCAACATTTCCTGGGAACAGAAACACAAGTTAGAACAGTGATAGAAATGTAGCCGTGTTAGTCTGGTGTAGCTGAAACGAAATACAGGACTATGTAGCACTTTAAAGACTAACAAGATGGTTTATTAGATGATGAGCTTTCGTGGGCCAGACCCACTTCCTCAGATCAAATAGTGGATCTGAGGAAGTGGGTCTGGCCCACGAAAGCTCATCATCTAATAAATCATCTTGTTAGTCTTTAAAGTGCTACACAGTCCTGTATTTTGTTACAAGTTAAAACACTCATTAATTTTGGCTTCATTCAGCTTTCCCTTCGAACAAATTAAAAACATAGTTGATAAGTGGCAAAGAAGGTGCATGGGAGTGAAGGACACGTTAGCTCATTATGCCTACACAGGGGGATGTCACACTGGTCTGACCAGTTCCAAGGACAGTTGGGCTGCCATAGAAAGGGATGCAGAGCTGCTCTTCAGGAGCTCCATGGATTAGACCTATACTGCTGTTGAAGGAATTGGGGCTCTCAAATAAAAGAAGTCCCTTGCCTTAGAATCATAGAATCCCAGGGCTGGAAGAGACCTCAGGAGTCATCGAGTGCAGCACCCTGCCCAAAAGCAGGACCAATCCCAACTCAATCATCCCAACCAGGTCTGTGTCAAACCAGGACTTAAAAACCTCTAGGGATGGAGATTCCACCATCTCCCTAGTTAGCCCATTCGAGTGCTTCCCCATTCTCTTAGGGAAAGAGTTTTTCCTAATATCCAACCTACACCTCCCCCACTGCACCTTGAGACCATCACTCCTCGTTCTGCCATCGTCACCACTGTGAACAGCCTCTCTCCATCCTCTTTGGAACCTCCCTTCAGATAGTTAAAGGCTGCTATCAAATCCCCCGTCATTCTTCTGCAGACTAAACAAGCCCAACTCCCTCAGCCTCTCCTAAGTCATGTGCTCCAGCCTCCTAATAATTTTTGTTGCCCTCCACTGGACCCTCTCCAATGCGTCCACATCCTTCCTGTAGTGGGGGGCCCAGAACTGGACACAATACTCCAGACGTGGCCTCACCCCATCCCAATAAAGGGGAATAATCACTTCCCTAGATCTGCTGGCAATGTTCCTCCTAATGCACCCTAATATGCCATTAGCCTTCTTGGCTACAAGGGCACACTGTTGACTCATATCCAGCTTCTCATCCACTGTAACCCCCAGGTCCTTTTCTGCAGAACTGCTACTTAGCCAGTCGGTCCCAGCCTATAACAATTCTTGGGATTCTTCCATTCAAGTGCAGGACTCTGCACTTGTCCTTGTTGAACCTCATCAGATTTCTTTTGGCCCAATCCTCCAATATGTCTTGGACACTCTGCACCATATACCCTACCGTCCAATGTATCTACCTTTCCCCCTAGCTTAGTGACATAGGCAAACTTGCTGAGGGTGCAATCCATCCCCTCATCCAGTCATTAATAAAGATGTTGAACAAAACCGACCGTAGAACCGGTCTTTGAGGTACTCTGCTTGAAACTGACCGCCAGTCCGACATCGAGCTGTTGATCACTACCCATTGAGCCCAACAGTCTAGCCCAATTTCTATCCATCTTACAGTCCATTAATCCAATCCATACTTCCTTAACTTGCTGGCAAGAATAAGTCCAGGTATATCACATCCACTGAATTCCCCATGTCCACAGAGCCAGTTACCTCGTCATAGAAAGCAATCAGGTTGGTCAAGCATGACTTGCCCTTGGTGAATCCATGCTGACTGCTCCTGATCCCTTTCCTTATTCTAAGTGCTTCAAAATGGATTCCTTGAGGATCCCCTCCCTGATTTTTCCGGGGAGTGAGGTGAGGCTGACCGGTCTGTAGTTCTGTGGATTGTCCTAAGGAACATCTTGGTACCATTTACCTCCCACAAATAAAGTACATACCGACCTATGTTCAGGACCAGGTCAAAGTTGACAGCATAACAGATAGTAAGTTGACAGTATGAAGACTAGGAAGTAAGCCCCCTTCTGCAAGGTAAGGGACGGTAACCAGGTAACAGGGGGTAGCAACCTGATACGTCAGGAATGTATAAAAGTTCACCTCAAATGGTGTTCACCAGCTGACTGTGTGGGGGCACTGGATGGTGCTCAGTGGGTGTTAGGACATTGCCACGGCTTCCATAAAGTGTAGCGGCGCAGCGCTGAGTCTGTTCGCTGGCAACTATTATTGCATGTTGTTACGCAAAAAATCTGCTTGGGCGATTTTGAATCTTATCTGGTTTGTGGTCTCTGGGGACTCTGGGCACGGAGACCACATCCAGCGATAGTGACTCGGCTCTGCAACTTTAGCGAAGAGCCAGGTGGCTTGTACCTCATGCAGTAGAGAAGGCTCCAGACTTACAAACCAGGTAACAGAACTTTTGCGTTCTCCTCCAGCAGCAGGAGCTCCGACACAGCTGGACTGAGTACAACACCTGCAAATAACCCAGTTAGTTAATGCAAGCATAAAGAGAGGCAGCCTGGCCAGATGTAACCATTCATTAACTTCCAGGCCAGAGAGGGCCATTGTGATCTTCAGTCTAGCCTGGCATCCTATGAGGTGCACACAGGCCCTTCTCTTCCACTTGTTTAAACAGAGGCACCCTGGGGCACCTTAAAGACTAACACATGTATTTGGGCATCCGCTTCCAGGGGTAAAAAACACTTGGACCTGCTTTTCCTCCGCAACAGCTGATGCCCAAATAAATCTTCAAGGTGCCACAGGACTCCTTGTTAGTAATGACTGTTGGGGTTGCCCCGCTAAGGCTATGTCTACACTGCAGGCTTTTTGCACAAGAACAGCTGTTCTTGCGCAAAAGCTTGCAGAGTGTCTACACTGCGTGCGTGTTTTTGCACAAGTATTACAGTACAGCATCAGCAAACAGGGCTTCTTCTGGAAGAGTTATTCCTCTCCCCACGAGGAATAAGCCCTCTTGCACAAAAGCTCTTCCAGAAGGCGGCAGTGTAGACAGGCAACATGAACTTCTTGCGCAAAAAACCCCTACGGCTAAAATGGCCATCAGAGCTTTCTTGTGCAAGAGAGTGTCGACACTGCCATGGATGCTCTTGTGCAAAAGCACATCTCTTCTGCAAAAGCACATGGCAGTGTGGACGCGCTCGTATGGAAGACCTTTTGCACAAGAACTCTTCTGCAAAACAGTTCTTGTGCAAGAAGCCTGCAGTGTAGACAGAGCCCACGAGTTTCAGAGGGGTAGCTGAGTGAGTCTGTAACAGGAAAAACTTAAAACACAACATATAGTCACCTTAAAGATTAACAAACCGTGTCGATGGGATCATGAGCTTTCCTGGGCATAGCCCACTTCTTCAGACGACTGGAGTGTTGTATGTCCAGAACCAAAATGAACAGGGGAGGAAAAAATGGGAGGGGGGGGGAAGGAGGCAGTGGGTATGTAAATATCACAGGGAAAACCCAGCTGGTATGTAACAGGCACCACTGATAAGAGTTGTTTGGAATTTCCCAGGAACCGATCGGGGTTTCTTAGGAACAAGTTTAAAAAGGGGTGAGAATCGGGGTGAACTGGGTGGATGCCTGGGTGAGGGTTGGGTCGAACAACGCAGGGAGGGAAAAGCAGGAGCGTGGGGCGTGAGGGCAGGTGAGCGCTGCGGTGAAAGCCACGTGCGCAGGCCGGGCCGGGCCCCTCTCTCCTCCAGCTGACTTGCAACTTCCACTGCCGGCCCACGTGGCCCTCGAAGGGCGGAGCTTCCCCTTTCCTGCGCCCGCCCCTGGGGCCCTCCAGCCAATGGGAAGCGAGGGCTAATGTTGCTGGTGTTTCAACATTCGGAGCCGGCTGGCACAGCTGCTACCGCGGGCCCGGGGGCTGCGAGCAGGCGGGAGGCGGAGGTGAGGGGCGGGGGGTGGTGACTCCTGGCCCCGCAGCGCAGGGGAGTCCGGGTCCGTCCGGGGTTACCAGGCCGCGCGCTCCCCTCGCTCTTGGAGGCGACGCTGGTGCCAGTGTCTGCTTCAATGCGACCCTACAATAACAAGCCCCAATCGGCCGAGTCGCTGCTTGTTTCACCTCGTGTCCCCCTGCGCTGCAGAAATCCTGCCTGTGCTGGGCCAGCCCCGAGACACGGGGTTGCCCCTGGATTGTAAGCAAGCTGCCCCCTTCTCCCCCATGCTCCCCATTCCCTGAATATCAGTCCTGCCCCCGCAGCCTGCACAAATCTTCATCCTTTAGGACCAAATAGGAAGGGGAGGGGGCGAGGGATTATTTTCTTTATTCCCACCCCCCCAGCGGAAGGAGCTGTTCTCCGTGTCTGTGTTTACAAACCAAGGAACGTGTTTCTCCCTGGTTTGGGTTGGGTTTTTTTTGCCTGTTTCTTGACAAGATTGATTGAAATGTTGGTCTGACTAGAGCAGACCCCAAGTTTAGCGCCCTGCCCTGAAGCAGGACGAAGTCAACCAAGACCTACGGGTTTGTCTAACCCTGTCTAATTCTTTCTTCCCACCCATGCTTCCCCAGAAGGGATCAGACAGGCTGTACACAGCGGGTGTTTAAGTCTCAGCTTGACAAAGCCCTGGCCGGGTTGATTTAGTTGGGATTGGTCCTGCCTAGAGCAGGGGGCTGGATTTGATGACCTTCTGAGGTCTCTTCCAGCTCTATGATTCTATGATTCCCTCCCCTTTCCTTCACCATCATTAATATCCTTTTGCAGTGAGTTCCAGAGGTTGATTATACACTTCAAAATACGTCCGTTTTAACTAGAGCTGGAAGGAAGTTTTCTGAGGGGATGTTTTTCCATTGGAAAATGCTGATTTTAGTGACCTTTTGTTTGGAAGGGGAAAACTCCGCCATTTCAGAACATTAAAATGTAGTTTTCCATTCCTGAAATGACTCTTTGTTTGGTCTCTTTAAAGTTTATCTTCCGTAATCCACCGTACTACATTTAAAAAAAGTCAAAATCTAAACAAAACGTGAATTTATTTGCAGAACTGGGTGTGATCAGGAAAAAAAAGTCAAAATCCTGGAATTTCTAGTCCCAATTCAACCCTACTTTTAGCCACCTTGGTGCCAGGGATGTAAAATCTCATTTAATTAGCTAACCAGTTAAACAATATGTTGAACCAGTTAACCGATTAAATGGGACACGTAGGACGTGTTAAAGATGGGCTTGGAGCAGCCCACACACCTACCCTCTTGGCACACTGCTGTGACTGCTGAGCAACCCTACCCGTGGCGTGCCAGAGTGCCCTCTGCCTATGGCTGGTGGAGGGCTGCTCCAGCCCCCTCTGGTTAACCATAACCGGCTTACTGGTTAACCATTCACTTCCAAACTTGGTGTCCCCACTGCTAACATTAGGATAGTGGTCCCCAACACGGTGCCCGCATTTGTATGCGCCCGCCAAGTACTCAGGGCTGGCCTGGCCCCGGGCACGTGGCGCATGTGCGGTGCCGGAGCTGGCCCCGGGCGCATGGTGCACGGTGAGCGCCGGCCCCGGAGGCGCCGCAGATTGGCTGCCTGCGCAATGGCCACGTGGCGCATGGGGGGAGCGCAGGCTCCGAGCGTGCGGCACTTGCAGGGTGCGCCAGCCCTGGGCGCACAGCGCTTGGAGAGCGCCGGCCCCGGGCGCGCGGTGCTTGGGGGGGGGAGAGTGCCAGTGCTAGTGCCGGCCCCGGGCGCGTGGCGCTTGCAGGGTGCGCCGGCCCCGGGCACGCGGTGCTTGGGGGGAGAGCGCCGGTCCCGGGCGCGCGGCGCTTGGTGGGAGGCCCGGCCCTGGGCATGCGGTGCTTGTGGGGGGGGGGGGCGGCCCTGGGAATGTGTCTATGGGGGGGCCCCGCCCCCGGGTGCGCAATGGGCGGCTCCGCTCCAGGGCGCCCTGCGGGCAAACAGCCACACCCCTTGGCGCCCGGCAACCTCAAATGGTTGGGGACCACTGCATTAGGAGAAGCCATTGGCTGCCTCCCCTGCCCCGCCCCATTCCTTCTTTGACATTCCCCTGCTCCCATGGGGGTCACGCTGCCCCCCTTTGAGAGCTGATGCTGAAAAGTGCTGGGAAAGCTCGGGGCGATTATCTGCCTGACCCCGGTGAATAGGAGCTGCCAAAGGCCCTGAAGTGTGACAGACCCTGGAGCTGTGACCGGCCCTTTCACCCAGCAGGATGTGCCGAATGCCCCAGAGGACCAAGGGATGGTGGGCGTGGCACTTCAAGCACACCTTGATTTTCTTCTGTCAGGGCTGGGGCATCGGACCGTCCAGGCTGGGTTCCTGTGATTTCCCGCGCGTGCTGGGCGGATGGTTTCCTGTCCAGTGCAGATCGCTGCTGGTGCGGGACCTCTGCATATAAATGCTGGGTAAGTCCTGGTGGGTTTTTAATGGGCACTGCCATGTGGTTTGGTAACTCAGGGTGCCCCTGTATAAAACTATGGTACGCCCACATCTTGAATACTGTGTACAGCTGTGGTCTCCTCACCTCAAAAAAGATATTTTGGCCTTGGAAAGGGTTCAGAAAAGGGCAACTAACATGATTAGGGGTTTGGAACGAGTCCCATATGAGGAGAGGTTAAAGCGATGGGACTTTTCAGTTTAGAAAAGAAGAGACTGAGGGGGGATATGATAGAGGTCTATAAAAACATGAGTGGTGTGGAGAGGGTGAATAAAGAAAAGTGATTTATTAGTTCCCATAATAGAAGAACTAGAGGACACCAAATGAAGTTAATGGGTAGCAGGTTTAAAACTAATAAAAGAAAGTTCTTCTTCACACAGGGTGTAGTCAACCTGTGGAACTCCTTGCCAGAGGAGACTGTGAAGGCTAGGACTATAACAGGATTTAAAGAGAAGCTAGATAATCTCACGGAGGTTAGGTCCATAAAAGGCCATTAGCCAGGAGATAGAAATAGTGTCCCTAGCCTCTGTTTGTGGAAGGCTGGAGAAGGATGGCAGGAGACAAATCGCTTGATCATTGTCTTTGGTCAACCCTCTTTGGGGCACCTGGTGCTGGCCACTGTCAGCAGACAGGCTACCCAGTACTGCCGTTCTTATGTTAGGGTTCTTGGTTGGGGCACAGGGCAGAGCCCATCGGTTCAGAGCTGCTAAGAGCAGAGTTATTTGCACTTACGTCCCAGCCAGACTCCCTCGTATCCCCTAACGCAGGGCTGGGGGGATCCTTTTTTGGGTCGGGGGCCACAGAGAAATCCGTCGGGCCTTGTAGGAGTTGGGCGGCAGGAGTGGAGCTTAGTGCCTACGGGGCCAAGGGAAACAGAGAGGGCACCATGTCCACAGGGCCGGGGTGCCATTTTCCCTAGGGCCTCCGGGGGGGTGGGGGGGGGAGTGTGTCTATGGTCTAGGAGCCAGGGCCCACCAAAGATGAATCCGACCCAGGCTCTGGTTCATCTCTGCAGCGCTGCCGGCCGGTTCCCCCACCTCTTGGTCCTCAACCCAACTAGACCTGCTTCCCGACGGCTGGTTGCCCCCCGGCCAGCACCGCTCCCTCCAGCCCCCTCCCAGCCAGCCCTGCTTCCCGGCGGCCGGTTCCCCCCCACCCCCTCTCTTCCAGCCAGTCCCGCCCCCCCCCCCCCCCCCCGGCCCCTGCTGTTCGGTATTTTTTTTAAACCATCTGGTAACCCTAGCAGGTGGGGGTGAAAAGTGCATGGAAATGCCTGCACAGGCGCGTCTGGGAATGAGATGCTGCTCTAACATCTCCGCCTCTGTTCACTTCCAGCCCCTGCCTCGTGGCGCTGGCCCCCCCGTGGCCTGGGAGGGCTCCCCAGGCGCACCATGGCCTGGCATAGCAAGCTGCAGAAGCACGTCCTGAGCCTATACAGGCAGTTCCTGTGCACCAGCCGGGAGAAGCCGGGATTCCTGCCTCGCATCCAGGCTGAGTTCCGGAAGAACGCCAGCATCCCCCGGGCCGACGTGATGCACATCGAGTATCTGCTCCGCCGTGGCCAGAGGCAGCTGGCGCAGCTCCGAGACGCGAACACCAAACAGATGGGCACCTTTGTCCAAGCCAAACCGGAGGAGCAGTGACCCCTGCTGGTTGGCGCAAGCGTCTGTCTTGTACTGGGACGGTTGGGGGTGAATTCACAGATCAGCCTTCCTGGTTCTCACATCCCTGTGCACCCCTCGTGTCCAAACACAGGTGCCTGGCTTGGCATTTGCTGAGCTAAGGTGTCTTTATTGGCAGCCAAGCTTTTAAACAGTTCAGGTGTGGATGGGTGATCTGGAGGAGATGCTCTTGTTTCCAGGACCTGGTACACAATTCATTCTACCCCTGCTGGCTCCTCTCTTCGGGTATGTCTACACTACAGCGCTAGTTCGAACTAAGCTAATTCGAACTAACGCGTCTAGAACTAAAAACTAGTTTTGCTAATTCGAACTAGCAAGTCCACATTGAGTGGACTCTGAACAGGGCTTAAGGATGGCCGGAAGCAGTGCCAGCAGGGCATCAGAGGAGGACTTAGAGCGTGGAGATGCAGTCTCAGGCTAGCCGAGGGCTGCGCTTAAAGGGTCCCGACCCCCACCCCGGACAGACAGTTCTAAGGGGTGCCCCGCTTGAAAACCAGTCCTGGCTTGGAGTGCCCGGAGTGCCCACACTGGGCACATCACACCACTCAGCCATCAGCCCGGCTGCTCTTGCCACAGGCTGCCATCTGGGGAGAGGGGGTAATCGGGGGGCTGCAGGAGAGCTTCCACCCCCAGAAGCCTGCAGAGCCAGCCCAGTCCTCCCCATCGGGGGCTCGTACCCCATTCCTCCCTCACCTCCTTCCACTTACCCTTCCCTAGCCCCCCTTCTTCTTGATGTACAAAATAAAGATAACGTTTCTTCCAACATTGACTCTGTCTTTATTGAACAAAACTGGGGGAGACTGGGAAAAGGAGGTGGGAGAGGGGAAGATTAAGGCTGGGAGAGGGGAGGGCAACTAACATGATAAGGGGTTGGGAACAGGTCCCAGATGAAGAGAGGCTACAGAGACTGGGACTGTTCAGCTTAGAAAAGAGGAGACGGAGGGGGGACAGGATAGAGGTCTCTAAAAGCAGGGGTTTGGGTGGAGAGGGTGCATTCAGAAAAGTTCTTCATGAGTTCCCATAAAGAAGGACTAGAGGACACCAAAGGAAAGGACTGGGTAACAGGCTTGAAACTAGTAAGAGAAAGTTGTTCTTCTTGACAAAGCAAATAGTTAACCGGTGGAACTCCTTGCTGCAGGAGGCTGTGAAGGCTACAACTAGAACAGAGTTTAAAGGGAAGTGAGATCAAGTCATGGAGGTTGGGTCCATGGAGTAGTCTTAGCCAGGGGGTAGGAGTGGTGTCCCTGCCCAAAGTTTGTGCAAGGCTGGAGAGGGATGGCATGAGACAAATGGCTTGGTCACTGTCTTTGGTCCATCCCCTCCACGGTCCCTAGGGTTGGCCGCTGTCGGCAGACAGGCTACTGGGCTAGATGGACCTTTGGTCTGACCCAGGACGGCCATTGTAAGCTCAGGGCTCAGGGTCGTGGGTCTCAGTGGACCCCCTTGATTTTCATGCAAACCTGCTCCTGGGTGGCCAGGCTGGCAGCTCTCCTGCCCTAGATGGCCACTTTCCTGTGCCTAGTGCGGAGATCGTGGACGAGGTCCACGATGTCCGCACTAGCCCAGGAATGTACCCGCCTCTTGCGGTCCCGGGCAAGCTTCCGGGAGCCGCCAGCCTGGTCCCGGGAAGAGGGGGTGGGCTGGGGGACATCGGGTGGGTGGCTCTGTGCCGTGCCAGGTGCAGGGTCTGCTGGCTGGGTGCTGGCAGGCTTGCACCTGGCACGGGCACCGTAGCCAGCCCGTGCCCCTTTAAGGGGTCCGGGGCCGGGAGGGGGGCATAGAGTTTCCCTGGTGTTGGCCAGAGTGGCCACCAGGGAAACTTGGGGAGGGCTAGCCTCCCACTCGTTCGAATTAAGGGGCTACACAGCCCTTAATTCGAACTAGTAAGTTCGAATTAGGCTTAAGCCTCGTAAAATGAGGTTTTCCTAGTTCGAACTAAGCGCTCCGCTAGTTCGATTCAAATTCGAACTAGCGGAGCGCTAGTGTAGCGGCTATGAATGTTAGTTCGAACTAACGTCCGTTAGTTCGAACTAACATTGTAGTGTAGACATACCCTTCCATCCTTAGCCAAAGAGGAACAAGCCAGTTAGCCCAGGGAAATAAAAGAAAGGGAGAGCGGTGACGGAAAACCCTGTGTCTGTCATTTTTTCAAATGATCTATCTTGCCTAAAAGCCTGTCAGGGATTGGGCTCTGTTGCAGGAGGTGCTGGCGAAACACTCCGTGGATTTGGGTGCTACAATTCCTGAGTGTCGTCCGCCTTCCTGCCCCCTCCCCCCACCGAAGCGCTTTGGAAGGCTCACAAAGGACAGAGACCTGCCTTTTGAAAATCCGACTCCCCACCGGTGTCTCAAGACAGGCGGCTCTCTCTCGCCAAAAACGCAGGCAGCAGCGTGGGGTGACAGGCAGCCAGGTCGCAAGGGGAGGTGCTTTTTAGACCAGTTCCCTCCTGGCACTCCGTACTGCTGCCTCTGTATCAGAGGCAGCAGCACAAGCTGGCAGCAGCCCTTGCCTGGGGGCTGGGTCTGAGCTTCTGGACCTGGTGCAAACTGGAACTGAGCGAGGCTGCCTGCCTGCCTGCCTCCTAACACACTGTAAATGCAGAGCCGCAGAGGGGGTAGGTCCCGCACCCAGCGCGAGCCAGGACTGAGACAGCTGGCCCCTGGGGACTATCGAAAAGTCAAGTAACCGATAAGAAATCATGAGGTTAATTGACTACTCAGTGAATATCTAACGTCCCTAATCCCTTTTCATAGTTCCCCTCTGGACTCTCTCTCCTAAAGCATGGCCCTGAGATCTGGACACAGTGCTCCAGCTGAGGCCTCCTCCGTGCCAAATAGCTAGGAGAGTGACCTCCCATGTCTGCCGTACGTCTCCTACCACGCCCCAGGGCTATGCCCTCTTACTGAAGGGCTTTGTGTCTGAGATCGCTTCTCTCCTAGGCTACGTCTACACAACGAGTTTTTTTGGCAACAAATATGCTAACGAGGGACTCTATGACACGCAATGTCATTTGCATATTTTCAGCCGATCCGTTTTTGTGCTCGGGGTTTGTGCGCAAAACCAAGCCATGTGGATGTTTACTTTTTGTGCAAAAAACCCCCTTTTCCCACAAGATCCCTATGCCTGCAAAAAGGCCGACCGATCTTGTGCAAAAAGGGGCTTTTGCCTAAAAAGAAAACATCCACATGGCTTGTTTTTGCGTGTTCTTGCGAAAAAACTTGTGGCGCGTCTACACTCTACGTGTGTTCTTGCAGAAGTAGATTTGCAGTAAAGCATCAGAGAACAGGGCTCCTTGCACAGGAGTTATTCCTCTCCCGACGATGACTAAGCCCCCTTTGTGCAAGAGCCGTTGTGCAAGAAGGCAGCGTGGACGGGCACCAGGGGCTTCTTGAGCAAGACACTTTTATGGCTAAAATGACCATCAGAGCTTTCTTGCACAAGAGAGCGTTCACACTGCCATGGACGCTCTTGTGCAAAAGCCCATGGCAGGGTGGAGGCACTCTTGCACGAGACCTTTTGCGCAAGAACTCCGGCGTGAAACAGCTCTCGTGCAAGAAGCCTGCAGTGTAGGGCAGGGAGCAGCCTATGAGGGAGGGGGAGGGACCCCTAGTAATGGCTCAAACTTCCCAGGGGGGTGGCCAGAGGCAGGACATTTGCCTGGCAGGGTGGGGGGGGGGGCGGTGACCTCACAGGGGCTTTGGGCAGCCCTCAGCATATAAGGCAAAGGGCAGGTGGGGAGGTGGTGACCTCACAGAGGGACCCACATCTCAGGCTGATAAAAGCGGGGGGCGGGCCCAGGGGACTTTGGAGACCCCCGGTTGCTTTAGCTCTGGTGCGTCTCCTCCTCACGGTTCGTTCGCGTTCTGTGAGTTCCACATCCCGACACCTTTGTGACGAAGGTAAGAGCCCCCAGGGGTTGGATCCTGCCCGGGGCCGGCTGGGTTCCAGGCAGGCCCAGCCCTCGGTCAAGGGCCAGAAGGTGATTCCTCACCTGGGCTGCGTCCTTAGCGCCACTGGGGCTTTCTCCTGGTTGGTTTCCCTTTTCCTCCATCCCCCCACATTTCTGCTCTGTTCTTGCCTCCTCTGTGACCTTCCCTTGCTGCCTCCCCCAGCTTGGGACCCAACAGACTAGCTGAAGGACGGGGGGTGGTTTGCAGGAGCCGTGGGGTGGGGGATGCAGCCCCCATTGTGGGGACTGGGGAGGTGGGGCTGGAACAAGTCTATGCCGGTGTCTTTGGGGAGAACGCTCCACCCCCCACACCTTAGATTCTCCCCTGATTGGCCAAGAAGGGGCTGTTGATGGGCAGGAGACTCGTGGAATGAGGAGTAACGGTAGTTTGAACTAGGAAGCCTAGTTCGAACTACCTAGTTCGTGCCCCGTGTAGCCGCGCTGCACGGGGTTCGAACGAGCGGGGTTTTAAAAATGGCGGCTCCCCGCTTATGCAAATGAAGCCCGGGAAATTCAAATCCCGGGCTTCATTTGCAAGTGCGGTATGCCTACATTACCCTCCTAGTTCGAACTAGCGGGGTAGTGTAGACATACCCTCAGGTCCTTGCAGTGCCTGTGCAAGACCGAACCGATAAGCAAGGGTCCATTTGGGGGCTGGGGGCAGTCGCTCTGGGGAGCTGGAACCCCTGGATTTCGTTCATCAGGCTGCGCCCCAAGCTCCCCTTTGCTCCCCTCATTTCCAGCATGGCCAAACGTTTTCGGCTGTGGTTCAAGAAAGCCCTGAAGATGGCCCCAGGGCCGGTGGGGAGCAGCTTCTCCGTCCCCGCGGGCGGGGAAGCTGGATCCCACCAGCTCGGGGCGACTCGCCCACCGGCCAGGCCCCCCCGGACCTGGCTCCAGAGGCGGCTGGGCAGGCAGGACCCAGCCCATCGGGGGAGCCGGGTAGGGTGGCTCCGGGTCCTCCTCTGTGGAGAGAAACACCTGCCCCGGGAGCCCAGTCCCCATTACCACCAGGGGGCATCGCCCTGCCCGGCCCCCGGGGACCTGCCAGTCTCCGGGAGCCCCCAGCCCGTCGCTCCCCGCACCAGCCCCTGCAGCTGTGGGTCCAGGTCCATCATCAGCAGCGCCTGGGCCTCCAGCTGCAGCCGGGCCACTTCCCGCAGCCGCTCAGACCCAGGTGAGGGGCCGTGAACACGCTGGGCCCAGGGGCTCACCCAGTACCCCGGGGGGGGGGGGCAGCCCCAGTGTCTGCCCCGCACCCTGGGCAATGGATGGGGGGGGGGCTGCTTGGCTCTCTTGTTCCTGGTGGGGGCTCTGCTGAGGGCGTTGGCAGATGTGAGGGTGGCAGGGGGATGGGTCCCTGCGAGGGGCGTGTGGGGCCCAACCTGCCCTGGGTCCCTGACATGGGGGCGCGTGACCCCTGCTGGCCGCTGGAGTCACCCTGGTCCCTTCCCTCCCGCACAGAGCCCCCCTGTGCCTCGGCGGAGCTCTGCCAGGAGCGGATGGACTCCCGGGTGGAGGAAGGGGCCATCTATGACATCGAAGAGCAGCTCCACACCCGGGACACGGTAGGAACCTTCTCCACACGGGGGGGACCCGAGATTGTCCGGCCCCTTCCCAGCACGTCCCCCCCCCTCCGGGAGGGGCTGGTCCCTGGGGATCCCCCTGGGGCCCCTTCTCCTGCATGACCTGGACCCCCCAAGCTGGGGGCTCTTGTCATGCACCAGCTGGGCCCCCACAAGCCTGAGGCAGCAGTTGGGGGGGGAGTGTGGGTGCTTGGACAACCAGCAGCTCCCACCTCCACTCCTGGGAGACCTGAGCCCTGCAGCTGTCCGTGGGGGGCAGGCAGGCCCCAGGCTCACAGACTCTCTCTGGGGTGCAGAGCCCAGCCGCCCTGCAGCGGTTCCTCTTGGCCATCCCCCTCGCCTGCCTCGCCGCCCTCCAAAGGGGCGAGGACACCCTGGCGCCGCGCTGCTGCAAGGACACCATGATGGCCAGGATCGTTGTAAGCGAGTCGCGGCGGCCGGGAGGAGGGGAGGGGATACGTGGGGTGGACAGGGGTCTGCCTGGGCCATGGCGGCGGGTGGGGGTGCTGGAAACGGGATGGGTGGAGCCAGGAGGGCTGGAGGTGGACATGGGGAGGGTGGGTGGGGATGCTGGAGGAGGGAGGGACACAGAAATGGGGCAGGTCTGGGGTGCCGGACAGGAAGGGGGATTCGGGACAGGGAGGGGTCTCCCCGGGCCATGGGGGGCTGGAAGGGAGCCGAGCGGGCTGCTGGGGATGCGCCTGGGGAGCAGGGATGAGGAGGTTCAGAGGCTGGTCACCAGGGCAGTGAGGGGCAGGAGACGGCCTGGGGACAAGGATTGAGCTGGTCCCGGTTTGGGAGGGGGGTGCTGGGAGGGGCCCTGTGCCGGGCAGGGGGGCTACAGGGCAGCGGGAGGCAGTGGGGTTGGATCCTGCTGGGTGGGGGCGCTGGCCGTGTGAGCGTCTCTTGGGGGCCCCAGCTTACACGCCCCTTTTTCCCCTTGGGTCTCCCAGGAGATCATGGAGGACTCGCCCCCCCCACTGGTCTTGGCCGACTGCCTCAACGCCGCCTGCAGCCTCAGGTACCGACCCCCCCCCCCCCCCCCCGCCGACTCCCCCCAGAGCAGATCCCCTGGCCAGGGAGTGGGAAAGTCTCTGTCTCCTGCTGCTGAATTAACAGTCTCTGCCCCTCTCTCCTGCCAGCACCTTGCAGCCTCCCCTGCGGGCCCAGCTCCTGAGCCCCCTGCTGACGGCGGCCGTGGGACAGACTGTGTCTGGGGACTGGCAGCAGGAGCCCATCCACACTCAGGTACGTCCCTCCGGGCCCTGCTCCCGGGCTGGGCTGGAGCTCCAGAGAGGAGGGGGGGGGCAGAGGGAGGGAAGAAGCTGCAGGTTTGGATCCTTCCCTCCAGGGTTCCCGTTGCTCTCCCGGGGGGCCCGTCCCTTCCATGCCCAGCCTGGGCTCCTCCCTGCTCTGCGAGGCGGCTCAGACCCTGCTCAAGGCTGCACCCCGGAGCCAGTGGGTGGCCTGGATCCCCCAACCCCCCTCTGACCCAGGGCTCCCCCTTGTCTTGCAGCAGTTCATCCGGGCCCTTCCCTACGACCTCCAGGCCCTACTGGCGAGCCTCCTCGCCGAGTCCCCAGACACCGCCCGGCTGCAGCTCATAATGGAGGTGAGCCCCGTGGGGGGACGGGGCCATTGTCCCTGCTTCCTCGGGGGGGGGGCCGAGAGAGGAGCAGTGTCAGTGTCTGGGGGGGGGGGCACAGTCCAAGAGGAGCCCCAGGCTCTGCCCAGAACCGGCGCCTCCCTACGGGTCCTGACCTGCCTCTTTCCCCCCCAGCACCTGAGCCCGTGGCTGGAGTCCCGCCTGCCCCAGGAGCGAGCCAGGGCCCTTGGCAGCACCACGGCCCTGCTGGGAGTCGCCACCACCCTCCCGGGGTTTGACGTAAGTGACCTCGGAGCCGGGGGGTCTGGGGCTGCAGGGCGCGGGGCTGGGAGCGTCCCCGGGAGGCAGAGGCAGGGCCGGGAATGGGCCGGGAATGGGCCGCGTTCTCCTTTCCCCGGGGAGGGGCGACCCTGGGCCCTTCAGGGGGGCTCTTGAGGGACTGGGCCTGGGGACTGGGGAGTGGCCGTCAGTGGATCCCCTTGTTCCACCCCCGGAGTGACCCTTCAGTCGGGGCCATTGCTCAGGGTTGTCTCCTCGCAAGGCCGGCCCCGCCCCGCCCCGGGAGGTGTCTCTGTCCGTCCCCCGAGCTCAGACCCGCCTCGGCGGCCGTTTGCATGGGACGTGCAGCCCCAGGATGCTGAGGGACCCCCCCTCTTCTCTCCCCTCAGAACTCCGCCGACTGGCCGAGGATGGGTCACCACGTGGCCCAGCTGGGCCTTTTTATTTCGGACCCATCCGAAGACGTCAGCCGGCTGGCCCGGGAGGGGGTGCACAGCCTGTATCAACTCCTCCTGCACCACAGGGGTAAGGAACCCAGCCGGGACCTGGGCCCCAGGGACACCCTGAGGGTGCCGGCGGCGGGGGGAGGGGACCCAGCCCTTTTCCCCCAGACTGGCCCAAGGGGGGATGCGTCCCTCTGTGTTCCCCTTCTGCCCCCTGTGCCCCTCCATTTGCCCAGGGATGCCTGCAGGGACCCGTGGGAGGGGAAGGGCTCAGACCTGCCAGCAGAATGACCCTGTTGTGTCTCTTGCAGGCCTCAACATCCACCAGGCAGAGGACCTGTGGTGCAGACACTACTACAAAGAAAGATGGGTCCTGGCTCACAGCAACAGCGTGAGGGTGGGAGAGGTAAGGACGCGCTGCCAGGGCAGGGCAGGGCTCGGGGGTGGGGCTGGCTGGGGCCCTCGTGGGGGTAGGAGGGTCTTGGGGGCAGGAGGAAGCTGTGACCTGGGGCAGGGGTTGGGGTGCCGGGTGAGGAGAGCGTCTGGGTGCAGGGTCTGGAAGGGAGTTTGGGGGAGGAGGAAGCTGTTTTAGCCCCAGGAGTTGGGGCCGGGCTCTGGGCCGTCAGCTGAAACCTCCTGTGCTCTTGATTTCAGGTCTTTGGGCAGCTCTTCACAGCAGAGCAGGAGAATTGCTTTTTGGACAAGGCTCTGCTCGCTGCCCGCTCCCCCCTGCGGCGCCCCAGCCAGGCCGGGCTGGTCCTGGCCCACGCCCTGCATGGGCAGGCCCATCAGCTCCTGGAATACATGGTGAGCAGCCGGAGCAGATCAGGAGAGTGGGGCAGGGCCAGGGTCTCCTTCCCATCCCCTCAGGGAGTCCCCCGCCCCTTTCCTCAGGCTGCCCCCACCCCACGTCCCTGCTGGCAGAATCCCTCCTGCCCCTGCGAGCGTCCCTGGGGGTGGGGGAGGCTCTGAACACAGAAACTGTCCTAGGAGGCGGGAGGGGGCCGAGGTGTCAGGAGCTCTGGGGGGGGGGGGGGGTCAGGAGCTCACCCTGCGGGCCTGACGGGGGGTGACCAGAGAGCAGGGGGAAGGAGGGTGGAAATGCTGGGGGGCCAGTTCCCCTGAGTCCCCAGGGATGAATGTGACGGATTCTGCTTCCCTTGCAGCAGGAAGACACCCAGTGAGAGCAGCAAGAGCTGAGGAGCCAGCAGCTGCGTCCCCCTCCCCCCAACCCTCCCAATTGTATAGAATTGTATTTACATTCTCATTAAACAATGTTTCAAAAAACATTTGGATCAGGCTTGGTCAATAATTTGTAATGGGGGGGCCATTTTGGCAACTGATCAAGGGCCACATTTCTACCGAGGGCTTTGGGGTCTGGGACGGGGCGGTTGGGTGCAGAAGGGAGCTTAGGGGTGGAGCCTGGGTGCAGGGGGGGGGTATGATCTGGGGCGGTGGATAGGGGTGCAGGGTCCAGGAGGGGGTATGGGCGCAGGAGAGGACTCTGGCCTGGGGGAGGGGCTCTAGAGGGGTGCAGGGTCAGGGAGGGTGCTGTGACCTGGGTGAAGGGGGAGCAGAAGGTTTGGGGGAGGGGGTGCAGGTGCCAGAGAGGAGTCTGGCCTGGGGGAGGGGTGTCGGGGGGGGGCAGGGTCAGGGAGGGAGCTGTGATCTGAGGGAATGGGGGACGCAGGTTCAGGTGGTCGCCTGGGACAGGCAGTCGGGGAGGGGACGTGGGCGCCAGGGGCAGGCTCTGGCTGCGGAGGTGCCTACCTAGGCAGCTGCGTATGGGGGAGCCCGACTGTCACCTGAGGGGATGGGGGAGCTCAATTTTCAACTGTGGGGAATGGAGGAAATACTGTGGAGTGGAGGGAGCGAGATGGGGGGGGCTGAATTGTTCCCGGAGGGGAGATCTCCCTGGCTTGGGGGGGGGGGCGTTTCCAGCAAAGCCCTCACATAAGAGGGGGACAGACGGGGGGAGGGAGAGGACGGGGATGGGCAGGGCAGGGCAGGTGGAAATGGGGAGGGGCAGGAGAAGGGAAGGGGGAGGAGATGGAGGAGAGCAGGGGATAGGAGTGGGGGCGGGGATGAGGAGCAGGACAGAGGCAGGGCAGTGGTGGTGATGGCTGAGCGATGAGAACAGCTCGCAGGGAGCTTAAAGCCAGCAGATGCTTTTCGGCAGAGTTGCCATTTGCCCTGGCGGCTTTGCCAGAATAGCTGTGCCAGCGGGGGGGGGGGGGGGGGGGGAGCTTTTGCCACACACCCAAGCCAAGCCAGCTGTGGCGGCAAAGCCTTGTGATGTAACCTAAGCCCTTGGCAAGGTCGGGATCAACCTGCTCTGACAATTTCTCGGACCGGCGGGATGAGAAACAAGGATCGTGCAGGGAGATGGGGATGACTAGGAAGCGAATCCAGGTGTGGGGGGAATATCCTGGGTTGGAGGGTCAGTCGATACCCCCGCCTGCCACTGTCTGCCGGGGCTCTGCCCGCAAGATGGAACCAACAGCTGAGTTTGCTTTTCTGCCCCGTCGTGGGCACAAAAGGCCCAGAGCAGCCGCCTGCTATCTTGGAGGAAAGGGGCCAAAGTTCAGGAAGCAGGTGCCAGGCTGGGCTGGAATCCGCGAGCTCCGCTTTTGCTTTGCCCTTCCTGGAAGCTGGGCTGCAGGTGAGTGGTGGTTTCATCTCTGCTCTTGGGGTGTTTCTTGTGGGTTCCGAGTGTGGATCTGAGAGGGGCTGCGCAGGGGCAGTGTCATGAACGAGCTGTAAGCGTTACAGCCCCTTCTGCGCTGGCTGGCTCCAGCCTCCCGTCTGTCTCCAAGCCCTGGGGGAGAGGCGGGAGGCCAGCAGCATGGCCTAGTGGAGGGGGCAGGGGGTTGGGTGTAAGAACTCCCGGGTTCTAATCTAATGCCACCTAGTGACTAAGGCACAGAGTTGTGTGTTAGACCCTTGCTCCGCAATTCTGCGCTCACTCTCGCTCTGGTGACCTTGGAGAGGCCTTTCAGGTCTCCCTTTCCCTGTCCATCAAAGGCAGGCAAGTGCGATGTAATGCCCTGGAGCAAGTGCTTTGGGACGTGTCGCACAAGTGTGCCTGGCTCACAAGCGTGTCAGCACAGGTGTGTAAAAGCGTGACGAAGGCTTTGAGATCGATGCCGAAGGCTTGTGAGGCTGTGGCTGGCCAAGTGACAGGGAAATGAAAGGTCAGAGTTTGGTCAGTTAGATTTTATGGTAATACACTGAGACGAAGCACTTTGGGCGTATATACGATAATGTCTTTCCAAGTGCGTTAGTTCAAGCCGTGTCCTAGGAGCCAAGAGGTGAGACAAACATGCTTGGTCCTGTCTCGGTGCAGGGGTGGACTAGATCAGTGCTTCTCGACCAGTGGTACGAGTCCCCTTAAAGGTACTCAAGAGATGTCTGGGGGACACATCAACACAACTGAAATTTGGAGAAAACTGAATTTTAGTTTTCAGTTTGACAGCGCTTTATTCTTTTTGTACCTTTTACACCCAAAAATGCCATCGCCCGCCCGGCTACGATGCAGTTGTTTAAACAAATGTGTTGCAACGGTAGAAAAAAATTGTGTGTGTCTGAAAACTGTAGGTACTGGGGGTACTTACAAATTTTTTTTTAAAAGGGGTACATTATAAAAAAAGTTTGCGAAACACTGGACCTATCATGGTCCCTTCCACTCAGACTTTTCTATGATTCTGTGACAGGGCTGGGCGATAATTTTCAGAAGGGGGCCACTTAATGGATTTTGGTATGGGGTCATAGGCCGGCTCCACCCACAGAAGGGGCGGAGCCTGAGGCAGAAGGGGCGGTGTTGTGGACTAGCCCACCCTCAGAGTTCTCCGCGGCTGAGGCTTTCAATTAAAAGCACAGAAAAGAGCTCACAGATTTGCCACTACTGGCAGCTGTCCAGCGTGGCTACAGCTTTTTAAAGGGCTCGTGGCTCCTGCCCCTGCCGTAACCCTGAGCCGTGAATCATTTAAAATTGGATCCTGCTGCCTGAGTCCCCACTTAGAATTTGGCGGCATGGGCAGCAGGATCTAAACAGAAAGCGGCTAGATCACAGTGTTAGGTGGGTTGCATCTTACCCAGCCCTGTTCTCTGAGCTGGTTTCGAAACCTCCGTGTCCTCCTTATGGTCTGACAGCTGCAGATTTACTGCCTGTCTCTCCTCTCATGGCCCAGCCTAGCCGCAGCTAATGGACTAACTCAGGTTAGCATCACCTGCCCTGTCTTGGTGACTCTTCACAGCTGAACCGCCTATAAGGCATCGTGCTGGTTTTCTGATCTCTTGGTGACTCCTCTGCCTTCTGTTTATTTCTTTCTCCCTAGCTGGCCGATCGAGTCAAACCCTGTCAGTGCGTGAAGGCCCCAGGAATTACGAGTGCGATGGTCTCCCATGCCCAAGGTAATCGGCTGGCTAGTAATGGATGGGCTGCTTGGTTATCAGGTTAGGCTGCACAAGCCAGGTCTATGGGACCCCATGGCCAGCTGGCACCTGGTTCACAGGGAGGCAGCTGTACTAATCTGAAAATGGCTGGAGGACACCACCATCATTAGGCTCCAGAGTTACAGCACTCGCTCCTCGTCCAAGGCAGGCAGCACAGCTTAGCAGCTCATTGGGATGTCTCCTTTTTAGTTGTGAGATCTGGGCACTTTAGAATGGCTGTAGCTATTTAGCAAAGGTGCACAGCTATAGGCATGGGGGTTTCCAGCTTTATTCACCTAGGTGGCTGATTCCAGGAAGCAAGGGTGTGTGTGTATGGGGGGGGGGGAGTCCTGTACAGAGGGTTCCCTGGCCCCTCTGCTTCCATGGCTGTGCAATTGCCACCAGGTGGATTAGAACCTGGGACTTTTGGAGCTTAGGGCAGGAGCTGCTACAGCTTGAGTTATAAGTCAGTTGCCTCTCAGCATAGGCTGAAGAGCTCCCTTGTAATAATTGCTTGCTGGAAGTGGTCTCAGTGCCACTCCATAGGATAGTGACCCACATCAGGTGGGTGGGTTACAGCTGCAGGCCTGCTCCCAGCATGCGGATCTGCTCTCTGGGCGGCGTCTATAACGATATTTGAGTAGTTAATAAAAATCCCTAGTTGCTGTGTGTAGGTCTAAAAAGGGAAGGTTAGTATCATTAGTCTTATTTTACAGACAGGGAATAACCTCTCCAACCTGTGGGAGAGGCAGGAATAGAACCCAGGTTTCCTGATACCACAGTCAGGGCTTTGTTACCAGGCTACATCCTGTACTAGAAAGGATGGGCCTGAAGCATGGGCCTGGTGTAAGGCCTGAGGCCTGAACCAAAGTAAGCAAGAGTTAGCTGAAGAGAAACAGGCAGGTCGTGTCAAAAGCAGACGGTTGCCTGAAAGTCTTGGGACTTAACCCTAACTGTCTTGCCTGGAAAGGTTGAAACCATAGACAAAAGGTCCTAGAAAGTCTCCAGGAATGCTAGAGAAGCAGGAAGCGAGTTGACAGGAGGCCAGGAAAGAAAATGGAAACAGAATTTGGGGTTTTGAATTGGAAGCAGTGATGTGCCTGTTGTGTGATCATGCCTGGAAGATGTGAATTAAGCCAGGAACCTGGGCAAGCAGAATCCAGCGACTTTCTTGGCTAGGGAAAGACTAAATCTTGGAACAAGAGAGATGTGAGTAGAACAGGGAATTTTTAGTCAGACGCTACTAGGTTATTTTCTTTATTTTTTTAGTTTGTTGGACTTCTTTTTGCTAAGCACATGTAACTATCCCCCTTTACCCTAGAACTCTTCAAACTGAATCCCAGGGAAGCGATTTTCTGTGTTTTAATCTTTCTTTTTTCAGTTTCTTTGTAACACCTAGCAACCAAGTAGATACGCTGGAGGACAGTAGATATGCTGGAGGGCAGGGATAGGATCCAGAGTGACCTAGACAGATTAGAGGATTGGGCCAAAAGAAATCTGATGAGGTTCAACAAGGACAAGTGCAGAGTCCTGCACTTGGGATGGAAGAATCCCGAGCATAGTTACAGGCTGGGGACCGACTGGCTAAGTAGCAGTTCAGCAGAAAAGGACCTGGGGGTTACAGTGGATGAGAAGCTGGATATGAGTCAACAGTGTGCCCTTGTAGCCAGGAAACCTAATGGCATATTAGGGTGCATTAGGAGGAGCATTGCCAGCAGATCCAGAGAAGTGATTATTCCCCTTCATTTGGCTCTGGTGAGGCCACATCTGGCGTATTGTGTCCAGTTCTGGGGCCCCCACTATAGAAAGGATGTGGACGCATTGGAGAGGGTCCAGCGGAGGGCGACCAAAATGATTAGGGGGCTGGAGCGCATGACCTATGAGGAGAGACTGAGGGATTTGGGTTTGTTTAGTCTGCAGAAGAGAAGAGCGAGGGGGGATTTGATAGCAGCCTTCAACTTCCTGAAGGGAGGTTCCAAAGAGGATGGAGAGAGGCTGTTCACAGTAGTGACGGATGGCAGAACAAGGAGCAATGGTCTCAAGTTACAATGGGGAAGGTCTAGGTTGGATATTAGGAAAAACTATTTCACTAGGAGGGTAGGGAAACACTGAGATGGGTTCCCTAGGGAGGTGGTGGAATCTGCATCCCTAGAGGTTTTTAAGTCTTGGCTTGACAAAGCCCTGGATGGGTTGATTTAGTTGGGATAGGTCCTGCCTTGGGCAGGGGCTGGACTTGATGACTCCTGAGGTCTCTTCCAGCTCTATGGTTCTATGATTCTAAGTAATGTTTCACCAAGTGTATTTGTTTTGTTAATAGACGTCACATTTTTAAAACCATGATCTGATTCCTGCATCCTAGAGGGCGGAAGGTTCTGTATGCACGTGCCTAAGACAGCAAGCCATACTTCTAGGAGAAATTACAGGTTTTCAAGCTCTCTCTGGAGGGAGTGTCAAGGACAAGGAAGGTACCCCACAGGAGGGAATTCTGAAATGCGCCTGTCTGGTTCTCAAAGGGGTTTGTGCATTTGGATGATGGCAGCAACACCAACGCAAGCCTCCAGTGGCAGGGTATTTTAAAGTCTCTTGTGGGCCCCCACCTTCTGCACTTGGAGTGCCAGAGTGGGAAACAGCCTTGACATGACCCCTCTCCAATTTATCAACATCCATCTGGAATTCTGGTCACCAGAGCTGGGCACAGAACTCCAGCAGCAGAAGTTCAAGTGCCGAATAAAGAGGCTAAGTCGGTTCCCCACTCTGGCACTTGGAGTGCAGAAGGTGTGGGCCCAAAAGAGACCTTAAAATACCGTGTCTCTATGGGCTTCTGCTTCAAAACTCCCCAAGGTCACAGATTCCCTGAGCTTAGGAGGGTTGCTGCCTCTACCCAAGTGGAAAAAAACTTTTTCTTCTTGAACGCAGGAAGAAGTCACTTGGGAACGTATTCCAGAAGGGTACCCCAAACTCTTTTACACAAGAGCCAAAAGAAATCTGATGAGGTTCAACAAGGACAAGTGCGGAGTCCTGCACTTGGGACAGAAGAATCCCAAGCATTGTTACAGGCCTGGGACCAACCAGCTAAGTAGTAGTTCTGCAGAAAAGGACCTGGGGGTTACAGTGGATGAGAAGCTGGAGATGAGTCAACAGTGTGCCCTTGTAGCCAAGAAGGCTAATGGCATATTAGGTTGCATTAGGAGGAGCATTGCCAGCAGATCCAGAGATGTCATTATTCCCTTTTATTTAGCACTTGGAAAGAAAAAAAGAAAAATGAAAACAAACTGTAATTTCTGATAGCTGTCCTCTTAGTCTTAGGCAGGTATACACAGACCTCCTATTACTTTCCAGGATACAAAATCAGATCATAGCCTTAAAATAGGTGATTATATTAAGAAAACAAAAAGGTATTCATTTGTAAAGCTGACTTGGCTGCTAGGAGTTATAGCGCAACTGAGAAAAGAACAGATTAAAACACAGACAATTGCATCCCTGGGATTCAGTTTAAAGTTATAGTGGGGAGAGGAGGGGATATGGATTTAGCACAGAGGAGTTTAACCAAACAACAAAACAAAAAAATAACCTGATTGCATCTAAATAAACATTCTCTATCTACTCAAGTATCCACACTTCCTAGGCCCAGGTATTCTTTTTTTTAGGCATGATGTCCCTGCCCAGTTCAATTCATCCCCCCCCCTCATCCCCTTCCACAGCTCCAGGATTAAACTCACAAAGAAAAACAGCAGACAGATTCCCTTTTAATGCAGATCTGAACTCTTTCTTCTCACTGGTGCTCCTGGCTCCCTGCCAACACTTTCTAGCTAGCTAGGTTTAACCCTTTAGTCACTGAATACTGGGATGTTCAGAAAAGAACAGTGGGCTTCCCATCCATCACAGAAGCGAGACAACCTCTTTACTCCTGCTCAAGCGTTTCCTGTTTATACATCCCAGAATTACAATAGCTTTTTAAGCCCCAACGCCACAATGGGAGCTCATGTTCTGCTGATTACCCACCATGACCTCTACATCTCTTTTCCCCGCCCTGCAAGTCTGGCCCACAGAACCATGGGAAGTGGCATAGGCTAGCCTGGGCCAGGGCAAAGGAACACGTGGGCCTTTCTCTTCTCCATCTCTCCCTCTGCATTGCACAGCAGGGCGCAGGAGTGCCAGGGGGCTCTGTGGACGCTGTTTGGCTTAATGCCAGCGAAAGCAGGGTCTACAGGAGTACTTACGGGCTCCTAGTGTTAAGAGCTGTGATGTGGTTGCCTCAGCAGCGTGGCTCAGTGCTTCTGTTCTTGGAGCTCTGGTGTTATCAGTGGTCAGTGCAGGTAACGCAGCCTGCTCCTGCTGCAGATCTCGCTGTTATGCACAAAGACCGACCACAGACACCGTCTGGTGACAGAGGCACTTGGCCATGTTTATAGCTGTGTAGTCACAGATCTAGTGCCCTGGATTTGCGGTTACACGTGCACCAACTCAAGTGCTCCAGGACGAGGAGCAATTCAGTCAGTAAGTCTCTGTTGTCCCTTCGGCCATGCAAAGGGGGTAAGGCCAGGCACCCCAATATTTATAGCCTAAAATAAACTTGTCTGGTTTCGGACATTTGTTTGCTCCCTCCCCTTGTACCTAGTACCTTGAACCGAAAAATATTAGAGGAGACACTGTTGAGCATCCAGTGCGAATGCGTTCGGTGAGGCTAATCTTCGTGTTTTACCTCATCCCCGTTGCAGGGTTCCAGACCAAGGAGGATATCTACTGCCTCGCTTTAGCGAAGGCCCTGTACACTGTGCCCACGCCAGTGACTGCTGGGTTTTATGCACCATGGGGACATTGCAAAAACCTGCTCTTACACAAAATCAAGGGTGAGTACTGCCCCGGGGAACGTAAGACGGGGAAGGAACCTTGTGGGGATGGGGATTAGTGGATGACAACCATCTCCAAAGAGCCAGAGCCACCCGTACTCATTTGCCGATTATGCAATCGCATAGGGGACCTGAAAATTTGGAGCAGCACTGGGTTTTCATGTCCACTCCACCCACCTGCCTCTTCCTATCCATGGTCTGTGGCTCTGCTTCCTCCAGCAGCAGAAGTTCTAGAAGATCTAGTTAATTTACAAGTGACAAAGTCTGCTCGAGCTACTGGCAGAACATCGACGACATGGTAATGAAGCCATTTAACAGGCATTTGCCAACCTCTGCTAAATGTTTGCTGAATTTACTGTGAGAGTCGACAGGACCTTAGTTTAAAATGTGTTTCTTTATTAGTGTGTGGATGAGGATTATAAAATCACATCGCTAAAAATTCAACATCCATCTGGGCTGCTGTTGGGCAGATGGGCACCAGTTTAATAGAACGGTGTAGGATCCCAACAATCCTAAGGATGGCTTTGCCAAGAGCTACCCATTCTTGATTGCTTCCCAGAAGGGAGGGATTGTGAAGCTGGAAGACCCTTCAGGAGGAGAGATTTAAGGCACTGCCAGGTACCTAACATATCTTCCTCTTTTATCTCAGAGAACATGGAAAACGAATCGAAGAAGAAAGACCAGGAGGAATTTCAGCGGACGCAGAAGATGCAGCGTGACAACACTGGCCGGGATCTACTCAAGCTCCTGTTACTCATGATCTTCTACCGGCCGGTCCTGACGGAGCAGCAGAAGTGGAGAAGGAACGTGAAACACGTCTTCATCCATTTCAGCGCCTGGGAGTACGCGGGCTGCGACCAGCTCTGGGCAGGCCTTATTACCACACTGTGCGACGGCATCGAAAGCCACTTTGGTCTCCTACCCATGAGCATTTACAGGACCATAGACAGGAAATGTAGCATCATCGAAAGACCAGGGGATCAGGAATGGGTTAGCAAGAAGTTCCTCTTCCTCCCGCTGTGGGTGGCTGTGATCCTTTTGATCATGGTAGCTATTGGGGTGGGTGGTCTCCTCCTAGTGTTTGGGATCCCCATAGGGGATGCCTCAGGAGACGCCATAGCTGTCGTGGAAGGCATTGGGGTGACGGCTGTCAGCGTCTCTGCAGCAGCTGCCATACGGCTCACTATTACAGTGGTACGAAACATTATCGTCACCCAGAAGAGCCAGCTGGAGAGACAGATGAACCAGACGGCTCTCAGCGCACAGCTGGGCTTCATGAGCTGCGTGAAAAGCGAAGTCAGGACAATCACTGGGTTCCTGCAGTACATGGAGATCTTCCAGCGGCGGAAGCTGCGCGTGGTGCTGGAGATCACCCACTTGGATACATGCAGCCCTGACAAGGTGGTGGGCGTCCTTGATGCCATGAACATTCTCCTCTCAGACGATGACGCCCCTTTCATCTCCATCCTGGCTGTTGACTCCAGCATCATTGTCGACTGCGTGGAAAGCTCCAAGAATATGAGAGGTATGGCCAACAAAGGCTACGAGTTCTTAAACCGCATCGTCACCCTGCCCTTCTCTGTCCCTCGGATGGACTGCGACACCAAGCGGAGGCTGATCAGGAATATCATCGCGCGCAAGGAGCAGCTAGAGGCAGAGGTCGGCTTCCGGCAGGATGGCAAGATGGAAGCCAGCTCTGACTTCCTCAACATCTCTCGCTACCATTCGGCCAACCACGATGCCCAGAATCCAGTTGCAGAGGACAGCCAGATACCTCTCATGGTTGGAACCCCAGCGCTGGGAACCGGCAGCTGCGGGAAAGGTATCCGAGCCAAAGACCTCATTCAAGATGCTTTCGACTACCTCCTGGATGACGCCTTGAAGGAATTCATGACAGACAACGTGGTGCAGATGCGGCGCATCGTGAACACCGTCACCATCACCATCAGGCTGCTGGCGAGTAACATCCCCAAGGATGAAGTGTGTCCGAAGAAGGTGGTGGAATGGGTGCTCCTTGCCAACCAGTGGCCGTGCCGTCTGAGCTGGCTCTTGCAGTGCATCGAGGATGAGGAGCAGAGGAGCCGAATGGGCAGCTGCCATGGAAGCCCGCTGCGCTCCGACATGTCTCTGTGGGAGGTCTACGAGAAGTACATGGAAGAGCTGAACATGCTGAAAGGCCAGATGGAAAAGCTGCTGGAACTGGACCAGGATCCCGAGCTGTTCCACACTTTCCTGTGCGGCAGGTTTCGGGTGGAGGAGGCCCTCTTCTACCTCCCCTTCACGGTCAATTTGGACCCATCCCTGAAAAGACAGATGGAGCTGCAACGTGGCAGCCACAGACTGAAACGGACAAAGAAATTCGACAAGCTCAGCGCCTGCACTCTGCTGGGTATGACGGTGGAGGATGTCTGCCGAGAGGTGGGTCACCCTTGGGTTTCCTTCCTTCGAGCAGGGCCAGCTGTCGATAGAATGTCCATGCCTCTTCATCGCAAGAAGAATGTCATTCATGCGACAGCAGCTGCCCACAGATGACGGCTACAGGCAGAGCCATCTTTGCAAATTGTGGGGCCCTGAATAATTGAGGGCCCTTCTGCAGGTTTGCCTGAGCCTTTTCCCCCCATGCAGCTTCTGCTGGAGGTCTGGTTGTTCCTACTACCTCCGTACCCCAAGCAGGGCTCAGGAACTAGAGCAGAGTTGCAGATCCTCTCTGCTTGCTAGCTTGCTGCTGCTGCTGCTGATTTGAACCCCTAAGCAGATTTGAACCTAGGGGTGTGTCTAAACTACATGGCTCCATCGACGGAGCCATGTAGATGAGGCTGATCGGCAGAGGGAAATGAAGCCGCGATTTAAATAATCGTGGCTTCATTTAAATTTAAATGGCTGCCGCGCTCTGCCGACCAGCTGATGATCAGCTGTTTGTCGGCAGATCGGGGCAGTCTGGACGCTTCCCCATCAACGTGAAAGCCCTTTGTCAACCTCCCCGATAAACCTCATCCCACGAGGCATCAGGGGGAGGTCGACAAAGGGCTTTCATGTCGACGGGAGCGTCCACACTGCCCCGATCTGCTGACAAACAGCTGATCATCAGCTGGTCGGCAGAGCGCGGCAGCCATTTAAATTTAAATGAAGCCGCGATTATTTAAATCGCGGCTTCATTTTCCTCTGCCAATCAGCCTCATCTACATGGCTCCATCGATGGAGCCATGTAGTTTAGACACACCCCTAGAGGCCTCGACAGCTGGAGCCATGAAGGCAGCTGGCTCCCAGCTTAGGATGTAGAGCTCCCTTGTTCTTATCTCTGGCTGTAAGAGGTCCAATTGCCACACGAAGGGACAGTGAACCACACACACTAGGTGTGTGGATTACACTGCCAGCTGAGAGGAGCACGTGGGGGAGGGCGAAGGGAAAAGCCCTGCAGCAGACAGGACAGAGCGTCCCCAGAGACGAACCGGCAGAGGCATATCCTCAGACATACAAGAACACATGGCTGCTGCATTGGGGAACTCAAAAATTTGGTGCCCAAATTTTCCGGTGCCCTATGCAGCTACATATTTCCCGTGGGCCTAGGGACAGCCCTGACTATGAGCCCCACAGCTGGGAGAAAACTGTCCCACATAACTGGTGCATAACTGGAGGGAGAGGAGCGAGAACTAGTGGGGGTAGGATGTTGAGGGGAACAGGCGGTGTGGGATGGGGGCTTTCGGGGAAGGCACAGTGTGGGTTTGAGGCCTCAGGAGTAGGGGGGGCACATGAGGGGGAATGGGCAGAGTGAGGATGAGGGGGAAAGGGTGATGTAGGGGGCCGGGCCACAGTCCGGGCTCTGCTAGTTCCCCCACTTTCTGCTGCTCCTGACTCTTGGTTTGCACAAGACATTTCTTCTTGGAACAACTCGGTTCCTTGGAGCTCTTTCCTCCAACCCCGAAGCCATTGGCTGGCTCTCCCCGGGTTCATCCTTTACGCTCTGAAGTGACTGGTCGGTTTTAAGACTGGGAGACCCGTAGCTGTCTGTTATGCACTCCAGAGAGAAGAGAGGCAAAAACATAAATACTCTTGCTGGAGGCCTGCAGCGTAATACCCCTTATCCAGAGTAACACACAAGAACCCTGAGGCTATGTCTACACTGCTAGCTTTTGCCTGCAGAGAGCATGCTAATGAGTGCCAAGAAGTTGCTAACGAGTGCTTCATTAGCATACTCTCTGCCTGCAAAGGCCCGCAGTGTAGATATAGCCTTAGGTCGAGAGGCCCAACTCCACCCCCGTCAGGCTGACTGCATGCTTCCCTCCAGCCTACAAGCAGGGTCAGGAAACCTTCCCTCTTCATTTCAACACACCCCTCCAGTGGTCCCTGCATTGCTAGCTTTTGCCTGCAGAGAGCATGCTATTTCCCCTGCCGTGCCAACTTGCTCAGCGGTGCCCCTAGCAGAATCCAAGCACACGGCAGTGGGGTGTGCAGGGTACCATACCTGGCCCCACAGCCGGCCGGCCCGCCTTGTTTGCTAGAATCTGAGCAAGCCCAGACAGGTTCCTCTCGGGAGCTATAGCGGACCCTTCCTAAAAACGTGTTTGGCGACCTGTTCAGTAGATGCACGGCACTAACGGGTGCTCCCACTTCTCTTCCAGATGGACACAATCGGCTTGAAGGAGGAAAACGTCCCGCTGTACAAACAGAGGCTCAGGGACCATAATCTCAACGGGCGCGCGCTGGTCTACAGTGACAACACTGAAATCAAAGAGGCCCTGCACATGAGTCTTGGCGAATGGACCCTCTTTAGCATCCATTTCCTTGGAGTGTTTCCCCCGGCGAATTTGGCCTCTTCTGTGGTGTCCCCCGTCCCGTTCCACGTCAGGCCAGAGGCTCTGAAGAACATGGTTGCCTTAAGAGAGACTGTGGCGAGAGGGAGCAAGCTCTCTCTGAACAGCTCCAGGGAAGATCTTTGGGAAAAGAGATAACTCTGAATCCTGAACACAGAGGTGAAAGTGCCCTGGTGCGCAGCTCCAGCAAGAACTGCAAAGACCTGGGCTGCAATAGGACAGTACCTGTGAGAAACTGTAAAGTTACTTTCACGGCCGCCTGTACAAAACCAGAAGCAAGATCGGGGCTTTCGCCCACAATGTACCTCCCTGCGTCTCCAGTGACATCGCACGGATGAATCATAGAATCCTAGAGTTGGAAAAGACCTCAGGAGTCATCAAGTCCAGCCCCCTGCCCAAGGCAGGACCAATCCCAACTCAATCATCCCAGCCAGGGCTTTGTCAAACGGAGACTTAAACACCTCTAGGGATGGAGATTCCACCACCTCCCTAGGGAACCCAGCCCAGTGCTTCCCCACCCTCCTAGGGAAATAGTTTTTCCTAATGTCCAACCTAGACCTCCCCCGCTGTAACCTGAGACCACTGTTCCGTGTTCTGCCATCCCTCACTACTGAGAACAGCCTCTCTCCATCCTCTTTGGAACCTCCCTTCAGGAAGTTGAAGGCTGCTATCAAATCCCCCCTCACTCTTTGCTTCTGCAGGCTAAACAAACCCAAATCCCCCAGTTTCTCCTCATAGGTCATGTGCTCCAGACCCCGAATCATTTTGGTCAAGCTCCCCTGGACCTCCTCCAATGCGTCCCCATCCTTCCTGTAGTTGGGGGCCCAGAACTGGACACAATACTCCAGATGTGGCCTCACCAGAGCTGAATAAAGGGGAATAATCACTTCTCTGGATCTGCAGGCAATGCTCCTCCTAATGCCCCCTAATATGCCATTAACCTTCTTGGCTACAAGGCCACCCTGTTGACTCATCTCCGGCTTCTCATCCACTGTAACCCCCAGGTCCTTTTCTGCAGAACTGCTACTTAGCCAGTCGGTCCCAGCCTATAACAATTCTTGGGATTCTTCCATTCAAGTGCAGGACTCTGCACTTGTCCTTGTTGAACCTCATCAGATTTCTTTTGGCCCAATCCTCCAATATGTCTTGGACACTCTGCACCATATACCCTACCGTCCAATGTATCTACCTTTCCCCCTAGCTTAGTGACATAGGCAAACTTGCTGAGGGTGCAATCCATCCCCTCATCCAGTCATTAATAAAGATGTTGAACAAAACCGACCGTAGAACCGGTCTTTGAGGTACTCTGCTTGAAACTGACCGCCAGTCTGACATCGAGCTGTTGATCACTACCCATTGAGCCCAACAGTCTAGCCCGATTTCTATCCATCTTACAGTCCATTAATCCAATCCATACTTCCTTAACTTGCTGGCAAGAATAAGTCCAGGTATATCACATCCACTGAATTCCCCATGTCCACAGAGCCAGTTACCTCGTCATAGAAAGCAATCAGGTTCGTCAAGCATGACTTGCCCTTGGTGAATCCATGCTGACTGCTCCTGATCCCTTTCCTTATTCTAAGTGCTTCAAAATGGATTCCTTGAGGATCCCCTCCATGATTTTTCCGGGGAGTGAGGTAAGGCTGACCGGTCTGTAGTTCTGTGGATTGTCCTAAGGAACATCTTGGTACCATTTACCTCCCACAAATAAAGTACATACCGACCTATGTTCAGGACCAGGTCAAAGTTGACAGCATAACAGATAGTAAGTTGACAGTATGAAGACTAGGAAGTAAGCCCCCTTCTGCAAGGTAAGGGACGGTAACCAGGTAACAGGGGGTAGCAACCTGATACATCAGGAATGTATAAAAGTTCACCTCAAATGGTGTTCACCAGCTGACTGTGTGGGGGCACTGGATGGTGCTCAGTGGGTGTTAGGACATTGCCACGGCTTCCATAAAGTGTAGCGGCGCAGCGCTGAGTCTGTTCGCTGGCAACTATTATTGCATGTTGTTACGCAAAAAATCTGCTTGGGCGATTTCGAATCTTATCTGGTTTGTGGTCTCTGGGGACTCTGGGCACGGAGACCACATCCAGCGATAGTGACTCGGCTCTGCAACTTTAGCGAAGAGCCAGGTGGCTTGTACCTCATGCAGTAGAGAAGGCTCCAGACTTACAAACCAGGTAACAGAACTTTTGCGTTCTCCTCCAGCAGCAGGCGCTCCGACACAGCTGGACTGAGTACAACACCTGCAAATAACCCAGTTAGTTAATGCAAGCATAAAGAGAGGCAGCCTGGCCAGATGCAACCATTCATTAACTTCCAGGCCAGAGAGGGCCATTGTAATCTTCAGTCTAGCCTGGCATCCTATGAGGTGCACACAGGCCCTTCTCTTCCACTTGTTTAAACAGAGGCACCCTGGGGCACCTTAAAGACTAACACGTGTATTTGGGCATCCGCTTCCAGGGGTAAAAAACACTTGGACCTGCTTTTCCTCCGCAACAGCTGATGCCCAAATAAATCTTCAAGGTGCCACAGGACTCCTTGTTAGTAATGACTGTTGGGGTTGCCCCTCTAAGGCTATGTCTACACTGCAGGCTTTTTGCACAAGAACAGCTGTTCTTGCGCAAAAACTTGCAGAGTGTCTACACTGCGTGCGTGTTTTTGCACAAGTATTACAGTACAGCATCAGAAAACAGGGCTTCTTCTGGAAGAGTTATTCCTCTCCCCACGAGGAATAAGCCCTCTTGCACAAGAGCTCTTCCAGAAGGCGGCAGTGTAGACAGGCAACATGAATTTCTTGCGCAAAAAACCCCTACGGCTAAAATGGCCATCAGAGCTTTCTTGTGCAAGAGAGTGTCGACACTGCCATGGATGCTCTTGTGCAAAAGCACATCTCTTCTGCAAAAGCACATGGCAGTGTGGACGCGCTCGTATGGAAGACCTTTTGCACAAGAACTCTTCTGCAAAACAGTTCTTGTGCAAGAAGCCTGCAGTGTAGACAGAGCCCACGAGTTTCAGAGGGGTAGCTGAGTGAGTCTGTAACAGGAAAAACTTAAAACACAACATATAGTCACCTTAAAGATTAACAAACCGTGTCAATGGGATCATGAGCTTTCCTGGGCATAGCCCACTTCTTCAGACGACTGGAGTGTTGTATGTCCAGAACCAAAATGAACAGGGGAGGAAAAAATGGGAGGGGCGAAAAAAGGAGGCAGGGGGTATGTAAATATCACAGGGAAAACCCAGCTGGTATGTAACAGGCAGCACTGATAAGAGTTGTTGGGAATTTCCCAGGAACCGATCGGGGTTTCTTAGGAACAAGTTTAAAAAGGGGTGAGAATCGGGGTGAACTGGGTGGATGCCTGGGTGAGGGTTGGGTCGAACAACGCAGGGAGGGAAAAGCAGGAGCGTGGGGCGTGAGGGCAGGTGAGCGCTGCGGTGAAAGCCACGTGCGCAGGCCGGGCCGGGCCCCTCTCTCCTCCAGCTGACTTGCAACTTCCACTGCCGGCCCACGTGGCCCTCGAAGGGCGGAGCTTCCCCTTTCCTGCGCCCTCCCCTGGGGCCCTCCAGCCAATGGGAAGCGAGGGCTAATGTTGCTGGTGTTTCAACATTCGGAGCCGGCTGGCACAGCTGCTGCCGCGGGCCCGGGAGCTGCGAGCAGGCAGGAGGCGGAGGTGAGGGGCGGGGGGCGGTGACTCCTGGCCCCCCAGCACAGGGGGGTCCAGGTCCGGGTCCGTCCGGGGTTACCAGGCCGCGCACTCCCCTCGCTCTTGGAGGCGACGCTGGTGCCAGTGTCTGCTTCAATGCGACCCTACAATAACAAGCCCCAATCGGCCGAGTCGCTGCTTGTTTCACCTCGTGTCCCCCTGCGCTGCAGAAATCCTGCCTCTGCTGGGCCAGCCCCGAGACACGGGGTTGCCCCTGGATTGTAAGCAAGCTGCCCCCTTCTCCTCCATGCTCCCCGTTCCCTGAGTATCAGTCCTGCGCCCTCAGCCTGCACAAATCATCATCCTTTAGGACCAAATAGGAAGGGGAGGGGGCGAGGGATTATTTTCTTTATTCCCACCCCCCCAGCGGAAGGAGCTGTTCTCTGTGTCTGTGTTTACAAACCAAGGAACGTGTTTTTCCCTGTTTTGGGTTGGGGTTTTTTTTGCCTGTTTCTTGAGAAGATTGATTGAAATGTTGGTCTGACTAGAGCAGTCCCCAAGTTTAGCGCCCTGCCCTGAAGCAGGACGAAGTCAACCAAGACCTACGGGTTTGTCTAACCCTGTCTAATTCTTTCTTCCCACCCATGCTTCCCCAGAAGGGATCAGACAGGCTGTACACAGGGGTTCGAAGCAGCTACACGGGGTTCGAAGCAGCGGGGATTTAAAAATGGCGGCTCCCCGCTTATGCTAATGAAGCCCGGGAAATTCAAATCCCGGGCTTCATTAGCAAGTGCGGTATGCATACATTACCCTCCTAGTTCGAACTAGGAGGGTAGTGTAGACATACCCTGAGAGAGTGTCCTTTCTGGTTAAAATGGCAAGAAACTGTTTTCTCTTTGTGATCTTGTCTGATATCTGTTTTGTGGGCATTAATCCTTTGGCGAAGTGTCTGAGATGTTTGTCCAATGTACATAGCAGACGGACACTTTCGGCACATGATAGCATAGATTATATTTCTGGATGCGCAGGAATATGTGTTCTTGATCTTATAACTCACTTGGTTAGGTCCAATAATGGTATCAGCAGAATGAATATGTGGACAAAGCTGGCAACGGGGTTTGTTGCAAGGGAAGGTACCAGGGTTGGTATTAGTGTGGTATGTCCTGTGGTGGTTGGTAAGAATCATCTTGAGGTTAGGTGGTTGTCTATAGGAGACTATGGGTCTGTCTCCCAGAGCCTCTTTGAGTATGGTATCCTGTTCCAATATAGGCTGTAGTTTATTGATAATGTGTTGGACAGGTTTAAGTTGGGGGTTGTAGGTGATGACAAGTGGTGTTCTATTGTTGGTTTTCTTGGGTCTGTCTTGAAGTAGATGGTTTCTAGGTATTCGTCTGGCTCTTTCAATTTGCTTTTTTATTTCTCTGGGTGGGTAGTTGAGGTTTATAAATGCTTGGTAGAGATCCTGAAGCTTCTGGTCTCTGTCAGTGGGATTAGAGCAGATGCGGTTGTATCGAAGGGCTTGGCTATAGACGATGGATCATGTAGTGTGTTCTGGATGGGAGCTGGAAGCATGTAGGTAACTGTATGAGTCGGTGGGTTTTCTGTAGAGAGTGGTGTCTAATTTTCCATTGTTGATTTGTACGGTGGTGTCCAGGAAGTGGATCTCTGGTGTAGAATGGTCCAGGCTGAGGTTGATGGTGGGGTGTAGGTTGTTGAAATCTCTGTGGAATATCTCCAGCGTTTCTTGGCCATGCGTCCAGATCATAAAGATGTCATCGATGTACCGTAGGTAGAGGAGGGGTGAAAGGGGACGGGAGTTGAGGAAACGTTGTTCTAGGTCAGCCATAAAGATGTTAGCATACTGTGGGGCCATGCGTGTACCCATGGCTGTGCCGCTGATCTGGAGGTATAAGTTGTTCTCAAACTGGAAATAATTTTGGGTGAGAACAAAGTTACATAGGTCTGCTATCAGGTTGGCAGTAGTGTCCTCTGGGATAGTGTTTCTAATTGCTTGTAATCCGTCTTCATGTGGGATGTTGGTATATAGAGCTTCTACATCCATGGTGGCAAGGATGGTATTATTGGGGAGGTTATCGATGTTTTGTAGTTTCCTTAGGAAGTCAGTAGTGTCTCGGAGATAGCTGGGGGTATTGGTTACGAAGGGTTTGAGAAGAGTGTCTACATAGCTGGATAGACCAGTAGTGAGCGTGCCAATACCAGAGATGATGGGACGTCCGGAGTGCCCAGGTTTATGGATCTTGGGAAGTAGATAGAACAATCCCCCCGCATCCCCCTTCTGTTCTGAAATGTGATTTGTCCTTTTCATATGTGTTCATTTTTTTAAATTGTATCCTTTGGTATATATGGCTGTGACTATTTTCTTCCACTATTTGATCTGAGGAAGTGGGTCTGGCCCACGAAAGCTCATCATCTAATAAACCATCTTGTTAGTCTTTAAAGTGCTACATAGTCCTGTATTTTGTTTCAGCTACACCAGACTAACACGGCTACATTTCTATCACTATACTTCATAGGATAGTGACCCACATCAGGTGTGTGGGTTACAGCTGCAGGCCTGCTCCCAGCATGCGGATCTGCTCTCTGGGCGGCGTCTATAACTCTGTGGCTGCAGCCCTGCTCCCAGGACTGGATCTGCTCTCTGCCCATAGGCGTGCGCAGCACACTTCATTAGGGTGTGCACCCAAAGAATGTTTTTAAATGTACTCTTTGACCCCCCATTAGCCACGCCCCCTGACCCCCATTAGCCACGCCCCCTATCCCCCATTACCAAGCCTCTGGAGGTAACACTTTCAGGGCAATATGGATACATGACCAGAAATAAAAGGTGTCATGTGACCCTCCCCAAGGACTTTTCCCACCATCCACTTACCAATAGGGATTAGTTTGGCCCTCACCAACCCCCCCCCGTGCAACGATCCTGCAATTGCATTAACCCAACGTGTGAGACATTAACTCGGGGGGTGGGGAGGCTGGGGGAAGTGTTCACTCTAAGAGTTTCCTCCCATGAGCACAATACATTTTGTGTTGTGCACCAGTACTGAGTTTGTGGCTTGTTTGGATGTGTCAGTGTGGCACCCAAGTTATTCATAAATATCTTATGAACCACTTACCTTTCCCCTCTGCTGCCCTGTCTCCTTCCCTTCCTCCATCAGCTCCCCCGGTGCCTGCTGCCCCCCAATCCCTCACCCACCTCTGCTGTCCTGACTCCTGCCCTTCTCACTGCCCTCGGCCTTCCCGAGACCTGCCCCCTCCAGCAGCCTTTCTCTCCCCCTGTGCCCACTCCTCCAGTAGCCCCACTCTGACCATGTGAGCTACCCCTCCTCATCCCCTTTCCTAACACCTCCCTCTACACACCTGTCCTGCCTCTCTCCTCTGGTGCTGGTCCCTCCCCTGCAGGTGTCTGCCCTTCTGCTTCACCCCCCGGACTCCCCTGGCACCTGCACCTTCCCTTACCCTTGCACCCTCTTGGTGCCTCCCCCTTCCCTCACTGCCCCTGCCCACTTTGCCCACTCCCTCACCACCCTCTGCCCCCGTTCCCCTCATGCCCCTGTGCCTTTACACGTGCCTTGCTCCATCCCCGCCTTCCTCATGCCCACCCCTTCTTTCAAGCTTTCTCCCAGCACCTCCTCTTCTCCCCTCTAGCCCCCAAAGCCCTTCCCCTCTCTGGAAAGGTTGAAACCATAGACAAAAGGTCCTAGAAAGTCTCCAGGAATGCTAGAGATGCAGGAAGCGAGTTGACAGGAGTCCAGGAAAGAAAATGGAAACAGAATTTGGGGGTCTGAATTCGCTGCAGAAATCCTGCCTTTGCTGGGCCAGCCCCGAGGCACGGGGTTGCCCCTGGATTGTAAGCAAGCTGCTCCCTTCTCCCCGATGCTCCCCGTTCCCTGAGTATCAGTCCTGCCCCCTCAGCCTGCACAAATCTTCATCCTTTAGGACCAAATAGGAAGGGGAGGGGGCGAGGGATTATTTTCTTTATTCCCACCCCCCTAGCGGAAGGAGCTGTTCTCTGTGTCTGTGTTTACAAACCAAGGAACGTGTTTCTCCCTGTTTTGGGTTTTTTTTTTCTGTTTCTTGACAAGATTGATTGAAATGTTGGGCTGGCTAGAGGAGTCCCCAAGTCTAGCGCCCTCTCCTGAAGCAGGATGAAGTCAACCAAGACGTACGGGTTTGTCTAACTCTGTCTAATTCTTTCTTCCCACCCATGCTTCTGCAGAAGGGATCAGAGAGGCTGGACACAGAGGATCTCCCTCCCCTTTTCTTCACCATCAGTAATATCCTTTGGCTGTGAGTTCCACAGGTTGATTATACACTTCAAACATACGGCCGTTTTAACTAGAGCTGGAAGGAAGTTTTCAGAGGGGATGTTTTTCCATTGGAAAATGCTGATTTTAGCGACCTTTTGTTTGGAAGGAGAAAACTCCACCATTTCAGAACATTAAAATGTAGTTTTCCATTCCTGAAATGACTCTTTGTTTGGTCTCTTTAAAGTTTATCTTCCGTAATCCACCGTAATACATTTAAAAATAGTTAAAATCTAAACAAAACGTGAATTTATTTGCAGAACTGTGTGAGATCAGGAAAAAAAGTCAAAATCCTGGAATTGCTAGTCCCACTTCAACCCTACTTTTAGCTACCTTGGTGCCAGTGATGTAAAATCTCATTTTATTAGCTAACCAGTTAAACAATACGTTGAACCAGTTAACCGATTAAATGGGACACGCAGGGCGAGTGGTCCCCCTGCGTGTTAAAGATGGGCTTGGAGCAGCCCCCACACCTACCCCCGTGGCACACTGCTGTGACTGCTGAGCAACCCTACCCGTGGCGTGCCAGAGTGCCCTCTGCCTATGGCTGGTGGAGGGCTGCTCCAGCCCCCTCTGGTTAACCATAACCGGCTTACTGGTTAACCATTCACTTCCGAACTTGGTGTCCCCACTGCTAACATTAGGAGAAGCCGTTGGCTGCCTGCCCCGCCCTGCCCCATTCCTTCTTTGACATTCCCCTGCTCCCATGGGGGTCACGCTGCCCCCCTTTGAGAGCTGATGCTGAAAAGTGCTGGGAAAGCTCGGGGCGATTATCTGCCTGACCCCGGTGAATAGGAGCTGCCAAAGGCCCTGAAGTGTGACAGACCCTGGAGCTGTGACCGGCCCTTTCACCCAGCAGGATGTGCCGAATGCCCCAGAGGACCAAGGGATGGTGGGCGTGGCACTTCAAGCACACCTTGATTTTCTTCTGTCAGGGCTGGGGCATCGGACCGTCCAGGCTGGGTTCCTGTGATTTCCCGCGCGTGCTGGGTGGATGGTTTCCTGTCCAGTGCAGATTGCTGCTGGTGCGGGCCCTTTGCATGGAAACGCTGGGTAAGTCCTGGTGGGTTTTTAATGGGCACTGCCATGTGGTTTGGTAACTCAGGGTTCTTGGGTGGGGCACAGGGCAGAGCCCCTCGGTTCAGAGCTGCTAAGAGCAGAGTTATTTGCACTTACGTCCCAGCCAGACTCCCTCGTATCCCCTAAGGCAGGGCTGGGGATCCCTTTTTGGGTCGGGGGCCACAGAGCCACAGGGAAATCAGTCGGGAACAGTGTAGGAGATAGGTGGCAGGAGTGGAGCTTAGTGGCAAAGGGGGTGCAGGGTTGGGGAGCCCACGGGGGCCAAGGGAAATAGAGGGCACCATGTCCGCAGGGACAGGGGTGCCATTTCCCTAGAGCCTCCGGGGGGGGAGAGGCCAAGCAGGGAAGGGCAGGGAGCGTGGCTATAGTCTAGGAGCCAGGGCCCACCAAAGATGAATCCGCCCCAGGCCCTGGTACATCTCTGCAGCGCTGCCGGCCGGTTCCCTCACCTCTTGGTCCCCACCCCGAACAGCCCCTCTCCCTGGCAGTTGGTTCCCCCCCAGCCAGCCCCGCTCCTCCAGTCCCTCCCAGCCAGCCCCGCTTCCCGGCGGCCGGTTCCCCCCCCCATCTCCTCCAGCAAGCCCCACTCTCCCCAACCTCCCCATCTGAGATTAATTGTGTCTGGTATTTTTTTTAAACCATCTGGTAACCCTGGCAGGTGGGGGTGAAAAGTGCATGGAAATGACCGCTGCTGGTGCGGGACCTTTGCATATAAACGCTGGGCAAGTCCTGGTGGGTTTTTAATGGGCAGTGTCATGTGGTTTGGTAACTCAGGGTATATCTACACTACAATGTTAGTTCGAACTAACATTCATAGCCGCTACACTAGCGCTCCGCTAGTTCGAATTTGAATTTTACAAGGATTAAGCCTAGTTCGAACTAGCTAGTTCGAATTAAGGGCTGTGTAGTCCTCCCCAGCTTTCCCTGGTGGCCACTCTGGCCAACACCGGGGAAACTCTATGCCCCCCTCCCGGCCCCGGACCCCTTAAAGGGTCACTGGCTGGCTACGGTGCCCGTGCCAGGTGCAAGAATGCCAGCACCCAGCCAGCAGACCCTGCACCTGGCACGGCACAGAGCCACCCACCCGATGTCCCCCAGCCCACCCTCTCTTCCCGGGACCAGGCTGGCGGCTCCCGGGAGCTTGCCCTGGACCGCAAGAGGCGGGCACCTTCCTGGTCCACGATCTCCGCACTAGGCACAGGAAAGTGGCCGTCTAGGGCAGGAGAGCTGCCAGCCTGGCCACCCAGGAGCAGGTGTGCATGAAAATCAAGGGGGTCCACTGAGACCCCCGACCCTGAGCCCTGAGCTTACAATGGCCGTCCTGGGTCAGACCAAAGGTCCATCTAGCCCAGTAGCCTGTCTGCCGACAGCGGCCAACCCTAGGGACCCTGGAGGGGATGGACCGAAGACAGTGACTCTTGGGCCATTTGTCTCGTGCCATCCCTCTCCAGCCTTCCACAAACTTTGGGCAGGGACACCACTCCTACCCCCTGGCTAAGACTACTCTATGGACCCAATCTCCATGGCTTGATCTCACTTCCCTTTAAACTCTGTTCTAGTTGTAGCCTTCACAGCCTCCTGCAGCAAGGAGTTCCACAGGTTAACTCTTTGCTCGCTCGCTCGCTCGCTCTCTCTCTCTCTCTCTCTCTCTCTTTTGGGGGGGGGGGGGAAGAACAACTTTCTCTTACTAGTTTGAAGCCTGCTACCCATTCCTTTCCTTTGGTCTCCTCTAGTCCTTCTTTATGGCAACTCATGAAGAACTTTTCTCAATGCACCCTCTCCACCCAACCCCTGCTTTTAGAGACCTCTAGCCTGTCCCCGCTCCATCTCCTCTTTTCTAAGCTGAACAGTCCCAGTCTCTGTAGCCTCTCTTCATCTGGGACCTGTTCCCAACCCCTGATCATGTTAGTTGCCCTCCCCTCTCCCAGCCTTAATCTTCCCCTCTCCCACCTCCTTTTCCCAGTCTCCCCCAGTTTTGTTCAATAAAGACAGAGTCAATTTTGGAAGAAACATTATCTTTATTTTGTACATCAAGAAGAAGGGGGGCTAGGGAAGGGTAAGTGGAAGGAGGTGAGGGAGGAATGGGGTACGAGCCCCCGATGGGGAGGACTGGGCTGGCTCTGCGGGCTTCTGGGGGTGGAAGCTCTCCTGCAGCCCCCCGATTGCCCCCTCTCCCCTGATGGCAGCCTGCGGCAAGTGCAGCCAGGCTGATGGCCGAGTGGTGTGATGTGCCCAGTGTGGGTACTCCGGGCAATCCAAGCCAGGACTGCTTTGCAAGCGGGGCACCCCTTAGAACTGTCTGTCCGGGGTGGGGGCCGGGACCCTTTAAGCGCAGCCCTCGGCTAGCCTGAGACTGCATCTCCACGCTCTTAGTCCTCCTCTGATGCCCTGCCGGCACTGCTTCCGGCCATCCTTAAGCTGTGTTCAGAGTCCACTCAATGTGGACTTGCTAGTTCGAATTAGCAAAACGCTAATTCGAACTAGTTTTTAGTTCTAGATGCGTTAGTTCGAATTAGCTTAGTTCAAATTAACTAATTCGAACTAAGTTAGTTCGAACTAGCGCTGTAGTGTAGACGTACCCTCAGGGTGCCCCTGTATAAAACTATGGGACACCAACATCTTGAATACTGTGTACAGATGTGGTCTCCTCACCTCAAAAAAGATATTTTGGCCTTGGAAAGGGTTCAGAAAAGGGCAACTAACATGATTAGGGGTTTGGAACGGGTCCCATATGAAGAGAGGTTAAAGCGATGGGACTTTTCAGTTTAGAAAAGAGGAGACTGAGGGGGGATATGATAGAGGTCTATAAAATCATGAGTGGTGTGGAGAGGGTGAATCAAGAAAAGTGATTTATTAGTTCCCATAATAGAAGAACTAGAGGACACCAAATGAAGTTAATGGGTAGCAGGTTTAAAACTAATAAAAGAAAGTTCTTCTTCACACAGGGTGTAGTCAACCTGCGGAACTCCTTGCCAGAGGAGACTGTGAAGGCTAGAACTATAACAGGGTTTAAAGAGAAGCTAGATAATTTCATGGAGGTTAGGTCCATAAAAGGCTATTAGCCAGGAGATAGAAATAGTGTCCCTGGCCTCTGTTTGTGGAAGGCTGGAGAAGGATGGCAGGAGACAAATATCTTGATCATTGTCTTTGCTCAACCCTCTTTGGGGCACCTGGTGCTGGCCGCTGTCAGCAGACAGGCTACCCAGTACTGCCGTTCTTATTTTAGGGTTCTTGGTTGGGGCACAGGGCAGAGCCCATCGGTTCAGAGCTGCTAAGAGCAGAGTTATTTGCACTTACGTCCCAGCCAGACTCCCTCGTATCCCCTAACACAGGGCTGGGGGGATCCTTTTTTGGGTCGGGGGCCACAGAGAAATCCGTCGGGCCTTGTAGGAGTTGGGCGGCAGGAGTGGAGCTTAGTGCCTACGGGGCCAAGGGAAACAGAGAGGGCACCATGTCCACAGGGCCGGGGTGCCATTTTCCCTAGGGCCTCCGGGGGGGTGGGGGGGGGAGTGTGTCTATGGTCTAGGAGCCAGGGCCCACCAAAGATGAATCCGACCCAGGCTCTGGTACATCTCTGCAGCGCTGCCGGCCGGTTCCCCCACCTCTTGGTCCCCACCCCAACTAGCCCTGCTTCCCGGCGGCTGGTTGCGCCCCGGCCAGCCCCGCTCCCTCCAGCCCCCTCCCAGCCAGCCCCGCTTCCCGGCGGCCGGTTCCCCCCCACCCCCTCTCTTCCAGCCAGTCCCGCCCCCCCCCCCCCCCCGGCCCCTGCTGTTCGGTATTTTTTTTAAACCATCTGGTAACCCTAGCAGGTGGGGGTGAAAAGGGCACAGAACTGCCCGCACAGGCGCGTCTGGGAATGAGATGCTGCTCTAACATCTCCGCCTCTGTTCACTTCCAGCCCCTGCCTCGTGGCGCTGGCCCCCCGTGGCCTGGGAGGGCTCCCCAGGCGCACCATGGCCCGGCATAGCAAGCTGCAGAAGCACGTCCTGAGCCTGTACAGGCAGTTCCTGCACGCCGGCCGGGAGAAACCGGGATTCCTGCCTCGCATCCAGGCTGAGTTCCGGAAGAACGCCAGCATCCCCCGGGCCGACGTGATGCACATCGAGTATCTGCTCCGCCGTGGCCAGAGGCAGCTGGCGCAGCTCCGAGACGCCAACACCAAACAGATGGGCACCTTTGTCCAAGCCAAACCCGAGGAGCAGTGACACCTGCTGGTTGGCGCAGGCGTCTGTCTTGTACTGGGACGGTTGGAGGGTGAATTCACAGATCAGCCTTCCTGGTTCTCACATCCCTGTGCACCCCTCGTGTCCGACCACAGGGAAGGAAACGTCCCGTTGGTGCCTGGCTTGGCATTCGCTGGGCTAAACGAAGCCGGGTTTAGGTGTCTTTATAGGCAGCCACTATAGGGTGAATTTAAGAAGCTGGTCTCGCTCATCCAGGCTTTTGAACAGTTCAGGTGTGGATGGGCGATCTGGAGGAGATGCTCTTGTTTCCAGGACCTGGTACACAATTCATTCTACCCCTGCTGGCTCCTCTCTTCCATCCTTAGCCAAAGACGAACAAGCCAGTTAGCCCAGGGAAATAAAAGAAAGGGAGAGCGGTGGCGGAAAACCCCGTGTCTGTCGTTTTCTCAAATGATCCCTCAGTTGTCCGAAGGACGGGTAGGGGGCCCGGGCCCTCCCTCTCCACCGGGCCCCGACCCCGGGCCCTATCAGTGGTGGGCGGTTCCTACCACTGGCTCAGCGGGGAGTTCTCCCCGAAACGTGCCAAGCCCGCCAGGGCTTTTCCTGCCCCAGGTTGCTTCCTACCCCAGCCCTTTGGCCGACGGAGATCCCGCCTGGCGCTGGGCTGGCGGTGGCACTGACGTTGGCAGGCCCGACGTCTGGGGCAGCAGCGACAGGGGATCAACAGCGGGCGCTGCGGTCGAGCTCGGCCCGGGGACTGTAGCGGCAGAGGCAGTTGGCCCCTCCGCCCCGAGGCCAGCCACAACTGAGCTGTCTCCCTGGCTTTTGTACCTGGCCCGCAGTTGGAGCATGCCCAGCACTGCTGTGGGGGCGGGGCCTGCTCAGCCCAGCACTCCAGTTTGCTCCTCCCCTGGCCAGTGCGGGGCTGGACCAAGGCATGTGCGGATGTGCACCACCAGTAACACAGGCTGCCTCCTCTGGGGGCTCTGCTGATAAGCTGAGTGGCACCTGAATTTCACCCGAGCGGCTGCCCATGCACACAGCTTGCAGAGCACACTGGCCCCTGACTGGCCACTGGCCGAGTGTGTGTTTGTGTATGTTGGTGTGTCCCTGTATGTATGTGTACACTGTGTTTGTATTTTTGTGTGTCCTTGCATGTGTGTGTGCGTGCCTGTGTGTGCACAGTGTGTGTGTGCGTGCCTGTGTGTGCACTGTGTGTGTGTGCATGTCTGTGTGTGCACTGTGTGTGTGCGTGTCTGTGTGTGCACTGTGTGTGTGTGCACTGTGTGTGCACTGTGTGTGTGTGCACTGTGTGTGCACTGTGTGTGTGTGCATGTCTGTATGTGCACTGTGTGTGTGCGTGCGTGTCTGTGTGTGCATTGTGTGTGTGTGCACTGTGTGTGTGTGCGTGTCTGTGTGTGCATTGTGTGTGTGTGCATGTCTGTGTGCACTGTGTGTGTGTGTATGTCTGTATGTGCACTGTGTGTGTGTGCGTGTCTGTGTGTGCACTGTGTGTGTGTGCGTGTCTGTGTGTGCACGTGACCATGTGAGTGAACATCTCTGAATCTTTCCGTGTCTCTGCAGGGGTGTTTATGTTTGTGTCCCTGCGTGTGTGCTCCACCTGTGGGAGTAGTTAGAGAGGGGGGGGTGTTTGGAGACAGGGTGGGGGGCAGGTGGTGGAACCTCCATCCCTAGAGGTTTTTACGTCTCTGCTTGACAAAGCCCTGGCTGGGTTCATTTAGTTGGGGTTGGTCCTGCGTTGGGCAGGGGCTGGACTCGATGACTCCTGAGGTCTCTTCCAGCCCTAGGGTTCTAGAATTCTGTGATAGGAGGTGTAAGGGGGATGGGTAGATAGATGAGGTGCATGGGGACAGACAGACAGGCAGAGGGTGCACAGGGACAGACAGATCACTAGATAGATATCGGCAGTGTGTGGGCGCCCAGTCGGCCCCAGGGGATCAGCGAGACGAGGTGGCTGGGTCGTGACTCTCACTGGACAGCACCGGCGGGCGGGCGGGCGAGGCAGACGAGGTTTCGCGCTGACACAGAGCTCTCCGGCAGGCTGGGAAATGGACTCCCAGCCCCACAGGTAAACCCAGGGCGATGCAGACGGGTTACCCCAGCGTTAGCCCAGATTGCCAGGAACCAGCCGAGGGGACGTGGCCTGTTAACAGTCACAGGGCCAAAGCCATGACGCCAGCATCGCCAGATGCCAGAACTCCTGCGGCCTTCCTACGCCCCTGGGTTTATGGCTTATTCCTGCAACCAGCAGCCTAGGGGCCCTGCCTTTGTCCTGCCGGCCTTCTGGGCCACTTCTCCCACAGAGCCCTTGCAAGCTGGGTTAGCTCCGGCCACACAGCCTGCTGCCCCTGCGGTTAGCCGTGCGGCTGGGCCCTTTCCCAGCCTGGCTCTCTCCCTGCACAAGCTGGTCCAATACGAGATCCCCGGCCCTGTCCCTGAGAGGTGCAATGGCTGGGCTGGCTCCGCGGCGCGGGTAGGGCTGCCAGTGTCTGGCACTGAACCAGACAGTCCGGTAGCTGGACTTTGTGTCTGGGAAACAAATAGAGAAAATACTGGCTGCATAACGTGAGAGGGGAGGAAGAGATGTTTTCTGGGTTCCCACTGTGTGTGTGGGGGGGGGGGGGGCAGGGCTGAGGTTTCCATGCCCATAAGCAGGACAACAGAGATTTCTCCCTGCCTGCTCCTCTTGGGAATGTCGGGGGAGATTTCTCTGGGGGCCGAGGTACCGGGAATTCCCCAGCTCCCCTGAGTGCGGCAGCTCCCCACAACCGTGGCCCCCGACCCCACTTACCGTCCACGTTCTTCTGGGCGCTGGGTGCTGCAGGGAGCGTCTGACCCCCTGGCTCAGCTCCCGCTCAGGGCGGGAGGACTCCAGCCGGGTGCGGCTCCCCCCCCGGCCTGCGGCTGGACAGGACACAGCAGGGAGCGGTGACCCCGTCTCCCATCGCAGCCTGGCCCTGGGAGCTGGGCCCGATGTGGGAGGGGGCAGGGGCAGCCCCTCACCAGCCATGGAGAGAAGCCGGGGGGAGGGAAAATTGACCATGAGCCCCGAACACCCTGTTCCACCCGGGTCTGGCAGAGGGAGGGTCCGTCCGTGGGGCACAGACTGACAGTTAGTCAGGGATGTGGGTTAGGAGGTGGAAAGGGGGCTCTACGTGTGGGGCACAGACTGGAAGTCACGGACATGGGACAGGTGCTGGAACAATGGGCTCTCTAGGGCACAGACTGGCAGTTAGGTATGTGGGGCAGAGGCTGGCAGAGGGGGGCTGTTTGTGGGGACAGACTGGCAGGTATTTAAGGAAATGGGGGAGGGGATGATGGGGGGGCTCTGTGGGGCACAGACTGGCAGTTAGTCTGGTCCATGGGGAGGTTGATGACTGATGACAGGAGACTAGCTGGTCTGTGGAGGTGTCTGGGGGGGAAGTTTCTAGGATGCGGGAGATGGGGGTGGGGTTTGGGCAGGGGGGCACAGGCAGTGGTGGGCTGTGTGTGCACTGATGATACAGGATGCAGTTAACAGGTAGAAAATCTTCACACCTGGCAGCTGGACCAGCTGATGAGGTCTGTGGTGCTGCCTTTGAGCATCCCCTCCGGGAGCAGGTGGGGCTGTTGGATTCACTAGTCCGATGAGGCACTCGAGGGACAGGGCCAGCTGGGCCCCAAGCTCCCTAGGGGGGGCTGTGCTGAACTGGGATGGAAGGGAGGAGACAGGGCCCCATCAGTGTCCTGCTCCCAGCTCCCAACCCCCCTGGGCCAGGCGCCTCCCTCCCCACGTCCCTCTGCTGGAGCCACCGGGGAGCGGAGTTAACGAGACCCCCAGCTCCTGGGGAGAAGGGCGGGGGCAGGGCCCCCCATGGGGACTTGCACCCCCAGCTGGTTTTGCAGGGTTTGGACTGGACAGAACCAGCCCCTTCTCTGAGGCCTCACCATGCTCCCTGCAGCCCTCTTCTTCCCCCAGCCTCAGTCACTTGCCCCAGGCTGGGGTAGGGGTTTGGGGAGAAGGCCCTGTGCTTGGAGTGTAGGAGGGGCTCTGGTCCTAGCCCAGGGTGGGACAATGGGGTCCAGGAAGCTCTTCAAGTTGCAGGCTCTGGCACTGAGTTTGGGTGCAGGGAGACTCGTATCTGCAGCAAGAGGCTGGTCTCAGGGCTGGGACGGGGGTTCAGAAAGCAGGCTCCAGCTGGGCTGTTGAACTGCGATGGCTTCTGGTGCTTCAGCAGTGAGGTTAGGGCGGCTTCCTTCGGCCCGGGCCCTGCACCGCTCCGGACAGCCACTAGCATGATGCCATTCGGTGCCCCTCCTCTACACGCACTGAGCCCACAGCCGCTACTGGCCACCGTTCCCCGTTACTGGTCAGTGGGGGCTGCCGGAGCGGTGTCTGCAGCAAGGACAGTGTCTGGAGACCCCCCCAGCAGTGACTTTCTCTGGGGTGGCAGGGACATGCCAGCCCTTCCAGGAGCAGCAGTTACCGTGGGGTGTGTCTACACTTGCTTCCTCTTTCAGGAGAGAAATGCAAATGTAGACATGCAGAATTGGAAATGAAGCCAGTATTTAAATATCCCGTGCTTCATTTGCATATGTGCACAAGCTCTGATGGCCATTTTAACTATAGGGCTTTCTTGCACAAGAAATGCATGTTGCCTGTTTACACTGGCCTCTTGAGCAAGAACAGTTGTGCAAAAACATGCTGCCTGTCTACACTGGCCGGGTGTTCTTGCACAAGTACCCTGATGTTCTACTGTATGAAATCAGGGCTTCTTGTGCAAGAACTATGATGGTCCCGCTCAGGAATAAGCCCTTTTGCACAACTGTTCTTGTGCAAGAGGCTAGTGTAGACAGGCAACATGAATTTCTTGCGCAAGAAAGCCCGATGGTTAAAAGAGCCGTCAGAGCTTTCTTGCGCAAGAGAGCGTCTACACTGGCATGGATGCTTTTGGGCAAAAGCACATCTCTTCCACAAATGCACAGGCCAGTGTAGACACTCTCTTGTACAACTACTTTAACGCAAGAACTCTTGCGCTAAAGAGTTTTTCCGCAAGATTATGCCAGTGTAGATGTAGCCCCGCAGTAGTTTAAGACTTGGGGCATTTGGAAAAGGAGGGGGAGCTACATGTGTGCGGGGTGTATTGTTGCCCTCTGCTGGATGGACTGTAAATGATCAATGTATGTATCATATGCCCTATAGTGCTAACAGTTAATGGGGATTCTCCTCTAGCTCACGCCTGGCATTTTCTAAAGTAATATATACCTGTGTGTGTCTGTGAGAGAGAGAGAGAGCAAGTGCTTGGGGGCTCCCTCATGTCTCCTCCCTATCCTGATCTGCTTGGCTTCAGCACAGGAAAGAAGAAGTAGTGCAAGCTGAGTGTGTTTGACATCAGGTAGAAGCAGGGCAATGGAGGGATAGTGGGGCCAAGTAGCAAGAGCACTTGGCTTCTTTTCCTGCAGACTGAGGGGGTGGGGAATGGGTTGGGCTGTATAAATCAGATGCCGCTCCATGCCTCAGTTTCCCCCTTCATACAATGCTGATGACACCGAGAATGTTTGTAAAGTGCCTTGTTGTTAGCCTATGGGGCAGAGGGGGAAACTCGGTCTCAGAAGCAGACGGGGGGGAGGTAGAACCCCACCTAGGCAGCGCTGGTTCCACTACATCACACTGCCAGACCGGTCTGAGTGGGTCCCTCTCTTGGCTGCTCCTCCCCCCAGGAGGAGTGTGTTACTCTCCATCGGCTGCAGGAACCAGTGCGACGCCTGTCCTCGGATGGTGTATTGGGATAATGTACTGACAGCTCTTCTCTGCCACCCGCCCCCCTTCTCCTGCCGCTGCAACATCAAATTAACCCTCCTGGTCTGCCCCCGTCCTCCCTCCGGTACCAGGAGACCCCACACATGATGGGAGGGGCTGCAAACTGGGGAGCAGGGCTGAGGGCAGCAAACCAGCCCCCAGAGCCCTGCAGGGCCTGGCCATGGGTGCGGGGAAGCGGGAACTGATGTGAGGAGCATTTAGAGGTTGGGGGGGGGGGGGCAGTTGTGGGGAAGGGGGACAACGGAGCCACGAGCAGGACAGGGGGTGAAGTCCTGGGAGAAATCAGGCTCCATGCTCAGCTGTGAGTTCGAGTCCCCATAGACAGAAGCGCCCCAGGGCAGTGGTGGATTCTCCGCGTGTCGATGGGTCTAGTGCAGGCCAGAGGCCTTGCTGGGATGCACTAGGGCAAAATCCAGGGCCGGGACCGGAAAGGAACCCATGAGAGGCAGCGGGGCGGGTGGGAGGCTCTAACTCTTGCTCCTGGGCCAGGAAGTCCAGTGCTGGGTGACACCAAGGCCACGTCTGCACGGCAGGCATTTTGCACAAGTACAAGTGTTCCTGAGCAGCAGCTTGTGGCGCGTCTACACTGTACGTGTGTTCTTGCACAAGTAAATTTGCAGTAAAGCATCAGAGAACAGGGCTTCTTGCACAGGAGTTATTCCTCTCCCCACGATGACTAAGCCCCCTTTGTGCAAGAGCTGTTGTGCAAGAAGGCAGCGTGGACGGGCACCAGGGGCTTCTTCAGCAAGACACTTTTCTGGCTAAAATGGCCAGCAGAGCTTTCTTGTGCAAGAGAGCGTTCACACTGCCATGGACGCTCTTGTGCAAAAGCCCATGGCAGGGTGGAGGCACTCTTGCACGAGACCTTTGGCGCAAGAACTCCGGCGTGAAACAGTTCTCGTGCAAGAAGCCTGCAGTGTAGGGCAGGGAGCAGCCTATGGGGCTACTGGAGCTGCTGGCTGCAGGGTGCCCAGTGAGGGAGGGGAGAGAACCCTAGGAATGGCTCAAACTTCCCAGGGGGGTGGCCAGAGGCAGGACATTTGCCTGGCAGGGTGAGGTGGGGGGGCAGTGACCTCACAGGGGCTTTGGGCAGCCCCCAGCATATAAGGCAAAGGGCAGGTGGGGAGGTGGTGACCTCACAGAGGGACCCACGTCTCAGGCTGATAAAAGCGGGGGGCGGGCCCAGGGGACTTTGGAGACCCCCGGTTGCTTTAGCTCTGGTGCGTCTCCTCCTCACGGTTCCTTCGCGTTCTGTGAGTTCCACATCCCGACACCTTTGTGACGAAGGTAAGAGCCCCCAGGGGTTGGATCCCGCCCGGGGCCGGCTGGGTTCCAGGCAGGCCCAGCCCTCAGTCAAGGGCCAGAAGGTGATTCCTCACCTGGGCTGCGTCCTTAGCGCCACTGGGGCTTTCTCCTGGTTGGTTTCCCTTTTCCTCCATCCCCCCACATTTCTGCTCTGTTCTTGCCTCTCCTGTGACCTTCCCCTGCTGCCCCCCCCCAGCTTGTGACCCAACAGACTAGCTGAAGGACGGGGGGTGGTTTGCAGGAGCCATGGGGCGGGGGATGCAGCCCCCATTGTGGGGACCTGGGCTGGAACAGGTCTATGCCGGTGTCTTTGGGGAGAACGCTCCACCCCCCACACCTTAGACTCTCCCCTGATTGGCTGAGCAGGGGCTGTTGATGGGCAGGAGACTCAGGGTACGTCTACACTACCCCGCTAGTTCGAACTAGGAGGGTAATGTAGGCATACCGCACTTGCAAATGAAGCCCGGGATTTGAATTTCCCGGGCTTCATTTGCATAAGCGGGGAGCCGCCATTTTTAAAACCCCGCTGGTTGGAACCCCGTGCAGCGCGGCTACACGGGGGCACGAACTAGGTAGTTCGAACTAGGCTTCCTAGTTCAAACTACCGTTACTCCTCATTCCACGAGTGTAGACATACCCTCAGGTCCTTGCAGTGCCTGTGCAAGACCGAACCGATAAGCAAGGGGCCATTTGGGGGCTGGGGGCAGTCGCTCTGGGGAGCTGGAACCCCTGGATTTCGTTCATCAGGCTGCGCCCCAAGCTCCCCTTTGCTCCCCTCATTTCCAGCATGGCCAAACGTTTTCGGCTGTGGTTCAAGAAAGCCCTGAAGATGGCCCCAGGGCCGGTGGGGAGCAGCTTCTCCGTCCCCGCGGGCGGGGAAGCTGGATCCCACCAGCTCGGGGCGACTCGCCCACCGGCCAGGCCCCCCCGGACCTGGCTCCAGAGGCGGCTGGGCAGGCGGGACCCAGCCCAGCGGGGGAGCCGGGTAGGGTGGCTCCGGGGCCTCCTCTGTGGAGAGAAACACCTGCCCCGGGAGCCCAGCCCCCATTACCACCAGGGGGCATCGCCCTGCCCGGCCCCCGGGGACCTGCCAGTCTCCGGGAGCCCCCAGCCCGTCGCTCCCCGCACCAGCCCCTGCAGCTGTGGGTCCAGGTCCGTCAGCAGCAGCGCCTGGGCCTCCAGCTGCAGCCGGGCCACCTCCCGTAGCCGCTCAGACCCAGGTGAGGGGCCGTGAACACGCTGGGCCCAGGGGCTCACCCAGTACCCGGGGGGGTGAGGGGCAGCCCCAGTGTCTGCCCCGCACCCTGGGCAATGGATGGGGGCGGGGGCTGCTTGGCTCTCTTCTTCCTGGTGGGGGCTCTGCTGAGGGCGTTGGCAGATGTGAGGGTGGCAGGGGGATGGGTCCCTGCGAGGGGCGTGTGGGGCCCAACCTGCCCTGGGTCCCTGACATGGGGGCGCGTGACCCCTGCTGGCCGCTGGAGTCACCCTGGTCCCTTCCCTCCCGCACAGAGCCCCCCTGCGCCTCGGCGGAGCTCTGCCAGGAGCGGATGGACTCCCGGGTGGAGGAAGGGGCCATCTACGACATCGAAGAGCAGCTCCACACCCGGGACACGGTAGGAACCTTCTCCACACGGGGGGGACCCGAGATTGTCCGGCCCCTTCCCAGCACGTCCCCCCCCCCCCTCCGGGAGGGGCTTGTCCCTGGGGATCCCCCTGGGGCCCCTTCTCCTGCATGACCTGGACCCCCCCAAGCTGGGGGCTCTTGTCATGCACCAGCTGGGCCCCCACAAGCCTGGGGCAGCAGTTGGGGGGGGAGTGCGGGTGCTTGGACAACCGGCAGCTCCCACCTCCACTCCTGGGAGACCTGAGCCCTGCAGCTGTCCGTGGGGGGCAGGCAGGCCCCAGGCTCACAGACTCTCTCTGGGGTGCAGAGCCCAGCCGCCCTGCAGCGGTTCCTCTTGGCCATCCCCCTCGCCTGCCTCGCCGCCCTCCAAAGGGGCGAGGACACCCTGGCGCCGCGCTGCTGCAAGGACACCATGATGGCCAGGATCGTTGTAAGCGAGTCGCGGCGGCCGGGAGGAGGGGAGGGGATACGTGGGGTGGACAGGGGGTCTGCCTGGGCCATGGCGGCGGGTGGGGGTGCTGGAAACGGGATGGGTGGAGCCAGGAGGGCTGGAGGTGGACATGGGGAGGGTGGGTGGGGATGCTGGAGGAGGGAGGGACACAGAAATGGGGCAGGTCTGGGGTGCCGGACAGGAAGGGGGATTCGGGACAGGGAGGGGTCTCCCCGGGCCATGGGGGGCTGGAAGGGAGCCGAGCGGGCTGCTGGGGATGCGCCTGGGGAGCAGGGATGAGGAGGTTCAGAGGCTGGTCACCAGGGCAGGGAGGGGCAGGAGACGGCCTGGGGACAAGGATTGAGCTGGTCCCGGTTTGGGAGGGGGGTGCTGGGAGGGGCCCTGTGCCGGGCAGGGGGGCTACAGGGCAGCGGGAGGCAGTGGGGTTGGATCCTGCTGGGTGGGGGCGCTGGCCGTGTGAGCGTCTCTTGGGGGCCCCAGCCTCACACGCCCCTTTTTCCCCTTGGGTCTCCCAGGAGATCATGGAGGACTCGCCCCCCCCGCTGGTCTTGGCCGACTGCCTCAACGCCGCCTGCAGCCTCAGGTACCGACCCCCCCCCCCGCCGACTCCCCCCCAGAGCAGATCCCCTGGCCAGGGAGTGGGAAAATCTCTGTCTCCTGCTGCTGAATTAACAGCCTCTGCCCCTCTCTCCTGCCAGCACCTTGCAGCCTCCCCTGCGGGCCCAGCTCCTGAGCCCCCTGCTGACGGCGGCCGTGGGACAGACAGTGTCTGGGGACTGGCAGCAGGAGCCCATCCACACACAGGTACGTCCCTCCGGGCCCTGCTCCCGGGCTGGGCTGGAGCTCCAGAGAGGAGGGGGGGGGGCAGAGGGAGGGAAGAAGCTGCAGGTTTGGATCCTTCCCTCCAGGGTTCCCGTTGCTCTCCCGGGGGGCCCGTCCCTTCCATGCCCAGCCTGGGCTCCTCCCTGCTCTGCTCAAGGCTGCACCCCACGGAGCCAGCGGGTGGCCTGGATCCCCCAACCCCCGTCTGACCCAGGGCTCCCCCTTGTCTTGCAGCAGTTCATCCGGGCCCTTCCCTACGACCTCCAGGCCCTACTGGCGAGCCTCCTCGCCGAGTCCCCAGACACCGCCCGGCTGCAGCTCATAATGGAGGTGAGCCCCGTGGGGGGGACGGGGCCATTGGCCCTGCTTCCTCGGGGGGCCGAGAGAGGAGCAGTGTCAGTGGCTGGGGGGGGCACAGTCCGAGAGGAGCCCCAGGCTCTGCCCAGAACCGGCACCTCCCTACGGGTCCTGACCTGCCTCTTTCCCCCCCAGCACCTGAGCCCGTGGCTGGAGTCCCGCCTGCCCCAGGAGCGAGCCAGGGCCCTTGGCAGCACCACGGCCCTGCTGGGAGTCGCCACCACCCTCCCGGGTTTGACGTAAGTGACCTCGGAGCCGGGGGGTCTGGGGCTGCAGGGCGCGGGGCTGGGAGCGTCCCCGGGAGGCAGAGGCAGGGCTGGGAATGGGCCGGGAATGGGCCGGGAATGGGCCGGGAATGGGCCGCGTTCTCCTTTCCCCGGGGAGGAGCGACCCTGGGCCCTTCAGGGGGGCTCTTGAGGGACTGGGCCTGGGGACTGGGGAGTGGCCGTCAGTGGATCCCCTTGTTCCACCCCCGGAGTGACCCTTCAGTCGGGGCCATTGCTCTGGGTTGTCTCCTCGCAAGGCCGGCCCCGCCCCGCCCCGGGAGGTGTCTCTGTCCGTCCCCCGAGCTCAGACCCGCCTCGGCGGCCGTTTGCATGGGACGTGCAGCCCCAGGATGCTGAGGGACCCCCCCTCTTCTCTCCCCTCAGAACTCCGCCGACTGGCCGAGGATGGGTCACCACGTGGCCCAGCTGGGCCTTTTTATTTCGGACCCATCCGAAGACGTCAGCCGGCTGGCCCGGGAGGGGGTGCACAGCCTGTATCAACTCCTCCTGCACCACAGGGGTAAGGAACCCAGCCGGGACCTGGGCCCCAGGGACACCCTGAGGGTGCCGGCGGCGGGGGGAGGGGACCCAGCCCTTTTCCCCCCAGACTGGCCCAAGGGGGATGCGTCCCTCTGTGTTCCCCTTCTGCCCCCTGTGCCCCTCCATTTGCCCAGGGATGCCTGCAGGGACCCGTGGGAGGGGAAGGGCTCAGACCTGCCAGCAGAATGACCCTGTTGTGTCTCTTGCAGGCCTCAACATCCACCAGGCAGAGGACCTGTGGTGCAGACACTACTACAAAGAAAGATGGGTCCTGGCTCACAGCAACAGCGTGAGGGTGGGAGAGGTAAGGACGCGCTGCCAGGGCAGGGCAGGGCTCGGGGGTGGGGCTGGCTGGGGCCCTCGTGGGGGTAGGAGGGTCTTGGGGGCAGGAGGAAGCTGTGACCGGGGCAGGGGTTGGGGTGCCGGGTGAGGAGAGCGTCTGGGTGCAGGGTCTGGAAGGGAGTTTGGGGGAGGAGGAAGCTATTTTAGCCGCAGGAGTTGGGGCCGGGCTCTGGGCCGTCAGCTGAAACCTCCTGTGCTCTTGATTCCAGGTCTTTGGGCAGCTCTTTACACCAGAGCAGGAGAACTGCTTTTTGGACAAGGCTCTGCTCGCTGCCCGCTCCCCCCTGCGGCGCCCCAGCCAGGCCGGGCTGGTCCTGGCCCACGCCCTGCATGGGCAGGCCCATCAGCTCCTGGAATACATGGTGAGCAGCCGGAGCAGATCAGGAGAGTGGGGCAGGGCCAGGGTCTCCTTCCCATCCCCTCAGGGAGTCCCCCGCCCCTTTCCTCAGGCTGCCCCCACCCCACGTCCCTGCTGGCAGAATCCCTCCTGCCCCTGTGAGCGTCCCTGGGGGTGGGGGAGGCTCTGAACACAGAAACTGTCCTAGGAGGCGGGAGGGGGCCGAGGTGTCAGGAGCTCTGGGGGGGGGGGGGGTCAGGAGCTCACCCTGCGGGCCTGACGGGGGGTGACCAGAGAGCAGGGGGGAGGAGGGTGGAAATGCTGGGGGGCCAGTTCCCCTGAGTCCCCAGGGATGAATGTGACGGATTCTGCTTCCCTTGCAGCAGGAAGACACCCAGTGAGAGCAGCAAGAGCTGAGGAGCCAGCAGCTGCGTCCCCCTCCCCCCAACCCTCCCAATTGTATTGAATTGTATTTACATTCTCATTAAACAATGTTTCAAAAAACATTTGGATCAGGCTTGGTCAATAATTTGTAATGGGGGGGCCATTTTGGCAACTGATCAAGGGCCACATTTCTACCGAGGGCTTTGGGGTCTGGGACGGGGTGGTTGGGTGCAGAAGGGAGCTTAGGGGTGGAGCCTGGGTGCAGGGGGGGGGTATGATCTGGGGCGGTGGATAGGGGTGCAGGGTCCAGGAGGGGGTATGGGCGCAGGAGAGGACTCTGGCCTGGGGGAGGGGCTCTAGAGGGGTGCAGGGTCAGGGAGGGAGCTGTGACCTGGGTGAAGGGGGAGCAGAAGGTTTGGGGGAGGGGGTGCGGGTGCCAGAGAGGAGTCTGGCCTGGGGGAGGGGTGTCGGGGGGGTGCAGGGTCAGGGAGGGAGCTGTGACCTGGGTGAAGGGGGAGCAGAGGGTTTGGGGGAGGGGGTGCGGGTGCCAGAGAGGAGTCTGGCCTGGGGGAGGGGTGTCGGGGGGTGCAGGGTCAGGGAGGGAGCTGTGATCTGAGGGAATGGGGGACGCAGGTTCAGGTGGTCGCCTGGGACAGGCAGTCGGGGAGGGGACGTGGGCGCCAGGGGCAGGCTCTGGCTGCGGAGGTGCCTACCTAGGCAGCTGCGTATGGGGGAGCCCGACTGTCACCTGAGGGGATGGGGGAGCTCAATTTTCAACTGTGGGGAATGGAGGAAATACTGTGGAGTGGAGGGAGCGAGATGGGGGGGGCTGAATTGTTCCCGGAGGGGAGATCTCCCTGGCTTGGGGGGGGGGCGTTTCCAGCAAAGCCCTCACATAAGAGGGGGACAGACGGGGGGAGGGAGAGGACGGGGATGGGCAGGGCAGGTGGAAATGGGGAGGGGCAGGAGAAGGGAAGGGGGAGGAGATGGAGGAGAGCAGGGGATAGGAGTGGGGGCGGGGATGAGGAGCAGGACAGAGGCAGGGCAGTGGTGGTGATGGCTGAGCGATGAGAACAGCTGGCAGGGAGCTTAAAGCCAGCAGATGCTTTTCGGCAGAGTTGCCATTTGCCCTGGCGGCTTTGCCAGAATAGCTGTGCCAGCGGGGGGGGGGGGGGGGGGGGGGGGAGGGGCGGGGGGGGGGCTTTTGCCACACACCCAAGCCAAGCCAGCTGTGGCGGCAAAGCCTTGTGATGTAACCTAAGCCCTTGGCAAGGTCGGGATCAACCTGCTCTGACAATTTCTCGGACCGGCGGGATGAGAAACAAGGATCGTGCAGGGAGATGGGGATGACTAGGAAGCGAATCCAGGTGTGGGGGGAATATCCTGGGTTGGAGGGTCAGTCGATACCCCCGCCTGCCACTGTCTGCCGGGGCTCTGCCTGCAAGATGGAACCAACAGCTGAGTTTGCTTTTCTGCCCCGTCGTGGGCACAAAAGGCCCAGAGCAGCCTCCTGCTATCTTGGAGGAAAGGGGCCAAAGTTCAGGAAGCAGGTGCCAGGCTGGGCTGGAATCCGCGAGCTCCGCTTTTGCTTTGCCCTTCCTGGAAGCTGGGCTGCAGGTGAGTGGCGGTTTCATCTCTGCTCTTGGGGTGTTTCTTGTGGGTTCCGAGTGTGGATCTGAGAGGGGCTGCGCAGGGGCAGTGTCATGAACGAGCTGTAAGCGTTACAGCCCCTTCTGCGCAGGCTGGCTCCAGCCTCCCGTCTGTCTCCAAGCCCTGGGGGAGAGGCAGGAGGCCAGCAGCACGGCCTAGTGGAGGGGGCAGGGGGTTGGGTGTAAGAACTCCCGGGTTCTAATCTAATGCCACCTAGTGACTAAGGCACAGAGTTGTGTGTTAGACCCTTGCTCCTCAATTCTGCGCTCACTCTCGCGCTGGTGACCTTGGAGAGGCCTTTCAGGTCTCCCTTTCCCTGTCCATCAAAGGCAGGCAAGTGCGATGTAATGCCCTGGAGCAAGTGCTTTGGGACGTGTCGCACAAGTGTGCCTGGCTCACAAGCGTGTCAGCACAGGTGTGTAAAAGCGTGACGAAGGCTTTGAGATCGATGCCGAAGGCTTGTGAGGCTGTGGCTGGCCAAGTGACAGGGAAATGAAAGGTCAGAGTTTGGTCAGTTAGATTTTATGGTAATACACTGAGACGAAGCACTTTGGGCGTATATACGATAATGTCTTTCCAAGTGCGTTAGTTCAAGCCGTGTCCTAGGAGCCAAGAGGTGAGACAAACATGCTTGGTCCTGTCTCGGTGCAGGGGTGGACTAGATCAGTGCTTCTCGACCAGTGGTACGAGTCCCCTTAAAGGTACTCAAGAGATGTCTGGGGGACACGTCAACACAACTGAAATTTGGAGAAAACTGAATTTTAGTTTTCAGTTTGACAGCGCTTTATTCTTTTTGTACCTTTTACACCCAAAAATGCCATCGCCCGCCCGGCTACGATTCAGTTGTTTAAACAAATGTGTTGCAACGGTAGAAAAAAATTGTGTGTGTCTGAAAACTGTAGGTACTGGGGGTACTTACACATTTTTTTTTAAAGGGGGTACATTATAAAAAAAGTTTGCGAAACACTGGACCTATCATGGTCCCTTCCACTCAGACTTTTCTATGATTCTGTGACAGGGCTGGGCGATAATTTTCAGAAGGGGGCCACTTAATGGATTTTGGTATGGGGTCATAGGCCGGCTCCACCCACAGAAGGGGCGGAGCCTGAGGCAGAAGGGGCGGTGTTGTGGACTAGCCTACCCTCAGAGTTCTCCGTGGCTGAGGTTTTCAATTAAAAGCACAGAAAAGAGCTCACAGCTTTGCCACTACTGGCAGCTGTCCAGCGTGGCTACAGCTTTTTAAAGGGCTCGTGGCTCCTGCCCCTGCTGTAACCATGTGCCGTGAATCATTTAAAATTGGATCCTGCTGCCTGAGTCCCCACTTAGAATTCGGCGGCATGGGCAGCAGGATCTAAACAGAAAGCGGCCAGATCACAGTGTTTGGTAGGTTGCATCTTACCCAGCCCTGTTCTCTGAGCTGGTTTCGAAACCTCCGTGTCCTCCTTATGGTCTGACAGCTGCAGATTTACTGCCTGTCTCTCCTCTCGTGGCCCAGCCTAGCCGCAGCTAATGGACTAACTCAGGTTAGCATCACCTGCCCTGTCTTGGTGACTCTTCACAGCTGAACGGCCTATAAGGCATCGTGCTGGTCTTCTGATCTCTTGGTGACTCCTCTGCCTTCTGTTTATTTCTTTCTCCCTAGCTGGCCGATCAAGTCAAGCCCTGTCAGTGCGTGAAGGCCCCAGGAATTACGAGTGCGATGGTCTCCCATGCCCAAGGTAATCGGCTGGCTAGTAATGGATGGACTGCTTGGTTATCAGGTTAGGCTGCACAAGCCAGGTCTATGGGACCCTATGGCCAGCTGGCACCTGGTTCACAGCTGTACTAATCTGAAAATGGCTGGAAGACACCACCATCATTAGGCTCCAGAGTCAACAGCACTTGCTCCTCTTGGAGCTACTTGTCCGTGGCAGGCAGCACAGCTTAGCAGCTCATTGGGACGTCTCCTTTCTGTTGTGAGATCTGGGCACTTTAGAATGGCTGTAGCTATTGAAAGCAAAGGTGCACAGCTATAGGCATGGGGGTTTCCAGCTTTATTCACCTAGGTGGCTGATTCCAGGAAGCAAGGGTGTGTGTGGGGGGGGGGAAGGGGGGAGTCCTGACCCACATCAGGTGGGTGGGTTACAGCTGCAGGCCTGCTCCCAGCATGCGGATCTGCTCTCTGGGCGGCGTCTATAACTCTGTGGCTGCAGCCCTGCTCCCAGAACTGGATCTGCTCTCTGACCAATTGGCGTGCGCAGCACATTTCATTAGGGTGTGCACCCAAAGAATGTTTTTAAATGTACTCTTTGACCCCCATTAGCCACGCCTCTGGAGGTAACACTTTCAGGGCAATATGGACACATGACCAGAAATAAAAGGTGTCATGTGACCTCCCCCCCCCCCAAGGACTTTTCCCACCATCCACTTACCAATAGGGATTAGTTTGGCCCTCACCAAACCCCCCTCATGCAACGATCCTGCAATTGCATTAACCCAATGTGTGTGACATTAACTCGGGGGGTGGGGAGGCTGGGGGAAGTGTTCCCTCTAAGAGTTTCCTCCCATGAGCACAATACATTTTGTGTTGTGCACCAGTACTGAGTGTGGCTTGTTTGGATGTGCCATGGTGGCACCCAAGTTATTCATAAATATCTTATGAACCACTTACCTGTCCCCTCTGCTGCCCTGTCTCCTTCCCTTCCTCCATCAGCTCCCCTGGTGCCTGCTGCCCCCCAATCCCTCACCCACCTCTGCTGTCCTGACTCCTGCCCTTCTCACTGCCCTCGGCCTTCCCGAGACCTGCCCCCTCCAGCAGCCTTTCTCTCTCCCCCTGTGCCCACTCCTCCAGTAGCCCCACTCTGACCATGTGAGCTACCCCTCCTCATCCCCTCTTCTAACACCTCCCTCTACACACCTGTCCTGCCTCTCTCCTCTGCTGCTGGTCCCTCCCCTGCAGGTGTCTGCCCTTCTGCTTCACCCCCCGGACTCCCTGGCACCTGCACCTTCCCTTACCCTTGCACCCTCTTGGTGCCTCCCCCTTCCCTCACTGCCCCTACCCACTTTGCCCACTCCCTCACCACCCTCTGCCCCCGTTCCCCTCATGCCCCTGTGCCTTTACACGTGCCTTGCTCCATCTCCGCCTTCTTCATGCCCACCCCTTCTTTCAAGCCTTCTCCCAGCACCTCCCCTTCTCCCCTCTAGCCCCCAAAGCCCTTCCCCTCTCCTCTCCTAGCATCATCCTGTCCCCCCCCCCCTCACTGACACCTCCCCTCCTGCCCTTTTCCTCATTGTCTCCACTTGGCCCCCGGGCATTTGTCTGTCTCCTACACCCTGTCCCTTAGTGCCTTCCCCTTTCATCTCCTGACCTGCCACAAACCCCCACCCCGCAGACTCAGGTTCCCAAAGTTCTGGCAGTCCCCATCACTTGGTGCAAGCGCTGGGTCTGACTCGTAGGGTTGCGAGGTAGACCCTCCCCCCAAAAAACGGACACACTTGATCCTGGGCAGGGGGGAGGGAGGAAGAGGGACTGGCTGGGGGGGGCAGGAACTGGCTGGAAGGAAGAGGGGATGGGAAGCAGCTCTGGGGGGGAAGGGCCAGATCCTGACCCTGGCCCCCCCTTCTCCCTCCCCGAGGCCAGTCATGCTGCCCCTGACCCCCCCTTCCTCCCTGAGGCCAGTCGCACTGCCCCCGATCCTGACCCCGGCCTCCCCTTCTCCCTCCCCGAGGCCAGTCATGCTGCCTCTGACCCCCTTCCTCCCTGAGGCCAGTCGCACTGCCCCCGATCCTGACCCCGGCCTCCCCTTCTCCCTCCCCGAGGCCAGCCCTGCTCCCCAGCTCAGTGCGGGCCCCTGCTCTCTCCTTAGCTCAGTCCCACTCTGCCGACCCTGGCTCCCTCCTGGCTCCCTGCTCTGCCAGTCAGGCTGAACTGGGACTTTAGCCTCTCCCCGTTGTTCCTGGGGACTGTCAGTCTCAAGATCTTGATCTCTCATTTCCCCTGCCTTTCACTGAGTTTCAGTAAGGAGCTAGCAGCAATAATGCCTCTACTTTTCCCCCCACTCCTGTGCGGAATAAATTTTGTTATGTGCACCAAGGCATGCACGGATGTGCACTGTTACGTCACGTGGAGTTTCACAGCATGGGAAGAAATCAGTGGAAATACAGAGAGCTTGAGTAGTTGCAAGTGTCCATTTTATTGCATAGCACGGAGCTAGCTAGAAAAAACCCAAACCAGCTGGGCTGACCCCCAGTGACCTAACGCAGTTACTATAACAACAAGATCTATGTCTACACCCAGTACACCACATGCACCACCACTAGAAACACATGCTACCGGCTAGCAAGCTGGGCAGCATTTGAATGTCTCCTGGCTGGCCGCCCAAGAGCTCAGCTTGCAGGGAACACTGGCTAACCGTCCCCTTCCACCTGGAGAAGGGAGAGACAGGAAAGCAGCAACAGAGCATCTGCCTGGGGGAAGCCCGAATCCCATGCAGGAGTGGAGCCCTGTTCCTTGTTCCAGGCCCTTGCTAGAGTCCCCTCCCGTAGCTGCAGCTATGGCCGGCAGTTTTAAAAGCGGACTTACGCTGGCCCTGCAACCCGAGCGACTCTGTCAGTGGGTGCTTATCACTCCATCACCTCGAGCTGTTTAACCAGCTTGTTTAACCAAGGAGGGAGGGAAAGGGAAACCTTTGGCCATTTGAGGGTTGCGTGCCAATGGAGGGAAAGGGGATGGATAAAAAGGAGCTGAGCACACGGTACTGCCTCTTTTTAAACCCAGGCCCAAAGATGTCCTGGAATTCTGGGCCACTGGCCTGAAGGAGATGGTCAAACTGCCTGGCAGCTGGACTTTTGGAGTCTTGTTATTCCTGGGCTCCTGGTAGCGATGGCTCCCATTCCAGGGGATTCCTGCCAGGTAGTTTACCTCAGACAGCAGCTTTTATTCCCCCGTGTCACTTCTCCCAGTATCTGAGACTTTGGTCATGGGGATCAAGCATTTAACATGATTCCAAGAGGAACCGGATGGTTCATCTAGCGAGCCAGGCTCACCGATATTTGAGTAGTTAATAAAAATCCCTAGTTGCTGTGTGTAGGTCTAAAAAGGGAAGGTTAGTATCATTAGTCTTATTTTACAGACAGGGAATAACCTCTCCAACCTGTGGGAGAGGCAGGAATAGAACCCAGGTTTCCTGATACCACAGTCAGGGCTTTGTTACCAGGCTACCTCCAGTACTAGAAAGGATGGGCCTGAAGCATGGGCCTGGTGTAAGGCCTGAGGCCTGAACCAAAGTAAGCAAGAGTTAGCTGAAGAGAAACAGGCAGGTCGTGTCAAAAGCAGACGGTTGCCTGAAAGTCTTGGGACTTAACCCTAACTGTCTTGCCTGGAAAGGTTGAAACCATAGACAAAAGGTCCTAGAAAGTCTCCAGGAATGCTAGAGAAGCAGGAAGCGAGTTGACAGGAGGCCAGGAAAGAAAATGGAAACAGAATTTGGGGTTTTGAATTGGAAGCAGTGATGTGCCTGTTGTGTGATCATGCCTGGAAGATGTGAATTAAGCCAGGAACCTGGGCAAGCAGAATCCAGCGACTTTCTTGGCTAGGGAAAGACTAAATCTTGGAACAAGAGAGATGTGAGTAGAACAGGGAATTTTTAGTCAGACGCTACTAGGTTATTTTCTTTATTTTTTTAGTTTGTTGGACTTCTTTTTGCTAAGCACATGTAACTATCCCCCTTTACCCTAGAACTCTTCAAACTGAATCCCAGGGAAGCGATTTTCTGTGTTTTAATCTTTCTTTTTTCAGTTTCTTTGTAACACCTAGCAACCAAGTAGATACGCTGGAGGGCAGTAGATATGCTGGAGGGCAGGGATAGGGTCCAGAGTGACCTAGACAGATTAGAGGATTGGGCCAAAAGAAATCTGATGAGGTTCAACAAGGACAAGTGCAGAGTCCTGCACTTGGGATGGAAGAATCCCGAGCATAGTTCAGGCTGGGGACCGACTGGCTAAGTAGCAGTTCAGCAGAAAAGGACCTGGGGGTTACAGTGGATGAGAAGCTGGATATGAGTCAACAGTGTGACCTTGTAGCCAAGAAACCTAATGGCATATTAGGGTGCATTAGGAGGAGCATTGCCAGCAGATCCAGAGAAGTGATTATTCCCCTTCATTCGGCTCTGGTGAGGCCACATCTGGCGTATTGTGTCCAGTTCTTGGGCCCCCACTATAGAAAGGATGTGGACGCATTGGAGAGGGTCCAGCGGAGGGCGACCAAAATGCTTAGGGGGCTGGAGCGCATGACCTATGAGGAGAGACTGAGGGATTTGGGTTTGTTTAGTCTGCAGAAGAGAAGAGCGAGGGGGGTTTGATAGCAGCCTGCAACTTCCTGAAGGGAGGTTCCAAAGAGGATGGAGAGAGGCTGTTCACAGTAGTGACGGATGGCAGAACAAGGAGAAATGGTCTCAAGTTACAATGGGGAAGGTCTAGGTTGGATATTAGGAAAAACTATTTCACTAGGAGGGTAGGGAAACACTGAGATGGGTTCCCTAGGGAGGTGGTGGAATCTGCATCCCTAGAGGTTTTTAAGTCTTGGCTTGACAAAGCCCTGGATGGGTTGATTTAGTTGGGATAGGTCCTGCCTTGGGCAGGGGCTGGACTTGATGACTCCTGAGGTCTCTTCCAGCTCTATGGTTCTATGATTCTAAGTAATGTTTCACCAAGTGTATTTGTTTTGTTAATAGACGTCACATTTTTAAAACCATGATCTGATTCCTGCATCCTAGAGGGCGGAAGGTTCTGTATGCACGTGCCTAAGACAGCAAGCCATACTTCTAGGAGAAATTACAGGTTTTCAAGCTCTCTCTGGAGGGAGTGTCAAGGACAAGGAAGGTACCCCACAGGAGGGAATTCTGAAATGCGCCTGTCTGGTTCTCAAAGGGGTTTGTGCATTTGGATGATGGCATCAACACCAACACAAGCCTCCAGTGGCAGGGTATTTTAAAGTCTCTTGTGGGCCCCCACCTTCTGCACTTGGAGTGCCAGAGTGGGAAACAGCCTTGACATGACCCCTCTCCAATTTATCAACATCCATCTGGAATTCTGGTCACCAGAGCTGGGCACAGAACTCCAGCAGCAGAAGTTCAAGTGCCGAATAAAGAGGCTAAGTCGGTTCCCCACTCTGGCACTTGGAGTGCAGAAGGTGTGGGCCCAAAAGAGACCTTAAATTACCGTGTCTCTATGGGCTTCTGCTTCAAAACTCCCCAAGGTCACAGATTCCCTGAGCTTAGGAGGGTTGCTGCCTCTACCCAAGTGGAAAAAAACTTTTTCTTCTTGAACGCAGGAAGAAGTCACTTGGGAACGTATTCCAGAAGGGTACCCCAAACTCTTTTACACAAGAGCCAAAAGAAATCTGATGAGGTTCAACAAGGACAAGTGCGGAGTCCTGCACTTGGGACAGAAGAATCCCAAGCATTGTTACAGGCCTGGGACCAACCAGCTAAGTAGTAGTTCTGCAGAAAAGGACCTGGGGGTTACAGTGGATGAGAAGCTGGATATGAGTCAACAGTGTGCCCTTGTAGCCAAGAAGGCTAATGGCATATTAGGTTGCATTAGGAGGAGCATTGCCAGCAGATCCAGAGATGTCATTATTCCCTTTTATTTAGCACTTGGAAAGAAAAAAAGAAAAATGAAAACAAACTGTAATTTCTGATAGCTGTCCTCTTAGTCTTAGGCAGGTATACACAGACCTCCTATTACTTTCCAGGATACAAAATCAGATCATAGCCTTAAAATAGGTGATTATATTAAGAAAACAAAAAGGTATTCATTTGTAAAGCTGACTTGGCTGCTAGGAGTTATAGCGCAACTGAGAAAAGAACAGATTAAAACACAGACAATTGCATCCCTGGGATTCAGTTTAAAGTTATAGTGGGGAGAGGAGGGGATATGGATTTAGCACAGAGGAGTTTAACCAAACAACAAAACAAAAAAATAACCTGATCGCATCTAAATAAACATTCTCTATCTACTCAAGGATCCACACTTCCAAGGTCCAGTCCAATTCTAGGCCCAGGTATTCTTTTTTTTAGGCATGATGTCCCTGCCCAGTTCAATTCATCCCCCCCCCTCATCCCCTTCCACAGCTCCAGGATTAAACTCACAAAGAAAAACAGCAGACAGATTCCCTTTTAATGCAGATCTGAACTCTTTCTTCTCACTGGTGCTCCTGGCTCCCTGCCAACACTTTCTAGCTAGCTAGGTTTAACCCTTTAGTCACTGAATACTGGGATGTTCAGAAAAGAACAGTGGGCCTCCCATCCATCACAGAAGCGAGACAGCCTCTTTACTCCTGCTCAAGCGCTTCCTGTTTATACATCCCAGAATTACAATAGCTTTTTAAGCCCCAACGCCACAATGGGAGCTCATGTTCTGCTGATTACCCACCATGACCTCTACATCTCTTTTCCCCGCCCTGCAAGTCTGGCCCACAGAACCATGGGAAGTGGCATAGGCTAGCCTGGGCCAGGGCAAAGGAACACGTGGGCCTTTCTCTTCTCCATCTCTCCCTCTGCATTGCACAGCAGGGCGCAGGAGTGCCAGGGGGCTCTGTGGACGCTGTTTGGCTTAATGCCAGCGAAAGCAGGGTCTACAGGAGTACTTACGGGCTCCTAGTGTTAAGAGCTGTGATGTGGTTGCCTCAGCAGCGTGGCTCAGTGCTTCTGTTCTTGGAGCTCTGGTGTTATCAGTGGTCAGTGCAGGTAACGCAGCCTGCTCCTGCTGCAGATCTCGCTGTTATGCACAAAGACCGACCACAGGCACCGTCTGGTGACAGAGGCACTTGGCCAGGTTTATAGCCGTGTAGTCACAGATCTAGTGCCCTGGATTTGCGGTTACGCGTGCACCAACTCAAGTGCTCCAGGATGAGGAGCAAGTCAGTCAGTAAGTCTCTGTTGTCCCTTCGGCCATGCAAAGGGGGTAAGGCCAGGCACCCCAATATTTATAGCCTAAAATAAACTTGTCTGGTTTCGGACATTTGTTTGCTCCCTCCCCTTGTACCTAGTACCTTGAACCGAAAAATATTAGAGGAGACACTGTTGAGCATCCACTGTGGATGCGCTCGGTGAGGCTAATCTTCGTGTTTTACCTCATCCCCGTTGCAGGGTTCCAGACCAAGGAGGATATCTACTGCCTCGCTTTAGCAAAGGCCCTGTACACTGTGCCCACGCCAGTGACTGCTGGGTTTTATGCACCATGGGGACATTGCAAAAACCTGCTCTTACACAAAATCAAGGGTGAGTACTGCCCCGGGGAACGTAAGACGGGGAAGGAACCTTGTGGGGATGGGGATTAGTGGATGACAACCATCTCCAAAGAGCCAGAGCCACCCGTACTCATTTGCCGATTATGCAATCGCATAGGGGACCTGAAAATTTGGAGCAGCACTGGGTTTTCATGTCCACTCCACCCACCTGCCTCTTCCTATCCATGGTCTGTGGCTCTGCTTCCTCCAGCAGCAGAAGTTCTAGAAGATCTAGTTAATTTACAAGTGACAAAGTCTGCTCGAGCTACTGGAAGAACATCAACGACATGGTAATGAAGCCATTTAACAGGCATTTGCCAACCTCTGCTAAATGTTTGCTGAATTTACTGTGAGAGTCGACAGGACCTTAGTTTAAAATGTGTTTGTTTATTAGTGTGTGGATGAGGGTTATAAAATCACATCACTAAAAATTCAACATCCATCTGGGCTGCTGTTGGGCAGATGGGCACCAGTTTAATAGAACGGTGTAGGATCCCATCAATCCTAAGGATGGCTTTGCCAAGAGCTACCCATTCTTGATTGCTTCCCAGAAGGGAGGGATTGTGAAGCTGGAAGACCCTTCAGGAGGAGACATTTAAGGCACTGCCAGGTACCTAACATATCTTCCTCTTTTATCTCAGAGAACATGGAAAACGAATCGAAGAAGAAAGACCAGGAGGAATTTCAGCGGACGCAGAAGATGCAGCGTGACAACACTGGCCGGGATCTACTCAAGCTCCTGTTACTCATGATCTTCTACCGCCCGGTCCTGACGGAGCAGCAGAAGTGGAGAAGGAACGTGAAACACGTCTTCATCCATTTCAGCGCCTGGGAGTACGCGGGCTGCGACCAGCTCTGGGCAGGCCTCATTACCACACTGTGCGACGGCATCGAAAGCCACTTTGGTCTCCTACCCATGAGCATTTACAGGACCATAGACAGGAAATGTAGCATCATCGAAAGACCAGGGGATCAGGAATGGGTTAGCAAGAAGTTCCTCTTCCTCCCGCTGTGGGTGGCTGTGATCCTTTTGATCATGGTAGCTATTGGGGTGGGTGGTCTCCTCCTAGTGTTTGGGATCCCCATCGGGGATGCCTCGGGAGACGCCATAGCTGTCGTGGAAGGCATTGGGGTGACGGCTGTCAGCGTCTCTGCAGCAGCTGCCATACGGCTCACTATCACAGTGGTACGAAACATTATCGTCACCCAGAAGAGCCAGCTGGAGAGACAGATGAACCAGACGGCTCTCAGCGCACAGCTGGGCTTCATGAGCTGCGTGAAAAGCGAAGTCAGGACAATCACTGGGGGTACGTCTACACTACAGCGCTAGTTCGAACTAACTTAGTTCGAATTAGTTAATTCGAACTAAGCTAGTTCGAACTAGCGCATCTAGAACTAAAAACTAGTTCGAACTAGCGTTTTGCTAGTTCGAACTAGCGCGTCCACACTGATTGGACGCAGGGGGGCATTTAAGGGCAGCTGAAACCGGTTCTGGCAGGGCATCAGGTCAGCAGTTGCTTTGTGTGGCTGCTGTCTGAGGCTATCTGAGGCTCGTGCTTAAAGGGACCCCCCTGGACAGCCGGTTCTCAGCTTTTCCTGCTTGCTTGCCAACCTCGCCGAGGGACAGCAAAGCGTCGGTCTCTGTGCCCATCTGTGTCGGTGCTTCCCTTCGGGGGGGACCGCCGCAGGTGGCAACATGGAGCCACGGCTCGCCCTGCACCTTCTGGTGCACTTTCTGGACTTGCTGCTGCAAGCCTGCCAGCAATGGCTCGAGGCTGCCTGGCACCACCTGGGGAACGTCAGCCCCCTGCCTCTCCGCCTGGCCGCCCTGGGGGCCGTGGAGGAGCCGCGGCGGCGCCCCGGCACCGGCGTGCCCCGCCGCATCTGGCGTCTGGACACCAGCAGCGACTGGTGGGACCGCATCGTCCTGGAGCGCTGGGACGACCGACAGTGGACCCAGAACTTTAGGATGAGGAGGGACACCTTCCTGGAGCTCTGCGAGTGGCTCGCCCCTGCCCTGCAAAGAAGGGACACTCGCATGAGGCCCGCCATCCCCCTCCAGAAGCGGGTGGCCATCGCCCTCAGGAAGCTCTCCACGCCGGACAGCTACCGATCCGTCGGGAACCAGTTCGGCGTGGGGAGATCCACTGTCGGAGCAGTGCTCATGCAGGTACGGCACTCGTCGGCCACCGAGCCGGGGGGGAGGGGGGCTGCGAGGAGGGGATGGGCCGCCCCAGGGACAAAGGGGGGGGCGGGAGGAGGCGAAAGCGCCCCGCACCGGAGGGGTCGGGCTGTCCCGGCCGTACTACACGCCGCCAGGGGGGTTGCTTCCGGGAGTGGGGCCCAGGGCACTGCCAGGGCACGCACGCTCCCAGCCACCCGGGCGCCCCACTGATTGAAGCTTTGCTGTGTCTCTCTCCGCAGGTGGTCAAGGCCATCAACCGGGTGCTGCTCCGCAGGGTGGTCCGCCTCGCCGACCCGGATGCCGTCATCCGGGGATTCGGCGCCCTCGGCTTCCCCAACTGCGGGGGGGCCATCGACGGGACGCACATCCCCATCCGTGCCCCGGAACACCAGGCGTCCCGGTACGTGAACCGCAAGGGGTACTTCTCCGTCATCCTGCAGGCCGTGTGTGACCACCGGGGACAGTTCACGGACATAAATGTGGGCTGGTCCGGCAAAGCACACGACGCACGGGTGTACCGCAACTCCTCCGTGTGCCAGCGGCTGCAGGACGGGACCTTCTTCCCCGACCGCCACATCAGGGTCGGGGACGTGGACATGCCCGTCTGCCTGGTGGGGGATGCCGCCTACCCACTGCAGCCGTGGCTCATGAAGCCCTACACGGGGCACCTCAATCCCTCCCGCCAGGCCTTCAATAACAGGCTGAGCAGGGCCCGCATCGTGGTGGAGGGGGCCTTCGGGCGACTGAAAGCCCGCTTTCGATGCCTCCTCACCCGTCTGGACCTGGCCGAGCACAACATCCCTCCCGTGGTGGCGGCATGTTGTGTGCTCCACAATTTGTGTGAGCGGAAGGGGGAGGCTTTCCTGCCAGCCTGGATGGCTGAGGCTGACCGCATGGCTGGACACTACGGTCAGCCCCGCACCGCCGCCGTCCGGGAAGCCCAGCGGGGGGCCATCCGGATCCGGGAAGCCCTGTGGGAGAGCTTCCAGGTGGAGGAGGAGGAGGACTGACCTCTCCCTGCATGCCCCACCGGGGCCTTCTTCCACCGTACCCCCCCCCTTCCCCTTTCCCCTCCCTACCTACTGTCAAATAAAGACACCTGTTTTTCCAACAAAAACGTTTGTTTATTTCACAGAACTGGGGTGGGGGAGGGAGGAATGAAGGTGGGAGAAGGGAGGGGAAAACCTGGGACGAGGGAGCTGGAAGGGGAGGGGAGGGAAGGGAGGAAGGGAAAGGAAAGCTCAGGGGTGGGAGTCCGGCTGCCTCTCCCGTCTCGCCACACTGCGGGTCCGGGGGCGTCGGTGGGGAATGGTTGTGGAGGGGGGGGCAGAGAGGACAGGGGGTGTGGAGGAAGCAGGAGCGGAAGCAGGAGGAGCAGGGGGAGCAGGGGGAGCAAGAGGGGGAGAAAGAGGGGGAGCAGGGGGAGCAAGAGGGGGAGCAAGAGGGGGAGCAGGGGGAGGAGGAAACGGGAAGCGGTCCAGCAGGCTCTGGAGGTGGCCTCGCAGGGCACGGCCCTGCTCTTCCAGGGCCTCCAGACTCCTCTGGCGCAGCCTGAGGTCCTCCTGGACCCAGTGGTCCTGGAGACGGAGCTGTCGGTCCAGGAACCGGAGATGCCGCCTCTGGTAGTCCTCCTGGTTCCTGGCTGACCTGCTTGCCCGGGCGCGGGCGGCTGCTGCAGGCGGTGTGGTGCGCCCTGCAGGCCCCGGTGCTGCAGCTGTGGTGCAAGAAGACCAGCGCCCCTCTGCAAGGCCAGGGCCCCTGCAGGATCCCCAGCTGCTGCTCCGTGGTGGGCAAGGCCCAGGCGCACGGTCCCGGGGCTCCCTCTCGCCCCAGCCCCCCGTACACATAAGGGGAACACGAGGGTACTCACAGGTGGACGCCTCCCCGGCCTGGCGGCAGGCTCCTGGCTCTCAGAGCCCTCTTCCTCCTCCTCGGTGTCCAGGAGCGGTCCCTCTGCCCCGGGGTCAATCACGTCCCGGGGGGCAGGGACGGCATGAGGCCCCAGGATGCGGTCCAGGGCATGGAAGTGGGGGCAGGCCTCTGGGTCAGCCCCTGGCAGGCAGGCCCGGGAGTAGGACTGCCGCAAGTCCTTAATTTTGCAGCGCACCTGCTCCCGGCTGCGCTGGTGGCCCCTGGCGGCCAGACTGGCAGCCATGCGTCCATAGACGGCCGCGTTCCGGTGGCTAATGCAGAGATCGTGGACATTGGAGGCTTCCCCCCAAACCTCGATGAGGTCCACGATCTCCGCACTTGACCAGGCGGGCGCCCGCCTTTTGCGCCCCCGGGCAGGCTCCCGGGAGCCGCCAGGCTGGTCGTGGGGAGCAGTGGAGGGCTGGGAGCCCTCGGATGGCTGGCTCATCCTGTGGCAGGTGCAGGCTGTGCAGGCACGGGTGCTTGCAGCCTTGCAACTGGCACAAAGTGAGTAGCCAGCCCGTGGCCCTTTAAGGGCTCCGGGGCCGGGAGGGGGGCAATAGAGTTTCCCTGGTGTTGGCCAGAGTGGCCACCAGGGAAACCTGGGAAGCCTTAGCCTCCCACTAGTTCGAAGTAAAGGGCTACACAGCCCTTAGTTCGAACTAGCTAGTTCGAACTAGGCGTTAGTCCTCGTAAAATGAGGTTTACCTAGTTCGAACTAAGCGCTCCGTTAGTTCGAATTAAGTTCGAACTAACGGACCGCTAGTGTAGCGCTTAGGAAAGTTAGTTCGAACTAACGTCCGTTAGTTCGAACTAACTTTCTAGTGTAGACATACCCTGGGTTCCTGCAGTACATGGAGATCTTCCAGTGGCGGAAGCTGCGGGTGGTGCTGGAGATCACCCACTTGGATACATGCAGCCCTGACAAGGTGGTGGGCGTCCTTGATGCCATGAACATCCTCCTCTCAGACGATGACGCCCCTTTCATCTCCATCCTGGCTGTTGACTCCAGCATCATTGTCGACTGCGTGGAAAGCTCCAAGTATATGAGAGGTATGGCCAACAACGGCTACGAGTTCTTAAACCGCATCGTCACCCTGCCCTTCTCTGTCCCTCGGATGGACTGCGACACCAAGCGGAGGCTGATCAGGAATATCATCGCGCGCAAGGAGCAGCTAGAGGCAGAGGTCGGCTTCCGGCAGGATGGCAAGATGGAAGCCAGCTCTGACTTCCTCAACATCTCTCGCTACCATTCGGCCAACCACGATGCCCAGAATCCAGTTGCAGAGGACAGCCAGATACCTCTCATGGTTGGAACCCCAGCGCTGGGAACCGGCAGCTGCGGGAAAGGTATCCGAGCCAAAGACCTCATTCAAGATGCTTTCGACTACCTCCTGGATGATGCCTTGAAGGAATTCATGACAGACAACGTGGTGCAGATGCGGCGCATCGTGAACACCGTCACCATCACCATCAGGCTGCTGGCGAGTAGCATCCCCAAGGATGAAGTGTGTCCGAAGAAGGTGGTGGAATGGGTGCTCCTTGCCAACCAGTGGCCGTGCCGTCTGAGCTGGCTCTTGCAGTGCATCGAGGATGAGGAGCAGAGGAGTCGAATGGGCAGCTGCCATGGAAGCCCGCTCCGCCCCGACATGTCTCTGTGGGAGGTCTACGAGAAGTACATGGAAGAGCTGGACATGCTGTAAGGCCAGATGGAAAAGCTGCTGGAACTGGACCAGGATCCCGAGCTGTTCCACACTTTCCTGTGCGGCAGGTTTCGGGTGGAGGAGGCCCTCTTCTACCTCCCCTTCACGGTCAATTTGGACCCATCCCTGAAAAGACAGATGGAGCTGCAACGTGGCAGCCACAGACTGAAACGGACAAAGAAATTCGACAAGCTCAGCGCCTGCACTCTGCTGGGTATGACGGTGGAGGATGTCTGCCGAGAGGTGGGTCACCCTTGGGTTTCCTTCCTTCGAGCAGGGCCAGCTGTCGATAGAATGTCCATGCCTCTTCATCGCAAGAAGCATGTCATTCATGTGACAGCAGCTGCCCACAGATGATGGCTACAGGCAGAGCCATCTTTGCAAATCGTGGGGCCCTGAATAATTGAGGGCCCTTCTGCAGGATTGCCTGGGCCTTTTCCCCTCATGCAGCTTCTGCTGGAGGTCTGGTCGTTCCTACTACCTCCCTACCCCAAGCAGGGCTCAGGAACTAGAGCAGAGTTGCAGATCCTCTCTGCTTGCTAGCTTGCTGCTGCTGCTGATTTGAACCCCGTAGCAGATTTGAACCTAGGCCCTCTAGGAGTGTGTCTAAACTACATGGCTCCGTCGACGGAGCCATGTAGATGAGGCTGATTGGCAGAGGGAAATGAAGCTGCGATTTAAATAATCGTGGCTTCATTTAAATTTTAATGGCTGCCGCGCTCTGCCGACCAGCTGATGATCAGCTGTTTGTCGGCAGATCGGGGCAGTCTGGACACTTCCCCGTCGACATGAAAGCCCTTTGTCGACCTCCCCGGTAAACCTCATCCCACAAGGCATCAGGGGGAGGTCGACAAAGGGCTTTCATGTCGACGGGAGCGTCCACACTGCCCCGATCTGCTGACAAACAGCTGATCATCAGCTGGTCGGCAGAGCGCGGCAGCCATTTAAATTTAAATGAAGCCGCGATTATTTAAATCGCGGCTTCATTTCCCTCTGCCGATCAGCCTCATCTACATGGCTCCATCGATGGAGCCATGTAGTTTAGACACACCCCTAGAGGCCTCGACAGCTGGAGCCATGAAGGCAGCTGGCTCCCAGCTTAGGATGTAGAGCTCCCTTGTTCTTATCTCTGGCTGTAAGAGGTCCAATTGCCACACGAAGGGACAGTGAACCACACACACTAGGCGTGTGGATTACACTGCCAGCTGAGAGGAGCACGTGGGGGAGGGCGAAGGGAAAAGCCCTGCAGCAGACAGGACAGAGCGTCCCCAGAGACGAACCGGCAGAGGCATATCCTCAGACATACAAGAACACATGGCTGCTGCATTGGGGAACTCAAAAATTTGGTGCCCAAATTTTCCGGTGCCCTATGGAGCTACATATTTCCCATGGGCCTAGGGACAGCCCTGACTACGGGCCCCAGAGCTGAGAGAAAACTGTCCCACATAACTGGTGCATAACTGGAGGGAGAGGAGCGAGAACTAGTGGGGGTAGGATGTTGAGGGGAACAGGCGGTGTGGGATGGGGGCTTTCGGGGAAGGCACAGTGTGGGTTTGAGGCCTCAGGAGTAGGGGGGGCACATGAGGGGGAATGGGCAGAGTGAGGATGAGGGGGAAAGGGTGATGTAGGGGGCAAGGCCACAGTACGGGTTCTGCTAGTTCCCCCACTTTCTGCTGCTCCTGACTCTTGGTTTGCACAAAACATTTCTTCTTGGAACAACTCGGTTCCTTGGAGCTCTTTCCTCCAACCCCGAAGCCATTGGCTGGCTCTCCCCGGGTTCATCCTTTACGCTCTGAAGTGACTTGGGTCGGTTTTAAGACTGGGAGACCCGTAGCTGTCTGTTATGCACTCCAGAGAGAAGAGAGGCAAAAACATAAATACTCTTGCTGGAGGCCTGCAGCGTAATACCCCTTATCCAGAATAACACACAAGAACCCTGAGGCTATGTCTACACTGCTAGCTTTTGCCTGCAGAGAGCATGCTAATGAGTGCCAAGAAGTTGCTAACGAGTGCTTCATTAGCATACTCTCTGCCTGCAAAGGCCCGCAGTGTAGATATAGCCTTAGGTCGAGAGGCCCAACTCCACCCCCGTCAGGCTGACTGCATGCTTCCCTCCAGCCTACAAGCAGGGTCAGGAAACCTTCCCTCTTCATTTCAACACACCCTTCCAGTGGTCCCTGCATTGCTAGCTTTTGCCTGCAGAGAGCATGCTATTTCCCCTGCCGTGCCAACTTGCTCAGCGGTGCCCCTAGCAGAATCCAAGCACACGGCAGTGGGGTGTGCCGGGTACCATACCTGGCCCCACAGCCGGCCGGCCCGCCTTGTTTGCTAGAATCTGAGCAAGCCCAGACAGGTTCCTCTCGGGAGCTCTAGCGGACCCTTCCTAAAAACGTGTTTGGCGACATGTTCAGTAGATGCACGGCACTAACGGGTGCTCCCACTTCTCTTCCAGATGGACACAATCGGCTTGAAGGAGGATAACGTCCCGCTGTACAAACAGAGGCTCAGGGACCATAATCTCAACGGGCGCGCGCTGGTCTACAGTGACAACACTGAAATCAAAGAGGCCCTGCACATGAGTCTTGGCGAATGGACCCTCTTTAGCATCCATTTCCTTGGAGTGTTTCCCCCGGCGAATTTGGCCTCTTCTGTGGTGTCCCCCGTCCCGTTCCACGTCAGGCCAGAGGCTCTGAAGAACATGGTTGCCTTAAGAGAGACTGTGGCGAGAGGGAGCAAGCTCTCTCTGAACAGCTCCAGGGAAGATCTTTGGGAAAAGAGATAACTCTGAATCCTGAACACAGAGGTGAAAGTGCCCTGGTGCGCAGCTCCAGCAAGAACTGCAAAGACCTGGGCTGCAATAGGACAGTACCTGTGAGAAACTGTAAAGTTACTTTCACGGCCGCCTGTACAAAACCAGAAGCAAGATCGGGGCTTTCGCCCACAATGTACCTCCCTGCGTCTCCAGTGACATCGCACGGATGAATCATAGAATCCTAGAGTTGGAAAAGACCTCAGGAGTCATCAAGTCCAGCCCCCTGCCCAAGGCAGGACCAACCCCAACTCAATCATCCCAGCCAGGGCTTTGTCAAACGGAGACTTAAAAACCTCTAGGGATGGAGACTCCACCACCTCCCTAGGGAACCCATCTCAGTGTTTCCCTACCCTCCTAGTGAAATAGTTTTTCCTAATATCCAACCTAGACCTCCCCCGCTGTAACCTGAGACCACTGTTCCGTGTTCTGCCATCCCTCACTACTGAGAACAGCCTCTCTCCATCCTCTTTGGAACCTCCCTTCAGGAAGTTGAAGGCTGCTATCAAATCCCCCCTCACTCTTTGCTTCTGCAGGCTAAACAAACCCAAATCCCCCAGTTTCTCCTCATAGGTCATGTGCTCCATACCCCGAATCATTTTGGTCAAGCTCCCCTGGACCCCCTCCAATGCGTCCCCATCCTTCCTGTAGTTGGGGGCCCAGAACTGGACACAATACTCCAGATGTGGCCTCACCAGAGCCGAATAAAGGGGAATAATCACTTCTCTGGATCTGCAGGCAATGCTCCTCCTAATGCCCCCTAATATGCCATTAGCCTTCTTGGCTACAAGGCCACCCTGTTGACTCATCTCCGGCTTCTCATCCACTGGAATACCCAGGTCCTTTTCTGCTGAACTGCTGCTTAGCCAGTCGGTCCCCAGCCTGTAACAATGCTTGAAGCAATCAGATGACAAGAGAAGAATTAAGGATCCGGGGGGGGGGAGGGGGGGGGGGACTGTACTGGGTCTGAGGGATTTGGGGCACATTCATGTCAACGGGGCTGGTGACAGACGTTGTCGGACCCTGGGTAATGTATGGGAGGGGGTCGGCTCAAGACCCCCTCAAAGGGGCAAGGCTCTAGACTCCCTCAAAGGGGCAAAGCTAAAGGTAGGAGGGGCAAGGCGAGGGCCATTCAGGCCTTAGCGCCACCCACCTTGCACCAGACAGAGCTCTGGGATTGATTTCATTTGCCCGGGTTTCTGGCAGTGGCGGCTGCCATAATAGTCGATACAATGACCCAGAGGCCTGGACCCTTTTAAATCATCAGCTCCCGGGACAACTGCCCCCTTTGCCTCTCCCCCTCCCCATCCGTGGCCCCTGTCTGTGGGGCTTCAGACCCTGGTGGTCAAAGTATTTTGGTCTGGTTAGTACAGCAGGGGACAGGGAGTTGGGACATACGGGTCCTATTCCTAGCACTGCCACTGGCTTGCTGTGTTTTTGAACAAGCTGCTCCTCCTTTTTGGGACTCAGTTGCCTCTGTAGTAAGTTGCGGGTTGGTAACATAAAATCAGCAGGCCCGAATAAAGGCCGGTAACATAAAAACAGTAACAGGCCTGAAATCTAGGAAGCAAGACTTTGGCAGGGGACTGGACTCGACCTCTCGAGGTCCCTTCCTGCCGGCTACATGTGGCAATGAAACGGTAATTCGAACTAAGTCCTTAGTTCGAATTAACTGTTACATCTCATTCTATAGCCGCGCGGCAGTTACTTCGGGCTAGTGGAATTTCAAAATGGCGACCGGACGGGAACATGCAAATAAAGCCTGGGCTATTTAAATCCCGGGCTTCATTTACAACTCCGGTTGCCTGCTTTGCCTACCTAGCTCAAATTAACGAGCTAATGTAGACATACCCTTATTGACTAATTGAGTAGTCGATGGAAATTCCACCAACTACTGGATTAGCTGATTAAGCGCAATTTAACATCCCTCGGTTGAGCTACCACATATGTTTTAGAAAGACATCCAATCTTTATGGCTTGTGTGTAGTTCAACGCATTAAATTCCAAGCAGGTTGCTGAAGTTTCTTTTTTTCATCATGATTGGCAATTTGACCAGCCTTATACAGTAATGGATCTTTACCATTCCTCTGATTTCTTTTGTTCCCGATATATTTAAACATTTCCTAATTATCCTTTATGTTACTGGTTATAGATTTTTTCCCCCAATTTTAGCTTCTCCTATCAACTGTTTGCTTTTTCATAACTCGCATCCTCCCTTTTTTCCCATTTGCTTTATATTTTTTTCTTGTGGTGTTTATGACAAAAACTAAAACATAGGACATAAACTTTGAGTCCTATTTATAGTACTTTAGGTTGGTTTAATGGAAAAATGGGTTGATACAGAGTAAATTGGAGTTCAAAATAACCCTTTCTCGGGCAATTTTTCTCTCGAAAGCCTCACCTTTTTCAGCCTCCTTCCACTAACTTCTGATTTTAAATGTCTGGATTGTTAGACATGTGCTCAGGAAACCTTACCTGTCACTAAACATAGATTTTGTTTGTGTTAATTATAGATATGAATGGAGCTAGTTAATCCCTGTTGTAAGATTCCAGTGGAGCCAAAGAAAGTAAACAAGTAACTAATTTGGGTCAATCTTTCTACTTGACAGTCCCTAGGAATCTACCGTTTCAACATTTCCTGGGAACAGAAACACAAGTTAGAACAGTGATAGAAATGTAGCCGTGTTAGTCTGGTGTAGCTGAAACGAAATACAGGACTATGTAGCACTTTAAAGACTAACAAGATGGTTTATTAGATGATGAGCTTTCGTGGGCCAGACCCACTTCCTCAGATCAAATAGTGGATCTGAGGAAGTGGGTCTGGCCCACGAAAGCTCATCATCTAATAAATCATCTTGTTAGTCTTTAAAGTGCTACACAGTCCTGTATTTTGTTACAAGTTAAAACACTCATTAATTTTGGCTTCATTCAGCTTTCCCTTCGAACAAATTAAAAACATAGTTGATAAGTGGCAAAGTTGGTGCATGGGAGTGAAGGACACGTTAGCTCATTATGCCTACACAGGGGGATGTCACACTGGTCTGACCAGTTCCAAGGACAGTTGGGCTGCCATAGAAAGGGATGCAGAGCTGCTCTTCAGGAGCTCCATGGATTAGAGCTATACTGCTGTTGAAGGAATTGGGGCTCTCAAATAAAAGAAGTCCCTTGCCTTAGAATCATAGAATCCCAGGGCTGGAAGAGACCTCAGGAGTCATCGAGTGCAGCCCCCTGCCCAAAAGCAGGACCAATCCCAACTCAATCATCCCAACCAGGTCTGTGTCAAATCAGGACTTAAAAACCTCTAGGGATGGAGATTCCACCATCTTACAGTCCATTAATCCAATCCATACTTCCTTAACTTGCTGGCAAGAATAAGTCCAGGTATATCACATCCACTGAATTCCCCATGTCCACAGAGCCAGTTACCTCGTCATAGAAAGCAATCAGGTTCGTCAAGCATGACTTGCCCTTGGTGAATCCATGCTGACTGCTCCTGATCCCTTTCCTTATTCTAAGTGCTTCAAAATGGATTCCTTGAGGATCCCCTCCATGATTTTTCCGGGGAGTGAGGTGAGGCTGACCGGTCTGTAGTTCTGTGGATTGTCCTAAGGAACATCTTGGTACCATTTACCTCCCACAAATAAAGTACATACCGACCTATGTTCAGGACCAGGTCAAAGTTGACAGCATAACAGATAGTAAGTTGACAGTATGAAGACTAGGAAGTAAGCCCCCTTCTGCAAGGTAAGGGACGGTAACCAGGTAACAGGGGGTAGCAACCTGATACATCAGGAATGTATAAAAGTTCACCTCAAATGGTGTTCACCAGCTGACTGTGTGGGGGCACTGGATGGTGCTCAGTGGGTGTTAGGACATTGCCACGGCTTCCATAAAGTGTAGCGGCGCAGCGCTGAGTCTGTTCGCTGGCAACTATTATTGCATGTTGTTACGCAAAAAATCTGCTTGGGCGATTTCGAATCTTATCTGGTTTGTGGTCTCTGGGGACTCTGGGCACGGAGACCACATCCAGCGATAGTGACTCGGCTCTGCAACTTTAGCGAAGAGCCAGGTGGCTTGTACCTCATGCAGTAGAGAAGGCTCCAGACTTACAAACCAGGTAACAGAACTTTTGCGTTCTCCTCCAGCAGCAGGCGCTCCGACACAGCTGGACTGAGTACAACACCTGCAAATAACCCAGTTAGTTAATGCAAGCATAAAGAGAGGCAGCCTGGCCAGATGTAACCACTCATTAACTTCCAGGCCAGAGAGGGCCATTGTGATCTTCAGTCTAGCCTGGCATCCTATGAGGTGCACACAGGCCCTTCTCTTCCACTTGTTTAAACAGAGGCACCCTGGGGCACCTTAAAGACTAACACGTGTATTTGGGCATCCGCTTCCAGGGGTAAAAAACACTTGGACCTGCTTTTCCTCCGCAACAGCTGATGCCCAAATAAATCTTCAAGGTGCCACAGGACTCCTTGTTAGTAATGACTGTTGGGGTTGCCCCTCTAAGGCTATGTCTACACTGCAGGCTTTTTGCACAAGAACAGCTGTTCTTGCGCAAAAACTTGCAGAGTGTCTACACTGCGTGCGTGTTTTTGCACAAGTATTACAGTACAGCATCAGCAAACAGGGCTTCTTCCGGAAGAGTTATTCCTCTCCCCACGAGGAATAAGCCCTCTTGCACAAGAGCTCTTCCAGAAGGCGGCAGTGTAGACAGGCAACATGAATTTCTTGCGCAAAAAACCCCTACGGCTAAAATGGCCATCAGAGCTTTCTTGTGCAAGAGAGTGTCGACACTGCCATGGATGCTCTTGTGCAAAAGCACATCTCTTCTGCAAAAGCACATGGCAGTGTGGACGCGCTCGTATGGAAGACCTTTTGCACAAGAACTCTTCTGCAAAACAGTTCTTGTGCAAGAAGCCTGCAGTGTAGACAGAGCCCATGCGTTTCAGAGGGGTAGCTGAGTGAGTCTGTAACAGGAAAAACTTAAAACACAACATATAGTCACCTTAAAGATTAACAAACCGTGTCAATGGGATCATGAGCTTTCCTGGGCATAGCCCACTTCTTCAGACGACTGGAGTGTTGTATGTCCAGAACCAAAATGAATAGGAGAGGAAAAAATGGGAGGGGGGGGGAAGGAGGCAGGGGGTATGTAAATATCAAAGGGAAAACCAAGCTGGTATGTAACGGGCACCACTGATAAGAGTTGTTTGGAATTTCCCAGGAACCGATCGGGGTTTCTTAGGAACAAGTTTAAAAAGGGGTGAGAATCGGGGTGAACTGGGTGGATGCCTGGGTGAGGGTTGGGTCGAACAACGCAGGGAGGGAAAAGCAGGAGCGTGGGGACTTTTTTTATATCCGTATCATATCGTGCTTGCCTATTGTCTTTATACTTTCATATCATTCGTCATTACAGATGGCTTTTGTGCAGCATTAAAGAATGATATGGAATTACAATACAGTATAGGCTAATCACAGGGGAAACTTTGCACAATTCTAGCTTGCAAAGATCAGATCAGGGAACTTGATAAGACACACAAATATATGCCTCCAAAGTATTAGACACATTATAAATAAAGAGTGAAATGCACAACCCAAATGTACAGCTAGGAAACAATTTGCTCCTGTAATGAGTTCTCTGTGTATAATCATGTGTAAATATGGTGTCCCTACTTCGCGGATTTTCAGCTATCGCGGTCGGGTTTGGAACCTATCTACCGCGATAAACGAGGGTTCACTGTAGAAGGGGAAAACTCCACCATTTCAGAACATTAAAATGTAGTTTTCCATTCCTGAAATGACTCTTTGTTTGATCTCTTTAAAGTTTATCTTCCGTAATCCACCGTACTACATTTAAAAAACGTCAAAATCTAAACAAAACGTGAATTTATTTGCAGAACTGTGTGTGATCAGGAAAAAAAAGTCAAAATCCTGGAATTTCTAGTCCCAATTCAACCCTACTTTTAGCCACCTTGGTGCCAGGGATGTAAAATCTCATTTAATTAGCTAACCAGTTAAACAATATGTTGAACCAGTTAACCGATTAAATGGGACACGTAGGACGTGTTAAAGATGGGCTTGGAGCAGCCCACACACCTACCCCCTTGGCACACTGCTGTGACTGCTGAGCAACCCTACCCGTGGTGTGCCAGAGTGCCCTGTGCCTATGGCTGGTGGAGGGCTGCTCCAGCCCCCTCTGGTTAACCATAACCGGCTTACTGGTTAACCATTCACTTCCAAACTTGGTGTCCCCACTGCTAACATTAGGACAGTGGTCCCCAACACGGTGCCCGCATTTGTATGCGCCCGCCAAGTGCTCAGGGCTGGCCTGGCCCCGGGCACGTGGCGCATGTGCGGTGCCGGAGCTGGCCCCGGGCGCATGGTGCACGGTGAGCGCCGGCCCCGGGGGCGCTGCAGATTGGCTGCCCGCGCTATGGCCACGTGGCGCATGGGGGGAGCGCAGGCTCCGGGCGTGCGGCACTTGCAGGGTGCGCCAGCCCTGGGCGCACAGCGCTTGGAGAGCGCCGGCCCCGGGCGCGTGGTGCTTGGGGGGGGGAGAGTGCCAGCGCTAGTGCCGGCCCCGGGCGCGTGGCGCTTGCAGGGTGCGCCGGCCCCGGGCACGCGGTGCTTGGGGGGAGAGCGCCGGTCCCGGGCGCGCGGCGCTTGGTGGGAGGCCCGGCCCTGGGCATGCGGTACTTGTGGGGGGGGGGGGGCGGCCCTGGGAATGTGTCTATGGGGGGGCCCCGCCCCCGGGTGCGCAATGGGGGGCTCCGCTCCAGGGCGCCCTGCGGACAAACAGCCACACCCCTTGGCGCCCGGCAACCTCAAATGGTTGGGGACTACTGCATTAGGAGAAGCCATTGGCTGCCTCCCCTGCCCCGCCCCATTCCTTCTTTGACATTCCCCTGCTCCCATGGGGGTCACGCTGCCCCCCTTTGAGAGCTGATGCTGAAAAGTGCTGGGAAAGCTCGGGGCGATTATCTGCCTGACCCCGGTGAATAGGAGCTGCCAAAGGCCCTGAAGTGTGACAGACCCTGGAGCTGTGACCGGCCCTTTCACCCAGCAGGATGTGCCGAATGCCCCAGAGGACCAAGGGATGGTGGGCGTGGCACTTCAAGCACACCTTGATTTTCTTCTGTCAGGGCTGGGGCATCGGACCGTCCAGGCTGGGTTCCTGTGATTTCCCGCGCGTGCTGGGCGGATGGTTTCCTGTCCAATGCAGATTGCTGCTGGTGCGGGACCTCTGCATATAAATGCTGGGTAAGTCCTGGTGGGTTTTTAATGGGCAGTGTCGTGGTTTGGTAACTCAGGGTGCCCCTGTATAAAACTATGGTACGCCCACATCTTGAATACTGTGTACAGCTGTGGTCTCCTCACCTCAAAAAAGATATTTTGGCCTTGGAAAGGGTTCAGAAAAGGGCAACTAACAAGATTAGGGGTTTGGAACGAGTCCCATATGAGGAGAGGTTAAAGCGATGGGACTTTTCAGTTTAGAAAAGAGGAGATTGAGGGGGGATATGATAGAGGTCTATAAAAACATGAGTGGTGTGGAGAGGGTGAATAAAGAAAAGTGATTTATTAGTTCCCATAATAGAAGAACTAGAGGACACCAAATGAAGTTAATGGGTAGCAGGTTTAAAACTAATAAAAGAAAGTTCTTCTTCACACAGCGTGTAGTCAACCTGTGGAACTCCTTGCCAGAGGAGACTGTGAAGGCTAGGACTATAACAGGATTTAAAGAGAAGCTAGATAATTTCATGGAGGTTAGGTCCATAAAAGGCCATTAGCCAGGAGATAGAAATAGTGTCCCTGGCCTCTGTTTGTGGAAGGCTGGAGAAGGATGGCAGGAGACAAATCGCTTGATCATTGTCTTTGGTCAACCCTCTTTGGGGCACCTGGTGCTGGCCACTGTCAGCAGACAGGCTACCCAGTACTGCCGTTCTTATGTTAGGGTTCTTGGGTGGGGCACAGGGCAGAGCCCATCGGTTCAGAGCTGCTAAGAGCAGAGTTATTTGCACTTACATCCCAGCCAGACTCCCTCGTATCCCCTAACGCAGGGCTGGGGGGATCCTTTTTTGGGTCGGGGGCCACAGAGAAATCCGTCGGGCCTTGTAGGAGTTGGGCGGCAGGAGTGGAGCTTAGTGCCTACGGGGCCAAGGGAAACAGAGAGGGCACCATGTCCACAGGGCCGGGGTGCCATTTTCCCTAGGGCCTCCGGGGGGGTGGTGGGGGGAACGAGTGTGTCTATGGTCTAGGAGCCAGGGCCCACCAAAGATGAATCCGACCCAGGCTCTGGTACATCTCTGCAGCGCTGCCGGCCGGTTCCCCCACCTCTTGGTCCTCAACCCAACTAGACCCGCTTCCCGACGGCTGGTTGCCCCCCGGCCAGCCCCGCTCCCTCCAGCCCCCTCCCAGCCAGCCCTGCTTCCCGGCGGCCGGTTCCCCCCCACCCCCTCTCTTCCAGCCAGTCCCGCCCGCCCCCCCCCCCCCCGGCCCCTGCTGTTCGGTATTTTTTTTAAACCATCTGGTAACCCTAGCAGGTGGGGGTGAAAAGTGCATGGAAATGCCTGCACAGGCGCGTCTGGGAATGAGATGCTGCTCTAACATCTCCGCCTCTGTTCACTTCCAGCCCCTGCCTCGTGGCGCTGGCCCCCCCGTGGCCTGGGAGGGCTCCCCAGGCGCACCATGGCCTGGCATAGCAAGCTGCAGAAGCACGTCCTGAGCCTATACAGGCAGTTCCTGCGCGCCGGCCGGGAGAAGCCGGGATTCCTGCCTCGCATCCAGGCTGAGTTCCGGAAGAACGCCAGCATCCCCCGGGCCGACGTGATGCACATCGAGTATCTGCTCCGCCGTGGCCAGAGGCAGCTGGCGCAGCTCCGAGACGCGAACACCAAACAGATGGGCACCTTTGTCCAAGCCAAACCGGAGGAGCAGTGACCCCTGCTGGTTGGCGCAAGCGTCTGTCTTGTACTGGGACAGTTGGGGGTGAATTCACAGATCAGCCTTCCTGGTTCTCACATCCCTGTGCACCCCTCGTGTCCAAACACAGGTGCCTGGCTTGGCATTTGCTGAGCTAAGGTGTCTTTATTGGCAGCCAAGCTTTTAAACAGTTCAGGTGTGGATGGGTGATCTGGAGGAGATGCTCTTGTTTCCAGGACCTGGTACACAATTCATTCTACCCCTGCTGGCTCCTCTCTTCGGGTATGTCTACACTACAGCGCTTGTTCGAACTAAGCTAATTCGAACTAACGCGTCTAGAACTAAAAACTAGTTTTGCTAATTCGAACTAGCAAGTCCACATTGAGTGGACTCTGAACAGGGCTTAAGGATGGCCGGAAGCAGTGCCAGCAGGGCATCAGAGGAGGACTTAGAGCGTGGAGATGCTGTCTCAGGCTAGCCGAGGGCTGCGCTTAAAGGGTCCCGACCCCCACCCCGGACAGACAGTTCTAAGGGGTGCCCCGCTTGAAAACCAGTCCTGGCTTGGATTGCCCGGAGTACCCACACTGGGCACATCACACCACTCGGCCATCAGCCCGGCTGCACTTGCCGCAGGCTGCCATCTGGGGAGAGGGGGCAATCGGGGGGCTGCAGGAGAGCTTCCACCCCCAGAAGCCTGCAGAGCCAGCCCAGTCCTCCCCATCGGGGGCTCGTACCCCATTCCTCCCTCACCTCCTTCCACTTACCCTTCCCTAGCCCCCCTTCTTATTGATGTACAAAATAAAGATAACGTTTCTTCCAACATTGACTCTGTCTTTATTGAACAAAACTGGGGGAGACTGGGAAAAGGAGGTGGGAGAGGGGAAGATTAAGGCTGGGAGAGGGGAGGGCAACTAACATGATCAGGGGTTGGGAACAGGTCCCAGATGAAGAGAGGCTACAGAGACTGGGACTGTTCAGCTTAGAAAAGAGGAGACGGAGGGGGGACAGGAGAGAGGTCTCTAAAAGCAGGGGTTGGGTGGAGAGGGTGCATTCAGAAAAGTTCTTCATGAGTTCCCATAAAGAAGGACTAGAGGACACCAAAGGAAAGGACTGGGTAGCAGGCTTGAAACTAGTAAGAGAAAGTTGTTCTTGACAAAGCAAATAGTTAACCGGTGGAACTCCTTGCTGCAGGAGGCTGTGAAGGCTACAACTAGAACAGAGTTGAAAGGGAAGTGAGATCAAGTCATGGAGGTTGGGTCCATGGAGTAGTCTTAGCCAGGGGGTAGGAGTGGTGTCCCTGCCCAAAGTTTGTGCAAGGCTGGAGAGGGATGGCACGAGACAAATGGCTTGGTCACTGTCTTTGGTCCATCCCCTCCACGGTCCCTAGGGTTGGCCGCTGTCGGCAGACAGGCTACTGGGCTAGATGGACCTTTGGTCTGACCCAGGACGGCCATTGTAAGCTCAGGGCTCAGGGTCGGGGGTCTCAGTGGACCCCCTTGATTTTCATGCAAACCTGCTCCTGGGTGGCCAGGCTGGCAGCTCTCCTGCCCTAGACGGCCACTTTCCTGTGCCTAGTGCGGAGATCGTGGACGAGGTCCACGATGTCCGCACTAGCCCAGGAATGTACCCGCCTCTTGCGGTCCCGGGCAAGCTTCCGGGAGCCGCCAGCCTGGTCCCGGGAAGAGGGGGTGGGCTGGGGGACATCGGGTGGGTGGCTCTGTGCCGTGCCAGGTGCACCGTAGCCAGCCCGTGCCCCTTTAAGGGGTCCAGGGCCGGGAGGGGGGCATAGAGTTTCCCTGGTGTTGGCCAGAGTGGCCACCAGGGAAACTTGGGGAGGGCTAGCCTCCCACTCGTTCGAATTAAGGGGCTACACAGCCCTTAATTCGAACTAGTAAGTTCGAACTAGGCTTAAGCCTCGTAAAATGAGGTTTTCCTAGTTCGAACTAAGCGCTCCGCTAGTTCGATTCAAATTCGAACTAGCGGAGCGCTAGTGTAGCGGCTATGAATGTTAGTTCGAACTAACGTCCGTTAGTTCGAACTAACATTGTAGTGTAGACATACCCTTCCATCCTTAGCCAAAGAGGAACAAGCCAGTTAGCCCAGGGAAATAAAAGAAAGGGAGAGCGGTGACGGAAAACCCTGTGTCTGTCATTTTTTCAAATGATCTATCTTGCCTAAAAGCCTGTCAGGGATTGGGCTCTGTTGCAGGAGGTGCTGGCGAAACACTCCGTGGATTTGGGTGCTACAATTCCTGAGTGTCGTCCGCCTTCCTGCCCCCTCCCCCCACCGAAGCGCTTTGGAAGGCTCACAAAGGACAGAGACCTGCCTTTTGAAAATCCGACTCCCCACCGGTGTCTCAAGACAGGCGGCTCTCTCTCGCCAAAAACGGAGGCAGCAGCGTGGGATGACAGGCAGCCAGGTCGCAAGGGGAGGTGCTTTTTAGACCAGTTCCCTCCTGGCACTCCGTACTGCTGCCTCTGTATCAGAGGCAGCAGCACAAGCTGGCAGCAGCCCTTGCCTGGGGGCTGGGTCTGAGCTTCTGGACCTGGTGCAAACTGGAACTGAGCGAGGCTGCCTGCCTGCCTGGCTCCTAACACACTGTAAATGCAGAGCCGCAGAGGGGGTAGGTCCCGGACCCAGCGCGAGCCAGGACTGAGACAGCTGGCCCCTGGGGACTATCGAAAAGTCAAGTAACCGATAAGAAATCATGAGGTTAATTGACTACTCAGTGAATATCTAACGCCCCTAATCCCTTTTCATAGTTCCCCTCTGGACTCTCTCTCCTAAAGCATGGCCCTGAGATCTGGACACAGTGCTCCAGCTGAGGCCTCCTCCGTGCCAAATAGCTAGGAGAGTGACCTCCCATGTCTGCCGTACGTCTCCTACCACGCCCCAGGGCTATGCCCTCTTACTGAAGGGCTTTGTGTCTGAGATCGCTTCTCTCCTAGGCTACGTCTACACAACGAGTTTTTTTGGCAACAAATATGCTAACGAGGGACTCTATGACACGCAATGTCATTTGCATATTTTCTGCCGATCCGTTTTTGTGCTCGGGGTTTGTGCGCAAAACCAAGCCGTGTGGATGTTTACTTTTTGTGCAAAAAACCCCCTTTTCCCACAAGATCCCTATTTCTGCAAAAAGGCCGACCGATCTTGTGCAAAAAGGGGCTTTTGCCTAAAAAGAAAACATCCACATGGCTTGTTTTTGCGTGTTCTTGCGAAAAAACTTGTGGCGCGTCTACACTCTACGTGTGTTCTTGCAGAAGTAAATTTGCAGTAAAGCATCAGAGAACAGGGCTCCTTGCACAGGAGTTATTCCTCTCCCGACGATGACTAAGCCCCCTTTGTGCAAGAGCTGTTGTGCAAGAAGGCAGCGTGGACGGGCACCAGGGGCTTCTTGAGCAAGACACTTTTATGGCTAAAATGACCATCAGAGCTTTCTTGCACAAGAGAGCGTTCACACTGCCATGGACGCTCTTGTGCAAAAGCCTATGGCAGGGTGGAGGCACTCTTGCACGAGACCTTTTGCGCAAGAACTCCGGCGTGAAACAGCTCTCGTGCAAGAAGCCTGCAGTGTAGGGCAGGGAGCAGCCTATGAGGGAGGGGGAGGGACCCCTAGTAATGGCTCAAACTTCCCAGGGGGGTGGCCAGAGGCAGGACATTTGCCTGGCAGGGTGAGGGGGGGGCGGTGACCTCACAGGGGCTTTGGGCAGCCCTCAGCATATAAGGCAAAGGGCAGGTGGGGAGGTGATGACCTCACAGAGGGACCCACATCTCAGGCTGATAAAAGCGGGGGGCGGGCCCAGGGGACTTTGGAGACCCCCGGTTGCTTTAGCTCTGGTGCGTCTCCTCCTCACGGTTCCTTCGCGTTCTGTGAGTTCCACATCCCGACACCTTTGTGACGAAGGTAAGAGCCCCCAGGGGTTGGATCCCGCCCGGGGCCGGCTGGGTTCCAGGCAGGCCCAGCCCTCGGTCAAGGGCCAGAAGGTGATTCCTCACCTGGGCTGCGTCCTTAGCGCCACTGGGGCTTTCTCCTGGTTGGTTTCCCTTTTCCTCCATCCCCCCACATTTCTGCTCTGTTCTTGCCTCCTCTGTGACCTTCCCTTGCTGCCTCCCCCAGCTTGGGACCCAACAGACTAGCTGAAGGACGGGGGGTGGTTTGCAGGAGCCGTGGGGTGGGGGATGCAGCCCCCATTGTGGGGACTGGGGAGGTGGGGCTGGAACAAGTCTATGCCGGTGTCTTTGGGGAGAACGCTCCACCCCCCACACCTTAGATTCTCCCCTGATTGGCCAAGAAGGGGCTGTTGATGGGCAGGAGACTCGTGGAATGAGGAGTAACGGTAGTTTGAACTAGGAAGCCTAGTTCGAACTACCTAGTTCGTGCCCCGTGTAGCCGCGCTGCACGGGGTTCGAACGAGCGGGGTTTGAAAAATGGCGGCTCCCCGCTTATGCAAATGAAGCCCGGGAAATTCAAATCCCGGGCTTCATTTGCAAGTGCGGTATGCCTACATTACCCTCCTAGTTCGAACTAGCGGGGTAGTGTAGACATACCCTCAGGTCCTTGCAGTGCCTGTGCAAGACCGAACCGATAAGCAAGGGGCCATTTGGGGGCTGGGGGCAGTCGCTCTGGGGAGCTGGAACCCCTGGATTTCGTTCATCAGGCTGCGCCCCAAGCTCCCCTTTGCTCCCCTCATTTCCAGCATGGCCAAACGTTTTCGGCTGTGGTTCAAGAAAGCCCTGAAGATGGCCCCAGGGCCGGTGGGGAGCAGCTCCTCCGTCCCCGCGGGCGGGGAAGCTGGATCCCACCAGCTCGGGGCGACTCGCCCACCGGCCAGGCCCCCCCGGACCTGGCTCCAGAGGCGGCTGGGCAGGCGGGACCCAGCCCAGCGGGGGAGCCGGGTAGGGTGGCTCCGGGGCCTCCTCTGTGGAGAGAAACACCTGCCCCGGGAGCCCAGCCCCCATTACCACCAGGGGGCATCGCCCTGCCCGGCCCCCGGGGACCTGCCAGTCTCCGGGAGCCCCCAGCCCGTCGCTCCCCGCACCAGCCCCTGCAGCTGTGGGTCCAGGTCCGTCAGCAGCAGCGCCTGGGCCTCCAGCTGCAGCCGGGCCACCTCGCGCAGCCGCTCAGACCCAGGTGAGGGGCCGTGAACACGCTGGGCCCAGGGGCTCACTCAGTACCCGGGGGGGGGGGAGGGGCAGCCCCAGTGTCTGCCCCGCAGCCAGGGCAATGGATGGGGGCGGGGGCTGCTTGGCTCTCTTGTTCCTGGTGGGGCTCTGCTGAGGGCGTTGGCAGATGTGAGGGTGGCAGGGGGATGGGTCCCTGCGAGGGGCGTGTGGGGCCCAACCTGCCCTGGGTCCCTGACATGGGGGCGCGTGACCCCTGCTGGCCGCTGGAGTCACCCTGGTCCCTTCCCTCCCGCACAGAGTCCCCCTGCGCCTCGGCGGAGCGCTGCCAGGAGCGGGTGGACTCCCGGGTGGAGGAAGGGGCCATCTACGACATCGAAGAGCAGCTCCACACCCGGGACACGGTAGGAACCTTCTCCACACGGGGGGGACCCGAGATTGTCCGGCCCCTTCCCAGCACGTCCCCCCCCCCTCCGGGAGGGGCTTGTCCCTGGGGATCCCCCTGGGGCCCCTTCTCCTGCATGACCTGGACCCCCCAAGCTGGGGGCTCTTGTCATGCACCAGCTGGGCCCCCACAAGCCTGAGGCAGCAGTTGGGGGGGGGAGTGTGGGTGCTTGGACAACCAGCAGCTCCCACCTCCACTCCTGGGAGACCTGAGCCCTGCAGCTGTCCGTGGGGGGCAGGCAGGCCCCAGGCTCACAGACTCTCTCTGGGGTGCAGAGCCCAGCCGCCCTGCAGCGGTTCCTCTTGGCCATCCCCCTCGCCTGCCTCGCCGCCCTCCAAAGGGGCGAGGACACCCTGGCGCCGCGCTGCTGCAAGGACACCATGATGGCCAGGATTGTTGTAAGCGAGTCGCGGCAGCCGGGAGGAAGGAAGGGGATACGTGGGGTGGACAGGGGTCTGCCTGGGCCATGGCGGCGGGTGGGGGTGCTGGAAACGGGATGGGTGGAGCCAGGAGGGCTGGAGGTGGACATGGGGAGGGTGGGTGGGGATGCTGGAGGAGGGAGGGACACAGAAATGGGGCAGGTCTGGGGTGCCGGACAGGAAGGGGGATTCGGGACAGGGAGGGGTCTCCCCGGGCCATGGGGGGCTGGAAGGGAGCCGAGCGGGCTGCTGGGGATGCGCCTGGGGAGCAGGGATGAGGAGGTTCAGAGGCTGGTCACCAGGGCAGGGAGGGGCAGGAGACGGCCTGGGGACAAGGATTGAGCTGGTCCCGGTTTGGGAGGGGGGTGCTGGGAGGGGCCCTGTGCCGGGCAGGGGGGCTACAGGGCAGCGGGAGGCAGTGGGGTTGGATCCTGCTGGGTGGGGGCGCTGGCCGTGTGAGCGTCTCTTGGGGGCCCAGCCTCACACGCCCCTTTGTCTCCTTGGGTCTCACAGGAGATCATGGAGGACTCGCCCCCCCCGCTGGTCTTGGCCGACTGCCTCAACGCCGCCTGCAGCCTCAGGTACCGACCCCCCCCCCCCCGCCGACTCCCCCCAGAGCAGATCCCCTGGCCAGGGAGTGGGAAAGTCTCTGTCTCCTGCTGCTGAATTAACAGTCTCTGCCCCTCTCTCCTGCCAGCACCTTGCAGCCTCCCCTGCGGGCCCAGCTCCTGAGCCCCCTGCTGACGGCGGCCGTGGGACAGACTGTGTCTGGGGACTGGCAGCAGGAGCCCATCCACACTCAGGTACGTCCCTCCGGGCCCTGCTCCCGGGCTGGGCTGGAGCTCCAGAGAGGAGGGGGGGGGGGGGCAGAGGGAGGGAAGAAGCTGCAGGTTTGGATCCTTCCCTCCAGGGTTCCCGTTGCTCTCCCGGGGGGCCCGTCCCTTCCACGCCCAGCCTGGGCTCCTCCCTGCTCTGCGAGGCGGCTCAGACCCTGCTCAAGGCTGCACCCCGGAGCCAGCGGGTGGCCTGGATCCCCCAACCCCCCTCTGACCCAGGGCTCCCCCTTGTCTTGCAGCAGTTCATCCGGGCCCTTCCCTACGACCTCCAGGCCCTACTGGCGAGCCTCCTCGCCGAGTCCCCAGACACCGCCCGGCTGCAGCTCATAATGGAGGTGAGCCCCGTGGGGGGACGGGGCCATTGTCCCTGCTTCCTCGGGGGGCCGAGAGAGGAGCAGTGTCAGTGGCTGGGGGGGGCACAGTCCGAGAGGAGCCCCAGGCTCTGCCCAGAACCGGCGCCTCCCTACGGGTCCTGACCTGTCTCTTTCCCCCCCAGCACCTGAGCCCGTGGCTGGAGTCCCGCCTGCCCCAGGAGCGAGCCAGGGCCCTTCGCAGCACCACGGCCCTGCTGGGAGTCGCCACCACCCTCCCGGGGTTTGACGTAAGTGACCTCGGAGCCGGGGGGTCTGGGGCTGCAGGGCGCGGGGCTGGGAGCGTCCCCGGGAGGCAGAGGCAGGGCCGGGAATGGGCCGGGAATGGGCCGCGTTCTCCTTTCCCCGGGGAGGGGCGACCCTGGGCCCTTCAGGGGGGCTCTTGAGGGACTGGGCCTGGGGACTGGGGAGTGGCCGTCAGTGGATCCCCTTGTTCCACCCCCGGAGTGACCCTTCAGTCGGGGCCATTGCTCAGGGTTGTCTCCTCGCAAGGCCGGCCCCGCCCCGCCCCGCACCGGGAGGTGTCTCTGTCCGTCCCCCGAGCTCAGACCCGCCTCGGCGGCCGTTTGCATGGGACGTGCAGCCCCAGGATGCTGAGGGACCCCCCCTCTTCTCTCCCCTCAGAACTCCGCCGACTGGCCGAGGATGGGTCACCACGTGGCCCAGCTGGGCCTTTTTATTTCGGACCCATCCGAAGACGTCAGCCGGCTGGCCCGGGAGGGGGTGCACAGCCTGTATCAACTCCTCCTGCACCACAGGGGTAAGGAACCCAGCCGGGACCTGGGCCCCAGGGACACCCTGAGGGTGCCGGCAGCGGGGGGAGGGGACCCAGCCCTTTTCCCCCAGACTGGCCCAAGGGGGGATGCGTCCCTCTGTGTTCCCCTTCTGCCCCCTGTGCCCCTCCATTTGCCCAGGGATGCCTGCAGGGACCCGTGGGAGGGGAAGGGCTCAGACCTGCCAGCAGAATGACCCTGTTGTGTCTCTTGCAGGCCTCAACATCCACCAGGCAGAGGACCTGTGGTGCAGACACTACTACAAAGAAAGATGGGTCCTGGCTCACAGCAACAGCGTGAGGGTGGGAGAGGTAAGGACGCGCTGCCAGGGCAGGGCAGGGCTCGGGGGTGGGGCTGGCTGGGGCCCTCGTGGGGGTAGGAGGGTCTTGGGGGCAGGAGGAAGCTGTGACCTGGGGCAGGGGTTGGGGTGCCGGGTGAGGAGAGCGTCTGGGTGCAGGGTCTGGAAGGGAGTTTGGGGGAGGAGGAAGCTGTTTTAGCCCCAGGAGTTGGGGCCGGGCTATGGGCCGTCAGCTGAAACCTCCTGTGCTCTTGATTCCAGGTCTTTGGGCAGCTCTTCTCAGCAGAGCAGGAGAACTGCTTTTTGGACAAGGCTCTGCTCGCTGCCCGCTCCCCCCTGCGGCGCCCCAGCCAGGCCGGGCTGGTCCTGGCCCACGCCCTGCATGGGCAGGCCCATCAGCTCCTGGAATACATGGTGAGCAGCCGGAGCAGATCAGGAGAGTGGGGCAGGGCCAGGGTCTCCTTCCCATCCCCTCAGGGAGTCCCCCGCCCCTTTCCTCAGGCTGCCCCCACCCCACGTCCCTGCTGGCAGAATCCCTCCTGCCCCTGCGAGCGTCCCTGGGGGTGGGGGAGGCTCTGAACACAGAAACTGTCCTAGGAGGCGGGAGGGGGCCGAGGTGTCAGGAGCTCTGGGGGGGGGGGGTCAGGAGCTCACCCTGCGGGCCTGACGGGGGGTGACCAGAGAGCAGGGGGGAGGAGGGTGGAAATGCTGGGGGGCCAGTTCCCCTGAGTCCCCAGGGATGAATGTGACGGATTCTGCTTCCCTTGCAGCAGAAAGACACCCAGTGAGAGCAGCAAGAGCTGAGGAGCCAGCAGCTGCGTCCCCCTCCCCCCAACCCTCCCAATTGTATTGAATTGTATTTACATTCTCATTAAACAATGTTTCAAAAAACATTTGGATCAGGCTTGGTCAATAATTTGTAATGGGGGGGCCATTTTGGCAACTGATCAAGGGCCACATTTCTACCGAGGGCTTTGGGGTCAGGGACGGGGCGGTTGGGTGCAGAAGGGAGCTTAGGGGTGGAGCCTGGGTGCAGGGGGGGGGGTATGATCTGGGGCGGTGGATAGGGGTGCAGGGTCCAGGAGGGGGTATGGGCGCAGGAGAGGACTCTGGCCTGGGGGAGGGGCTCTAGAGGGGTGCAGGGTCAGGGAGGGAGCTGTGACCTGGGTGAAGGGGGAGCAGAAGGTTTGGGGGAGGGGGTGCGGGTGCCAGAGAGGAGTCTGGCCTGGGGGAGGGGTGTCGGGGGGGTGCAGGGTCAGGGAGGGAGCTGTGACCTGGGTGAAGGGGGAGCAGAGGGTTTGGGGGAGGGGGTGCGGGTGCCAGAGAGGAGTCTGGCCTGGGGGAGGGGTGTCGGGGGGTGCAGGGTCAGGGAGGGAGCTGTGATCTGAGGGAATGGGGGACGCAGGTTCAGGTGGTCGCGTGGGACAGGCAGTCGGGGAGGGGACGTGGGCGCCAGGGGCAGGCTCTGGCTGTGGAGGTGCCTACCTAGGCAGCTGCGTATGGGGGAGCCCGACTGTCACCTGAGGGGATGGGGGAGCTCAATTTTCAACTGCGGGGAATGGAGGAAATACTGTGGAGTGGAGGGAGCGAGATGGGGGGGGCTGAATTGTTCCCGGAGGGGAGATCTCCCTGGCTTGGGGGGGGGGGGCGTTTCCAGCAAAGCCCTCACATAAGAGGGGGACAGACGGGGGGAGGGAGAGGACGGGGATGGGCAGGGCAGGTGGAAATGGGGAGGGGCAGGAGAAGGGAAGGGGGAGGAGATGGAGGAGAGCCGGGGATAGGAGTGGGGGCGGGGATGAGGAGCAGGACAGAGGCAGGGCAGTGGTGGTGATGGCTGAGCGATGAGAACAGCTCGCAGGGAGCTTAAAGCCAGCAGATGCTTTTCGGCAGAGTTGCCATTTGCCCTGGCGGCTTTGCCAGAATAGCTGTGCCAGCGGGGGGGGGGGGGGGCTTTTGCCACACACCCAAGCCAAGCCAGCTGTGGCGGCAAAGCCTTGTGATGTAACCTAAGCCCTTGGCAAGGTCGGGATCAACCTGCTCTGACAATTTCTCGGACCGACGGGATGAGAAACAAGGAACGTGCAGGGAGATGGGGATGACTAGGAAGCGAATCCAGGTGTGGGGGGAATATCCTGGGTTGGAGGGTCAGTCGATACCCCCGCCTGCCACTGTCTGCCGGGGCTCTGCCCGCAAGATGGAACCAACAGCTGAGTTTGCTTTTCTGCCCCGTCGTGGGCACAAAAGGCCCAGAGCAGCCTCCTGCTATCTTGGAGGAAAGGGGCCAAAGTTCAGGAAGCAGGTGCCAGGCTGGGCTGGAATCCGCGAGCTCCGCTTTTGCTTTGCCCTTCCTGGAAGCTGGGCTGCAGGTGAGTGGCGGTTTCATCTCTGCTCTTGGGGTGTTTCTTGTGGGTTCCGAGTGTGGATCTGAGAGGGGCTGCGCAGGGGCAGTGTCATGAACGAGCTGTAAGCGTTACAGCCCCTTCTGCGCAGGCTGGCTCCAGCCTCCCGTCTGTCTCCAAGCCCTGGGGGAGAGGCGGGAGGCCAGCAGCATGGCCTAGTGGAGGGGGCAGGGGGTTGGGTGTAAGAACTCCCGGGTTCTAATCTAATGCCACCTAGTGACTAAGGCACAGAGTTGTGTGTTAGACCCTTGCTCCTCAATTCTGCGCTCACTCTCGCGCTGGTGACCTTGGAGAGGCCTTTCAGGTCTCCCTTTCCCTGTCCATCAAAGGCAGGCAAGTGCGATGTAATGCCCTGGAGCAAGTGCTTTGGGACGTGTCGCACAAGTGTGCCTGGCTCACAAGTGTGTCAGCACAGGTGTGTAAAAGCGTGACGAAGGCTTTGAGATTGATGCCGAAGGCTTGTGAGGCTGTGGCTGGCCAAGTGACAGGGAAATGAAAGGTCAGAGTTCGGTCAGTTAGATTTTATGGTAATACACTGAGACGAAGCACTTTGGGCGTATATACGATAATGTCTTTCCAAGTGCGTTAGTTCAAGCCGTGTCCTAGGAGCCAAGAGGTGAGACAAACATGCTTGGTCCTGTCTCGGTGCAGGGGTGGACTAGATCAGTGCTTCTCGACCAGTGGTACGAGTCCCCTTAAAGGTACTCAAGAGATGTCTGGGGGACACGTCAACACAACTGAAATTTGGAGAAAACTGAATTTTAGTTTTCAGTTTGACAGCGCTTTATTCTTTTTGTACCTTTTACACCCAAAAATGCCATCGCCCGCCCGGCTACGATGCAGTTGTTTAAACAAATGTGTTGCAACGGTAGAAAAAAATTGTGTGTGTCTGAAAACTGTAGGTACTGGGGGTACTTACACATTTTTTTTTAAAGGGGGTACATTATAAAAAAAGTTTGCGAAACACTGGAGCTATCATGGTCCCTTCCACTCCGACTTTTCTATGATTCTGTGACAGGGCTGGGCGATAATTTTCAGAAGGGGGCCACTTAATGGATTTTGGTATGGGGTCATAGGCCGGCTCCACCCACAGAAGGGGCGGAGCCTGAGGCAGAAGGGGCGGTGTTGTGGACTAGCCCACCCTCAGAGTTCTCCGTGGCTGAGGCTTTCAATTAAAAGCACAGAAAAGAGCTCACAGATTTGCCACTACTGGCAGCTGTCCAGCGTGGCTACAGCTTTTTAAAGGGCTCGTGGCTCCTGCCCCTGCTGTAACCATGAGCCGTGAATCATTTAAAATTGGATCCTGCTGCCTGAGTCCCCACTTAGAATTCGGCGGCATGGGCAGCAGGATCTAAACAGAAAGCGGCCAGATCACAGCGTTAGGTGGGTTGCATCTTACCCAGCCCTGTTCTCTGAGCTGGTTTCGAAACCTCCGTGTCCTCCTTATGGTCTGACAGCTGCAGATTTACTGCCTGTCTCTCCTCTCGTGGCCCAGCCTAGCCGCAGCTAATGGACTAACTCAGGTTAGCATCACCTGCCCTGTCTTGGTGACTCTTCACAGCTGAACGGCCTATAAGGCATCGTGCTGGTCTTCTGATCTCTTGGTGACTCCTCTGCCTTCTGTTTCTTTCTTTCTCCCTAGCTGGCCGATCGAGTCAAACCCTGTCAGTGCGTGAAGGCCCCAGGAATTACAAGTGCGATGGTCTCCCATGCCCAAGGTAATCAGCTGGCTAGTAATGGATGGGCTGCTTGGTTATCAGGTTAGGCTGCACAAGCCAGGTCTATGGGACCCTATGGCCAGCTGGCACCTGGTTCACAGGGAGGCAGCTGTACTAATCTGAAAATGGCTGGAGGACACCACCATCATTAGGCTCCAGAGTTACAGCACTCGCTCCTCGTCCGAGGCAGGCAGCACAGCTTAGCGGGATGTCTCCTTTTTAGTTGTGAGATCTGGGCACTTTAGAATGGCTGTAGCTATTTAGCAAAGGTGCACAGCTATAGGCATAGGGGTTTCCAGCTTTATTCACCTAGGTGGCTGATTCCAGGAAGCAAGGGTGTGTGTGGAGGGGGGGGGGGGGGGGAGTCCTGTACAGAGGGTTCCCTGGCCCCTCTGCTTCCATGGCTGTGCAACTGCCACCAGGTGGATTAGAACCTGGGACTTTTGGAGCTTAGGGCAGGAGCTGCTACAGCTTGAGTTATAAGTCAGTTGCCTCTCAGCATAGGCTGAAGAGCTCCCTTGTAATAATTGCTTGCTGGAATTGGTCTCAGTGCCACTCCATAGGATAGTGACCCACATCAGGTGGGTGGGTTACAGCTGCAGGCCTGCTCCCAGCATGCGGATCTGCTCTCTGGGCGGCATCTATAACTGTGGCTGCAGCCCTGCTCCCAGGACTGGATCTGCTCTCTGCCCATAGGCGTGCGCAGCACATTTCATTAGGGTGTGCACCCAAAGAATGTTTTTAAATGTACTCTTTGACCCCCATTAGCCACGCCCCCTGACTCCCATTAGCCACGCCTCTGGAGGTAACACTTTCAGGGCAATATGGACACATGACCAGAAATAAAAGGTGTCATGTGACCTCCCCCCCTCCCCCCAAGGACTTTTCCCACTATCCTCTTACCAATAGGGATTAGTTTGGCCCTCACCAACCCCGCCCCCCCGTGCAACGATCCTGCAATTGCATTAACCCAATGTGTGAGACATTAACTCGGGGGGTGGGGAGGCTGGGGGAAGTGTTCCCTCTAAGAGTTTCCTCCCATGAGCACAATACATTTTGTGTTGTGCACCAGTACTGAGTTTGTGGCTTGTTTGGATGTGTCAGTGTGGCACCCAAGTTATTCATAAATATCTTATGAACCACTTACCTGTCCCCTCTGCTGCCCTGTCTCCTTCCCTTCCTCCATCAGCTCCCCTGGTGCCTGCTGCCCCCCAATCCCTCACCCACCTCTGCTGTCCTGACTCCTGCCCTTCTCACTGCCCTCGGCCTTCCCGAGACCTGCCCCCTCCAGCAGCCTTTCTCTCTCCCTCTGTGCCCACTCCTCCAGTAGCCCCACTCTGACCATGTGAGCTACCCCTCCTCATCCCCTTTCCTAACACCCCCCTCTACACACCTGTCCTGCCTCTCTCCTCTGCTGCTGGTCCCTCCCCTGCAGGTGTCTGCCCTTCTGCTTCACCCCCCGGACTCCCTGGCACCTGCACCTTCCCTTACCCTTGCACCCTCTTGGTGCCTCCCCCTTCCCTCACTGCCCCTGCCCTCTTTGCCTTCTTTTTCCCTGATGCCCACCCCCTCACCACCCTCTGCCCCCGTTCCCCTCATGTCCCTGTGCCCTCACACGTGCCTTGCTCCATCCCCGCCTTCCTCATGCCCACCCCTTCTTTCAAGCCTTTTCCCAGCACCTCCCCTTCTCCCCTCTAGCCCCCAAAGCCCTTCCCCTCTCCTCTCCTAGCATCATCCTGTCCCCGCCCCTCACTGACACCTCCCCTCCTGCCCTTTTCCTCATTGTCTCCACTTGGCCCCCTGGCATTTGTCTCTCTCCTACACCCTGTCCCTTAGTGCCTTCCCCTTTCATCTCCTGACCTGCCACAAACCCCCACCCCGCAGACTCAGGTTCCCAAAGTTCTGGCAGTCCCCATCACTTGGTGCCTGCGCTGGGTCTGACTCGTAGGGTTGCGAGGTAGACCCTCCCGCAAAAAACGGACACACTTGATCCTGGGCAGGGGGGAGGGAGGAAGAGGGACTGGCTGGGGGGGGGGGGGGGGGGCAGGAACTGGCTGGAAGGAAGAGGGGATGGGAAGCAGCTCTGGGGGGGAGGGGCCAGATCCTGACCCTGGCCCCCCCTTCTCCCTCCCCGAGGCCAGTCATGCTGCCTCTGACCCCCTTCCTCCCTGAGGCCAGTCGCACTGCCCCCGATCCTGACCCCGGCCTCCCCTTCTCCCTCCCCGAGGCCAGCCCTGCTCCCCAGCTCAGTGCGGGCCCCTGCTCTCTCCTTAGCTCAGTCCCACTCTGCCGACCCTGGCTCCCTCCTGGCTCCCTGCTCTGCCAGTCAGGCTGAACTGGGACTTTAGCCTCTCCCCGTTGTTCCTGGGGACTGTCAGTCTCAGGATCTTGATCTCTCATTTCCCCTGCCTTTCACTGAGTTTCAGTAAGGAGCTAGCGGCAATAATGCCTCTACTTTTTCCCCCACTCCTGTGCGGAATACATTTTGTTATGTGCACCAAGGCATGCACGGATGTGCACTGTTACGTCACATGGAGTTTCACAGCATGGGAAGAAATCAGTGGAAATACAGAGACCTTGAGTAGTTGCAAGTGTCCATTTTATTGCATAGCACGGAGCTAGCTAGAAAAAACCCAAACCAGCTGGGCTGACCCCCAGTGACCTAACGCAGTTACTATAACAACAAGATCTATGTCTACACCCAGTACACCACATGCATCCACCACTAGAAACACATGCTACCGGCTAGCAAACTGGGCAGCATTTGAATGTCTCCTGGCTGGCCGCCCAAGAGCTCAGCTTGCAGGGAACACTGGCTAACCGTCCCCTTCCACCTGGAGAAGGGAGAGACAGGAGAGCAGCAACAGAGCATCTGCCTGGGGGAAGCCCGAATCCCATGCAGGAGTGGAGCCCTGTTCCTTGTTCCAGGCCCTTGCTAGAGTCCCCTCCCGTAGCTGCAGCTATGGCCGGCAGTTTTAAAAGCGGACTTACGCTGGCCCTGCAACCCGAGCGACTCTGTCAGTGGGTGCTTATCACTCCATCACCTCGAGCTGTTTAACCAGCTTGTTTAACCAAGGAGGGAGGGAAAGGGAAACCTTTGGCCATTTGAGGGTTGCGTGCCAATGGAGGGAAAGGGGATGGATAAAAAGGGGCTGAGCACACGGTGCTGCCTCTTTTTAAATCCAGGCCCAAAGATGTCCTGGAATTCTGGGCCACTGGCCTGAAGGAGATGGTCAGACTGCCTGGCAGCTGGACTTTTGGAATCTTGTTATTCCTGGGCTCCTGGTAGCGATGGCTCCCATTCCAGGGGATTCCTGCCAGGTACTTTACCTCAGACAGCAGCTTTTATTCCCCCGTGTCACTTCTCCCGGTATCTGAGACTTTGGTCATGGGGATCAAGCATTTAACATGATTCCAAGAGGAACCGGATGGTTCATCTAGCGAGCCAGGCTCACCGATATTTGAGTAGTTAATAAAAATCCCTAGTTGCTGTGTGTAGGTCTAAAAAGGGAAGGTTAGTATCATTAGTCTTATTTTACAGACAGGGAATAACCTCTCCAACCTGTGGGAGAGGCAGGAATAGAACCCAGGTTTCCTGATACCACAGTCAGGGCTTTGTTACCAGGCTACATCCTATACTAGAAAGGATGGGCCTGAAGCATGGGCCTGGTGTAAGGCCTGAGGCCTGAACCAAAGTAAGCAAGAGTTAGCTGAAGAGAAACAGGCAGGTCGTGTCAAAAGCAGACGGTTGCCTGAAAGTCTTGGGACTTAACCCTAACTGTCTTGCCTGGAAAGGTTGAAACCATAGACAAAAGGTCCTAGAAAGTCTCCAGGAATGCTAGAGAAGCAGGAAGCGAGTTGACAGGAGGCCAGGAAAGAAAATGGAAACAGAATTTGGGGTTTTGAATTGGAAGCAGTGATGTGCCTGTTGTTGTGTGATCATGCCTGGAAGATGTGAATTAAGCCAGGAACCTGGGCAAGCAGAATCCAGCGACTTTCTTGGCTAGGGAAAGACTAAATCTTGGAACAAGAGAGATGTGAGTAGAACAGGGAATTTTTAGTCAGACGCTACTAGGTTATTTTCTTTATTTTTTTAGTTTGTTGGACTTCTTTTTGCTAAGCACATGGAACTATCCCCCTTTACCCTGGAACTCTTCAAACTGAATCCCAGGGAAGCGATTTTCTGTGTTTTAATCTTTCTTTTTTCAGTTTCTTTGTAACACCTAGCAACCAAGTAGATACGCTGGAGGGCAGTAGATATGCTGGAGGGCAGGGATAGGGTCCAGAGTGACCTAGACAGATTAGAGGATTGGGCCAAAAGAAATCTGATGAGGTTCAACAAGGACAAGTGCAGAGTCCTGCACTTGGGATGGAAGAATCCCAAGCATTGTTACACGCTGGGGACCGACTGGCTAAGTAGCAGTTCAGCAGAAAAGGATCTGGGGCTTACAGTGGATGAGAAGCTGGATATGAGTCAACAGTGTGGCCTTGTAGCCAAGAAACCTAATGGCATATTAGGGGGCATTAGGAGGAGCATTGCCAGCAGATCTAGAGAAGTGATTATTCCCCTTCATTCGGCTCTGGTGAGGCCACATCTGGCGTATTGTGTCCAGTTCTGGGGCCCCCACTATAGAAAGGATGTGGACGCATTGGAGAGGGTCCAGCAGAGGGTGACCAAAATGATTAGGGGGCTGGAGCGCATGACCTATGAGGAGAGGCTGAGGGATTTGGGTTTGTTTAGTCTGCAGAAGAGAAGAGCGAGAGGGGTTTGAGGTCAGCCTTCAACTTCTTGAAGGGAGGTTCCAAAGAGGATGGAGAGAGGCTGTTCACAGTAGTGACGGATGGCAGAACAAGGAGCAATGGTCTCAAGTTACAATGGGGAAGGTCTAGGTTGGATATTAGGAAAAACTATTTCACTAGGAGGGTAGGGAAACACTGAGATGGGTTCCCTAGGGAGGTGGTGGAATCTGCATCCTTAGAGGTTTTTAAGTCTTGGCTTGACAAAGCCCTGGATGGATTGATTTAGTTGGGATAGGTCCTGCCTTGGGCAGGGGCTGGACTTGATGACTCCTGAGGTCTCTTCCAGCTCTATGGTTCTATGATTCTAAGTAATGTTTCACCAAGTGTATTTGTTTTGTTAATAGACGTCACATTTTTAAAACCATGATCTGATTCCTGCATCCTAGAGGGCGGAAGGTTCTGTATGCACGAGCCTAAGACAGCAAGCCATACTTCTAGGAGAAATTACAGGTTTTCAAGCTCTCTCTGGAGGGAGTGTCAAGGACAAGGAAGGTACCCCACAGGAGGGAATTCTGAAATGCGCCTGTCTGGTTCTCAAAGGGGTTTGTGCATTTGGATGATGGCAGCAACACCAACACAAGCCTCCAGTGGCAGGGTATTTTAAAGTCTCTTGTGGGCCCCCACCTTCTGCACTTGGAGTGCCAGAGTGGGAAACAGCCTTGACATGACCCCTCTCCAATTTATCAACATCCATCTGGAATTCTGGTCACCAGAGCTGGGCACAGAACTCCAGCAGCAGAAGTTCAAGTGCCGAATAAAGAGGCTAAGTCGGTTCCCCACTCTGGCACTTGGAGTGCAGAAGGTGTGGGCCCAAAAGAGACCTTAAAATACCGTGTCTCTATGGGCTTCTGCTTCAAAACTCCCCAAGGTCACAGATTCCCTGAGCTTAGGAGGGTTGCTGCCTCTACCCAAGTGGAAAAAAACTTTTTCTTCTTGAACGCAGGAAGAAGTCACTTGGGAACGTATTCCAGAAGGGTACCCCAAACTCTTTTACACAAGAGCCAAAAGAAATCTGATGAGGTTCAACAAGGACAAGTGCGGAGTCCTGCACTTGGGACAGAAGAATCCCAAGCATTGTTACAGGCCTGGGACCAACCAGCTAAATAGTAGTTCTGCAGAAAAGGACCTGGGGGTTACAGTGGATGAGAAGCTGGAGATGAGTCAACAGTGTGCCCTTGTAGCCAAGAAGGCTAATGGCATATTAGGGGGCATTAGGAGGAGCACTGCCAGCAGATCCAGAGATGTGATTATTCCCCTTTATTTAGCACTTGGAAAGAAAAAAAGAAAAATGAAAACAAACTGTAATTTCTGATAGCTGTCCTCTTAGTCTTAGGCAGGTATACACAGACCTCCTATTACTTTCCAGGATACAAAATCAGATCATAGCCTTAAAATAGGTGATTATATTAAGAAAACAAAAAGGTATTCATTTGTAAAGCTGACTTGGCTGCTAGGAGTTATAGCGCAACTGAGAAAAGAACAGATTAAAACACAGACAATTGCATCCCTGGGATTCAGTTTAAAGTTATAGTGGGGAGAGGAGGGGATATGGATTTAGCACAGAGGAGTTTAACCAAACAACAAAACAAAAAAATAACCTGATCGCATCTAAATAAACATTCTCTATCTACTCAAGGATCCACACTTCCAAGGTCCAGTCCAATTCTAGGCCCAGGTATTCTTTTTTTTAGGCATGATGTCCCTGCCCAGTTCAATTCATCCCCCCCTCATCCCCTTCCGCAGCTCCAGGATTAAACTCACAAAGAAAAACAGCAGACAGATTCCCTTTTAATGCAGATCTGAACTCTTTCTTCTCACTGGTGCTCCTGGCTCCCTGCCAACACTTTCTAGCTAGCTAGGTTTAACCCTTTAGTCACTGAATACTGGGATGTTCAGAAAAGAACAGTGGGCCTCCCATCCATCACAGAAGCGAGACAGCCTCTTTACTCCTGCTCAAGCGTTTCCTGTTTATACATCCCAGAATTACAATAGCTTTTTAAGCCCCAACGCCACAATGGGAGCTCATGTTCTGCTGATTACCCACCATGACCTCTACATCTCTTTTCCCCGCCCTGCAAGTCTGGCCCACAGAACCATGGGAAGTGGCATAGGCTAGCCTGGGCCAGGGCAAAGGAACACGTGGGCCTTTCTCTTCTCCATCTCTCCCTCTGCATTGCACAGCAGGGCGCAGGAGTGCCAGGGGGCTCTGTGGACGCTGTTTGGCTTAATGCCAGCGAAAGCAGGGTCTACAGGAGTACTTACGGGCTCCTAGTGTTAAGAGCTGTGATGTGGTTGCCTCAGCAGCGTGGCTCAGTGCTTCTGTTCTTGGAGCTCTGGTGTTATCAGTGGTCAGTGCAGGTAACGCAGCCTGCTCCTGCTGCAGATCTCGCTGTTATGCACAAAGACCGACCACAGGCACCGTCTGGTGACAGAGGCACTTGGCCAGGTTTATAGCCGTGTAGTCACAGATCTAGTGCCCTGGATTTGCGGTTACGCGTGCACCAACTCATGAGTGCCCCAGGACGAGGAGCAATTCAGTCAGTAAGTCTCTGTTGTCCCTTCGGCCATGCAAAGGGGGTAAGGCCAGGCACCCCAATATTTATAGCCTAAAATAAACTTGTCTGGTTTCGGACATTTGTTTGCTCCCTCCCCTTGTACCTAGTACCTTGAACCGAAAAATATTAGCGGAGACACTGTTGAGTATCCACTGCGGATGCGCTCGGTGAGGCTAATCTTCGTGTTTTACCTCATCCCCGTTGCAGGGTTCCAGACCAAGGAGGATATCTACTGCCTCGCTTTAGCGAAGGCCCTGTACACTGTGCCCACGCCAGTGACTGCTGGGTTTTATGCACCATGGGGACATTGCAAAAACCTGCTCTTACACAAAATCAAGGGTGAGTACTGCCCCGGGGAACGTAAGACGGGGAAGGAACCTTGTGGGGATGGGGATTAGTGGATGACAACTATCTCCAAAGAGCCAGAGCCACCCGTACTCATTTGCCGATTATGCAATCGCATAGGGGACCTGAAAATTTGGAGCAGCACTGGGTTTTCATGTCCACTCCACCCACCTGCCTCTTCCTATCCATGGTCTGTGGCTCTGCTTCCTCCAGCAGCAGAAGTTCTAGAAGATCTAGTTAATTTACAAGTGACAAAGTCTGCTCGAGCTACTGGCAGAACATCAACGACATGGTAATGAAGCCATTTAACAGGCATTTGCCAACCTCTGCTAAATGTTTGCTGAATTTACTGTGAGAGTCGACAGGACCTTAGTTTAAAATGTGTTTGTTTATTAGTGTGTGGATGAGGATTATAAAATCACATCGCTAAAAATTCAACATCCATCTGGGCTGCTGTTGGGCAGATGGGCACCAGTTTAATAGAACGGCGTAGGATCCCAACAATCCTAAGGATGGCTTTGCCAAGAGCTACCCATTCTTGATTGCTTCCCAGAAGGGAGGGATTGTGAATCTGGAAGACCCTTCAGGAGGAGAGATTTAAGGCACTGCCAGGTACCTAACATATCTTCCTCTTTTATCTCAGAGAACATGGAAAACGAATCGAAGAAGAAAGACCAGGAGGAATTTCAGCGGACGCAGAAGATGCAGCGTGACAACACTGGCCGGGATCTACTCAAGCTCCTGTTACTCATGATCTTCTACCGGCCGGTCCTGACGGAGCAGCAGAAGTGGAGAAGGAACGTGAAACACGTCTTCATCCATTTCAGCGCCTGGGAGTACGCGGGCTGCGACCAGCTCTGGGCAGGCCTCATTACCACACTGTGCGACGGCATCGAAAGCCACTTTGGTCTCCTACCCATGAGCATTTACAGGACCATAGACAGGAAATGTAGCATCATCGAAAGACCAGGGGATCAGGAATGGGTTAGCAAGAAGTTCCTCTTCCTCCCACTGTGGGTGGCTGTGATCCTTTTGATCATGGTAGCTATTGGGGTGGGTGGTCTCCTCCTAGTGTTTGGGATCCCCATCGGGGATGCCTCGGGAGACGCCATAGCTGTCGTGGAAGGCATTGGGGTGACGGCTGTCAGCGTCTCTGCAGCAGCTGCCATACGGCTCACTATCACAGTGGTACGAAACATTATTGTCACCCAGAAGAGCCAGCTGGAGAGACAGATGAACCAGACGGCTCTCAGCGCACAGCTGGGCTTCATGAGCTTCGTGAAAAGCGAAGTCAGGACAATCACTGGGTTCCTGAAGTACATGGAGATCTTCCAGCGGCGGAAGCTGCGGGTGGTGCTGGAGATCACCCACTTGGATACATGCAGCCCTGACAAGGTGGTGGGCGTCCTTGATGCCATGAACATCCTCCTCTCAGACGATGACGCCCCTTTCATCTCCATCCTGGCTGTTGACTCCAGCATCATTGTCGACTGCGTGGAAAGCTCCAAGTATATGAGAGGTATGGCCAACAACGGCTACGAGTTCTTAAACCGCATCGTCACCCTGCCCTTCTCTGTCCCTCGGATGGACTGCGACACCAAGCGGAGGCTGATCAGGAATATCATCGCGCGCAAGGAGCAGCTAGAGGCAGAGGTCGGCTTCCGGCAGGATGGCAAGATGGAAGCCAGCTCTGACTTCCTCAACATCTCTCGCTACCATTCGGCCAACCACGATGCCCAGAATCCAGTTGCAGAGGACAGCCAGATACCTCTCATGGTTGGAACCCCAGCGCTGGGAACCGGCAGCTGCGGGAAAGGTATCCGAGCCAAAGACCTCATTCAAGATGCTTTCGACTACCTCCTGGATGACGCCTTGAAGGAATTCATGACAGACAACGTGGTGCAGATGCGGCGCATTGTGAACACCGTCACCATCACCATCACCATCAGGCTGCTGGCGAGTAACATCCCCAAGGATGAAGTGTGTCCGAAGAAGGTGGTGGAATGGGTGCTCCTTGCCAACCAGTGGCCGTGCCGTCTGAGCTGGCTCTTGCAGTGCATTGAGGATGAGGAGCAGAGGAGCCGAATGGGCAGCTGCCATGGAAGCCCGCTCCGCCCCGACATGTCTCTGTGGGAGGTCTACGAGAAGTACATGGAAGAGCTGGACATGCTGAAAGGCCAGATGGAAAAGCTGCTGGAACTGGACCAGGATCCCGAGCTGTTCCACACTTTCCTGTGCGGCAGGTTTCGGGTGGAGGAGGCCCTCTTCTACCTCCCCTTCACGGTCAATTTGGACCCATCCCTGAAAAGACAGATGGAGCTGCAACGTGGCAGCCACAGACTGAAACGGACAAAGAAATTCGACAAGCTCAGCGCCTGCACTCTGCTGGGTATGACGGTGGAGGATGTCTGCCGAGAGGTGGGTCACCCTTGGGTTTCCTTCCTTCGAGCAGGGCCAGCTGTCGATAGAATGTCCATGCCTCTTCATCGCAAGAAGCATGTCATTCATGTGACAGCAGCTGCCCACAGATGATGGCTACAGGCAGAGCCATCTTTGCAAATCGTGGGGCCCTGAATAATTGACAGCCCTTCTGCAGGATTGCCTGGGCCTTTTCCCCTCATGCAGCTTCTGCTGGAGGTCTGGTCGTTCCTACTACCTCCCTACCCCAAGCAGGGCTCAGGAACTAGAGCAGAGTTGCAGATCCTCTCTGCTTGCTAGCTTGCTGCTGCTGCTGATTTGAACCCCGTAGCAGATTTGAACCTAGGCCCTCTAGGAGTGTGTCTAAACTACATGGCTCCGTCGACGGAGCCATGTAGATGAGGCTGATCGGCAGAGGGAAATGAAGCCGCGATTTAAATAATCGTGGCTTCATTTAAATTTAAATGGCTGCCGCGCTCTGCCGACCAGCTGATGATCAGCTGTTTGTCGGCAGATCGGGGCAGTCTGGACGCTTCCCCGTCGACGTGAAAGCCCTTTGTCAACCTCCCCGGTAAACCTCATCCCACGAGGCATCAGGGGGAGGTCGACAAAGGGCTTTCATGTCGACGGGAGCGTCCACACTGCCCCGATCTGCCGACAAACAGCTGATCATCAGCTGGTCGGCAGAGCGCGGCAGCCATTTAAATTTAAATGAAGCCGCGATTATTTAAATCGCGGCTTCATTTCCCTCTGCCGATCAGCCTCATCTACATGGCTCCATCGATGGAGCCATGTAGTTTAGACACACCCCTAGAGGCCTCGACAGCTGGAGCCATGAAGGCAGCTGGCTCCCAGCTTAGGATGTAGAGCTCCCTTGTTCTTATCTCTGGCTGTAAGAGGTCCAATTGCCACACGAAGGGACAGTGAACCACACACACTAGGTGTGTGGATTACACTGCCAGCTGAGAGGAGCACGTGGGGGAGGGCGAAGGGAAAAGCCTTGCAGCAGACAGGACAGAGCGTCCCCAGAGACGAACCGGCAGAGGCATATCCTCAGACATACAAGAACACATGGCTGCTGCATTGGGGAACTCAAAAATTTGGTGCCCAAATTTTCCGGTGCCCTATGCATCTACATATTTCCCATGGGCCTGGCTATGGGCCCCAGAGCTGAGAGAAAACTGTCCCACATAACTGGTGCATAACTGGAGGGAGAGGAGCGAGAACTAGTGGGGGTAGGATGTTGAGGGGAACAGGCGGTGTGGGATGGGGGCTTTCGGGGAAGGCACAGTGTGGGTTTGAGGCCTCAGGAGTAGGGGGGACACATGAGGGGGAATGGGCAGAGTGAGGATGAGGGGGAAAGGGTGATGTAGGGGGCAAGGCCACAGTCCGGGTTCTGCTAGTTCCCCCACTTTCTGCTGCTCCTGACTCTTGGTTTGCACAAAACATTTCTTCTTGGAACAACTCGGTTCCTTGGAGCTCTTTCCTCCAACCCCGAAGCCATTGGCTGGCTCTCCCCGGGTTCATCCTTTACGCTCTGAAGTGACTTTGGTCGGTTTTAAGACTGGGAGACCCGTAGCTGTCTGTTATGCACTCCAGAGAGAAGAGAGGCAAAAACATAAATACTCTTGCTGGAGGCCTGCAGCGTAATACCCCTTATCCAGAATAACACACAAGAACCCTGAGGCTATGTCTACACTGCTAGCTTTTGCCTGCAGAGAGCATGCTAATGAGTGCCAAGAAGTTGCTAACGAGTGCTTCATTAGCATACTCTCTGCCTGCAAAGGCCGGCAGTGTAGATATAGCCTTAGGTCGAGAGGCCCAACTCCACCCCCGTCAGGCTGACTGCATGCTTCCCTCCAGCCTACAAGCAGGGTCAGGAAACCTTCCCTCTTCATTTCAACACACCCCTCCAGTGGTCCCTGCATTGCTAGCTTTTGCCTGCAGAGAGCATGCTATTTCCCCTGCCGTGCCAACTTGCTCAGCGGTGCCCCTAACAGAATCCAAGCACACGGCAGTGGGGTGTGCCGGGTACCCTACCTGGCCCCACAGCCGGCCGGCCCGCCTTGTTTGCTAGAATCTGAGCAAGCCCAGACAGGTTCCTCTCGGGAGCTATAGCGGACCCTTTCTAAAAACGTGTTTGGCGACCTGTTCAGTAGATGCACGGCACTAACGGGTGCTCCCACTTCTCTTCCAGATGGACACAATCGGCTTGAAGGAGGAAAACGTCCCGCTGTACAAACAGAGGCTCAGGGACCATAATCTCAATGGGCGCGCGCTGGTGTACAGTGACAACACTGAAATCAAAGAGGCCCTGCACATGAGTCTTGGCGAATGGACCCTCTTTAGCATCCATTTCCTTGGAGTGTTTCCCCCGGCGAATTTGGCCTCTTCTGTGGTGTCCCCCGTCCCGTTCCACGTCAGGCCAGAGGCTCTGAAGAACATGGTTGCCTTAAGAGAAACTGTGGCGAGAGGGAGCAAGCTCTCTCTGAACAGCTCCAGGGAAGATCTTTGGGAAAAGAGATAACTCTGAATCCTGAACACAGAGGTGAAAGTGCCCTGGTGCGCAGCTCCAGCAAGAACTGCAAAGACCTGGGCTGCAATAGGACAGTACCTGTGAGAAACTGTAAAGTTACTTTCACGGCCGCCTGTACAAAACCAGAAGCAAGATCGGGGCTTTCGCCCACAGTGTACCTCCCTGCGTCTCCAGTGACATCGCACGGATGAATCATAGAATCCTAGAGTTGGAAAAGACCTGAGGAGTCATCAAGTCCAGCCCCTGCCCAAGGCAGGACCAACCCCAACTCAATCATCCCAGCCAGGGCTTTGTCAAACCGAGACATAAACACCTCTAGGGATGCAGATTCCACCACCTCCCTAGGGAACCCATCCCAGAGCTTCACCACCCTGCTAGGGAAATAGTTTTTCCTAATGTCCAACCTAGACCTCCCCCGCTGTAACCTGAGACCACTGTTCCGTGTTCTGCCATCCCTCACTACTGAGAACAGCCTCTCTCCATCCTCTTTGGAACCTCCCTTCAGGAAGTTGAAGGCTGCTCTCAAATCCCCCCTCACTCTTTGCTTCTGCAGGCTAAACAAACCCAAATCCCCCAGTTTCTCCTCATAGGTCATGTGCTCCATACCCCGAATCATTTTGGTCAAGCTCCCCTGGACCCCCTCCAATGCGTCCCCATCCTTCCTGTAGTTGGGGGCCCAGAACTGGACGCAATACTCCAGATGTGGCCTCACCAGAGCCGAATAAAGGGGAATAATCACTTCTCTGGATCTGCAGGCAATGCTCCTCCTAATGCCCCCTAATATGCCATTAACCTTCTTGGCTACAAGGCCACCCTGTTGACTCATCTCCGGCTTCTCATCCACTGGAATCCCCAGGTCCTTTTCTGCTGAACTGCTGCTCAGCCAGTCGGTCCCCAGCCTGTAACAATGCTTGAAGCAATCAGATGACAAGAGAAGAATTAAGGATCCTGGGGGAGGGGGGGGAGGAGGGGGAGACTGTACTGGGTCTGAGGGATTTGGGGACATTCATGTCAAATGGGGCTGGTGACAGACGTTGTCGGGCCCTGGGTAATGTATGGGAGGGGGTCGGCTCAAGACCCCCTCAAAGGGGCAAGGCTCTAGACCCCCTCAAAGGGGCAAAGCTAAAGGTAGGAGGTGCAAGGCGAGGGCCATTCAGGCCTTAGCGCCACCCACCTTGCACCAGACAGAGCTCTAGGATTGATTTCATTTGCCCGGGTCTCTGGCAGTGGCGGCTGCCATAATAGTCGATACAGTGACCCAGAGGCCTGGACCCTTTTAAATCATCAGCTCCCGAGACAACTGCCCCCTTTGCCTCTCCCCCTCCCCATCCGTGGCCCCTGTCTGTGGGGCTTCAGACCCTGGTGGTCAAAGTATTTTGGTCTGGTTAGTACAGCAGGGGACAGGGAGTTGGGACATACGGGTCCTATTCCTAGCGCTGCCACTGGCTTGCTGTGTTTTTGAACAAGCTGCTCCTCCTTTTTGGGACTCAGTTGCCTCTGTAGTAAGTTGCGGGTTGGTAACATAAAATCAGCATGTCCGAATAAAGGCCGGTAACATAAAAACAGCAACAGGCCTGAAATCTAGGAAGCAAGACTTTGGCTCAGTGGAACCGCAGGCAGGAAAGAGAAATAGTATAAGCCAGATCAAGCATAAAGGTCCAGGCACAGGTACCAAGCACATTTATAGAATCCTATAAATGGAAGAGACCTCAGGAGTCAACAAAGAATCCTCATTAAAAAAAAAAATTGTTTGGTGTTCCTCGGTCTTAAAAAGTTTAAGAAACACTCGTCTAGACAGTACTGGGTCCTGCCATGAGGGCAGGGGACTGGACTCGACCTCTCGAGGTCCCTTCCTGCCAGCTACATGTGGCAATGAAACGGTAACTCGAACTAAGTCCTTAGTTCGAATTAACTGTTACATCTCATTCTATAGCTGCGCGGCTAGTGGAATTTCAAAATGGCGACCGGACGGGAACATGCAAATAAAGCCTGGGCTATTTAAATCCCGGGCTTCATTTACAACTCCGGTTGCCTGCTTTGCCTACCTAGCTCAAATTAACGAGCTAATGTAGACATACCCTTATTGACTAATTGAGTAGTCGATGGAAATTCCACCAACTACTGGAGTAGCTGATTAAGCGCAATTTAACATCCCTCGGTTGAGCTACCACATATGTTTTAGAAAGACATCCAATCTTTATGGCTTGTGTGTAGTTCAACGCATTAAATTCCGAGCAGGTTGCTGAAGTTTCTTTTTTTCATCATGATTGGCAATTTGACCAGCCTTATACAGTAATGGATCTTTACCATTCCTCTGATTTCTTTTGTTCCCGATATATTTAAACATTTCCTAATTATTCTTTATGTTACTGGTTATAGATTTTTTCCCCCAATTTTAGCTTCTCCTATCAACTGTTTGCTTTTTCATAACTCGCATCCTCCCTTTTTTCCCATTTGCTTTATATTTTTTTCTTGTGGTGTTTATGACAAAAACTAAAACATAGGACATAAACTTTGAGTCCTATTTATAGTACTTTAGGTTGGTTTAATGGAAAAATGGGTTGATACAGAGTAAATTGGAGTTCAAAATAACCCTTTCTCGGGCAATTTTTCTCTCGAAAGCCTCACCTTTTTCAGCCTCCTTCCACTAACTTCTGATTTTAAATGTCTGGATTGTTAGACATGTGCTCAGGAAACCTTACCTGTCACTAAACATAGATTTTGTTTGTGTTAATTATAGATATGAATGGAGCTAGTTAATCCCTGTTGTAAGATTCCAGTGGAGCCAAAGAAAGTAAACAAGTAACTAATTTGGGTCAATCTTTCTACTTGACAGTCCCTAGGAATCTACCGTTTCAACATTTCCTGGGAACAGAAACACAAGTTAGAACAGTGATAGAAATGTAGCCGTGTTAGTCTGGTGTAGCTGAAACGAAATACAGGACTATGTAGCACTTTAAAGACTAACAAGATGGTTTATTAGATGATGAGCTTTCGTGGGCCAGACCCACTTCCTCAGATCAAATAGTGGATCTGAGGAAGTGGGTCTGGCCCACGAAAGCTCATCATCTAATAAATCATCTTGTTAGTCTTTAAAGTGCTACACAGTCCTGTATTTTGTTACAAGTTAAAACACTCATTAATTTTGGCTTCATTCAGCTTTCCCTTGGAACAAATTAAAAACATAGTTGATAAGTGGCAAAGTTGGTGCATGGGAGTGAAGGACACGTTAGCTCATTATGCCTACACAGGGGGATGTCACACTGGTCTGACCAGTTCCAAGGACAGTTGGGCTGCCATAGAAAGGGATGCAGAGCTGCTCTTCAGGAGCTCCATGGATTAGAGCTATACTGCTGTTGAAGGAATTGGGGCTCTCAAATAAAAGAAGTCCCTTGCCTTAGAATCATAGAATCCCAGGGCTGGAAGAGACCTCAGGAGTCATCGAGTGCAGCCCCCTGCCCAAAAGCAGGACCAATCCCAACTCAATCATCCCAACCAGGTCTGTGTCAAACCAGGACTTAAAAACCTCTAGGGATGGAGATTCCACCATCTCCCTAGTTAGCCCATCCCAGTGCTTCCCCATTCTCTTAGGGAAAGAGTTTTTCCTAATATCCAACCTACACCTCCCCCACTGCACCTTGAGACCATCACTCCTCGTTCTGCCATCGTCACCACTGTGAACAGCCTCTCTCCAGCCTCTTTGGAACCTCCCTTCAGATAGTTAAAGGCTGCTATCAAATCCCCCGTCATTCTTCTGCAGACTAAACAAGCCCAACTCCCTCAGCCTCTCCTAAGTCATGTGCTCCAGCCTCCTAATAATTTTTGTTGCCCTCCACTGGACCCTCTCCAATGCGTCCACATCCTTCCTGTAGTGGGGGGCCCAGAACTGGACACAATACTCCAGACGTGGCCTCACCACATCCCAATAAAGGGGAATAATCACTTCCCTAGATCTGCTGGCAATGTTCCTCCTAATGCACCCTAATATGCCATTAGCCTTCTTGGCTACAAGGGCACACTGTTGACTCATATCCAGCTTCTCATCCACTGTAACCCCCAGGTCCTTTTCTGCAGAACTGCTACTTAGCCAGTCGGTCCCAGCCTATAACAATTCTTGGGATTCTTCCATTCAAGTGCAGGACTCTGCACTTGTCCTTGTTGAACCTCATCAGATTTCTTTTGGCCCAATCCTCCAATATGTCTTGGACACTCTGCACCATATACCCTACCGTCCAATGTATCTACCTTTCCCCCTAGCTTGGTGACATAGGCAAACTTGCTGAGGGTGCAATCCATCCCCTCATCCAGTCATTAATAAAGATGTTGAACAAAACCGACCGTAGAACCGGTCTTTGAGGTACTCTGCTTGAAACTGACCGCCAGTCCGACATCGAGCTGTTGATCACTACCCATTGAGCCCAACAGTCTAGCCCGATTTCTATCCATCTTACAGTCCATTAATCCAATCCATACTTCCTTAACTTGCTGGCAAGAATAAGTCCAGGTATATCACATCCACTGAATTCCCCATGTCCACAGAGCCAGTTACCTCGTCATAGAAAGCAATCAGGTTGGTCAAGCATGACTTGCCCTTGGTGAATCCATGCTGACTGCTCCTGATCCCTTTCCTTATTCTAAGTGCTTCAAAATGGATTCCTTGAGGATCCCCTCCCTGATTTTTCTGGGGAGTGAGGTGAGGCTGACCGGTCTGTAGTTCTGTGGATTGTCCTAAGGAACATCTTGGTACCATTTACCTCCCACAAATAAAGTACATACCGACCTATGTTCAGGACCAGGTCAAAGTTGACAGCATAACAGATAGTAAGTTGACAGTATGAAGACTAGGAAGTAAGCCCCCTTCTGCAAGGTAAGGGACGGTAACCAGGTAACAGGGGGTAGCAACCTGATACATCAGGAATGTATAAAAGTTCACCTCAAATGGTGTTCACCAGCTGACTGTGTGGGGGCACTGGATGGTGCTCAGTGGGTGTTAGGACATTGCCACGGCTTCCATAAAGTGTAGCGGCGCAGCGCTGAGTCTGTTCGCTGGCAACTATTATTGCATGTTGTTACGCAAAAAATCTGCTTGGGCGATTTCGAATCTTATCTGGTTTGTGGTCTCTGGGGACTCTGGGCACGGAGACCACATCCAGCGATAGTGACTCGGCTCTGCAACTTTAGCGAAGAGCCAGGTGGCTTGTACCTCATGCAGTAGAGAAGGCTCCAGACTTACAAACCAGGTAACAGAACTTTTGCGTTCTCCTCCAGCAGCAGGCGCTCCGACACAGCTGGACTGAGTACAACACCTGCAAATAACCCAGTTAGTTAATGCAAGCATAAAGAGAGGCAGCCTGGCCAGATGTAACCATTCATTAACTTCCAGGCCAGAGAGGGCCATTGTGATCTTCAGTCTAGCCTGGCATCCTATGAGGTGCACACAGGCCCTTCTCTTCCACTTGTTTAAACAGAGGCACCCTGGGGCACCTTAAAGACTAACACGTGTATTTGGGCATCCGCTTCCAGGGGTAAAAAACACTTGGACCTGCTTTTCCTCCGCAACAGCTGATGCCCAAATAAATCTTCAAGGTGCCACAGGACTCCTTGTTAGTAATGACTGTTGGGGTTGCCCCTCTAAGGCTATGTCTACACTGCAGGCTTTTTGCACAAGAACAGCTGTTCTTGCGCAAAAACTTGCAGAGTGTCTACACTGCGTGCGTGTTTTTGCACAAGTATTACAGTACAGCATCAGCAAACAGGGCTTCTTCCGGAAGAGTTATTCCCCTCCCCACGAGGAATAAGCCCTCTTGCACAAGAGCTCTTCCAGAAGGCGGCAGTGTAGACAGGCAACATGAATTTCTTGCGCAAAAAACCCCTACGGCTAAAATGGCCATCAGAGCTTTCTTGTGCAAGAGAGTGTCGACACTGCCATGGATGCTCTTGTGCAAAAGCACATCTCTTCTGCAAAAGCACATGGCAGTGTGGACGCGCTCGTATGGAAGACCTTTTGCACAAGAACTCTTCTGCAAAACAGTTCTTGTGCAAGAAGCCTGCAGTGTAGACAGAGCCCACGAGTTTCAGAGGGGTAGCTGAGTGAGTCTGTAACAGGAAAAACTTAAAACACAACATATAGTCACCTTAAAGATTAACAAACCGTGTCAATGGGATCATGAGCTTTCCTGGGCATAGCCCACTTCTTCAGACGACTGGAGTGTTGTATGTCCAGAACCAAAATGAACAGGGGAGGAAAAAATGGGAGGGGCGAAAAAAGGAGGCAGGGGGTATGTAAATATCAAAGGGAAAACCCAGCTGGTATGTAACAGGCACCACTGATAAGAGTTGTTGGGAATTTCCCAGGAACCGATCGGGGTTTCTTAGGAACAAGTTTAAAAAGGGGTGAGAATCGGGGTGAACTGGGTGGATGCCTGGGTGAGGGTTGGGTCGAACAACGCAGGGAGGGAAAAGCAGGAGCGTGGGGCGTGAGGGCAGGTGAGCGCTGCGGTGAAAGCCACGTGCGCAGGCCGGGCCGGGCCCCTCTCTCCTCCAGCTGACTTGCAACTTCCACTGCCGGCCCACGTGGCCCTCGAAGGGCGGAGCTTCCCCTTTCCTGCGCCCGCCCCTGGGGCCCTCCAGCCAATGGGAAGCGAGGGCTAATGTTGCTGGTGTTTCAACATTCGGAGCCGGCTGGCACAGCTGCTGCCGCGGGCCCGGGAGCTGCGAGCAGGCAGGAGGCGGAGGTGAGGGGCGGGGGCCGGTGACTCCTGGCCCGCCAGCGCAGGGGGGTCCAGGTCCGGGTCCGTCCGGGGTTACCAGGCCGCGCACTCCCCTCGCTCTTGGAGGCGACGCTGGTGCCAGTGTCTGCTTCAATGCGACCCTACAATAACAAGCCCCAATCGGCCGAGTCGCTGCTTGTTTCACCTCGTGTCCCCCTGCGCTGCAGAAATCCCGCCTCTGCTGGGCCAGCCCCGAGACACGGGGTTGCCCCTCGATTGTAAGCAAGCTGCCCCCTTCTCCCCCATGCTCCCCATTCCCTGAATATCAGTCCTGCGCCCTCAGCCTGCACAAATCTTCATCCTTTAGGACCAAATAGGAAGGGGAGGGGGCGAGGGATTATTTTCTTTATTCCCACCCCCCCTAACGGAAGGAGCTGTTTTCTGTGTCTGTGTTTACAAACCAAGGAACGTGTTTCTCCCTGGTTTGGGTTGGGGGTTTTTTTTTTGCCTGTTTCTTGACAAGATTGATTGAAATGTTGGTCTGACTAGAGTAGTCCCCAAGTTTAGCGCCCTGCCCTGAAGCAGGACGAAGTCAACCAAGACCTACGGGTTTGTCTAACCCTGTCTAATTCTTTCTTCCCACCCATGCTTCCCCAGAAGGGATCAGACAGGCTGTACACAGCGGGTGTTTAAGTCTCAGCTTGACAAAGCCCTGGCCGGGTTGATTTAGTTGGGATTGGTCCTGCCTAGAGCAGGGGGCTGGATTTGATGACCTTCTGAGGTCTCTTCCAGCTCTATGATTCTATGATTCCCTCCCCTTTCCTTCACCATCATTAATATCCTTTTGCAGTGAGTTCCAGAGGTTGATTATACACTTCAAAATACGGCCGTTTTAACTAGAGCTGGAAGGAAGTTTTCTGAGGGGATGTTTTTCCATTGGAAAATGCTGATTTTAGTGACCTTTTGTTTGGAAGGGGAAAACTCCACCATTTCAGAACATTAAAATGTAGTTTTCCATTCCTGAAATGACTCTTTGTTTGGTCTCTTTAAGGTTTATCTTCCGTAATCCACCGTACTACATTTAAAAAAAGTCAAAATCTAAACAAAACGTGAATTTATTTGCAGAACTGTGTGTGATCAGGAAAAAAAAGTCAAAATCCTGGAATTTCTAGTTCCAATTCAACCCTACTTTTAGCCACCTTGGTGCCAGGGATGTAAAATCTCATTTAATTAGCTAACCAGTTAAACAATATGTTGAACCAGTTAACCGATTAAATGGGACACGTAGGACGTGTTAAAGATGGGCTTGGAGCAGCCCACACACCTACCCCCGTGGAACACTGCTGTGACTGCTGAGCAACCCTACCCGTGGTGTGCCAGAGTGCCCTCTGCCTATGGCTGGTGGAGGGCTGCTCCAGCCCCCTCTGGTTAACCATAACCGGCTTACTGGTTCACCATTCACTTCCAAACTTGGTGTCCCCACTGCTAACATTAGGACAGTGGTCCCCAACACGGTGCCCGCATTTGTATGCGCCCGCCAAGTGCTCAGGGCTGGCCTGGCCCCGGGCACGTGGCGCATGTGCGGTGCCGGAGCTGGCCCCGGGCGCATGGTGCACGGTGAGCGCCGGCCCCGGGGGCGCCGCAGATTGGCTGCCCGCGCTATGGCCACGTGGCGCATGGGGGGAGCGCAGGCTCCGGGCGTGCGGCACTTGCAGGGTGCGCCAGCCCTGGGCGCACAGCGCTTGGAGAGCGCCGGCCCCAGGCGCGCGGTGCTTGGGGGGGGGAGAGTGCCAGCGCTAGTGCCGGCCCCGGGCGCGTGGCGCTTGCAGGGTGCGCCGGCCCCGGGCGCGCGGCGCTTGGTGGGAGGCCCGGCCCTGGGCTTGCGGTACTTGTGGGGGGGGGGGGGCGGCCCTGGGAATGTGTCTATGGGGGGGCCCCGCCCCCGGGTGCGCAATGGGGGGCTCCGCTCCAGGGCGCCCTGCGGGCAAACAGCCACACCCATTGGCGCCCGGCAACCTCAAATGGTTGGGGACCACTGCATTAGGAGAAGCCATTGGCTGCCTCCCCTGCCCCGCCCCATTCCTTCTTTGACATTCCCCTGCTCCCATGGGGGTCACGCTGCCCCCCTTTGAGAGCTGATGCTGAAAAGTGCTGGGAAAGCTCGGGGCGATTATCTGCCTGACCCCGGTGAATAGGAGCTGGCAAAGGCCCTGAAGTGTGACAGACCCTGGAGCTGTGACCGGCCCTTTCACCCAGCAGGATGTGCCGAATGCCCCAGAGGACCAAGGGATGGTGGGCGTGGCACTTCAAGCACACCTTGATTTTCTTCTGTCAGGGCTGGGGCATCGGACCGTCCAGGCTGGGTTCCTGTGATTTCCCGCGCGTGCTGGGCGGATGGTTTCCTGTCCAGTGCAGATTGCTGCTAGTGCGGGACCTCTGCATATAAACGCTGGGTAAGTCCTGGTTGGTTTTTAATGGGCAGTGTCATGTGGTTTGGTAACTCAGGGTGCCCCTGTATAAAACTATGGTACGCCCACATCTTGAATACTGTGTACAGCTGTGGTCTCCTCACCTCAAAAAAGATATTTTGGCCTTGGAAAGGGTTCAGAAAAGGGCAACTAACATGATTAGGGGTTTGGAACGAGTCCCATATGAGGAGAGGTTAAAGCGATGGGACTTTTCAGTTTAGAAAAGAGGAGACTGAGGGGGGATATGATAGAGGTCTATAAAAACATGAGTGGTGTGGAGAGGGTGAATCAAGAAAAGTGATTTATTAGTTCCCATAATAGAAGAACTAGAGGACACCAAATGAAGTTAATGGGTAGCAGGTTTAAAACTAATAAAAGAAAGTTCTTCTTCACACAGGGTGTAGTCAACCTGTGGAACTCCTTGCCAGAGGAGACTGTGAAGGCTAGGACTATAACAGGATTTAAAGAGAAGCTAGATAATTTCACGGAGGTTAGGTCCATAAAAGGCCATTAGCCAGGAGATAGAAATAGTGTCCCTGGCCTCTGTTTGTGGAAGGCTGGAGAAGGATGGCAGGAGACAAATCGCTTGATCATTGTCTTTGGTCAACCCTCTTTGGGGCACCTGGTGCTGGCCACTGTCAGCAGACAGGCTACCCAGTACTGCCGTTCTTATGTTAGGGTTCTTGGTTGGGGCACAGGGCAGAGCCCATCGGTTCAGAGCTGCTAAGAGCAGAGTTATTTGCACTTACGTCCCAGCCAGACTCCCTCGTATCCCCTAACACAGTGCTGGGGGGATCCTTTTTTGGGTCGGGGGCCACAGAGAAATCCGTCGGGCCTTGTAGGAGTTGGGCGGCAGGAGTGGAGCTTAGTGCCTACGGGGCCAAGGGAAACAGAGAGGGCACCATGTCCACAGGGCCGGGGTGCCATTTTCCCTAGGGCCTCCGGGGGGGGTGGGCGGGGGGGAGTGTGTCTATGGTCTAGGAGCCAGGGCCCACCAAAGATGAATCCGACCCAGGCTCTGGTACATCTCTGCAGCGCTGCCGGCCGGTTCCCCCACCTCTTGGTCCTCAACCCAACTAGACCCGCTTCCCAACGGCTGGTTGCCCCCCGGCCAGCCCCGCTCCCTCCAGCCCCCTCCCAGCCAGCCCTGCTTCCCGGCGGCCGGTTCCCCCCCACCCCCTCTCTTCCAGCCAGTCCCGCCCCCCCCCCCCCCCCCCCCCGGCCCCTGCTGTTCGGTATTTTTTTTAAACCATCTGGTAACCCTAGCAGGTGGGGGTGAAAAGTGCATGGAAATGCCTGCACAGGCGCGTCTGGGAATGAGATGCTGCTCTAACATCTCCGCCTCTGTTCACTTCCAGCCCCTGCCTCGTGGCGCTGGCCCCCCGTGGCCTGGGAGGGCTCCCCAGGCGCACCATGGCCCGGCATAGCAAGCTGCAGAAGCACGTCCTGAGCCTATACAGGCAGTTCCTGCGCACCGGCCGGGAGAAGCCGGGATTCCTGCCTCGCATCCAGGCTGAGTTCCGGAAGAACGCCAGCATCCCCCGGGCCGACGTGATGCACATCGAGTATCTGCTCCGCCGTGGCCAGAGGCAGCTGGCGCAGCTCCGAGACGCGAACACCAAACAGATGGGCACCTTTGTCCAAGCCAAACCGGAGGAGCAGTGACCCCTGCTGGTTGGCGCAAGCGTCTGTCTTGTACTGGGACGGTTGGGGGTGAATTCACAGATCAGCCTTCCTGGTTCTCACATCCCTGTGCACCCCTCGTGTCCAAACACAGGTGCCTGGCTTGGCATTTGCTGAGCTAAGGTGTCTTTATTGGCAGCCAAGCTTTTAAACAGTTCAGGTGTGGATGGGTGATCTGGAGGAGATGCTCTTGTTTCCAGGACCTGGTACACAATTCATTCTACCCCTGCTGGCTCCTCTCTTCGGGTATGTCTACACTACAGCGCTAGTTCGAACTAAGCTAATTCGAACTAACGCGTCTAGAACTAAAAACTAGTTTTGCTAATTCGAACTAGCAAGTCCACATTGAGTGGACTCTGAACAGGGCTTAAGGATGGCCGGAAGCAGTGCCAGCAGGGCATCAGAGGAGGACTTAGAGCGTGGAGATGCAGTCTCAGGCTAGCCGAGGGCTGCGCTTAAAGGGTCCCGACCCCCACCCCGGACAGACAGTTCTAAGGGGTGCCCCGCTTGAAAACCAGTCCTGGCTTGGAGTGCCCGGAGTACCCACACTGGGCACATCACACCACTCAGCCATCAGCCCGGCTGCACTTGCCGCAGGCTGCCATCTGGGGAGAGGGGGTAATCGGGGGGCTGCAGGAGAGCTTCCACCCCCAGAAGCCTGCAGAGCCAGCCCAGTCCTCCCCATCGGGGGCTCGTACCCCATTCCTCCCTCACCTCCTTCCACTTACCCTTCCCTAGCCCCCCTTCTTATTGATGTACAAAATAAAGATAACGTTTCTTCCAACATTGACTCTGTCTTTATTGAACAAAACTGGGGGAGACTGGGAAAAGGAGGTGGGAGAGGGGAAGATTAAGGCTGGGAGAGGGGAGGGCAACTAACATGATCAGGGGTTGGGAACAGGTCCCAGATGAAGAGAGGCTACAGAGACTGGGACTGTTCAGCTTAGAAAAGAGGAGACGGAGGGGGGACAGGATAGAGGTCTCTAAAAGCAGGGGTTGGGTAGAGAGGGTGCATTCAGAAAAGTTCTTCATGAGTTCCCATAAAGACGGACTAGAGGACACCAAAGGAAAGGACTGGGTAGCAGGCTTGAAACTAGTAAGAGAAAGTTGTTCTTCTTGACAAAGCAAATAGTTAACCGGTGGAACTCCTTGCTGCAGGAGGCTGTGAAGGCTACAACTAGAACAGAGTTTAAAGGGAAGGGAGATCAAGTCATGGAGGTTGGGTCCATGGAGTAGTCTTAGCCAGGGGGTAGGAGTGGTGTCCCTGCCCAAAGTTTGTGCAAGGCTGGAGAAGGATGGCACGAGACAAATGGCTTGGTCACTGTCTTTGGTCCATCCCCTCCACGGTCCCTAGGGTTGGCCGCTGTCGGCAGATAGGCTACTGGGCTAGATGGACCTTTGGTTCGAACTAACATTGTAGTGTAGACATACCCTTCCATCCTTAGCCAAAGAGGAACAAGCCAGTTAGCCCAGGGAAATAAAAGAAAGGGAGAGCGGTGACGGAAAACCCTGTGTCTGTCATTTTTTCAAATGATCTATCTTGCCTAAAAGCCTGTCAGGGATTGGGCTCTGTTGCAGGAGGTGCTGGCGAAACACTCCGTGGATTTGGGTGCTACAATTCCTGAGTGTCGTCCGCCTTCCTGCCCCCTCCCCCCACCGAAGCGCTTTGGAAGGCTCACAAAGGACAGAGACCTGCCTTTTGAAAATCCGACTCCCCACCGGTGTCTCAAGACAGGCGGCTCTCTCTCGCCAAAAACGGAGGCAGCAGCGTGGGATGACAGGCAGCCAGGTCGTAAGGGGAGGTGCTTTTTAGACCAGTTCCCTCCTGGCACTCCGTACTGCTGCCTCTGTATCAGAGGCAGCAGCACAAGCTGGCAGCAGCCCTTGCCTGGGGGCTGGGTCTGAGCTTCTGGACCTGGTGCAAACTGGAACTGAGCGAGGCTGCCTGCCTGCCTGGCTCCTAACACACTGTAAATGCAGAGCCGCAGAGGGGGTAGGTCCCGCACCCAGCGCGAGCCAGGACTGAGACAGCTGGCCCCTGGGGACTATCGAAAAGTCAAGTAACCGATAAGAAATCATGAGGTTAATTGACTACTCAGTGAATATCTAACGTCCCTAATCCCTTTTCATAGTTCCCCTCTGGACTCTCTCCCCTAAAGCATGGCCCTGAGATCTGGACACAGTGCTCCAGCTGAGGCCTCCTCCGTGCCAAATAGCTAGGAGAGTGACCTCCCATGTCTGCCGTACGTCTCCTACCACGCCCCAGGGCTATGCCCTCTTACTGAAGGGCTTTGTGTCTGAGATCGCTTCTCTCCTAGGCTACGTCTACACAACGAGTTTTTTTGGCAACAAATATGCTAACGAGGGACTCTATGACACGCAATGTCATTTGCATATTTTCTGCCGATCCGTTTTTGTGCTCGGGGTTTGTGCGCAAAACCAAGCCGTGTGGATGTTTACTTTTTGTGCAAAAAACCCCCTTTTCCCACAAGATCCCTATGCCTGCAAAAAGGCCGACCGATCTTGTGCAAAAAGGGGCTTTTGCCTAAAAAGAAAACATCCACATGGCTTGTTTTTGTGTGTTCTTGCGAAAAAACTTGTGGCGCGTCTACACTCTACGTGTGTTCTTGCAGAAGTAAATTTGCAGTAAAGCATCAGAGAACAGGGCTCCTTGCACAGGAGTTATTCCTCTCCCGACGATGACTAAGCCCCCTTTGTGCAAGAGCTGTTGTGCAAGAAGGCAGCGTGGACGGGCACCAGGGGCTTCTTGAGCAAGACACTTTTATGGCTAAAATGACCATCAGAGCTTTCTTGCACAAGAGAGCGTTCACACTGCCATGGACGCTCTTGTGCAAAAGCCTATGGCAGGGTGGAGGCACTCTTGCACGAGACCTTTTGCGCAAGAACTCCGGCGTGAAACAGCTCTCGTGCAAGAAGCCTGCAGTGTAGGGCAGGGAGCAGCCTATGAGGGAGGGGGAGGGACCCCTAGTAATGGCTCAAACTTCCCAGGGGGGTGGCCAGAGGCAGGACATTTGCCTGGCAGGGTGGGGGGGGGCGGTGACCTCACAGGGGCTTTGGGCAGCCCTCAGCATATAAGGCAAAGGGCAGGTGGGGAGGTGGTGACCTCACAGAGGGACCCACATCTCAGGCTGATAAAAGCGGGGGGCGGGCCCAGGGGACTTTGGAGACCCCCGGTTGCTTTAGCTCTGGTGCGTCTCCTCCTCACGGTTCATTCGCGTTCTGTGAGTTCCACATCCCGACACCTTTGTGACGAAGGTAAGAGCCCCCAGGGGTTGGATCAAGGGCCAGAAGGTGATTCCTCACCTGGGCTGCGTCCTTAGCGCCACTGGGGCTTTCTCCTGGTTGGTTTCCCTTTTCCTCCATCCCCCCACATTTCTGCTCTGTTCTTGCCTCCTCTGTGACCTTCCCTTGCTGCCTCCCCCAGCTTGGGACCCAACAGACTAGCTGAAGGACGGGGGGTGGTTTGCAGGAGCCGTGGGGTGGGGGATGCAGCCCCCATTGTGGGGACTGGGGAGGTGGGGCTGGAACAAGTCTATGCCGGTGTCTTTGGGGAGAACGCTCCACCCCCCACACCTTAGATTCTCCCCTGATTGGCCAAGAAGGGGCTGTTGATGGGCAGGAGACTCGTGGAATGAGGAGTAACGGTAGTTTGAACTAGGAAGCCTAGTTCGAACTACCTAGTTCGTGCCCCGTGTAGCCGCGCTGCACGGGGTTCGAACGAGCGGGGTTTTAAAAATGGCGGCTCCCCGCTTATGCAAATGAAGCCCGGGAAATTCAAATCCCGGGCTTCATTTGCAAGTGCGGTATGCCTACATTACCCTCCTAGTTCGAACTAGCGGGGTAGTGTAGACATACCCTCAGGTCCTTGCAGTGCCTGTGCAAGACCGAACCGATAAGCAAGGGGCCATTTGGGGGCTGGGGGCAGTCGCTCTGGGGAGCTGGAACCCCTGGATTTCGTTCATCAGGCTGCGCCCCAAGCTCCCCTTTGCTCCCCTCATTTCCAGCATGGCCAAACGTTTTCGGCTGTGGTTCAAGAAAGCCCTGAAGATGGCCCCAGGGCCGGTGGGGAGCAGCTTCTCCGTCCCCGCGGGCGGGGAAGCTGGATCCCACCAGCTCGGGGCGACTCGCCCACCGGCCAGGCCCCCCCGGACCTGGCTCCAGAGGCGGCTGGGCAGGCGGGACCCAGCCCAGCGGGGGAGCCGGGTAGGGTGGCTCCGGGGCCTCCTCTGTGGAGAGAAACACCTGCCCCGGGAGTCCAGCCCCCATTACCACCAGGGGGCATCGCCCTGCCCGGCCCCCGGGGACCTGCCAGTCTCCGGGAGCCCCCAGCCCGTCGCTCCCCGCACCAGCCCCTGCAGCTGTGGGTCCAGGTCCGTCAGCAGCAGCGCCTGGGCCTCCAGCTGCAGCCGGGCCACCTCCTGCAGCCACTCAGACCCAGGTGAGGGGCCGTGAACACGCTGGGCCCAGGGGCTCACCCAGTACCCGGGGGGGGGCGGGGAGGGGCAGCCCCAGTGTCTGCCCCGCAGCCAGGGCAATGGATGGGGGGGGCTGCTTGGCTCTCTTCTTCCTGGTGGGGGCTCTGCTGAGGGCGTTGGCAGATGTGAGGGTGGAAGGGGGATGGGTCCCTGCGAGGGGCGTGTGGGGCCCAACCTGCCCTGGGTCCCTGACATGGGGGCGCGTGACCCCTGCTGGCCGCTGGAGTCACCCTGGTCCCTTCCCTCCCGCACAGAGCCCCCCTGCGCCTCGGCGGAGCTCTGCCAGGAGCGGGTGGACTCCCGGGTGGAGGAAGGGGCCATCTACGACATCGAAGAGCAGCTCCACACCCGGGACACGGTAGGAACCTTCTCCACACGGGGGGGACCCGAGATTGTCCGGCCCCTTCCCAGCACGTCCCCCCCCCCCTCCGGGAGGGGCTTGTCCTGGGGATCCCCCTGGGGTCCCTTCTCCTGCATGACCTGGACCCCCCAAGCTGGGGGCTCTTGTCATGCACCAGCTGGGCCCCCACAAGCCTGAGGCAGCAGTTGGGGGGGGAGTGTGGGTGCTTGGACAACCGGCAGCTCCCACCTCCACTCCTGGGAGACCTGAGCCCTGCAGCTGTCCGTGGGGGGCAGGCAGGCCCCAGGCTCACAGACTCTCTCTGGGGTGCAGAGCCCAGCCGCCCTGCAGCGGTTCCTCTTGGCCATCCCCCTCGCCTGCCTCGCCGCCCTCCAAAGGGGCGAGGACACCCTGGCGCCGCGCTGCTGCAAGGACACCATGATGGCCAGGATCGTTGTAAGCGAGTCGCGGCAGCCGGGAGGAGGGAAGGGGATACGTGGGGTGGACAGGGGTCTGCCTGGGCCATGGCGGCGGGTGGGGGTGCTGGAAACGGGATGGGTGGAGCCAGGAGGGCTGGAGGTGGACATGGGGAGGGTGGGTGGGGATGCTGGAGGAGGGAGGGACACAGAAATGGGGCAGGTCTGGGGTGCCGGACAGGAAGGGGGATTCGGGACAGGGAGGGGTCTCCCCGGGCCATGGGGGGCTAGAAGGGAGCCGAGCGGGCTGCTGGGGATGCGCCTGGGGAGCAGGGATGAGGAGGTTCAGAGGCTGGTCACCAGGGCAGTGAGGGGCAGGAGACGGCCTGGGGACAAGGATTGAGCTGGTCCCGGTTTGGGAGGGGGGTGCTGGGAGGGGCCCTGTGTCGGGCAGGGGGGCTACAGGGCAGCGGGAGGCAGTGGGGTTGGATCCTGCTGGGTGGGGGCGCTGGCCGCTGTGAGCGTCTCTTGGGGGCCCCAGCCTCACACGCCCCTTTGTCTCCTTGGGTCTCACAGGAGATCATGGAGGACTCGCCCCCCCCCGCTGGTCTTGGCCGACTGCCTCAACGCCGCCTGCAGCCTCAGGTACCGACCCCCCACCCCCCGCCGACTCCCCCCAGAGCAGATCCCCTGGCCAGGGAGTGGGAAAGTCTCTGTCTCCTGCTGCTGAATTAACAGTCTCTGCCCCTCTCTCCTGCCAGCACCTTGCAGCCTCCCCTACGGGCCCAGCTCCTGAGCCCCCTGCTGACGGCGGCCGTGGGACAGACTGTGTCTTGGGACTGGCAGCAGGAGCCCATCCACACTCAGGTACGTCCCTCCGGGCCCTGCTCCCGGGCTGGGCTGGAGCTCCAGAGAGGAGGGGGGGGGGGGTGGCAGAGGGAGAGAAGAAGCTGCAGGTTTGGATCCTTCCCTCCAGGGTTCCCGTTGCTCTCCCGGGGGGCCCGTCCCTTCCATGCCCAGCCTGGGCTCCTCCCTGCTCTGTGAGGCGGCTCAGACCCTGCTCAAGGCTGCACCCCGGAGCCAGCGGGTGGCCTGGATTCCCCAGCCCCCCTCTGACCCAGGGCTCCCCCTTGTCTTGCAGCAGTTCATCCGGGCCCTTCCCTACGACCTCCAGGCCCTACTGGCGAGCCTCCTCGCCGAGTCCCCAGACACCGCCCGGCTGCAGCTCATAATGGAGGTGAGCCCCGTGGGGGGGACGGGGCCATTGTCCCTGCTTCCTCGGGGGGGGGGCCGAGAGAGGAGCAGTGTCAGTGGCTGGGGGGGGCACAGTCCGAGAGGAGCCCCAGGCTCTGCCCAGAACCGGCACCTCCCTACGGGTCCTGACCTGCCTCTTTCCCCCCCAGCACCTGAGCCCGTGGCTGGAGTCCCGCCTGCCCCAGGAGCGAGCCAGGGCCCTTCGCAGCACCACAGCCCTGCTGGGAGTCGCCACCACCCTCCCGGGGTTTGACGTAAGTGACCTCGGAGCCGGGCGGTCTGGGGCTGCAGGGCGCGGGGCTGGGAGCGTCCCCGGGAGGCAGAGGCAGGGCCGGGAATGGGCCGGGAATGGGCCGCGTTCTCCTTTCCCCGGGGAGGGGCGACCCTGGGCCCTTCAGGGGGGCTCTTGAGGGACTGGGCCCCAGACTGGGGAGTGGCCGTCAGTGGATCCCCTTGTTCCACCCCCGGAGTGACCCTTCAGTCGGGGCCATTGCTCAGGGTTGTCTCCTCGCAAGGCCGGCCCCGCCCCGCCCCGCACCGGGAGGTGTCTCTGTCCGTCCCCCGAGCTCAGACCCGCCTCGGCGGCCGTTTGCATGGGACGTGCAGCCCCAGGATGCTGAGGGACCCCCCCTCTTCTCTCCCCTCAGAACTCCGCCGACTGGCCGAGGATGGGTCACCACGTGGCCCAGCTGGGCCTTTTTATTTCGGACCCATCTGAAGACGTCAGCCGGCTGGCCCGGGAGGGGGTGCACAGCCTGTATCAACTCCTCCTGCACCACAGGGGTAAGGAACCCAGCCGGGACCTGGGCCCCAGGGACACCCTGAGGGTGCCGGCGGCGGGGGGACGGGACCCAGCCCTTTTCCCCCAGACTGGCCCAAGGGGGGATGCGTCCCTCTGTGTTCCCCTTCTGCCCCCTGTGCCCCTCCATTTGCCCAGGGATGCCTGCAGGGACCCGTGGGAGGGGAAGGGCTCAGACCTGCCAGCAGAATGACCCTGTTGTGTCTCTTGCAGGCCTCAACATCCACCAGGCAGAGGACCTGTGGTGCAGACACTACTACAAAGAAAGATGGGTCCTGGCTCACAGCAACAGCGTGAGGGTGGGAGAGGTAAGGACGCGCTGCCAGGGCAGGGCAGGGCTCGGGGGTGGGGCTGGCTGGGGCCCTCGTGGGGGTAGGAGGGTCTTGGGGGCAGGAGGAAGCTGTGACCTGGGGCAGGGGTTGGGGTGCCGGGTGAGGAGAGCGTCTGGGTGCAGGGTCTGGAAGGGAGTTTGGGGGAGGAGGAAGCTGTTTTAGCCCCTGGAGTTGGGGCCGGGCTCTGGGCCGTCAGCTGAAACCTCCTGTGCTCTTGATTCCAGGTCTTTGGGCAGCTCTTCACAGCAGAGCAGGAGAATTGCTTTTTGGACAAGGCTCTGCTCGCTGCCCGCTCCCCCCTGCGGCGCCCCAGCCAGGCCGGGCTGGTCCTGGCCCACGCCCTGCATGGGCAGGCCCATCAGCTCCTGGAATACATGGTGAGCAGCCGGAGCAGATCAGGAGAGTGGGGCAGGGCCAGGGTCTCCTTCCCATCCCCTCAGGGAGTCCCCCGCCCCTTTCCTCAGGCTGCCCCCACCCCACGTCCCTGCTGGCAGAATCCCTCCTGCCCCTGCGAGCGTCCCTGGGGGCGGGGGAGGCTCTGAACACAGAAACTGTCCTAGGAGGCGGGAGGGGGCCGAGGTGTCAGGAGCTCTGGGGGGGGGGGGTCAGGAGCTCACCCTGCGGGCCTGACGGGGGGTGACCAGAGAGCAGGGGGGAGGAGGGTGGAAATGCTGGGGGGCCAGTTCCCCTGAGTCCCCAGGGATGAATGTGACGGATTCTGCTTCCCTTGCAGCAGGAAGACACCCAGTGAGAGCAGCAAGAGCTGAGGAGCCAGCAGCTGCGTCCCCCTCCCCCCAACCCTCCCAATTGTATTGAATTGTATTTACATTCTCATTAAACAATGTTTCAAAAAACATTTGGATCAGGCTTGGTCAATAATTTGTAATGGGGGGGCCATTTTGGCAACTGATCAAGGGCCACATTTCTACCGAGGGGTTTGGGGTCTGGGACGGGGCGGTTGGGTGCAGAAGGGAGCTTAGGGGTGGAGCCTGGGTGCAGGGGGGGGGGTATGATCTGGGGCGGTGGATAGGGGTGCAGGGTCCAGGAGGGGGTATGGGCGCAGGAGAGGACTCTGGCCTGGGGGAGGGGCTCTAGAGGGGTGCAGGGTCAGGGAGGGAGCTGTGACCTGGGTGAAGGGGGAGCAGAAGATTTGGGGGAGGGGGTGCGGGTGCCAGAGAGGAGTCTGGCCTGGGCGAGGGGTGTCGGGGGGGTGCAGGGTCAGGGAGGGAGCTGTGACCTGGGTGAAGGGGGAGCAGAGGGTTTGGGGGAGGGGGTGCGGGTGCCAGAGAGGAGTCTGGCCTGGGGAAGGGGTGTCGGGGGGTGCAGGGTCAGGGAGGGAGCTGTGATCTGAGGGAATGGGGGACGCAGGTTCAGGTGGTCGCCTGGGACAGGCAGTCGGGGAGGGGACGTGGGCGCCAGGGGCAGGCTCTGGCTGCGGAGGTGCCTACCTAGGCAGCTGCGTATGGGGGAGCCCGACTGTCACCTGAGGGGATGGGGGAGCTCAATTTTCAACTGTGGGGAATGGAGGAAATACTGTGGAGTGGAGGGAGCGAGATGGGGGGGGCTGAATTGTTCCCGGAGGGGAGATCTCCCTGGCTTGGGGGGGGGGGGCGTTTCCAGCAAAGCCCTCACATAAGAGGGGGACAGATGGGGGGGAGGGAGAAGACGGGGATGGGCAGGGCAGGTGGAAATGGGGAGGGGCAGGAGAAGGGAAGGGGGAGGAGATGGAGGAGAGCAGGGGATAGGAGTGGGGGCGGGGATGAGGAGCAGGACAGAGGCAGGGCAGTGGTGGTGATGGCTGGCGGCTTTGCCAGAATAGCTGTGCCGGGGGGGGGGGTGCTTTTGCCACACACCCAAGCCAAGCCAGCTGTGGCGGCAAAGCCTTGTGATGTAACCTAAGCCCTTGGCAAGGTCGGGATCAACCTGCTCTGACAATTTCTCGGACCGGCGGGATGAGAAACAAGGATCGTGCAGGGAGATGGGGATGACTAGGAAGCGAATCCAGGTGTGGGGGGAATATCCTGGGTTGGAGGGTCAGTCGATACCCCCGCCTGCCACTGTCTGCCGGGGCTCTGCCCGCAAGATGGAACCAACAGCTGAGTTTGCTTTTCTGCCCCGTCGTGGGCACAAAAGGCCCAGAGCAGCCTCCTGCTATCTTGGAGGAAAGGGGCCAAAGTTCAGGAAGCAGGTGCCAGGCTGGGCTGGAATCCGCGAGCTCTGCTTTTGCTTTGCCCTTCCTGGAAGCTGGGCTGCAGGTGAGTGGCGGTTTCATCTCTGCTCTTGGGGTGTTTCTTGTGGGTTCCGAGTGTGGATCTGAGAGGGGCTGCGCAGGGGCAGTGTCATGAACGAGCTGTAAGCGTTACAGCCCCTTCTGCGCAGGCTGGCTCCAGCCTCCCGTCTGTCTCCAAGCCCTGGGGGAGAGGCGGGAGGCCAGCAGCATGGCCTAGTGGAGGGGGCAGGGGGTTGGGTGTAAGAACTCCCGGGTTCTAATCTAATGCCACCTAGTGACTAAGGCACAGAGTTGTGTGTGAGACCCTTGCTCCTCAATTCTGCGCTCACTCTCGCGCTGGTGACCTTGGAGAGGCCTTTCAGGTCTCCCTTTCCCTGTCCATCAAAGGCAGGCAAGTGCGATGTAATGCCCTGGAGCAAGTGCTTTGGGACGTGTCGCACAAGTGTGCCTGGCTCACAAGCGTGTCAGCACAGGTGTGTAAAAGCGTGACGAAGGCTTTGAGATCGATGCCGAAGGCTTGTGAGGCTGTGGCTGGCCAAGTGACAGGGAAATGAAAGGTCAGAGTTTGGTCAGTTAGATTTTATGGTAATACACTGAGACGAAGCACTTTGGGCGTATATACGATAATGTCTTTCCAAGTGCGTTAGTTCAAGCCGTGTCCTAGGAGCCAAGAGGTGAGACAAACATGCTTGGTCCTGTCTCGGTGCAGGGGTGGACTAGATCAGTGCTTCTCGACCAGTGGTACGAGTCCCCTTAAAGGTACTCAAGAGATGTCTGGGGGACACGTCAACACAACTGAAATTTGGAGAAAACTGAATTTTAGTTTTCAGTTTGACAGCGCTTTATTCTTTTTGTACCTTTTACACCCATAAATGCCATCGCCCGCCCGGCTACGATGCAGTTGTTTAACAAATGTGTTGCAACGGTAGAAAAAAATTGTGTGTGTCTGAAAACTGTAGGTACTGGGGGTACTTACACATTTTTTTTTAAAGGGGGTACATTATAAAAAAAGTTTGCGAAACACTGGACCTATCATGGTCCCTTCCACTCAGACTTTTCTATGATTCTGTGACAGGGCTGGGCGATAATTTTCAGAAGGGGGCCACTTAATGGATTTTGGTATGGGGTCATAGGCCGGCTCCACCCACAGAAGGGGCGGAGCCTAAGGCAGAAGGGGCGGTGTTGTGGACTAGCCCACCCTCAGAGTTCTCCGTGGCTGAGGCTTTCAATTAAAAGCACAGAAAAGAGCTCACAGCTTTGCCACTACTGGCAGCTGTCCAGCGTGGCTGCAGCTTTTTAAAGGGCTCGTGGCTCCTGCCCCTGCCGTAACCATGAGCCGTGAATCATTTAAAATCGGATCCTGCTGCCTGAGTCCCCACTTAGAATTCGGCGGCATGGGCAGCAGGATCTAAACACAAAGTGGCCAGATCACAGTGTTAGGTGGGTTGCATCTTACCCAGCCCTGTTCTCTGAGCTGGTTTCGAAACCTCCGTGTCCTCCTTATGGTCTGACAGCTGCAGTTTTACTGCCTGTCTCCTCTCGTGGCCCAGAATGGCTCTAGCTATTTAGCAAAGGCGCACAGCTATAGGCATGTAGTTTCCAGCTTTATTCACCTAGGTGGCTGATTCCAGGAAGCAAGGGTGTGTGTGTGTGTGGGGGGGGGGGGGAGTCCTGTACAGAGGGTTCCCTGGCCCCTCTGCTTCCATGGCTGTGCAACTGCCACTAGGTGGATTAGAACCTGGGACTTTTGGAGCTTAGGGCAGGAGCTGCTACAGCTTGAGTTATAAGTCAGTTGCCTCTCAGCGTAGGCTGAAGAGCTCCCTTGTAATAATTGCTTGCTGGACGTGGTCTCAGTGCCACTCCATAGGATAGTGACCCACATCAGGTGGGTGGGTTACAGCTGCAGGCCTGCTCCCAGCATTCGGATCTGCTCTCTGGGCGGCGTCTATAACTCTGTGGCTGCAGCCCTGCTCCCAGGACTGGATCTGCTCTCTGCCCATAGGCGTGCGCAGCACATTTCATTAGGGTGTGCACCCAAAGAATGTTTTTAAATGTACTCTTTGACCCCCTTGACCCCCGTTAGCCACGCCCCTGACCCCCATTAGCCACGCCCCCTGACCCCCATTACCAAGCCTCTGGAGGTAACACTTTCAGGGCAATATGGACACATGACCAGAAATAAAAGGTGTCATGTGACCTCCCCCCCCCCAAGGACTTTTCCCACCATCCACTTACCAATAGGGATTAGTTTGGCCCTCACCAAACCCCCCTCATGCAACAATCCTGCAATTGCATTAACCCATGTGTGAGACATTAACTCGGGGGGTGGGGAGGCTGGGGGAAGTGTTCCCTCTAAGAGTTTCCTCCCATGAGCACAATACATTTTGTGTTGTGCACCAGTACTGAGTTTGTGGCTTGTTTGGATGTGTCAGTGTGGCACCCAAGTTATTCATAAATATCTTATGAACCACTTACCTGTCCCCTCTGCTGCCCTGTCTCCTTCCCTTCCTCCATCAGCTCCCCTGGTGCCTGCTGCCCCCCAATCCCTCACCCACCTCTGCTGTCCTGACTCCTGCCCTTCTCACTGCCCTCGGCCTTCCCGAGACCTGCCCCCTCCAGCAGCCTTTCTCTCCCCCCCTGTGCCCACTCCTCCAGTAGCCCCACTCTGACCATGTGAGCTACCCCTCCTCATCCCCTTTCCTAACACCTCCCTCTACACACCTGCCCTGCGTCTCTCCTCTGGTGCTGGTCACTCCCCTGCAGGTGTCTGCCCTTCTGCTTCACCCCCCGGACTCCCTGGCACCTGCACCTTCCCTTACCCTTGCACCCTCTTGGTGCCTCCCCCTTCCCTCACTGCCCCTACCCACTTTGCCCACTCCCTCACCACCCTCTGCCCCCGTTCCCCTCATGCCCCTGTGCCTTTACACATGCCTTGCTCCATCTCCGCCTTCCTCATGCCCACCCCTTCTTTCAAGCCTTCTCCCAGCACCTCCCCTTCTCCCCTCTAGCCCCCAAAGCCCTTCCCCTCTCCTCTCCTAGCATCATCCTGTCCCCCCCCCCCCACTGACACCTCCCCTCCTGTCCTTTTCCTCATTGTCTCCACTTGGCCCCCTGGCATTTGTCTGTCTCCTACACCCTGACCCTTAGTGCCTTCCCCTTTCATCTCCTGACCTGCCACAAACCCCCACCCCGCAGACTCAGGTTCCCAAAGTTCCGGCAGTCCCCATCACTTGGTGCCTGCGCTGGGTCTGACTCGTAGGGTTGCCAGGTAGACCCTCCCCCCAAAAAACGGACACACTTGATCCTGGGCAGGGGGGAGGGAGGAAGAGGGACTGGCTGGGGGGGGGGGCAGGAACTGGCTAGAAGGAAGAGGGGATGGGAAGCAGCTCTGGGGGGGAAGGGCCAGATCCTGACCCTGGCCCCCCCTTCTCCCTCCCCGAGGCCAGTCATGCTGCCCCTGACCCCCCCTTCCTCCCTGAGGCCAGTCGCACTGCCCCCAATCCTGACCCCGGCCTCCCCTTCTCCCTCCCCGAGGCCAGCCCTGCTCCCCAGCTCAGTGCGGGCCCCTGCTCTCTCCTTAGCTCAGTCCCACTCTGCCGACCCTGGCTCCCTCCTGGCTCCCTGCTCTGCCAGTCAGGCTGAACTGGGACTTTAGCCTCTCCCCATTGTTCCTGGGGACTGTCAGTCTCAGGATCTTGATCTCTCATTTCCCCTGCCTTTCACTGAGTTTCAGTAAGGAGCTAGCAGCAATAATGCCTCTACTTTTTCCCCCACTCCTGTGCGGAATACATTTTGTTATGTGCACCAAGGCATGCACGGATGTGCACTGTTACGTCACGTGGAGTTTCACAGCATGGGAAGAAATCAGTGGAAATACAGAGAGCTTGAGTAGTTGCAAGTGTCCATTTTATTGCATAGCACGGAGCTAGCTAGAAAAAACCCAAACCAGCTGGGCTGACCCCCAGTGACCTAACGCAGTTACTATAACAACAAGATCTATGTCTACACCCAGTACACCACATGCACCACCACTAGAAACACATGCTACCGGCTAGCAAACTGGGCAGCATTTGAATGTCTCCTAGCTGGCCGCCCAAGAGCTCAGCTTGCAGGGAACACTGGCTAACCGTCCCCTTCCACCTGGAGAAGGGAGAGACAGGAAAGCAGCAACAGAGCATCTGCCTGGGGGAAGCCCGAATCCCATGCAGGAGTGGAGCCCTGTTCCTTGTTCCAGGCCCTTGCTAGAGTCCCCTCCCGTAGCTGCAGCTATGGCCGGCAGTTTTAAAAGCGGACTTACGCTGGCCCTGCAACCCGAGCGACTCTGTCAGTGGGTGCTTATCACTCCATCACCTCGAGCTGTTTAACCAGCTTGTTTAACCAAGGAGGGAGGGAAAGGGAAACCTTTGGCCATTTGAGGGTTGCGTGCCAATGGAGGGAAAGGGGATGGATAAAAAGGGGCTGAGCACACGGTACTGCCTCTTTTTAAACCCAGGCCCAAAGATGTCCTGGAATTCTGGGCCACTGGCCTGAAGGAGATGGTCAAACTGCCTGGCAGCTGGACTTTTGGAGTCTTGTTATTCCTGGGCTCCTGGTAGCGATGGCTCCCATTCCAGGGGATTCCTGCCAGGTAGTTTACCTCAGACAGCAGCTTTTATTCCCCCGTGTCACTTCTCCCGGTATCTGAGACTTTGGTCATGGGGATCAAGCATTTAACATGATTCCAAGAGGAACCGGATGGTTCATCTAGCGAGCCAGGCTCGCCGATATTTGAGTAGTTAATAAAAATCCCTAGTTGCTGTGTGTAGGTCTAAAAAGTGAAGGTTAGTATCATTAGTCTTATTTTACAGACAGGGAATAACCTCTCCAACCTGTGGGAGGGGCAGGAATAGAACCCAGGTTTCCTGATACTACAGTCAGGGCTTTGTTACCAGGCTACATCCTGTACTAGAAAGGATGGGCCTGAAGCATGGGCCTGGTGTAAGGCCTGAGGCCTGAACCAAAGTAAGCAAGAGTTAGCTGAAGAGAAACAGGCAGGTCGTGTCAAAAGCAGACGGTTGCCTGAAAGTCTTGGGACTTAACCCTAACTGTCTTGCCTGGAAAGGTTGAAACCATAGACAAAAGGTCCTAGAAAGTCTCCAGGAATGCTAGAGAAGCAGGAAGCGAGTTGACAGGAGGCTAGGAAAGAAAATGGAAACAGAATTTGGGGTTTTGAATTGGAAGCAGTGATGTGCCTGTTGTGTGATCATGCCTGGAAGATGTGAATTAAGCCAGGAACCTGGGCAAGCAGAATCCAGCGACTTTCTTGGCTAGGGAAAGACTAAATCTTGGAACAAGAGAGATGTGAGTAGAACAGGGAATTTTTAGTCAGACGCTACTAGGTTATTTTCTTTATTTTTTTAGTTTGTTGGACTTCTTTTTGCTAAGCACATGTAACTATCCCCCTTTACCCTAGAACTCTTCAAACTGAATCCCAGGGAAGCGATTTTCTGTGTTTTAATCTTTCTTTTTTCAGTTTCTTTGTAACACCTAGCAACCAAGTAGATACGCTGGAGGGCAGTAGATATGCTGGAGGGCAGGGATAGGGTCCAGAGTGACCTAGACAGATTAGAGGATTGGGCCAAAAGAAATCTGATGAGGTTCAACAAGGACAAGTGCAGAGTCCTGCACTTGGGATGGAAGAATCCCGAGCATAGTTCAGGCTGGGGACCGACTGGCTAAGTAGCAGTTCAGCAGAAAAGGACCTGGGGGTTACAGTGGATGAGAAGCTGGATATGAGTCAACAGTGTGACCTTGTAGCCAAGAAACCTAATGGCATATTAGGGTGCATTAGGAGGAGCATTGCCAGCAGATCCAGAGAAGTGATTATTCCCCTTCATTCGGCTCTGGTGAGGCCACATCTGGCGTATTGTGTGCAGTTCTGGGGCCCCCACTATAGAAAGGATGTGGATGCATTGGAGAGGGTCCAGCGGAGGGCGACCAAAATGATTAGGGGGCTGGAGCGCATGACCTATGTGAGAGACTGAGGGATTTGGGTTTGTTTAGTCTGCAGAAGAGAAGAGCGAGGGGGGTTTGATAGCAGCCTTCAACTTCCTGAAGGGAGGTTCCAAAGAGGATGGAGAGAGGCTGTTCACAGTAGTGACGGATGGCAGAACAAGGAGAAATGGTCTCAAGTTACAATGGGGAAGGTCTAGGTTGGATATTAGGAAAAACTATTTCACTAGGAGGGTAGGGAAACACTGAGATGGGTTCCCTAGGGAGGTGGTGGAATCTGCATCCCTAGAGGTTTTTAAGTCTTGGCTTGACAAAGCCCTGGATGGGTTGATTTAGTTGGGATAGGTCCTGCCTTGGGCAGGGGCTGGACTTGATGACTCCTGAGGTCTCTTCCAGCTCTATGGTTCTATGATTCTAAGTAATGTTTCACCAAGTGTATTTGTTTTGTTAATAGACGTCACATTTTTAAAACCATGATCTGATTCCTGCATCCTAGAAGGCGGAAGGTTCTGTATGCACGTGCCTAAGACAGCAAGCCATACTTCTAGGAGAAATTACAGGTTTTCAAGCTCTCTCTGGAGGGAGTGTCAAGGACAAGGAAGGTACCCCACAGGAGGGAATTCTGAAATGCGCCTGTCTGGTTCTCAAAGGGGTTTGTGCATTTGGATGATGGCAGCAACACCAACACAAGCCTCCAGTGGCAGGGTATTTTAAAGTCTCTTGTGGGCCCCCACCTTCTGCACTTGGAGTGCCAGAGTGGGAAACAGCCTTGACATGACCCCTCTCCAATTTATCAACATCCATCTGGAATTCTGGTCACCAGAGCTGGGCACAGAACTCCAGCAGCAGAAGTTCAAGTGCCGAATAAAGAGGCTAAGTCGGTTCCCCACTCTGGCACTTGGAGTGCAGAAGGTGTGGGCCCAAAAGAGACCTTAAAATACCGTGTCTCTATGGGCTTCTGCTTCAAAACTCCCCAAGGTCACAGATTCCCTGAGCTTAGGAGGGTTGCTGCCTCTACCCAAGTGGAAAAAAACTTTTTCTTCTTGAACGCAGGAAGAAGTCAATTGGGAACGTATTCCAGAAGGGTACCCCAAACTCTTTTACACAAGAGCCAAAAGAAATCTGATGAGGTTCAACAAGGACAAGTGCGGAGTCCTGCACTTGGGACAAAAGAATCCCAAGCATTGTTACAGGCCTGGGACCAACCAGCTAAGTAGTAGTTCTGCAGAAAAGGACCTGGGGGTTACAGTGGATGAGAAGCTGGAGATGAGTCAACAGTGTGCCCTTGTAGCCAAGAAGGCTAATGGCATATTAGGGGGCATTAGGAGGAGCACTGCCAGCAGATCCAGAGATGTGATTATTCCCCTTTATTTAGCACTTGGAAAGAAAAAAAGAAAAATGAAAACAAACTGTAATTTCTGATAGCTGTCCTCTTAGTCTTAGGCAGGTATACACAGACCTCCTATTACTTTCCAGGATACAAAATCAGATCATAGCCTTAAAATAGGTGATTATATTAAGAAAACAAAAAGGTATTCATTTGTAAAGCTGACTTGGCTGCTAGGAGTTATAGCGCAACTGAGAAAAGAACAGATTAAAACACAGACAATTGCATCCCTGGGATTCAGTTTAAAGTTATAGTGGGGAGAGGAGGGGATATGGATTTAGCACAGAGGAGTTTAACCAAACAACAAAACAAAAAAATAACCTGATCGCATCTAAATAAACATTCTCTATCTACTCAAGTATCCACACTTCCAAGGTCCAGTCCAATTCTAGGCCCAGGTATTCTTTTTTTTAGGCATGATGTCCCTGCCCAGTTCAATTCATCCCCCCCCTCATCCCCTTCCACAGCTCCAGGATTAAACTCACAAAGAAAAACAGCAGACAGATTCCCTTTTAATGCAGATCTGAACTCTTTCTTCTCACTGGTGCTCCTGGCTCCCTGCCAACACTTTCTAGCTAGCTAGGTTTAACCCTTTAGTCACTGAATACTGGGATGTTCAGAAAAGAACAGTGGGCCTCCCATCCATCACAGAAGCGAGACAACCTCTTTACTCCTGCTCAAGCGTTTCCTGTTTATACATCCCAGAATTACAATAGCTTTTTAAGCCCCAACGCCACAATGGGAGCTCATGTTCTGCTGATTACCCACCATGACCTCTACATCTCTTTTCCCCGCCCTGCAAGTCTGGCCCACAGAACCATGGGAAGTGGCATAGGCTAGCCTGGGCCAGGGCAAAGGAACACGTGGGCCTTTCTCTTCTCCATCTCTCCCTCTGCATTGCACAGCAGGGCGCAGGAGTGCCAGGGGGCTCTGTGGACGCTGTTTGGTTTAATGCCAGCGAAAGCAGGGTCTACAGGAGTACTTACGGGCTCCTAGTGTTAAGAGCTGTGATGTGGTTGCCTCAGCAGCGTGGCTCAGTGCTTCTGTTCTTGGAGCTCTGGTGTTATCAGTGGTCAGTGCAGGTAACGCAGCCTGCTCCTGCTGCAGATCTCGCTGTTATGCACAAAGACCGACCACAGACACCGTCTGGTGACAGAGGCACTTGGCCAGGTTTATAGCTGTGTAGTCACAGATCTAGTGCCCTGGATTTGCGGTTACGCGTGCACCAACTCAAGTGCTCCAGGATGAGGAGCAATTCAGTCAGTAAGTCTCTGTTGTCCCTTCGGCCATGCAAAGGGGGTAAGGCCAGGCACCCCAATATTTATAGCCTAAAATAAACTTGTCTGGTTTCGGACATTTGTTTGCTCCCTCCCCTTGTACCTAGTACCTTGAACCGAAAAATATTAGAGGAGACACTGTTGAGCATCCACTGTGGATGCGCTCGGTGAGGCTAATCTTCGTGTTTTACCTCATCCCCGTTGCAGGGTTCCAGACCAAGGAGGATATCTACTGCCTCGCTTTAGCGAAGGCCCTGTACACTGTGCCCACGCCAGTGACTGCTGGGTTTTATGCACCATGGGGACATTGCAAAAACCTGCTCTTACACAAAATCAAGGGTGAGTACTGCCCCGGGGAACGTAAGACGGGGAAGGAACCTTGTGGGGATGGGGATTAGTGGATGACAACCATCTCCAAAGAGCCAGAGCCACCCGTACTCATTTGCCGATTATGCAATCGCATAGGGGACCTGAAAATTTGGAGCAGCACTGGGTTTTCATGTCCACTCCACCCACCTGCCTCTTCCTATCCATGGTCTGTGGCTCTGCTTCCTCCAGCAGCAGAAGTTCTAGAAGATCTAGTTAATTTACAAGTGACAAAGTCTGCTCGAGCTACTGGCAGAACATCGACGACATAGTAATGAAGCCATTTAACAGGCATTTGCCAACCTCTGCTAAATGTTTGCTGAATTTACTGTGAGAGTCGACAGGACCTTAGTTTAAAATGTGTTTGTTTATTAGTGTGTGGATGAGGGTTATAAAATCACATCGCTAAAAATTCAACATCCATCTGGGCTGCTGTTGGGCAGATGGGCACCAGTTTAATAGAACGGTGTAGGATCCCATCAATCCTAAGGACGGCTTTGCCAAGAGCTACCCATTCTTGATTGCTTCCCAGAAGGGAGGGATTGTGAAGCTGGAAGACCCTTCAGGAGGAGAGATTTAAGGCACTGCCAGGTACCTAACATATCTTCCTCTTTTATCTCAGAGAACATGGAAAACGAATCGAAGAAGAAAGACCAGGAGGAATTTCAGCGGACGCAGAAGGTGCAGCGTGACAACACTGGCCGGGATCTACTCAAGCTCCTGTTACTCATGATCTTCTACCGGCCGGTCCTGACCTAGCAGCAGAAGTGGAGAAGGAACGTGAAACACGTCTTCATCCATTTCAGCGCCTGGGAGTACGCGGGCTGCGACCAGCTCTGGGCAGGCCTCATTACCACACTGTGCGACGGCATCGAAAGCCACTTTGGTCTCCTACCCATGAGCATTTACAGGACCATAGACAGGAAATGTAGCATCATCGAAAGACCAGGGGATCAGGAATGGGTTAGCAAGAAGTTCCTCTTCCTCCCGCTGTGGGTGGCTGTGATCCTTTTGATCATGGTAGCTATTGGGGTGGGTGGTCTCCTCCTAGTGTTTGGGATCCCCATCGGGGATGCCTCGGGAGACGCCATAGCTGTCGTGGAAGGCATTGGGGTGACGGCTGTCAGCGTCTCTGCAGCGGCTGCCATACGGCTCACTATCACAGTGGTACGAAACATTATCGTCACCCAGAAGAGCCAGCTGGAGAGACAGATGAACCAGACGGCTCTCAGCGCACAGCTGGGCTTCATGAGCTGCGTGAAAAGCGAAGTCAGGACAATCACTGGGTTCCTGCAGTACATGGAGATCTTCCAGCGGCGGAAGCTGCGGGTGGTGCTGGAGATCACCCACTTGGATACATGCAGCCCTGACAAGGTGGTGGGCGTCCTTGATGCCATGAACATCCTCCTCTCAGACGATGACGCCCCTTTCATCTCCATCCTGGCTGTTGACTCCAGCATCATTGTCGACTGCGTGGAAAGCTCCAAGTATATGAGAGGTATGGCCAACAACGGCTACGAGTTCTTAAACCGCATCGTCATCCTGCCCTTCTCTGTCCCTCGGATGGACTGCGACACCAAGCGGAGGCTGATCAGGAATATCATCGCGCGCAAGGAGCAGCTAGAGGCAGAGGTCGGCTTCCAGCAGGATGGCAAGATGGAAGCCAGCTCTGACTTCCTCAACATCTCTCGCTACCATTCGGCCAACCACGATGCCCAGAATCCAGTTGCAGAGGACAGCCAGATACCTCTCATGGTTGGAACCCCAGCGCTGGGAACCGGCAGCTGCGGGAAAGGTATCCGAGCCAAAGACCTCATTCAAGATGCTTTCGACTACCTCCTGGATGACGCCTTGAAGGAATTCATGACAGACAACGTGGTGCAGATGCGGCGCTTCGTGAACACCGTCACCATCACCATCAGGCTGCTGGCGAGTAACATCCCCAAGGATGAAGTGTGTCCGAAGAAGGTGGTGGAATGGGTGCTCCTTGCCAACCAGTGGCCGTGCCGTCTGAGCTGGCTCTTGCAGTGCATCGAGGATGAGGAGCAGAGGAGCCGAATGGGCAGCTGCCATGGAAGCCCGCTCCGCCCCGACATGTCTCTGTGGGAGGTCTACGAGAAGTACATGGAAGAGCTGGACATGCTGAAAGGCCAGATGGAAAAGCTGCTGGAACTGGACCAGGATCCCGAGCTGTTCCACACTTTCCTGTGCGGCAGGTTTCGGGTGGAGGAGGCCCTCTTCTACCTCCCCTTCACGGTCAATTTGGACCCATCCCTGAAAAGACAGATGGAGCTGCAACGTGGCAGCCACAGACTGAAACGGACAAAGAAATTCGACAAGCTCAGCGCCTGCACTCTGCTGGGTATGACGGTGGAGGATGTCTGCCGAGAGGTGGGTCACCCTTGGGTTTCCTTCCTTCGAGCAGGGCCAGCTGTCGATAGAATGTCCATGCCTCTTCATCGCAAGAAGCATGTCATTCATGTGACAGCAGCTGCCCACAGATGATGGCTACAGGCAGAGCCATCTTTGCAAATCGTGGGGCCCTGAATAATTGAGGGCCCTTCTGCAGGATTGCCTGGGCCTTTTCCCCTCATGCAGCTTCTGCTGGAGGTCTGGTCGTTCCTTCTACCTCCCTACCCCAAGCAGGGCTCAGGAACTAGAGCAGAGTTGCAGATCCTCTCTGTTTGCTAGCTTGCTGCTGCTGCTGATTTGAACCCCGTAGCAGATTTGAACCTAGGCCCTCTAGGAGTGTGTCTAAACTACATGGCTCCGTCGACGGAGCCATGTAGATGAGGCTGATCGGCAGAGGGAAATGAAGCCGCGATTTAAATAATCGTGGCTTCATTTAAATTTAAATGGCTGCCGCGCTCTGCCGACCAGCTGATGATCAGCTGTTTGTCGGCAGATCGGGGCAGTCTGGACGCTTCCCCGTCGACGTGAAAGCCCTTTGTCGACCTCCCCGGTAAACCTCATCCCACGAGGCATCAGGGGGAGGTCGACAAAGGGCTTTCATGTCGACGGGAGCGTCCACACTGCCCCGATCTGCCGACAAACAGCTGATCATCAGCTGGTCGGCAGAGCGCGGCAGCCATTTAAATTTAAATGAAGCCGCGATTATTTAAATCGCGGCTTCATTTCCCTCTGCCGATCAGCCTCATCTACATGGCTCCATCGATGGAGCCATGTAGTTTAGACACACCCCTAGAGGCCTCGACAGCTGGAGCCATGAAGGCAGCTGGCTCCCAGCTTAGGATGTAGAGCTCCCTTGTTCTTATCTCTGGCTGTAAGAGGTCCAATTGCCACACGAAGGGACAGTGAACCACACACACTAGGTGTGTGGATTACACTGCCAGCTGAGAGGAGCACGTGGGGGAGGGCGAAGGGAAAAGCCCTGCAGCAGACAGGACAGAGCGTCCCCAGAGACGAACCGGCAGAGGCATATCCTCAGACATACAAGAACACATGGCTGCTGCATTGGGGAACTCAAAAATTTGGTGCCCAAATTTTCCGGTGCCCTATGCAGCTACATATTTCCCATGGGCCTAGGGACAGCCCTGACTACGGGCCCCAGAGCTGGGAGAAAACTGTCCCACATAACTGGTGCATAACTGGAGGGAGAGGAGCGAGAACTAGTGGGGGTAGGATGTTGAGGGGAACAGGCGGTGTGGGATGGGGGCTTTCGGGGAAGGCACAGTGTGGGTTTGAGGCCTCAGGAGTAGGGGGGGCACATGAGAGGGAATGGGCAGAGTGAGGATGAGGGGGAAAGGGTGATGTTGGGGGCAAGGCCACAGTCCGGGCTCTGCTAGTTCCCCCACTTTCTGCTGCTCCTGATTCTTGGTTTGCACAAAACATTTCTTCTTGGAACAACTCGGTTCCTTGGAGCTCTTTCCTCCAACCCCGAAGCCATTGGCTGGCTCTCCCCGGGTTCATCCTTTACGCTCTGAAATGACTTTGGTCGGTTTTAAGACTGGGAGACCCGTAGCTGTCTGTTATGCACTCCAGAGAGAAGAGAGGCAAAAACATAAATACTCTTGCTGGAGGCCTGCAGTGTAATACCCCTTATCCAGAATAACACACAAGAACCCTGAGGCTATGTCTACACTGCTAGCTTTTGCCTGCAGAGAGCATGCTAGGGTGTGTCTAGACTACATGCCTCCGTCGACGGAGCCATGTAGATTAGACAGATCGGCAGAGGGAAATGAAGCCGCGATTAAAATAATCGCGGCTTCATTTAAATTTAAATGGCTGCCCTGCTCTGCCGATCAGCTGTTTGTCGGCAGATCGGGGCAGTCTGGACGTTCCCCTGTCGACAGAAAACCCTTTTGTCGACCGCCCCGTTATGCCTCGTGGGATGAGGTTTACCGGGGCGGTCGACAAAAGGGTTTTCTGTCGACAGGGGAACATCCAGACTGCCCCGATCTGCCGACAAACAGCTGATCGGCAGAGCAGGGCAGCCATTTAAATTTAAATGAAGCCGCGATTATTTTAATCGTGGCTTCATTTCCCTCTGCTGATCTGTCTAATCTACATGCCTCCGTCGACGGAGGCATGTAGTCCAGACACACCCCTAATGAAGCACAAGAAGTTGCTAACGAGTGCTTCATTAGCATACTCTCTGCCTGCAAAGGCCCGCAGTGTAGATATAGCCTTAGGTCGAGAGGCCCAACTCCACCCCCGTCAGGCTGACTGCATGCTTCCCTCCAGCCTACAAGCAGGGTCAGGAAACCTTCCCTCTTCATTTCAACACACCCCTCCAGTGGTCCCTGCATTGCTAGCTTTTGCCTGCAGAGAGCATGCTATTTCCCCTGCCGTGCCAACTTGCTCAGCGGTGCCCCTAGCAGAATCCAAGCACACGGCAGTGGGGTGTGCAGGGTACCATACCTGGCCCCACAGCCGGCCGGCCCGCCTTGTTTGCTAGAATCTGAGCAAGCCCAGACAGGTTCCTCTCGGGAGCTATAGCGGACCCTTCCTAAAAACGTGTTTGGCGACCTGTTCAGTAGATGCACGGCACTAACGGGTGCTCCCACTTCTCTTCCAGATGGACACAATCGGCTTGAAGGAGGAAAACGTCCCGCTGTACAAACAGAGGCTCAGGGACCATAATCTCAACGGGCGCGCGCTGGTCTACAGTGACAACACTGAAATCAAAGAGGCCCTGCACATGAGTCTTGGCGAATGGACCCTCTTTAGCATCCATTTCCTTGGAGTGTTTCCCCCGGCGAATTTGGCCTCTTCTGTGGTGTCCCCCGTCCCGTTCCACGTCAGGCCAGAGGCTCTGAAGAACATGGTTGCCTTAAGAGAAACTGTGGCGAGAGGGAGCAAGCTCTCTCTGAACAGCTCCAGGGAAGATCTTTGGGAAAAGAGATAACTCTGAATCCTGAACACAGAGGTGAAAGTGCCCTGGTGCGCAGCTCCAGCAAGAACTGCAGAGACCTGGGCTGCAACAGGACAGTACCTGTGAGAAACTGTAAAGTTACTTTCACGGCCGCCTGTACAAAACCAGAAGCAAGATCGGGGCTTTCGCCCACAATGTACCTCCCTGCGTCTCCAGTGACATCGCACGGATGAATCATAGAATCCTAGAGTTGGAAAAGACCTCAGGAGTCATCAAGTCCAGCCCCCTGCCCAAGGCAGGACCAATCCCAACTCAATCATCCCAGCCAGGGCTTTGTCAAACCGAGACTTAAAAACCTCTAGGGATGGAGATTCCACCACCTCCCTAGGGAACCCAGCCCAGCGCTTCCCCACCCTCCTAGGGAAATAGTTTTTCTTAATATCCAACCTAGACCTCCCCCGCTGTAACCTGAGACCACTGTTCCGTGTTCTGCCATCCCTCACTACTGAGAACAGCCTCTCTCCATCCTCTTTGGAACCTCCCTTCAGGAAGTTGAAGGCTGCTATCAAATCCCCCCTCACTCTTTGCTTCTGCAGGCTAAACAAACCCAAATCCCCCAGTTTCTCCTCATAGGTCATGTGCTCCATACCCCGAATCATTTTGGTCAAGCTCCCCTGGACCCCCTCCAATGCGTCCCCATCCTTCCTGTAGTTGGGGGCCCAGAACTGGACACAATACTCCAGATGTGGCCTCACCAGAGCCGAATAAAGGGGAATAATCACTTCTTTGGATCTGCAGGCAATGCTCCTCCTAATGCCCCCTAATATGCCATTAGCCTTCTTGGCTACAAGGCCACCCTGTTGACTCATCTCCGGCTTCTCATCCACTGGAATCCCCAGGTCCTTTTCTGCTGAACTGCTGCTTAGCCAGTTGGTCCCCAGCCTGTAACAATGCTTGAAGCAATCAGATGACAAGAGAAGAATTAAGGATCCGGGGGGGGAAGGAGGGGGGGACTGTACTGGGTCTGAGGGATTTGGGGCACATTCATGTCAACGGGGCTGGTGACAGACGTTGTCGGGCCCTGGGTAATGTATGGGAGGGGGTCGGCTCAAGACCCCCTCAAAGGGGCAAGGCTCTAGACCCCCTCAAAGGGGCAAAGCTAAAGGTAGGAGGGGCAAGGCGAGGGCCAATCAGGCCTTAGCGCCACCCACCTTGCACCAGACAGAGCTCTAGGACTGATTTCATTTGCCCGGGTCTCTGCCAGTGGCGGCTGCCATAATAGTCGATACAGTGACCCAGAGGCCTGGACCCTTTTAAATCATCAGCTCCCGAGACAACTGCCCCCTTTGCCTCTCCCCCTCCCCATCCGTGGCCCCTGTCTGTGGGGCTTCAGACCCTGGTGGTCAAAGTTGTGAAAGTAGAAAGAATTATACTGTAAGAAAAAGATGAATTGTGCTGTAATAACTGAATAAGTTGAAGGAATTCTGTTTGTCTTTTTAAGAGAAAGAAGAAAAGTATGTTAATGTTGATTGTAGGTATGCAGATCAAGGTGCTAGCCAATTTGGGCCTGAGTTTAACAGGAAAAGGAACATTAAGTGTTAGACAGGAAACAATTCCAGATAATCAGGGAGATATAGCCAGGAGATTGCTGTGTGCTTAATATTGAAATGAAGATACTTAACCACACTAATAATGTGAAGTTTTGCCACATCCTTTGATCTTGTTAACTTGGCCTTTTGACTGTATAAAATCAAGGGGTTTGAACCTTGTATGGTACTCACATTTTCTCCATGCATTTTAGCAAAGCTTTGCTGAAATAAACAGAGCAGTCTGCCAAATCTGTGAGTCCTGTCTGACTTTGACAATTTGGAGGTCCCACTGAGATGGCAACCGTCTTCGCTGAGGCTGTGTGATCCCTGACTGTTTTGCAGGATGACCGTGGTAGCCGGCACCTGGGCATTTGGCCCGAGCGGTCCTCCCCCAGAACGGAAAGGTGCACAACCATAGCGAAGTCTACGCCATCGAACCTGTTGGTTCCTGCTCTGTTCTGGTAGGGATCCCGGGATCTAACATCAGGACTCTGGTCAGGTAATTATTTTGTCCGGACTGAGGACTGTCTTGTCTCTGTGTCTATCCGTCTTCCCTGTGGTGTGAGTGAGTCTGGGAGCCATCCCTGTCCAGGGACTGGCCGACCAAGGGGCTCCTGTCCCCACGGTCTGTGTGACTGGAATCTGCACAATCGCAGCCGCACCGCACCTTGGATAAAATCCTTGGAGTGAACGCAAGGGCGATTGAGGCAGTAGCCTGTGGGCTTCTTTTGTGTGTTGCACTGGGCACCGCTCTGACGAACCCGAATTTCCTCCTTGTGTGATTGGTGTATGAAGTCCTCCTGTATGGGTAACTAGACGTCTAAGCAGGGATAGTTCCCTAAAGGGACCCTGGCTCAGTTTATATATTTTAGAAAGGGTCCGGACTCCTGTAAATTTCTGGAAAAATGATCTAGATTGACTCTGGGGGGATCCCAAAACTCAGTGGCCACTGTTAGGATCTTGGAACAAAGACCAAGTGGACGTCTTAAAAGACAAACTTGGCCTTCCCAAAAACTAAATTGGCTAGAGGAGAGGTAGATTGCTTCATGCAGTGGTGGGACGAGGCAAATCTTAAATGAACTGAATCGAAGCTCGCCTCCCTTAAAAATTCTAATTATAAGAAAAAGCTTTATTGGAAACCTCCTCTCCCACCACCAGATCGAGCGCTTCCCTTTACCCCGTCCTCCAAGAAGACTCAGACCGGTCCTACTTGAAGCTATAAACCCTTGGCCCACACGGAGCTCCACTCGATTTTAAAAGGTTTTCCAAAGCCCCAGGAAAACCCTACCAAATTTGCAGAGAAATTTTGCTAGTGTGCAATGCCTATGAACCCTCTGAAGCAGACCTCCTGCAACTATGTAAGCTACTTATAACCCCGTAAACAGCAACAAAGAAAAAAAAAAAAAACCCGGGCAACTATCACACAGACTGACTGATGGTTTTTTTTGTTTGTTTGGTTTTTTTGGGGGGGTTTTTGGGGTACAGCAACCAGGTAAAAATGGACAGGGCGCCCTGGCACATGCGTTTGTTAATAGCCTCTTATCTGCTATTAGCAGTATGTTAAAGCAAATAAGTGTTGGATGGGAGGCCAAGACCATGGACAAATTGCAAGCAGTGGCAGAGCATTGCCACTGCACTCTAAAAGGAAAGAGAAGCAGTCCTCACAAAAGTTGATAGCTCTGCAAATACAGCATTATTCAGGGCAGGGCAGACAGTACTGGGAACGGGGAGGGTACCAAGAATGGGGATAAGGTCGGAGAAGGGGTTGTGGCACCGGGTTTTTGGGATTTAGAGGTTTCAGCTCCGGTCATATCCACCCTGTGGGAACAAGGCATTATTGTCCCCTATTCCAGCCCCTGTAACACTCCTATCCTCCCAGTTTGAAAAGCTGATGGTAAATCATGGCGGTTTGTTCAGGATCTTCAAGCTATTAACTGCATTGTTGTACCCACCTTTCCTGTAATCCCTAACCCAGCAACCAATCTGGCTTCTATCCTGCCAGATGCAACTCATTTTACTGTTGTTGATTTGTGTTCTGCTTTCTTTTCTGTCCCGGTTCACCCTAAGTTCCAGTATCTTTTTGCCTTTTCTTACAAGGAGCAGCAGTATGCTTCCCAAGGGGTACACAGAAAGCCCGTCTTACTTTTCCCAAGCATTAGCCAAAGACCTTGTTAACCTGGTCTTCCCCTCTGGGTCCACATTGGTCCAATGTGTAAATGATCTACTCCTCTGTTCCCCTTCATTATCTGCCTCAGAAACTGACTCTTTAGTGCTTCTCACTGCCCCCCCCCCCCACCTTAGGGTTACCTGACTACTGTAAGCCTTTACCCTTTTCTGCCACGAGCAATCTGGTTGTGCACTTGGGGTTCTTACTCAGGAGCATGGTGGCAAAAATCGTCCAGCAGCTTATTTCTCTGCCACCTTGGATCCTGTTGCCCAAGGTCTACCCCCCTGTCTGCGTGCTGTGGCTGCTGCGGCACGCCTAATTGAAATGTCTGAGTCCCTTGTCCTCCGCTCTCCTGTTTCTCTCATGGTCCCTCACTCTATAGATACTCTCCTGCTACAATGTAATACAGCTCACCTTTCCTCCGCCCGCCTCACTTTTACTGCTTTCGGCTTCGCATATCACCATAAAGTGCTGTTCTCAGTTGAACCCTGCCACTCTCCTTCCTCTGTCTAATGACGGTGAACCCCACGACTGCCTTGCAAGTGTCTCTGCTGTCACCGTCTCATGCCCCGACCTTTCTGATGTCCCTCTCTCTAACTCCGACCTTGTGTTATTCACTGACGGTTCCTGCTTTAGAGATAGCCAAGGTCGTCTCCTCGCAGGATACGCTGTGGTATCACTCTCTGAAACCCTAGAAGCTGCGCCTTTCCCTTCTGTGACCTCAGCACAAGTCGCTGAACTAGTTGCCCTAACCCGCACTTGCTTTCTGGCTGAGGGACGCTCCGCCACCATTTACACTGATTCTCGATATGCTTTTGGGGTTGTACATGACTTTGGCACCCTCTGGCAAGCTCGGGGTTTCCTTACCTCTGCTGGTACCCCTATCAAGAATGGCCCCTACATTGCTGCTCTCCTGTATGCACTCCCATCTGCATTAGCTATTGTTAAGTGCCCTGGTCACTCCACAGCAGATACTGATGTTGCTAAGGGTAATGCTGCCATAGAACCTTCCCCAGGTGCGTTTCTCGGTTCCCTTTCTGTTTCTGTACCACCGCAGTCCCTTTCTAAAGTCACCCTGCTCCAAGACTCTGCCTCAGAAACAGAAAAAGACTCCTGGGTCGCCCGGGGTTGCTCTCTACACCCTGATTCCCTTTGGCGCCCCCTTATTGGTGCCTTTGTGGCCCCTTTTCGCTCTACCCAGCTCTGGCCGCCCTGCTACACGGCGTTTCGCATGTCGGAAAGGAGGGTATGATCTCTGCTGTAACTAAGGCAGAATGGTGGGCCCCCCATTTCAGCTCTTTTGCAGCTCACCACTGTGCCGCCTGTACCACTTGCCAAAGCTACAATGTTGGCAAACCTGTAAAGGTAGCTCAAGGGTTCTGGGGCCTGCCCCAAGCACTGTTCTTGCATTGGCAGCTTGATTTTGTACAAATGCCTGTGTGTCAACTATATGAATTTATTTTGGTTATGGTATGCTTATTTTTGGGTTGGATTGAAGTCTTTCCTTGTCGCAAAGCTGATTCGCTGTCTGTTGCCAAATGTTTGTTAAATCATATTATGCCTGCCAAAGAAATTCCTGCCACTCTGTCCAGTGACCGGGGTACACGTTTTACTGAACAACTTGTTCAGCACCTGGATCGTGTGTTACATGTCACACACCTGCTGCACTGTCCCTACCATCCCAAAGACATAAATTAAGTCCTTTTGAAATTGTTTATGTGAACAATGGCTACCATTACTCCAGTCTCAGACTTGAACTTGACTCACAGTACACTCCTTCAGTACTGCAAGGGACTAATGCAAGCTGTAAGTCACTTCCATTCACAGGTTCGAGCCGCCTGGCCGACGGAACCCACCTCGGATGCCTGCCACACTCTCGAGACAGGTGATTGGGTCTACGTACGACACCACCAACGAAAACACGCCATGGAACCCCGGTGGAAGGGCCTGCATCAGGTGCTGCTCACTGCCCAGACGGCTGTTAAGTTATCCGGCATCGCAGCATGGATACAGGCTTCGCAGTGTAAGAAGGCACCATCCCCAGCGGACCAATCATCACCTCAGGACCATGCAGAGTCAATTTTGACTCCAGAAGAAGACGTAGAGGAACAGCCTGCAATACCTTACAACCTACGTTCGCGTAAGGATTGCCTGAAGCAGATGAGGACCAAAAGCAAGGCCCAAGAAGAAGCAGTAGTGAGCCTAGCGCCTGCTGCCTGGTGGACATAAAACCGTAACTGCGGGTCCCTCAGTGGAGGTTGTCAGAACCAAAAGGGTCTTGCCTCCAACATGTGCCTCTGGTGGGGCCTGTTCCTCGGCCACTGGTGTCTTAAGATCTGGGGAATCCACAATGACAATGACAATTCTTTTATCCACCAGCAAGTATGGATCGCTCAGACCCTTAATATCTCTAATTGCTGGGTCTGCAGCCACATTCCATCCCACTCACAAGCTGGTTCCTGTCTTGGCAATCCCACTTAATTCCCCAGGCCTCACCCGTTTAACAAGACATGGAACAGTAATGACACTTGGGAAGCAGTGGGAATAATTGTGGGAATAAATGTATCTAAACGGATAAGTGTGGAGGAGAAAAAAGGTCACTGGTGTTTGGTGTGTAATGGGACGGGGCTGAATCTGGGGAGGAGCAGTTGTCTCCAGCATATTGTAACATCAGTACAATCTTTAATGCCATGCAAATAACACCACTCCCCGTAAGGAGAATCACCGTGTGCCCTTCGGGGGATATTACTCCTCCTTTGTAGACACCTATATGGCAAAGGGGTGCAACCGACCCTTCCCGGCTTTGATAGGGCATCATTGGGTCTGTGGAACAAAGGCCTATACCACATTACCAGTTAACTGGTCAGGTATCTGTTATCCCGCCCAACTCTTCCCACAATTCCGAGTGTTAGAGTCCTTCCCATGAGAACGCCTCCGTAATTTTAGGCGAAAAAGAAGGGACTTGTCGGATGCCCAATGGTATGTGAATCACATAAGCCCTTTAACTTGGGAAGAGGCTATTGGTGGTTCCTTTGACCCACTTGGGGGAGTAATACATCATGCAAAAAGGCTTCTGAGGTTACAAACAGTAGTTAAAATCATGGAAAATGAAACTGGAAAAAGTTTAAGGGCCCTGGCCAAAGAAACAGGAGCGATCAGACAAGTGGTCCTCCAAAACCGTCAGGCATTGGATATAGTGCTGGCAGCAAAAGGAGGGACCTGTGCTCTCATTGGCAAAGAATGTTGTGTATATATACCAGACAACACCAATGATATAATAGATCGCGCTAGCTACTTAAAAAAGATTGCATACCTTTCCAACGGAGAGCCAAGTTCCCTGTGAAAATGGCTAAGTAACTTGTCCAATTTCTCTGGCATAGGAAACTGGTTGTTTCAGGAAGCCCTGACTATCCTATTTGGAATCTTAATAATTTTTGTATGTTTTCAGTTAATCTCCTGTTGTATCCAAAACTGTGCAAGACATGTCACAGACATGTCCCCTCACCAGAGTGCTAATCTGATGCTTTTAAATATCACTAATGAACAAAAAGACAAAGAACGGTTAATGCAAGGAACCCAGTAATTGTTGGTCATAGGCGAGGCTTGACCCAAAGGAGGGATTGTGAAAGTAGAAAGAATTATACTGTAGGAGAAAGATGAATTGTACTGTAATAATTGAATAAGTTGAAGGAATTCTGTTTGTCTTTTAAGAGGAAGAAGAAAAGTATGTTAATGTTGATTGTAGGTATGCAGATCAAGGTGCTAGCCAATTTGGGCCTGAGTTTAACAGGAAGAGAAACATTAGGTGTTAGACAGAAAGCAATTCTAGATAATCAGGGAGATATAGCCAGGAGATTGCTGTGTGCTTGATATTGAAATGAAGATACTTAACCACACTAATAATGTGAAGTTTTGCCACACCCTTTGATCTTGTTAACTTGGCCTTTTGACTGTATAAAATCAAGGGGTTTGAACCTTGTATGGTACTCACATTTTCTGAATGCATTTTAGCAAAGCTTTGCTGAAATAAACAGAGCAGTCTGCCAAATCTGTGAGTCCTGTCTGACTTTGACACTTCCCAGGGTGCCCTGGTGGCCACTCCAGCCTCAACCAAGATCACTCCTCTCCTTCCTCCCTCCCCGGAGCCTTTAGGGGTTGACTCTGGCCACAGTGTCTGTGCCAGTTCCAAGCCTGCCAGGCCAGAGCCAGCAGTCACTACCCCTGATCCAGTGGCCCCCAAACATGAGCCAGCAAAGACTGGCAGCCAGCCCTCCACCACTCGCCAGGAGCAGTCTGCCAGCTCCCAGGAGCCTGACAGGGGCTGGAGAAGGCGGGCGCCTTCCTGGTCCAGGGTGGAGATCATGGACCTTATTCAGGTTTGGGGGGATTGCCCCCAATGTCCATGATCTCTGCACTAGAGAGAGGAATGCGGCCGTCAATGGCAGGATAGCTGCCAGCGTGGCACTAAAGGCCACATGTGAACCCAGGAGCAAGTTTGCATGAAAATCAAGTTGGTCTGGAGAGCCCCCCAACCCTGAGCCTTGACCTTCCCCTCCCCTTTCTTCCCCTTGCTTCCTCCCCCCAAGTTTTCCCCCTTCCCTCTCCCCCCCCTCTCTTCTCCTCTCTCCCGCCTCCTTTCCCCAGTCTCACCAGAGTTTCATTCTCCCCCCTCTCCCCCGGGGTTTTGTTAAATAAAGATAGTTTGTGTTCATGAAAATACGTGTATTTTATTTGACATCAGGAAGGGGGCTTAGGGAGAGGTAAGTGGAAGGACGTGAGGGAGGAATGAGGCACAAGCCCCCAGTGGGGCAGACCAGAGAGGCTCTGAGGGCTCCTCAGGATGGAAGCTCTCCCGCAGAGCCTCCTGGATACTGACAGCCCCCTGATGGACCTCTCAGATGGCAGCCTGCAGAAAGTTCAGACAGGTCCGCAGCAACGCGTCCACGAAAAGCACCAGAGTGCCCAGGGGCAGCTCTGGCTTCACGTTGCAGAGTGCTGTGATGTCCCGAGTGAAGGCAACCAGAGCACACAGAGACAAAATGGTTTCCTGTCCCTCATGGAGGTAGGCAAGCAAGCAGGGAAACCTGAGAACTGGCTGTCCAGGGGGGTGCCTTTAAGCACAGGCCTCAGACAGCCTCAGGCAGCAGCCACACAAAGTAACTCCTGACCTGATGCCCTGCCGGACCTGATTCTGTCCGGCCTTAAATGCGATTCACCGTCCACTCAGTGTGGACGCGCTATTTCGAAATAGCAAAACGCTATTTCAAAATGCATTTTGTGTGTAGACGCGCTATTTCGAAATAAGATATTTTGAAATAATGCTGTAGTGTAGACATACTCTGAAAGAAGAAATCAGGCCCCTGAGTAATTGAAACAGATACTTCAAAGAGTTTAATTGGAAACATGTGCACAGTAAATACAAACACTATATTATTTACAGGGGAGGGTTATTTACAGGTGACTGTTTGTGAGACACAGCATGGCCAGCACCTGAGAAATAAACTTAAAGAGTCATCAGCATTTGTACAATGCCCCTTAATAAATATAATAATATGGGTTGGGATTAAGCTGCTGGATATGGAATGGAAAACAATCTCCAAAACAGGAAACACCACAAGATTAGGGGAACTCCTATTACCTAATATAGTGAATTATCAGAAAGTGTCAATTCAACAGGGGAAAACACTGATCCCCTTCCCATATTCAGCCATCACAGGAAGATTCTCTCCCCATTGAGAACCACAGACAATGATATCCCAGACCCCCTCAGCCTTTTACCCTCCTTTGCTAACTGTTGTCTGGTGACTCCTCATAGGCCCAGAACCCAGGAGGGCAAGAGTAAAGTGCTGAGAGAGACTAGAAACCTAACTATTCAGGAAACTTTTTCTATGAGGTGGAGGATCATAGCCTCTAAATTTGGAGGATGAATGATATCTGCTGAGTACCTTCTTTGAAGGGCAGAGTGTTCTGAACTCCCAATATCATCAGAGGGAGTTTGAGGACACTCAGCAACTTATGAGACTGGACAATACAAGCACAGTTAAAGGCCCTGGATATCTAAAGGAAATCACCAAAATCCACAGTTAGATGCTTAAATGCCAATTAAAGCCACCCTTAGTGAATTCCCCCGGCATGTGTAATCCCCTAAGTAGTATAAGGGCCCTACCATCAATCAAACGTTAGCCCTGCCCCCTGATCCCGGAAGTCCCGCCCCCTGACCGCCAGAATTCCCTTCTCCCCTGTCACCAGAAGTCCGGCCACTGGATGGTAGTACATCCGGGTCAAGAGGGACAGCTGACCGGGTGTCATGTGACCCCCGTTAGGCCCGTCCCCTGTCACCGGAAGTCCTGCCTTTGGGGGTAATACATCCGGGGTCAAGAGGGGCAGGTGACCGGAAGTAAGGAGTGTCATGTGACCCCTCTAAGGACTCGCCCCGCCTCCCTCAACCAATCAGGAAGGGTTTTTCCCCTGTAGGACCGCCCCGCGAACCGCTTTAACCAAGCGGGGGGGCAGTTCTGGGACCGGATGACCCGCCCCGCAGTGGGTTGTGTGACCCCTCTAAGAACTTGCCCCGCCTCCCTCCACCAATCAGGAGGGGGTTTTTCCCTGTAGGACCGCCCCGCGAACCCCTTTGACCAATCGGGGGGCAGTTTTGGGACCGGATGACCCACCCAGCAGTGGGTTGTGTGACCCCTCTAAGAACTCGCCCTGCCTCCCTCTACCAATCAGGAGGGGTTTTTTCCCTGTAGGACCACCCCACAAATCGCTTTGACCAATCCGGGGAGTGCAGTTCCGGGACCCGTTGACCAGACCGAAGACGGGTCGTGTGACCCCTCTAAGAGCTTCCCGTGACACCCTTTGCCAATCAGAGCATAGCACTTCCCCGTAAGTTCTAGCGCCACACAAAAGAGGCCATCTTGTTCCAAGAGCGCGTGTTTCAGAGAGCGTGCAAACGCTGAGCGGAAACATGGCTTCTTTCACCAACTTTGTTTTGGTGCCGAGAAGAAAGCGCTACATCAGCGACAGTTCCGAGGAGGAAGGAGAAGTTGAAGGGAGCCCTTTGACCCACCCGCTGATGGATACACCAATATCTGACACCGAAACCCAACCGCTCACGATGCAGCCAGACAAGCTAGATAGCCTGGAGGAAGAAGGTGCCCATGGCTCCCAGGAGTCGGACAAGACGCATGGAAAAGAAGCCAAATAGGTAAATGAAAGATCGAAGTTGGGGCATCATGGGGTTAGGAATCCGGGATTTTGTAAACTTTAAAAAAAAAATGACCAGAGCGTCTTACATTATTTCTTTCTGGCAATCTTTTGACAGCTTGACGATGCCTTTCTAGCTGACCGTCAGACCCAGGACAGCATTGCATCGGACGAGGAAGACGAACCGGGCCCACCTTGTTTTTGCTCAACACCGATACAAAGCATTGAAGAGAACGCCTAGGATGACGGCCATGAAGAATTCAGGAGGTGGCTGTGCATTGACCTAGTTGAGCCAGTGCCACATCATAAGCGTAAAAAAGTTATGCGCTCTATTGTACGCATTAGTGTTTATACCGTCCTTAGTCACTGTCTTAGGGAAAAGCTTTTTGAGGACTGTGAAGGTTGTGTCATAAATGCGCCAGCCCAGTGGTACCATGACTGTTTGACTTGGACTCCAGAGGGTATAAACTGCAAGCTCCAGGGCCTATGTGCTGAACTGTGTTTGGAAATCTTATTAAATACTGTTATTGCCGTAGGTCCGTGGTCCCCAACACGTTGCCCACGGGCGCTATGGCGCCCGCAGGGGCATTTGCATGCACCCGCCAGGTGCTCGGGGCTGACCTGGCCCTGGGCACATAGCGCGTGGCGCTTGCACGGGGGGGCGCGCCGGCCCCGGGCGCGCGGCGCTTGGCAGGGGGAGTGCCGGCCTCGGGCGCGCGGCGCGCGGCGGGGGGAGCGCCGGCCCCGGCCCCGGGCGCGTGGCGCTTGCGGGGGGAGCGCCGGCCCCGGGCGCGCGGCGCTTGGCGGAGATGAGCATTACTATGGGGTTCTGGATGTGAAAAAGTTGTTCGGAGCGAAAAATTATTGTGAGTTTTGCCACACAGTATACAGTCATGACCACTCTTGCAGGTATTGTTGCCGCCTCTGCTTGAGCGGAACGTGCTCAGAGAGCGTGGGTGTGCCGCTGCGGTGTCCTAGCTGTATCTTGGAACAAGATGGCCTCTTTTGTGTGGCGCTAGAACTTATGGGGAAATGCTATGCTCTGATTGACAGAGGGTGTCACGGGAAGCTCTTAGAGGGGTCACACGACCAGCTTCCGGTCTGGTCAACGGGTCCCAGAACTGCACCCCCCGAATGGTCAAAGCGATTTGTGGGGCGGTCCTACAGGGAAAAAAACCCTCCTGATTCGTAGAGGGAGGCAGGGTGAGTTCTTAGAGGGGTCACACGACCCACTTCTGGGCGGGTCATCCGTTCCCGGAACTGCCCCCCGATTGGTCAAAGCAGTTCACGAGGCGGTCCTACAGGGAAAAAACTCCTCCTGATTGGTGGAGGGAGGCGGGTTGAGTTCTTAGAGGGGTCACACGACCCACTTCTGGGCGGGTCATCCGTTCCTGGAACTGCCCTCCGATTGGTCAAAGCGGTTCGCGGGGCGTTCCTACGGGGAAAGCCCTTCCTGATTGGTAGAGGGAGGAGGGGCAAGTCCTTAGAGGGGTCACATGACACCCCTTACTTCCGGTCACCTGCCCCTCTTTACCCCGGATGTATTACCCCCAAGGGCGGGACTTCCGGTGACAGGGGACGGGCCTAACCGGGGTCACATGACATCCTTTTTTACTTCCGGTCACCTGTCCCTCTCGACCCGGATGTACTACCCTCCAGGGGCGGGACTGCCAGTGACAAGGGAGAAGGGACTTCCGGGGAGTCGGGGGGGGGGGGACTTCCAGGGTCAGGGGGCGGGGCTAATGTTTGATTGATGGTAGGGCCCTTATACTACTCCCCTACCCCATAGACAGCTAGCAGATATAGCGTTCAGTCTAGCTTCCCACCCAAGTATATGATGTGCAAGCTGGAAACAGAAGCAGGAGCTCTTTCTTCTATTTGTCTGTGCTTCATTCCCCGAGCACTCATCCAGGTCAGATGTCTCTTAGGACCTGAGTTGCCACCAGCTGGACAATGGGACTTGGGTCATTCTGTAGGACCTGGAGAGCTGGAATTACAGAGAATATGACTCACTTTTCATATAGTCACCTATGCCTGCAGTAGCTGGAGATTTAGTACCAGTGAGTACCAAGCTACAGAAGCTCTCTGTACAAACAAAGCTTTAGGTTCCTCCATTGGGATCCTTCCAAGCTCCAAACTGAGATGGAGGAGGGGGGAGAGGGGAGACCCTGACCCTACCAGAAACTCATCCAATTGGAAGGTGCTCCATTGACTCAATAGCTTCTGCTTTTAAGTTATTTTACATCTCCTGACAGAAATAAATCTGATGGTGTGGAGTTTGGGGTAGCAAAAAGTGGCTCCCAGGGAGCCGATGGAGCCCAAAGAGTGGATCACACAGGTTGGGAAGAGGCATTGCCAGGGTAGCCAGGAGATGCACTGACTTATATCACACTGGCTGCAGTTTCCTCCAGGTACGTCTACACCGCAAAGTTAATTCAAAATAACAGCTGTTATTTTGAATTAACTTTAATAGCATCTATACATGCAAACCGCTATTTCGAAATTAATTCGAAATAGCAGAGCGCTTAATTCAAATTTGGTAAACCTCATTCTACGAGGAGTAACACCAAATTTGAAATAGCTATTTCAAATTAAGTGCTGTGTAGACAATTAATTCAAAATAGGGGGCCTCCAGCCCTTCCCAGGGAGCCCTGGTGGCCACTCTGGGCACAACCAGGAAAACTTCCTCTCCTCTCCCCCTGGCCCCAGAGCCATTAAAGGGATAGACCCTGGCCCGTGCCAGATCCAAGCCTACCAGCCAAGAGCCAGCAGTGGCCACCGGGGCCCCTGAGCCAGTAGCCACAAAACGTGAGCCAGCAAGGCACTGGCAGCCAACCCTCCACTGCTCCTCAGGAGCAGTCTGCCAGCACCCAGGAGCCTGACAGGGGCTGGAGAAGGCGGGTGCCTTCCTGGTCCAGGGTGGAGATCATGGACCTTATTCAGGTTTGGGAGGGATGCCCCAGCATCCATGATCTCCGCACTAGACAGAGGAACACGGCCGTCAATGGCAGGATAGCTGCCAGCCTGGCCACCAAAGGCCACATGCGAACCCAGGAGCAGGTTTGCATGACAATCAAGTTGGTGCGGTGAGACCCCCAACCTTGGGCCCTGATCTTCCCTTCCCCCTTCTTCCCTTTGCTTCTCCCTTCCAACTTCCTCCTCCCAGGTTTCACCCTCCCCTCTCCCACCCACTCTATTCCTCTCTCCCACCTCCTTTTCCCAGTCTCCCCGGAGGTTCACCCTGTTGTTCAATAAACCCAGTTTCTATTTTTGAACATACATGTCTTTTATTTGACATCAGGAAGGGAGGCTAGGGAGGAGTAAGTAGATGGACGTGAGGGAGGAATGGGGCACGAGCCCCCGGTGGGGAGGACCGGGGTGGCTCTGAGGGCTCCTCGGGGTGGACACTCTCCTGCAGGGCCTCCTGGATCCTGACAGCCCCCCGATGGACTCCCCGGACGGTAGCCTGCAGCAAGTGCAGCTGGGCTGATGGCAACAACCCTACGAGACGCACCGGTGTGCCCAGGGGCAGCTCTGGCTCCATGTGGCCGAGTGCTGTGGTGTCCCGAGTGCAGGCACTCAGGGCACTCCAAGACAGGACTGCTTTGCTCTCCCTCATCGGGGTAGACAAGCGAGCGGGGAACCCTGAGAACTGTCTGTTCGGGGTGGGGGTAGGGTCCCGTGAAGCACGGAGCTCAGTTAGCCTGAGGCAGCAGCCCCACACACTATGTCCTAACCTGATGCCCTGCCAGCACTGGTTCCGGCCAGCCTGAACTTCGGTTCAGGGTCCACTCAGTGTGGACGCGCTATTTCAAAATAACAAAATGCTATTTTGAAATAGGTTTTGTGTATAGATGCATAATTCGAATTAGCTTAATTCAAATTAACTATTTCGAATTAAGTTAACTTGAATTAACGCTGTAGTGTAGACGTACCTCTTTCAGAGCAGACTAAAGCTGAATCTGTCCTTTGATGTGTGGCTGATGCACTTCACACCTGTGGTATCAGTTACTGCTTGCTTGTCAGCTAAATTTCTTTATAACTCACTAATGAATAGGATTTCACCTGTATTTGTTACTTACAGGTCAACAGATGTTCCATGTCCAGCCATTTCATATTCTTGGTGTCCGTATGTTCCAGGATGATGCCTAAATAAGCAGTGTAAAATAAACATCAATAAAAAACCTTCTCTTGTTAAGTGCAAGGTGATAACATTGGCCCTTTGGCTTCTATTGTGGGTCTAAGGTGAGCTGTAGGCAAGAAAATACTAGACAAGTTTAGCGTCCACACTGAAGAGAAGAAGAGAAAAAAATTAAGAATGTTTACATAAAACCTCATTTGCTTTAAACAATCTATGTTCCTCTTGCCACTGCTGTCAGTTAGTGGAGATATACTAGGATAGTGTATTAATCTAGTGGTGTGAACAAAGGGCTGGGGCCAGGAATAAGTGCGTACTAAGCAAGGATCTCACATGGATAAATTAATTAGGCCACAATGCTTGCCTGGCTTGCATGGGTGTGCTAAGGAAAGGATGGCACAGGGCCAAAGGGGAGGAATCTAGTGCTTCCTGGGCAAGGCAATCAGGAACCTGCAACAGCAGGCACTGTGTGGCGGTGGCCTGCCTACCTCCCAGTGATGAAGCACCAGTAAGGAACAGTCAACAACACTGAGCTTAGGTCTATAGTTTGAGTCCACACTAACTCGGACTACTAAAAATAGAGTGCAGGTCAGATGACAGAAGCAGTCGGAGGAGCTAGCCACCTTGAGAACAGACTTTTGGGTTTGGATGGGATCATCCTTGGAATAGTTAACCCCTCCTGCTACTCCTGCCACAGCTACTCTATTTTTAGCACACTAGTTTGATCGGAGAATAAACATACCCTACGTGACAGTGTGCCAGCCTCTGCTACTAAATGACTGCGCCATCTCAAAGCATTCTATTGCAAATTACAAATTCCTCCTAACACCACACTGGAGAAGTAGGAGAACATTAACATCTCCATTTATGCATGAGAAGTCACAGCACGGAGAGATTAATAGTAGCTCAGTGCTGCACACAGGGACTTTTTCTGTCTACCTCAAAGGGAATACCAAAAGGGACACGGCACACTTTCTCTCACCAGCTAACTTGGCTGCAACTGCCCGGATCTCTTCCCAGCTGCTGCAGAAGTATGTGATGGTGCTTTTGTAAAAGTTCTCCAGTAGCTCAGCCTTCTCTTTGGCCTAGAGAAAATCAGGGACACATGAGCTCTCTCTGGCTAGAAATGCCCTTTGACTGCCAACACATGCCTTTACAAACCACAAGTAAACAGTCTGTGTTCCTCTTGCCACTGCTGTCAGTTATTGGACTCACTCAGACTTTTTTTTTAATTTAAACAAGTAAATAAAAGAAAGGACAGGAGGCTGTGTAGAAGTGGGGAAAGTGGGAATCTATGGCAGATTTACATTCCTCTCACCCTCAGTCCTGTATCCCACTCTAATAGGGTACGTCTACACTACAACGTTAATTCGAACTAACTTAGTTCGAATTACTTAATTCGAACTAAGCTAATTAAAACTAACGGATCTAGACTAAAAAACTAGCTCGAATTAGCGTTTTACTAATTCGAACTAGCATGTCCACATTAAGTGGACCCTGAACCGGGCTTAAGGATGGCCGGAAGCAGTGCCGGCAGGACATCAGAGGAGGACTAAGAGCGTGGAGATGCTGTCTCAGGCTAGCCGAGGGCTGTGCTTAAAGGGTCCCAACCCCCACGCCGGACAGACAGTTCTCAGGGGTGCCCCGCTTGCAAAGCAGTCTTGGCTTGGAGTGCCCGGAGTGCCCACACTGGGCACATCACAGCACTTGGCCATCAGACCGGCTGCACTTGCCGCAGCCTGCCATCTGGGGAGATGGGGCAATTGGGGGGCTGCAGGAGAGCTTCCACCACAAAAGCCCGCAGAGCCAGGCCCAGTCCTCCCCATCGGGGGCGCGTACCCCATTCCGCCCTCAACTCCTTCCACTTACCCTTCCCTAGCCCCTCTTCTTGATGTACAAAATAAAGGACAATTGTGTTCAAAAATGGAATCTGTCTTTATTGAACAAAACTGGGGGAGACTGGGAAAAGGGGGTGGGAGAGGGGAAGAGAGAGGGTGGCAGAGGGGAGGGCAACTAAAATGATCAGGGGTTGGGAACAGGTCTCATATGAAGAGAGGCTAAAGAGACTGGGACTTTTCAGCTTAGAAAAGAGGAGACGGAGGGGGGACAGGATAGAGGTCTCTAAAACCAGGAGTTGGGTGGAGAGGGTGCATACAGAAAAGTTCTTCATTAGTTCCCATAAAGAAGGACTAGAGGACACCAAAGGAAAGGAATGGGTAACAGGCTTCAAACTAGTAACAGAAAGTTGTTCTTCACAAAGCACAGAGTCAACCTGTGGAACTCCTTGCTGCAGGAGGCTGTGAAGGCTACAACTAGAACAGAGTTTAAAGGGAAGTGAGATCAAGCCATGGAGGTTGGGTCCATGGAGTGGTATTAGCCAGGGGGTAGGAGTGGTGTCCCTGCCCAAAGTTTGTGGAAGGCTGGAGAGGGATGGCACGAGACAAATGGCTTGGTCACTGTCTTCGGTCCATCCCCTCCAGGGTCCCTAGGGTTGGCCGCTGTCGGCAGACAGGCTACTCGGATAGATGAACCTTTGTTCTGACCCAGGATGGCCATTGTAAGCTCAGGGCTCAGGGTCGGGGGTCTCAGTGGACCACCTTGATTTTCATGCACTCCTGCTCCTGGGTGGCCAGGCTGGCAGCTCTCCTGCCCTAGCCGGCCACCTTCCTGTGCCTAGTGCGGAGATCGTGGACGAGGTCCACGATGTCCGCACTAGCCCAGGAGGGAGCCCGCCTTTTGCGGTCCCGGGCAAGCTCCCAGGACCCGCCAGCCTGGTCCCGGGAAGAGGGGGAGGGCTGGGGGGCATCGGGTGGGTGGCTCGATCCGCACCAGGTGCAGGGTCTGCCTGCTGGGTGCTGGCAGGCTTGCACCTGGCATGGGCACCGTAGCCATCCCGTGCCCCTTTAAGGGGTCCGGGGCCGGGAGGGGGGCATACGAGTTTCCCTGGTGTTGGCCGGAGTGGCCACCAGGGAAACCTGGGGAGGGCTAGCCTCCCACTAGTTCGCATTAAGGGGCTACACAGCCCTTAATTCGAACTAGTAAGTTTGAACTAGGCTTAAGCCTCGTGGAATGAGGATTACCTAGTTCGAACTAAGCGCTCCGTTAGTTCGAATTAAATTCAAACTAACGGAGCGCTAGTGTAGCGCCTATGAAAGTTAGTTCGAACTAACGTCCGTTAGTTCAAACTAACTTTGTAGCGTAGACATACCCATAGATACTTCCATTGCCCATCACACATTCCCCCTGCTTCTACACCACAAGCCTATGCTGTCAATAATCTCATATAATTCTATAGGTCACTCACAAGGTGTCTGCAGATATCCATCTGGAGCTCCTCAGGGTTCAGCTCGGTTCTCCAACTAAGATGCTCATTAAGTATAGTTTGGAGCCTCTTCAGTCCCAAAAATGGGGCACAGAGATGAAATGTAGCTCTGCACTCCTGAAAAAGAGGGTTGCACCATTGAATTGTTCCATAACACGTATTGTGCTCATTCAAATGGAACTCATGTCCTTTACTGCTCATCTACCCCAAGAATAAAAGGGATTCCCCTGAAGTAATAGACAGAAAATATGCCAGCATGACTTTAATAGGGGGAAAGGGATTCTACTTCTGGAGTATTGCATCCAATTCTGGGCACCCCATTACTTAAAAAATGTTGATACATTGGAGAAAGTCCAACGGAGGGCAACAAAAATGATTAGGAGGCTGGAACACATGATTTACAAGGAGAGGCTGAGGGATTTGGGATTATTTAGTCTTCAGAAGAGAAGAGTGAGGGGAGCTTTGATAGAAGGCTTTAACTACCTGAAGGGGGATTTCAAAGAGGATGGAGAGAGGCTGTTCTCAGTGGTACTAGATGACTGAATGAGGAGCAATGGTCTCAAGTTACAGTGGGGGAGGTCTAGGTTGGATATTCAGAAAAACTATTTTACTAGGAAGGTGGTGAAGCACTGGAATGGGTTACCTAGGGAGGCAACGGAACCTCTAAATCTAGAGTTTTCAAGTCCTAGCTTGACAAAGCCCTGGCTGGGATTGTTTAGTTGAGGCTGGTCCTGTTTTGGGCAGGAGGTTGGACTCAGTGACCTCCTGAGGTCTCCTCCAAACCTATGGTTCTATGATTTTATAATACTGAAAACTGGAGATAGCAGCAATGTTTTTTCAGAACGGATGTAGCTATGAAAGCTGCTTCACTAGGCATAGCTGTGGTCTTTCCTCTGTTGTGGGGAGGCAGGAACGTGGGGTGCAGAGATAGGCAGGAATGAACTCTTGGGATCAGACCCATGACCTATCCTGAACTCCAGTGAGACAACCCTGGCTGCTAAGGACCAGCCTGTCTGGGATTAACTCAAAAGGAGGGCAATGAACTGAGGGAAGAATTTAGGTCTCCACTGCAGGAAGGAATAGCAGAGCTCCCCTGGCATCAGGAGGAAGATTCTTTTTGCTTAGTAATTAAGTCACTGTCATTCTTACCATTGAAACCTCAGGGCTTGGATCTTGCAGGTGCAGCAGAAGCGTGACCCAGCTCTGTCTAACCTGCTTGGCAAAATAGTCCTTCCATTTTCTCTTTGCAGAGCCGGCCAGGATACCAAAAAGGACAAAGGCCAATGCACGAAGAGTGTTGTCCTCCTATAGCCAAGAAAGCCACAGAGGTTGGTAACGAAGAGATAACCACATCATGTATCTAGCACAGCTGTCTCTTCTACATTAGGGTAGAGTGATTCCAATGACAGAAGTTTAAAAGAACTGGAATTAATCAAGTTTGGGCCAAATGTGTTGATTCATCAAAATACTTTGAAGACAGTTCAATTTTGACAAAATTCTTCCAGAAGCCAAGTAGGGGTACTTGGTCAGCTTCTTGGTGACCCATCTAGCAGGCTGACTGGGATCTTGGGCTTCCTGGCCCTCACCTTCAGAACAGCCTGTCTGGCAGGCTGACAAGGAGCCAGGAAATGTGCACCCTGGCACCTCTAATTCCCAGTGTTTCCAGGTTCCCTGTCTCCAGCATAGTCTGCCAGTAGACTGCCCTCAGGCAAGGCTCCCAGTAGAGCTGGGTTGAGAATAGTATTACTGTTTCACAAAGAGTTTTGAAATTTGGGCTGGGGGGTGTGTCCCCCAAATAGGAATAAAACCAAAATTTGAAATCTCAAACTTCTCTGCAAAATGGAATAATTTCAACCATCTGACGTAAAAATCGTATGGAGCAGGCCCAAAACAGTCTATTACACCCTGTATGCTCATTTTCCTTGTTATGCAGCTACCTAATCTAGTATTCATACTTCCTTTGCCATTCTCATTGGAAATAAAGATGAACAGAAGGGTGAGACTGAAGGAGCAGGGATGGCATCCTCATTTTCTTAATTCTCTGCTCCTCCATAAAACACATCTCTTCCCTAAGGCCTAAAATCACTTCATTCTGACATGAACAATGCCCAGTGAGGACACATCATGCATTGTAAATGGAGCCTCATCAATGTCAGCTGAACTGGGGTTGAAGGCTTCTGTTCACGTACATTATCGAAGTACTTCCGGATCTGTGTGGTGAGGTCTCTGAAGGAAGAACCTATGTCCTTCCCTTTCAGCTCCTTTAGGACTTTGGCCAGTGCCTTCATGCTTTCGACGACTTCAGAACTGAAAGTGTCTTCTAAAGTCCTGATCAGTGCCTCCAGAAGAAACTTCTTGTACTTTTTCACCTGTTCAGACGTATGACATTAAAAAACACTTTCCACTAACCACATTTCTAATATGTTTTTTTAGCAATTATGAAGCAGTGGGAATTTCATCTGCCCCCTAGTGACCTATAGCTATATTTTACATCAGGTACTAGCTACAATAAGCCAAACTCTGTGCCATATTACACCTATGTAACCCTATTAGATTTCTAATTACTTAGATTTGAAGGCCAAAAGGGACCATTGTGATCATTCAGTCTGACCTCCTTCACAACACAGAACCTCCCCAAAATAATGTCTGTTTGACTAGAGCACCTCTTTTAGAAAAACAGCCCATCTTGTTTTTAAAGTTGCTACTGATAGAGACCCCACCACAACCCTTGGTAAATGGTTCCAATGATTAAAATTACCATTAAAATGTATGCCTTACTAGCAGTCTGAATTAGTTTAGCTTCATTCCCCGCCCCCCCCCCCCCCCATTGAATCTAAAGGCACATTTTCTAGCCCTTTGAAAATTCTTGTGACTCTTCTCCAATTTATCAGCATCCTTCTTGAATTGCAGGCATGATCCTGACATAGTATTCTAGCAGTTCTCACACCAGTGCCATAAGCAGAGGTAAAATAACTTCTTTATTCTTATTCAGAATCCCTCTGTCTATGCCTCCGAGGATCACCTCAGCTCTTTTGGTCACAGCTTTGTACTGGGCGCTTACGTTCAGCTGATTATCTATCATGATTTGAGTTTTTTAGTGTCTCTGTTTCCTGGAATAGAATCTCTCATCTTGGAAATAAAGCCTACACTCTTCATTCCTGGGAGTATACATTTACATATGATCATATTAAGTCCATATTGTTTCCTTATGCCCAGCTTACCAAGGGAACAAACCTGCTGTGTATTGACTGCAAAGAGGTTACAGGGGTATGAGAGAGCAGAAGTTGGCCTAGTGCATTGTGCATGGCCTCTGTAAATCCTGAGCAATTGTTTCCTTTAGTTTCTCTAGTTATGCTGCATTGTATTCAGTATTCTATCTTACCTTCTCAGGTGCCCCATAGACTAAATTGCCTAGGCCTCTTACAGCCATTTGACGGACAATGCTGTTATTGTCCCGTGACCTTTCTTCTAATATATGTAAGGCAGACTTAAGGGTCTTCTTCTCCCTGAGTATGGGATCAGTCATTAGCTGAAATAAAATCAACATGTCCATTAGCTCTAATCTGTTCATTAAGATAGCGAATATAATTTGAGGAGACACGTAATACACTGTAATTTATTATTCTATATGAATGAGTACTGTGTTAAAAACATGGATTTTTTCCTTTTAGGCACTATAATGGGGGATTGCTCATCCCTTGAAAGCCTCTCAGTGACTGCATTTGATACCACAGTCCTTTTCTCGCCCAGGTGCATCCTGCCAGTCGATCTTAGTGAGTCTTCCATGGCTCAGCCCTCTGGCCAAGTCCCAAAGTCCAAACAAATGCCTTTTAGGTCCTGTTGCCCTCACTAGGGTCTTCAGCCCCAACTCTGGACCCTTTATATTCTGTTCTTTGTTCAACCTCTCCATAAGCCTTGTCCCCTTCATCGGGTTTATGCCACTGGGGAACCTGGGCCTGCCCACTACTCTTGGTTCCAACCTAGAAATAGCAGCGAGTCATTGCTTCATTTCAGTTGATTGCTACTTTTTCCTTGGGTTCTTCCTATGGGGCCACTTTCAGTTTCTCCCTCGAATTATATGTTGAAGGCTCGTAAGGACTCTCTCTCTGCAAATTCAGCTTCAGAAAATGCTGCCTGAAATAAACCCCTGTGAATTGGTTTGGCCAGAGAATAGCATCCTTTCTTGGCCCTCCACTTCCTGAAAGGAACTGACCTAATAAAGCCCTGTAGCTCCATAGATCTGAGCCAGCTGGGCTCTGATTGGCAGCTTTCATGAGGCCTCTCTAGGCAGACCTTGAAAACCCACGTTTGTGACTCCTTTCCTAGGTGGGGTGTAGAAAGATTTGGGGGCACAAACAGATTCCTAGAACCACCAGATGAGCCTCTAAAATAGCGACTTAGCGTAAATGTGAAATATGACACAGACGTTATAGCAAGGCTGTGGAGAGGGAGGATGCTCCAGTGGTCAGCAGCCTAGGACTTAGGAGGTTCCAGTTCAATTTCCTGCACCCTCAAAGACTTCCTAGATGATGTTGGGCAAGTCACTTAGGCCTTCTGTGCATCAGTTTCCTGTTTGCAAAATGGGACTAATAGTGTTTCCCTGCCTCACAGGGGTGTTGTAGGGATACATACTTTTAAAGAGTTTTGAGGCACTCAGATACTACATTCTCATTTTGAAGTACTCAGATAATACAAGTTTCTAAAAGGATGTTTTAAGGAAGATGGAGAAAAATTGTTCTCCTTGGCCTCTAAGGATAGGATAAGAAGCCATGAGCTTAAATTACATCAGGGGAAGTTTAGGTTGGACAGCAGGAAAAACGTCCTGCCTGTCAGGGTGGTTAAACCCTGCAATAAATTGCCTCAGGAGGTTGTGGAATTTGCATCACTAGAAATATTTAAGAGCAGGTTAGACAAACACCTGTCAGGGATGATCTAGACTGTGCTTGGTCCTGCCGTGATGGCTGGGGATTGGACTCGAAGACCTCTCAAGATCCCTTCCAGTTCTAATGATCTATGAATCTATTATTCTACATTCATGAGAATCTAAGATAGATGTTAATGTATTTGTATGTTGCTTATTTTATAGTATTAGGACACTAGATTCATTTAGAAGATTTGCTGAGCTAGACCAAAATCAGGAGCTGTTGGTCAGTATTAGCCCTAGGAATTGTCAGAAAAGGTCTAGTAATTCAAATTCTATGGCTACATCTACATTGGCATGATTTTGCGCAAAAGCAGCTGCCTGTCTACACTGGTGGGGAGTTCTTGCACAAGAACACTGACATTCTAATGTCTAAAATCAGTGCTTCTTGCACAAAACCTATGATGCTCCCGCTCAGGAAAAAGCCCTCCTGTGCAACTGTTCTTGCGCAAGAGGCCAGTGTAGACAGGCCACATTAATTTCTTGTGCAAGAAAGCCCAATGGCTAAAATGGCCATCGGAGCTTTCTTTCGCAAGAGAGCGTCTATTCTGGCACGGATGAGTTTGCAGAAAAGCGCCTCTTAGCGCAACAGCACATGCCAGTGTAGACGCTCTCTTGCGCAAATATTCTAACGCAAAAACTCTTGCGTTAAAAGTATGGGTATGTCTACAGTACAAAGTTAATTCAAACTAACAGCCGTTAGTTCGAATGAACTTTAATAGCGGCTATACATACAAACTGCTAGTTCGAATTTAAATCGAACTAGCGGAGCGCTTAATTTGAACTAGGTAAACCTCATTCTACGAGGAGTAACGCCTCGTTCGAATTGTGTAGTTCAAATTAAGGGCTGTGTAGCCACTTAATTCGAACTAGTTGGAGGCTAACCCTAATCAGGTTGCCCTGATGGCCACTCTGGGCCAAACCAGGGAAACTTTTCTGCCCCTCTCCCAGCCCCAGAGCCCTTAAAGGGGCATGGTCTGGCTACAGTGCCTGTGCCAGTGGCAAGCCTGCCAGCACCCAGCCAGCAGACCCTGCACCTGGCATGGCATGAGCCAGCCACCCGCTGCCACCCAGCCCTCCGCCTCTTCCCAGGACCAGGCTGGCGGCTCCTAGGAGCCTGCCCAGGGCCACAAGAGGCAGGCGCCTGCCTGGTCTAGTGCAGAGATTGTGGACATTATCGAGGTTTGGGGGGAGGCCTCCAGCGTCCACGACCTCCACACTAGGCACAGGAATGCAGCCGTCTAGGGCAGGATAGCTGCCAGCCTGGCCACCAAAGGCCACATCCAAACCCAGGAGCAGGTTTGCATGAAAATCAAGTTGTTCCAGTGAGACCCCCGACCCTGAGCCCTGCGCTTAGTACATAAGAACATAAGAATGGCCGTACTGGGTCAGACCAAAGGTCCATCTAGTCCAGTAGCCTGTCTGCCGACAGCGGCCAACACCAGGTACCCCAGAGGGGATGGACCGAAGACAATGACCAAGCCATTTGTCTCGTGCCATCCATCTTCAGCCTTCCACAAACAGAGGCCAGGGACACCATTCCTACCCCCTGGCTAATAGCACTCCACGGACCCAACCTCCATGAATTTATCTAACTTCTCTTTAAACTCTGTTATAGTTCTAGGCTTCAAAGCCTCCTGTGGCAAGGAGTTCCACAGGTTGACTATAAGAAGAACTTTGTGTGAAGAAGAACTTTCTTTTATTAGTTTTAAACCTGATGTCCATTCATTTCATTTGGTGTCCTCTAGTCCTTATATTATGGGAACTAATGAAGAACTTTTCTTTATGCACCCTCTCCACACCACTCATGATTTTATAGACCTCTATCATATCCCCCCTCAGTCTCCTCTTTTCTAAGCTGAAAAGTCGCAATCTCTGTAGCCTCTCTTCATATGGGACCTGTTCCAAACCCCTAATCATTGTACTTGCCCTTTTCTGAACCCTTTCCAAGGCCATATCGTTTTTGAGGTGAGAAGACCACATCTGTACACAGTTCTGAAGATATGGCGTACCATAGTTTTATACTTCCCCTCCTCCTTCTTCCCCTGGCTTCCCCCTTCCAGCTCCCTCCTCCCAGGTTTCCACCTCCCCTCTCCCACCCTCTTTCTTCCCCTCTCCCACCTCCTTTTCCCAGTCCCCCAGAGGTTAATCCCCTCCGCCCCCAGTTTTGTTAAATAAAGAGAGTTTCTATTTTTGAACACATGTCCTTTATTTTTTACATCAGGAAGAGGGGGCTCGGGAAGGGTAAGTGGAAGGAGGTGAGGGAGGAATGGGGCACGAGCCCCCGATGGGGAGGACTGGGGTGGCTCTGCGGGCTCCTCGGGGTGGAAGCTTTCCTGTAGGGCCTCCTGGATCCTGATAGCCCCCTGATTGACCTCCCCCAGATGGCAGCCTGCGGCAAGTGCAGCCGGGCTGATGGTCGAGTGCTGAAATGTGCCGAGTGTGGGCATTCAGGGCACTCCAAGACAGGACTGCTTTGAAGTCCCCATCGAGTTAGACATGCAAGCGGGGAATCCTGAGAACTGTCTGTCCGGGGTGGGGGTCAGGTCTTTTTAAGCACAGCCCTCGGCTAGCCTGAGGAAGCAGCTCCACACCTTAAGTCCTAACCTGATGCCCTGACGGCACTGGTTCTGGCCAGCCTTAACTTCGGTTCAGGGTCCACTCAATGTGGACATGCTATTTCGAATTAGCAAAATGCTCATTCGAATTAGTTTTTAGGTCTAAATGTACTCATTCGAATTAGCTTATTTCAAATTAACTAATTTGAATTAAGTTAATTCGAATTAGTGCTGTAGTGTAGACATACCCTATTTGCGCAAAATCTTGCCAATGTAGACGTAGCCTATCTATATCTTGCTCACTCTCTCTTAACCAGCAACTAGAATAGGCAGCTAGGCTAGGCTAGTATAGGCCCCAAAAATAACAAAGAGAAAATGATTAAGAAAGGTGTAATGAAGTTCCTTATGAGATTTCCTTATAAAGGACACATTCTACTATCTAAAATGAATTCCTATGAACTGAACTGTACAATTCCTCAGAGAAAGGTAAACAACAGATAACAGCCTAATGGTGGAACTGCTCATACCTGAGCAAAGAAAGCTGTGCTGGTGACTCGCTGCTTTTCTGATGGGGAATTTACCCAGGGAAGGAGGCTCTGTATGATCTCCACTGTTATTAGTCCAGATCTTTGCAGAACCCTGGAAGACAAAAGGAACCACTTATGGGGCAGACTGTGCACTTCAAAAGCTTAGCTGCTATGACCATACAACTCTAAAACCTACGCATGGAAGCTCTGTGTTTCTCACCCAGGGCACCCCGCACAAAGCTATACCTGAAAGTTCCCTGTCAGTCACTCTATTTGTTGCCGATCCCTGAGGATGAAGTGCTGTCTCCTAGATCTCTTACCTCACCAGCAAACACACCCCCTCGTGGTGAGTCTGCGGATTTTCAAGAAGCATCCAAGTTTTCTGCTTCCAGAGAGTTTGTATCAGCTTCTCATTCATAGCCTTGAGAAGCACAGCCTCTAATGCTTCAATAGAAAGCCTGGGGGAAAAGAGGCACAGAACTGTAGTAACCAATAGAAAGGCACAGCCTAAGCAGTCAGGAAACCCCAGTTACTTGTCAGGTCTGTTGTTCATTGACAGTTCATCCATTGACAGTATCCTGGGGACCACTGTTTTTGGAAGGACTTAATTCCCAGGAGGTATTTCAGTCTCATACATCTCATATTACTAGTGTTGCTATGGACAACATTTTGCAGTCACTTTCTCCTATCTGCAAGGTGTATGGGCACTAGCACAGTACAGTAATATGGAAAAAATTCACAATCAGACCCCAAAAGCTGGGACACAGAGAGATTAGTGATCACTAATGGATATTTTGGGGCCCTATGTCCAGCGAGATGTGACAGGGTGCTGAGAGCTTGTACTTGGGGTCAGCACTCTGGTAACTACTAGTACTAATTAGCTTCCCCAGAGAAAGCCTAATTGGATAGAAATGTACCTGATTGCCTGGCTAGAGTGGGGCTATAGAATCAACAAACCTATTCTCCCATGAATAAGGAATCTGCCTAAAGGGACATCCACAGGAGTGTTTGAGGGAAACAGAGAGCAAAAGAGACAAAATGCTAGAGGCATCTAGATAGACTTATGTGTAGTGCTGGGGAGGAGCCGGTGGTCGTGGTACATGTAGGTCTCAATGACATAGGGAAGGGTAGGAGAGATGTCCTGGAGGCCAAATTTAGGTTGCTAGGAAAGAGACTGAAATCCAGGACCTCTATGGTGGCATTCTTGGAAATGCTTCCAGTTCCATGCGCAGGACCAGGTAGGCAGGCAAAGCTTCAGAGTCTCAATGCGTGGATGAGACGATGGTGTAGGGAAGAGGGGTTTGGATTTATCAAGAACTGGGGACACTTTTGGGAGAGGGGGAGCCTATACAGGAAGGATGGGCTCCACCTAAACCAGGGTGGAACCAGACTACTGGCACTAAACATTTAAAAGGCTGTAGAGCAGTTTTTAAACTAAGAGATGGGGGAAAGCCGATTGGTGGGGAGAGGCACGTAAATCGCAGGGAGACTTCTCTTAGAGGAGAATCTGTTGATAGAGATTCTCTAAGCTGTAGTCAGAAAGAGAGGACAAAGAGACTGAGGCCTGAGGAGGCCTAGATAGTAGTGTTTGTGTTGCCAGAGCTTGGTGGTTTCAGGGAACTGACCTATAGCAAGCACAAAGAAGACTTTCTCATATTAAAAGCAGGTGATGGTAAGGTGCCTCATAACCCTGAGAACTCCTGGGGAGTGTCACACAAATGTACTGGGATTCTCTTTGTTTTGCTCCCTTTCTTCTAATTACCTGCAAGGGTTGCCCTCACATAGTTGTTGTCCTTTTCTAAATAACCTCCTTCGGCGTCTCATCCTGGGCAAAGGCATCTTTTGTCCTAGGGTTTGGCTGATCTGCTGCAGAAGAACAGTGAACAACTCCGGGAACAGCTCCTGCACAGTTTTGCTCAACTGCAATGCTGACACCACTTCGAAGATGGCACATGTTGCCTGAAAGGAGAGCATGGTAAAAGAAGAGGTCTCTTCCTAACACTATCACACGCTCTCCCCTTCTGATACCTGCTGGACTAAATTCTCACTCCTGTCACTAACTTGATGAATGACCGAGAGCAATTCACTCCATGTGTGCCTTAGCGTCCCATAGCTGTAAAAATGTGTAGGACCTATCAAGGCATGTTATGAGTTGCACAAAACATTTGCAAAGCACTGTAAGAAATCTGATTCAAAGACTTTCTAATTGCCAGATATTATTAAGTGAATCAGCCACATACTCTAAATCTGCCACAGAAAGCACAGCTGGAATCCAGGAAACAGTACTTCAGAAAAGAAGTGCCCAGATGACAATATTATACCACTCATCTAGCTTTCCATCAGCATGTTTGTCACAAAGCAGAGAAATACATGTCTGTCGTCTAACTTACTGTGAGAGGTGCAGCAGCTGCTAAATGCAGGTCAGTTTCTGTCTCTGAGGTCATGCTTCCTTCTTGGCTTGTTGGAGTCTTTATTCTTTCTATTAGGACCTTCAGGACTTGAGGGGCGAGCAAGGGATCTGTCCCCAGAGATCTCCACAGCTCAGTGGTGTTACTGCAATTTAACATAGGTTATATGTGACCCCTGGAGACTTTTGTGGCTCTGACTATATGCATCATATTCAAGTAAAGAACACATTTTCTCCTTGACTATGATCAGGGCTCACCAGCCGCGCTGTCCGGCGATCTGCGCATGCACAGATCGCCCGAACCCGGCTCTTCCAGGTTACAATCTACACGCCATGGATGAGTAGATTGTATTATTTGTCAAGCCCTGCCTATGATGAGCAAGTTCAGAGTGCTGTCCTCCTTATATGGTCCTCATGTTTTACATATTGAGTTTCTAGTTACAGAACTAAGTTAAGTTACATTTCAGGTTACATTTCTACAGTGCATGACTATTTTGGGATCCTGGAGGTATCCCGAAATACCTACCCCACATTTACAGAAGCAGCCCGTTATTTTGAAATATTTTTCAAAATAATGGGCACACTATTTTGCCATCCCAATAAACTTTGTTGCATGAGGGATAAGGGATGGCTTGAAATAGCACATTATTTCGACATTTGGTGCTGTGTCGAAGCGCCACATTTCAAAATAGGCTATGCAAAATATGATACGCAATTTGCGGAGTGCAAATTGTGCATCTTATTTCAAGTTTAGGGTGCTGTATAGACACAACCCTAGCCTTACTGCACCATAACCATTAATGCTAGACTTCAGAAGGAAAGGACACAGAGCTCTAATCACAGTTCCTGTTTTCCTACTTCTCAGTAGATATGGAATCATGAGCATATGATGCCCAAAGATCTAGGGCCTGGGAGACAAGTTGAAGAAAGAAAAATGATCTTCCTACTAACTGGATGTACAACTATGAGAACAAATATTTGTGGCTAGCCCATGACCTCTTCACAAATGGCATTCCCTGGCCTCTATTTGCCAGAATGGGCATGTTCTGTTCACTCCCTATGGGGCACCTGGCATTGGCCACTGTCTGAAGACAGGATCCTGGGCTAGATGGACATTTGGTCTGACCCACTACAGCCGTTCTTATGTTCTTAGATTCCAGCACAGATGACTGATAATTCAGCTAGGGATGTTTGAATGAAATGATAGATATGCTTACCGCCCTGTCTTTAAGTACCAAGAATGACAACTCCATTCCAGCAGCCATACCCTTCCTGATACCAAAAGCCTGGTGCCCTATCCTTGCTAATCAGCCAGGAATTTGGATTTGAAGCTTTCATGCTACCAGAAAACGAACAGTCACTGGCAATTTCCAGGGTGATGTTAGTTCAGGGGTCTGGAGAGGCAAAAGTCCACTCCAGTGATGCCAGTAAAGGGAAGTCTTTAGGATGCCAAAGCAACTATTAATTAATGGAAACAGAATGAAACTTAATTTCTCCCTGCACCCACCTTGACATGGTCTTGGACCTTTCTGCAGAAAGACCCAAGCTATTAACCTTTAGGAATTATCTCAACCTGTCTGTGGCTTAAATGAAGCCTTACATCTTCCAGTGAAGCTGTGGGATCCATGGTTACCAAAATGAACACTGTAAGGAGCAGTATATACCTGTCCATCGGCAGACGTTTGGTGAGGAGGCTGAAGATCACTGCCTCTAGGTGATGGTGGGCTAGAATGGACACTGCCTCCACCAGGAACTGCCTCAAGCTACCCTGCTTGATGGTAGGCATATGAATGTATATTCTCCTCAGGATAGCTGGCACCTGGACAGAATAAAACCAGAAAAAATGTCCCTTTTCCATTCTCTGCATTCATTCTGCAGAGCCAAAACCTTTATTTAGTCGTTTAGCAATTTGCTGTTCTTGTAGAAATTCCTCCCTTCAAAAAACAAGTATTTAGACATGGCTGCATAGATTTAATCCACAAAAATTATGCATATCTCTGCCCATACCTGGCTGCAACACCGGGTTAAGACATGCTGAGGCCCTAAGCTATGTCAAGTTAAAGAGGCCTCATTGCATTTCCAAAAAAACATGTATTATTCTAACAGAAAGGACAATGAAAAGAGAAATAATAAAGTTATCTGTCTATCTATCTATCTATCTATCTATCTATCTATCTATCTATCTATCTATCTATCTATCTATCTATCTATCTATCTATCTATCTATCTATCTATACATAGGCAAAGAGGCAAGTAAAAACTAGTAATTTGGGGGTATTTTTAGAGACCCCTCATTATCTGAGGCCCGAAGATGTAGTTCACTTAGCTTGTCTCTTGGGGCCGGATATTCTCTTTTTGCATTTTACTCGGAGTCTAATTTTTCCAAGCCTTTCATGGCTGGAAACTGTGACAACAAGATAGACAACTAATCAAGCATCTTCCTTTTCCCTTGGGGTACGGCTACACTAGCTCGTTAGTTCGAGCTAGGTAGGGTAATGAGGGCAAGCGGAGTTGCAAATGAAGCCCAGGATTTAAATATCCCAGGCTTCATTTGCATGTTCCCGGGTGCTGCCATTTTAAAATCCTCCTTAATCTGAACTCCGTGCCCGCGGCTACACGCGGCACGGAGTAGGTAGTTCTAATTAAAGATCCTAATTCCATGAGGAGTAACGGTAGTTCGAATTAGGATCTTTAATTTGAACTACCTAGTCCATGCCGCATGTAGCCGCGGGCACGGAGTTTGGAGTAAGGGGGATTTAAAAATGGTGGCGCCAGGGAACATGCAAATGAAGCCCGGGATATTTAAATCTCGGGCTTCATTTGCAACTCCGCTTGCCCTCATTACCCTACCGAGCTCGAACTAACGAGCTAGTGCAGATGTACCGTTAGATTATCTCTGTCTTCTGCTGTTGATTCCCCCATTGCCTGACTCAGGATAGGAACACAGATGGAATTAACTTCCAATCCCAGGGGGAGAAACAGCAAGACTTGTGTTCACTGCAAATGATGGCAAAGACCTGAAAGCCTGCAGGTTAGCCAGAAAAACCTCTCCAGCTTCTATTTTACCTCATCCAGCATGGCACCTCCACACTCCTTCAGGATGATCTTCATCCACAGACCGGCTGCTGTGGCACAGGAGGGGCTAGCAGACCGCATACCATCCAGTATGGCCTCAATAAAATCTGTGGCTTGTTCAGAGGGAAAGTACTTACTAACCACCTGTGGACAGATCAAAAACAGGAAAGATTGCAATGATAGTCGGCTCCAGTACTTTTAAGAAAGGAGGCCTAAGAGCTGTATTGGAAAATAATGTATTCATCAGCAAATTGCTAATTGGGCTCATATCTGGCAAGGCAGTTGCAATTAAAATTTTCTCTGTAATCTTTCTAGCTACCACATCTCTATTCTACACTAATAATATCAGGTTAGATCTTAGGTTGTACAGTTAGCACAACATTGTATGGGACAAACAGGATGTAAATTTCCAGTTTATATACTATTATGTACATGACATCTTTTCACAAAATATAAAAATATGCAAAGAGATGCATGCACACAAATATAGGTTCAGGTAAACACACAAGGTGCCAAGACTGGTTTCTCAGCTTGATGTCCCGCTCACATATTTTCCCCCGGATGCATGGATGGATGGATGGATGGATGGATGGATGTGCGCGCGCACATGCATGGGCATGTTCATGCAACTGTCTGGAATCTGTTTGTTTTTTACATGGCATTCATAGCATATACCTATGAAAAGCATGTTACTGATTACCCATGAATGCCTCACTCCCATAGCTCGCTCCAAGTGTGGAAAGACATCACAAAAGCATAAAACAATCATAGAATCATAGAATACTAGGACTGGAAGGGACCTTGAGAGTTCATCGAGTCCAATCCCCTGCCCTCATGGCAGGATCAAATACTGTCTAGACCATCCCTGATAGACATTTATCTAACCTACTCTTAAATATCTCCAGAAATGGAGATTCCACAACCTCCCTGGGCAATTTATTCCAGTGTTTGACTACCCTGACAATTAGGAACTTTTTCCTAATGTCCAACCTAAATCTCCCTTGCTGCAGTTTAAGCCCATTGCTTCTTGTTCTATCCCCATAGGCCAAGATGAACAAGTTTTCTCCCTCCTCCTTATGGCACCCTTTTAGATATCTGAAAACTGCTATCATGTTCCCCCTCGATCTTCTCTTTTCTAAACTAAACAAACCTAATTCCTTCAGCCTTCCCTCATAGGTCATGTTCTCTAGACCTTTCATCATTCTCGTTGCTCTTCTCTGGACCCTCTCCAATTTCTCCACATCTTTCTTGAAATGCGGTGCTCAGAACTGAACACAATACTCCAATTGAGGCCTAACCAGCGCAGAGTAGAGCGGAAGAATGACTTCTCGTGTCTTGCTCACAACACCCGTTAATGCATCTCAGAATTATGTTTGCTTTCTTTGCAACGGCATCACACTGCTGACTCATATTCAACTTGTGGTCCACTATAACCCCTAAATCCCTTTCTGCCGTACTCCTTCCCAGACAGTCGCTTCCCATTCTGTATGTATGAAACTGATTGTTCCTTCCTAAGTGGAGAACTTGGCATTTGTCTTAAACTTCATCCTATTTACCTCAGACCATTTCTCCAATTTGTCCAAGTCATTTTGAATTAGTGACCCTATCCTGCAGATTAGTCGCAACCCCTCCCAGCTTGGTATCATCTGCAAACTTAATAAGCGTACTTTCTATATCAATATCTAAATCATTGATGAAGATATTGAACAAAGCCGGTTCCAAAACAGACCCCTGTGGAACCCCACTTGTTATGCCTTTCCAGCAGGATTGTGAACCATTAATAACTACTCTCTGAGTATGGTTATCCAGCCAGTTATGCACCCACCTTATAGTAGCCCCATCTAAGTTGTATTTACCTGGTTTATTGATAAGAATATCATGCGAGACTGTATCAAATGCCTTACTAAAGTCTAGGAATACCACATCCACCCCTTCTCCCTTATCCACAAGACTCGTTAGCCTATCAAAGAAAACTATCAGATTGGTTTGACATGATTTGTTCTTTACAAATCCAGGCTGGCTGTTCCCTATCACCTTGCCATTTTCCAAGTGTTTACAGACGATTTCCTTAATTACTTGCTCCATTATCTTCCCAGGCACAGAAGTTAAACTAACTGGTCTGTAGTTTCCTGGGTTGTTCTTATTTCCCTTTTTATAGATGGGCACTAGATTTGCCCTTTTCCAGTCCTCTGGACAAGGGAAAATGAATGGTGCACAGCCACTAGGACAGTCACCTAGTGTTTGTTACCTTAGCCATTTTGGAAGATGCTTGAAACAGAGCCTCAGGGTCTGGAGTTGTTAGTGCCTCACGGAGACAACTCAGCTCCTCCTCTGCTGACCCCAGGTTAGTGCACTGACCTAGGATAGAGAAAAGGAGAAAAAGTATGGCAACATTTAATAAAACTGAACCTCTGATCCAGAGATAATCATACAGGAGGATCTATGGGGTATGTTATTACCAGCTGTGTGTGAAATTTTGGCCCCACTAAAGCCAATGACGAAATTCTTGTTGACTTTAACGGAGTCAGAATTTTACCGTCAGGCTATGTCTAGACTACATCCCTTTTTCGGAAAAGGGATGTAAATTAGACGTATCGCAATTGCTAATGAAGCGGGGATTTAAATCTCCCCTGCTTCATTAGCATAAAAATGGCTGCAGCTTTTTTCGGCACGGAGCTTTGCCGGAGAAAAGCGCCAGTCTAGATGCTGATCTTGCGGAAAATTAAGCCTTTTCCGAAAGATCCCTTATCCCTCCGAAAAAGGGATGTAGTCTAGACGTAGCCCCTATGTCTGAAAGTTAACGGTAATGGCATGTGATTCATTGTGATTCATACAGGATTAAACAGGCACTGTATTCTGTGTGGAGCATCTTTCTCTGTATATCTGGTTTCAGTAGCCACTCTGCTCTCAGTATTTAAATCTAATCTCATAGTCAAGCACAACTCATGTAGATTGATCTGAGGTTCTGATTTGGAGGAGAATCCCTCCACTGAACTCTCATTGTAAAAGAGATGGGGCTGACCAAAAGCTTAGGTAGGAAACCCAGGCTCTTCGCTCACTTCTAAATCATGAACTGTCTCTTTAAGGGAAAGCTGTCCTGCTCTGTCATCTCCCTCTCCCCACCCCACTCTGCAGAGCGGGGGCATATGGGCATATGGCGGGGGAGAGAGTGTGTGTGAGACAATGTGTGTGTGTGTGTGTGTGTGTGAGAGAGAGAGAGAGAGAGAGAGAGAGGGACATGCTGGCTGCCAGAGAAATCTTAGAAACAGTGCCTCTTTAGATAGGCACTCCGTTACTCACCATACTTCAGACTGGAGCAGCACTATTGTATGTGTCCCTCTCCCCAAACTCTGCTCTGCAGAGATGATGACAGGGGCAAAAGGGTCACCCTGACTTCTGCATGTCTCCCTGCTCCCCTCCCCTCCACACACCACTAGCAGCAGATAGGATGGAGCAAGGTCGGAGAGGGGCAGCTGAACACATGCTGCTGGCATGCTTGCTAATCAGCTGAGCGCTCCAGACAGAAATTCTGGGGAGAAGGGCAGATCTGGCCTGTGTGCTATATTTTGTCCACCCTCTAATATTTGCAGATTATTTATTATTTGTGCAGTTCTCTTCCAGCAATGTACTTACAAGGCCCCAATCGTTCTGTTATATAAGTGTCGCTAACAAGACAGAAAGAATTACAGATGGAAAAAATGGTCATTACAACAATGAAAGAAAGTGAAGAGTTACTTACACCTGCTCATGGTCTCCTCACCTTGTATATTGAGAAGACAGTTGATACAGTCAACCACCCACTGACGCGATGTCGTAAGTGAAGCACAGGTATATGGTGCTAACAGCCCAATCAGCGATCCAAACTGATCAAAAGTTTCCTGAGGCTAATTTTAAAAGAATGAAGAATGAAAGTTCTCCGGCTAAACTGGACATTATTTGCCTTCCTTATTGTGAACTCCATTACTGTACCTGGGTACGGCACATTGGAAAACATAATCCTTGTTGTACATGCAAATTGATGGGGTCTAAATTAGCTGTAGCACTCAAGAAAAATCTCAGAGTCATTGTGGATAGTCCTCTAAAAACATCTGTTCAACATGCAGCTGCAGTTAAAAATGCTAATGGTATGTTAGGAACCACTAGGAAAAGGGATGAATAATAATATGATAAATATCATCATGCCACTGTTTCAAATCCATGGTACACCCACACCTTGAATATTGCAAGCAATTGTAGTCCTCCAACTTAAATAAAGTTAGGTTATAATTGGAAAAAGTTCAGAGAAAAGCAACAAAAATGATATGGGATATGGGACAAGTCATACAAGGAGAAGTTAAAAGGACTGGGACCATTCATCTTAGAAAAGAGATGCTTACAGGGGGGTTTGATAGAGCCATATAAGATGATCAGAGATGCATGATATGGGTGTCCCTATATCTCTGACTGCCTGGGGCTGGGACTGGACAACAGGGGAGAGATCACTCAACAATTGCCTTGTTCTGTTTGTTCCCTCTGATGCATATAACACCCACCACTGTCAGAAGACAGGCTACATGAACCATTTGTCTGGGGGATCCAGAATGGCCATTCATGTTTTATGTTCTTATCCGATTAAATAGAAATAGAAATTCAACTTTAACAGCGATAGAAATGTAGCTGTGTTAGTCTGGAGTAGCTGAAGCAAATGCAGGACAATGTAGCACTTTAAAGACTAACAAGATTTATTTATTTATTGATTTATTTTTTAAGATGGTTTAGTAGATGATGAGCTTTCGTGGGCCAGACCCACGTCCTCAGATCAGGAAGTGGGTCTGGCCCACGAAAGCTCATCATCTAATAAACCATCTTGTTAGTCTTTAAAGTGCTACATTGTCCTGCATTTTGCTTCAACTTTAACAGCCTGAGAGTATAGGAATGCATCTATGACACTGACACAGCCAACCTATGTGTGACCACAATAACTTAACAAGCGGCACTGCAATTGTATCAAGACAAGTCACTTCTATGTTATTTCAAAGGGTGTGTCTAGACTACTGAGTTTTGTCGACAAAAGTGGACTTTTGTCGACAAAACTATACCTGCGTCTACACTACCGCTGAGTTCTGTCAACATAACGTCGACAGAACTCAGCAGTTTTGTCGATGCTGGTAAACCTCATTTTACGAGGCATAACACCTTCTGTCGACAGAGTTCTGTCGACAGAAGGTGTTATTGCATGTAGGGTTGTGTCTAGACTACAGGGTTTTGTCGACAAAGCAGCTTGTTTAGTCGACAGAACTGAATGTGTCTAGACGCTCTTTGTCGACAGAAGTTTTGTCGACAGATACTGTCGACAAAACTTCTGTCGACAAAACCCTGTAGTCTAGACGTACCCAAAGAAAAGTCCTAGACTAGCGATCACCAACATTATGCATTTTGGTAATAGATATGAAAGGTAGATGTTATGTATTATTGTCTGTATTTATATCTTGCTAGAAGTTTAACATAACCAAATTAGCTTGTAGATTCCAATTCCTTTTCATGTCTTAATTGCCTTAATTATATGCAACTGTCTTCAGTTAACCTTAAGATCAAAGATAGAAGATAGTACAAGAAAATAGTTTGTACATTGCCTTCAGCTTAACTATCTGTGTTGTAATGGAAGACTACGATCGGCTAATTACTTTATGTGAATGACTATCACCCATTTACCAGTGTATGTGTAGGAAATAGAAAATTAACTTCAAAACAAAGTACGACAGGAGATCTGCATGACCTATTCTTTCTCAGGGAGAGATCCTGCTTCGACAATTTCTGTGAGGAGGCTTGCCAACCGGCTAGAATAGCTATAAAAGACAAGTTATGGGACTGATCTTCTCTCTCCAGTCTGCTTAAACTTTGAACAGGGGACGTGTAAGCCATAGGACATAGATCTTCCAAATAATTATTTGGAATAGTCTGGGAAATGCATGGAAAAACTAACAGCCTTTGCATCTAAACTGGCTTTGGATGTTGACCGGTTAGCATGATTCCAGAGAGACTTTTACAAGCCAGCCGTTTATTCCACCATGGTTGTGATCCTGAACTATGAAAAGTGAAAGTCATTTTAACAACTATCTATCACTTAACCATTTGTAACTCTCTTCTTTTTCCTTTTAACAACAAATCTGATATTCCGTTATTAAGGATTGGCTGATATTTAGGGAAGACCTGTGATTCATATTAACCTAAGGATAAGTGTCTAGTCCTTTGTGATTGGTGATTATATTAGACTTAGTTGTCTAGATGGGAACCAAGGTCTGGAATGCCTAAAGGGTACTATTGTTTGGTATTTTGTTAACCAGAGTAGAAGCTCTTTTCTTACTGGTTTGGTGAATCTAATTATAAAATCACTAGTCTGGGGAACTGCCTGCCCTGTTTCTTACAGTCTGGCCTGAGTGCTGTCACAGCACTATTATGGAAACCTTTCTCTTATGGAAGCAGAGGGATCTTACTCACTTTGAGGCCCCAGCTGCAGGCCTAGTAGAATTTCTCATGCATTCACGTTGAATGTCAGATTTGATATAAGTTGGGAAGTCAGCTCAAGGAAGAGTAGAACTATACTCACTGTGCTATTAACTATCTCCTGATAGGCAGTTAGCAGCCAGACACTGGCCTGCAAGGCCCTTTCTCTCTCCCACTCCTGCCCTGAACTGAGCCAGGTCTCTAGTAGCTGTTGGCAAAGCAGGAGAATGGACAAAGTTAGTACCAGAAAATCCCTCCCAAACGTTTCTTTTAAATAGGTTTGATTGTCACTAAAATCCCTCTCCAAAGCATTTAACTTCCATATAGCAAAAGATTTATATGTCTCCAAAAAGAGACCCTTGTCTATACAAGTCCCAGGGACCAGATTCACCTCTGGTGTACGTAACTCCATCAAAGCCAAAGGAGTTACATGAGAGATGAGTCTGGCTCTGTGTATGTGAGGGCTTCTGTAGACTGTCTGATGGCAGCTGTCTAGCACATTGCATGCAGTTTGGGGTCCGGTGCTGTGTTCTCTTTCCTGGACAGCTTCTCCCATGCTGAGTGGCAAATGACAGAGAGGAGCATTTCTTTTTATTTAGAGCAGAGAAGTCTCCCCAGCCCAGCTCCTTTTATAACTTTATTTTCATACCAACGTTGCACCTAACTCCCCTCCCCTCAGCTCTTCAAACTATTCTGTTTATGTCTGAAGAGCAGGAAGTCTTTGGTGAATGAGTTTCCATACACAGAGCTTAACTCAATACTAATTCATTCCTTTTACGAGAGGTGATCAGTTCTCACTGGTCCTCTTGAATTTGGTTACTGCGCTGATGATTTTCTTTCCTGTCCATGTAGTGTTAACTATACTGGAAAAACTAGATCTCAGTCCACCACTGGCATAAAATGTCCCCTGCTATGAGATAGATACATAGAATTTACTAGCTAGTGGGAAAACACTGGCTGTAGAATCGGTGTCTATTTCTTACAAAGCCTTTCTGAATATTGACCTAGGAGAGCTTTTCCATTGCATTAGGAGTGCACAAATCATAAAATCATGGATTAAGGATGGAAGGGACCTCAGGAGGTCATATAGTCCAACCCCCTGCTCAAAGCAGGGCCAGCCCCAACTAAATTATTCCAGCCATGGCTTTGCCAAGCCTGGCATTAAAAACCTCGAATGATGGAGATTCTTAAGGGAAGAGAATAACAGAAACACCTAACTGGTGGGTCAGAACCCAGGCTTAGGAAAACCCCAGCACAAGGGGACACAAAGAAGATGGAGAGAGGCTGTTCTCAGTAGTGACAGATGACAGAACAAGAAGCAGTGGTCTCAAGTTGTGTGTGGGGGGGTGGATCTTAGGAAAAACGATTTCACGAGGAGGGTGGTGAAGCACTGGAATGGGTTACTGAGGGAGGTGGTGAGATCTCCATCCCTAGAGGTTTTTCAGTCCCAGCTTGACAAAGCCCTGGCTGAGATGATTTAGTTGGAATTGGTTCTGCTTTTAGCAGGGGGTTGGACTCGATGACTTCCTGAATTCTCTTCAAGCCCTATCGTTCTATGATTCTATAAAAGAGTTCCCTGAACTCTTTTCAAAAAAATTTTCAAAAAAGAACATTTCTTCTTTTTATCTCTGAGGAGAGCCACTCAGACTCTGCCCAGTGGAAATAAATATGCAGAACCTAGAGGGAGCCATTCTGTTTGTTCTGATGCCCCAAGCAGCTTGATCATTCTGTGCATAGTGAATGTGAGTCTATCTATAGGCTAAATTCTGTTCTTCCTTACACCAAACTAAATATTGATCAGCTCTACTGATTTCAGTTTAAATAAGAGCAAATGTGGCCTGATGAGAAAGAGTTGCCTCCTACTTTCTTTGAGATGGGTAGGATGAAAAAGAGGCAGTTGGTGAGTACTGCCATAAGCTCCCACTTGGTAGCTAAAGGGCCAGGCAGAGCTAAGATCCTCAACAACTTACTGTAAAGTTAATGTATATCATGGATCCCATCATGGAACTCTGTGTCTGGAGTCCATGACTCTGCCCATAGCTGGAAATACCCATTGAAAAGATTTTGAACTAGTACACATAGAACAGAGAATGAAGTGTGCAGCAAACTTTTCCAGGTTCTAGACATCTTGATGTAGGCTGCATAACTTCAGTGTTTTGCTAATAGTTTATGTATGCTTCAGCAGCCACAGGATTGGGCACCATTGTGTTCTTTGGAGAGTCTATTTATAAAAAAGATGTGCTTCCTTATACAAGAGCATTTCACTGAAAGATTGTGTTGTCAGAATTTTCACTGACTTGCCCGAGGTCTAAGTAATGTAGGTCGCACTGTCAGATATAAATATCCAGAATCAGATTCTGGTCTCTGTTACACTTGTGTAAATCCAAAATAATGCCACTGAAGTCAGGGGCATTACCCTGGTTTTACACGAATATCACTGATCAGATTCTAGCTCTAATCCTTCAGTCCAGCTGCATCCTTGAGCATCCAAAGCTCCCACTGAAGTCAAGGGGAGCAATCAGCATGCCAGAATGGCAGAACTGAGTCCTAAGTGTTAAGAACTCTCCTTACCAGATTTCTGGTGGACACATCGAACTCTCCGAATACATAGGCGACCATATCCCCTGCTGCACAATTGTCCACACTTCCTGAACTGAGCAGCTTCAGGACAAAATGGAGAGCTGCCATCCTCACCTGCAAGGGTAGAGATTATGCACGAGTTATTATTATCTCTTCTGCATGCAATATGAGACAGGATATGAGAGTCCTTTTGCTTTTTCTTTTATCTCTTTGGAATAGTGGCTGAAGTACAAATGATTAACACATCTGTTATGTAAATTCCTTGCAACACTGGCTACAGAAGTACCATGCAAATGCCAGTTTTCACTTTCAGGTGACACTGTAATTAGGAAAAAGGCAGCATTTTCTCCTATAAATGGAAACAAACTTGTTTGTCTTAGTGTCTGGCTGAACAAGAAGTAGGTCTGAATGGACTTGTAGACTCTAAAGTTTTACATTCTTTCATTACAGTTAACAAAAAATATCTACATTTGTAAGTTGCATTTTCACGCTAAAGAGATTGCTCTACATCACTTCTATGAGATGAATTGAAAAATATTATTTCTTTTGTCATTTTTACAATGCAAATGTTTGTTATAAAAATAATATAAAGTGCATAGTACACACTTGTCATTGTGTTGTAATTGAAATCAATATATTTGAAAATGTAAAAAACCACAAAAATATGTAATAAATTTCAATTTTTAATCGCATTAATTTTTAGTTAACTGTGATTAATTGAAACCCTATTAATAATCTCAGCCTAAAAATGTGTCTCGTTGCCAGACTCTCCACTGAGTGAAATACTTCCCAGATATTAACAGCAATACCACTATTCCACACACAATCTTACCTTAGCACTCTGATCACTGAGAGCAGATTTCACTGCCTTCACAATCAGAAACTTTCTAACTCTTGTCTCAGGCACTGAAAGATAAGGAGAAGTGTGCAATATAGTATATCTTTGTTCCAAACACTCATGCTCCACATTAGAATGTGTCCTGTGCCCTATTCAAGAGTACTACCAAGCTTCACTCATATACAGAATCAGCGGGGAAAATATAGGACCAGACTCTGATCTCAGTTACACCAGTCTAAGTCTGAAGTATTTCCACTTCTGTAAATAGCACCATCATACTATCCTGATGGAAATATTGTAAGAGAGTTAGACAAATGGAGGTCAGTGAAGTTAGTCTGTGTTTACCACCAGTATAGCAGAATTCGGAATCTATTCTAGAGTGTCTAATACTTATTCAGTCAGGAGTACTATTTTGTTTTTATCTCATTATTATTAACATGCATCCGCCACAAGATTACATTTGTATTTGTACCTTGAAAATATTTTAGGCTACATTCAGCACTTAATTAACCCTGTTGATTTCTGTGTGACCACATGGGAGTAACTTAGAGCAGCACTGGGTCCCTTTAGTGAATTTCCAACCCTCTGGTGAGCATGCATCTAAAAGGGTGTCACAAGGAGAAGGGAGAAAAATTGTTCTCTTTGGCCTCTGATGATAGGACAAGAAACAATGGGCTTAAATTGCAGCAAGGGAGGTTTAGGTTGGACATTAGGAAAAACGTCCCAACTGTTAGGTTGGTTAAACACTGTGAAAAATTGCCCAGGGAAGTTGTGGAATCTCCACCACTGGAGATATTTAAGAGCAGATTGGATAGACACCTATCAGGGATGATCTAGACAGTGCTTGGTCCTGCCATGAGGGCAGGGGACTGGACTTGATGACCTCTCAAGGTCCCTTCCAGTTCTAATAATCTATGACTATATGACTCTATGTGTTGCAGCAGGGGCAGATGACCGTTTTGCGGGGCCCCGGGCAGCATAATTCCGCGGGGCCCCCCCTTTGCCACGGCGCATGCACAGTGACGCCATGCTCATGTGCGGTGGCACCACGCCGCGTGCGCGGGGCTTTTTGAAGCGCGGGACCCGGGGCGGCCACCCCGCTCGCCCTGCCCTATATCCGCCCCTGTGTTACAGATCCTCTGTGCCCCATTTGCAGAGATGATGAGTATGTTATAGCCCTACCATGCCTGCAAAGCCTTGGTTCTTTAGATCAACCTATAGCAGCTCATGCTTTTAGCTCTGGATGTCCCCAACTCAACCCCCAGCACGATGGCGATGATCGCAGCAGTCACAGTTACTCCTGTGTTACTTACAGTCAGCACCAATAATAGCTGTGAGCAGATTCAGGGTTGCCACACGAACAGTCTCATTCTCAATCTTCAGCTGCGAGTGCAGAAATGCTATGAGGTCATCAGGAGAAGAACGGGCTGCAAAGGAAGAAATCACATCCTCACTAACAACTGAAAGCTCATTCTTACCACACCTACAAAAGAAGGAAGTTACAAGGAAACTACTGTGTAATTTGGAGTCTCTTCCCCTACCTAGCAGTAGGATACAATAGCACAGCTCCATTTGATTTTCCATGATGAGCTGCTGAGTTGGAGAACAGATCTGTGGGAAGAAGAGAAGTGATCAAAGGAAAACTAATCAGAACAAGCAACTGAAAAGAAGATGCTCAATTAATTTCTAAGCACTCACTTCCTACCTTTCCAAATAGAGCTCTGAAGCCAAAAGAAATGGTACTGACTGCACAACAAGAATCAGAAACAATGACCGAGACACTGGATAACAGAAGTTCATGCTTTCAAAGTGTTTTTAGCAGCAGAGCTAATTGAATCAAGACTTGACCCTTGGTAACTGGTTCAAATGGTTAATTATTCCACCATAAAAATGTAGGCCTTATTTGCAGTCTGAATTTGTCCAGCTTCATTTTCTAGTTATTGGCTCACGTTATGCCTTTCTCTGCTAGATTATTACATATGTTTCCCCACATAGATATTATAGACTGCAATTAAGTCACCTTGTCACAGGATAGGTCCTCCCCATTTGGATGGGATCAGTTTTTACTATCTAACTCTAACTCCCTCTAATAACTGGTTTATGCTAAAATTGCTTTACAAACTGAGCTGGATTTTAGCTAATAAAATGAGACCACTATCTGCTTATTCTTAAGCCAGCAGAAACCAATAAGGCATGAGAAGGTCTCCGGGCTCTTCACTAGCATTCAAAAGATGTTTATTCTTAATATGCTTCAGATCTGCTGTGCTTAAGCTCAAGTGATACAAGAACAAGTTCCCCTCACCCGGTCGTGCAGAGCACTGCAGATGGCTTGAAATTTCCCTTCAGGTAGAAGGATCTTATATTCACCAGAGACTTCCAAGAGCTGCCTCAGACTCTACAACAGAGGGTGAAAGTTAGAAGGTGGGCATACAAAGGAGCAATATGCAATGACTGAAGCAGGTTCATGGAATTCATAGATTCCAAGGCCAAAAGGGATGATTGTCATCAACTAGTCAGGCCTTCTGTATGACACAGGCCTTAGAAATTGCCAAAATAATTCCTAAAGCAGAACTTTCAGACAAAAATCCAATCTTGATTTTAAAATGATCACCTTGACTCTTGGTAAATGGTTTGAATGGCTAATATCCCACCACTGAAAAGGTAGACCTTATTTCCCATCTGAATGTCTCCTGTTTCAGTTTGTAGCCACTAGATCATGTCATGCCTTTCTCTGCTAGGTCATTACATATATTTCCCCATGCAGATATTATAGACTGTAAGTAAGTCACCTGTCACAGGGTAGGTCCACCCTGTTTGGATGGTATCAGGTTGTGGAGGAGTTAAAGAACTAAGGCAGCCCAAGTGACCTAGTCTCCCCAACCACCATAGCAGGCCTGGTTCTTAGAGCAGCATTGCCTAATAGTCAGGGTCAGTGCAGCAGCCCTTTAATGAGGCTCTTCAGCTCAATGACCCAAGCCCTTCTAGGTACGACCGTGCAACCTAGTGCTCAACCACCCTTTGGGGCAAACCAGTGTTGCCTAGTGGCCAGCCCTTCTCCACCAGGCTCTACCTACTCCACAGGGTCCCAGCCCAGGGCCTTGTCTTGCAGCTCAATGGGGTTTCTTCCAAAACATGCAGAGTCAAAGACTAATACCTCAACTCAATAATGCTTAGTTCACATAGATTGCTTCCCACCATTCTTCTGCAGCAGGTCATCTCAGTAACTCCGTGGTCTCTCCTCCATCTGTGGCATTGGATGGTTGTGGGGGGGGGGGTCAACTGGAACCACAGGCTGGCTGGTTTCTGCATCCTAGGGCACTGGCAGTCCCTCCACAAAAGCCTGCAAAGCACCTCTGCTCCCTTCAGCTGTCAGCCTAGACAGAACTGAGCTGCTCCCTTTTATATCCTGGTTCCAGTTGGAGCATTCCCAGCAAGTATGAAGGGGCATAGCCCACAGATCATGATTAGCCCCCGCTGAACCATGCATGGGGGGTATCCTCTGTCACAAACACTCCCCCTTAAGAGGGTGTCCATTGGTGGACCTTCCTCTTCATCGTCTCCTTCCACTTGGGAGAAGTCTGTGTTTGCATGAGCCTTCCCTGGCCCAGCGTAACGTACAGAAGTCATAGGGTTGGAGCGGGAAGTACTACCTCATGATTCAGGCACTGGTGTCCTTCATGTTATTAATCCATCTGAGGGGTGCATGGTTGGTGACCAGTTGAAAGGGCTTCCCCAGTACAGAATATCCCAGGGTATGTCTACACTACAGCGCTAATTCGAACTAACTTAGTTCGAATTAGTTAATTCGAACTAAGCTAATTCAACTAATGCATCCAGACTAAAAAAAACTAGTTCGAATTAGCGTTTTGCTAATTCGAACTAGCATGTCCACATTAAGTGGACCCTGAACCGGGGTTAAGGATGGCGGGAAGCAGTGCCGGCAGGGCATCAGATGAGGACTTAGAGCGTGGAGCTGCTGCCTCAGGCTAGCCGAGGGCTGTGCTTAAAGGGACCCAACCCCCACCCCGGACAGACAGTTCTCAGGGGTGCCCCTCTTGCAAAGCAGTCCTGGCTTGGAGTGCTCTGAGTGCCCACACTGGGCACATCACAGCACTCGGCCATCAGCCTGGCTTACTTGCCGCAGGCTGCCATCTGGGGAGAGGGAGCAATTGGGGGGCTGAAGGAGAGCTTCCACCCCCAGAAGCCCGCAGAGCCAGCCCAGTCCTCCCCATCGGGGGCTCGTACCCCATTCCTCCCTCACCTCCTTCCACTTACCCTTCCCTAGCCCCCCTTCCTGATGTACAAAATAAAGAAAACGTGTGGTCAAAAACAGAATCTCTCTTTATTGAACAAAACTCAGGGAGACTGGGAAAAGGAGGTGGGAGAGGGGAAGAGAGAGGGTGGGAGAGGGGAGGGCAACTACAATGATCAGAGGTTTGGAACAGGTCCCATATAAAGAGAGGCTAAAGAGACTGGGACTTCTCAGCTTAGAAAAGAGGACACTAAGGGGGGATAGGATAGAAGTCCATAAAAGCATGAGTGGGGTGGAGAGGATGCATTAAGAAAAGTTCTCCATTAGTCCCCATAATAGAAGGACTAGAGGACACCAAAGGAAAAGAATGGGTAGCAGGCTTCAAACTACTAACAGAAAGTTGCTCTTCACAAAGCAAAAATTCAACCTGTGGAACTCCTTGCTGCAGGAGGTTGTGACGGCTAGAACTTAGAACAGAGTTTAAAGAGAAGTGAGATAAAGTGATGGAGGTTGGGTCCATGGAGTGCTATTAGCCAGGGGGTAGGAGTGGTGTCCCTGCCCAAAGTTTGTGGAAGGCTGGAGAGGGATGGCACGAGACAAATGGCTTGATCACTGTCTTCTGTCCATCCCCTCCAGGGTCTCTAGGGTTGGCCACTGTCGGCAGACAGGCTACTGGGCTAGATGGACCTTTGGTATGACCCAATACGCCCATTGTAAGCTCAGGGCTCAGGGTTGGGGGTCTCAGTGGACCACCTTCATTTTCATGCACACCTGCTCCTAGGTGGCCAGGCTGGCAGCTCTCCTGCCCTAGACGGCCACTTTCCTGTGCCTAGTGCGGAGGTCGTGGACGAGGTCCATGATGTCCGCACTAAACCAGGCGGGTGCGGTCCTGGGCAGGCTCCCGAGAGCCGCCAGCCTGGTCCCGGGAAGAGGGGGATGGCTGGGTGGCAGCGGGAGGCTGGCTCGAGCCGTGCCAGGTGCAGGGTCTGGTAGCTGGGTGCTGGCCAGCCTGTGCCCCTTTAAGAGGTCCGGGGCCGGAAGGGGGGCAGACTAGTTTCCCTGGTGTTGGCCAGAGTGGCCACCAGGGAAAGCTGGGGAGGGCTAGCCTCCCACTAGTTTGAATTAAGGGGCTACACACCCCTTAATTCGAACTAGTAAGTTCGAACTAGGCTTAGTCCTCGTTCAATGAGGTTTACCTAGTTCGAACTAAGCACACCGCTAGTTCGAATTAAGTTCGAACTAGCGGAGCGCTAGTGTAGCGCCTATCAAAGTTAATTCGAACTAACATCCGTTAGTTCGAATTAACTTTGTAGTGTAGACATACCCCCAGGGTGTAGATCACCCACTTCATGGCCAGGGCCTCCCTTGCTATAGTAGGGCGGCAGGTCTCTCAGGAGAACAGCTTGCAGCTGAGATAAAGGATCTGGTGCTCCTTCCCACCTATTTCTTGAGATAGTACCACTCCTGGTCCTACCTCCGAGACCTCCATTTGAAGGATAGAAGGCTTTGTGAAGTTGGAGGGGATAGGACCAGCTCTTGGTTCAGCTGTTTTCACAGGGCCTGGAAGGCTTCCTCACAGTCTTCTGATTACTGGACTTTCTGTGATTGGGTGTTCTTCATCAGGTCCAATAATAGGGTGCCCAGTGTGATGAAGTTGAGTACTAAGCAGCCACTGTGTCTGAAGTATTGTGGCACCTGTTTCTTTGTCATGGAGGTGGGGCAGTCACACAAGCCTTAGACCTTATTTATCAAGGAGCTATAGTTTTCCCCTTCCTACTGTGTTCACTAAGATGGCACTTGGCTGGATTCACAGTGAGTCCTGCATCTATTGGGGCTTACAATACCTTGCTAAGATGTCAGAGGTGTTTCCCCCAGCTGGTGCTGTGGATGACAATATTCTTAATGCACACGGCTGTATATTGCATATAAGTTTGCAATATTTGGTTCGTGAGCTGCTGAAAAGTGGCTGAGGCTCTGTGCAGCCCAAATGGCATCCTGCTGAATTGCTATAAGCCAAGCAGGGTGTGGAAGGCACTCTTCTCACAGGAAGCCGGTATCAGGGGTATCTACCAATATCTGTTGGTCAGTTCTAGTGTGGAAATGAACTTTGCATTTCCCACTATATTCCTCCTTGAGATTTCCCCATGTATGCATCCCAGTATCACTTCAGCTTTTTTGGCCACAGCATCGCATTTGTAGGTCATGTTCAGCTGAGTATTCACCAAGTTTCCCAAAATATTTTTCAGAGTTACTGTTTCTCAGGAAGCATCCCTCAACATGTATGTATCACCTACATTGTTTTGTTCCTAGATGCATCTATTTACATTCAGCCATATTTAAATGCACATTTATTGTTAGCACCCAGTTTACCAAATGATCTATATCACTCTGAATCAGTGAGTTGTCCTTTCCATTATTTACCACTCCCCAATGTTTATTTCATCTGCCAATTTTATCAATGATGATTTTATGTTCTCTTCCAGGCTATTGATAATGAGATGACAGTCTAACTCCTTCCTGTACCTACACACTTTTCTTCTTTGCTGCTTGAAGCTTCCAGGATAGCTCTGATGAAATCTACATATTTTACTACATTTAGGCTCTTGTGTAGTCCTCTGATACTTTTAGTCAAGTCCATGAGACATTGATTCCCTCAAAGTCATGGGCATTCCAATCCCAAAAGCAACCACATATTCTGGACCAGAAAGCCAACATAGATTGGGAGTAAACCATGGAGGAAGTGGGGAGGGGGGAAGGGCAGCAGGGTTGTGGCCCTGGATTTGCTGCTTGGCTTGTACTGAGCCAGCTCACAGAGACTGAACATGCTCAATCATACTACTGAAGCCAACTGCCCTCACTCCATCCTCTCACTATCAGCAGACAAGAGTTACCTTGGTCATGTGATACTGAGGGTAGATGAAATAAGAGAGACAAGGTGGGTGAAATAATATCTTTAATTATATTATCTCACCCACCTTGTCTCTCTAATATCCTTGAACCAACACAGCTACAACAGCCCTGTACACAACGGTAGATGAAATAGACAGTGATTTTATATCTATCTAGTTATAGAATCTAAAGCAATGCACTTCAGGCCTTCTTAGTATTAATTTTCAGCTACTGGCAGTTTACTTAATACTGCCCAGAGACAACACACAGCAGCCCCTGCTCTGAGGAGTTTATTTATAATCTAAAAGAGAGACACAGAGTTGATAGGATGTACCAGTAAATCACAAGGAGGGAGTATCTTATGTGGGGGCGGGGGGGGGAAGGAACAGGTGTTTTGTTTCTTACCTCCTTATCATCTCCAGAAACAGAAGATACTTTTCATGAGAGGCTTTTACCTACAAAACTTGTCACCTGGGTCACCATGTCTATAAAATCAAGACTTGTGTGTTTATCTATTATCTAACAAGTCACTATGTAGACCAGGAAACGCCACTGGTAGCAGCTAGTGCAGTTCACCTATGCGCACACATTGATAGTTATTTTAATAAGTATCTCACCTTGGTGACATGAAAAACATTAACATCCTCTTTATATTGCTCAAGAAGCCATGGGATCTGTTCAAACACCTTATCTTGATGCTCTTCTTTATGCAGGAGGAGGCTCATCATAGTACCAAGGGCTTTGATAATGGCCTGCTTGAGCTACATAGAGACACAGAATTTATGTTCCTACAAATTCATTCAATATCATGCAATGGGCCCATCTTTTCTACTGCTGACGAGTGCAATTTCCCTTTTCCACTGTTGAAACAGCCCTATCTCAATATTTCCTGGTAAAGAGTTAAGACTCATGCATGGCTTCGTCTACACTGGCATGATTTTCCGAAAATGCTTTTAACGGAAAAGTTTTCCATTAAAAGCATTTTCGGAAAAGCACATCTAGATTGGCAGGATGCTTTTCCGCAAAAGCACTTTTTGAGGAAAAGCGTCCGTGGCCAATCTAGACACGCTTTTCCGCAAAAAAGCCCCAATTGCCATTTTCGCGATCGGGGCTTTTTTGCAGAAAACACTACTGTGCTGTCTACACTGGCCCTTTTGCGCAAAAGTCTTTCGGAAAAGGACTTTTGCCTGAACGGGAGCAGCATAGTATTTCCGGAAAAGCATTGACGATCTTACATGAGATCGTCAGTGCTTTTCCGGAAATTCAAGCAGCCAGTGTAGACAGCTGGCAAGTTTTTCCAGTCTAGACACAGCTATGGTGTTGGTTTCAGAATTATATTCTACTGCACCTCACAACTTTCCCAAGTGGGATATTTCCCCAGATTAGTATGCACACTAAACCAACTCATTCCTGCTGTAACTCTACTGGAACTGAATAGACATCTGCCAGGAATGAATTTAGCCCATTCTCCTATATTCATCTGCATGTCAGGTGACAAAACTGGAATCTATGTACACTATGTACAGACAGAATTTCCATGAGATTGTGACATTATAATCTTTTTTAAATGTTTTACATCATACTCCGTTCTATCCCAAAGAACCTGCCATTGAACTCCATCATCACAAAGAGTGCCATACACAGAGAATTTAACAATACAATTTCTCATAAAGGTTTAGAAAGCCTACAATTCTCACCTCCAAATCTTCACATGTGGTCCATTTGCTTGTCACATGACGATAGAGGGGAAGAATTTCATCACAGAATTGAGATTTACCCATTTTGGGAAATGGCCACTTTTCCCAGTTACTAAAATATACATTTACTGCCCTTGACCATTTTTCCAGAACTGCATGGAAGGAAAAAAGACAGGCAATATGAAAAGGATGCACTAGTAATAAGGATACGTTGTTTTATCAGTGGACACACCCAGGCTTGTAGTTTATTACAATTCCATGCCCAATTCAGGAACAGCTGATGAAATCCAATAACAGTTTTGAATGATTTCTCTTCCCTCCTTTCCGTTTCTTGTTTCTCAAAAGGCTTTCTTCTCTTTTGTCTCTCTCCATCTCTTTTTAATTCCCATCATTTGAAAACATATTTTTTTCTCCCTTGTTACCTCTTAATTAGAGCTGATTGTAAAGGTAGTTGAAATTAAATTAAAAGTGTTTACTCTTGTTTTTTTCAAAATTTCAAATTACAAAGATCATTCACATGTTTCAAAAATCAACAAATTTCAGCCACCTTTTTAGCTGCACAAAAACACTGAACACATCCTGATTAAAACTGTCATTGACATTTTTTCAGTTTAATATTCCATCAACTTGGAAAAAAATATGAAAAATGTAATACAAAAACAAAATATTTTGACCAGCTGTTTTCTGAATGATTCATGTCCTCTGCAGTTATTGCTTATTTAGCCCTAAAACTGTATGATTTCCTGTTGGGTTACAGTTTGTCTGAAAGATGTTCAGTGCCCCTAACTCCTCTTAGCTATACTGAGATTTGACAGCATTTTGCCCTAAAATTAGATGCACCCGCTGCCCTTGAAAGGAAAATTAAGGCTCAATCCTATGTTCTATGAAGCTAATGGCAAAATTCCCATTTATCTCAAAGGTGCAGGATTAATCCCTTAGGCCTGATCTACACTAAAGGGGAAAGTTGACTTAAGGTACGCAACTCCAGCTATGTTAATTATGTAGCTGGAGCTGACGTATCTTAAATCGTGTTTTCAGACTGTCCACACAGTGGAAGGTTGACAGGAGTGTTATTCCTCATGAGAAGCAGGACTACCGGTGCCAACGGGAGCACCCACTCAGTTCGAATTAGTGGGTCTTCACTAGACCTGCTAATTTGGACCCTGGTGATCAACTGCAGCAGCATTGATCTTCTGCATAGTGTAGACGTGGCCTTACTTGAGCATCAACTAAAAAGCAAAGGAAGAGAGAAGTGGAGAAGACCAGAGGACAGAGAAAGAGGGTGAAAGGAGATGATAATTAAGCAACTAAAGAGGAGGAATGGGTGGAGGGGTGGAAAACGGGAAATTTTTAAATGTAATTCAGTCTGTTGCCTGCACATTCTCCCCCAGGAGTTTCCTGGCACATGGGCAGCATCAGCTTTTGTTTATTTTTAAAATAGCCACAAGTCATAAAGGGCCTGAACTTACAAATGCTCAGCACCTCCAGCAAAGTAAGGAGTACTCTCAACTCCACTGAGTGCCACAGGAGCATGAGGACTCAGCCCCTGGTACAATCCAGTTCAGAGCCTGTTTGTAAACGATCAGTCACTTAACTCTGTACCAAGGCCCCTAAATATCCATTTTGGACATCTACAATAAGTGCTGGCACTTACCACCACAAAATTGTTGCCTCAGCCTGCTCTCGTCGTCTAACATCCGCATGGAGCTCATGCCGTACAGGGTCATTCCCACAAAAGGAATGCACTTGAGTGCTGAAAAGAAGGACCAGAAGAAAAGGAAGACAGACAATTGACTGTTATCTGCCTTCTTACTATCGCATTTAGAAACACCGCTGGGTCGGATGCTATGGGCTCTTAGGTCATTTTGTGCTGCGTACACAAATGATAAGGCAGAAGTAAAAAATCAGTGGGGGATTTACCCTGAGGAGGAGCATTCTCCACCAATGTGCAGCTGTGCCAGATGCCCAATCCTCTCCCAGAGTAGGAGAGAGAGCACTGGGGAGGGATGAGAAATGGAATGGAGAAGAGCTCCACTAGACCTGATTTTCCTCAATCCTGTCCTTTAAGAACTTCAAATGGGGCATAAGAGCTTGCACCTTGGTGTGGATAGCTCATGGTCTAGCAACTGGAACCAGCCACAGCAGTTCATCTCATGCCCCCCAAATAGCACTCTGTGTAGCTGTACAGAGCGTGAACCTCTGTCCTTAAATGGAAGACAATAACTTTGAAACAAAAGATGGAAGTTGACCTACGATAAGCTGATGATAGGTTGCCCAGCGTAATCAAAGTGAACACGTCAGACAGCTTCAGTGGATTCAGATGACATTGAAGCTCATACATCACCTCACTGAAATAGCAGCGTGCCAGAGCCACTAATGTGTTGCTCGCTGCCACTTTTAGTTCATTTGTTGCTTCCTTAAAAAATACAAAAAGAGAGAGACTGAAGTGATTAAAGCCAACTACACCAGCCAATGCTGCTCAAATGAATCAAGTTCTTATTTCTGTTTTCCACCCAACTTTCTGAGAACAGAATCATGAGTCATAAATAATCATTGAATCGTTTGCCTAAACACTTGTCAGCCTTTCAGTTGTTTGCAAGCTGCTTAGACTATTCGCTATTAGCTATTTGTGGTGGATGATTGGCTATCATAGTGACATGATATTTTTCCCTCAGAGGAGGTGGGCAGCTTCAAGATATTCAGAGAATTTTCCTGAATAAACTATACCCTAAATCCAAATACTGCTTCTTTTGGAAACAGCTCCGATTCTGTTTAAAGGTTTCATCCTGCTGCTTAACACCATAGTATCAGAGCACCTTCCACACAAAATCAGTATCAATAATGAAATCCCTAGGAGACTTCACAAAATACTTGCTTGTTAAGAAACGGTAGGCCTCTCTGCATCTGATATATGTCACAATATCCTGACCTTACAAAGCACTTAAGCACATGTGTAACTTGAACAAGATGAAACTAGTCACATGCTGCTTAGGACCTGGGATTTCTGGAGGACGGTGTGGGGATCTGTGGGCCCCTAGCAGTCATTAATCCTGGAGTTTCAGTATATAGTTTACAAACAATGTTTTAATTAGTTTAAGCTTTCATTCCTGTCATTAGCATATAGGGAAAACTAACTTACCTGAGTATCAGAGGGGTAGCCGTGTTAGTCTGAATCTGCAAAAGCAGTGAAGTGGGTCTTTGACCACAAAAGCTTATGCTCCAACACTTCCGTTAATCTAACTTACCTGAGTCTCTCTCATGTGCTTTGAGGCAAGTGTTATTATTTTGCTCAGTAGCCTTCTCTTTAGGACCTGGGCATCCTGCTGTAATACTTTCTCCAGGATACAGTAAATGTCTACTCTGTTTTTCTGGGGACAAAACATAAAAGAACAATTGGGGGAAATGTTTCCTTGATGACAATATAGTAATGCTATAAGCTAATATAGTAACGCAATATAGTAACACTTACGCTAATAAGCTTCTGCCCAAAAGAGTTTACAATCTAAACATGAAACAACTAGCCCAGGCTAAAAGAGCAGATCAATAGCCAGGAAAATAATTCAGGTCTTCTGATTCACTATCTGGAGTCCTCTCCACTAGACCACACTGATTCCACAGCCTGCATACTCACTCAAGTAACCCCTAGTCTTCATTTGTATAAAACTTGCTATGCCCTCCACAATCACCCCAGCTAGCAGTATTTCAGAAGAAGCTGAGCAATTTACAAATTTTTAATCAGAATAAGGGCCCTGCACTGCCCCCTTATCTAATTTCGTTTATTATTATTATTGTTATTATTATTATTATTATTGTTATTGTTGTTATTGTTATTATTAGCATCATGCCTTTTTTTATCCACTCCAGACAGAATTTGTAAATAAAATGATAAAATACCCAACTCCTGCAGTAAATCTTCTGCAGCTTTTAGGGAAAATTAGCTCAGGAGTTACCTCTACATTGACAGTAGCACACTTGAAGGTCTCTTTTATGGGGTCCATCAAAGTTCAAATTCACAGATGATACTAAATATGGAGGAGTTGAAGGTATGAGTTGTGACAGAGAAATAATAAAGAGGGGCACAGAGAAATTAGAAACCTGAGCAGAACAAGACTGATTTCAGAGAACTGCAAACTAGCGCACCTAGAGAGGGGGTCAATATAACTGACATAATGAGAGGGAGAAAAGTGGGAAACAACAAGTGACCTGGAGTGACAGTGAAAAAAAAAGTCAGCCATCTGGGTTGGGTTTGTTACATACAGGAATCTTGTCATAAAGCAGGAAGACAACAGTTTCTCATTGTTCATCTGAGGTGTGACTGCTTCTGGCTTATTTCACTTTTTTGGCACCACATTCCCCAGAAAAGATCAACAGCTTGGAAGTAATTCAGGAGAAAATTTTAAAAAGTGCAGGGAGGCCAGCAGAACTGACTTTTAAATAGAGACCTGCAACCTCTATGGGATCTGACCTCATGCATCAGGGTGAGGTTGGGTGGGTGTAGGGGAGCCTGCCTTGACAATAAATGGCCACGTCTCCCTTTAACACGTGCGGATCTCTAACAAGCAAAACCCAGGCCTGTCTCAAGTCTGGTGCACATAAGCATGCAGGCAAGGTCATGGGAGAAGCTGTGAGAGGAAGGAATGTTTTGCATAACAATGCAGATGAAGCATGGTACGTGAGACTATGTCAAGAACACATGGCAAGCAATCTTGTACAGGTACTTCTGTTTCTGATAACCACAAATTACAGATGCAGCCATACAACTGTCAACTATGCACATAGCAGCAACATCCTGAGTGACAGGATGTACTCCAGATAGGGTATTGGGCATGTTCCATATCCTACACAATACGTAATCAATTGGTAAATATTATTAGAACAACCAAGTCTCGCTTTGCTATAAAATGGGCTTAGTAAGAACAATCAGTGGGAGGGAATGAGCAGGATTGACCCACAGGTACTGCTCGATGTAACTAGAAGTAAATAGGCCCTTCACACCGGTGATCCAGTGCATGGTGTTCCAATGCATGGGAAGAAAAGGAACCCTGGCCTCCTGCCTGCTACTGTAGGTAGCATACGGGTGAAGTGTAAGTGAACTAGTCTTTCTTATTGTATTATAGTAGCTCTTTTATTAATTGCTTTTGCATTGCTTTGCACTATATTCTTGCTTTAGAATGTATGGCATTTAAGGTTTAAATTGTGTAGTAATTGTTTTTAAGGCTTGTAAAACTTAAACAACTGTCATAACTGCTTAAAGCTTGCAATAAATAAGAAAGTGGTTAAGTATCCCTGGAGTGTCCTGGTTTCTCTTGGATCTAAAATGAATCGTATCACATCACAGTGGGAAAACAACTGGACTCCCCTGGGCTCAGATCAGGTCAGCTCTCCTCCACAGAGTCAGCACAACCGTGACTGCCTACTCCAGCCAGCCACCACCTCCTTGCTGCATAGCATGCACTGTGGAGTGAGGATGCTTAGGAGTCAGTGTTTCTTACCCTGCAGCACGTACATTGCACAGCAGGGGGCAGTATCAGAGACATAAAATTTAGACTTTAACATGAGGAAAAATGCCCCAGCTATAAGACATCTATCAGGTTATTACATCGTCTTCATTGGAAAGTGGTGGAAACCCAGTCACTAGGAGCTTTTAAAATTGGTTTGGCCCCAAAAAATGAAAAAGGCACTGCTGGGAAATTGGATGATCCAACAAGCCTTTCACATCTGTCTCCTGTGAGTCTATAACTCTGAATTCAGGCAGCTGAAGGTGTGAACTGCCTGCTAAGGTCATAAAGCACTTTGGAATGTTCAAAGCCAATGGTTGGCTACACATTCCAGTGGTTGTGCTTTTAAAGGATGCTGCTGCAAACTGCTATTATTACTGCTCTAGTGGGGAGAGGCTCTGCCTCTTTCCATTCATTTTTAAATGTAAGGAGGATTTTTAATTGAAAATCATAATTGATAACTTATGAATACAAGAGCCCCACACTATTCAAGCGAGCCAGAAATGAACTGCTTGTCTTGGCTTCCTGGTACTTGAAACTAAAATGCCTTCTGTGTTGACCCTTAATAGAGAAATGGACTTTGCTGGATGCGAGTATTAATAAAAGAAAAAGGGGGTTGGATTATTTAAGAACCCTTCAGAGCTATATCCCAATCATATGTCATTATAATTAAGAAGTGTTGTCTTGGGTTTAGAGCAGAGAGTCAGTTCACATGGGTTTTATTCACCATTCTTCTACTAACTCACTATGTGGTGTTGAGCAAGTTATTTAATTCCCCATGACACAGCCCATCAGTAAATGGGGATGTTTATCACTCTCCCAAAGGTGCTGTAAAACCTAATTCATGCGTAAGTAGGTAAGTGCTTTGAGGTTTTTGGATGAAGATGCTAAAGGAGGACAAAATACTGCTATAAGAGATTATAGATACCCCTACAGTGCACTTTTATAATATACAGCCCATGTACTCCAGTGTGTACAAAAGGACAGTGCTCCTCTGAGTGTCTCTTTATTATACCATCCTGATCTGTAACAGAATTTTGCATGATGAGTTTTGCATGAAGACAGAAGGGTAAATACTGATTACACTGAAGGTGGGCTGAGCCAAGTTCTGTATTGAATTACTTCCATGAAGTCAAACAGAATTTGGAGTGGAAACATGGAAAACAGATGTGATTTGATGAAACTGCCCTACCTCATCCTGCTGAAGTTTTTCTAGCAGAACAGTCACAACGACAGCCAGTTTGGTCTCAGCTATCTTGACAATCTGAAGGGCAATAGAGGCCTTATCTTGATCGTCCATATGGTCCAGGAGGAAAACAACCTCGCTGTAAACAGCTGAAATTAAAGGAAAGGATTCTGCTGGTTATCATTGATGTTGGGATTCAGGGCTTGTGTCTTTAATTCACTATCTAGTAAAGACTCTGTAGGAGACCAGACATGGTGATAAGTGGACCTGGGAATCATGCAAATCCTTTTCTTCCCTCATGGTGACCATGTCTGTTTGCAGAGCTATTGTGGGGGGACGGATTATAATAAGGAAAAGCTGATCCTTTTAAATAAGATCCCCACATAAAATAATCTTTTCCACCTTTACTATTAATGTAGGCATTTTGATAGCACACAGAATAATTTATAGCCAAGATTTTTAAAACTGGGTGCCTAAACTAAAACTCCTAAATCCATATTAACACGCCTACATCCTGATTCAACAAATTAATCACATGCCTAACTCAATGCCAACAAATAAATCTAAAGTTAAACACATGCTGAAGTGTTTTGCTTAGTCAGGGTGTCATTTCCAAAAGTGCTGAGCACCCAGAATTACCTATGGATGGTGCAAAGAACTTCTAGGGGTTCAGTATCTCTTGAAAATCAAGCCACTTTTTAAAGACCCCACTGTATGAATTTAGAAGTCAAACTTTATGCACTCTGTTTTGAAAAAAGGCTTCAGTTTTATTTTATGGTAATTTAAATACTTGCAGAGAAGACACATGGAATAGGTATTTGTCCAGTTGCCTCTAGAGACCCTAAAAGATTTTCCCCCAATGCACAACATAAGAACATAAGAACGGCCGTACTGGGTCAGACCAAAGGTCCATCTAGCCCAGTATCCTGTCTGCCGACAGTGGCCAGCACCAGGTGCCCCAGAGAGGGTGGACAGAAGACAATTATCAAGCGATTTATCTCCTGCCATCCCTCTCCAGCCTCTGACAAACACAGGCCAAGGACACCATTTTATCCCCTGGCTAATAGCCTTTTATGGACCTAACCTCCATGAAATTATCTAGCTAGGTGTTTTCTATGGGTAGGGTGATTGCCCCATACCTTTATGTGAAGCCTCAGAGATTAAGTCTTGGTAAGTCTTGCTCACATAGTCAGGATCAGTGTTACCTGTAAACTGAGCACTTGGGTGGCAGACATGTGTTTCTAATGGTTGTACACATCCGTACATGCCTCAATGCACATAAAATGTATTCTACACGTAGAATTGGAGAGAACATTGGTCAGGATGCAATTGATCTCCAGATTTGAGGGTGGGGAGGAATTTTCCCTGGGTCAGACTAGCAGGGATTATTGTTTGGGAGGTTGGGAATTTGTCTTCTTCGGGAGTATGGGGCACTGATCAACCACCAGGATCATCAGGGCATTTCTGACCTAATCATTTCTCTACCATTGCCAAGGCCTCAGGCATTGGTAGCATTTCAGTTTCTCCTATCCTCTGTCTGCAGCACACAGCATCTTAGTCTCCTAGGCCTTGGGCACATCTACACAGCAGGGCTAAAGCAGAAATAAGCTACACAACTTGAGCTATCAATTGTGCAGCTTAAGTTGAAATAGTTTATTTTGGCTTTTGGCGCTGTCTACACAGCAGGAAGTCGGGGAAAGAGCACTCTTCCTCCTACTTCCCTTACTCCCCATAAAATGCGGGTTATAGGAGTCGGAGAAAGAAGTCCTCCAGCTTGACATTATTTGACATTATGTTGAAATAATGGCTTGCTGTGTAGATGCGGACTATGTTATTTTGCAATAACATCAGTTATTCCAAATTAACACTGCTGTGTTGACATACCCTTCAGGAGTGACAATTTTTAGTCCAAGACAAGTTTTGGTTTCAGCATAGGGTTGCTAGGTGAAACGTAATGGTTTGTGACATACAGAAGATTAAAGTACATGATCTAATGACCTACCAGCCTTAAACTCTATGAAACTGTGAAATAGTTGATGTATTAATAAAATCAGGATTTTATCTCCCATGTGTCTCTCAGCAGAAATTCTCCTGGAGACTTAATATTTAACAAGAAATCTGAAATGCCATATTTATCTGTCTCCATTGTAACAGCATTCCAAGGCATGGAGGAGGAATTGATCAGAATTTACCCTTCCCATGAAAGATTGCTCAAGATTAGGCGATTACCCATCCTTACCCTTCGATTCCAACACCCAGATGCAGATGGAATCAGAACTGTAACTTACATTGCCCATACAGTTGCAATAGTAATGATGAAGGATTAAGAGCACTAGTGTTGCTAAGAAACGCTTTGTTATCCTCCATTTAATATGCTAGCTATCCACTTAATATCTTAAGTAGACAGCAGGTACATCTAGACTGCAGAGTTTTTCCAGGATACCAGAGATATCCCAGAAAAGCTCTGCCACGTCCAAGGAATGCGTCTGCTTTTCCAAAAAAATATTGGAAAAGCAGACATGTTTTTTCAGCATCTCAGTAAACCTCGTTCTACGAGGAAGAAGGGATGTTCTGAAAGAGGCTTTTTTTCTGACATTTGGCCCAGTGTAGACGGGCCAACTGTCAGAAAAGCCTCTTTCAAAAGAAAAGTGATAGAACTTTGTAGTCTAGACACAGTCAGCTAGAAGAGAAGTCCTTCTAATTTCTCCCATCTCTAATGCTTTGCACCACTAGATTTTGGCTCCAAGGATGAAGAAGTCATAAAATAAGGACCCATATTAACAACATAAAACAACCAGAGAAAGGAAAGAAGACCTTCCCCATAACATCCAATAGTGACACAGGTTGTCAGGAAAGTTTCCAGGTTCAGAGGCTGTAGGCCAGTCCTTCAACTCAAGTCAATTAAAAGGGAAGTCAGTAGAGGCTCACTGGATTTACAGCAGCTAATGATCTGGTCATATAAATGGAGAATATTACACGTTTCTATGCACCCATGCTCTTGAATGTGTATGTGTGGATACAGGTTGGATATAAAAAACACAATAGTGACCCTTACCTCTATCAATTACCTCCTGTTCACTCACAAATGTATTCATGGTTTAGTCTTTCCTCAACACCTTCTCTCAATCCTTTCTCCAACTAGCTCCAGTACTGAGAGATAGATGGCCTCTCAGTCTGTCAACCAGAACTTCCAGTTAAACTTACACAAGCACTATTGTGACATCCTTGTGACCAAAGCAAATTCCATAAACTGTTGATGACCAGGTAGGCACACAGGGACTCTGTCACTTTGCTGGAGAGAACTATGGTTAAGATGACCTGTCACCTGTCTATGACTTTTACTAAAAATTGCCCTAAATAAATTTTAGGTGCTGGGGAAAGGCAGCACTCCAGCAGACTCCACCGCTCTGAGAGCAGGCTAGGGTGCCACTACTACTTCCACTCCAGGTGGGTGAACTGCCCAGGGTACCCTGACTGCTCTCCAACCAATGCTCCAGCACAGCATCTGGCCCCAGGGATGCCCTGAGATGTACCACGCCAACTACTGTGGAAGTCACAAAGGTCCCAGAAAGTCACAGAATCCATGATTTCTGTGATAGAAATGTAGCCGTGTTAGTCTCGTGTAGCTGAAACAAAAAACAGGACTATGTAGCACTTTAAAGACTAACAAGATGGTTTATTAGGTGATGAGCTTTCGTGGGCCAGACCCACTTCCTCAGATCAAATAGTGGAAGAAAATTGGCACAACCATATATACCAAAGGATACAATACAAAAAATGAACACATGAAATTTGATTTGTCCTTTTCATATGTGTTCATTTTTTTGATGGTATCCTTTGGTATATATGGTTGTGTCAATTTTCTTCCACTATTTGATCTGAGGAAGTGGGTCTGGCCCACGGAAGCTCATCACCTAATAAACCATCTTGTTAGTCTTTAAAGTGCTACATAGTCCTGTTTTTTGTTTCATGATTTCTGTGACCTCCATGAATGATTCACAGCCTTATTCATAATCACTTTCTCCCAAATAGGCCTCTACCTACAGGTTCACAACCATCTCCTCCCTGTTGGTCAGAATCAATTCTTAAATGCCTATGCCCTGGGTTACTTCCTTCAGTTTCTGAAACAAAGCATTGTCCCCATGACATTCCAAGAACTTAGTGGCTATTTTGTGTTTTATCATATTACTTTTCCCACTGATGTCTAGGTAGGTAAAGTCCCTCATTACTATAAGGGTCTGGATATTTGTTTTATTTGTTCTAGAAATGCCTCATCTCCCTCCTCCTCCTGGTTTGGATGTGTTTTCCCCACTTCGTCTTTACCCAGAGACTTTCAGCTGGTCTGCTTCTTGCCTCTTTCTGGAACTCAGAACAAGTGTACAATACAACACCACCTCCCTTTTATTCCTACATGCTCTTCCTGAACAAGATGTACCCCTCTATGCCAATACTGCAGTTATGAGATTTATCCCATCAAGTATCTGAGATGCCACTTAAGCTCAGTTATGACTTGTCTATTAGTACTCCCAATTCTGACTGCTTATTCCTGTTATTCCTTGAATTTGTGAGTAGACGTCTAAAGCAGTGATACTCAAAATGGTCCATGAAACCACTTTGAGAAAACTGCTAACTGGCTACACTGGTGTGTTTATTTACTGGTGCCGCAGCCACAAAGCCTCGTGGCTCCCATTGGATCCGATTTGCTGTTTGCAGCCAAAGGGAGCCATGGGAAGCAGCAGCCACAGCTCCTTTTGCTATGACTGGCTAACCAGAGCCAAAGGGACCTGCAAGGCTCCGTGGCCTCAGTGCTGGTAAATTGTAGGGTAAACTGAGGCAGCCCTAAATGTGCTAGTAGGCCTCTAAACAGCATAACTCCATTCTAGGATTAAGGCCTGGGAACACCACAGTCAGGATAAGAACTGCAGACAGTAAAAGACCCTGGGCACCATAGCAACCACGTTCTAAAACACTCGAACTGGGTCTCAGTTGGTAACGTAACACATTTTGCTTGAGATAACATTCATAAAATTTGCTTAAACTGTCTTGCTTCACTCCTAGATAATAAGCCTGAGAACCAAGTGCTGCACCAACTCAAGGCCATACCCGCCTCCTATAGCAACATCATCATCTATGGAGACTAAAATGTTATTACTGTTTTGCTGACATGTTTTGGCATTTGAACAATAACCACCTGTATATTAATTAACGAGCTGTTACTTTGCAATGGGTGGAGATATTATGTAATCTTGAGTAGTTCTATTGGCTTATGTGCTCATTTCGTCTTGCTGCTAGACCTATCAAATCATTTTTCCTCCGTCCACCTGCTGACTATATAATCTATTGTATTGTGTTAATTAACCAGTGTTCACCAGGGTAACCCCTGCGTGTCACTCCATCAGCTGATGTATAATAAATCCTCTGCTTGTTTTCACCTGCATCCAGAGTGTCCTGGCTTATTTCCAACATAAATAAACACACCGGCGCGGCCAGTTAGCAACTTTCTCAAAGTGGTTTCACGGATCACTTTGAGAAACACTGATCTAAGGGATTGATCAAATTCCCCCCAGGGATTTCCCTCTTGTTGCTCCTGTAATTCTACTCTAATTTTCCATATCTGATTCTCCCCAAAGAACTAGTCCTCTATTAAAGATACCTTTTGAACCTAGTTGCCTTTTGTCACCTGCCCCTACTCAACTTAGTTTAAAGCCCTTCTAATACGATTGGTGAGTCACTGCATTAAGATGTCCTTCCCTTTTGTGGTCAGATCGACCCCATCTCTTCCCAGCAAACCTCCTTCCTGCAACAGTACGCCATGACTAAGGAAGTCAAAACCTCCCATCCATCCATCTTCATCACACTATTATGTGGACATGCTTACCATTTAGTGTAAAAAGCAGAAAAAACACTCAGTGCAGGAAACAAGGGGACTGAAACTGAAGCTGTCAAGTTCACATGCTTCCATTTTCACTAACTGATACATCTGGATCTCTCAAGCTAGTGGGGATGTCCAAGGCAGAAAAATATTTCTGTAGATCAGCATGTGATTATTTGTATTGCGGTACTGCCTCATAGTCCCAGTCATAGGCCAGAATCTCATTCATTGCCTTACGACCTGTACAAACTCAGAATAAGATGGTCCTTAACTGTCATTAAGTAATATTTATTCACAGCACAACAGAGAAGATAATTAAGCAAGAAGATAAGCCTACTTTGACCAGGTACCAACATGAAACTAGTGTAATAATACTACATATTTAGGAAACTTTCTCCCTGATTCAGGGTCTGTTGTGGCTAAGCCCCAGTTCCATACCATTGTGCAAACTGGGGTCTTATACAACTGCGCTAGATAGAAAGTGTACAGCAGTACAGTTCAAGAGTACTCCATATTTAATACATGCACAGGAGGTCACTTCCACAAGAAGCTAAGGGCATGGTCATCACAGAGACACTTCCTGTCTCTGCTAGTTTTATGCATCCCTCACTGTCTACGCCTGCTCCATAAGTTCAGGCCTTTCAAAAACACAGCATCATGTACAGGTAACTGTAACAATGCTTGTTCGTTGTATCTGTTCACATGAGAGCAAGGCATCCAATATCAGTCCACTATGGGTGGATCAGCAATAGGAATAATGTTTGTGCATGTGACAAATAACCCCAGGACCACAGAACAGATTAAGGACACCAATGTGTGTAGCAAAGTCATCACAAACACCGTGCAGACGTCAGGGAACTCATAAGTTAGCATATAACCTTCATTCCGATCTTGGTGCAATAGTATATCCTCAAAAGGAAACTTTACTTATTACTTGGTTGTATTTTACTTATCAGTTGGTTGTATTTTACAAGATAAAAAGCTGAATCGTTGGTTGAATGTTAGTTTATTTGCCCCAGGGCCAGATTTTTACAAAAACAAGTCATGTGCACATACACAACTAAGAGTTCTGCAGCAACGCACACTGTCCTGCAGCAAGTAGTAGTGGGATCCTGCCCTTAGCAAGTCCTGGGCTTACAATTCACATGCTTATCTCACTAATAGGTATCAATTGATCAGCCTGTACTGAATATGGCTTGACAATTTGCCATCACTCAAAACACATTACAGTCAGAGAGGATGATAAATATACCATTTATTCACCATTATGTACAAAGTCCAACATGTCCAAGGAGGCAAGAAAACAAAACTGGTGAATACAGAAAAAACATTACAGCCTCTCTCCGACTTACAGACCAAACACTTGGCTGTAACTCGATCAGTTTGTAACTTGGACCCCATTGAGTTACACGTGACCACGCTGTTTGTAAGCGCGGGTCACATTCGTAACACGGGGACCGCCTTTACGACTGCTCCATGGGAGCTTTGGTCGTAAGTGCGAACGGTCGTAACTCGACCACTCGGGGAGCAGCTGTACTGCCAAAAATAGACTGATAGCAAGAAGCTTTTGTACAATGTGCAGTAAGATGCACACCTTAATCCCGCTCAGCGTTTGACTGACTCTAATTCAACCTAAGTTTTGTCAGAGTAGGGTATGAGGCCCAGATCTTCAAAGGTATTTAGACTAATTTCCATTGAAACCAATGGGAGCCAGGAATCTCAATACCTGGGAGGATCTGAGCAAGGAGGGCAGAATTTGATGCAACAACAATATGCATTTCTAGAGAGATTTTCCTTTTTAAATAATTTTACTAACTCTCTGATTCAAATATAAGCCATTATTAGCCAATAATTATATTTTTTCTATCCCTATTAGAGCACAGACAAATAGGAGAGTGGAAATAACATGATTTATTTCAAAGATTTTAACCAGGTTCTTTCATGGAAAAAAATTAAAGATCCAGCATTGTACAGATCACTCTGCTGAGATGTGAGCCAAATGACTTAAAGCAGAATTCCAATATTACTTCTCTTTTTTGAAAGTTTTCTCACAAACTCCTCAAAATATCTGCCTCCACCTAGTGGTGTGGGTTTGTTATTTATATTCCCTGTTGTAGAAATACATCAAATTATACTCCACATGATTCTATGATTCTATCTGTAGGGACAGGGACAGGGACAGGGATAATCCTGGGAAGAGGCTCTTTTTTCCTTCACTACTCTATAGAGGTTCTTATACTGCTTGTTGTCAGCAAGACATGAGAAGTCATGCTTCCACTCTACTCTGCGCTGGTTAGGCCTCAGTTGGAGTATTGTGTCCAGTTCTGGGCACCACATTTCAAGAAAGATGTGGAGAAACTGGAGAGGGTCCAGAGAAGAGCAACAAGAATGATTAAAGGTCTAGAGAACATGACCTATGAAGGAAAGCTGAAAGAATTGGGTTTGTTTAGTTTAGAAAAGAGAAGACTGAGGGGGAACATGATAGCCGTTTTCAGGTATCTAAAAGGGTGTCAGAAGGAGGAGGGAGAAAACTTGTTCATCTTGGCCTCTGAGGATAGAACAAGAAGCAATGGGCTTAAACTGCAGCAAGGGAGATTTAGGTTGGACATTAGGAAAAAGTTCCTAACTATCAGGGTAGTCAAACACTAGGGCTGTGTCTAGAATGCATCCTTTTTCCGTAAAAGGGATGCAAATTAGACACATCGCAATTGCAAATGAGGTGGGGATTTAAATCCCCCCTGCTTCATTTGCATAAACATGGCTGCTGCTTTTTTCCGGCTCGGAGCTTTGCCGGAAAAAAGCGCCAGTCTAGACGCGGATCTTTCGGAAAATAAAGCCTTTTCCAAAAGATCCCTTATACCTCTTAAAAAAAGGAATAAGGGATCTTTCGGAAAAGGCTTTATTTTCCGAAAGATCCCCGTCTAGACTGGCGCTTTTTCTGGCAAAGCTCCGAGCCAGAAAAAAGCGGCAGCCATGTTTATGCAAATGAAGCGGGGGTATTTAAATCCTCGCTTCATTTGCAATTGCGATGTGTCTAATTTGCATCCCTTTTACAGAAAAAGGATGCAGTCTAGACACAGCCTAGAAGAAATTGCTCAGGGAGGTTGTGGAATCCCCATCTCTGGAGATATTTAAGAGTAGGTTAAATTAATGTCTATCAGGGATGGTCTAGACAGTATTTGGTCTTTCCATGAGGGTAGGGGCCTGGATTCGATGACCTCTCGCGGTCCCTTCCAGTCCTAGTATTCTACGATTCTATGATTCTTTTCGTCCATAAACATTTTTACAGACAAAGGGAACGTGATGCAATTGACCTGGCCTTGGGATCCCCTCCTGGAGGCCCTATGGTCTGACCATACCCTAGAGACACAATAGAAAAGTCCTCCAGACAGACTGGAGTGGCTGTGGGAGAAGCAACCAATCAGGGCCAGGAAAGTCCTATAAAAGCAGCGGAAAGACCAGTATCAGTCAGTGTCTCTGGAGGCCACAAGGTATGCAGAACCAGGAGACAGGCTGCCTGAGAGAGTGGCAGCACTGCAGACAGCTCCTTGGCTATGTCTAGACTGCAGGCTTCTTTCGAAAGAGGCTCTTTCGAAAGCATCTTTCGAAAGAGCCTCTTTCGAAAGAGCGTGTCTAGACTACAATACGCGGATCGAAAAATCGATCCGCTTTTTCGAAAAAGAGCATCCAGACTGCTGGACGCTCTTTCGAAATTGAAAGCCACCCGGAACTGCTTCTGCCAGGGCATTGGGGCAACATTTCCTTCCGGGTGCTGCCTGCCTGCCCTTTGCAGAGACGCGTGGTGAGAGGGACACTCCTGAACACCCGTTGCTCTGCTCCTGCAGCTGCCTTTGCTGTCCCTCGAGGAAGTAAGCAAGGCATTGCAGTGCTGCTTTGGAGTGCTCAGCTTCCTGGGACACCCCAGCAGCTTTTTTCTTTTGAGGTTTTTCGCTTTGAGACCCTTTTTTTTGGCATGGAGCCAGAGCTGCCCCTGGGCAGGCGATGGCCCCACACCACCATACTGCAGCTGTTGCTGCATCTGCATGACACTGTCATGAGGCTACTTCCCGAGCTGGACCCAGACCAGAGGTACGAGGGGCTCCTCCGTCAAGCAGCCGCACTGCCCTTGCCTCCAAACTTTTTCGTGGACAGGCGTGTTTGGAGGTTTGACACCAGCTCTGACTGGTGGGACCGGCTCGTGATGGAGATCTGGGATGACCGAGACTGGCTACGCAACTTCCGGATGCGAAAGACCACTTTCCAGGAGCTGTGTACCTGGCTCGCCCCTGCTCTGCAACTGCAAGACACCCACCTGCGGCCTGCCATCCCCCTGGAAAAGAGGATCGCCATTGCCCTCTGGAAGCTGGCAACCCCCGACAGCTACCGCTCCGTGGGACACCAATTTGGCGTGGGCAGGTCTACCGTAGGATCCATCCTGATGGAGGTAAGTCATTGTCTGGGGACAGTCACAGTTTGGGGTGGGGGGAAGGGAGACTGTCAGGAAGGGCCAAGTGGAGTGGGAGTGGGAGGGAGCTCCTCCACTCACCCTGAATTGTTGGGGGGGGGGTTCTGAGGAGGGGATTCCCGGGGTGTTTGAGAGGGAAGGTGGGCGGTGGGTTCTCCTCCTAAGAGATAAGGCACCCCTTCTAACATTTTGTTGTCTGTCTCGTTCTGCAGGTGGTGAGGGCCATCAATTCAGAGCTGCTCAACAGGCTCATCTGTCTACCAGATCTGGACAGCGTCATGGCCGGCTTTGCTGCCCTCGGCTTCCCAAATTGCGGAGGAGCGCTCGATGGGACACACATTGCAATCCGTGCACCGCCCCATCAAGCAGCCCAATTCATCAACAGAAAGGGCTACTTTTCTATGGTCCTCCAGGCCCTGGTCGACCATCGTGGCCAGTTTTCGGACATTTGTGTTGGGTGGTCAGGGCGGGCACACGATGCCCGCATCTTCAGGAACTCGTACCTCTACCAGAGGCTTCAGGCAGGAACATTTTTCCCGCATCGTGAGTTTGCGGTTGGGGATGTGCACATGCCGGTGTGCATAGTGGCTGATGCCGCCTATCCCCTGATGCCGTGGCTGATGAAGCCCTACACCGGCCACCTGGATGCGAGCAAGGAGCAGTTTTATGCTCACCTTAACCGGGTTCGCAACCAGGTGGAATGTGCGTTCGGACGTTTAAAAGGCAGATTCCGGTGCTTGCTCACACTCCTCGACATGGGGGAGAGCAACATCCCTGAGGTGGTGGCCGCGTGTTGCGTTCTCCATAACCTGGTGGAGAGGAAAGGGGATGCCTTCCTACCAGGGTGGGGTAGAGGTGCTGATGGCCAGGAGAGGCACTTTGCCCAGCCCCGGACAGCTGCCATCCGCCAGGCTCACCGGTCTGCTGTTGGCATCCGGGAGGCCCTCCGGGAGCAATTCTCCAGTGGAGGCCACTGACTCTACTTAGGGGCTTCTGTCTGGGGACTGGGCCCTGGCCCAATAGAAGCTTCCCTCCACAACCCATCTCCTGACCCTGTTTGGACACATCAGTAACACCAGGGTGTGTTGCAAAATAAAATGTTATGTTTAATGTTTGTACATATTCTCAAACAATAGTATAAATGTAGCAAACATAACACATTTTTTTTTTCATTTTTGTTGTTGAAAACACTATTTACAATAAAGAAACATTTTGTTGAACCCTTTGTTTGTGCTTTAACTGGGGTGATGGGGGTGCTTGAAACCTGGAGGGGGGAAGGGGACTGGAAACCTGGAGGGGGGAAGTGGATCAGGTTGCACGGTGCTTGCCAGATTTCCCTCTCCTGCCTGGGCCTCGTGTTTGGGGTGCTCCACGGCTACGGGATCGGGTGGTGCACCTGTCGGTTGGCTGGCTGGGGTGCTCTTGGGATGTGGAAGCCTGGGGGGGAGGAGGGCCAGGGGGAGAGAGGGGCTGGGGAACTGGGGGGGCTGGGGGAGAGGGAGGTCCAAGGAGGGAAAGGGATGCTGTTGTGGAAGGGGGGTTTGGTGGGGTGGGGTCATGGGGTGCTGGAGGAGCAGGACCAGGCACAGGAGCAGGCAAGCCGCAGACCTCCCTGAGGTTGGCACACAGGGACGTGCGCTGCAGGACCAGCTCGTCCATGAGCCGGTCACGCCAGCGATCCTCTGCCTCCGCCCTCTCTCTGAGGATGGAGTTCAGCTCCTGCACGGCCTCCACGTGCTGCCTGAGGATGTCCGCATAGACACGCCTGTGTCTGCGGCTCCCATGTCCCCGAGATGGAGATGGAGGTGGGGCTGGGGTGCTGCGGCCCTCTTCCACGGCTGGTCTGGCTGTGGAGGAAAAGAAGAACACACAATCAGTCCTAAAAACTGGACTCTGTAGCACTTAAAATACTAACAGGATGGTTTATTAGGGGATGAGCTTTCCTGGGCCAGACCCACTTCCTCAGATCAGAGTAACACGGCTACATTTCTATCACAATCAGTCATGTGTGCAACAGCTGTCCAAAAGGGCATGCCCTCTCCCTTGAGACAGGGGAATCAGACATTCTGAAGGTTACACTGTGTGTGTGTGACCTGGGCATCAGCCTGAGCATGACAGGTTTCCCTTGTGCATCACGCACTGTGCACCCACCTACCTCCCCCCCCCCCGGGTGTTACACAACCTCACTGCACTCACCTGCTGCTTCCTCTCCTGCGCCAGATGATGCCTGGGAGGCCTCTGGGGTCTGGGTGACTGGCTCCAGGGTGAGGGTCGCCGTCTCCTCACTGTCCTCCTCCTCTGGGACCATGTCCCCGTCTCCAGACTGCTCTGGGTCCTGCTCGGGAGCGTCCACCATGGGGTCTGCCAATCCAGACTGTACGAACCGCCGTGGTGTGCGTGCTTCTCCACTGCCACCCAGGATCTGGTTTAGCTCGGGGTAGTAGGGGCAGTAGTGGGGGGCTGCCCCAGAAAGGGAGCTCTCCTCCCTGGCTTTGACGTACCCCTGGCGCAGCTCTTTTACTTTGGACCGCACCTGGTCCTGGGTGCGGGGGTAGTGGCCCTTCTGGGCCAGGACTTCAGCCATGCGGCCATAAATATCTGCGTTTCGCCGCCGGCTTTTGAGGGCCTGTAAGGCCTCCTCCTCTCCCCAGAGCTCCAGCAGGCTCTTGATCTCTGCGCCAGACCAGGATGGTGCCCGGCGTTTGGAGCCCTTGGCTGGGTCCTCAGAAGCCTCGGTGGAAGGGCCAGGACGCTCTTGGGGCTGGGACATGCTGCAGCAAAGTAGCCGTGTGCTCTGGCTCCTTCTCTGCAACAAGTGGCTGTGAGGTGCCTGTCCCTTTAAGGAATGGCTGCAGCAAGGAACCACAGACATGCAACCCATGGCCCAGATTGTCCACCAGGGCTTCTTCCTGGAGGCCAATACTTTCGAAAAAAAGGGCTCCCCCCGTCCACGCTCACTTACTTTCGACGGATCTCCCTCGAAAAAGGCGTTCTTCCTCGTAGAATTAGGTGTACCGCCGTCGAAAGAAAAGCCGCATTCTTTCGATTTACTTTCGAAAGAACGCGGCTTGAGTCTGGACGCAGGGGAAGTTCTTTCGAAAAAACCCCTGAGTCTGGACACAGCTCTTGTGAAGAGCTATTGGCGAGTGCTGGCCTGTGATGGGACTTTGAAATAAAGCCCTGAGGTAAGGGCAATAATGCTGTATTTTGGTGGGGTAGCTCTGGGGACACCACTCTCTTTGAGTGGGGAACAAACTGGAAAGGACATAAGAGAGCTAACCAAGATAGGCTCCGATTAGATGTGTACCCTGGAAGGGGTTTGATGAGCACACACAATGAGTGAGACTTGGCCAGAGACTGTGTCACCGAAGTCAGACAAGAGAGTGCAGGCACATGTGCTTAGCCAGAAGGGGTACTCAAGAGAGGTGAATGCTGCTCTGTTACAGAGAGCAGTCCAATATTGTCATTAATTCCTGTTCATGGCTTATTCCTTCATTAAAACCAGTTGTGTCTCTGCATATGATGTCCTTTGTGGACCCCGGGTGAGGTGAAGGGACATGGCTTCGCGCATAAGGGGTGTGGCACTTCCCTCCGAGCTACCCAAAGTGTGTGGTGCTCCAGCAGCAATTGATAGGGTCTTGGGCTCTGGCTGCTGCTGCATTAGCAGCAGCCCTGATTGGAAAACTTGAGAGCCCCAAGCCCTCTCTATCTCTTCCCCCAAATCCCACTCCTGCTTCACCCCACTGGGTACTGAGACTAGGGCCAGGACACTCTGCTTCCCGGCCACCACCATAGTGAAGTAGAGCAACCCAGCTGGGAGATGGTGGAGCACAGTAGGCCGTTGGTTGTTCCAGGTCCCACCACTGTGGTGTGTGCTTGGGGGCATGACCCCCTCTGACTGCCCTGTGCTAGATTTTCCCAGATAATTACCTGGGCACCATGGGTCCCATCCATCTGATGGTTGAGGCATCCACTGTGGGGCCTGGACAGCTCGGAGAGGCCTATATAACCGTGTCTCGCATGGGCCAATACAAACTGCCTCCTGTGTTGCATCATTTAATGAAGCATCTCTTGTACACAGGCAAGACTAGGAAGAGCTGACAATTAGGCTTACCGTTTTTCCCAACTGGATGGACTGGACGCCATTTACAGCAATGGTGTCCCATCCCTCTGGTCAGGAAAGATGATAACCCTAAGCTGACTCAATGCAATGGTAGCCACGTCAGGTGACAGAACAGTAGCACAAAAGAGTGGCAGGGGAAACTCAAAACAATATTTTTTTTAAAAAAAGAGAAAATTGAAAGTTTCAGCAACAAGACAAAAAACAGGAGAAAATGACTCAAGTGGAGAATTAGGCGGGAGTGAGGGAGTGTCATGTCTTTCTTAGTATACCTGCGGGGCAGGAAACCCTATTCAGACCTAAAGGGCAGACACCAAGTCTAAGGGCCTTATGCCCAGAACCTCAGAGGTATTTCGGCTCTTAGGGTATGTCTACACTGCAGTGTTTTTCCAGAATAACTGCCGTTAGTCCAGAAAAAAATACTTGCGTCCATACTGCTATTGCATTCTTTTGACAAAAAGTTGAAAGAACCAAGGGGTTCTTTCACGAGGAAGACGTCTTTGTCTGAAAGAGCAGAAGAGGGAGTTCTTTTGAAAGAAGAGGCCTCCAGGAAATAGCACAGGTGCCCTGGTGGCCACTCCGTCCAAACTAATCAGATCTCTATAGTCCCTGTCTCCGGCCAGCTCTTAAAGCTGCAGGCACCTGGGACAACACTTGTGGCAGGGGGCTGGCCCAGAGAGCTGCACCTCACTGCGTGGCTGTGACTGCCACACTAATTGGGACCCATGGCCCAGCCACAAGCCTCCTGAGACCTCTCTGGCCCTCACAGGGAGCATGACCAGGGCTCCCAGGACTCAGCCAGAGGCCCGAAGAGGTTTGTGCCATAGTGGTCCGGGGCAGAGATCCTGGCCTTCCTGTAGGTATGGGGTGAGCAGGAGACCCTGCAGGATCTCGGCTCCCAGTGGCACAACGCCGACATATACGGTCGGATGGCCGAGGCTCGGGCCACAAGAGGCCACCACTTCCAGAACCTCATACAAGTATGGAGCAAAGTGAAGGAGCTCTGCCAGGGCTATGCGAGGGCAAGGGAGCACAGCTCTCTCTCTGGGGCAGGACCCCACTCCTAGCCCTACTACGCTGAGCTCCACCACATCCTGGGGGGTGGTTCAGCCCCTTCCTCACCCCTGGTGGTGGACTTGGGGCTGGAGATGCTCATCTTTGCCAACCCAGGGCTCCCAGGCCAGGAGGAGGAAGAATCCGACGACGAGCTGGAGGAGGAGGAGGAGACAGCCAGCACAGTCACCCTCACCCTCAAGCCCGTACCCCAGGGCCTGGATGTCTTACACGCATTCTCTGAGGACGAGGAGGAATCATCAGGTGAGTGCTCTGTTTTTCACACACACAGGGCAGGGAAGGCGGGCGCAGAGGGGATGGGATGCAATCGTCGCTTGGTCATCTTGGCCTGGATATTGTGCTACACTCCGTGCACGTGGAACTACATGCAGTGCCAGTCTGCAACATGCAGCCCCAGGAGGCAGCCCCAAAGCACCTCCAGGCAGGGCCAGCCCGAGCCCTTTGGCACCCTGGGCCCAGGCATGCGGCGCCACCCCCAGGCGCAGGGTGCATGCGTGGGCCTGCCCCCCAGGGCGCTCGGCGCATGCGCGAGCTGGTCACGGCCACTGGCGCGCAGCCCGGGGCCGCCCCCAGGGTGCACAGCACATGCTCTGCCCAGCCTGGTCCGGCCAGCACTGCTGGCACGCACGCTGGGCCGTGCAGGGCCCCGCAGCCATGGGTGGAAGGGTGCTGTTGGCCAGCGCCGCGGGGCCGGCGCTGCGGGATCCGGGCACGTGGCTCCTGATGGCAGCTGTAAGGGACGCCATGCACCCCTTACAGCTGCCATTAGGCGCCCCTCATCGGCTGGCGCCTTGGGCAGCTGCCCGGCTCACCCATGCCTCCATCCGGCCCTGTCCCCAGGGTCCTGTTCACGGGCTCTGGGGAGGCCACACACACATCTGACCCCTGTGGGAGATGCCCTCCCACCACTAACCACTGCTGGAAGCAGGCTGGGGACAAGGGCACACACATGGCTGCACACAGACTTAGGAGTGCCGCACACGACACACGGGAATGCCTGCACACTTGAGGCACCACCCACTTCCACGGACAGCGCTGGCAGGTGTGCGTGCAGCCCCCATGGAAGAGCAGACTGCTCCAGGCCCCTCTCCTGCCCATGGCATCCCACTGTGGCCGACCACTTCCCTTGCCCTGCCTGTCTGTGGGATGAGGATGGGGGGGAGCAAGAAGCATGGTCCCCTGGGCACCTCAGGGCCTCTGTGAGGCAGGGCCGATGTCCAGGCCACACATAGCCTTGCTCCTGGAACATCCCTGCCCTCTAGCCTGAAGACTCTTGTTCTCAGCTCACAGAGGAGGGCACGGACTCAGGGACAGTGTCTGCATGGATGACTGACCGCCTCTTCCTCTTTATTCTCCACAGCCGGACTAGCATCACTAATGGGCGATCACCGCCAGCTGAGGCAGCCGCCTGACCTTGGGGGAGCTACAAGTGCAGGAGGGTTCAGGGGGACCTGATGAGACAGCACGTGGTCATCCTCCAAGGCATGCAACGGATCCTGGCCCAGAAGGACCAGGAGGACGCTCAGGGGCTGTGTCTACATTTGCGAGATTTTGCGCAAAAACTTGCCGCCTGTCTACACTGGCCGCGAGTTCTTGCGCAAGAACTATGATGCGCCCGCTCAGGAATAAGCCCTCTTGAAGAAGTGTTCTTGCGCAAGAGGCCAGTGTAGACAGGCAACATGAATTTCTTGTGCAAGAAATCTCGATGGCTAAAATGGCCATCGGAGCTTTCTTGCGCAAGAGAGCATCTACACCGGCACTGATGCTTTTGCGCAAAAGCACATCTCTTGCACAAAAGTACATGCCAGTGTAGACGCTCTCTTGCACAAATACTTTAATGCAAAAACTCTTGCGTTAAAAGTATTTGTGCAAAATCTTGCCAATGTAGATGTAGCCAGGGTGGGTGTGTCTAGACTACATGCCTCCTTCGATGGAGGCATGTAGATTAGCCAGATCGGAAGAGGGAAATGAAGCCGCGATTAAAATAATCGCGGCTTCATTTAAATTTAAATGGCTGCCCCGATCTGCCGATCAGCTGTTTGTCGGCAGATCGGGGCAGTCTGGACGCGACGCGCCGACAAAGAAGCTTTTCTTCATCGGCACTGGTAAGCCTCGTGAAACCAGGTTTACCTGTGCCGATGAAGAAAGGCTTCTTTGTCGGCGCATCGCGTCCAGACTGCCCCGATCTGCTGACAAACAGCTGATCGGCAGATCAGGGCAGCCATTTAAATTTAAATGAAGCCGCGATTATTTTAATCGCGGCTTCATTTCCCTCTTCCGATCTGGCTAATCTACATGCCTCCGTCGAAGGAGGCATGTAGTCTAGACACACCTGGTGTGTCTAGACTACAGGGTTTTTTCCAAAAAAGTGGCCTTTTTTTGAAAAAACTTCCCCTGCATCTAAACTGCTGCCATGTTCTTTTGAAAGTAAATCGAAAGACCATGGCTGGTTTTTAACTATGGAAAACCTCGTTGTACGAGGAATAACGCCTTTTTTCAAAAGTGCTCTTTCAAAAAAAGGCACTATGTATTGCAAACTGTGCTTTTTTGAAAGCGAGCATCCAGACGGTCTCGGTGCTCTCTTTTGAAAAAGTGGCTTGCTTTTTCAAAAGTACCGGTTGTAGTCTAGATGCTCTTTCGAAAGAGGCTTGCAGTCTAGATGGGACCCAAATATGGGCTCAGATGGTGCAGCAGAGCCAAAACATGTGTGCTACCATATATGAAATGATGGCACACCCAGCTCCTGTCCCTGTCCCTGTCCCCGCTGCTCCCACTGCCCTCCCTGCTCCTGCTTCTCCTGTTGTCCCAGGCCCCACCCACCTCCCAAGGTTGCCGAGGTCCTGAGACCTGAGGTGGCACTTCCAGCTGCACCACGCACCACTCCCAGCCCTGAGTCCCCCTCCTCCTTGGCCCTATCCAGGGAAGAAAAGGAGGAGTTGCACTATATGTAAGAGAGCACTAGGACTGCTCTGAACTCCAGTATAAAGAGGGAGAAAAACCTGTTGAGAGTCTATGGGTTAAGTTTAGAGGAGCAAACAACAGCAGTGATGTTGTGGTTGGTGTCTGCTACCAGCCACCGAATCAGGTGGATGAGGTAGATGAGGCTTTCTTCGGACACCTGAGAGAAGCTTCCAGATCTCAGGCCCTGGTTCTTGTGGGGGACTTTAATCACCCTGACATCTGTTGGGAAACCAATATGGCAGTACACAGGCAATTCAGGAAGTTTTTGGACAATATTGGGGATAACTTCTTGACACAAGTGCTAAAGGATCCAACCAGGGGCCATGAGCAGCTTGACCGTCTGCTCACAAACAGGGAGGAACTAATAGGGGAAGTAGAGGTGGGTGACAACCTTGGAGGCAGTGATAATGAGATGGTAGATTTCAGGATCCTGACCAAAGGAAGAAAAGAGAGTAGTCAAATACACACCTTGGACTTCAAAAAAGCAGATTTTGACTCCCTCAGAGACCGGATGGGCAGAATCCCCTGGGATGCTAACATGAAGGGGAAAGGAGTCCAGGACAGCTGGCAGTATTTTAAAGAAGCCTTATTGAAGGCACAGAAAGTAACCATCCCGACACGTAGCAAGAGAGGCAAACATGGTAGGAGACCGGATTGGCTTACAGGGGAAATCCTTGGTAAACTTAAGCACAAAAAGGAAGCTTACAAAAAGTGGAAACTTGGACAAATGACCAGGGAGAGCTATAAATGTATAGCTCAAGAATGCCGGGGGGTTATCAGGAAGGCGAAAGCGGAAATGGAATTGCGATTGGCTACGGATGTGAAGGATAACAAGAAAGGTTTCTACAGGCATGTTAATAATAAGAAAGTGATCAGACAGGGTGTGCGGCCCCTACTGGATGAAGGAGGTAACCTAGTGACAGATGATGTGGGGAAAGCTGAAGTACTCAATGCTTTCTTTGCCTCTGTATTCACGGACAAGGTGGGCTCCCGGACTAATGCGCTAAATGACACAAGATGGGATGAAGATGGACAGCCCTTGGTGGGTAAAGAACAGGTTAGGAACTATTTAGAAAAGCTAAACGTACACAAATCCATGGGTCCAGACTTAATGCATCCGAGGGTACCGAAGGAGTTGGCAAATGTCATTGAGGAGTCTTTGGCCATTATCTTTGAAAAGTCGTGGAGGTCGGGAGAAATCCCGGATGATTGGAAAAAGGCAAATGTAGTGCCCATCTTCAAAAAAGGGAAGAAGGACGATCCAGGGAACTATAGGCTGGTCAGTCTTACCTCGGTTCCTGGAAAAATCATGGAAGCGATCCTTAAGGAATCCATTTTGAGGTACTTGGAAGAGAGGAAACTGATTAGGAATAGTCAGCATGGATTCACAAAGGGCAAGTCATGCCTGACCAATCTGATTAGCTTCTATGATGAGGTAACTGGCTCTGTGGACGTGGGAAAGTCAGTGGATGTGATATACTTGACTTTAGCAAGGCTTTTGATACCGTCTGCCACAATATTCTTGCCAGCAAGTTAAGGGAATGTGGATTGGATAAATGGACGGTAAGATGGATAGAAAGATGGCTAGAAGGCCGGGCCCAGCGGGTAGTGATCAATGGCTCAATGTCAGGATGGTGGTTGGTTTCTAGCGGAGTGCCCCAAGGTTTGGTTCTAGGACCGGTTTTGTTCAATATCTTTATTAATGACCTGGATGAGGGGATGGATTGCACCCTCAGCAAGTTTGCAGATGATACTAAGCTAGGGGGAGAAGTAGATACGCTTGAGGGCAGAGATAGCGTCCAGAGTGACTTAGACAAATTGGAGGATTGGGCCACAAGAAATCTGATGAGGTTCAACAAGACGGAAGAATCCAAAGCATAGTTACAAGCTGGGGACCAACCAGCTAAGTAGTAGTTCTGCAGAAAAGGACCTGGGGGTTACGGTGGATAAGAAGCTGGATATGAGTCAACAGTGTTCCCTTGTAGCCAAAAAGGCTAATGGCATATTAGGTTGCATTAAGAGGAGCATTGCCAGCAGATCCAGAGATGTCATTATTCCCCTTTATTCGGCTTTGGTGAGGCCACATCTGGAGTATTGTGTCCAATTCTGGGCCCCCCACTACAAAAAGGATGTGGACGCATTGGAGAGAGTCCAGCAGAGGGCAACCAAAATGATTAGGGGGCTGGAGCATATGACTTATGAGGAGATGCTGAGGGAGTTGGGTCTGTTTAGTCTGCAGAAGATAGGAGTGAGGGGGGATTTGATAGCAGCCTTCAACTTCCTGAAGGGAGGTTCCAAAGAGGCTGGAGAGAGGCTGTTCTCAGTAGTGACAGATGGCAGAACAAGGAGCAATGGTCTCAAGTTGTGGTGGGAGAGGTCCAGGTTGGATATTAGGAAAAACTATTTCACTAGGAGGGCAGTGAAGCACTGGAATGGGTTATCTAGGGAAGTAGTGGAGTCTCCATCCCTAGAGGTGTTTAAGTCTTGGCTTGACAAAGCCCTGGCCGGGTTGATTTAGTTGGGATTGGTCCTGCCTAGAGCAGAGGGCTGGACTTGATGACCTCCTGAGGTCTTTTCCAGCTCTATGGTTCTATGATTCTATGATTCTAGGTTCTGAATCCTGCTCCTCCCTAGTTACTTTTATTATGGACAAAATACAAAGTTCTTGGTTTTCAACACAAAACTGGTATCTGTACTGATACCAAGGAAGGGGGGAAGGGAAAGATTGTTGTGGGAAAGGCAGAGAGGGGCAAGGCACAGGCCTCTAGTGTGTGTGTGTGTGTGGGGGGGGGGGTCATGGGGAGAGTTGGTGGGGTCTTTCAAAGAAACTCTCCCTCAGAGCTTCCCAGATGTGCACCCTCATTTGATGGGCCTGATGGATGGCAGCTGTGCACGGCGCATTCCACATGGATTCAGGCCCTGTTTAGGTGGGTATTAAATTGGTCCCTGCTGAGGTCCAGGTGGCAGGTGTATAGCTTCATCAGCCATGGCATGAGGAGTAGGCCACATCCCCCATGATGCACAGTGGCATCTATGTTATACCAAATAAAAGCAAGCAGGATCTTATGAGGGGGATAAGGCAAAAAGCCACGTTTATTGTAAAGATAATAATAAAAAATAAAGAAAAGATAGAAGCAAACAACGTTGTTTAACTACTTAACCCTTATACATATAAACATTCATTCATCCATTTATTCAGGTTCTGGGTATTTGTTATAGTTACCAGCCTGGAAGTTGCTTGTGACAGAAAAATGGCCAGGTATTCTGTACACAAGTGATGGTAGTGGGGAGCGAAGTCCTGATCAGATGTGCATCTGAAGCTCCTGGTAGGCTGGCAGCAGAACCTTGGACTCTGATTCCATAGTTTTTTAGTCCTGTTCTTATAGGAATTTTTTCCTATGCCAGTCTATGGAAATTGCTGCATCATGCTGATGTCTCCAGGGTGGCTGCCAGGTGCTTGACAGTGATCTCATCGGGTGGACCTTCAGTATTTGACACCTTTTGGTTGCACTGGCACCTGACGCCTTTTTCAGCCCTTTGTTGCTGTATTCTCAGGCTGGCACCTCTCAGAACCATTCACTCATCATCCAAGCACTCTCTCTCTTACATACATTCCTTAATTAATGTTTCCCATACAATATTTTTGTATAATAATAACTTTACATATCTCAGAGTTGTAGTTACAAAAAGTTTCTGGATGGTATTGCTTAAAACATTCTCTGAGTGCTGAATAAAGTTACAATGTTTTAAAGAGAACAGGCGTTAAGTAAGTAATAATGCCCTTAGTCAATTACAGGGCTTGGCTCCCATAGCAGAGTTAGTGGATTGACAGTGCATTGTTACAATGTATCTCTGCAATGTCAATTTCAAGCAGCCTCCTTGCACAAGCTTGAGCATGCCCTGGAGCACAGAGGGGGGGCTGTTTCTGGCTACATACGATTATATTCTTAACAGTTCTAAATTACATAACCTAATACATTATATTCTAAAGGGGCAATAATAATGATAAATCTAAACATTTAACAATCTTAACAAATAATAATAATAATAATAAGAAGAAGAAGAATTAATAATAAATCTAAACACTTTAAGTTGTGGGGAACAAATAATGGGGAGTCACTTTCATTTGGGGGAATCATTTTCAATATATTAATATGTTATCCCTACATCTGCACATCCCCAACCTGACAGTCACGCTGGGGGAAGAATGTGCCAACCTCCAGCTAGTGGTAGAGGCTGGAATTCCTGAAAATGTGTGCATCGTGAGCTCTGCCCAACCACCCAACAAAAATGTCCATGAACTGTCCATGGTGGTAGACCAGGGCCTGCAGCACCATGCAGAAATAGCTCTTGCAGTTGATGTATTGGGCGGCTCGATGCTGTGGTGCATGCATAGGAATATGGGTTCCATCTATGGCCCCACCGCAGGTGGGGAAGCCCAGGGTGGCAAATCTGGCCATGATGGGGTCCAGGTCTCCCAAGCAGATGACCCTGTATAGCAGGATGGAGTTAGGCCTTCACCACCTGCAGAAGGAGACAAAGAAATACAGAAAACAGAGAATGAGAGGGGGGGCCTGAGCCCTTGGGAGGTTCCGGAGTCCCTCTTCCTCCTTTCCCCCTCAAACACCGCAGGAGCCACCCCCTATGAGTCGTCCCCCACCCCCTGCAGGGCTGTGTGAGGGCGGGATGGCACATCCCCCCCAGGGATGGGACTTTCCCTCCACTCCCAGCCCACCCCCCACAGCCTCGCACCCCTTTCCCTAGGGTCCCCTTTTCCAAGACTTCTCCCCCCCCAGAGATTCTGAGAACACCTTACTTCCATGAGGAGGGCCCGGACAGTGGACTTTCCCATGCCAAACTACTTGCCCATAGACCACTAACTGTCTGGGGTGGCGAGCTTCCAGACAGCGATGGTGACCCACTTGTCCAGGGGGATGGCGGGTCGTATCTGGGTATCCCGTCAATGGAGGGCAGGGGCAAGCCAGGCACACAGCTCCATGAAGGTGGCCTTCCTCATACGAAAGTTATGGAGCCATTGCTGGTTGTCCCACCACTCCATGACCAGCTGGTCGCACCAGTCGGAACTGGTGTCCAGCCTCCAAAACCGTCTCTTCACTGTGGGATGCAGTTGCCAGGGCCTTGCTCCGCACACAGGGAGAGGGTCTCAATGATGAGCTCGGTGTCGAGCTCGTGCAGGGCCAGGAAGCAGCCTGCACAAACAGAAGCTGCAGCAGTGTGGGGCCATCGCATGCCCACAGGCAGCTTCGGCTCCATGGCAAAGAGTATGCTGTGGTGTCCAAAAGCCGGGCAACCAGAGCACACACTGCAAAAGCTTTGCTGTCCCTCGGAGAGGTAGGCAAGCAAGCAGCGGGGTCCCTTTAAGCACATGTCTCAGCTAGCCTTAGGCAACAGCACCCAGAAGCAACTACTGGTAAACCTCATTGCAGGAGGAATAACAGCTAATTCAATGTAGGGCTTTAATTTGGAATCCCGTTTCACTGCCGCGTGTAGACGCGGGCAGTTACTTCGGCCTAGTCAATTTCTAAAATGGCGACTGGACGGGAACATGCTAATGAAACGCGGGATATTTAAATCCTGCACTTCATTTGCAATTTCGGTCACCCTCATTAGCCTCCCTAGATCGAACTAAGGGGCTAGTGTAGACATACCCTTCCAGAAAAGCTTATTCCAAAAGAAGCTTGCAGTCTAGACGTAGCCCTAAAGTCCATTGCTTTCAATGGATGTTAGAAGGCTAAATACCTTTATGGATCTGGGCCCTACTTCTACAAAATGATCCACACAGATAGATCTGTGTGTCTGCATTCATGTCAATGGTACTCTACACAGACACAATGAAAGATTAAGGAGTAAAGGATATTTATTTGGGATATATCTCTTCAGACACGCAAATACATGCCTGCATACACAGTAGCCCAACAGTTAGTTTGTTCTTTTAAAGAAATGATGTGACACACATAAGGCTGACTCAAAGGCAGGGACTCATAAAAACGTGTAGTGATATATGCCTGTCAACTTGTACAACTATAATCATTAGGAAATACAACTTAAACCCGTTTTATTTCCTAACATGCAGAGCACATGTAGGCAGGGAATAGCAAGCACTTTGAAATGTATCCACACACTTGCTGAGCTGTCTATGGAGAGCGACAGTCTACATCCATAAACTCCAAGGCTGGCATGTCGGATCCAAAGCAATGAGCAAAAGTCTTAGTGTCATCAACTTCCACAGATGTCAGTGGGAGCTACAGATACTGAGAGCTTCTCAGCACAGTATGATTATCTATGTGTGTGGCCAACTTTAGCAGGATTTTGTTTTGTTTAGTTTTGTTTTTCCTCCAAGCCCTAGCTCTTGGATTCATGATTATGTACAACTCAGTTTTTGCCTTCAAAAAGTAAGTTTCTATCCGTCATGATTACAGAGAAGTTTAAAATATGACATGAGTTCACCCAAATGACTCAGAATCCAGAAAACAGTCCAAAAATAATATTTTTTTAAAAAACCTCATGATTTTTAAGCCAAATGAATGACTTTTTTCAGGCCTGACCTGAGATATTTGTTATGCTTGGGTTTAGAAATATTAATAACATGTTAGAAGTAATTTATATGCTGGGCTCTTGCAGTGCATTAGAAAGCCTGATGAGTGCTATCCCAGGAGAAGTACTGTTTTCCAACTGAACAGGGGAGAGGATCTGTGGGATCACATGAGGATTACTTGTATTCCCTCCCTCTGGGGTATCTGGTGTTGGCCACTGTTGGCAGACAAGATACTGGGTTAGATGCACCTTTGGTCTGACCCAGTCTGGCCATTCCTTTGTTCGTATCAAGCACCCATGCTGAGTGAGAATGTGAATGGAGCAGACAGGGTATGTCTACTAGGGATGTTAAAAGTTGATTAAATAGGTAACTACGTGACCACTGAAAATCTCATGGGCAACATGCTGCATGCTCTTAAATAAGCATTATATTGCTGAGCCCACAGCGATGCCTCCCTGAGAGCAGGCCTGTCAGCCCCTGCTGGCCTGGCTCCCAGGGAAGTGGTTTCCCTGCCACAGTGAAGCTACATCCCTGGGAACTGCCTACATCCCTAATGTCTTCACCAGTGGCCTCCAACCTTTTTATGCACAAGAACATTTTTTAAGTATTAGGGCAACTCCCACCCTACCCCTGAGGCTCCACAGACTTCATTCCCCGCTCTCTCCATCACTTGCTCTCCCCACACACACACTTTCATTAGGCTGGGACAGGGGGTGCAGGCTCCAGGCTGGAACCAAGAGTTCTGGGAGCAGGAGGGGGTAAGAGATGCAAGCTCTGGGAGGGAAACTGGGTGCAGGAAAGGGGCTCTAGGCTGGAGCACAGTGTTAGGGTGCAGGTGAGGTATAGAGTACTGAGCAAACACCCAGGCCAAGGAGAAAGTCTCTGAATGCTTATGGGAAGCAAGGCTTTGCATTTCCCCCCTCAGTGACCCCTAGCATGCAGGACAGCTGCCTCCCAGGCTGGAGGTCCAAGGAAAAAGCCTGTGTGGGTGGGCGCACAACAGGGCTTGGTGCAGTAATTTGCTTGACCACAAGCCCTCTCATGGGGTGGTCTCGGCTACTGCCTAACTCCATCTGCACTGCTAGCCAAGGCAGCACCTTCTCCTCAGTGCGCACAGGCTCCAGCCTCAACTCCCCTGGGCAGCTGGATAGCCAATCTGTTATCATCTCCACTCCCTCCCCATCCTATCATTCCAGACTCCCTGCTGAATGCACAGGGGCAATCCCATCCCCTGAGTCTGTGGGGGCCGTTCTCAGACAAACACCTTCCTGCTGGCCAGATCCACCATATGCCACAGCAGCTGGATCAGCTCTTATCAGATCCCAATCTAGACCCCCCAGCATCAGCAGTCTTCCTGGACAAGATCACAGAGTAGTTAGGAAGGGAGGAGGGAGAAGCCTGTGGTAATAGCAGCAGCAGAAGGCAGCAAATTGAAGGTGGAGACAGCTAAAAGTGGGAGAAAGCACCAGCAAATGGGTGAAAGGGCAGGAGCAGAGGTGGCAGCAGCAGGAAGGATGAACATTAGATGGGTCCCAAGAGAAGGGGGAGGAAAGAAATAGCAAAAGAGAGGGATAAATGGATGAGAGGCAGCAGGAGACAGAGGAGCCAATAGCATGGGCAAGGGCCAGCAGTACTTGGTAGGAGAAGGCACTTCTAGCAAATGGCAAAGTTGTTTATGAGATCAACATGTCTTCTAGTGCCCAAAGGAGCTCAGCTGAGACCTGGCCATCCAGGCTCTCGCTCTGCATGGTCATTGCAAATGGCCCTTCTCCCTGCTGGAGAAATGTGAACAGCTCTGACACCGCTGTGTGATCATTAAATACTGCCAATGCTGTTCTCTCCTGGGACTCTAGGGGTATGTCTACACTACCCTCCTAGTTCGAACTAGGAGGGTAACGTAGGCATACCGCACTTGCAAATGAAGCCCGGGCTTTGAATTTCCCGGGCTTCATTTGCATAAGCCGGGCGCCGCCATTTTAAAATCCCGGCTCGTTCGAACCCCGTGCCGCGCGGCACGGACGAGGTAGTTCGGACTAGGCTTCCTAGTCCGAATTACCATTACTCCTCGTGGCCACAACTTCCCCCACAGAGTGAGGGAAAGTGAAGGGGGAAACTGAGGTTCCAGGCTTCCCATAGACCAGACTTATTTTTCTGGAGTTCTGGAGTTAGTGGATTAGACTCTGGCGTAGGGATAAAAATGAGGCTTCAGAGGTAGGTACCTTATCCACTGTGACACTGAAAGAGCCCTCCAACCTCCCTACCTTCAGGGCCCCCTTTATCCTTCCTGTGTTCAAGGGTGCCAGGTTCGTTCTCTGTGACACTGGTGGTGGCTGTCCCCAAGGGGACAGTGTGTGAGACAAGACTCCCAGCAAGTAGGATAGGGACAGGGTGCAGGATCTGGGAGGTAGCTGGGGTGCAGAAGCAGGCTGGGAGTAGGGTTTCTGGCCAGTTGGAGGGAGCAAGAACGAGGGAGGGTGCAGTGTGTGGCCAGGAGAGAGGGTTAAAGGACAAAGGAGGGTGTCGGAGTAAGCTGGGGATGCTGGGTGTTGGTGGGGAGGTAAATGACAGGATTAGGGTGTAAGTGAGGGGGTCTGGACATGAGGGGGAACCTTACCTGGCTTCGTGCTCCCTTGCAGCAATGGCTGCAGCCACGCTGTCCTTGCTGCCCCAGAGGGAGGCCCTGCTTCTGCGGGCCACGTGGTTCCGAAGGCCGGAGACACTGCGGCTGTGGCCATGCGATCCAGGGCTGACCCCGAGGCACTGCAGTCACAGGCCACCCCAGAGGCTGGAGGTGCCACTGCCGCAGCCACGCGGCCGGACCCCAGGTACCACCTGCCACAGAGGCACCATGGCCTGGGGCTGGCCCAGGAGGTGCCACTGTCATGGCTACACAGCAGGCCCTACAGGCTGCCCCAGAGGCACTGCAGTCACATGGCCCGGGGCCAGCCCCAGAGGTGCCACTACTGCGGATACATGGCCTGGGGCTCGCCCTGGAGTCACTGCTACCACAATTATGTGACCCAGGGCTGGCCCTGAAGGTGCTGCTACTGTGTCTTAGGGCTGGCCTGGAGGCACCACTACTGCAGCCAGGCCGTCCGGGTCCAGCCCTGGAGGTGCCGTGGTATCAGCGTCTCCATCCTCCGGAGCCAACCCCAGACTGTGTGGCCGCAGAAGCAGTGTCTCCTGGGCTGGCCCCTGGCTGCCTGGCTGCGGTAGCAATGCTTCCAGGCTGGCCCTATAGAGGTGCTTGAGTCCTGGCGCTGCCTCCTCTCCAGTGGCAGTGTGGGGCATGTAGGGGCTCAGCTGAGCTCCTCCCCATCATGAGTCCTGTAATTAGGAGGAGGGGTCTGTAATTGCCTCGCGGGCCGGATCAAAGCCCAAAGCGAGCTGGATCCAGCCCGCTGAGAGACTTTTGTCCACCCCAATCTAAAGAATAGCCACATCTCCTCAATAGGAGTGAAACCCTTATGAATTTGTAGACAAAAGACATTTTCTGTGAAAAATCACTTTTTGTGAAAAATGTGATGTAATTGAGAGTCCAGCTTTCCATTAATGATTAGATTAGAGAGAAGTTTTTGACCTGCCCTAGTGAAAATGAATAGCCATTCAACATTTGAGGGAACATGTAGGCTGTGTCTGTATTGGCACGATCTTGCGCCAAAGTGGCCGCTTTTGTGGAAAAACGTGCTGCCTGTCTACACTGGAGGGGACTTCTTGCGCAAGAACACGGACGTTCTAATGTGTGAAATCAGTGCTTCTTGTGCAAGAACTGTGATGCTCCTGCTCAGGAATAAGCCCTCCTGTGCAACTGTTCTTGCGCAAGAGGCCTGTGTAGACAGGCAACATGAATTTATTGCGCAAGAGAGCGTCTACACTGGCACGGATGCTCTTGTGCAAAGGCACATGCCAGTGTAGACGCTCTCTTGTGTAAATACTTTAAGATTGAAAAATGTATATTTAGTTGTGATTAGGTTATTTTTCTTTGTTTTGTTGTTTGGTTAAACTCTGTGCTAAGCCCATGTGCCTCCCTCCTACCCCTCCACCCGACACACATACACACACACACACACACACACACATACACACACACACACACACACACGCTATATCTAATTTGCACCCAGAGATATTATTTTTCTCTATGTTATATTTTGTTTTTCTCAGTTGCTCTGTAACATCTAGCAACCAAGTAGTCTTTATTAGTATATCTGGGTATGTCTACACTACAACAATTATTTAATTCAAACTAAGCTAATTCGAACTAAAGCGTCTAGAACTAAAAACTAGTTCGAATTAGCGTTTTGCTAATTCGAACTAGCAAGTCCACATTGAGTGGACTCTGAACAGGGCTTAAGGATGGCTGGAAGCAGTGCCGGCAGGGCATCAGAAGAGGACGTAGAGCGTGGAGATGCTGTCTCAGGCTAGCCGAGGGCTGCGCTTAAAGGGTCCCGACCCCCACCCCGGACAGACAGTTCTAAGGGGTGCCCTGCTTGAAAACCAGTCCTGGCTTGGATTGCCCGGAGTACCCACACTGGGCACATCACAGCACTCGGCCATCAGCCCGGCTGCACTTGCCGCAGGCTGCCATCTGGGGAGAGGGGGCAATCGGGGGGCTGCAGGAGAGCTTCCACCCCCAGAAGCCCGCAGAGCCAGCCCAGTCCTCCCCATCGGGGGCTTGTACCCCATTCCTCCCTCACCTCCTTCCCTAGCCCCCCTTCTTCTTGATGTACAAAATAAAGATAACGTTTCTTCCAACATTGACTCTGTCTTTATTGAACAAAAGTGGGGGAGACTGGGAAAAGGAGGTGGGAGAGGGGAGGGCAACTAACATGATCAGGGGTTGGGAACAGGTCCCAGATGAAGAGAGGCTACAGAGACTGGGACTGTTCAGCTTAGACAAGAGGAGACGGAGGGGGGACAGGCTAGAGGTCTCTAAAAGCAGGGGTTGGGTGGAGAGGGTGCATTCAGAAAAGTTCTTCCTGAGTTCCCATAAAGAAGGACTAGAGGACACCAAAGGAAAGGAATGGGTAGCAGGCTTGAAACTAGTAAGAGAAAGTTGTTGTTGTTGTTGCCAAAGCAAAGAGTTAACCTGTGGAACTCCTTGCTGCAGGAGGCTGTGAAGGCTACAACTAGAACAGAGTTTAAAGGGAAGGGAGATCAAGTCATGGAGGTTGGGTCCATGGAGTAGTCTTAGCCAGGGGGTAGGAGTGGTGTCCCTGCCCAAAGTTTGTGGAAGGCTGGACGGCACGAGACAAATGGCTTGGTCACTGGCTTCGGTCCATCCCCTCCAGGGTCCCTAGTGTTGGCCGCTGTCGGCAGACAGGCTACTGGGTTAGATAGACCTTTGGTCTGACCCAGGACGGCCATTGTAAGCTCAGGGCTCAGGGTCGGGGGGTCTCAGTGGACCCCCTTGATTTTCATGCACACCTGCTCCTGGGTGGCCAGGCTGGCAGCTCTCCTGCCCTAGCCGGCCACTTTCCTGTGACCTAGTGCGGAGGTCGTGGACGAGGTCCACGATGTCCGCACTAGCCCAGGTGGGTGCCCGGCTCTTGCGGTCCTGGGCAAGCTCCCGGGAGCCGCCAGCCTGGTCCCGGGAAGAGGGGGTGGGCTGGGGGGCATCGGGTGGGTGGCTCTGTGCCATGCCAGGTGCAGGGTCTGCCGGCTGGGTACTGGCAGGCTTGCACCTGGCACGGGCACCGTAGCCAGCCCGTGCCCCTTTAAGGGGTCCGGGGCAGGGAGGCGGGCATAGAGTTTCCCTGGTGTTGGCCAGAGTGGCCACCAGGGAAACCTGGGGAGGGCTAGCCTCCCACTAGTTCGAATTAAGGGGCTACACACCCCTTAATTCGAACTAGTAAGTTCGAACTAGGCTTAATCCTCGTAAAATGAGGTTTTCCTAGTTCGAACTATTCGCTCCGCTCCGTCGATTCAAATTCGAACTAGCGGAGCGCTAGTGTAGTGGTTATGAATGTTAGTTCGAACTAACGTCCGTTAGTTCAAACTAACATTGTAGTGTAGACATACCCTCTTTTAGTTTTGTTAATAAAAACAACTTTTTTAAGGCGACGCTATGATTCTTGTATCCTAGAAAGCAGCAGGAGGTCTGTGTACGCAAGCCTAGACTGAGAGGTCATCTAGCAGAGATTACAATTTGTTTTCTGTTTTTCTTTTCCAAGCTCTCTTGGCGGAAAAGAGTTTGGGGATACCCCTTGGAAGAACTCAAAGCCTAAGAAGAAAGGTGGGTTTTTTATTCACTTGGCAGAGGCAGCTACCTCCCAAGGTGAAGGGATCTGTGACCTCAAGGAAGTTGGTTTTTATTTTTAAGCAGAATGCTGTTAAGGCAAGGTCTTTAAGGTCTCTGGCAGGTCTGTACCTTCTGCACACAGAATGCCAGAGTGGGGAACAGAGTTGACCACCCTCCCCCTCCAATGGCAACAGCCTCCCTGCTCTCTGCCTCCAGGCTGCGCTGACACCCCAGGAGCATCTGAGCCCCGCCCGGCCTGACCCCATGGGCCTGGCGTGGGGAGCTGGGCCCAGTGACACCCCAGGGGTGGGATCCAGCTGAGTGTGATGTGTAAAAGGGAAGTCAAATCCCCCGGAGCCATTGATTCCCCTATGAGGGGCACGTACAATATACATACATTGCTAATGCTTATTTGCTATTTGTATAGGAGTAAGACATGACAAAGATCAAGGCCTGTCACAGGTAATAACTTATAATAAGGAGACGAGGGGAAGTGAAACCAGTCTTCTGTTAAGTAGAGATATGGATAGATTCCACATCCTTTAAACTTGTGACCGGCTCAAGCAGGAAAGGGAAAAGGGAAGTATGGCTTGCCCATTGTTCAGCAAGTAGGCACTGTATTTAACCTCATTTGGAAAATTAACCTGACCTATAGGAATGCTAAATGTCAAAGATGAAGTAACCTATCATGTTAAGGCACCTAAACCAGGAAAGATGTGAACCCTATAAAAACCCCTGCCTATGAGATGTTGGGGGTCGGCTCTGATTTGAACATTGAGTTCCTTAGCCGTACCTTGGTTGCAACCAATAAACTTGAGTTGGACCCAGCCTGAAAGTGTGACTCTCTTCTTGGGGTAAATCAGACTAGCCTCCAAGGGGACGAAACCTTGCAATTTATGCAACAAATTGGCACCCCAGATGGGACCTCCCTTGGACTACTCCGGAGTCGGACGACAAGATTCGCCGTAGGTGACCGTGAAGTGCGCACCGGACTGTTTGAGTCCGTCACGGCACCGAAAGCGTGAGTCGGGACATCCGGAAAGTTAAAGGAGTCTCTATTGAATGAGTCAACTAGGCTGTGAGGTCCGAAGAGAAGGCGCCGGGGCAGAGACAGAGTGAGTATACCGATAATTCCCTGTGTTTTGGGTAGTGTTGGTAATTCGAGAACTGTCCTTCGAGGACAGTAGGAACTTCGAATAAACACGGTGTATCCGGTAGGAAAACACGTATAGGGTAGGCGGGTCGCACCCGAATGGTAAAAGCCTCTGTAAGCCCCAGAAGGAACACCATGAACCCGTGGGTTGCGTGGGGAAGTTATGAGGAGTTAGGAAAACTCCAGTGGATTGCTTTTGTTTTTAGTAGGAGTACTCTTGTTCTTTGTTTTAATGATTTGTTGGAAACCTAAATTGTGAAACCACAGGTTTGTGTGTAAGCATGACTGTCGCTGACCAGGTCTGAGACTTAAGCTGACTCCAGCCGCCCCAAGAATCCTGCAAGGGGAAACCCGATGACCAGGATTTCTTGATTGCAAGGGGGGTCAGCCGAACCTCGTGACCCAGCGAGTCTCCAAGCCCCTGTTTGTCTATATTTGTTGCTGTCTAATAGACCTGTCTTAAGTGTCACGGTTCCACAAGGGCACACCGGTGTCTCTAGTGAGACAGCCAAGCGCTGGACCCTCTGGGTTCGGACGCTAAAAGCTGGTGTGGTGTCATTCCATCGACACACGGAGCCGTGGTGAAAGCTTGTTGCCTGCATGTGTGTGTATAATAAATATATAGATATGGGTTCGGGAAGCTCCTGGATAGAAAACTCCGCAACCCCATTGGGGATGCATGTTACAGAATTTTAGTAATTTTAAAAGTGACTATAGAGTAAAAATGGCAAAAGATGAGTTAATTAAATTTTGTCAACTTGAGTGGCCTACTTTTGGTGTCGGATGGCCAGATACGGGCTCCTTTGATGTAAACCTGGTATTCCTAACACATAGAGTTGTGACGCGGGATGGACAGTGGGATCACTTCCCATATATTGATTGTTGGTTATTCCATGTCCAGGATCGACCAAAATGGATATTAAAATGTAGTATGGGTGTGTGTAAGGTCATGGCTGCAAAGGCAAAGACCTTGGGAGGTAAAAGCCCTGAAATACTGGCTCCCTCTAGTGATGAGGAATTTGAGTCCTATGGAAAGAAGAGGAAACCCCCTTCTTCTTCAGGAGGGTCTAGCCCTATTAGAGAGAATAAGAATTGTTCCTCTCCTGCCACTTCAGGAGGAAACAGTAACTCTGAAATCATAAGTGAACTTACATCTGAAAAGTTACCCCCCCCCTTATCAGACTCCTGCTGGTCCTGGATTCACTTCAGCCCCCCCTGCAGAGGCTGAACTGAGGGGGGCTGAGCCAACAGGGTGGACTACTCCATTCGGGCAAAAAAGTACTTCTTGCGAAAAGGCCCATCAGATCCGGGATCATCATACCATCAGTACCCCCTTAGAGAAGTAATAGAGGAGGGAAGATAAGAGAGCGCAGAGGCAGATGGCAGTGCTGGCTGCAGCACTCTCCAGCAATCAGAGGCCGGACCATAAGGGGCCCCCTCAGAAAGGAAAGGGACGGGTAGCAGTTGATGAATGTGTGCACTGATGGGGAAAAAGGACATTGGAAGAGAGACTGCCCAAAATTGAAGGCAAAGGGGAAGAAAAGACAACCGGAGAACCGCCAGATGCGGGCAGAATCCTCCGGAGAAGAATCTAGTTGAAGGGGACCGGGATCTAAGGCCACCACCCTACGAGCTAAAGCTCGAAAGGATCCCATGGTAAAAATAAGGGTGGGTGGCAGGGACTATGAGGCTCTGGTGGATATTGGAGCCACGTTCTCTATGATCCCCATAAAACCCCCTTCAGCTAAAGAAAGTGGAAAGCATGTGATGATAGAAGGAATTGAGGGAAAGAGAAGCAGGCTACCCGTATGTAGACCCCTCCTCACGAAGATTAGAAAAAAATTATGTTAGAGCATGCCTTTGTTGTTTCATCTGCATGCCCAGTTGCCCTGCTAGGGCGAGATATGCTAATTAAGCTGCAAGCTAAAATTTTCTTCCGTAGTGATCAGAATGTAGTGCAGCTGCCGGTGAAACAGGGCTCAAATTACCAGATGGCTCTCTGTGCAGCTGAGATGCTGTTAGAGACAAAAGGGACTGAGGTCTTAGAAGGAGTCAATCCATGTGTATGGGCAGATGAGACCCCTGCCCGAGCAAAGTTTGTGACTCCAGTAAGAATTCCTCTCATTGAAGGAGAAGGCTCTGTGGGTGTAAAGCCATATCCCCTGAGAGAGAAAAAAAAGCCACCTGGATAGGCTTAAAGCCATTAATCGAACAATTCAAAAGATATGGCTAGGTAGTAGAAAGTTCCTCTCCCTTCAACACCCCTATTTTAGGGATGCCAAAACCGGATAGCGTCTCTTATAGACTCGTGCAAGACTTACGGGCAATAAATAAGAAAGTTCTTGTAGACCATCCTATGGTCCCCAACCCACACACTATCTTAACACAAATTCCAGCAGACACAACAGTGTTTACGGTATTAGACTTGAAAGATGCTTTCTTTTCTATACCTTTACACAAAAGTAGTTGGAAATTATTTGCTTTTGAATGGGAAGACCCAGACACCCATCACAAAACCCAGCTGTTGTGGACTGTGTTGCCCCAGGGTTTTGTGTCATCCCCCCATATTTTTGGGACAACATTGCAAAAAGACTTAGAAGACTGGAGGGGGCAGCACCCTGAGGTAGCTCTCCTCCAGTATATAGATGATTTGTTGATTACCAGTCCTGATATGCAAAAGGGAAAAAGGGCAACGGAGCCCCTGTTGAATGCCCTAGGGAAGAAGGGATATAAAGTTTCACAAGAGAAGGCCCAAATATGCACCTTCCTAAGCTTTGAGATTGAAAAGGGAATGCGGGCTTTGAGCAAGGATCGAATCCAAGCAACTTCAGGAAATTCTCAAGCCCTTCTTAGCAAATAGATAACGACAGCCTCTACGGCTAGAAACGCAGGCAACCCAAAGATGTTTCACAACATATGAGTGGGGGCCATCCAGAGGAAAAAAACATAACAAACAGTTAAAACCTTTCCCTCACACGCTGTTATAATTGGCTTGAGGGCGTGGGGGAAGGTAACTTAAAAGCCACCCAGATGTCAACCAGTAGAAATTGAATGTGAAGATGTAATCACTAAAAACTAAATCTGCCTTAACAAGGAGACACATTCTGCAACATAAATCTCCTTACAGAACATGAGCAAGTGATTCACCCCAGAGCCAGCAGCATAACTCAACTGCTGCAGCCTGGATGTTATGAAAATCATATACTGAAAAGAATTAGGAAGTGTGGGGGCTAATTAGAAAGCCCACTCTCCTTACCAAATTAATGCTAGACAAATCTGTGTAATTAAGAAAAGTCATTTAGCCGGATCAAGACAGATCATAAGAGGAAAAAAGAGCCCGGTCTGCAATACGAGAGGGAAACAGAACCATGCCACTGTTGGGGAGGGCTAGTAACTCTAAGGTAATTCAAGGGAGTGGAAGGTCACGAGTACCGATGAAGCGCTCTTGTTCTCAGAAAGTTGCAACTCACTCGCACATGAAAATGGTAAGGATCTAGCTGTAACCCGGTCCCCTAACAGATCTTAGGCAGTATTTTAAGTTATAATAGGCCACCCCGATGGGGGGGGAGAAATGTTTTCTTGTCTTTCAGATCATCAGAAAGCACTGGCGCCAGTTGAAGAAAAACAACAACAAAATGCCATGGTTCTGTGTCATGACATGTGTTTGTGTTCTGTCCAAGTTTGTCTTGTGTGTCTTAATTGTAATACGTATTGCAAATGTTGTGAATAGAAAATTGTTTAGGCTAGGAGAATGTTAACAATGTCTCCACAGGTGAACAAAAAGAACTGGAAGGAAGCAAGGAGTACATCACGTGAACAGAAGGATGGGAGACAGGACTAGCTCCTTCCCACCAGACTAGTTTTGCTTTAATGGCCATTGCTAACTTGCCCTCATTTGGATATCATCAACCAGGACTTTAAGGACAAAATGGAGCCTCCCAGTTGTGCACCATGCCCTGAACAGGCCCCTGTTCCAGAACAAGGACAACTGTCACTGATCCTTACCTTGATGATGTTCCACACTGGTACAGACCAGCTGTGTGCTAGACTGGTTAATCAAATTGGCAAATGCCTGATTAGGCAATGACAAGGCTTAGCAGATACCATCGCAGATTGGTTTGAGCCTGGTAACCCTATCAGCAACACTTATGTCATAGCCCAGAAATTGTATGAGAATCCAGACTTGTAAATGCAGTAATATCCAGTGCCCGTAAAGGCCTACACACCAGCCAAGCTAATCAATTGATCCTAAATAGTTTGAAGGATCTGTCCAGCTCTGTAGACCTAACCTGATGTTTGGACCAGAAGCTAATTGGATTAGAAGTAAAATAAAGAAATTAGAAGGCCAGTATTGAAGAATAAGGTAAGCTTTAGCCACTACCACTTAGTTCTTATGGTGGTGAGTCCCCAATCTCCCCTGTGCCTACCCATTGGAGTAGGGAAAGAGAGAATCCATGAGGACCCAAAGGCCCACCTGGACAGGGCATAGTACAACCATTTGTTTTTGGTCCCTCTGAGGATTCCTCACTCAGATCAAATCAGAATGGTAACCTCCTTGCTTGTACCAAAGCAAGGGCATATAGATAGAATAGAAGGCATTGCTTATTCTGAAGGTGTGGGAGCCTCCCTATACCCAGGGATTGTTGCACCCACTTTGATAAGGAAATTTTATGTACCTGCCCATTTAACATCATGACGAATCTGCCTAGGCTTGATGTGGTTGTCATAGAAAAACAAATGAACATCGAGCTGGTCCAAATGAACGGTACCTACTGGTGTTTGACTACCCAGACAGATCACGCCATCCTGCCCCTCTGTATATCCGTCTGTGTGCATAACAGTCCCTCATCAAGCGGCCTAACCGTCAATAGAATGTGGATATATCGCACTTTGGTAGTGGAGGTAACCACACATGAGATGCTGAGTGGCACGGCGGAAGTAAGTACCAAGAGGAGGGTTTACTGGCCCTGCAGGCAAAGATCAAGAAGTTGGTGGCCAATGCCCAAAGATATATCGGGGCTGGCCGTCTGAGGTACACACAGATAGGGAAACACCGTGGACCATGCCAAACACCTATCTCTGCAGCACTCAACCAGGCAGTAGAGGTCAAACCTATAATCATGGGCAGTGCCAGTAAGGCGACGAAATATCTTGGGGATGGATTTGAATAGTGTTTGCCAAATTATGTAGAGAGTTTAGATTTTAACATTTATAATAATGATAGTGCTGTACCAGCATTTCCAGAGTAAATTAAAATCCCTTAAATTGTTGTATTTAACCTAGTAGATTAAGAAGAACCCCAAAGTCAAGAGAAAAGAACTATAGGAGTAAACTGAGGCAGTCCATGGTATCTTGCTAAGGACTAACAAACTCAAATCATTAAGTCAGCCTGAGAAGCGTATGCTACAGCAGTAACTGCGACCCTGGTTCCCCTGGCAACCACATGCCAAAAAGGCCTCACTTTGATAAGGCCGGTATCAAGCAACCGCGTGGGATTGTTTTTATGGTTTGCTTTATTCCTAGGAAATAACCTTGGTTCTAAAAGAGCTAGCTGGCTTTTGGCTCAGAGAATAAAGACTCTTATGTCCATCAGCGCTGTGAAGTGCCAAGAACTGACTGTTGGCCAATGCTTCCCATTGCAAAATGATCCTACCCCGACTGCTGATAAGCCTCTCTCTTCTGGTCCTGCTTTCCCACCTGTTGGACACCAGAAGAATCGAAATATTACAGGGTGATGTGCTAGTAACCTCTCCCCTGCATGATGCTGAACCACGACTGTTTCAAAGAAAAAGAGGAAAACTCTTGTTGTGCTATGTTGGTACACATTCCTGTTTAGTTTTGTTTTGTTGTGATTAGATTATGCTTAATGCCCTGTTTTATACCTTGTATAATTGCCTCTATATGTCGCACTGTATTGACTACTGTCAACCGTGAAATGCTTGTACATTACCAAAGATTAGCCAAAGAAGAAACTGATGAGGTATAAGAAAGAGAAAGCCTCTTGAGGGGGGAATTGATGTGTAAAAGGGAAGTCAAATCCCCCGGAGCCATTGATTCCCCTATGAGGGGCACGTACAATATATATACATTGCTAATGCTTAGATATATTTGCTATTTGTATAGGAGTAAGACATGACAAAGGTCAGGGCCTGTCACAGGTAATAACTTATACTAAGGAGACGAGGGGAAATGAAACCAGTCTTCTGTTAAGTAGAGATATGGATAGATTCCACATCCTTTAAACTTGTGACCGGCTCAAGCAGGAAAGGAAAAAGGGAAGTATGGCTTGCCCATTGTTCAGCAAGTAGGCACTGTATTTAACCTCATTTAGAAAATTAACCTGACCTATAGGAATGCTAAATGTCAAAGATGAAGTAACCTATCATGTTAAGGCACCTAAACCAGGAAAGATGTGAACCCTATAAAAACCCCTGCCTATGAGATGTTGGGGGTCGGCTCTGATCTGAACATTGAGTTCCTTAGCCGTACCTTGGTTGCAACCAACAAACTTGAGTTGGACCCAGCCTGAAAGTGTGACTCTCTTCTTGGGGTAAATCAGACTAGCCTCCAAGGGGACGAAACCTTGCAATTTATGCAACAATATTTACATACCCCCTGCCTCCTTTTTTCGCCCCTCCCATTTTTTCCTCCCCTGTTCATTTTGGTTCTGGACATACAACACTCCAGTCGTCTGAAGAAGTGGGCTATGCCCAGGAAAGCTCATGATCCCATCGACACGGTTTGTTAATCTTTAAGGTGACTATATGTTGTGTTTTAAGTTTTTCCTGTTACAGACTCACTCAGCTACCCCTCTGAAACTCGTGGGCTCTGTCTACACTGCAGGCTTCTTGCACAAGAACTGTTTTGCAGAAGAGTTCTTGTGCAAAAGGTCTTCCATACGAGCGCGTCCACACTGCCATGTGCTTTTGCAGAAGAGATGTGCTTTTGCACAAGAGCATCCATGGCAGTGTCGACACTCTCTTGCACAAGAAAGCTCTGATGGCCATTTTAGCCGTAGGGGTTTTTTGCGCAAGAAATTCATGTTGCCTGTCTACTCTGCCGCCTTCTGGAAGAGCTCTTGTGCAAGAGGGCTTATTCCTCGTGGGGAGAGGAATAACTCTTCCAGAAGAAGCCCTGTTTTCTGATGCTGTACTGTAATACTTGTGCAAAAACACGCACGCAGTGTAGACACTCTGCAAGTTTTTGCGCAAGAACAGCTGTTCTTGTGCAAAAAGCCTGCAGTGTAGACATAGCCTTAGAGGGGCAACCCCAACAGTCATTACTAACAAGGAGTCCTGTGGCACCTTGAAGATTTATTTGGGCATCAGCTGTTGCGGAGGAAAAGCAGGTCCAAGTGTTTTTTACCCCTGGAAGCGGATGCCCAAATACACGTGTTAGTCTTTAAGGTGCCCCAGGGTGCCTCTGTTTAAACAAGTGGAAGAGAAGGGCCTGTGTGCACCTCATAGGATGCCAGGCTAGACTGAAGATCACAATGGCCCTCTCTGGCCTGGAAGTTAATGAATGGTTGCATCTGGCCAGGCTGCCTCTCTTTATGCTTGCATTAACTAACTGGGTTATTTGCAGGTGTTGTACTCAGTCCAGCTGTGTCGGAGCGCCTGCTGCTGGAGGAGAACGCAAAAGTTCTGTTACCTGGTTTGTAAGTCTGGAGCCTTCTCTACTGCATGAGGTACAAGCCACCTGGCTCTTCGCTAAAGTTGCAGAGCCGAGTCACTATCGCTGGATGTGGTCTCCGTGCCCAGAGTCCCCAGAGACCACAAACCAGATAAGATTCGAAATCGCCCAAGCAGATTTTTTGCGTAACAACATGCAATAATAGTTGCCAGCGAACAGACTCAGCGCTGCGCCGCTACACTTTATGGAAGCCGTGGCAATGTCCTAACACCCACTGAGCACCATCCAGTGCCCCCACACAGTCAGCTGGTGAACACCATTTGAGGTGAACTTTTATACATTCCTGACGTATCAGGTTGCTACCCCCTGTTACCTGGTTACCGTCCCTTACCTTGCAGAAGGGGGCTTACTTCCTAGTCTTCATACTGTCAACTTACTATCTGTTATGCTGTCAACTTTGACCTGGTCCTGAACATAGGTCGGTATGTACTTTATTTGTGGGAGGTAAATGGTACCAAGATGTTCCTTAGGACAATCCACAGAACTACAGACCGGTCAGCCTCACCTCACTCCCCGGAAAAATCATGGAGGGGATCCTCAAGGAATCCATTTTGAAGCACTTAGAATAAGGAAAGGGATCAGGAGCAGTCAGCATGGATTCACCAAGGGCAAGTCATGCTTGACGAACCTGATTGCTTTCTATGACGAGGTAACTGGCTCTGTGGACATGGGGAATTCAGTGGATGTGATATACCTGGACTTATTCTTGCCAGCAAGTTAAGGAAGTATGGATTGGATTAATGGACTGTAAGATGGATAGAAATCGGGCTAGACTGTTGGGCTCAATGGGTAGTGATCAACAGCTCGATGTCGGACTGGCGGTCAGTTTCAAGCAGAGTACCTCAAAGACCGGTTCTACGGTCGGTTTTGTTCAACATCTTTATTAATGACTGGATGAGGGGATGGATTGCACCCTCAGCAAGTTTGCCTATGTCACTAAGCTAGGGGGAAAGGTAGATACATTGGACGGTAGGGTATATGGTGCAGAGTGTCCAAGACATATTGGAGGATTGGGCCAAAAGAAATCTGATGAGGTTCAACAAGGACAAGTGCAGAGTCCTGCACTTGAATGGAAGAATCCCAAGAATTGTTATAGGCTGGGACCGACTGGCTAAGTAGCAGTTCTGCAGAAAAGGACCTGGGGGTTACAGTGGATGAGAAGCTGGAGATGAGTCAACAGTGTGCCCTTGTAGCCAAGAAGGCTAATGGCATATTAGGGTGCATTAGGAGGAACATTGCCAGCAGATCTAGGGAAGTGATTATTCCCCTTTATTGGGATGTGGTGAGGCCACGTCTGGAGTATTGTGTCCAGTTCTGGGCCCCCCACTACAGGAAGGATGTGGACGCATTGGAGAGGGTCCAGTGGAGGGCAACAAAAATTATTAGGAGGCTGGAGCACATGACTTAGGAGAGGCTGAGGGAGTTGGGCTTGTTTAGTCTGCAGAAGAATGACGGGGGATTTGATAGCAGCCTTTAACTATCTGAAGGGAGGTTCCAAAGAGGATGGAGAGAGGCTGTTCACAGTGGTGACGATGGCAGAACGAGGAGTGATGGTCTCAAGGTGCAGTGGGGGAGGTGTAGGTTGGATATTAGGAAAAACTCTTTCCCTAAGAGAATGGGGAAGCACTGGAATGGGCTAACTAGGGAGATGGTGGAATCTCCATCCCTAGAGGTTTTTAAGTCCTGGTTTGACACAGACCTGGTTGGGATGATTGAGTTGGGATTGGTCCTGCTTTTGGGAAGGGGGCTGCACTCGATGACTCCTGAGGTCTCTTCCAGCCCTGGGATTCTATGATTCTAAGGCAAGGGACTTCTTTTATTTGAGAGCCCCAATTCCTTCAACAGCAGTATAGGTCTAATCCATGGAGCTCCTGAAGAGCAGCTCTGCATCCCTTTCTATGGCAGCCCAACTGTCCTTGGAACTGGTCAGACCAGTGTGACATCCCCCTGTGTAGGCATAATGAGCTAACGTGTCCTTCACTCCCATGCACCAACTTTGCCACTTATCAACTATGTTTTTAATTTGTTCGAAGGGAAAGCTGAATGAAGCCAAAATTAATGAGTGTTTTAACTTGTAACAAAATACAGGACTGTGTAGCGCTTTAAAGACTAACAAGATGATTTATTAGATGATGAGCTTTCGTGGGCCAGACCCACTTCCTCAGATCCACTATTTGATCTGAGGAAGTGGGTCTGGCCCACGAAAGCTCATCATCTAATAAACCATCTTGTTAGTCTTTAAAGTGCTACATAGTCCTGTATTTCGTTTCAGCTACACCAGACTAACACGGCTACATTTCTATCACTGTTCTAACTTGTGTTTCTGTTCCCAGGAAATGTTGAAACGGTAGATTCCTAGGGACTGTCAAGTAGAAAGATTGACCCAAATTAGTTACTTGTTTACTTTCTTTGGCTCCACTGGAATCTTACAACAGGGATTAACTAGCTCCATTCATATCTATAATTAACACAAACAAAATCTATGTTTAGTGACAGGTAAGGTTTCCTGAGCACATATCTAACAATCCAGACATTTAAAATCAGAAGTTAGTGGAAGGAGGCTGAAAAAGGTGAGGCTTTCGAGAGAAAAATTGCCCGAGAAAGGGTTATTTTGAACTCCAATTTACTCTGTATCAACCCATTTTTCCATTAAACCAACCTAAAGTACTATAAATAGGACTCAAAGTTTATGTCCTATGTTTTAGTTTTTGTCATAAACACCACAAGAAAAAAATATAAAGCAAATGGGAAAAAAGGGAGGATGCGAGTTATGAAAAAGCAAACAGTTGATAGGAGAAGCTAAAATTGGGGGAAAAAATCTATAACCAGTAACATAAAGAATAATTAGGAAATGTTTAAATATATCGGGAACAAAAGAAATCAGAGGAATGGTAAAGATCCATTACTGTATAAGGCTGGTCAAATTGCCAATCATGATGAAAAAAAGAAACTTCAGCAACCTGCTTAGAATTTAATGCGTTGAACTACACACAAGCCATAAAGATTGGATGTCTTTCTAAAACATATGTGGTAGCTCAACCGAGGGATGTTAAATTGCGCTTAATCAGCTAATCCAGTAGTTGGTGGAATTTCCATCGACTACTCAATTAGTCAATAAGGGTATGTCTACATTAGCTCGTTAATTTGAGCTAGGTAGGCAAAGCAGGCAACCGGAGTTGTAAATGAAGCCCGGGATTTAAATAGCCCAGGCTTTATTTGCATGTTCCCGTCCGGTCGCCATTTTGAAATTCCACTAGCCCGAAGTAACTGCCGCGCGGCTATAGAATGAGATGTAACAGTTAATTCGAACTAAGGACTTAGTTCGAGTTACCGTTTCATTGCCACATGTAGCTGGCAGGAAGGGACCTCGAGAGGTCGAGTCCAGTCCCCTGCCCTCATGGCAGGACCCAGTACTGTCTAGACGAGTGTTTCTTAAACTTTTTAAGACCGAGGAACACCAAACAATTTTTTTTTTAATGAGGATTTTTTGTTGACTCCTGAGGTCTCTTCCAGCCCTAGGATTCTATAAATGTGCTTGGTACCTGTGCCTGGACCTTTATGCTTGATCTGGCTTATACTATTTCTCTTTCCTGCCTGCGGTTCCACTGAGCCAAAGTCTTGCTTCCTAGATTTCAGGCCTGTTGCTGTTTTTATGTTACCGGCCTTTATTCGGGCCTGCTGATTTTATGTTACCAACCCGCAACTTACTACAGAGGCAACTGAGTCCCAAAAAGGAGGAGCAGCTTGTTCAAAAACACAGCAAGCCAGTGGCAGCGCTAGGAATAGGACCCGTATGTCCCAACTCCCTGTCCCCTGCTGTACTAACCAGACCAAAATACTTTGACCACCAGGGTCTGAAGCCCCACAGACAGGGGCCACGGATGGGGAGGGGGAGAGGCAAAGGGGGCAGTTATCTCGGGAGCTGATGATTTAAAAGGGTCCAGGCCTCTGGGTCACTGTATCGACTATTATGGCAGCCGCCACTGCCAGAGACCCGGGCAAATGAAATCAATCCTAGAGCTCTGTCTGGTGCAAGGTGGGTGGCGCTAAGGCCTGAATGGCCCTCGCCTTGCCCCTCCTACCTTTAGCTTTGCCCCTTTGAGGGGGTCTAGAGCCTTGCCCCTTTGAGGGGGTCTTGAGCCGACCCCCTCCCATACATTACCCAGGGCCCGACAACGTCTGTCACCAGCCCCGTTGACATGAATGTGCCCCAAATCCCTCAGACCCAGTACAGTCCCCCCCTCCTCCCCACCCCGGATCCTTAATTCTTCTCTTGTCATCTGATTGCTTCAAGCATTGTTACAGGCTGGGGACCGACTGGCTAAGCAGCAGTTCAGCAGAAAAGGACCTGGGGATTACAGTGGATGAGAAGCCGGAGATGAGTCAACAGGGTGGCCTTGTAGCCAAGAAGGCTAATGGCATATTAGGGGGCATTAGGAGGAGCATTGCCTGCAGATCCAGAGAAGTGATTATTCCCCTTTATTCGGCTCTGGTGAGGCCACATCTGGTGTATTGCGTCCAGTTCTGGGCCCCCAACTACAGGAAGGATGGGGACGCATTGGAGGGGGTCCAGGGGAGCTTGACCAAAATGATTCGGGGTATGGAGCACATGACCTATGAGGAGAAACTGGGGGATTTGGGTTTGTTTAGCCTGCAGAAGCAAAGAGTGACGGGGGATTTGATAGCAGCCTTCAACTTCCTGAAGGGAGGTTCCAAAGAGGATGGAGAGAGGCTGTTCTCAGTAGTGAGGGATGGCAGAACACGGAACAGTGGTCTCAGGTTACAGCGGGGGAGGTCTAGGTTGGATATTAAGAAAAACTATTTCCCTAGGAGGGTGGGGAAGCACTGGGCTGGGTTCCCTAGGGAGGGGGTGGAATCTCCATCCCTAGAGGTTTTTAAGTCTCCGTTTGACAAAGCCCTGGCTGGGATGATTGAGTTGGGATTGGTCCTGCCTTGGGCAGAGGGCTGGACTTGATGACTCCTGAGGTCTTTTCCAACTCTAGGATTCTATGATTCATCCGTGCGATGTCACTGGAGACGCAGGGAGGTACACTGTGGGCGAAAGCCCCGATCTTGCTTCTGGTTTTGTACAGGCGGCCGTGAAAGTAACTTTACAGTTTCTCACAGGTACTGTCCTATTGCAGCCCAGGTCTTTGCAGTTCTTGCTGGAGCTGCGCACCAGGGCACTTTCACCTCTGTGTTCAGGATTCAGAGTTATCTCTTTTCCCAAAGATCTTCCCTGGAGCTGTTCAGAGAGAGCTTGCTCCCTCTCGCCACAGTCTCTCTTAAGGCAACCATGTTCTTCAGAGCCTCTGGCCTGACGTGGAACGGGACGGGGGACACCACAGAAGAGGCCAAATTCGCCGGGGGAAACACTCCAAGGAAATGGATGCTAAAGAGGGTCCATTCGCCAAGACTCATGTGCAGGGCCTCTTTGGTTTCAGTGTTGTCACTGTAGACCAGCGCGCGCCCGTTGAGATTATGGTCCCTGAGCCTCTTTTTTTACAGCGGGACGTTTTCCTCCTTCAAGCCGATTGTGTCCATCTGGAAGAGAAGTGGGAGCACCCGTTAGTGCCGTGCATCTACTGAACAGGTCGCCAAACACGTTTTTAGGAAGGGTCCGCTATAGCTCCCGAGAGGAACCTGTCTGGGCTTGCTCAGATTCTAGCAAACAAGGCGGGCCGGCCGGCTGTGGGGCCAGGTATGGTACCCTGCACACCCCACTGCCGTGTGCTTGGATTCTGTTAGGGGCACCGCTGAGCAAGTTGGCACGGCAGGGGAAATAGCATGCTCTCTGCAGGCAAAAGCTAGCAATGCAGGGACCAATGGAGGGGTGTGTTGAAATGAAGAGGGAAGGTTTCCTGACCCTGCTTGTAGGCTGGAGGGAAGCATGCAGTCAGCCTGACGGGGGTGGAGTTGGGCCTCTCGACCAAAGGCTATATCTACACTGCGGGCCTTTGCAGGCAGAGAGTATGCTAATGAAGCACTCGTTAGAAACTTCTTGGCACTCATTAGCATGCTCTCTGCAGGCAAAAGCTAGCAGTGTAGACATAGCCTCAGGGTTCTTGTGTGTTATTCTGGATAAGGGGTATTACGCTGCAGGCCTCCAGCAAGAGTATTTATGTTTTTGCCTCGCTTCTCTCTGGAGTGCATAACAGACAGCTACGGGTCTCCCAGTCTTAAAACCGACCAGTCACTTCAGAGCGTAAAGGATGAACCCGGGGAGAGCCAGCCAATGGCTTCGGGGTTGGAGGAAAGAGCTGCAAGGAACCGAGTTGTTCCAAGAAGAAATGTTTTGTGCAAACCAAGAGTCAGGAGCAGCAGAAAGTGGGGGAACTAGCAGAACCCGGACTGTGGCCTTGCCCCCTACATCACCCTTTCCCCCTCATCCTCACTCTGCCCATTCCCCCTCATGTGCCCCCCCTACTCCTGAGGCCTCAAACCCACACTGTGCCTTCCCCGAAAGCCCCCATCCCACACCGCCTGTTCCCCTCAACATCCTACCCCCACTAGTTCTCGCTCCTCTCCCTCCAGTTATGCACCAGTTATGTGGGACAGTTTTCTCCCAGCTCTGGGGCCCGTAGTCAGGGCTGTCCCTAGGCCCATGGGAAATATGTAGCTGCATAGGGCACCGGAAAATTTGGGCACCAAATTTTTGAGTTCCCCAATGCAGCAGCCATGTGTTCTTGTATGTCTGAGGATATGCCTCTGCCGGTTCGTCTCTGGGGACGCTGTGTCCTGTCTGCTGCAGGGCTTTTCCCTTCGCCCTCCCCCACGTGCTCCTCTCAGCTGGCAGTGTAATCCACACGCCTAGTGTGTGTGGTTCACTGTCCCTTCGTGTGGCAATTGGACCTCTTACAGCCAGAGATAAGAACAAGGGAGCTCTACATCCTAAGCTGGGAGCCAGCTGCCTTCATGGCTCCAGCTGTCGAGGCCTCTAGGGGTGTGTCTAAACTACATGGCTCCATCGATGGAGCCATGTAGATGAGGCTGATCGGCAGAGGGAAATGAAGCCGCGATTTAAATAATCGCGGCTTCATTTAAATTTAAATGGCTGCCGCGCTCTGCCGACCAGCTGATGATCAGCTGTTTGTCGGCAGATCGGGGCAGTGTGGACGCTCCCGTCGACATGAAAGCTCTTTGTCGACCTCCCCCTGATGCCTCGTGGGATGAGGTTTACCGGGGAGGTCGACAAAGGGCTTTCACGTCGACGGGGAAGCGTCCAGACTGCCCCGAGCTGCCGACAAACAGCTGATCATCAGCTGGTCGGCAGAGCGCGGCAGCCATTTAAATTTAAATGAAGCCGCGATTATTTAAATCGCGGCTTCATTTCCCTCTGCCGATCAGCCTCATCTACATGGCTCCGTCGACGGAGCCATGTAGTTTAGACACACTCCTAGAGGGCCTAGGTTCAAATCTGCTACGGGGTTCAAATCATCAGCAGCAGCAAGCTAGCAAGCAGAGAGGATCTGCAACTCTGCTCTAGTTCCTGAGCCCTGCTTGGGGTAGGGAGGTAGTAGGAACGACCAGACCTCCAGCAGAAGCTGCATGAGGGGAAAAGGCCCAGGCAATCCTGCAGAAGGGCCCTCAATTATTCAGGGCCCCACGATTTGCAAAGATGGCTCTGCCTGTAGCCATCATCTGTGGGCAGCTGCTGTCACATGAATGACATTCTTCTTGCGATGAAGAGGCATGGACATTCTATCGACAGCTGGCCCTGCTCGAAGGAAGGAAACCCAAGGGTGACCCACCTCTCGGCAGACATCCTCCACCGTCATACCCAGCAGAGTGCAGGTGCTGAGCTTGTCGAATTTCTTTGTCCGTTTCAGTCTGTGGCTGCCACGTTGCAGCTCCATCTGTCTTTTCAGGGATGGGTCCAAATTGACCGTGAAGGGGAGGTAGAAGAGGGCCTCCTCCACCCGAAACCTGCCGCACAGGAAAGTGTGGAACAGCTCGGGATCCTGGTCCAGTTCCAGCAGCTTTTCCATCTGGCCTTTCAGCATGTCCAGCTCTTCCATGTACTTCTCGTAGACCTCCCACAGAGACATGTCGGGGCGGAGCGGGCTTCCATGGCAGCTGCCCATTCGGCTCCTCTGCTCCTCATCCTCAATGCACTGCAAGAGCCAGCTCAGACGGCACGGCCACTGGTTGGCAAGGAGCACCCATTCCACCACCTTCTTCGGACACACTTCATCCTTGGGGATGTTACTCGCCAGCAGCCTGATGGTGATGGTGACGGTGTTCACGATGCGCCGCATCTGCACCACGTTGTCTGTCATGAATTCCTTCAAGGCGTCATCCAGGAGGTAGTCGAAAGCATCTTGAATGAGGCCTTTGGCTCGGATACCTTTCCCGCAGCTGCCGGTTCCCAGCGCTGGGGTTCCAACCATGAGAGGTATCTGGCTGTCCTCTGCAAGTGGATTCTGGGCATCGTGGTTGGCCGAATGGTAGCGAGAGATGTTGAGGAAGTCAGAGCTGGCTTCCATCTTGCCATCCTGCCGGAAGCCGACCTCTGCCTCTAGCTGCTCCTTGCGCGCGATGATATTCCTGATCAGCCTCCGCTTGGTGTCGCAGTCCATCCGAGGGACAGAGAAGGGCAGGGTGACGATGCGGTTTAAGAACTCGTAGCCGTTGTTGGCCATACCTCTCATATACTTGGAGCTTTCCACGCAGTCGACAATGATGCTGGAGTCAACAGCCAGGATGGAGATGAAAGGGGCGTCATCGTCTGAGAGGAGAATGTTCATGGCATCAAGGACGCCCACCACCTTGTCAGGGCTGCATGTATCCAAGTGGGTGATCTCCAGCACCACCCGCAGCTTCTGCCGCTGGAAGATCCCCATGTACTGCAGGAACCCAGTGATTGTCCTGACTTCGCTTTTCACGCAGCTCATGAAGCCCAGCTGTGCGCTGAGAGCCGTCTGGTTCATCTGTCTCTCCAGCTGGCTCTTCTGGGTGACGATAATGTTTCGTACCACTGTGATAGTGAGCCGTATGGCAGCTGCTGCAGAGACGCTGACAGCCGTCACCCCAATGCCTTCCACGACAGCTATGGCGTCTCCTGAGGCATCCCCGATGGGGATCCCAAACACTAGGAGGAGACCACCCACCCCAATAGCTACCATGATCAAAAGGATCACAGCCACCCACAGCGGGAGGAAGAGGAACTTCTTGCTAACCCATTCCTGATCCCCTGGTCTTTCGATGATGCTACATTTCCTGTCTATGGTCCTGTAAATGCTCATGGGTAGGAGACCAAAGTGGCTTTCGATGCCGTCGCACAGTGTGGTAATGAGGCCTGCCCAGAGCTGGTCGCAGCCCGCGTACTCCCAGGCGCTGAAATGGATGAAGACGTGTTTCACGTTCCTTCTCCACTTCTGCTGCTCCGTCAGGACCGGCCGGTAGAAGATCATGAGTAACAGGAGCTTGAGTAGATCCCGGCCAGTGTTGTCACGCTGCATCTTCTGCGTCCGCTGAAATTCCTCCTGGTCTTTCTTCTTCGATTCGTTTTCCATGTTCTCTGAGATAAAAGAGGAAGATATGTTAGGTACCTGGCAGTGCCTTAAATCTCTCCTCCTGAAGGGTCTTCCAGCTTCACAATCCCTCCCTTCTGGGAAGCAATCAAGAATGGGTAGCTCTTGGCAAAGCCATCCTTAGGATTGATGGGATCCTACGCCGTACTATTAAACTGGTGCCCATCTGCCCAACAGCAGCCCAGATGGATGTTGAATTTTTAGCGATGTGATTTTATAATCCTCATCCACACACTAATAAACAAACACATTTTAAACTAAGGTCCTGTCGACTCTCACAGTAAATTCAGCAAACATTTAGCAGAGGTTGGCAAATGCCTGTTAAATGGCTTCATTACCATGTCGTCGATGTTCTGCCAGTAGCTCGAGCAGACTTTGTCACTTGTAAATTAACTAGATCTTCTAGAACTTCTGCTGCTGGAGGAAGCAGAGCCACAGACCATGGATAGGAAGAGGCAGGTGGGTGGAGTGGACATGAAAACCCAGTGCTGCTCCAAATTTTCAGGTCCCCTATGCGATTGCATAATCGGCAAATGAGTACGGGTGGCTCTGGCTCTTTGGAGATAGTTGTCATCCACTAATCCCCATCCCCACAAGGTTCCTTCCCCGTCTTACGTTCCCCGGGGCAGTACTCACCCTTGATTTTGTGTAAGAGCAGGTTTTTGCAATGTCCCCATGGTGCATAAAACCCAGCAGTCACTGGCGTGGGCACAGTGTACAGGGCCTTCGCTAAAGCGAGGCAGTAGATATCCTCCTTGGTCTGGAACCCTGCAACGGGGATGAGGTAAAACACGAAGATTAGCCTCACCGAGCGCATCCGCAGTGGATGCTCAACAGTGTCTCCGCTAATATTTTTCGGCTCAAGGTACTAGGTACAAGGGGAGGGAGCAAACAAATGTCCGAAACCAGACAAGTTTATTTTAGGCTATAAATATTGGGGTGCCTGGCCTTACCCCCTTTGCATGGCCGAAGGGACAACAGAGACTTACTGACTGAATTGCTCCTCATCCTGGAGCACTCATGAGTTGGTGCACATGTAACCGCAAATCCAGGGCACTAGATCTGTGACTACACGGCTATAAACCTGGCCAAGTGCCTCTGTCACCAGACGGTGCCTGTGGTCGGTCTTTGTGCATAACAGCGAGATCTGCAGCAGGAGCAGGCTGCGTTACCTGCACTGACCACTGATAACACCAGAGCTCCAAGAACAGAAGCACTGAGCCACGCTGCTGAGGCAACCACATCACAGCTCTTAACACTAGGAGCCCGTAAGTACTCCTGTAGACCCTGCTTTCACTGGCATTAAGCCAAACAGCGTCCACAGAGCCCCCTGGCACTCCTGCGCCCTGCTGTGCAATGCAGAGGGAGAGATGGAGAAGAGAAAGGCCCACGTGTTCCTTTGCCCTGGCCCAGGCTAGCCTATGCCACTTCCCATGGTTCTGTGGGCCAGACTTGCAGGGCGGGGAAAAGAGATGTAGAGGTCATGGTGGGTAATCAGCAGAACATGAGCTCCCATTGTGGCATTGGGGCTTAAAAAGCTATTGTAATTCTGGAATGTATAAACAGGAAACGCTTGAGCAGGAGTAAAGAGGTTGTCTCGCTTCTGTGATGGATGGGAGGCCCACTGTTCTTTTCTGAACATCCCAGTATTCAGTGACTAAAGGGTTAAACCTAGCTAGCTAGAAAGTGTTGGCAGGGAGTTCAGATCTGCATTAAAAGGGAATCTGTCTGCTGTTTTTCTTTGTGAGTTTAATCCTGGAGCTGCGGAAGGGGATGGGGGGGGGGGGGATGAATTGAACTGGGCAGGGACATCATGCCTAAAAAAAAGAATACCTGGGCCTAGAATTGGACTGGACCTTGGAAGTGTGGATACTTGAGTAGATAGAGAATGTTTATTTAGATGCGATCAGGTTATTTTTTTGTTTTGTTGTTTGGTTAAACTCCTCTGTGCTAAATCCATATCCCCTCCTCTCCCCACTATAACTTTAAACTGAATCCCAGGGATGCAATTGTCTGTGTTTTAATCTGTTCTTTTCTCAGTTGCGCTATAACTCCTAGCAGCCAAGTCAGTTTTACAAATGAATACCTTTTTGTTTTCTTAATATAATCACCTATTTTAAGGCTATGATCTGATTTTGTATCCTGGAAAGTAATAGGAGGTCTGTGTATACCTGCCTAAGACTAAGAGGACAGCTATCAGAAATTACAGTTTGTTTTCATTTTTCTTTTTTTCTTTCCAAGTGCTAAATAAAGGGGAATAATGACATCTCTGGATCTGCTGGCAATGCTCCTCCTAATGCCCCCTAATATGCCATTAGCCTTCTTGGCTACAAGGGCACACTGTTGACTCATATCCAGCTTCTCATCCACTGTAACCCCCAGGTCCTTTTCTGCAGAACTACTATTTAGCTGGTTGGTCCCAGGCCTGTAACAATACTTGGGATTCTTCTGTCCCAAGTGCAGGACTCCGCACTTGTCCTTGTTGAACCTCATCAGCTTTCTTTTGGCTCTTGTGTAAAAGAGTTTGGGGTACCCTTCTGGAATACGTTCCCAAGTGACTTCTTCCTGCGTTCAAGAAGAAAAAGTTTTTTTCCACTTGGGTAGAGGCAGCAACCCTCCTAAGCTCAGGGAATCTGTGACCTTGGGGAGTTTTGAAGCAGAAGCCCATAGAGACACGGTATTTTAAGGTCTCTTTTGGGCCCACACCTTCTGCACTCCAAGTGCCAGAGTGGGGAACCGACTTAGCCTCTTTATTCGGCACTTGAACTTCTGCTGCTGGAGTTCTGTGCCCAGCTCTGGTGACCAGAATTCCAGATGGATGTTGATAAATTGGAGAGGGGTCATGTCAAGGCTGTTTCCCACTCTGGCACTCCAAGTGCAGAAGGTGGGGGCCCACAAGAGACTTTAAAATACCCTGCCACTGGAGGCTTGTGTTGGTGTTGCTGCCATCATCCAAATGCACAAACCCCTTTGAGAACCAGACAGGCGCATTTCAGAATTCCCTCCTGTGGGGTACCTTCCTTGTCCTTGACACTCCCTCCAGAGAGAGCTTGAAAACCTGTAATTTCTCCTAGAAGTATGGCTTGCTGTCTTAGGCACGTGCATACAGAACCTTCCGCCCTCTAGGATGCAGGAATCAGATCATGGTTTTAAAAATGTGACGTCTATTAACAAAACAAATACACTTGGTGAAACATTACTTAGAATCATAGAACCATAGAGCTGGAAGAGACCTCAGGAGTCATCAAGTCCAGCCCCTGCCCAAGGCAGGACCTATCCCAACTAAATCAACCCATCCAGGGCTTTGTCAAGCCAAGACTTAAAAACCTCTAGGGATGCAGATTCTACCACCTCCCTAGGGAACCCATCTCAGTGTTTCCCTACCCTCCTAGTGAAATAGTTTTTCCTAATATCCAACCTAGACCTTCCCCATTGTAACTTGAGACCATTTCTCCTTGTTCTGCCATCCGTCACTACTGTGAACAGCCTCTCTCCATCCTCTTTGGAACCTCCCTTCAGGAAGTTGAAGGCTGCTATCAAATCCCCCCTCGCTCTTCTCTTCTGCAGACTAAACAAACCCAAATCCCTCAGTCTCTCCTCATAGGTCATGCGCTCCAGCCCCCTAATCATTTTGGTCGCCCTCCGCTGGACCCTCTCCAATGCGTCCACATCCTTTCTATAGTGGGGGCCCCAGAACTGGACACAATACGCCAGATGTGGCCTCACCAGAGCCGAATGAAGGGGAATAATCACTTCTCTGGATCTGCTGGCAATGCTCCTCCTAATGCACCCTAATATGCCATTAGGTTTCTTGGCTACAAGGTCACACTGTTGACTCATATCCAGCTTCTCATCCACTGTAACCCCCAGGTCCTTTTCTGCTGAACTGCTACTTAGCCAGTCGGTCCCCAGCCTGTAACTATGCTCGGGATTCTTCCATCCCAAGTGCAGGACTCTGCACTTGTCCTTGTTGAACCTCATCAGATTTCTTTTGGCCCAATCCTCTAATCTGTCTAGGTCACTCTGGACCCTATCCCTGCCCTCCAGCATATCTACTGCCCTCCAGCGTATCTACTTGGTTGCTAGGTGTTACAAAGAAACTGAAAAAAGAAAGATTAAAACACAGAAAATCGCTTCCCTGGGATTCAGTTTGAAGAGTTCCAGGGTAAAGGGGGATAGTTACATGTGCTTAGCAAAAAGAAGTCCAACAAACTAAAAAAATAAAGAAAATAACCTAGTAGCATCTGACTAAAAATTCCCTGTTCTACTCACATCTCTCTTGTTCCAAGATTTAGTCTTTCCCTAGCCAAGAAAGTCGCTGGATTCTGCTTGCCCAGGTTCCTGGCTTAATTCACATCTTCCAGGCATGATCACACAACAGGCACATCACTGCTTCCAATTCAAAACCCCAAATTCTGTTTCCATTTTCTTTCCTGGCCTCCTGTCAACTCGCTTCCTGCTTCTCTAGCATTCCTGGAGACTTTCTAGGACCTTTTGTCTATGGTTTCAACCTTTCCAGGCAAGACAGTTAGGGTTAAGTCCCAAGACTTTCAGGCAACCGTCTGCTTTTGACACAACCTGCCTGTTTCTCTTCAGCTAACTCTTGCTTACTTTGGTTCAGGCCTCAGGCCTTACACCAGGCCCATGCTTCAGGCCCATCCTTTCTAGTACAGGATGTAGCCTGGTAACAAAGCCCTGACTGTGGTATCAGGAAACCTGGGTTCTATTCCTGCCTCTCCCACAGGTTGGAGAGGTTATTCCCTGTCTGTAAAATAAGACTAATGATACTAACCTTCACTTTTTAGACCTACACACAGCAACTAGGGATTTTTATTAACTACTCAAATATCGGTGAGCCTGGCTCGCTAGATGAACCATCCGGTTCCTCTTGGAATCATGTTAAATGCTTGATCCCCATGACCAAAGTCTCTTATACTGGGAGAAGTGACACGGGGGAATAAAAGCTGCTGTCTGAGGTAAACTACCTGGCAGGAATCCCCTGGAATGGGAGCCATCGCTACCAGGAGCCCAGGAATAACAAGACTCCAAAAGTCCAGCTGCCAGGCAGTTTGACCATCTCCTTCAGGCCAGTGGCCCAGAATTCCAGGACATCTTTGGGCCTGGGTTTAAAAAGAGGCAGTACCGTGTGCTCAGCCCCTTTTTATCCATCCCCTTTCCCTCCATTGGCACGCAACCCTCAAATGGCCAAAGGTTTCCCTTTCCCTCCCTCCTTGGTTAAACAAGCTGGTTAAACAGCTCGAGGTGATGGAGTGATAAGCACCCACTGACAGAGTCGCTCGGGTTGCAGGGCCAGCGTAAGTCCGCTTTTAAAACTCCCGGCAATAGAGCTGCAGCTACGGGAGGGGACTCTAGCAAGGGCCTGGAACAAGGAACAGGGCTCCACTCCTGCATGGGATTCGGGCTTCCCCCAGGCAGATGCTCTGTTGCTGCTTTCCTGTCTCTCCCTTCTCCAGGTGGAAGGGGACGGTTAGCCAGTGTTCCCTGCAAGCTGAGCTCTTGGGCGGCCAGCCAGGAGACATTCAAATGCTGCCCAGTTTGATAGCCGGTAGCATGTATTTCTAGTGGTGGTGCATGTGGTGTACTGGGTGTAGACATAGATCTTGTTGTTATAGTAACTGCGTTAGGTCACTGGGGGTCAGCCCAGCTGGTTTGGGTTTTTTCTAGCTAGCTCCGTGCTATGCAATAAAATGGACACTTGCAACTACTCAAGCTCTCTGTATTTCCACTGATTTCTTCCCATGCTGTGAAACTCCACGTGACGTAACAGTGCACATCCGTGCATGCCTTGGTGCACATAACAAAATGTATTCCGCACAGGAGTGGGGGAAAAAGTAGAGGAATTATTGCCGCTAGCTCCTTACTGAAACTCAGTGAAAGGCAGGGGAAATGAGAGATCAAAATCCTGAGACTGACAGTCCCCAGGAACAACGGGGAGAGGCTAAAGTCCCAGTTCAGCCTGACTGGCAGAGCAGGGAGCCAGGAGGGAGCCAGGGTCGGCAGAGTGGGACTGAGCTAAGGAGAGAGCAGGGGCCCGCACTGAGCTGGGGAGCAGGGCTGGCCTCGGGGAGGGAGAAGGGGAGGCCGGGGTCAGGATCGGGGGCAGTGCGACTGGCCTCAGGGAGGAAGGGGGGGTCAGGGACAGCATGACTGGCCTCGGGGAGGGAGAAGGGGGGGCCAGGGTCAGGATCTGGCCCCTCCCCCCCAGAGCTGCTTCCCATCCCCTCTTCCTTCCAGCCAGTTCCTGCCCCCCCCCAGCCAGTCCCTCTTCCTCCCTCCCCCCTGCCCAGGATCAAGTGTGTCCGTTTTTTGGGGGGAGGGTCTACCTGGCAACCCTACGAGTCAGACCCGGCGCAGGCACCAAGTGATGGGGACTGCCAGAACTTTGGGAACCTGAGTCTGCGGGGTGGGGGTTTGTGGCAGGTCAGGAGATGAAAGGGGAAGGCACTAAGGGACAGGGTGTAGGAGACAGACAAATGCCAGGGGGCCAAGTGGAGACAATGAGGAAAAGGGCAGAAGGGGAGGTGTCAGTGGGGGGGGGCAGGATGATGCTAGGAGAGGAGAGGGGAAGGGCTTTGGGGGCTAGAGGGGAGAAGGGGAGGTGCTGGGAAAAGGCTTGAAAGAAGGGGTGGGCATGAGGAAGGCGGGGATGGAGCAAGGCACGTGTAAAGGCACAGGGGCATGAGGGGAACGGGGGCAGAGGGTGGTGAGGGAGTGGGCAAAGTGGGCAGGGGCAGTGAGGGAAGGGGGAGGCACCAAGAGGGTGCAAGGGTAAGGGAAGGTGCAGGTGCCAGGGAGTCCGGGGCGGTGAAGCAGAAGGGCAGACACCTGCAGGGGAGGGACCAGCAGCTGAGGAGAGAGGCAGGACAGGTGTGTAGAGGGGGGTGTTAGGAAAGGGGATGAGGAGGGGTAGCTCACATGGTCAGAGTGGGGCTACTGGAGGAGTGGGCACAGGGGGAGAGAGAAAGGCTGCTGGAGGGGGCAAGTCTCGGGAAGGCCGAGGGCAGTGAGAAGGGCAGGAGTCAGGGCAGCAGAGGTGGGTGAGGGGTTGGGGGGGCAGTAGGCACCAGGGGAGCTGATGGAGGAAGGGAAGGAGACAGGGCAGCAGAGGGGAAAGGTAAGTGGTTCATAAGATATTTATGAATAACTTGGGTGCCACACTGACACATCCAAACAAGCCACACTCAGTACTGGTGCACAACACAAAATGTATTGTGCTCATGGGAGGAAACTCTTAGAGGGAACACTTCCCCCAGCCTCTCCACCCCCCGAGTTAATGTCTCACACATTGGGTTAATGCAATTGCAGGATCATTGCACGAGGGGGGTTTGGTGAGGGCCAAACTAATCCCTATTGGTAAGTGGATGGTGGGAAAAGTCCTTGGGGGGGGGGAGGTCACATGACACCTTTTATTTCTGGTCATGTGTCCATATTGCCCTGAAAGTCTTACCTCCAGAGGCGTGGCTAATGGGGGTCAAAGAGTACATTTAAAAACATTCTTTGGGTGCACACCCTAATGAAATGTGCTGCGCACGCCTATGGGCAGAGAGCAGATCCAGTCCTGGGAGCAGGGCTGCAGCCACAGACTTATAGACGCCACCCAGAGAGCAGATCCGCATGCTGGGAGCAGGCCTGCAGCTGTAACCCACCCACCTGATGTGGGTCACTATCCTATGGAGTGGCACTGAGACCACTTCCAGCAAGCAATTATTACAAGGGAGCTCTTCAGCCTATGCTGAGAGGCAACTGACTTATAACTCAAGTTGTAGCAGCTCCTGCCCTAAGCTCCAAAAGTCCCAGGTTCTAATCCACCTGGTGGCAGTTGCACCAGGGAACCCTCTGTACAGGACTCCCCCCCCCTCCCCCCCCCACACACACACACAGCCTTGCTTCCTGGAATCAGCCACCTAGGTGAATAAAGCTGGAAACCCCCATGCCTATAGCTATGCGCCTTTGCTAAATAGCTAGAGCCATTCTAAAGTGCCCAGATCTCACAACTAAAAAGAAGACGTCCCAATGAGCTGTTAAGCTGTGCTGCCTGCCACAGACAAGTAGCTCCAAGAAGAGTGAGTGCTGTAACTCTGGAGCCTAATGATGGTGGTGTCCTCCAGCCATTTCAGATTAGTACAGCTGCCTCCCTGTGAACCAGGTGCGAGCTGGCCATGGGGTCCCATAGACCTGGCTTGTGCAGCCTAACCTGATAACCAAGCAGCCCATCCATTACTAGCCAGCTGATTACCTTGGGCATGGGAGACCATCGCACTCGTAATTCCTGGGGCCTTCATGCACTGACAGGGCTTGACTCAATCGGCCAGCTAGGGAGAAAGAAATAAACAGAAGGCAGAGGAGTCACCAAGCGATCAGAAGACCAGCACGGTGCCTTATAGGCCGTTCAGCTGTGAAGAGTCACCAAGACAGAGCAGGTGATGCTAACCTGAGTTAGTCCATTAACTGTGGCTAGGCTGGGCCATGAGAGGAGAGACAGGCAGTAAATCTGCAGCTGTCAGACCATAAGGAGGACACGGAGGTTTCGAAACCAGCTCAGAGAACAGGGCTGGGTAAGATGCAACCCACCTAACACTGTGATCTGGCCACTTTGTGTTTAGATCCTGCTGCCCATGCCGCCAAATTCTAAGTGGGGACTCAGGCAGCAGGATCCAATTTTAAATGATTAACGGCTCATGGTTACAGCAGGGGCAGGAGCCACGAGCCCTTTAAAAAGCTGTAGCCACGCTGGACAGCTGCCAGTAGTGGCAAAGCTGTGAGCTCTTTTCTGTGCTTTTAATTGAAAGCCTCAGCCACGGAGAACTCTGAGGGTGGGCTAGTCCACAACACCGCCCCTTCTGCCTCACGCTCCGCCCCTTCTGTGGGCGGAGCCGGCCTATGACCCCATACCAAAATCAATTAAGTGGCCCCCTTCTGAAAATTATCGCCCAGCCCTGTCACAGAATCATAGAAAAGTCTGAGTGGAAGGGACCATGATAGGTCCAGTGTTTCGCAAACTTTTTTTATAATGTACCCCCTTTAAAAAAAAATGTGTAAGTACCCCCAGTACCTACAGTTTTCAGACACACACAATTTTTTTCTACCGTTGCAACACATTTGTTTAAACAACTGCATCGTAGCCGGGCGGGCGATGGCATTTTTGGGTGTAAAAGGTACAAAAAGAATAAAGCGCTGTCAAACTGAAAACAAAAATTCAGTTTTCGCCAAATTTCAGTTGTGTTGACGTATCCCCCAGACATCTCTTGAGTACCTTTAAGGGGACTCGTACCACTGGTCGAGAAGCACTGATCTAGTCCACCCCTGCACCGAGACAGGACCAAGCATGTTTGTCTCACCTCTTGGCTCCTAGGACACGGCTTGAACTAACGCACTTGGAAAGACATTATCGTATATACGCCCAAAGTGCTTCGTCTCAGTGTATTACCATAAAATCTAACTGTCCAAACTCCGACCTTTCATTTCCCTGTCACTTGGCCAGCCACAGCCTCACAAGCCTTCGGCATCGATCTCAAAGCCCTTGTCACGCTTTTACACAGCTGTGCTGACACGCTTGTGAGCCAGGCACACTTGTGCGACACGTCCCAAAGCACTTGCTCCAGGGCATTACATCGCACTTGCCTGCCTTTGATGGACAGGGAAAGGGAGACCTGAAAGGCCTCTCCAAGGTCACCAGCGCGAGAGTGAGCGCAGAATTGCGGAGCAAGGGTCTAACACACAACTCTGTGCCTTAGTCACTAGGTGGCATTAGATTAGAACCCGGGAGTTCTTACGCCCAACCCCTGCCCCCTCCACTAGGCCATGCTGCTGGCCTCCCGCCTCTCCCCCTGGGCTTGGAGACAGACGGGAGGCTGGAGCCAGCCTGCGCAGAAGGGGCTGTAACGCTTACAGCACGTTCATGACACTGCCCCTGCGCAGCCGCTCTCAGATCCACACTCGGAACCCACAAGAAACACCCCAAGAGCGGAGATGAAACCGCCACTCACCTGCAGCCCAGCTTCCAGGAAGGGCAAAGCAAAAGCGGAGCTCGCGGATTCCAGCCCAGCCTGGCACCTGCTTCCTGAACTTTGGCCCCTTTCCTCCAAGATAGCAGGAGGCTGCTCTGGGCCTTTTGTGCCCACGACGGGGCATAAAAGCAAACTCAGCTGTTGGTTCCATCTTGCGGGCAGAGCCCCGGCAGACAGTGGCAGGCGGGGGTATCGACTGACCCTCCAACCCAGGATATTCCCCCCACACCTGGATTCGCTTCCTAGTCATCCCCATCTCCCTGCACGATCCTTGTTTCTCAACCCGCCGGTCCGAGAAATTGTCAGAGCAGGTTGATCCCGACCTTGCCAAGGGCTTAGGTTACATCACAAGGCTTTGCCGCCACAGCTGGCTTGGCTTGGGTGTGTGGCAAAAGCCCCCTCCCCCCCCCCCCCCGGCACAGCTATTCTGGCAAAGCCGCCAGCCATCACCACCACTGCCCTGCCTCTGTCCTGCTCCTCATCCCCGCCCCCACTCCTATCCCCTGCTCTCCTCCATCTCCTCCCCCTTCCCTTCTCCTGCCCCTCCCCATTTCCACCTGCCCTGCCCATCCCCGTCCTCTCCCTCCCCCCCATCTGTCCCCCTCTTATGTGAGGGCTTTGCTGGAAACGCCCCCCCCCCCCAAGCCAGGGAGATCTCCCCTCCGGGAACAATTCAGCCCCCCCCATCTCGCTCCCTCCACTCCACAGTATTTCCTCCATTCCCCACAGTTGAAAATTGAGCTCCCCCATCCCCTCAGGTGACAGTCGGGCTCCCCCATACGCAGCTGCCTAGGTAGGCACCTCCGCAGCCAGAGCCTGCCCCTGGCGCCCATGTCCCCTCCCCGACTGCCTGTCCCAGGCGACCACCTGAACCTGCGTCCCCCATTCCCTCAGATCACAGCTCCCTCCCTGACCCTGCACCCCCCGACACCCCTCCCCCAGGCCAGACTCCTCTCTGGCACCCGCACCCCCTCCCCCAAACCCTCTGCTCCCCCTTCACCCAGGTCACAGCTCCCTCCCTGACCCTGCACCCCCCCGACACCCCTCCCCCAGGCCAGACTCCTCTCTGGCACCCGCACCCCCTCCCCCAAACCTTCTGCTCCCCCTTCACCCAGGTCACAGCTCCCTCCCTGACCCTGCACCCCCCCGACACCCCTCCCCCAGGCCAGACTCCTCTCTGGCACCCGCACCCCCTCCCCCAAACCTTCTGCTCCCCCTTCACCCAGGTCACAGCTCCCTCCCTGACCCTGCACCCCTCTAGAGCCCCTCCCCCAGGCCAGAGTCCTCTCCTGCGCCCATACCCCCTCCTGGACCCTGCACCCCTATCCACCGCCCCAGATCATACCCCCCCTCCCTGCACGCAGGCTCCTCCCCTAAGCTCCCTTCTGCACCCAACCACCCCGTCCCAGACCCCAAAGCCCTCGGTAGAAATGTGGCCCTTGATCAGTTGCCAAAATGGCCCCCCCATTACAAATTATTGACCAAGCCTGATCCAAATGTTTTTTGAAACATTGTTTAATGAGAATGTAAATACAATTCAATACAATTGGGAGGGTTGGGGGGAGGGGGACGCAGCTGCTGGCTCCTCAGCTCTTGCTGCTCTCACTGGGTGTCTTCCTGCTGCAAGGGAAGCAGAATCCGTCACATTCATCCCTGGGGACTCAGGGGAACTGGCCCCCCAGCATTTCCACCCTCCTCCCCCCTGCTCTCTGGTCACCCCCCGTCAGGCCCGCAGGGTGAGCTCCTGACCCCCCCCCCCCCCAGACCTCCTGACACCTCGGCCCCCTCCCGCCTCCTAGGACAGTTTCTGTGTTCAGAGCCTCCCCCACCCCCAGGGACGCTCGCAGGGGCAGGAGGGATTCTGCCAGCAGGGACGTGGGGTGGGGGCAGCCTGAGGAAAGGGGCGGGGGACTCCCTGAGGGGATGGGAAGGAGACCCTGGCCCTGCCCCACTCTCCTGATCTGCTCCGGCTGCTCACCATGTATTCCAGGAGCTGATGGGCCTGCCCATGCAGGGCGTGGGCCAGGACCAGCCCGGCCTGGCTGGTGCGCCGCAGGGGGGAGCGGGCAGCGAGCAGAGCCTTGTCCAAAAAGCAATTCTCCTGCTCTGGTGTAAAGAGCTGCCCAAAGACCTGGAATCAAGAGCACAGGAGGTTTCAGCTGACGGCCCAGAGCCCGGCCCCAACTCCTGGGGCTAAAACAGCTTCCTCCTCCCCCAAACTCCCTTCCAGACCCTGCACCCAGACGCTCTCCTCACCCGGCACCCCAACCCCTGCCCCAGGTCACAGCTTCCTCCTGCCCCCAAGACCCTCCTACCCCCACGAGGGCCCCAGCCAGCCCCACCCCCGAGCCCTGCCCTGCCCTGGCAGCGCGTCCTTACCTCTCCCACCCTCACGCTGTTGCTGTGAGCCAGGACCCATCTTTCTTTGTAGTAGTGTCTGCACCACAGGTCCTCTGCCTGGTGGATGTTGAGGCCTGCAAGAGACACAACAGGGTCATTCTGCTGGCAGGTCTGAGCCCTTCCCCTCCCACGGGTCCCTGCAGGCATCCCTGGGAAAATGGAGGGGCACAGGGGGCAGAAGGGGAACACAGAGGGACGCATCCCCCCTTGGGCCAGTCTGGGGGAAAAGGGCTGGGTCCCCTCCCCCCGCCGCCGGCACCCTCAGGGTGTCCCTGGGGCCCAGGTCCCGGCTGGGTTCCTTACCCCTGTGGTGCAGGAGGAGTTGATACAGGCTGTGCACCCCCTCCCGGGCCAGCCGGCTGACGTCTTCGGATGGGTCCGAAATAAAAAGGCCCAGCTGGGCCACGTGGTGACCCATCCTCGGCCAGTCGGCGGAGTTCTGAGGGGAGAGAAGAGGGGGGGTCCCTCAGCATCCTGGGGCTGCACGTCCCATGCAAACGGCCGCCGAGGCGGGTCTGAGCTCGGGGGACGGACAGAGACACCTCCCGGGGCGGGGCGGGGCCGGCCTTGCGAGGAGACAACCCTGAGCAATGGCCCCGACTGAAGGGTCACTCCGGGGGTGGAACAAGGGGATCCACTGACGGCCACTCCCCAGTCCCCAGGCCCAGTCCCTCAAGAGCCCCCCTGAAGGGCCCAGGGTCGCCCCTCCCCGGGGAAAGGAGAACGCGGCCCATTCCCGGCCCATTCCCGGCCCTGCCTCTGCCTCCCGGGGACGCTCCCAGCCCCGCGCCCTGCAGCCCCAGACCCCCCGGCTCCGAGGTCACTTACGTCAAACCCCGGGAGGGTGGAGGCGACTCCCAGCAGGGCCGTGGTGCTGCCAAGGGCCCTGGCTCGCTCCTGGGGCAGGCGGGACTCCAGCCACGGGCTCAGGTGCTGGGGGGGAAAGAGGCAGGTCAGGACCCGTAGGGAGGTGCCGGTTCTGGGCAGAGCCTGGGGCTCCTCTCGGACTGTGCCCCCCCCCAGACACTGACACTGCTCCTCTCTCGGCCCCCCCCCGAGGAAGCAGGGACAATGGCCCCGTCCCCCCCACGGGGCTCACCTCCATTATGAGCTGCAGCCGGGCGATGTCTGGGGACTCGGCGAGGAGGCTCGCCAGTAGGGCCTGGAGGTCGTAGGGAAGGGCCCGGATGAACTGCTGCAAGACAAGGGGGAGCCCTTGGTCAGAGGGGGGTTGGGGGATCCAGGCCACCCGTTGGCTCGGGGTGCAGCCTTGAGCAGGGTCTGAGCCGCCTCGCAGAGCAGGGAGGAGCCCAGGCTGGGCATGGAAGGGACGGGCCCCCCGGGAGAGCAACGGGAACCCTGGAGGGAAGGATCCAAACCTGCAGCTTCTTCCCTCCCTCTGCCCCCCCCTCCTCTCTGGAGCTCCAGCCCAGCCCGGGAGCAGGGCCCGGAGGGACGTACCTGTGTGTGGATGGGCTCCTGCTGCCAGTCCCCAGACACTGTCTGTCCTACGGCCGCCGTCAGCAGGGGGCTCAGGAGCTGGGCCCGCAGGGGAGACTGCAAGGTGCTGGCAGGAGAGAGGGGCAGAGGCTGTTAATTCAGCAGCAGGAGACAGAGACTTTCCCACTCCCTGGCCAGGGGATCTGCTCTGGGGGGAGTCGGCGGGGGGGGGGGGGGGGGGTTGGTACCTGAGGCTGCAGGCGGCGTTGAGGCAGTCGGCCAAGACCAGCGGGGGGGGCGAGTCCTCCATGATCTCCTGTGAGACCCAAGGAGACAAAGGGGCGTGTGAGGCTGGGGCCCCCAAGAGACGCTCACACGGCCAGCGCCCCCACCCAGCAGGATCCAACCCCACTGCCTCCCGCTGCCCTGTAGCCCCCCTGCCCGACACAGGGCCCCTCCCAGCACCCCCCTCCCAAACCAGGACCAGCTCAATCCTTGTCCCCAGGCCGTCTCCTGCCCCTCCCTGCCCTGGTGACCAGCCTCTGAACCTCCTCATCCCTGCTCCCCAGGCGCATCCCCAGCAGCCCGCTCGGCTCCCTTCCAGCCCCCCATGGCCCGGGGAGACCCCTCCCTGTCCCGAATCCCCCTTCCTGTCCGGCACCCCACACCTGCCCCATTTCTGTGTCCCTCCCTCCTCCAGCATCCCCACCCATCCTCCCCATGTCCACCTCCAGCCCTCCTGGCTCCACCCATCCCGTTTCCAGCACCCCCACCCGCCGCCATGGCCCACCCAGGCAGACCCCTGTCCACCCCACGTATCCCCTCCCCTCCTCCCGGCTGCCGCGACTCGCTTACAACGATCCTGGCCATCATGGTGTCCTTGCAGCAGCGCGGCGCCAGGGTGTCCTCGCCCCTTTGGAGGGCGGCGAGGCAGGCGGGGGTGACGGCCAGAAGGAACCGCTGCAGGGCGGCTGGGCTCTGCACCCCAGAGAGAGTCTGTGAGCCTGGGGCCTGCCTGCCCCCCACGGACAGCTGCAGGGCTCAGGCCTCCCAGGAGTGGAGGTGGGAGCTGCCGGTTGTCCAAGCACCCACACTCCCCCCCCAACTGCTGCCTCAGGCTTGTGGGGGCCCAGCTGGTGCATGACAAGAGCCCCCAGCTTGGGGGGTCCAGGTCATGCAGGAGAAGGGGCCCCAGGGGGATCCCCAGGGACAAGCCCCTCCCGGAGGGGGGGGGGACGTGCTGGGAAGGGGCCGGACAATCTCGGCTCCCCCCCGTGTGGAGAAGGTTCCTACCGTGTCCCGGGTGTGGAGCTGCTCTTCGATGTCATAGATGGCCCCTTCCTCCACCCGGGAGTCCACCCGCTCCTGGCAGAGCTCCGCTGAGGCGCAGGGGGGCTCTGTGCGGGAGGGAAGGGACCAGGGTGACTCCAGCGGCCAGCAGGGGTCACGCGCCCCCATGTCAGGGACCCAGGGCAGGTTGGGCCCCACACGCCCCTCGCAGGGACCCATCCCCCTTCCACCCTCACATCTGCCAACGCCCTCAGCAGAGCCCCCACCAGGAAGAAGAGAGCCAAGCAGCCCCCCCCATCCATTGCCCTGGCTGCGGGGCAGACACTGGGGCTGCCCCTCCCCCCCCCCGGGTACTGGGTGAGCCCCTGGGCCCAGCGTGTTCACGGCCCCTCACCTGGGTCTGAGCGGCTGCAGGAGGTGGCCCGGCTGCAGCTGGAGGCCCAGGCGCTGCTGCTGACGGACCTGGACCCACAGCTGCAGGGGCTGGTGCGGGGAGCGACGGGCTGGGGGCTCCCGGAGACTGGCAGGTCCCCGGGGGCCGGGCAGGGCGATGCCCCCTGGTGGTAATTGGGGCTGGGCTCCCGGGGCAGGTGTTTCTCTCCACAGAGGAGGCCCCGGAGCCACCCTACCCGGCTCCCCCGCTGGGCTGGGTCCCGCCTGCCCAGCCGCCTCTGGAGCCAGGTCCGGGGGGGCCTGGCCGGTGGGCGAGTCGCCCCGAGCTGGTGGGATCCAGCTTCCCCGCCCGCGGGGACGGAGAAGCTGCTCCCCACCGGCCCTGGGGCCATCTTCAGGGCTTTCTTGAACCACAGCCGAAAACGTTTGGCCATGCTGGAAATGAGGGGAGCAAAGGGGAGCTTGGGGCGCAGCCTGATGAACGAAATCCAGGGGTTCCAGCTCCCCAGAGCGACTGCCCCCAGCCCCCAAATGGCCCCTTGCTTATCGGTTCGGTCTTGCACAGGCACTGCAAGGACCTGAGGGTATGTCTACACTACCCCGCTAGTTCGAACTAGGAGGGTAATGTAGGCATACCGCACTTGCAAATGAAGCCCGGGATTTGAATTTCCCGGGCTTCATTTGCATAAGCGGGGAGCCGCCATTTTTAAAACCCCGCTCGTTCGAACCCCGTGCAGCGCGGCTACACAGGGCACGAACTAGGTAGTTCGAACTAGGCTTCCTAGTTCAAACTACCGTTACTCCTCATTCCACGAGTCTCCTGCCCATCAACAGCCCCTTCTTGGCCAATCAGGGGAGAATCTAAGGTGTGGGGGGTGGAGCGTTCTCCCCAAAGACACCGGCATAGACTTGTTCCAGCCCCACCTCCCCAGTCCCCACAATGGGGGCTGCATCCCCCACCCCACGGCTCCTGCAAACCACCCCCCGTCCTTCAGCTAGTCTGTTGGGTCCCAAGCTGGGGGAGGCAGCAAGGGAAGGTCACAGAGGAGGCAAGAACAGAGCAGAAATGTGGGGGGATGGAGGAAAAGGGAAACCAACCAGGAGAAAGCCCCAGTGGCGCTAAGGACGCAGCCCAGGTGAGGAATCACCTTCTGGCCCTTGACCGAGGGCTGGGCCTGCCTGGAACCCAGCCGGCCCCAGGCGGGATCCAACCCCTGGGGGCTCTTACCTTCGTCACAAAGGTGTCGGGATGTGGAACTCACAGAACGCGAACGAACCGTGAGGAGGAGACGCACCAGAGCTAAAGCAACCGGGGGTCTCCAAAGTCCCCTGGGCCCGCCCCCCGCTTTTATCAGCCTGAGATGTGGGTCCCTCTGTGAGGTCACCACCTCCCCACCTGCCCTTTGCCTTATATGCTGAGGGCTGCCCAAAGCCCCTGTGAGGTCACCGCCCCCCCCCCACCCTGCCAGGCAAATGTCCTGCCTCTGGCCACCCCCCTGGGAAGTTTGAGCCATTACTAGGGGTCCCTCCCCCTCCCTCATAGGCTGCTCCCTGCCCTACACTGCAGGCTTCTTGCACGAGAGCTGTTTCACGCCGGAGTTCTTGCGCAAAAGGTCTCGTGCAAGAGTGCCTCCACCCTGCCATGGGCTTTTGCACAAGAGCGTCCATGGCAGTGTGAACGCTCTCTTGTGCAAGAAAGCTCTGATGGTCATTTTAGCCATAAAAGTGTCTTGCTCAAGAAGCCCCTGGTGCCCGTCCACGCTGCCTTCTTGCACAACAGCTCTTGCACAAAGGGGGCTTAGTCATCGTCGGGAGAGGAATAACTCCTGTGCAAGGAGCCCTGTTCTCTGATGCTTTACTGCAAATTTACTTCTGCAAGAACACACGTAGAGTGTAGACGCGCCACAAGTTTTTTCGCAAGAACACACAAAAACAAGCCATGTGGATGTTTTCTTTTTAGGCAAAAGCCCCTTTTTGCACAAGATCGGTCGGCCTTTTTGCAGAAATAGGGATCTTGTGGGAAAAGGGGGTTTTTTGCACAAAAAGTAAACATCCACACGGCTTGGTTTTGCGCACAAACCCCGAGCACAAAAACGGATCGGCAGAAAATATGCAAATGACATTGCGTGTCATAGAGTCCCTCGTTAGCATATTTGTTGCCAAAAAAACTCGTTGTGTAGACGTAGCCTAGGAGAGAAGCGATCTCAGACACAAAGCCCTTCAGTAAGAGGGCATAGCCCTGGGGCGTGGTAGGAGACGTACGGCAGACATGGGAGGTCACTCTCCTAGCTATTTGGCACGGAGGAGGCCTCAGCTGGAGCACTGTGTCCAGATCTCAGGGCCATGCTTTAGGAGAGAGAGTCCAGAGGGGAACTATGAAAAGGGATTAGGGACGTTAGATATTCACTGAGTAGTCAATTAACCTCATGATTTCTTATCGGTTACTTGACTTTTCGATAGTCCCCAGGGGCCAGCTGTCTCAGTCCTGTCTCGCGCTGGGTCCGGGACCTACCCCCTCTGCGGCTCTGCATTTACAGTGTGTTAGGAGCCAGGCAGGCAGGCAGCCTCGCTCAGTTCCAGTTTGCACCAGGTCCAGAAGCTCAGCCCCAGCCCCCAGGCAAGGGCTGCTGCCAGCTTGTGCTGCTGCCTCTGATACAGAGGCAGCAGTACGGAGTGCCAGGAGGGAACTGGTCTAAAAAGCACCTCCCCTTGCGACCTGGCTGCCTGTCATCCCACGCTGCTGCCTCCGTTTTTGGCGAGAGAGAGCCGCCTGTCTTGAGACACCGGTGGGGAGTCGGATTTTCAAAAGGCAGGTCTCTGTCCTTTGTGAGCCTTCCAAAGCGCTTCGGTGGGGGGAGGGGGCAGGAAGGCGGACGACACTCAGGAATTGTAGCACCCAAATCCACGGAGTGTTTCGCCAGCACCTCCTGCAACAGAGCCCAATCCCTGACAGGCTTTTAGGCAAGATAGATCATTTGAAAAAATGACAGACACAGGGTTTTCCGTCACCGCTCTCCCTTTCTTTTATTTCCCTGGGCTAACTGGCTTGTTCCTCTTTGGCTAAGGATGGAAGGGTATGTCTACACTACAATGTTAGTTCGAACTAACGGACGTTAGTTCGAACTAACATTCATAGCCGCTACACTAGCGCTCCGCTAGTTCGAATTTGAATCGAACTAGCGGAGCGCTTAGTTCGAACTAGGAAAACCTCATTTTACGAGGCTTAAGCCTAGTTCGAACTTACTAGTCCGAATTAAGGGCTGTGTAGCCCCTTAATTCGAACGAGTGGGAGGCTAGCCCTCCCCAAGTTTCCCTGGTGGCCACTCTGGCCAACACCAGGGAAACTCTATGCCCCCCTTAAAGGGGCACGGGCTGGCTACGGTGCCCGTGCCAGGTGCAAGCCTGCTAGCACCCAGCCAGCAGACCCTGCACCTGGCACAGCACAGAGCCACCCACCCGATGTCCCCCAGCCCACCCCCTCTTCCCGGGACCAGGCTGGCGGCTCCCGGAAGCTTGCCCGGGACCGCAAGAGGCGGGTACATTCCTGGGCTAGTGCGGACATCGTGGACCTCGTCCACGATCTCCGCACTAGGCACAGGAAAGTGGCCATCTAGGGCAGGAGAGCTGCCAGCCTGGCCACCCAGGAGCAGGTTTGCATGAAAATCAAGGGGGTCCACTGAGACCCCCGACCCTGAGCCCTGAGCTTACAATGGCCGTCCTGGGTCAGACCAAAGGTCCATCTAGCCCAGTAGCCTGTCTGCCGACAGCGGCCAACCCTAGGGACCGTGGAGGGGATGGACCAAAGACAGTGACCAAGCCATTTGTCTCGTGCCATCCCTCTCCAGCCTTGCACAAACTTTGGGCACGGACACCACTCCTACCCCCTGGCTAAGACTACTCCATGGACCCAACCTCCATGACTTGATCTCACTTCCCTTTAAACCCTGTTCTAGTTGTAGCCTTCACAGCCTCCTGCAGCAAGGAGTTCCACCGGTTAACTATTTGCTTTGGCAAGAAGAACAACTTTCTCTTACTAGTTTCAAGCCTGCTACCCAGTCCTTTCCTTTGGTGTCCTCTAGTCCTTCTTTATGGGAACTCATGAAGAACTTTTCTCAATGCACCCTCTCCACCCAACCCCTGCTTTTAGAGACCTCTAGCCTGTCCCCCCTCCGTCTCCTCTTTTCTAAGCTGAACAGTCCCAGTCTCTGTAGCCTCTCTTCATCTGGGACCTGTTCCCAACCCCTGATCATGTTAGTTGCCCTCCCCTCTCCCAGCCTTAATCTTCCCCCTCCCACCTCCTTTTCCCAGTCTCCCCCAGTTTTGTTCAATAAAGACAGAGTCAATGTTGGAAGAAACGTTATCTTTATTTTGTACATCAATAAGAAGGGGGGCTAGGGAAGGGTAAGTGGAAGGAGGTGAGGGAGGAATGGGGTACGAGCCCCCGATGGGGAGGACTGGGCTGGCTCTGCAGGCTTCTGGGGGTGGAAGCTCTCCTGCAGCCCCCCGATTACCCCCTCTCCCCAGATGGCAGCCTGCGGCAAGTGCAGCCGGGCTGATGGCTGAGTGGTGTGATGTGCCCAGTGTGGGTACTCCGGGCACTCCAAGCCAGGACTGGTTTTCAAGCGGGGCACCCCTTAGAACTGTCTGTCCGGGGTGGGGGTCGGGACCCTTTAAGCGCAGCCCTCGGCTAGCCTGAGACTGCATCTCCACGCTCTAAGTCCTCCTCTGATGCCCTGCTGGCACTGCTTCCGGCCATCCTTAAGCCCTGTTCAGAGTCCACTCAATGTGGACTTGCTAGTTCGAATTAGCAAAACTAGTTTTTAGTTCTAGACGCGTTAGTTCGAATTAGCTTAGTTCGAACTAGCGCTGTAGTGTAGACATACCCGAAGAGAGGAGCCAGCAGGGGTAGAATGAATTGTGTACCAGGTCCTGGAAACAAGAGCATCTCCTCCAGATCACCCATCCACACCTGAACTGTTTAAAAGCTTGGCTGCCAATAAAGACACCTTAGCTCAGCAAATGCCAAGCCAGGCACCTGTGTTTGGACACGAGGGGTGCACAGGGATGTGAGAACCAGGAAGGCTGATCTGTGAATTCACCCCCAACCGTCCCAGTACAAGACAGACGCTTGCGCCAACCAGCAGGGGTCACTGCTCCTCGGGTTTGGCTTGGACAAAGGTGCCCATCTGTTTGGTGTTCGCGTCTCGGAGCTGCGCCAGCTGCCTCTGGCCACGGCGGAGCAGATACTCGATGTGCATCACGTCGGCCCGGGGGATGCTGGCGTTCTTCCGGAACTCGGCCTGGATGCGAGGCAGGAATCCCGGCTTCTCCCGGCCGGCGCGCAGGAACTGCCTGTATAGGCTCAGAGCGTGCTTCTGCAGCTTGCTATGCCGGGCCATGGTGCGCCTGGGGAGCCCTCCCAGGCCACGGGGGGGCCAGCGCCACGAGGCAGGGGCTGGAAGTGAACAGAGGCAGAGACGTTAGAGCAGCATCTCATTCCCAGACGCGCCTGTGCGGGCATTTCCATGCACTTTTCACCCCCACCTGCTAGGGTTACCAGATGGTTTAAAAAAAATACCGAACAGCAGGGGCCGGGGGGGGGGGGGGGCGGGACTGGCTGGAAGAGAGGGGGTGGGGGGGAACCGGCCGCCGGGAAGCAGGGCTGGCTGGGAGGGGGCTGGAGGGAGCGGGGCTGGCCGGGGGGCAACCAGCCGTCGGGAAGCGGGTCTAGTTGGGTTGAGGACCAAGAGGTGGGGGAACCGGCCGGCAGCGCTGCAGAGATGTACCAGAGCCTGGGTCGGATTCATCTTTGGTGGGCCCTGGCTCCTAGACCATAGACACACTCCCCCCCCCACCCCCCCGGAGGCCCTAGGGAAAATGGCACCCCGGCCCTGTGGACATGGTGCCCTCTCTGTTTCCCTTGGCCCCGTAGGCACTAAGCTCCACTCCTGCCGCCCAACTCCTACAAGGCCCGACTGATTTCTCTGTGGCCCCCGACCCAAAAAAGGATCCCCCCAGCCCTGTGTTAGGGGATACGAGGGAGTCTGGCTGGGATGTAAGTGCAAATAACTCTGCTCTTAGCAGCTCTGAACCGATGGGCTCTGCCCTGTGCCCCACCCAAGAACCCTAACATAAGAACGGCAGTACTGGGTAGCCTGTCTGCTGACAGTGGCCAGCACCAGGTGCCCCAAAGAGGGTTGACCAAAGACAATGATCAAGCGATTTGTCTCCTGCCATCCTTCTCCAGCCTTCCACAAACAGAGGCCAGGGACACTATTTCTATCTCTTGGCTAATGGCCTTTTATGGACCTAACCTCCGTGAAATTATCTAGCTTCTCTTTAAATCCTGTTATAGTTCTAGCCTTCACAGTCTCCTCTGGCAAGGAGTTCCACAGGTTGACTACACCCTGTGTGAAGAAGAACTTTCTTTTATTAGTTTTAAACCTGCTACCCATTAACTTCATTTGGTGTCCTCTAGTTCTTCTATTATGGGAACTAATAAATCACTTTTTTTGATTCACCCTCTCCACACCACTCATGTTTTTATAGACCTCTATCATATCCCCCCTCAATCTCCTCTTTTCTAAACTGAAAAGTCCCATCGCTTTAACCTCTCTTCATATGGGACCCGTTTCAAACCCCTAATCATGTTAGTTGCCCTTTTCTGAACCCTTTCCAAGGCCAAAATATCTGTTTTGAGGTGAGGAGACCACAGCTGTACACAGTATTCAAGACGTTGGTGTCCCATAGTTTTATACAGGGGCACCCTGAGTTACCAAAACACATGACACTGCCCATTAAAAACCCACCAGGACTTACCCAGCGTTTATATGCAGAGGTCCCGCACCAGCAGCAGTCTGCACTGGACAGGAAACCATCCGCCCAGCACGCGCGGGAAATCACAGGAACCCAGCCTGGACGGTCCGATGCCCCAGCCCTGACAGAAGAAAATCAAGGTGTGCTTGAAGTGCCACGCCCACCATCCCTTGGTCCTCTGGGGCATTCGGCACATCCTGCTGGGTGAAAGGGCCGGTCACAGCTCCAGGGTCTGTCACACTTCAGGGCCTTTGGCAGCTCCTATTCACCGGGGTCAGGCAGATAATCGCCCCGAGCTTTCCCAGCACTTTTCAGCATCAGCTCTCAAAGGGGGGCAGCGTGACCCCCATGGGAGCAGGGGAATGTCAAAGAAGGAATGGGGCGGGGCAGGGGAGGCAGCCAATGGCTTCTCCTAATTCAGTGGTCCCCAACCATTTGAGGTTTCCCGGCGCCAAGGGGCGTGGCCGTTTGCCCGCAGGGCGCCCTGGCGCGGGGACCCCCATTGTGCACCTGGGGGCGGGGACCCCCCCATAGCCACATTGCCGGGCGGGGCCCCCCCATAGCCACATTCCCAGGGCCGCCCCCCCCCCACAAGCACCACACGCCCAGGGCCGGGCCCCCCGCCAAGCACCGCGTGCCCGGGGCCGGCGCACCCTGCAAGTGCCGCGCGCCCGGGGCCTGCGCTCCCCCCATGCGCCACGTGGCCAAAGCGCGGCAGCCAATCTGCGGCGCCCCCGGGGCCGGCGCTCACTGTGCACCATGCGCCCGGGGCCAGCTCCGGCACCGCACATGCGCCACGTGCCCGGGGCCAGGCCAGCCCTGAGCACTTGGCGGGCGCATACAAATGCGGGCACCGTGTTGGGGACCACTGTCCTAATGTTAGCAGTGGGGACACCAAGTTCGGAAGTGAATGGTTAACCAGTAAGCCGGTTATGGTTAACCAGAGGGGGCTGGAGCAGCCCTCCACCAGCCATAGGCAGAGGGCACTCTGGCACGCCACGGGTAGGGTTGCTCAGCAGTCACAGCAGTGTGCCAAGGGGGTAGGTGTGTGGGCTGCTCCAAGCCCATCTTTAACACGTCCTACGTGTCCCATTTAATCGGTTAACTGGTTCAACATATTGTTTAACTGGTTAGCTAATTAAATGAGATTTTACATCCCTGGCACCAAGGTGGCTAAAAGTAGGGTTGAATTGGGACTAGAAATTCCAGGATTTTGACTTTTTTTTCCTGATCACACACAGTTCTGCAAATAAATTCACGTTTTGTTTAGATTTTGACTTTTTTTAAATGTAGTACGGTGGATTACGGAAGATAAACTTTAAAGAGACCAAACAAAGAGTCATTTCAGGAATGGAAAACTACATTTTAATGTTCTGAAATGGTGGAGTTTTCCCCTTCCAAACAAAAGGTCACTAAAATCAGCATTTTCCAATGGAAAAACATCCCCTCAGAAAACTTCCTTCCAGCTCTAGTTAAAACGGACGTATTTTGAAGTGTATAATCAACCTCTGGAACTCACTGCAAAAGGATATTAATGATGGTGAAGGAAAGGGGAGGGAATCATAGAATCATAGAGCTGGAAGAGACCTCAGAAGGTCATCAAATCCAGCCCCCTGCTCTAGGCAGGACCAATCCCAACTAAATCAACACGGCCAGGGCTTTGCCAAGCTGAGACTTAAACACCCGCTGTGTACAGCCTGTCTGATCCCTTCTGGGGAAGCATGGGTGGGAAGAAAGAATTAGACAGGGTTAGACAAACCCGTAGGTCTTGGTTGACTTCGTCCTGCTTCAGGGCAGGGCGCTAAACTTGGGGACTACTCTAGTCAGACCAACATTTCAATCAATCTTGTCAAGAAACAGGCAAAAAAAAAACCCCAACCCAAACCAGGGAGAAACACGTTCCTTGGTTTGTAAACACAGACACAGAGAACAGCTCCTTCCGTTAGGGGGGGGTGGGAATAAAGAAAATAATCCCTCGCCCCCTCCCCTTCCTATTTGGTCCTAAAGGATGAAGATTTGTGCAGGCTGCGGGGGCAGGACTGATATTCAGGGAATGGGGAGCATGGGGGAGAAGGGGGCAGCTTGCTTACAATCGAGGGGCAACCCCGTGTCTCGGGGCTGGCCCAGCACAGGCAGGATTTCTGCAGCGCAGGGGGACACGAGGTGAAACAAGCAGCGACTCGGCCGATTGGGGCTTGTTATTGTAGGGTCGCATTGAAGCAGACACTGGCACCAGCGTTGCCTCCAAGAGCGAGGGGAGTGCGCGGCCTGGTAACCCCGGACGGACCCGGACCTGGACCCCCCTGCGCTGGGGGGCCAGGAGTCACCGCCCCCCGCCCCTCACCTCCGCCTCCTGCCTGCTCGCAGCTCCCGGGCCCGCGGCAGCAGCTGTGCCAGCCGGCTCCGAATGTTGAAACACCAGCAACATTAGCCCTCGCTTCCCATTGGCTGGAGGGCCCCAGGGGCGGGCGCAGGAAAGGGGAAGCTCCGCCCTTCGAGGGCCACGTGGGCCGGCAGTGGAAGTTGCAAGTCAGCTGGAGGAGAGAGGGGCCCGGCCCGGCCTGCGCACGTGGCTTTCACCGCAGCGCTCACCTGCCCTCACGCCCCACGCTCCTGCTTTTCCCTCCCTGCGTTGTTCGACCCAACCCTCACCCAGGCATCCACCCAGTTCACCCCGATTCTCACCCCTTTTTAAACTTGTTCCTAAGAAACCCCGATCGGTTCCTGGGAAATTCCCAACAACTCTTATCAGTGGTGCCTGTTACATACCAGCTGGGTTTTCCCTGTGATATTTACATACCCCCTGCCTCCTTTTTTCGCCCCTCCCATTTTTTCCTCCCCTGTTCATTTTGGTTCTGGACATACAACACTCCAGTCGTCTGAAGAAGTGGGCTATGCCCAGGAAAGCTCATGATCCCATTGACACGGTTTGTTAATCTTTAAGGTGACTATATGTTGTGTTTTAAGTTTTTCCTGTTACAGACTCACTCAGCTACCCCTCTGAAACTCGTGGGCTCTGTCTACACTGCAGGCTTCTTGCACAAGAACTGTTTTGCAGAAGAGTTCTTGTGCAAAAGGTCTTCCATACGAGCGCGTCCACACTGCCATGTGCTTTTGCAGAAGAGATGTGCTTTTGCACAAGAGCATCCATGGCAGTGTCGACACGCTCTTGCACAAGAAAGCTCTGATGGCCATTTTAGCCGTAGGGGTTTTTTGCGCAAGAAATTCATGTTGCCTGTCTACACTGCCGCCTTCTGGAAGAGCTCTTGTGCAAGAGGGCTTATTCCTCGTGGGGAGAGGAATAACTCTTCCAGAAGAAGCCCTGTTTGCTGATGCTGTACTGTAATACTTGTGCAAAAACACGCACGCAGTGTAGACACTCTGCAAGTTTTTGCGCAAGAACAGCTGTTCTTGTGCAAAAAGCCTGCAGTGTAGACATAGCCTTAGAGGGGCAACCCCAACAGTCATTACTAACAAGGAGTCCTGTGGCACCTTGAAGATTTATTTGGGCATCAGCTGTTGCGGAGGAAAAGCAGGTCCAAGTGTTTTTTACCCCTGGAAGCGGATGCCCAAATACACGTGTTAGTCTTTAAGGTGCCCCAGGGTGCCTCTGTTTAAACAAGTGGAAGAGAAGGGCCTGTGTGCACCTCATAGGATGCCAGGCTAGACTGAAGATCACAATGGCCCTCTCTGGCCTGGAAGTTAATGAATGGTTACATCTGGCCAGGCTGCCTCTCTTTATGCTTGCATTAACTAACTGGGTTATTTGCAGGTGTTGTACCCAGTCCAGCTGTGTCGGAGCGCCTGCTGCTGGAGGAGAACGCAAAAGTTCTGTTACCTGGTTTGTAAGTCTGGAGCCTTCTCTACTGCATGAGGTACAAGCCACCTGGCTCTTCGCTAAAGTTGCAGAGCCGAGTCACTATCGCTGGATGTGGTCTCCGTGCCCAGAGTCCCCAGAGACCACAAACCAGATAAGATTCGAAATCGCCCAAGCAGATTTTTTGCGTAACAACATGCAATAATAGTTGCCAGCGAACAGACTCAGCGCTGCGCCGCTACACTTTATGGAAGCCGTGGCAATGTCCTAACACCCACTGAGCACCATCCAGTGCCCCCACACAGACAGCTGGTGAACACCATTTGAGGTGAACTTTTATACATTCCTGATGTATCAGGTTGCTACCCCCTGTTACCTGGTTACCGTCCCTTACCTTGCAGAAGGGGGCTTACTTCCTAGTCTTCATACTGTCAACTTCCTATCTGTTATGCTGTCAACTTTGACCTGGTCCTGAACATAGGTCGGTATGTACTTTATTTGTGGGAGGTAAATGGTACCAAGATGTTCCTTAGGACAATCCACAGAACTACAGACCGGTCAGCCTCACCTCACTCCCCGGAAAAACCATGGAGGGGATCCTCAAGGAATCCATTTTGAAGCACTTAGAATAAGGAAAGGGATCAGGAGCAGTCAGCATGGATTCACCAAGGGCAAGTCATGCTTGACGAACCTGATTGCTTTCTATGACGAGGTAACTGGCTCTGTGGACATGGGGAATTCAGTGGATGTGATATACCTGGACTTATTCTTGCCAGCAAGTTAAGGAAGTATGGATTGGATTAATGGACTGTAAGATGGATAGAAATTGGGCTAGACTGTTGGGCTCAATGGGTAGTGATCAACAGCTCGATGTCGGACTGGCGGTCAGTTTCAAGCAGAGTACCTCAAAGACCGGTTCTACGGTCGGTTTTGTTCAACATCTTTATTAATGACTGGATGAGGGGATGGATTGCACCCTCAGCAAGTTTGCCTATGTCACTAAGCTAGGGGGAAAGGTAGATACATTGGACGGTAGGGTATATGGTGCAGAGTGTCCAAGACATATTGGAGGATTGGGCCAAAAGAAATCTGATGAGGTTCAACAAGGACAAGTGCAGAGTCCTGCACTTGAATGGAAGAATCCCAAGAATTGTTATAGGCTGGGACCGACTGGCTAAGTAGCAGTTCTGCAGAAAAGGACCTGGGGGTTACAGTGGATGAGAAGCTGGATATGAGTCAACAGTGTGCCCTTGTAGCCAAGAAGGCTAATGGCATATTAGGGTGCATTAGGAGGAACATTGCCAGCAGATCTAGGGAAGTGATTATTCCCCTTTATTGGGATGTGGTGAGGCCACGTCTGGAGTATTGTGTCCAGTTCTGGGCCCCCCACTACAGGAAGGATGTGGACGCATTGGAGAGGGTCCAGTGGAGGGCAACAAAAATTATTAGGAGGCTGGAGCACATGACTTAGGAGAGGCTGAGGGAGTTGGGCTTGTTTAGTCTGCAGAAGAATGACGGGGGGTTTGATAGCAGCCTTTAACTATCTGAAGGGAGGTTCCAAAGAGGATGGAGAGAGGCTGTTCACAGTGGTGACGATGGCAGAACGAGGAGTGATGGTCTCAAGGTGCAGTGGGGGAGGTGTAGGTTGGATATTAGGAAAAACTCTTTCCCTAAGAGAATGGGGAAGCACTGGAATGGGCTAACTAGGGAGATGGTGGAATCTCCATCCCTAGAGGTTTTTAAGTCCTGGTTTGACACAGACCTGGTTGGGATGATTGAGTTGGGATTGGTCCTGCTTTTGGGCAGGGGGCTGCACTCGATGACTCCTGAGGTCTCTTCCAGCCCTGGGATTCTATGATTCTAAGGCAAGGGACTTCTTTTATTTGAGAGCCCCAATTCCTTCAACAGCAGTATAGGTCTAATCCATGGAGCTCCTGAAGAGCAGCTCTGCATCCCTTTCTATGGCAGCCCAACTGTCCTTGGAACTGGTCAGACCAGTGTGACATCCCCCTGTGTAGGCATAATGAGCTAACGTGTCCTTCACTCCCATGCACCAACTTTGCCACTTATCAACTATGTTTTTAATTTGTTCGAAGGGAAAGCTGAATGAAGCCAAAATTAATGAGTGTTTTAACTTGTAACAAAATACAGGACTGTGTAGCACTTTAAAGACTAACAAGATGATTTATTAGATGATGAGCTTTCGTGGGCCAGACCCACTTCCTCAGATCCACTATTTGATCTGAGGAAGTGGGTCTGGCCCACGAAAGCTCATCATCTAATAAACCATCTTGTTAGTCTTTAAAGTGCTACATAGTCCTGTATTTCGTTTCAGCTACACCAGACTAACACGGCTACATTTCTATCACTGTTCTAACTTGTGTTTCTGTTCCCAGGAAATGTTGAAACGGTAGATTCCTAGGGACTGTCAAGTAGAAAGATTGACCCAAATTAGTTACTTGTTTACTTTCTTTGGCTCCACTGGAATCTTACAACAGGGATTAACTAGCTCCATTCATATCTATAATTAACACAAACAAAATCTATGTTTAGTGACAGGTAAGGTTTCCTGAGCACATGTCTAACAATCCAGACATTTAAAATCAGAAGTTAGTGGAAGGAGGCTGAAAAAGGTGAGGCTTTCGAGAGAAAAATTGCCCGAGAAAGGGTTATTTTGAACTCCAATTTACTCTGTATCAACCCATTTTTCCATTAAACCAACCTAAAGTACTATAAATAGGACTCAAAGTTTATGTCCTATGTTTTAGTTTTTGTCATAAACACCACAAGAAAAAAATATAAAGCAAATGGGAAAAAAGGGAGGATGCGAGTTATGAAAAAGCAAACAGTTGATAGGAGAAGCTAAAATTGGAGGAAAAAATCTATAACCAGTAACATAAAGGATAATTAGGAAATGTTTAAATATATCGGGAACAAAAGAAATCAGAGGAATGGTAAAGATCCATTACTGTATAAGGCTGGTCAAATTGCCAATCATGATGAAAAAAAGAAACTTCAGCAACCTGCTTGGAATTTAATGCGTTGAACTACACACAAGCCATAAAGATTGGATGTCTTTCTAAAACATATGTGGTAGCTCAACCGAGGGATGTTAAATTGCGCTTAATCAGCTAATCCAGTAGTTGGTGGAATTTCCATCGACTACTCAATTAGTCAATAAGGGTATGTCTACATTAGCTCGTTAATTTGAGCTAGGTAGGCAAAGCAGGCAACCGGAGTTGTAAATGAAGCCCGGGATTTAAATAGCCCAGGCTTTATTTGCATGTTCCCGTCCGGTCGCCATTTTGAAATTCCACTAGCCGCGCAGCTATAGAATGAGATGTAACAGTTAATTCGAACTAAGGACTTAGTTCGAGTTACCGTTTCATTGCCACATGTAGCTGGCAGGAAGGGACCTCGAGAGGTCGAGTCCAGTCCCCTGCCCTCATGGCAGGACCCAGTACTGTCTAGACGAGTGTTTCTTAAACTTTTTAAGACCGAGGAACACCAAACAATTTTTTTTTAATGAGGATTTTTTGTTGACTCCTGAGGTCTCTTCCATTTATAGGATTCTATAAATGTGCTTGGTACCTGTGCCTGGACCTTTATGCTTGATCTGGCTTATACTATTTCTCTTTCCTGCCTGCGGTTCCACTGAGCCAAAGTCTTGCTTCCTAGATTTCAGGCCTGTTGCTGTTTTTATGTTACCGGCCTTTATTCGGGCCTGCTGATTTTATGTTACCAACCCGCAACTTACTACAGAGGCAACTGAGTCCCAAAAAGGAGGAGCAGCTTGTTCAAAAACACAGCAAGCCAGTGGCAGCGCTAGGAATAGGACCCGTATGTCCCAACTCCCTGTCCCCTGCTGTACTAACCAGACCAAAATACTTTGACCACCAGGGTCTGAAGCCCCACAGACAGGGGCCACGGATGGGGAGGGGGAGAGGCAAAGGGGGCAGTTGTCTCGGGAGCTGATGATTTAAAAGGGTCCAGGCCTCTGGGTCACTGTATCGACTATTATGGCAGCCGCCACTGCCAGAGACCCGGGCAAATGAAATCAATCCTAGAGCTCTGTCTGGTGCAGGGTGGGTGGCGCTAAGGCCTGATTGGCCCTCGCCTTGCCCCTCCTACCTTTAGCTTTGCCCCTTTGAGGGGGTCTAGAGCCTTGCCCCTTTGAGGGGGTCTTGAGCCGACCCCCTCCCATACATTACCCAGGGCCCGACAACGTCTGTCACCAGCCCCGTTGACATGAATGTGCCCCAAATCCCTCAGACCCAGTACAGTCCCCCCCCTCTTCCCCCCTCCCCCCCGGATCCTTAATTCTTCTCTTGTCATCTGATTGCTTCAAGCATTGTTACAGGCTGGGGACCGACTGGCTAAGCAGCAGTTCAGCAGAAAAGGACCTGGGGATTACAGTGGATGAGAAGCCGGAGATGAGTCAACAGGGTGGCCTTGTAGCCAAGAAGGCTAATGGCATATTAGGGGGCATTAGGAGGAGCATTGCCTGCAGATCCAGAGAAGTGATTATTCCCCTTTATTCGGCTCTGGTGAGGCCACGTCTGGAGTATTGTGTCCAGTTCTGGGCCCCCAACTACAGGAAGGATGGGGACGCATTGGAGGGGATCCAGGGGAGCTTGACCAAAATGATTCGGGGTATGGAGCACATGACCTATGAGGAGAAACTGGGGTATTTGGGTTTGTTTAGCCTGCAGAAGCAAAGAGTGAGGGGGGATTTGATAGCAGCCTTCAACTTCCTGAAGGGAGGTTCCAAAGAGGATGGAGAGAGGCTGTTCTCAGTAGTGAGGGATGGCAGAACACGGAACAGTGGTCTCAGGTTACAGCGGGGGAGGTCTAGGTTGGATATTAAGAAAAACTATTTCCCTAGGAGGGTGGGGAAGCACTGGGCTGGGTTCCCTAGGGAGGTGGTGGAGTCTCCATCCCTAGAGGTGTTTAAGTCTCCGTTTGACAAAGCCCTGGCTGGGATGATTGAGTTGGGATTGGTCCTGCCTTGGGCAGGGGCTGGACTTGAAGACTCCTGAGGTCTTTTCCAACTCTAGGATTCTATGATTCATCCGTGCGATGTCACTGGAGACGCAGGGAGGTACATTGTGGGCGAAAGCCCCGATCTTGCTTCTGGTTTTGTACAGGCGGCCGTGAAAGTAACTTTACAGTTTCTCACAGGTACTGTCCTGTTGCAGCCCAGGTCTTTGCAGTTCTTGCTGGCGCTGCGCACCAGGGCACTTTCACCTCTGTGTTCAGGATTCAGAGTTATCTCTTTTCCCAAAGATCTTCCCTGGAGCTGTTCAGAGAGAGCTTGCTCCCTCTCGCCACAGTCTCTCTTAAGGCAACCATGTTCTTCAGAGCCTCTGGCCTGACGTGGAACGGGACGGGGGACACCACAGAAGAGGCCAAATTCGCCGGGGGAAACACTCCAAGGAAATGGATGCTAAAGAGGGTCCATTCGCCAAGACTCATGTGCAGGGCCTCTTTGATTTCAGTGTTGTCACTGTAGACCAGCGCGCGCCCGTTGAGATTATGGTCCCTGAGCCTCTGTTTGTACAGCGGGACGTTTTCCTCCTTCAAGCCGATTGTGTCCATCTGGAAGAGAAGTGGGAGCACCCGTTAGTGCCGTGCATCTACTGAACATGTCGCCAAACACGTTTTTAGGAAGGGTCCGCTAGAGCTCCCGAGAGGAACCTGTCTGGGCTTGCTCAGATTCTAGCAAACAAGGCGGGCCGGCCGGCTGTGGGGCCAGGTAGGGTACCCGGCACACCCCACTGCCGTGTGCTTGGATTCTGTTAGGGGCACCGCTGAGCAAGTTGGCACGGCAGGGGAAATAGCATGCTCTCTGCAGGCAAAAGCTAGCAATGCAGGGATCACTGGAGGGGTGTGTTGAAATGAAGAGGGAAGGTTTCCTGACCCTGCTTGTAGGCTGGAGGGAAGCATGCAGTCAGCCTGACGGGGGTGGAGTTGGGCCTCTCGACCTAAGGCTATATCTACACTGCGGGCCTTTGCAGGCAGAGAGTATGCTAATGAAGCACTCGTTAGCAACTTCTTGGCACTCATTAGCATGCTCTCTGCAGGCAAAAGCTAGCAGTGTAGACATAGCCTCAGGGTTCTTGTGTGTTATTCTGGATAAGGGGTATTACGCTGCAGGCCTCCAGCAAGAGTATTTATGTTTTTGCCTCTCTTCTCTCTGGAGTGCATAACAGACAGCTACGGGTCTCCCAGTCTTAAAACCGACCCAAGTCACTTCAGAGCGTAAAGGATGAACCCGGGGAGAGCCAACCAATGGCTTCGGGGTTGGAGGAAAGAGCTGCAAGGAACCGAGTTGTTCCAAGAAGAAATGTTTTCTGCAAACCAAGAGTCAGGAGCAGCAGAAAGTGGGGGAACTAGCAGAACCCGGACTGTGGCCTTGCCCCCTACATCACCCTTTCCCCCTCATCCTCACTCTGCCCATTCCCCCTCATGTGCCCCCCCTACTCCTGAGGCCTCAAACCCACACTGTGCCTTCCCCGAAAGCCCCCATCCCACACCGCCTGTTCCCCTCAACATCCTACCCCCACTAGTTCTCGCTCCTCTCCCTCCAGTTATGCACCAGTTATGTGGGACAGTTTTCTCTCAGCTCTGGGGCCCGTAGTCAGGGCTGTCCCTAGGCCCATGGGAAATATGTAGCTGCATAGGGCACCGGAAAATTTGGGCACCAAATTTTTGAGTTCCCCAATGCAGCAGCCATGTGTTCTTGTATGTCTGAGGATATGCCTCTGCCGGTTCGTCTCTGGGGACGCTGTGTCCTGTCTGCTGCAGGGCTTTTCCCTTCGCCCTCCCCCACGTGCTCCTCTCAGCTGGCAGTGTAATCCACACGCCTAGTGTGTGTGGTTCACTGTCCCTTCGTGTGGCAATTGGACCTCTTACAGCCAGAGATAAGAACAAGGGAGCTCTACATCCTAAGCTGGGAGCCAGCTGCCTTCATGGCTCCAGCTGTCGAGGCCTCTAGGGGTGTGTCTAAACTACATGGCTCCATCGATGGAGCCATGTAGATGAGGCTGATCGGCAGAGGGAAATGAAGCCGCGATTTAAATAATCGCGGCTTCATTTAAATTTAAATGGCTGCCGCGCTCTGCCGACCAGCTGATGATCAGCTGTTTGTCGGCAGATCGGGGCAGTGTGGACGCTCCCGTCGACATGAAAGCCCTTTGTCGACCTCCCCCTGATGCCTCGTGGGATGAGGTTTACCGGGGAGGTCGACAAAGGGCTTTCACGTCGACGGGGAAGCGTCCAGACTGCCCCGATCTGCCGACAAACAGCTGATCATCAGCTGGTCGGCAGAGCGCGGCAGCCATTTAAATTTAAATGAAGCCGCGATTATTTAAATCGCAGCTTCATTTCCCCCTGCCAATCAGCCTCATCTACATGGCTCCGTCGATGGAGCCATGTAGTTTAGACACACTCCTAGAGGGCCTAGGTTCAAATCTGCTACGGGGTTCAAATCAGCAGCAGCAGCAAGCTAGCAAGCAGAGAGGATCTGCAACTCTGCTCTAGTTCCTGAGCCCTGCTTGGGGTAGGGAGGTAGTAGGAACGACCAGACCTCCAACAGAAGCTGCATGAGGGGAAAAGGCCCAGGCAATCCTGCAGAAGGGCCCTCAATTATTCAGGGCCCCACGATTTGCAAAGATGGCTCTGCCTGTAGCCATCATCTGTGGGCAGCTGCTGTCACATGAATGACATGCTTCTTGCGATGAAGAGGCATGGACATTCTATCGACAGCTGGCCCTGCTCGAAGGAAGGAAACCCAAGGGTGACCCACCTCTCGGCAGACATCCTCCACCGTCATACCCAGCAGAGTGCAGGCGCTGAGCTTGTCGAATTTCTTTGTCCGTTTCAGTCTGTGGCTGCCACATTGCAGCTCCATCTGTCTTTTCAGGGATGGGTCCAAATTGACCGTGAAGGGGAGGTAGAAGAGGGCCTCCTCCACCCGAAACCTGCCGCACAGGAAAGTGTGGAACAGCTCGGGATCCTGGTCCAGTTCCAGCAGCTTTTCCATCTGGCCTTTCAGCATGTCCAGCTCTTCCATGTACTTCTCGTAGACCTCCCACAGAGACATGTCGGGGCGGAGCGGGCTTCCATGGCAGCTGCCCATTCGACTCCTCTGCTCCTCATCCTCGATGCACTGCAAGAGCCAGCTCAGACGGCACGGCCACTGGTTGGCAAGGAGCACCCATTCCACCACCTTCTTCGGACACACTTCATCCTTGGGGATGTTACTCGCCAGCAGCCTGATGGTGATGGTGACGGTGTTCACGATGCGCCGCATCTGCACCACGTTGTCTGTCATGAATTCCTTCAAGGCGTCATCCAGGAGGTAGTCGAAAGCATCTTGAATGAGGTCTTTGGCTCGGATACCTTTCCCGCAGCTGCCGGTTCCCAGCGCTGGGGTTCCAACCATGAGAGGTATCTGGCTGTCCTCTGCAACTGGATTCTGGGCATCGTGGTTGGCCGAATGGTAGCGAGAGATGTTGAGGAAGTCAGAGCTGGCTTCCATCTTGCCATCCTGCCGGAAGCCGACCTCTGCCTCTAGCTGCTCCTTGCGCGCGATGATATTCCTGATCAGCCTCCGCTTGGTGTCGCAGTCCATCCGAGGGACAGAGAAGGGCAGGGTGACGATGCGGTTTAAGAACTCGTAGCCGTTGTTGGCCATACCTCTCATATACTTGGAGCTTTCCACGCAGTCGACAATGATGCTGGAGTCAACAGCCAGGATGGAGATGAAAGGGGCGTCATCGTCTGAGAGGAGGATGTTCATGGCATCAAGGACGCCCACCACCTTGTCAGGGCTGCATGTATCCAAGTGGGTGATCTCCAGCACCACCCGCAGCTTCCGCCGCTGGAAGATCTCCATGTACTGCAGGAACCCAGGGTATGTCTACACTAGAAAGTTAGTTCGAACTAACGGACGTTAGTTCGAACTAACTTTCCTAGGCGCTACACTAGCGGTCCGTTAGTTCGAACTTAATTCGACCTAACGGAGCGCTTAGTTCGAACTAGGTAAACCTCATTTTACGAGGACTAACGCCTAGTTCGAACTAGCTAGTTCGAACTAAGGGCTGTGTAGCCCTTTAGTTCGAACTAGTGGGAGGCTAAGGCTTCCCAGGTTTCCCTGGTGGCCACTCTGGCCAACACCAGGGAAACTCTATTGCCCCCCTCCCGGCCCCGGAGCCCTTAAAGGGCCACGGGCTGGCTACTCACTTTGTGCCAGTTGCAAGGCTGCAAGCACCCGTGCCTGCACAGCCTGCACCTGCCACAGGATGAGCCAGCCATCCGAGGGTTCCCAGCCCTCCACTGCTCCCCACGACCAGCCTGGCGGCTCCCGGGAGCCTGCCCGGGGGCGCAAAAGGCGGGCGCCCGCCTGCTCAAGTGCGGAGATCGTGGACCTCATCGAGGTTTGGGGGGAAGCCTCCAATGTCCACGATCTCCGCACTAGCCACCGGAACGCGGCCGTCTATGGACGCATGGCTGCCAGTCTGGCCGCCAGGGGCCACCAGCGCAGCCGGGAGCAGGTGCGCTGCAAAATTAAGGACTTGCGGCAGTCCTACTCCCGGGCCTGCCTGCCAGGGGCTGACCCGGAGGCCTGCCCCCACTTCCATGCCCTGGACCGCATCCTGGGGCCTCATGCCGTCTCTGCCCCCCGGGACGTGATTGACCCCGGGGCAGAGGGACCGCTCCTGGACACCGAGGAGGAGGAAGAGGGCTCTGAGAGCCAGGAGCCTGCCGCCAGCCTTCCCAGGACCCGGGACCCCCGAGGCACCCCACAGAGCCGCTCGCCTGCATCATCAGAGGCCGGGGAGGCGTCCACCTGTGAGTACCCTCGTGTTCCCCTTATGTGTACGGGGGGCTGGGGCGAGAGGGAGCCCCGGGACCGTGCGCCTGGGCCTTGCCCACCACGGAGCAGCAGCTGGGGATCCTGCAGGGGCCCTGGCCTTGCAGAGGGGAGCTGGGTTTCACACACCTGGGCCCCTGGGGTCATTGACCGCTGGTCTTCTTGCACCACAGCTGCAGCACCGGGGCCTGCAGGGCGCACCACACCGCCTGCAGCAGCCGCCCGCGCCCGGGCAAGCAGGTCAGCCAGGAACCAGGAGGACTACCAGAGGCGGCATCTCCGGTTCCTGGACCGACAGCTCCGTCTCCAGGACCACTGGGTCCAGGAGGACCTCAGGCTGCGCCAGAGGAGTCTGGAGGCCCTGGAGGAGCAGGGCCGTGCCCTGCGAGGCCACCTCCAGAGCCTGCTGGACCGCTTCCCGTTTCCTCCTCCCCCTGCTCCCCCTCTTGCTCCCCCTGCTCCCCCTCTTTCTCCCCCTCTTGCTCCCCCTGCTCCCCCTGCTCCTCCTGCTTCCGCTCCTGCTTCCTCCACACCCCCTGTCCTCTCTGCCCCCCCCTCCACAACCATTCCCCACCGACGCCCCCGGACCCGCAGTGTGGCGAGACGGGAGAGGCAGCCGGACTCCCACCCCTGAGCTTTCCTTTCCCTTCCTCCCTTCCCTCCCCTCCCCTTCCAGCTCCCTCGTCCCAGGTTTCCCCCTCCCTTCTCCCACCTTCATTCCTCCCTCCCCCACCCCAGTTCTGTGAAATAAACAGACGTTTTTGTTGGAAAAACAGGTGTCTTTCTTTGACAGTAGGTAGGGAGGGGAAAGGGGAAGGGGGGGGTAGGGTGGAAGAAGGCCCCGGTGGGGCATGCAGGGAGAGGTCAGTCCTCCTCCTCCTCCACCTGGAAGCTCTCCCGCAGGGCTTCCCGGATCCGGATGGCCCCCCGCTGGGCTTCCCGGACGGCGGCGGTGCGGGGCTGACCGTAGTGTCCAGCCATGCGGTCAGCCTCAGCCATCCAGGCTGGCAGGAAAGCCTCCCCCTTCCACTCACACAAATTGTGGAGCACACAACATGCCGCCACCACGGGAGGGATGTTGTGCTCGGCCAGGTCCAGACGGGTGAGGAGGCATCGAAAGCGGGCTTTCAGTCGCCCGAAGGCCCCCTCCACCACGATGCGGGCCCTGCTCAGCCTGTTATTGAAGGCCTGGCGGGAGGGATTGAGGTGCCCCGTGTAGGGCTTCATGAGCCACGGCTGCAGTGGGTAGGCGGCATCCCCCACCAGGCAGACGGGCATGTCCACGTCCCCGACCCTGATGTGGCGGTCGGGGAAGAAGGTCCCGTCCTGCAGCCGCTGGCACACGGAGGAGTTGCGGTACACCCGTGCGTCGTGTGCTTTGCCGGACCAGCCCACATTTATGTCCGTGAACTGTCCCCGGTGGTCACACACGGCCTGCAGGATGACGGAGAAGTACCCCTTGCGGTTCACGTACCGGGACGCCTGGTGTTCCGGGGCACGGATGGGGATGTGCGTCCCGTCGATGGCCCCCCCGCAGTTGGGGAAGCCGAGGGCGCCGAATCCCCGGATGACGGCATCCGGGTCGGCGAGGCGGACCACCCTGCGGAGCAGCACCCGGTTGATGGCCTTGACCACCTGCGGAGAGAGACACAGCAAAGCGTCAATCAGTGGGGCGCCCGGGTGGCTGGGAGCGTGCGTGCCCTGGCAGTGCCCCGGGCCCCACTCCCGGAAGCAACCGCCCTGGCGGCGTGTAGTACGGCCGGGACAGCCCGACCCCTCCGGTGCGGGGCGCTTTCGCCTCCTCCCGCCCCCCCCCTTTGTCCCTGGGGCGGCCCATCCCCTCCTCGCAGCCCCCCTCCCCCCCGGCTCGGTGGCCGACGAGCGCCGTACCTGCATGAGCACTGCTCCGACAGTGGATCTCCCCACGCCGAACTGGTTCCCGACGGATCGGTAGCTGTCCGGCGTGGAGAGCTTCCAGAGGGCGATGGCCACCCGCTTCTGGAGGGGGATGGCGGGCCTCATGCGAGTGTCCCTTCTTTGCAGGGCAGGGGCGAGCCACTCGCAGAGCTCCAGGAAGGTGTCCCTCCTCATCCTAAAGTTCTGGGTCCACTGTCGGTCGTCCCAGCGCTCCAGGACGATGCGGTCCCACCAGTCGCTGCTGGTGTCCAGACGCCAGATGCGGCGGGGCACGCCGGTGCCGGGGCGCCGCCGCGGCTCCTCCACGGCCCCCAGGGCGGCCAGGCGGAGAGGCAGGGGGCTGACGTTCCCCAGGTGGTGCCAGGCAGCCTCGAGCCATTGCTGGCAGGCTTGCAGCAGCAAGTCCAGAAAGTGCACCAGAAGGTGCAGGGCGAGCCGTGGCTCCATGTTGCCACCTGCGGCGGTCCCCCCCGAAGGGAAGCACCGACACAGACGGGCACAGAGACCGACGCTTTGCTGTCCCTCGGCGAGGTTGGCAAGCAAGCAGGAAAAGCTGAGAACCGGCTGTCCAGGGGGGTCCCTTTAAGCACGAGCCTCAGATAGCCTCAGACAGCAGCCACACAAAGCAACTGCTGACCTGATGCCCTGCCAGAACCAGTTTCAGCTGCCCTTAAATGCCCCCCTGCGTCCAATCAGTGTGGACGCGCTAGTTCGAACTAGCAAAACGCTAGTTCGAACTAGTTTTTAGTTCTAGATGCGCTAGTTCGAACTAGCTTAGTTCGAATTAACTAATTCGAACTAAGTTAGTTCGAACTAGCGCTGTAGTGTAGACGTACCCCCAGTGATTGTCCTGACTTCGCTTTTCACGCAGCTCATGAAGCCCAGCTGTGCGCTGAGAGCCGTCTGGTTCATCTGTCTCTCCAGCTGGCTCTTCTGGGTGACGATAACGTTTCGTACCACTGTGATAGTGAGACGTATGGCAGCTGCTGCAGAGACGCTGACAGCCGTCACCCCAATGCCTTCCACGACAGCTATGGCGTCTCCCGAGGCATCCCCGATGGGGATCCCAAACACTAGGAGGAGACCACCCACCCCAATAGCTACCATGATCAAAAGGATCACAGCCACCCACAGCGGGAGGAAGAGGAACTTCTTGCTAACCCATTCCTGATCCCCTGGTCTTTCGATGATGCTACATTTCCTGTCTATGGTCCTGTAAATGCTCATGGGTAGGAGACCAAAGTGGCTTTCGATGCCGTCGCACAGTGTGGTAATGAGGCCTGCCCAGAGCTGGTCGCAGCCCGCGTACTCCCAGGCGCTGAAATGGATGAAGACGTGTTTCACGTTCCTTCTCCACTTCTGCTGCTCCGTCAGGACCGGCCGGTAGAAGATCATGAGTAACAGGAGCTTGAGTAGATCCCGGCCAGTGTTGTCACGCTGCATCTTCTGTGTCCGCTGAAATTCCTCCTGGTCTTTCTTCTTCGATTCGTTTTCCATGTTCTCTGAGATAAAAGAGGAAGATATGTTAGGTACCTGGCAGTGCCTTAAATCTCTCCTCCTGAAGGGTCTTCCAGCTTCACAATCCCTCCCTTCTGGGAAGCAATCAAGAATGGGTAGCTCTTGGCAAAGCCATCCTTAGGATTGATGGGATCCTACACCGTTCTATTAAACTGGTGCCCATCTGCCCAACAGCAGCCCAGATGGATGTTGAATTTTTAGCGATGTGATTTTATAACCCTCATCCACACACTAATAAACAAACACATTTTAAACTAAGGTCCTGTCGACTCTCACAGTAAATTCAGCAAACATTTAGCAGAGGTTGGCAAATGCCTGTTAAATGGCTTCATTACCATGTCGTCGATGTTCTGCCAGTAGCTCGAGCAGACTTTGTCACTTGTAAATTAACTAGATCTTCTAGAACTTCTGCTGCTGGAGGAAGCAGAGCCACAGACCATGGATAGGAAGAGGCAGGTGGGTGGAGTGGACATGAAAACCCAGTGCTGCTCCAAATTTTCAGGTCCCCTATGCGATTGCATAATCGGCAAATGAGTACGGGTGGCTCTGGCTCTTTGGAGATGGTTGTCATCCACTAATCCCCATCCCCACAAGGTTCCTTCCCCGTCTTACGTTCCCCGGGGCAGTACTCACCCTTGATTTTGTGTAAGAGCAGGTTTTTGCAATGTCCCCATGGTGCATAAAACCCAGCAGTCACTGGCGTGGGCACAGTGTACAGGGCCTTTGCTAAAGCGAGGCAGTAGATATCCTCCTTGGTCTGGAACCCTGCAACGGGGATGAGGTAAAACACGAAGATTAGCCTCACCGAGCGCATCCACAGTGGATGCTCAACAGTGTCTCCTCTAATATTTTTCGGTTCAAGGTACTAGGTACAAGGGGAGGGAGCAAACAAATGTCCGAAACCAGACAAGTTTATTTTAGGCTATAAATATTGGGGTGCCTGGCCTTACCCCCTTTGCATGGCCGAAGGGACAACAGAGACTTACTGACTGACTTGCTCCTCGTCCTGGGGCACTTGAGTTGGTGCACGCGTAACCGCAAATCCAGGGCACTAGATCTGTGACTACACAGCTATAAACCTGGCCAAGTGCCTCTGTCACCAGACGGTGCCTGTGGTCGGTCTTTGTGCATAACAGCGAGATCTGCAGCAGGAGCAGGCTGCGTTACCTGCACTGACCACTGATAACACCAGAGCTCCAAGAACAGAAGCACTGAGCCACGCTGCTGAGGCAACCACATCACAGCTCTTAACACTAGGAGCCCGTAAGTACTCCTGTAGACCCTGCTTTCGCTGGCATTAAGCCAAACAGCGTCCACAGAGCCCCCTGGCACTCCTGCGCCCTGCTGTGCAATGCAGAGGGAGAGATGGAGAAGAGAAAGGCCCACGTGTTCCTTTGCCCTGGCCCAGGCTAGCCTATGCCACTTCCCATGGTTCTGTGGGCCAGACTTGCAGGGCGGGGAAAAGAGATGTAGAGGTCATGGTGGGTAATCAGCAGAACATGAGCTCCCATTGTGGCGTTGGGGCTTAAAAAGCTATTGTAATTCTGGGATGTATAAACAGGAAACGCTTGAGCAGGAGTAAAGAGGTTGTCTCGCTTCTGTGATGGATGGGAGGCCCACTGTTCTTTTCTGAACATCCCAGTATTCAGTGACTAAAGGGTTAAACCTAGCTAGCTAGAAAGTGTTGGCAGGGAGCCAGGAGCACCAGTGAGAAGAAAGAGTTCAGATCTGCATTAAAAGGGAATCTGTCTGCTGTTTTTCTTTGTGAGTTTAATCCTGGAGCTGTGGAAGGGGATGAGGGGGGGGATGAATTGAACTGGGCAGGGACATCATGCCTAAAAAAAAGAATACCTGGGCCTAGAATTGGACTGGACCTTGGAAGTGTGGATACTTGAGTAGATAGAGAATGTTTATTTAGATGCGATCAGGTTATTTTTTTGTTTTGTTGTTTGGTTAAACTCCTCTGTGCTAAATCCATATCCCCTCCTCTCCCCACTATAACTTTAAACTGAATCCCAGGGATGCAATTGTCTGTGTTTTAATCTGTTCTTTTCTCAGTTGCGCTATAACTCCTAGCAGCCAAGTCAGCTTTACAAATGAATACCTTTTTGTTTTCTTAATATAATCACCTATTTTAAGGCTATGATCTGATTTTGTATCCTGGAAAGTAATAGGAGGTCTGTGTATACCTGCCTAAGACTAAGAGGACAGCTATCAGAAATTACAGTTTGTTTTCATTTTTCTTTTTTTCTTTCCAAGTGCTAAATAAAAGGGAATAATGACATCTCTGGATCTGCTGGCAATGCTCCTCCTAATGCAACCTAATATGCCATTAGCCTTCTTGGCTACAAGGTCACACTGTTGACTCATATCCAGCTTCTCATCCACTGTAACCCCCAGGTCCTTTTCTGCTGAACTGCTACTTAGCCAGTCGGTCCCCAGCCTGAACTATGCTCGGGATTCTTCCATCCCAAGTGCAGGACTCTGCACTTGTCCTTGTTGAACCTCATCAGATTTCTTTTGGCCCAATCCTCTAATCTGTCTAGGTCACTCTGGACCCTATCCCTGCCCTCCAGCATATCTACTGCCCTCCAGCGTATCTACTTGGTTGCTAGGTGTTACAAAGAAACTGAAAAAAGAAAGATTAAAACACAGAAAATCGCTTCCCTGGGATTCAGTTTGAAGAGTTCTAGGGTAAAGGGGGATAGTTACATGTGCTTAGCAAAAAGAAGTCCAACAAACTAAAAAAATAAAGAAAATAACCTAGTAGCGTCTGACTAAAAATTCCCTGTTCTACTCACATCTCTCTTGTTCCAAGATTTAGTCTTTCCCTAGCCAAGAAAGTCGCTGGATTCTGCTTGCCCAGGTTCCTGGCTTAATTCACATCTTCCAGGCATGATCACACAACAGGCACATCACTGCTTCCAATTCAAAACCCCAAATTCTGTTTCCATTTTCTTTCTTGGCCTCCTGTCAACTCGCTTCCTGCTTCTCTAGCATTCCTGGAGACTTTCTAGGACCTTTTGTCTATGGTTTCAACCTTTCCAGGCAAGACAGTTAGGGTTAAGTCCCAAGACTTTCAGGCAACCGTCTGCTTTTGACACGACCTGCCTGTTTCTCTTCAGCTAACTCTTGCTTACTTTGGTTCAGGCCTCAGGCCTTACACCAGGCCCATGCTTCAGGCCCATCCTTTCTAGTACAGGATGTAGCCTGGTAACAAAGCCCTGACTGTGGTATCAGGAAACCTGGGTTCTATTCCTGCCTCTCCCACAGGTTGGAGAGGTTATTCCCTGTCTGTAAAATAAGACTAATGATACTAACCTTCACTTTTTAGACCTACACACAGCAACTAGGGATTTTTATTAACTACTCAAATATTGGTGAGCCTGGCTCGCTAGATGAACCATCCGGTTCCTCTTGGAATCATGTTAAATGCTTGATCCCCATGACCAAAGTCTCAGATACCGGGAGAAGTGACACGGGGGAATAAAAGCTGCTGTCTGAGGTAAACTACCTGGCAGGAATCCCCTGGAATGGGAGCCATCGCTACCAGGAGCCCAGGAATAACAAGACTCCAAAAGTCCAGCTGCCAGGCAGTTTGACCATCTCCTTCAGGCCAGTGGCCCAGAATTCCAGGACATCTTTGGGCCTGGGTTTAAAAAGAGGCAGTACCGTGTGCTCAGCCCCTTTTTATCCATCCCCTTTCCCTCCATTGGCACGCAACCCTCAAATGGCCAAAGGTTTCCCTTTCCCTCCCTCCTTGGTTAAACAAGCTGGTTAAACAGCTCGAGGTGATGGAGTGATAAGCACCCACTGACAGAGTCGCTCGGGTTGCAGGGCCAGCGTAAGTCCGCTTTTAAAACTGCCGGCCATAGCTGCAGCTACGGGAGGGGACTCTAGCAAGGGCCTGGAACAAGGAACAGGGCTCCACTCCTGCATGGGATTCGGGCTTCCCCCAGGCAGATGCTCTGTTGCTGCTTTCCTGTCTCTCCCTTCTCCAGGTGGAAGGGGACGGTTAGCCAGTGTTCCCTGCAAGCTGAGCTCTTGGGCGGCCAGCCAGGAGACATTCAAATGCTGCCCAGTTTGCTAGCCAGTAGCATGTGTTTCTAGTGGTGGATGCATGTGGTGTACTGGGTGTAGACATAGATCTTGTTGTTATAGTAACTGCGTTAGGTCACTGGGGGTCAGCCCAGCTGGTTTGGGTTTTTTCTAGCTAGCTCCGTGCTATGCAATAAAATGGACACTTGCAACTACTCAAGCTCTCTGTATTTCCACTGATTTCTTCCCATGCTGTGAAACTCCACGTGACGTAACAGTGCACATCCGTGCATGCCTTGGTGCACATAACAAAATGTATTCCGCACAGGAGTGGGGGAAAAAGTAGAGGCATTATTGCCGCTAGCTCCTTACTGAAACTCAGTGAAAGGCAGGGGAAATGAGAGATCAAGATCCTGAGACTGACAGTCCCCAGGAACAACGGGGAGAGGCTAAAGTCCCAGTTCAGCCTGACTGGCAGAGCAGGGAGCCAGGAGGGAGCCAGGGTCGGCAGAGTGGGACTGAGCTAAGGAGAGAGCAGGGGCCCGCACTGAGCTGGGGAGCAGGGCTGGCCTCGGGGAGGGAGAAGGGGAGGCCGGGGTCAGGATCGGGGGCAGTGCGACTGGCCTCAGGGAGGAAGGGGGTCAGAGGCAGCATGACTGGCCTCGGGGAGGGAGAAGGCGAGGCCGGGGTCAGGATCGGGGGCAGTGCGACTGGCCTCAGGGAGGAAGGGGGTCAGAGGCAGCATGACTGGCCTTGGGGAGGGAGAAGGGGAGGCCGGGGTCAGGATCGGGGGCAGTGCGACTGGCCTCAGGGAGGAAGGGGGGGTCAGGGGCAGCATGACTGGCCTCGGGGAGGGAGAAGGGGGGGCCAGGGTCAGGATCTGGCCCTTCCCCCCCAGAGCTGCTTCCCATCCCCTCTTCCTTCCAGCCAGTTCCTGCCCCCTCCCAGCCAGTCCCTCTTCCTCCCTCCCCCCTGCCCAGGATCAAGTGTGTCCGTTTTTTGGGGGGAGGGTCTACCTCGCAACCCTACGAGTCAGACCCGGCGCAGGCACCAAGTGATGGGGACTGCCAGAAGTTTGGGAACCTGAGACTGCGGGGTGGGGGTTTGTGGCCCAAAAGGGGGCTGAGAAACCTAAGACAGACAGATTGGGGGAGCACCAGAAGGGTGACAGTCAGGGCGACCCTAGAACTCTGTTACAGACCAGCTGGCGGCTGCTGGAAGAGGAGGGAAAAATAGGGGGTAAGGGTCAGAGAGGAAAGGGCTTGTGATGAGGGGAGGGGGGCAGGTCAGGAGATGAAAGGGGAAGGCACTAAGGGACAGGGTGTAGGTGAGAGACAAATGCCAGGGGGCCAAGTGGAGACAATAAGGAAAAGGGCAGGAGGGGAGGTGTCAGTGAGGGGGGGGGGGACAGGATGATGCTAGGAGAGGAGAGGGGAAGGGCTTTGGGGGCTAGAGGGGAGAAGGGGAGGTGCTGGGAGAAGGCTTGAAAGAAGGGGTGGGCATGAGGAAGGCGGAGATGGAGCAAGGCACGTGTAAAGGCACAGGGGCATGAGGGGAACGGGGGCAGAGGGTGGTGAGGGAGTGGGCAAAGTGGGTAGGGGCAGTGAGGGAAGGGGGAGGCACCAAGAGGGTGCAGGGGTAAGGGAAGGTGCAGGTGCCAGAGGAGTCCGGGGGGTGAAGCAGAAGGGCAGACACCTGCAGGGGAGGGACCAGCACCAGAGGAGAGAGGCAGGACAGGTGTGTAGTGGGAGGTGTTAGGAAAGGGGATGAGGAGGGGTAGCTCACATGGTCAGAGTGGGGCTACTGGAGGAGTGGGCACAGGGGGGGAGAGAAAGGCTGCTGGAGGGGGCAGGTCTCGGGAAGGCCGAGGGCAGTGAGAAGGGCAGGAGTCAGGACAGCAGAGGTGGGTGAGGGATTGGGGGGCAGCAGGCACCAGGGGAGCTGATGGAGGAAGGGAAGGAGACAGGGCAGCAGAGGGGAAAGGTAAGTGGTTCATAAGATATTTATGAATAACTTGGGTGCCACACTGACACATCCAAACAAGCCACAAACTCAGTACTGGTGCACAACACAAAATGTATTGTGCTCATGGGAGGAAACTCTTAGAGGGAACACTTCCCCCAGCCTCCCCACCCCCCGAGTTAATGTCACACACATTGGGTTAATGCAATTGCAGGATCGTTGCATGAGGGGGGTTTGGTGAGGGCCAAACTAATCCCTATTGGTAAGTGGATGGTGGGAAAAGTCCTTGGGGGGGGGAGGTCACATGACACCTTTTATTTCTGGTCATGTGTCCATATTGCCCTGAAAGTGTTACCTCCAGAGGCTTGGTAATGGGGGTCAGGGGGCGTGGCTAATGGGGGTCAGGGGGCGTGGCTAACGGGGGTTAGGGGCGTGGCTAACGGGGGTCAAGGGGGTCAAAGAGTACATTTAAAAACATTCTTTGGGTGCACACCCTAATGAAATGTGCTGCGCACGCCTATGGGCAGAGAGCAGATCCAGTCCTGGGAGCAGGGCTGCAGCCACAGAGTTATAGACGCCGCCCAGAGAGCAGATCCGCATGCTGGGAGCAGGCCTGCAGCTGTAACCCACCCACCTGATGTGGGTCACTATCCTATGGAGTGGCACTGAGACCACGTCCAGCAAGCAATTATTACAAGGGAGCTCTTCAGCCTATGCTGAGAGGCAACTGACTTATAACTCAAGCTGTAGCAGCTCCTGCCCTAAGCTCCAACAGTCCCAGGTTCTAATCCACCTGGTGGCAGTTGCACAGCCATGGAAGCAGAGGGGCCAGGGAACCCTCTGTACAGGACTCCCCCCTCCCCGTCCACACACACACCCTTGCTTCCTGGAATCAGCCACCTAGGTGAATAAACCTGGAAACTACATGCCTATAGCTGTGTGCCTTTGCTTTCAATTGCTATAGCCATTCTAAAGTGCCCAGATCTCACAACTAAAAAGAAGACGTCCCAATGAGCTGCTAAGCTGTGCTGCCTGCCTCGGACAAGTAGCTCCAAGAAGAGTGAGTGCTGTAACTCTGGAGCCTAATGATGGTGGTGTCCTCCAGCCATTTTCAGATTAGTACAGCTGCCTCCCTGTGAACCAGGTGCCAGCTGGCCATAGGGTCCCATAGACCTGGCTTGTGCAGCCTAACCTGATAACCAAGCAGCCCATCCATTACTAGCCAGCTGATTACCTTGGGCATGGGAGACCATCGCACTCGTAATTCCTGGGGCCTTCACGCACTGACAGGGCTTGACTTGATCGGCCAGCTAGGGAGAAATAAATAAACAGAAGGCAGAGGAGTCACCAAGAGATCAGAAGACCAGCACGATGCCTTATAGGCCGTTCAGCTGTGAAGAGTCACCAAGACAGGGCAGGTGATGCTAACCTGAGTTAGTCCATTAGCTGCGGCTAGGCTGGGCCACGAGAGGAGAGACAGGCAGTAAATCTGCAGCTGTCAGACCATAAGGAGGACTCGGAGGTTTCGAAACCAGCTCAGAGAACAGGGCTGGGTAAGATGCAACCTACCAAACACTGTGATCTGGCCGCTTTCTGTTTAGATCCTGCTGCCCATGCCGCCGAATTCTAAGTGGGGACTCAGGCAGCAGGATCCAATTTTAAATGATTCACGGCTCATGGTTACAGCAGGGGCAGGAGCCACGAGCCCTTTAAAAAGCTGTAGCCACGCTGGACAGCTGCCAGTAGTGGCAAAGCTGTGAGCTCTTTTCTGTGCTTTTAATTGAAAGCCTCAGCCACGGAGAACTCTGAGGGTGGGCTAGTCCACAACACCGCCCCTTCTGCCTCAGGCTCCGCCCCTTCTGTGGGTGGAGCCGGCCTATGACCCCATACCAAAATCCATTAAGTGGCCCCCTTCTGAAAATTATCGCCCAGCCCTGTCACAGAATCATAGAAAAGTCTGAGTGGAAGGGACCATGATAGGTCCAGTGTTTCGCAAACTTTTTTTATAATGTACCCCCTTTAAAAAAAAATGTGTAAGTACCCCCAGTACCTACAGTTTTCAGACACACACAATTTTTTTCTACCGTTGCAACACATTTGTTTAAACAACTGCATCGTAGCCGGGCGGGCGATGGCATTTTTGGGTGTAAAAGGTACAAAAAGAATAAAGCGCTGTCAAACTGAAAACTAAAATTCAGTTTTCTCCAAATTTCAGTTGTGTTGACGTGTCCCCCAGACATCTCTTGAGTACCTTTAAGGGGACTCGTACCACTGGTCGAGAAGCACTGATCTAGTCCACCCCTGCACCGAGACAGGACCAAGCATGTTTGTCTCACCTCTTGGCTCCTAGGACACGGCTTGAACTAATGCACTTGGAAAGACATTATCGTATATACGCCCAAAGTGCTTCGTCTCAGTGTATTACCATAAAATCTAACTGACCAAACTCTGACCTTTCATTTCCCTGTCACTTGGCCAGCCACAGCCTCACAAGCCTTCGGCATCGATCTCAAAGCCTTCGTCACGCTTTTACACACCTGTGCTGACACGCTTGTGAGCCAGGCACACTTGTGCGACACGTCCCAAAGCACTTGCTCCAGGGCATTACATCGCACTTGCCTGCCTTTGATGGACAGGGAAAGGGAGACCTGAAAGGCCTCTCCAAGGTCACCAGCGCGAGAGTGAGCGCAGAATTGAGGAGCAAGGGTCTAACACACAACTCTGTGCCTTAGTCACTAGGTGGCATTAGATTAGAACCCGGGAGTTCTTACACCCAACCCCCTGCCCCCTCCACTAGGCCATGCTGCTGGCCTCCCGCCTCTCCCCCAGGGCTTGGAGACAGACGGGAGGCTGGAGCCAGCCTGCGCAGAAGGGGCTGTAACGCTTACAGCACGTTCATGACACTGCCCCTGCGCAGCCCCTCTCAGATCCACACTCGGAACCCACAAGAAACACCCCAAGAGCAGAGATGAAACCGCCACTCACCTGCAGCCCAGCTTCCAGGAAGGGCAAAGCAAAAGCGGAGCTCGCGGATTCCAGCCCAGCCTGGCACCTGCTTCCTGAACTTTGGCCCCTTTCCTCCAAGATAGCAGGAGGCTGCTCTGGGCCTTTTGTGCCCACGACGGGGCAGAAAAGCAAACTCAGCTGTTGGTTCCATCTTGCGGGCAGAGCCCCGGCAGACAGTGGCAGGCGGGGGTATCGACTGACCCTCCAACCCAGGATATTCCCCCCACACCTGGATTCGCTTCCTAGTCATCCCCATCTCCCTGCACGATCCTTGTTTCTCATCCCGCCGGTCCGAGAAATTGTCAGAGCAGGTTGATCCCGACCTTGCCAAGGGCTTAGGTTACATCACAAGGCTTTGCCGCCACAGCTGGCTTGGCTTGGGTGTGTGGCAAAAGCCCCCCCCCCCCCCGCCGCCCCTCCCCCCCGCTGGCACAGCTATTCTGGCAAAGCCGCCAGGGCAAATGGCAACTCTGCCGAAAAGCATCTGCTGGCTTTAAGCTCCCTGCGAGCTGTTCTCATCGCTCAGCCATCACCACCACTGCCCTGCCTCTGTCCTGCTCCTCATCCCCGCCCCCACTCCTATCCCCTGCTCTCCTCCATCTCCTCCCCCTTCCCTTCTCCTGCCCCTCCCCATTTCCACCTGCCCTGCCCATCCCCGTCCTCTCCCTCCCCCCGTCTGTCCCCCTCTTATGTGAGGGCTTTGCTGGAAACGCCCCCCCCCCCCAAGCCAGGGAGATCTCCCCTCCGGGAACAATTCAGCCCCCCCATCTCGCTCCCTCCACTCCACAGTATTTCCTCCATTCCCCACAGTTGAAAATTGAGCTCCCCCATCCCCTCAGGTGACAGTCGGGCTCCCCCATACGCAGCTGCCTAGGTAGGCACCTCCGCAGCCAGAGCCTGCCCCTGGCGCCCACGTCCCCTCCCCGACTGCCTGTCCCAGGCGACCACCTGAACCTGCGTCCCCCATTCCCTCAGATCACAGCTCCCTCCCTGACCCTGCACCCCCCGACACCCCTCCCCCAGGCCAGACTCCTCTCTGGCACCCGCACCCCCTCCCCCAAACCCTCTGCTCCCCCTTCACCCAGGTCACAGCTCCCTCCCTGACCCTGCACCCCCCCGACACCCCTCCCCCAGGCCAGACTCCTCTCTGGCACCCGCACCCCCTCCCCCAAACCTTCTGCTCCCCCTTCACCCAGGTCACAGCTCCCTCCCTGACCCTGCACCCCTCTAGAGCCCCTCCCCCAGGCCAGAGTCCTCTCCTGCGCCCATACCCCCTCCTGGACCCTGCACCCCTATCCACCGCCCCAGATCATACCCCCCCCCTGCACCCAGGCTCCACCCCTAAGCTCCCTTCTGCACCCAACCACCCCGTCCCAGACCCCAAAGCCCTCGGTAGAAATGTGGCCCTTGATCAGTTGCCAAAATGGCCCCCCCATTACAAATTATTGACCAAGCCTGATCCAAATGTTTTTTGAAACATTGTTTAATGAGAATGTAAATACAATTCAATACAATTGGGAGGGTTGGGGGGAGGGGGATGCAGCTGCTGGCTCCTCAGCTCTTGCTGCTCTCACTGGGTGTCTTCCTGCTGCAAGGGAAGCAGAATCCGTCACATTCATCCCTGGGGACTCAGGGGAACTGCCCCCCCCCAGCATTTCCACCCTCCTCCCCCCGCTCTCTGGTCACCCCCCGTCAGGCCCGCAGGGTGAGCTCCTGACCCCCCAGAGCTCCTGACACCTCGGCCCCCTCCCGCCTCCTAGGACAGTTTCTGTGTTCAGAGCCTCCCCCACCCCCAGGGACGCTCGCAGGGGCAGGAGGGATTCTGCCAGCAGGGACGTGGGGTGGGGGCAGCCTGAGGAAAGGGGCGGGGGACTCCCTGAGGGGATGGGAAGGAGACCCTGGCCCTGCCCCACTCTCCTGATCTGCTCCGGCTGCTCACCATGTATTCCAGGAGCTGATGGGCCTGCCCATGCAGGGCGTGGGCCAGGACCAGCCCGGCCTGGCTGGGGCGCCGCAGGGGGGAGCGGGCAGCGAGCAGAGCCTTGTCCAAAAAGCAATTCTCCTGCTCTGGTGTAAAGAGCTGCCCTAAGACCTGGAATCAAGAGCACAGGAGGTTTCAGCTGACGGCCCAGAGCCCGGCCCCAACTCCTGGGGCTAAAACAGCTTCCTCCTCCCCCAAACTCCCTTCCAGACCCTGCACCCAGACGCTCTCCTCACCCGGCACCCCAACCCCTGCCCCAGGTCACAGCTTCCTCCTGCCCCCAAGACCCTCCTACCCCCACGAGGGCCCCAGCCAGCCCCACCCCCGAGCCCTGCCCTGCCCTGGCAGCGCGTCCTTACCTCTCCCACCCTCACGCTGTTGCTGTGAGCCAGGACCCATCTTTCTTTGTAGTAGTGTCTGCACCACAGGTCCTCTGCCTGGTGGATGTTGAGGCCTGCAAGAGACACAACAGGGTCATTCTGCTGGCAGGTCTGAGCCCTTCCCCTCCCACGGGTCCCTGCAGGCATCCCTGGGCAAATGGAGGGGCACAGGGGGCAGAAGGGGAACACAGAGGGACGCATCCCCCCTTGGGCCAGTCTGGGGGAAAAGGGCTGGGTCCCCTCCCCCCGCCGCCGGCACCCTCAGGGTGTCCCTGGGGCCCAGGTCCCGGCTGGGTTCCTTACCCCTGTGGTGCAGGAGGAGTCGATACAGGCTGTGCACCCCCTCCCGGGCCAGCCGGCTGACGTCTTCGGATGGGTCCGAAATAAAAAGGCCCAGCTGGGCCACGTGGTGACCCATCCTCGGCCAGTCGGCGGAGTTCTGAGGGGAGAGAAGAGGGGGGGTCCCTCAGCATCCTGGGGCTGCACGTCCCATGCAAACGGCCGCCGAGGCGGGTCTGAGCTCGGGGGACGGACAGAGACACCTCCCGGGGCGGGGCGGGGCCGGCCTTGCGAGGAGACAACCCTGAGCAATGGCCCCGACTGAAGGGTCACTCCGGGGGTGGAACAAGGGGATCCACTGACGGCCACTCCCCAGTCCCCAGGCCCAGTCCCTCAAGAGCCCCCCTGAAGGGCCCAGGGTCGCCCCTCCCCGGGGAAAGGAGAACGCGGCCCATTCCCGGCCCATTCCCGGCCCTGCCTCTGCCTCCCGGGGACGCTCCCAGCCCCGCGCCCTGCAGCCCCAGACCCCCCGGCTCCGAGGTCACTTACGTCAAACCCCGGGAGGGTGGTGGCGACTCCCAGCAGGGCCGTGGTGCTGCCAAGGGCCCTGGCTCGCTCCTGGGGCAGGCGGGACTCCAGCCACGGGCTCAGGTGCTGGGGGGGAAAGAGGCAGGTCAGGACCCGTAGGGAGGTGCCGGTTCTGGGCAGAGCCTGGGGCTCCTCTCGGACTGTGCCCCCCCCCAGCCACTGACACTGCTCCTCTCTCGGCCCCCCCCCGAGGAAGCAGGGACAATGGCCCCGTCCCCCCCACGGGGCTCACCTCCATTATGAGCTGCAGCCGGGCGGTGTCTGGGGACTCGGCGAGGAGGCTCGCCAGTAGGGCCTGGAGGTCGTAGGGAAGGGCCCGGATGAACTGCTGCAAGACAAGGGGGAGCCCTGGGTCAGAGGGGGGTTGGGGGATCCAGGCCACCCGCTGGCTCCGGGGTGCAGCCTAGAGCAGGGTCTGAGCCGCCTCGCAGAGCAGGGAGGAGCCCAGGCTGGGCGTGGAAGGGACAGGCCCCCCGGGAGAGCAACGGGAACCCTGGAGGGAAGGATCCAAACCTGCAGCTTCTTCCCGCCCTCTGCCCCCCCCTCCTCTCTGGAGCTCCAGCCCAGCCCGGAGGGACGTACCTGAGTGTGGATGGGCTCCTGCTGCCAGTCCCCAGACACTGTCTGTCCTACGGCCGCCGTCAGCAGGGGGCTCAGGAGCTGGGCCCGCAGGGGAGGCTGCAAGGTGCTGGCAGGAGAGAGGGGCAGAGGCTGTTAATTCAGCAGCAGGAGACAGAGACTTTCCCACTCCCTGGCCAGGGGATCTGCTCTGGGGGGTTCCGGCGGGGGGGTCGGTACCTGAGGCTGCAGGCGGCGTTGAGGCAGTCGGCCAAGACCAGCGGGGGGGGCGAGTCCTCCATGATCTCCTGTGAGACCCAAGGAGACAAAAGGGCGTGTGAGGCTGGGCCCCCAAGAGACGCTCACGCGGCCAGCGCCCCCACCCAGCAGGATCCAACCCCACTGCCTCCCGCTGCCCTGTAGCCCCCCTGCCCGACACAGGGCCCCTCCCAGCACCCCCCTCCCAAACCGGGACCAGCTCAATCCTTGTCCCCAGGCCGTCTCCTGCCCCTCCCTGCCCTGGTGACCAGCCTCTGAACCTCCTCATCCCAGCTCCCCAGGCGCATCCCCAGCAGCCCGCTCGGCTCCCTTCCAGCCCCCCATGGCCCGGGGAGACCCCTCCCTGTCCCGAATCCCCCTTCCTGTCCGGCACCCCAGACCTGCCCCATTTCTGTGTCCCTCCCTCCTCCAGCATCCCCACCCACCCTCCCCATGTCCACCTCTAGCCCTCCTGGCTCCACCCATCCCGTTTCCAGCACCCCCACCCGCCGCCATGGCCCAGGCAGACCCCTGTCCACCCCACGTATCCCCTCCCCTCCTCCCGGCTGCCGCGACTCGCTTACAACGATCCTGGCCATCATGGTGTCCTTGCAGCAGCGCGGCGCCAGGGTGTCCTCGCCCCTTTGGAGGGCGGCGAGGCAGGCGAGGGGGATGGCCAAGAGGAACCGCTGCAGGGCGGCTGGGCTCTGCACCCCAGAGAGAGTCTGTGAGCCTGGGGCCTGCCTGCCCCCCACGGACAGCTGCAGGGCTCAGGTCTCCCAGGAGTGGAGGTGGGAGCTGCTGGTTGTCCAAGCACCCACACTCCCCCCCCAACTGCTGCCTCAGGCTTGTGGGGGCCCAGCTGGTGCATGACAAGAGCCCCCAGCTTGGGGGGCCCAGGTCATGCAGGAGAAGGGGCCCCAGGGGGATCCCCAGGGACAAGCTCCTCCCGGAGGGGGGGGGGACGTGCTGGGAAGGGGCCGGACAATCTCGGGTCCCCCCCGTGTGGAGAAGATTCCTACCGTGTCCCGGGTGTGGAGCTGCTCTTCGATGTCATAGATGGCCCCTTCCTCCACCCGGGAGTCCACCCGCTCCTGGCAGAGCTCCGCCGAGGCGCAGGGGGGCTCTGTGCGGGAGGGAAGGGACCAGGGTGACTCCAGCGGCCAGCAGGGGTCACGCGCCCCCATGTCAGGGACCCAGGGCAGGTTGGGCCCCACACGCCCCTCGCAGGGACCCATCCCCCTTCCACCCTCACATCTGCCAACGCCCTCAGCAGAGCCCCCACCAGGAAGAAGAGAGCCAAGCAGCCCCCCCCCATCCATTGCCCTGGCTGCGGGGCAGACACTGGGGCTGCCCCCCCGGGGTACTGGGTGAGCCCCTGGGCCCAGCGTGTTCACGGCCCCTCACCTGGGTCTGAGCGGCTGCGCGAGGTGGCCCGGCTGCAGCTGGAGGCCCAGGCGCTGCTGCTGACGGACCTGGACCCACAGCTACAGGGGCTGGTGCGGGGAGCGACGGGCTGGGGGCTCCCGGAGACTGGCAGGTCCCCGGGGGCCGGGCAGGGCGATGCCCCCTGGTGGTAATGGGGGCTGGGCTCCCGGGGCAGGTGTTTCTCTCCACAGAGGAGGCCCCGGAGCCACCCTACCCGGCTCCCCCACTGGGCTGGGTCCCGCCTGCCCAGCCGCCTCTGGAGCCAGGTCCGGGGGGGCCTGGCCGGTGGGCGAGTCGCCCCGAGCTGGTGGGATCCAGCTTCCCCGCCCGCGGGGACGGAGAAGCTGCTCCCCACCGGCCCTGGGGCCATCTTCAGGGCTTTCTTGAACCACAGCCGAAAACGTTTGGCCATGCTGGAAATGAGGGGAGCAAAGGGGAGCTTGGGGCGCAGCCTGATGAACGAAATCCAGGGGTTCCAGCTCCCCAGAGCGACTGCCCCCAGCCCCCAAATGGCCCCTTGCTTATCGGTTCGGTCTTGCACAGGCACTGCAAGGACCTGAGGGTATGTCTACACTACCCCGCTAGTTCGAACTAGGAGGGTAATGTAGGCATACCGCACTTGCAAATGAAGCCCGGGATTTGAATTTCCCGGGCTTCATTTGCATAAGCGGGGAGCCGCCATTTTTAAAACCCCGCTCGTTCGAACCCCGTGCAGCGCGGCTACACGGGGCACGAACTAGGTAGTTCGAACTAGGCTTCGTAGTTCAAACTACCGTTACTCCTTATTCCACGAGTCTCCTGCCCATCAACAGCCCCTTCTTGGCCAATCAGGGGAGAATCTAAGGTGTGGGGGGTGGAGCGTTCTCCCCAAAGACACCGGCATAGACTTGTTCCAGCCCCACCTCCCCAGTCCCCACAATGGGGGCTGCATCCCCCACCCCACGGCTCCTGCAAACCACCCCCCGTCCTTCAGCTAGTCTGTTGGGTCCCAAGCTGGGGGAGGCAGCAAGGGAAGGTCACAGAGGAGGCAAGAACAGAGCAGAAATGTGGGGGGATGGAGGAAAAGGGAAACCAACCAGGAGAAAGCCCCAGTGGCGCTAAGGACGCAGCCCAGGTGAGGAATCACCTTCTGGCCCTTGACCGAGGGCTGGGCCTGCCTGGAACCCAGCCGGCCCCGGGCGGGATCCAACCCCTGGGGGCTCTTACCTTCGTCACAAAGGTGTCGGGATGTGGAACTCACAGAACGCGAAGGAACCGTGAGGAGGAGACGCACCAGAGCTAAAGCAACCGGGGGTCTCCAAAGTCCCCTGGGCCCGCCCCCCGCTTTTATCAGCCTGAGACGTGGGTCCCTCTGTGAGGTCATCACCTCCCCACCTGCCCTTTGCCTTATATGCTGAGGGCTGCCCAAAGCCCCTGTGAGGTCACCGCCCCCCCCTCACCCTGCCAGGCAAATGTCCTGCCTCTGGCCACCCCCCTGGGAAGTTTGAGCCATTACTAGGGGTCCCTCCCCCTCCCTCATAGGCTGCTCCCTGCCCTACACTGCAGGCTTCTTGCACGAGAGCTGTTTCACGCCGGAGTTCTTGCGCAAAAGGTCTCGTGCAAGAGTGCCTCCACCCTGCCATGGGCTTTTGCACAAGAGCGTCCATGGCAGTGTGAACGCTCTCTTGTGCAAGAAAGCTCTGATGGTCATTTTAGCCATAAAAGTGTCTTGCTCAAGAAGCCCCTGGTGCCCGTCCACGCTGCCTTCTTGCACAACAGCTCTTGCACAAAGGGGGCTTAGTCATCGTCGGGAGAGGAATAACTCCTGTGCAAGGAGCCCTGTTCTCTGATGCTTTACTGCAAATTTACTTCTGCAAGAACACACGTAGAGTGTAGACGCGCCACAAGTTTTTTCACAAGAACACGCAAAAACAAGCCATGTGGATGTTTTCTTTTTAGGCAAAAGCCCCTTTTTGCACAAGATCGGTCGGCCTTTTTGCAGGCATAGGGATCTTGTGGGAAAAGGGGGTTTTTTGCACAAAAAGTAAACATCCACACGGCTTGGTTTTGCGCACAAACCCCGAGCACAAAAACGGATCGGCAGAAAATATGCAAATGACATTGCGTGTCATAGAGTCCCTCGTTAGCATATTTGTTGCCAAAAAAACTCGTTGTGTAGACGTAGCCTAGGAGAGAAGCGATCTCAGACACAAAGCCCTTCAGTAAGAGGGCATAGCCCTGGGGCGTGGTAGGAGACGTACGGCAGACATGGGAGGTCACTCTCCTAGCTATTTGGCACGGAGGAGGCCTCAGCTGGAGCACTGTGTCCAGATCTCAGGGCCATGCTTTAGGAGAGAGAGTCCAGAGGGGAACTATGAAAAGGGATTAGGGACGTTAGATATTCACTGAGTAGTCAATTAACCTCATGATTTCTTATCGGTTACTTGACTTTTCGATAGTCCCCAGGGGCCAGCTGTCTCAGTCCTGGCTCGCGCTGGGTGCGGGACCTACCCCCTCCGCGGCTCTGCATTTACAGTGTGTTAGGAGCCAGGCAGGCAGGCAGCCTCGCTCAGTTCCAGTTTGCACCAGGTCCAGAAGCTCAGACCCAGCCCCCAGGCAAGGGCTGCTGCCAGCTTGTGCTGCTGCCTCTGATACAGAGGCAGCAGTACGGAGTGCCAGGAGGGAACTGGTCTAAAAAGCACCTCCCCTTGCGACCTGGCTGCCTGTCATCCCACGCTGCTGCCTCCGTTTTTGGCGAGAGAGAGCCGCCTGTCTTGAGACACCGGTGGGGAGTCGGATTTTCAAAAGGCAGGTCTCTGTCCTTTGTGAGCCTTCCAAAGCGCTTCGGTGGGGGGAGGGGGCAGGAAGGCGGACGACACTCAGGAATTGTAGCACCCAAATCCACGGAGTGTTTCGCCAGCACCTCCTGCAACAGAGCCCAATCCCTGACAGGCTTTTAGGCAAGATAGATCATTTGAAAAAATGACAGACACAGGGTTTTCCGTCACCGCTCTCCCTTTCTTTTATTTCCCTGGGCTAACTGGCTTGTTCCTCTTTGGCTAAGGATGGAAGGGTATGTCTACACTACAATGTTAGTTCGAACTAACGGACGTTAGTTCGAACTAACATTCATAGCCGCTACACTAGCGCTCCGCTAGTTCGAATTTGAATCGAACTAGCGGAGCGCTTAGTTCGAACTAGGAAAACCTCATTTTACAAGGCTTAAGCCTAGTTCGAACTTACTAGTTCGAATTAAGGGCTGTGTAGCCCCTCAATTCGAACGAGCGGGAGGCTAGCCCTCCCCAAGTTTCCCTGGTGGCCACTCTGGCCAACACCAGGGAAACTCTATGCCCCCCTCCCGGCCCCGGACCCCTTAAAGGGGCACGGGCTGGCTACGGTGCCCGTGCCAGGTGCAAGCCTGCTAGCACCCAGCCAGAAGACCCTGCACCTGGCACGGCACAGAGCCACCCACCCGATGTCCCCCAGCCCACCCCCTCTTCCCGGGACCAGGCTGGCGGCTCCCGGAAGCTTGCAAGAGGCGGGTACATTCCTGGGCTAGTGCGGACATCGTGGACCTCGTCCACGATCTCTGCACTAGGCACAGGAAAGTGGCCATCTAGGGCAGGAGAGCTGCCAGCCTGGCCACCCAGGAGCAGGTTTGCATGAAAATCAAGGGGGTCCACTGAGACCCCCGACCCTGAGCCCTGAGCTTACAATGGCCGTCCTGGGTCAGACCAAAGGTCCATCTAGCCCAGTAGCCTGTCTGCCGACAGCGGCCAACCCTAGGGACCGTGGAGGGGATGGACCAAAGACAGTGACCAAGCCATTTGTCTCGTGCCATCCCTCTCCAGCCTTGCACAAACTTTGGGCAGGGACACCACTCCTACCCCCTGGCTAAGACTACTCCATGGACCCAACCTCCATGACTTGATCTCCCTTCCCTTTAAACTCTGTTCTAGTTGTAGCCTTCACAGCCTCCTGCAGCAAGGAGTTCCACAGGTTAACTCTTTGCTTTCGGAAGAAGAACAACTTTCTCTTACTAGTTTCAAGCCTGCTACCCAGTCCTTTCCTTTGGTGTCCTCTAGTCCTTCTTTATGGGAACTCAGGAAGAACTTTTCTGAATGCACCCTCTCCACCCAACCCCTGCTTTTAGAGACCTCTATCCTGTCCCCCCTCCGTCTCCTCTTTTCTAAGCTGAACAGTCCCAGTCTCTGTAGCCTCTCTTCGTCTGGGACCTGTTCCCAACCCCTGATCATGTTAGTTGCCCTCCCCTCTCCCAGCCTTAATCTTCCCCTCTCCCACCTCCTTTTCCCAGTCTCCCCCAGTTTTGTTCAATAAAGACAGAGTCAATGTTGGAAGAAACGTTATCTTTATTTTGTACATCAAGAAGAAGGGGGGCTAGGGAAGGGTAAGTGGAAGGAGGTGAGGGAGGAATTGGGTACAAGCCCCCGATGGGGAGGACTGGGCTGGCTCTGCAGGCTTCTGGGGGTGGAAGCTCTCCTGCAGCCCCCCGATTACCCCCTCTCCCCAGATGGCAGCCTGTGGCAAGTGCAGCCGGGCTGATGGCTGAGTGGTGTGATGTGCCCAGTGTGGGTACTCCGGGCACTCCAAGCCAGGACTGGTTTTCAAGCGGGGCACCCCTTAGAACTGTCTGTCCGGGGTGGGGGTCGGGACCCTTTAAGCGCAGCCCTCGGCTAGCCTGAGACTGCATCTCCACGCTCTAAGTCCTCCTCTGATGCCCTGCTGGCACTGCTTCCGGCCATCCTTAAGCCCTGTTCAGAGTCCACTCAATGTGGACTTGCTAGTTCGAATTAGCAAAACTAGTTTTTAGTTCTAGACGCGTTAGTTCGAATTAGCTTAGTTCGAACTAGCGCTGTAGTGTAGACATACCCGAAGAGAGGAGCCAGCAGGGGTAGAATGAATTGTGTACCAGGTCCTGGAAACAAGAACATCTCCTCCAGATCACCCATCCACACCTGAACTGTTTAAAAGCTTGGCTGCCAATAAAGACACCTTAGCTCAGCAAATGCCAAGCCAGGCACCTGTGTTTGGACACGAGGGGTGCACAGGGATGTGAGAACCAGGAAGGCTGATCTGTGAATTCACCCCCAACCGTCCCAGTACAAGACAGACGCTTGCGCCAACCAGCAGGGGTCACTGCTCCTCCGGTTTGGCTTGGACAAAGGTGCCCATCTGTTTGGTGTTCGCGTCTCGGAGCTGCGCCAGCTGCCTCTGGCCACGGCGGAGCAGATACTCGATGTGCATCACGTCGGCCCGGGGGATGCTGGCGTTCTTCCGGAACTCAGCCTGGATGCGAGGCAGGAATCCCGGCTTCTCCCGGCCGGTGCGCAGGAACTGCCTGTATAGGCTCAGGACGTGCTTCTGCAGCTTGCTATGCCGGGCCATGGTGCGCCTGGGGAGCCCTCCCAGGCCACGGGGGGGCCAGCGCCACGAGGCAGGGGCTGGAAGTGAACAGAGGCGGAGATGTTAGAGCAGCATCTCATTCCCAGATGCGCCTGTGCAGGCATTTCCATGCACTTTTCACCCCCACCTGCTAGGGTTACCAGATGGTTTAAAAAAAATACCGAACAGCAGGGGCCGGGGGGGGGGGGGGCGGGACTGGCTGGAAGAGAGCGGGTGGGGGGGAACCGGCCGCCGGGAAGCAGGGCTGGCTGGGAGGGGGCTGGAGGGAGCGGGGCTGGCCGGGGGGCAACCAGCCGTCGGGAAGCGGGTCTAGTTGGGTTGAGGACCAAGAGGTGGGGGAACCGGCCGGCAGCGCTGCAGAGATGTACCAGAGCCTGGGTCGGATTCATCTTTGGTGGGCCCTGGCTCCTAGACCATAGACACACTCCCCCCCCCACCCCCCCGGAGGCCCTAGGGAAAATGGCACCCCGGCCCTGTGGACATGGTGCCCTCTCTGTTTCCCTTGGCCCCGTAGGCACTAAGCTCCACTCCTGCCGCCCAACTCCTACAAGGCCCGACGGATTTCTCTGTGGCCCCCGACCCAAAAAAGGATCCCCCCAGCCCTGTGTTAGGGGATACGAGGGAGTCTGGCTGGGACGTAAGTGCAAATAACTCTGCTCTTAGCAGCTCTGAACCGATGGGCTCTGCCCTGTGCCCCAACCAAGAACCCTAACATAAGAACGGCAGTACTGGGTAGCCTGTCTGCTGACAGTGGCCAGCACCAGGTGCCCCAAAGAGGGTTGACCAAAGACAATGATCAAGCGATTTGTCTCCTGCCATCCTTCTCCAGCCTTCCACAAACAGAGGCCAGGGACACTATTTCTATCTCCTGGCTAATGGCCTTTTATGGACCTAACCTCCGTGAAATTATCTAGCTTCTCTTTAAATCCTGTTATAGTCCTAGCCTTCACAGTCTCCTCTGGCAAGGAGTTCCACAGGTTGACTACACCCTGTGTGAAGAAGAACTTTCTTTTATTAGTTTTAAACCTGCTACCCATTAACTTCATTTGGTGTCCTCTAGTTCTTCTATTATGGGAACTAATAAATCACTTTTCTTTATTCACCCTCTCCACACCACTCATGTTTTTATAGACCTCTATCATATCCCCCCTCAATCTCCTCTTTTCTAAACTGAAAAGTCCCATCGCTTTAACCTCTCCTCATATGGGACCCGTTTCAAACCCCTAATCATGTTAGTTGCCCTTTTCTGAACCCTTTCCAAGGCCAAAATATCTGTTTTGAGGTGAGGAGACCACAGCTGTACACAGTATTCAAGATGTTGGTGTCCCATAGTTTTATACAGGGGCACCCTGAGTTACCAAACCACATGGCAGTGCCCATTAAAAACCCACCAGGACTTACCCAGCGTTTATATGCAGAGGTCCCGCACCAGCGGCAGTCTGCACTGGACAGGAAACCATCCGCCCAGCACGCGCGGGAAATCACAGGAACCCAGCCTGGACGGTCCGATGCCCCAGCCCTGACAGAAGAAAATCAAGGTGTGCTTGAAGTGCCACGCCCACCATCCCTTGGTCCCCTGGGGCATTCGGCACATCCTGCTGGGTGAAAGGGCCGGTCACAGCTCCAGGGTCTGTCACACTTCAGGGCCTTTGGCAGCTCCTATTCACCGGGGTCAGGCAGATAATCGCCCCGAGCTTTCCCAGCACTTTTCAGCATCAGCTCTCAAAGGGGGGCAGCGTGACCCCCATGGGAGCAGGGGAATGTCAAAGAAGGAATGGGGCGGGGCAGGGGAGGCAGCCAATGGCTTCTCCTAATGCAGTGGTCCCCAACCATTTGAGGTTGCCAGGCGCCAAGGGGTGTGGCCGTTTGCCCGCAGGGCGCCCTGGAGCGGAGCCCCCCATTGCGCACCCGGGGGCGGGGCCCCCCCATAGACACAATCCCAGGGCCGCCCCCCCCCCAAAAGTACCGCATGCCCAGGGCCGGGCCTCCCACCAAGCGCCGCGCGCCCGGGACCGGCGCTCTCCCCCCAAGCACCGCGTGCCCGGGGCCGGCGCACCCTGCAAGCGCCACGCGCCCGGGGCAGGCACTAGCGCTGGCACTCTCCCCCCCCCAAGCACCGCGCGCCCGGGGACGGCGCACCCTGCAAGCGCCACGCGCCCGGGGCAGGCACTAGCGCTGGCACTCTCCCCCCCCCAAGCACCGCGCGCCCGGGGCCGGCGCTCTCCAAGCGCTGTGCGCCCAGGGCTGGCGCACCCTGCAAGTGCCGCACGCCCGGAGCCTGCGCTCCCCCCATGTGCCACGTGGCCATAGCGCGGGCAGCCAATCCGCGGCGCCCCCGGGGCCGGCGCTCATCGTGCACCATGCGCCCGGGGCCAGCTCCGGCACCGCACATGCGCCACGTGCCCGGGGCCAGGCCAGCCCTGAGCAATTGGCGGGCGCATACAAATGCGGGCACCGTGTTGGGGACCACTGTCCTAATGTTAGCAGTGGGGACACCAAGTTTGGAAGTGAATGGTTAACCAGTAAGCCGGTTATGGTTAACCAGAGGGGGCTGGAGCAGCCCTCCACCAGCCATAGGCAGAGGGCACTCTGGCACGCCACGGGTAGGGTTGCTCAGCAGTCACAGCAGTGTGCCAAGGGGGTAGGTGTGTGGGCTGCTCCAAGCCCGTCTTTAACACGTCCTACGTGTCCCATTTAATCGGTTAACTGGTTCAACATATTGTTTAACTGGTTAGCTAATTAAATGAGATTTTACATCCCTGGCACCAAGGTGGCTAAAAGTAGGGTTGAATTGGGACTAGAAATTCCAGGATTTTGACTTTTTTTTCCTGATCACACCCAGTTCTGCAAATAAATTCACGTTTTGTTTAGATTTTGACTTTTTTTAAATGTAGTACGGTGGATTACGGAAGATAAACTTTAAAGAGACCAAACAAAGAGTCATTTCAGGAATGGAAAACTACATTTTAATGTTCTGAAATGGTGGAGTTTTCCCCTTCCAAACAAAAGGTCACTAAAATCAGCGTTTTCCAATGGAAAAACACCCCCTCAGAAAACTTCCTTCCAGCTCTAGTTAAAACGGCCGTATTTTGAAGTGTATAATCAACCTCTGGAACTCACTGCAAAAGGATATTAATGATGGTGAAGGAAAGGGGAGGGAATCATAGAATCATAGAGCTGGAAGAGACCTCAGAAGGTCATCAAATCCAGCCCCCTGCTCTAGGCAGGACCAATCCCAACTAAATCAACCCGGCCAGGGCTTTGTCAAGCTGAGACTTAAACACCCGCTGTGTACAGCCTGTCTGATCCCTTCTGGGGAAGCATGGGTGGGAAGAAAGAATTAGACAGGGTTAGACAAACCCGTAGGTCTTGGTTGACTTCGTCCTGCTTCAGGACAGGGCGCTAAACTTGGGGACTACTCTAGCCAGACCAACATTTCAATCAATCTTGTCAAGAAACAGGCAAAAAAAACCCCAACCCAAACCAGGGAGAAACACGTTCCTTGGTTTGTAAACACAGACACAGAGAACAGCTCCTTCCGCTGGGGGGGTGGGAATAAAGAAAATAATCCCCTCGCCCCGTCCCCTTCCTATTTGGTCCTAAAGGATGAAGATTTGTGCAGGCTGCGGGGGCAGGACTGATACTCAGGGAACGGGAGCATGGGGGAGAAGGGGGCAGCTTGCTTACAATCCAGGGGCAACCCCGTGTCTCGGGGCTGGCCCAGCACAGGCAGGATTTCTGCAGCGCAGGGGGACACGAGGTGAAACAAGCATCGACTCGGCCGATTGGGGCTTGTTATTGTAGGGTCGCATTGAAGCAGACACTGGCACCAGCGTCGCCTCCAAGAGCGAGGGGAGCGCGCGGCCTGGTAACCCCGGACGGACCCGGACCTGGACCCCCCTGCGCTGGGGGGCCAGGAGTCACCGGCCCCCGCCCCTCACCTCCGCCTCCCGCCTGCTCGCGGCCCCCTGGCCCGCGGCAGCAGCTGTGCCAGCCGGCTCCGAATGTTGAAACACCAGCAACATTAGCCCTCGCTTCCCATTGGCTGGAGGGCCCCAGGGGCGGGCGCAGGAAAGGGGAAGCTCCGCCCTTCGAGGGCCACGTGGGCCGGCAGTGGAAGTTGCAAGTCAGCTGGAGGAGAGAGGGGCCCGGCCCGGCCTGCGCACGTGGCTTTCACCGCAGCGCTCACCTGCCCTCACGCCCCACGCTCCTGCTTTTCCCTCCCTGCGTTGTTCGACCCAACCCTCACCCAGGCATCCACCCAGTTCACCCCGATTCTCACCCCTTTTTAAACTTGTTCCTAAGAAACCCCGATCGGTTCCTGGGAAATTCCAAACAACTCTTATCAGTGGTGCCTGTTACATACCAGCTGGGTTTTCCCTTTGATATTTACATACCCCCTGCCTCCTTTTTTCGCCCCTCCCATTTTTTCCTCCCCTGTTCATTTTGGTTCTGGACATACAACACTCCAGTCGTCTGAAGAAGTGGGCTATGCCCAGGAAAGCTCATGATCCCATTGACACGGTTTCTTAATCTTTAAGGTGACTATATGTTGTGTTTTAAGTTTTTCCTGTTACAGACTCACTCAGCTACCCCTCTGAAACTCGTGGGCTCTGTCTACACTGCAGGCTTCTTGCACAAGAACTGTTTTGCAGAAGAGTTCTTGTGCAAAAGGTCTTCCATACGAGCGCGTCCACACTGCCATGTGCTTTTGCAGAAGAGATGTGCTTTTGCACAAGAGCATCCATGGCAGTGTCGACACTCTCTTGCACAAGAAAGCTCTGATGGCCATTTTAGCCGTAGGGGTTTTTTGCGCAAGAAATTCATGTTGCCTGTCTACACTGCCGCCTTCTGGAAGAGCTCTTGTGCAAGAGGGCTTATTCCTCGTGGGGAGAGGAATAACTCTTCCGGAAGAAGTCCTGTTTGCTGATGCTGTACTGTAATACTTGTGCAAAAACACGCACGCAGTGTAGACACTCTGCAAGTTTTTGCGCAAGAACAGCTGTTCTTGTGCAAAAAGCCTGCAGTGTAGACATAGCCTTAGAGGGGCAACCCCAACAGTCATTACTAACAAGGAGTCCTGTGGCACCTTGAAGATTTATTTGGGCATCAGCTGTTCCGGAGGAAAAGCAGGTCCAAGTGTTTTTTACCCCTGGAAGCGGATGCCCAAATACACGTGTTAGTCTTTAAGGTGCCCCAGGGTGCCTCTGTTTAAACAAGTGGAAGAGAAGGGCCTGTGTGCACCTCATAGGATGCCAGGCTAGACTGAAGATCACAATGGCCCTCTCTGGCCTGGAAGTTAATGAATGGTTGCATCTGGCCAGGCTGCCTCTCTTTATGCTTGCATTAACTAACTGGGTTATTTGCAGGTGTTGTACTCAGTCCAGCTGTGTCGGAGCGCCTGCTGCTGGAGGAGAACGCAAAAGTTCTGTTACCTGGTTTGTAAGTCTGGAGCCTTCTCTACTGCATGAGGTACAAGCCACCTGGCTCTTCGCTAAAGTTGCAGAGCCGAGTCACTATCGCTGGATGTGGTCTCCGTGCCCAGAGTCCCCAGAGACCACAAACCAGATAAGATTCGAAATCGCCCAAGCAGATTTTTTGCGTAACAACATGCAATAATAGTTGCCAGCGAACAGACTCAGCGCTGCGCCGCTACACTTTATGGAAGCCGTGGCAATGTCCTAACACCCACTGAGCACCATCCAGTGCCCCCACACAGTCAGCTGGTGAACACCATTTGAGGTGAACTTTTATACATTCCTGATGTATCAGGTTGCTACCCCCTGTTACCTGGTTACCGTCCCTTACCTTGCAGAAGGGGGCTTACTTCCTAGTCTTCATACTGTCAACTTACTATCTGTTATGCTGTCAACTTTGACCTGGTCCTGAACATAGGTCGGTATGTACTTTATTTGTGGGAGGTAAATGGTACCAAGATGTTCCTTAGGACAATCCACAGAACTACAGACCGGTCAGCCTCACCTCACTCCCCGGAAAAATCAGGGAGGGGATCCTCAAGGAATCCATTTTGAAGCACTTAGAATAAGGAAAGGGATCAGGAGCAGTCAGCATGGATTCACCAAGGGCAAGTCATGCTTGACCAACCTGATTGCTTTCTATGACGAGGTAACTGGCTCTGTGGACATGGGGAATTCAGTGGATGTGATATACCTGGACTTATTCTTGCCAGCAAGTTAAGGAAGTATGGATTGGATTAATGGACTGTAAGATGGATAGAAATCGGGCTAGACTGTTGGGCTCAATGGGTAGTGATCAACAGCTCGATGTCGGACTGGCGGTCAGTTTCAAGCAGAGTACCTCAAAGACCGGTTCTACGGTCGGTTTTGTTCAACATCTTTATTAATGACTGGATGAGGGGATGGATTGCACCCTCAGCAAGTTTGCCTATGTCACTAAGCTAGGGGGAAAGGTAGATACATTGGACGGTAGGGTATATGGTGCAGAGTGTCCAAGACATATTGGAGGATTGGGCCAAAAGAAATCTGATGAGGTTCAACAAGGACAAGTGCAGAGTCCTGCACTTGAATGGAAGAATCCCAAGAATTGTTATAGGCTGGGACCGACTGGCTAAGTAGCAGTTCTGCAGAAAAGGACCTGGGGGTTACAGTGGATGAGAAGCTGGATATGAGTCAACAGTGTGCCCTTGTAGCCAAGAAGGCTAATGGCATATTAGGGTGCATTAGGAGGAACATTGCCAGCAGATCTAGGGAAGTGATTATTCCCCTTTATTGGGATGTGGTGAGGCCACGTCTGGAGTATTGTGTCCAGTTCTGGGCCCCCCACTACAGGAAGGATGTGGACGCATTGGAGAGGGTCCAGTGGAGGGCAACAAAAATTATTAGGAGGCTGGAGCACATGACTTAGGAGAGGCTGAGGGAGTTGGGCTTGTTTAGTCTGCAGAAGAATGACGGGGGATTTGATAGCAGCCTTTAACTATCTGAAGGGAGGTTCCAAAGAGGATGGAGAGAGGCTGTTCACAGTGGTGACGATGGCAGAACGAGGAGTGATGGTCTCAAGGTGCAGTGGGGGAGGTGTAGGTTGGATATTAGGAAAAACTCTTTCCCTAAGAGAATGGGGAAGCACTGGAATGGGCTAACTAGGGAGATGGTGGAATCTCCATCCCTAGAGGTTTTTAAGTCCTGGTTTGACACAGACCTGGTTGGGATGATTGAGTTGGGATTGGTCCTGCTTTTGGGCAGGGGGCTGCACTCGATGACTCCTGAGGTCTCTTCCAGCCCTGGGATTCTATGATTCTAAGGCAAGGGACTTCTTTTATTTGAGAGCCCCAATTCCTTCAACAGCAGTATAGGTCTAATCCATGGAGCTCCTGAAGAGCAGCTCTGCATCCCTTTCTATGGCAGCCCAACTGTCCTTGGAACTGGTCAGACCAGTGTGACATCCCCCTGTGTAGGCATAATGAGCTAACGTGTCCTTCACTCCCATGCACCAACTTTGCCACTTATCAACTATGTTTTTAATTTGTTCCAAGGGAAAGCTGAATGAAGCCAAAATTAATGAGTGTTTTAACTTGTAACAAAATACAGGACTGTGTAGCACTTTAAAGACTAACAAGATGATTTATTAGATGATGAGCTTTCGTGGGCCAGACCCACTTCCTCAGATCCACTATTTGATCTGAGGAAGTGGGTCTGGCCCACGAAAGCTCATCATCTAATAAACCATCTTGTTAGTCTTTAAAGTGCTACATAGTCCTGGATTTCGTTTCAGCTACACCAGACTAACACGGCTACATTTCTATCACTGTTCTAACTTGTGTTTCTGTTCCCAGGAAATGTTGAAACGGTAGATTCCTAGGGACTGTCAAGTAGAAAGATTGACCCAAATTAGTTACTTGTTTACTTTCTTTGGCTCCACTGGAATCTTACAACAGGGATTAACTAGCTCCATTCATATCTATAATTAACACAAACAAAATCTATGTTTAGTGACAGGTAAGGTTTCCTGAGCACATGTCTAACAATCCAGACATTTAAAATCAGAAGTTAGTGGAAGGAGGCTGAAAAAGGTGAGGCTTTCGAGAGAAAAATTGCCCGAGAAAGGGTTATTTTGAACTCCAATTTACTCTGTATCAACCCATTTTTCCATTAAACCAACCTAAAGTACTATAAATAGGACTCAAAGTTTATGTCCTATGTTTTAGTTTTTGTCATAAACACCACAAGAAAAAAATATAAAGCAAATGGGAAAAAAGGGAGGATGCGAGTTATGAAAAAGCAAACAGTTGATAGGAGAAGCTAAAATTGGGGGAAAAAAATCTATAACCAGTAACATAAAGGATAATTAGGAAATGTTTAAATATATCGGGAACAAAAGAAATCAGAGGAATGGTAAAGATCCATTACTGTATAAGGCTGGTCAAATTGCCAATCGTGATGAAAAAAAGAAACTTCAGCAACCTGCTTGGAATTTAATGCGTTGAACTACACACAAGCCATAAAGATTGGATGTCTTTCTAAAACATATGTGGTAGCTCAACCGAGGGATGTTAAATTGCGCTTAATCAGCTAATCCAGTAGTTGGTGGAATTTCCATCGACTACTCAATTAGTCAATAAGGGTATGTCTACATTAGCTCGTTAATTTGAGCTAGGTAGGCAAAGCAGGCAACCGGAGTTGTAAATGAAGCCCGGGATTTAAATAGCCCAGGCTTTATTTGCATGTTCCCGTCCGGTCGCCATTTTGAAATTCCACTAGCCGCGCAGCTATAGAATGAGATGTAACAGTTAATTCGAACTAAGGACTTAGTTCGAGTTACCGTTTCATTGCCACATGTAGCTGGCAGGAAGGGACCTCGAGAGGTCGAGTCCAGTCCCCTGCCCTCATGGCAGGACCCAGTACTGTCTAGACGAGTGTTTCTTAAACTTTTTAAGACCGAGGAACACCAAACAATTTTTTTTTAATGAGGATTTTTTGTTGACTCCTGAGGTCTCTTCCATTTATAGGATTCTATAAATGTGCTTGGTACCTGTGCCTGGACCTTTATGCTTGATCTGGCTTATACTATTTCTCTTTCCTGCCTGCGGTTCCACTGAGCCAAAGTCTTGCTTCCTAGATTTCAGGCCTGTTGCTGTTTTTATGTTACCGGCCTTTATTCGGGCCTGCTGATTTTATGTTACCAACCCGCAACTTACTACAGAGGCAACTGAGTCCCAAAAAGGAGGAGCAGCTTGTTCAAAAACACAGCAAGCCAGTGGCAGCGCTAGGAATAGGACTCGTATGTCCCAACTCCCTGTCCCCTGCTGTACTAACCAGACCAAAATACTTTGACCACCAGGGTCTGAAGCCCCACAGACAGGGGCCACGGATGGGGAGGGGGAGAGGCAAAGGGGGCAGTTGTCTCGGGAGCTGATGATTTAAAAGGGTCCAGGCCTCTGGGTCACTGTATCGACTATTATGGCAGCCGCCACTGCCAGAGACCCGGGCAAATGAAATCAATCCTAGAGCTCTGTCTGGTGCAGGGTGGGTGGCGCTAAGGCCTGATTGGCCCTCGCCTTGCCCCTCCTACCTTTAGCTTTGCCCCTTTGAGGGGGTCTAGAGCCTTGCCCCTTTGAGGGGGTCTTGAGCCGACCCCCTCCCATACATTACCCAGGGCCTGACAACGTCTGTCACCAGCCCCGTTGACATGAATGTGACCCAAATCCCTCAGACCCAGTACAGTCCCCCCCCTCCTCCCCCCAGATCCTTAATTCTTCTCTTGTCATCTGATTGCTTCAAGCATTGTTACAGGCTGGGGACCGACTGGCTAAGCAGCAGTTCAGCAGAAAAGGACCTGGGGATTACAGTGGATGAGAAGCCGGAGATGAGTCAACAGGGTGGCCTTGTAGCCAAGAAGGCTAATGGCATATTAGGGGGCATTAGGAGGAGCATTTCCTGCAGATCCAGAGAAGTGATTATTCCCCTTTATTCGGCTCTGGTGAGGCCACATCGGGAGTATTGTGTCCAGTTCTGGGCCCCCAACTACAGGAAGGATGGGGACGCATTGGAGGGGGTCCAGGGGAGCTTGACCAAAATGATTCGGGGTATGGAGCACATGACCTATGAGGAGAAACTGGGGGATTTGGGTTTGTTTAGCCTGTAGAAGCAAAGAGTGAGGGGGGATTTGATAGCAGCCTTCAACTTCCTGAAGGGAGGTTCCAAAGAGGATGGAGAGAGGCTGTTCTCAGTAGTGAGGGATGGCAGAACACGGAACAGTGGTCTCAGGTTACAGCGGGGGAGGTCTAGGTTGGACATTAGGAAAAACTATTTCCCTAGGAGGGTGGGGAAGCACTGGGCTGGGTTCCCTAGGGAGGTGGTGGAGTCTCCATCCCTAGAGGTGTTTAAGTCTCGGTTTGACAAAGCCCTGGCTGGGATGATTGAGTTGGGGTTGGTCCTGCCTTGGGCAGAGGCCTGGACTTGATGACTCCTGAGGTCTTTTCCAACTCTAGGATTCTATGATTCATCCGTGCGATGTCACTGGAGTCGCAGGGAGGTACACTGTGGGCGAAAGCCCCGATCTTGCTTCTGGTTTTGTACAGGCGGCCGTGAAAGTAACGTTACAGTTTCTCACAGGTACTGTCCTATTGCAGCCCAGGTCTCTGCAGTTCTTGCTGGAGCTGCGCACCAGGGCACTTTCACCTCTGTGTTCAGGATTCAGAGTTATCTCTTTTCCCAAAGATCTTCCCTGGAGCTGTTCAGAGAGAGCTTGCTCCCTCTCGCCACAGTCTCTCTTAATGCAACCATGTTCTTCAGAGCCTCTGGCCTGACGTGGAACGGGACGGGGGACACCACAGAAGAGGCCAAATTCGCCGGGGGAAACACTCCAAGGAAATGGATGCTAAAGAGGGTCCATTCGCCAAGACTCATGTGCAGGGCCTCTTTGATTTCAGTGTTGTCACTGTAGACCAGCGCGCGCCCGTTGAGATTATGGTCCCTGAGCCTCTGTTTGTACAGCGGGACGTTTTCCTCCTTCAAGCCGATTGTGTCCATCTGGAAGAGAAGTGGGAGCACCCGTTAGTGCCGTGCATCTACTGAACATGTCGCCAAACACGTTTTTAGGAAGGGTCCGCTATAGCTCCCGAGAGGAACCTGTCTGGGCTTGCTCAGATTCTAGCAAACAAGGCGGGCCGGCCGGCTGTGGGGCCAGGTATGGTACCCGGCACACCCCACTGCCGTGTGCTTGGATTCTGCTAGGGGCACCGCTGAGCAAGTTGGCACGGCAGGGGAAATAGCATGCTCTCTGCAGGCAAAAGCTAGCAATGCAGGGACCACTGGAGGGGTGTGTTGAAATGAAGAGGGAAGGTTTCCTGACCCTGCTTGTAGGCTGGAGGGAAGCATGCAGTCAGCCTGACGGGGGTGGAGTTGGGCCTCTCGACCTAAGGCTATATCTACACTGCGGGCCTTTGCAGGCAGAGAGTATGCTAATGAAGCACTCGTTAGCAACTTCTTGGCACTCATTAGCATGCTCTCTGCAGGCAAAAGCTAGCAGTGTAGACATAGCCTCAGGGTTCTTGTGTGTTATTCTGGATAAGGGGTATTACGCTGCAGGCCGCCAGCAAGAGTATTTATGTTTTTGCCTCTCTTCTCTCTGGAGTGCATAACAGACAGCTACGGGTCTCCCAGTCTTAAAACCGACCCAAGTCACTTCAGAGCGTAAAGGATGAACCCGGGGAGAGCCAGCCAATGGCTTCGGGGTTGGAGGAAAGAGCTGCAAGGAACCGAGTTGTTCCAAGAAGAAATGTTTTGTGCAAACCAAGAGTCAGGAGCAGCAGAAAGTGGGGGAACTAGCAGAACCCGGACTGTGGCCTTGCCCCCTACATCACCCTTTCCCCCTCATCCTCACTCTGCCCATTCCCCCTCATGTGCCCCCCTACTCCTGAGGCCTCAAACCCACACTGTGCCTTCCCCGAAAGCCCCCATCCCACACCGCCTGTTCCCCTCAACATCCTACCCCCACTAGTTCTCGCTCCTCTCCCTCCAGTTATGCACCAGTTATGTGGGACAGTTTTCTCCCAGCTCTGGGGCCCGTAGTCAGGGCTGTCCCTAGGCCCATGGGAAATATGTAGCTGCATAGGGCACCGGAAAATTTGGGCACCAAATTTTTGAGTTCCCCAATGCAGCAGCCATGTGTTCTTGTATGTCTGAGGATATGCCTCTGCCGGTTCGTCTCTGGGGACGCTGTGTCCTGTCTGCTGCAGGGCTTTTCCCTTCGCCCTCCCCCACGTGCTCCTCTCAGCTGGCAGTGTAATCCACACGCCTAGTGTGTGTGGTTCACTGTCCCTTTGTGTGGCAATTGGACCTCTTACAGCCAGGGATAAGAACAAGGGAGCTCTACATCCTAAGCTGGGAGCCAGCTGCCTTCATGGCTCCAGCTGTCGAGGCCTCTAGGGGTGTGTCTAAACTACATGGCTCCATCGATGGAGCCATGTAGATGAGGCTGATCGGCAGAGGGAAATGAAGCCGCGATTTAAATAATCGCGGCTTCATTTAAATTTAAATGGCTGCCGCGCTCTGCCGACCAGCTGATGATCAGCTGTTTGTCGGCAGATCGGGGCAGTGTGGACGCTCCCGTCGACATGAAAGCCCTTTGTCGACCTCCCCCTGATGCCTCGTGGGATGAGGTTTACCGGGGAGGTCGACAAAGGGCTTTCACGTCGACGGGGAAGCGTCCAGACTGCCCCGATCTGCCGACAAACAGCTGATCATCAGCTGGTCGGCAGAGCGCGGCAGCCATTTAAATTTAAATGAAGCCACGATTATTTAAATCGCAGCTTCATTTCCCTCTGCCGATCAGCCTCATCTACATGGCTCCGTCGACGGAGCCATGTAGTTTAGACACACTCCTAGAGGGCCTAGGTTCAAATCTGCTACGGGGTTCAAATCAGCAGCAGCAGCAAGCTAGCAAGCAGAGAGGATCTGCAACTCTGCTCTAGTTCCTGAGCCCTGCTTGGGGTAGGGAGGTAGTAGGAACGACCAGACCTCCAGCAGAAGCTGCATGAGGGGAAAAGGCCCAGGCAATCCTGCAGAAGGGCCCTCAATTATTCAGGGCCCCACGATTTGCAAAGATGGCTCTGCCTGTAGCCGTCATCTGTGGGCAGCTGCTGTCACATGAATGACATTCTTCTTGCGATGAAGAGGCATGGACATTCTATCGACAGCTGGCCCTGCTCGAAGGAAGGAAACCCAAGGGTGACCCACCTCTCGGCAGACATCCTCCACCGTCATACCCAGCAGAGTGCAGGCGCTGAGCTTGTCGAATTTCTTTGTCCGTTTCAGTCTGTGGCTGCCACGTTGCAGCTCCACAGAGCCCCCTGGCACTCCTGCGCCCTGCTGTGCAATGCAGAGGGAGAGATGGAGAAGAGAAAGGCCCACGTGTTCCTTTGCCCTGGCCCAGGCTAGCCTATGCCACTTCCCATGGTTCTGTGGGCCAGACTTGCAGGGCGGGGAAAAGAGATGTAGAGGTCATGGTGGGTAATCAGCAGAACAGGAGCTCCCATTGTGGCGTTGGGGCTTAAAAAGCTATTGTAATTCTGGGATGTATAAACAGGAAACGCTTGAGCAGGAGTAAAGAGGCTGTCTCGCTTCTGTGATGGATGGGAGGCCCACTGTTCTTTTCTGAACATCCCAGTATTCAGTGACTAAAGGGTTAAACCTAGCTAGCTAGAAAGTGTTGGCAGGGAGCCAGGAGCACCAGTGAGAAGAAAGAGTTCAGATCTGCATTAAAAGGGAATCTGTCTGCTGTTTTTCTTTGTGAGTTTAATCCTGGAGCTGTGGAAGGGGATGAGGGGGGGGATGAATTGAACTGGGCAGGGACATCATGCCTAAAAAAAAGAATACCTGGGCCTAGAATTGGACTGGACCTTGGAAGTGTGGATACTTGAGTAGATAGAGAATGTTTCTTTAGATGCGATCAGGTTATTTTTTTGTTTTGTTGTTTGGTTAAACTCCTCTGTGCTAAATCCATATCCCCTCCTCTCCCCACTATAACTTTAAACTGACTCCCAGGGATGCAATTGTCTGTGTTTTAATCTGTTCTTTTCTCAGTTGCGCTATAACTCCTAGCAGCCAAGTCAGCTTTACAAATGAATACCTTTTTGTTTTCTTAATATAATCACCTATTTTAAGGCTGTGATCTGATTTTGTATCCTGGAAAGTAATAGGAGGTCTGTGTATACCTGCCTAAGACTAAGAGGACAGCTATCAGAAATTACAGTTTGTTTTCATTTTTCTTTTTTTCTTTCCAAGTGCTAAATAAAAGGGAATAATGACATCTCTGGATCTGCTGGCAATGCTCCTCCTAATGCAACCTAATATGCCATTAGCCTTCTTGGCTACAAGGGCACACTGTTGACTCATATCCAGCTTCTCATCCACTGTAACCCCCAGGTCCTTTTCTGCAGAACTACTACTTAGCTGGTTGGTCCCAGGCCTGTAACAATGCTTGGGATTCTTCTGTCCCAAGTGCAGGACTCCGCACTTGTCCTTGTTGAACCTCATCAGATTTCTTTTGGCTCTTGTGTAAAAGAGTTTGGGGTACCCTTCTGGAATACGTTCCCAAGTGACTTCTTCCTGCGTTCAAGAAGAAAAAGTTTTTTTCCACTTGGGTAGAGGCAGCAACCCTCCTAAGCTCAGGGAATCTGTGACCTTGGGGAGTTTTGAAGCAGAAGCCCATAGAGACACGGTATTTTAAGGTCTCTTTTGGGCCCACACCTTCTGCACTCCAAGTGCCAGAGTGGGGAACCGACTTAGCCTCTTTATTCGGCACTTGAACTTCTGCTGCTGGAGTTCTGTGCCCAGCTCTGGTGACCAGAATTCCAGATGGATGTTGATAAATTGGAGAGGGGTCATGTCAAGGCTGTTTCCCACTCTGGCACTCCAAGTGCAGAAGGTGGGGGCCCAAAAGAGACCTTAAAATACCCTGCCACTGGAGGCTTGTGTTGGTGTTGCTGCCATCATCCAAATGCACAAACCCCTTTGAGAACCAGACAGGCGCATTTCAGAATTCCCTCCTGTGGGGTACCTTCCTTGTCCTTGACACTCCCTCCAGAGAGAGCTTGAAAACCTGTAATTTCTCCTAGAAGTATGGCTTGCTGTCTTAGGCACGTGCATACAGAACCTTCCGCCCTCTAGGATGCAGGAATCAGATCATGGTTTTAAAAATGTGACGTCTATTAACAAAACAAATACACTTGGTGAAACATTACTTAGAATCATAGAACCATAGAGCTGGAAGAGACCTCAGGAGTCATCAAGTCCAGCCCCTGCCCAAGGCAGGACCTATCCCAACTAAATCAACCCATCCAGGGCTTTGTCAAGCCAAGACTTAAAAACCTCTAGGGATGCAGATTCCACCACCTCCCTAGGGAACCCATCTCAGTGTTTCCCTACCCTCCTAGTGAAATAGTTTTTCCTAATATCCAACCTAGACCTTCCCCATTGTAACTTGAGACCATTGCTCCTTGTTCTGCCATCCGTCACTACTGTGAACAGCCTCTCTCCATCCTCTTTGGAACCTCCCTTCAGGAAGTTGAAGGCTGCTATCAAACCCCCCTCGCTCATCTCTTCTGCAGACTAAACAAACCCAAATCCCTCAGTCTCTCCTCATAGGTCATGCGCTCCAGCCCCCTAATCATTTTGGTCGCCCTCCGCTGGACCCTCTCCAATGCGTCCACATCCTTTCTATAGTGGGGGCCCCAGAACTGGACACAATACGCCAGATGTGGCCTCACCAGAGCCGAATGAAGGGGAATAATCACTTCTCTGGATCTGCTGGCAATGCTCCTCCTAATGCACCCTAATATGCCATTAGGTTTCTTGGCTACAAGGTCACACTGTTGACTCATATCCAGCTTCTCATCCACTGTAACCCCCAGGTCCTTTTCTGCTGAACTGCTACTTAGCCAGTCGGTCCCCAGCCTGAACTATGCTCGGGATTCTTCCATCCCAAGTGCAGGACTCTGCACTTGTCCTTGTTGAACCTCATCAGATTTCTTTTGGCCCAATCCTCTAATCTGTCTAGGTCACTCTGGACCCTATCCCTGCCCTCCAGCATATCTACTGCCCTCCAGCGTATCTACTTGGTTGCTAGGTGTTACAAAGAAACTGAAAAAAGAAAGATTAAAACACAGAAAATCGCTTCCCTGGGATTCAGTTTGAAGAGTTCTAGGGTAAAGGGGGATAGTTACATGTGCTTAGCAAAAAGAAGTCCAACAAACTAAAAAAATAAAGAAAATAACCTAGTAGCGTCTGACTAAAAATTCCCTGTTCTACTCACATCTCTCTTGTTCCAAGATTTAGTCTTTCCCTAGCCAAGAAAGTCGCTGGATTCTGCTTGCCCAGGTTCCTGGCTTAATTCACATCTTCCAGGCATGATCACACAACAACAGGCACATCACTGCTTCCAATTCAAAACCCCAAATTCTGTTTCCATTTTCTTTCCTGGCCTCCTGTCAACTCGCTTCCTGCTTCTCTAGCATTCCTGGAGACTTTCTAGGACCTTTTGTCTATGGTTTCAACCTTTCCAGGCAAGACAGTTAGGGTTAAGTCCCAAGACTTTCAGGCAACCGTCTGCTTTTGACACGACCTGCCTGTTTCTCTTCAGCTAACTCTTGCTTACTTTGGTTCAGGCCTCAGGCCTTACACCAGGCCCATGCTTCAGGCCCATCCTTTCTAGTACAGGATGTAGCCTGGTAACAAAGCCCTGACTGTGGTATCAGGAAACCTGGGTTCTAGTCCTGCCTCTCCCACAGGTTGGAGAGGTTATTCCCTGTCTGTAAAATAAGACTAATGATACTAACCTTCACTTTTTAGACCTACACACAGCAACTAGGGATTTTTATTAACTACTCAAATATCGGTGAGCCTGGCTCGCTAGATGAACCATCCGGTTCCTCTTGGAATCATGTTAAATGCTTGATCCCCATGACCAAAGTCTCAGATACCGGGAGAAGTGACACGGGGGAATAAAAGCTGCTGTCTGAGGTAAACTACCTGGCAGGAATCCCCTGGAATGGGAGCCATCGCTACCAGGAGCCCAGGAATAACAAGACTCCAAAAGTCCAGCTGCCAGGCAGTTTGACCATCTCCTTCAGGCCAGTGGCCCAGAATTCCAGGACATCTTTGGGCCTGGGTTTAAAAAGAGGCAGTACCGTGTGCTCTGCCCCTTTTTATCCATCCCCTTTCCCTCCATTGGCACGCAACCCTCAAATGGCCAAAGGTTTCCCTTTCCCTCCCTCCTTGGTTAAACAAGCTGGTTAAACAGCTCGAGGTGATGGAGTGATAAGCACCCACTGACAGAGTCGCTCGGGTTGCAGGGCCAGCGTAAGTCCACTTTTAAAACTGCCGGCCATAGCTGCAGCTACGGGAGGGGACTCTAGCAAGGGCCTGGAACAAGGAACAGGGCTCCACTCCTGCATGGGATTCGGGCTTCCCCCAGGCAGATGCTCTGTTGCTGCTTTCCTGTCTCTCCCTTCTCCAGGTGGAAGGGGACGGTTAGCCAGTGTTCCCTGCAAGCTGAGCTCTTGGGCGGCCAGCCAGGAGACATTCAAATGCTGCCCAGTTTGCTAGCCGGTAGCATGTGTTTCTAGTGGTGGTGCATGTGGTGTACTGGCTGTAGACATAGATCTTGTTGTTATAGTAACTGCGTTAGGTCACTGGGGGTCAGCCCAGCTGGTTTGGGTTTTTTCTAGCTAGCTCCGTGCTATGCAATAAAATGGACACTTGCAACTACTCAAGCTCTCTGTATTTCCACTGATTTCTTCCCATGCTGTGAAACTCCACGTGACGTAACAGTGCACATCCGTGCATGCCTTGGTGCACATAACAAAATGTATTCCGCACAGGAGTGGGGGAAAAAGTAGAGGCATTATTGCCGCTAGCTCCTTACTGAAACTCAGTGAAAGGCAGGGGAAATGAGAGATCAAGATCCTGAGACTGACAGTCCCCAGGAACAACGGGGAGAGGCTAAAGTCCCAGTTCAGCCTGACTGGCAGAGCAGGGAGCCAGGAGGGAGCCAGGGTCGGCAGAGTGGGACTGAGCTAAGGAGAGAGCAGGGGCCCGCACTGAGCTGGGGAGCAGGGCTGGCCTCGGGGAGGGAGAAGGGGAGGCCGGGGTCAGGATCGGGGGCAGTGCGACTGGCCTCAGGGAGGAAGGGGGGGTCAGGGGCAGCATGACTGGCCTCGGGGAGGGAGAAGGGGGGGCCAGGGTCAGGATCTGGCCCTTCCCCCCCCAGAGCTGCTTCCCATCCCCTCTTCCTTCCAGCCAGTTCCTGAGCCCCCCCCAGCCAGTCCCTCTTCCTCCCTCCCCCCTGCCCAGGATCAAGTGTGTCCGTTTTTTGGGGGGAGGGTCTACCTCGCAACCCTACGAGTCAGACCCGGCGCAGGCACCAAGTGATGGGGACTGCCGGAACTTTGGGAACCTGAGTCTGCGGGGTGGGGGTTTGTGGCCCAAAAGGGGGCTGAGAAACCTAAGACAGACAGAGTAGGGGGAGCACCAGAAGGGTGACACAGTCAGGGCGACCCTAGAACTCTGTTACAGACCAGCTGGCGGCTGCTGGAAGAGGAGGGAAAAATAGGGGGTAAGGGTCAGAGAGGAAAGGGCTTGTGCTGAGGGGAGGGGGGCAGGTCAGGAGATGAAAGGGGAAGGCACCAAGGGACAGGGTGTAGGAGAGAGACAAATGCCCGGGGACCAAGTGGAGACAATGAGGAAAAGGGCAGGAGGGGAGGTGTCAGTGGGGGGGGGGGGGGGGACAGGATGATGCTAGGAGAGGAGAGGGGAAGGGCTTTGGGGGCTAGAGGGGAGAAGGGGAGGTGCTGGGAAAAGGCTTGAAAGAAGGGGTGGGCATGAGGAAGGCGGAGATGGAGCAAGGCACGTGTAAAGGCACAGGGGCATGAGGGGAACGGGGGCAGAGGGTGGTGAGGGAGTGGGCAAAGGGGGCAGGGGCAGTGAGGGAAGGGGGAGGCACCAACAGGGTGCAAGGGTAAGGGAAGGTGCAGGTGCCAGAGGAGTCCGGGGGGTGAAGCAGAAGGGCAGACACCTGCAGGGGAGGGACCAGCACCAGAGGAGAGAGGCAGGACAGGTGTGTAGAGGGAGGTGTTAGGAAAGGGGATGAGGAGGGGTAGCTCACATGGTCAGAGCAGGGCTCCTGAAGGAGTGGGCACAGGGGGAGAGAGAAAGGCTGCTGGAGGGGGCAGGTCTGGGGAAGGCCGAGGGCAGTGAGAAGGGCAGGAGTCAGGACAGCAGAGGTGGGTGAGGGGTTGGGGGGGCAGTAGGCACCAGGGGAGCTGATGGAGGAAGGGAAGGAGACAGGGCAGCAGAGGGGACAGGTAAGTGGTTCATAAGATATTTATGAATAACTTGGGTGCCACACTGACACATCCAAACAAGCCACAAACTCAGTACTGGTGCACAACACAAAATGTATTGTGCTCATGGGAGGAAACTCTTAGAGGGAACACTTCCCCCAGCCTCTCCACCCCCCGAGTTAATGTCTCACACGTTGGGTTAATGCAATTGCAGGATCGTTGCACGAGGGGGGGGTTGGTGAGGGCCAAACTAATCCCTATTGGTAAGTGGATGGTGGGAAAAGTCCTTGGGGGGGGGGGAGGTCACATGACACCTTTTATTTCTGGTCATGTGTCCATATTGCCCCGAAAGTGTTACCTCCAGAGGCGTGGCTAATGGGACTCAGGGGGCGTGGCTAATGGGGGCCAGGGGGCGTGGCTAATGGGAGTCAGGGGGTGTGGCTAATGGGGGGTCAAAGAGTACATTTAAAAACATTCTTTGGCTGCACACCCTAATGAAATGTGCTGCGCACGCCTATGGGCAGAGAGCAGATCCAGTCCTGGGAGCAGGGCTGCAGCCACAGAGTTATAGACGCCGCCCAGAGAGCAGATCCGCATGCTGGGAGCAGGCCTGTAGCTGTAACCCACACACCTGATGTGGGTCACTATCCTATGGAGTTATAAGATCAAGAACACATATTCCTGCGCATCCAGAAATATAATCTACGCTATCATGTGCCGAAAGTGTCCGTCTGCTATGTACATTGGACAAACATCTCAGACACTTCGCCAAAGGATTAATGCCCACAAAACAGATATCAGACAAGATCACAAAGAGAAAACAGTTTCTTGCCACTTTAACCAGAAAGGACACTCTCTAAATGACTTAGCCACCTGCATTCTGCTACAAAGACCTTTTACATCTGCACTTGAAAGGGAATCCTCTGAACTGTCATTCATGTTATAATTCGACACTTACCAACGAGGACTTAACAAGTCTTTGAACTTTCTCACCCATTACCAAGACAGTTTCCCCAATTATCACCTGTAATACCATTAACTCACAAACATCCCACTCTCCCTACCTTTAATATCAGCAATTCACAGCCACTTACCTTCCTTCCTCCCCCTTCCCACCCCCCCGCATCCCCCTTCTGTTCTGCAATGTGATTTGTCCTTTTCATATTTGTTCATTTTTTTAAATTGTATCCTTTGGTATATATGGTTGTGACTACTTTCTTCCACTATTTGATCTGAGGAAGTGGGTCTGGCCCATGAAAGCTCATCATCTAATAAACCATCTTGTTAGTCTTTAAAGTGCTACATTGTCCTGCATTTTGCTATCCTATGGAGTGGCACTGAGACCACTTCCAGCAAGCAATTATTACAAGGGAGCTCTTCAGCCTATGCTGAGAGGCAACTGACTTATAACTCAAGCTGTAGCAGCTCCTGTCCTAAGCTCCAAAAGTCCCAGATTCTAATCCACCTGGTGGCAGTTGCACAGCCATGGAAGCAGAGGGGCCAGGGAACCCTCTGTACAGGACTCCCCCCTCCCCCCCACACACACACCCTTGCTTCCTGTGGAATCAGCCACCTAGGTGAATAAAGCTGGAAACCCCCATGCCTATAGCTGTGCACCTTTGCTAAATAGCTACAGCCATTCTAAAGTGCCCAGATCTCACAACTAAAAAGGAGACATCCCAATGAGCTGCTAAGCTGTGCTGCCTTCCTCGGACGAGGAGCGAGTGCTGTAACTCTGGAGCCTAATGATGGTGGTGTCCTCCAGCCATTTTCAGATTAGTACAGCTGCCTCCCTGTGAACCAGGTGCCAGCTGGCCATGGGGTCCCATAGACCTGGCTTGTGCAGCCTAACCTGATAACCAAGCAGCCCATCCATTACTAGCCAGCAGATTACCTTGGACATGGGAGACCATCGCACTTGTAATTCCTGGGGCCTTCACGCACTGACAGGGTTTGACTCGATCGGCCAGCTAGGGAGAAAGAAATAAACAGAACGCAGAGGAGTCACCAAGAGATCAGAAGACCAGCACGATGCCTTATAGGCGGTTCAGCTGTGAAGAGTCACCAAGACAGGGCAGGTGATGCTAACCTGAGTTAGTCCGTTAGCTGCAGCTAGGCTGGGCCATGAGAGGAGACAGGCAGTAAATCTGCAGCTGTCAGACCATAAGGAGGACACGGAGGATTCAAAACCAGCTCAGAGAACAGGGCTGGGTAAGATGCAACCCACCTAACACTGTGATCTGGCCGCTTTCTGTTTAGATCCTGCTGCCCATGCCGCCGAATTCTAAGTGGGGACTCAGGCAGCAGGATCCGATTTTAAATGATTCACGGCTCATGGTTACAGCAAGGGCGAGAGCCACGAGCCCTTTAAAAAGCTGTAGCCACGCTGGACAGCTGCCAGTAGTGGCAAATCTGTGAGCTCTTTTCTGTGCTTTTAATTGAAAGCCTCAGCCGCGGAGAACTCTGAGGGTGGGCTAGTCCACAACACCGCCCCTTCTGCCTCAGGCTCCGCCCCTTCTGTGGGTGGAGCCGGCCTATGACCCCATACCAAAATCAATTAAGTGGCCCCCTTCTGAAAATTATCGCCCACCCCTGTCACAGAATCATAGAAAAGTCTGAGTGGAAGGGACCATGATAGGTCCAGTGTTTCGCAAACTTTTTTTATAATGTACCCCCTTTAAAAAAAAATGTGTAAGTACCCCCAGTACCTACAGTTTTCAGACACACACAATTTTTTTCTACCGTTGCAACACATTTGTTTAAACAACTGCATCGTAGCCGGGCGGGCGATGGCATTTTTGGGTGTAAAAGGTACAAAAAGAATAAAGCGCTGTCAAACTGAAAACTAAAATTCAGTTTTCTCCAAATTTCAGTTGTGTTGACGTGTCCCCCAGACATCTCTTGAGTACCTTTAAGGGGACTCATACCACTGGTCGAGAAGCACTGATCTAGTCCACCCCTGCACCGAGACAGGACCAAGCATGTTTGTCTCACCTCTTGGCTCCTAGGACACGGCTTGAACTAACGCACTTGGAAAGACATTATCGTATATACGCCCAAAGTGCTTCGTCTCAGTGTATTACCATAAAATCTAACTGTCCAAACTCCGACCTTTCATTTCCCTGTCACTTGGCCAGCCACAGCCTCACAAGCCTTCGGCATCGATCTCAAAGCCTTCGTCACGATTTTACACACCTGTGCTGACACGCTTGTGAGCCAGACACACTTGTGCGACACGTCCCAAAGCACTTGCTCCAGGGCATTACATCGCACTTGCCTGCCTTTGATGGACAGGGAAAGGGAGACCTGAAAGGCCTCTCCAAGGTCACCAGCGCGAGAGTGAGCGCAGAATTGAGGAGCAAGGGTCTAACACACAACTCTGTGCCTTAGTCACTAGGTGGCATTAGATTAGAACCCGGGAGTTCTTACACCCAACCCCCTGCCCCCTCCACTAGGCCATGCTGCTGGCCTCCCGCCTCTCCCCCAGGGCTTGGAGACAGACGGGAGGCTGGAGCCAGCCTGCGCAGAAGGGGCTGTAACGCTTACAGCTCGTTCATGACACTGCCCCTGCGCAGCCCCTCTCAGATCCACACTCGGAACCCACAAGAAACACCCCAAGAGCAGAGATGAAACCGCCACTCACCTGCAGCCCAGCTTCCAGGAAGGGCAAAGCAAAAGCGGAGCTCGCGGATTCCAGCCCAGCCTGGCACCTGCTTCCTGAACTTTGGCCCCTTTCCTCCAAGATAGCAGGAGGCTGCTCTGGGCCTTTTGTGCCCACGACGGGGCAGAAAAGCAAACTCAGCTGTTGGTTCCATCTTGCGGGCAGAGCCCCAGCAGACAGTGGCAGGCGGGGGTATCGACTGACCCTCCAACCCAGGATATTCCCCCCACACCTGGATTCGCTTCCTAGTCATCCCCATCTCCCTGCACGATCCTTGTTTCTCATCCCGCCGGTCCGAGAAATTGTCAGAGCAGGTTGATCCCGACCTTGCCAAGGGCTTAGTTTACATCACAAGGCTTTGCCGCCACAACTGGCTTGGCTTCGGTGTGTGGCAAAAGCCCCCCCCCCCCCCCCCGCCGCCTTTCCCCCCCCGCTGGCACAGCTATTCTGGCAAAGCCGCCAGGGCAAATGGCAACTCTGCCGAAAAGCATCTGCTGGCTTTAAGCTCCCTGCGAGCTGTTCTCATCGCTCAGCCATCACCACCACTGCCCTGCCTCTGTCCTGCTCCTCATCCCCGCCCCCACTCCTATCCCCGGCTCTCCTCCATCTCCTCCCCCTTCCCTTCTCCTGCCCCTCCCCATTTCCACCTGCCCTGCCCATCCCCGTCCTCTCCCTCCCCCCGTCTGTCCCCCTCTTATGTGAGGGCTTTGCTGGAAACGCCCCCCCCCCCCAAGCCAGGGAGATCTCCCCTCTGGGAACAATTCAGCCCCACCCATCTCGCTCCCTCCACTCCACAGTATTTCCTCCATTCCCCACAGTTGAAAATTGAGCTCCCCCATCCCCTCAGGTGACAGTCGGGCTCCCCCATACGCAGCTGCCTAGGTAGGCACCTCCGCAGCCAGAGCCTGCCCCTGGCGCCCACGTCCCCTCCCCGACTGCCTGTCCCAGGCGACCACCTGAACCTGCGTCCCCCATTCCCTCAGATCACAGCTCCCTCCCTGACCCTGCACCCCCCGACACCCCTCCCCCAGGCCAGACTCCTCTCTGGCACCCGCACCCCCTCCCCCAAACCCTCTGCTCCCCCTTCACCCAGGTCACAGCTCCCTCCCTGACCCTGCACCCCCCCGACACCCCTCCCCCAGGCCAGACTCCTCTCTGGCACCCGCACCCCCTCCCCCAAACCTTCTGCTCCCCCTTCACCCAGGTCACAGCTCCCTCCCTGACCCTGCACCCCTCTAGAGCCCCTCCCCCAGGCCAGAGTCCTCTCCTGCGCCCATACCCCCTCCTGGACCCTGCACCCCTATCCACCGCCCCAGATCATACCCCCCCCCTGCACCCAGGCTCCACCCCTAAGCTCCCTTCTGCACCCAACCACCCCGTCCCAGACCCCAAAGCCCTCGGTAGAAATGTGGCCCTTGATCAGTTGCCAAAATGGCCCCCCCATTACAAATTATTGACCAAGCCTGATCCAAATGTTTTTTGAAACATTGTTTAATGAGAATGTAAATACAATTCAATACAATTGGGAGGGTTGGGGGGAGGGGGACGCAGCTGCTGGCTCCTCAGCTCTTGCTGCTCTCACTGGGTGTCTTCCTGCTGCAAGGGAAGCAGAATCCGTCACATTCATCCCTGGGGACTCAGGGGAACTGGTCCCCCAGCATTTCCACCCTCCTCCCCCCTGCTCTCTGGTCACCCCCCGTCAGGCCCGCAGGGTGAGCTCCTGACCCCCCCCCCCCAGAGCTCCTGACACCTCGGCCCCCTCCCGCCTCCTAGGACAGTTTCTGTGTTCAGAGCCTCCCCCACCCCCAGGGACGCTCGCAGGGGCAGGAGGGATTCTGCCAGCAGGGACGTGGGGTGGGGGCAGCCTGAGGAAAGGGGCGGGGGACTCCCTGAGGGGATGGGAAGGAGACCCTGGCCCTGCCCCACTCTCCTGATCTGCTCCGGCTGCTCACCATGTATTCCAGGAGCTGATGGGCCTGCCCATGCAGGGCGTGGGCCAGGACCAGCCCGGCCTGGCTGGGGCGCCGCAGGGGGGAGCGGGCAGCGAGCAGAGCCTTGTCCAAAAAGCAGTTCTCCTGCTCTGCTGTGAAGAGCTGCCCAAAGACCTGGAATCAAGAGCACAGGAGGTTTCAGCTGACGGCCCAGAGCCCGGCACCAACTCCTGGGGCTAAAACAGCTTCCTCCTCCCCCAAACTCCCTTCCAGACCCTGCACCCAGACGCTCTCCTCACCCGGCACCCCAACCCCTGCCCCAGGTCACAGCTTCCTCCTGCCCCCAAGACCCTCTACCCCCACGAGGGCCCCAGCCAGCCCCACCCCCGAGCCCTGCCCTGCCCTGGCAGCGCGTCCTTACCTCTCCCACCCTCACGCTGTTGCTGTGAGCCAGGACCCATCTTTCTTTGTAGTAGTGTCTGCACCACAGGTCCTCTGCCTGGTGGATGTTGAGGCCTGCAAGAGACACAACAGGGTCATTCTGCTGGCAGGTCTGAGCCCTTCCCCTCCCACGGGTCCCTGCAGGCATCCCTGGGCAAATGGAGGGGCACAGGGGGCAGAAGGGGAACACAGAGGGACGCATCCCCCCTTGGGCCAGTCTGGGGGAAAAGGGCTGGGTCCCCTCCCCCCGCCGCCGGCACCCTCAGGGTGTCCCTGGGGCCCAGGTCCCGGCTGGGTTCCTTACCCCTGTGGTGCAGGAGGAGTTGATACAGGCTGTGCACCCCCTCCCGGGCCAGCCGGCTGACGTCTTCGGATGGGTCCGAAATAAAAAGGCCCAGCTGGGCCACGTGGTGACCCATCCTCGGCCAGTCGGCGGAGTTCTGAGGGGAGAGAAGAGGGGGGGTCCCTCAGCATCCTGGGGCTGCACGTCCCATGCAAACGGCCGCCGAGGCGGGTCTGAGCTCGGGGGACGGACAGAGACACCTCCCGGGGCGGGGCGGGGCCGGCCTTGCGAGGAGACAACCCAGAGCAATGGCCCCGACTGAAGGGTCACTCCGGGGGTGGAACAAGGGGATCCACTGACGGCCACTCCCCAGTCTGGGGCCCAGTCCCTCAAGAGCCCCCCTGAAGGGCCCAGGGTCGCCCCTCCCCGGGGAAAGGAGAACGCGGCCCATTCCCAGCCCATTCCCAGCCCTGCCTCTGCCTCCCGGGGACGCTCCCAACCCCGCGACCTGCAGCCCCAGACCCCCCGGCTCCGAGGTCACTTACGTCAAACCCCGGGAGGGTGGTGGCGACTCGCAGCAGGGCCGTGGTGCTGCCAAGGGCCCTGGCTCGCTCCTGGGGCAGGCGGGACTCCAGCCACGGGCTCAGGTGCTGGGGGGGAAAGAGACAGGTCAGGACCCGTAGGGAGGTGCCGGTTCTGGGCAGAGCCTGGGGCTCTTCTCGGACTGTGCCCCCCCCAGCCACTGACACTGCTCCTCTCTCGGCCCCCCCCCGAGGAAGCAGGGACAATGGCCCCGTCCCCCCCACGGGGCTCACCTCCATTATGAGCTGCAGCCGGGCGGTGTCTGGGGACTCGGCGAGGAGGCTCGCCAGTAGGGCCTGGAGGTCGTAGGGAAGGGCCCGGATGAACTGCTGCAAGACAAGGGGGAGCCCTGGGTCAGAGGGGGGTTGGGGAATCCAGGCCACCCGCTGGCTCCGGGGTGCAGCCTTGAGCAGGATCTGAGCCGCCTCGCAGAGCAGGGAGGAGCCCAGGCTGGGCATGGAAGGGACGGGCCCCCCGGGAGAGCAACGGGAACCCTGGAGGGAAGGATCCAAACCTGCAGCTTCTTCCCTCCCTCTGCCACCCCCCCCCTCCTCTCTGGAGCTCCAGCCCAGCCCGGGAGCAGGGCCCGGAGGGACGTACCTGCGTGTGGATGGGCTCCTGCTGCCAGTCCCCAGACACTGTCTGTCCCACGGCCGCCGTCAGCAGGGGGCTCAGGAGCTGGGCCCGCAGGGGAGGCTGCAAGGTGCTGGCAGGAGAGAGGGGCAGAGGCTGTTAATTCAGCAGCAGGAGACAGAGACTTTCCCACTCCCTGGCCAGGGGATCTGCTCTGGGGGGAGTCGGCGGGGGGGGGGGGGGGGTCGGTACCTGAGGCTGCAGGCGGCGTTGAGGCAGTCGGCCAAGACCAGCGGGGGGGGCGAGTCCTCCATGATCTCCTGGGAGACCCAAGGAGACAAAGGGGCGTGTGAGGCTGGGCCCCCAAGAGACGCTCACGCAGACAGCGCCCCCACCCAGCAGGATCCAACCCCACTGCCTCCCGCTGCCCTGTAGCCCCCCTGCCCGGCACAGGGCCCCTCCCAGCACCCCCCTCCCAAATCGGGACCAGCTCAATCCTTGTCCCCAGGCCGTCTCCTGACCCTCCCTGCCCTGGTGACCAGCCTCTGAACCTCCTCATCCCTGCTCCACAGGCGCATCCCCAGCAGCCCGCTCGGCTGCCTTCCAGCCCCCCATGGCCCGGGGAGACCCCTCCCTGTCCCGAATCCCCCTTCCTGTCCGGCACCCCAGACCTGCCCCATTTCTGTGTCCCTCCCTCCTCCAGCATCCCCACCCACCCTCCCCATGTCCACCTCCAGCCCTCCTGGCTCCACACATCCCGTTTCCAGCACCCCCACCCGCCGCCATGGCCCAGGCAGACCCCCGTCCACCCCACGTATCCCCTTCCCTCCTCCCGGCTGCCGCGACTCGCTTACAACGATCCTGGCCATCATGGTGTCCTTGCAGCAGCGCGGCGCCAGGGTGTCCTCGCCCCTTTGGAGGGCGGCGAGGCAGGCGAGGGGGATGGCCAAGAGGAACCGCTGCAGGGCGGCTGGGCTCTGCACCCCAGAGAGAGTCTGTGAGCCTGGGGCCTGCCTGCCCCCCACGGACAGCTGCAGGGCTCAGGCCTCCCAGGAGTGGAGGTGGGAGCTGCCGGTTGTCCAAGCACCCACACTCCCCCCCCAACTGCTGCCTCAGGCTTGTGGGGGCCCAGCTGGTGCATGACAAGAGCCCCCACCTTGGGGGGTCCAGGTCATGCAGGAGAAGGGGCTCCAGGGGGATCCCCAGGGACAAGCCCCTCCCGGAGGGGGGGGGGACGTGCTGGGAAGGGGCCAGACAATCTCGGGTCCCCCCCGTGTGGAGAAGGTTCCTACCGTGTCCCGGGTGTGGAGCTGCTCTTCGATGTCATAGATGGCCCCTTCCTCCACCCGGGAGTCCACCCGCTCCTGGCAGAGCTCCGCCGAGGCGCAGGGGGGCTCTGTGCGGGAGGGAAGGGACCAGGGTGACTCCAGCGGCCAGCAGGGGTCACGCGCCCCCATGTCAGGGACCCAGGGCAGGTTGGGCCCCACACGCCCCTCGCAGGGACCCATCCCCCTTCCACCCTCACATCTGCCAACGCCCTCAGCAGAGCCCCCACCAGGAAGAAGAGAGCCAAGCAGCCCCCCCCCATCCATTGCCCTGGCTGTGGGGCAGACACTGGAGCTGCCCCTCCCCACCCCCCGCCGGGTACTGGGTGAGCCCCTGGGCCCAGCGTGTTCACGGCCCCTCACCTGGGTCTGAGCGGCTGCAGGAGGTGGCCCGGCTGCAGCTGGAGGCCCAGGCGCTGCTGCTGACGGACCTGGACCCACAGCTGCAGGGGCTGGTGCGGGGAGCGACGGGCTGGGGGCTCCCGGAGACTGGCAGGTCCCCGGGGGCCGGGCAGGGCGATGCCCCCTGGTGGTAATTGGGGCTGGGCTCCCGGGGCAGGTGTTTCTCTCCACAGAGGAGGCCCCGGAGCCACCCTACCCGGCTCCCCCGCTGGGCTGGGTCCCGCCTGCCCAGCCGCCTCTGGAGCCAGGTCCGGGGGGGCCTGGCCGGTGGGCGAGTCGCCCCGAGCTGGTGGGATCCAGCTTCCCCGCCCGTGGGGACGGAGAAGCTGCTCCCCACCGGCCCTGGGGCCATCTTCAGGGCTTTCTTGAACCACAGCCGAAAACGTTTGGCCATGCTGGAAATGAGGGGAGCAAAGGGGAGCTTGGGGCGCAGCCTGATGAACGAAATCCAGGGGTTCCAGCTCCCCAGAGCGACTGCCCCCAGCCCCCAAATGGCCCCTTGCTTATCGGTTCGGTCTTGCACAGGCACTGCAAGGACCTGAGGGTATGTCTACACTACCCCGCTAGTTCGAACTAGGAGGGTAATGTAGGCATACCGCACTTGCAAATGAAGCCCGGGATTTGAATTTCCCGGGCTTCATTTGCATAAGCGGGGAGCCGCCATTTTTAAAACCCCGCTCGTTCGAACCCCGTGCAGCGCGGCTACACGGGGCACGAACTAGGTAGTTCGAACTAGGCTTCCTAGTTCAAACTACCGTTACTCCTCATTCCACGAGTCTCCTGCCCATCAACAGCCCCTTCTTGGCCAATCAGGGGAGAATCTAAGGTGTGGGGGGTGGAGCGTTCTCCCCAAAGACACCGGCATAGACTTGTTCCAGCCCCACCTCCCCAGTCCCCACAATGGGGGCTGCATCCCCCACCCCACGGCTCCTGCAAACCACCCCCCGTCCTTCAGCTAGTCTGTTGGGTCCCAAGCTGGGGGAGGCAGCAAGGGAAGGTCACAGAGGAGGCAAGAACAGAGCAGAAATGTGGGGGGATGGAGGAAAAGGGAAACCAACCAGGAGAAAGCCCCAGTGGCGCTAAGGACGCAGCCCAGGTGAGGAATCACCTTCTGGCCCTTGACCGAGGGCTGGGCCTGCCTGGAACCCAGCCGGCCCCGGGTGGGATCCAACCCCTGGGGGCTCTTACCTTCGTCACAAAGGTGTCGGGATGTGGAACTCACAGAACGCGAACGAACCGTGAGGAGGAGACGCACCAGAGCTAAAGCAACCGGGGGTCTCCAAAGTCCCCTGGGCCCGCCCCCCGCTTTTATCAGCCTGAGATGTGGGTCCCTCTGTGAGGTCATCACCTCCCCACCTGCCCTTTGCCTTATATGCTGAGGGCTGCCCAAAGCCCCTGTGAGGTCACCGCCCCCCCCTCACCCTGCCAGGCAAATGTCCTGCCTCTGGCCACCCCCCTGGGAAGTTTGAGCCATTACTAGGGGTCCCTCCCCCTCCCTCATAGGCTGCTCCCTGCCCTACACTGCAGGCTTCTTGCACGAGAGCTGTTTCACGCCGGAGTTCTTGCGCAAAAGGTCTCGTGCAAGAGTGCCTCCACCCTGCCATAGGCTTTTGCACAAGAGCGTCCATGGCAGTGTGAACGCTCTCTTGTGCAAGAAAGCTCTGATGGTCATTTTAGCCATAAAAGTGTCTTGCTCAAGAAGCCCCTGGTGCCCGTCCACGCTGCCTTCTTGCACAACAGCTCTTGCACAAAGGCGGCTTAGTCATCGTCGGGAGAGGAATAACTCCTGTGCAAGGAGCCCTGTTCTCTGATGCTTTACTGCAAATTTACTTCTGCAAGAACACACGTAGAGTGTAGACGCGCCACAAGTTTTTTCGCAAGAACACGCAAAAACAAGCCATGTGGATGTTTTCCTTTTAGGCAAAAGCCCCTTTTTGCACAAGATCGGTCGGCCTTTTTGCAGAAATAGGGATCTTGTGGGAAAAGGGGGTTTTTTGCACAAAAAGTAAACATCCACACGGCTTGGTTTTGCGCACAAACCCCGAGCACAAAAACGGATCGGCAGAAAATATGCAAATGACATTGCGTGTCATAGAGTCCCTCGTTAGCATATTTGTTGCCAAAAAAACTCGTTGTGTAGACGTAGCCTAGGAGAGAAGCGATCTCAGACACAAAGCCCTTCAGTAAGAGGGCATAGCCCTGGGGCGTGGTAGGAGACGTACGGCAGACATGGGAGGTCACTCTCCTAGCTATTTGGCACGGAGGAGGCCTCAGCTGGAGCACTGTGTCCAGATCTCAGGGCCATGCTTTAGGAGAGAGAGTCCAGAGGGGAACTATGAAAAGGGATTAGGGACGTTAGATATTCACTGAGTAGTCAATTAACCTCATGATTTCTTATCGGTTACTTGACTTTTCGATAGTCCCCAGGGGCCAGCTGTCTCAGTCCTGGCTCGCGCTGGGTGCGGGACCTACCCCCTCTGCGGCTCTGTATTTACAGTGTGTTAGGAGCCAGGCAGGCAGGCAGCCTCGCTCAGTTCCAGTTTGCACCAGGTCCAGAAGCTCAGACCCAGCCCCCAGGCAAGGGCTGCTGCCAGCTTGTGCTGCTGCCTCTGATACAGAGGCAGCAGTACGGAGTGCCAGGAGGGAACTGGTCTAAAAAGCACCTCCCCTTGCGACCTGGCTGCCTGTCATCCCACGCTGCTGCCTGCGTTTTTGGCGAGAGAGAGCCGCCTGTCTTGAGACACCGGTGGGGAGTCGGATTTTCAAAAGGCAGGTCTCTGTCCTTTGTGAGCCTTCCAAAGCGCTTCGGTGGGGGGAGGGGGCAGGAAGGCGGACGACACTCAGGAATTGTAGCACCCAAATCCACGGAGTGTTTCGCCAGCACCTCCTGCAACAGAGCCCAATCCCTGACAGGCTTTTAGGCAAGATAGATCATTTGAAAAAATGACAGACACAGGGTTTTCCGTCACCGCTCTCCCTTTCTTTTATTTCCCTGGGCTAACTGGCTTGTTCCTCTTTGGCTAAGGATGGAAGGGTATGTCTACACTACAATGTTAGTTCGAACTAACGGACGTTAGTTCGAACTAACATTCATAGCCGCTACACTAGCGCTCCGCTAGTTCGAATTTGAATCGAACTAGCGGAGCGCTTAGTTCGAACTAGGAAAACCTCATTTTACGAGGCTTAAGCCTAGTTCGAACTTACTAGTTCGAATTAAGGGCTGTGTAGCCCCTTAATTCGAATGAGTGGGAGGCTAGCCCTCCCCAAGTTTCCCTGGTGGCCACTCTGGCCAACACCAGGGAAACTCTATGCCCCCCTCCCGGCCCCGGACCCCTTAAAGGGGCACGGGCTGGCTACGGTGCCCGTGCCAGGTGCAAGCCTGCTAGCACCCAGCCAGCAGACCCTGCACCTGGCACGGCACAGAGCCACCCACCCGATGTCCCCCAGCCCACCCCCTCTTCCCGGGACCAGGCTGGCGGCTCCCGGAAGCTTGCCCGGGACCGCAAGAGGCGGGTACATTCCTGGGCTAGTGCGGACATCGTGGACCTCGTCCACGATCTCCGCACTAGGCACAGGAAAGTGGCCATCTAGGGCAGGAGAGCTGCCAGCCTGGCCACCCAGGAGCAGGTTTGCATGAAAATCAAGGGGGTCCACTGAGACCCTCGACCCTGAGCCCTGAGCTTACAATGGCCGTCCTGGGTCAGACCAAAGGTCCATCTAGCCCAGTAGCCTGTCTGCCGACAGCGGCCAACCCTAGGGACCGTGGAGGGGATGGACCAAAGACAGTGACCAAGCCATTTGTCTCGTGCCATCCCTCTCCAGCCTTGCACAAACTTTGGGCAGGGACACCACTCCTACCCCCTGGCTAAGACTACTCCATGGACCCAACCTCCATGACTTGATCTCCCTTCCCTTTAAACTCTGTTCTAGTTGTAGCCTTCACAGCCTCCTGCAGCAAGGAGTTCCACCGGTTAACTATTTGCTTTGTCAAGAAGAACAACTTTCTCTTACTAGTTTCAAGCCTGCTACCCAGTCCTTTCCTTTGGTGTCCTCTAGTCCTTCTTTAGGGGAACTCATGAAGAACTTTTCTGAATGCACCCTCTCCACCCAACCCCTGCTTTTAGAGACCTCTAGCCTGTCCCCCCTCCGTCTCCTCTTTTCTAAGCTGAACAGTCCCAGTCTCTGTAGCCTCTCTTCATCTGGGACCTGTTCCCAACCCCTTATCATGTTAGTTGCCCTCCCCTCTCCCAGCCTTAATCTTCCCCTCTCCCACCTCCTTTTCCCAGTCTCCCCCAGTTTTGTTCAATAAAGACAGAGTCAATGTTGGAAGAAACGTTATCTTTATTTTGTACATCAAGAAGAAGGGGGGCTAGGGAAGGGTAAGTGGAAGGAGGTGAGGGAGGAATGGGGTACGAGCCCCCGATGGGGAGGACTGGGCTGGCTCTGCAGGCTTCTGGGGGTGGAAGCTCTCCTGCAGCCCCCCGATTACCCCCTCTCCCCAGATGGCAGCCTGCGGCAAGTGCAGCCGGGCTGATGGCTGAGTGGTGTGATGTGCCCAGTGTGGGTACTCCGGGCACTCCAAGCCAGGACTGGTTTTCAAGCGGGGCACCCCTTAGAACTGTCTGTCCGGGGTGGGGGTCGGGACCCTTTAAGCGCAGCCCTCGGCTAGCCTGAGACTGCATCTCCACGCTCTAAGTCCTCCTCTGATGCCCTGCTGGCACTGCTTCCGGCCATCCTTAAGCCCTGTTCAGAGTCCACTCAATGTGGACTTGCTAGTTCGAATTAGCAAAACTAGTTTTTAGTTCTAGACGCGTTAGTTCGAATTAGCTTAGTTCGAACTAGCGCTGTAGTGTAGACATACCCGAAGAGAGGAGCCAGCAGGGGTAGAATGAATTTTGTACCAGGTCCTGGAAACAAGAGCATCTCCTCCAGATCACCCATCCACACCTGAACTGTTTAAAAGCTTGGCTGCCAATAAAGACACCTTAGCTCAGCAAATGCCAAGCCAGGCACCTGTGTTTGGAAACGAGGGGTGCACAGGGATGTGAGAACCAGGAAGGCTGATCTGTGAATTCACCCCCAACCGTCCCAGTACAAGACAGACGCTTGCGCCAACCAGCAGGGGTCACTGCTCCTCCGGTTTGGCTTGGACAAAGGTGCCCATCTGTTTGGTGTTGGCGTCTCGGAGCTGCGCCAGCTGCCTCTGGCCACGGCGGAGCAGATACTCGATGTGCATCACGTCGGCCCGGGGGATGCTGGCGTTCTTCCGGAACTCGGCCTGGATGCGAGGCAGGAATCCCGGCTTCTCCCGGCCGGTGCGCAGGAACTGCCTGTACAGGTTCAGGACGTGCTTCTGCAGCTTGCTATGCCGGGCCATGGTGCGCCTGGGGAGCCCTCCCAGGCCACGGGGGGGCCAGCGCCACGAGGCAGGGGCTGGAAGTGAACAGAGGCGGAGATGTTAGAGCAGCATCTCATTCCCAGACGCGCCTGTGCAGGCATTTCCATGCACTTTTCACCCCCACCTGCTAGGGTTACCAGATGGTTTAAAAAAAATACCGAACAGCAGGGGCCGGGGGGGGGGGGGGGCGGGACTGGCTGGAAGAGAGGGGGTGGGGGGGAACCGGCCGCCGGGAAGCAGGGCTGGCTGGGAGGGGGCTGGAGGGAGCGGGGCTGGCCGGGGGGCAACCAGCCGTCGGGAAGCGGGTCTAGTTGGGTTGAGGACCAAGAGGTGGGGGAACCGGCCGGCAGCGCTGCAGAGATGTACCAGAGCCTGGGTCGGATTCATCTTTGGTGGGCCCTGGCTCCTAGACCATAGACACACTCCCCCCCCCACCCCCCCGGAGGCCCTAGGGAAAATGGCACCCCGGCCCTGTGGACATGGTGCCCTCTCTGTTTCCCTTGGCCCTGTAGGCACTAAGCTCCACTCCTGCCGCCCAACTCCTACTAGGCCCGACGGATTTCTCTGTGGCCTCCGACCCAAAAAAGGATCCCCCCAGCCCTGCGTTAGGGGATACGAGGGAGTCTGGCTGGGACGTAAGTGCAAATAACTCTGCTCTTAGCAGCTCTGAACCGATGGGCTCTGCCCTGTGCCCCAACCAAGAACCCTAACATAAGAACGGCAGTACTGGGTAGCCTGTCTGCTGACAGTGGCCAGCACCAGGTGCCCCAAAGAGGGTTGACCAAAGACAATGATCAAGCGATTTGTCTCCTGCCATCCTTCTCCAGCCTTCCACAAACAGAGGCCAGGGACACTATTTCTATCTCCTGGCTAATGGCCTTTTATGGACCTAACCTCCATGAAATTATCTAGCTTCTCTTTAAATCCTGTTATAGTCCTAGCCTTCTGTGACGGACCGGCCGTGTCTGGGCACAGCTTAGGGCGTCCGCTCAGGGCGAATTGCTCAAATCCGGGGCTCTTTACAGTCCCCCTGACTGGCGACCTCTCCACACAGGCCACAAACCAGTCTCACAGAGCGCTTCAGCAGCCTGCCTGAAGCCTCCCGAGCAAAACCCCTCCGACACCCCAGCAATATCCGTGCCCCAGATGGCCCCGGGCCTATACACAGGTGGGGGGTCCTAGCACCCAATCCCACCTACCCCGAACAAGTCCTGTCCGGTTCCAAGAAACCAGCCACAGATCCCTGGTCAATTTACCCTCTGGATCTTACCCACAAATCACGCTGGGCCAATCCTTTAGAATCTAAAACTAAAGGTTTATTAACACAAGAAAGAAAAGCATGAGAGTAAGGTTATTAAAGTACAGTACGTTACATGCACCGAATCTCCCAGTTCTCGATGCAGGCTCTAGCAGAGGTGTTGCAGCTGCTGGTTTAAAAGTTCTTATTGCACATCCTACGATCAGGATGGGTTCACAGGTCTTCCGGGCTCTTCAATCCCTGCAGTGCTGCCTCTGGGATGAAGTGCTGAGCTGAGAACCAAAATGGCCTCGACCACATGGCCTCTTTATACTCCTTCCTGGCCTCTTCTGGTCTCAGCTGGTCACCTGGTCCTCAGCCTCTCTCTGCTGGCAGCTCTTGGGTCTCCGCCCTCCTGCTTTAGGTGTGTCTTTGGGCCATCAAGGGCCATTGTTCCACAGGGCTTTGCTACCCAGCCTGTCCATAGCCATGCTTAACCACATTCACAGAAATATTCAGCTTCCCCACAGATTACAGATTCCTACCTACACACATAGACATTATACACTCACATAAATAGCGTACATAAGATCAGCAAACAATTCAATCCCCATTCAATCCCCCCATACCAATTTCTGGGGCCAACACCCCCACCCAGGGGTGCAGCAGCGATCTGGCTGCTTCCCTCCAATTCAGCAACGTGACACCCCCAACGCAAAATTGATGCAGGAAGTGGTGCCAGTAACATCACTGAGGGCATCACATGGGTTCCCCCGCCCTGGACAAGGCGTCTGCCACAATGTTCTCCTTCCCCCTTATGTGGACTATGTCCATGTCGTATTCCTGCAGGGCCAGGCTCCAGCGCAGCAACCTGGAGTTGGTCCCCTTGGCCTTGTGCAACCAGACCAGAGGGGCATGGTCACTCAGCACAGTGAACCTCCTGTTGTACAGATAGGGTTTGAGCTGCTTGACAGCCCACACGATGGCATAACACTCCTTCTCAATCGTAGCGTAATTCTGCTCCGCAGGGGACAGCTTTTTGCTGAGGTACGCCACAGGGTGTCTCCTGTCCCCCGCCCCGTCCTGCATCAGCACTGCCCCCAACCCAATGTTAGAGGCATCGGTGCACAACCAAAAGTGCTTGTTGAAATCCGGGCTGGCCAGCACGGGTTCCTGGGCCAAGGCATTCTTTATGCTCTGGAACCCCTCCTCACAGGCCGCTGACCACACCACCCGGTCCGGCCTCTCCTTCTTGGTGAGGTCCGTGATCGGGGCTACAACCTCACTGAACCCCTTCACAAACCTCCTGTAGTAGTTGGCCAGGCCCACAAATGCCTGGACCTGCTTCTTTGTTTGGGGAACCAGCCAATTCTTAATGGCCTCCACCTTCAGGGGCTCGGGGCGCACCGCCCCACTGCCGACCCTGTGCCCCAGATAGGTCACTTCGGCAGCCCCCATCCTGCATTTGGACACCTTGACAGTCAGGTTGGCCTCCCCGAGTCGCCGCAGCACTGCCCCCACATGATTGAGGTGGTCCCGCCAGGAGTCACTGAAAATAGCCAGGTCGTCAATATAGGCCATGGCGAAACCCCCCAGCCCTTGCAGGATCTCGTTGATCAGCCTCATAAAGGTGGCCCCGGAATTCCGCATGCCGAAGGGCAGCACCTTGAACTCATACAGGCCAGACTCCACTATGAATGCAGATTTCTCCTGCGCATCCGCATCCAGGGGGATCTGCCAGTACCCCCTAGTCAGGTCCAGAGTACTTATAAACCTTGCCCCCCCCAGTGTATCTAACAGATCCTCTATCCTGGGGGTGGGGAAGGGGTCAGGCTGCGTGATAGCATTTAACTTCCTGTAGTCTACGCAAAACCTCATGGTCCTGTCCTTTTTAGGTACCATCACAATAGGGGATGCCCAGGGGCTCCGGGACCTGGTGATTATGCCCATGGCCAGCATGCTCTCCACCTCCTCCTGAATCTGCCTCTGCATCTCCCCCTTGGCCCTATAAGCTCTGCTGGGTGCTGGCCGGGGCCCTGTCGTGTGGATAGAATGTGATATCCTGTCTGTGAGCCCCGGCCTGTTGGAGAACGTTCGCCGGTGATGCTTCAGCAGTGCCAGCAACTCCTCCCTCTGCAGGGAGGTCAAACCCTCCCCCATCTCTATGCTCTCGAGGGGCGTCTCTTCCTGACTCTCCGCCACCATATCCACCAAAGGGATGGACATGGCTTCCTCCTCAGCACAACAGATCATGTTCACATTCACCCCCCTCTCCATGTACGCCTTCATCCGGTTCACGTGCACCGTTTGCACCCCACCCCGGCCACTGGCCTTCCTCACGTCATAGGTCACTTCGTTCACCCTCTCTACTACCTCATAGGGCCCGCCCCAAACATCCTGCATCTTATTCCTCCTCACCGGGTCCAGCACCAACACCAAGTCCCCTATTTCGAATGCCCTCTCCACGGCATCTCTGTCATACCAGGCCTTCTGGGCCCCTTGGCTGTCACTCAAATTCTCCCGAACCAACTCCATCATTTCCTTCAGCCTGTCCTTGAACTGTGTCACATACTCAGTCACCGGCTGCTCTGCCACTTCTACATTGCCCTCCCAGGCATCCCGGATCAAGTCCAGGGGCCCCCGGACCTGCCTCCCATAGAGCAGCTCGAAGGGAGCAAACCCCGTGGAGTCCTGGGCCACACTCCTGTAGGCATATAACAGGTAAGGCAGCAGCACATCCCAGTCGTTCTAGCGCCTGTCCACATACATCTTCAGCATGGACTTCAGAGTCCCATTGAACCTCTCTACTAGCCCATTCGTCTGTGGATGATAGGGGGCAGCCTTCAGGTGCTTGACCCCACACAATTCCCACAACTGCCTGAACACCACAGACATGAAATTCGACCCGCGGTCAGACAGGACCTCCCTGGGGAAACCCACCCTGCTGAACACAGTGAACAAGGCTGTTGCCACCGTCTCTGCCTCCACGTTGGACAGAGCCACGGCCTCTGGGTACCTCGTAGCAAAGTCTACCACTACCAGAATGTACTTCTTCCCATTCCTGGAGGGCCTCGGAAGCGGGCCCACAATATCCATTGACACTCGGGCAAAGGCTTCCCCAATAATGGGCAGAGGCTGCAGGGGCGCCTTGCGGGGCCCCCTGGATCCCTTCCGCTTCTGGCACAACTCGCAGCTTCGGCAATATTCCCTCACCGACCCGAACATGCGCGACCAGTAGAAGTTCTGCTCCAGCCTGTCACAAGTCTTGCCCACTCCCAGATGCCCTGCGAACGGACCGTCATGGGCCACCCTCAATAATTCCTCCCTGTACGCCTCCGGCACCACCAGCTGCCTGCGCGTCGCTGCCTGGGAACCCTTCTTCCCCAGGGGGGGCTCCCTGTATAGCAGCCCCTCTTGTATGAGAAATCTGCCCCTCTCCTCAGTAGCTGGGGTCTGGTTCTGGGCCTCCTCCCTGGCTCTCTCCAGGGACTCATCGCTCTGCTGGGCCTCCTGGAACTCCTGCTGTGTGCCCCTCAGCGCTGGAGCAGCATCCGCCCCCTCGGGCGCCCTCTCAACCTCCCCCGCCTGGGGCACACTCTGGGCCTGATCTCCCTCCGCCCCGCTGCTACCTGCCGGGGCATCGGCTTCACCCCCATATTCCTTCTGTGACCTGGTCACCACGTTAACCTGGCTGGGCATATCCGCTAGGTCGTTCCCCACCAAGACATCCGCGGGAATCAAGTCCCGGACAGCCACCAACACCTGCCCCCTGAAGTCCCCCCATTCAAGATGGACTCTAGCTACAGGCAGGCTCACCGAGTACTCCGACAAGGCCACTATGGTTATACTGTCCCCGGGCACCATGTCCTCCGGTCTCACCAGGTGCCCCTTGACTATTGTGATGTCCGAGCCAGTGTCTCGCCAGCCACTGCATCTAACTCCATTAACCTTCGCCTCCCCCATAAACTTCTCACTGCCCTTCCACGCCTCCGTCCTGACATACCGGGTGAGCTCACTGCCCCCCCTCACTCCTCCGCAGGTTACATTGTTAACATTAGCTACTGCATCACTCACATCTGGACTCAGGGCGGTGTCAGGGGCCTCGCTGGGGTCCAAGAGCCCAGCCTGCGTGCACACTGTAATTGAATTGGTGCTTATAGAACGGCTGGGAGCCCCCAGCCTGGGGCCGCTCCTTAGATCTGGACAGTCAGGCCTTATATGGCCAGATCGGCCACAGTGATAGCACTTGGCTTGCCTATCCCTGAGGGGGGCACCCCTGCTCTCGGGGCTCCTCCGCATCCCCTCGATGGATTCTGGGCCAGGTCTGCTCCTGAACCCCTCCCTCCGTTTAGATTGGGGGGATAGGAGCCGAGTCTTCCCCCCGGGTCTGTGCCCATCCCGCGCCCTGTTCTGGGTGTGGGCATCTGCAATCTCTGCAGCCCGTAGGACCGATTCGGGCTCTCGATCACACACAGCCGCCCTGACCTCGTCAGGCACCACATTCAGAAACTGCTCCAGGGTGACCAAATCCAGCAGTTTCTCATAATCCCCGTTTACTTTTGCCCCCATCACCCACCTTTTAACAAAGCCCATCAGCTTATGGGCACATTCCACATAAGAACAATCATTGGACATCCTAAAACTCCTGAACTTAACCCGGTGGGATTCAGGGGTAACCCTGAACCGCCTCAGTGCATAGTCTTTAAACCGCCCGTAGTCCAATGCTTCCTCCTCCCCCATGTCATTGAATACCTCCCTGGCCTTGCCAGTCAGTTTGGTCATCAGGACAGGCATGCGCTGCTCGTCTGGGATCCGGTTCACGTTGCAGATGCGCTCGAAGGTGGCCAAAAACTCCTCGATATCGTCATTATCGCTGTAGACGGGACAGATCCTCTCCCAGCTCTTGTTGGCAAGCGGGGCTGGGCTCGCAGGTTGCTGGACTCTTTGTTGTGCCTCCAGTATCTGGAGTTGGCGCCGCTGGGAACTCTCCTCCGCCGCCCTCTCCTCCATGCGCCGTGCGTGGTCCTGGGCACGTATCTCTGCCAGGGCCCTCTCGTGTTCTAGCTCCCTTTCTCTCGCTGCCTGCTGCCTCTTGATTTCCTCCGTAACCGCATCTGTAGCCTCGGGTGGGGGCTGCCCCTTGGCCCGCAGGTCGTCCTGCAGCAGCAAAATCGTCAGCTGCTGCTTAGTAGTCTTCTGTAGGAAGCCAATGCCCCTCTGTGAGCACAAATCCTTCAGAGCCTCTCTGCTCAGGCTCTCATATGGGCGCTGCTGACTCATTTCGGCTGCCCTTTAACCAACCGCACTCTCAGTACTAAAAATCAAATTTAGACAGCGTGGGGTCTTGATCCCAAAGCCCAATTGACCAAGATCTGTGGATCCTGCCGACTGCGCCACTGTGACGGACCGGGCTGTATCTGGGCACAGCTTAGGGCGTCCGCTCAGGGCGAATTGCTCAAATCCGGGGCTCTTTACAGTCCCCCTGACTGGCGACCTCTCCAAACAGGCCACAAACCAGTCCCACAGAGCGCTTCAGCAGCCTGCCTGAAGCCTCCCGAGCAAAACCCCTCCGACACCCCAGCAATATCCGTGCCCCAGATGGCCCCGGGCCTATACACAGGTGGGGGGTCCTAGCACCCAATCCCACCTACCCCGAACAAGTTCTGTCCGGTTCCAAAAAACCAGCCACAGATCCCTGGTCAATTTACCCTCTGGACCTTACCACAAATCACGCTGGGCCAATCCTTTAGAATCTATATCTAAAGGTTTATTATTACAAGAAAGAAAAGCCTGAGAGTAAGGTTACTAAAGTACAGTACGTTACATGCACCGAATCTCCCAGTTCTCGATGCAGGCGCTAGCAGAGATGTTGCAGCTGCTGGTTAAACGTCCTTATTGCACATCCTACGATCAGGATGGGTTCCCAGGTCTTCCGGGCTCTTCAATCCCTGCAGTGCTGCCTCTGGGATGAAGTGCTGAGCTGAGAACCAAAATGGCCTCGACCACATGGCCTCTTTATACTCCTTCCTGGCCTCTTCTGGTCTCAGCCGGTCACCTGGTCCTCAGCCTCTCTCTGCTGGCAGCTCTTGGGTCTCCGCCCTCCTGCTTTAGGTGTGTCTTTGGGCCATCAAGGGCCATTGTTCCACAGGGCTTTGCTACCCAGCCTGTCCATAGCCATGCTTAACCACATTCACAGAAATATTCAGCTTCCCCACAGATTACAGATTCCTACCTACACACATAGACATTATACATTCACATAAATAGCGTACATAAGATCAACAAACAATTCAATCCCCATTCAATCCCGCCATACCAATTTCTGGGGCCAACACCCCCACCCAGGGGTGCAGCAGCGATCTAGCTGCTTCCCTCCAATTCAGCAACGTGACACCCCCACACCTTAGATTCTCCCCTGATTGGCCAAGAAGGGGCTGTTGATGGGCAGGAGACTCGTGGAATGAGGAGTAACGGTAGTTTGAACTAGGAAGCCTAGTTCGAACTACCTAGTTCGTGCCCCGTGTAGCCGCGCTGCACAGGGTTCGAACGAGCGGGGTTTTAAAAATGGCGGCTCCCCGCTTATGCAAATGAAGCCCGGGAAATTCAAATCCCGGGCTTCATTTGCAAGTGCGGTATGCCTACATTACCCTCCTAGTTCGAACTAGCGGGGTAGTGTAGACATACCCTCAGGTCCTTGCAGTGCCTGTGCAAGACCGAACCGATAAGCAAGGGGCCATTTGGGGGCTGGGGGCAGTCGCTCTGGGGAGCTGGAACCCCTGGATTTCGTTCATCAGGCTGCGCCCCAAGCTCCCCTTTGCTCCCCTCATTTGCAGCATGGCCAAACGTTTTCGGCTGTGGTTCAAGAAAGCCCTGAAGATGGCCCCAGGGCCGGTGGGGAGCAGCTTCTCCGTCCCCGCAGGCGGGGAAGCTGGATCCCACCAGCTCGGGGCGACTCGCCAACCGGCCAGGCCCCCCCGGACCTAGCTCCAGAGGCGGCTGGACAGGCGGGACCCAGCCCAGCGGGGGAGCCGGGTAGGGTGGCTCCGGGGCCTCCTCTGTGGAGAGAAACACCTGCCCCGGGAGCCCAGCCCCCATTACCACCAGGGGGCATCGCCCTGCCCGGCCCCCGGGGACCTGCCAGTCTCCGGGAGCCCCCAGCCCGTCGCTCCCCGCACCAGCCCCTGCAGCTGTGGGTCCAGGTCCGTCAGCAGCAGCGCCTGGGCCTCCAGCTGCAGCCGGGCCACCTCGCGCAGCCGCTCAGACCCAGGTGAGGGGCCGTGAACACGCTGGGCCCAGGGGCTCACCCAGTACCCGGGGGGGGGGAGGGGCACCCCAGTGTCTGCCCCGCAGCCAGGGCAATGGATGGGGGGGGGGGCTGCTTGGCTCTCTTGTTCCTGGTGGGGGCTCTGCTGAGGGCGTTGGCAGATGTGAGGGTGGCAGGGGGATGGGTCCCTGCGAGGGGCGTGTGGGGCCCAACCTGCCCTGGGTCCCTGACATGGGGGCGCGTGACCCCTGCTGGCCGCTGGAGTCACCCTGGTCCCTTCCCTCCCGCACAGAGCCCCCCTGCGCCTCGGCGGAGCTCTGCCAGGAGCGGGTGGACTCCCGGGTGGAGGAAGGGGCCATCTATGACATCGAAGAGCAGCTCCACACCCGGGACACGGTAGGAACCTTCTCCACACGGGGGGGAGCCGAGATTGTCCGGCCCCTTCCCAGCACGTCCCCCCCTCCGGGAGGGGCTTGTCCCTGGGGATCCCACTGGGGCCCCTTCTCCTCCATGACCTGGGCCCCCCAAGCTGGGGGCTCTTGTCATGCACCAGCTGGGCCCCCACAAGCCTGAGGCAGCAGTTGGGGGGGAGTGCGGGTGCTTGGACAACCAGCAGCTCCCACCTCCACTCCTGGGAGGCCTGAGCCCTGCAGCTGTCCGTGGGGGGCAGGCAGGCCCCAGGCTCACAGACTCTCTCTGGGGCGCAGAGCCCAGCCGCCCTGCAGCGGTTCCTTCTGGCCGTCACCCCCGCCTGCCTCGCCGCCCTCCAAAGGGGCGAGGACACCCTGGCGCCGCGCTGCTGCAAGGACACCATGGTGGCCAGGATCGTTGTAAGCGAGTCGCGGCAGCCGGGAGGAGGGAAGGGGATACGTGGGGTGGACAGGGGTCTGCCTGGGCCATGGCGGCGGGTGGGGGTGCTGGAAACGGGATGGGTGGAGCCAGGAGGGCTGAAGGTGGACATGGGGAGGGTGGGTGGGGATGCTGGAGGAGGGAGGGACACAGAAATGGGGCAGGTGTGGGGTGCCGGACAGGAAGGGGGATTCGGGACAGGGAGGGGTCTCCCCGGGCCATGGGGGGCTGGAAGGGAGCCGAGCGGGCTGCTGGGGATGCGCCTGGGGAGCAGGGATGAGGAGGTTCAGAGGCTGGTCACCAGGGCAGGGAGGGGCAGGAGACAGCCTGGGGACAAGGATTGAGCTGGTCCCGGTTTGGGAGGGGGGTGCTGGGAGGGGCCCTGTGCCGGGCAGGGGGGCTACAGGGCAGCGGGAGGCAGTGGGGTTGGATCCTGCTGGGTGGGGGCGCTGGCCGTGTGAGCGTCTCTTGGGGGCCCAGCCTCACACGCCCCTTTGTCTCCTTGGGTCTCCCAGGAGATCATGGAGGACTCGCCCCCCCCGCTGGTCTTGGCCGACTGCCTCAACGCCGCCTGCAGCCTCAGGTACCGACCCCCCCGCCGACTCCCCCCAGAGCAGATCCCCTGGCCAGGGAGTGGGAAAGTCTCTGTCTCCTGCTGCTGAATTAACAGTCTCTGCCCCTCTCTCCTGCCAGCACCTTGCAGCCTCCCCAGCGGGCCCAGCTCCTGAGCCCCCTGCTGACGGCGGCCGTGGGACAGACTGTGTCTGGGGACTGGCAGCAGGAGCCCATCCACACTCAGGTACGTCCCTCCGGGCCCTGCTCCCGGGCTGGGCTGGAGCTCCAGAGAGGAGTGGGGGGGGGGGGGTGGCAGAGGGAGGGAAGAAGCTGCAGGTTTGGATCCTTCCCTCCAGGGTTCCCGTTGCTCTCCCGGGGGGCCCGTCCCTTCCACGCCCAGCCTGGGCTCCTCCCTGCTCTGCGAGGCGGCTCAGACCCTGCTCTAGGCTGGACCCCGGAGCCAGCGGGTGGCCTGGATTCCCCAACCCCCCTCTGACCCAGGGCTCCCCCTTGTCTTGCAGCAGTTCATCCGGGCCCTTCCCTACGACCTCCAGGCCCTACTGGCGAGCCTCCTCGCCGAGTCCCCAGACACCGCCCGGCTGCAGCTCATAATGGAGGTGAGCCCCGTGGGGGGGACGGGGCCATTGTCCCTGCTTCCTCGGGGGGGGGGGCCGAGAGAGGAGCAGTGTCAGTGGCTGGGGGGGGCACAGTCCGAGAGGAGCCCCAGGCTTTGCCCAGAACCGGCACCTCCCTATGGGTCCTGACCTGCCTCTTTCCCCCCCAGCACCTGAGCCCGTGGCTGGAGTCCCGCCTGCCCCAGGAGCGAGCCAGGGCCCTTGGCAGCACCACGGCCCTGCTGGGAGTCGCCACCACCCTCCCGGGGTTTGACGTAAGTGACCTCGGAGCCGGGGGGTCTGGGGCTGCAGGGCGCGGGGCTGGGAGCGTCCCCGGGAGGCAGAGGCAGGGCCGGGAATGGGCCGGGAATGGGCCGCGTTCTCCTTTCCCCGGGGAGGGGCGACCCTGGGCCCTTCAGGGGGGCTCTTGAGGGACTGGGCCTGGGGACTGGGGAGTGGCCGTCAGTGGATCCCCTTGTTCCACCCCCGGAGTGACCCTTCAGTCGGGGCCATTGCTCAGGGTTGTCTCCTCGCAAGGCCGGCCCCGCCCCGCCCCGGGAGGTGTCTCTGTCCCTCCCCCGAGCTCAGACCCGCCTCGGCGGCCGTTTGCATGGGACGTGCAGCCCCAGGATGCTGAGGGACCCCCCCTCTTCTCTCCCCTCAGAACTCCGCCGACTGGCCGAGGATGGGTCACCACGTGGCCCAGCTGGGCCTTTTTATTTCGGACCCATCCGAAGACGTCAGCCGGCTGGCCCGGGAGGGGGTGCACAGCCTGTATCGACTCCTCCTGCACCACAGGGGTAAGGAACCCAGCCGGGACCTGGGCCCCAGGGACACCCTGAGGGTGCCGGCGGCGGGGGGAGGGGACCCAGCCCTTTTCCCCCAGACTGGCCCAAGGGGGGATGCGTCCCTCTGTGTTCCCCTTCTGCCCCCTGTGCCCCTCCATTTGCCCAGGGATGCCTGCAGGGACCCGTGGGAGGGGAAGGGCTCAGACCTGCCAGCAGAATGACCCTGTTGTGTCTCTTGCAGGCCTCAACATCCACCAGGCAGAGGACCTGTGGTGCAGACACTACTACAAAGAAAGATGGGTCCTGGCTCACAGCAACAGCGTGAGGGTGGGAGAGGTAAGGACGCGCTGCCAGGGCAGGGCAGGGCTCGGGGGTGGGGCTGGCTGGGGCCCTCGTGGGGGTAGGAGGGTCTTGGGGGCAGGAGGAAGCTGTGACCTGGGGCAGGGGTTGGGGTGCCGGGTGAGGAGAGCGTCTGGGTGCAGGGTCTGGAAGGGAGTTTGGGGGAGGAGGAAGCTGTTTTAGCCCCAGGAGTTGGGGCCGGGCTCTGGGCCGTCAGCTGAAACCTCCTGTGCTCTTGATTCCAGGTCTTTGGGCAGCTCTTCACAGCAGAGCAGGAGAATTGCTTTTTGGACAAGGCTCTGCTCGCTGCCCGCTCCCCCCTGCGGCGCCCCAGCCAGGCCGGGCTGGTCCTGGCCCACGCCCTGCATGGGCAGGCCCATCAGCTCCTGGAATACATGGTGAGCAGCCGGAGCAGATCAGGAGAGTGGGGCAGGGCCAGGGTCTCCTTCCCATCCCCTCAGGGAGTCCCCCGCCCCTTTCCTCAGGCTGCCCCCACCCCACGTCCCTGCTGGCAGAATCCCTCCTGCCCCTGCGAGCGTCCCTGGGGGTGGGGGAGGCTCTGAACACAGAAACTGTCCTAGGAGGCGGGAGGGGGCCGAGGTGTCAGGAGCTCTGGGGGGGGGGGTCAGGAGCTCACCCTGCGGGCCTGACGGGGGGTGACCAGAGAGCAGGGGGGAGGAGGGTGGAAATGCTGGGGGGCCAGTTCCCCTGAGTCCCCAGGGATGAATGTGACGGATTCTGCTTCCCTTGCAGCAGGAAGACACCCAGTGAGAGCAGCAAGAGCTGAGGAGCCAGCAGCTGCGTCCCCCTCCCCCCAACCCTCCCAATTGTACAGAATTGTATTTACATTCTCATTAAACAATGTTTCAAAAAACATTTGGATCAGGCTTGGTCAATAATTTGTAATGGGGGGGCCATTTTGGCAACTGATCAAGGGCCACATTTCTACCGAGGGCTTTGGGGTCTGGGACGGGGTGGTTGGGTGCAGAAGGGAGCTTAGGGGTGGAGCCTGGGTGCAGGGGGGGGGTATGATCTGGGGCGGTGGATAGGGGTGCAGGGTCCAGGAGGGGGTATGGGCGCAGGAGAGGACTCTGGCCTGGGGGAGGGGCTCTAGAGGGGTGCAGGGTCAGGGAGGGAGCTGTGACCTGGGTGAAGGGGGAGCAGAAGGTTTGGGGGAGGGGGTGCGGGTGCCAGAGAGGAGTCTGGCCTGGGGGAGGGGTGTCGGGGGGGGTGCAGGGTCAGGGAGGGAGCTGTGACCTGGGTGAAGGGGGAGCAGAGGGTTTGGGGGAGGGGGTGCGGGTGCCAGAGAGGAGTCTGGCCTGGGGGAGGGGTGTCGGGGGGTGCAGGGTCAGGGAGGGAGCTGTGACCTGGGTGAAGGGGGAGCAGAGGGTTTGGGGGAGGGGGTGCGGGTGCCAGAGAGGAGTCTGGCCTGGGGGAGGGGTGTCGGGGGGTGCAGGGTCAGGGAGGGAGCTGTGATCTGAGGGAATGGGGGACGCAGGTTCAGGTGGTCGCCTGGGACAGGCAGTCGGGGAGGGGACGTGGGCGCCAGGGGCAGGCTCTGGCTGCGGAGGTGCCTACCTAGGCAGCTGCGTATGGGGGAGCCCGACTGTCACCTGAGGGGATGGGGGAGCTCAATTTTCAACTGTGGGGAATGGAGGAAATACTGTGGAGTGGAGGGAGCGAGATGGGGGGGGCTGAATTGTTCCCGGAGGGGAGATCTCCCTGGCTTGGGGGGGGGGGGGCGTTTCCAGCAAAGCCCTCACATAAGAGGGGGACAGACGGGGGGAGGGAGAGGACGGGGATGGGCAGGGCAGGTGGAAATGGGGAGGGGCAGGAGAAGGGAAGGGGGAGGAGATGGAGGAGAGCAGGGGATAGGAGTGGGGGCGGGGATGAGGAGCAGGACAGAGGCAGGGCAGTGGTGGTGATGGCTGAGCGATGAGAACAGCTCGCAGGGAGCTTAAAGCCAGCAGATGCTTTTCGGCAGAGTTGCCATTTGCCCTGGCGGCTTTGCCAGAATAGCTGTGCCAGCGGGGGGGGGGCTGGGGGGGCTTTTGCCACACACCCAAGCCAAGCCAGCTGTGGCGGCAAAGCCTTGTGATGTAACCTAAGCCCTTGGCAAGGTCGGGATCAACCTGCTCTGACAATTCCTCGGACCGGCGGGATGAGAAACAAGGATTGTGCAGGGAGATGGGGATGACTAGGAAGCGAATCCAGGTGTGGGGGGAATATCCTGGGTTGGAGGGTCAGTCGATACCCCCACCTGCCACTGTCTGCCGGGGCTCTGCCCGCAAGATGGAACCAACAGCTGAGTTTGCTTTTCTGCCCCGTCGTGGGCACAAAAGGCTCAGAGCAGCCTCCTGCTATCTTGGAGGAAAGGGGCCAAAGTTCAGGAAGCAGGTGCCAGGCTGGGCTGGAATCCGCGAGCTCCGCTTTTGCTTTGCCCTTCCTGGAAGCTGGGCTGCAGGTGAGTGGCGGTTTCATCTCTGCTCTTGGGGTGTTTCTTGTGGGTTCCGAGTGTGGATCTGAGAGGGGCTGCGCAGGGGCAGTGTCATGAACGTGCTGTAAGCGTTACAGCCCCTTCTGCGCAGGCTGGCTCCAGCCTCCCGTCTGTCTCCAAGCCCTGGGGGAGAGGCGGGAGGCCAGCAGCATGGCCTAGTGGAGGGGGCAGGGGGTTGGGTGTAAGAACTCCCGGGTTCTAATCTAATGCCACCTAGTGACTAAGGCACAGAGTTGTGTGTTAGACCCTTGCTCCGCAATTCTGCGCTCACTCTCGCGCTGGTGACCTTGGAGAGGCCTTTCAGGTCTCCCTTTCCCTGTCCATCAAAGGCAGGCAAGTGCGATGTAATGCCCTGGAGCAAGTGCTTTGGGACGTGTCGCACAAGTGTGCCTTGCTCACAAGCGTGTTAGCACAGCTGTGTAAAAGCGTGACAAGGGCTTTGAGATCGATGCCGAAGGCGTGTGAGGCTGTGGCTGGCCAAATGACAGGGAAATGAAAGGTCGGAGTTTGGACAGTTAGATTTTATGGTAATACACTGAGACGAAGCACTTTGGGCGTATATACGATAATGTCTTTCCAAGTGCGTTAGTTCAAGCCGTGTCCTAGGAGCCAAGAGGTGAGACAAACATGCTTGGTCCTGTCTCGGTGCAGGGGTGGACTAGATCAGTGCTTCTCGACCAGTGGTACGAGTCCCCTTAAAGGTACTCAAGAGATGTCTGGGGGACACGTCAACACAACTGAAATTTGGAGAAAACTGAATTTTAGTTTTCAGTTTGACAGCGCTTTATTCTTTTTGTACCTTTTACACCCAAAAATGCCATCGCCCGCCCGGCTACGATGCAGTTGTTTAAAGAAATGTGTTGCAACGGTAGAAAAAAATTGTGTGTGTCTGAAAACTGTAGGTACTGGGGGTACTTACACATTTTTTTTTAAAGGGGGTACATTATAAAAAAAGTTTGCGAAACACTGGACCTATCATGGTCCCTTCCACTCAGACTTTTCTATGATTCTGTGACAGGGCTGGGCGATAATTTTCAGAAGGGGGCCACTTAATGGATTTTGGTATGGGGTCATAGGCCGGCTCCACCCACAGAAGGGGCGGAGCCTGAGGCAGAAGGGGCGGTGTTGTGGACTAGCCCACCTTCAGAGTTCTCCGCGGCTGAGGCTTTCAATTAAAAGCACAGAAAAGAGCTCACAGCTTTGCCACTACTGGCAGCTGTGCAGCGTGGCTACAGCTTTTTAAAGGGCTCGTGGCTCCTGCCCCTGCTGTAACCATGAGCCGTGAATCATTTAAAATTGGATCCTGCTGCCTGAGTCCCCACTTAGAATTCGGCGGCATGGGCAGCAGGATCTAAACAGAAAGCGGCCAGATCACAGTGTTTGGTAGGTTGCATCTTACCCAGCCCTGTTCTCTGAGCTGGTTTCGAAACCTCCGTGTCCTCCTTATGGTCTGACAGCTGCAGATTTACTGCCTGTCTCTCCTCTTGTGGCCCAGCCTAGCTGCAGCTAATGGACTAACTCAGGTTAGCATCACCTGCCCTGTCTTGGTGACTCTTCACAGCTGAACGGCCTATAAGGCACCGTGCTGGTCTTCTGATCTCTTGGTGACTCCTCTGCCTTCTGTTTATTTCTTTCTCCCTAGCTGGCCGATCAAGTCAAGCCCTGTCAGTGCGTGAAGGCCCCAGGCATTACGAGTGCGATGGTCTCCCATGCCCAAGGTAATCGGCTGGCTAGTAATGGATGGACTGCTTGGTTATCAGGTTAGGCTGCACAAGCCAGGTCTATGGGACCCTATGGCCAGCTGGCACCTGGTTCACAGCTGTACTAATCTGAAAATGGCTGGAAGACACCACCATCATTAGGCTCCAGAGTCAACAGCACTTGCTCCTCTTGGAGCTACTTGTCCGTGGCAGGCAGCACAGCTTAGCAGCTCATTGGGACGTCTCCTTTCTGTTGTGAGATCTGGGCACTTTAGAATGGCTGTAGCTATTGAAAGCAAAGGTGCACAGCTATAGGCATGGGGGTTTCCAGCTTTATTCACCTAGGTGGCTGATTCCAGGAAGCAAGGGTGTGTGTGTTTGGGGGGGGGGGGGGGGGGGAATCCTGTACAGAGGGTTCCCTGGCCCCTCTGCTTCCATGGCTGTGCAACTGCCACCAGGTGGATTAGAACCTGGGACTTTTGGAGCTTAGGGCAGGAGCTGCTATAGCTTGAGTTATAAGTCAGTTGCCTCTCAGCATAGGCTGAAGAGCTCCCTTGTAATAATTGCTTGCTGGAAGTGGTCTCAGTGCCACTCCATAGGATAGTGACCCACATCAGGTGGGTGGGTTACAGCTGCAGGCCTGCTCCCAGCATGCGGATCTGCTCTCTGGGCGGCGTCTATAACTCTGTGGCTGCAGCCCTGCTCCCAGCATGCGGATCTGCTCTCTGGGCGGCGTCTACAACTCTGTGGCTGCAGCCCTGCCCCCAGGACTGGATCTGCTCTCTGCCCATTGGTGTGCGCAGCACATTTCATTAGGGTGTGCACCCAAAGAATGTTTTTAAATGTACTCTTTGACCCCCATTAGCCACGCCTCTAGAGGTAACACTTTCAGGGCAATATGGACACATGACCAGAAATAAAAGGTGTCATGTGACCTCCCCCCCCCCCCAAGGACTTTTCCCACCATCCACTTACCAATAGGGATTAGTTTGGCCCTCACCAAACCCCCCTCATGCAACGATCCTGCAATTGCATTAACCCAATGTGTGTGACATTAACTTGGGGGGTGGGGAGGCTGGGGGAAGTGTTCCCTCTAACAGTTTCCTCCCATGAGCACAATACATTTTGTGTTGTGCACCAGTACTGAGTGTGGCTTGTTTGGATGTGCCATGGTGGCACCCAAGTTATTCATAAATATCTTATGAACCACTTACCTTTCCCCTCTGCTGCCCTGTCTCCTTCCCTTCCTCCATCAGCTCCCCTGGTGCCTACTGCCCCCCCAACCCCTCACCCACCTCTGCTGTCCTGACTCCTGCCCTTCTCACTGCCCTCGGCCTTCCCGAGACCTGCCCCCTCCAGCAGCCTTTCTCTCTCCCCCTGTGCCCACTCCTCCAGTAGCCCCACTCTGACCATGTGAGCTACCCCTCCTCATCCCCTCTTCTAACACCTCCCTCTACACACCTGTCCTGCCTCTCTCCTCTGCTGCTGGTCCCTCCCCTGCAGGTGTCTGCCCTTCTGCTTCACCCCCCGGACTCCCTGGCACCTGCACCTTCCCTTACCCTTGCACCCTCTTGGTGCCTCCCCCTTCCCTCACTGCCCCTACCCACTTTGCCCACTCCCTCACCACCCTCTGCCCCCGTTCCCCTCATGCCCCTGTGCCTTTACACGTGCCTTGCTCCATCTCCGCCTTCCTCATGCCCACCCCTTCTTTCAAGCCTTCTCCCAGCACCTCCCCTTCTCCCCTCTAGCCCCCAAAGCCCTTCCCCTCTCCTCTCCTAGCATCATCCTGTCCCCCCCCCCCTCACTGACACCTCCCCTCCTGTCCTTTTCCTCATTGTCTCCACTTGGCCCCCTGGCATTTGTCTGTCTCCTACACCCTGTCCCTTAGTGACTTCCCCTTTCATCTCCTGACCTGCCACAAACCCCCACCCCGCAGACTCAGGTTCCCAAAGTTCCGGCAGTCCCCATCACTTGGTGCCTGCGCTGGGTCTGACTCGTAGGGTTGCGAGGTAGACCCTCCCCCCAAAAAACGGACACACTTGATCCTGGGCAGGGGGGAGGGAGGAAGATGGACTGGCTGGGGGGGGGGGGGCAGGAACTGGCTGGAAGGAAGAGGGGATGGGAAGCAGCTTTGGGGGGGAAGGGCCAGATCCTGACCCTGGCCCCCCCTTCTCCCTCCCCGAGGCCAGTCATGCTGCCCCTGACCCCCCCTTCCTCCCTGAGGCCAGTCGCACTGCCCCCGATCCTGACCCCGGCCTCCCCTTCTCCCTCCCCAAGGCCAGTCATGCTGCCTCTGACCCCCTTCCTCCCTGAGGCCAGTCGCACTGCCCCCGATCCTGACCCCGGCCTCCCCTTCTCCCTCCCCGAGGCCAGCCCTGCTCCCCAGCTCAGTGCGGGCCCCTGCTCTCTCCTTAGCTCAGTCCCACTCTGCCGACCCTGGCTCCCTCCTGGCTCCCTGCTCTGCCAGTCAGGCTGAACTGGGACTTTAGCCTCTCCCCGTTGTTCCTGGGGACTGTCAGTCTCAGGATCTTGATCTCTCATTTCCCCTGCCTTTCACTGAGTTTCAGTAAGGAGCTAGCGGCAATAATGCCTCTACTTTTTCCCCCACTCCTGTGCGGAATACATTTTGTTATGTGCACCAAGGCATGCACAGATGTGCACTGTTACGTCACGTGGAGTTTCACAGCATGGGAAGAAATCAGTGGAAATACAGAGAGCTTGAGTAGTTGCCACATCTGGCGTATTGTGTCCAGTTCTGGGGCCCCCACTATAGAAAGGATGTGGACGCATTGGAGAGGGTCCAGCGGAGGGCGACCAAAATGATTAGGGGGCTGGAGCGCATGACCTATGAGGAGAGACTGAGGGATTTGGGTTTGTTTAGTCTGCAGAAGAGAAGAGCGAGGGGGGTTTGATAGCAGCCTTCAACTTCCTGAAGGGAGGTTCCAAAGAGGATGGAGAGAGGCTGTTCACAGTAGTGACGGATGGCAGAACAAGGAGAAATGGTCTCAAGTTACAATGGGGAAGGTCTAGGTTGGATATTAGGAAAAACTATTTCACTAGGAGGGTAGGGAAACACTGAGATGGGTTCCCTAGGGAGGTGGTGGAATCTGCATCCCTAGAGGTTTTTAAGTCTTGGCTTGACAAAGCCCTGGATGGGTTGATTTAGTTGGGATAGGTCCTGCCTTGGGCAGGGGCTGGACTTGATGACTCCTGAGGTCTCTTCCAGCTCTGTGGTTCTATGATTCTAAGTAATGTTTCACCAAGTGTATTTGTTTTGTTAATAGACGTCACATTTTTAAAACCATGATCTGATTCCTGCATCCTAGAGGGCGGAAGGTTCTGTATGCACGTGCCTAAGACAGCAAGCCATACTTCTAGGAGAAATTACAGGTTTTCAAGCTCTCTCTGGAGGGAGTGTCAAGGACAAGGAAGGTACCCCACAGGAGGGAATTCTGAAATGCGCCTGTCTGGTTCTCAAAGGGGTTTGTGCATTTGGATGATGGCAGCAACACCAACGCAAGCCTCCAGTGGCAGGGTATTTTAAAGTCTCTTGTGGGCCCCCACCTTCTGCACTTGGAGTGCCAGAGTGGGAAACAGCCTTGACATGACCCCTCTCCAATTTATCAACATCCATCTGGAATTCTGGTCACCAGAGCTGGGCACAGAACTCCAGCAGCAGAAGTTCAAGTGCCGAATAAAGAGGCTAAGTCGGTTCCCCACTCTGGCACTTGGAGTGCAGAAGGTGTGGGCCCAAAAGAGACCTTAAAATACCGTGTCTCTATGGGCTTCTGCTTCAAAACTCCCCAAGGTCACAGATTCCCTGAGCTTAGGAGGGTTGCTGCCTCTACCCAAGTGGAAAAAAATCTTTTTCTTCTTGAACGCAGGAAGAAGTCACTTGGGAACGTATTCCCAAACTCTTTTACACAAGAGCCAAAAGAAATCTGATGAGGTTCAACAAGGACAAGTGCAGAGTCCTGCACTTGGGACAGAAGAATCCCAAGCATTGTTACAGGCCTGGGACCAACCAGCTAAGTAGTAGTTCTGCAGAAAAGGACCTGGGGGTTACAGTGGATGAGAAGCTGGATATGAGTCAACAGTGTGCCCTTGTAGCCAAGAAGGCTAATGGCATATTAGGTTGCATTAGGAGGAGCATTGCCAGCAGATCCAGAGATGTCATTATTCCCTTTTATTTAGCACTTGGAAAGAAAAAAAGAAAAATGAAAACAAACTGTAATTTCTGATAGCTGTCCTCTTAGTCTTAGGCAGGTATACACAGACCTCCTATTACTTTCCAGGATACAAAATCAGATCATAGCCTTAAAATAGGTGATTATATTAAGAAAACAAAAAGGTATTCATTTGTAAAGCTGACTTGGCTGCTAGGAGTTATAGCGCAACTGAGAAAAGAACAGATTAAAACACAGACAATTGCATCCCTGGGATTCAGTTTAAAGTTATAGTGGGGAGAGGAGGGGATATGGATTTAGCACAGAGGAGTTTAACCAAACAACAAAACAAAAAAATAACCTGATCGCATCTAAATAAACATTCTCTATCTACTCAAGTATCCACACTTCCAAGGTCCAGTCCAATTCTAGGCCCAGGTATTCTTTTTTTTAGGCATGATGTCCCTGCCCAGTTCAATTCATCCCCCCCCCTCATCCCCTTCCGCAGCTCCAGGATTAAACTCACAAAGAAAAACAGCAGACAGATTCCCTTTTAATGCAGATCTGAACTCTTTCTTCTCACTGGTGCTCCTGGCTCCCTGCCAACACTTTCTAGCTAGCTAGGTTTAACCCTTTAGTCACTGAATACTGGGATGTTCAGAAAAGAACAGTGGGCCTCCCATCCATCACAGAAGCGAGACAGCCTCTTTACTCCTGCTCAAGCATTTCCTGTTTATACATCCCAGAATTACAATAGCTTTTTAAGCCCCAACGCCACAATGGGAGCTCATGTTCTGCTGATTACCCACCATGACCTCTACATTTCTTTTCCCCGCCCTGCAAGTCTGGCCCACAGAACCATGGGAAGTGGCATAGGCTAGCCTGGGCCAGGGCAAAGGAACACGTGGGCCTTTCTCTTCTCCATCTCTCCCTCTGCATTGCACAGCAGGGCGCAGGAGTGCCAGGGGGCTCTGTGGACGCTGTTTGGCTTAATGCCAGCGAAAGCAGGGTCTACAGGAGTACTTACGGGCTCCTAGTGTTAAGAGCTGTGATGTGGTTGCCTCAGCAGCGTGGCTCAGTGCTTCTGTTCTTGGAGCTCTGGTGTGATCAGTGATCAGTGCAGGTAACGCAGCCTGCTCCTGCTGCAGATCTCGCTGTTATGCACAAAGACCGACCACAGGCACCGTCTGGTGACAGGGGCACTTGGCCAGGTTTATAGCCGTGTAGTCACAGATCTAGTGCCCTGGATTTGCGGTTACGCGTGCACCAACTCAAGTGCTCCAGGATGAGGAGCAATTCAGTCAGTAAGTCTCTGTTGTCCCTTCGGCCATGCAAAGGGGGTAAGGCCAGGCACCCCAATATTTATAGCCTAAAATAAACTTGTCTGGTTTCGGACATTTGTTTGCTCCCTCCCCTTGTACCTAGTACCTTGAACCGAAAAATATTAGAGGAGACACTGTTGAGCATCCACTGCGGATGCGCTCGGTGAGGCTAATCTTCGTGTTTTACCTCATCCCCGTTGCAGGGTTCCAGACCAAGGAGGATATCTACTGCCTCGCTTTAGCAAAGGCCCTGTACACTGTGCCCACGCCAGTGACTGCTGGGTTTTATGCACCATGGGGACATTGCAAAAACCTGCTCTTACACAAAATCAAGGGTGAGTACTGCCCCGGGGAACGTAAGACGGGGAAGGAACCTTGTGGGGATGGGGATTAGTGGATGACAACCATCTCCAAAGAGCCAGAGCCACCCGTACTCATTTGCCGATTATGCAATCGCATAGGGGACCTGAAAATTTGGAGCAGCACTGGGTTTTCATGTCCACTCCACCCACCTGCCTCTTCCTATCCATGGTCTGTGGCTCTGCTTCCTCCAGCAGCAGAAGTTCTAGAAGATCTAGTTAATTTACAAGTGACAAAGTCTGCTCGAGCTACTGGCAGAACATCAACGACATGGTAATGAAGCCATTTAACAGGCATTTGCCAACCTCTGCTAAATGTTTGCTGAATTTACTGTGAGAGTCGACAGGACCTTAGTTTAAAATGTGTTTGTTTATTAGTGTGTGGATGAGGATTATAAAATCACATCGCTAAAAATTCAACATCCATCTGGGCTGCTGTTGGGCAGATGGGCACCAGTTTAATAGTACGGCGTAGGATCCCATCAATCCTAAGGATGGCTTTGCCAAGAGCTACCCATTCTTGATTGCTTCCCAGAAGGGAGGGATTGTGAAGCTGGAAGACCCTTCAGGAGGAGAGATTTAAGGCACTGCCAGGTACCTAACATATCTTCCTCTTTTATCTCAGAGAACATGGAAAACGAATCGAAGAAGAAAGACCAGGAGGAATTTCAGCGGACGCAGAAGATGCAGCGTGACAACACTGGCCGGGATCTACTCAAGCTCCTGTTACTCATGATCTTCTACCGGCCGGTCCTGACGGAGCAGCAGAAGTGGAGAAGGAACGTGAAACACGTCTTCATCCATTTCAGCGCCTGGGAGTACGCGGGCTGCGACCAGCTCTGGGCAGGCCTCATTACCACACTGTGCGACGGCATCGAAAGCCACTTTGGTCTCCTACCCATGAGCATTTACAGGACCATAGACAGGAAATGTAGCATCATCGAAAGACCAGGGGATCAGGAATGGGTTAGCAAGAAGTTCCTCTTCCTCCCGCTGTGGGTGGCTGTGATCCTTTTGATCATGGTAGCTATTGGGGTGGGTGGTCTCCTCCTAGTGTTTGGGATCCCCATCGGGGATGCCTCAGGAGACGCCATAGCTGTCGTGGAAGGCATTGGGGTGACGGCTGTCAGCGTCTCTGCAGCAGCTGCCATACGGCTCACTATCACAGTGGTATGAAACATTATCGTCACCCAGAAGAGCCAGCTGGAGAGACAGATGAACCAGACGGCTCTCAGCGCACAGCTGGGCTTCATGAGCTGCATGAAAAGCGAAGTCAGGACAATCACTGGGTTCCTGCAGTACATGGAGATCTTCCAGCGGCGGAAGCTGCGGGTGGTGCTGGAGATCACCCACTTGGATACATGCAGCCCTGACAAGGTGGTGGGCGTCCTTGATGCCATGAACATCCTCCTCTCAGACGATGACGCCCCTTTCATCTCCATCCTGGCTGTTGACTCCAGCATCATTGTCGACTGCGTGGAAAGCTCCAAGTATATGAGAGGTATGGCCAACAACGGCTACGAGTTCTTAAACCGCATCGTCACCCTGCCCTTCTCTGTCCCTCGGATGGACTGCGACACCAAGCGGAGGCTGATCAGGAATATCATCGCGCGCAAGGAGCAGCTAGAGGCAGAGGTCGGCTTCCGGCAGGATGGCAAGATGGAAGCCAGCTCTGACTTCTGTGACGTAGTGGGGGTACCTGGCTGGTTTCTATGCTGCTGGCTCTGGGGGAACCCCCACTGGCTGTCGTGGGGACCACGACCCAGCAAAACAGGATGAGTCACTATGCAAACCAGTGGCCAGACACCCCCCATGGAGAGGAACAAAGGAAGGTGGAATGCTGCCTTGGCTGGGGGGCAGGGCTGGAAGTGAGTGAGTTGGTTGCTGGCTGTCGGAGGGCATGGAGGAGAGCCTAGGGGAAGGGGCTGGAGTTTAGGGGCCCAGTCTCCCCCATCTCAAGGGGGCCTGAGGCATCCTAGCCCAGTTCCTGTGACCAGACTACATCTGTGCTGCGCTGTGCTGGAGGAGCAATAAACCACCCTCAATTCCACTGGCTGGTGCAGTCTGTTTGTGCCATTTCGGGGTGCAGGAGACGGGGAACCCCCAACGCGCCGTCACACTGGTGTCAGAAGTGGGATGCACTGCACCCCGTGGATGGAGCTTCCAGCGGCAAGCGACAAGGCGCAGTAGAAGCAAGAGCCCTGGAGCCAGGCGTGCTGGAGACAGAGCGAAGCGGTTCCTGGGAATCGTGGGGCGCTGCAGCACTAGACTGGTGAGTCTGCACCGAGGGGCCCAGCGGGCAGATGGCCTACGCCCGACTCTTGAAGGCAGAGCTGGTGGGGCTGTGCAGAGAGAGGGGCTTGCCTGTGCAGAAAGCAACCAAGGCCCAGCTGATTGCCCAGCTGGAAGATAATGACCAGCCACAGGGCCAGGATCTTGTCCCCAGGGGAAGCAGCCAGACCCCCCCTGAGAGTGTGTCAGGCTCAGAGAGGGGGAGGAGCGCTGGAACCCAACGGAGAGATGAGACAGCATCTCCCGGGAGGCCTGCAAGCCGTAGCCCATCTAGGGCAGGGGACAGCCCAGCGGAGCTGCGGCGCCTGGAGATCCAGCTGCGGATCAGGGAATTGGAAGTAGAGGACCGAGAGAAGGACCGCCAGGACCGAGAGAAGGAGCGCCAAGATCGAGAGAGGGAGCGCCAAGATCGAGAGAGGCAGCGGCAGCATGAGCTGGCCATGGCAGAGCGGAGAACCGGCGGGGCACCGGCTGCGCCAAGTGCGGATGGGCCCCAGGGTCCCAGGACTGCCAGACGCTTGGAGAGGCCCGTGGTGGCCCAATTGAAGGACATGGGTGACATAGACGGGTTCCTCAGTACCTTTGAGAGGGCCTGTGGACTGCAACGGGTTCCCCCAGCTGACTGGCTGCAGGAGCTCATCCCCGCACTGAGCCAGGAGGCGGCCGGAGTGCTCAGTCAGCTGGAGGACCTACAGCCAGGGGATTACAACCGAGTCAAGGAGGCCCTGCTGCACAAGTTCGGGCTGACCCCCGAGATGTACAGGAAGAAGTTCCGGGGGGTACAGAAAGGGCCACGGGAGACCTATGTGGACCTGGCCTCCCGCCTGGCGCAATACTGCCGCAAGTGGGTGTCTGGAGTCGGAGCCCAGACCGCAGAGGAGCTGCTCAAGCTGGTCATGATGGAGCAGTTCTATGAAGCGTGCCCACCCAAACTGAGGCTGTGGCTCAAGGACCGGAGACCAGAGAACCCCCAGGAGGCCGGGAGACTGGCGGATGAGTTCACGGAGAGCCGGTCCGGGTGTGAACGGGAGTCCCGGAGAGAGAGGGAACCGCGCAGAGACCGGATCTCGGCTGAGCGACGGAGGGAGTCAACTACGGGGCGAGACCAAGGAACAGGTCGTCTGCGCCCCAGAGAACCAGCCAGGGCCGGGACAGAGACAGCCCAAAGCCTAACTTGCCATCGCTGTGGGCAAAAAGGCCACAAGAGGGCTCAGTGCACCAGGTCCCAGGACCGGGGACTTTCCAGGGTTAACTGGCTGGGGCGGGAGGAAGGGCAGGCTGCCCCAGAGGCAGGGGCTGGCAGGCAAACCTCAGCTCAGAGAGAGGGGAAGGATGCTCAGTGCACCTCCCCTGGGAGGTCTGATTCTCAGGAGGCGGATTTCTCCGTGTACCGGGTGGGGGCAGGACGGCCCCTGCGGAGCGAGTGCCTCATACCCCTGGAGGTGGGTGGTAGGAAGGTGACGGGCTTCTGGGACACGGGGGCGGAGGTGACTCTGGCCCGATCCGACATAGTGGCCCCGGAGCGGATACTACCCCACGCGCAGCTGACCCTGAAGGGCATAGACGGGTCCCCGTTTAAGGTGCCTGTAGCCCGGGTGCATCTGAAATGGGGGGCGAAGGAAGGCCTCAAGGAAGTGGGGGTGCACCCGCACTTGCCCACCGAGGTGCTGATGGGGAATGACCTAGAGGAGTGGCCCCATGAATCCCAGCGGGCTCTAGTCACTACCTGGAGCCAGAGCCAGCGGGGGGCTGACAACGTGGGTCCATGGAAGGACTCCTGGCAGCATCCTCAGGGTCCCATCCCAGTGGACACGGGGTCCAGCCAGGCTGGGACTCCGGACCTAGGCAGAGGTGGGGGACAGGCCCCGATCCCTGCCTCAGCAGCTGAATTCCAGGCTGAGGTGCAGGCAGACCCCTCCTTGCAGAGGCTGAGGGACCAGGCTGGCCTCCATGCAGCTCAGCCCCGGGGGAGAGGTGGCCAGGAGAGATTCCTGCGGGAGCGTGGGCTCCTGTTCCGTGAGTGGCTCCCCCCCAGGAAGGCGAGGGCATGGAGGGTAGAGCGGCAGCTGGTCGTCCCCCGAAAGTATCGCCTCAAGCTGCTGTATTTGGCCCACGATTCCCCCGTTGGGGGCCACCGGGGGATCCGGAGCACCCGGCTGAGGCTGCTCCAGCACTTCTATTGGCCGGGAATCTTTACAGCCGTGCAGCGGTACTGCCGGTCCTGTGACTCCTGCCAGAGGGGCGGGAAGGCCCAAGACAGGAGGAAAGCGGCTTGGGGGTCTCTACCCCAGATAGACCCTCTGGGCTTGCTGAGAGAGTTATTGGAGGGGAAGTCCTCCCTGGATGGAGCGTCGGGGGTGGAAGCCGCCCTGGCTGTCCAGAGAAGGCTCGCTGGGCTCATGGCCCCGGCCCGAGAGACCCTGGCCAGAGATCAAGGCCAGTGGAAGGGTGGGTGTGACCCCCGAGGACAGGCCTGTGCCAGTCGCCCTGGAGCGGGGCGGCGAGTGGACAGAGGGAAGCCAATTCATGTGGGGCCTCGCCACGGCCGGCCCGAGTCAAGGGGAGCACCCATGTCCCCAGGGCGGGTTCCCACGCAGAGGACCCGAACTTCCCTAGGTCACGAGCAGAGTGACCCTGCTCAGTTCGCTCTCGGAGGGGGGAGAACTGTGACGTAGTGGGGGTACCTGGCTGGTTTCTATGCTGCTGGCTCTGGGGGAACCCCCACTGGCTGTCGTGGGGACCACGACCCAGCAAAACAGGATGAGTCACTATGCAAACCAGTGGCCAGACACCCCCCATGGAGAGGAACAAAGGAAGGTGGAATGCTGCCTTGGCTGGGGGGCAGGGCTGGAAGTGAGTGAGTTGGTTGCTGGCTGTCGGAGGGCATGGAGGAGAGCCTAGGGGAAGGGGCTGGAGTTTAGGGGCCCAGTCTCCCCCATCTCAAGGGGGCCTGAGGCATCCTAGCCCAGTTCCTGTGACCAGACTACATCTGTGCTGCGCTGTGCTGGAGGAGCAATAAACCACCCTCAATTCCACTGGCTGGTGCAGTCTGTTTGTGCCATTTCGGGGTGCAGGAGACGGGGAACCCCCAACGCGCCGTCACACTTCCTCAACATCTCTCGCTACCATTCGGCCAACCACGATGCCCAGAATCCAGTTGCAGAGGACAGCCAGATACCTCTCATGGTTGGAACCCCAGCGCTGGGAACCGGCAGCTGCGGGAAAGGTATCCGAGCCAAAGACCTCATTCAAGATGCTTTCGACTACCTCCTGGATGACGCCTTGAAGGAATTCATGACAGACAACGTGGTGCAGATGCGGCGCATCGTGAACACCGTCACCATCACCATCAGGCTGCTGGCGAGTAACATCCCCAAGGATGAAGTGTGTCCGAAGAAGGTGGTGGAATGGGTGCTCCTTGCCAACCAGTGGCCGTGCCGTCTGAGCTGGCTCTTGCAGTGCATCGAGGATGAGGAGCAGAGGAGCCGAATGGGCAGCTGCCATGGAAGCCCGCTCCGCCCCGACATGTCTCTGTGGGAGGTCTACGAGAAGTACATGGAAGAGCTGGACATGCTGAAAGGCCAGATGGAAAAGCTGCTGGAACTGGACCAGGATCCCGAGCTGTTCCACACTTTCCTGTGCGGCAGGTTTCGGGTGGAGGAGGCCCTCTTCTACCTCCCCTTCACGGTCAATTTGGACCCATCCCTGAAAAGACAGATGGAGCTGCAACGTGGCAGCCACAGACTGAAACGGACAAAGAAATTCGACAAGCTCAGCACCTGCACTCTGCTGGGTATGACGGTGGAGGATGTCTGCCGAGAGGTGGGTCACCCTTGGGTTTCCTTCCTTCGAGCAGGGCCAGCTGTCGATAGAATGTCCATGCCTCTTCATCGCAAGAAGCATGTCATTCATGTGACAGCAGCTGCCCACAGATGATGGCTACAGGCAGAGCCATCTTTGCAAATCGTGGGGCCCTGAATAATTGAGGGCCCTTCTGCAGGATTGCCTGGGCCTTTTCCCCTCATGCAGCTTCTGCTGGAGGTCTGGTCGTTCCTACTACCTCCCTACCCCAAGCAGGGCTCAGGAACTAGAGCAGAGTTGCAGATCCTCTCTGCTTGCTAGCTTGCTGCTGCTGCTGATTTGAACCCTGTAGCAGATTTGAACCTAGGCCCTCTAGGAGTGTGTCTAAACTACATGGCTCTGTCGATGGAGCCATGTAGATGAGGCAGAGGGAAATGAAGCCGCGATTTAAATAATCGTGGCTTCATTTAAATTTAAATGGCTGCCGCGCTCTGCCGACCAGCTGATGATCAGCTGTTTGTCGGCAGATCGGGGCAGTCTGGACGCTTCCCCGTCGACGTGAAAGCCCTTTGTCGACCTCCCCGGTAAACCTCATCCCACGAGGCATCAGGGGGAGGTCGACAAAGGGCTTTCATGTCGACGGGAGCGTCCACACTGCCCCGATCTGCCGACAAACAGCTGATCATCAGCTGGTCGGCAGAGCGCGGCAGCCATTTAAATTTAAATGAAGCCGCGATTATTTAAATCGCGGCTTCATTTCCCTCTGCCGATCAGCCTCATCTACATGGCTCCATCGATGGAGCCATGTAGTTTAGACACACCCCTAGAGGCCTCGACAGCTGGAGCCATGAAGGCAGCTGGCTCCCAGCTTAGGATGTAGAGCTCCCTTGTTCTTATCTCTGGCTGTAAGAGGTCCAATTGCCACACGAAGGGACAGTGAACCACACACACTAGGTGTGTGGATTACACTGCCAGCTGAGAGGAGCACGTGGGGGAGGGCGAAGGGAAAAGCCCTGCAGCAGACAGGACACAGCGTCCCCAGAGACGAACCGGCAGAGGCATATCCTCAGACATACAAGAACACATGGCTGCTGCATTGGGGAACTCAAAAATTTGGTGCCCAAATTTTCCGGTGCCCTATGCAGCTACATATTTCCCATGGGCCTAGGGACAGCCCTGACTACGGGCCCCAGAGCTGGGAGAAAACTGTCCCACATAACTGGTGCATAACTGGAGGGAGAGGAGCGAGAACTAGTGGGGGTAGGATGTTGAGGGGAACAGGCGGTGTGGGATGGGGGCTTTCGGGGAAGGCACAGTGTGGGTTTGAGGCCTCAGGAGTAGGGGGGGCACATGAGAGGGAATGGGCAGAGTGAGGATGAGGGGGAAAGGGTGATGTAGGGGGCAAGGCCACAGTCCGGGCTCTGCTAGTTCCCCCACTTTCTGCTGCTCCTGACTCTTGGTTTGCACAAAACATTTCTTCTTGGAACAACTCGGTTCCTTGGAGCTCTTTCCTCCAACCCCGAAGCCATTGGCTGGCTCTCCCCGGGTTCATCCTTTACGCTCTGAAGTGACTTGGGTCGGTTTTAAGACTGGGAGACCCGTAGCTGTCTGTTATGCACTCCAGAGAGAAGAGAGGCAAAAACATAAATACTCTTGCTGGAGGCCTGCAGTGTAATACCCCTTATCCAGAATAACACACAAGAACCCTGAGGCTATGTCTACACTGCTAGCTTTTGCCTGCAGAGAGCATGCTAGGGTGTGTCTACACTACATGCCTCCGTCAACGGAGGCATGTAGATTAGACAGATCGGCAGAGGGAAATGAAGCCGCGATTAAAATAATCGCGGCTTCATTTAAATTTAAATGGCTGCCCTGCTCTGCCGATCAGCTGTTTGTCGGCAGATCGGGGCAGTCTGGACGTTCCCCTGTCGACAGAAAACCCTTTTGTCGACCGCCCCGTTATGCCTCGTGGGATGAGGTTTACCGGGGCGGTCGACAAAAGGGTTTTCTGTCGACAGGGGAACATCCAGACTGCCCCGATCTGCCGACAAACCGCTGATCGGCAGAGCGGGGCAGCCATTTAAATTTAAATGAAGCCGCGATTATTTTAATCGTGGCTTCATTTCCCTCTGCCGATCTGTCTAATCTACATGCCTCCGTCGACGGAGGCATGTAGTCCAGACACACCCCTAATGAAGCACAAGAAGTTGCTAACGAGTGCTTCATTAGCATACTCTCTGCCTGCAAAGGCCCGCAGTGTAGATATAGCCTTAGGTCGAGAGGCCCAACTCCACCCCCGTCAGGCTGACTGCATGCTTCCCTCCAGCCTACAAGCAGGGTCAGGAAACCTTCCCTCTTCATTTCAACACACCCCTCCAGTGGTCCCTGCATTGCTAGCTTTTGCCTGCAGAGAGCATGCTATTTCCCCTGCCGTGCCAACTTGCTCAGCGGTGCCCCTAGCAGAATCCAAGCACACGGCAGTGGGGTGTGCCGGGTACCATACCTGGCCCCACAGCCGGCCGGCCCGCCTTGTTTGCTAGAATCTGAGCAAGCCCAGACAGGTTCCTCTCGGGAGCTATAGCGGACCCTTCCTAAAAACGTGTTTGGCGACCTGTTCAGTAGATGCACGGCACTAACGGGTGCTCCCACTTCTCTTCCAGATGGACACAATCGGCTTGAAGGAGGAAAACGTCCCGCTGTACAAACAGAGGCTCAGGGACCATAATCTCAACGGGCGCGCGCTGGTCTATAGTGACAACACTGAAATCAAAGAGGCCCTGCACATGAGTCTTGGCGAATGGACCCTCTTTAGCATCCATTTCCTTGGAGTGTTTCCCCCGGCGAATTTGGCCTCTTCTGTGGTGTCCCCCGTCCCGTTCCACGTCAGGCCAGAGGCTCTGAAGAACATGGTTGCCTTAAGAGAGACTGTGGCGAGAGGGAGCAAGCTCTCTCTGAACAGCTCCAGGGAAGATCTTTGGGAAAAGAGATAACTCTGAATCCTGAACACAGAGGTGAAAGTGCCCTGGTGCGCAGCTCCAGCAAGAACTGCAAAGACCTGGGCTGCAACAGGACAGTACCTGTGAGAAACTGTAAAGTTACTTTCACGGCCGCCTGTACAAAACCAGAAGCAAGATCGGGGCTTTCGCCCACAGTGTACCTCCCTGCGTCTCCAGTGACATCGCACGGATGAATCATAGAATCCTAGAGTTGGAAAAGACCTCAGGAGTCATCAAGTCCAGCCCCCTGCCCAAGGCAGGACCAATCCCAACTCAATCATCCCAGCCAGGGCTTTGTCAAACCGAGACTTAAAAACCTCTAGGGATGGAGATTCCACCACCTCCCTAGGGAACCCAGCCCAGTGTTTCCCCACCCTCCTAGGGAAATAGTTTTTCCTAATGTCCAACCTAGACCTCCCCCGCTGTAACCTGAGACCACTGTTCCGTGTTCTGCCATCCCTCACTACTGAGAACAGCCTCTCTCCATCCTCTTTGGAACCTCCCTTCAGGAAGTTGAAGGCTGCTATCAAATCCCCCCTCACTCTTTGCTTCTGCAGGCTAAACAAACCCAAATCCCCCAGTTTCTCCTCATAGGTCATGTGCTCCATACCCCGAATCATTTTGGTCAAGCTCCCCTGGACCCCCTCCAATGCGTCCCCATCCTTCCTGTAGTTGGGGGCCCAGAACTGGACACAATACTCCAGATGTGGCCTCACCAGAGCCGAATAAAGGGGAATAATCACTTCTTTGGATCTGCAGGCAATGCTCCTCCTAATGCCCCCTAATATGCCATTAGCCTTCTTGGCTACAAGGCCACCCTGTTGACTCATCTCCGGCTTCTCATCCACTGGAATCCCCAGGTCCTTTTCTGCTGAACTGCTGCTTAGCCAGTCGGTCCCCAGCCTGTAACAATGCTTGAAGCAATCAGATGACAAGAGAAGAATTAAGGATCCGGGGGGGGAAGGAGGGGGGGACTGTACTGGGTCTGAGGGATTTGGGGCACATTCATGTCAACGGGGCTGGTGACAGACGTTGTCGGGCCCTGGGTAATGTATGGGAGGGGGTCGGCTCAAGACCCCCTCAAAGGGGCAAGGCTCTAGACCCCCTCAAAGGGGCAAAGCTAAAGGTAGGAGGGGCAAGGCGAGGGCCAATCAGGCCTTAGCGCCACCCACCTTGCACCAGACAGAGCTCTAGGATTGATTTCATTTGCCCGGGTCTCTGGCAGTGGCGGCTGCCATAATAGTCGATACAGTGACCCAGAGGCCTGGACCCTTTTAAATCATCAGCTCCCGAGACAACTGCCCCCTTTGCCTCTCCCCCTCCCCATCCGTGGCCCCTGTCTGTGGGGCTTCAGACCCTGGTGGTCAAAGTTGTGAAAGTAGAAAGAATTATACTGTAAGAAAAAGATGAATTGTGCTGTAATAACTGAATAAGTTGAAGGAATTCTGTTTGTCTTTTTAAGAGAAAGAAGAAAAGTATGTTAATGTTGATTGTAGGTATGCAGATCAAGGTGCTAGCCAATTTGGGCCTGAGTTTAACAGGAAAAAGAACATTAAGTGTTAGACAGGAAACAATTCCAGATAATCAGGGAGATATAGCCAGGAGATTGCTGTGTGCTTAATATTGAAATGAAGATACTTAACCACACTAATAATGTGAAGTTTTGCCACACCCTTTGATCTTGTTAACTTGGCCTTTTGACTGTATAAAAACAAGGGGTTTGAACCTTGTATGGTACTCACATTTTCTCCATGCATTTTAGCAAAGCTTTGCTGAAATAAACAGAGCAGTCTGCCAAATCTGTGAGTCCTGTCTGACTTTGACAATTTGGAGGTCCCACTGAGATGGCAACCGTCTTCGCTGAGGCTGTGTGATCCCTGACCGTCTTGCAGGATGACCGTGGTAGCCGGCACCTGGGCATTTGGCCCGAGCGGTCCTCCGTCAGAACGGAAGGGTGCACAACCATAGCGAAGTCTATGCCATCGAACCTGTTGGTTCCTGCTCTGTTCTGGTAGGGATCCCGGGATCTAACATCGGGACTCTGGTCAGGTAATTATTTTGTCCGGACTGAGGACTGTCTTGTCTCTGTGTCTATCCGTCTTCCCTGTGGTGTGAGTGAGTCTGGGAGCCATCCCTGTCCAGGGACTGGCCGACCAAGGGGCTCCTGTCCCCACGGTCTGTGTGACTGGAATCTGCACAATCGCAGCCGCACCGCACCTTGGATAAAATCCTTGGAGTGAACGCAAGGGCGATTGAGGCAGTAGCCTGTGGGCTTCTTTTGTGTGTTGCACTGGGCACCGCTCTGACGAACCCGAATTTCCTCCTTGTGTAATTGGTGTATGAAGTCCTCCTGTATGGGTAACTAGACGTCTAAGCAGGGATAGTTCCCTAAAGGGACCCTGGCTCAGTTTATATATTTTAGAAAGGGTCCGGACTCCTGTAAATTTCTGGAAAAATGATCTAGATTGACTCTGGGGGGATCCCAAAACTCAGTGGCCACTGTTAGGATCTTGGAACAAAGACCAAGTGGACGTCTTAAAAGACAAACTTGGCCTTCCCAAAAACTAAATTGGCTAGAGGAGAGGTAGATTGCTTCATGCAGTGGTGGGACGAGGCAAATCTTAAATGAACTGAATCGAAGCTCGCCTCCCTTAAAAATTAAATTATAAGAAAAAGCTTTATTGGAAACCTCCTCTCCCACCACCAGATCGAGCGCTTCCCTTTACCCCGTCCTCCAAGAAGACTCAGACCGGTCCTACTTGAAGCTATAAACCCTTGGCCCACACGGAGCTCCACTCGATTTTAAAAGGTTTTCCAAAGCCCCAGGAAAACCCTACCAAATTTGCAGAGAAATTTTGCTAGTGTGCAATGCCTATGAACCCTCTGAAGCAGACCTCCTGCAACTGTGTAAGCTACTTATAACCCCGTAAACAGCAACAAAGAAAAAAAAAAAAAAACCCGGGCAACTATCACACAGACTGACTGATGGTTTTTTTTGTTTGTTTGGTTTTTTTGGGGGGTTTTTTGGGGTACAGCAACCAGGTAAAAATGGACAGGGCGCCCTGGCGCATGCGTTTGTTAATAGCCTCTTATCTGCTATTAGCAGTATGTTAAAGCAAATAAGTGTTGGATGGGAGGCCAAGACCATGGACAAATTGCAAGCAGTGGCAGAGCATTGCCACTGCACTCTAAAAGGAAAGAGAAGCAGTCCTCACAAAAGTTGATAGCTCTGCAAATACAGCATTATTCAGGGCAGGGCAGACAGTACTGGGAACGGGGAGGGTACCAAGAATGGGGATAAGGTCGGAGAAGGGGTTGTGGCACCGGGTTTTTGGGATTTAGAGGTTTCAGCTCCGGTCATATCCACCCTGTGGGAACAAGGCATTATTGTCCCCTGTTCCAGCCCCTGTAACACTCCTATCCTCCCAGTTCGAAAAGCTGATGGTAAATCATGGAGGTTTGTTCAGGATCTTCAAGCTATTAACTGCATTGTTGTACCCACCTTTCCTGTAATCCCTAACCCAGCAACCAATCTGGCTTCTATCCTGCCAGATGCAACTCATTTTACTGTTGTTGATTTGTGTTCTGCTTTCTTTTCTGTCCCGGTTCACCCTAAGTTCCAGTATCTTTTTGCCTTTTCTTACAAGGAGCAGCAGTATGCTTCCCAAGGGGTACACAGAAAGCCCGTCTTACTTTTCCCAAGCATTAGCCAAAGACCTTGTTAACCTGGTCTTCCCCTCTGGGTCCACATTGGTCCAATGTGTAAATGATCTACTCCTCTGTTCCCCTTCATTATCTGCCTCAGAAACTGACTCTTTAGTGCTTCTCACTGCCCCCCCCCCCACCTTAGGGTTACCTGACTACTGTAAGCCTTTACCCTTTTCTGCCACGAGCAATCTGGTTGTGCACTTGGGGTTCTTACTCAGGAGCATGGTGGCAAAAATCGTCCAGTAGCTTATTTCTCTGCCACCTTGGATCCTGTTGCCCAAGGTCTACCCCCCTGTCTGCGTGCTGTGGCTGCCGCGGCACGCCTAATTGAAATGTCTGAGTCCCTTGTCCTCCGCTCTCCTGTTTCTCTCATGGTCCCTCACTCTATAGATACTCTCCTGCTACAATGTAATACAGCTCACCTTTCCTCCGCCCGCCTCACTTTTACTGCTTTCGGCTTCGCATAGCACCATAAAGTGCTGTTCTCAGTTGAACCCTGCCACTCTCCTTCCTCTGGCTAATGACGGTGAACCCCACGACTGCCTTGCAAGTGTCTCTGCTGTCACCGTCTCATGCCCCGACCTTTCTGATGTCCCTCTCTCTAACTCCGACCTTGTGTTATTCACTGACGGTTCCTGCTTTAGAGATAGCCAAGGTCGTCTCCTCGCAGGATACGCTGTGGTATCACTCTCTGAAACCCTAGAAGCTGCGCCTTTACCTTCTGTGACCTCAGCACAAGTCGCTGAACTAGTTGCCCTAACCCGCACTTGCTTTCTGGCTGAGGGACGCTCCGCCAGCATTTATACTGATTCTCGATATGCTTTTGGGGTTGTACATGACTTTGGCACCCTCTGGCAAGCTCGGGGTTTCCTTACCTCTGCTGGTACCCCTATCAAGAATGGCCCCTACATTGCTGCTCTCCTGTATGCACTCCCATCTGCATTAGCTATTGTTAAGTGCCCTGGTCACTCCACAGCAGATACTGATGTTGCTAAGGGTAATGCTGCCATAGAACCTTCCCCAGGTGCGTTTCTCGGTTCCCTTTCTGTTTCTGTACCACCGCAGTCCCTTTCTAAAGTCACCCTGCTCCAAGACTCTGCCTCAGAAACAGAAAAAGACTCCTGGGTCGCCCGGGGTTGCTCTCTACACCCTGATTCCCTTTGGCGCCCCCTTATTGGTGCCTTTGTGGCCCCCTTTTCGCTCTACCCAGCTCTGGCCGCCCTGCTACACGGCATTTCGCATGTCGGAAAGGAGGGTATGATCTCTGCTGTAACTAAGGCAGAATGGTGGGCCCCCCATTTCAGCTCTTTTGCAGCTCACCACTGTGCCGCCTGTACCACTTGCCAAAGCTACAATGTTGGCAAACCTGTAAAGGTAGCTCAAGGGTTCTGGGGCCTGCCCCAAGCACTGTTCTTGCATTGGCAGCTTGATTTTGTACAAATGCCTGTGTGTCAACTATATGAATTTATTTGGGTTATGGTATGCTTATTTTCGGGTTGGATTGAAGTCTTTCCTTGTCGCAAAGCTGATTCGCTGTCTGTTGCCAAATGTTTGTTAAATCATATTATGCCTGCCAAAGAAACTCCTGCCACTCTGTCCAGTGACCGGGGTACACGTTTTACTGAACAACTTGTTCAGCACCTGGATCGTGTGTTACATGTCACACACCTGCTGCACTGTCCCTACCATCCCAAAGACATAAATTAAGTCCTTTTGAAATTGTTTATGTGAACAATGGCTACCATTACTCCAGTCTCAGACTTGAACTTGACTCACAGTACACTCCTTCAGTACTGCAAGGGACTAATGCAAGCTGTAAGTCACTTCCATTCACAGGTCCGAGCCGCCTGGCCGACAGAACCCACCTCGGATGCCTGCCACACTCTCGAGACAGGTGATTGGGTCTACGTACGACACCACCAATGAAAACACGCCATGGAACCCCGGTGGAAGGGCCTGCATCAGGTGCTGCTCACTGCCCAGACGGCTGTTAAGTTATCCGGCATCGCAGCATGGATACAGGCTTCGCAGTGTAAGAAGGCACCATCCCCAGCGGACCAATCATCACCTCAGGACCATGCAGAGTCAATTTTGACTCCAGAAGAAGACGTAGAGGAACAGCCTGCAATACCTTACAACCTACGTTCGCGTAAGGATTGCCTGAAGCAGATGAGGACCAAAAGCAAGGCCCAAGAAGAAGCAGTAGTGAGCCTAGCGCCTGCTGCCTGGTGGACATAAAACCGTAACTGCGGTTCCCTCAGTGGAGGTTGTCAGAACCAAAAGGGTCTTGCCTCCAACATGTGCCACTGGTGTCTTAAGATCTGGGGAATCCACAATGACAATGACAATTCTTTTATCCACCAGCAAGTATGGATCGCTCAGACCCTTAATATCTCTAATTGCTGGGTCTGCAGCCACATTCCATCCCACTCACAAGCTGGTTCCTGTCTTGGCAATCCCACTTAATTCCCCAGGCCTCACCCGTTTAACAAGACATGGAACAGTAATGACACTTGGGAAGCAGTGGGAATAATTGTGGGAATAAATGTATCTAAACGGATAAGTGTAGAGGAGAAAAAAGGTCACTGGTGTTTGGTGTGTAATGGGACAGGGCTGAATCTGGGGAGGAGCAGTTGTCTCCAGCATATTGTAACATCAGTACAATCTTTAATGCCATGCACATAACACCACTCCCCGTAAGGAGAATCACCGTGTGCCCTTCGGGGGATATTACTCCTCCTTTGTAGACACCTATATGGCAAAGGGGTGCAACCGACCCTTCCCGGCTTTGATAGGGCATCATTGGGTCTGTGGAACAAAGGCCTATACCACATTACCAGTTAACTGGTCAGGTATCTGTTATCCCGCCCAACTCTTCCCACAATTCCGAGTGTTAGAGTCCTTCCCATGAGAACCCCTCGGTAATTTTAGGCGAAAAAGAAGGGACTTGTCGGATGCCCAATGGTATGTGAATCACATAAGCCCTTTAACTTGGGAAGAGGCTATTGGTGGTTCCTTTGACCCACTTGGGGGAGTAATACATCATGCAAAAAGGCTTCTGAGGTTACAAACAGTAGTTAAAATCATGGAAAATGAAACTGGAAAAAGTTTAAGGGCCCTGGCCAAAGAAACAGGAGCGATCAGACAAGTGGTCCTCCAAAACCGTCAGGCATTGGATATAGTGCTGGCAGCAAAAGGAGGGACCTGTGCTCTCATTGGCAAAGAATGTTGTGTATATATACCAGACAACACCAATGATATAATAGATCGCGCTAGCTACTTAAAAAAGATTGCATACCTTTCCAACGAAGAGCCAAGTTCCCTGTGAAAATGGCTAAGTAACTTGTCCAATTTCTCTGGCATAGGAAACTGGTTGTTTCAGGAAGCCCTGACTATCCTATTTGGAATCTTAATAATTTTTGTATGTTTTCAGTTAATCTCCTGTTGTATCCAAAACTGTGCAAGACATGTCACAGACATGTCCCCTCACCAGAGTGCTAATCTGATGCTTTTAAATATCACTAATGAACAAAAAGACAAAGAACGGTTAATGCAAGGAACCCAGTAATTGTTGGTCATAGGCGAGGCTTGACCAAAAGGAGGGATTGTGAAAGTAGAAAGAATTATACTGTAGGAGAAAGATGAATTGTACTGTAATAATTGAATAAGTTGAAGGAATTCTGTTTGTCTTTTAAGAGGAAGAAGAAAAGTATGTTAATGTTGATTGTAGGTATGCAGATCAAGGTGCTAGCCAATTTGGGCCTGAGTTTAACAGGAAGAGAAACATTAGGTGTTAGACAGAAAGCAATTCTAGATAATCAGGGAGATATAGCCAGGAGATTGCTGTGTGCTTGATATTGAAATGAAGATACTTAACCACACTAATAATGTGAAGTTTTGCCACACCCTTTGATCTTGTTAACTTGGCCTTTTGACTGTATAAAATCAAGGGGTTTGAACCTTGTATGGTACTCACATTTTCTGAATGCATTTTAGCAAAGCTTTGCTGAAATAAACAGAGCAGTCTGCCAAATCTGTGAGTCCTGTCTGACTTTGACACTTCCCAGGGTGCCCTGGTGGCCACTCCAGCCTCAACCAAGATCACTCCTCTCCTTCCTCCCTCCCCGGAGCCTTTAGGGGTTGACTCTGGCCACAGTGTCTGTGCCAGTTCCAAGCCTGCCAGGCCAGAGCCAGCAGTCACTACCCCTGATCCAGTGGCCCCCAAACATGAGCCAGCAAAGACTGGCAGCCAGCCCTCCACCACTCGCCAGGAGCAGTCTGCCAGCTCCCAGGAGCCTGACAGGGGCTGGAGAAGGCGGGCACCTTCCTGGTCCAGGGTGGAGATCATGGACCTTATTCAGGTTTGGGGGGATTGCCCCCAATGTCCATGATCTCTGCACTAGAGAGAGGAATGCGGCCGTCAATGGCAGGATAGCTGCCAGCGTGGCACTAAAGGCCACATGTGAACCCAGGAGCAAGTTTGCATGAAAATCAAGTTGGTCTGGAGAGCCCCCCAACCCTGAGCCTTGACCTTCCCCTCCCCTTTCTTCCCCTTGCTTCCTCCCCCCAAGTTTTCCCCCTCTCCTCTCCCCCCCTCTCTTCTCCCCTCTCCCGCCTCCTTTCCCCAGTCTCACCAGAGTTTCATTCTCCCCCCTCTCCCCCGGGGTTTTGTTAAATAAAGATAGTTTGTGTTCATGAAAATACGTGTATTTTATTTGACATCAGGAAGGGGGCTGAGGGAGAGGTAAGTGGAAGGACGTGAGGGAGGAATGAGGCACAAGCCCCCAGTGGGGCAGACCAGAGAGGCTCTGAGGGCTCCTCAGGATGGAAGCTCTCCCGCAGGGCCTCCTGGATACTGACAGCCCCCTGATGGACCTCTCAGATGGCAGCCTGCAGAAGGTTCAGACAGGTCCGCAGCAACGCGTCCACGAAAAGCACCAGAGTGCCCAGGGGCAGCTCTGGCTTCACGTTGCAGAGTGCTGTGATGTCCCGAGTGAAGGCAACCAGAGCACACAGAGACAAAATGGTTTCCTGTCCCTCATGGAGGTAGGCAAGCAAGCAGGGAAACCTGAGAACTGGCTGTCCAGGGGGGTGCCTTTAAGCACAGGCCTCAGACAGCCTCAGGCAGCAGCCACACAAAGTAACTCCTGACCTGATGCCCTGCCGGACCTGGTTCTGTCCGGCCTTAAATGCGATTCACCGTCCACTCAGTGTGGACGCGCTATTTCGAAATAGCAAAACGCTATTTCAAAATGCATTTTGTGTGTAGACGCGCTATTTCGAAATAAGATATTTTGAAATAATGCTGTAGTGTAGACATACTCTGAAAGAAGAAATCAGGCCCCTGAGTAATTGAAACAGATACTTCAAAGAGTTTAATTGGAAACATGTGCACAGTAAATACAAACACTATATTATTTACAGGGGAGGGTTATTTACAGGTGACTGTTTGTGAGACACAGCATGGCCAGCACCTGAGAAATAAACTTAAAGAGTCATCAGCATTTGTACAATGCCCCTTAATAAATATAATAATATGGGTTGGGATTAAGCTGCTGGATATGGAATGGAAAACAATCTCCAAAACAGGAAACACCACAAGATTAGGGGAACTCCTATTACCTAATATAGTGAATTATCAGAAAGTGTCAATTCAACAGGGGAAAACACTGATCCCCTTCCCATATTCAGCCATCACAGGAAGATTCTCTCCCCATTGAGAACCACAGACAATGATATCCCAGACCCCCTCAGCCTTTTACCCTCCTTTGCTAACTGTTGTCTGGTGACTCCTCATAGGCCCAGAACCCAGGAGGGCAAGAGTAAAGTGCTGAGAGAGACTAGAAACCTAACTATTCAGGAAACTTTTTCTATGAGGTGGAGGATCATAGCCTCTAAATTTGGAGGACGAATGATATCTGCTGAGTACCTTCTTTGAAGGGCAGAGTGTTCTGAACTCCCAATATCATCAGAGGGAGTTTGAGGACACTCAGCAACTTATGAGACTGGACAATACAATCACAGATAAAGGCCCTGCATATCTAAAGGAAATCACCAAAATCCACAGTTAGATGCTTAAATGCCAATTAAAGCCACCCTTAGTGATTTCCCCCGGCATGTGTAATCCCCTAAGTAGTATAAGGGCCCTACCATCAATCAAACGTTAGCCCTGCCCCCTGATCCCGGAAGTCCCGCCCCCTGACCGCCAGAATTCCCTTCTCCCCTGTCACCAGAAGTCCGGCCACTGGATGGTAGTACATCCGGGTCAAGAGGGACAGCTGACCGGGTGTCATGTGACCCCCGTTAGGCCCGTCCCCTGTCACCGGAAGTCCTGCCTTTGGGGGTAATACATCCGGGGTCAAGAGGGGCAGGTGACCGGAAGTAAGGAGTGTCATGTGACCCCTCTAAGGACTCGCCCCGCCTCCCTCAACCAAACAGGAAGGGTTTTTCCCCTGTAGGACCGCCCCGCGAACCGCTTTAACCAAGCGGGGGGGCAGTTCTGGGACCGGATGACCCGCCCCGCAGTGGGTTGTGTGACCCCTCTAAGAACTTGCCCCGCCTCCCTCCACCAATCAGGAGGGGGTCCACCGCCCCGCGAACCCCTTTGACCAATCGGGGGGCAGTTTTGGGACCGGATGACCCACCCAGCAGTGGGTTGTGTGACCCCTCTAAGAACTCGCCCTGCCTCCCTCTACCAATCAGGAGGGGTTTTTTCCCTGTAGGACCGCCCCACAAATCGCTTTGACCAATCCGGGGAGTGCAGTTCCGGGACCCGTTGACCAGACCGGAGACGGGTCGTGTGACCCCTCTAAGAGCTTCCCGTGACACCCTTTGCCAATCAGAGCATAGCACTTCCCCGTAAGTTCTAGCGCCACACAAAAGAGGCCATCTTGTTCCAAGAGCGCGTGTTTCAGAGAGCGTGCAAACGCTGAGCGGAAACATGGCTTCTTTCATCAACTTTGTTTTGGTGCCGAGAAGAAAGCGCTACCTCAGCGACAGTTCCGAGGAGGAAGGAGAAGTTGAAGGGAGCCCTTTGACCCACCCGCTGATGGATACACCAATATCTGACACCGAAACCCAACCGCTCACGATGCAGCCAGACAAGCTAGATAGCCTGGAGGAAGAAGGTGCCCATGGCTCCCAGGAGTCGGACAAGACGCATGGAAAAGAAGCCAAATAGGTAAATGAAAGATCGAAGTTGGGGCATCATGGGGTTAGGAATCCGGGATTTTGTAAACTTTAAAAAAAAAATGACCAGAGCGTCTTACATTATTTCTTTCTGGCAATCTTTTGACAGCTTGACGATGCCTTTCTAGCTGACCATCAGACCCAGGACAGCATTGCATTGGACGAGGAAGACGAACCGGGCCCACCTTGTTTTTGCTCAACACCGATACAAAGCATTGAAGAGAACGCCTAGGATGACGGCCATGAAGAGTTCAGGAGGTGGCTGTGCATTGACCTAGTTGAGCCAGTGCCACATCATAAGCGTAAAAAAGTTATGCGCTCTATTGTACGCATTAGTGTTTATACCGTCCTTAGTCACTGTCTTAGGGAAAAGCTTTTTGAGGACTGTGAGGGTTGTGTCATAAATGCGCCAGCCCAGCGGTACCATGACTGTTTGACTTGGACTCCAGAGGGTATAAACTGCAAGCTCCAGGGCCTATGTGCTGAACTGTGTTTGGAAATCTTATTAAATACTGTTATTGCCGTAGGTCCGTGGTCCCCAACACGGTGCCCACGGGCGCTATGGCGCCCGCAGGGGCATTTGCATGCACCCGCCAGGTGCTCGGGGCTGACCTGGCCCTGGGCACATAGCGCGTGGCGCTTGCACGGGGGGGCGCGCCGGCCCCGGGCGCGCGGCGCTTGCGGGGGGAGCGCCGGCCCCGGGCGCGTGGCGCTTGCGGGGGGAGCGCCGGCCCCGGGCGCGCAGCGCTTGGCGGAGATGAGCATTACTATGGAGTTCTGGATGTGAAAAAGTTGTTCGGAGCGAAAAATTATTGTGAGTTTTGCCACACAGTATACAGTCATGACCACTCTTGCAGGTATTGTTGCCGCCTCTGCTTGAGCGGAACGTGCTCAGACAGCGTGGGCGTGCCGCTGCGGTGTCCTAGCTGTATCTTGGAACAAGATGGCCTCTTTTGTGTGGCGCTAGAACTTATGGGGAAGTGCTATGCTCTGATTGACAGAGGGTGTCACGGGAAGCTCTTAGAGGGGTCACACGACCAGCTTCCGGTCTGGTCAACGGGTCCCAGAACTGCACCCCCCGAATGGTCAAAGCGATTTGTGGGGCGGTCCTACAGGGAAAAAAACCCTCCTGATTGGTAGAGGGAGGCAGGGTGAGTTCTTAGAGGGGTCACACGACCCACTTCTGGGCGGGTCATCCGTTCCCGGAACTGCTCCCCGATTGGTCAAAGCAGTTCACGAGGCGGTCCTACAGGGAAAAAACTCCTCCTGATTGGTGGAGGGAGGCGGGGTGAGTTCTTAGAGGGGTCACACGACCCACTTCTGGGCGGGTCATCCGTTCCCGGAACTGCCCCCCGATTGGTCAAAGCGGTTCGCGGGGCGTTCCTACGGGGAAAGCCCTTCCTGATTGGTAGAGGGAGGAGGGGCAAGTCCTTAGAGGGGTCACATGACACCCCTTACTTCCGGTCACCTGCCCCTCTTTACCCCGGATGTATTACCCCCAAGGGCGGGACTTCCGGTGACAGGGGACGGGCCTAACCGGGGTCACATGACATCCTTTGTTACTTCCGGTCACCTGTCCCTCTCGACCCGGATGTACTACCCTCCAGGGGCGGGACTGCCAGTGACAAGGGAGAAGGGACTTCCGGGGAGTCGGGGGGGGGGGACTTCCAGGGTCAGGGGGCGGGGCTAATGTTTGATTGATGGTAGGGCCCTTATACTACTCCCCTACCCCATAGACAGCTAGCAGATATAGCGTTCAGTCTAGCTTCCCACCCAAGTATATGATGTGCAAGCTGGAAACAGAAGCAGGAGCTCTTTCTTCTATTTGTCTGTGCTTCATTCCCCGAGCACTCATCCAGGTCAGATGTCTCTTAGGACCTGAGTTGCCACCAGCTGGACAATGGGACTTGGGTCATTCTGTAGGACCTGGAGAGCTGGAATTACAGAGAATATGACTCACTTTTCATATAGTCACCTATGCCTGCAGTAGCTGGAGATTTAGTACCAGTGAGTACCAAGCTACAGAAGCTCTCTGTACAAACAAAGCTTTAGGTTCCTCCATTGGGATCCTTCCAAGCTCCAAACTGAGATGGAGGAGGGGGGAGAGGGGAGACCCTGACCCTACCAGAAACTCATCCAATTGGAAGGTGCTCCATTGACTCAATAGCTTCTGCTTTTAAGTTAGTTTACATCTCCTGACAGAAATAAATCTGATGGTGTGGAGTTTGGGGTAGCAAAAAGTGGCTCCCAGGGAGCCGATGGAGCCCAAAGAGTGGATCACACAGGTTGGGAAGAGGCATTGCCAGGGTAGCCAGGAGATGCACTGACTTATATCACACTGGCTGCAGTTTCCTCCAGGTACGTCTACACCGCAAAGTTAATTCAAAATAACAGCTGTTATTTTGAATTCACTTTAATAGCATCTATACATGCAAACCGCTATTTCGAAATTAATTCGAAATAGCAGAGCGCTTAATTCAAATTTGGTAAACCTCATTCTACGAGGAGTAACACCAAATTTGAAATAGCTATTTCAAATTAAGTGCTGTGTAGACAATTAATTCAAAATAGGGGGCCTCCAGCCCTTCCCAGGGAGCCCTGGTGGCCACTCTGGGCACAACCAGGAAAACTTCCTCTCCTCTCCCCCTGGCCCCAGAGCCATTAAAGGGATAGACCCTGGCCCGTGCCAGATCCAAGCCTACCAGCCAAGAGCCAGCAGTGGCCACCGGGGCCCCTGAGCCAGTAGCCACAAAACGTGAGCCAGCAAGGCACTGGCAGCCAACCCTCCACTGCTCCTCAGGAGCAGTCTGCCAGCACCCAGGAGCCTGACAGGGGCTGGAGAAGGCGGGTGCCTTCCTGGTCCAGGGTGGAGATCATGGACCTTATTCAGGTTTGGGAGGGATGCCCCAGCATCCATGATCTCCGCACTAGACAGAGGAACACGGCCGTCAATGGCAGGATAGCTGCCAGCCTGGCCACCAAAGGCCACATGCGAACCCAGGAGCAGGTTTGCATGACAATCAAGTTGGTGCGGTGAGACCCCCAACCTTGGGCCCTGATCTTCCCTTCCCCCTTCTTCCCTTTGCTTCTCCCTTCCAACTTCCTCCTCCCAGGTTTCACCCTCCCCTCTCCCACCCACTCTATTCCTCTCTCCCACCTCCTTTTCCCAGTCTCCCCAGAGGTTCACCCTGTTGTTCAATAAACCCAGTTTCTATTTTTGAACATACATGTCTTTTATTTGACATCAGGAAGGGAGGCTAGGGAGGAGTAAGTAGATGGACGTGAGGGAGGAATGGGGCACGAGCCCCCGGTGGGGAGGACCGGGGTGGCTCTGAGGGCTCCTCGGGGTGGACACTCTCCTGCAGGGCCTCCTGGATCCTGACAGCCCCCCGATGGACTCCCCGGACGGTAGCCTGCAGCAAGTGCAGCTGGGCTGATGGCAACAACCCTACGAGACGCACCGGTGTGCCCAGGGGCAGCTCTGGCTCCATGTGGCCGAGTGCTGTGGTGTCCCGAGTGCAGGCACTCAGGGCACTCCAAGACAGGACTGCTTTGCTCTCCCTCATCGGGGTAGACAAGCGAGCGGGGAACCCTGAGAACTGTCTGTTCGGGGTGGGGGTAGGGTCCCGTGAAGCACGGAGCTCAGTTAGCCTGAGGCAGCAGCCCCACACACTATGTCCTAACCTGATGCCCTGCCAGCACTGGTTCCGGCCAGCCTGAACTTCGGTTCAGGGTCCACTCAGTGTGGACGCGCTATTTCAAAAGAACAAAATGCTATTTTGAAATAGGTTTTGTGTATAGATGCATAATTCGAATTAGCTTAATTCAAATTAACTATTTCGAATTAAGTTAACTTGAATTAACGCTGTAGTGTAGACGTACCTCTTTCAGAGCAGACTAAAGCTGAATCTGTCCTTTGATGTGTGGCTGATGCACTTCACACCTGTGGTCTCAGTTACTGCTTGCTTGTCAGCTAAATTTCTTTATAACTCACTAATGAATAGGATTTCACCTGTATTTGTTACTTACAGGTCAACAGATGTTCCATGTCCAGCCATTTCATATTCTTGGTGTCCGTATGTTCCAGGATGATGCCTAAATAAGCAGTGTAAAATAAACATCAATAAAAAACCTTCTCTTGTTAAGTGCAAGGTGATAACATTGGCCCTTTGGCTTCTATTGTGGGTCTAAGGTGAGCTGTAGGCAAGAAAATACTAGAAAAGTTTAGCGTCCACACTGAAGAGAAAAAAATTAAGAATGTTTACATAAAACCTCATTTGCTTTAAACAATCTATGTTCCTCTTGCCACTGCTGTCAGTTAGTGGAGATATACTAGGATAGTGTATTAATCTAGTGGTGTGAACAAAGGGCTGGGGCCAGGAATAAGTGCGTACTAAGCAAGGATCTCACATGGATAAATTAATTAGGCCACAATGCTTGCCTGGCTTGCATGGGTGTGCTAAGGAAAGGATGGCACAGGGCCAAAGGGGAGGAATCTAGTGCTTCCTGGGCAAGGCAATCAGGAACCTGCAACAGCAGGCACTGTGTGGCGGTGGCCTGCCTACCTCCCAGTGATGAAGCACCAGTAAGGAACAGTGAACAACACTGAGCTTAGGTCTATAGTTTGAGTCCACACTAACTCGGACTACTAAAAATAGAGTGCAGGTCAGATGACAGAAGCAGTCGGAGGAGCTAGCCACCTTGAGAACAGACTTTTGGGTTTGGATGGGATCATCCTTGGAATAGTTAACCCCTCCTGCTACTCCTGCCACAGCTACTCTATTTTTAGCACACTAGTTTGATCGGAGAATAAACATACCCTACGTGACAGTGTGCCAGCCTCTGCTACTAAATGACTGCGCCATCTCAAAGCATTCTATTGCAAATTACAAATTCCTCCTAACACCACACTGGAGAAGTAGGAGAACATTAACATCTCCATTTATGCATGAGAAGTCACAGCACGGAGAGATTAATAGTAGCTCAGTGCTGCACACAGGGACTTTTTCTGTCTACCTCAAAGGGAATACCAAAAGGGACACGGCACACTTTCTCTCACCAGCTAACTTGGCTGCAACTGCCCGGATCTCTTCCCAGCTGCTGCAGAAGTATGTGATGGTGCTTTTGTAAAAGTTCTCCAGTAGCTCAGCCTTCTCTTTGGCCTAGAGAAAATCAGGGACACATGAGCTCTCTCTGGCTAGAAATGCCCTTTGACTGCCAACACATGCCTTTACAAACCACAAGTAAACAGTCTGTGTTCCTCTTGCCACTGCTGTCAGTTCTTGGACTCACTCAGACTTTTTTTTTAATTTAAACAAGTAAATAAAAGAAAGGACAGGAGGCTGTGTAGAAGTGGGGAAAGTGGGAATCTATGGCAGATTTACATTCCTCTCACCCTCAGTCCTGTATCCCACTCTAATAGGGTACGTCTACACTACAACGTTAATTCGAACTAACTTAGTTCGAATTACTTAATTCGAACTAAGCTAATTAAAACTAACGGATCTAGACTAAAAAACTAGTTCGAATTAGCGTTTTACTAATTCGAACTAGCATGTCCACATTAAGTGGACCCTGAACCGGGCTTAAGGATGGCCGGAAGCAGTGCCGGCAGGACATCAGAGGAGGACTAAGAGCGTGGAGATGCTGTCTCAGGCTAGCCGAGGGCTGTGCTTAAAGGGTCCCAACCCCCACGCCGGACAGACAGTTCTCAGGGGTGCCCCGCTTGCAAAGCAGTCTTGGCTTGGAGTGCCCGGAGTGCCCACACTGGGCACATCACAGCACTTGGCCATCAGACCGGCTGCACTTGCCGCAGCCTGCCATCTGGGGAGATGGGGCAATTGGGGGGCTGCAGGAGAGCTTCCACCACAAAAGCCCGCAGAGCCAGCCCAGTCCTCCCCATCGGGGGCGCGTACCCCATTCCGCCCTCAACTCCTTCCACTTACCCTTCCCTAGCCCCTCTTCTTGATGTACAAAATAAAGGACAATTGTGTTCAAAAATGGAATCTGTCTTTATTGAACAAAACTGGGGGAGACTGGGAAAAGGGGGTGGGAGAGGGGAAGAGAGAGGGTGGCAGAGGGGAGGGCAACTAAAATGATCAGGGGTTGGGAACAGGTCTCATATGAAGAGAGGCTAAAGAGACTGGGACTTTTCAGCTTAGAAAAGAGGAGACGGAGGGGGGACAGGATAGAGGTCTCTAAAACCAGGAGTTGGGTGGAGAGGGTGCATACAGAAAAGTTCTTCATTAGTTCCCATAAAGAAGGACTAGAGGACACCAAAGGAAAGGAATGGGTAACAGGCTTCAAACTAGTAACAGAAAGTTGTTCTTCACAAAGCACAGAGTCAACCTGTGGAACTCCTTGCTGCAGGAGGCTGTGAAGGCTACAACTAGAACAGAGTTTAAAGGGAAGTGAGATCAAGCCATGGAGGCTGGGTCCATGGAGTGGTATTAGCCAGGGGGTAGGAGTGGTGTCCCTGCCCAAAGTTTGTGGAAGGCTGGAGAGGGATGGCACGAGACAAATGGCTTGGTCACTGGCTTCGGTCCATCCCCTCCAGGGTCCCTAGGGTTGGCCACTGTCGGCAGACAGGCTACTGGGATAAATGAACCTTTGTTCTGACCCAGGATGGCCATTGTAAGCTCAGGGCTCAGGGTCGGGGGTCTCAGTGGACCACCTTGATTTTCATGCCCTCCTTCTCCTGGGTGGCCAGGCTGGCAGCTCTCCTGCCCTAGCCGGCGACCTTCCTGTGCCTAGTGCGGAGATCGTGGACGAGGTCCACGATGTCCGCACTAGCCCAGGAGGGAGCCCGCCTTTTGCGGTCCCGGGCAAGCTCCCAGGACCCGCCAGCCTGGTCCCGGGAAGAGGGGGAGGGCTGGGGGGCATCGGGTGGGTGGCTCGATCCGCACCAGGTGCAGGGTCTGCCTGCTGGGTGCTGGCAGGCTTGCACCTGGCATGGGCACCGTAGCCATCCCGTGCCCCTTTAAGGGGTCCGGGGCCGGGAGGGGGGCATACGAGTTTCCCTGGTGTTGGCCGGAGTGGCCACCAGTGAAACCTGGGGGGGGCTAGCCTCCCACTAGTTCGCATTAAGGGGCTACACAGCCCTTAATTCGAACTAGTAAGTTTGAACTAGGCTTAATCCTCGTGGAATGAGGATTACCTAGTTCAAACTAAGCGCTCCGTTAGTTCGAATTAAATTCAAACTAACGGAGCGCTAGTGTAGCGCCTATGAAAGTTAGTTCGAACTAACGTCCGTTAGTTCAAACTAACTTTGTAGCGTAGACATACCCATAGATACTTCCATTGCCCATCACACATTCCCCCTGCTTCTACACCACAAGCCTATGCTGTCAATAATCTCATATAATTCTACAGGTCACTCACAAGGTGTCTGCAGATATCCATCTGGAGTTCCTCAGGGTTCAGCTCGGTTCTCCAACTAAGATGCTCATTAAGTATAGTTTGGAGCCTCTTCAGTCCCAAAAATGGGGCACAGAGATGAAATGTAGCTCTGCACTCCTGAAAAAGAGGGTTGCACCATTGAATTGTTCCATAACACGTATTGTGCTCATTCAAATGGAACTCATGTCCTTGACTGCTCATCTACCCCAAGAATAAAAGGGATTCCCCTGAAGTAATAGACAGAAAATATGCCAGCATGACTTTAATAGGGGGAAAGGGATTCTACTTCTGGAGTATTGCATCCAATTCTGGGCACCCCATTACTTAAAAAATGTTGATACATTGGAGAAAGTCCAACGGAGGGCAACAAAAATGATTAGGAGGCTGGAACACATGATTTACAAGGAGAGGCTGAGGGATTTGGGATTATTTAGTCTTCAGAAGAGAAGAGTGAGGGGAGCTTTGATAGAAGGCTTTAACTACCTGAAGGGGGATTTCAAAGAGGATGGAGAGAGGCTGTTCTCAGTGGTACTAGATGACTGAATGAGGAGCAATGGTCTCAAGTTACAGTGGGGGAGGTCTAGGTTGGATAGTCGGAAAAACTATTTTACTAGGAAGGTGGTGAAGCACTGGAATGGGTTACCTAGGGAGGCAACGGAACCTCTAAATCTAGAGTTTTCAAGTCCTAGCTTGACAAAGCCCTGGCTGGGATTGTTTAGTTGAGGCTGGTCCTGTTTTGGGCAGGAGGTTGGACTCAGTGACCTCCTGAGGTCTCCTCCAAACCTATGGTTCTATGATTTTATAATACTGAAAACTGGAGATAGCAGCAATGTTTTTTCAGAACGGATGTAGCTATGAAAGCTGCTTCACTAGGCATAGCTGTGGTCTTTCCTCTGTTGTGGGGAGGCAGGAACGTGGGGTGCAGAGATAGGCAGGAATGAACTCTTGGGATCAGACCCATGACCTATCCTGAACTCCAGTGAGACAACCCTGGCTGCTAAGGACCAGCCTGTCTGGGATTGACTCAAAAGGAGGGCAATGAACTGAGGGAAGAATTTAGGTCTCCACTGCGGGAAGGAATAGCAGAGCTCCCCTGGCATCAGGAGGAAGATTCTTTTTGCTTAGTAATTAAGTCACTGTCATTCTTACCATTGAAACCTCAGGGCTTGGATCTTGCAGGTGCATAAGAAGCGTGACCCAGCTCTGTCTAACCTGCTTGGCAAAATAGTCCTTCCATTTTCTCTTTGCAGAGCCGGCCAGGATACCAAACAGGACAAAGGCCAATGCACGAAGAGTGTTGTCCTCCTATAGCCAAGAAAGCCACACAGGTTGGTAACGAAGAAATAACCACATCATGTATCTAGCACAGCTGTCTCTTCTACATTAGGGTAGAGTGATTCCAACGACAGAAGTTTAAAAGAACTGGAATTAATCAAGTTTGGGCCAAATGTGTTGATTCATCAAAATACTTTGAAGACAGTTCAATTTTGACAAAATTCTTCCAGAAGCCAAGTAGGGGTACTTGGTCAGCTTCTTGGTGACCCATCTAGCAGGCTGACTGGGATCTTGGGCTTCCTGGCCCTCACCTTCAGAACAGCCTGTCTGGCAGGCTGACAAGGAGCCAGGAAATGTGCACCCTGGCACCTCTAATTCCCAGTGTTTCCAGGTTCCCTGTCTCCAGCATAGTCTGCCAGTAGACTGCCCTCAGGCAAGGCTCCCAGTAGAGCTGGGTTGAGAATAGTATTACTGTTTCACAAAGAGTTTTGAAATTTGGGCTGGGGGGTGTGTCCCCCAAATAGGAACAAAACCAAAATTTGAAATCTCAAACTTCTCTGCAAAATGGAATAATTTCAACCATCTGACATAAAAATCGTATGGAGCAGGCCCAAAACAGTCTATTACACCCTGTATGCCCATTTTCCTTGTTATGCAGCTACCTAATCTAGTATTCATACTTCCTTTGCCATTCTCATTGGAAATAAAGATGAACAGAAGGGTGAGACTGAAGGAGCAGGGATGGCATCCTCATTTTCTTAATTCTCTGCTCCTCCATAAAACACATCTCTTCCCTAAGGCCTAAAATCACTTCATTCTGACATGAACAATGCCCAGTGAGGACACATCATGCATTGTAAATGGAGCCTCATCAATGTCAGCTGAACTGGGGTTGAAGGCTTCTGTTCACGTACATTATCGAAGTACTTCCGGATCTGTGTGGTGAGGTCTCTGAAGGAAGAACCTATGTCCTTCCCTTTCAGCTCCTTAAGGACTTTGGCCAGTGCCTTCATGCTTTCGACGACTTCAGAACTGAAAGTGTCTTCTAAAGTCCTGATCAGTGCCTCCAGAAGAAACTTCTTGTACTTTTTCACCTGTTCAGACGTATGACATTAAAAAACACTTTCCACTAACCACATTTCTAATATGTTTTTTTTAGCAATTATGAAGCAGTGGGAATTTCATCTGCCCCCCTAGTGACCTATAGCTATATTTTACATCAGGTACTAGCTACAATAAGCCAAACTCTGTGCCATATTATGCCTATGTAATCCTATTAGATTTCTAATTACTTAGATTTGAAGGCCAAAAGGGACCATTGTGATCATTCAGTCTGACCTCCTTCACAACACAGAACCTCCCCAAAATAATGTCTGTTTGACTAGAGCACCTCTTTTAGAAAAACAGCCCATCTTGTTTTTAAAGTTGCTACTGATAGAGACCCCACCACAACCCTTGGTAAATGGTTCCAATGATTAAAATTACCATTAAAATGTATGCCTTACTAGCAGTCTGAATTAGTTTAGCTTCATTCCCCCCCCCCCCCATTGAATCTAAAGGCACATTTTCTAGCCCTTTGAAAATTCTTGTGACTCTTCTCCAATTTATCAGCATCCTTCTTGAATTGCAGGCATGATCCTGACATAGTATTCTAGCAGTTCTCACACCAGTGCCATAAGCAGAGGTAAAATAACTTCTTTATTCTTATTCAGAATCCCTCTGTCTATGCCTCCGAGGATCACCTCAGCTCTTTTGGTCACAGCTTTGTACTGGGCGCTTACGTTCAGCTGATTATCTATCATGATTTGAGTTTTTTAGTGTCTCTGTTTCCTGGAATAGAATCTCTCATCTTGGAAATAAAGCCTACACTCTTCATTCCTGGGAGTATACATTTACATATGATCATATTAAGTCCATATTGTTTCCTTATGCCCAGCTTACCAAGGGAACAAACCTGCTGTGTATTGACTGCAAAGAGGTTACAGGGGTATGAGAGAGCAGAAGTTGGCCTAGTGCATTGTGCATGGCCTCTGTAAATCCTGAGCAATTGTTTCCTTTAGTTTCTCTAGTTATGCTGCATTGTATTCAGTATTCTATCTTACCTTCTCAGGTGCCCCATAGACTAAATTGCCTAGGCCTCTTACAGCCATTTGACGGACAATGCTGTTATTGTCCCGTGACCTTTCTTCTAATATATGTAAGGCAGACTTAAGGGTCTTCTTCTCCCTGAGTATGGGATCAGTCATTAGCTGAAATAAAATCAACATGTCCATTAGCTCTAATCTGTTCATTAAGATAGCGAATATAATTTGAGGAGACACGTAATACACTGTAATTTATTATTCTATATGAATGAGTACTGTGTTAAAAACATGGATTTTTTCCTTTTAGGCACTATAATGGGGGATTGCTCATCCCTTGAAAGCCTCTCAGTGACTGCATTTGATACCACAGTCCTTTTCTCGCCCAGGTGCATCCTGCCAGTCGATCTTAGTGAGTCTTCCATGGCTCAGCCCTCTGGCCAAGTCCCAAAGTCCAAACAAATGCCTTTTAGGTCCTGTTGCCCTCACTAGGGTCTTCAGCCCCAACTCTGGACCCTTTATATTCTGTTCTTTGTTCAACCTCTCCATAAGCCTTGTCCCCTTCATCGGGTTTATGCCACTGGGGAACCTGGGCCTGCCCACTACTCTTGGTTCCAACCTAGAAATAGCAGCGAGTCATTGCTTCATTTCAGTTTATTGCTACTTTTTCCTTGGGTTCTTCCTATGGGGCCACTTTCAGTTTCTCCCTCGAATTAGATGTTGAAGGCTCGTAAGGACTCTCTCTCTGCAAATTCAGCTTCAGAAAATGCTGCCTGAAATAAACCCCTGTGAATTGGTTTGGCCAGAGAATAGCATCCTTTCTTGGCCCTCCACTTCCTGAAAGGAACTGACCTAATAAAGCCCTGTAGCTCCATAGATCTGAGCCAGCTGGGCTCTGATTGGCAGCTTTCATGAGGCCTCTCTAGGCAGACCTTGAAAACCCACGTTTGTGACTCCTTTCCTAGGTGGGGTGTAGAAAGATTTGGGGGCACAAACAGATTCCTAGAACCACCAGATGAGCCTCTAAAATAGCGACTTAGCGTAAATGTGAAATATGACACAGACGTTATAGCAAGGCTGTGGAGAGGGAGGATGCTCCAGTGGTCAGCAGCCTAGGACTTAGGAGGTTCCAGTTCAATTTCCTGCACCCTCAAAGACTTCCTAGATGATGTTGGGCAAGTCACTTAGGCCTTCTGTGCATCAGTTTCCTGTTTGCAAAATGGGACTAATAGTGTTTCCCTGCCTCACAGGGGTGTTGTAGGGATACATACTTTTAAAGAGTTTTGAGGCACTCAGATACTACATTCTCATTTTGAAGTACTCAGATAATACAAGTTTCTAAAAGGATGTTTTAAGGAAGATGGAGAAAAATTGTTCTCCTTGGCCTCTAAGGATAGGATAAGAAGCCATGAGCTTAAATTACATCAGGGGAAGTTTAGGTTGGACAGCAGGAAAAACGTCCTGCCTGTCAGGGTGGTTAAACCCTGCAATAAATTGCCTCAGGAGGTTGTGGAATTTGCATCACTAGAAATATTTAAGAGCAGGTTAGACAAACACCTGTCAGGGATGATCTAAACTGTGCTTGGTCCTGCCGTGATGGCTGGGGATTGGACTCGAAGACCTCTCAAGATCCCTTCCAGTTCTAATGATCTATGAATCTATTATTCTACATTCATGAGAATCTAAGATAGATGTTAATGTATTTGTATGTTGCTTATTTTATAGTATTAGGACACTAGATTCATTTAGAAGATTTGCTGAGCTAGACCAAAATCAGGAGCTGTTGGTCAGTATTAGCCCTAGGAATTGTCAGAAAAGGTCTAGTAATTCAAATTCTATGGCTACATCTACATTGGCATGATTTTGCGCAAAAGCAGCTGCCTGTCTACACTGGTGGGGAGTTCTTGCACAAGAACACTGACATTCTAATGTCTAAAATCAGTGCTTCTTGCGCAAAACCTATGATGCTCCCGCTCAGGAAAAAGCCCTCCTGTGCAACTGTTCTTGCGCAAGAGGCCAGTGTAGACAGGCCACATTAATTTCTTGTGCAAGAAAGCCCAATGGCTAAAATGGCCATCGGAGCTTTCTTTCGCAAGAGAGCGTCTATTCTGGCACGGATGAGTTTGCAGAAAAGCGCCTCTTAGCGCAACAGCACATGCCAGTGTAGACGCTCTCTTGCGCAAATATTCTAACGCAAAAACTCTTGCGTTAAAAGTATGGGTATGTCTACAGTACAAAGTTAATTCAAACTAACAGCCGTTAGTTCGAATGAACTTTAATAGCGGCTATACATACAAACTGCTAGTTCGAATTTAAATCGAACTAGCGGAGCGCTTAATTTGAACTAGGTAAACCTCATTCTACGAGGAGTAACGCCTCGTTCGAATTGTGTAGTTCAAATTAAGGGCTGTGTAGCCACTTAATTCGAACTAGTTGGAGGCTAACCCTAATCAGGTTGCCCTGATGGCCACTCTGGGCCAAACCAGGGAAACTTTTCTGCCCCTCTCCCAGCCCCAGAGCCCTTAAAGGGGCATGGTCTGGCTACAGTGCCTGTGCCAGTGGCAAGCCTGCCAGCACCCAGCCAGCAGACCCTGCACCTGGCATGGCATGAGCCAGCCACCTGCTGCCACCCAGCCCTCCGCCTCTTCCCAGGACCAGGCTGGCGGCTCCTAGGAGCCTGCCCAGGGCCACAAGAGGCAGGCGCCTGCCTGGTCTAGTGCAGAGATCGTGGACATTATCGAGGTTTGGGGGGAGGCCTCCAGCGTCCACGACCTCCACACTAAGCACAGGAATGCAGCCGTCTAGGGCAGGATAGCTGCCAGCCTGGCCACCAAAGGCCACATCCAAACCCAGGAGCAGGTTTGCATGAAAATCAAGTTGTTCCAGTGAGACCCCCGACACTGAGCCCTGCGCTTAGTACATAAGAACATGAGAATGGCCGTACTGGGTCAGACCAAAGGTCCATCTAGTCCAGTAGCCTGTCTGCCGACAGCGGCCAACACCAGGTACCCCAGAGAGGATGGACCGAAGACAATGACCAAGCCATTTGTCTCGTGCCATCCATCTTCAGCCTTCCACAAACAGAGGCCAGGGACACCATTCCTACCCCCTGGCTAATAGCACTCCATGGACCCAACCTCCATGAATGTATCTAACTTCTCTTTAAACTCTGTTATAGTTCTAGGCTTCAAAGCCTCCTGTGGCAAGGAGTTCCACAGGTTGACTATAAGAAGAACTTTGTGTGAAGAAGAACTTTCTTTTATTAGTTTTAAACCTGATGTCCATTCATTTCATTTGGTGTCCTCTAGTCCTTATATTATGGGAACTAATGAAGAACTTTTCTTTATCCACCCTCTCCACACCACTCATGATTTTATAGACCTCTATCATATCCCCCCTCAGTCTCCTCTTTTCTAAGCTGAAAAGTCGCAATCTCTTTAGCCTCTCTTCATATGGGACCTGTTCCAAACCCCTAATCATTGTACTTGCCCTTTTCTGAACCCTTTCCAAGGCCATATCGTTTTTGAGGTGAGAAGACTACATCTGTACACAGTTCTGAAGATATGGCGTACCATAGTTTTATACTTCCCCTCCTCCTTCTTCCCCTGGCTTCCCCCTTCCAGCTCCCTCCTCCCAGGTTTCCACCTCCCCTCTCCCACCCTCTTTCTTCCCCTCTCCCACCTCCTTTTCCCAGTCCCCCAGAGGTTAATCCCCTCCGCCCCCAGTTTTGTTAAATAAAGAGAGTTTCTATTTTTGAACACATGTCCTTTATTTTTTACATCAGGAAGAGGGGGCTCGGGAAGGGTAAGTGGAAGGAGGTGAGGGAGGAATGGGGCACGAGCCCCCGATGGGGAGGACTGGGGTGGCTCTGCGGGCTCCTCGGGGTGGAAGCTTTCCTGTAGGGCCTCCTGGATCCTGATAGCCCCCTGATTGACCTCCCCCAGATGGCAGCCTGCGGCAAGTGCAGCCGGGCTGATGGTCGAGTGCTGAAATGTGCCGAGTGTGGGCATTCAGGGCACTCCAAGACAGGACTGCTTTGATGTCCCCATCGAGTTAGACATGCAAGCGGGGAATCCTGAGAACTGTCTGTCCAGGGTGGGGGTCAGGTCTTTTTAAGCACAGCCCTCGGCTAGCCTGAGGAAGCAGCTCCACACCTTAAGTCCTAACCTGATGCCCTGACGGCACTGGTTCTGGCCAGCCTTAACTTCGGTTCAGGGTCCACTCAATGTGGACATGCTATTTCGAATTAGCAAAATGCTCATTCGAATTAGTTTTTAGGTCTAAATGCACTCATTCGAATTAGCTTATTTCAAATTAACTAATTTGAATTAAGTTAATTCGAATTAGTGCTGTAGTGTAGACATACCCTATTTGCGCAAAATCTTGCCAATGTAGACGTAGCCTATCTATATCTTGCTCACTCTCTCTTAACCAGCAACTAGAATAGGCAGCTAGGCTAGGCTAGTATAGGCCCCAAAAATAACAAAGAGAAAATGATTAAGAAAGGTGTAATGAAGTTCCTTATGAGATTTCCTTATAAAGGACACATTCTACTATCTAAAATGAATTCCTATGAACTGAACTGTACAATTCCTCAGAGAAAGGTAAACAACAGATAACAGCCTAATGGTGGAACTGCTCATACCTGAGCAAAGAAAGCTGTGCTGGTGACTCGCTGGTTTTCTGATGGGGAATTTACCCAGGGAAGGAGGCTCTGTATGATCTCCACTGTTATTAGTCCAGATCTTTGCAGAACCCTGGAAGACAAAAGGAACCACTTATGGGGCAGACTGTGCACTTCAAAAGCTTAGCTGCTATGACCATACAACTCTAAAACCTACGCATGGAAGCTCTGTGTTTCTCACCCAGGGCACCCCGCACAAAGCTATACCTGAAAGTTCCCTGTCAGTCACTCTATTTGTTGCCGATCCCTGAGGATGAAATGCTTGCTGTCTCCTAGATCTCTTACCTCACCAGCAAACACACCCCCTCGTGGTGAGTCTGCGGATTTTCAAGAAGCATCCAAGTTTTCTGCTTCCAGAGAGTTCGTATCAGCTTCTCATTCATAGCCTTGAGAAGCACAGCCTCTAATGCTTCAATAGAAAGCCTGGGGGAAAAGAGGCACAGAACTGTAGTAACCAATAGAAAGGCACAGCCTAAGCAGTCAGGAAACCCCAGTTACTTGTCAGGTCTGTTGTTCATTGACAGTTCATCCATTGACAGTATCCTGGGGACCACTGTTTTTGGAAGGACTTAATTCCCAGGAGGTATTTCAGTCTCATACATCTCATATTACTAGTGTTGCTATGGACAACATTTTGCAGTCACTTTCTCCTATCTGCAAGGTGTATGGGCACTAGCACAGTACAGTAATATGGAAAAAATTCACAATCAGACCCCAAAAGCTGGGACACAGAGAGATTAGTGATCACTAATGGATATTTTGGGGCCCTATGTCCAGCGAGATGTGACAGGGTGCTGAGAGCTTGTACTTGGGGTCAGCACTCTGGTAACTACTAGTACTAATTAGCTTCCCCAGAGAAAGCCTAATTGGATAGAAATGTACCTGATTGCCTGGCTAGAGTGGGGCTATAGAATCAACAAACCTATTCTCCCATGAATAAGGAATCTGCCTAAAGGGACATCCACAGCAGTGTTTGAGGGAAACAGAGAGCAAAAGAGACAAAATGCTAGAGGCATCTAGATAGACTTATGTGTAGTGCTGGGGAGGAGCCGGTGGTCGTGGTACATGTAGGTCTCAATGACATAGGGAAGGGTAGGAGAGATGTCCTGGAGGCCAAATTTAGGTTGCTAGGAAAGAGACTGAAATCCAGGACCTCTATGGTGGCATTCTTGGAAATGCTTCCAGTTCCATGCGCAGGACCAGGTAGGCAGGCAAAGCTTCAGAGTCTCAATGCGTGGATGAGACGATGGTGTAGGGAAGAGGGGTTTGGATTTATCAAGAACTGGGGACACTTTTGGGAGAGGGGGAGCCTATACAGGAAGGATGGGCTCCACCTAAACCAGGGTGGAACCAGACTACTGGCACTAAACATTTAAAAGGCTGTAGAGCAGTTTTTAAACTAAGAGATGGGGGAAAGCCGATTGGTGGGGAGATGCACGTAAATCGCAGGGAGACTTCTCTTAGAGGAGAATCTGTTGATAGAGATTCTCTAAGCTGTAGTCAGAAAGAGAGGACAAAGAGACTGAGGCCTGAGGAGGCCTAGATAGTAGTGTTTGTGTTGCCAGAGCTTGGTGGTTTCAGGGAACTGACCTATAGCAAGCACAAACAAGACTTTCTCATATTAAAAGCAGGTGATGGTAAGGTGCCTCATAACCCTGAGAACTCCTGGGGAGTGTCACACAAATGGACTGGGATTCTCTTTGTTTTGCTCCCTTTCTTCTAATTACCTGCAAGGGTTGCCCTCACATAGTTGTTGTCCTTTTCTAAATAACCTCCTTCGGCGTCTCATCCTGGGCAAAGGCATCTTTTGTCCTAGGGTTTGGCTGATCTGCTGCAGAAGAACAGTGAACAACTCCGGGAACAGCTCCTGCACACTTTTGCTCAACTGCAATGCTGACACCACTTCAAAGATGGCACATGTTGCCTGAAAGGAGAGCATGGTAAAAGAAGAGGTCTCTTCCTAACACTATCACACGCTCTCCCCTTCTGATACCTGCTGGACTAAATTCTCACTCCTGTCACTAACTTGATGAATGACCGAGAGCAATTCACTCCATGTGTGCCTTAGCGTCCCATAGCTGTAAAAATGTGTAGGACCTATCAAGGCATGTTATGAGTTGCACAAAACATTTGCAAAGCACTGTAAGAAATCTGATTCAAAGACTTTCTAATTGCCAGATATTATTAAGTGAATCAGCCACATACTCTAAATCTGCCACAGAAAGCACAGCTGGAATCCAGGAAACAGTACTTCAGAAAAGAAGTGCCCAGATGACAATATTATACCACTCATCTAGCTTTCCATCAGCATGTTTGTCACAAAGCAGAGAAATACATGTCTGTCGTCTAACTTACTGTGAGAGGTGCAGCAGCTGCTAAATGCAGGTCAGTTTCTGTCTCTGAGGTCATGCTTCCTTCTTGGCTTGTTGGAGTCTTTATTCTTTCTATTAGGACCTTCAGGACTTGAGGGGCGAGCAAGGGATCTGTCCCCAGAGATCTCCACAGCTCAGTGGTGTTACTGCAATTTAACATAGGTTATATGTGACCCCTGGAGACTTTTGTGGCTCTGACTATATGCATCATATTCAAGTAAAGAACACATTTTCTCCTTGACTATGATCAGGGCTCACCAGCCGCGCTGTCCGGCGATCTGCGCATGCACAGATCGCCCGAACCCGGCTCTTCCAGGTTACAATCTACACGCCATGGATGCGTAGATTGTATTATTTGTCAAGCCCTGCCTATGATGAGCAAGTTCAGAGTGCTGTCCTCCTTATATGGTCCTCATGTTTTACATATTGAGTTTCTAGTTACAGAACTAAGTTAAGTTACATTTCAGGTTACATTTCTACAGTGCATGACTATTTTGGGATCCTGGAGGTATCCCGAAATACCTACCCCACATTTACAGAAGCAGCCCGTTATTTTGAAATATTTTTCAAAATAATGGGCACACTATTTTGCCATCCCAATAAACTTTGTTGCATGAGGGATAAGGGATGGCTTGAAATAGCACATTATTTCGACATTTGGTGCTGTGTAGAAGCGCCACATTTCAAAATAGGCTATGCAAAATATGATACGCAATTTGCGGAGTGCAAATTGTGCATCTTATTTCAAGTTTAGGGTGCTGTATAGACACAACCCTAGCCTTACTGCACCATAACCATTAATGCTAGACTTCAGAAGGAAAGGACACAGAGCTCTAATCACAGTTCCTGTTTTCCTACTTCTCAGTAGATATGGAATCATGAGCATATGATGCCCAAAGATCTAGGGCCTGGGAGACAAGTTGAAGAAAGAAAAATGATCTTCCTACTAACTGGATGTACAACTATGAGAACAAATATTTGTGGCTAGCCCATGACCTCTTTACAAATGGCATTCCCTGGCCTCTATTTGCCAGAATGGGCATGTTCTGTTCACTCCCTATGGGGCACCTGGCATTGGCCACTGTCTGAAGACAGGAACCTGGGCTAGATGGACATTTGGTCTGACCCACTACAGCCGTTCTTATGTTCTTAGATTCCAGCACAGATGACTGATAATTCAGCTAGGGATGTTTGAATGAAATGATAGATATGCTTACCGCCCTGTCTTTAAGTACCAAGAATGACAACTCCATTCCAGCAGCCATACCCTTCCTGATACCAAAAGCCTGGTGCCCTATCCTTGCTAATCAGCCAGGAATTTGGATTTGAAGCTTTCATGCTACCAGAAAACGAACAGTCACTGGCAATTTCCAGGGTGATGTTAGTTCAGGGGTCTGGAGAGGCAAAAGTCCACTCCAGTGATGCCAGTAAAGGGAAGTCTTTAGGATGCCAAAGCAACTATTAATTAATGGAAACAGAATGAAACTTAATTTCTCCCTGCACCCACCTTGACATGGTCTTGGACCTTTCTGCAGAAAGACCCAAGCTATTAACCTTTAGGAATTATCTCAACCTGTCTGTGGCTTAAATGAAGCCTTACATCTTCCAGTGAAGCTGTGGGATCCATGGTTACCAAAATGAACACTGTAAGGAGCACTATATACCTGTCCATCGGCAGACGTTTGGTGAGGAGGCTGAAGATCACTGCCTCTAGGTGATGGTGGGCTAGAATGGACACTGCCTCCACCAGGAACTGCCTCAAGCTACCCTGCTTGATGGTAGGCATATGAATGTATATTCTCCTCAGGATAGCTGGCACCTGGACAGAATAAAACCAGAAAAAATGTCCCTTTTCCATTCTCTGCATTCATTCTGCAGAGCCAAAACCTTTATTTAGTCGTTTAGCAATTTGCTGTTCTTGTAGAAATTCCTCCCTTCAAAAAACAAGTATTTAGACATGGCTGCATAGATTTAATCCACAAAAATTATGCATATCTCTGCCCATACCTGGCTGCAACACCGGGTTAAGACATGCTGAGGCCCTAAGCTATGTCAAGTTAAAGAGGCCTCATTGCATTTCCAAAAAAACATGTATTATTCTAACAGAAAGGACAATGAAAAGAGAAATAATAAAGTTATCTATCTATCTATCTATCTATCTATCTATCTATCTATCTATCTATCTATCTATCTATCTATCTATCTATCTATCTATACATAGGCAAAGAGGCAAGTAAAAACTAGTAATTTGGGGGTATTTTTAGAGACCCCTCATTATCTGAGGCCCGAAGATGTAGTTCACTTAGCTTGTCTCTTGGGGCCGGATATTCTCTTTTTGCATTTTACTCGGAGTCTAATTTTTCCAAGCCTTTCATGGCTGGAAACTGTGACAACAAGATAGACAACTAATCAAGCATCTTCCTTTTCCCTTGGGGTACGGCTACACTAGCTCGTTAGTTCGAGCTAGGTAGGGTAATGAGGGCAAGCGGAGTTGCAAATGAAGCCCAGGATTTAAATATCCCAGGCTTCATTTGCATGTTCCCGGGTGCTGCCATTTTAAAATCCTCCTTAATCTGAACTCCGTGCTCGCGGCTACACGCGGCACGGAGTAGGTAGTTCTAATTAAAGATCCTAATTCCATGAGGAGTAACGGTAGTTCGAATTAGGATCTTTAATTTGAACTACCTAGTCCATGCCGCATGTAGCCGCGGGCACGGAGTTTGGAGTAAGGGGGATTTAAAAATGGTGGCGCCAGGGAACATGCAAATGAAGCCCGGGATATTTAAATCTCGGGCTTCATTTGCAACTCCGCTTGCCCTCATTACCCTACCGAGCTCGAACTAACGAGCTAGTGCAGATGTACCGTTAGATTATCTCTGTCTTCTGCTGTTGATTCCCCCATTGCCTGACTCAGGATAGGAACACAGATGGAATTAACTTCCAATCCCAGGGGGAGAAACAGCAAGACTTGTGTTCACTGCAAATGATGGCAAAGACCTGAAAGCCTGCAGGTTAGCCAGAAAAACCTCTCCAGCTTCTATTTTACCTCATCCAGCATGGCACCTCCACACTCCTTCAGGATGATCTTCATCCACAGACCGGCTGCTGTGGCACAGGAGGGGCTAGCAGACCGCATACCATCCAGTATGGCCTCAATAAAATCTGTGGCTTGTTCAGAGGGAAAGTACTTACTAACCACCTGTGGACAGATCAAAAACAGGAAAGATTGCAATGATAGTCGGCTCCAGTACTTTTAAGAAAGGAGGCCTAAGAGCTGTATTGGAAAATAATGTATTCATCAGCAAATTGCTAATTGGGCTCATATCTGGCAAGGCAGTTGCAATTAAAATTTTCTCTGTAATCTTTCTAGCTACCACATCTCTATTCTACACTAATAATATCAGGTTAGATCTTAGGTTGTACAGTTAGCACAACATTGTATGGGACAAACAGGATGTAAATTTCCAGTTTATATACTATTATGTACATGACATCTTTTCACAAAATATAAAAATATGCAAAGAGATGCATGCACACAAATATAGGTTCAGGTAAACACACAAGGTGCCAAGACTGGTTTCTCAGCTTGATGTCCCGCTCACATATTTTCCCCCGGATGGATGGATGGATGGATGGATGGATGGATGGATGGATGTGCGCGCGCACATGCATGGGCATGTTCATGCAACTGTCTGGAATCTGTTTGTTTTTTACATGGCATTCATAGCATATACCTATGAAAAGCATGTTACTGATTACCCATGAATGCCTCACTCCCATAGCTCGCTCCAAGTGTGGAAAGACATCACAAAAGCATAAAACAATCATAGAATCATAGAATACTAGGACTGGAAGGGACCTTGAGAGTTCATCGAGTCCAATCCCCTGCCCTCATGGCAGGATCAAATACTGTCTAGACCATCCCTGATAGACATTTATCTAACCTACTCTTAAATATCTCCAGAAATGGAGATTCCACAACCTCCCTGGGCAATTTATTCCAGTGTTTGACTACCCTGACAATTAGGAACTTTTTCCTAATGTCCAACCTAAATCTCCCTTGCTGCAGTTTAAGCCCATTGCTTCTTGTTCTATCCCCATAGGCCAAGATGAACAAGTTTTCTCCCTCCTCCTTATGGCACCCTTTTAGATATCTGAAAACTGCTCTCATGTTCCCCCTCGATCTTCTCTTTTCTAAACTAAACAAACCTAATTCCTTCAGCCTTCCCTCATAGGTCATGTTCTCTAGACCTTTCATCATTCTCGTTGCTCTTCTCTGGACCCTCTCCAATTTCTCCACATCTTTCTTGAAATGCGGTGCTCAGAACTGAACACAATACTCCAATTGAGGCCTAACCAGCGCAGAGTAGAGCGGAAGAATGACTTCTCGTGTCTTGCTCACAACACCCGTTAATGCATCTCAGAATTATGTTTGCTTTCTTTGCAACGGCATCACACTGCTGACTCATATTCAACTTGTGGTCCACTATAACCCCTAAATCCCTTTCGGCCGTACTCCTTCCCAGACAGTCGCTTCCCATTCTGTATGTATGAAACTGATTGTTCCTTCCTAAGTGGAGAACTTGGCATTTGTCTTAAACTTCATCCTATTTACCTCAGACCATTTCTCCAATTTGTCCAAGTCATTTTGAATTAGTGACCCTATCCTGCAGATTAGTCGCAACCCCTCCCAGCTTGGTATCATCTGCAAACTTAATAAGCGTACTTTCTATATCAATATCTAAATCGTTGATGAAGATATTGAACAAAGCCGGTTCCAAAACAGACCCCTGTGGAACCCCACTTGTTATGCCTTTCCAGCAGGATTGTGAACCATTAATAACTACTCTCTGAGTATGGTTATCCAGCCAGTTATGCACCCACCTTATAGTAGCCCCATCTAAGTTGTATTTACCTGGTTTATTGATAAGAATATCATGCGAGACTGTATCAAATGCCTTACTAAAGTCTAGGTATACCACATCCACCCCTTCTCCCTTATCCACAAGACTCGTTAGCCTATCAAAGAAAACTATCAGATTGGTTTGACATGATTTGTTCTTTACAAATCCAGGCTGGCTGTTCCCTATCACCTTGCCACTTTCCAAGTGTTTACAGACGATTTCCTTAATTACTTGCTCCATTATCTTCCCAGGCACAGAAGTTAAACTAACTGGTCTGTAGTTTCCTGGGTTGTTCTTATTTCCCTTTTTATAGATGGGCACTAGATTTGCCCTTTTCCAGTCCTCTGGACAAGGGAAAATGAATGGTGCACAGCCACTAGGACAGTCACCTAGTGTTTGTTACCTTAGCCATTTTGGAAGATGCTTGAAACAGAGCCTCAGGGTCTGGAGTTGTTAGTGCCTCACGGAGACAACTCAGCTCCTCCTCTGCTGACCCCAGGTTAGTGCACTGACCTAGGATAGAGAAAAGGAGAAAAAGTATGGCAACATTTAATAAAACTGAACCTCTGATCCAGAGATAATCATACAGGAGGATCTATGGGGTATGTTATTACCAGCTGTGTGTGAAATTTTGGCCCCACTAAAGCCAATGACGAAATTCTTCTTGACTTTAACGGAGTCAGAATTTTACCGTCAGGCTATGTCTAGACTACATCCCTTTTTCGGAAAAGGGATGTAAATTAGACGTATCGCAATTGCTAATGAAGCGGGGATTTAAATCTCCCCTGCTTCATTAGCATAAAAATGGCTGCAGCTTTTTTCGGCACGGAGCTTTGCCGGAGAAAAGCGCCAGTCTAGATGCTGATCTTGCGGAAAATTAAGCCTTTTCCGAAAGATCCCTTATCCCTCCGAAAAAGGGATGTAGTCTAGACGTAGCCCCTATGTCTGAAAGTTAACGGTAATGGCATGTGATTCATTGTGATTCATACAGGATTAAACAGGCACTGTATTCTGTGTGGAGCATCTTTCTCTGTATATCTGGTTTCAGTAGCCACTCTGCTCTCAGTATTTAAATCTAATCTCATAGTCAAGCACAACTCATGTAGATTGATCTGAGGTTCTGATTTGGAGGAGAATCCCTCCACTGAACTCTCATTGTAAAAGAGATGGGGCTGGCCAAAAGCTTAGGTAGGAAACCCAGGCTCTTCGCTCACTTCTAAATCATGAACTGTCTCTTTAAGGGAAAGCTGTCCTGCTCTGTCATCTCCCTCTCCCCACCCCACTCTGCAGAGCGGGGGCATATGGGCATATGGCGGGGGAGAGAGTGTGTGTGAGACAATGTGTGTGTGTGTGTGTGAGAGAGAGAGAGAGAGAGAGAGAGAGAGAGAGAGAGAGAGAGAGAGAGAGAGAGAGAGGGACATGCTGGCTGCCAGAGAAATCTTAGAAACAGTGCCTCTTTAGATAGGCACTCCGTTACTCACCATACTTCAGACTGGAGCAGCACTATTGTATGTGTCCCTCTCCCCAAACTCTGCTCTGCAGAGATGATGACAGGGGCAAAAGGGTCACCCTGACTTCTGCACGTCTCCCTGCTCCCCTCCCCTCCACACACCACTAGCAGCAGATAGGATGGAGCAAGGTCGGAGAGGGGCAGCTGAACACATGCTGCTGGCATGCTTGCTAATCAGCTGAGCGCTCCAGACAGAAATTCTGGGGAGAAGGGCAGATCTGGCCTGTGTGCTATATTTTGTCCACCCTCTAATATTTGCAGATTATTTATTATTTGTGCAGTTCTCTTCCAGCAATGTACTTACAAGGCCCCAATCGTTCTGTTATATAAGTGTCGCTAACAAGACAGAAAGAATTACAGATGGAAAAAATGGTCATTACAACAATGAAAGAAAGTGAAGAGTTACTTACACCTGCTCATGGTCTCCTCACCTTGTATATTGAGAAGACAGTTGATACAGTCAACCACCCACTGACGCGATGTCGTAAGTGAAGCACAGGTATATGGTGCTAACAGCCCAATCAGCGATCCAAACTGATCAAAAGTTTCCTGAGGCTAATTTTAAAAGAATGAAGAATGAAAGTTCTCCGGCTATACTGGACATTATTTGCCTTCCTTATTGTGAATTCCATTACTGTACCTGGGTACGGCACATTGGAAAACATAATCCTTGTTGTACATGCAAATTGATGGGGTCTAAATTAGCTGTAGCACTCAAGAAAAATCTCAGAGTCATTGTGGATAGTCCTCTAAAAACATCTGTTCAACATGCAGCTGCAGTTAAAAATGCTAATGGTATGTTAGGAACCACTAGGAAAAGGGATGAATAATAATATGATAAATATCATCATGCCACTGTTTCAAATCCATGGTACACCCACACCTTGAATATTGCAAGCAATTGTAGTCCTCCAACTTAAATAAAGTTAGGTTATAATTGGAAAAAGTTCAGAGAAAAGCAACAAAAATGATATGGGATATGGGACAAGTCATACAAGGAGAAGTTAAAAGGACTGGGACCATTCATCTTAGAAAAGAGATGCTTACAGGGGGGTTTGATAGAGCCATATAAGATGATCAGAGATGCATGATATGGGTGTCCCTATATCTCTGACTGCCTGGGGCTGGGACTGGACAACAGGGGAGAGATCACTCAACAATTGCCTTGTTCTGTTTGTTCCCTCTGATGCATATAACACCCACCACTGTCAGAAGACAGGCTACATGAACCATTTGTCTGGGGGATCCAGAATGGCCATTCATGTTTTATGTTCTTATCCGATTAAATAGAAATAGAAATTCAACTTTAACAGCGATAGAAATGTAGCTGTGTTAGTCTGGAGTAGCTGAAGCAAATGCAGGACAATGTAGCACTTTAAAGACTAACAAGATTTATTTATTTATTGATTTATTTTTTAAGATGGTTTAGTAGCTTTCGTGGGCCAGACCCACGTCCTCAGATCAGGAAGTGGGTCTGGCCCACGAAAGCTCATCATCTAATAAACCATCTTGTTAGTCTTTAAAGTGCTACATTGTCCTGCATTTTGCTTCAACTTTAACAGCCTGAGAGTATAGGAATGCATCTATGACACTGACACAGCCAACCTATGTGTGACCACAATAACTTAACAAGCGGCACTGCAATTGTATCAAGACAAGTCACTTCTATGTTATTTCAAAGGGTGTGTCTAGACTACTGAGTTTTGTCGACAAAAGTGGACTTTTGTCGACAAAACTATACCTGCGTCTACACTACTGCTGAGTTCTGTCGACATAACGTCGACAGAACTCAGCAGTTTTGTCGATGCTGGTAAACCTCATTTTACGAGGCATAACACCTTCTGTCGACAGAGTTCTGTCGACAGAAGGTGTTATTGCATGTAGGGTTGTGTCTAGACTACAGGGTTTTGTCGACAAAGCAGCTTGTTTAGTCGACAGAACTGAATGTGTCTAGACGCTCTTTGTCGACAGAAGTTTTGTCGACAGATACTGTCGACAAAACTTCTGTCGACAAAACCCTGTAGTCTAGACGTACCCAAAGAAAAGTCCTAGACTAGCGATCACCAACATTATGCATTTTGGTAATAGATATGAAAGGTAGATGTTATGTATTATTGTCTGTATTTATATCTTGCTAGAAGTTTAACATAACCAAATTAGCTTGTAGATTCCAATTCCTTTTCATGTCTTAATTGCCTTAATTATATGCAACTGTCTTCAGTTAACCTTAAGATCAAAGATATAAGATAGTACAAGAAAATAGTTTGTACATTGCCTTCAGCTTAACTATCTGTGTTGTAATGGAAGACTACGATCGGCTAATTACTTTATGTGAATGACTATCACCCATTTACCAGTGTATGCGTAGGAAATAGAAAATTAACTTCAAAACAAAGTACGACAGGAGATCTGCATGACCTATTCTTTCTCAGGGAGAGATCCTGCTTCGACAATTTCTGTGAGGAGGCTTGCCAACCGGCTAGAATAGCTATAAAAGACAAGTTATGGGACTGATCTTCTCTCTCCAGTCTGCTTAAACTTTGAACAGGGGACGTGTAAGCCATAGGACATAGATCTTCCAAATAATTATTTGGAATAGTCTGGGAAATGCATGGAAAAACTAACAGCCTTTGCATCTAAACTGGCTTTGGATGTTGACCGGTTAGCATGATTCCAGAGAGACTTTTACAAGCCAGCTGTTTATTCCACCATGGTTGTGATCCTGAACTATGAAAAGTGAAAGTCATTTTAACAACTATCTATCACTTAACCATTTGTAACTCTCTTCTTTTTCCTTTTAACAACAAATCTGATATTCCGTTATTAAGGATTGGCTGATATTTAGGGAAGACCTGTGATTCATATTAACCTAAGGATAAGTGTCTAGTCCTTTGTGATTGGTGATTATATTAGACTTAGTTGTCTAGATGGGAACCAAGGTCTGGAATGCCTAAAGGGTACTATTGTTTGGTATTTTGTTAACCAGAGTAGAAGCTCTTTTCTTACTGGTTTGGTGAATCTAATTATAAAATCACTAGTCTGGGGAACTGCCTGCCCTGTTTCTTACAGTCTGGCCTGAGTGCTGTCACAGCACTATTATGGAAACCTTTCTCTTATGGAAGCAGAGGGATCTTACTCACTTTGAGGCCCCAGCTGCAGGCCTAGTAGAATTTCTCATGCATTCACGTTGAATGTCAGATTTGATAGAAGTTGGGAAGTCAGCTCAAGGAAGAGTAGAACTATACTCACTGTGCTATTAACTATCTCCTGATAGGCAGTTAGCAGCCAGACACTGGCCTGCAAGGCCCTTTCTCTCTCCCACTCCTGCCCTGAACTGAGCCAGGTCTCTAGTAGCTGTTGGCAAAGCAGGAGAATGGACAAAGTTAGTACCAGAAAATCCCTCCCAAACGTTTCTTTTAAATAGGTTTGATTGTCACTAAAATCCCTCTCCAAAGCATTTAACTTCCATATAGCAAAAGATTTATATGTCTCCAAAAAGAGACCCTTGTCTATACAAGTCCCAGGGACCAGATTCACCTCTGGTGTACGTAACTCCATCAAAGCCAAAGGAGTTACATGAGAGATGAGTCTGGCTCTGTGTATGTGAGGGCTTCTGTAGACTGTCTGATGGCAGCTGTCTAGCACATTGCATGCAGTTTGGGGTCCGGTGCTGTGTTCTCTTTCCTGGACAGCTTCTCCCATGCTGAGTGGCAAATGACAGAGAGGAGCATTTCTTTTTATTTAGAGCAGAGAAGTCTCCCCAGCCCAGCTCCTTTTATAACTTTATTTTCATACCAACGTTGCACCTAACTCCCCTCCCCTCAGCTCTTCAAACTATTCTGTTTATGTCTGAAGAGCAGGAAGTCTTTGGTGAATGAGTTTCCATACACAGAGCTTAACTCAATACTAATTCATTCCTTTTACGAGAGGTGATCAGTTCTCACTGGTCCTCTTGAATTTGGTTACTGCGCTGATGATTTTCTTTCCTGTCCATGTAGTGTTAACTATACTGGAAAAACTAGATCTCAGTCCACCACTGGCATAAAATGTCCCCTGCTATGAGATAGATACATAGAATTTACTAGCTAGTGGGAAAACACTGGCTGTAGAATCGGTGTCTATTTCTTACAAAGCCTTTCTGAATATTGACCTAGGAGAGCTTTTCCATTGCATTAGGAGTGCACAAATTATAAAATCATGGATTAAGGATGGAAGGGACCTCAGGAGGTCATATAGTCCAACCCCCTGCTCAAAGCAGGGCCAGCCCCAACTAAATTATTCCAGCCATGGCTTTGCCAAGCCTGGCATTAAAAACCTCGAATGATGGAGATTCTTAAGGGAAGAGAATAACAGAAACACCTAACTGGTGGGTCAGAACCCAGGCTTAGGAAAACCCCAGCACAAGGGGACACAAAGAAGATGGAGAGAGGCTGTTCTCAGTAGTGACAGATGACAGAACAAGAAGCAGTGGTCTCAAGTTGTGTGTGGGGGGGTGGATCTTAGGAAAAACGATTTCACGAGGAGGGTGGTGAAGCACTGGAATGGGTTACTGAGGGAGGTGGTGAGATCTCCATCCCTAGAGGTTTTTCAGTCCCAGCTTGACAAAGCCCTGGCTGAGATGATTTAGTTGGAATTGGTTCTGCTTTTAGCAGGGGGTTGGACTCGATGACTTCCTGAATTCTCTTCAAGCCCTATCGTTCTATGATTCTATAAAAGAGTTCCCTGAACTCTTTTCAAAAAAATTTTCAAAAAAGAACATTTCTTCTTTTTATCTCTGAGGAGAGCCACTCAGACTCTGCCCAGTGGAAATAAATATGCAGAACCTAGAGGGAGCCATTCTGTTTGTTCTGATGCCCCAAGCAGCTTGATCATTCTGTGCATAGTGAATGTGAGTCTATCTATAGGCTAAATTCTGTTCTTCCTTACACCAAACTAAATATTGATCAGCTCTACTGATTTCAGTTTAAATAAGAGCAAATGTGGCCTGATGAGAAAGAGTTGCCTCCTACTTTCTTTGAGATGGGTAGGATGAAAAAGAGGCAGTTGGTGAGTACTGCCATAAGCTCCCACTTCGTAGCTAAAGGGCCAGGCAGAGCTAAGATCCTCAACAACTTACTGTAAAGTTAATGTATATCATGGATCCCATCATGGAACTCTGTGTCTGGAGTCCATGACTCTGCCCATAGCTGGAAATACCCATTGAAAAGATTTTGAACTAGTACACATAGAACAGAGAATGAAGTGTGCAGCAAACTTTTCCAGGTTCTAGACATCTTGATGTAGGCTGCATAACTTCAGTGTTTTGCTAATAGTTTATGTATGCTTCAGCAGCCACAGGATTGGGCACCATTGTGTTCTTTGGAGAGTCTATTTATAAAAAAGATGTGCTTCCTTATACAAGAGCATTTCACTGAAAGATTGTGTTGTCAGAATTTTCACTGACTTGCCCGAGGTCTAAGTAATGTAGGTCGCACTGTCAGATATAAATATCCAGAATCAGATTCTGGTCTCTGTTACACTTGTGTAAATCCAAAATAATGCCACTGAAGTCAGGGGCATTACCCTGATTTTACACGAATATCACTGATCAGATTCTAGCTCTAATCCTTCAGTCCAGCTGCATCCTTGAGCATCCAAAGCTCCCACTGAAGTCAAGGGGAACAATCAGCATGCCAGAATGGCAGAACGGAGTCCTAAGTGTTAAGAACTCTCCTTACCAGATTTCTGGTGGACACATCGAACTCTCCGAATACATAGGCGACCATATCCCCTGCTGCACAATTGTCCACACTTCCTGAACTGAGCAGCTTCAGGACAAAATGGAGAGCTGCCATCCTCACCTGCAAGGGTAGAGATTATGCACGAGTTATTATTATCTCTTCTGCATGCAATATGAGACAGGATATGAGAGTCCTTTTTCTTTTTCTTTTATCTCTTTGGAATAGTGGCTGAAGTACAAATGATTAACACATCTGTTATGTAAATTCCTTGCAACACTGGCTACAGAAGTACCATGCAAATGCCAGTTTTCACTTTCAGGTGACACTGTAATTAGGAAAAAGGCAGCATTTTCTCCTATAAATGTAAACAAACTTGTTTGTCTTAGTGTCTGGCTGAACAAGAAGTAGGTCTGAATGGACTTGTAGACTCTAAAGTTTTACATTGTTTCGTTACAGTTAACAAAAAATATCTACATTTGTAAGTTGCATTTTCACGCTAAAGAGATTGCTCTACATCACTTCTATGAGCTGAATTGAAAAATATTATTTCTTTTGTCATTTTTACAATGCAAATGTTTGTTATAAAAATAATATAAAGTGCATAGTACACACTTGTCATTGTGTTGTAATTGAAATCAATATATTTGAAAATGTAAAAAACCACAAAAATATGTAATAAATTTCAATTTTTAATCGCATTAATTTTTAGTTAACTGTGATTAATTGAAACCCTATTAATAATCTCAGCCTAAAAATGTGTCTCATTGCCAGACTCTCCACTGAGTGAAATACTTCCCAGATATTAACAGCAATACCACTATTCCACACACAATCTTACCTTAGCACTCTGATCACTGAGAGCAGATTTCACTGCCTTCACAATCAGAAACTTTCTAACTCTTGTCTCAGGCACTGAAAGATAAGGAGAAGTGTGCAATATAGTATATCTTTGTTCCAAACACTCATGCTCCACATTAGAATGTGTCCTGTGCCCTATTTAAGAGTACTACCAAGCTTCAATCATATACAGAGAATCAGCGGGGAAAATATAGGACCAGACTCTGATCTCAGTTACACCAGTCTAAGTCTGAAGTATTTCCACTTCTGTAAATAGCACCATCATACTATCCTGATGGAAATATTGTAAGAGAGTTAGACAAATGGAGGTCAGTGAAGTTAGTCTGTGTTTACCACCAGTATAGCAGAATTCGGAATCTATTCTAGAGTGTCTAATACTTATTCAGTCAGGAGTACTATTTTGTTTTTATCTCATTATTATTAACATGCATCCGCCACAAGATTACATTTGTATTTGTACCTTGAAAATATTTTAGGCTACATTCAGCACTTAATTAACCCTGTTGATTTCTGTGTGACCACATGGGAGTAACTTAGAGCAGCACTGGGTCCCTTTAGTGAATTTCCAACCCTCTGGTGAGCATGCATCTAAAAGGGTGTCGCAAGGAGAAGGGAGAAAAATTGTTCTCTTTGGCCTCTGATGATAGGACAAGAAACAATGGGCTTAAATTGCAGCAAGGGAGGTTTAGGTTGGACATTAGGAAAAACGTCCCAACTGTTAGGTTGGTTAAACACTGTGAAAAATTGCCCAGGGAAGTTGTGGAATCTCCACCACTGGAGATATTTAAGAGCAGATTGGATAGACACCTATCAGGGGTGATCTAGACAGTGCTTGGTCCTGCCATGAGGGCAGGGGACTGGACTTGATGACCTCTCAAGGTCCCTTCCAGTTCTAATAATCTATGACTATATGACTCGATGTGTTGCAGCAGGGGCAGATGACCGTTTTGCGGGGCCCCGGGCAGCATAATTCCGCGGGGCCCCCCCTTTGCCACGGCGCATGCACAGTGACGCCATGCTCATGCGCGGTGGCACCACGGCGCGTGCGCGGGGCTTTTTGAAGCGCGGGACCCGGGGCGGCCACCCCGCTCGCCCTGCCCTATATCCGCCCCTGTGTTACAGATCCTCTGTGCCCCATTTGCAGAGATGATGACTATGTTATAGCCCTACCATGCCTGCAAAGCCTTGGTTCTTTAGATCAACCTATAGCAGCTCATGCTTTTAGCTCTGGATGTCCCCAACTCAACCCCCAGCACGATGGCGATGATCGCAGCAGTCACAGTTACTCCTGTGTTACTTACAGTCAGCACCAATAATAGCTGTGAGCAGATTCAGGGTTGCCACACGAACAGTCTCATTCTCAATCTTCAGCTGCGAGTGCAGAAATGCTATGAGGTCATCAGGAGAAGAACGGGCTGCAAAGGAAGAAATCACATCCTCACTAACAACTGAAAGCTCATTCTTACCACACCTACAAAAGAAGGAAGTTACAAGGAAACTACTGTGTAATTTGGAGTCTCTTCCCCTACCTAGCAGTAGGATACAATAGCACAGCTCCATTTGATTTTCCATGATGAGCTGCTGAGTTGGAGAACAGATCTGTGGGAAGAAGAGAAGTGATCAAAGGAAAACTAATCAGAACAAGCAACTGAAAAGAAGAGGCTCAATTAATTTCTAAGCACTCACTTCCTACCTTTCCAAATAGAGCTCTGAAGCCAAAAGAAATGGTACTGACTGCACAACAAGAATCAGAAACAATGACCGATACACTGGATAACAGAAGTTCCTGCTTTCAAAGTGTTTTTAGCAGCAGAGCTAATTGAATCAAGACTTGACCCTTGGTAACTGGTTCAAATGGTTAATTATTCCACCATAAAAATGTCGGCCTTATTTGCAGTCTGAATTTGTCCAGCTTCATTTTCTAGTTATTGGCTCACGTTATGCCTTTCTCTGCTAGATTATTACATATGTTTCCCCACATAGATATTATAGACTGCAATTAAGTCACCCTGTCACAGGATAGGTCCTCCCCATTTGGATGGGATCAGTTTTTACTATCTAACTCTAACTCCCTCTAATAACTGGCTTATGCTAAAATTGCTTTACAAACTGAGCTGGATTTTAGCTAATAAAATGAGACCACTATCTGCTTATTCTTAAGCCAGCAGAAACCAATAAGGCATGAGAAGGTCTCCGGGCTCTTCACTAGCATTCAAAAGATGTTTATTCTTAATATGCTTCAGATCTGCTGTGCTTAAGCTCAAGTGATACAAGAACAAGTTCCCCTCACCCGGTCGTGCAGAGCACTGCAGATGGCTTGAAATTTCCCTTCAGGTAGAAGGATCTTATATTCACCAGCGACTTCCAAGAGCTGCCTCAGACTCTACAACAGAGGGTGAAAGTTAGAAGGTGGGCATACAAAGGAGCAATATGCAATGACTGAAGCAGGTTCATGGAATTCATAGATTCCAAGGCCAAAAGGGATGATTGTCATCAACTAGTCAGGCCTTCTGTATGACACAGGCCTTAGAAATTGCCAAAATAATTCCTAAAGCAGAACTTTCAGAAAAAAATCCAATCTTGATTTTAAAATGATCCCCTTGACTCTTGGTAAATGGTTTGAATGGCTAATATCCCACCACTGAAAAGGTAGACCTTATTTCCCATCTGAATGTCTCCTGTTTCAGTTTGTAGCCACTGGATCATGTCATGCCTTTCTCTGCTAGGTCATTACATATATTTCCCCATGCAGATATTATAGACTGTAAGTAAGTCACCTGTCACAGGGTAGGTCCACCCTGTTTGGATGGTATCAGGTTGTGGAGGAGTTAAAGAACTAAGGCAGCCCAAGTGACCTAGTCTCCCCAACCACCATAGCAGGCCTGGTTCTTAGAGCAGCATTGCCTAATAGTCAGGGTCAGTGCAGCAGCCCTTTAATGAGGCTCTTCAGCTCAACGACCCAAGCCCTTCTAGGTACGACCGTGCAACCTAGTGCTCAACCACCCTTTGGGGCAAACCAGTGTTGCCTAGTGGCCAGCCCTTCTCCACCAGGCTCTACCTACTCCACAGGGTCCCAGCCCAGGGCCTTGTCTTGCAGCTCAATGGGGTTTCTTCCAAAACATGCAGAGTCAAAGACTAATACCTCAACTCAATAATGCTTAGTTCACATAGATTACTTCCCACCATTCTTCTGCAGCAGGTCATCTCAGTAACTCCGTGGTCTCTCCTCCATCTGTGGCATTGGATGGTTGTGGGGGGGGGGGGGGGTCAACTGGAACCACAGGCTGGCTGGTTTCTGCATCCTAGGGCACTGGCAGTCCCTCCACAAAAGCCTGCAAAGCACCTCTGCTCCCTTCAGCTGTCAGCCTAGACAGAACTGAGCTGCTCCCTTTTATATCCTGGTTCCAGTTGGAGCATTCCCAGCAAGTATGAAGGGGCATAGCCCACAGATCATGATTAGCCCCCGCTGAACCATGCATGGGGGGTATCCTCTGTCACAAACACTCCCCCTTAAGAGGGTGTCCATTGGTGGACCTTCCTCTTCATCGTCTCCTTCCACTTGGGAGAAGTCTGTGTTTGCATGAGCCTTCCCTGGCCCAGCGTAACGTACAGAAGTCATAGGGTTGGAGCGGGAAGTACTACCTCATGATTCAGGCACTGGTGTCCTTCATGTTATTAATCCATCTGAGGGGTGCATGGTTGGTGACCAGTTGAAAGGGCTTCCCCAGTACAGGATATCCCAGGGTATGTCTACACTACAGCGCTAATTCGAACTAACTTAGTTCGAATTAGTTAATTCGAACTAAGCTAATTCGAACTAATGCATCCAGACTAAAAAAACTAGTTCGAATTAGCGTTTTGCTAATTCGAACTAGCATGTCCACATTAAGTGGACCCTGAACCGGGGTTAAGGATAGCCGGAAGCAGTGCCGGCAGGGCATCACATGAGGACTTAGAGCGTGGAGCTGCTGCCTCAGGCTAGCCGAGGGCTGTGCTTAAAGGGACCCCACCCCCACCCCGGACAGACAGTTCTCAGGGGTGCCCCTCTTGCAAAGCAGTCCTGGCTTGGAGTGCTCTGAGTGCCCACACTGGGCACATCACAGCACTCGGCCATCAGCCTGGCTGTACTTGCCGCAGGCTGCCATCTGGGGAGAAGGAGCAATTGGGGGGCTGCAGGAGAGCTTCCACCCCCAGAAGCACGCAGAGCCAGCCCAGTCCTCCCCATCGGGGGCTCGTACCCCATTCCTCCGTCACCTCCTTCCACTTACCCTTCCCTAGCCCCCCTTCCTGATGTACAAAATAAAGAAAACGTGTGGTCAAAAATAGAATCTCTCTTTATTGAACAAAACTCGGGGAGACTGGGAAAAGGAGGTGGGAGAGGGGAAGAGAGAGGGTGGGAGAGGGGAGGGCAACTACAATGATCAGATGTTTGGAACAGGTCCCATATAAAGAGAGGCTAAAGAGACTGGGACTTCTCAGCTTAGAAAAGAGGACACTAAGGGGGGATAGGATAGAAGTCCATAAAAGCATGAGTGGGGTGGAGAGGATGCATTAAGAAAAGTTCTCCATTAGTCCCCATAATAGAAGGACTAGAGGACACCAAAGGAAAAGAATGGGTAGCAGGCTTCAAACTACTAACAGAAAGTTGCTCTTCACAAAGCAAAGATTCAACCTGTGGAACTCCTTGCTGCAGGAGGTTGTGACGGCTAGAACTTAGAACAGAGTTTAAAGAGAAGTGAGATAAAGTGATGGAGGTTGGGTCCATGGAGTGCTATTAGCCAGGGGGTAGGAGTGGTGTCCCTGCCCAAAGTTTGTGGAAGGCTGGAGAGGGATGGCACGAGACAAATGGCTTGATCACTGTCTTCGGTCCATCCCCTCCAGGGTCTCTAGGGTTGGCCACTGTCGGCAGACAGGCTACTGGGCTAGATGGACCTTTGGTATGACCCAATACGCCCATTGTAAGCTCAGGGCTCAGGGTTGGGGGTCTCAGTGGACCACCTTCATTTTCATGCACACCTGCTCCTAGGTGGCCAGGCTGGCAGCTCTCCTGCCCTAGACGGCCACTTTCCTGTGCCTAGTGCGGAGGTCGTGGACGAGGTCCATGATGTCCGCACTAAACCAGGCGGGTGCGGTCCTGGGCAGGCTCCCGAGAGCCGCCAGCCTGGTCCCGGGAAGAGGGGGATGGCTGGGTGGCAGCGGGTGGCTGGCTCGAGCCGTGCCAGGTGCAGGGTCTGCTAGCTGGGTGCTGGCCAGCCTGTGCCCCTTTAAGAGGTCCGGGGCCGGAAGGGGGGCAGACTAGTTTCCCTGGTGTTGGCCAGAGTGGCCACCAGGGAAAGCTGGGGAGGGCTAGCCTCCCACTAGTTTGAATTAAGGGGCTACACACCCCTTAATTCGAACTAGTAAGTTCGAACTAGGCTTAGTCCTCGTTCAATGAGGTTTACCTAGTTCGAACTAAGCACACCGCTAGTTCGAATTAAGTTCGAACTAGCGGAGCGCTAGTGTAGCGCCTATCAAAGTTAATTCGAACTAACATCCGTTAGTTCGAATTAACTTTGTAGTGTAGACATACCCCCAGGGTGTAGATCACCCACTTCATGGCCAGGGCCTCCCTTGCTATAGTAGGGCGGCAGGTCTCTCAGGAGAACAGCTTGCAGCTGAGATAAAGGATCTGGTGCTCCTTCCCACCTATTTCTTGAGATAGTACCACTCCTGGTCCTACCTCCGAGACCTCCATTTGAAGGATAGAAGGCTTTGTGAAGTTGGATGGGATAGGACCAGCTCTTGGTTCAGCTGTTTTCACAGGGCCTGGAAGGCTTCCTCACAGTCTTCTGATTACTGGACTTTCTGTGATTGGGTGTTCTTCATCAGGTCCAATAATAGGGTGCCCAGTGTGATGAAGTTGAGTACTAAGCAGCCACTGTGTCTGAAGTATTGTGGCACCTGTTTCTTTGTCATGGAGGTGGGGCAGTCACACAAGCCTTAGACCTTATTTATCAAGGAGCTATAGTTTTCCCCTTCCTACTGTGTTCACTAAGATGGCACTTGGCTGGATTCACAGTGAGTCCTGCATCTATTGGGGCTTACAATACCTTGCTAAGATGTCAGAGGTGTTTCCCCCAGCTGGTGCTGTGGATGACAATATTCTTAATGCACACGGCTGTATATTGCATATATGTTTGCAATATTTGGTTCGTGAGCTGCTGAAAAGTGGCTGAGGCTCTGTGCAGCCCAAATGGCATCCTGCTGAATTGCTATAAGCCAAGCAGGGTGTGGAAGGCACTCTTCTCACAGGAAGCCGGTATCAGGGGTATCTACCAATATCTGTTGGTCAGTTCTAGTGTGGAAATGAACTTTGCATTTCCCACTATATTCCTCCTTGAGATTTCCCCATGTATGCATCCCAGTATCACTTCAGCTTTTTTGGCCACAGCATCGCATTTGTAGGTCATGTTCAGCTGAGTATTCACCAAGTTTCCCAAAATATTTTTCAGAGTTACTGTTTCTCAGGAAGCATCCCTCAACATGTATGTATCACCTACATTGTTTTGTTCCTAGATGCATCTATTTACATTCAGCCATATTTAAATGCACATTTATTGTTAGCACCCAGTTTACCAAATGATCTATATCACTCTGAATCAGTGAGTTGTCCTTTCCATTATTTACCACTCCCCAATGTTTATTTCATCTGCCAATTTTATCAATGATGATTTTATGTTCTCTTCCAGGCTATTGATAATGAGATGACAGTCTAACTCCTTCCTGTACCTACACACTTTTCTTCTTTGCTGCTTGAAGCTTCCAGGATAGCTCTGATGAAATCTACATATTTTACTACATTTAGGCTCTTGTGTAGTCCTCTGATACTTTTAGTCAAGTCCATGAGACATTGATTCCCTCAAAGTCATGGGCATTCCAATCCCAAAAGCAACCACATATTCTGGACCAGAAAGCCAACATAGATTGGGAGTAAACCATGGAGGAAGTGGGGAGGGGGGAAGGGCAGCAGGGTTGTGGCCCTGGATTTGCTGCTTGGCTTGTACTGAGCCAGCTCACAGAGACTGAGCATGCTCAATCATACTACTGAAGCCAACTGCCCTCACTCCATCCTCTCACTATCAGCAGACAAGAGTTACCTTGGTCATGTGATACTGAGGGTAGATGAAATAAGAGAGACAAGGTGGGTGAAATAATATCTTTAATTATATTATCTCACCCACCTTGTCTCTCTAATATCCTTGAACCAACACAGCTACAACAGCCCTGTACACAACGGTAGATGAAATAGACAGTGATTTTATATCTATCTAGTTATAGAATCTAAAGCAATGCACTTCAGGCCTTCTTAGTATTAATTTTCAGCTACTGGCAGTTTACTTAATACTGCCCAGAGACAACACACTGCAGCCCCTGCTCTGAGGAGTTTATTTATAATCTAAAAGAGAGACACAGAGTTGATAGGATGTACCAGTAAATCACAAGGAGGGAGTATCTTATGGGGCGGGGGGGGGGGAGGGAAAAGGTGTTTTGTTTCTTACCTCCTTATCATCTCCAGAAACAGAAGATACTTTTCATGAGAGGCTTTTACCTACAAAACTTGTCACCTGGGTCACCATGTCTATAAAATCAAGACTTGTGTGTTTATCTATTATCTATGAAGTCACTATGTAGACCAGGAAACGCCACTGGTAGCAGCTAGTGCAGTTCACCTATGCGCACACATTGATAGTTATTTTAATAAGTATCTCACCTTGGTGACATGAAAAACATTAACATCCTCTTTATATTGCTCAAGAAGCCATGGGATCTGTTCGAACACCTTATCTTGATGCTCTTCTTTATGCAGGAGGAGGCTCATCATAGTACCAAGGGCTTTGATAATGGCCTGCTTGAGCTACATAGAGACACAGAATTTATGTTCCTACAAATTCATTCAATATCATGCAATGGGCCCATCTTTTCTACTTCTGACGAGTGCAATTTCCCTTTTCCACTGTTGAAACAGCCCTATCTCAATATTTCCTGGTAAAGAGTTAAGACTCATGCATGGCTTCGTCTACACTGGCATGATTTTCCGAAAATGCTTTTAACGGAAAAGTTTTCCGTTAAAAGCATTTTCGGAAAAGCACGTCTAGATTGGCAGGATGCTTTTCCGCAAAAGCACTTTTTGCGGAAAAGCGTCCGTGGCCAATCTAGACACGCTTTTCCGCAAAAAAGCCCCAATTGCCATTTTCGCGATCGGGGCTTTTTTGCAGAAAACACTACTGTGCTGTCTACACTGGCCCTTTTGCGCAAAAGTCTTTCGGAAAAGGACTTTTGCCTGAACGGGAGCAGCATAGTATTTCCGGAAAAGCAGTGACGATCTTACATGAGATCGTCAGTGCTTTTCCGGAAATTCAAGCAGCCAGTGTAGACAGCTGGCAAGTTTTTCCAGTCTAGACACAGCTATGGTGTTGGTTTCAGAATTATATTCTACTGCACCTCACAACTTTCCCAAGTGGGATATTTCCCCAGATTAGTATGCACACTAAACCAACTCATTCCTGCTGTAACTCTACTGGAACTGAATAGACATCTGCCAGGAATGAATTTAGCCCATTCTCCTATATTCATCTGCATGTCAGGTGACAAAACTGGAATCTATGTACACTATGTACAGACAGAATTTCCATGAGATTGTGACATTATAATCTTTTTTAAATGTTTTACATCATACTCCGTTCTATCCCAAAGAACCTGCCATTGAACTCCATCATCACAAAGAGTGCCATACACAGAGAATTTAACAATACAATTTCTCATAAAGGTTTAGAAAGCCTACAATTCTCACCTCCAAATCTTCACATGTGGTCCATTTGCTTGTCACATGACGATAGAGGGGAAGAATTTCATCACAGAACTGAGATTTACCCATTTTGGGAAATGGCCACTTTTCCCAGTTACTAAAATATACATTTACTGCCCTTGACCATTTTTCCAGAACTGCATGGAAGGAAAAAAGACAGGCAATATGAAAAGGATGCACTAGTAATTAGGATACGTTGTTTTATCAGTGGACACACCCAGGCTTGTAGTTTATTACAATTCCATGCCCAATTCAGGAACAGCTGATGAAATCCAATAACAGTTTTGAATGATTTCTCTTCCCTCCTTTCCGTTTCTTGTTTCTCAAAAGGCTTTCTTCTCTTTTGTCTCTCTCCATCTCTTTTTAATTCCCATCATTTGAAAACATATTTTTTTCTCCCTTGTTACCTCTTAATTAGAGCTGATTGTAAAGGTAGTTGAAATTAAATTAAAAGTGTTTACTCTTGTTTTTTTCAAAATTTCAAATTACAAAGATCATTCACATGTTTCAAAAATCAACAAATTTCAGCCACCTTTTTAGCTGCACAAAAACACTGAACACATCCTGATTAAAACTGTCATTGACATTTTTTCAGTTTAATATTCCATCAACTTGGAAAAAAATATGAAAAATGTAATACAAAAACAAAATATTTTGACCAGCTGTTTTCTGAATGATTCATGTCCTCTGCAGTTATTGCTTATTTAGCCCTAAAACTGTATGATTTCCTGTTGGGTTACAGTTTGTCTGAAAGATGTTCAGTGCCCCTAACTCCTATTAGCTATACTGAGATTTGACAGCATTTTGCCCTAAAATTAGATGCACCCGCTGCCCTTGAAAGGAAAATTAAGGCTCAATCCTATGTTCTATGAAGCTAATGGCAAAATTCCCATTTATCTCAAAGGTGTAGGATTAATCCCTTAGGCCTGATCTACACTAAAGGGGAAAGTTGACTTAAGGTACGCAACTCCAGCTATGTTAATTATGTAGCTGGAGTTGATGTATCTTAAATCGTGTTTTCAGACTGTCCACACAGTGGAAGGTTGACAGGAGTGTTATTCCTCATGAGAAGCAGGACTACCGGTGCCAACGGGAGCACCCACTCAGTTCGAATTAGTGGGTCTTCACTAGACCTGCTAATTTGGACCCTGGTGATCAACTGCAGCAGCATTGATCTTCTGCATAGTGTAGACGTGGCCTTACTTGAGCATCAACTAAAAAGCAAAGGAAGAGAGAAGTGGAGAAGACCAGAGGACAGAGAAAGAGGGTGAAAGGAGATGATAATTAAGCAACTAAAGAGGAGGAATGGGTGGAGGGGTGGAAAACGGGAAATTTTTAAATGTAATTCAGTCTGTTGCCTGCACATTCTCCCCCAGGAGTTTCCTGGCACATGGGCAGCATCAGCTTTTGTTTATTTTTAAAATAGCCACAAGTCAGAAAGGGCCTGAACTTACAAATGCTCAGCACCTCCAGCAAAGTAAGGAGTACTCTCAACTCCACTGAGTGCCACAGGAGCATGAGGACTCAGCCCCTGGTACAATCCAGTTCAGAGCCTGTTTGTAAACGATCAGTCACTTAACTCTGTACCAAGGCCCCTAAATATCCATTTTGGACATCTACAATAAGTGCTGGCACTTACCACCACAAAATTGTTGCATCAGCCTGCTCTCGTCGTCTAACATCCGCATGGAGCTCATGCCGTACAGGGTCATTCCCACAAAAGGAATGCACTTGAGTGCTGAAAAGAAGGACCAGAAGAAAAGGAAGACAGACAATTGACTGTTATCTGCCTTCTTACTATCGCATTTAGAAACACCGCTGGGTCGGATGCTATGGGCTCCTAGGTCATTTTGTGCTGCGTACACAAATGATAAGGCAGAAGTAAAAAATCAGTGGGGGATTTACCCTGAGGAGGAGCATTCTCCACCAATGTGCAGCTGTGCCAGATGCCCAATCCTCTCCCAGAGTAGGAGAGAGAGCACTGGGGAGGGATGAGAAATGGAATGGAGAAGAGCTCCACTAGACCTGATTTTCCTCAATCCTGTCCTTTAAGAACTTCAAATGGGGCATAAGAGCTTGCACCTTGGTGTGGATAGCTCATGGTCTAGCAACTGGAACCAGCCACAGCAGTTCATCTCATGCCCCCCAAATAGCACTCTGTGTAGCTGTACAGAGCGTGAACCTCTGTCCTTAAATGGAAGACAATAACTTTGAAACAAAAGATGGAAGTTGACCTACGATAGGCTGATGATAGGTTGCCCAGCGTAATCAAAGTGAACACGTCAGACAGCTTCAGTGGATTCAGATGACATTGAAGCTCATACATCACCTCACCGAAATAGCAGCGTGCCAGAGCCACTAATGTGTTGCTCGCTGCCACTTTTAGTTCATTTGTTGCTTCCTTAAAAAATACAAAAAGAGAGAGACTGAAGTGATTAAAGCCAACTACACCAGCCAATGCTGCTCAAATGAATCAAGTTCTTATTTCTGTTTTCCACCCAACTTTCTGAGAACAGAATCATGAGTCATAAATAATCATTGAATCGTTTGCCTAAACACTTGTCAGCCTTTCAGTTGTTTGCAAGCTGCTTAGACTATTCGCTATTAGCTATTTGTGGTGGATGATTGGCTATCATAGTGACATGATATTTTTCCCTCAGAGGAGGTGGGCAGCTTCAAGATATTCAGAGAATTTTCCTGAATAAACTATACCCTAAATCCAAATACTGCTTCTTTTGGAAACAGCTCCGATTCTGTTTAAAGGTTTCATCCTGCTGCTTAACACCATAGTATCAGAGCACCTTCCACACAAAATCAGTATCAATAATGAAATCCCTAGGAGACTTCACAAAATACTTGCTTGTTAAGAAACGGTAGGCCTCTCTGCATCTGATATATGTCACAATATCCTGACCTTACAAAGCACTTAAGCACACGTGTAACTTGAACAAGATGAAACTAGTCACATGCTGCATAGGACCTGGGATTTCTGGAGGACGGTGTGGGGATCTGTGGGCCCCTAGCAGTCATTAATCCTGGAGTTTCAGTATATAGTTTACAAACAATGTTTTAATTAGTTTAAGCTTTCATTCCTGTCATTAGCATATAGGGAAAACTAACTTACCTGAGTATCAGAGGGGTAGCCGTGTTAGTCTGAATCTGCAAAAGCAGCGAAGTGGGTCTTTGACCACAAAAGCTTATGCTCCAACACTTCCGTTAATCTAACTTACCTGAGTCTCTCTCATGTGCTTTGAGGCAAGTGTTATTATTTTGCTCAGTAGCCTTCTCTTTAGGACCTGGGCATCCTGCTGTAATACTTTCTCCAGGATACAGTAAATGTCTACTCTGTTTTTCTGGGGACAAAACATAAAAGAACAATTGGGGGAAATGTTTCCTTGATGACAATATAGTAATGCTATAAGCTAATATAGTAACGCAATATACTAACACTTACGCTAATAAGCTTCTGCCCAAAAGAGTTTACAATCTAAACATGAAACAACTAGCCCAGGCTAAAAGAGCAGATCAATAGCCAGGAAAATAATTCAGGTCTTCTGATTCACTATCTGGAGTCCTCTCCACTAGACCACACTGATTCCACAGCCTGCATACTCACTCAAGTAACCCCTAGTCTTCATTTGTATAAAACTTGCTATGCCCTCCACAATCACCCCAGCTAGCAGCATTTCAGAAGAAGCTGAGCAATTTACACATTTTTTAATCAGAATAAGGGCCCTGCACTGCCCCCTTATCCAATTTCGTTTATTATTATTATTGTTGTTATTATTATTATTATTGTTATTGTTGTTATTGTTATTATTAGCATCATGCCTTTTTTTATCCACTCCAGACAGAATTTGTAAATACAATGATAAAATACCCAACTCCTGCAGTAAATCTTCTGCAGCTTTTAGGGAAAATTAGCTCAGGAGTTACCTCTACATTGACAGTAGCACACTTGAAGGTCTCTTTTATGGGGTCCATCAAAGTTCAAATTCACAGATGATACTAAATATGGAGGAGTTGAAGGTATGAGTTGTGACAGAGAAATAATAAAGAGGGGCACAGAGAAATTAGAAACCTGAGCAGAACAAGACTGATTTCAGAGAACTGCAAACTAGCGCACCTAGAGAGGGGGTCAATATAACTGACATAATGAGAGGGAGAAAAGTGGGAAACAACAAGTGACCTGGAGTGACAGTGAAAAAAAAAGTCAGCCATCTGGGTTGGGTTTGTTACATACAGGAATCTTGTCATAAAGCAGGAAGACAACAGTTTCTCATTGTTCATCTGAGGTGTGACTGCTTCTGGCTTATTTCACTTTTTTGGCACCACATTCCCCAGAAAAGATCAACAGCTTGGAAGTAATTCAGGAGAAAATTTTAAAAAGTGCAGGGAGGCCAGCAGAACTGACTTTTAAATAGAGACCTGCAACCTCTATGGGATCTGACCTCATGCATCAGGGTGAGGTTGGGTGGGTGTAGGGGAGCCTGCCTTGACAATAAATGGCCACGTCTCCCTTTAACACGTGCGGATCTCTAACAAGCAAAACCCAGGCCTGTCTCAAGTCTGGTGCACATAAGCATGCAGGCAAGGTCATGGGAGAAGCTGTGAGAGGAAGGAATGTTTTGCATAACAATGCAGATGAAGCATGGTACGTGAGACTATGTCAAGAACACATGGCAAGCAATCTTGTACAGGTACTTCTGTTTCTGATAACCACAAATTACAGATGCAGCCATACAACTGTCAACTATGCACATAGCAGCAACATCCTGAGTGACAGGATGTACTCCAGATAGGGTATTGGGCATGTTCCATATCCTACACAATACGTAATCAATTGGTAAATATTATTAGAACAACCAAGTCTCGCTTTGCTATAAAATGGGCTTAGTAAGAACAATCAGTGGGAGGGAATGAGCAGGATTGACCCACAGGTACTGCTCGATGTAACTAGAAGTAAATAGGCCCTTCACACCGGTGATCCAGTGCATGGTGTTCCAATGCATGGGAAGAAAAGGAACCCTGACCTCCTGCCTGCTACTGTAGGTAGCATACGGGTGAAGTGTAAGTGAACTAGTCTTTCTTATTGTATTATAGTAGCTCTTTTATTAATTGCTTTTGCATTGCTTTGCACTATATTCTTGCTTTAGAATGTATGGCATTTAAGGTTTAAATTGTGTAGTAATTGTTTTTAAGGCTTGTAAAACTTAAACAACTGTCATAACTGCTTAAAGCTTGCAATAAATAAGAAAGTGGTTAAGTATCCCTGGAGTGTCCTGGTTTCTCTTGGATCTAAAATGAATCGTATCACATCACAGTGGGAAAACAACTGGACTCCCCTGGGCTCAGATCAGGTCAGCTCTCCTCCACAGAGTCAGCACAACCGTGACTGCCTACTCCAGCCAACCACCACCTCCTTGCTGCATAGCATGCACTGTGGAGTGAGGATGCTTAGGAGTCAGTGTTTCTTACCCTGCAGCACGTACATTGCACAGCAGGGGGCAGTATCAGAGACATAAAATTTAGACTTTAACATCAGGAAAAATGCCCCAGCTATAAGACATCTATCAGGTTATTACATCGTCTTCATTGGAAAGTGGTGGAAACCCAGTCACTAGGAGCTTTTAAAATTGGTTTGGCCCAAAAAAATGAAAAAGGCACTGCTGGGAAATTGGATGATCCAACAAGCCTTTCACATCTGTCTCCTGTGAGTCTATAACTCTGAATTCAGGCAGCTGAAGGTGTGAACTGCCTGCTAAGGTCATAAAGCACTTTGGAATGTTCAAAGCCAATGGTTGGCTACACATTCCAGTGGTTGTGCTTTTAAAGGATGCTGCTGCAAACTGCTATTATTACTGCTCTAGTGGGGAGAGGCTCTGCCTCTTTCCATTCATTTTTAAATGGAAGGAGGATTTTTAATTGAAAATCATAATTGATAACTTATGAATACAAGCGCCCCACACTATTCAAGCGAGCCAGAAATGAACTGCTTGTCTTGGCTTCCTGGTACTTGAAACTAAAATGCCTTCTGTGTTGACCCTTAATAGAGAAATGGACTTTGCTGGATGCGAGTATTAATAAAAGAAAAAGGGGTTTGGATTATTTAAGAACCCTTCAGAGCTATATCCCAATCATATGTCATTATAATTAAGAAGTGTTGTCTTGGGTTTAGAGCAGAGAGTCAGTTCACATGGGTTTTATTCCCCATTCTTCTACTAACTCACTATGTGGTGTTGAGCAAGTTATTTAATTCCCCATGACACAGCCCATCAGTAAATGGGGATGTTTATCACTCTCCCAAAGGTGCTGTAAAACCTAATTCATGCGTAAGTAGGTAAGTGCTTTGAGGTTTTTGGATGAAGATGCTAAAGGAGGACAAAATACTGCTATAAGAGATTATAGATACCCCTACAGTGCACTTTTATAATCTACAGCCCATGTACTCCAGTGTGTACAAAAGGACAGTGCTCCTCTGAGTGTCTCTTTATTATATCATCCTGATCTGTAACAGAATTTTGCATGATGAGTTTTGCATGAAGACAGAAGGGTAAATACTGCTTACACTGAAGGTGGGCTGAGCCAAGTTCTGTATTGAATTACTTCCATGAAGTCAAACAGAATTTGGAGTGGAAACATGGAAAACAGATGTGATTTGATGAAACTGCCCTACCTCATCCTGCTGAAGTTTTTCTAGCAGAACAGTCACAACGACAGCCAGTTTGGTCTCAGCTATCTTGACAATCTGAAGGGCAATAGAGGCCTTATCTTGATCGTCCATATGGTCCAGGAGGAAAACAACCTCGCTGTAAACAGCTGAAATTAAAGGAAAGGATTCTGCTGGTTATCATTGATGTTGGGATTCAGTGCTTGTGTCTTTAATTCACTATCTAGTAAAGACTCTGTGGGGGTATGTCTACACTAGAAAGTTAGTTCGAACTAACGGACGTTAGTTCGAACTAACTTTCCTATGCGCTACACTAGCGCTCCGCTAGTTCGAATTTGAATCGAACTAGCGGAGCGCTTAGTTCGAACTAGGTAAACCTCATTTTACGAGGACTAACGCCTAGTTCGAACTAGCTAGTTCGAACTAAGGGCTGTGTAGCCCTTTAGTTCGAACTAGTGGGAGGCTAGCCCTCCCCAGGTTTCCCTGGTGGCCACTCTGGCCAACACCAGGGAAACTCTATGCCCCCCTCCCGGCCCCGGACCCCTTAAAGGGGCACGGGCTGGCTACGGTGCCCGTGCCAGGTGCAAGCCTGCCAGCACCCAGCTAGCAGACCCTGCACCTGGCACGGCACAGAGCCACCCACCCGATGCCCCCCAGCCCACCCCCTCTTGCCGGGACCAGGCTGGCGGCTCCCGGGAGTTTGCCCTGGACCGCAAGAGGCGGGCACCTTCCTGGGCTAGTGCGGACATCGTGGACCTCGTCCACGATCTCCGCACTAGGCACAGGAAAGTGGCCGTCTAGGGCAGGAGAGCTGCCAGCCTGGCCACCAAGGACCAGGTGTGCATGAAAATCAAGGGGGTCCACTGAGACCCCCGACACTGAGCCCTGAGCTTACAATGGCCGTCCTGGGTCAGACCAAAGGTCCATCTAGCCCAGTAGCCTGTCTGCCCACAGCGGCCAACCCTAGGGACCCTGGAGGGGATGGACCGAAGACAATGACCAAGCCATTTGTCTCGTGCCATCCCTCTCCAGCCTTCCACAAACTTTGGGCAGGGACACCACTCCTACCCTCTGGCTAATAGGACTCCATGGCCCCAACCTCCATGACTTGATCTCACTTCCCTTTCAACTCTGTTCTAGTTGTAGCCTTCACAGCCTCCTGCAGCAAGGAGTTCCACAGGTTAACTATTTGCTTTGTCAAGAACAACAACTTTCTCTTACTAGTTTCAAGCCTGCTACCCATTCCTTTCCTTTGGTGTCCTCTAGTCCTTCTTTATGGGATCTCAGGAAGAACTTTTCTGAATGCACCCTCTCCACCCAACCCCTGCTTTTACAGACTTCTATCCTGTCCCCCCTCCGTCTCCTCTTTTCTAAGCTGAACAGTCCCAGTCTCTGTAGCCTCTCTTCATCTGGGACCTGTTCCCAACCCCTGATCATGTTAGTTGCCCTCCCCTCTCCCAGCCTTTCTCTTCCCCTCTCCCACCTCCTTTTCCCAGTCTCCCCCAGTTTTTTTCAATAAAGACAGAGTCAATGTTGGAAGAAACGTTATCTTTATTTTGTACATCAAGAAGAAGGGGGGCTAGGGAAGGGCAAGTGGAAGGAGGTGAGGGAGGAATGGGGTACGAGCCCCCGATGGGGAGGACTGGGCTGGCTCTGCGGGCTTCTGGGGGTGGAAGCTCTCCTGCAGCCCCCCAATTACTCCCTCTCCCCAGATGGCAGCCTGCGGCAAGTGCAGCCGGGCTGATGGCCGAGTGGTGTGATGTGCCCAGTGTGGGCACTCAGGGCACTCCAAGCCAGAACTTCTTTGCAAGCGGGGCACCCCTTAGAACTGTGTGTCCGGGGTGGGGGTCGGGACCCTTTAAGCGCAGCCCTCGGCTAGCCTGAGACAGTATCTCCATGCTCTAAGTCCTCCTTTTATGCCCTGCCGGCACTGCTTCCGGCCATCCTTAAGCCCTGTTCAGAGTCCACTCAATGTGGACTTACTAGTTCGAACTAGCAAAACGCTAGTTCGAACTAGTTTTTAGTTCTAGATGCGTTAGTTCGAACTAGCTTAGTTCGAATTAACTAATTCGAACTAAGTTAGTTCGAACTAGCGCTGTAGTGTAGACGTACCCTAGGAGACCAGACATGGTGATAAGTGGACCTGGGAATCATGCAAATCCTTTTCTTCCCTCATGGTGACCATGTCTGTTTGCAGAGCTATTGTGGGAGGACGGATTATAATAAGGAAAAGCTGCTCCTTTTAAATAAGATCCCCACATAAAATAATCTTTTCCACCTTTACTATTAATTTAGGCATTTTGATAGCACACAGAATAATTTAGAGCCAAGATTTTTAAAACTGGGTGCCTAAACTAAAACTCCTCAATCCATATTAACACGCCTACATCCTGATTCAACAAATTAATCACATGCCTAACTCAATGCCAACAAATAAATCTAAAGTTAAACACATGCTGAAGTGTTTTGCTTAGTCAGGGTGTCATTTCCAAAAGTGCTGAGCACCCAGAATTACCTATGGATGGTGCAAAGAACTTCTAGGGGTTCAGTATCTCTTGAAAATCAAGCCACTTTTTAAAGACCCCACTGTATGAATTTAGAAGTCAAACTTTATGCACTCTGTTTTGAAGAAAGGCTTCAGTTTTATTTTATGGTAATTTAAATACTTGCAGAGAAGACACATGGAATAGGTATTTGTCCAGTTGCCTCTAGAGACCCTAAAAGATTTTCCCCCAATGCACAACATAAGAACATAAGAACGGCCGTACTGGGTCAGACCAAAGGTCCATCTAGCCCAGTATCCTGTCTGCCGACAGTGGCCAGCACCAGGTGCCCCAGAGAGGGTGGACAGAAGACAATTATCAAGCGATTTATCTCCTGCCATCCCTCTCCAGCCTCTGACAAACACAGGCCAAGGACACCATTTTATCCCCTGGCTAATAGCCTTTTATGGACCTAACCTCCATGAAATTATCTAGCTAGGTGTTTTCCATGGGTAGGGTGATTGCCCCATACCTTTATGTGAAGCCTCAGAGATTAAGTCTTGGTAAGTCTTGCTCACATAGTCAGGATCAGTGTTACCCGTAAACTGAGCACTTGGGTGGCAGACATGTGTTTCTAATGGTTGTACACATCCGTACATGCCTCAATGCACATAAAATGTATTCTACACGTAGAATTGGAGAGAACATTGGTCAGGATGCAATTGATCTCCAGATTTGAGGGTGGGGAGGAATTTTCCCTGGGTCAGACTAGCAGGGATTATTGTTTGGGAGGTTGGGAATTTATCTTCTTCGGGAGTATGGGGCACTGATCAACCACCAGGATCATCAGGGCATTTCTGACCTAATCATTTCTCTACCATTGCAAAGGCCTCAGGCATTGGTAGCATTTCAGTTTCTCCTATCCTCTGTCTGCAGCACACAGCATCTTAGTCTCCTAGGTCTTGGGCACATCTACACAGCAGGGCTAAAGCAGAAATAAGCTACACAAATTGAGCTACCAATTGTGCAGCTTAAGTTGAAATAGTTTATTTCGGCTTTTGGCGCTGTCTACACAGCAGGAAGTCGGGGAAAGAGCACTCTTCCTCCTACTTCCCTTACTCCCCATAAAATGCGGGTTATAGGAGTTGGAGAAAGAAGTCCTCCAGCTTGACATTATTTGACATTATGTTGAAATAATGGCTTGCTGTGTAGATGCGGACTATGTTATTTTGCAATAACATCAGTTATTCCAAATTAACACTGCTGTGTTGACATACCCTTCAAGAGTGACAATTTTTAGTCCAAGACAAGTTTTGGTTTCAGCATAGGGTTGCTAGGTGAAACGTAATGGTTTGTGACATACAGAAGATTAAAGTACATGATCTAATGACCTACCAGCCTTAAACTCTATGAAACTGTGACATAGTTGATGTATTAATAAAATCAGGATTTTATCTCCCATGTGTCTCTCAGCAGAAATTCTCCTGGAGACTTAATATTTAACAAGAAATCTGAAATGCCATATTTATCTGTCTCCATTGTTACAGCATTCCAAGGCATGGAGGAGGAATTGATCAGAATTTACCCTTCCCATGAAAGATTGCTCAAGATTAGGCGATTACCCATCCTTACCCTTCGATTCCAACACCCAGATGCAGATGGAATCAGAACTGTAACTTACATTGCCCATAGAGTTGCAATAGTAATGGTGAAGGATTAAGAGCACTAGTGTTGCTAAGAAACGCTTTGTTATCCTCCATTTAATATGCTAGCTATCCACTTAATATCTTAAGTAGACAGCAGGTACATCTAGACTGCAGAGTTTTTCCAGGATACCAGAGATATCCCAGAAAAGCTCTGCCACGTCCAAGGAATGCGTCTGCTTTTCCAAAAAAATATTGGAAAAGCAGACATGTTTTTTCAGCATCTCAGTAAACCTCGTTCTACGAGGAAGAAGGGATGTTCTGAAAGAGGCTTTTTTTCTGACATTTGGCCCAGTGTAGACGGGCCAACTGTCAGAAAAAAAGCCTCTTTCAAAAGAAAAGTGATAGAACTTTGTAGTCTAGACACAGTCAGCTAGAAGAGAAGTCCTTCTGTGTTTTCTCTTCTAATTTCTCCCATCTCTGATGCTTTGCACCACTAGATTTTGGCTCCAAGGATGCAGAAGTCATAAAATAAGGACCCATATTAACAACATAAAACAACTGGAGAAAGGAAAGAAGACCTTCCCCATAACATCCAATAGTGACACAGGTTGTCAGGAAAGTTTCCAGGTTCAGAGGCTGTAGGCCAGTCTTTCAACTCAAGTCAATTAAAAGGGAAGTCAGTAGAGGCTCACTGGATTTACAGCAGCTAATGATCTGGTCATATAAATGGAGAATATTACACGTTTCTATGCACCCATGCTCTTGAATGTGTATGTGTGGACACAGGTTGGATATAAAAAATACAATAGTGACCCTTACCTCTATCAATTACCTCCTGTTCACTCACAAATGTATTCATGGTTTAGTCTTTCCTCAACACCTTCTCTCAATCCTTTCTCCAACTAGCTCCAGTACTGAGAGATAGATGGCCTCTCAGTCTGTCAACCAGAACTTCCAGTTAAACTTACACAAGCACTATTGTGACATCCTTGTGACCTAAGCAAATTCCATAAACTGTTGATGACCAGGTAGGCACACAGGGACTCTGTCACTTTGCTGGAGAGAACTATGGTTAAGATGACCTGTCACCTGTCTATGACTTTTACTAAAAATTGCCCTAAATAAATTTTAGGTGCTGGGGAAAGGCAGCACTCCAGCAGACTCCACTGCTCTGAGAGCAGGCTAGGGTGCCACTACTACTTCCACTCCAGGTGGGTGAACTGCCCAGGGTACCCTGACTGCTCTCCAACCAATGCTCCAGCACAGCATCTGGCCCCAGGGATGCCCTGAGATGTACCACGCCAACTACTGTGGAAGTCACAAAGGTCCCAGAAAGTCACAGAATCCATGATTTCTGTGATAGAAATGTAGCCGTGTTAGTCTCGTGTAGCTGAAACAAAAAACAGGACTATGTAGAACTTTAAAGACTAACAAGATGGTTTATTAGGTGATGAGCTTTCGTGGGCCAGACCCACTTCCTCAGATCAAATAGTGGAAGAAAATTGGCACAACCATATATACCAAAGGATACAATCAAAAAAAGGAACACATGAAATTTGATTTGTCCTTTTCATATGTGTTCATTTTTTTGATGGTATCCTTTGGTATATATGGTTGTGTCAATTTTCTTCCACTATTTGATCTGAGGAAGTGGGTCTGGCCCACGGAAGCTCATCACCTAATAAACCATCTTGTTAGTCTTTAAAGTGCTACATAGTCCTGTTTTTTGTTTCATGATTTCTGTGACCTCCATGAATGATTCACAGCCTTATTCATAATCACTTTCTCCCAAATAGGCCTCTACCTACAGGTTCACAACCATCTCCTCCCTGTTGGTCAGAATCAATTCTTAAATGCCTATGCCCTGGGTTACTTCCTTCAGTTTCTGAAACAAAGCATTGTCCCCATGACATTCCAAGAACTTATTGGATATTTTGTGTTTTATCATATTACTTTTCCCACTGATGTCTAGGTAGGTAAAGTTCCTCATTACTATAAGGGTCTGGATATTTGTTTTATTTGTTCTAGAAATGCCTCATCTCCCTCCTCCTCCTGGTTTGGATGTGTTTTCCCCACTTCGTCTTTACCCAGAGACTTTCAGCTGGTCTGCCTCGTGCCTCTTTCTGGAACTCAGAACAAGTGTACAATACAACACCACCTCCCTTTTATTCCTACATGCTCTTCCTGAACAAGATGTACCCCTCTATGCCAATACTGCAGTTATGAGATTTATCCCATCAAGTATCTGAGATGCCACTTAAGCTCAGTTATGACTTGTCTGTTAGTACTCCCAATTCTGACTGCTTATTCCTGTTAGTCCTTGAATTTGTGAGTAGACGTCTAAAGCAGTGATACTCAAAATGGTCCATGAAACCACTTTGAGAAAACTGCTAACTGGCTACACTGGTGTGTTTATTTACTGGTGCCGCAGCCACAAAGCCTCGTGGCTCCCATTGGATCCGATTTGCTGTTTGCAGCCAAAGGGAGCCATGGGAAGCAGCAGCCACAGTTCCTTTTGCTATGACTGGCTAACCAGAGCCAAAGGGACCTGCAAGGCTCCGTGGCCTCAGTGCTGGTAAATTGTAGGGTAAACTGAGGCAGCCCTAAATGTGCTAGTAGGCCTCTAAACAGCATAACTCCATTCTAGGATTAAGGCCTGGGAACACCACAGTCAGGATAAGAACTGCAGACAGTAAAAGATCCTGGGCACCATAGCAACCACGTTCTAAAACACTCGAACTGGGTCTCAGTTGGTAACGTAACACATTTTGCTTGAGATAACATTCATAAAATTTGCTTAAACTGTCTTGCTTCACTCCTAGATAATAAGCCTGAGAACCAAGTGCTGCACCACATCAAGGCCATACCCGCCTCCTATAGCAACATCATCATCTATGGAGACTAAAATGTTATTACTGTTTTGCTGACATGTTTTGGCATTTGAACAATAACCACCTGTATATTAATTAACGAGCTGTTACTTTGCAATGGGTGGAGATATTATGTAATCTTGTGTAGTTCTATTGGCTTATATGCTCATTTCGTCTTGCTGCTAGACCTATCAAATCATTTTTCCTCCGTCCTCCTGCTGACTATATAATCTATTGTATTGTGTTAATTAACCAGTGTTCACCAGGGTAACCCCTGCGTGTCACTCCATCAGCTGATGTATAATAAATCCTCTGCTTGTTTTCACCTGCATCCAGAGTGTCCTGGCTTATTTCCAACATAAATAAACACACCGGCGCGGCCAGTTAGCAACTTTCTCAAAGTGGTTTCACGGATCACTTTGAGAAACACTGATCTAAGGGATTGATCAAGTTCCCCCCAGGAATTTCCCTCTTGTTGCTCCTGTAATTCTACTCTAATTTTCCATATCTGATTCTCCCCAAAGAACTAGTCCTCTATTAAAGATACCTTTTGAACCTAGTTGCCTTTTGTCACCTGCCCCTACTCAACTTAGTTTAAAGCCCTTCTAATAAGATTGGTGAGTCACTGCATTAAGATGTCCTTCCCTTTTGTGGTCAGATCGACCCCATCTCTTCCCAGCAAACCTCCTTCCTGCAACAGTACGTCATGACTAAGGAAGTCAAAACCTCCCATCCATCCATCTTCATCACACTATTATGTGGACATGTTTACCATTTAGTGTAAAAAGCAGGAAAAACACTCAGTGCAGGAAACAAGGGGACTGAAACTGAAGCTGTCAAGTTCACATGCTTCCATTTTCACTAACTGATACATCTGGATCTCTCAAGCTAGTGGGGATGTCCAAGGCAGAAAAATATTTCTGTAGATCAGCATGTGATTATTTGTATTGCGGTACTGCCTCATAGTCCCAGTCATAGGCCAGAATCTCATTGCCTTACGACCTGTACAAACTCAGAATAAGATGGTCCTTAACTGTCATTAAGTAATATTTATTCACAGCACAACAGAGAAGATAATTAAGCAAGAAGATAAGCCTACTTTGACCAGGTACCAACATGAAACTAGTGTAATAATACTACATATTTAGGAAACTTTCTCCCTGATTCAGGGTCTGTTGTGGCTAAGCCCCAGTTCCATACCATTGTGCAAACTGGGGTCTTATACAACTGCGCTAGATAGAAAGTGTACAGCAGTACAGTTCAAGAGTACTCCATATTTAATACATGCACAGGAGGTCACTTCCACAAGAAGCTAAGGGCATGGTCATCACAGAGAGACTTCCTGTCTCTGCTAGTTTTATGCATCCCTCACTGTCTACGCCTGCTCCATAAGTTCAGGCCTTTCAAAAACACAGCATCATGTACAGGTAACTGTAACAATGCTTGTTCGTTGTATCTGTTCACATGAGAGCAAGGCATCCAATATCAGTCCACTATGGGTGGATCAGCAATAGGAATAATGTTTGTGCATGTGACAAATAACCCCAGGACCACAGAACAGATTAAGGACACCAATGTGTGTAGCAAAGTCATCACAAACACCGTGCAGACGTCAGGGAACTCATAAGTTAGCATATAACCTTCATTCCGATCTTGGTGCAATAGTATATCCTCAAAAGGAAACTTTACTTATTACTTGGTTGTATTTTACTTATCAGTTGGTTGTATTTTACAAGATAAAAAGCTGAATCGTTGGTTGAATGTTAGTTTATTTGCCCCAGGGCCAGATTTTTACAAAAACAAGTCATGTGCACATACACAACTAAGAGTTCTGCAGCAACGCACACTGTCCTGCAGCAAGTAGTAGTGGGATCCTGCCCTTAGCAAGTCCTGGGCTTACAATTCACATGCTTATCTCACTAATAGGTATCAATTGATCAGCCTGTACTGAATATGGCTTGACAATTTGCCATCACTCAAAACACATTACAGTCAGAGAGGATGATAAATATACCATTTATTCACCATTATGTACAAAGTCCAACATGTCCAAGGAGGCAAGAAAACAAAACTGGTGAATACAGAAAAAACATTACAGCCTCTCTCCGAGTTACAGACCAAACACTTGGCTGTAACTCGATCAGTTTGTAACTTGGACCCCATTGAGTTACACGTGACCACGCTGTTTGTAAGCGCGGGTCACATTCGTAACACGGGGACCGCCTTTACGACTGCTCCATGGGAGCTTTGGTCGTAAGTGCGAACGGTCGTAACTCGACCACTCGGGGAGCAGCTGTACTGCAAAAAATAGACTGATAGCAAGAAGCTTTTGTACAATGTGCAGTAAGATGCACACCTTAATCCCGCTCAGCGTTTGACTGACTCTAATTCAACCTAAGTTTTGTCAGAGTAGGGTATGAGGCCCAGATCTTCAAAGGTATTTAGACTAATTTCCATTGAAACCAATGGGAGCCAGGAATCTCAATACCTGGGAGGATCTGAGCAAGGACGGCAGAATTTGATGCAACAACAATATGCATTTCTAGAGAGATTTTCCTTTTTAAATAATTTTACTAACTCTCTGATTCAAATATAAGCCATTATTAGCCAATAATTATATTTTTTCTATCCCTATTAGAGCACAGACAAATAGGAGAGTGGAAATAACATGATTTATTTAAAAGATTTTAACCAGGTTCTTTCATGGAAAAAAATTAAAGATCCAGCATTGTACAGATCACTCTGCTGAGATGTGAGCCAAATGACTTAAAGCAGAATTCCAATATTACTTCTCTTTTTTGAAAGTTTTCTCACAAACTCCTCAAAATATCTGCCTCCATCTAGTGGTGTGGGTTTGTTATTTATATTCCCTGTTGTAGAAATACATCAAATTATACTCCGCATGATTCTATGATTCTATCTGTAGGGACAGGGACAGGGATAATCCTGGGAAGAGGCTCTTTTTTCCTTCACTACTCTATAGAGGTTCTTATACTGCTTGTTGTCAGCAAGACATGAGAAGTCATTCTTCCACTCTACTCTGCGCTGGTTAGGCCTCAGTTGGAGTATTGTGTCCAGTTCTGGGCACCACATTTCAAGAAAGATGTGGAGAAACTGGAGAGGGTCCAGAGAAGAGCAACAAGAATGATTAAAGGTCTAGAGAACATGACCTATGAAGGAAAGCTGAAAGAATTGGGTTTGTTTAGTTTAGAAAAGAGAAGACTGAGGGGGAACATGATAGCCGTTTTCAGGTATCTAAAAGGGTGTCATAAGGAGGAGGGAGAAAACTTGTTCATCTTGGCCTCTGAGGATAGAACAAGAAGCAATGGGCTTAAACTGCAGCAAGGGAGATTTAGGTTGGACATTAGGAAAAAGTTCCTAACTATCAGGGTAGTCAAACACTAGGGCTGTGTCTAGAATGCATCCTTTTTCCGTAAAAGGGACGCAAATTAGACACATCGCAATCGCAAATGAGGTGGGGATTTAAATCCCCCCTGCTTCATTTGCACAAACATGGCTGCTGCTTTTTTCCGGCTCGGAGCTTTGCCGGAAAAAAGCGCCAGTCTAGACGGGGATCTTTCGGAAAATAAAGCCTTTTCCAAAAGATCCCTTATACCTCTTAAAAAAAGGAATAAGGGATCTTTCGGAAAAGGCTTTATTTTCCGAAAGATCCCCGTCTAGACTGGCGCTTTTTCCGGCAAAGCTCCGAGCCAGAAAAAAGCGGCAGCCATGTTTATGCAAATGAAGCGGGGGTATTTAAATCCTCGCTTCATTTGCAATTGCGATGTGTCTAATTTGCATCCCTTTTACAGAAAAAGGATGCAGTCTAGACACAGCCTGAAAGAAATTGCCCAGGGAGGTTGTGGAATCCCCATCTCTGGAGATATTTAAGAGTAGGTTAAATGAATGGCTATCAGGGATGGTCTAGACAGTATTTGGTCTTTCCATGAGGGTAGGGGCCTGGATTCGATGACCTCTCGCGGTCCCTTCCAGTCCTAGTATTCTACGATTCTATGATTCTTTTCGTCCATAAACATTTTTACAGACAAAGGGAACGTGATGCAATTGACCTGGCCTTGGGATCCCCTCCTGGAGGCCCTATGGTCTGACCATACCCTAGAGACACAATAAAAAAGTCCTCCAGACAGACTGGAGTGGCTGTGGGAGAAGCAACCAATCAGGGCCAGGAAAGTCCTATAAAAGCAGCGGAAAGACCAGTATCAGTCAGTGTCTCTGGAGGCCACAAGGTATGCAGAACCAGGAGACAGGCTGCCTGAGAGAGTGGCAGCACTGCAGACAGCTCCTTGGCTATGTCTAGACTGCAGGCTTCTTTCGAAAGAGGCTCTTTCGAAAGCATCTTTCGAAAGAGCCTCTTTCGAAAGAGCGTGTCTAGACTACAATACGCGGATCGAAAAATCGATCCGCTTTTTCGAAAAAGAGCATCCAGACTGCTGGACGCTCTTTCGAAATTGAAAGCCACCCGGAACTGCTTCTGCCAGGGCATGGGGGCAGCATTTCCTTCCGGGTGCTGCCTGCCTGCCCTTTGCAGAGACGCGTGGTGAGAGGGACACTCCTGAACACCCGTTGCTCTGCTCCTGCAGCTGCCTTTGCTGTCCCTCGAGGAAGTAAGCAAGGCATTGCAGTGCTGCTTTGGAGTGCTCAGCTTCCTGGGACACCCCAGCAGCTTTTTTCTTTTGAGGTTTTTCGCTTTGAGACCCTTTTTTTTGGCATGGAGCCAGAGCTGCCCCTGGGCAGGCGATGGCCCCACACCACCATACTGCAGCTGTTGCTGCATCTGCATGACACTGTCATGAGGCTACTTCCCGAGCTGGACCCAGACCAGAGGTACGAGGGGCTCCTCCGTCAAGCAGCCGCACTGCCCTTGCCTCCAAACTTTTTCGTGGACAGGCGTGTTTGGAGGTTTGACACCAGCTCTGACTGGTGGGACCGGCTCGTGATGGAGATCTGGGATGACCGAGACTGGCTACGCAACTTCCGGATGCGAAAGACCACTTTCCAGGAGCTGTGTACCTGGCTCGCCCCTGCTCTGCAACGGCAAGACACCCACCTGCGGCCCGCCATCCCCCTGGAAAAGAGGATCGCCATTGCCCTCTGGAAGCTGGCAACCCCCGACAGCTACCGCTCCGTGGGACACCAATTTGGCGTGGGCAGGTCTACCGTAGGATCCATCCTGATGGAGGTAAGTCATTGTCTGGGGACAGTCACAGTTTGGGGTGGGGGGAAGGGAGACTGTCAGGAAGGGCCAAGTGGAGTGGGAGTGGGAGGGAGCTCCTCCACTCACCCTGAATTGTTGGGGGGGGGTTCTGAGGAGGGGATTCCCGGGGTGTTTGAGAGGGAAGGTGGGCGGTGGGTTCTCCTCCTAAGAGATAAGGCACCCCTTCTAACATTTTGTTGTCTGTCTCGTTCTGCAGGTGGTGAGGGCCATCAATTCAGAGCTGCTCAACAGGCTCATCTGTCTACCAGATCTGGACAGCGTCATGGCCGGCTTTGCTGCCCTCGGCTTCCCGAATTGCGGAGGAGCGCTCGATGGGACACACATTGCAATCCGTGCACCTCCCCATCGAGCAGCCCAATTCATCAACAGAAAGGGCTACTTTTCTATGGTCCTCCAGGCCCTGGTCGACCATTGTGGCCAGTTTTCGGACATTTGTGTTGGGTGGTCAGGGCGGGCACACGATGCCCGCATCTTCAGGAACTCGTACCTCTACCGGAGGCTTCAGGCAGGAACATTTTTCCCGCATCGTGAGTTTGCAGTTGGGGATGTGCACATGCCGGTGTGCATAGTGGCTGATGCCGCCTATCCCCTGATGCCGTGGCTGATGAAGCCCTACACCGGCCACCTGGATGCGAGCAAGGAGCAGTTTAATGCTCACCTTAACCGGGTTCGCAACCAGGTGGAATGTGCGTTCGGACGTTTAAAAGGCAGATTCCGGTGCTTGCTCACACGCCTCGACATGGGGGAGAGCAACATCCCTGAGGTGGTGGCCGCGTGTTGCGTTCTCCATAACCTGGTGGAGAGGAAAGGGGATGCCTTCCTACCAGGGTGGGGTAGAGGTGCTGATGGCCAGGTGAGGCACTTTGCCCAGCCCCGGACAGCTGCCATCCGCCAGGCTCACCGGTCTGCTGTTGGCATCCGGGAGGCCCTCCGGGAGCAATTCTCCAGTGGAGGCAACTGACTCTACTTAGGGGCTTCTGCCTGGGGACTGGGCCCTGGCCCAATAGAAGCTTCCCTCCACAACCCATCTCCTGACCCTGTTTGGACACATCAGTAACACCAGGGTGTGTTGCAAAATAAAATGTTATGTTTAATGTTTGTACATATTCTCAAACAATAGTATAAATGTAGCAAGCATAACACATTTTTTTTTCATTTTTGTTGTTGAAAACACTATTTACAATAAAGAAACATTTTGTTGAACCCTTTGTTTGTGCTTTAACTGGGGTGATGGGGGTGCTTGAAACCTGGAGGGGGGAAGGGGACTGGAAACCTGGAGGGGGGAAGGGGACTGGAAACCTGGAGGGGGGAAGGGGATCAGGTTGCACGGTGCTTGCCAGATTTCCCTCTCCTGCCTGGGCCTCGTGTTTGGGGTGCTCCACGGCTACGGGATCGGGTGGTGCACCTGTCGGTTGGCTGGCTGGGGTGCTCTTGGGACGTGGAAGCCTGGGGGAGAGGAGGGCCAGGGGGAGAGAGGGGCTGGGGAGCTGGGGGGGCTGGGGGAGAGGGAGGTCCAAGGAGGGAAAGGGATTCTGTTGTGGAAGGGGGGTTTAGTGGGGTGGGGTCATGGGGTGCTGGAGGAGCAGGACCAGGCACAGGAGCAGGCAAGCCTCAGACCTCCCTGAGAGTGGCACACAGGGACGTGCGCTGCAGGACCAGCTCGTCCATGAGCCGGTCACGCCAGCGATCCTCTGCCTCCGCCCTCTCTCTGAGGATGGAGTTCAGCTCCTGCACGGCCTCCACGTGCTGCCTGAGGATGTCTGCATAGACACGCCTGTGTCTGCGGCTCCCATGTCCCCGAGATGGAGATGGAGGTGGGGCTGGGGTGCTCTTCCACGGCTGGTCCGGCTGTGGAGGAAAAGAAGAACACACAATCAGTCCTAAAAACTGGACTCTGTAGCACTTAAAATACTAACAGGATGGTTTATTAGGGGATGAGCTTTCGTGGGCCAGACCCACTTCCTCAGATCAGAGTAACACGGCTACATTTCTATCACAATCAGTCATGTGTGCAACAGCTGTCCAAAAGGGCATGCCCTGTCCCTTGAGACAGGGGAATCAGACATTCTGAAGGTTACACTGTGTGTGTGTGACCTGCGCATCAGCATGAGCATGACAGGTTTCCCTTGTGCATCACCCACTGTGCACCCACCTACCTCCCCCCCCCCGGGTGTGACACAACCTCACTGCACTCACCTGCTGCTTCCTCTCCTGCGCCAGATGATGCCTGGGAGGCCTCTGGGGTCTGGGTGACTGGCTCCAGGGTGAGGGTCGCCGTCTCCTCACTGTCCTCCTCCTCTGGGACCATGTCCCCGTCTCCAGACTGCTCTGGGTCCTGCTCGGGAGCGTCCACCATGGGGTCTGCCAATCCAGACTGTACGAACCGCCGTGGTGTGCGTGCTTCTGCACTGCCACCCAGGATCTGGTTCAGCTCGGGGTAGTAGGGGCAGTAGTGGGGGGCTGCCCCAGAACGGGAGCTCTCCTCCCTGGCTTTGACGTACCCCTGGCGCAGCTCTTTTACTTTGGAGCGCACCTGGTCCTGGGTGCGGGGGTAGTGGCCCTTCTGGGCCAGGGCTTCAGCCATGCGGCCATAAATATCTGCGTTTCGCCGCCGGCTTTTGAGGGCCTGTAAGGCCTCCTCCTCTCCCCAGAGCTCCAGCAGGCTCTTGATCTCTGCGCCAGACCAGGATGGTGCCCGGCGTTTGGAGCCCTTGGCTGGGTCCCCAGAAGGCTCTCTGGAAGGGCCAGGACGCTCTTGGGGCTGGGACATGCTGCAGCAAAGTAGCCGTGTGCTCTGGCTCCTTCTCTGCAACAAGTGGCTGTGAGGGTGCCTGTCCTTTAAGGAATGGCTGCAGCCAGGAACCACAGACATGCAACCCATGGCCCAGATTGTCCACCAGGGCTTCTTCCTGGAGGCCAATACTTTCGAAAAAAAGGGCTCCCCCCGTCCACACTCACTTACTTTCGACGGATCTCCCTCGAAAAAGGCGTTCTTCCTCGTAGAATTAGGTGTACCGCCGTCGAAAGAAAAGCCGCATTCTTTCGATTTACTTTCGAAAGAACGCGGCTTGAGTCTGGACGCAGGGGAAGTTCTTTCAAAAAAAGGCTACTTTTTTCGAAAAAACCCCTGAGTCTGGACACAGCTCTTGTGAAGAGCTATTGGCGAGTGCTGGACTGTGATGGGACTTTGAAATAAAGCCCTGAGGTAAGGGCAAAAATGCTGTATTTTGGTGGGGTAGCTCTGGGGTCACCACTCTCTTTGAGTGGGGAACAAACTTGAAAGGACATAAGAGAGCTAACCAAGATAGGCTCCGATTAGATGTGTACCCTGGAAGGGGTTTTGATGAGCACACACAATGAGTGAGACTCGGCCAGAGACTGTGTCACCGAAGTCAGACAAGAGAGTGCAGGCACATGTGCTTAGCCAGAAGGGGTACTCAAGAGAGGTGAATGCTGCTCTGTTACAGAGAGCAGTCCAATATTGTCATTAATTCCTGTTCATGGCTTGTTCCTTCATTAAAACCCTTCAGTTTTGGCTTCAGTTGTGTCTCTGCATATGATGTCCTTTGTGGACCCCGGGTGAGGTGAAGGGACATGGCTTCGCGCATAAGGGGTGTGGCACTTCCTCCCTCCGAGCTACCCAAAGTGCGTGGTGCTCCAGCAGCAATTGATAGGGTCTTGGGCTCTGGCTGCTGCTGCATTAGCAGCAGCCCTTATTGGAAAACTTGAGAGCCCCAAGCCCTCTCTATCCCTTCCCCCAAATCCCACTCCTGCTTCACCCCACTGGGTACTGAGACTAGGGCCAGGACACTCTGCTTCCCGGCCACCACCATAGTGAAGTAGAGCAACCCAGCTGGGAGATGGTGGAGCACAGTAGGCTGTTGGTTGTTCCAGGTCCCACCACTGTGGTGTGTGCTTGGGGCATGACCCCCTCTGACTGCCCTGTGCTAGATTTTCCCAGATAATTACCTGGGCACCATGGGTCCCATCCATCTGATGGTTGAGGCATCCACTGTGGGGCCTGGACAGCTCGGAGAGGCCTATATAACCGTGTCTCTCATGGGCCAATACAAACTGCCTCCTGTGTTGCATCATTTAATGAAGCATCTCTTGTACACAGGCAAGACTAGGAAGAGCTGACAATTAGGCTTACCATTTTTCCCAACTGGATGGACTGGACGCCATTTACAGCAATGGTGTCCCATTCTTCTGGTCAGGAAAGATGATAACCCTAAGCTGACTCAATGCAATGGTAGCCACGTCAGGTGACAGAACAGTAGCACAAAAGAGTGGCAGGGGAAACTCAAAACAATATTTTTTTAAAAAAAAGAGAAAATTGAAAGTTTCAGCAACAAGACAAAAAACAGGAGAAAATGACTCAAGTGGAGAATTAGGCGGGAGTGAGGGAGTGTCATGTCTTTCTTAGTATACCTGCGGGGCAGGAAACCCTATTCAGACCTAAAGGGCAGACACCAAGTCTAAGGGCCTTATGCCCAGAACCTCAGAGGTATTTCGGCTCTTAGGGTATGTCTACACTGTAGTGTTTTTCCAGAATAACTGCCGTTAGTCCAGAAAAAAATACTTGCGTCCATACTGCTATTGCATTCTTTTGACAAAAAGTTGAAAGAACCAAGGGGTTCTTTCACGAGGAAGACGTCTTTGTCTGAAAGAGCAGAAGAGGGAGTTCTTTTGAAAGAAGAGGCTTCCAGGAAATAGCACAGGTGCCCTGGTGGCCACTCCGTCCAAACTAATCAGAACTCTATAGTCCCTGTCTCCGGCCAGCTCTTAAAGCTGCAGGCACCTGGGACAACACTTGTGGCAGGGGGCTGGCCCAGAGAGCTGCACCTCACTGCGTGGCTGTGACTGCCACACTAATTGGGACCCATGGCCCAGCCACAAGCCTCCTGAGACCTCTCTGGCCCTCACAGGGAGCATGACCAGGGCTCCCAGGACTCAGCCAGAGGCCCGAAGAGGTTTGTGCCATAGTGGTCCGGGGCAGAGATCCTGGCCTTCCTGTAGGTGTGGGGTGAGCAGGAGACCCTGCAGGATCTCGGCTCCCAGTGGCACAACGCCGACATATACGGTCGGATGGCCGAGGCTCGGGCCACAAGAGGCCACCACTTCCAGAACCTCATACAAGTATGGAGCAAAGTGAAGGAGCTCTGCCAGGGCTATGCGAGGGCAAGGGAGCACAGCTCTCTCTCTGGGGCAGGACCCCACTCCTAGCCCTACTACGCTGAGCTCCACCACATCCGGGGGGTGGTTCAGCCCCTTCCTCACCCCTGGTGGTGGACTTGGGGCTGGAGATGCTCATCTTTGCCAACCCAGGGCTCCCAGGCCAGGAGGAGGAAGAATCCGACGACGAGCTGGAGGAGGAGGAGGAGACAGCCAGCACAGTCACCCTCACCCTCAAGCCCGTACCCCAGGGCCTGGATGTCTTACACGCATTCTCTGAGGACGGGGAGGAATCATCAGGTGAGTGCTCTGTTTTTCACACACACAGGGCAGGGAAGGCGGGCGCAGAGGGGATGGGATGCAATCGTCGCTTGGTCATCTTGGCCTGGATATTGTGCTACACTCCGTGCACGTGGAACTACATGCAGTGCCAGTCTGCAACATGCAGCCCCAGGAGGCAGCCCCAAAGCACCTCCAGGCAGGGCCAGCCCGAGCCCTTTGGCACCCTGGGCCCAGGCATGCGGCGCCACCCCCAGGCCCTGCAGGGTGCATGCGTGGGCCTGCCCCCCAGGGCGCTCGGCGCATGCGCGAGCTGGTCACGGCCACTGGCGCGCAGCCCGGGGCCGCCCCCAGGGTGCACAGCACATGCGCTGCCCAGCCTGGTCCGGCCAGCGCTGCTGGCACGCACGCTGGGCCGTGCAGGGCCCCGCAGCCATGGGTGAAAGGGTGCTGTTGGCCAGCGCCGCGGGGCCGGCGCTGCGGGATCCGGGCACGTGGCTCCTGATGGCAGCTGTAAGGGATGCCATGCACCCCTTACAGCTGCCATTAGGCGCCCCTCATCGGCTGGCGCCTTGGGCAGCTGCCCGGCTCACCCATGCCTTCATCCGGCCCTGTCCCCAGGGTCCTGTTCACGGGCTCTGGGGAGGCCACACACACATCTGACCCCTGTGGGAGATGCCCTCCCACCACTAACCACTGCTGGAAGCAGGCTGGGGACAAGGGCACACACGTGGCTGCACACAGACTTAGGAGTGCCGCACACGACACACGGGAATGCCTGCACACTTGAGGCACCACCCACTTCCACGGACAGCGCTGGCAGGTGTGCGTGCAGCCCCCATGGAAGAGCAGACTGCTCCAGGCCCCTCTCCTGCCCATGGCATCCCACTGTGGCCGACCACTTCCCTTGCCCTGCCTGTCTGTGGGATGAGGATGGGGGGGAGCAAGAAGCATGGTCCCCTGGGCACCTCAGGGCCTCTGTGAGGCAGGGCCGATGTCCAGGCCACACATAGCCTTGCTCCTGGAACATCCCTGCCCTCTAGCCTGAGGACTCTTGTTCTCAGCTCACAGAGGAGGGCACGGACTCAGGGACAGTGTCTGCATGGATGACTGACCGCCTCTTCCTCTTTATTCTCCACAGCCGGACTAGCATCACTAATGGGCGATCACCGCCAGCTGAGGCAGCCGCCTGACCCTGGGGGAGCTACAAGTGCAGGAGGGTTCAGGGGGACCTGATGAGACAGCACGTGGTCATCCTCCAAGGCATGCAACGGATCCTGGCCCAGAAGGACCAGGAGGACGCTCAGGGGCCGTGTCTACATTTGCGAGATTTTGCGCAAAAACTTGCCGCCTGTCTACACTGGCCGCGAGTTCTTGCGCAAGAACTATGATGCGCCCGCTCAGGAATAAGCCCTCTTGAAGAAGTGTTCTTGCGCAAGAGGCCAGTGTAGACAGGCAACATGAATTTCCTGTGCAAGAAATCTCGATGGCTAAAATGGCCATCGGATCTTTCTTGCGCAAGAGAGCGTCTACACCGGCACGGATGCTTTTGCGCAAAAGCACATCTCTTGCACAGAAGTACATGCCAGTGTAGACGCTCTCTTGCACAAATACTTTAATGCAAAAACTCTTGCGTTAAAAGTATTTGTGCAAAATCTTGCCAATGTAGATGTAGCCAGGGAGTGTCTAGACTACAGGGTTTTTTCCAAAAAAGTGGCCTTTTTTTGAAAAAACTTCCCCTGCATCTAAACTGCTGCCCTGTTCTTTTGAAAGTAAATCGAAAGACCATGGCTGGTTTTTTAACTATGGAAAAACTCGTTTTACGAGGAATAACGCCTTTTTTCAAAAGTGCTCTTTCAAAAAAAGGCACTATGTATTGCAAACTGTGCTTTTTCGAAAGCGAGCATCCAGACTGTCTCGGTGCTCTCTTTTGAAAAAGTGGCTTGCTTTTTCAAAAGTACCGGTTGTAGTCTAGATGCTCTTTCGAAAGAGGCTTGCAGTCTAGATGGGACCCAAATATGGGCTCAGATGGTGCAGCAGAGCCAAAACATGTGTGCTACCATATATGAAATGATGGCACACCCAGCTCCTGTCCCTGTCCCTGTCCCCGCTGCTCCCACTGCCCTCCCTGCTCCTGCTTCTCCTGTTGTCCCAGGCCCCACCCACCTCCCGAGGTTGCCGAGGTCCTGAGACCTGAGGTGGCACTTCCAGCTGCACCACGCACCACTCCCAGCCCTGAGTCCCCCTCCTCCTTGGCCCTATCCAGGGAAGAAAAGGAGGAGTTGCACTATATGTAAGGGTATGTCTACACTACCCCGCTAGTTCGAACTAGCGGGGTAATGTATGCATACCGCACTTGCTAATGAAGCCCGGGATTTGAATTTCCCGGGCTTCATTAGCATAAGCGGGGAGCCGCCATTTTTAAATCCCCACTGCTTCGAACCCCGTGAAACGAGGAGTAACGGTAGTTCGGAATAGGCACCCTAGTCCGAACTACCTAGTTTGAGCCCCGTGTAGCCGCGCTACACGGGGTTCGAAGCAGCGGGGATTTAAAAATGGCGGCTCCCCGCTTATGCTAATGAAGCCCGGGAAATTCAAATCCCGGGCTTCATTAGCAAGTGCGGTATGCATACATTACCCTCCTAGTTCGAACTAGGAGGGTAGTGTAGACATACCCTAAGAGAGCACTATGACTGCTCTGAACTCCAGTATAAAGAGGGAGAAAAACCTGTTGAGAGTCTATGGGTTAAGTTTAGAGGAGCAAACAACAGCAGTGATGTTGTGGTTGGTGTCTGCTACAAGCCACCGAATCAGGTGGATGAGGTAGATGAGGCTTTCTTCGGACACCTGAGAGAAGCTTCCAGATCTCAGGCCCTGGTTCTTGTGGGGGACTTTAATCACCCTGACATCTGTTGGGAAACCAATATGGCAGTACACAGGCAATTCAGGAAGTTTTTGGACAATATTGGGGATAACTTCTTGACACAAGTGCTAAAGGATCCAACCAGGGGCCATGCGCAGCTTGACCGTCTGCTCACAAACAGGGAGGAACTAATAGGGGAAGTAGAGGTGGGTGACAACCTTGGAGGCAGTGATAATGAGATGGTAGATTTCAGGATCCTGACCAAAGGAAGAAAAGAGAGTAGTCAAATACACACCTTGGACTTCAAAAAAGCAGATTTTGACTCCCTCAGAGACCGGATGGGCAGAATCCCCTGGGATGCTAACATGAAGGGGAAAGGAGTCCAGGACAGCTGGCAGTATTTTAAAGAAGCCTTATTGAAGGCACAGAAAGTAACCATCCCGACACGTAGCAAGAGAGGCAAACATGGTAGGAGACCGGATTGGCTTACAGGGGAAATCCTTGCTAAACTTAAGCACAAAAAGGAAGCTTACAAAAAGTGGAAACTTGGACAAATGACCAGGGAGAGCTATAAATATATAGCTCAAGAATGCCGGGGGGGTTATCAGGAAGGCGAAAGCGGAAATGGAATTGCGATTGGCTACGGATGTGAAGGATAACAAGAAAGGTTTTTACAGGCATGTTAATAATAAGAAAGTGATCAGACAGAGTGTGCGGCCCCTACTAGATGAAGGAGGTAACCTAGTGACAGATGATGTGGGGAAAGCTGAAGTACTCAATGCTTTCTTTGCCTCTGTATTCACGGACAAGGTGGGCTCCCGGACTAATGCGCTAAATGACACAAGATGGGATGAAGATGGACAGCCCTTGGTGGGTAAAGAACAGGTTAGGAACTATTTAGAAAAGCTAAACGTACACAAATCCATGGGTCCAGACTTAATGCATCCGAGGGTACCGAAGGAGTTGGCAAATGTCATTGAGGAGTCTTTGGCCATTATCTTTGAAAAGTCGTGGAGGTCGGGAGAAATCCCGGATGATTGGAAAAAGGCAAATGTAGTGCCCATCTTCAAAAAAGGGAAGAAGGACGATCCAGGGAACTATAGGCTGGTCAGTCTTACCTCGGTTCCTGGAAAAATCATGGAAGCGATCCTTAAGGAATCCATTTTGAGGTACTTGGAAGAGAGGAAACTGATTAGGAATAGTCAGCATGGATTCACAAAGGGCAAGTCATGCCTGACCAATCTGATTAGCTTCTATGATGAGGTAACTGGCTCTGTGGACGTGGGAAAGTCAGTGGATGTGATATACTTGACTTTAGCAAGGCTTTTGATACCGTCTGCCACAATATTCTTGCCAGCAAGTTAAGGGAATTTGGATTGGATAAATGGACGGTAAGATGGATAGAAAGATGGCTAGAAGGCCGGGCCCAGCGGGTAGTGATCAATGGCTCAATGTCAGGATGGTGGTTGGTTTCTAGCGGAGTGCCCCAAGGTTTGGTTCTAGGACCAGTTTTGTTCAATATCTTTATTAATGACCTGGATGAGGGGATGGATTGCACCCTCAGCAAGTTTGCAGATGATACTAAGCTAGGGGGAGAAGTAGATACGCTTGAGGGCAGAGATAGCGTCCAGAGTGACTTAGACAAATTGGAGGATTGGGCCACAAGAAATCTGATGAGGTTCAACAAGACGGAAGAATCCAAAGCATAGTTACAAGCTGGGGACCAACCAGCTAAGTAGTAGTTCTGCAGAAAAGGACCTGGGGGTTACAGTGGATAAGAAGCTGGACATGAGTCAACAGTGTTCCCTTGTAGCCAAAAAGGCTAATGGCATATTAGGTTGCATTAAGAGGAGCATTGCCAGCAGATCCAGAGATGTCATTATTCCCCTTTATTCGGCTTTGGTGAGGCCACATCTGGAGTATTGTGTCCAATTCCGGGCCCCCCACTACAAAAAGGATGTGGAGAGAGTCCAGCAGAGGGCAACCAAAATGATTAGGGGGCTGGAGCATATGACTTATGAGGAGAGGCTGAGGGAGTTGGGTCTGTTTAGTCTGCAGAAGATAGGAGTGAGGGGGGATTTGATAGCAGCCTTCAACTTCCTGAAGGGAGGTTCCAAAGAGGCTGGAGAGAGGCTGTTCTCAGTAGTGACAGATGGCAGAACAAGGAGCAATGGTCTCAAGTTGTGGTGGGAGAGGTCCAGGTTGGATATTAGGAAAAACTATTTCACTAGGAGGGCAGTGAAGCACTGGAATGGGTTATCTAGGGAAGTAGTGGAGTCTCCATCCCTAGAGGTGTTTAAGTCTTGGCTTGACAAAGCCCTGGCCGGGTTGATTTAGTTGGGATTGGTCCTGCCTAGAGCAGAGGGCTGGACTTGATGACCTCCTGAGGTCTTTTCCAGCTCTATGGTTCTATGATTCTATGATTCTAGGTTCTGAATCCTGCTCCTCCCTAGTTACTTTTATTATGGACAAAATACAAAGTTCTTGGTTTTCAACACAAAACTGGTATCTGTACTGATACCAAGGAAGGGGGGAAGGGAAAGATTGTTGTGGGAAAGGCAGAGAGGGGCAAGGCACAGGCCTCTAGTGGGGGGGGGGGGTCATGGGGAGAGTTGGTGGGGTCTTTCAAAGAAACTCTCCCTCAGAGCTTCCCAGATGTGCACCCTCATTTGATGGGCCTGATGGATGGCAGCTGTGCACGGCGCATTCCACATGGATACAGGCCCTGTTTAGGTGGGTATTAAATTGGTCCCTGCTGAGGTCCAGGTGGCAGGTGTATAGCTTCATCAGCCATGGCATGAGGAGTAGGCCACATCCCCCATGATGCACAGTGGCATCTATGTTATACCAAATAAAAGCAAGCAGGATCTTATGAGGGGGATAAGGCAAAAAGCCACGTTTATTGTAAAGATAATAATAAAAAATAAAGAAAAGATAGAAGCAAACAATGTTGTTTAACTACTTAACCCTTATACATATAAACATTCATTCATCCATTTATTCAGGTTCTGTGTATTTGTTATAGTTACCAGCCTGGAAGTTGCTTGTGACAGAAAAATGGCCAGGTATTCTGTACACAAGTGATGGTAGTGGGGAGCGAAGTCCTGATCAGATGTGCATCTGAAGCTCCTGGTAGGCTGGCAGCAGAACCTTGGACTCTGATTCCATAGTTTTTTAGTCCAGTTCTTATAGGAATTTTTTCCTATGCCAGTCTATGGAAATTGCTGCATCATGCTGATGTCTCCAGGGTGGCTGCCAGGTGCTTGACAGTGATCTCATCGGGTGGACCTTCAGTATTTGACACCTTTTGGTTGCACTGGCACCTGACGCCTTTTTCAGCCCTTTGTTGCTGTATTCTCAGGCTGGCACCTCTCAGAACCATTCACTCATCATCCAAGCACTCTCTCTCTTACATACATTCCTTAATTAATGTTTCCCATACAATATTTTTGTATAATAATAACTTTACATATCTCAGAGTTGTAGTTACAAAAAGTTTCTGGATGGTATTGCTTAAAACATTCTCTGAGTGCTGAATAAAGTTACAATGTTTTAAAGAGAACAGGCGTTAAGTAAGTAATAATGCCCTTAGTCAATTACAGGGCTTGGCTCCCATAGCAGAGTTAGTGGATTGACAGTGCATTGTTACAATGTATCTCGGCAATGTCAATTTCAAGCAGCCCCTTGCACAAGCTTGAGCATGCCCTGGAGCACAGAGGGGGGGCTGTTTCTGGCTACATAGGATTATATTCTTAACAGTTCTAAATTACATAACCTAATACATTATATTCTAAAGGGGCAATAATAATGATAAATCTAAACATTTAACAATCTTAACAAATAATAATAATAATAAGAAGAAGAAGAATAGGAATTAATAATAAATCTAAACACTTTAAGTTGTGGGGAACAAATTATGGGGAGTCACTTTCATTTGGGGGAATCATTTTCAATATATTAATATGTTATCCCTACATCTGCACATCCCCAACCTGACAGTCACGCTGGGGGAAGAATGTGCCAACCTCCAGCTAGTGGTAGAGGCTGGAATTCCTGAAAATGTGTGCATCGTGAGCTCTGCCCAACCACCCAACAAAAATGTCCATGAACTGTCCATGGTGGTAGACCAGGGCCTGCAGCACCATGCAGAAATAGCTCTTGCAGTTGATGTATTGGGTGGCTCGATGCTGTGGTGCATGCATGGGAATATGGGTTCCATCTATGGCCCCACGGCAGGTGGGGAAGCCCAGGGTGGCAAATCTGGCCTTGATGGGGTCCAGGTCTCCCAAGCAGATGACCCTGTATAGCAGGATGGAGTTAGGCCTTCACCACCTGCAGAAGGAGACAAAGAAATACAGAAAACAGAGAATGAGAGCGGGGGCCTGAGCCCTTGGGAGGTTCCGGAGTCCCTCTTCCTCCTTTCCCCCTCAAACACCGCAGGAGCCACCCCCTATGAGTCATCCCCACCCCCTGCAGGGCTGTGTGAGGGCGGGATGGCACATCCCCCCCAGGGATGGGACTTTCCCTCCACTCCCAGCCCACCCCCCACAGCCTCGCACCCCTTTCCCTAGGGTCCCCTTTTCCAAGACTTCCCCCCCCCCCCCCAGAGATTCTGAGAACACCTTACTTCCATGAGGAGGGCCCGGACAGTGGACTTTCCCATGCCAAACTACTTGCCCATAGACCACTAACTGTCTGGGGTGGCGAGCTTCCAGACAGCGATGGTGACCCACTTGTCCAGGGGGATGGCGGGTCGTATCTGGGTATCCCGTCAATGGAGGGCAGGGGCAAGCCAGGCACACAGCTCCATGAAGGTGGCCTTCCTCATACGAAAGTTATGGAGCCATTGCTGGTTGTCCCACCACTCCATGACCAGCTGGTCGCACCAGTCGGAACTGGTGTCCAGCCTCCAAAACCGTCTCTTCACTGTGGGATGCAGTTGCCAGGGCCTTGCTCCGCACACAGGGAGAGGGTCTCAATGATGAGCTCGGTGTCGAGCTCGTGCAGGGCCAGGAAGCAGCCTGCACAAACAGAAGCTGCAGCAGTGTGGGGCCATCGCATGCCCACAGGCAGCTTCGGCTCCATGGCAAAGAGTATGCTGTGGTGTCCAAAAGCCGGGCAAGCAGAGCACACACTGCAAAAGCTTTGCTGTCCCTCGGAGAGGTAAGCAAGCAAGCAGCAGGGTCCCTTTAAGCACATGTCTCAGCTAGCCTTAGGCAACAGCACCCAGAAGCAACTACTGGTAAACCTCATTGCAGGAGGAATAACAGCTAATTCAATGTAGGGCTTTAATTTGGAATCCCGTTTCACTGCCGCGTGTAGACGTGGGCAGTTACTTCGGCCTAGTCAATTTCTAAAATGGCGACTGGACGGGAACATGCTAATGAAACGCGGGATATTTAAATCCTGCGCTTCATTTGCAATTTCGGTCACCCTCATTAGCCTCCCTAGATCGAACTAGGGGGCTAGTGTAGACATACCCTTCCAGAAAAGCTTATTCCAAAAGAAGCTTGCAGTCTAGACGTAGCCCTAAAGTTTAGGTAGCCCTAAACTTTAGCAGGATTTTGTTTTGTTTAGTTTTGTTTTTCCTCCAAGCCCTAGCTCTTGGATTCATGATTATGTACAACTCAGTTTTTGCCTTCAAAAAGTAAGTTTCTATCCGTCATGATTACAGAGAAGTTTAAAATATGACATGAGTTCACCCAAATGACTCAGAATCCAGAAAACAGTCCAAAAATAATATATTTTTTAAAAAACCTCATGATTTTTAAGCCAAATGAATGACTTTTTTCAGGCCTGACCTGAGATATTTGTTATGCTTGGGTTTAGAAATATTAATAACATGTTAGAAGTAATTTATATGCTGGGCTCTTGCAGTGCATTAGAAAGCCTGATGAGTGCTATCCCACGAGAAGTACTGTTTTCCAACTGAACAGGGGAGAGGATCTGTGGGATCACGTGAGGATTACTTGTATTCCCTCCCTCTGGGGTATCTGGTGTTGGCCACTGTTGGCAGACAAGATACTGGGTTAGATGCACCTTTGGTCTGACCCAGTCTGGCCATTCCTTTGTTCGTATCAAGCACCCATGCTGAGTGAGAATGTGAATGGAGCAGACAGGGTATGTCTACTAGGGATGTTAAAAGTTGATTAAATAGGTAACTAGGTGACCACTGAAAATCTCATGGGCAACATGCTGCATGCTCTTAAATAAGCATTATATTGCTGAGCCCACAGCGATGCCTCCCTGAGAGCAGGCCTGTCAGCCCCTGCTGGCCTGGCTCCCAGGGAAGTGGTTTCCCTGCCACAGTGAAGCTACATCCCTGGGAACTGCCTACATCCCTAATGTCTTCACCAGTGGCCTCCAACCTTTTTATGCACAAGAACATTTTTTAAGTATTAGGGCAACTCCCACCCTACCCCTGAGGCTCCACAGACTTCATTCCCCGCTCTCTCCATCACTTGCTCTCCCCACACACACACTTTCATTAGGCTGGGACAGGGGGTGCAGGCTCCAGGCTGGAACCAAGAGTTCTGGGAGCAGGAGGGGGTAAGAGATGCAAGCTCTGGGAGGGAAACTGGGTGCAGGAAAGGGGCTCTAGGCTGGAGCACAGTGTTAGGGTGCAGGTGAGGTATAGAGTACTGAGCAAACACCCAGGCCAAGGAGAAAGTCTCTGAATGCTTATGGGAAGCAAGGCTTTGCATTTCCCCCCTCAGTGACCCCTAGCATGCAGGACAGCTGCCTCCCAGGCTGGAGGTCCAAGGAAAAAGCCTGTGTGGGTGGGCGCACAACAGGGCTTGGTGCAGTAATTTGCTTGACCACAAGCCCTCTCATGGGGTGGTCTCGGCTACTGCCTAACTCCATCTGCACTGCTAGCCAAGGCAGCACCTTCTCCTCAGTGCGCACAGGCTCCAGCCTCAACTCCCCTGGGCAGCTGGATAGCCAATCTGTTATAATCTCCACTCCCTCCCCATCCTATCATTCCAGACTCCCTGCTGAATGCACAGGGGCAATCCCATCCCCTGAGTCTGTGGGGGCCGTTCTCAGACAAGCACCTTCCTGCTGGCCAGATCCACCATATGCCACAGCAGCTGGATCAGCTCTTATCAGATCCCAATCTAGACCCCCCAGCATCAGCAGTCTTCCTGGACAAGATCACAGAGTAGTTAGGAAGGGAGGAGGGAGAAGCCTGTGGTAATAGCAGCAGCAGAAGGCAGCAAATTGAAGGTGGAGACAGCTAAAAGTGGGAGAAAGCACCAGCAAATGGGTGAAAGGGCAGGAGCAGAGGTGGCAGCAGCAGGAAGGATGAACATTAGATGGGTCCCAAGAGAAGGGGGAGGAAAGAAATAGCAAAAGTGAGGGATAAATGGATGAGAGGCAGCAGGAGACAGAGGAGCCAATAGCATGGGCAAGGGCCAGCAGTACTTGGTAGGAGAAGGCACTTCTAGCAAATGGCAAAGTTGTTTATGAGATCAACATGTCTTCTAGTGCCCAAAGGAGCTCAGCTGAGACCTGGCCATCCAGGCTCTCGCTCTGCATGGTCATTGCAAATGGCCCTTCTCCCTGCTAGAGAAATGTGAACAGCTCTGACACCGCTGTGTGATCATTAAATACTGCCAATGCTGTTCTCTCCTGGGACTCTAGGGGTATGTCTACACTACCCTCCTAGTTGGAACTAGGAGGGTAACGTAGGCATACCGCACTTGCAAATGAAGCCCGGGCTTTGAATTTCCCGGGCTTCATTTGCATAAGCCGGGCGCCGCCATTTTAAAATCCCGGCTCGTTCGAACCCCGTGCCGCGCGGCACGGACTAGGTAGTTCGGACTAGGCTTCCTAGTCCGAATTACCGTTACTCCTCGTGGCCACAACTTCCCCCACAGAGTGAGGGAAAGTGAAGGGGGAAACTGAGGTTCCAGGCTTCCCATAGACCAGACTTATTTTTCTGGAGTTCTGGAGTTAGTGGATTAGACTCTGGCGTAGGGATAAAAATGAGGCTTCAGAGGTAGGTACCTTATCCACTGTGACACTGAAGGAGCCCTCCAACCTCCCTACCTTCAGGGCCCCCTTTATCCTTCCTGTGTTCAAGGGTGCCAGGTTGGTTCTCTGTGACACTGGTGGTGGCTGTCCCCAAGGGGACAGTGTGTGAGACAAGACTCCCAGCAAGTAGGATAGGGACAGGGTGCAGGATCTGGGAGGTAGCTGGGGCGCAGAAGCAGGCTGGGAGTAGGGTTTCTGGCCAGTTGGAGGGAGCAAGAACGAGGGAGGGTGCAGTGTGTGGCCAGGAGAGAGGGTTAAAGAACAAAGGAGGGTGTCGGAGTAAGCTGGGGATGCTGGGTGTTGGTGGGGAGGTAAATGACAGGATTAGGGTGTAAGTGAGGGGGTCTGGACATGAGGGGGAACCTTACCTGGCTTCGTGCTCCCTTGCAGCAATGGCTGCAGCCACGCTGTCCTTGCTGCCCCAGAGGGAGGCCCTGCTTCTGCGGGCCACGTGGTTCCGAAGGCCGGAGACACTGCGGCTGTGGCCATGCGATCCAGGGCTGACCCCGAGGCACTGCAGCCACAGGCCACCCCAGAGGCTGGAGGTGCCACTGCCGCAGCCACGCGGCCGGACCCCAGGTACCACCTGCCACAGAGGCACCATGGCCTGGGGCTGGCCCAGGAGGTGCCACTGTCATGGCTACACAGCAGGCCCTACAGGCTGCCCCAGAGGCACTGCAGTCACATGGCCCGGGGCCAGCCCCAGAGGTGCCACTACTGCGGATACATGGCCTGGGGCTCGCCCTGGAGTCACTGCTACCACAATTATGTGACCCAGGGCTGGCCCTGAAGGTGCTGCTACTGTGTCTTAGGGCTGGCCTGGAGGCACCACTACTGCAGCCAGGCCGTCCGGGTCCAGCCCTGGAGGTGCCGTGGTATCAGCGTCTCCATCCTCCGGAGCCAACCCCAGACTGTGTGGCCGCAGAAGCAGTGTCTCCTGGGCTGGCCCCTGGCTGCCTGGCTGCGGTAGCAATGCTTCCAGGCTGGCCCTAGAGAGGTGCTTGAGTCCTGGCGCTGCCTCCTCTCCAGTGGCAGTGTGGGGCATGTAGGGGCTCAGCTGAGCTCCTCCCCATCATGAGTCCTGTCATTAGGAGGAGGGGTCTGTAATTGCCTCGCGGGCCGGATCAAAGCCCAAAGCGAGCTGGATCCAGCCCGCTGAGAGACTTTTGTCCACCCCGATCTAAAGAATAGCCACATCTCCTCAATAGGAGTGAAACCCTTATGAATTTGTAGACAAAAGACATTTTCTGTGAAAAATCACTTTTTGTGAAAAATGTGATGTAATTGAGAGTCCAGCTTTCCATTAATAATTAGATTAGAGAGAAGTTTTTGACCTGCCCTAGTGAAAATGAATAGCCATTCAACATTTGAGGGAACATGTAGGCTGTGTCTGCATTAGCACGATCTTGCGCCAAAGTGGCCGCTTTTGCGCAAAAACGTGCTGCCTGTCTACACTGGAGGGGAGTTCTTGCGCAAGAACACGGACGTTCTAATGTGTGAAATCAGTGCTTCTTGTGCAAGAACTGTGATGCTCCTGCTCAGGAATAAGCCCTCGTGCGCAACTGTTCTTGCGCAAGAGGCCTGTGTAGACAGGAAACATGAATTTCTTGCGCAAGAAAGCTCGATGGTTAAAATGGCCATCGGAGCTTTCTTGCGCAAGAGAGCATCTACACTGGCACGGATGCTCTTGTGCAAAGGCACATGCCAGTGTAGACGCTCTCTTGCGTAAATACTTTAAGATTGAAAAATGTATATTTAGTTGTGATTAGGTTATTTTTCTTTGTTTTGTTGTTTGGTTAAACTCTGTGCTAAGCCCATGTGCCTCCCGCCTCCCCCTCTCCCCGACACACACACACACACACACACACACACACACACACACACACACACGCTATATCTAATCTGCACCCAGAGATATTATTTTTCTCTATGTTATATTTTGTTTTTCTCAGTTGCTCTGTAACATCTAGCAACCAAGTAGTCTTTATTAGTATATCTGGGTATGTCTACACTACAACGCTAGTTCGAATTAACTTAGTTCGAATTAGTTAATTCGAACTAAGCTAATTCGAACTAACGCGTCTAGAACTAAAAACTAGTTCGAATTAGCGTTTTGCTAATTCGAACTAGCAAGTCCACATTGAGTGGACTCTGAACAGGGCTTAAGGATGGCCGGAAGCAGTGCTGGCAGGGCATCAGAAGAGGACTTAGAGCGTGGAGATGCTGTCTCAGGCTAGCCAAGGGCTGCGCTTAAAGGGTCCCGACCCCCACCCCGGACAGACAGTTCTAAGGGGTGCCCTGCTTGAAAACCAGTCCTGGCTTGGAGTGCCCGGAGTGCCCACACTGAGCACATCACACCACTCGGCCATCAGCCTGGCTGCACTTGCTGCAGGCTGCCATCTGGGGAGAGGGGGCAATCGGGGGGCTGCAGGAGAGCTTCCACCCCCAGAAGCCCGCAGAGCCAGCCCAGTCCTCCCCATCGGGGGCTCGTACCCCATTCCTCCCTCACCTCCTTCCCTAGCCCCCCTTCTTATTGATGTACAAAATAAAGATAACGTTTCTTCCAACATTGACTCTGTCTTTATTGAACAAAAGTGGGGGAGACTGGGAAAAGGAGGTGGGAGAGGGGAAGAGAAAGGCTGGGGGAGGGGAGGGCAACTAACATGATCAGGGGTTGGGAACAGGTCCCAGATGAAGAGAGGCTACAGAGAATGGGACTGTTCAGCTTAGACAAGAGGAGACGGAGGGGGGACAGGCTAGAGGTCTCTAAAAGCAGGGGTTGGATGGAGAGGGTGCATTCAGAAAAGTTCTTCATGAGTTCCCATAAAGAAGGACTAGAGGACACCAAAGGAAAGGACTGGGTAGCAGGCTTGAAACTAGTAAGAGAAAGTTGTTGTTCTTGACAAAGCAAATAGTTAACCGGTGGAACTCCTTGCTGCAGGAGGCTGTGAAGGCTACAACTAGAACAGAGTTGAAAGGGAAGTGAGATCAAGTCATGGAGGTTGGGTCCATGGAGTAGTCTTAGCCAGGGGGTAGGAGTGGTGTCCCTGCCCAAAGTTTGTGCAAGGCTGGAGAGGGATGGCACGAGACAAATGGCTTGGTCACTGTCTTTGGTCCATCCCCTCCACGGTCCCTAGGGTTGGCCGCTGTCGGCAGACAGGCTACTGGGCTAGATGGACCTTTGGTCTGACCCAGGACGGCCATTGTAAGCTCAGGGCTCAGGGTCGGGGGTCTCAGTGGACCCCCTTGATTTTCATGCAAACCTGCTCCTGGGTGGCCAGGCTGGCAGCTCTCCTGCCCTAGATGGCCACTTTCCTGTGCCTAGTGCGGAGATCGTGGACGAGGTCCACGATGTCCGCACTAGCCCAGGAATGTACCCGCCTCTTGCGGTCCCGGGCAAGCTTCCGGGAGCTGCCAGCCTGGTCCCGGGAAGAGGGGGTGGGCTGGGGGACATCGGGTGGGTGGCTCTGTGCCGTGCCAGGTGCAGGGTCTGCTGGCTGGGTGCTAGCAGGCTTGCACCTGGCACGGGCACCGTAGCCAGCCCGTGCCCCTTTAAGGGGTCCGGGGCCGGGAGGGGGGCATAGAGTTTCCCTGGTGTTGGCCAGAGTGGCCACCAGGGAAACTTGGGGAGGGCTAGCCTCCCACTCGTTCGAATTAAGGGGCTACACAGCCCTTAATTCGAACTAGTAAGTTCGAACTAGGCTTAAGCCTCGTAAAATGAGGTTTTCCTAGTTCGAACTAAGCGCTCCGCTAGTTCGATTCAAATTCGAACTAGCGGAGCGCTAGTGTAGCGGCTATGAATGTTAGTTCGAACTAACGTCCGTTAGTTCGAACTAACATTGTAGTGTAGACATACCCTTCCATCCTTAGCCAAAGAGGAACAAGCCAGTTAGCCCAGGGAAATAAAAGAAAGGGAGAGCGGTGACGGAAAACCCTGTGTCTGTCATTTTTTCAAATGATCTATCTTGCCTAAAAGCCTGTCAGGGATTGGGCTCTGTTGCAGGAGGTGCTGGCGAAACACTCCGTGGATTTGGGTGCTACAATTCCTGAGTGTCGTCCGCCTTCCTGCCCCCTCCCCCCACCGAAGCGCTTTGGAAGGCTCACAAAGGACAGAGACCTGCCTTTTGAAAATCCGACTCCCCACCGGTGTCTCAAGACAGGCGGCTCTCTCTCGCCAAAAACGGAGGCAGCAGCGTGGGATGACAGGCAGCCAGGTCGCAAGGGGAGGTGCTTTTTAGACCAGTTCCCTCCTGGCACTCTGTATCAGAGGCAGCAGCACAAGCTGGCAGCAGCCCTTGCCTGGGGGCTGGGTCTGAGCTTCTGGACCTGGTGCAAACTGGAACTGAGCGAGGCTGCCTGCCTGCCTGGCTCCTAACACACTGTAAATGCACAGCCGCAGAGGGGGTAGGTCCCGCACCCAGCGCGAGCCAGGACTGAGACAGCTGGCCCCTGGGGACTATCGAAAAGTCAAGTAACCGATAAGAAATCATGAGGTTAATTGACTCCTCAGTGAATATCTAACGTCCCTAATCCCTTTTCATAGTTCCCCTCTGGACTCTCTCTCCTAAAGCATGGCCCTGAGATCTGGACACAGTGCTCCAGCTGAGGCCTCCTCCGTGCCAAATAGCTAGGAGAGTGACCTCCCATGTCTGCCGTACGTCTCCTACCACGCCCCAGGGCTATGCCCTCTTACTGAAGGGCTTTGTGTCTGAGATCGCTTCTCTCCTAGGCTACGTCTACACAACGAGTTTTTTTGGCAACAAATATGCTAACGAGGGACTCTATGACACGCAATGTCATTTGCATATTTTCTGCCGATCCGTTTTTGTGCTCGGGGTTTGTGCGCAAAACCAAGCCGTGTGGATGTTTACTTTTTGTGCAAAAAACCCCCTTTTCCCACAAGATCCCTATTTCTGCAAAAAGGCCGACCGATCTTGTGCAAAAAGGGGCTTTTGCCTAAAAAGAAAACATCCACATGGCTTGTTTTTGCGTGTTCTTGCGAAAAAACTTGTGGCGCGTCTACACTCTACGTGTGTTCTTGCAGAAGTAAATTTGCAGTAAAGCATCAGAGAACAGGGCTCCTTGCACAGGAGTTATTCCTCTCCCGACGATGACTAAGCCCCCTTTGTGCAAGAGCTGTTGTGCAAGAAGGCAGCGTGGACGGGCACCAGGGGCTTCTTGAGCAAGACACTTTTATGGCTAAAATGACCATCAGAGCTTTCTTGCACAAGAGAGCGTTCACACTGCCATGGACGCTCTTGTGCAAAAGCCTATGGCAGGGTGGAGGCACTCTTGCACGAGACCTTTTGCGCAAGAACTCCGGCGTGAAACAGCTCTCGTGCAAGAAGCCTGCAGTGTAGGGCAGGGAGCAGCCTATGAGGGAGGGGGAGGGACCCCTAGTAATGGCTCAAACTTCCCAGGGGGGTGGCCAGAGGCAGGACATTTGCCTGGCAGGGTGGGGGGGGGGGGCGGTGACCTCACAGGGGCTTTGGGCAGCCCTCAGCATATAAGGCAAAGGGCAGGTGGGGAGGTGATGACCTCACAGAGGGACCCACATCTCAGGCTGATAAAAGCGGGGGGCGGGCCCAGGGGACTTTGGAGACCCCCGGTTGCTTTAGCTCTGGTGCGTCTCCTCCTCACGGTTCCTTCGCGTTCTGTGAGTTCCACATCCCGACACCTTTGTGACGAAGGTAAGAGCCCCCAGGGGTTGGATCCCGCCCGGGGCCGGCTGGGTTCCAGGCAGGCCCAGCCCTCGGTCAAGGGCCAGAAGGTGATTCCTCACCTGGGCTGCGTCCTTAGCGCCACTGGGGCTTTCTCCTGGTTGGTTTCCCTTTTCCTCCATCCCCCCACATTTCTGCTCTGTTCTTGCCTCCTCTGTGACCTTCCCTTGCTGCCTCCCCCAGCTTGGGACCCAACAGACTAGCTGAAGGACGGGGGGTGGTTTGCAGGAGCCGTGGGGTGGGGGATGCAGCCCCCATTGTGGGGACTGGGGAGGTGGGGCTGGAACAAGTCTATGCCGGTGTCTTTGGGGAGAACGCTCCACCCCCCACACCTTAGATTCTCCCCTGATTGGCCAAGAAGGGGCTGTTGATGGGCAGGAGACTCGTGGAATGAGGAGTAACGGTAGTTTGAACTAGGAAGCCTAGTTCGAACTACCTAGTTCGTGCCCCGTGTAGCCGCGCTGCACGGGGTTCGAACGAGCGGGGTTTTAAAAATGGCGGCTCCCCGCTTATGCAAATGAAGCCCGGGAAATTCAAATCCCGGGCTTCATTTGCAAGTGCGGTATGCCTACATTACCCTCCTAGTTCGAACTAGCGGGGTAGTGTAGACATACCCTCAGGTCCTTGCAGTGCCTGTGCAAGACCGAACCGATAAGCAAGGGGCCATTTGGGGGCTGGGGGCAGTCGCTCTGGGGAGCTGGAACCCCTGGATTTCGTTCATCAGGCTGCGCCCCAAGCTCCCCTTTGCTCCCCTCATTTCCAGCATGGCCAAACGTTTTCGGCTGTGGTTCAAGAAAGCCCTGAAGATGGCCCCAGGGCCGGTGGGGAGCAGCTCCTCCGTCCCCGCGGGCGGGGAAGCTGGATCCCACCAGCTCGGGGCGACTCGCCCACCGGCCAGGCCCCCCCGGACCTGGCTCCAGAGGCGGCTGGGCAGGCGGGACCCAGCCCAGCGGGGGAGCCGGGTAGGGTGGCTCCGGGGCCTCCTCTGTGGAGAGAAACACCTGCCCCGGGAGCTCAGCCCCCATTACCACCAGGGGGCATCGCCCTGCCCGGCCCCCGGGGACCTGCCAGTCTCCGGGAGCCCCCAGCCCGTCGCTCCCCGCACCAGCCCCTGCAGCTGTGGGTCCAGGTCCGTCAGCAGCAGCGCCTGGGCCTCCAGCTGCAGCCGGGCCACCTCGCGCAGCCGCTCAGACCCAGGTGAGGGGCCGTGAACACGCTGGGCCCAGGGGCTCACCCAGTACCCGGAGGGGGGGGGGAGCAGCCCCAGTGTCTGCCCCGCACCCTGGGCAATGGATGGGGGCGGGGGCTGCTTGGCTCTCTTGTTCCTGGTTGGGGCTCTGCTGAGGGCGTTGGCAGATGTGAGGGTGGCAGGGGGATGGGTCCCTGCGAGGGGCGTGTGGGGCCCAACCTGCCCTGGGTCCCTGACATGGGGGCGCGTGACCCCTGCTGGCCGCTGGAGTCACCCTGGTCCCTTCCCTCCCGCACAGAGCCCCCCTGCGCCTCGGCGGAGCTCTGCCAGGAGCGGGTGGACTCCCGGGTGGAGGAAGGGGCCATCTATGACATCGAAGAGCAGCTCCACACCCGGGACACGGTAGGAACCTTCTCCACACGGGGGGGACCCGAGATTGTCCGGCCCCTTCCCAGCACGTCCCCCCCTCCGGGAGGGGCTTGTCCCTGGGGATCCCCCTGGGGCCCCTTCTCCTGCATGACCTGGGCCCCCCAAGCTGGGGGCTCTTGTCATGCACCAGCTGGGCCCCCACAAGCGTGAGGCAGCAGTTGGGGGGGGGAGTGTGGGTGCTTGGACAACCGGCAGCTCCCACCTCCACTCCTGGGAGGCCTGAGCCCTGCAGCTGTCCGTGGGGGGCAGGCAGGCCCCAGGCTCACAGACTCTCTCTGGGGTGCAGAGCCCAGCCGCCCTGCAGCGGTTCCTTCTGGCCGTCCCCCCCGCCTGCCTCGCCGCCCTCCAAAGGGGCGAGGACACCCTGGCGCCGCGCTGCTGCAAGGACACCATGATGGCCAGGATCGTTGTAAGCGAGTCGCGGCAGCCGGGAGGATGGGAGGGGATATGTGGGGTGGACAGGGGTCTGCCTGGGCCATGGCGGCGGGTGGGGGTGCTGGAAACGGGATGGGTGGAGCCAGGAGGGCTGGAGGTGGACATGGGGAGGGTGGGTGGGGATGCTGGAGGAGGGAGGGACACAGAAATGGGGCAGGTGTGGGGTGCCGGACAGGAAGGGGGATTCGGGACAGGGAGGGGTCTCCCCGGGCCATGGGGGGCTGGAAGGGAGCCGAGCGGGCTGCTGGGGATGCGCCTGGGGAGCAGGGATGAGGAGGTTCAGAGGCTGGTCACCAGGGCAGGGAGGGGCAGGAGACGGCCTGGGGACAAGGATTGAGCTGGTCCCGGTTTGGGAGGGGGGTGTTGGGAGGGGCCCTGTGTCGGGCAGGGGGGCTACAGGGCAGCGGGAGGCAGTGGGGTTGGATCCTGCTGGGTGGGGGCGCTGGCCGCGTGAGCGTCTCTTGGGGGCCCAGCCTCACACGCCCCTTTGTCTCCTTGGGTCTCCCCGGAGATCATGGAGGACTCGCCCCCCCCGCTGGTCTTGGCCGACTGCCTCAACGCCGCCTGCAGCCTCAGGTACAGACCCCCCCCCCCGCCGACTCCCCCCAGAGCAGATCCCCTGGCCAGGGAGTGGGAAAGTCTCTGTCTCCTGCTGCTGAATTAACAGCCTCTGCCCCTCTCTCCTGCCAGCACCTTGCAGCCTCCCCTGCGGGCCCAGCTCCTGAGCCCCCTGCTGACGGCGGCCGTGGGACAGACAGTGTCTGGGGACTGGCAGCAGGAGCCCATCCACACGCAGGTACGTCCCTCTGGGCCCTGCTCCCGGGCTGGGCTGGAGCTCCAGAGAGGAGGGGGGGGGGCAGAGGGAGGGAAGAAGCTGCAGGTTTGGATCCTTCCCTCCAGGGTTCCCGTTGCTCTCCCGGGGGGCCCGTCCCTTCCATGCCCAGCCTGGGCTCCTCCCTGCTCTGCGAGGCGGCTCAGACCCTGCTCTAGGCTGGACCCCGGAGCCAGCGGGTGGCCTGGATCCCCCAACCCCCCTCTGACCCAGGGCTCCCCCTTGTCTTGCTGCAGTTCATCCGGGCCCTTCCCTACGACCTCCAGGCCCTACTGGCGAGCCTCCTCGCCGAGTCCCCAGACACCGCCCGGCTGCAGCTCATAATGGAGGTGAGCCCCGTGGGGGGGACGGGGCCATTGTCCCTGCTTCCTCGGGGGGGGGCCGAGAGAGGAGCAGTGTCAGTGGCTGGGGGGGGCACAGTCCGAGAGGAGCCCCAGGCTCTGCCCAGAACCGGCACCTCCCTACGGGTCCTGACCTGCCTCTTTCCCCCCCAGCACCTGAGCCCGTGGCTGGAGTCCCGCCTGCCCCAGGAGCGAGCCAGGGCCCTTGGCAGCACCACGGCCCTGCTGGGAGTCGCCACCACCCTCCCGGGGTTTGACGTAAGTGACCTCGGAGCCGGGGGGTCTGGGGCTGCAGGGCGCGGGGCTGGGAGCGTCCCCGGGAGGCAGAGGCAGGGCCGGGAATGGGCCGGGAATGGGCCGCGTTCTCCTTTCCCCGGGGAGGGGCGACCCTGGGCCCTTCAGGGGGGCTCTTGAGGGACTGGGCCTGGAGACTGGGGAGTGGCCGTCAGTGGATCCCCTTGTTCCACCCCCGGAGTGACCCTTCAGTCGGGGCCATTGCTCTGGGTTGTCTCCTCGCAAGGCCGGCCCCGCCCCGCCCCGGGAGGTGTCTCTGTCCGTCCCCCGAGCTCAGACCCGCCTCGGCGGCCGTTTGCATGGGACGTGCAGCCCCAGGATGCTGAGGGACCCCCCCTCTTCTCTCCCATCAGAACTCCGCCGACTGGCCGAGGATGGGTCACCACGTGGCCCAGCTGGGCCTTTTTATTTCGGACCCATCCGAAGACGTCAGCCGGCTGGCCCGGGAGGGGGTGCACAGCCTGTATCAACTCCTCCTGCACCACAGGGGTAAGGAACCCAGCCGGGACCTGGGCCCCAGGGACACCCTGAGGGTGCCGGCGGCGGGGGGAGGGGACCCAGCCCTTTTCCCCCAGACTGGCCCAAGGGGGGATGCGTCCCTCTGTGTTCCCCTTCTGCCCCCTGTGCCCCTCCATTTGCCCAGGGATGCCTGCAGGGACCCGTGGGAGGGGAAGGGCTCAGACCTGCCAGCAGAATGACCCTGTTGTGTCTCTTGCAGGCCTCAACATCCACCAGGCAGAGGACCTGTGGTGCAGACACTACTACAAAGAAAGATGGGTCCTGGCTCACAGCAACAGCGTGAGGGTGGGAGAGGTAAGGACGCGCTGCCAGGGCAGGGCAGGGCTCGGGGGTGGGGCTGGCTGGGGCCCTCGTGGGGGTAGGAGGGTCTTGGGGGCAGGAGGAAGCTGTGACCTGGGGCAGGGGTTGGGGTGCCGGGTGAGGAGAGCGTCTGGGTGCAGGGTCTGGAAGGGAGTTTGGGGGAGGAGGAAGCTGTTTTAGCCCCAGGAGTTGGGGCCGGGCTCTGGGCCTTCAGCTGAAACCTCCTGTGCTCTTGATTCCAGGTCTTTGGGCAGCTCTTCACACCAGAGCAGGAGAATTGCTTTTTGGACAAGGCTCTGCTCGCTGCCCGCTCCCCCCTGCGGCGCCCCAGCCAGGCCGGGCTGGTCCTGGCCCACGCCCTGCATGGGCAGGCCCATCAGCTCCTGGAATACATGGTGAGCAGCCGGAGCAGATCAGGAGAGTGGGGCAGGGCCAGGGTCTCCTTCCCATCCCCTCAGGGAGTCCCCCGCCCCTTTCCTCAGGCTGCCCCCACCCCACGTCCCTGCTGGCAGAATCCCTCCTGCCCCTGTGAGCGTCCCTGGGGGTGGGGGAGGCTCTGAACACAGAAACTGTCCTAGGAGGCGGGAGGGGGCCGAGGTGTCAGGAGCTCTGGGGGGGGGGGGGGGGTCAGGAGCTCACCCTGCGGGCCTGACGGGGGGTGACCAGAGAGCAGGGGGGAGGAGGGTGGAAATGCTGGGGGGCCAGTTCCCCTGAGTCCCCAGGGATGAATGTGACGGATTCTGCTTCCCTTGCAGCAGGAAGACACCCAGTGAGAGCAGCAAGAGCTGAGGAGCCAGCAGCTGCGTCCCCCTCCCCCCAACCCTCCCAATTGTATTGAATTGTATTTACATTCTCATTAAACAATGTTTCAAAAAACATTTGGATCAGGCTTGGTCAATAATTTGTAATGGGGGGGCCATTTTGGCAACTGATCAAGGGCCACATTTCTACCGAGGGCTTTGGGGTCTGGGACGGGGTGGTTGGGTGCAGAAGGGAGCTTAGGGGTGGAGCCTGGGTGCAGGGGGGGGGTATGATCTGGGGCGGTGGATAGGGGTGCAGGGTCCAGGAGGGGGTATGGGCGCAGGAGAGGACTCTGGCCTGGGGGAGGGGCTCTAGAGGGGTGCAGGGTCAGGGAGGGAGCTGTGACCTGGGTGAAGGGGGAGCAGAAGGTTTGGGGGAGGGGGTGCGGGTGCCAGAGAGGAGTCTGGCCTGGGGGAGGGGTGTCGGGGGGGTGCAGGGTCAGGGAGGGAGCTGTGACCTGGGTGAAGGGGGAGCAGAGGGTTTGGGGGAGGGGGTGCGGGTGCCAGAGAGGAGTCTGGCCTGGGGGAGGGGTGTCGGGGGGTGCAGGGTCAGGGAGGGAGCTGTGATCTGAGGGAATGGGGGACGCAGGTTCAGGTGGTCGCCTGGGACAGGCAGTCGGGGAGGGGACGTGGGCGCCAGGGGCAGGCTCTGGCTGCGGAGGTGCCTACCTAGGCAGCTGCGTATGGGGGAGCCCGACTGTCACCTGAGGGGATGGGGGAGCTCAATTTTCAACTGTGGGGAATGGAGGAAATACTGTGGAGTGGAGGGAGCGAGATGGGGGGGGGCTGAATTGTTCCCGGAGGGGAGATCTCCCTGGCTTGGGGGGGGGGGGGCGTTTCCAGCAAAGCCCTCACATAAGAGGGGGACAGACGGGGGCAGGGAGAGGACGGGGATGGGCAGGGCAGGTGGAAATGGGGAGGGGCAGGAGAAGGGAAGGGGGAGGAGATGGAGGAGAGCAGGGGATAGGAGTGGGGGCGGGGATGAGGAGCAGGACAGAGGCAGGGCAGTGGTGGTGATGGCTGAGCGATGAGAACAGCTCGCAGGGAGCTTAAAGCCAGCAGATGCTTTTCGGCAGAGTTGCCATTTGCCCTGGCGGCTTTGCCAGAATAGCTGTGCCAGCGGGGGGGAGGGGGGGCGGGGGGGGGGGCTTTTGCCACACACCCAAGCCAAGCCAGCTGTGGCGGCAAAGCCTTGTGATGTAACCTAAGCCCTTGGCAAGGTCGGGATCAACCTGCTCTGACAATTTCTCGGACCGGCGGGATGAGAAACAAGGATCGTGCAGGGAGATGGGGATGACTAGGAAGCGAATCCAGGTGTGGGGGGAATATCCTGGGTTGGAGGGTCAGTCGATACCCCCGCCTGCCACTGTCTGCCGGGGCTCTGCCCGCAAGATGGAACCAACAGCTGAGTTTGCTTTTCTGCCCCGTCGTGGGCACAAAAGGCCCAGAGCAGCCTCCTGCTATCTTGGAGGAAAGGGGCCAAAGTTCAGGAAGCAGGTGCCAGGCTGGGCTGGAATCCGCGAGCGCCGCTTTTGCTTTGCCCTTCCTGGAAGCTGGGCTGCAGGTGAGTGGCGGTTTCATCTCTGCTCTTGGGGTGTTTCTTGTGGGTTCCGAGTGTGGATCTGAGAGGGGCTGCGCAGGGGCAGTGTCATGAACGAGCTGTAAGCGTTACAGCCCCTTCTGCGCAGGCTGGCTCCAGCCTCCCGTCTGTCTCCAAGCCCTGGGGGAGAGGCGGGAGGCCAGCAGCATGGCCTAGTGGAGGGGGCAGGGGGTTGGGTGTAAGAACTCCCGGGTTCTAATCTAATGCCACCTAGTGACTAAGGCACAGAGTTGTGTGTTAGACCCTTGCTCCTCAATTCTGCGCTCACTCTCGCACTGGTGACCTTGGAGAGGCCTTTCAGGTCTCCCTTTCCCTGTCCATCAAAGGCAGGCAAGTGGGATGTAATGCCCTGGAGCAAGTGCTTTGGGACGTGTCGCACAAGTGTGCCTGGCTCACAAGCGTGTCAGCACAGGTGTGTAAAAGCGTGACGAAGGCTTTGAGATCGATGCCGAAGGCTTGTGAGGCTGTGGCTGGCCAAGTGACAGGGAAATGAAAGGTCAGAGTTTGGTCAGTTAGATTTTATGGTAATACACTGAGACGAAGCACTTTGGGCGTATATACGATAATGTCTTTCCAAGTGCGTTAGTTCAAGCCGTGTCCTAGGAGCCAAGAGGTGAGACAAACATGCTTGGTCCTGTCTCGGTGCAGGGGTGGACTAGATCAGTGCTTCTCGACCAGTGGTACGAGTCCCCTTAAAGGTACTCAAGAGATGTCTGGGGGACACGTCAACACAACTGAAATTTGGAGAAAACTGAATTTTAGTTTTCAGTTTGACAGCGCTTTATTCTTTTTGTACCTTTTACACCCAAAAATGCCATCGCCCGCCCGGCTACGATGCAGTTGTTTAAACAAATGTGTTGCAACGGTAGAAAAAAATTGTGTGTGTCTGAAAACTGTAGGTACTGGGGGTACTTACACATTTTTTTTTAAAGGGGGTACATTATAAAAAAAGTTTGCGAAACACTGGACCTATCATGGTCCCTTCCACTCAGACTTTTCTATGATTCTGTGACAGGGCTGGGCGATAATTTTCAGAAGGGGGCCACTTAATGGATTTTGGTATGGGGTCATAGGCCGGCTCCACCCACAGAAGGGGCGGAGCCTGAGGCAGAAGGGGCGGTGTTGTGGACTAGCCCACCCTCAGAGTTCTCCGTGGCTGAGGCTTTCAATTAAAAGCACAGAAAAGAGCTCACAGCTTTGCCACTACTGGCAGCTGTCCAGCGTGGCTACAGCTTTTTAAAGGGCTTGTGGCTCCTGCCCCTGCTGTAACCATGAGCCGTGAATCATTTAAAATTGGATCCTGCTGCCTGAGTCCCCACTCAGAATTCGGCGGCATGGGCAGCAGGATCTAAACAGAAAGCGGCCAGATCACAGTGTTTGGTAGGTTGCATCTTACCCAGCCCTGTTCTCTGAGCTGGTTTCGAAACCTCCGTGTCCTCCTTATGGTCTGACAGCTGCAGATTTACTGCCTGTCTCTCCTCTCGTGGCCCAGCCTAGCAGCAGCTAATGGACTAACTCAGGTTAGCATCACCTGCCCTGTCTTGGTGACTCTTCACAGCTGAACGGCCTATAAGGCATCGTGCTGGTCTTCTGATCTCTTGGTGACTCCTCTGCCTTCTGTTTATTTCTTTCTCCCTAGCTGGCCGATCGAGTCAAGCCCTGTCAGTGCGTGAAGGCCCCAGGAATTACAAGTGCGATGGTCTCCCATGCCCAAGGTAATCGGCTGGCTAGTAATGGATGGGCTGCTTGGTTATCAGGTTAGGCTGCACAAGCCAGGTCTAGGGGACCCTATGGCCAGCTGGCACCTGGTTCACAGCTGTACTAATCTGAAAATGGCTGGAAGACACCACCATCATTAGGCTCCAGAGTCAACAGCACTTGCTCCTCTTGGAGCTACTTGTCCGTGGCAGGCAGCACAGCTTAGCAGCTCATTGGGACGTCTCCTTTCTGTTGTGAGATCTGGGCACTTTAGAATGGCTGTAGCTATTGAAAGCAAAGGTGCACAGCTATAGGCATGGGGGTTTCCAGCTTTATTCACCTAGGTGGCTGATTCCAGGAAGCAAGGGTGTGTGTGTGGTGGGGGGGGGGGGAGTCCTGTACAGAGGGTTCCCTGGCCCCTCTGCTTCCATGGCTGTGCAACTGCCACCAGGTGGATTAGAACCTGGGACTTTTGGAGCTTAGGGCAGGAGCTGCTACAGCTTGAGTTATAAGTCATTTGCCTCTCAGCATAGGCTGAAGAGCTCCCTTGTAATAATTGCTTGCTGGAAGTGGTCTCAGTGCCACTCCATAGGATAGTGACCCACATCAGGTGGGTGGGTTACAGCTGCAGGCCTGCTCCCAGCATGCGGATCTGCTCTCTGGGCGGCGTCTATAACTCTGTGGCTGCAGCCCTGCTCCCAGCATGCGGATCTGCTCTCTGGGCGGCGTCTACAACTCTGTGGCTGCAGCCCTGCCCCCAGGACTGGATCTGCTCTCTGCCCATTGGTGTGCGCAGCACATTTCATTAGGGTGTGCACCCAAAGAATGTTTTTAAATGTACTCTTTGACCCCCATTAGCCACGCCTCTAGAGGTAACACTTTCAGGGCAATATGGACACATGACCAGAAATAAAAGGTGTCATGTGACCTCCCCCCCCCCCCAAGGACTTTTCCCACCATCCACTTACCAATAGGGATTAGTTTGGCCCTCACCAAACCCCCCTCATGCAACGATCCTGCAATTGCATTAACCCAATGTGTGTGACATTAACTTGGGGGGTGGGGAGGCTGGGGGAAGTGTTCCCTCTAACAGTTTCCTCCCATGAGCACAATACATTTTGTGTTGTGCACCAGTACTGAGTGTGGCTTGTTTGGATGTGCCATGGTGGCACCCAAGTTATTCATAAATATCTTATGAACCACTTACCTTTCCCCTCTGCTGCCCTGTCTCCTTCCCTTCCTCCATCAGCTCCCCTGGTGCCTACTGCCCCCCCAACCCCTCACCCACCTCTGCTGTCCTGACTCCTGCCCTTCTCACTGCCCTCGGCCTTCCCGAGACCTGCCCCCTCCAGCAGCCTTTCTCTCTCCCCCTGTGCCCACTCCTCCAGTAGCCCCACTCTGACCATGTGAGCTACCCCTCCTCATCCCCTCTTCTAACACCTCCCTCTACACACCTGTCCTGCCTCTCTCCTCTGCTGCTGGTCCCTCCCCTGCAGGTGTCTGCCCTTCTGCTTCACCCCCCGGACTCCCTGGCACCTGCACCTTCCCTTACCCTTGCACCCTCTTGGTGCCTCCCCCTTCCCTCACTGCCCCTACCCACTTTGCCCACTCCCTCACCACCCTCTGCCCCCGTTCCCCTCATGCCCCTGTGCCTTTACACGTGCCTTGCTCCATCTCCGCCTTCCTCATGCCCACCCCTTCTTTCAAGCCTTCTCCCAGCACCTCCCCTTCTCCCCTCTAGCCCCCAAAGCCCTTCCCCTCTCCTCTCCTAGCATCATCCTGTCCCCCCCCCCCTCACTGACACCTCCCCTCCTGTCCTTTTCCTCATTGTCTCCACTTGGCCCCCTGGCATTTGTCTGTCTCCTACACCCTGTACCTTAGTGCCTTCCCCTTTCATCTCCTGACCTGCCACAAACCCCCACCCCGCAGACTCAGGTTCCCAAAGTTCTGGCAGTCCCCATCACTTGGTGCCTGCGCCGGGTCTGACTCGTAGGGTTGCCAGGTAGACCCTCCCCCCAAAAAACGGACACACTTGATCCTGGGCAGGGGGGAGGGAGGAAGAGGGACTGGCTGGGGGGGGCAGGAACTGGCTGGAAGGAAGAGGGGATGGGAAGCAGCTCTGGGGGGGAAGGGCCAGATCCTGACCCTGGCCCCCCCTTCTCCCTCCCCGAGGCCAGTCATGCTGCCTCTGACCCCCTTCCTCCCTGAGGCCAGTCGCACTGCCCCCGATCCTGACCCCGGCCTCCCCTTCTCCCTCCCCGAGGCCAGTCATGCTGCCTCTGACCCCCTTCCTCCCTGAGGCCAGTCGCACTGCCCCCGATCCTGACCCCGGCCTCCCCTTCTCCCTCCCCGAGGCCAGCCCTGCTCCCCAGCTCAGTGCGGGCCCCTGCTCTCTCCTTAGCTCAGTCCCACTCTGCCGACCCTGGCTCCCTCCTGGCTCCCTGCTCTGCCAGTCAGGCTGAACTGGGACTTTAGCCTCTCCCCGTTGTTCCTGGGGACTGTCAGTCTCAGGATTTTGATCTCTCATTTCCCCTGCCTTTCACTGAGTTTCAGTAAGGAGCTAGCAGCAATAATGCCTCTACTTTTTCCCCCACTCCTGTGCGGAATACATTTTGTTATGTGCACCAAGGCATGCACGGATGTGCACTGTTACGTCACGTGGAGTATCACAGCATGGGAAGAAATCAGTGGAAATACAGAGACCTTGAGTAGTTGCAAGTGTCCATTTTATTGCATAGCACGGAGCTAGCTAGAAAAAACCCAAACCAGCTGGGCTGACCCCCAGTGACCTAACGCAGTTACTATAACAACAAGATCTATGTCTACACCCAGTACACCACATGCACCACCACTAGAAACACATGCTACCGGCTAGCAAACTGGGCAGCATTTGAATGTCTCCTGGCTGGCCGCCCAAGAGCTCAGCTTGCAGGGAACACTGGCTAACCGTCCCCTTCCACCTGGAGAAGGGAGAGACAGGAAAGCAGCAACAGAGCATCTGCCTGGGGGAAGCCCGAATCCCATGCAGGAGTGGAGCCCTGTTCCTTGTTCCAGGCCCTTGCTAGAGTCCCCTCCCGTAGCTGCAGCTATGGCCGGCAGTTTTAAAAGCGGACTTACGCTGGCCCTGCAACCCGAGCGACTCTGTCAGTGGGTGCTTATCACTCCATCACCTCGAGCTGTTTAACCAGCTTGTTTAACCAAGGAGGGAGGGAAAGGGAAACCTTTGGCCATTTGAGGGTTGCGTGCCAATGGAGGGAAAGGGGATGGATAAAAAGGGGCTGAGCACACGGTGCTGCCTCTTTTTAAACCCAGGCCCAAAGATGTCCTGGAATTCTGGGCCACTGGCCTGAAGGAGATGGTCAAACTGCCTGGCAGCTGGACTTTTGGAGTCTTGTTATTCCTGGGCTCCTGGTAGCGATGGCTCCCATTCCAGGGGATTCCTGCCAGGTAGTTTACCTCAGACAGCAGCTTTTATTCCCCCGTGTCACTTCTCCCGGTATCTGAGACTTTGGTCATGGGGATCAAGCATTTAACATGATTCCAAGAGGAACCGGATGGTTCATCTAGCGAGCCAGGCTCACCGATATTTGAGTAGTTAATAAAAATCCCTAGTTGCTGTGTGTAGGTCTAAAAAGTGAAGGTTAGTATCATTAGTCTTATTTTACAGACAGGGAATAACCTCTCCAACCTGTGGGAGAGGCAGGAATAGAACCCAGGTTTCCTGATACCACAGTCAGGGCTTTGTTACCAGGCTACATCCTGTACTAGAAAGGATGGGCCTGAAGCATGGGCCTGGTGTAAGGCCTGAGGCCTGAACCAAAGTAAGCAAGAGTTAGCTGAAGAGAAACAGGCAGGTCGTGTCAAAAGCAGACGGTTGCCTGAAAGTCTTGGGACTTAACCCTAACTGTCTTGCCTGGAAAGGTTGAAACCATAGACAAAAGGTCCTAGAAAGTCTCCAGGAATGCTAGAGAAGCAGGAAGCGAGTTGACAGGAGGCCAGGAAAGAAAATGGAAACAGAATTTGGGGTTTTGAATTGGAAGCAGTGATGTGCCTGTTGTGTGATCATGCCTGGAAGATGTGAATTAAGCCAGGAACCTGGGCAAGCAGAATCCAGCGACGTTCTTGGCTAGGGAAAGACTAAATCTTGGAACAAGAGAGATGTGAGTAGAACAGGGAATTTTTAGTCAGACGCTACTAGGTTATTTTCTTTATTTTTTTAGTTTGTTGGACTTCTTTTTGCTAAGCACATGTAACTATCCCCCTTTACCCTGGAACTCTTCAAACTGAATCCCAGGGAAGCGATTTTCTGTGTTTTAATCTTTCTTTTTCCAGTTTCTTTGTAACACCTAGCAACCAAGTAGATATGCTGGAGGGCAGTAGATATGCTGGAGGGCAGGGATAGGGTCCAGAGTGACCTAGACAGATTAGAGGATTGGGCCAAAAGAAATCTGATGAGGTTCAACAAGGACAAGTGCAGAGTCCTGCACTTGGGATGGAAGAATCCCAAGCATAGTTACAGGCTGGGGACCGACTGGCTAAGTAGCAGTTCAGCAGAAAAGGACCTGGGGGTTACAGTGGATGAGAAGCTGGATATGAGTCAACAGTGTGACCTTGTAGCCAAGAAACCTAATGGCATATTAGGGTGCATTAGGAGGAGCATTGCCAGCAGATCCAGAGAAGTGATGATTCCCCTTCATTCGGCTCTGGTGAGGCCACATCTGGCGTATTGTGTCCAGTTCTGGGGCCCCCACTATAGAAAGGATGTGGACGCATTGGAGAGGGTCCAGCGGAGGGCGACCAAAATGATTAGGGGGCTGGAGCGCATGACCTATGAGGAGAGACTGAGGGATTTGGGTTTGTTTAGTCTGCAGAAGAGAAGAGCGAGGGGGGATTTGATAGCAGCCTTCAACTTCCTGAAGGGAGGTTCCAAAGAGGATGGAGAGAGGCTGTTCACAGTAGTGACGGATGGCAGAACAAGGAGAAATGGTCTCAAGTTACAATGGGGAAGGTCTAGGTTGGATATTAGGAAAAACTATTTCACTAGGAGGGTAGGGAAACACTGAGATGGGTTCCCTAGGGAGGTGATGGAATCTGCATCCCTAGAGGTTTTTAAGTCTTGGCTTGACAAAGCCCTGGATGGGTTGATTTAGTTGGGATAGGTCCTGCCTTGGGCAGGGGCTGGACTTGATGACTCCTGAGGTCTCTTCCAGCTCTATGGTTCTATGATTCTAAGTAATGTTTCACCAAGTGTATTTGTTTTGTTAATAGACGTCACATTTTTAAAACCATGATCTGATTCCTGCATCCTAGAGGGCGGAAGGTTCTGTATGCACGTGCCTAAGACAGCAAGCCATACTTCTAGGAGAAATTACAGGTTTTCAAGCTCTCTCTGGAGGGAGTGTCAAGGACAAGGAAGGTACCCCACAGGAGGGAATTCTGAAATGCGCCTGTCTGGTTCTCAAAGGGGTTTGTGCATTTGGATGATGGCAGCAACACCAACGCAAGCCTCCAGTGGCAGGGTATTTTAAAGTCTCTTGTGGGCCCCCACCTTCTGCACTTGGAGTGCCAGAGTGGGAAACAGCCTTGACATGACCCCTCTCCAATTTATCAACATCCATCTGTAATTCTGGTCACCAGAGCTGGGCACAGAACTCCAGCAGCAGAAGTTCAAGTGCCGAATAAAGAGGCTAAGTCGGTTCCCCACTCTGGCACTTGGAGTGCAGAAGGTGTGGGCCCAAAAGAGACCTTAAAATACCGTGTCTCTATGGGCTTCTGCTTCAAAACTCCCCAAGGTCACAGATTCCCTGAGCTTAGGAGGGTTGCTGCCTCTACCCAAGTGGAAAAAAACTTTTTCTTCTTGAACGCAGGAAGAAGTCACTTGGGAACGTATTCCAGAAGGGTACCCCAAACTCTTTTACACAAGAGCCAAAAGAAATCTGATGAGGTTCAACAAGGACAAGTGCGGAGTCCTGCACTTGGGACAGAAGAATCCCAAGCATTGTTACAGGCCTGGGACCAACCAGCTAAGTAGTAGTTCTGCAGAAAAGGACCTGGGGGTTACAGTGGATGAGAAGCTGGAGATGAGTCAACAGTGTGCCCTTGTAGCCAAGAAGGCTAATGGCACATTAGGTTGCATTAGTATGAGCATTGCCAGCAGATCCAGAGTTGTCATTATTCCCTTTTATTTAGCACTTGGAAAGAAAAAAAGAAAAATGAAAACAAACTGTAATTTCTGATAGCTGTCCTCTTAGTCTTAGGCAGGTATACACAGACCTCCTATTACTTTCCAGGATACAAGATCAGATCATAGCCTTAAAATAGGTGATTATATTAAGAAAACAAAAAGGTATTCATTTGTAAAGCTGACTTGGCTGCTAGGAGTTATAGCGCAACTGAGAAAAGAACAGATTAAAACACAGACAATTGCATCCCTGGGATTCAGTTTAAAGTTATAGTGGGGAGAGGAGGGGATATGGATTTAGCACAGAGGAGTTTAACCAAACAACAAAACAAAAAAATAACCTGATCGCATCTAAATAAACATTCTCTATCTACTCAAGTATCCACACTTCCAAGGTCCAGTCCAATTCTAGGCCCAGGTATTCTTTTTTTTAGACATGATGTCCCTGCCCAGTTCAATTCATCCCCCCCCTCATCCCCTTCCACAGCTCCAGGATTAAACTCACAAAGAAAAACAGCAGACAGATTCCCTTTTAATGCAGATCTGAACTCTTTCTTCTCACTGGTGCTCCTGGCTCCCTGCCAACACTTTCTAGCTAGCTAGGTTTAACCCTTTAGTCACTGAATACTGGGATGTTCAGAAAAGAACAGTGGGCCTCCCATCCATCACAGAAGCGAGACAGCCTCTTTACTCCTGCTCAAGCGTTTCCTGTTTATACATCCCAGAATTACAATAGCTTTTTAAGCCCCAACGCCACAATGGGAGCTCATGTTCTGCTGATTACCCACCATGACCTCTACATCTCTTTTCCCCGCCCTGCAAGTCTGGCCCACAGAACCATGGGAAGTGGCATAGGCTAGCCTGGGCCAGGGCAAAGGAACACGTGGGCCTTTCTCTTCTCCATCTCTCCCTCTGCATTGCACAGCAGGGCGCAGGAGTGCCAGGGGGCTCTGTGGACGCTGTTTGGCTTAATGCCAGCGAAAGCAGGGTCTACAGGAGTACTTACGGGCTCCTAGTGTTAAGAGCTGTGATGTGGTTGCCTCAGCAGCGTGGCTCAGTGCTTCTGTTCTTGGAGCTCTGGTGTTATCAGTGGTCAGTGCAGGTAACGCAGCCTGCTCCTGCTGCAGATCTCGCTGTTATGCACAAAGACCGACCACAGGCACCGTCTGGTGACAGAGGCACTTGGCCAGGTTTATAGCCGTGTAGTCACAGATCTAGTGCCCTGGATTTGCGGTTACGCGTGCACCAACTCATGAGTGCCCCAGGACGAGGAGCAATTCAGTCAATAAGTCTCTGTTGTCCCTTCGGCCATGCAAAGGGGGTAAGGCCAGGCACCCCAATATTTATAGCCTAAAATAAACTTGTCTGGTTTCGGACATTTGTTTGCTCCCTCCCCTTGTACCTAGTACCTTGAACCGAAAAATATTAGTGGAGACACTGTTGAGCATCCACTGCGGATGCGCCCGGTGAGGCTAATCTTCGTGTTTTACCTCATCCCCGTTGCAGGGTTCCAGACCAAGGAGGATATCTACTGCCTTGCTTTAGAGAAGGCTCTGTACACTGTGCCCACGCCAGTGACTGCTGGGTTTTATGCACCATGGGGACATTGCAAAAACCTGCTCTTACACAAAATCAAGGGTGAGTACTGCCCCGGGGAACGTAAGACGGGGAAGGAACCTTGTGGGGATGGGGATTAGTGGATGACAACCATCTCCAAAGAGCCAGAGCCACCCGTACTCATTTGCCGATTATGCAATCGCATAGGGGACCTGAAAATTTGGAGCAGCACTGGGTTTTCATGTCCACTCCACCCACCTGCCTCTTCCTATCCATGGTCTGTGGCTCTGCTTCCTCCAGCAGCAGAAGTTCTAGAAGATCTAGTTAATTTACAAGTGACAAAGTCTGCTCGAGCTACTGGCAGAACATCGACGACATAGTAATGAAGCCATTTAACAGGCATTTGCCAACCTCTGCTAAATGTTTGCTGAATTTACTGTGAGAGTCGACAGGACCTTAGTTTAAAATGTGTTTGTTTATTAGTGTGTGGATGAGGATTATAAAATCACATCGCTAAAAATTCAACATCCATCTGGGCTGCTGTTGGGCAGATGGGCACCAGTTTAATAGTACGGCGTAGGATCCCATCAATCCTAAGGATGGCTTTGCCAAGAGCTACCCATTCTTGATTGCTTCCCAGAAGGGAGGGATTGTGAAGCTGGAAGACCCTTCAGGAGGAGAGATTTAAGGCACTGCCAGGTACCTAACATATCTTCCTCTTTTATCTCAGAGAACATGGAAAACGAATCGAAGAAGAAAGACCAGGAGGAATTTCAGCAGACGCAGAAGATGCAGCGTGACAACACTGGCCGGGATCTACTCAAGCTCCTGTTACTCATGATCTTCTACCGGCCGGTCCTGACGGAGCAGCAGAAGTGGAGAAGGAACGTGAAACACGTCTTCATCCATTTCAGCGCCTGGGAGTACGCGGGCTGCGACCAGCTCTGGGCAGGCCTCATTACCACACTGTGCGACGGCATCGAAAGCCACTTTGGTCTCCTACCCATGAGCATTTACAGGACCATAGACAGGAAATGTAGCATCATCGAAAGACCAGGGGATCAGGAATGGGTTAGCAAGAAGTTCCTCTTCCTCCCGCTGTGGGTGGCTGTGATCCTTTTGATCATGGTAGCTATTGGGGTGGGTGGTCTCCTCCTAGTGTTTGGGATCCCCATCGGGGATGCCTCGGGAGACGCCATAGCTGTCGTGGAAGGCATTGGGGTGACGGCTGTCAGCGTCTCTGCAGCAGCTGCCATACGGCTCACTATCACAGTGGTACGAAACATTATCGTCACCCAGAAGAGCCAGCTGGAGAGACAGATGAACCAGACGGCTCTCAGCGCACAGCTGGGCTTCATGAGCTGCGTGAAAAGCGAAGTCAGGACAATCACTGGGTTCCTGCAGTACATGGAGATCTTCCAGCGGCGGAAGCTGCGGGTGGTGCTGGAGATCACCCACTTGGATACATGCAGCCCTGACAAGGTGGTGGGCGTCCTTGATGCCATGAACATCCTCCTCTCAGACGATGACGCCCCTTTCATCTCCATCCTGGCTGTTGACTCCAGCATCATTGTCGACTGCGTGGAAAGCTCCAAGTATATGAGAGGTATGGCCAACAACGGCTACGAGTTCTTAAACCGCATCGTCACCCTGCCCTTCTCTGTCCCTCGGATGGACTGCGCCACCAAGCGGAGGCTGATCAGGAATATCATCGCGCGCAAGGAGCAGCTAGAGGCAGAGGTCGGCTTCCGGCAGGATGGCAAGATGGAAGCCAGCTCTGACTTCCTCAACATCTCTCGCTACCATTCGGCCAACCACGATGCCCAGAATCCAGTTGCAGAGGACAGCCAGATACCTCTCATGGTTGGAACCCCAGCGCTGGGAACCGGCAGCTGCGGGAAAGGTATCCGAGCCAAAGACCTCATTCAAGATGCTTTCGACTACCTCCTGGATGACGCCTTGAAGGAATTCATGACAGACAACGTGGTGCAGATGCGGCGCATCGTGAACACCGTCACCATCACCATCAGGCTGCTGGCGAGTAACATCCCCAAGGATGAAGTGTGTCCGAAGAAGGTGGTGGAATGGGTGCTCCTTGCCAACCAGTGGCCGTGCCGTCTGAGCTGGCTCTTGCAGTGCATCGAGGATGAGGAGCAGAGGAGTCGAATGGGCAGCTGCCATGGAAGCCCGCTCCGCCCCGACATGTCTCTGTGGGAGGTCTACGAGAAGTACATGGAAGAGCTGGACATGCTGAAAGGCCAGATGGAAAAGCTGCTGGAACTGGACCAGGATCCCGAGCTGTTCCACACTTTCCTGTGCGGCAGGTTTCGGGTGGAGGAGGCCCTCTTCTACCTCCCCTTCACGGTCAATTTGGACCCATCCCTGAAAAGACAGATGGAGCTGCAACGTGGCAGCCACAGACTGAAATGGACAAAGAAATTCGACAAGCTCAGCGCCTGCACTCTGCTGGGTATGACGGTGGAGGATGTCTGCCGAGAGGTGGGTCACCCTTGGGTTTCCTTCCTTCGAGCAGGGCCAGCTGTCGATAGAATGTCCATGCCTCTTCATCGCAAGAAGCATGTCATTCATGTGACAGCAGCTGCCCACAGATGATGGCTACAGGCAGAGCCATCTTTGCAAATCGTGGGGCCCTGAATAATTGAGGGCCCTTCTGCAGGATTGCCTGGGCCTTTTCCCCTCATGCAGCTTCTGCTGGAGGTCTGGTCGTTCCTACTACCTCCCTACCCCAAGCAGGGCTCAGGAACTAGAGCAGAGTTGCAGATCCTCTCTGCTTGCTAGCTTGCTGCTGCTGCTGATTTGAACCCCGTAGCAGATTTGAACCTAGGCCCTCTAGGAGTGTGTCTAAACTACATGGCTCCGTCGACGGAGCCATGTAGATGAGGCTGATTGGCAGAGGGAAATGAAGCTGCGATTTAAATAATCGTGGCTTCATTTAAATTTAAATGGCTGCCGCGCTCTGCCGACCAGCTGATGATCAGCTGTTTGTCGGCAGATCGGGGCAGTCTGGACGCTCCCGTCGACGTGAAAGCCCTTTGTCGACCTCCCCGGTAAACCTCATCCCACGAGGCATCAGGGGGAGGTCGACAAAGGGCTTTCATGTCGACGGGAGCGTCCACACTGCCCCGATCTGCCGACAAACAGCTGATCATCAGCTGGTCGGCAGAGCGCGGCAGCCATTTAAATTTAAATGAAGCCGCGATTATTTAAATCGCAGCTTCATTTCCCTCTGCCAATCAGCCTCATCTACATAGACAGCCCTGACTATGGGCCCCAGAGCTGGGAGAAAACTGTCCCACATAACTGGTGCATAACTGGAGGGAGAGGAGCGAGAACTAGTGGGGGTAGGATGTTGAGGGGAACAGGCGGTGTGGGATGGGGGCTTTCGGGGAAGGCACAGTGTGGGTTTGAGGCCTCAGGAGTAGGGGGGGCACATGAGGGGGAATGGGCAGAGTGAGGATGAGGGGGAAAGGGTGATGTAGGGGGCAGGGCCACAGTCCGGGTTCTGCTAGTTCCCCCACTTTCTGCTGCTCCTGACTCTTGGTTTGCAGAAAACATTTCTTCTTGGAACAACTCGGTTCCTTGGAGCTCTTTCCTCCAACCCCGAAGCCATTGGCTGGCTCTCCCCGGGTTCATCCTTTACGCTCTGAAGTGACTGGTCGGTTTTAAGACTGGGAGACCCGTAGCTGTCTGTTATGCACTCCAGAGAGAAGAGAGGCAAAAACATAAATACTCTTGCTGGAGGCCTGCAGCGTAATACCCCTTATCCAGAATAACACACAAGAACCCTGAGGCTATGTCTACACTGCTAGCTTTTGCCTGCAGAGAGCATGCTAATGAGTGCCAAGAAGTTGCTAACGAGTGCTTCATTAGCATACTCTCTGCCTGCAAAGGCCCGCAGTGTAGATATAGCCTTAGGTCGAGAGGCCCAACTCCACCCCCGTCAGGCTGACTGCATGCTTCCCTCCAGCCTACAAGCAGGGTCAGGAAACCTTCCCTCTTCATTTCAACACACCCCTCCAGTGGTCCCTGCATTGCTAGCTTTTGCCTGCAGAGAGCATGCTATTTCCCCTGCCGTGCCAACTTGCTCAGCGGTGCCCCTAACAGAATCCAAGCACACGGCAGTGGGGTGTGTAGGGTACCATACCTGGCCCCACAGCCGGCCGGCCTGCCTTGTTTGCTAGAATCTGAGCAAGCCCAGACAGGTTCCTCTCGGGAGCTATAGCGGACCCTTCCTAAAAACGTGTTTGGCGACCTGTTCAGTAGATGCACGGCACTAACGGGTGCTCCCACTTCTCTTCCAGATGGACACAATCGGCTTGAAGGAGGAAAACGTCCCGCTGTACAAACAGAGGCTCAGGGACCATAATCTCAACGGGCGCGCGCTGGTCTACAGTGACAACACTGAAATCAAAGAGGCCCTGCACATGAGTCTTGGCGAATGACCCTCTTTAGCATCCATTTCCTTGGAGTGTTTCCCCCGGCGAATTTGGCCTCTTCTGTGGTGTCCCCCGTCCCGTTCCACGTCAGGCCAGAGGCTCTGAAGAACATGGTTGCCTTAAGAGAGACTGTGGCGAGAGGGAGCAAGCTCTCTCTGAACAGCTCCAGGGAAGATCTTTGGGAAAAGAGATAACTCTGAATCCTGAACACAGAGGTGAAAGTGCCCTGGTGCGCAGCTCCAGCAAGAACTGCAAAGACCTGGGCTGCAATAGGACAGTACCTGTGAGAAACTGTAAAGTTACTTTCACGGCCGCCTGTACAAAACCAGAAGCAAGATCGGGGCTTTCGCCCACAATGTACCTCCCTGCGTCTCCAGTGACATCGCACGGATGAATCATAGAATCCTAGAGTTGGAAAAGACCTCAGGAGTCATCAAGTCCAGCCCCCTGCCCAAGGCAGGACCAACCCCAATTAACTCATCCCAGCCAGGGCTTTGACCTCCCCCGCTGTAACCTGAGACCACTGTTCCACTACTGAGATCAGCCTCTCTCCATCCTCTTTGGAACCCATCCTTCCTGTAGTTGGGGGCCCAGAACTGGACACAATACTCCAGATGTGGCCTCACCAGAGCCGAATAAAGGGGAATAATCACTTCTCTGGATCTGCAGGCAATGCTCCTCCTAATGCCCCCTAATATGCCATTAGCCTTCTTGGCTACAAGGCCACCCTGTTGACTCATCTCCGGCTTCTCATCCACTGTAATCCCCAGGTCCTTTTCTGCTGAACTGCTGCTTAGCCAGTCGGTCCCCAGCCTGTAACAATGCTTGAAGCAATCAGATGACAAGAGAAGAATTAAGGATCCGGGGGGGGCGGGGAGAAGGGGGGGACTGTACTGGGTCTGAGGGATTTGGGGCACATTCATGTCAACGGGGCTGGTGACAGACGTTGTCGGGCCCTGGGTAATGTATGGGAGGGGGTCGGCTCAAGACCCCCTCAAAGGGGCAAGGCTCTAGACCCCCTCAAAGGGGCAAAGCTAAAGGTAGGAGGGGCAAGGCGAGGGCCAATCAGGCCTTAGCGCCACCCACCTTGCACCAGACAGAGCTCTAGGATTGATTTCATTTGCCCGGGTCTCTGGCAGTGGCGGCTGCCATAATAGTCGATACAGTGACCCAGAGGCCTGGACCCTTTTAAATCATCAGCTCCCGAGACAACTGCCCCCTTTGCCTCTCCCCCTCCCCATCCGTGGCCCCTGTCTGTGGGGCTTCAGACCCTGGTGGTCAAAGTATTTTGGTCTGGTTAGTACAGCAGGGGACAGGGAGTTGGGACATACGGGTCCTATTCCTAGCGCTGCCACTGGCTTGCTGTGTTTTTGAACAAGCTGCTCCTCCTTTTTGGGACTCAGTTGCCTCTGTAGTAAGTTGCGGGTTGGTAACATAAAATCAGCAGGCCCGAATAAAGGCCGGTAACATAAAAACAGCAACAGGCCTGAAATCTAGGAAGCAAGACTTTGGCTCAGTGGAACCGCAGGCAGGAAAGAGAAATAGTATAAGCCAGATCAAGCATAAAGGTCCAGGCACAGGTACCAAGCACATTTATAGAATCCTATAAATGGAAGAGACCTCAGGAGTCAACAAAAAATCCTCATTAAAAAAAAAATTGTTTGGTGTTCCTCGGTCTTAAAAAGTTTAAGAAACACTCGTCTAGACAGTACTGGGTCCTGCCATGAGGGCAGGGGACTGGACTCGACCTCTCGAGGTCCCTTCCTGCCAGCTACATGTGGCAATGAAACGGTAACTCGAACTAAGTCCTTAGTTCGAATTAACTGTTACATCTCATTCTATAGCTGCGAGGCTAGTGGAATTTCAAAATGGCGACCGGACGGGAACATGCAAATAAAGCCTGGGCTATTTAAATCCCGGGCTTCATTTACAACTCCGGTTGCCTGCTTTGCCTACCTAGCTCAAATTAACGAGCTAATGTAGACATACCCTTATTGACTAATTGAGTAGTCGATGGAAATTCCACCAACTACTGGATTAGCTGATTAAGCGCAATTTAACATCCCTCGGTTGAGCTACCACATATGTTTTAGAAAGACATCCAATCTTTATGGCTTGTGTGTAGTTCAACGCATTAAATTCCAAGCAGGTTGCTGAAGTTTCTTTTTTTCATCATGATTGGCAATTTGACCAGCCTTATACAGTAATGGATTTTTACCATTCCTCTGATTTCTTTTGTTCCCGATATATTTAAACATTTCCTAATTATCCTTTATGTTACTGGTTATAGATTTTTTTTCCCCCAATTTTAGCTTCTCCTATCAACTGTTTCCTTTTTCATAACTCGCATCCTCCCTTTTTTCCCATTTGCTTTATATTTTTTTCTTGTGGTGTTTATGACAAAAACTAAAACATAGGACATAAACTTTGAGTCCTATTTATAGTACTTTAGGTTGGTTTAATGGAAAAATGGGTTGATACAGAGTAAATTGGAGTTCAAAATAACCCTTTCTCGGGCAATTTTTCTCTCGAAAGCCTCACCTTTTTCAGCCTCCTTCCACTAACTTCTGATTTTAAATGTCTGGATTGTTAGACATGTGCTCAGGAAACCTTACCTGTCACTAAACATAGATTTTGTTTGTGTTAATTATAGATATGAATGGAGCTAGTTAATCCCTGTTGTAAGATTCCAGTGGAGCCAAAGAAAGTAAACAAGTAACTAATTTGGGTCAATCTTTCTACTTGACAGTCCCTAGGAATCTAACGTTTCAACATTTCCTGGGAACAGAAACACAAGTTAGAACAGTGATAGAAATGTAGCCGTGTTAGTCTGGTGTAGCTGAAACGAAATCCAGGACTATGTAGCACTTTAAAGACTAACAAGATGGTTTATTAGATGATGAGCTTTCGTGGGCCAGACCCACTTCCTCAGATCAAATAGTGGATCTGAGGAAGTGGGTCTGGCCCACGAAAGCTCATCATCTAATAAATCATCTTGTTAGTCTTTAAAGTGCTACACAGTCCTGTATTTTGTTACAAGTTAAAACACTCATTAATTTTGGCTTCATTCAGCTTTCCCTTGGAACAAATTAAAAACATAGTTGATAAGTGGCAAAGTTGGTGCATGGCTCATTATGCCTACACAGGGGGATGTCACACTGGTCTGACCAGTTCCAAGGACAGTTGGGCTGCCATAGAAAGGGATGCAGAGCTGCTCTTCAGGAGCTCCATGGATTAGACCTATACTGCTGTTGAAGGAATTGGGGCTCTCAAATAAAAGAAGTCCCTTGCCTTAGAATCATAGAATCCCAGGGCTGGAAGAGACCTCAGGAGTCATCGAGTGCAGCCCCCTGCCCAAAAGCAGGACCAATCCCAACTCAATCATCCCAACCAGGTCTGTGTCAAACCAGGACTTAAAAACCTCTAGGGATGGAGATTCCACCATCTCCCTAGTTAGCCCATTCCAGTGCTTCCCCATTCTCTTAGGGAAAGAGTTTTTCCTAATATCCAACCTACACCTCCCCCACTGCACCTTGAGACCATCACTCCTCGTTCTGCCATCGTCACCACTGTGAACAGCCTCTCTCCATCCTCTTTGGAACCTCCCTTCAGATAGTTAAAGGCTGCTATCAAATCCCCCGTCATTCTTCTGCAGACTAAACAAGCCCAACTCCCTCAGCCTCTCCTAAGTCATGTGCTCCAGCCTCCTAATAATTTTTGTTGCCCTCCACTGGACCCTCTCCAATGCGTCCACATCCTTCCTGTAGTGGGGGGCCCAGAACTGGACACAATACTCCAGACGTGGCCTCACCACATCCCAATAAAGGGGAATAATCACTTCCCTAGATCTGCTGGCAATGTTCCTCCTAATGCACCCTAATATGCCATTAGCCTTCTTGGCTACAAGGGCACACTGTTGACTCATATCCAGCTTCTCATCCACTGTAACCCCCAGGTCCTTTTCTGCAGAACTGCTACTTAGCCAGTCGGTCCCAGCCTATAACAATTCTTGGGATTCGTCCATTCAAGTGCAGGACTCTGCACTTGTCCTTGTTGAACCTCATCAGATTTCTTTTGGCCCAATCCTCCAATATGTCTTGGACACTCTGCACCATATACCCTACCGTCCAATGTATCTACCTTTCCCCCTAGCTTAGTGACATAGGCAAACTTGCTGAGGGTGCAATCCATCCCCTCATCCAGTCATTAATAAAGATGTTGAACAAAACCGACCGTAGAACCGGTCTTTGAGGTACTCTGCTTGAAACTGACCGCCAGTCCGACATCGAGCTGTTGATCACTACCCATTGAGCCCAACAGTCTAGCCCAATTTCTATCCATCTTACAGTCCATTAATCCAATCCATACTTCCTTAACTTGCTGGCAAGAATAAGTCCAGGTATATCACATCCACTGAATTCCCCATGTCCACAGAGCCAGTTACCTCGTCATAGAAAGCAATCAGGTTCGTCAAGCATGACTTGCCCTTGGTGAATCCATGCTGACTGCTCCTGATCCCTTTCCTTATTCTAAGTGCTTCAAAATGGATTCCTTGAGGATCCCCTCCCTGATTTTTCCGGGGAGTGAGGTGAGGCTGACCGGTCTGTAGTTCTGTGGATTGTCCTAAGGAACATCTTGGTACCATTTACCTCCCACAAATAAAGTACATACCGACCTATGTTCAGGACCAGGTCAAAGTTGACATCATAACAGATAGTAAGTTGACAGTATGAAGACTAGGAAGTAAGCCCCCTTCTGCAAGGTAAGGGACGGTAACCAGGTAACAGGGGGTAGCAACCTGATACATCAGGAATGTATAAAAGTTCACCTCAAATGGTGTTCACCAGCTGACTGTGTGGGGGCACTGGATGGTGCTCAGTGGGTGTTAGGACATTGCCACGGCTTCCATAAAGTGTAGCGGCGCAGCGCTGAGTCTGTTCGCTGGCAACTATTATTGCATGTTGTTACGCAAAAAATCTGCTTGGGCGATTTCGAATCTTATCTGGTTTGTGGTCTCTGGGGACTCTGGGCACGGAGACCACATCCAGCGATAGTGACTCGGCTCTGCAACTTTAGCGAAGAGCCAGGTGGCTTGTACCTCATGCAGTAGAGAAGGCTCCAGACTTACAAACCAGGTAACAGAACTTTTGCGTTCTCCTCCAGCAGCAGGCGCTCCGACACAGCTGGACTGAGTACAACACCTGCAAATAACCCAGTTAGTTAATGCAAGCATAAAGAGAGGCAGCCTGGCCAGATGTAACCATTCATTAACTTCCAGGCCAGAGAGGGCCATTGTGATCTTCAGTCTAGCCTGGCATCCTATGAGGTGCACACAGTCCCTTCTCTTCCACTTGTTTAAACAGAGGCACCCTGGGACACCTTAAAGACTAACACGTGTATTTGGGCATCCGCTTCCAGGGGTAAAAAACACTTGGACCTGCTTTTCCTCCGCAACAGCTGATGCCCAAATAAATCTTCAAGGTGCCACAGGACTCCTTGTTAGTAATGACTGTTGGGGTTGCCCCTCTAAGGCTATGTCTACACTGCAGGCTTTTTGCACAAGAACAGCTGTTCTTGCGCAAAAACTTGCAGAGTGTCTACACTGCGTGCGTGTTTTTGCACAAGTATTACAGTACAGCATCAGCAAACAGGGCTTCTTCTGGAAGAGTTATTCCTCTCCCCACGAGGAATAAGCCCTCTTGCACAAGAGCTCTTCCAGAAGGCGGCAGTGTAGACAGGCAACATGAATTTCTTGCGCAAAAAACCCCTACGGCTAAAATGGCCATCAGAGCTTTCTTGTGCAAGAGAGTGTCGACACTGCCATGGATGCTCTTGTGAAAAAGCACATCTCTTCTGCAAAAGCACATGGCAGTGTGGACGCGCTCGTATGGAAGACCTTTTGCACAAGAACTCTTCTGCAAAACAGTTCTTGTGCAAGAAGCCTGCAGTGTAGACAGAGCCCACGAGTTTCAGAGGGGTAGCTGAGTGAGTCTGTAACAGGAAAAACTTAAAACACAACATATAGTCACCTTAAAGATTAAGAAACCGTGTCAATGGGATCATGAGCTTTCCTGGGCATAGCCCACTTCTTCAGACGACTGGAGTGTTGTATGTCCAGAACCAAAATGAACAGGGGAGGAAAAAATGGGAGGGGCGAAAAAAGGAGGCAGGGGGTATGTAAATATCAAAGGGAAAACCCAGCTGGTATGTAACAGGCACCACTGATAAGAGTTGTTTGGAATTTCCCAGGAACCGATCCGGGTTTCTTAGGAACAAGTTTAAAAAGGGGTGAGAATCGGGGTGAACTGGGTGGATGCCTGGGTGAGGGTTGGGTCGAACAACGCAGGGAGGGAAAAGCAGGAGCGTGGGGCGTGAGGGCAGGTGAGCGCTGCGGTGAAAGCCACGTGCGCAGGCCGGGCCGGGCCCCTCTCTCCTCCAGCTGACTTGCAACTTCCACTGCCGGCCCACGTGGCCCTCGAAGGGCGGAGCTTCCCCTTTCCTGCGCCCGCCCCTGGGGCCCTCCAGCCAATGGGAAGCGAGGGCTAATGTTGCTGGTGTTTCAACATTCGGAGCCGGCTGGAACAGCTGCTGCCGCGGGCCCGGGGGCTGCGAGCAGGTAGCAGGCGGGAGGCGGAGGTGAGGGGCGGGGGGCGGTGACTCCTGGCCCCGCAGCGCAGGGAGGGACCGGGTCCGTCCGGGGTTACCAGGCCGCGCGCTCCCCTCGCTCTTGGAGGCGACGCTGGTGCCAGTGTCTGCTTCAATGCGACCCTACAATAACAAGCCCCAATCGGCCGAGTCGCTGCTTGTTTCACCTCGTGTCCCCCTGCGCTGCAGAAATCCCGCCTCTGCTGGGCCAGCCCCGAGACACGGGGTTGCCCCTGGATTGTAAGCAAGCTGCCCCCTTCTCCCCCATGCTCCCCATTCCCTGAGTATCAGTCCTGCCCCCGCAGCCTGCACAAATCTTCATCCTTTAGGACCAAATAGGAAGGGGAGGGGGCGAGGGATTATTTTCTTTATTCCCATCCCCCCAGCGGAAGGAGCTGTTCTCTGTGTCTGTGTTTACAAACCAAGGAACGTGTTTCTCCCTGGTTTGGGTTGGGGTTTTTTTTTTGCCTGTTTCTTGACAAGATTGATTGAAATGTTGGTCTGACTAGAGCAGTCCCCAAGTTTAGCGCCCTGCCCTGAAGCAGGACGAAGTCAACCAAGACCTACGGGTTTGTCTAACCCTGTCTAATTCTTTCTTCCCACCCATGCTTCCCCAGACGGGATCAGACAGGCTGTACACAGCGTGTGTTTAAGTCTAAGCTTGACAAAGCCCTGGCCGGGTTGATTTAGTTGGGATTGGTCCTGCCTAGAGCAGGGGGCTGGATTTGATGACCTTCTGAGGTCTCTTCCAGCTCTATGATTCTATGATTCCCTCCCCTTTCCTTCGCCATCATTAATATCCTTTTGCAGTGAGTTCCAGAGGTTGATTATACACTTCAAAATACGGCCGTTTTAACTAGAGCTGGAAGGAAGTTTTCAGAGGGGGTGTTTTTCCATTGGAAAACACTGATTTTAGTGACCTTTTGTTTGGAAGGGGAAAACTCCACCATTTCAGAACATTAAAATGTAGTTTTCCATTCCTGAAATGACTCTTCGTTTGGTCTCTTTAAAGTTTATCTTCCGTAATCCACCGTAATACATTTAAAAATAGTTAAAATCTAAACAAAATGTGAATTTATTTGCAGAACTGTGTGAGATCAGAAAAAAAAGTCAAAATCCTGGAATTTCTAGTCCCAGTTCAACCCTACTTTTAGCCACCTTGGTGCCAGGGATGTAAAATCTCATTTAATTAGCTAAAACCAGTTAAACAATATGTTGAACCAGTTAACCGATTAAATGGGACATGTAGAACGTGTTAAAGATGGACTTGGAGCAGCCCACACACCTACCCCCGTGGCACACTGCTGTGACTGCTGAGCAACCCTACCCGTGGTGTGCCAGAGTGCCCTGTGCCTATGGATGGTGGAGGGCTGCTCCAGCCCCCACTGGTTAACCATAACCGGCTTACTGGTTAACCATTCACTTCCGAACTTGGCCACGCCCCTTGGCGCCGGGAAACCTCAAATGGTTGGGGACCACTGCATTAGGCAAAGCCGTTGGCTGCCTGCCCCGCCCTGCCCCATTCCTTCTTTGACATTCCCCTGCTCCCATGGGGGTCACGCTGCCCCCCTTTGAGAGCTGATGCTGAAAAGTGCTGGGAAAGCTCGGGGCGATTATCTGCCTGACCCCGGTGAATAGGAGCTGCCAAAGGCCCTGAAGTGTGACAGACCCTGGAGCTGTGACCGGCCCTTTCACCCAGCAGGATGTGCCGAATGCCCCAGAGGACCAAGGGATGGTGGGCGTGGCACTTCAAGCACACCTTGATTTTCTTCTGTCAGGGCTGGGGCATCGGACCGTCCAGGCTGGGTTCCTGTGATTTCCCGCGCGTGCTGGGCGGATGGTTTCCTGTCCAGTGCAGATTGCTGCTGGTGCGGGACCTCTGCATATAAACGCTGGGTAAGTCCTGGTGGGTTTTTAATGGGCACTGCCATGTGGTTTGGTAACTCAGGGTGCCCCTGTATAAAACTATGGGACACCAACATCTTGAATACTGTGTACAGATGTGGTCTCCTCACCTCAAAACAGATATTTTGGCCTTGGAAAGGGTTCAGAAAAGGGCAACTAACATGATTAGGGGTTTGAAACGGGTCCCATATGAAGAGAGGTTAAAGCGATGGGACTTTTCAGTTTAGAAAAGAGGAGATTGAGGGGGGATATGATAGAGGTCTATAAAAACATGAGTGGTGTGGAGAGGGTGAATCAAGAAAAGTGATTTATTAGTTCCCATAATAGAAGAACTAGAGGACACCAAATGAAGTTAATGGGTAGCAGGTTTAAAACTAATAAAAGAAAGTTCTTCTTCACACAGCGTGTAGTCAACCTGTGGAACTCCTTGCCAGAGGAGACTGTGAAGGCTAGAACTATAACAGGATTTAAAGAGAAGCTAGATAATTTCACGGAGGTTAGGTCCATAAAAGGCCATTAGCCAGGAGATAGAAATAGTATCCCTGGCCTCTGTTTGTGGAAGGCTGGAGAAGGATGGCAGGAGACAAATCGCTTGATCATTGTCTTTGGTCAACCCTCTTTGGGGCACCTGGTGCTGGCCACTGTCAGCAGACAGGCTACCCAGTACTGCCGTTCTTATGTTAGGGTTCTTGGTTGGGGCACAGGGCAGAGCCCATCGGTTCAGAGCTGCTAAGAGCAGAGTTATTTGCACTTACGTCCCAGCCAGACTCCCTCGTATCCCCTAACACAGGGCTGGGGGGATCCTTTTTTGGGTCGGGGGCCACAGAGAAAGCCGTCGGGCCTTGTAGGAGTTGGGCGGCAGGAGTGGAGCTTAGTGCCTACGGGGCCAAGGGAAACAGAGAGGGCACCATGTCCACAGGGCCGGGGTGCCATTTTCCCTAGGGCCTCCGGGGGGGTGGTGGGGGGGAGTGTGTCTATGGTCTAGGAGCCAGGGCCCACCAAAGATGAATCCGACCCAGGCTCTGGTACATCTCTGCAGCGCTGCCGGCCGGTTCCCCCACCTCTTGGTCCTCAACCCAACTAGACCCGCTTCCCGACGGCTGGTTGCCCCCCGGCCAGCCCCGCTCCCTCCAGCCCCCTCCCAGCCAGCCCCGCTTCCCGGCGGCTGGTTGCCCCCCGGCCAGCCCTGCTCCCTCCAGCCCCCTCCCAGCCAGCCCTGCTTCCCGGTGGCCGGTTCCCCCCCACCCCCTCTCTTCCAGCCAGTCCCGCCCCCCCCCCCCCGGCCCCTGCTGTTCGGTATTTTTTTTAAACCATATGGTAACCCTAGCAGGTGGGGGTGAAAAGTGCATGGAAATGCCTGCACAGGCGCGTCTGGGAATGAGATGCTGCTCTAACATCTCCGCCTCTGTTCACTTCCAGCCCCTGCCTCGTGGCGCTGGCCCCCCGTGGCCTGGGCAGGCCCCCCAGGCGCACCATGGCCCAGCATAGCAAGCTGCAGAAGCACGTCCTGAGCCTATACAGGCAGTTCCTGCGCGACGGCCGGGAGAAGCCGGGATTCCTGCCTCGCATCCAGGCCGAGTTCCGGAAGAACGCCAGCATCCCCCGGGCCGACGTGATGCACATCGAGTATCTGCTCCGCCGTGGCCAGAGGCAGCTGGCGCAGCTCCGAGACGCGAACACCAAACAGATGGGCACCTTTGTCCAAGCCAAACCGGAGGAGCAGTGACCCCTGCTGGTTGGCGCAAGCGTCTGTCTTGTACTGGGACGGTTGGGGGTGAATTCACAGATCAGCCTTCCTGGTTCTCACATCCCTGTGCACCCCTCGTGTCCAAACACAGGTGCCTGGCTTGGCATTTGCTGAGCTAAGGTGTCTTTATTGGCAGCCAAGCTTTTAAACAGTTCAGGTGTGGATGGGTGATCTGGAGGAGATGCTCTTGTTTCCAGGACCTGGTACACAATTCATTCTACCCCTGCTGGCTCCTCTCTTCGGGTATGTCTACACTACAGCGCTAGTTCGAACTAAGCTAATTCGAACTAACGCGTCTAGAACTAAAAACTAGTTTTGCTAATTCGAACTAGCAAGTCCACATTGAGTGGACTCTGAACAGGGCTTAAGGATGGCCGGAAGCAGTGCCAGCAGGGCATCAGAGGAGGACTTAGAGCGTGGAGATGCAGTCTCAGGCTAGCCGAGGGCTGCGCTTAAAGGGTCCCGACCCCCACCCCGGACAGACAGTTCTAAGGGGTGCCCCGCTTGAAAACCAGTCCTGGCTTGGAGTGCCCGGAGTACCCACACTGGGCACATCACACCACTCAGCCATCAGCCCGGCTGCACTTGCCGCAGGCTGCCATCTGGGGAGAGGTGGTAATCGGGGGGCTGCAGGGGAGCTTCCACCCCCAGAAGCCTGCAGAGCCAGCCCAGTCCTCCCCATCAGGGGCTCGTACCCCATTCCTCCCTCACCTCCTTCCACTTACCCTTCCCTAGCCCCCCTTCTTATTGATGTACAAAATAAAGATAACGTTTCTTCCAACATTGACTCTGTCTTTATTGAACAAAACTGGGGGAGACTGGGAAAAGGAGGTGGGAGAGGGGAAGATTAAGGCTGGGAGAGGGGAGGGCAACTAACATGATCAGGGGTTGGGAACAGGTCCCAGATGAAGAGAGGCTACAGAGACTGGGACTGTTCAGCTTAGAAAAGAGGAGACGGAGGGGGGACAGGATAGAGGTCTCTAAAAGCAGGGGTTGGGTGGAGAGGGTGCATTGAGAAAAGTTCTTCATGAGTTCCCATAAAGAAGGACTAGAGGACACCAAAGGAAAGGACTGGGTAGCAGGCTTGAAACTAGTAAGAGAAAGTTGTTCTTCTTGACAAAGCAAATAGTTAACCGGTGGAACTCCTTGCTGCAGGAGGCTGTGAAGGCTACAACTAGAACAGAGTTTAAAGGGAAGGGAGATCAAGTCATGGAGGTTGGGTCCATGGAGTAGTCTTAGCCAGGGGGTAGGAGTGGTGTCCCTGCCCAAAGTTTGTGCAAGGCTGGAGAGGGATGGCACGAGACAAATGGCTTGGTCACTGTCTTTGGTCCATCCCCTCCACGGTCCCTAGGGTTGGCCGCTGTCAGCAGACAGGCTACTGGGCTAGATGGACCTTTGGTCTGACCCAGGACGGCCATTGTAAGCTCAGGGCTCAGCGTCGGGGGTCTCAGTGGACCCCCTTGATTTTCATGCAAACCTGCTCCTGGGTGGCCAGGCTGGCAGCTCTCCTGCCCTAGATGGCCACTTTCCTGTGCCTAGTGCGGAGATCGTGGACGAGGTCCACGATGTCCGCACTAGCCCAGGAATGTACCCGCCTCTTGCGGTCCCGGGCAAGCTTCCGGGAGCCGCCAGCCTGGTCCCGGGAAGAGGGGGTGGGCTGGGGGACATCGGGTGGGTGGCTCTGTGCCGTGCCAGGTGCAGGGTCTGCTGGCTGGGTGCTAGCAGGCTTGCACCTGGCACGGGCACCGTAGCCAGCCCGTGCCCCTTTAAGGGGTCCGGGGCCGGGAGGGGGCATAGAGTTTCCCTGGTGTTGGCCAGAGTGGCCACCAGGGAAACTTGGGGAGGGCTAGCCTCCCACTCGTTCGAATTAAGGGGCTACACAGCCCTTAATTCGAACTAGTAAGTTCGAACTAGGCTTAAGCCTCGTAAAATGAGGTTTTCCTAGTTCGAACTAAGCGCTCCGCTAGTTCGATTCAAATTCGAACTAGCGGCGCGCTAGTGTAGCGGCTATGAATGTTAGTTCGAACTAACGTCCGTTAGTTCGAACTAACATTGTAGTGTAGACATACCCTTCCATCCTTAGCCAAAGAGGAACAAGCCAGTTAGCCCAGGGAAATAAAAGAAAGGGAGAGCGGTGACGGAAAACCCTGTGTCTGTCATTTTTTCAAATGATCTATCTTGCCTAAAAGCCTGTCAGGGATTGGGCTCTGTTGCAGGAGGTGCTGGCGAAACACTCCGTGGATTTGGGTGCTACAATTCCTGAGTGTCGTCCGCCTTCCTGCCCCCTCCCCCCACCGAAGCGCTTTGGAAGGCTCACAAAGGACAGAGACCTGCCTTTTGAAAATCCGACTCCGCACCGGTGTCTCAAGACAGGCGGCTCTCTCTCGCCAAAAACGGAGGCAGCAGCGTGGGATGACAGGCAGCCAGGTCGCAAGGGGAGGTGCTTTTTAGACCAGTTCCCTCCTGGCACTCCGTACTGCTGCCTCTGTATCAGAGGCAGCAGCACAAGCTGGCAGCAGCCCTTGCCTGGGGGCTGGGTCTGAGCTTCTGGACCTGGTGCAAACTGGAACTGAGCGAGGCTGCCTGCCTGCCTGGCTCCTAACACACTGTAAATGCAGAGCCGCAGAGGGGGTAGGTCCCGCACCCAGCGCGAGCCAGGACTGAGACAGCTGGCCCCTGGGGACTATCGAAAAGTCAAGTAACCCATAAGAAATCATGAGGTTAATTGACTACTCAGTGAATATCTTAACGTCCCTAATCCCTTTTCATAGTTCCCCTCTGGACTCTCTCTCCTAAAGCATGGCCCTGAGATCTGGACACAGTGCTCCAGCTGAGGCCTCCTCCGCGCCAAATAGCTAGGAGAGTGACCTCCCATGTCTGCCGTACGTCTCCTACCACGCCCCAGGGCTATGCCCTCTTACTGAAGGGCTTTGTGTCTGAGATCGCTTCTCTCCTAGGCTACGTCTACACAACGAGTTTTTTTGGCAACAAATATGCTAACGAGGGACTCTATGACACGCAATGTCATTTGCATATTTTCTGCCGATCCGTTTTTGTGCTCGGGGTTTGTGCGCAAAACCAAGCCGTGTGGATGTTTACTTTTTGTGCAAAAAACCCCCTTTTCCCACAAGATCCCTATGCCTGCAAAAAGGCCGACCGATCTTGTGCAAAAAGGGGCTTTTGCCTAAAAAGAAAACATCCACATGGCTTGTTTTTGCGTGTTCTTGCGAAAAAACTTGTGGCGCGTCTACACTCTACGTGTGTTCTTGCAGAAGTAAATTTGCAGTAAAGCATCAGAGAACAGGGCTCCTTGCACAGGAGTTATTCCTCTCCCGACGATGACTAAGCCCCCTTTGTGCAAGAGCTGTTGTGCAAGAAGGCAGCGTGGACGGGCACCAGGGGCTTCTTGAGCAAGACACTTTTATGGCTAAAATGTCCATCAGAGCTTTCTTGCACAAGAGAGCGTTCACACTGCCATGGACGCTCTTGTGCAAAAGCCCATGGCAGGGTGGAGGCACTCTTGCACGAGACCTTTTGCGCAAGAACTCCGGCGTGAAACAGCTCTCGTGCAAGAAGCCTGCAGTGTAGGGCAGGGAGCAGCCTATGAGGGAGGGGGAGGGACCCCTAGTAATGGCTCAAACTTCCCAGGGGGGTGGCCAGAGGCAGGACATTTGCCTGGCAGGGTGGGGGGGGGGCGGTGACCTCACAGGGGCTTTGGGCAGCCCTCAGCATATAAGGCAAAGGGCAGGTGGGGAGGTGGTGACCTCACAGAGGGACCCACATCTCAGGCTGATAAAAGCGGGGGGCGGGCCCAGGGGACTTTGGAGACCCCCGGTTGCTTTAGCTCTGGTGCGTCTCCTCCTCACGGTTCGTTCGCGTTCTGTGAGTTCCACATCCCGACACCTTTGTGACGAAGGTAAGAGCCCCCAGGGGTTGGATCCCGCCCGGGGCCGGCTGGGTTCCAGGCAGGCTCAGCCCTCGGTCAAGGGCCAGAAGGTGATTCCTCACCTGGGCTGCGTCCTTAGCGCCACTGGGGCTTTCTCCTGGTTGGTTTCCCTTTTCCTCCATCCCCCCACATTTCTGCTCTGTTCTTGCCTCCTCTGTGACCTTCCCTTGCTGCCTCCCCCAGCTTGGGACCCAACAGACTAGCTGAAGGACGGGGGGTGGTTTGCAGGAGCCGTGGGGTGGGGGATGCAGCCCCCATTGTGGGGACTGGGGAGGTGGGGCTGGAACAAGTCTATGCCGGTGTCTTTGGGGAGAACGCTCCACCCCCCACACCTTAGATTCTCCCCTGATTGGCCAAGAAGGGGCTGTTGATGGGCAGGAGACTCGTGGAATGAGGAGTAACGGTAGTTTGAACTAGGAAGCCTAGTTCGAACTACCTAGTTCGTGCCCCGTGTAGCCGCGCTGCACGGGGTTCGAACGAGCGGGGTTTTAAAAATGGCGGCTCCCCGCTTATGCAAATGAAGCCCGGGAAATTCAAATCCCGGGCTTCATTTGCAAGTGCGGTATGCCTACATTACCCTCCTAGTTCGAACTAGCGGGGTAGTGTAGACATACCCTCAGGTCCTTGCAGTGCCTGTGCAAGACCGAACCGATAAGCAAGGGGCCATTTGGGGGCTGGGGGCAGTCGCTCTGGGGAGCTGGAACCCCTGGATTTCGTTCATCAGGCTGCGCCCCAAGCTCCCCTTTGCTCCCCTCATTTGCAGCATGGCCAAACGTTTTCGGCTGTGGTTCAAGAAAGCCCTGAAGATGGCCCCAGGGCCGGTGGGGAGCAGCTTCTCCGTCCCCGCGGGCGGGGAAGCTGGATCCCACCAGCTCGGGGCGACTCGCCCACCGGCCAGGCCCCCCCGGACCTGGCTCCAGAGGCGGCTGGGCAGGCGGGACCCAGCCCAGCGGGGGAGCCGGGTAGGGTGGCTCCGGGGCCTCCTCTGTGGAGAGAAACACCTGCCCCGGGAGCCCAGCCCCCATTACCACCAGGGGGCATCGCCCTGCCCGGCCCCCGGGGACCTGCCAGTCTCCGGGAGCCCCCAGCCCGTCGCTCCCCGCACCAGCCCCTGCAGCTGTGGGTCCAGGTCCGTCAGCAGCAGCGCCTGGGCCTCCAGCTGCAGCCGGGCCACCTCGCGCAGCCGCTCAGACCCAGGTGAGGGGCCGTGAACACGCTGGGCCCAGGGGCTCACCCAGTACCCCGGGGGGGGAGGGGCAGCCCCAGTGTCTGCCCCGCAGCCAGGGCAATGGATGGGGGGGGGCTGCTTGGCTCTCTTGTTCCTGGTGGGGGCTCTGCTGAGGGCGTTGGCAGATGTGAGGGTGGAAGGGGGATGGGTCCCTGCGAGGGGCGTGTGGGGCCCAACCTGCCCTGGGTCCCTGACATGGGGGCGCGTGACCCCTGCTGGCCGCTGGAGTCACCCTGGTCCCTTCCCTCCCACACAGAGCCCCCCTGCGCCTCAGCGGAGCTCTGCCAGGAGCGGGTGGACTCCCGGGTGGAGGAAGGGGCCTTCTACGACATCGAAGAGCAGCTCCACACCCGGGACACGGTAGGAACCTTCTCCACACGGGGGGGACCCGAGATTGTCCGGCCCCTTCCCAGCACGTCCCCCCCCCTCCGGGAGGGGCTTGTCCCTGGGGATCCCCCTGGGGCCCCTTCTCCTGCATGGCCTGGGCCCCCCAAGCTGGGGGCTCTTGTCATGCACCAGCTGGGCCCCCACAAGCCTGAGGCAGCAGTTGGGGGGGGAGTGTGGGTGCTTGGACAACCAGCAGCTCCCACCTCCACTCCTGGGAGACCTGAGCCCTGCAGCTGTCCGTGGGGGGCAGGCAGGCCCCAGGCTCACAGACTCTCTCTGGGGTGCAGAGCCCAGCCGCCCTGCAGCGGTTCCTCTTGGCCATCCCCCTCGCCTGCCTCGCCGCCCTCCAAAGGGGCGAGGACACCCTGGCGCCGCGCTGCTGCAAGGACACCATGATGGCCAGGATCGTTGTAAGCGAGTCGCGGCGGCCGGGAGGAGGGAAGGGGATACGTGGGGTGGACAGGGGTCTGCCTGGGCCATGGCGGCGGGTGGGGGTGCTGGAAACGGGATGGGTGGAGCCAGGAGGGCTGGAGGTGGACATGGGGAGGGGTGGGTGGGGATGCTGGAGGAGGGAGGGACACAGAAATGGGTCAGGTCTGGGGTGCCGGACAGGAAGGGGGATTCGGGACAGGGAGGGGTCTCCCCGGGCCATGGGGGGCTGGAAGGGAGCCGAGCGGGCTGCTGGGGATGCGCCTGGGGAGCAGGGATGAGGAGGTTCAGAGGCTGGTCACCAGGGCAGGGAGGGGCAGGAGACGGCCTGGGGACAAGGATTGAGCTGGTCCCGGTTTGGGAGGGGGGTGCTGGGAGGGGCCCTGTGTCGGGCAGGGGGGCTACAGGGCAGCGGGAGGCAGTGGGGTTGGATCCTGCTGGGTGGGGGCGCTGGCCGCGTGATCGTCTCTTGGGGGCCCAGCCTCACACGCCCCTTTTTCCCCTTGGGTCTCACAGGAGATCATGGAGGACTCGCCCCCCCCCGCTGGTCTTGGCCGACTGCCTCAACGCCGCCTGCAGCCTCAGGTACCGACCCCCCCCCCCGCCGACTCCCCCCAGAGCAGATCCCCTGGCCAGGGAGTGGGAAAGTCTCTGTCTCCTGCTGCTGAATTAACAGCCTCTGCCCCTCTCTCCTGCCAGCACCTTGCAGCCTCCCCTGCGGGCCCAGCTCCTGAGCCCCCTGCTGACGGCGGCCGTGGGACAGACTGTGTCTGGGGACTGGCAGCAGGAGCCCATCCACACTCAGGTACGTCCCTCCGGGCCCTGCTCCCGGGCTGGGCTGGAGCTCCAGAGAGGAGGGGGGGGGGGCAGAGGGAGGGAAGAAGCTGCAGGTTTGGATCCTTCCCTCCAGAGTTCCCGTTGCTCTCCCGGGGGGCCCGTCCCTTCCATGCCCAGCCTGGGCTCCTCCCTGCTCTGCGAGGCGGCTCAGACCCTGCTCAAGGCTGCACCCCGGAGCCAGCGGGTGGCCTGGATTCCCCAACCCCTCTCTGACCCAGGGCTCCCCCTTGTCTTGCAGCAGTTCATCCGGGCCCTTCCCTACGACCTCCAGGCCCTACTGGCGAGCCTCCTCGCCGAGTCCCCAGACACCGCCCGGCTGCAGCTCATAATGGAGGTGAGCCCCGTGGGGGGGACGGGGCCATTGTCCCTGCTTCCTCGGGGGGGGGCCGAGAGAGGAGCAGTGTCAGTGGCTGGGGGGGGCACAGTCCGAGAGGAGCCCCAGGCTCTGCCCAGAACCGGCACCTCCCTACGGGTCCTGACCTGTCTCTTTCCCCCCCAGCACCTGAGCCCGTGGCTGGAGTCCCGCCTGCCCCAGGAGCAAGCCAGGGCTCTTGGCAGCACCACGGCCCTGCTGGGAGTCGCCACCACCCTCCCGGGGTTTGACGTAAGTGACCTCGGAGCCGGGGGGTCTGGGGCTGCAGGGCACGGGGCTGGGAGCGTCCCTGGGAGGCAGAGGCAGGGCCGGGAATGGGCCGGGAATGGGCCGGGAATGGGCCGCGTTCTCCTTTCCCCGGGGAGGGGCGACCCTGGGCCCTTCAGGGGGGCTCTTGAGGGACTGGGCCTGGGGACTGGGGAGTGGCCGTCAGTGGATCCCCTTGTTCCACCCCCGGAGTGACCCTTCAGTCGGGGCCATTGCTCTGGGTTGTCTCCTCGCAAGGCCGGCCCCGCCCCGCCCCGGGAGGTGTCTCTGTCCGTCCCCCGAGCTCAGAACCGCCTCGGCGGCCGTTTGCATGGGACGTGCAGCCCCAGGATGCTGAGGGACCCCCCCTCTTCTCTCCCCTCAGAACTCCGCCGACTGGCCGAGGATGGGTCACCACGTGGCCCAGCTGGGCCTTTTTATTTCGGACCCATCCGAAGACGTCAGCCGGCTGGCCCGGGAGGGGGTGCACAGCCTGTATCAACTCCTCCTGCACCACAGGGGTAAGGAACCCAGCCGGGACCTGGGCCCCAGGGACACCCTGAGGGTGCCGGCGGCGGGGGGAGGGGACCCAGCCCTTTTCCCCCAGACTGGCCCAAGGGGGGATGCGTCCCTCTGTGTTCCCCTTCTGCCCCCTGTGCCCCTCCATTTGCCCAGGGATGCCTGCAGGGGCCCGTGGGAGGGGAAGGGCTCAGACCTGCCAGCAGAATGACCCTGTTGTGTCTCTTGCAGGCCTCAACATCCACCAGGCAGAGGACCTGTGGTGCAGACACTACTACAAAGAAAGATGGGTCCTGGCTCACAGCAACAGCGTGAGGGTGGGAGAGGTAAGGACGCGCTGCCAGGGCAGGGCAGGGCTCGGGGGTGGGGCTGGCTGGGGCCCTCGTGGGGGTAGGAGGGTCTTGGGGGCAGGAGGAAGCTGTGACCTGGGGCAGGGGTTGGGGTGCCAGGTGAGGAGAGCGTCTGGGTGCAGGGTCTGGAAGGGAGTTTGGGGGAGGAGGAAGCTGTTTTAGCCCCAGGAGTTGGGGCCGGGCTCTGGGCCGTCAGCTGAAACCTCCTGTGCTCTTGATTCCAGGTCTTAGGGCAGCTCTTTACACCAGAGCAGGAGAACTGCTTTTTGGACACGGCTCTGCTCGCTGCCCGCTCCCCCCTGCGGCGCCCCAGCCAGGCCGGGCTGGTCCTGGCCCACGCCCTGCATGGGCAGGCCCATCAGCTCCTGGAATACATGGTGAGCAGCCGGAGCAGATCAGGAGAGTGGGGCAGGGCCAGGGTCTCCTTCCCATCCCCTCAGGGAGTCCCCCGCCCCTTTCCTCAGGCTGCCCCCACCCCACGTCCCTGCTGGCAGAATCCCTCCTGCCCCTGCGAGCGTCCCTGGGGGTGGGGGAGGCTCTGAACACAGAAACTGTCCTAGGAGGCGGGAGGGGGCCGAGGTGTCAGGAGCTCTGGGGGAGGGGGGGTCAGGAGCTCACCCTGCGGGCCTGACGGGGGGTGACCAGAGAGCAGGGGGGAGGAGGGTGGAAATGCTGGGGGGGCCAGTTCCCCTGAGTCCCCAGGGATGAATGTGACGGATTCTGCTTCCCTTGCAGCAGGAAGACACCCAGTGAGAGCAGCAAGAGCTGAGGAGCCAGCAGCTGCGTCCCCCTCCCCCCAACCCTCCCAATTGTATTGAATTGTATTTACATTCTCATTAAACAATGTTTCAAAAAACATTTGGATCAGGCTTGGTCAATAATTTGTAATGGGGGGGCCATTTTGGCAACTGATCAAGGGCCACATTTCTACCGAGGGCTTTGGGGTCTGGGACGGGGTGGTTGGGTGCAGAAGGGAGCTTAGGGGTGGAGCCTGGGTGCAGGGGGGGGGGTATGATCTGGGGCAGTGGATAGGGGTGCAGGGTCCAGGAGGGGGTATGGGCGCAGGAGAGGACTCTGGCCTGGGGGAGGGGCTCTAGAGGGGTGCAGGGTCAGGGAGGGAGCTGTGACCTGGGTGAAGGGGGAGCAGAAGGTTTGGGGGAGGGGGTGCGGGTGCCAGAGAGGAGTCTGGCCTGGGGGAGGGGTGTCGGGGGGGTGCAGGGTCAGGGAGGGAGCTGTGACCTGGGTGAAGGGGGAGCAGAGGGTTTGGGGGAGGGGGTGCGGGTGCCAGAGAGGAGTCTGGCCTGGGGGAGGGGTGTCGGGGGGTGCAGGGTCAGGGAGGGAGCTGTGATCTGAGGGAATGGGGGACGCAGGTTCAGGTGGTCGCCTGGGACAGGCAGTCGGGGAGGGGACGTGGGCGCCAGGGGCAGGCTCTGGCTGCGGAGGTGCCTACCTAGGCAGCTGCGTATGGGGGAGCCCGACTGTCACCTGAGGGGATGGGGGAGCTCAATTTTCAACTGCGGGGAATGGAGGAAATACTGTGGAGTGGAGGGAGCGAGATGGGGGGGGGCTGAATTGTTCCCGGAGGGGAGATCTCCCTGGCTTGGGGGGGGGGGCGTTTCCAGCAAAGCCCTCACATAAGAGGGGGACAGACGGGGGGAGGGAGAGGACGGGGATGGGCAGGGCAGGGCAGGTGGAAATGGGGAGGGGCAGGAGAAGGGAAGGGGGAGGAGATGGAGGAGAGCAGGGGATAGGAGTGGGGGCGGGGATGAGGAGCAGGACAGAGGCAGGGCAGTGGTTGTGATGGCTGAGCGATGAGAACAGCTCGCAGGGAGCTTAAAGCCAGCAGATGCTTTTCGGCAGAGTTGCCATTTGCCCTGGCGGCTTTGCCAGAATAGCTGTGCCAGCGGGGGGGAGGGCGGGGGGGGGAGGCTTTTGCCACACACCCAAGCCAAGCCAGCTGTGGCGGCAAAGCCTTGTGATGTAACCTAAGCCCTTGGCAAGGTCGGGATCAACCTGCTCTGACAATTTCTCGGACCGGCGGGATGAGAAACAAGGATCGTGCAGGGAGATGGGGATGACTAGGAAGCGAATCCAGGTGTGGGGGGAATATCCTGGGTTGGAGGGTCAGTCGATACCCCCGCCTGCCACTGTCTGCCGGGGCTCTGCCCGCAAGATGGAACCAACAGCTGAGTTTGCTTTTCTGCCCCGTCGTGGGCACAAAAGGCCCAGAGCAGCCTCCTGCTATCTTGGAGGAAAGGGGCCAAAGTTCAGGAAGCAGGTGCCAGGCTGGGCTGGAATCCGCGAGCTCCGCTTTTGCTTTGCCCTTCCTGGAAGCTGGGCTGCAGGTGAGTGGCGGTTTCATCTCTGCTCTTGGGGTGTTTCTTGTGGGTTCCGAGTGTGGATCTGAGAGGGGCTGCGCAGGGGCAGTGTCATGAACGAGCTGTAAGCGTTACAGCCCCTTCTGCGCAGGCTGGCTCCAGCCTCCCGTCTGTCTCCAAGCCCTGGGGGAGAGGCGGGAGGCCAGCAGCATGGCCTAGTGGAGGGGGCAGGGGGTTGGGTGTAAGAACTCCCGGGTTCTAATCTAATGCCACCTAGTGACTAAGGCACAGAGTTGTGTGTTGGACCCTTGCTCCTCAATTCTGCGCTCACTCTCGCGCTGGTGACCTTGGAGAGGCCTTTCAGGTCTCCCTTTCCCTGTCCATCAAAGGCAGGCAAGTGCGATGTAATGCCCTGGAGCAAGTGCTTTGGGACGTGTCGCACAAGTGTGCCTGGCTCACAAGCGTGTCAGCACAGGTGTGTAAAAGCGTGACGAAGGCTTTGAGATCGATGCCGAAGGCTTGTGAGGCTGTGGCTGGCCAAGTGACAGGGAAATGAAAGGTCAGAGTTTGGTCAGTTAGATTTTATGGTAATACACTGAGACGAAGCACTTTGGGCGTATATACGATAATGTCTTTCCAAGTGCGTTAGTTCAAGCCGTGTCCTAGGAGCCAAGAGGTGAGACAAACATGCTTGGTCCTGTCTCGGTGCAGGGGTGGACTAGATCAGTGCTTCTCGACCAGTGGTACGAGTCCCCTTAAAGGTACTCAAGAGATGTCTGGGGGACACGTCAACACAACTGAAATTTGGAGAAAACTGAATTTTAGTTTTCAGTTTGACAGCGCTTTATTCTTTTTGTACCTTTTACACCCAAAAATGCCATCGCCCGCCCGGCTACAATTCAGTTGTTTAAACAAATGTGTTGCAACGGTAGAAAAAAATTGTGTGTGTTTGAAAACTGTAGGTACTGGGGGTACTTACAAATTTTTGTTAAAGGGGGTACATTATAAAAAAAGTTTGCGAAACACTGGACCTATCATGGTCCCTTCCACTCAGACTTTTCTATGATTCTGTGACAGGGGTGGGTGATAATTTTCAGAAGGGGGCCACTTAATGGATTTTCATATGGGGTCATAGGCCGGCTCCACCCACAGAAGGGGCGGAGCCTGAGGCAGAAGGGGCGGTGTTGTGGACTAGCCCACCCTCAGAGTTCTCCGCGGCTGAGGCTTTCAATTAAAAGCACAGAAAAGAGCTCACAGCTTTGCCACTACTGGCAGCTGTCCAGCGTGGCTACAGCTTTTTAAAGGGCTCGTGGCTCCCGTCCCTGCCGTAACCATGAGCCGTGAATCATTTAAAATTGGATCCTGCTGCCTGAGTCCCCACTTAGAATTCGGCGGCATGGGCAGCAGGATCTAAACAGAAAGCGGCCAGATCACAGTGTTTGGTAGGTTGCATCTTACCCAGCCCTGTTCTCTGAGTTGGTTTGGAAACCTCCGTGTCCTCCTTATGGTCTGACAGCTGCAGTTTTACTGCCTGTCTCTCCTCTCATGGCCCAGCCTAGCCGCAGCTAATGGACTAACTCAGGTTAGCATCACCTGCCCTGTCTTGGTGACTCTTCACAGCTGAATGGCCTATAAGGCATCGTGCTGGTCTTCTGATCTCTTGGTGACTCCTCTGCCTTCTGTTTATTTCTTTCTCCCTAGCTGGCCGATCAAGTCAAGCCCTGTCAGTGCGTGAAGGCCCCAGGAATTACGAGTGCAATGGTCTCCCCTGCCCAAGGTAATCGGCTGGCTAGTAATGGATGGGCTGCTTGGTTATCAGGTTAGGCTGCACAAGCCAGGTCTATGGGACCCTATGGCCAGCTGGCACCTGGTTCACAGGGAGGCAGCTGTACTAAGCTGAAAATGGCTGGAGGACACCACCATCATTAGGCTCCAGAGTTACAGCACTTGCTCCTCTTGGAGCTACTTGTCCGAGGCAGGCAGCACAGCTTAGCAGCTCATTGGGACATCTTCTTTTTAGTTGTGAGATCTGGGCACTTTAGAATGGCTGTAGCTATTTAGCAAAGGCGCACAGCTATAGGCATGGGGGTTTCCAGCTTTATTCACCTAGGTGGCTGATTCCAGGAAGCAAGGGTGTGTGTGGAGGGGGGGGGGGAGTCCTGTAGAGAGGGTTCCCTGGCCCCTCTGCTTCCATGGCTGTGCAACTGCCACCAGGTGGATTAGAACCTGGGACTTTTGTAGCTTAGGGCAGGAGCTGCTACAGCTTGAGTTATAAGTCAGTTACCTCTCAGCATAGGCTGAAGAGCTCCCTTGTAATAATTGCTTGCTGGAAGTGGTCTCAGTGCCACTCCATAGGATAGTGACCCACATCAGGTGTGTGGGTTACAGCTGCAGGCCTGCTCCCAGCATGCGGATCTGCTCTCTGGGCGGCGTCTATAACTCTGTGGCTGCAGCCCTGCTCCCAGCATGCGGATCTGCTCTCTGGGCGGCGTCTATAACTCTGTGGCTGCAGCCCTGCTCCCAGGACTGGATCTGCTCTCTGCCCATTGGCGTGCGCAGCACATTTCATTAGGGTGTGCACCCAAAGAATGTTTTTAAATGTACTCTTTGACCCCCATTAGCCACGCCCCCTGACCCCCATTAGCCACGCCCCCTGCCCCCCATTAGCCACGCCTCTGGAGGTAACACTTTCAGGGCAATATGGACACATGACCAGAAATAAAAGGTGTCATGTGACACCCCCCCCCCAAGGACTTTTCCCACCATCCTCTTACCAATAGGGATTAGTTTGGCCCTCACCAACCCCCCCCCCCCCCCCCCCCCGTGCAATGATCCTGCAATTGCATTAACCCAACGTGTGAGACATTAACTCGGGGGGTGGGGAGGCTGGGGGAAGTGTTCCCTCTAAGAGTTTCCTCCCATGAGCACAATACATTTTGTGTTGTGCACCAGTACTGAGTTTGTGGCTTGTTTGGATGTGCCATGGTGGCACCCAAGTTATTCATAAATATCTTATGAACCACTTACCTGTCCCCTCTGCTGCCCTGTCTCCTTCCCTTCCTCCATCAGCTCCCCTGGTGCCTGCTGCCCCCCCAATCCCTCACCCACCTCTGCTGTCCTGACTCCTGCCCTTCTCACGGCCCTCGGCCTTCCCGAGACCTGCCCCCTCCAGCAGCCTTTCTCTCCCCCCCTGTGCCCACTCCTCCAGTAGCCCCACTCTGACCATGTGAGCTACCCCTCCTCATCCCCTTTCCTAACACCCCCCTCTACACACCTGTCCTGCCTCTCTCCTCTGGTGCTGGTCCCTCCCCTGCAGGTGTCTGCCCTTCTGCTTCACCCCCCGGACTCCCCTGGCACCTGCACCTTCCCTTACCCTTGCACCCTCTTGGTGCCTCCCCCTTCCCTCACTGCCCCTGCCCACTTTGCCCACTCCCTCACCACCCTCTGCCCCCGTTCCCCTCATGCCCCTGTGCCTTTACACGTGCCTTGCTCCATCCCCACCTTCCTCATGCCCACCCCTTCTTTCAAGCCTTCTCCCAGCACCTCCCCTTCTCCCCTCTAGCCCCCAAAGCCCTTCCCCTCTCCTCTCCTAGCATCATCCTGTCCCTTCCCTCACTGACACATCCCCTCCTGCCCTTTTCCTCATTGTCTCCACTTGGCCCCTGGGCATTTGTCTCTCTCCTACACCCTGACCCTTGGTGCCTTCCCCTTTCATCTCCTGACCTGCCCCCCTCCCCTCAGCACAAGCCCTTTCCTCTCTGACCCTTACCCCCTATTTTTCCCTCCTCTTCCAGCAGCCGCCAGCTGGTCTGTAACAGAGTTCTAGGGTCGCCCTGACTGTGTCACCCTTCTGGTGCTCCCCCTACTATGTCTGTCTTAGGTTTCTCAGCCCCCTTTTGGGCCACAAACCCCCACCCCGCAGACTCAGGTTCCCAAAGTTCCGGCAGTCCCCATCACTTGGTGCCTGCGCTGGGTCTGACTCGTAGGGTTGCGAGGTAGACCCTCCCCCCAAAAAATGGACACACTTGATCCTGGGCAGGGGGGAGGGAGGAAGAGGGACTGGCTGGGGGGGGGCAGGAACTGGCTGGAAGGAAGAGGGGATGGGAAGCAGCTCTGGGGGGGAAGGGCCAGATCCTGACCCTGGCCCCCCCTTCTCCCTCCCCGAGGCCAGTCATGCTGCCCCTGACCCCCCCTTCCTCCCTGAGGCCAGTCGCACTGCCCCCGATCCTGACCCCGGCCTCCCCTTCTCCCTCCCCGAGGCCAGTCATGCTGCCTCTGACCCCCTTCCTCCCTGAGGCCAGTCGCACTGCCCCCGATCCTGACCCCGGCCTCCCCTTCTCCCTCCCCGAGGCCAGCCCTGCTCCCCAGCTCAGTGCGGGCCCCTGCTCTCTCCTTAGCTCAGTCCCACTCTGCCCACCCTGGCTCCCTCCTGGCTCCCTGCTCTGCCAGTCAGGCTGAACTGGGACTTTAGCCTCTCCCCGTTGTTCCTGGGGACTGTCAGTCTCAGGATCTTGATCTCTCATTTCCCCTGCCTTTCACTGAGTTTCAGTAAGGAGCTAGCAGCAATAATGCCTCTACTTTTTCCCCCACTCCTGTGCGGAATACATTTTGTTATGTGCACCAAGGCATGCACGGATGTGCACTGTTACGTCACGTGGAGTTTCACAGCATGGGAAGAAATCAGTGGAAATACAGAGAGCTTGAGTAGTTGCAAGTGTCCATTTTATTGCATAGCACGGAGCTAGCTAGAAAAAACCCAAACCAGCTGGGCTGACCCCCAGTGACCTAACCCAGTTACTATAACAACAAGATCTATGTCTACACCCAGTACACCACATGCACCACCACTAGAAACACATGCTACCGGCTAGCAAACTGGGCAGCATTTGAATGTCTCCTGGCTGGCCGCCCAAGAGCTCAGCTTGCAGGGAACACTGGCTAACCGTCCCCTTCCACCTGGAGAAGGGAGAGACAGGAAAGCAGCAACAGAGCATCTGCCTGGGGGAAGCCCGAATCCCATGCAGGAGTGGAGCCCTGTTCCTTGTTCCAGGCCCTTGCTAGAGTCCCCTCCCGTAGCTGCAGCTATGGCCGGCAGTTTTAAAAGCGGACTTACGCTGGCCCTGCAACCCGAGCGACTCTGTCAGTGGGTGCTTATCACTCCATCACCTCGAGCTGTTTAACCAGCTTGTTTAACCAAGGAGGGAGGGAAAGGGAAACCTTTGGCCATTTGAGGGTTGCGTGCCAATGGAGGGAAAGGGGATGGATAAAAAGGGGCTGAGCACACGGTACTGCCTCTTTTTAAACCCAGGCCCAAAGATGTCCTGGAATTCTGGGCCACTGGCCTGCTGGAGATGGTCAAACTGCCTGGCAGCTGGACTTTTGGAGTCTTGTTATTCCTGGGCTCCTGGTAGCGATGGCTCCCATTCCAGGGGATTCCTGCCAGGTAGTTTACCTCAGACAGCAGCTTTTATTCCCCCGTGTCACTTCTCCCGGTATCTGAGACTTTGGTCACGGGGATCAAGCATTTAACATGATTCCAAGAGGAACCGGATGGTTCATCTAGCGAGCCAGGCTCACCGATATTTGAGTAGTTAATAAAAATCCCTAGTTGCTGTGTGTAGGTCTAAAAAGGGAAGGTTAGTATCATTAGTCTTATTTTACAGACAGGGAATAACCTCTCCAACCTGTGGGAGAGGCAGGAATAGAACCCAGGTTTCCTGATACACAGTCAGGGCTTTGTTACCAGGCTACATCCTGTACTAGAAAGGATGGGCCTGAAGCATGGGCCTGGTGTAAGGCCTGAGGCCTGAACCAAAGTAAGCAAGAGTTAGCTGAAGAGAAACAGGCAGGTCGTGTCAAAAGCAGACGGTTGCCTGAAAGTCTTGGGACTTAACCCTAACTGTCTTGCCTGGAAAGGTTGAAACCATAGACAAAAGGTCCTAGAAAGTCTCCAGGAATGCTAGAGAAGCAGGAAGCGAGTTGACAGGAGGCCAGGAAAGAAAATGGAAACAGAATTTGGGGTTTTGAATTGGAAGCAGTGATGTGCCTGTTGTGTGATCATGCCTGGAAGATGTGAATTAAGCCAGGAACCTGGGCAAGCAGAATCCAGCGACTTTCTTGGCTAGGGAAAGACTAAATCTTGGAACAAGAGAGATGTGAGTAGAACAGGGAATTTTTAGTCAGACGCTACTAGGTTATTTTCTTTATTTTTTTAGTTTGTTGGACTTCTTTTTGCTAAGCACATGTAACTATCCCCCTTTACCCTAGAACTCTTCAAACTGAATCCCAGGGAAGCGATTTTCTGTGTTTTAATCTTTCTTTTTTCAGTTTCTTTGTAACACCTAGCAACCAAGTAGATACGCTGGAGGGCAGTAGATATGCTGGAGGGCAGGGATAGGGTCCAGAGTGACCTAGACAGATTAGAGGATTGGGCCAAAAGAAATCTGATGAGGTTCAACAAGGACAAGTGCAGAGTCCTGCACTTGGGATGGAAGAATCCCGAGCATAGTTCAGGCTGGGGACCGACTGGCTAAGTAGCAGTTCAGCAGAAAAGGACCTGGGGGTTACAGTGGATGAGAAGCTGGATATGAGTCAACAGTGTGACCTTGTAGCCAAGAAACCTAATGGCATATTAGGGTGCATTAGGAGGAGCATTGCCAGCAGATCCAGAGAAGTGATTATTCCCCTTCATTCGGCTCTGGTGAGGCCACATCTGGCGTATTGTGTCCAGTTCTGGGGCCCCCACTATAGAAAGGATGTGGACGCATTGGAGAGGGTCCAGCGGAGGGCGACCAAAATGATTAGGGGGCTGGAGCGCATGACCTATGAGGAGAGACTGAGGGATTTGGGTTTGTTTAGTCTGCAGAAGAGAAGAGCGAGGGGGGTTTGATAGCAGCCTTCAACTTCCTGAAGGGAGGTTCCAAAGAGGATGGAGAGAGGCTGTTCACAGTAGTGACGGATGGCAGAACAAGGAGCAATGGTCTCAAGTTACAATGGGGAAGGTCTAGGTTGGATATTAGGAAAAACTATTTCACTAGGAGGGTAGGGAAACACTGAGATGGGTTCCCTAGGGAGGTGGTGGAATCTGCATCCCTAGAGGTTTTTAAGTCTTGGCTTGACAAAGCCCTGGATGGGTTGATTTAGTTGGGATAGGTCCTGCCTTGGGCAGGGGCTGGACTTGATGACTCCTGAGGTCTCTTCCAGCTCTATGGTTCTATGATTCTAAGTAATGTTTCACCAAGTGTATTTGTTTTGTTAATAGATGTCACATTTTTAAAACCATGATCTGATTCCTGCATCCTAGAGGGCGGAAGGTTCTGTATGCACGTGCCTAAGACAGCAAGCCATACTTCTAGGAGAAATTACAGGTTTTCAAGCTCTCTCTGGAGGGAGTGTCAAGGACAAGGAAGGTACCCCACAGGAGGGAATTCTGAAACGCGCCTGTCTGGTTCTCAAAGGGGTTTGTGCATTTGGATGGTGGCAGCAACACCAACACAAGCCTCCAGTGGCAGGGTATTTTAAAGTCTCTTGTGGGCCCCCACCTTCTGCACTTGGAGTGCCAGAGTGGGAAACAGCCTTGACATGACCCCTCTCCAATTTATCAACATCCATCTGTAATTCTGGTCACCAGAGCTGGGCACAGAACTCCAGCAGCAGAAGTTCAAGTGCCGAATAAAGAGGCTAAGTCGGTTCCCCACTCTGGCACTTGGAGTGCAGAAGGTGTGGGCCCAAAAGAGACCTTAAAATACCGTGTCTCTATGGGCTTCTGCTTCAAAACTCCCCAAGGTCACAGATTCCCTGAGCTTAGGAGGGTTGCTGCCTCTACCCAAGTGGAAAAAAACTTTTTCTTCTTGAACGCAGGAAGAAGTCACTTGGGAACGTATTCCAGAAGGGTACCCCAAACTCTTTTACACAAGAGCCAAAAGAAATCTGATGAGGTTCAACAAGGACAAGTGCGGAGTCCTGCACTTGGGACAGAAGAATCCCAAGCATTGTTACAGGCCTGGGACCAACCAGCTAAGTAGTAGTTCTGCAGAAAAGGACCTGGGGGTTACAGTGGTTGAGAAGCTGGATATGAGTCAACAGTGTGCCCTTGTAGCCAAGAAGGCTAATGGCATATTAGGTTGCATTAGGAGGAGCATTGCCAGCAGATCTAGGGATGTGATTATTCCCCTTTATTTAGCACTTGGAAAGAAAAAAAGAAAAATGAAAACAAACTGTAATTTCTGATAGCTGTCCTCTTAGTCTTAGGCAGGTATACACAGACCTCCTATTACTTTCCAGGATACAAAATCAGATCATAGCCTTAAAATAGGTGATTATATTAAGAAAACAAAAAGGTATTCATTTGTAAAGCTGACTTGGCTGCTAGGAGTTATAGCGCAACTGAGAAAAGAACAGATTAAAACACAGACAATTGCATCCCTGGGATTCAGTTTAAAGTTATAGTGGGGAGAGGAGGGGATATGGATTTAGCACAGAGGAGTTTAACCAAACAACAAAACAAAAAAATAACCTGATCGCATCTAAATAAACATTCTCTATCTACTCAAGGATCCACACTTCCAAGGTCCAGTCCAATTCTAGGCCCAGGTATTCTTTTTTTTAGGCATGATGTCCCTGCCCAGTTCAATTCATCCCCCCCTCATCCCCTTCTGCAGCTCCAGGATTAAACTCACAAAGAAAAACAGCAGACAGATTCCCTTTTAATGCAGATCTTAACTCCCTGCCAACACTTTCTAGCTAGCTAGGTTTAACCCTTTAGTCACTGAATACTGGGATGTTCAGAAAAGAACAGTGGGCCTCCCATCCATCACAGAAGCGAGACAGCCTCTTTACTCCTGCTCAAGCGTTTCCTGTTTATACATCCCAGAATTACAATAGCTTTTTAAGCCCCAACGCCACAATGGGAGCTCATGTTCTGCTGATTACCCACCATGACCTCTACATCTCTTTTCCCCGCCCTGCAAGTCTGGCGCACAGAACCATGGGAAGTGGCATAGGCTAGCCTGGGCCAGGGCAAAGGAACACGTGGGCCTTTCTCTTCTCCATCTCTCCCTCTGCATTGCACAGCAGGGCGCAGGAGTGCCGGGGGCTCTGTGGACGCTGTTTGGCTTAATGCCAGCGAAAGCAGGGTCTACAGGAGTACTTACGGGCTCCTAGTGTTAAGAGCTGTGATGTGGTTGCCTCAGCAGCGTGGCTCAGTGCTTCTGTTCTTGGAGCTCTGGTGTTATCAGTGGTCAGTGCAGGTAACGCAGCCTGCTCCTGCTGCAGATCTCGCTGTTATGCACAAAGACCGACCACAGGCACCGTCTGGTGACAGAGGCACTTGGCCAGGTTTATAGCTGTGTAGTCACAGATCTAGTGCCCTGGATTTGCGGTTACGCGTGCACCAACTCAAGTGCTCCGGGATGAGGAGCAATTCAGTCAGTAAGTCTCTGTTGTCCCTTCGGCCATGCAAAGGGGGTAAGGCCAGGCACCCCAATATTTATAGCCTAAAATAAACTTGTCTGGTTTCGGACATTTGTTTGCTCCCTCCCCTTGTACCTAGTACCTTGAACCGAAAAATATTAGAGGAGACACTGTTGAGCATCCACTGTGGATGCGCTCGGTGAGGCTAATCTTCGTGTTTTACCTCATCCCCGTTGCAGGGTTCCAGACCAAGGAGGATATCTACTGCCTCGCTTTAGCGAAGGCCCTGTACACTGTGCCCACGCCAGTGACTGCTGGGTTTTATGCACCATGGGGACATTGCAAAAACCTGCTCTTACACAAAATCAAGGGTGAGTACTGCCCCGGGGAACGTAAGACGGGGAAGGAACCTTGTGGGGATGGGGATTAGTGGATGACAACCATCTCCAAAGAGCCAGAGCCACCCGTACTCATTTGCCGATTATGCAATCGCATAGGGGACCTGAAAATTTGGAGCAGCACTGGGTTTTCATGTCCACTCCACCCACCTGCCTCTTCCTATCCATGGTCTGTGGCTCTGCTTCCTCCAGCAGCAGAAGTTCTAGAAGATCTAGTTAATTTACAAGTGACAAAGTCTGCTCGAGCTACTGGCAGAACATCGACGACATAGTAATGAAGCCATTTAACAGGCATTTGCCAACCTAGGCACTGCCAGGTACCTAACATATCTTCCTCTTTTATCTCAGAGAACATGGAAAACGAATCGAAGAAGAAAGACCAGGAGGAATTTCAGCGGACGCAGAAGATGCAGCGTGACAACACTGGCCGGGATCTACTCAAGCTCGTGTTACTCATGATCTTCTACCGGCCGGTCCTGACGGAGCAGCAGAAGTGGAGAAGGAACGTGAAACACGTCTTCATCCATTTCAGCGCCTGGGAGTACGCGGGCTGCGACCAGCTCTGGGCAGGCCTCATTACCACACTGTGCGACGGCATCGAAAGCCACTTTGGTCTCCTACCCATGAGCATTTACAGGACCATAGACAGGAAATGTAGCATCATCGAAAGACCAGGGGATCAGGAATGGGTTAGCAAGAAGTTCCTCTTCCTCCCGCTGTGGGTGGCTGTGATCCTTTTGATCATGGTAGCTATTGGGGTGGGTGGTCTCCTCCTAGTGTTTGGGATCCCCATCGGGGATGCCTCGGGAGACGCCATAGCTGTCGTGGAAGGCATTGGGGTGACGGCTGTCAGCGTCTCTGCAGCAGCTGCCATACGGCTCACTATCACAGTGGTACGAAACATTATCGTCACCCAGAAGAGCCAGCTGGAGAGACAGATGAACCAGACGGCTCTCAGCGCACAGCTGGGCTTCATGAGCTGCGTGAAAAGCGAAGTCAGGACAATCACTGGGGGTACGTCTACACTACAGCGCTAGTTCGAACTAACTTAGTTCGAATTAGTTAATTCGAACTAAGCTAGTTCGAACTAGCGCATCTAGAACTAAAAACTAGTTCGAACTAGCGTTTTGCTAGTTCGAACTAGCGCGTCCACACTGATTGGACGCAGGGGGGCATTTAAGGGCAGCTGAAACCGGTTCTGGCAGGGCATCAGGTCAGCAGTTGCTTTGTGTGGCTGCTGTCTGAGGCTATCTGAGGCTCGTGCTTAAAGGGACCCCCCTGGACAGCCGGTTCTCAGCTTTTCCTGCTTGCTTGCCAACCTCGCCGAGGGACAGCAAAGCGTCGGTCTCTGTGCCCGTCTGTGTTGGTGCTTCCCTTCGGGGGGGACCGCCGCAGGTGGCAACATGGAGCCACGGCTCGCCCTGCACCTTCTGGTGCACTTTCTGGACTTGCTGCTTCAAGCCTGCCAGCAATGGCTCGAGGCTGCCTGGCACCACCTGGGGAACGTCAGCCCCCTGCCTCTCCGCCTGGCCGCCCTGGGGGCCGTGGAGGAGCCGCGGCGGCGCCCCGGCACCGGCGTGCCCCGCCGCATCTGGCGTCTGGACACCAGCAGCGACTGGTGGGACCGCATCGTCCTGGAGTGCTGGGACGACCGACAGTGGACCCAGAACTTTAGGATGAGGAGGGACACCTTCCTGGAGCTCTGCGAGTGGCTCGCCCCTGCCCTGCAAAGAAGGGACACTCGCATGAGGCCCGCCATCCCCCTCCAGAAGCGGGTGGCCATCGCCCTCTGGAAGCTCTCCACGCCGGACAGCTACCGATCCGTCGGGAACCAGTTCGGCGTGGGGAGATCCACTGTCGGAGCAGTGCTCATGCAGGTACGGCGCTCGTCGGCCACCGAGCCGGGGGGGAGGGGGGCTGCGAGGAGGGGATGGGCCGCCCCAGGGACAAAGGGGGGGGGGCGGGAGGAGGCGAAAGCGCCCCGCACCGGAGGGGTCGGGCTGTCCCGGCCGTACTACACGCCGCCAGGGGGGTTGCTTCCGGGAGTGGGGCCCGGGGCACTGCCAGGGCACGCACGCTCCCAGCCACCCGGGCGCCCCACTGATTGACGCTTTGCTGTGTCTCTCTCCGCAGGTGGTCAAGGCCATCAACTGGGTGCTGCTCCGCAGGGTGGTCCGCCTCGCCGACCCGGATGCCGTCATCCGGGGATTCGGCGCCCTCGGCTTCCCCAACTGCGGGGGGGCCATCGACGGGACGCACATCCCCATCCGTGCCCCGGAACACCAGGCGTCCCGGTACGTGAACCGCAAGGGGTACTTCTCCGTCATCCTGCAGGCCGTGTGTGACCACCGGGGACAGTTCACGGACATAAATGTGGGCTGGTCCGGCAAAGCACACGACGCACGGGTGTACCGGAACTCCTCCGTGTGCCAGCGGCTGCAGGACGGGACCTTCTTCCCCGACCGCCACATCAGGGTCGGGGACGTGGACATGCCCGTCTGCCTGGTGGGGGATGCCGCCTACCCACTGCAGCCGTGGCTCATGAAGCCCTACACGGGGCACCTCAATCCCTCCCGCCAGGCCTTCAATAACAGGCTGAGCAGGGCCCGCATCGTGGTGGAGGGGGCCTTCGGGCGACTGAAAGCCCGCTTTCGATGCCTCCTCACCCGTCTGGACCTGGCCGAGCACAACATCCCTCCCGTGGTGGCGGCATGTTGTGTGCTCCACAATTTGTGTGAGCGGAAGGGGGAGGCTTTCCTGCCAGCCTGGATGGCTGAGGCTGACCGCATGGCTGGACACTACGGTCAGCCCCGCACCGCCGCCGTCCGGGAAGCCCAGCGGGGGGCCATCCGGATCCGGGAAGCCCTGCGGGAGAGCTTCCAGGTGGAGGAGGAGGAGGACTGACCTCTCCCTGCATGCCCCACCGGGGCCTTCTTCCACCCTACCCCCCCCCTTCCCCTTTCCCCTCCCTACCTACTGTCAAATAAAGACACCTGTTTTTCCAACAAAAACGTCTGTTTATTTCACAGAACTGGGGTGGGGGAGGGAGGAATGAAGGTGGGAGAAGGGAGGGGGAAACCTGGGACGAGGGAGCTGGAAGGGGAGGGGAGGGAAGGGAGGAAGGGAAAGGAAAGCTCAGGGGTGGGAGTCCGGCTGCCTCTCCCGTCTCGCCACACTGCGGGTCCGGGGGCGTCGGTGGGGAATGGTTGTGGAGGGGGGGGCAGAGAGGACAGGGGGTGTGGAGGAAGCAGGAGCGGAAGCAGGAGGAGCAGGGGGAGCAGGGGGAGCAAGAGGGGGAGAAAGAGGGGGAGCAGGGGGAGCAAGAGGGGGAGCAAGAGGGGGAGCAGGGGGAGGAGGAAACGGGAAGCAGTCCAGCAGGCTCTGGAGGTGGCCTCGCAGGGCACGGCCCTGCTCCTCCAGGGCCTCCAGACTCCTCTGGCGCAGCCTGAGGTCCTCCTGGACCCAGTGGTCCTGGAGACGGAGCTGTCGGTCCAGGAACCGGAGATGCCGCCTCTGGTAGTCCTCCTGGTTCCTGGCTAACCTGCTTGCCCGGGCGCGGGCGGCTGCTGCAGGCGGTGTGGTGCGCCCTGCAGGCCCCGGTGCTGCAGCTGTGGTGCAAGAAGACCAGCGGTCAATGACCCCAGGGGCCCAGGTGTGTGAAACCCAGCTCCCCTCTGCAAGGCCAGGGCCCCTGCAGGATCCCCAGCTGCTGCTCCGTGGTGGGCAAGGCCCAGGCGCACGGTCCCGGGGCTCCCTCTCGCCCCAGCCCCCCGTACACATAAGGGGAACACGAGGGTACTCACAGGTGGACGCCTCCCCGGCCTCTGATGATGCAGGCGAGCGGGTCTGTGGGGTGCCTCGGGGGTCCCGGGTCCTGGGAAGGCTGGCGGCAGGCTCCTGGCTCTCAGAGCCCTCTTCCTCCTCCTCGGTGTCCAGGAGCGGTCCCTCTGCCCCGGGGTCAATCACGTCCCGGGGGGCAGAGACGGCATGAGGCCCCAGGATGCGGTCCAGGGCATGGAAGTGGGGGCAGGCCTCCGGGTCAGCCCCTGGCAGGCAGGCCCGGGAGTAGGACTGCCGCAAGTCCTTAATTTTGCAGCGCACCTGCTCCCGGCTGCGCTGGTGGCCCCTGGCGGCCAGACTGGCAGCCATGCGTCCATAGACGGCCGCGTTCCGGTGGCTAGTGCGGAGATCGTGGACATTGGAGGCTTCCCCCCAAACCTCGATGAGGTCCACGATCTCCGCACTTGAGCAGGCGGGCGCCCGCCTTTTGCGCCCCCGGGCAGGCTCCCGGGAGCCGCCAGGCTGGTCGTGGGGAGCAGTGGAGGGCTGGGAACCCTCGGATGGCTGGCTCATCCTGTGGCAGGTGCAGGCTGTGCAGGCACGGGTGCTTGCAGCCTTGCAACTGGCACAAAGTGAGTAGCCAGCCCGTGGCCCTTTAAGGGCTCCGGGGCCGGGAGGGGGGCAATAGAGTTTCCCTGGTGTTGGCCAGAGTGGCCACCAGGGAAACCTGGGAAGCCTTAGCCTCCCACTAGTTCGAACTAAAGGGCTACACAGCCCTTAGTTCGAACTAGCTAGTTCGAACTAGGCGTTAGTCCTCGTAAAATGAGGTTTACCTAGTTCGAACTAAGCGCTCCGTTAGGTCGAATTAAGTTCGAACTAACGGACCGCTAGTGTAGCACCTAGGAAAGTTAGTTCGAACTAACGTCCGTTAGTTCGAACTAACTTTCTAGTGTAGACATACCCTGGGTTCCTGCAGTACATGGAGATCTTCCAGCGGCGGAAGCTGCGGGTGGTGCTGGAGATCACCCACTTGGATACATGCAGCCCTGACAAGGTGGTGGGCGTCCTTGATGCCATGAACATCCTCCTCTCAGACGATGACGCCCCTTTCATCTCCATCCTGGCTGTTGACTCCAGCATCATTGTCGACTGCGTGGAAAGCTCCAAGTATATGAGAGGTATGGCCAACAACGGCTACGAGTTCTTAAACCGCATCGTCACCCTGCCCTTCTCTGTCCCTCGGATGGACTGCGACACCAAGCGGAGGCTGATCAGGAATATCATCGCGCGCAAGGAGCAGCTAGAGGCAGAGGTCGGCTTCCGGCAGGATGGCAAGATGGAAGCCAGCTCTGACTTCCTCAACATCTCTCGCTACCATTCGGCCAACCACGATGCCCAGAATCCAGTTGCAGAGGACAGCCAGATACCTCTCATGGTTGGAACCCCAGCGCTGGGAACCGGCAGCTGCGGGAAAGGTATCCGAGCCAAAGACCTCATTCAAGATGCTTTCGACTACCTCCTGGATGACGCCTTGAAGGAATTCATGACAGACAATGTGGTGCAGATGCGGCGCATCGTGAACACCGTCACCATCACCATCAGGCTGCTGGCGAGTAACATCCCCAAGGATGAAGTGTGTCCGAAGAAGGTGGTGGAATGGGTGCTCCTTGCCAACCAGTGGCCGTGCCGTCTGAGCTGGCTCTTGCAGTGCATCGAGGATGAGGAGCAGAGGAGTCGAATGGGCAGCTGCCATGGAAGCCCGCTCCGCCCCGACATGTCTCTGTGGGAGGTCTACGAGAAGTACATGGAAGAGCTGGACATGCTGAAAGGCCAGATGGAAAAGCTGCTGGAACTGGACCAGGATCCCGAGCTGTTCCACACTTTCCTGTGCGGCAGGTTTCGGGTGGAGGAGGCCCTCTTCTACCTCCCCTTCACGGTCAATTTGGACCCATCCCTGAAAAGACAGATGGAGCTGCAACGTGGCAGCCACAGACTGAAACGGACAAAGAAATTCGACAAGCTCAGCGCCTGCACTCTGCTGGGTATGACGGTGGAGGATGTCTGCCGAGAGGTGGGTCACCCTTGGGTTTCCTTCCTTCGAGCAGGGCCAGCTGTCGATAGAATGTCCATGCCTCTTCATCGCAAGAAGCATGTCATTCATGTGACAGCAGCTGCCCACAGATGATGGCTACAGGCAGAGCCATCTTTGCAAATCGTGGGGCCCTGAATAATTGAGGGCCCTTCTGCAGGATTGCCTGGGCCTTTTCCCCTCATGCAGCTTCTGTTGGAGGTCTGGTCGTTCCTACTACCTCCCTACCCCAAGCAGGGCTCAGGAACTAGAGCAGAGTTGCAGATCCTCTCTGCTTGCTAGCTTGCTGCTGCTGCTGATTTGAACCCCGTAGCAGATTTGAACCTAGGCCCTCTAGGAGTGTGTCTAAACTACATGGCTCCGTCGACGGAGCCATGTAGATGAGGCTGATTGGCAGAGGGAAATGAAGCTGCGATTTAAATAATCGTGGCTTCATTTAAATTTAAATGGCTGCCGCGCTCTGCCGACCAGCTGATGATCAGCTGTTTGTCGGCAGATCGGGGCAGTCTGGACGCTTCCCCATCGACGTGAAAGCCCTTTGTCGACCTCCCCGGTAAACCTCATCCCACGAGGCATCAGGGGGAGGTCGACAAAGGGCTTTCATGTCGACGGGAGCGTCCACATTGCCCCGATCTGCCGACAAACAGCTGATCATCAGCTGGTCGGCAGAGCGCGGCAGCCATTTAAATTTAAATGAAGCCGCGATTATTTAAATCGCGGCTTCATTTCCCTCTGCCGATCAGCCTCATCTACATGGCTCCATCGATGGAGCCATGTAGTTTAGACACACCCCTAGAGGCCTCGACAGCTGGAGCCATGAAGGCAGCTGGCTCCCAGCTTAGGATGTAGAGCTCCCTTGTTCTTATCTCTGGCTGTAAGAGGTCCAATTGCCACACGAAGGGACAGTGAACCACACACACTAGGCGTGTGGATTACACTGCCAGCTGAGAGGAGCACGTGGGGGAGGGCGAAGAGAAAAGCCCTGCAGCAGACAGGACACAGCGTCCCCAGAGACGAACCGGCAGAGGCATATCCTCAGACATACAAGAACACATGGCTGCTGCATTGGGGAACTCAAAAATTTGGTGCCCAAATTTTCCGGTGCCCTATGCAGCTACATATTTCCCATGGGCCTAGGGACAGCCCTGACTACGGGCCCCAGAGCTGAGAGAAAACTGTCCCACATAACTGGTGCATAACTGGAGGGAGAGGAGCGAGAACTAGTGGGGGTAGGATGTTGAGGGGAACAGGCGGTGTGGGATGGGGGCTTTCGGGGAAGGCACAGTGTGGGTTTGAGGCCTCAGGAGTAGGGGGGGCACATGAGGGGGAATGGGCAGAGTGAGGATGAGGGGGAAAGGGTGATGTAGGGGGCAAGGCCACAGTCCGGGTTCTGCTAGTTCCCCCACTTTCTGCTGCTCCTGACTCTTGGTTTGCAGAAAACATTTCTTCTTGGAACAACTCGGTTCCTTGCAGCTCTTTCCTCCAACCCCGAAGCCATTGGTTGGCTCTCCCCGGGTTCATCCTTTACGCTCTGAAGTGACTTGGGTCGGTTTTAAGACTGGGAGACCCGTAGCTGTCTGTTATGCACTCCAGAGAGAAGAGAGGCAAAAACATAAATACTCTTGCTGGAGGCCTGCAGCGTAATACCCCTTATCCAGAATAACACACAAGAACCCTGAGGCTATGTCTACACTGCTAGCTTTTGCCTGCAGAGAGCATGCTAATGAGTGCCAAGAAGTTGCTAACGAGTGCTTCATTAGCATACTCTCTGCCTGCAAAGGCCCGCAGTGTAGATATAGCCTTAGGTCGAGAGGCCCAACTCCACCCCCGTCAGGCTGACTGCATGCTTCCCTCCAGCCTACAAGCAGGGTCAGGAAACCTTCCCTCTTCATTTCAACACACCCCTCCAGTGATCCCTGCATTGCTAGCTTTTGCCTGCAGAGAGCATGCTATTTCCCCTGCCGTGCCAACTTGCTCAGCGGTGCCCCTAACAGAATCCAAGCACACGGCAGTGGGGTGTGCCGGGTACCCTACCTGGCCCCACAGCCGGCCGGCCCGCCTTGTTTGCTAGAATCTGAGCAAGCCCAGACAGGTTCCTCTCGGGAGCTCTAGCGGACCCTTCCTAAAAACGTGTTTGGCGACATGTTCAGTAGATGCACGGCACTAACGGGTGCTCCCACTTCTCTTCCAGATGGACACAATCGGCTTGAAGGAGGAAAACGTCCCGCTGTACAAACAGAGGCTCAGGGACCATAATCTCAACGGGCGCGCGCTGGTCTACAGTGACAACACTGAAATCAAAGAGGCCCTGCACATGAGTCTTGGCGAATGGACCCTCTTTAGCATCCATTTCCTTGGAGTGTTTCCCCCGGCGAATTTGGCCTCTTCTGTGGTGTCCCCCGTCCCGTTCCACGTCAGGCCAGAGGCTCTGAAGAACATGGTTGCCTTAAGAGAGACTGTGGCGAGAGGGAGCAAGCTCTCTCTGAACAGCTCCAGGGAAGATCTTTGGGAAAAGAGATAACTCTGAATCCTGAACACAGAGGTGAAAGTGCCCTGGTGTGCAGCTCCAGCAAGAACTGCAAAGACCTGGGCTGCAACAGGACAGTACCTGTGAGAAACTGTAAAGTTACTTTCACGGCCGCCTGTACAAAACCAGAAGCAAGATCGGGGCTTTCGCCCACAGTGTACCTCCCTGCGACTCCAGTGACATTGCACGGATGAATCATAGAATCCTAGAGTTGGAAAAGACCTCAGGAGTCATCAAGTCCAGCCCCTGCCCAAGGCAGGACCAATCCCAACTCAATCATCCCAGCCAGGGCTTTGTCAAACGGAGACTTAAACACCTCTAGGGATGGAGACTCCACCACCTCCCTAGGGAACCCAGCCCAGTGCTTCCCCACCCTCCTAGGGAAATAGTTTTTCTTAATATCCAACCTAGACCTCCCCCGCTGTAACCTGACACCACTGTTCCGTGTTCTGCCATCCCTCACTACTGAGAACAGCCTCTCTCCATCCTCTTTGGAACCTCCCTTCAGGAAGTTGAAGGCTGCTATCAAATCCCCCCTCACTCTTTGCTTCTGCAGGCTAAACAAACCCAAATACCCCAGTTTCTCCTCATAGGTCATGTGCTCCATACCCCGAATCATTTTGGTCAAGCTCCCCTGGACCCCCTCCAATGCGTCCCCATCCTTCCTGTAGTTGGGGGCCCAGAACTGGACACAATACTCCAGACGTGGCCTCACCAGAGCCGAATAAAGGGGAATAATCACTTCTCTGGATCTGCAGGCAATGCTCCTCCTAATGCCCCCTAATATGCCATTAGCCTTCTTGGCTACAAGGCCACCCTGTTGACTCATCTCCGGCTTCTCATCCACTGTAATCCCCAGGTCCTTTTCTGCTGAACTGCTGCTTAGCCAGTCGGTCCCCAGCCTGTAACAATGCTTGAAGCAATCAGATGACAAGAGAAGAATTAAGGATCCGGGGGGGGGGGGAAGAGGGGGGGGACTGTACTGGGTCTGAGGGATTTGGGGCACATTCATGTCAACGGGGCTGGTGACAGACGTTGTCGGGCCCTGGGTAATGTATGGGAGGGGGTCGGCTCAAGACCCCCTCAAAGGGGCAAGGCTCTAGACCCCCTCAAAGGGGCAAAGCTAAAGGTAGGAGGGGCAAGGCGAGGGCCAATCAGGCCTTAGCGCCACCCACCCTGCACCAGACAGAGCTCTAGGATTGATTTCATTTGCCCTGGTCTCTGGCAGTGGCGGCTGCCATAATAGTCGATACAGTGACCCAGAGGCCTGGACCCTTTTAAATCATCAGCTCCCGAGACAACTGCCCCCTTTGCCTCTCCCCCTCCCCATCCGTGGCCCCTGTCTGTGGGGCTTCAGACCCTGGTGGTCAAAGTATTTTGGTCTGGTTAGTACAGCAGGGGACAGGGAGTTGGGACATACGGGTCCTATTCCTAGCGCTGCCACTGGCTTGCTGTGTTTTTGAACAAGCTGCTCCTCCTTTTTGGGACTCAGTTGCCTCTGTAGTAAGTTGCGGGTTGGTAACATAAAATCAGCAGGCCCGAATAAAGGCCGGTAACATAAAAACAGCAACAGGCCTGAAATCTAGGAAGCAAGACTTTGGCTCAGTGGAACCGCAGGCAGGAAAGAGAAATAGTATAAGCCAGATCAAGCATAAAGGTCCAGGCACAGGTACCAAGCACATTTATAGAATCCTATAAATGGAAGAGACCTCAGGAGTCAACAAAAAATCCTCATTAAAAAAAAATTGTTTGGTGTTCCTCGGTCTTAAAAAGTTTAAGAAACACTCGTCTAGACAGTACTGGGTCCTGCCATGAGGGCAGGGGACTGGACTCGACCTCTCGAGGTCCCTTCCTGCCAGCTACATGTGGCAATGAAACGGTAACTCGAACTAAGTCCTTAGTTCGAATTAACTGTTACATCTCATTCTATAGCTGCGCGGCTAGTGGAATTTCAAAATGGCGACCGGACGGGAACATGCAAATAAAGCCTGGGCTATTTAAATCCCGGGCTTCATTTACAACTCCGGTTGCCTGCTTTGCCTACCTAGCTCAAATTAACGAGCTAATGTAGACATACCCTTATTGACTAATTGAGTAGTCGATGGAAATTCCACCAACTACTGGATTAGCTGATTAAGCGCAATTTAACATCCCTCGGTTGAGCTACCACATATGTTTTAGAAAGACATCCAATCTTTATGGCTTGTGTGTAGTTCAACGCATTAAATTCCAAGCAGGTTGCTGAAGTTTCTTTTTTTCATCATGATTGGCAATTTGACCAGCCTTATACAGTAATGGATCTTTACCATTCCTCTGATTTCTTTTGTTCCCGATATATTTAAACATTTCCTAATTATCCTTTATGTTACTGGTTATAGATTTTTTCCTCCAATTTTAGCTTCTCCTATCAACTGTTTGCTTTTTCATAACTCGCATCCTCCCTTTTTTCCCATTTGCTTTATATTTTTTTCTTGTGGTGTTTATGACAAAAACTAAAACATAGGACATAAACTTTGAGTCCTATTTATAGTACTTTAGGTTGGTTTAATGGAAAAATGGGTTGATACAGAGTAAATTGGAGTTCAAAATAACCCTTTCTCGGGCAATTTTTCTCTCGAAAGCCTCACCTTTTTCAGCCTCCTTCCACTAACTTCTGATTTTAAATGTCTGGATTGTTAGACATGTGCTCAGGAAACCTTACCTGTCACTAAACATAGATTTTGTTTGTGTTAATTATAGATATGAATGGAGCTAGTTAATCCCTGTTGTAAGATTCCAGTGGAGCCAAAGAAAGTAAACAAGTAACTAATTTGGGTCAATCTTTCTACTTGACAGTCCCTAGGAATCTACCGTTTCAACATTTCCTGGGAACAGAAACACAAGTTAGAACAGTGATAGAAATGTAGCCGTGTTAGTCTGGTGTAGCTGAAACGAAATACAGGACTATGTAGCACTTTAAAGACTAACAAGATGGTTTATTAGATGATGAGCTTTCGTGGGCCAGACCCACTTCCTCAGATCAAATAGTGGATCTGAGGAAGTGGGTCTGGCCCACGAAAGCTCATCATCTAATAAATCATCTTGTTAGTCTTTAAAGCGCTACACAGTCCTGTATTTTGTTACAAGTTAAAACACTCATTAATTTTGGCTTCATTCAGCTTTCCCTTGGAACAAATTAAAAACATAGTTGATAAGTGGCAAAGTTGGTGCATGGGAGTGAAGGACACGTTAGCTCATTATGCCTACACAGGGGGATGTCACACTGGTCTGACCAGTTCCAAGGACAGTTGGGCTGCCATAGAAAGGGATGCAGAGCTGCTCTTCAGGAGCTCCATGGATTAGAGCTATACTGCTGTTGAAGGAATTGGGGCTCTCAAATAAAAGAAGTCCCTTGCCTTAGAATCATAGAATCCCAGGGCTGGAAGAGACCTCAGGAGTCATCGAGTGCAGCCCCCTGCCCAAAAGCAGGACCAATCCCAACTCAATCATCCCAACCAGGTCTGTGTCAAACCAGGACTTAAAAACCTCTAGGGATGGAGATTCCACCATCTCCCTAGTTAGCCCATTCCAGTGCTTCCCCATTCTCTTAGGGAAAGAGTTTTTCCTAATATCCAACCTACACCTCCCCCACTGCACCTTGAGACCATCACTCCTCGTTCTGCCATCGTCACCACTGTGAACAGCCTCTCTCCATCCTCTTTGGAACCTCCCTTCAGATAGTTAAAGGCTGCTATCAAACCCCCCGTCATTCTTCTGCAGACTAAACAAGCCCAACTCCCTCAGCCTCTCCTAAGTCATGTGCTCCAGCCTCCTAATAATTTTTGTTGCCCTCCACTGGACCCTCTCCAATGCGTCCACATCCTTCCTGTAGTGGGGGGCCCAGAACTGGACACAATACTCCAGACGTGGCCTCACCACATCCCAATAAAGGGGAATAATCACTTCCCTAGATCTGCTGGCAATGTTCCTCCTAATGCACCCTAATATGCCATTAGCCTTCTTGGCTACAAGGGCACACTGTTGACTCATATCCAGCTTCTCATCCACTGTAACCCCCAGGTCCTTTTCTGCAGAACTGCTACTTAGCCAGTCGGTCCCAGCCTATAACAATTCTTGGGATTCTTCCATTCAAGTGCAGGACTCTGCACTTGTCCTTGTTGAACCTCATCAGATTTCTTTTGGCCCAATCCTCCAATATGTCTTGGACACTCTGCACCATATACCCTACCGTCCAATGTATCTACCTTTCCCCCTAGCTTAGTGACATAGGCAAACTTGCTGAGGGTGCAATCCATCCCCTCATCCAGTCATTAATAAAGATGTTGAACAAAACCGACCGTAGAACCGGTCTTTGAGGTACTCTGCTTGAAACTGACCGCCAGTCCGACATCGAGCTGTTGATCACTACCCATTGAGCCCAACAGTCTAGCCCAATTTCTATCCATCTTACAGTCCATTAATCCAATCCATACTTCCTTAACTTGCTGGCAAGAATAAGTCCAGGTATATCACATCCACTGAATTCCCCATGTCCACAGAGCCAGTTACCTCGTCATAGAAAGCAATCAGGTTCGTCAAGCATGACTTGCCCTTGGTGAATCCATGCTGACTGCTCCTGATCCCTTTCCTTATTCTAAGTGCTTCAAAATGGATTCCTTGAGGATCCCCTCCATGGTTTTTCCGGGGAGTGAGGTGAGGCTGACCGGTCTGTAGTTCTGTGGATTGTCCTAAGGAACATCTTGGTACCATTTACCTCCCACAAATAAAGTACATACCGACCTATGTTCAGGACCAGGTCAAAGTTGACAGCATAACAGATAGTAAGTTGACAGTATGAAGACTAGGAAGTAAGCCCCCTTCTGCAAGGTAAGGGACGGTAACCAGGTAACAGGGGGTAGCAACCTGATACATCAGGAATGTATAAAAGTTCACCTCAAATGGTGTTCACCAGCTGACTGTGTGGGGGCACTGGATGGTGCTCAGTGGGTGTTAGGACATTGCCACGGCTTCCATAAAGTGTAGCGGCGCAGCGCTGAGTCTGTTCGCTGGCAACTATTATTGCATGTTGTTACGCAAAAAATCTGCTTGGGCGATTTCGAATCTTATCTGGTTTGTGGTCTCTGGGGACTCTGGGCACGGAGACCACATCCAGCGATAGTGACTCGGCTCTGCAACTTTAGCGAAGAGCCAGGTGGCTTGTACCTCATGCAGTAGAGAAGGCTCCAGACTTACAAACCAGGTAACAGAACTTTTGCGTTCTCCTCCAGCAGCAGGCGCTCCGACACAGCTGGACTGGGTACAACACCTGCAAATAACCCAGTTAGTTAATGCAAGCATAAAGAGAGGCAGCCTGGCCAGATGTAACCATTCATTAACTTCCAGGCCAGAGAGGGCCATTGTGATCTTCAGTCTAGCCTGGCATCCTATGACGTGCACACAGGCCCTTCTCTTCCACTTGTTTAAACAGAGGCACCCTGGGGCACCTTAAAGACTAACACGTGTATTTGGGCATCCGCTTCCAGGGGTAAAAAACACTTGGACCTGCTTTTCCTCCGCAACAGCTGATGCCCAAATAAATCTTCAAGGTGCCACAGGACTCCTTGTTAGTAATGACTGTTGGGGTTGCCCCTCTAAGGCTATGTCTACACTGCAGGCTTTTTGCACAAGAACAGCTGTTCTTGCGCAAAAACTTGCAGAGTGTCTACACTGCGTGCGTGTTTTTGCACAAGTATTACAGTACAGCAAACAGGGCTTCTTCTGGAAGAGTTATTCCTCTCCCCACGAGGAATAAGCCCTCTTGCACAAGAGCTCTTCCAGAAGGCGGCAGTGTAGACAGGCAACATGAATTTCTTGCGCAAAAAACCCCTACGGCTAAAATGGCCATCAGAGCTTTCTTGTGCAAGAGCGTGTCGACACTGCCATGGATGCTCTTGTGCAAAAGCACATCTCTTCTGCAAAAGCACATGGCAGTGTGGACGCGCTCGTATGGAAGACCTTTTGCACAAGAACTCTTCTGCAAAACAGTTCTTGTGCAAGAAGCCTGCAGTGTAGACAGAGCCCACGAGTTTCAGAGGGGTAGCTGAGTGAGTCTGTAACAGGAAAAACTTAAAACACAACATATAGTCACCTTAAAGATTAACAAACCGTGTCAATGGGATCATGAGCTTTCCTGGGCATAGCCCACTTCTTCAGACGACTGGAGTGTTGTATGTCCAGAACCAAAATGAACAGGGGAGGAAAAAATGGGAGGGGCGAAAAAAGGAGGCAGGGGGTATGTAAATATCACAGGGAAAACCCAGCTGGTATGTAACAGGCACCACTGATAAGAGTTGTTGGGAATTTCCCAGGAACCGATCGGGGTTTCTTAGGAACAAGTTTAAAAAGGGGTGAGAATCGGGGTGAACTGGGTGGATGCCTGGGTGAGGGTTGGGTCGAACAACGCAGGGAGGGAAAAGCAGGAGCGTGGGGCGTGAGGGCAGGTGAGCGCTGCGGTGAAAGCCACGTGCGCAGGCCGGGCCGGGCCCCTCTCTCCTCCAGCTGACTTGCAACTTCCACTGCCGGCCCACGTGGCCCTCGAAGGGCGGAGCTTCCCCTTTCCTGCGCCCGCCCCTGGGGCCCTCCAGCCAATGGGAAGCGAGGGCTAATGTTGCTGGTGTTTCAACATTCGGAGCCGGCTGGCACAGCTGCTGCCGCGGGCCCGGGAGCTGCGAGCAGGCAGGAGGCGGAGGTGAGGGGCGGGGGGCGGTGACTCCTGGCCCCCCAGCGCAGGGGGGTCCAGGTCCGGGTCCGTCCGGGGTTACCAGGCCGCGCACTCCCCTCGCTCTTGGAGGCAACGCTGGTGCCAGTGTCTGCTTCAATGCGACCCTACAATAACAAGCCCCAATCGGCTGAGTCGCTGCTTGTTTCACCTCGTGTCCCCCTGCGCTGCAGAAATCCCGCCTCTGCTGGGCCAGCCCCGAGACACGGGGTTGCCCCTCGATTGTAAGCAAGCTGCCCCCTTCTCCCCCATGCTCCCCATTCCCTGAATATCAGTCCTGCCCCCGCAGCCTGCACAAATCTTCATCCTTTAGGACCAAATAGGAAGGGGAGGGGGCGAGGGATTATTTTCTTTATTCCCACCCCCCCCTAATGGAAGGAGCTGTTCTCTGTGTCTGTGTTTACAAACCAAGGAACGTGTTTCTCCCTGGTTTGGGTTGGGGGTTTTTTTTTGCCTGTTTCTTGACAAGATTGATTGAAATGTTGGTCTGACTAGAGTAGTCCCCAAGTTTAGCGCCCTGCCCTGAAGCAGGACGAAGTCAACCAAGACCTACGGGTTTGTTTTACCCTGTCTAATTCTTTCTTCCCACCCATGCTTCCCCAGAAGGGATCAGACAGGCTGTACACAGCGGGTGTTTAAGTCTCAGCTTGACAAAGCCCTGGCCGTGTTGATTTAGTTGGGATTGGTCCTGCCTAGAGCAGGGGGCTGGATTTGATGACCTTCTGAGGTCTCTTCCAGCTCTATGATTCTATGATTCCCTCCCCTTTCCTTCACCATCATTAATATCCTTTTGCAGTGAGTTCCAGAGGTTGATTATACACTTCAAAATACGTCCGTTTTAACTAGAGCTGGAAGGAAGTTTTCTGAGGGGATGTTTTTCCATTGGAAAATGCTGATTTTAGTGACCTTTTGTTTGGAAGGGGAAAACTCCACCATTTCAGAACATTAAAATGTAGTTTTCCATTCCTGAAATGACTCTTTGTTTGGTCTCTTTAAAGTTTATCTTCCGTAATCCACCGTACTACATTTAAAAAAAGTCAAAATCTAAACAAAACGTGAATTTATTTGCAGAACTGTGTGTGATCAGGAAAAAAAAGTCAAAATCCTGGAATTTCTAGTCCCAATTCAACCCTACTTTTAGCCACCTTGGTGCCAGGGATGTAAAATCTCATTTAATTAGCTAACCAGTTCAACAATATGTTGAACCAGTTAACCGATTAAATGGGACACGTAGGACGTGTTAAAGATGGGCTTGGAGCAGCCCACACACCTACCCCCTTGGCACACTGCTGTGACTGCTGAGCAACCCTACCCGTGGCGTGCCAGAGTGCCCTCTGCCTATGGCTGGTGGAGGGCTGCTCCAGCCCCCTCTGGTTAACCATAACCGGCTTACTGGTTAACCATTCACTTCCGAACTTGGTGTCCCCACTGCTAACATTAGGACAGTGGTCCCCAACACGGTGCCCGCATTTGTATGCGCCTACCAAGTGCTCAGGGCTGGCCTGGCCCCGGGCACGTGGCGCATGTGCGGTGCCGGAGCTGGCCCCGGGCGCATGGTGCACGGTGAGCGCCGGCCCCGGGGGCGCCGCAGATTGGCTGCCCGCGCTATGGCCACGTGGCGCATGGGGGGAGCGCAGGCCCTGGGCGCGCGGCACTTGCAGGGTGCGCCAGCCCTCGGTGCGCAGCACTTGGAGAGCACCGGCCCCGGGCGCGCGGTGCTTGGGGGGGGAGAGTGTCAGCGCCAGCGCAGGCCCCGGGCGCGCGGTGCTTGGGGGGAGAGCGCCGGTCCCGGGCGCGCGGCGCTTGGGGGGCCCGGCCCTGGGCGTGCGGTGCTTGTGGGGGGGGGCGGCCCTGGGAATGTGGCTATGGGGGGGCCCCGCCCGGCAATGTGGCTATGGGGGGGTCCCCGCCCCCAGGTGCACAATGGGGGTCCCCGCGCCAGGGCGCCCTGCGGGCAAACGGCCACGCCCCTTGGCGCCGGGAAACCTCAAATGGTTGGGGACCACTGAATTAGGAGAAGCCATTGGCTGCCTCCTCTGCCCCGCCCTGCCCCATTCCTTCTTTTACATTCCCCTGCTCCCATGGGGGTCACGCTGCCCCCCTTTGAGAGCTGATGCTGAAAAGTGCTGGGAAAGCTCGGGGCGATTATCTGCCTGACCCCGGTGAATAGGAGCTGGCAAAGGCCCTGAAGTGTGACAGACCCTGGAGCTGTGACCGGCCCTTTCACCCAGCAGGATGTGCCGAATGCCCCAGAGGACCAAGGGATGGTGGGCGTGGCACTTCAAGCACACCTTGATTTTCTTCTGTCAGGGCTGGGGCATCGGACCGTCCAGGCTGGGTTCCTGTGATTTCCCGCGCGTGCTGGGCGGATGGTTTCCTGTCCAGTGCAGATCGCTGCTGGTGCGGGACCTCTGCATATAAACGCTGGGTAAGTCCTGGTGGGTTTTTAATGGGCAGTGTCATGTGGTTTGGTAACTCAGGGTGCCCCTGTATAAAACTATGGGACACCAACATCTTGAATACTGTGTACAGATGTGGTCTCCTCACCTCAAAACAGATATTTTGGCCTTGGAAAGGGTTCAGAAAAGGGCAACTAACATGATTAGGGGTTTGGAACGAGTCCCATATGAAGAGAGGTTAAAGCGATGGGACTTTTCAGTTTAGAAAAGAGGAGATTGAGGGGGGATATGATAGAGGTCTATAAAAACATGAGTGGTGTGGAGAGGGTGAATCAAGAAAAGTGATTTATTAGTTCCCATAATAGAAGAACTAGAGGACACCAAATGAAGTTAATGGGTAGCAGGTTTAAAACTAATAAAAGAAAGTTCTTCTTCACACAGCGTGTAGTCAACCTGTGGAACTCCTTGCCAGAGGAGACTGTGAAGGCTAGAACTATAACAGGATTTAAAGAGAAGCTAGATAATTTCACGGAGGTTAGGTCCATAAAAGGCCATTAGCCAGGAGATAGAAATAGTGCCCCTGGCCTCTGTTTGTGGAAGGCTGGAGAAGGATGGCAGGAGACAAATCGCTTGATCATTGTCTTTGGTCAACCCTCTTTGGGGCACCTGGTGCTGGCCACTGTCAGCAGACAGGCTACCCAGTACTGCCGTTCTTATGTTAGGGTTCTTGGGTGGGGCACAGGGCAGAGCCCCTCGGTTCAGAGCTGCTAAGAGCAGAGTTATTTGCACTTACATCCCAGCCAGACTCCCTCGTATCCCCTAACGCAGGGCTGGGGGGATCCTTTTTTGGGTCGGGGGCCACAGAGAAATCCGTCGGGCCTTGTAGGAGTTGGGCGGCAGGAGTGGAGCTTAGTGCCTACGGGGCCAAGGGAAACAGAGAGGGCACCATGTCCACAGGGCCGGGGTGCCATTTTCCCTAGGGCCTCCGGGGGGGTGGGGGGGGGAGTGTGTCTATGGTCTAGGAGCCAGGGCCCACCAAAGATGAATCCGACCCAGGCTCTGGTTCATCTCTGCAGCGCTGCCGGCCGGTTCCCCCACCTCTTGGTCCTCAACCCAACTAGACCCGCTTCCTGACGGCTGGTTGCCCCCCGGCCAGCCCCGCTCCCTCCAGCCCCCTCCCAGCCAGCCCTGCTTCCCGGCGGCCGGTTCCCCCCCACCCCCTCTCTTCCAGCCAGTCCCGCCCCCCCCCCCCCGGCCCCTGCTGTTCGGTATTTTTTTTAAACCATCTGGTAACCCAAGCAGGTGGGGGTGAAAAGGGCACAGAACTGCCCGCACAGGCGCGTCTGGGAATGAGATGCTGCTCTAACATCTCCGCCTCTGTTCACTTCCAGCCCCTGCCTCGTGGCGCTGGCCCCCCGTGGCCTGGGCAGGCCCCCCAGGCGCACCATGGCCCGGCATAGCAAGCTGCAGAAGCACGTCCTGAGCCTATACAGGCAGTTCCTGCACGCCGGCCGGGAGAAGCCGGGATTCCTGCCTCGCATCCAGGCCGAGTTCCGGAAGAACGCCAGCATCCCCCGGGCCGACGTGATGCACATCGAGTATCTGCTCCGCCGTGGCCAGAGGCAGCTGGCGCAGCTCCGAGACGCGAACACCAAACAGATGGGCACCTTTGTCCAAGCCAAAACGGAGGAGCAGTGACCCCTGCTGGTTGGCGCAAGCGTCTGTCTTGTACTGGGACGGTTGGGGGTGAATTCACAGATCAGCCTTCCAGGTTCTCACATCCCTGTGCACCCCTCGTGTCCAAACACAGGTGCCTGGCTTGGCATTTGCTGAGCTAAGGTGTCTTTATTGGCAGCCAAGCTTTTAAACAGTTCAGGTGTGGATGGGTGATCTGGAGGAGATGCTCTTGTTTCCAGGACCTGGTACACAATTCATTCTACCCCTGCTGGCTCCTCTCTTCGGGTATGTCTACACTACAGCGCTAGTTCGAACTAAGCTAATTCGAACTAACGCGTCTAGAACTAAAAACTAGTTTTGCTAATTCGAACTAGCAAGTCCACATTGAGTGGACTCTGAACAGGGCTTAAGGATGGCCGGAAGCAGTGCCAGCAGGGCATCAGAGGAGGACTTAGAGCGTGGAGATGCAGTCTCAGGCTAGCCGAGGGCTGCGCTTAAAGGGTCCCGACCCCCACCCCGGACAGACAGTTCTAAGGGGTGCCCCGCTTGAAAACCAGTCCTGGCTTGGAGTGCCCGGAGTACCCACACTGGGCACATCACACCACTCAGCCATCAGCCCGGCTGCACTTGCCGCAGGCTGCCATCTGGGGAGAGGGGGTAATCGGGGGGCTGCAGGAGAGCTTCCACCCGCAGAAGCCTGCAGAGCCAGCCCAGTCCTCCCCATCGGGGGCTCGTACCCCATTCCTCCCTCACCTCCTTCCACTTACCCTTCCCTAGCCCCCCTTCTTATTGATGTACAAAATAAAGATAACGTTTCTTCCAACATTGACTCTGTCTTTATTGAACAAAACTGGGGGAGACTGGGAAAAGGAGGTGGGAGAGGGGAAGATTAAGGCTGGGAGAGGGGAGAGCAACTAACATGATAAGGGGTTGGGAACAGGTCCCAGATGAAGAGAGGCTACAGAGACTGGGACTGTTCAGCTTAGAAAAGAGGAGACGGAGGGGGGACAGGATAGAGGTCTCTAAAAGCAGGGGTTGGGTGGAGAGGGTGCATTCAGAAAAGTTCTTCATGAGTTCCCATAAAGAAGGACTAGAGGACACCAAAGGAAAGGACTGGGTAGCAGGCTTGAAACTAGTAAGAGAAAGTTGTTGTTCTTGACAAAGCAAATAGTTAACCGGTGGAACTCCTTGCTGCAGGAGGCTGTGAAGGCTACAACTAGAACAGAGTTGAAAGGGAAGTGAGATCAAGTCATGGAGGTTGGGTCCATGGAGTAGTCTTAGCCAGGGGGTAGGAGTGGTGTCCCTGCCCAAAGTTTGTGCAAGGCTGGAGAGGGATGGCACGAGACAAATGGCTTGGTCACTGTCTTTGGTCCATCCCCTCCACGGTCCCTAGGGTTGGCCGCTGTCGGCAGACAGGCTACTGGGCTAGATGGACCTTTGGTCTGACCCAGGACGGCCATTGTAAGCTCAGGGCTCAGGGTCGGGGGTCTCAGTGGACCCCCTTGATTTTCATGCAAACCTGCTCCTGGGTGGCCAGGCTGGCAGCTCTCCTGCCCTAGATGGCCACTTTCCTGTGCCTAGTGCGGAGATCTTGGACGAGGTCCACGATGTCCGCACTAGCCCAGGAATGTACCCGCCTCTTGCGGTCCCGGGCAAGCTTCCGGGAGCCGCCAGCCTGGTCCCGGGAAGAGGGGGTGGGCTGGGGGACATCGGGTGGGTGGCTCTGTGCCGTGCCAGGTGCAGGGTCTGCTGGCTGGGTGCTAGCAGGCTTGCACCTGGCACGGGCACCGTAGCCAGCCCGTGCCCCTTTAAGGGGTCCGGGGCCGGGAGGGGGGCATAGAGTTTCCCTGGTGTTGGCCAGAGTGGCCACCAGGGAAACCTGGGGAGGGCTAGCCTCCCACTCGTTCGAATTAAGGGGCTACACAGCCCTTAATTCGAACTAGTAAGTTCGAACTAGGCTTAAGCCTCGTAAAAAGAGGTTTTCCTAGTTCGAACTAAGCGCTCCGCTAGTTCGATTCAAATTCGAACTAGCGGAGCGCTAGTGTAGCGGCTATGAATGTTAGTTCGAACTAACGTCCGTTAGTTCGAACTAACATTGTAGTGTAGACATACCCTTCCATCCTTAGCCAAAGAGGAACAAGCCAGTTAGCCCAGGGAAATAAAAGAAAGGGAGAGCGGTGACGGAAAACCCTGTGTCTGTCATTTTTTCAAATGATCTATCTTGCCTAAAAGCCTGTCAGGGATTGGGCTCTGTTGCAGGAGGTGCTGGCGAAACACTCCGTGGATTTGGGTGCTACAATTCCTGAGTGTCGTCCGCCTTCCTGCCCCCACCCCCCACCGAAGCGCTTTGGAAGGCTCACAAAGGACAGAGACCTGCCTTTTGAAAATCCGACTCCCCACCGGTGTCTCAAGACAGGCGGCTCTCTCTCGCCAAAAACGGAGGCAGCAGCGTGGGATGACAGGCAGCCAGGTCGCAAGGGGAGGTGCTTTTTAGACCAGTTCCCTCCTGGCACTCCGTACTGCTGCCTCTGTATCAGAGGCAGCAGCACAAGCTGGCAGCAGCCCTTGCCTGGGGGCTGGGTCTGAGCTTCTGGACCTGGTGCAAACTGGAACTGAGCGAGGCTGCCTGCCTGCCTGGCTCCTAACACACTGTAAATGCAGAGCCGCAGAGGGGGTAGGTCCCGCACCCAGCGCGAGCCAGGACTGAGACAGCTGGCCCCTGGGGACTATCGAAAAGTCAAGTAACCGATAAGAAATCATGAGGTTAATTGACTACTCAGTGAATATCTAACGTCCCTAATCCCTTTTCATAGTTCCCCTCTGGACTCTCTCTCCTAAAGCATGGCCCTGAGATCTGGACACAGTGCTCCAGCTGAGGCCTCCTCCGTGCCAAATAGCTAGGAGAGTGACCTCCCATGTCTGCCGTACGTCTCCTACCACGCCCCAGGGCTATGCCCTCTTACTGAAGGGCTTTGTGTCTGAGATCGCTTCTCTCCTAGGCTACGTGTACACAACGAGTTTTTTTGGCAACAAATATGCTAACGAGGGACTCTATGACACGCAATGTCATTTGCATATTTTCTGCCGATCCGTTTTTGTGCTCGGGGTTTGTGCGCAAAACCAAGCCGTGTGGATGTTTACTTTTTGTGCAAAAAACCCCCTTTTCCCACAAGATCCCTATGCCTGCAAAAAGGCCGACCGATCTTGTGCAAAAAGGGGCTTTTGCCTAAAAAGAAAACATCCACATGGCTTGTTTTTGCGTGTTCTTGCGAAAAAACTTGTGGCGCGTCTACACTCTACGTGTGTTCTTGCAGAAGTAAATTTGCAGTAAAGCATCAGAGAACAGGGCTCCTTGCACAGGAGTTATTCCTCTCCCGACGATGACTAAGCCCCCTTTGTGCAAGAGCTGTTGTGCAAGAAGGCAGCGTGGACGGGCACCAGGGGCTTCTTGAGCAAGACACTTTTATGGCTAAAATGACCATCAGAGCTTTCTTGCACAAGAGAGCGTTCACACTGCCATGGACGCTCTTGTGCAAAAGCCCATGGCAGGGTGGAGGCACTCTTGCACGAGACCTTTTGCGCAAGAACTCCGGCGTGAAACAGCTCTCGTGCAAGAAGCCTGCAGTGTAGGGCAGGGAGCAGCCTATGAGGGAGGGGGAGGGACCCCTAGTAATGGCTCAAACTTCCCAGGGGGGTGGCCAGAGGCAGGACATTTGCCTGGCAGGGTGAGGGGGGGGGCGGTGACCTCACAGGGGCTTTGGACAGCCCTCAGCATATAAGGCAAAGGGCAGGTGGGGAGGTGGTGACCTCACAGAGGGACCCACATCTCAGGCTGATAAAAGCGGGGGGCGGGCCCAGGGGACTTTGGAGACCCCCGGTTGCTTTAGCTCTGGTGCGTCTCCTCCTCACGGTTCCTTCGCGTTCTGTGAGTTCCACATCCCGACACCTTTGTGACGAAGGTAAGAGCCCCCAGGGGTTGGATCCCGCCCGGGGCCGGCTGGGTTCCAGGCAGGCCCAGCCCTCGGTCAAGGGCCAGAAGGTGATTCCTCACCTGGGCTGCGTCCTTAGCGCCACTGGGGCTTTCTCCTGGTTGGTTTCCCTTTTCCTCCATCCCCCCACATTTCTGCTCTGTTCTTGCCTCCTCTGTGACCTTCCCTTGCTGCCTCCCCCAGCTTGGGACCCAACAGACTAGCTGAAGGACGGGGGGTGGTTTGCAGGAGCCGTGGGGTGGGGGATGCAGCCCCCATTGTGGGGACTGGGGAGGTGGGGCTGGAACAAGTCTATGCCGGTGTCTTTGGGGAGAACGCTCCACCCCCCACACCTTAGATTCTCCCCTGATTGGCCAAGAAGGGGCTGTTGATGGGCAGGAGACTCGTGGAATGAGGAGTAACGGTAGTTTGAACTAGGAAGCCTAGTTCGAACTACCTAGTTCGTGCCCCGTGTAGCCGCGCTGCACGGGGTTCGAACGAGCGGGGTTTTAAAAATGGCGGCTCCCCGCTTATGCAAATGAAGCCCGGGAAATTCAAATCCCGGGCTTCATTTGCAAGTGCGGTATGCCTACATTACCCTCCTAGTTCGAACTAGCGGGGTAGTGTAGACATACCCTCAGGTCCTTGCAGTGCCTGTGCAAGACCGAACCGATAAGCAAGGGGCCATTTGGGGGCTGGGGGCAGTCGCTCTGGGGAGCTGGAACCCCTGGATTTCGTTCATCAGGCTGCGCCCCAAGCTCCCCTTTGCTCCCCTCATTTGCAGCATGGCCAAACGTTTTCGGCTGTGGTTCAAGAAAGCCCTGAAGATGGCCCCAGGGCCGGTGGGGAGCAGCTTCTACGTCCCCGCGGGCGGGGAAGCTGGATCCCACCAGCTCGGGGCGACTCGCCCACCGGCCAGGCCCCCCCGGACCTGGCTCCAGAGGCGGCTGGGCAGGGGGGACCCAGCCCAGCGGGGGAGCCGGGTAGGGTGGCTCCGGGGCCTCCTCTGTGGAGAGAAACACCTGCCCCGGGAGCCCAGCCCCCATTACCACCAGGGGGCATCGCCCTGCCCGGCCCCCGGGGACCTGCCAGTCTCCGGGAGCCCCCAGCCCGTCGCTCCCCGCACCAGCCCCTGCAGCTGTGGGTCCAGGTCCGTCAGCAGCAGCGCCTGGGCCTCCAGCTGCAGCCGGGCCACCTCGCGCAGCCGCTCAGACCCAGGTGAGGGGCCGTGAACACGCTGGGCCCAGGGGCTCACCCAGTACCCGGGGCGGGGGCGGGGAGGGGCAGCCCCAGTGTCTGCCCCGCAGCCAGGGCAATGGATGGGGGCGGGGGCTGCTTGGCTCTCTTGTTCCTGGTGGGGCTCTGCTGAGGGCGTTGACAGATGTGAGGGTGGCAGGGGGATGGGTCCCTGCGAGGGGCGTGTGGGGCCCAACCTGCCCTGGGTCCCTGACATGGGGGCGCGTGACCCCTGCTGGCCACTGGAGTCACCCTGGTCCCTTCCCTCCCGCACAGAGCCCCCCTGTGCCTCGGCGGAGCTCTGCCAGGAGCGGGTGGACTCCCGGGTGGAGGAAGGGGCCATCTACGACATCGAAGAGCAGCTCCACACCCGGGACACGGTAGGAACCTTCTCCACACGGGGGGGACCCGAGATTGTCCGGCCCCTTCCCAGCACGTCCCCCCCTCCGGGAGGGGCTTGTCCCTGGGGATCCCCCTGGGGCCCCTTCTCCTGCATGGCCTGGGCCCCCCAAGCTGGGGGCTCTTGTCATGCACCAGCTGGGCCCCCACAAGCCTGAGGCAGCAGTTGGGGGGGAGTGTGGGTGCTTGGACAACCGGCAGCTCCCACTTCCACTCCTGGGAGGCCTAAGCCCTGCAGCTGTCCGTGGGGGGCAGGCAGGCCCCAGGCTCACAGACTCTCTCTGGGGTGCAGAGCCCAGCCGCCCTGCAGCGGTTCCTCTTGGCCATCCCCCTCGCCTGCCTCGCCGCCCTCCAAAGGGGCGAGGACACCCTGGCGCCGCGCTGCTGCAAGGACACCATGATGGCCAGGATCGTTGTAAGCGAGTCGCGGCGGCCGGGAGGAGGGGAGGGGATACGTGGGGTGGACAGGGTGGGGGTGCTGGAAACGGGATGGGTGGAGCCAGGAGGGCTGGAGGTGGACATGGGGAGGGGTGGGTGGGGATGCTGGAGGAGGGAGGGACACAGAAATGGGGCAGGTGTGGGGTGCCGGACAGGAAGGGGGATTCGGGACAGGGAGGGGTCTCCCTGGGCCATGGGGGGCTGGAAGGGAGCCGAGCGGGCTGCTGGGGATGCGCCTGGGGAGCAGGGATGAGGAGGTTCAGAGGCTGGTCACCAGGGCAGTGAGGGGCAGGAGACGGCCTGGGGACAAGGATTGAGCTGGTCCCGGTTTGGGAGGGGGGTGCTGGGAGGGGCCCTGTGCCGGGCAGGGGGGCTACAGGGCAGCGGGAGGCAGTGGGGTTGGATGCTGCTGGGTGGGGGCGCTGGCCGTGTGAGCGTCTCTTGGGGGCCCCAGCCTCACACGCCCCTTTGTCTCCTTGGGTCTCACAGGAGATCATGGAGGACTCGCCCCCCCCGCTGGTCTTGGCCGACTGCCTCAACGCCGCCTGCAGCCTCAGGTACCGACCCCCCCCCCCCCCCCGCCGACTCCCCCCCAGAGCAGATCCCCTGGCCAGGGAGTGGGAAAGTCTCTGTCTCCTGCTGCTGAATTAACAGCCTCTGCCCCTCTCTCCTGCCAGCACCTTGCAGCCTCCCCTGCGGGCCCAGCTCCTGAGCCCCCTGCTGACGGCGGCCGTGGGACAGACAGTGTCTGGGGACTGGCAGCAGGAGCCCATCCACACACAGGTACGTCCCTCCGGGCCCTGCTCCCGGGCTGGGCTGGAGCTCCAGAGAGGGGGGGGGGGCAGAGGGAGGGAAGAAGCTGCAGGTTTGGATCCTTCCCTCCAGGGTTCCCGTTGCTCTCCCGGGGGGCCCGTCCCTTCCATGCCCAGCCTGGGCTCCTCCCTGCTCTGCGAGGCGGCTCAGACCCTTCTCAAGGCTGAACCCCGGAGCCAGCGGGTGGCCTGGATCCCCCAACCCCCCTCTGACCCAGGGCTCCCCCTTGTCTTGCAGCAGTTCATCCGGGCCCTTCCCTACGACCTCCAGGCCCTACTGGCGAGCCTCCTCGCCGAGTCCCCAGACACCGCCCGGCTGCAGCTCATAATGGAGGTGAGCCCCGTGGGGGGGACGGGGCCATTGTCCCTGCTTCCTCGGGGGGGGGCCGAGAGAGGAGCAGTGTCAGTGGCTGGGGGGGGGCACAGTCCGAGAGGAGCCCCAGGCTCTGCCCAGAACCGGCACCTCCCTACGGGTCCTGACCTGCCTCTTTCCCCCCCAGCACCTGAGCCCGTGGCTGGAGTCCCGCCTGCCCCAGGAGCGAGCCAGGGCCCTTCGCAGCACCACGGCCCTGCTGGGAGTCGCCACCACCCTCCCGGGGTTTGACGTAAGTGACCTCGGAGCCGGGGGGTCTGGGGCTGCAGGGCGCGGGGCTGGGAGCGTCCCCGGGAGGCAGAGGCAGGGCCGGGAATGGGCCGGGAATGGGCCGCGTTCTCCTTTCCCCGGGGAGGGGCGACCCTGGGCCCTTCAGGGGGGCTCTTGAGGGACTGGGCCTGGGGACTGGGGAGTGGCCGTCAGTGGATCCCCTTGTTCCACCCCCGGAGTGACCCTTCAGTCGGGGCCATTGCTCTGGGTTGTCTCCTCGCAAGGCCGGCCCCGCCCCCGCCCCGGGAGGTGTCTCTGTCCGTCCCCCGAGCTCAGACCCGCCTCGGCGGCCGTTTGCATGGGACGTGCAGCCCCAGGATGCTGAGGGACCCCCCCTCTTCTCTCCCCTCAGAACTCCGCCGACTGGCCGAGGATGGGTCACCACGTGGCCCAGCTGGGCCTTTTTATTTCGGACCCATCCGAAGACGTCAGCCGGCTGGCCCGGGAGGGGGTGCACAGCCTGTATCAACTCCTCCTGCACCACAGGGGTAAGGAACCCAGCCGGGACCTGGGCCCCAGGGACACCCTGAGGGTGCCGGCGGCGGGGGGAGGGGACCCAGCCCTTTTCCCCAGACTGGCCCAAGGGGGGATGCGTCCCTCTGTGTTCCCCTTCTGCCCCCTGTGCCCCTCCATTTGCCCAGGGATGCCTGCAGGGACCCGTGGGAGGGGAAGGGCTCAGACCTGCCAGCAGAATGACCCTGTTGTGTCTCTTGCAGGCCTCAACATCCACCAGGCAGAGGACCTGTGGTGCAGACACTACTACAAAGAAAGATGGGTCCTGGCTCACAGCAACAGCGTGAGGGTGGGAGAGGTAAGGACGCGCTGCCAGGGCAGGGCAGGGCTCGGGGGTGGGGCTGGCTGGGGCCCTCGTGGGGGTAGGAGGGTCTTGGGGGCAGGAGGAAGCTGTGACCTGGGGCAGGGGTTGGGGTGCCGGGTGAGGAGAGCGTCTGGGTGCAGGGTCTGGAAGGGAGTTTGGGGGAGGAGGAAGCTGTTTTAGCCCCAGGAGTTGGGGCCGGGCTCTGGGCCGTCAGCTGAAACCTCCTGTGCTCTTGATTCCAGGTCTTTGGGCAGCTCTTCACAGCAGAGCAGGAGAACTGCTTTTTGGACAAGGCTCTGCTCGCTGCCCGCTCCCCCCTGCGGCGCCCCAGCCAGGCCGGGCTGGTCCTGGCCCACGCCCTGCATGGGCAGGCCCATCAGCTCCTGGAATACATGGTGAGCAGCCGGAGCAGATCAGGAGAGTGGGGCAGGGCCAGGGTCTCCTTCCCATCCCCTCAGGGAGTCCCCCGCCCCTTTCCTCAGGCTGCCCCCACCCCACGTCCCTGCTGGCAGAATCCCTCCTGCCCCTGCGAGCGTCCCTGGGGGTGGGGGAGGCTCTGATCACAGAAACTGTCCTAGGAGGCGGGAGGGGGCCGAGGTGTCAGGAGCTCTGGGGGGGGGGGGTCAGGAGCTCACCCTGCGGGCCTGACGGGGGGTGACCAGAGAGCAGGGGGGAGGAGGGTGGAAATGCTGGGGGGCCAGTTCCCCTGAGTCCCCAGGGATGAATGTGACGGATTCTGCTTCCCTTGCAGCAGGAAGACACCCAGTGAGAGCAGCAAGAGCTGAGGAGCCAGCAGCTGCGTCCCCCTCCCCCCAACCCTCCCAATTGTATTGAATTGTATTTACATTCTCATTAAACAATGTTTCAAAAAACATTTGGATCAGGCTTGGTCAATAATTTGTAATGGGGGGGCCATTTTGGCAACTGATCAAGGGCCACATTTCTACCGAGGGCTTTGGGGTCTGGGACGGGGTGGTTGGGTGCAGAAGGGAGCTTAGGGGAGGAGCCTGGGTGCAGGGGGGGGGTATGATCTGGGGCGGTGGATAGGGGTGCAGGGTCCAGGAGGGGGTATGGGCGCAGGAGAGGACTCTGGCCTGGGGGAGGGGCTCTAGAGGGGTGCAGGGTCAGGGAGGGAGCTGTGACCTGGGTGAAGGGGGAGCAGAAGGTTTGGGGGAGGGGGTGCGGGTGCCAGAGAGGAGTCTGGCCTGGGGGAGGGGTGTCGGGGGGGTGCAGGGTCAGGGAGGGAGCTGTGACCTGGGTGAAGGGGGAGCAGAGGGTTTGGGGGAGGGGGTGCGGGTGCCAGAGAGGAGTCTGGCCTGGGGGAGGGGTGTCGGGGGGTGCAGGGTCAGGGAGGGAGCTGTGATCTGAGGGAATGGGGGACGCAGGTTCAGGTGGTCGCCTGGGACAGGCAGTCGGGGAGGGGACGTGGGCGCCAGGGGCAGGCTCTGGCTGCGGAGGTGCCTACCTAGGCAGCTGCGTATGGGGGAGCCCGACTGTCACCTGAGGGGATGGGGGAGCTCAATTTTCAACTGTGGGGAATGGAGGAAATACTGTGGAGTGGAGGGAGCGAGATGGGGGGGGCTGAATTGTTCCCGGAGGGGAGATCTCCCTGGCTTGGGGGGGGGGCGTTTCCAGCAAAGCCCTCACATAAGAGGGGGACAGACGGGGGGAGGGAGAGGACGGGGATGGGCAGGGCAGGTGGAAATGGGGAGGGGCAGGAGAAGGGAAGGGGGAGGAGATGGAGGAGAGCCGGGGATAGGAGTGGGGGCGGGGATGAGGAGCAGGACAGAGGCAGGGCAGTGGTGGTGATGGCTGAGCGATGAGAACAGCTCGCAGGGAGCTTAAAGCCAGCAGATGCTTTTCGGCAGAGTTGCCATTTGCCCTGGCGGCTTTGCCAGAATAGCTGTGCCAGCGGGGGGGGAGGAGGGGCGGGGGGGAGGGGCTTTTGCCACTCACCCAAGCCAAGCCAGCTGTGGCGGCAAAGCCTTGTGATGTAACCTAAGCCCTTGGCAAGGTCGGGATCAACCTGCTCTGACAATTTCTCAGACCGGCGGGTTGAGAAACAAGGATCGTGCAGGGAGATGGGGATGACTAGGAAGCGAATCCAGGTGTGGGGGGAATATCCTGGGTTGGAGGGTCAGTCGATACCCCCGCCTGCCACTGTCTGCCGGGGCTCTGCCCGCAAGATGGAACCAACAGCTGAGTTTGCTTTTCTGCCCCGTCGTGGGCACAAAAGGCCCAGAGCAGCCTCCTGCTATCTTGGAGGAAAGGGGCCAAAGTTCAGGAAGCAGGTGCCAGGCTGGGCTGGAATCCGCGAGCTCCGCTTTTGCTTTGCCCTTCCTGGAAGCTGGGCTGCAGGTGAGTGGCGGTTTCATCTCTGCTCTTGGGGTGTTTCTTGTGGGTTCCGAGTGTGGATCTGAGAGGGGCTGCGCAGGGGCAGTGTCATGAACGAGCTGTAAGCGTTACAGCCCCTTCTGCGCAGGCTGGCTCCAGCCTCCCGTCTGTCTCCAAGCCCTGGGGGAGAGGCGGGAGGCCAGCAGCATGGCCTAGTGGAGGGGGCAGGGGGTTGGGTGTAAGAACTCCCGGGTTCTAATCTAATGCCACCTAGTGACTAAGGCACAGAGTTGTGTGTTAGACCCTTGCTCCTCAATTCTGCGCTCACTCTCGCGCTGGTGACCTTGGAGAGGCCTTTCAGGTCTCCCTTTCCCTGTCCATCAAAGGCAGGCAAGTGCGATGTAATGCCCTGGAGCAAGTGCTTTGGGACGTGTCGCACAAGTGTGCCTGGCTCACAAGCGTGTCAGCACAGGTGTGTAAAAGCGTGACGAAGGCTTTGAGATCGATGCCGAAGGCTTGTGAGGCTGTGGCTGGCCAAGTGACAGGGAAATGAAAGGTCGGAGTTTGGTCAGTTAGATTTTATGGTAATACACTGAGACGAAGCACTTTGGGCGTATATACGATAATGTCTTTCCAAGTGCGTTAGTTCAAGCCGTGTCCTAGGAGCCAAGAGGTGAGACAAACATGCTTGGTCCTGTCTCGGTGCAGGGGTGGACTAGATCAGTGCTTCTCGACCAGTGGTACGAGTCCCCTTAAAGGTACTCAAGAGATGTCTGGGGGACACGTCAACACAACTGAAATTTGGAGAAAACTGAATTTTAGTTTTCAGTTTGACAGCGCTTTATTCTTTTTGTACCTTTTACACCCAAAAATGCCATCGCCCGCCCGGCTACGATGCAGTTGTTTAAACAAATGTGTTGCAACGGTAGAAAAAAATTGTGTGTGTCTGAAAACTGTAGGTACTGGGGGTACTTACACATTTTTTTTTAAAGGGGGTACATTATAAAAAAAGTTTGCGAAACACTGGACCTATCATGGTCCCTTCCACTCAGACTTTTCTAGGATTCTGTGACAGGGCTGGGCGATAATTTTCAGAAAGGGGCCACTTAATGGATTTTGGTATGGGGACATAGGCCGGCTCCACCCACAGAAGGGGCGGAGCCTGAGGCAGAAGGGGCGGTGTTGTGGACTAGCCCACCCTCAGAGTTCTCCGTGGCTGAGGCTTTCAATTAAAAGCACAGAAAAGAGCTCACAGCTTTGCCACTACTGGCAGCTGTCCAGCGTGGCTACAGCTTTTTAAAGGGCTCGTGGCTCCTGCCCCTGCTGTAACCATGAGCCGTGAATCATTTAAAATCGGATCCTGCTGCCTGAGTCCCCACTTAGAATTCGGCGGCATGGGCAGCAGGATCTAAACAGAAAGCAGCCAGATCACAGTGTTTGGTGGGTTGCAACTTACCCAGCCCTGTTCTCTGAGCTGGTTTCGAATCCTCCGTGTCCTCCTTATGGTCTGACAGCTGCAGATTTACTGCCTGTCTCTCCTCTCGTGGCCCAGCCTAGCCGCAGCTAATGGACTAACTCAGGTTAGCATCACCTGCCCTGTCTTGGTGACTCTTCACAGCTGAACGGCCTATAAGGCATCGTGCTGGTCTTCTGATCTCTTGGTGACTCCTCTGCGTTCTGTTTATTTCTTTCTCCCTAGCTGGCCGATCGAGTCAAACCCTGTCAGTGCGTGAAGGCCCCAGGAATTACGAGTGCGATGGTCTCCCATGCCCAAGGTAATCGGCTGGCTAGTAACGGATGGGCTGCTTGGTTATCAGGTTAGGCTGCACAAGCCAGGTCTATGGGACCCCATGGCCAGCTGGCACCTGGTTCACAGGGAGGCAGCTGTACTAATCTGAAAATGGCTGGAGGATACCACCATCATTAGGCTCCAGAGTTACAGCACTCGCTCCTCATCCGAGGCAGGCAGCACAGCTTAGCAGCTCATTAGGACGTCTCCTTTTTAGTTGTGAGATCTGGGCACTTTAGAATGGCTGTAGCTATTTAGCAAAGGTGCACAGCTATAGGCATGGGGGTTTCCAGCTTTATTCACCTAGGTGGCTGATTCCAGGAAGCAAGGGTGTGTGTGTGTGGGGGAGGGGGGAGTCCTGTACAGAGGGTTCCCTGGCCCCTCTGCTTCCATGGCTGTGCAACTGCCACCAGATGGATTAGAACCTGGGACTTTTGGAGCTTAGGGTAGGAGCTGCTATAGCTTGAGTTATAAGTCAGTTGCCTCTCAGCATAGGCTGAAGAGCTCCCTTGTAATAATTGCTTGCTGGAAGTGGTCTCAGTGCCACTCCATAGGATAGTGACCCACATCAGGTGTGTGGGTTACAGCTGCAGGCCTGCTCCCAGCATGCGGATCTGCTCTCTGGGCGGCGTCTATAACTCTGTGGCTGCAGCCCTGCTCCCAGGACTGGATCTGCTCTCTGCCCATAGGCGTGCGCAGCACATTTCATTAGGGTGTGCACCCAAAGAATGTTTTTAAATGTACTCTTTGAGCCCCATTAGCCACACCCCCTGACTCCCATTAGCCACGCCCCTGACCCCCATTAGCCACGCCCCCTGACTCCCATTAGCCACGCCCCTGACCCCCATTAGCCACGCCCCCTGACATCCATTAGCCACGCCCCCTGACTCCCATTAGCCACGCCTCTGGAGGTAACACTTTCAGGGCAATATGGACACATGACCAGAAATAAAAGGTGTCATGTGACCTCCCCCCCCCCAAGGACTTTTCCCACCATCCACTCCTCCAGTAGCCCCACTCTGACCATGTGAGCTACCCCTCCTCATCCCCTTTCCTAACACCTCCCTCTACACACCTGTCCTGCCTCTCTCCTCTGGTGCTGGTCCCTCCCCTGCAGGTGTCTGCCCTTCTGCTTCACTCCCTGGACTCCCTGGCACCTGCATCTTCCCTTACCCTTGCACCCTCTTGGTGCCTCCCCCTTCCCTCACTGCCCCTACCCACTTTGCCCACTCCCTCACCACCCTCTGCCCCCGTTCCCCTCATGCCCCTGTGCCTTTACACGTGCCTTGCTCCATCTCCGCCTTCCTCATGCCCACCCCTTCTTTCAAGCCTTCTCCCAGCACCTCCCCTTCTCCCCTCTAGCCCCCAAAGCCCTTCCCCTCTCCTCTCCTAGCATCATCCTGTCCCCCCCCCTCACTGACACCTCCCTCCTGCCCTTTTCCTCATTGTCTCCACTTGGCCCCTGGGCATTTGTCTCTCTCCTACACCCTGTCCCTTGGTGCCTTCCCCTTTCATCTCCTGACCTGCCCCCCTCCCCTCAGCACAAGCCCCTTCCTCTCTGACCCTTACCCCCTATTTTTCCCTCCTCTTCCAGCAGCCGCCAGCTGGTCTGTAACAGAGTTCTAGGGTCGCCCTGACTGTGTCACCCTTCTGGTGCTCCCCCTACTCTGTCTGTCTTAGGTTTCTCAGCCCCCTTTTGGGCCACAAACCCCCACCCTGCAGTCTCAGGTTCCCAAAGTTCCGGCAGTCCCCATCACTTGGTGCCTGCGCTGGGTCTGACTCGTAGGGTTGCGAGGTAGACCCTCCCCCCAAAAAACGGACACACTTGATCCTGGGCAGGGGGGAGGGAGGAAGAGGGACTGGCTGGGGGGGGGCAGGAACTGGCTGGAAGGAAGAGGGGATGGGAAGCAGCTCTGGGGGGGAAGGGCCAGATCCTGACCCTGGCCCCCCCCTTCTCCCTCCCCGAGGCCAGTCATGCTGCCCCTGACTCCCCCTTCCTCCCTGAGGCCAGTCGCACTGCCCCCGATCCTGACCCCGGCCTCCCCTTCTCCCTCCCTGAGGCCAGTCATGCTGCCTCTGACCCCCTTCCTCCCTGAGGCCAGTCGCACTGCCCCCGATCCTGACCCCGGCCTCCCCTTCTCCCTCCCCGAGGCCAGCCCTGCTCCCCAGCTCAGTGCGGGCCCCTGCTCTCTCCTTAGCTCAGTCCCACTCTGCCGACCCTGGCTCCCTCCTGGCTCCCTGCTCTGCCAGTCAGGCTGAACTGGGACTTTAGCCTCTCCCCGTTGTTCCTGGGGACTGTCAGTCTCAGGATCTTGATCTCTCATTTCCCCTGCCTTTCACTGAGTTTCAGTAAGGAGCTAGCGGCAATAATGCCTCTACTTTTTCCCCCACTCCTGTGCGGAATACATTTTGTTATGTGCACCAAGGCATGCACGGATGTGCACTGTTACGTCACGTGGAGTATCACAGCATGGGAAGAAATCAGTGGAAATACAGAGACCTTGAGTAGTTGCAAGTGTCCATTTTATTGCATAGCACGGAGCTAGCTAGAAAAAACCCAAACCAGCTGGGCTGACCCCCAGTGACCTAACGCAGTTACTATAACAACAAGATCTATGTCTACACCCAGTACACCACATGCACCACCACTAGAAACACATGCTGCCGGCTAGCAAACTGGGCAGCATTTGAATGTCTCCTGGCTGGCCGCCCAAGAGCTCAGCTTGCAGGGAACACTGGCTAACCATCCCCTTCCACCTGGAGAAGGGAGAGACAGGAGAGCAGAAACAGAGCATCTGCCTGGGGGAAGCCCGAATCCCATGCAGGAGTGGAGCCCTGTTCCTTGTTCCAGGCCCTTGCTAGAGTCCCCTCCCGTAGCTGCAGCTATGGCCGGCAGTTTTAAAAGCGGACTTACGCTGGCCCTGCAACCCGAGCGACTCTGTCAGTGGGTGCTTATCACTCCATCACCTCGAGCTGTTTAACCAGCTTGTTTAACCAAGGAGGGAGGGAAAGGGAAACCTTTGGCCATTTGAGGGTTGCGTGCCAATGGAGGGAAAGGGGATGGATAAAAAGGGGCTGAGCACACGGTACTGCCTCTTTTTAAACCCAGGCCCAAAGATGTCCTGGAATTCTTGGCCACTGGCCTGAAGGAGATGGTCAAACTTCCTGGCAGCTGGACTTTTGGAGTCTTGTTATTCCTGGGCTCCTGGTAGCGATGGCTCCCATTCCAGGGGATTCCTGCCAGGTAGTTTACCTCAGACAGCAGCTTTTATTCCCCCGTGTCACTTCTCCCAGTATCTGAGACTTTGGTCATGGGGATCAAGCATTTGACATGATTCCAAGAGGAACCGGATGGTTCATCTAGCGAGCCAGGCTCACCGATATTTGAGTAGTTAATAAAAATCCCTAGTTGCTGTGTGTAGGTCTAAAAAGGGAAGGTTAGTATCATTAGTCTTATTTTACAGACAGGGAATAACCTCTCCAACCTGTGGGAGAGGCAGGAATAGAACCCAGGTTTCCTGATACCACAGTCAGGGCTTTGTTACCAGGCTACATCCTGTACTAGAAAGGATGGGCCTGAAGCATGGGCCTGGTGTAAGGCCTGAGGCCTGAACCAAAGTAAGCAAGAGTTAGCTGAAGAGAAACAGGCAGGTCGTGTCAAAAGCAGACGGTTGCCTGAAAGTCTTGGGACTTAACCCTAACTGTCTTGCCTGGAAAGGTTGAAACCATAGACAAAAGGTCCTAGAAAGTCTCCAGGAATGCTAGAGAAGCAGGAAGCGAGTTGACAGGAGGCCAGGAAAGAAAATGGAAACAGAATTTGGGGTTTTGAATTGGAAGCAGTGATGTGCCTGTTGTGTGATCATGCCTGGAAGATGTGAATTAAGCCAGGAACCTGGGCAAGCAGAATCCAGCGACTTTCTTGGCTAGGGAAAGACTAAATCTTGGAACAAGAGAGATGTGAGTAGAACAGGGAATTTTTAGTCAGACGCTACTAGGTTATTTTCTTTATTTTTTTAGTTTGTTGGACTTCTTTTTGCTAAGCACATGTAACTATCCCCCTTTACCCTGGAACTCTTCAAACTGAATCCCAGGGAAGCGATTTTCTGTGTTTTAATCTTTCTTTTTTCAGTTTCTTTGTAACACCTAGCAACCAAGTAGATACGCTGGAGGGCAGTAGATATGCTGGAGGGCAGGGATAGGGTCCAGAGTGACCTAGACAGATTAGAGGATTGGGTCAAAAGAAATCTGATGAGGTTCAACAAGGACAAGTGCAGAGTCCTGCACTTGGGATGGAAGAATCCCGAGCATAGTTACAGGCTGGGGACCGACTGGCTAAGTAGCAGTTCAGCAGAAAAGGACCTGGGGGTTACAGTGGATGAGAAGCTGGACATGAGTCAACAGTGTGACCTTGTAGCCAAGAAACCTAATGGCATATTAGGGTGCATTAGGAGGAGCATTGCCAGCAGATCCAGAGAAGTGATTATTCCCCTTCATTCGGCTCTGGTGAGGCCACATCTGGCGTATTGTGTCCAGTTCTGGGGCCCCCACTATAGAAAGGATGTGGACGCATTGGAGAGGGTCCAGCGGAGGGCGACCAAAATGATTAGGGGGCTGGAGCGCATGACCTATGAGGAGAGACTGAGGGATTTGGGTTTGTTTAGTCTGCAGAAGAGAAGAGCGAGGGGGGATTTGACAGCAGCCTTCAACTTCCTGAAGGGAGGTTCCAAAGAGGATGGAGAGAGGCTGTTCACAGTAGTGACGGATGGCAGAACAAGGAGCAATGGTCTCAAGTTACAATGGGGAAGGTCTAGGTTGGATATTAGGAAAAACTATTTCACTAGGAGGGTAGGGAAACACTGAGATGGGTTCCCTAGGGAGGTGGTGGAATCTGCATCCCTAGAGGTTTTTAAGTCTTGGCTGGACAAAGCCCTGGATGGATTGATTTAGTTGGGATAGGTCCTGCCTTGGGCAGGGGCTGGACTTGATGACTCCTGAGGTCTCTTCCAGCTCTATGGTTCTATGATTCTAAGTAATGTTTCACCAAGTGTATTTGTTTTGTTAATAGACGTCACATTTTTAAAACCATGATCTGATTCCTGCATCCTAGAGGGCGGAAGGTTCTGTATGCACGTGCCTAAGACAGCAAGCCATACTTCTAGGAGAAATTACAGGTTTTCAAGCTCTCTCTGGAGGGAGTGTCAAGGACAAGGAAGGTACCCCACAGGAGGGAATTCTGAAATGCGCCTGTCTGGTTCTCAAAGGGGTTTGTGCATTTGGATGATGGCAGCAACACCAACGCAAGCCTCCAGTGGCAGGGTATTTTAAAGTCTCTTGTGGGCCCCCACCTTCTGCACTTGGAGTGCCAGAGTGGGAAACAGCCTTGACATGACCCCTCTCCAATTTATCAACATCCATCTGGAATTCTGGTCACCAGAGCTGGGCACAGAACTCCAGCAGCAGAAGTTCAAGTGCCGAATAAAGAGGCTAAGTCGGTTCCCCACTCTGTCACTTGGAGTGCAGAAGGTGTGGGCCCAAAAGAGACCTTAAAATACCGTGTCTCTATGGGCTTCTGCTTCAAAACTCCCCAAGGTCACAGATTCCCTGAGCTTAGGAGGGTTGCTGCCTCTACCCAAGTGGAAAAAAACTTTTTCTTCTTGAACGCAGGAAGAAGTCACTTGGGAACGTATTCCAGAAGGGTACCCCAAACTCTTTTACACAAGAGCCAAAAGAAATCTGATGAGGTTCAACAAGGACAAGTGCGGAGTCCTGCACTTGGGACAGAAGAATCCCAAGCATTGTTACAGGCCTGGGACCAACCAGCTAAGTAGTAGTTCTGCAGAAAAGGACCTGGGGGTTACAGTGGATGAGAAGCTGGATATGAGTCAACAGTGTGCCCTTGTAGCCAAGAAGGCTAATGGCATATTAGGGGGCATTAGGAGGAGCACTGCCAGCAGATCCAGAGATGTCATTATTCCCTTTTATTTAGCACTTGGAAAGAAAAAAAGAAAAATGAAAACAAACTGTAATTTCTGATAGCTGTCCTCTTAGTCTTAGGCAGGTATACACAGACCTCCTATTACTTTCCAGGATACAAAATCAGATCATAGCCTTAAAATAGGTGATTATATTAAGAAAACAAAAAGGTATTCATTTGTAAAGCTGACTTGGCTGCTAGGAGTTATAGCGCAACTGAGAAAAGAACAGATTAAAACACAGACAATTGCATCCCTGGGATTCAGTTTAAAGTTATAGTGGGGAGAGGAGGGGATATGGATTTAGCACAGAGGAGTTTAACCAAACAACAAAACAAAAAAATAACCTGATCGCATCTAAATAAACATTCTCTATCTACTCAAGGATCCACACTTCCAAGGTCCAGTCCAATTCTAGGCCCAGGTATTCTTTTTTTTAGGCATGATGTCCCTGCCCAGTTCAATTCATCCCCCCCCTCATCCCCTTCCGCAGCTCCAGGATTAAACTCACAAAGAAAAACAGCAGACAGATTCCCTTTTAATGCAGATCTGAACTCCCTGCCAACACTTTCTAGCTAGCTAGGTTTAACCCTTTAGTCACTGAATACTGGGATGTTCAGAAAAGAACAGTGGGCCTCCCATCCATCACAGAAGCGAGACAGCCTCTTTACTCCTGCTCAAGCGTTTCCTGTTTATACATCCCAGAATTACAATAGCTTTTTAAGCCCCAACGCCACAATGGGAGCTCATGTTCTGCTGATTACCCACCATGACCTCTACATCTCTTTTCCCCGCCCTGCAAGTCTGGCCCACAGAACCATGGGAAGTGGCATAGGCTAGCCTGGGCCAGGGCAAAGGAACACGTGGGCCTTTCTCTTCTCCATCTCTCCCTCTGCATTGCACAGCAGGGCGCAGGAGTGCCAGGGGGCTCTGTGGACGCTGTTTGGCTTAATGCCAGCGAAAGCAGGGTCTACAGGAGTACTTACGGGCTCCTAGTGTTAAGAGCTGTGATGTGGTTGCCTCAGCAGCGTGGCTCAGTGCTTCTGTTCTTGGAGCTCTGGTGTTATCAGTGGTCAGTGCAGGTAACGCAGCCTGCTCCTGCTGCAGATCTCGCTGTTATGCACAAAGACCGACCACAGACACCGTCTGGTGACAGAGGCACTTGGCCAGGTTTATAGCTGTGTAGTCACAGATCTAGTGCCCTGGATTTGCGGTTACGCGTGCACCAACTCAAGTGCCCCAGGACGAGGAGCAAGTCAGTCAGTAAGTCTCTGTTGTCCCTTCGGCCATGCAAAGGGGGTAAGGCCAGGCACCCCAATATTTATAGCCTAAAATAAACTTGTGTGGTTTCGGACATTTGTTTGCTCCCTCCCCTTGTACCTAGTACCTTGAACCGAAAAATATTAGCGGAGACACTGTTGAGCATCCACTGCGGATCCGCTCGGTTAGGCTAATCTTCGTGTTTTACCTCATCCCCGTTGCAGGGTTCCAGACCAAGGAGGATATCTACTGCCTCGCTTTAGCGAAGGCCCTGTACACTGTGCCCACGCCAGTGACTGCTGGGTTTTATGCACCATGGGGACATTGCAAAAACCTGCTCTTACACAAAATCAAGGGTGAGTACTGCCCCGGGGAACGTAAGACGGGGAAGGAACCTTGTGGGGATGGGGATTAGTGGATGACAACCATCTCCAAAGAGCCAGAGCCACCCGTACTCATTTGCCGATTATGCAATCGCATAGGGGACCTGAAAATTTGGAGCAGCACTGGGTTTTCATGTCCACTCCACCCACCTGCCTCTTCCTATCCATGGTCTGTGGCTCTGCTTCCTCCAGCAGCAGAAGTTCTAGAAGATCTAGTTAATTTACAAGTGACAAAGTCTGCTCGAGCTACTGGCAGAACATCGACGACATGGTAATGAAGCCATTTAACAGGCATTTGCCAACCTCTGCTAAATGTTTGCTGAATTTACTGTGAGAGTCGACAGGACCTTAGTTTAAAATGTGTTTGTTTATTAGTGTGTGGATGAGGATTATAAAATCACATCGCTAAAAATTCAACATCCATCTGGGCTGCTGTTGGGCAGATGGGCACCAGTTTAATAGTACGGCGTAGGATCCCATCAATCCTAAGGATGGCTTTGCCAAGAGCTACCCATTCTTGATTGCTTCCCAGAAGGGAGGGATTGTGAAGCTGGAAGACCCTTCAGGAGGAGAGATTTAAGGCACTGCCAGGTACCTAACATATCTTCCTCTTTTATCTCAGAGAACATGGAAAACGAATCGAAGAAGAAAGACCAGGAGGAATTTCAGCGGACGCAGAAGATGCAGCGTGACAACACTGGCCGGGATCTACTCAAGCTCGTGTTACTCATGATCTTCTACCGGCCGGTCCTGACGGAGCAGCAGAAGTGGAGAAGGAACGTGAAACACATCTTCATCCATTTCAGCGCCTGGGAGTACGCGGGCTGCGACCAGCTCTGGGCAGGCCTCATTACCACACTGTGCGACGGCATCGAAAGCCACTTTGGTCTCCTACCCATGAGCATTTACAGGACCATAGACAGGAAATGTAGCATCATCGAAAGACCAGGGGATCAGGAATGGGTTAGCAAGAAGTTCCTCTTCCTCCCGCTGTGGGTGGCTGTGATCCTTTTGATCATGGTAGCTATTGGGGTGGGTGGTCTCCTCCTAGTGTTTGGGATCCCCATCAGGGATGCCTCAGGAGACGCCATAGCTGTCGTGGAAGGCATTGGGGTGACGGCTGTCAGCGTCTCTGCAGCAGCTGCCATACGGCTCACTATCACAGTGGTACGAAACATTATCGTCACCCAGAAGAGCCAGCTGGAGAGACAGATGAACCAGACGGCTCTCAGCGCACAGCTGGGCTTCATGAGCTGCGTGAAAAGCGAAGTCAGGACAATCACTGGGTTCCTGCAGTACATGGAGATCTTCCAGCGGCGGAAGCTGCGGGTGGTGCTGGAGATCACCCACTTGGATACATGCAGCCCTGACAAGGTGGTGGGCGTCCTTGATGCCATGAACATCCTCCTCTCAGACGATGACGCCCCTTTCATCTCCATCCTGGCTGTTGACTCCAGCATCATTGTCGACTGCGTGGAAAGCTCCAAGTATATGAGAGGTATGGCCAACAACGGCTACGAGTTCTTAAACCGCATCGTCACCCTGCCCTTCTCTGTCCCTCGGATGGACTGCGACACCAAGCGGAGGCTGATCAGGAATATCATCGCGCGCAAGGAGCAGCTAGAGGCAGAGGTCGGCTTCCGGCAGGATGGCAAGATGGAAGCCAGCTCTGACTTCCTCAACATCTCTCGCTACCATTCGGCCAACCACGATGCCCAGAATCCAGTTGCAGAGGACAGCCAGATACCTCTCGTGGTTGGAACCCCAGCGCTGGGAACCGGCAGCTGCGGGAAAGGTATCCGAGCCAAAGACCTCATTCAAGATGCTTTCGACTACCTCCTGGATGACGCCTTGAAGGAATTCATGACAGACAACGTGGTGCAGATGCGGCGCATCGTGAACACCGTCACCATCACCATCAGGCTGCTGGCGAGTAACATCCCCAAGGATGAAGTGTGTCCGAAGAAGGTGGTGGAATGGGTGCTCCTTGCCAACCAGTGGCCGTGCCGTCTGAGCTGGCTCTTGCAGTGCATCGAGGATGAGGAGCAGAGGAGTCGAATGGGCAGCTGCCATGGAAGCCCGCTCCGCCCCGACATGTCTCTGTGGGAGGTCTACGAGAAGTATATGGAAGAGCTGGACATGCTGAAAGGCCAGATGGAAAAGCTGCTGGAACTGGACCAGGATCCCGAGCTGTTCCACACTTTCCTGTGCGGCAGGTTTCGGGTGGAGGAGGCCCTCTTCTACCTCCCCTTCACGGTCAATTTGGACCCATCCCTGAAAAGACAGATGGAGCTGCAACGTGGCAGCCACAGACTGAAACGGACAAAGAAATTCGACAAGCTCAGCGCCTGCACTCTGCTGGGTATGACGGTGGAGGATGTCTGCCGAGAGGTGGGTCACCCTTGGGTTTCCTTCCTCCGAGCAGGACCAGCTGTCGATAGAATGTCCATGCCTCTTCATCGCAAGAAGCATGTCATTCATGTGACAGCAGCTGCCCACAGATGATGGCTACAGGCAGAGCCATCTTTGCAAATCGTGGGGCCCTGAATAATTGAGGGCCCTTCTGCAGGATTGCCTGGGCCTTTTCCCCTCATGCAGCTTCTGCTGGAGGTCTGGTCGTTCCTACTACCTCCCTACCCCAAGCAGGGCTCAGGAACTAGAGCAGAGTTGCAGATCCTCTCTGCTTGCTAGCTTGCTGCTGCTGCTGATTTGAACCCCGTAGCAGATTTGAACCTAGGCCCTCTAGGAGTGTGTCTAAACTACATGGCTCCGTCGACGGAGCCATGTAGATGAGGCTGATCGGCAGAGGGAAATGAAGCTGCGATTTAAATAATCGTGGCTTCATTTAAATTTAAATGGCTGCCGCGCTCTGCTGACCAGCTGATGATCAGCTGTTTGTCGGCAGATCGGGGCAGTCTGGACGCTTCCCCGTCGACGTGAAAGCCCTTTGTCGACCTCCCCGGTAAACCTCATCCCACGAGGCATCAGGGGGAGGTCGACAAAGGGCTTTCATGTCGACGGGAGCGTCCACACTGCCCCGATCTGCCGACAAACAGCTGATCATCAGCTGGTCGGCAGAGCGCGGCAGCCATTTAAATTTAAATGAAGCCGCGATTATTTAAATCGCGGCTTCATTTCCCTCTGCCGATCAGCCTCATCTACATGGCTCCATCGATGGAGCCATGTAGTTTAGACACACCCCTAGAGGCCTCGACAGCTGGAGCCATGAAGGCAGCTGGCTCCCAGCTTAGGATGTAGAGCTCCCTTGTTCTTATCTCTGGCTGTAAGAGGTCCAATTGCCACACGAAGGGACAGTGAACCACACACACTAGGCGTGTGGATTACACTGCCAGCTGAGAGGAGCACGTGGGGGAGGGCGAAGGGAAAAGCCCTGCAGCAGACAGGACACAGCATCCCCAGAGACGAACCGGCAGAGGCATATCCTCAGACATACAAGAACACATGGCTGCTGTATTGGGGAACTCAAAAATTTGGTGCCCAAATTTTCCGGTGCCCTATGCAGCTACATATTTCCCATGGGCCTAGGGACAGCCCTGACTACGGGCCCCAGAGCTGGGAGAAAACTGTCCCACATAACTGGTGCATAACTGGAGGGAGAGGAGCGAGAACTAGTGGGGGTAGGATGTTGAGGGGAACAGGCGGTGTGGGATGGGGGCTTTCGGGGAAGGCACAGTGTGGGTTTGAGGCCTCAGGAGTAGGGGGGGCACATGAGGGGGAATGGGCAGAGTGAGGATGAGGGGGAAAGGGTGATGTAGGGGGCAAGGCCACAGTCCGGGTTCTGCTAGTTCCCCCACTTTCTGCTGCTCCTGACTCTTGGTTTGCACAAAACATTTCTTCTTGGAACAACTCGGTTCCTTGCAGCTCTTTCCTCCAACCCCGAAGCCATTGGCTGGCTCTCCCCGGGTTCATCCTTTACGCTCTGAAGTGACTTGGGTCGGTTTTAAGACTGGGAGACCCGTAGCTGTCTGTTATGCACTCCAGAGAGAAGAGAGGCAAAAATATAAATACTCTTGCTGGAGGCCTGCAGCGTAATACCCCTTATCCAGAATAACACACAAGAACCCTGAGGCTATGTCTACACTGCTAGCTTTTGCCTGCAGAGAGCATGCTAATGAGTGCCAAGAAGTTGCTAACGAGTGCTTCATTAGCATACTCTCTGCCTGCAAAGGCCCGCAGTGTAGATATAGCCTTAGGTCGAGAGGCCCAACTCCACCCCCGTCAGGCTGACTGCATGCTTCCCTCCAGCCTACAAGCAGGGTCAGGAAACCTTCCCTCTTCATTTCAACACACCCCTCCAGTGGTCCCTGCATTGCTAGCTTTTGCCTGCAGCGAGCATGCTATTTCCCCTGCCGTGCCAACTTGCTCAGCGGTGCCCCTAACAGAATCCAAGCACACGGCAGTGGGGTGTGCAGGGTACCATACCTGGCCCCACAGCCGGCCGGCCCGCCTTGTTTGCTAGAATCTGAGCAAGCCCAGACAGGTTCCTCTCGGGAGCTATAGCGGACCCTTCCTAAAAACGTGTTTGGCGACATGTTCAGTAGATGCACGGCACTAACGGGTGCTCCCACTTCTCTTCCAGATGGACACAATCGGCTTGAAGGAGGAAAACGTCCCGCTGTACAAACAGAGGCTCAGGGACCATAATCTCAACGGGCGCGCGCTGGTCTACAGTGACAACACTGAAATCAAAGAGGCCCTGCACATGAGTCTTGGCGAATGGACCCTCTTTAGCATCCATTTCCTTGGAGTGTTTCCCCCGGCGAATTTGGCCTCTTCTGTGGTGTCCCCCGTCCCGTTCCACGTCAGGCCAGAGGCTCTGAAGAACATGGTTGCCTTAAGAGAGACTGTGGCAAGAGGGAGCAAGCTCTCTCTGAACAGCTCCAGGGAAGATCTTTGGGAAAAGAGATAACTCTGAATCCTGAACACAGAGGTGAAAGTGCCCTGGTGCGCAGCTCCAGCAAGAACTGCAAAGACCTGGGCTGCAACAGGACAGTACCTGTGAGAAACTGTAAAGTTACTTTCACGGCCGCCTGTACAAAACCAGAAGCAAGATCGGGGCTTTCGCCCACAATGTACCTCCCTGCGTCTCCAGTGACATCGCACAGATGAATCATAGAATCCTAGAGTTGGAAAAGACCTCAGGAGTCATCAAGTCCAGCCCTCTGCCCAAGGCAGGACCAATCCCAACTCAATCATCCCAGCCAGGGCTTTGTCAAACCGAGACTTAAACACCTCTAGGGATGGAGACTCCACCACCTCCCTAGGGAACCCAGCCCAGTGCTTCCCCACCCTCCTAGGGAAATAGTTTTTCTTAATATCCAACCTAGACCTCCCCCGCTGTAACCTGAGACCACTGTTCCGTGTTCTGCCATCCCTCACTACTGAGAACAGCCTCTCTCCATCCTCTTTGGAACCTCCCTTCAGGAAGTTGAAGGCTGCTATCAAATCCCCCCTCACTCTTTGCTTCTGCAGGCTAAACAAACCCAAATCCCCCAGTTTCTCCTCATAGGTCATGTGCTCCAGACCCCGAATCATTTTGGTCAAGCTCCCCTGGACCCCCTCCAATGCGTCCCCATCCTTCCTGTAGTTGGGGGCCCAGAACTGGACACAATACTCCAGATGTGGCCTAACCAGAGCCGAATAAAGGGGAAAAATCACTTCTCTAGATCTTCAGGAAATGCTCCTCCTAATGCCCCCTAATATGCCATTAGCCTTCTTGGCTACAAGGCCACCCTGTTGACTCATCTCCGGCTTCTCATCCACTGTAATCCCCAGGTCCTTTTCTGCTGAACTGCTGCTTAGCCAGTCGGTCCCCAGCCTGTAACAATGCTTGAAGCAATCAGATGACAAGAGAAGAATTAAGGATCCGGGGGGGGGGGGGCGTGGAGGAGGGGGGGACTGTACTGGGTCTGAGGGATTTGGGGCACATTCATGTCAACGGGGCTGGTGACAGACGTTGTCGGGCCCTGGGTAATGTATGGGAGGGGGTCGGCTCAAGACCCCCTCAAAGGGGCAAGGCTCTAGACCCCCTCAAAGGGGCAAAGCTAAAGGTAGGAGGGGCAAGGCGAGGGCCAATCAGGCCTTAGCGCCACCCACCTTGCACCAGACAGAGCTCTAGGATTGATTTCATTTGCCCGGGTCTCTGGCAGTGGCGGCTGCCATAATAGTCGATACAGTGACCCAGAGGCCTGGACCCTTTTAAATCATCAGCTCCCGAGACAACTGCCCCCTTTGCCTCTCCCCCTCCCCATCCGTGGCCTCTGTCTGTGGGGCTTCAGACCCTGGTGGTCAAAGTATTTTGGTCTGGTTAGTACAGCAGGGGACAGGGAGTTGGGACATACGGGTCCTATTCCTAGCGCTGCCACTGGCTTGCTGTGTTTTTGAACAAGCTGCTCCTCCTTTTTGGGACTCAGTTGCCTCTGTAGTAAGTTGCGGGTTGGTAACATAAAATCAGCAGGCCCGAATAAAGGCCGGTAACATAAAAACAGCAATAGGCCTGAAATCTAGGAAGCAAGACTTTGGCTCAGTGGAACCGCAGGCAGGAAAGAGAAATAGTATAAGCCAGATCAAGCATAAAGGTCCAGGCACAGGTACCAAGCACATTTATAGAATCCTAGGGCTGGAAGAGACCTCAGGAGTCAACAAAAAATCCTCATTAAAAAAAAATTGTTTGGTGTTCCTCGGTCTTAAAAAGTTTAAGAAACACTCGTCTAGACAGTACTGGGTCCTGCCATGAGGGCAGGGGACTGGACTCGACCTCTCGAGGTCCCTTCCTGCCGGCTACATGTGGCAATGAAACGGTAACTCGAACTAAGTCCTTAGTTCGAATTAACTGTTACATCTCATTCTATAGCCGCGCGGCAGTTACTTCGGGCTAGTGGAATTTCAAAATGGCGACCGGACGGGAACATGCAAATAAAGCCTGGGCTATTTAAATCCCGGGCTTCATTTGCAACTCCGGTTGCCTGCTTTGCCTACCTAGCTCAAATTAACGAGCTAATGTAGACATACCCTTATTGACTAATTGAGTAGTCGATGGAAATTCCACCAACTACTGGATTAGCTGATTAAGCGCAATTTAACATCCCTCGGTTGAGCTACCACATATGTTTTAGAAAGACATCCAATCTTTATGGCTTGTGTGTAGTTCAACGCATTAAATTCCAAGCAGGTTGCTGAAGTTTCTTTTTTTCATCATGATTGGCAATTTGACCAGCCTTATACAGTAATGGATCTTTACCATTCCTCTGATTTCTTTTGTTCCCGATATATTTAAACATTTCCTAATTATCCTTTATGTTACTGGTTATAGATTTTTTCCCCCAATTTTAGCTTCTCCTATCAACTGTTTGCTTTTTCATAACTCGCATCCTCCCTTTTTTCCCATTTGCTTTATATTTTTTTCTTGTGGTGTTTATGACAAAAACTAAAACATAGGACATACACTTTGAGTCCTATTTATAGTACTTTAGGTTGGTTTAATGGAAAAATGGGTTGATACAGAGTAAATTGGAGTTCAAAATAACCCTTTCTCGGGCAATTTTTCTCTCGAAAGCCTCACCTTTTTCAGCCTCCTTCCACTAACTTCTGATTTTAAATGTCTGGATTGTTAGACATGTGCTCAGGAAACCTTACCTGTCACTAAACATAGATTTTGTTTGTGTTAATTATAGATATGAATGGAGCTAGTTAATCCCTGTTGTAAGATTCCAGTGGAGCCAAAGAAAGTAAACAAGTAACTAATTTGGGTCAATCTTTCTACTTGACAGTCCCTAGGAATCTACCGTTTCAACATTTCCTGGGAACAGAAACACAAGTTAGAACAGTGATAGAAATGTAGCCGTGTTAGTCTGGTGTAGCTGAAACGAAATACAGGACTATGTAGCACTTTAAAGACTAACAAGATGGTTTATTAGATGATGAGCTTTCGTGGGCCAGACCCACTTCCTCAGATCAAATAGTGGATCTGAGGAAGTGGGTCTGGCCCACGAAAGCTCATCATCTAATAAATCATCTTGTTAGTCTTTAAAGTGCTACACAGTCCTGTATTTTGTTACAAGTTAAAACACTCATTAATTTTGGCTTCATTCAGCTTTCCCTTGGAACAAATTAAAAACATAGTTGATAAGTGGCAAAGTTGGTGCATGGGAGTGAAGGACACGTTAGCTCATTATGCCTACACAGGGGGATGTCACACTGGTCTGACCAGTTCCAAGGACAGTTGGGCTGCCATAGAAAGGGATGCAGAGCTGCTCTTCAGGAGCTCCATGGATTAGACCTATACTGCTGTTGAAGGAATTGGGGCTCTCAAATAAAAGAAGTCCCTTGCCTTAGAATCATAGAATCCCAGGGCTGGAAGAGACCTCAGGAGTCATCGAGTGCAGCCCCCTGCCCAAAAGCAGGACCAATCCCAACTCAATCATCCCAACCAGGTCTGTGTCAAACCAGGACTTAAAAACCTCTAGGGATGGAGATTCCACCATCTCCCTAGTTAGCCCATTCCAGTGCTTCCCCATTCTCTTAGGGAAAGAGTTTTTCCTAATATCCAACCTACACCTCCCCCACTGCACCTTGAGACCATCACTCCTCGTTCTGCCATCGTCACCACTGTGAACAGCCTCTCTCCATCCTCTTTGGAACCTCCCTTCAGATAGTTAAAGGCTGCTATCAAATCCCCCGACATTCTTCTGCAGACTAAACAAGCCCAACTCCCTCAGCCTCTCCTAAGTCATGTGCTCCAGCCTCCTAATAATTTTTGTTGCCCTCCACTGGACCCTCTCCAATGCGTCCACATCCTTCCTGTAGTGGGGGGCCCAGAACTGGACACAATACTCCAGACGTGGCCTCACCACATCCCAATAAAGGGGAATAATCACTTCCCTCGATCTGCTGGCAATGTTCCTCCTAATGCACCCTAATATGCCATTAGCCTTCTTGGCTACAAGGGCACACTGTTGACTCATATCCAGCTTCTCATCCACTGTAACCCCCAGGTCCTTTTCTGCAGAACTGCTACTTAGCCAGTCGGTCCCAGCCTATAACAATTCTTGGGATTCTTCCATTCAAGTGCAGGACTCTGCACTTGTCCTTGTTGAACCTCATCAGATTTCTTTTGGCCCAATCCTCCAATATGTCTTGGACACTCTGCACCATATACCCTACCGTCCAATGTATCTACCTTTCCCCCTAGCTTAGTGACATAGGCAAACTTGCTGAGGGTGCAATCCATCCCCTCATCCAGTCATTAATAAAGATGTTGAACAAAACCGACCGTAGAACCGGTCTTTGAGGTACTCTGCTTGAAACTGACCGCCAGTCCGACATCGAGCTGTTGATCACTACCCATTGAGCCCAACAGTCTAGCCCAATTTCTATCCATCTTACAGTCCATTAATCCAATCCATACTTCCTTAACTTGCTGGCAAGAATAAGTCCAGGTATATCACATCCACTGAATTCCCCATGTCCACAGAGCCAGTTACCTCGTCATAGAAAGCAATCAGGTTGGTCAAGCATGACTTGCCCTTGGTGAATCCATGCTGACTGCTCCTGATCCCTTTCCTTATTCTAAGTGCTTCAAAATGGATTCCTTGAGGATCCCCTCCCTGATTTTTCCGGGGAGTGAGGTGAGGCTGACCGGTCTGTAGTTCTGTGGATTGTCCTAAGGAACATCTTGGTACCATTTACCTCCCACAAATAAAGTACATACCGACCTATGTTCAGGACCAGGTCAAAGTTGACAGCATAACAGATAGTAAGTTGACAGTATGAAGACTAGGAAGTAAGCCCCCTTCTGCAAGGTAAGGGACGGTAACCAGGTAACAGGGGGTAGCAACCTGATACATCAGGAATGTATAAAAGTTCACCTCAAATGGTGTTCACCAGCTGACTGTGTGGGGGCACTGGATGGTGCTCAGTGGGTGTTAGGACATTGCCACGGCTTCCATAAAGTGTAGCGGCGCAGCGCTGAGTCTGTTCGCTGGCAACTATTATTGCATGTTGTTACGCAAAAAATCTGCTTGGGCGATTTCGAATCTTATCTGGTTTGTGGTCTCTGGGGACTCTGGGCACGGAGACCACATCCAGCGATAGTGACTCGGCTCTGCAACTTTAGCGAAGAGCCAGGTGGCTTGTACCTCATGCAGTAGAGAAGGCTCCAGACTTACAAACCAGGTAACAGAACTTTTGCGTTCTCCTCCAGCAGCAGGCGCTCCGACACAGCTGGACTGAGTACAACACCTGCAAATAACCCAGTTAGTTAATGCAAGCATAAAGAGAGGCAGCCTGGCCAGATGTAACCATTCATTAACTTCCAGGCCAGAGAGGGCCATTGTGATCTTCAGTCTAGCCTGGCATCCTATGAGGTGCACACAGGCCCTTCTCTTCCACTTGTTTAAACAGAGGCACCCTGGGGCACCTTAAAGACTAACACGTGTATTTGGGCATCCGCTTCCAGGGGTAAAAAACACTTGGACCTGCTTTTCCTCCGCAACAGCTGATGCCCAAATAAATCTTCAAGGTGCCACAGGACTCCTTGTTAGTAATGACTGTTGGGGTTGCCCCTCTAAGGCTATGTCTACACTGCAGATTTTTTGCACAAGAACAGCTGTTCTTGCGCAAAAACTTGCAGAGTGTCTACACTGCGTGCGTGTTTTTGCACAAGTATTACAGTACAGCATCAGAAAACAGGGCTTCTTCCGGAAGAGTTATTCCTCTCCCCACGAGGAATAAGCCCTCTTGCACAAGAGCTCTTCCAGAAGGCGGCAGTGTAGACAGGCAACATGAATTTCTTGCGCAAAAAACCCCTACGGCTAAAATGGCCATCAGAGCTTTCTTGTGCAAGAGAGTGTCGACACTGCCATGGATGCTCTTGTGCAAAAGCACATCTCTTCTGCAAAAGCACATGGCAGTGTGGACGCGCTCGTATGGAAGACCTTTTGCACAAGAACTCTTCTGCAAAACAGTTCTTGTGCAAGAAGCCTGCAGTGTAGACAGAGCCCACGAGTTTCAGAGGGGTAGCTGAGTGAGTCTGTCACAGGAAAAACTTAAAACACAACATATAGTCACCTTAAAGATTAACAAACCGTGTCAATGGGATCATGAGCTTTCCTGGGCATAGCCCACTTCTTCAGACGACTGGAGTGTTGTATGTCCAGAACCAAAATGAACAGGGGAGGAAAAAATGGGAGGGGCGAAAAAAGGAGGCAGGGGGTATGTAAATATCAAAGGGAAAACCCAGCTGGTATGTAACAGGCACCACTGATAAGAGTTGTTGGGAATTTCCCAGGAACCGATCGGGGTTTCTTAGGAACAAGTTTAAAAAGGGGTGAGAATCGGGGTGAACTGGGTGGATACCTGGGTGAGGGTTGGGTCGAACAACGCAGGGAGGGAAAAGCAGGAGCGTGGGGCGTGAGGGCAGGTGAGCGCTGCGGTGAAAGCCACGTGCGCATGCCGGGCCGGGCCCCTCTCTCCTCCAGCTGACTAGCAACTTGCAACTTCCACTGCCGGCCCACGTGGCCCTCGGAGGGCGGAGCTTCCCCTTCCCTGCGCCCGCCCCTGGGGCCCTCCAGCCAATGGGAAGCGAGGGCTAATGTTGCTGGTGTTTCAACATTCGGAGCCGGCTGGAACAGCTGCTGCCGCGGGCCCGGGGGCTGCGAGCAGGTAGCAGGCGGGAGGCGGAGGTGAGGGGCGGGGGGCGGTGACTCCTGGCCCCCCAGCGCAGGGGGGTCCAGGTCCGGGTCCGTCCGGGGTTACCAGGCCGCGCACTCCCCTCTCTCTTGGAGGCGACGCTGGTGCCAGTGTCTGCTTCAATGCGACCCTACAATAACAAGCCCCAATCGGCCGAGTCGCTGCTTGTTTCACCTCGTGTCCCCCTGCGCTGCAGAAATCCTGCCTCTGCTGGGCCAGCCCCGAGACACGGGGTTGCCCCTGGATTGTAATCAAGCTGCCCCCTTCTCCCCCATGCTCCCCGTTCCCTGAGTATCAGTCCTGCGCCCTCAGCCTGCACAAATCTTCATCCTTTAGGACCAAATAGGAAGGGGAGGGGGCGAGGGATTATTTTCTTTATTCCCACCCCCCCAGCGGAAGGAGCTGTTCTCTGTGTCTGTGTTTACAAACCAAGGAACGTGTTTTTCCCTGTTTTGGGTTGGGGTTTTTTTTGCCTGTTTCTTGAGAAGATTGATTGAAATGTTGGTCTGACTAGAGCAGTCCCCAAGTTTAGCGCCCTGCCCTGAAGCAGGACGAAGTCAACCAAGACCTACGGGTTTGTCTAACCCTGTCTAATTCTTTCTTCCCACCCATGCTTCCCCAGAAGGGATCAGACAGGCTGTACACAGCGGGTGTTTAAGTCTCAGCTTGACAAAGCCCTGGCCGGGTTGATTTAGTTGGGATTGGTCCTGCCTAGAGCAGGGGGCTGGATTTGATGACCTTCTGAGGTCTCTTCCAGCTCTATGATTCTATGATTCCCTCCCCTTTCCTTCACCATCATTAATATCCTTTTGCAGTGAGTTCCAGAGGTTGATTATACACTTCAAAATACGGCCGTTTTAACTAGAGCTGGAAGGAAGTTTTCTGAGGGGATGTTTTTCCATTGGAAAATGCTGATTTTAGTGACCTTTTGTTTGGAAGGGGAAAACTCCACCATTTCAGAACATTAAAATGTAGTTTTCCATTCCTGAAATGACTCTTTGTTTGGTCTCTTTAAAGTTTATCTTCCGTAATCCACCGTACTACATTTAAAAAAAGTCAAAATCTAAACAAAACGTGAATTTATTTGCAGAACTGTGTGTGATCAGGAAAAAAAAGTCAAAATCCTGGAATTTCTAGTCCCAATTCAACCCTACTTTTAGCCACCTTGGTGCCAGGGATGTAAAATCTCATTTAATTAGCTAACCAGTTAAACAATATGTTGAACCAGTTAACCGATTAAATGGGACACGTAGGACGTGTTAAAGATGGGCTTGGAGCAGCCCACACACCTACCCCCTTGGCACACTGCTGTGACTGCTGAGCAACCCTACCCGTGGCGTGCCAGAGTGCCCTCTGCCTATGGCTGGTGGAGGGCTGCTCCAGCCCCCTCTGGTTAACCATAACCGGCTTACTGGTTAACCATTCACTTCCGAACTTGGTGTCCCCACTGCTAACATTAGGACAGTGGTCCCCAACACGGTGCCCGCATTTGTATGCGCCCGCCAAGTGCTCAGGGCTGGCCTGGCCCCGGGCACGTGGCGCATGTGCGGTGCCGGAGCTGGCCCCGGGCGCATGGTGCACGGTGAGCGCCGGCCCCGGGGGCGCCACGGATTGGCTGCCCGCGCTATGGCCACGTGGCGCATGGGGGGAGCGCAGGCTCCGGGCGTGCGGCACTTGCAGGGTGCGCCAGCTCTGGGCGCACAGCGCTTGGAGAGTGCCGGCCCCGGGCGCGCGGTGCTTGGGGGGGGGAGAGTGCCAGCGCTAGTGCCGGCCCCGGGCGCGCGGCGCTTGGTGGGAGGCCCAGCCCTGGGCACGCGGTGCTTGGGGGGAGAGCGCCGGTCCCGGGCGAGCGGCGCTTGGTGGGAGGCCCGGCCCTGGGCATGCGGTACTTGTGGGGGGGGGCGGCCCTGGGAATGTGTCTATGGGGGGGCCCCGCCCCCGGGTGCGCAATGGGGGGCTCCGCTCCAGGGCGCCCTGTGGGCAAACAGCCACACCCCTTGGCGCCCGGCAACCTCAAATGGTTGGGGACCACTGCATTAGGAGAAGCCATTGGCTGCCTCCCCTGCCCCGCCCCATTCCTTCTTTGACATTCCCCTGCTCCCATGGGGGTCACGCTGCCCCCCTTTGAGAGCTGATGCTGAAAAGTGCTGGGAAAGCTCGGGGCGATTATCTGCCTGACCCCGGTGAATAGGAGCTGCCAAAGGCCCTGAAGTGTGACAGACCCTGGAGCTGTGACCGGCCCTTTCACCCAGCAGGATGTGCCGAATGCCCCAGAGGACCAAGGGATGGTGGGCGTGGCACTTCAAGCACACCTTGATTTTCTTCTGTCAGGGCTGGGGCATCGGACCGTCCAGGCTGGGTTCCTGTGATTTCCCGCGCGTGCTGGGCGGATGGTTTCCTGTCCAGTGCAGATTGCTGCTGGTGCGGGACCTCTGCATATAAAGGCTGGGTAAGTCCTGGTGGGTTTTTAATGGGCACTGCCATGTGGTTTGGTAACTCAGGGTGCCCCTGTATAAAACTATGGTACGCCCACATCTTGAATACTGTGTACAGCTGTGGTCTCCTCACCTCAAAAAAGATATTTTGGCCTTGGAAAGGGTTCAGAAAAGGGCAACTAACATGATTAGGGGTTTGGAACGAGTCCCATATGAGGAGAGGTTAAAGCGATGGGACTTTTCAGTTTAGAAAAGAGGAGACTGAGGGGGGATATGATAGAGGTCTATAAAAACATGAGTGGTGTGGAGAGGGTGAATCAAGAAAAGTGATTTATTAGTTCCCATAATAGAAGAACTAGAGGACACCAAATGAAGTTAATGGGTAGCAGGTTTAAAACTAATAAAAGAAAGTTCTTCTTCACACAGGGTGTAGTCAACCTGTGGAACTCCTTGCCAGAGGAGACTGTGAAGGCTAGGACTATAACAGGATTTAAAGAGAAGCTAGATAATTTCACGGAGGTTAGGTCCATAAAAGGCCATTAGCCAGGAGATAGAAATAGTGCCCCTGGCCTCTGTTTGTGGAAGGCTGGAGAAGGATGGCAGGAGACAAATCGCTTGATCATTGTCTTTGGTCAACCCTCTTTGGGGCACCTGGTGCTGGCCACTGTCAGCAGACAGGCTACCCAGTACTGCCGTTCTTATGTTAGGGTTCTTGGTTGGGGCACAGGGCAGAGCCCATCGGTTCAGAGCTGCTAAGAGCAGAGTTATTTGCACTTACGTCCCAGCCAGACTCCCTCGTATCCCCTAACACAGGGCTGGGGGGATCCTTTTTTGGGTCGGGGGCCACAGAGAAATCCGTCGGGCCTTGTAGGAGTTGGGCGGCAGGAGTGGAGCTTAGTGCCTACGGGGCCAAGGGAAACAGAGAGGGCACCATGTCCACAGGGCCGGGGTGCCATTTTCCCTAGGGCCTCCGGGGGGGTGGGGGGGGTGGGGCGGGGGGAGTGTGTCTATGGTCTAGGAGCCAGGGCCCACCAAAGATGAATCCGACCCAGGCTCTGGTACATCTCTGCAGCGCTGCCGGCCGGTTCCCCCACCTCTTGGTCCTCAACCCAACTAGACCCGCTTCCCGACGGCTGGTTGCCCCTCGGCCAGCCCCGCTCCCTCCATCCCCCTCCCAGCCAGCCCTGCTTCCCGGCGGCCGGTTCCCCCCCACCCCCTCTCTTCCAGCCAGTCCCGCCCCCCCCCCCCCCCCCCCCCCCGGCCCCTGCTGTTCGGTATTTTTTTTAAACCATCTGGTAACCCTAGCAGGTGGGGGTGAAAAGTGCATGGAAATGCCTGCACAGGCGCGTCTGGGAATGAGATGCTGCTCTAACATCTCCGCCTCTGTTCACTTCCAGCCCCTGCCTCGTGGCGCTGGCCCCCCCGTGGCCTGGGAGGGCTCCCCAGGCGCACCATGGCCCGGCATAGCAAGCTGCAGAAGCACGTCCTGAGCCTATACAGGCAGTTCCTGCGCACCGGCCGGGAGAAGCCGGGATTCCTGCCTCGCATCCAGGCTGAGTTCCGGAAGAACGCCAGCATCCCCCGGGCCGACGTGATGCACATCGAGTATCTGCTCCGCCGTGGCCAGAGGCAGCTGGCGCAGCTCCGAGACGCGAACACCAAACAGATGGGCACCTTTGTCCAAGCCAAACCGGAGGAGCAGTGACCCCTGCTGGTTGGCGCAAGCGTCTGTCTTGTACTGGGACGGTTGGGGGTGAATTCACAGATCAGCCTTCCTGGTTCTCACATCCCTGTGCACCCCTCGTGTCCAAACACAGGTGCCTGGCTTGGCATTTGCTGAGCTAAGGTGTCTTTATTGGCAGCCCGGCTGCACTTGCCGCAGGCTGCCATCTGGGGAGAGGGGGTAATCGGGGGGCTGCAGGAGAGCTTCCACCCCCAGAAGCCTGCAGAGCCAGCCCAGTCCTCCCCATCGGGGGCTCGTACCCCATTCCTCCCTCACCTCCTTCCACATACCCTTCCCTAGCCCCCCTTCTTATTGATGTACAAAATAAAGATAACGTTTCTTCCAACATTGACTCTGTCTTTATTGAACAAAACTGGGGGAGACTGGGAAAAGGAGGTGGGAGAGGGGAAGATTAAGGCTGGGAGAGGGGAGGGCAACTAACATGATGAGGGGTTGGGAACAGGTCCCAGATGAAGAGAGGCTACAGAGACTGGGACTGTTCAGCTTAGAAAAGAGGAGACGGAGGGGGGACAGGATAGAGGTCTCTAAAAGCAGGGGTTGGGTGGAAAGGGTGCATTCAGAAAAGTTCTTCCTGAGTTCCCATAAAGAAGGACTAGAGGACACCAAAGGAAAGGACTGGGTAGCAGGCTTGAAACTAGTAAGAGAAAGTTGTTGTTCTTGACAAAGCAAATAGTTAACCGGTGGAACTCCTTGCTGCAGGAGGCTGTGAAGGCTACAACTAGAACAGAGTTTAAATGGAAGTGAGATCAAGTCATGGAGGTTGGGTCCATGGAGTAGTCTTAGCCAGGGGGTAGGAGTGGTGTCCCTGCCCAAAGTTTGTGCAAGGCTGGAGAGGGATGGCACGAGACAAATGGCTTGGTCACTGTCTTTGGTCCATCCCCTCCACGGTCCCTAGGGTTGGCCGCTGTCGGCAGACAGGCTACTGGGCTAGATGGACCTTTGGTCTGACCCAGGACGGCCATTGTAAGCTCAGGGCTCAGGGTCGGGGGTCTCAGTGGACCCCCTTGATTTTCATGCAAACCTGCTCCTGGGTGGCCAGGCTGGCAGCTCTCCTGCCCTAGATGGCCACTTTCCTGTGCCTAGTGCGGAGATCGTGGACGAGGTCCACGATGTCCGCACTAGCCCAGGAATGTACCCGCCTCTTGCGGTCCCGGGCAAGCTTCCGGGAGCCGCCAGCCTGGTCCCGGGAAGAGGGGGTGGGCTGGGGGACATCGGGTGGGTGGCTCTGTGCCGTGCCAGGTGCAGGGTCTGCTGGCTGGGTGCTAGCAGGCTTGCACCTGGCACGGGCACCGTAGCCAGCCCGTGCCCCTTTAAGGGGTCCGGGGCCGGGAGGGGGGCATAGAGTTTCCCTGGTGTTGGCCAGAGTGGCCACCAGGGAAACTTGGGGAGGGCTAGCCTCCCACTCGTTCGAATGAAGGGGCTACACAGCCCTTAATTCGAACTAGTAAGTTCGAACTAGGCTTAAGCCTCGTAAAATGAGGTTTTCCTAGTTCGAACTAAGCGCTCCGCTAGTTCGATTCAAATTCGAACTAGCGGAGCGCTAGTGTAGCGGCTATGAATGTTAGTTCGAACTAACGTCCGTTAGTTCGAACTAACATTGTAGTGTAGACATACCCTTCCATCCTTAGCCAAAGAGGAACAAGCCAGTTAGCCCAGGGAAATAAAAGAAAGGGAGAGCGGTGACGGAAAACCCTGTGTCTGTCATTTTTTCAAATGATCTATCTTGCCTAAAAGCCTGTCAGGGATTGGGCTCTGTTGCAGGAGGTGCTGGCGAAACACTCCGTGGATTTGGGTGCTACAATTCCTGAGTGTCGTCCGCCTTCCTGCCCCCTCCCCCCACCGAAGCGCTTTGGAAGGCTCACAAAGGACAGAGACCTGCCTTTTGAAAATCCGACTCCCCACAGGTGTCTCAAGACAGGCGGCTCTCTCTCGCCAAAAACGGAGGCAGCAGCGTGGGGTGACAGGCAGCCAGGTCGCAAGGGGACGTGCTTTTTAGACCAGCTCCCTCCTGGCACTCCGTACTGCTGCCTCTGTATCAGAGGCAGCAGCACAAGCTGGCAGCAGCCCTTGCCTGGGGGCTGGGTCTGAGCTTCTGGACCTGGTGCAAACTGGAACTGAGCGAGGCTGCCTGCCTGCCTGGCTCCTAACACACTGTAAATGCAGAGCCGCAGAGGGGGTAGGTCCCGCACCCAGCGCGAGCCAGGACTGAGACAGCTGGCCCCTGGGGACTATCGAAAAGTCAAGTAACCGATAAGAAATCATGAGGTTAATTGACTACTCAGTGAATATCTAACGTCCCTAATCCCTTTTCATAGTTCCCCTCTGGACTCTCTCTCCTAAAGCATGGCCCTGAGATCTGGACACAGTGCTCCAGCTGAGGCCTCCTCCGTGCCAAATAGCTAGGAGAGTGACCTCCCATGTCTGCCGTACGTCTCCTACCACGCCCCAGGGCTATGCCCTCTTACTGAAGGGCTTTGTGTCTGAGATCGCTTCTCTCCTAGGCTACGTCTACACAACGAGTTTTTTTGGCAACAAATATGCTAACGAGGGACTCTATGACACGCAATGTCATTTGCATATTTTCTGCCGATCCGTTTTTGTGCTCGGGGTTTGTGCGCAAAACCAAGCCGTGTGGATGTTTACTTTTTGTGCAAAAAAACCCCTTTTCCCACAAGATCCCTATGCCTGCAAAAACGCCGACCGATCTTGTGCAAAAAGGGGCTTTTGCCTAAAAAGAAAACATCCACATGGCTTGTTTTTGCGTGTTCTTGCGAAAAAACTTGTGGCGCGTCTACACTCTACGTGTGTTCTTGCAGAAGTAAATTTGCAGTAAAGCATCAGAGAACAGGGCTCCTTGCACAGGAGTTATTCCTCTCCCGACGATGACTAAGCCCCCTTTGTGCAAGAGCTGTTGTGCAAGAAGGCAGCGTGGACGGGCACCAGGGGCTTCTTGAGCAAGACACTTTTATGGCTAAAATGACCATCAGAGCTTTCTTGCACAAGAGAGCGTTCACACTGCCATGGACGCTCTTGTGCAAAAGCCTATGGCAGGGTGGAGGCACTCTTGCACGAGACCTTTTGCGCAAGAACTCCGGCGTGAAACAGCTCTCGTGCAAGAAGCCTGCAGTGTAGGGCAGGGAGCAGCCTATGAGAGAGGGGGAGGGACCCCTAGTAATGGCTCAAACTTCCCAGGGGGGTGGCCAGAGGCAGGACATTTGCCTGGCAGGGTGAGGGGGGGGCGGTGACCTCACAGGGGCTTTGGGCAGCCCTCAGCATATAAGGCAAAGGGCAGGTGCGGGGGTGATGACCTCACAGAGGGACCCACATCTCAGGCTGATAAAAGCGGGGGGCGGGCCCAGGGGACTTTGGAGACCCCCGGTTGCTTTAGCTCTGGTGCGTCTCCTCCTCACGGTTCGTTCGCGTTCTGTGAGTTCCACATCCCGACACCTTTGTGACGAAGGTAAGAGCCCCCAGGGGTTGGATCCCGCCCGGGGCCGGCTGGGTTCCAGGCAGGCCCAGCCCTCGGTCAAGGGCCAGAAGGTGATTCCTCACCTGGGCTGCGTCCTTAGCGCCACTGGGGCTTTCTCCTGGTTGGTTTCCCTTTTCCTCCATCCCCCCACATTTCTGCTCTGTTCTTGCCTCCTCTGTGACCTTCCCTTGCTGCCTCCCCCAGCTTGGGACCCAACAGACTAGCTGAAGGACGGGGGGTGGTTTGCAGGAGCCGTGGGGTGGGGGATGCAGCCCCCATTGTGGGGACTGGGGAGGTGGGGCTGGAACAAGTCTATACCGGTGTCTTTGGGGAGAACGCTCCACCCCCCACACCTTAGATTCTCCCCTGATTGGCCAAGAAGGGGCTGTTGATGGGCAGGAGACTCGTGGAATGAGGAGTAACGGTAGTTTGAACTAGGAAGCCTAGTTCGAACTACCTAGTTCGTGCCCCGTGTAGCCGCGCTGCACGGGGTTCGAACGAGCGGGGTTTTAAAAATGGCGGCTCCCCGCTTATGCAAATGAAGCCCGGGAAATTCAAATCCCGGGCTTCATTTGCAAGTGCGGTATGCCTACATTACCCTCCTAGTTCGAACTAGCGGGGTAGTGTAGACATACCCTCAGGTCCTTGCAGTGCCTGTGCAAGACCGAACCGATAAGCAAGGGGCCATTTGGGGGCTGGGGGCAGTCGCTCTGGGGAGCTGGAACCCCTGGATTTCGTTCATCAGGCTGCGCCCCAAGCTCCCCTTTGCTCCCCTCATTTCCAGCATGGCCAAACGTTTTCGGCTGTGGTTCAAGAAAGCCCTGAAGATGGCCCCAGGGCCGGTGGGGAGCAGCTTCTCCGTCCCCGCGGGCGGGGAAGCTGGATCCCACCAGCTCGGGGCGACTCGCCCACCGGCCAGGCCCCCCCGGACCTGGCTCCAGAGGCGGCTGGGCAGGCGGGACCCAGCCCAGCGGGGGAGCCGGGTAGTGTGGCTCCGGGGCCTCCTCTGTGGAGAGAAACACCTGCCCCGGGAGCCCAGCCCCCATTACCACCAGGGGGCATCGCCCTGCCCGGCCCCCGGGGACCTGCCAGTCTCCGGGAGCCCCCAGCCCGTCGCTCCCTGCACCAGCCCCTGCAGCTGTGGGTCCAGGTCCGTCAGCAGCAGCGCCTGGGCCTCCAGCTGCAGCCGGGCCACCTCCTGCAGCCGCTCAGACCCAGGTGAGGGGCCGTGAACACGCTGGGCCCAGGGGCTCACCCAGTACCCGGGGGGGGGGGCGGGGAGGGGCAGCCCCAGTGTCTGCCCCGCAGCCAGGGCAATGGATGGGGGCGGGGGCTGCTTGGCTCTCTTGTTCCTGGTGGGGGCTCTGCTGAGGGCGTTGGCAGATGTGAGGGTGGCAGGGGGATGGGTCCCTGCGAGGGGCGTGTGGGGCCCAATCTGCCCTGGGTCCCTGACATGGGGGCGCGTGACCCCTGCTGGCCGCTGGAGTCACCCTGGTCCCTTCCCTCCCGCACAGAGTCCCCCTGCGCCTCGGCGGAGCTCTGCCAGGAGCGGGTGGACTCCCGGGTGGAGGAAGGGGCCATCTACGACATCGAAGAGCAGCTCCACACCCGGGACACGGTAGGAACCTTCTCCACACGGGGGGGACCCGAGATTGTCCGGCCCCTTCCCAGCACGTCCCCCCCTCCGGGAGGGGCTTGTCCCTGGGGATCCCCCTGGGGCCCCTTCTCCTGCATGACCTGGGCCCCCCAAGCTGGGGGCTCTTGTCATGCACCAGCTGGGCCCCCACAAGCCTGAGGCAGCAGTTGGGGGGGAGTGCGGGTGCTTGGACAACCGGCAGCTCCCACCTCCACTCCTGGGAGACCTGAGCCCTGCAGCTGTCCGTGGGGGGCAGGCAGGCCCCAGGCTCACAGACTCTCTCTGGGGCGCAGAGCCCAGCCGCCCTGCAGCGGTTCCTTCTGGCCGTCACCCCCGCCTGCCTCGCCGCCCTCCAAAGGGGCGAGGACACCCTGGCGCCGCGCTGCTGCAAGGACACCATGATGGCCAGGATCGTTGTAAGCGAGTCGCGGCGGCCGGGAGGAGGGGAGGGGATACGTGGGGTGGACAGGGGTCTGCCTGGGCCATGGCGGCGGGTGGGGGTGCTGGAAACGGGATGGGTGGAGCCAGGAGGGCTGGAGGTGGACATGGGGAGGGGTGGGTGGGGATGCTGGAGGAGGGAGGGACACAGAAATGGGGCAGGTGTGGGGTGCCGGACAGGAAGGGGGATTCGGGACAGGGAGGGGTCTCCCCGGGCCATGGGGGGCTGGAAGGGAGCCGAGCGGGCTGCTGGGGATGCGCCTGGGGAGCAGGGATGAGGAGGTTCAGAGGCTGGTCACCAGGGCAGTGAGGGGCAGGAGACGGCCTGGGGACAAGGATTGAGCTGGTCCCGGTTTGGGAGGGGGGTGCTGGGAGGGGCCCAGTGTCGGGCAGGGGGGCTACAGGGCAGCGGGAGGCAGTGGGGTTGGATCCTGCTGGGTGGGGGCGCTGGCCGCGTGAGCGTCTCTTGGGGGCCCAGCCTCACACGCCCCTTTGTCTCCTTGGGTCTCCCAGGAGATCATGGAGGACTCGCCCCCCCCGCTGGTCTTGGCCGACTGCCTCAACGCCGCCTGCAGCCTCAGGTACCGACCGCCCCCCCCCCCCCCCCGCCGACTCCCCCCAGAGCAGATCCCCTGGCCAGGGAGTGGGAAAGTCTCTGTCTCCTGCTGCTGAATTAACAGTCTCTGCCCCTCTCTCCCGCCAGCACCTTGCAGCCTCGCCTGCGGGCCCAGCTCCTGAGCCCCCTGCTGACGGCGGCCGTGGGACAGACAGTGTCTGGGGACTGGCAGCAGGAGCCCATCCACACTCAGGTACGTCCCTCCGGGCCCTGCTCCCGGGCTGGGCTGGAGCTCCAGAGAGGAGTGGGGGGGGGGCAGAGAGCGGGAAGAAGCTGCAGGTTTGGATCCTTCCCTCCAGGGTTCCCGTTGCTCTCCCGGGGGGCCCGTCCCTTCCATGCCCAGCCTGGGCTCCTCCCTGCTCTGCGAGGCGGCTCAGACCCTGTTCAAGGCTGCACCCCGGAGCCAGCGGGTGGCCTGGATTCCCCAACCCCTCTCTGACCCAGGGCTCCCCCTTGTCTTGCAGCAGTTCATCCGGGCCCTTCCCTACGACCTCCAGGCCCTACTGGCGAGCCTCCTCGCCGAGTCCCCAGACACCGCCCGGCTGCAGCTCATAATGGAGGTGAGCCCCGTGGGGGGGACGGGGCCATTGTCCCTGCTTCCTCGGGGGGGGGGGCCGAGAGAGGAGCAGTGTCAGTGGCTGGGGGGGGCACAGTCTGAGAGGAGCCCCAGGCTCTGCCCAGAACCGGCACCTCCCTACGGGTCCTGACCTGCCTCTTTCCCCCCCAGCACCTGAGCCCGTGGCTGGAGTCCCGCCTGCCCCAGGAGCGAGCCAGGGCCCTTGGCAGCACCACGGCCCTGCTGGGAGTCGCCACCACCCTCCCGGGGTTTGACGTAAGTGACCTCGGAGCCGGGGGGTCTGGGGCTGCAGGGCGCGGGGCTGGGAGCGTCTCCGGGAGGCAGAGGCAGGGCCGGGAATGGGCCGGGAATGGGCCGCGTTCTCCTTTCCCCGGGGAGGGGCGACCCTGGGCCCTTCAGGGGGGCTCTTGAGGGACTGGGCCTGGGGACTGGGGAGTGGCCGTCAGTGGATCCCCTTGTTCCACCCCCGGAGTGACCCTTCAGTCGGGGCCATTGCTCAGGGTTGTCTCCTCGCAAGGCCGGCCCCGCCCCGCCCCGGGAGGTGTCTCTGTCCGTCCCCCGAGCTCAGACCCACCTCGGCGGCCGTTTGCATGGGACGTGCAGCCCCAGGATGCTGAGGGACCCCCCCTCTTCTCTCCCCTCAGAACTCCGCCGACTGGCCGAGGATGGGTCACCACGTGGCCCAGCTGGGCCTTTTTATTTCGGACCCATCCGAAGACGTCAGCCGGCTGGCCCGGGAGGGGGTGCACAGCCTGTATCAACTCCTCCTGCACCACAGGGGTAAGGAACCCAGCCGGGACCTGGGCCCCAGGGACACCCTGAGGGTGCCGGCGGCGGGGGGAGGGGACCCAGCCCTTTTCCCCCAGACTGGCCCAAGGGGGGATGCGTCCCTCTGTGTTCCCCTTCTGCCCCCTGTGCCCCTCCATTTGCCCAGGGATGCCTGCAGGGACCCGTGGGAGGGGAAGGGCTCAGACCTGCCAGCAGAATGACCCTGTTGTGTCTCTTGCAGGCCTCAACATCCACCAGGCAGAGGACCTGTGGTGCAGACACTACTACAAAGAAAGATGGGTCCTGGCTCACAGCAACAGCGTGAGGGTGGGAGAGGTAAGGACGCGCTGCCAGGGCAGGGCAGGGCTCGGGGGTGGGGCTGGCTGGGGCCCTCGTGGGGGTAGGAGGGTCTTGGGGGCAGGAGGAAGCTGTGACCTGGGGCAGGGGTTGGGGTGCCGGGTGAGGAGAGCGTCTGGGTGCAGGGTCTGGAAGGGAGTTTGGGGGAGGAGGAAGCTGTTTTAGCCCCAGGAGTTGGGGCCGGGCTCTGGGCCGTCAGCTGAAACCTCCTGTGCTCTTGATTTCAGGTCTTTGGGCAGCTCTTCACACCAGAGCAGGAGAACTGCTTTTTGGACAAGGCTCTGCTCGCTGCCCGCTCCCCCCTGCGGCGCCCCAGCCAGGCCGGGCTGGTCCTGGCCCACGCCCTGCATGGGCAGGCCCATCAGCTCCTGGAATACATGGTGAGCAGCCGGAGCAGATCAGGAGAGTGGGGCAGGGCCAGGGTCTCCTTCCCATCCCCTCAGGGAGTCCCCCGCCCCTTTCCTCAGGCTGCCCCCACCCCACGTCCCTGCTGGCAGAATCCCTCCTGCCCCTGCGAGCGTCCCTGGGGGTGGGGGAGGCTCTGAACACAGAAACTGTCCTAGGAGGCGGGAGGGGGCCGAGGTGTCAGGAGCTCTGGGGGGGGGGGGGGGTCAGGAGCTCACCCTGCGGGCCTGACGGGGGGTGACCAGAGAGCAGGGGGGAGGAGGGTGGAAATGCTGGGGGGCCAGTTCCCCTGAGTCCCCAGGGATGAATGTGACGGATTCTGCTTCCCTTGCAGCAGGAAGACACCCAGTGAGAGCAGCAAGAGCTGAGGAGCCAGCAGCTGCGTCCCCCTCCCCCCAACCCTCCCAATTGTATTGAATTGTATTTACATTCTCATTAAACAATGTTTCAAAAAACATTTGGATCAGGCTTGGTCAATAATTTGTAATGGGGGGGCCATTTTGGCAACTGATCAATGGCCACATTTCTACCGAGGGCTTTGGAGTCTGGGACGGGGTGGTTGGGTGCAGAAGGGAGCTTAGGGGTGGAGCCTGGGTGCAGGGGGGGGGGGGTATGATCTGGGGCGGTGGATAGGGGTGCAGGGTCCAGGAGGGGGTATGGGCGCAGGAGAGGACTCTGGCCTGGGGGAGGGGCTCTAGAGGGGTACAGGGTCAGGGAGGGAGCTGTGACCTGGGTGAAGGGGGAGCAGAAGGTTTGGGGGAGGGGGTGCGGGTGCCAGAGAGGAGTCTGGCCTGGGGGAGGGGTGTCGGGGGGGTGCAGGGTCAGGGAGGGAGCTGTGACCTGGGTGAAGGGGGAGCAGAGGGTTTGGGGGAGGGGGTGCGGGTGCCAGAGAGGAGTCTGGCCTGGGGGAGGGGTGTCGGGGGGTGCAGGGTCAGGGAGGGAGCTGTGATCTGAGGGAATGGGGGACGCAGGTTCAGGTGGTCGCCTGGGACAGGCAGTCGGGGAGGGGACGTGGGCGCCAGGGGCAGGCTCTGGCTGCGGAGGTGCCTACCTAGGCAGCTGCGTATGGGGGAACCCGACTGTCACCTGAGGGGATGGGGGAGCTCAATTTTCAACTGTGGGGAATGGAGGAAATACTGTGGAGTGGAGGGAGCGAGATGGGGGGGGCTGAATTGTTCCCGGAGGGGAGATCTCCCTGGCTTGGGGGGGGGGGGGGGCGTTTCCAGCAAAGCCCTCACATAAGAGGGGGACAGACGGGGTGAGGGAGAGGACGGGGATGGGCAGGGCAGGTGGAAATGGGGAGGGGCAGGAGAAGGGAAGGGGGAGGAGATGGAGGAGAGCAGGGGATAGGAGTGGGGGCGGGGATGAGGAGCAGGACAGAGGCAGGGCAGTGGTGGTGATGGCTGAGCGATGAGAACAGCTCGCAGGGAGCTTAAAGCCAGCAGATGCTTTTCGGCAGAGTTGCCATTTGCCCTGGCGGCTTTGCCAGAATAGCTGTGCCAGCGGGGGGAAGGGGCGGGGGGGGGTGGGCTTTTGCCACACACCCAAGCCAAGCCAGCTGTGGCGGCAAAGCCTTGTGATGTAACCTAAGCCCTTGGCAAGGTCGGGATCAACCTGCTCTGACAATTTCTCGGACCGGCGGGATGAGAAACAAGGATCGTGCAGGGAGATGGGGATGACTAGGAAGCGAATCCAGGTGTGGGGGGAATATCCTGGGTTGGAGGGTCAGTCGATACCCCCGCCTGCCACTGTCTGCCGTGGCTCTGCCCGCAAGATGGAACCAACAACTGAGTTTGCTTTTCTGCCCCGTCGTGGGCACAAAAGGCCCAGAGCAGCCTCCTGCTATCTTGGAGGAAAGGGGCCAAAGTTCAGGAAGCAGGTGCCAGGCTGGGCTGGAATCCGTGAGCTCCGCTTTTGCTTTGCCCTTCCTGGAAGCTGGGCTGCAGGTGAGTGGCGGTTTCATCTCTGCTCTTGGGGTGTTTCTTGTGGGTTCCGAGTGTGGATCTGAGAGGGGCTGCGCAGGGGCAGTGTCATGAACGTGCTGTAAGCGTTACAGCCCCTTCTGCGCAGGCTGGCTCCAGCCTCCCGTCTGTCTCCAAGCCCTGGGGGAGAGGCGGGAGGCCAGCAGCATGGCCTAGTGGAGGGGGCAGGGGGTTGGGCGTAAGAACTCCCGGGTTCTAATCTAATGCCACCTAGTGACTAAGGCACAGAGTTGTGTGTTAGACCCTTGCTCCGCAATTCTGCGCTCACTCTCGCGCTGGTGACCTTGGAGAGGCCTTTCAGGTCTCCCTTTCCCTGTCCATCAAAGGCAGGCAAGTGCGATGTAATGCCCTGGAGCAAGTGCTTTGGGACGTGTCGCACAAGTGTGCCTGGCTTACAAGCGTGTCAGCACAGCTGTGTAAAAGCGTGACGAAGGCTTTGAGATCGATGCCGAAGGCTTGTGAGGCTGTGGCTGGCCAAGTGACAGGGAAATGAAAGGTCAGAGTTTGGTCAGTTAGATTTTATGGTAATACACTGAGACGAAGCACTTTGGGCGTATATACGATAATGTCTTTCCAAGTGCGTTAGTTCAAGCCGTGTCCTAGGAGCCAAGAGGTGAGACAAACATGCTTGGTCCTGTCTCGGTGCAGGGGTGGACTAGATCAGTGCTTCTCGACCAGTGGTACGAGTCCCCTTAAAGGTACTCAAGAGATGTCTGGGGGACACGTCAACACAACTGAAATTTGGAGAAAACTGAATTTTAGTTTTCAGTTTGACAGCGCTTTATTCTTTTTGTACCTTTTACACCCAAAAATGCCATCGCCCGCCCGGCTACGATGCAGTTGTTTAAACAAATGTGTTGCAACGGTAGAAAAAAATTGTGTGTGTCTGAAAACTGTAGGTACTGGGGGTACTTACACATTTTTTTTTAAAGGGGGTACATTATAAAAAAAGTTTGCGAAACACTGGACCTATCATGGTCCCTTCCACTCAGACTTTTCTATGATTCTGTGACAGGGCTGGGCGATAATTTTCAGAAGGGGGCCACTTAATGGATTTTGGTATGGGGTCATAGGCCGGCTCCACCCACAGAAGGGGCGGAGCCTGAGGCAGAAGGGGCGGTGTTGTGGACTAGCCCACCCTCAGAGTTCTCCGTGGCTGAGGCTTTCAATTAAAAGCACAGAAAAGAGCTCACAGCTTTGCCACTACTGGCAGCTGTCCAGCGTGGCTGCAGCTTTTTAAAGGGCTCGTGGCTCCCGCCCCTGCCGTAACCATGAGCCGTGAATCATTTAAAATCGGATCCTGCTGCCTGAGTCACCACTTAGAATTCGGCGGCATGGGCAGCAGGATCTAAACACAAAGCGGCCAGATCACAGTGTTTGGTAGGTTGCATCTTACCCAGCCCTGTTCTCTGAGCTGGTTTCGAAACCTCCGTGTCCTCCTTGTGGCCTGACAGCTGCAGTTTTACTGCCTGTCTCTCCTCTCATGGCCCAGCCTAGCCGCAGCTAATGGACTAACTCAGGTTAGCATCACCTGCCCTGTCTTGGTGACTCTTCACAGCTGAACGGCCTATAAGGCATCGTGCTGGTCTTCTGATCTCTTGGTGACTCCTCTGCCTTCTGTTTATTTCTTTCTCCCTAGCTGGCCGATCAAGTCAAGCCCTGTCAGTGCGTGAAGGCCCCAGGAATTACGAGTGCGATGGTCTCCCATGCCCAAGGTAATCGGCTGGCTAGTAATGGATGGACTGCTTGGTTATCAGGTTAGGCTGTACAAGCCAGGTCTATGGGACCCTATGGCCAGCTGGCACCTGGTTCACATTAGGCTCCAGAGTCAACAGCACTTGCTCCTCTTGGAGCTACTTGTCCGTGGCAGGCAGCACAGCTTAGCAGCTCATTGGGACGTCTCCTTTCTGTTGTGAGATCTGGGCACTTTAGAATGGCTGTAGCTATTGAAAGCAAAGGCGCACAGCTATAGGCATGGGGGTTTCCAGCTTTATTCACCTAGGTGGCTGATTCCAGGAAGCAAGGGTGTGTGTGTGGGGAGGGGGAGTCCTGTACAGAGGGTTCCCTGGCCCCTCTGCTTCCATGGCTGTGCAACTGCCACCAGGTGGATTAGAACCTGAGACTTTTGGAGCTTAGGGCAGGAGCTGCTACAGCTTGAGTTATAAGTCAGTTGCCTCTCAGCATAGGCTGAAGAGCTCCCTTGTAATAATTGCTTGCTGGAAGTGGTCTCAGTGCCACTCCATAGGATAGTGACCCACATCAGGTGGCCCCCCCAAGGACTTTTCCCACCATCCACTTACCAATAGGGATTAGTTTGGCCCTCACCAAACCCCCCTCATGCAACGATCCTGCAATTGCATTAACCCAATGTGTGTGACATTAACTCGGGGGGTGGGGAGGCTGGGGGAAGTGTTCCCTCTAAGAGTTTCCTCCCATGAGCACAATACATTTTGTGTTGTGCACCAGTACTGAGTGTGGCTTGTTTGGATGTGCCATGGTGGCACCCAAGTTATTCATAAATATCTTATGAACCACTTACCTGTCCCCTCTGCTGCCCTGTCTCCTTCCCTTCCTCCATCAGCTCCCCTGGTGCCTACTGCCCCCCCAACCCCTCACCCACCTCTGCTGTCCTGACTCCTGCCCTTCTCACTGCCCTCGGCCTTCCCGAGACCTGCCCCCTCCAGCAGCCTTTCTCTCTCCCCCTGTGCCCACTCCTCCAGTAGCCCCACTCTGACCATGTGAGCTACCCCTCCTCATCCCCTCTTCTAACACCTCCCTCTACACACCTGTCCTGCCTCTCTCCTCTGGTGCTGGTCCCTCCCCTGCAGGTGTCTGCCCTTCTGCTTCACCCCCCGGACTCCCTGGCACCTGCACCTTCCCTTACCCTTGCACCCTCTTGGTGCCTCCCCCTTCCCTCACTGCCCCTACCCACTTTGCCCACTCCCTCACCACCCTCTGCCCCCGTTCCCCTCATGCCCCTGTGCCTTTACACGTGCCTTGCTCCATCTCCGCCTTCCTCATGCCCACCCCTTCTTTCAAGCCTTCTCCCAGCACCTCCCCTTCTCCCCTCTAGCCCGCAAAGCCCTTCCCCTCTCCTCTCCTAGCATCATCCTGTCCCCCCCCCCCCACTGACACCTCCCCTCCTGTCCTTTTCCTCATTGTCTCCACTTGGCCCCCTGGCATTTGTCTGTCTCCTACACCCTGTCCCTTAGTGCCTTCCCCTTTCATCTCCTGACCTGCCACAAACCCCCACCCCGCAGACTCAGGTTCCCAAAGTTCTGGCAGTCCCCATCACTTGGTGCCTGCGCCGGGTCTGACTCGTAGGGTTGCGAGGTAGACCCTCCCCCCAAAAAACGGACACACTTGATCCTGGGCAGGGGGGAGGGAGGAAGAGGGACTGGCTGGGGGGGGGGGCAGGAACTGGCTGGAAGGAAGAGGGGATGGGAAGCAGCTCTGGGGGGGAAGGGCCAGATCCTGACCCTGGCCCCCCCTTCTCCCTCCCCGAGGCCAGTCATGCTGCCCCTGACCCCCCCTTCCTCCCTGAGGCCAGTCGCACTGCCCCCGATCCTGACCCCGGCCTCCCCTTCTCCCTCCCCGAGGCCAGCCCTGCTCCCCAGCTCAGTGCGGGCCCCTGCTCTCTCCTTAGCTCAGTCCCACTCTGCCGACCCTGGCTCCCTCCTGGCTCCCTGCTCTGCCAGTCAGGCTGAACTGGGACTTTAGCCTCTCCCCGTTGTTCCTGGGGACTGTCAGTCTCAGGATCTTGATCTCTCATTTCCCCTGCCTTTCACTGAGTTTCAGTAAGGAGCTAGCAGCAATAATGCCTCTACTTTTTCCCCCACTCCTGTGCGGAATACATTTTGTTATGTGCACCAATGCATGCACGGATGTGCACTGTTACGTCACGTGGAGTTTCACAGCATGGGAAGAAATCAGTGGAAATACAGAGAGCTTGAGTAGTTGCAAGTGTCCATTTTATTGCATAGCACGGAGCTAGCTAGAAAAAACCCAAACCAGCTGGGCTGACCCCCAGTGACCTAACGCAGTTACTATAACAACAAGATCTATGTCTACACCCAGTACACCACATGCACCACCACTAGAAACACATGCTACCGGCTAGCAAGCTGGGCAGCATTTGAATGTCTCCTGGCTGGCCGCCCAAGAGCTCAGCTTGCAGGGAACACTGGCTAACCGCCCCCTTCCACCTGGAGAAGGGAGAGACAGGAAAGCAGCAACAGAGCATCTGCCTGGGGGAAGCCCGAATCCCATGCAGGAGTGGAGCCCTGTTCCTTGTTCCAGGCCCTTGCTAGAGTCCCCTCCCGTAGCTGCAGCTATGGCCGGCAGTTTTAAAAGCGGACTTACGCTGGCCCTGCAACCCGAGCGACTCTGTCAGTGGGTGCTTATCACTCCATCACCTCGAGCTGTTTAACCAGCTTGTTTAACCGAGGAGGGAGGGAAAGGGAAACCTTTGGCCATTTGAGGGTTGCGTGCCAATGGAGGGAAAGGGGATGGATAAAAAGGGGCTGAGCACACGGTGCTGCCTCTTTTTAAACCCAGGCCCAAAGATGTCCTGGAATTCTGGGCCACTGGCCTGAAGGAGATGGTCAAACTGCCTGGCAGCTGGACTTTTGGAGTCTTGTTATTCCTGGGCTCCTGGTAGCGATGGCTCCCATTCCAGGGGATTCCTGCCAGGTAGTTTACCTCAGACAGCAGCTTTTATTCCCCCGTGTCACTTCTCCCAGTATCTGAGACTTTGGTCATGGGGATCAAGCATTTAACATGATTCCAAGAGGAACCGGATGGTTCATCTAGCGAGCCAGGCTCACCGATATTTGAGTAGTTAATAAAAATCCCTAGTTGCTGTGTGTAGGTCTAAAAAGGGAAGGTTAGTATCATTAGTCTTATTTTACAGACAGGGAATAACCTCTCCAACCTGTGGGAGAGGCAGGAATAGAACCCAGGTTTCCTGATACCACAGTCAGGGCTTTGTTACCAGGCTACATCCTGTACTAGAAAGGATGGGCCTGAAGCATGGGCCTGGTGTAAGGCCTGAACCAAAGTAAGCAAGAGTTAGCTGAAGAGAAACAAGCAGGTCGTGTCAAAAGCAGACGGTTGCCTGAAAGTCTTGGGACTTAACCCTAACTGTCTTGCCTGGAAAGGTTGAAACCATAGACAAAAGGTCCTAGAAAGTCTCCAGGAATGCTAGAGAAGCAGGAAGCGAGTTGACAGGAGGCCAGGAAAGAAAATGGAAACAGAATTTGGGGTTTTGAATTGGAAGCAGTGATGTGCCTGTTGTGTGATCATGCCTGGAAGATGTGAATTAAGCCAGGAACCTGGGCAAGCAGAATCCAGCGACTTTCTTGGCTAGGGAAAGACTAAATCTTGGAACAAGAGAGATGTGAGTAGAACAGGGAATTTTTAGTCAGACGCTACTAGGTTATTTTCTTTATTTTTTTAGTTTGTTGGACTTCTTTTTGCTAAGCACATGTAACTATCCCCCTTTACCCTAGAACTCTTCAAACTGAATCCCAGGGAAGCGATTTTCTGTGTTTTAATCTTTCTTTTTTCAGTTTCTTTGTAACACCTAGCAACCAAGTAGATACGCTGGAGGGCAGTAGATATGCTGGAGGGCAGGGATAGGATCCAGAGTGACCTAGACAGATTAGAGGATTGGGCCAAAAGAAATCTGATGAGGTTCAACAAGGACAAGTGCAGAGTCCTGCACTTGGGATGGAAGAATCCCGAGCATAGTTACAGGCTGGGGACCGACTGGCTAAGTAGCAGTTCAGCAGAAAAGGACCTGGGGGTTACAGTGGATGAGAAGCTGGATATGAGTCAACAGTGTGACCTTGTAGCCAAGAAACCTAATGGCATATTAGGGTGCATTAGGAGGAGCATTGCCAGCAGATCCAGAGAAGTGATTATTCCCCTTCATTCGGCTCTGGTGAGGCCACATCTGGCGTATTGTGTCCAGTTCTGGGGCCCCCACTATAGAAAGGATGTGGACGCATTGGAGAGGGTCCAGCGGAGGGTGACCAAAATGATTAGGGGGCTGGAGCGCATGACCTATGAGGAGAGACTGAGGGATTTGGGTTTGTTTAGTCTGCAGAAGAGAAGAGAGAGGGGGGATTTGATAGCAGCCTTCAACTTCCTGAAGAGAGGTTCCAAAGAGGATGGAGAGAGGCTGTTCACAGTAGTGACGGATGGCAGAACAAGGAGAAATGGTCTCAAGTTACAATGGGGAAGGTCTAGGTTGGATATTAGGAAAAGCTATTTCACTAGGAGCGTAGGGAAACACTGAGATGGGTTCCCTAGGGAGGTGGTGGAATCTGCATCCCTAGAGGTTTTTAAGTCTTGGCTTGACAAAGCCCTGGATGGGTTGATTTAGTTGGGATAGGTCCTGCCTTGGGCAGGGGCTGGACTTGATGACTCCTGAGGTCTCTTCCAGCTCTATGGTTCTATGATTCTAAGTAATGTTTCACCAAGTGTATTTGTTTTGTTAATAGACGTCACATTTTTAAAACCATGATCTGATTCCTGCATCCTAGAGGGCGGAAGGTTCTGTATGCACGTGCCTAAGACAGCAAGCCATACTTCTAGGAGAAATTACAGGTTTTCAAGCTCTCTCTGGAGGGAGTGTCAAGGACAAGGAAGGTACCCCACAGGAGGGAATTCTGAAATGCGCCTGTCTGGTTCTCAAAGGGGTTTGTGCATTTGGATGATGGCAGCAACACCAACGCAAGCCTCCAGTGGCAGGGTATTTTAAAGTCTCTTGTGGGCCCCCACCTTCTGCACTTGGAGTGCCAGAGTGGGAAACAGCCTTGACATGACCCCTCTCCAATTTATCAACATCCATCTGGAATTCTGGTCACCAGAGCTGGGCACAGAACTCCAGCAGCAGAAGTTCAAGTGCCGAATAAAGAGGCTAAGTCGGTTCCCCACTCTGGCACTTGGAGTGCAGAAGGTGTGGGCCCAAAAGAGACCTTAAAATACCGTGTCTCTATGGGCTTCTGCTTCAAAACTCCCCAAGGTCACAGATTCCCTGAGCTTAGGAGGGTTGCTGCCTCTACCCAAGTGGAAAAAAACTTTTTCTTCTTGAACGCAGGAAGAAGTCACTTGGGAACGTATTCCAGAAGGGTACCCCAAACTCTTTTACACAAGAGCCAAAAGAAATCTGATGAGGTTCAACAAGGACAAGTGCGGAGTCCTGCACTTGGGACAGAAGAATCCCAAGCATTGTTACAGGCCTGGGACCAACCAGCTAAGTAGTAGTTCTGCAGAAAAGGACCTGGGGGTTACAGTGGATGAGAAGCTGGATATGAGTCAACAGTGTGCCCTTGTAGCCAAGAAGGCTAATGGCATATTAGGTTGCATTAGGAGGAGCATTGCCAGCAGATCTAGGGATGTGATTATTCCCCTTTATTTAGCACTTGGAAAGAAAAAAAGAAAAATGAAAACAAACTGTAATTTCTGATAGCTGTCCTCTTAGTCTTAGGCAGGTATACACAGACCTCCTATTACTTTCCAGGATACAAAATCAGATCATAGCCTTAAAATAGGTGATTATATTAAGAAAACAAAAAGGTATTCATTTGTAAAGCTGACTTGGCTGCTAGGAGTTATAGCGCAACTGAGAAAAGAACAGATTAAAACACAGACAATTGCATCCCTGGGATTCAGTTTAAAGTTATAGTGGGGAGAGGAGGGGATATGGATTTAGCACAGAGGAGTTTAACCAAACAACAAAACAAAAAAATAACCTGATCGCATCTAAATAAACATTCTCTATCTACTCAAGGATCCACACTTCCAATGTCCAGTCCAATTCTAGGCCCAGGTATTCTTTTTTTTAGGCATGATGTCCCTGCCCAGTTCAATTCATCCCCCCCTCATCCCCTTCTGCAGCTCCAGGATTAAACTCACAAAGAAAAACAGCAGACAGATTCCCTTTTAATGCAGATCTGAACTCCCTGCCAACACTTTCTAGCTAGCTAGGTTTAACCCTTTAGTCACTGAATACTGGGATGTTCAGAAAAGAACAGTGGGCCTCCCATCCATCACAGAAGCGAGACAGCCTCTTTACTCCTGCTCAAGCGTTTCCTGTTTATACATCCCAGAATTACAATAGCTTTTTAAGCCCCAACGCCACAATGGGAGCTCATGTTCTGCTGATTACCCACCATGACCTCTACATCTCTTTTCCCCGCCCTGCAAGTCTGGCCCACAGAACCATGGGAAGTGGCATAGGCTAGCCTGGGCCAGGGCAAAGGAACACGTGGGCCTTTCTCTTCTCCATCTCTCCCTCTGCATTGCACAGCAGGGCGCAGGAGTTCCAGGGGGCTCTGTGGACGCTGTTTGGCTTAATGCCAGCGAAAGCAGGGTCTACAGGAGTACTTACGGACTCCTAGTGTTAAGAGCTGTGATGTGGTTGCCTCAGCAGCGTGGCTCAGTGCTTCTGTTCTTGGAGCTCTGGTGTTATCAGTGGTCAGTGCAGGTAACGCAGCCTGCTCCTGCTGCAGATCTCGCTGTTATGCACAAAGACTGACCACAGACACCGTCTGGTGACAGAGGCACTTGGCCAGGTTTATAGCCGTGTAGTCACAGATCTAGTGCCCTGGATTTGCGGTTACACGTGCACCAACTCATGAGTGCCCCAGGACGAGGAGCAATTCAGTCAGTAAGTCTCTGTTGTCCCTTCGGCCATGCAAAGGGGGTAAGGCCAGGCACCCCAATATTTATAGCCTAAAATAAACTTGTCTGGTTTCGGACATTTGTTTGCTCCCTCCCCTTGTACCTAGTACCTTGAACCGAAAAATATTAGCGGAGACACTGTTGAGCATCCACTGAGGATGCGCTCGGTGAGGCTAATCTTCGTGTTTTACCTCATCCCCGTTGCAGGGTTCCAGACCAAGGAGGATATCTACTGCCTCGCTTTAGCGAAGGCCCTGTACACTGTGCCCACGCCAGTGACTGCTGGGTTTTATGCACCATGGGGACATTGCAAAAACCTGCTCTTACACAAAATCAAGGGTGAGTACTGCCCCGGGGAACGTAAGACGGGGAAGGAACCTTGTGGGGATGGGGATTAGTGGATGACAACCATCTCCAAAGAGCCAGAGCCACCCGTACTCATTTGCCGATTATGCAATCGCATAGGGGACCTGAAAATTTGGAGCAGCACTGGGTTTTCATGTCCACTCCACCCACCTGCCTCTTCCTATCCATGGTCTGTGGCTCTGCTTCCTCCAGCAGCAGAAGTTCTAGAAGATCTAGTTAATTTACAAGTGACAAAGTCTGCTCGAGCTACTGGCAGAACATCGACGACATGGTAATGAAGCCATTTAACAGGCATTTGCCAACCTCTGCTAAATGTTTGCTGAATTTACTGTGAGAGTCGACAGGACCTTAGTTTAAAATGTGTTTGTTTATTAGTGTGTGGATGAGGATTATAAAATCACATCGCTAAAAATTCAACATCCATCTGGGCTGCTGTTGGGCAGATGGGCACCAGTTTAATAGTACGGCGTAGGATCCCATCAATCCTAAGGATGGCTTTGCCAAGAGCTACCCATTCTTGATTGCTTCCCAGAAGGGAGGGATTGTGAAGCTGGAAGACCCTTCAGGAGGAGAGATTTAAGGCACTGCCAGGTACCTAACATATCTTCCTCTTTTATCTCAGAGAACATGGAAAACGAATCGAAGAAGAAAGACCAGGAGGAATTTCAGCGGACGCAGAAGATGCAGCGGGACAACACTGGCCGGGATCTACTCAAGCTCCTGTTACTCATGATCTTCTACCGACCGGTCCTGACGGAGCAGCAGAAGTGGAGAAGGAACGTGAAACACGTCTTCATCCATTTCAGCGCCTGGGAGTACGCGGGCTGCGACCAGCTCTGGGCAGGCCTCATTACCACACCGTGCGACGGCATCGAAAGCCACTTTGGTCTCCTACCCATGAGCATTTACAGGACCATAGACAGGAAATGTAGCAACATCTGAAGACCAGGGGATCAGGAATGGGTTAGCAAGAAGTTCCTCTTCCTCCCGCTGTGGGTGGCTGTGATCCTTTTGATCATGGTAGCTATTGGGGTGGGTGGTCTCCTCCTAGTGTTTGGGATCCCCATCGGGGATGCCTCAGGAGACGCCATAGCTGTCGTGGAAGGCATTGGGGTGACGGCTGTCAGCGTCTCTGCAGCAGCTGCCATACGGCTCACTATCACAGTGGTACGAAACATTATCGTCACCCAGAAGAGCCAGCTGGAGAGACAGATGAACCAGACGGCTCTCAGCGCACAGCTGGGCTTCATGAGCTGCGTGAAAAGCGAAGTCAGGACAATCACTGGGTTCCTGCAGTACATGGAGATCTTCCAGCGGCGGAAGCTGCGGGTGGTGCTGGAGATCACCCACTTGGATACATGCAGCCCTGACAAGGTGGTGGGCGTCCTTGATGCCATGAACATTCTCCTCTCAGACGATGACGCCCCTTTCATCTCCATCCTGGCTGTTGACTCCAGCATCATTGTCAACTGCGTGGAAAGCTCCAAGTATATGAGAGGTATGGCCAACAACGGCTACGAGTTCTTAAACCGCATCGTCACCCTGCCCTTCTCTGTCCCTCGGATGGACTGCGACACCAAGCGGAGGCTGATCAGGAATATCATCGCGCGCAAGGAGCAGCTAGAGGCAGAGGTCGGCTTCCGGCAGGATGGCAAGATGGAAGCCAGCTCTGACTTCCTCAACATCTCTCGCTACCATTCGGCCAACCACGATGCCCAGAATCCAGTTGCAGAGGACAGCCAGATACCTCTCATGGTTGGAACCCCAGCGCTGGGAACCGGCAGCTGCGGGAAAGGTATCCTCGCCAAAGACCTCATTCAAGATGCTTTCGACTACCTCCTGGATGACGCCTTGAAGGAATTCATGACAGACAACGTGGTGCAGATGCGGCGCATCGTGAACACCGTCGCCATCACCATCAGGCTGCTGGCGAGTAACATCCCCAAGGATGAAGTGTGTCCGAAGAAGGTGGTGGAATGGGTGCTCCTTGCCAACCAGGGGCCGTGCCGTCTGAGCTGGCTCTTGCAGTGCATCGAGGATGAGGAGCAGAGGAGTCGAATGGGCAGCTGCCATGGAAGCCCGCTCCGCCCCGACATGTCTCTGTGGGAGGTCTACGAGAAGTACATGGAAGAGCTGGACATGCTGAAAGGCCAGATGGAAAAGCTGCTGGAACTGGACCAGGATCCCGAGCTGTTCCACACTTTCCTGTGCGGCAGGTTTCGGGTGGAGGAGGCCCTCTTCTACCTCCCCTTCACGGTCAATTTGGACCCATCCCTGAAAAGACAGATGGAGCTGCAACGTGGCAGCCACAGACTGAAACGGACAAAGAAATTCGACAAGCTCAGCACCTGCACTCTGCTGGGTATGACGGTGGAGGATGTCTGCCGAGAGGTGGGTCACCCTTGGGTTTCCTTCCTTCGAGCAGGGCCAGCTGTCGATAGAATGTCCATGCCTCTTCATCGCAAGAAGCATGTCATTCATGTGACAGCAGCTGCCCACAGATGACGGCTACAGGCAGAGCCATCTTTGCAAATCGTGGGGCCCTGAATAATTGAGGGCCCTTCTGCAGGATTGCCTGGGCCTTTTCCCCTCATGCAGCTTCTGCTGGAGGTCTGGTCGTTCCTACTACCTCCCTACCCCAAGCAGGGCTCAGGAACTAGAGCAGAGTTGCAGATCCTCTCTGCTTGCTAGCTTGCTGCTGCTGCTGATTTGAACCCCGTAGCAGATTTGAACCTAGGCCCTCTAGGAGTGTGTCTAAACTACATGGCTCCGTCGACGGAGCCATGTAGATGAGGCTGATTGGCAGAGGGAAATGAAGCTGCGATTTAAATAATCGTGGCTTCATTTAAATTTAAATGGCTGCCGCGCTCTGCCGACCAGCTGATGATCAGCCGTTTGTCGGCAGATCGGGGCAGTCTGGACGCTTCCCCGTCGACGTGAAAGCCCTTTGTCGACCTCCCCGGTAAACCTCATCCCACGAGGCATCAGGGCGCGCGGTGCTTGTGGGGGGGGGGGGGGCGGCCCTGGGAATGTGGCTATGGGGGGGTCCCCGCCCCCAGGTGCACAATGGGGGTCCCCGCGCCAGGGCGCCCTGCGGGCAAACGGCCACGCCCCTTGGCGCCGGGAAACCTCAAATGGTTGGGGACCACTGAATTAGGAGAAGCCGTTGGCTGCCTGCCCCGCCCTGCCCCATTCCTTCTTTGACATTCCCCTGCTCCCATGGGGGTCACACTGCCCCCCTTTGAGAGCTGATGCTGAAAAGTGATGGGAAAGCTCGGGGCGATTATCTGCCTGACCCCGGTGAATAGGAGCTGCCAAAGGCCCTGAAGTGTGACAGACCCTGGAGCTGTGACCGGCCCTTTCACCCAGCAGGATGTGCCGAATGCCCCAGAGGACCAAGGGATGGTGGGCGTGGCACTTCAAGCACACCTTGATTTTCTTCTGTCAGGGCTGGGGCATCGGACCGTCCAGGCTGGGTTCCTGTGATTTCCCGCGCGTGCTGGGCGGATGGTTTCCTGTCCAGTGCAGATCGCTGCTGGTGCAGGACCTCTGCATATAAACGCTGGGTAAGTCCTGGTGGGTTTTTAATGGGCACTGCCATGTGGTTTGGTAACTCAGGGTGCCCCTGTATAAAACTATGGGACACCAACATCTTGAATACTGTGTACAGATGTGGTCTCCTCACCTCAAAACAGATATTTTGGCCTTGGAAAGGGTTCAGAAAAGGGCAACTAACATGATTAGGGGTTTGAAATGGGTCCCATATGAAGAGAGGTTAAAGCGATGGGACTTTTCAGTTTAGAAAAGAGGAGATTGAGGGGGGATATGATAGAGGTCTATAAAAACATGAGTGGTGTGGAGAGGGTGAATCAAGAAAAGTGATTTATTAGTTCCCATAATAGAAGAACTAGAGGACACCAAATGAAGTTAATGGGTAGCAGGTTTAAAACTAATAAAAGAAAGTTCTTCTTCACACAGCGTGTAGTCAACCTGTGGAACTCCTTGCCAGAGGAGACTGTGAAGGCTAGGACTATAACAGGATTTAAAGAGAAGCTAGATAATTTCACGGAGGTTAGGTCCATAAAAGGCCATTAGCCAGGAGATAGAAATAGTGTCCCTGGCCTCTGTTTGTGGAAGGCTGGAGAAGGATGGCAGGAGACAAATCGCTTGATCATTGTCTTTGGTCAACCCTCTTTGGGGCACCTGGTGCTGGCCACTGTCAGCAGACAGGCTACCCAGTACTGCCGTTCTTATGTTAGGGTTCTTGGTTGGGGCACAGGGCAGAGCCCATCGGTTCAGAGCTGCTAAGAGCAGAGTTATTTGCACTTACGTCCCAGCCAGACTCCCTCGTATCCCCTAACACAGGGCTGGGGGGATCCTTTTTTGGGTCGGGGGCCACAGAGAAATCCGTCGGGCCTTGTAGGAGTTGGGCGGCAGGAGTGGAGCTTAGTGCCTACGGGGCCAAGGGAAACAGAGAGGGCACCATGTCCACAGGGCCGGGGTGCCATTTTCCCTAGGGCCTCCGGGAGGGCGGGGGGAACGAGTGTGTCTATGGTCTAGGAGCCAGGGCCCACCAAAGATGAATCCGACCCAGGCTCTGGTACATCTCTGCAGCGCTGCCGGCCGGTTCCCCCACCTCTTGGTCCTCAACCCAACTAGACCCGCTTCCCGGCGGCTGGTTGCCCCCCGGCCAGCCCCGCTCCCTCCTGCCCCCTCCCAGCCAGCCCTGCTTCCCGGCGGCCGGTTCCCCCCCACCCCCTCTCTTCCAGCCAGTCCCGCCCCCTCCCCCCCCCCGGCCCCTGCTGTTCGGTATTTTTTTTAAACCAACTGGTAACCCTAGCAGGTGGGGGTGAAAAGTGCATGGAAATGCCTGCACAGGCGCGTCTGGGAATGAGATGCTGCTCTAACATCTCCGCCTCTGTTCACTTCCAGCCCCTGCCTCGTGGCGCTGGCCCCCCGTGGCCTGGGAGGGCTCCCCAGGCGCACCATGGCCCGGCATAGCAAGCTGCAGAAGCACGTCCTGAGCCTATACAGGCAGTTCCTGCGCACCGGCCGGGAGAAGCCAGGATTCCTGCCTCGCATCCAGGCCGAGTTCCGGAAGAACGCCAGCATCCCCCGGGCCGACGTGATGCACATCGAGTATCTGCTCCGCCGTGGCCAGAGGCAGCTGGCGCAGCTCCGAGACGCGAACACCAAACAGATGGGCACCTTTGTCCAAGCCAAACCCGAGGAGCAGTGACCCCTGCTGGTTGGCGCAAGCGTCTGTCTTGTACTGGGACGGTTGGGGGTGAATTCACAGATCAGCCTTCCTGGTTCTCACATCCCTGTGCACCCCTCGTGTCCAAACACAGGTGCCTGGCTTGGCATTTGCTGAGCTAAGGTGTCTTTATTGGCAGCCAAGCTTTTAAACAGTTCAGGTGTGGATGGGTGATCTGGAGGAGATGCTCTTGTTTCCAGGACCTGGTACACAATTCATTCTACCCCTGCTGGCTCCTCTCTTCGGGTATGTCTACACTACAGCGCTAGTTCGAACTAAGCTAATTCGAACTAACGCGTCTAGAACTAAAAACTAGTTTTGCTAATTCGAACTAGCAAGTCCACATTGAGTGGACTCTGAACAGGGCTTAAGGATGGCCGGAAGCAGTGCCAGCAGGGCATCAGAGGAGGACTTAGAGCGTGGAGATGCAGTCTCAGGCTAGCCGAGGGCTGCGCTTAAAGGGTCCCGACCCCCACCCCGGACAGACAGTTCTAAGGGGTGCCCCGCTTGAAAACCAGTCCTGGCTTGGAGTGCCCGGAGTACCCACACTGGGCACATCACACCACTCAGCCATCAGCCCGGCTGCACTTGCCGCAGGCTGCCATCTGGGGAGAGGGGGTAATCGGGGGGCTGCAGGAGAGCTTCCACCCCCAGAAGCCTGCAGAGCCAGCCCAGTCCTCCCCATCGGGGGCTCGTACCCCATTCCTCCCTCACCTCCTTCCACTTACCCTTCCCTAGCCCCCCTTCTTATTGATGTACAAAATAAAGATAACGTTTCTTCCAACATTGACTCTGTCTTTATTGAACAAAACTGGGGGAGACTGGGAAAAGGAGGTGGGAGAGGGGAAGATTAAGGCTGGGAGAGGGGAGGGCAACTAACATGATAAGGGGTTGGGAACAGGTCCCAGATGAAGAGAGGCTACAGAGACTGGGACTGTTCAGCTTAGAAAAGAGGAGACGGAGGGGGGACAGGCTAGAGGTCTCTAAAAGCAGGGGTTGGGTGGAGAGGGTGCATTCAGAAAAGTTCTTCCTGAGTTCCCATAAAGAAGGACTAGAGGACACCAAAGGAAAGGACTGGGTAGCAGGCTTGAAACTAGTAAGAGAAAGTTGTTCTTCTTGAGAAAGCAAATAGTTAACCGGTGGAACTCCTTGCTGCAGGAGGCTGTGAAGGCTACAACTAGAACAGAGTTGAAAGGGAAGTGAGATCAAGTCATGGAGGTTGGGTCCATGGAGTAGTCTTAGCCAGGGGGTAGGAGTGGTGTCCCTGCCCAAAGTTTGTGCAAGGCTGGAGAGGGATGGCACGAGACAAATGGCTTGGTCACTGTCTTTGGTCAGGAGTCATCAAGTCCAGCCCCTGCCCAAGGCAGGACCTATCCCAACTAAATCAACCCATCCAGGGCTTTGTCAAGCCGAGACTTAAAAACCTCTAGGGATGCAGATTCCACCACCTCCCTAGGGAACCCATCTCAGTGTTTCCCTACCCTCCTAGTGAAAAAGTTTTTCCTAATATCCAACCTAGACCTTCCCCATTGTAACTTGAGACCATTTCTCCTTGTTCTGCCATCCGTCACTACTGTGAACAGCCTCTCTCCATCCTCTTTGGAACCTCCCTTCAGGAAGTTGAAGGCTGCTATCAAATCCCCCCTCACTCTTTGCTTCTGCAGGCTAAACAAACCCAAATCCCCCAGTTTCTCCTCATAGGTCATGTGCTCCATACCCCGAATCATTTTGGTCAAGCTCCCCTGGACCCCCTCCAATGCATCCCCATCCTTCCTGTAGTTGGGGGCCCAGAACTGGACACAATACTCCAGATGTGGCCTCACCAGAGCCGAATAAAGGGGAATAATCACTTCTCTGGATCTGCTGGCAATGCTCCTCCTAAAGCACCCTAATATGCCATTAACCTTCTTGGCTACAAGGCCACCCTGTTGACTCATCTCCGGCTTCTCATCCACTGTAATCCCCAGGTCCTTTTCTGCTGAACTGCTGCTTAGCCAGTCGATCCCCAGCCTGTAACAATGCTTGAAGCAATCAGATGACAAGAGAAGAATTAAGGATCCGGGGGGAGGAGGGGGGAACTGTACTGGGTCTGAGGGATTTGGGGCACATTCATGTCAACGGGGCTGGTGACAGACGTTGTCGGGCCCTGGGTAATGTATGGGAGGGGGTCGGCTCTAGACCCCCTCAAAGGGGCAAAGCTAAAGGTAGGAGGGGCAAGGCGAGGGCCAATCAGGCCTTAGCGCCACCCACCCTGCACCAGACAGAGCTCTAGGATTGATTTCATTTGCCCGGGTCTCTGGCAGTGGCGGCTGCCATAATAGTCGATACAGTGACCCAGAGGCCTGGACCCTTTTAAATCATCAGCTCCCGAGACAACTGCCCCCTTTGCCTCTCCCCCTCCCCATCCGTGGCCCCTGTCTGTGGGGCTTCAGACCCTGGTGGTCAAAGTATTTTGGTCTGGTTAGTACAGCAGGGGACAGGGAGTTGGGACATACGGGTCCTATTCCTAGCGCTGCCACTGGCTTGCTGTGTTTTTGAACAAGCTGCTCCTCCTTTTTGGGACTCAGTTGCCTCTGTAGTAAGTTGCGGGTTGGTAACATAAAATCAGCAGGCCCGAATAAAGGCCGGTAACATAAAAACAGCAACAGGCCTGAAATCTAGGAAGCAAGACTTTGGCTCAGTGGAACCGCAGGCAGGAAAGAGAAATAGTATAAGCCAGATCAAGCATAAAGGTCCAGGCACAGGTACCAAGCACATTTATAGAATCCTAGGGCTGGAAGAGACCTCAGGAGTCAACAAAAAATCCTCATTAAAAAAAAAAATTGTTTGGTGTTCCTCGGTCTTAAAAAGTTTAAGAAACACTCGTCTAGACAGTACTGGGTCCTGCCATGAGGGCAGGGGACTGGACTCGACCTCTCGAGGTCCCTTCCTGCCGGCTACATGTGGCAATGAAACGGTAATTCGAACTAAGTCCTTAGTTCGAATTAACTGTTACATCTCATTCTATAGCCGCGCGGCAGTTACTTCGGGCTAGTGGAATTTCAAAATGGCGACCGGACGGGAACATGCAAATAAAGCCTGGGCTATTTAAATCCCGGGCTTCATTTACAACTCCGGTTGCCTGCTTTGCCTACCTAGCTCAAATTAACGAGCTAATGTAGACATACCCTTATTGACTAATTGAGTAGTCGATGGAAATTCCACCAACTACTGGATTAGCTGATTAAGCGCAATTTAACATCCCTCGGTTGAGCTACCACATATGTTTTAGAAAGACATCCAATCTTTATGGCTTGTGTGTAGTTCAACGCATTAAATTCCAAGCAGGTTGCTGAAGTTTCTTTTTTTCATCATGATTGGCAATTTGACCAGCCTTATACAGTAATGGATCTTTACCATTCCTCTGATTTCTTTTGTTCCCAATATATTTAAACATTTCCTAATTATCCTTTATGTTACTGGTTATAGATTTTTTCCCCCAATTTTAGCTTCTCCTATCAACTGTTTGCTTTTTCATAACTCACATCCTCCCTTTTTTCCCATTTGCTTTATATTTTTTTCTTGTGGTGTTTATGACAAAAACTAAAACATAGGACATAAACTTTGAGTCCTATTTATAGTACTTTAGGTTGGTTTAATGGAAAAATGGTTTGGTACAGAGTAAATTGGAGTTCAAAATAACCCTTTCTCGGGCAATTTTTCTCTCGAAAGCCTCACCTTTTTCAGCCTCCTTCCACTAACTTCTGATTTTAAATGTCTGGATTGTTAGACAAGTGCTCAGGAAACCTTACCTGTCACTAAACATAGATTTTGTTTGTGTTAATTATAGATATGAATGGAGCTAGTTAATCCCTGTTGTAAGATTCCAGTGGAGCCAAAGAAAGTAAACAAGTAACTAATTTGGGTCAATCTTTCTACTTGACAGTCCCTAGGAATCTACCGTTTCAACATTTCCTGGGAACAGAAACACAAGTTAGAACAGTGATAGAAATGTAGCCGTGTTAGTCTGGTGTAGCTGAAACGAAATACAGGACTATGTAGCACTTTAAAGACTAACAAGATGGTTTATTAGATGATGAGCTTTCGTGGGCCAGACCCACTTCCTCAGATCAAATAGTGGATCTGAGGAAGTGGGTCTGGCCCACGAAAGCTCATCATCTAATAAATCATCTTGTTAGTCTTTAAAGTTCTACACAGTCCTGTATTTTGTTACAAGTTAAAACACTCATTAATTTTGGCTTCATTCAGCTTTCCCTTGGAACAAATTAAAAACATAGTTGATAAGTGGCAAAGTTGGTGCATGGGAGTGAAGGACACGTTAGCTCATTATGCCTACACAGGGGGATGTCACACTGGTCTGACCAGTTCCAAGGACAGTTGGGCTGCCATAGAAAGGGATGCAGAGCTGCTCTTCAGGAGCTCCATGGATTAGACCTATACTGCTGTTGAAGGAATTGGGGCTCTCAAATAAAAGAAGTCCCTTGCCTTAGAATCATAGAATCCCAGGGCTGGAAGAGACCTCAGGAGTCATCGAGTGCAGCCCCCTGCCCAAAAGCAGGACCAATCCCAACTCAATCATCCCAACCAGGTCTGTGTCAAACCAGGACTTAAAAACCTCTAGGGATGGAGATTCCACCATCTCCCTAGTTAGCCCATTCCAGTGCTTCCCCATTCTCTTAGGGAAAGAGTTTTTCCTAATATCCAACCTACACCTCCCCCACTGCACCTTGAGACCATCACTCCTCGTTCTGCCATCGTCACCACTGTGAACAGCCTCTCTCCATCCTCTTTGGAACCTCCCTTCAGATAGTTAAAGGCTGCTATCAAATCCCCCGTCATTCTTCTGCAGACTAAACAAGCCCAACTCCCTCAGCCTCTCCTAAGTCATGTGCTCCAGCCTCCTAATAATTTTTGTTGCCCTCCACTGGACCCTCTCCAATGCGTCCACATCCTTCCTGTAGTGGGGGGCCCAGAACTGGACACAATACTCCAGACGTGGCCTCACCCCATCCCAATAAAGGGGAATAATCACTTCCCTAGATCTGCTGGCAATGTTCCTCCTAATGCACCCTAATATGCCATTAGCCTTCTTGGCTACAAGGGCACACTGTTGACTCATATCCAGCTTCTCATCCACTGTAACCCCCAGGTCCTTTTCTGCAGAACTGCTACTTAGCCAGTCGGTCCCAGCCTATAACAATTCTTGGGATTCTTCCATTCAAGTGCAGGACTCTGCACTTGTCCTTGTTGAACCTCATCAGATTTCTTTTGGCCCAATCCTCCAATATGTCTTGGACACTCTGCACCATATACCCTACCGTCCAATGTATCTACCTTTCCCCCTAGCTTAGTGACATAGGCAAACTTGCTGAGGGTGCAATCCATCCCCTCATCCAGTCATTAATAAAGATGTTGAACAAAACCGACCGTAGAACCGGTCTTTGAGGTACTCTGCTTGAAACTGACCGCCAGTCCGACATCGAGCTGTTGATCACTACCCATTGAGCCCAACAGTCTAGCCCGATTTCTATCCATCTTACAGTCCATTAATCCAATCCATACTTCCTTAACTTGCTGGCAAGAATAAGTCCAGGTATATCACATCCACTGAATTCCCCATGTCCACAGAGCCAGTTACCTCGTCATAGAAAGCAATCAGGTTGGTCAAGCATGACTTGCCCTTGGTGAATCCATGCTGACTGCTCCTGATCCCTTTCCTTATTCTAAGTGCTTCAAAATGGATTCCTTGAGGATCCCCTCCATGATTTTTCCGGGGAGTGAGGTAAGGTGACCGGTCTGTAGTTCTGTGGATTGTCCTAAGGAACATCTTGGTACCATTCACCTCCCACAAATAAAGTACATACCGACCTATGTTCAGGACCAGGTCAAAGTTGACAGCATAACAGATAGTAAGTTGACAGTATGAAGACTAGGAAGTAAGCCCCCTTCTGCAAGGTAAGGGACGGTAACCAGGTAACAGGGGGTAGCAACCTGATACATCAGGAATGTATAAAAGTTCACCTCAAATGGTGTTCACCAGCTGACTGTGTGGGGGCACTGGATGGTGCTCAGTGGGTGTTAGGACATTGCCACGGCTTCCATAAAGTGTAGCGGCGCAGCGCTGAGTCTGTTCGCTGGCAACTATTATTGCATGTTGTTACGCAAAAAATCTGCTTGGGCGATTTCGAATCTTATCTGGTTTGTGGTCTCTGGGGACTCTGGGCACGGAGACCACATCCAGCGATAGTGACTCGGCTCTGCAACTTTAGCGAAGAGCCAGGTGGCTTGTACCTCATACAGTAGAGAAGGCTCCAGACTTACAAACCAGGTAACAGAACTTTTGCGTTCTCCTCCAGCAGCAGGCGCTCCGACACAGCTGGACTGAGTACAACACCTGCAAATAACCCAGTTAGTTAATGCAAGCATAAAGAGAGGCAGCCAGGCCAGATGCAACCATTCATTAACTTCCAGGCCAGAGAGGGCCATTGTGATCTTCAGTCTAGCCTGGCATCCTATGAGGTGCACACAGGCCCTTCTCTTCCACTTGTTTAAACAGAGGCACCCTGGGGCACCTTAAAGACTAACACGTGTATTTGGGCATCCGCTTCCAGGGGTAAAAAACACTTGGACCTGCTTTTCCTCCGCAACAGCTGATGCCCAAATAAATCTTCAAGGTGCCACAGGACTCCTTGTTAGTAATGACTGTTGGGGTTGCCCCTCTAAGGCTATGTCTACACTGCAGGCTTTTTGCACAAGAACAGCTGTTCTTGCGCAAAAACTTGCAGAGTGTCTACACTGCGTGCGTGTTTTTGCACAAGTATTACAGTACAGCATCAGCAAACAGGGCTTCTTCCGGAAGAGTTATTCCTCTCCCCACGAGGAATAAGCCCTCTTGCACAAGAGCTCTTCCAGAAGGCGGCAGTGTAGACAGGCAACATGAATTTCTTGCGCAAAAAACCCCTACGGCTAAAATGGCCATCAGAGCTTTCTTGTGCAAGAGAGTGTCGACACTGCCATGGATGCTCTTCTGCAAAACAGTTCTTGTGCAAGAAGCCTGCAGTGTAGACAGAGCCCACGAGCTTCAGAGGGGTAGCTGAGTGAGTCTGTAACAGGAAAAACTTAAAACACAACATATAGTCACCTTAAAGATTAACAAACCGTGTCAATGGGATCATGAGCTTTCCTGGGCATAGCCCACTTCTTCAGACGACTGGAGTGTTGTATGTCCAGAACCAAAATGAACAGGGGAGGAAAAAATGGGAGGGGCGAAAAAAGGAGGCAGGGGGTATGTAAATATCAAAGGGAAAACCCAGCTGGTATGTAACAGGCACCACTGATAAGAGTTGTTGGGAATTTCCCAGGAACCGATCGGGGTTTCTTAGGAACAAGTTTAAAAAGGGGTGAGAATCGGGGTGAACTGGGTGGATGCCTGGGTGAGGGTTGGGTCGAACAACGCAGGGAGGGAAAAGCAGGAGCGTGGGGCGTGAGGGCAGGTGAGCGCTGCGGTGAAAGCCACGTGCGCAGGCCGGGCCGGGCCCCTCTCTCCTCCAGCTGACTTGCAACTTCCACTGCCGGCCCACGTGGCCCTCGAAGGGCGGAGCTTCCCCTTTCCTGCGCCCGCCCCTGGGGCCCTCCAGCCAATGGGAAGCGAGGGCTAAGGTTGCCCCTGGATTGTAAGCAAGCTGCCCCCTTCTCCCCCATGCTCCCCATTCCCTGAATATCAGTCCTGCCCCCGCAGCCTGCACAAATCTTCATCCTTTAGGACCAAATAGGAAGGGGAGGGGGCGAGGGATTATTTTCTTTATTCCCACCCCCCCTAACGGAAGGAGCTGTTCTCTGTGTCTGTGTTTACAAACCAAGGAACGTGTTTCTCCCTGGTTTGGGTTGGGGGTTTTTTTTTGCCTGTTTCTTGACAAGATTGATTGAAATGTTGGTCTGACTAGAGTAGTCCCCAAGTTTAGCGCCCTGCCCTGAAGCAGGACGAAGTCAACCAAGACCTACGGGTTTGTCTAACCCTGTCTAATTCTCTCTTCCCACCCATGCTTCCCCAGAAGGGATCAGACAGGCTGTACACAGCGGGTGTTTAAGTCTCAGCTTGACAAAGCCCTGGCCGGGTTGATTTAGTTGGGATTGGTCCTGCCTAGAGCAGGGGGCTGGATTTGATGACCTTCTGAGGTCTCTTCCAGCTCTATGATTCTATGATTCCCTCCCCTTTCCTTCACCATCATTAATATCCTTTTGCAGTGAGTTCCAGAGGTTGATTATACACTTCAAAATACGTCCGTTTTAACATCCCCTCCACGGTCCCTAGGGTTGGCCGCTGTCGGCAGACAGGCTACTGGGCTAGATGGACCTTTGGTCTGACCCAGGACGGCCATTGTAAGCTCAGGGCTCAGGGGCGGGGGTCTCAGTGGACCCCCTTGATTTTCATGCACACCTGCTCCTGGGTGGCCAGGCTGGCAGCTCTCCTGCCCTAGGTGGCCACTTTCTGTGCCTAGTGCGGAGATCGTGGACGAGGTCCACGATGTCCGCACTAGCCCAGGAATGTACCCGCCTCTTGCGGTCCCGGGCAAGCTTCCGGGAGCCGCCAGCCTGGTCCCGGGAAGAGGGGGTGGGCTGGGGGACATCGGGTGGGTGGCTCTGTGCCGTGCCAGGTGCAGGGTCTGCTGGCTGGGTGCTGGCAGGCTTGCACCTGGCACGGGCACCGTAGCCAGCCCGTGCCCCTTTAAGGGGTCCGGGGCCGGGAGGGGGGCATAGAGTTTCCCTGGTGTTGGCCAGAGTGGCCACCAGGGAAACCTGGGGAGGGCTAGCCTCCCACTCGTTCGAATTAAGGGGCTACACAGCCCTTAATTCGAACTAGTAAGTTCGAACTAGGCTTAAGCCTCGTAAAATGAGGTTTTCCTAGTTCGAACTAAGCGCTCCGCTAGTTCGATTCAAATTCGAACTAGCGGAGCGCTAGTGTAGCGGCTATGAATGTTAGTTCGAACTAACGTCCGTTAGTTCGAACTAACATTGTAGTGTAGACATACCCTTCCATCCTTAGCCAAAGAGGAACAAGCCAGTTAGCCCAGGGAAATAAAAGAAAGGGAGAGCGGTGACGGAAAACCCTGTGTCTGTCATTTTTTCAAATGATCTATCTTGCCTAAAAGCCTGTCAGGGATTGGGCTCTGTTGCAGGAGGTGCTGGCGAAACACTCCGTGGATTTGGGTGCTACAATTCCTGAGTGTCGTCCGCCTTCCTGCCCCCTCCCCCCACCGAAGCGCTTTGGAAGGCTCACAAAGGACAGAGACCTGCCTTTTGAAAATCCGACTCCCCACCGGTGTCTCAAGACAGGCGGCTCTCTCTCGCCAAAAACGGAGGCAGCAGCGTGGGATGACAGGCAGCCAGGTCGCAAGGGGAGGTGCTTTTTAGACCAGTTCCCTCCTGGCACTCCGTACTGCTGCCTCTGTATCAGAGGCAGCAGCACAAGCTGGCAGCAGCCCTTGCCTGGGGGCTGGGTCTGAGCTTCTGGACCTGGTGCAAACTGGAACTGAGCGAGGCTGCCTGCCTGCCTGGCTCCTAACACACTGTAAATGCAGAGCCGCAGAGGGGGTAGGTCCCGCACCCAGCGCGAGCCAGGACTGAGACAGCTGGCCCCTGGAGACTATCGAAAAGTCAAGTAACCGATAAGAAATCATGAGGTTAATTGACTACTCAGTGAATATCTAACGTCCCTAATCCCTTTTCATAGTTCCCCTCTGGACTCTCTCTCCTAAAGCATGGCCCTGAGATCTGGACACAGTGCTCCAGCTGAGGCCTCCTCCGTGCCAAATAGCTAGGAGAGTGACCTCCCATGTCTGCCGTACGTCTCCTACCACGCCCCAGGGCTATGCCCTCTTACTGAAGGGCTTTGTGTCTGAGATCGCTTCTCTCCTAGGCTACGTCTACACAACGAGTTTTTTTGGCAACAAATATGCTAACGAGGGACTCTATGACACGCAATGTCATTTGCATATTTTCTGCCGATCCGTTTTTGTGCTCGGGGTTTGTGCGCAAAACCAAGCCGTGTGGATGTTTACTTTTTGTGCAAAAAACCCCCTTTTCCCACAAGATCCCTATGCCTGCAAAAAGGCCGACCGATCTTGTGCAAAAAGGGGCTTTTGCCTAAAAAGAAAACATCCACATGGCTTGTTTTTGCGTGTTCTTGCGAAAAAACTTGTGGCGCGTCTACACTCTACGTGTGTTCTTGCAGAAGTAAATTTGCAGTAAAGCATCAGAGAACAGGGCTCCTTGCACAGGAGTTATTCCTCTCCCGACGATGACTAAGCCCCCTTTGTGCAAGAGCTGTTGTGCAAGAAGGCAGCGAGGACGGGCACCAGGGGCTTCTTGAGCAAGACACTTTTATGGCTAAAATGACCATCAGAGCTTTCTTGCACAAGAGAGCGTTCACACTGCCATGGACGCTCTTGTGCAAAAGCCTATGGCAGGGTGGAGGCACTCTTGCACGAGACCTTTTGCGCAAGAACTCCGGCGTGAAACAGCTCTCGTGCAAGAAGCCTGCAGTGTAGGGCAGGGAGCAGCCTATGAGGGAGGGGGAGGGACCCCTAGTAATGGCTCAAACTTCCCAGGGGGGTGGCCAGAGGCAGGACATTTGCCTGGCAGGGTGAGGGGGGGGCGGTGACCTCACAGGGGCTTTGGGCAGCCCTCAGCATATAAGGCAAAGGGCAGGTGGGGAGGTGGTGACCTCACAGAGGGACCCACATCTCAGGCTGATAAAAGCGGGGGGCGGGCCCAGGGGACTTTGGAGACCCCCGGTTGCTTTAGCTCTGGTGCGTCTCCTCCTCACGGTTCGTTCGCGTTCTGTGAGTTCCACATCCCGACACTTTTGTGACGAAGGTAAGAGCCCCCAGGGGTTGGATCCCGCCCGGGGCCGGCTGGGTTCCAGGCAGGCCCAGCCCTCGGTCAAGGGCCAGAAGGTGATTCCTCACCTGGGCTGCGTCCTTAGCGCCACTGGGGCTTTCTCCTGGTTGGTTTCCCTTTTCCTCCATCCCCCCACATTTCTGCTCTGTTCTTGCCTCCTCTGTGACCTTCCCTTGCTGCCTCCCCCAGCTTGGGACCCAACAGACTAGCTGAAGGACGGGGGGTGGTTTGCAGGAGCCGTGGGGTGGGGGATGCAGCCCCCATTGTGGGGACTGGGGAGGTGGGGCTGGAACAAGTCTATGCCGGTGTCTTTGGGGAGAACGCTCCACCCCCCACACCTTAGATTCTCCCCTGATTGGCCAAGAAGGGGCTGTTGATGGGCAGGAGACTCGTGGAATGAGGAGTAACGGTAGTTTGAACTAGGAAGCCTAGTTCGAACTACCTAGTTCGTGCCCCGTGTAGCCGCGCTGCACGGGGTTCGAACGAGCGGGGTTTTAAAAATGGTGGCTCCCCGCTTATGCAAATGAAGCCCGGGAAATTCAAATCCCGGGCTTCATTTGCAAGTGCGGTATGCCTACATTACCCTCCTAGTTCGAACTTGCGGGGTAGTGTAGACATACCCTCAGGTCCTTGCAGTGCCTGTGCAAGACCGAACCGATAAGCAAGGGGCCATTTGGGGGCTGGGGGCAGTCGCTCTGGGGAGCTGGAACCCCTGGATTTCGTTCATCAGGCTGCGCCACAAGCTCCCCTTTGCTCCCCTCATTTGCAGCATGGCCAAACGTTTTCGGCTGTGGTTCAAGAAAACCCTGAAGATGGCCCCAGGGCCGGTGGGGAGCAGCTTCTCCGTCCCCGTGGGCGGGGAAGCTGGATCCCACCAGCTCGGGGCGACTCGCCCACCAGCCAGGCCCCCCCGGACCTGGCTCCAGAGGCGGCTGGGCAGGCGGGACCCAGCCCAGTGGGGGAGCCGGGTAGGGTGGCTCCGGGGCCTCCTCTGTGGAGAAAAACACCTGCCCCGGGAGCCCAGCCCCCATTACCACCAGGGGGCATCGCCCTGCCCGGCCCCCGGGGACCTGCCAGTCTCCGGGAGCCCCCAGCCCGTCGCTCCCCGCACCAGCCCCTGCAGCTGTGGGTCCAGGTCCGTCAGCAGCAGCGCCTGGGCCTCCAGCTGCAGCCGGGCCACCTCCTGCAGCCGCTCAGACCCAGGTGAGGGGCCGTGAACACGCTGGGCCCAGGGGCTCACCCAGTACCCCGGGGGGGCAGCCCCAGTGTCTGCCCCGCAACCAGGGCAATGGATGGGGGCGGGGGCTGCTTGGCTCTCTTCTTCCTGGTGGGGGCTCTGCTGAGGGCGTTGGCAGATGTGAGGGTGGAAGGGGGATGGGTCCCTGCGAGGGGCGTGTGGGGCCCAACCTGCCCTGGGTCCCTGACATGGGGGCGCGTGACCCCTGCTGGCCGCTGGAGTCACCCTGGTCCCTTCCCTCCCGCACAGAGCCCCCCTGTGCCTCAGCGGAGCTCTGCCAGGAGCGGATGGACTCCCGGGTGGAGGAAGGGGCCATCTATGACATCGAAGAGCAGCTCCACACCCGGGACACGGTAGGAACCTTCTCCACACGGGGGGGACCCGAGATTGTCCGGCCCCTTCCCAGCACGTCCCCCCCTCCGGGAGGGGCTTGTCCCTGGGGATCCCCCTGGGGCCCCTTCTCCTGCATGACCTGGACCCCCCAAGCTGGGGGCTCTTGTCATGCACCAGCTGGGCCCCCACAAGCCTGAGGCAGCAGTTGGGGGGGGAGTGTGGGTGCTTGGACAACCGGCAGCTCCCACCTCCACTCCTGGGAGACCTGAGCCCTGCAGCTGTCCGTGGGGGGCAGGCAGGCCCCAGGCTCACAGACTCTCTCTGGGGTGCAGAGCCCAGCCGCCCTGCAGCGATTCCTCTTGGCCATCCCCCTCGCCTGCCTCGCCGCCCTCCAAAGGGGCGAGGACACCCTGGCGCCGCGCTGCTGCAAGGACACCATGATGGCCAGGATCGTTGTAAGCGAGTCGCGGCAGCCGGGAGGAGGGAAGGGGATACGTGGGGTGGACAGGGGTCTGCCTGGGCCATGGCGGCGGGTGGGGGTGCTGGAAACGGGATGGGTGGAGCCAGGAGGGCTGGAGGTGGACATGGGGAGGGGTGGGTGGGGATGCTGGAGGAGGGAGGGACACAGAAATGGTGCAGGTGTGGGGTGCCGGACAGGAAGGGGGATTCGGGACAGGGAGGGGTCTCCCCGGGCCATGGGGGGCTGGAAGGGAGCCGAGCGGGCTGCTGGGGATGCGCCTGGGGAGCAGGGATGAGGAGGTTCAGAGGCTGGTCACCAGGGCAGGGAGGGGCAGGATACGGCCTGGGGACAAGGATTGAGCTGGTCCCGGTTTGGGAGGGGGGTGCTGGGAGGGGCCCTGTGCCGGGCAGGGGGGCTACAGGGCAGCGGGAGGCAGTGGGGTTGGATCCTGCTGGGTGGGGGCGCTGGCCGCGTGAGCGTCTCTTGGGGGCCCAGCCTCACCCGCCCCTTTGTCTCCTTGGGTCTCCCAGGAGATCATGGAGGACTCGCCCCCCCCGCTGGTCTTGGCCGACTGCCTCAACGCCGCCTGCAGCCTCAGGTACCGACCCCCCACCCCCGCCGACTCCCCCCAGAGCAGATCCCCTGGCCAGGGAGTGGGAAAGTCTCTGTCTCCTGCTGCTGAATTAACAGTCTCTGCCCCTCTCTCCTGCCAGCACCTTGCAGCCTCCCCTGCGGGCCCAGCTCCTGAGCCCCCTGCTGACGGCGGCCGTGGGACAGACAGTGTCTGGGGACTGGCAGCAGGAGCCCATCCACACTCAGGTACGTCCCTCCGGGCCCTGCTCCCGGGCTGGGCTGGAGCTCCAGAGAGGAGGGGGGGGCAGAGGGAGGGAAGAAGCTGCAGGTTTGGATCCTTCCCTCCAGGGTTCCCGTTGCTCTCCCGGGGGGCCCGTCCCTTCCATGCCCAGCCTGGGCTCCTCCCTGCTCTGCGAGGCGGCTCAGACCCTGCTCTAGGCTGCACCCCGGAGCCAGCGGGTGGCCTGGATTCCCCAACCCCCCTCTGACCCAGGGCTCCCCCTTGTCTTGCAGCAGTTCATCCGGGCCCTTCCCTACGACCTCCAGGCCCTACTGGCGAGCCTCCTCGCCGAGTCCCCAGACACCGCCCGGCTGCAGCTCATAATGGAGGTGAGCCCCGTGGGGGGGACGGGGCCATTGTCCCTGCTTCCTCGGGGGGGGGGCCGAGAGAGGAGCAGTGTCAGTGGCTGGGGGGGGCACAGTCCGAGAGGAGCCCCAGGCTCTGCCCAGAACCGGCACCTCCCTACGGGTCCTGACCTGCCTCTTTCCCCCCCAGCACCTGAGCCCGTGGCTGGAGTCCCGCCTGCCCCAGGAGCGAGCCAGGGCCCTTGGCAGCACCACGGCCCTGCTGGGAGTCGCCTCCACCCTCCCGGGGTTTGACGTAAGTGACCTCGGAGCCGGGGGGTCTGGGGCTGCAGGGCGCGGGGCTGGGAGCATCCCCGGGAGGCAGAGGCAGGGCCGGGAATGGGCCGGGAATGGGCCGCGTTCTCCTTTCCCCGGGGAGGGGCGACCCTGGGCCCTTCAGGGGGGCTCTTGAGGGACTGGGCCTGGGGACTGGGGAGTGGCCGTCAGTGGATCCCCTTGTTCCACCCCCGGAGTGACCCTTCAGTCGGGGCCATTGCTCAGGGTTGTCTCCTCGCAAGGCCGGCCCCGCCCCGCCCCGGGAGGTGTCTCTGTCCGTCCCCCGAGCTCAGACCCGCCTCGGCGGCCGTTTGCATGGGACGTGCAGCCCCAGGATGCTGAGGGACCCCCCCTCTTCTCTCCCCTCAGAACTCCGCCGACTGGCCGAGGATGGGTCACCACGTGGCCCAGCTGGGCCTTTTTATTTCGGACCCATCCGAAGACGTCAGCCGGCTGGCCCGGGAGGGGGTGCACAGCCTGTATCAACTCCTCCTGCACCACAGGGGTAAGGAACCCAGCCGGGACCTGGGCCCCAGGGACACCCTGAGGGTGCCGGCGGCGGGGGGAGGGGACCCAGCCCTTTTCCCCCAGACTGGCCCAAGGGGGGATGCGTCCCTCTGTGTTCCCCTTCTGCCCCCTGTGCCCCTCCATTTGCCCAGGGATGCCTGCAGGGACCCGTGGGAGGGGAAGGGCTCAGACCTGCCAGCAGAATGACCCTGTTGTGTCTCTTGCAGGCCTCAACATCCACCAGGCAGAGGACCTGTGGTGCAGACACTACTACAAAGAAAGATGGGTCCTGGCTCACAGCAACAGCGTGAGGGTGGGAGAGGTAAGGACGCGCTGCCAGGGCAGGGCAGGGCTCGGGGGTGGGGCTGGCTGGGGCCCTCGTGGGGGTAGGAGGGTCTTGGGGGCAGGAGGAAGCTGTGACCTGGGGCAGGGGTTGGGGTGCCGGGTGAGGAGAGCGTCTGGGTGCAGGGTCTGGAAGGGAGTTTGGGGGAGGAGGAAGCTGTTTTAGCCCCAGGAGTTGGGGCCGGGCTCTGGGCCGTCAGCTGAAACCTCCTGTGCTCTTGATTCCAGGTCTTTGGGCAGCTCTTCACAGCAGAGCAGGAGAATTGCTTTTTGGACAAGGCTCTGCTCGCTGCCCGCTCCCCCCTGCGGCGCCCCAGCCAGGCCGGGCTGGTCCTGGCCCACGCCCTGCATGGGCAGGCCCATCAGCTCCTGGAATACATGGTGAGCAGCCGGAGCAGATCAGGAGAGTGGGGCAGGGCCAGGGTCTCCTTCCCATCCCCTCAGGGAGTCCCCCGCCCCTTTCCTCAGGCTGCCCCCACCCCACGTCCCTGCTGGCAGAATCCCTCCTGCCCCTGCGAGCGTCCCTGGGGGTGGGGGAGGCTCTGAACACAGAAACTGTCCTAGGAGGCGGGAGGGGGCCGAGGTGTCAGGAGCTCTGGGGGGAGGGGGGGGTCAGGAGCTCACCCTGCGGGCCTGACGGGGGGTGACCAGAGAGCAGGGGGGAGGAGGGTGGAAATGCTGGGGGGCCAGTTCCCCTGAGTCCCCAGGGATGAATGTGACGGATTCTGCTTCCCTTGCAGCAGGAAGACACCCAGTGAGAGCAGCAAGAGCTGAGGAGCCAGCAGCTGCGTCCCCCTCCCCCCAACCCTCCCAATTGTATTGAATTGTATTTACATTCTCATTAAACAATGTTTCAAAAAACATTTGGATCAGGCTTGGTCAATAATTTGTAATGGGGGGGCCATTTTGGCAACTGATCAAGGGCCACATTTCTACCGAGGGCTTTGGGGTCTGGGACGGGGCGGTTGGGTGCAGAAGGGAGCTTAGGGGTGGAGCCTGGGTGCAGGGGGGGGGGTATGATCTGGGGCGGTGGATAGGGGTGCAGGGTCCAGGAGGGGGTATGGGCGCAGGAGAGGACTCTGGCCTGGGGGAGGGGCTCTAGAGGGGTGCAGGGTCAGGGAGGGAGCTGTGACCTGGGTGAAGGGGGAGCAGAAGGTTTGGGGGAGGGGGTGCGGGTGCCAGAGAGGAGTCTGGCCTGGGGGAGGGGTGTCGGGGGGGTGCAGGGTCAGGGAGGGAGCTGTGACCTGGGTGAAGGGGGAGCAGAGGGTTTGGGGGAGGGGGTGCGGGTGCCAGAGAGGAGTCTGGCCTGGGGGAGGGGTGTCGGGGGGTGCAGGGTCAGGGAGGGAGCTGTGATCTGAGGGAATGGGGGACGCAGGTTCAGGTGGTCGCCTGGGACAGGCAGTCGGGGAGGGGACGTGGGCGCCAGGGGCAGGCTCTGGCTGCGGAGGTGCCTACCTAGGCAGCTGCGTATGGGGGAGCCCGACTGTCACCTGAGGGGATGGGGGAGCTCAATTTTCAACTGTGGGGAATGGAGGAAATACTGTGGAGTGGAGGGAGCGAGATGGGGGGGGCTGAATTGTTCCCGGAGGGGAGATCTCCCTGGCTTGGGGGGGGGGGCGTTTCCAGCAAAGCCCTCACATAAGAGGGGGACAGACGGGGGGAGGGAGAGGACGGGGATGGGCAGGGTAGGTGGAAATGGGGAGGGGCAGGAGAAGGGAAGGGGGAGGAGATGGAGGAGAGCAGGGGATAGGAGTGGGGGCGGGGATGAGGAGCAGGACAGAGGCAGGGCAGTGGTGGTGATGGCTGAGCGATGAGAACAGCTCGCAGGGAGCTTAAAGCCAGCAGATGCTTTTCGGCAGAGTTGCCATTTGCCCTGGCGGCTTTGCCAGAATAGCTGTGCCAGCGGGGGGGGGGGGGGGGGGGGGCTTTTGCCACACACCCAAGCCAAGCCAGCTGTGGCGGCAAAGCCTTGTGATGTAACCTAAGCCCTTGGCAAGGTCGGGATCAACCTGCTCTGACAATTTCTCGGACCGGCGGGATGAGAAACAAGGATCGTGCAGGGAGATGGGGATGACTAGGAAGCGAATCCAGGTGTGGGGGGAATATCCTGGGTTGGAGGGTCAGTCGATACCCCCGCCTGCCACTGTCTGCCGGGGCTCTGCCCGCAAGATGGAACCAACAGCTGAGTTTGCTTTTCTGCCCCGTCGTGGGCACAAAAGGCCCAGAGCAGCCTCCTGCTATCTTGGAGGAAAGGGGCCAAAGTTCAGGAAGCAGGTGCCAGGCTGGGCTGGAATCCGCGAGCTCCGCTTTTGCTTTGCCCTTCCTGGAAGCTGGGCTGCAGGTGAGTGGCGGTTTCATCTCTGCTCTTGGGGTGTTTCTTGTGGGTTCCGAGTGTGGATCTGAGAGGGGCTGCGCAGGGGCAGTGTCATGAACGTGCTGTAAGCGTTACAGCCCCTTCTGCGCAGGCTGGCTCCAGCCTCCCGTCTGTCTCCAAGCCCTGGGGGAGAGGCGGGAGGCCAGCAGCATGGCCTAGTGGAGGGGGCAGGGGGTTGGGTGTAAGAACTCCCGGGTTCTAATCTAATGCCACCTAGTGACTAAGGCACAGAGTTGTGTGTTAGACCCTTGCTCCGCAGTTCTGCGCTCACTCTCGCGCTGGTGACCTTGGAGAGGCCTTTCAGGTCTCCCTTTCCCTGTCCATCAAAGGCAGGCAAGTGCGATGTAATGCCCTGGAGCAAGTGCTTTGGGACGTGTCGCACAAGTGTGCCTGGCTCACAAGCGTGTCAGCACAGGTGTGTAAAAGCGTGACGAAGGCTTTGAGATCGATGCCGAAGGCTTGTGAGGCTGTGGCTGGCCAAGTGACAGGGAAATGAAAGGTCAGAGTTTGGTCAGTTAGATTTTATGGTAATACACTGAGACGAAGCACTTTGGGCGTATATACGATAATGTCTTTCCAAGTGCGTTAGTTCAAGCCGTGTCCTAGGAGCCAAGAGGTGAGACAAACATGCTTGGTCCTGTCTCGGTGCAGGGGTGGACTAGATCAGTGCTTCTCGACCAGTGGTACGAGTCCCCTTAAAGGTACTCAAGAGATGTCTGGGGGACACGTCAACACAACTGAAATTTGGAGAAAACTGAATTTTAGTTTTCAGTTTGACAGCGCTTTATTCTTTTTGTACCTTTTACACCCAAAAATGCCATCGCCCGCCCGGCTACGATGCAGTTGTTTAAACAAATGTGTTGCAACGGTAGAAAAAAATTGTGTGTGTCTGAAAACTGTAGGTACTGGGGGTACTTACAAATTTTTTTTTAAAGGGGGTACATTATAAAAAAAGTTTGCGAAACACTGGACCTATCATGGTCCCTTCCACTCAGACTTTTCTATGATTCTGTGACAGGGCTGGGCGATAATTTTCAGAAGGGGGCCACTTAATTGATTTTGGTATGGGGTCATAGGCCGGCTCCACCCACAGAAGGGGCGGAGCCTGAGGCAGAAAGGACTAGCCCACCCTCAGAGTTCTCCGCGGCTGAGGCTTTCAATTAAAAGCACAGAAAAGAGCTCACAGATTTGCCACTATTGGCAGCTGTCCAGCGTGGCTACAGCTTTTTAAAGGGCTCGTGGCTCTCGCCCCTGCCGTAACCCTGAGCCGTGAATCATTTAAAATTGGATCCTGCTGCCTGAGTCACCACTTAGAATTCGGCGGCATGGGCAGCAGGATCTAAACAGAAAGCGGCCAGATCACAGTGTTTGGTAGGTTGCATCTTACCCAGCCCTGTTCTCTGAGCTGGTTTCGAAACCTCCGTGTCCTCCTTGTGGTCTGACAGCTGCAGATTTACTGCCTGTCTCTCCTCTTGTGGCCCAGCCTAGCCGCAGCTAATGGACTAACTCAGGTTAGCATCACCTGCCCTGTCTTGGTGACTCTTCACAGCTGAACAGCCTATAAGGCATCGTGCTGGTCTTCTGATCTCTTGGTGACTCCTCTGCCTTCTGTTTATTTCTTTCTCCCTAGCTGGCCGATCAAGTCAAGCCCTGTCAGTGCGTGAAGGCCCCAGGAATTACGAGTGCGATGGTCTCCCATGCCCAAGGTAATCGGCTGGCTAGTAATGGATGGACTGCTTGGTTATCAGGTTAGGCTGCACAAGCCAGGTCTATGGGACCCCATGGCCAGCTGGCACCTGGTTCACAGCTGTACTAATCTGAAAATGGCTGGAAGACACCACCATCATTAGGCTCCAGAGTCAACAGCACTTGCTTCTCTTGGAGCTACTTGTCCGTGGCAGGCAGCACAGCTTAGCAGCTCATTGGGACGTCTCCTTTCTGTTGTGAGATCTGGGCACTTTAGAATGGCTGTAGCTATTGAAAGCAAAGGTGCACAGCTATAGGCATGGGGGTTTCCAGCTTTATTCACCTAGGTGGCTGATTCCAGGAAGCAAGGGTGTGTGTGTGGGGGGGAGTCCTGTACAGAGGGTTCCCTGGCCCCTCTGCTTCCATGGCTGTGCAACTGCCACCAGGTGGATTAGAACCTGGGACTTTTGGAGCTTAGGGCAGGAGCTGCTACAGCTTGAGTTATAAGTCAGTTGCCTCTCAGCATAGGCTGAAGAGCTCCCTTGTAATAATTGCTTGCTGGAAGTGGTCTCAGTGCCACTCCATAGGATAGTGACCCACATCAGGTGGGTGGGTTACAGCTGCAGGCCTGCTCCCAGCATGCGGATCTGCTCTCTGGGCGGCGTCTATAACTCTGTGGCTGCAGCCCTGCTCCCAGGACTGGATCTGCTCTCTGCCCATTGGCGTGCGCAGCACATTTCATTAGGGTGTGCAGCCAAAGAATGTTTTTAAATGTACTCTTTGACCCCCATTAGCCACGCCTCTGGAGGTAACACTTTCAGGGCAATATGGACACATGACCAGAAATAAAAGGTGTCATGTGACCTCCCCCCCCCCCAAGGACTTTTCCCACCATCCACTTACCAATAGGGATTAGTTTGGCCCTCACCAAACCCCCCTCATCCTGCAATTGCATTAACCCATGTGTGAGACATTAACTCGGGGGGTGGGGAGGCTGGGGGAAGTGTTCCCTCTAAGAGTTTCCTCCCATGAGCACAATACATTTTGTGTTGTGCACCAGTACTGAGTTTGTGGCTTGTTTGGATGTGCCATGGTGGCACCCAAGTTATTCATAAATATCTTATGAACCACTTACCTTTCCCCTCTGCTGCCCTGTCTCCTTCCCTTCCTCCATCAGCTCCCCTGGTGCCTACTGCCCCCCCAACCCCTTACCCACCTCTGCTGTCCTGACTCCTGCCCTTCTCACTGCCCTCGGCCTTCCCGAGACCTGCCCCCTCCAGCAGCCTTTCTCTCCCCCCCTGTGCCCACTCCTCCAGTAGCCCCACTCTGACCATGTGAGCTACCCCTCCTCATCCCCTCTTCTAACACCTCCCTCTACACACCTGTCCTGCCTCTCTCCTCTGCTGCTGGTCCCTCCCCTGCAGGTGTCTGCCCTTCTGCTTCACCCCCCGGACTCCCTGGCACCTGCACCTTCCCTTACCCTTGCACCCTCTTGGTGCCTCCCCCTTCCCTCACTGCCCCTACCCACTTTGCCCACTCCCTCACCACCCTCTGCCCCCGTTCCCCTCATGCCCCTGTGCCTTTACACGTGCCTTGCTCCATCTCCGCCTTCCTCATGCCCACCCCTTCTTTCAAGCCTTCTCCCAGCACCTCCCCTTCTCCCCTCTAGCCCCCAAAGCCCTTCCCCTCTCCTCTCCTAGCATCATCCTGTCCCCCCCCCCCCCCCACTGACACCTCCCCTCCTGTCCTTTTCCTCATTGTCTCCACTTGGCCCCCTGGCATTTGTCTGTCTCCTACACCCTGTCCCTTAGTGCCTTCCCCTTTCATCTCCTGACCTGCCACAAACCCCCACCCCGCAGACTCAGGTTCCCAAAGTTCTGGCAGTCCCCATCACTTGGTGCCTGCGCTGGGTCTGACTCGTAGGGTTGCCAGGTAGACCCTCCCCCCAAAAAACGGACACACTTGATCCTGGGCAGGGGGGAGGGAGGAAGAGGGACTGGCTGGGGGGGGGGGGGGCAGGAACTGGCTGGAAGGAAGAGGGGATGGGAAGCAGCTCTGGGGGGGAAGGGCCAGATCCTGACCCTGGCCCCCCCTTCTCCCTCCCCGAGGCCAGTCATGCTGCCCCTGACCCCCCCTTCCTCCCTGAGGCCAGTCGCACTGCCCCCGATCCTGACCCCGGCCTCCCCGAGGCCAGTCATGCTGCCTCTGACCCCCTTCCTCCCTGAGGCCAGTCGCACTGCCCCCGATCCTGACCCCGGCCTCCCCTTCTCCCTCCCCGAGGCCAGCCCTGCTCCCCAGCTCAGTGCGGGCCCCTGCTCTCTCCTTAGCTCAGTCCCACTCTGCCGACCCTGGCTCCCTCCTGGCTCCCTGCTCTGCCAGTCAGGCTGAACTGGGACTTTAGCCTCTCCCCGTTGTTCCTGGGGACTGTCAGTCTCAGGATCTTGATCTCTCATTTCCCCTGCCTTTCACTGAGTTTCAGTAAGGAGCTAGCAGCAATAATGCCTCTACTTTTTCCCCCACTCCTGTGCGGAATACATTTTGTTATGTGCACCAAGGCATGCACGGATGTGCACTGTTACGTCACGTGGAGTTTCACAGCATGGGAAGAAATCAGTGGAAATACAGAGAGCTTGAGTAGTTGCAAGTGTCCATTTTATTGCATAGCACGGAGCTAGCTAGAAAAAACCCAAACCAGCTGGGCTGACCCCCAGTGACCTAACGCAGTTACTATAACAACAAGATCTATGTCTACACCCAGTACACCACATGCACCACCACTAGAAACACATGCTACCGGCTAGCAAACTGGGCAGCATTTGAATGTCTCCTGGCTGGCCGCCCAAGAGCTCAGCTTGCAGGGAACACTGGCTAACCGTCCCCTTCCACCTGGAGAAGGGAGAGACAGGAAAGCAGCAACAGAGCATCTGCCTGGGGGAAGCCCGAATCCCATGCAGGAGTGGAGCCCTGTTCCTTGTTCCAGGCCCTTGCTAGAGTCCCCTCCCGTAGCTGCAGCTATGGCCGGCAGTTTTAAAAGCGGACTTACGCTGGCCCTGCAACCCGAGCGACTCTGTCAGTGGGTGCTTATCACTCCATCACCTCGAGCTGTTTAACCAGCTTGTTTAACCAAGGAGGGAGGGAAAGGGAAACCTTTGGCCATTTGAGGGTTGCGTGCCAATGGAGGGAAAGGGGATGGATAAAAAGGGGCTGAGCACACGGTGCTGCCTCTTTTTAAACCCAGGCCCAAAGATGTCCTGGAATTCTGGGCCACTGGCCTGAAGGAGATGGTCAAACTGCCTGGCAACTGGACTTTTGGAGTCTTGTTATTCCTGGGCTCCTGGTAGCGATGGCTCCCATTCCAGGGGATTCCTGCCAGGTAGTTTACCTCAGACAGCAGCTTTTATTCCCCCGTGTCACTTCTCCCAGTATCTGAGACTTTGGTCATGGGGATCAAGCATTTAACATGATTCCAAGAGGAACCGGATGGTTCATCTAGCAAGCCAGGCTCACCGATATTTGAGTAGTTAATAAAAATCCCTAGTTGCTGTGTGTAGGTCTAAAAAGGGAAGGTTAGTATCATTAGTCTTATTTTACAGACAGGGAATAACCTCTCCAACCTGTGGGAGAGGCAGGAATAGAACCCAGGTTTCCTGATACCACAGTCAGGGCTTTGTTACCAGGCTACATCCTGTACTAGAAAGGATGGGCCTGAAGCATGGGCCTGGTGTAAGGCCTGAGGCCTGAACCAAAGTAAGCAAGAGTTAGCTGAAGAGAAACAGGTAGGTCGTGTCAAAAGCAGACGGTTGCCTGAAAGTCTTGGGACTTAACCCTAACTGTCTTGCCTGGAAAGGTTGAAACCATAGACAAAAGGTCCTAGAAAGTCTCCAGGAATGCTAGAGAAGCAGGAAGCGAGTTGACAGGAGGCCAGGAAAGAAAATGGAAACAGAATTTGGGGTTTTGAATTGGAAGCAGTGATGTGCCTGTTGTGTGATCATGCCTGGAAGATGTGAATTAAGCCAGGAACCTGGGCAAGCAGAATCCAGCGACTTTCTTGGCTAGGGAAAGACTAAATCTTGGAACAAGAGAGATGTGAGTAGAACAGGGAATTTTTAGTCAGATGCTACTAGGTTATTTTCTTTATTTTTTTAGTTTGTTGGACTTCTTTTTGCTAAGCACATGTAACTATCCCCCTTTACCCTAGAACTCTTCAAACTGAATCCCAGGGAAGCGATTTTCTGTGTTTTAATCTTTCTTTTTTCAGTTTCTTTGTAACACCTAGCAACCAAGTAGATACGCTGGAGGGCAGTAGATATGCTGGAGGGCAGGGATAGGGTCCAGAGTGACCTAGACAGATTAGAGGATTGGGCCAAAAGAAATCTGATGAGGTTCAACAAGGACAAGTGCAGAGTCCTGCACTTGGGATGGAAGAATCCCCAGCATAGTTCAGGCTGGGGACCGACTGGCTAAGTAGCAGTTCAGCAGAAAAGGACCTGGGGGTTACAGTGGATGAGAAGCTGGATATGAGTCAACAGTGTGACCTTGTAGCCAAGAAACCTAATGGCATATTAGGGTGCATTAGGAGGAGCATTGCCAGCAGATCCAGAGAAGTGATTATTCCCCTTCATTCGGCTCTGGTGAGGCCACATCTGGCGTATTGTGTCCAGTTCTGGGGCCCCCACTATAGAAAGGATGTGGAAGCATTGGAGAGGGTCCAGCGGAGGGCGACCAAAATGATCAGGGGGCTGGAGCGCATGACCTATGAGGAGAGACTGAGGGATTTGGGTCTGTTTAGTCTGCAGAAGAGAAGAGCGAGGGGGGTTTGATAGCAGCCTTCAACTTCCTGAAGGGAGGTTCCAAAGAGGATGGAGAGAGGCTGTTCACAGTAGTGACGGATGGCAGAACAAGGAGAAATGGTCTCAAGTTACAATGGGGAAGGTCTAGGTTGGATATTAGGAAAAACTATTTCACTAGGAGGGTAGGGAAACACTGAGATGGGTTCCCTAGGGAGGTGGTGGAATCTGCATCCCTAGAGGTTTTTAAGTCTTGGCTTGACAAAGCCCTGGATGGGTTGATTTAGTTGGGATAGGTCCTGCCTTGGGCAGGGGCTGGACTTGATGACTCCTGAGGTCTCTTCCAGCTCTATGGTTCTATGATTCTAAGTAATGTTTCACCAAGTGTATTTGTTTTGTTAATAGACGTCACTTTTTTAAAACCATGATCTGATTCCTGCATCCTAGAGGGCGGAAGGTTCTGTATGCACGTGCCTAAGACAGCAAGCCATACTTCTAGGAGAAATTACAGGTTTTCAAGCTCTCTCTGGAGGGAGTGTCAAGGACAAGGAAGGTACCCCACAGGAGGGAATTCTGAAATGCGCCTGTCTGGTTCTCAAAGGGGTTTGTGCATTTGGATGATGGCAGCAACACCAACACAAGCCTCCAGTGGCAGGGTATTTTAAAGTCTCTTGTGGGCCCCCACCTTCTGCACTTGGAGTGCCAGAGTGGGAAACAGCCTTGACATGACCCCTCTCCAATTTATCAACATCCATCTGGAATTCTGGTCACCAGAGCTGGGCACAGAACTCCAGCAGCAGAAGTTCAAGTGCCGAATAAAGAGGCTAAGTCGGTTCCCCACTCTGGCACTTGGAGTGCAGAAGGTGTGGGCCCAAAAGAGACCTTAAAATACCGTGTATCTATGGGCTTCTGCTTCAAAACTCCCCAAGGTCACAGATTCCCTGAGCTTAGGAGGGTTGCTGCCTCTACCCAAGTGGAAAAAAACTTTTTCTTCTTGAACGCAGGAAGAAGTCACTTGGGAACGTATTCCAGAAGGGTACCCCAAACTCTTTTACACAAGAGCCAAAAGAAATCTGATGAGGTTCAACAAGGACAAGTGCGGAGTCCTGCACTTGGGACAGAAGAATCCCAAGCATTGTTACAGGCCTGGGACCAACCAGCTAAGTAGTAGTTCTGCAGAAAAGGACCTGGGGGTTACAGTGGATGAGAAGCTGGAGATGAGTCAACAGTGTGCCCTTGTAGCCAAGAAGGCTAATGGCATATTAGGGGGCATTAGGAGGAGCACTGCCAGCAGATCCAGAGATGTGATTATTCCCCTTTATTTAGCACTTGGAAAGAAAAAAAGAAAAATGAAAACAAACTGTAATTTCTGATAGCTGTCCTCTTAGTCTTAGGCAGGTATACACAGACCTCCTATTACTTTCCAGGATACAAAATCAGATCATAGCCTTAAAATAGGTGATTATATTAAGAAAACAAAAAGGTATTCATTTGTAAAGCTGACTTGGCTGCTAGGAGTTATAGCGCAACTGAGAAAAGAACAGATTAAAACACAGACAATTGCATCCCTGGGATTCAGTTTAAAGTTATAGTGGGGAGAGGAGGGGATATGGATTTAGCACAGAGGAGTTTAACCAAACAACAAAACAAAAAAATAACCTGATCGCATCTAAATAAACATTCTCTATCTACTCAAGGATCCACACTTCCAAGGTCCAGTCCAATTCTAGGCCCAGGTATTCTTTTTTTTAGGCATGATGTCCCTGCCCAGTTCAATTCATCCCCCCGCCCATCCCCTTCCACAGCTCCAGGATTAAACTCACAAAGAAAAACAGCAGACAGATTCCCTTTTAATGCAGATCTGAACTCCCTGCCAACACTTTCTAGCTAGCTAGGTTTAACCCTTTAGTCACTGAATACTGGGATGTTCAGAAAAGAACAGTGGGCCTCCCATCCATCACAGAAGCGAGACAACCTCTTTACTCCTGCTCAAGCGTTTCCTGTTTATACATCCCAGAATTACAATAGCTTTTTAAGCCCCAACGCCACAATGGGAGCTCATGTTCTGCTGATTACCCACCATGACCTCTACATCTCTTTTCCCCGCCCTGCAAGTCTGGCCCACAGAACCATGGGAAGTGGCATAGGCTAGCCTGGGCCAGGGCAAAGGAACACGTGGGCCTTTCTCTTCTCCATCTCTCCCTCTGCATTGCACAGCAGGGCGCAGGAGTGCCAGGGGGCTCTGTGGACGCTGTTTGGCTTAATGCCAGCGAAAGCAGGGTCTACAGGAGTACTTACGGGCTCCTAGTGTTAAGAGCTGTGATGTGGTTGCCTCAGCAGCGTGGCTCAGTGCTTCTGTTCTTGGAGCTCTGGTGTTATCAGTGGTCAGTGTAGGTAACGCAGCCTGCTCCTGCTGCAGATCTCGCTGTTATGCACAAAGACCGACCACAGGCACCGTCTGGTGACAGAGGCACTTGGCCAGGTTTATAGCTGTGTAGTCACAGATCTAGTGCCCTGGATTTGCGGTTACGCGTGCACCAACTCAAGTGCTCCAGGATGAGGAGCAATTCAGTCAGTAAGTCTCTGTTGTCCCTTCGGCCATGCAAAGGGGGTAAGGCCAGGCACCCCAATATTTATAGCCTAAAATAAACTTGTCTGGTTTCGGACATTTGTTTGCTCCCTCCCCTTGTACCTAGTACCTTGAACCGAAAAATATTAGCGGAGACACTGTTGAGCATCCACTGAGGATGCGCTCGGTGAGGCTAATCTTCGTGTTTTACCTCATCCCCGTTGCAGGGTTCCAGACCAAGGAGGATATCTACTGCCTCGCTTTAGCGAAGGCCCTGTACACTGTGCCCACGCCAGTGACTGCTGGGTTTTATGCACCATGGGGACATTGCAAAAACCTGCTCTTACACAAAATCAAGGGTGAGTACTGCCCCGGGGAACGTAAGATGGGGAAGGAACCTTGTGGGGATGGGGATTAGTGGATGACAACTATCTCCAAAGAGCCAGAGCCACCCGTACTCATTTGCCGATTATGCAATCGCATAGGGGACCTGAAAATTTGGAGCAGCACTGGGTTTTCATGTCCACTCCACCCACCTGCCTCTTCCTATCCATGGTCTGTGGCTCTGCTTCCTCCAGCAGCAGAAGTTCTAGAAGATCTAGTTAATTTACAAGTGACAAAGTCTGCTCGAGCTAGTGGCAGAACATCAACGACATGGTAATGTAGCCATTTAACAGGCATTTGCCAACCTCTGCTAAATGTTTGCTGAATTTACTGTGAGAGTCGACAGGACCTTAGTTTAAAATGTGTTTGTTTATTAGTGTGTGGATGAGGATTATAAAATCACATCGCTAAAAATTCAACATCCATCTGGGCTGCTGTTGGGCAGATGGGCACCAGTTTAATAGAACGGTGTAGGATCCCATCAATCCTAAGGATGGCTTTGCCAAGAGCTACCCATTCTTGATTGCTTCCCAGAAGGGAGGGATTGTGAAGCTGGAAGACCCTTCAGGAGGAATAGTGATAGAAATGTAGCCGTGTTAGTCTGGGGTAGTTGAAGCAAAATGCAGGACAATGTAGCACTTTAAAGACTAACAAGATGGTTTATTAGATTCTGAGCTTTCGTGGGCCAGACCCACTTCCTCAGAGGAAGTGGGTCTGGCCCAGGAAAGCTCATCATCTAATAAACCATCTTGTTAGTCTTTAAAGTGCTACATTGTCCTGCATTTTCCTTCAGGAGGAGAGATTTAAGGCACTGCCAGGTACCTAACATATCTTCCTCTTTTATCTCAGAGAACATGGAAAACGAATCGAAGAAGAAAGACCAGGAGGAATTTCAGCGGACGCAGAAGATGCAGCGTGACAACACTGGCCGGGATCTACTCAAGCTCCTGTTACTCATGATCTTCTACCGGCCGGTCCTGACGGAGCAGCAGAAGTGGAGAAGGAACGTGAAACACGTCTTCATCCATTTCAGCGCCTGGGAGTACGCGGGCTGCGACCAGCTCTGGGCAGGCCTCATTACCACACTGTGCGACGGCATCGAAAGCCACTTTGGTCTCCTACCCATGAGCATTTACAGGACCATAGACAGGAAATGTAGCATCATCGAAAGACCAGGGGATCAGGAATGGGTTAGCAAGAAGTTCCTCTTCCTCCCGCTGTGGGTGGCTGTGATCCTTTTGATCATGGTAGCTATTGGGGTGGGTGGTCTCCTCCTAGTGTTTGGGATCCCCATCGGGGATGCCTCAGGAGATGCCATAGCTGTCGTGGAAGGCATTGGGGTGACGGCTGTCTGCGTCTCTGCAGCAGCTGCCATACGGCTCACTATCACAGTGGTACAAAACATTATCGTCACCCAGAAGAGCCAGCTGGAGAGACAGATGAACCAGACGGCTCTCAGCGCACAGCTGGACTTCATGAGCTGCGTGAAAAGTGAAGTCAGGACAATCACTGGGTTCCTGCAGTACATGGAGATCTTCCAGCGGCGGAAGCTGCGGGTGGTGCTGGAGATCACCCACTTGGATACATGCAGCCCTGACAAGGTGGTGGGCGTCCTTGATGCCATGAACATTCTCCTCTCAGACGATGACGCCCCTTTCATCTCCATCCTGGCTGTTGACTCCAGCATCATTGTCGACTGCGTGGAAAGCTCCAAGTATATGAGAGGTATGGCCAACAACGGCTACGAGTTCTTAAACCGCATCGTCACCCTGCCCTTCTCTGTCCCTCGGATGGACTGCGACACCAAGCGGAGGCTGATCAGGAATATCATCGCGCGCAAGGAGCAGCTAGAGGCAGAGGTCGGCTTCCAGCAGGATGGCAAGATGGAAGCCAGCTCTGACTTCCTCAACATCTCTCGCTACCATTCGGCCAACCACGATGCCCAGAATCCAGTTGCAGAGGACAGCCAAATACCTCTCATGGTTGGAACCCCAGCGCTGGGAACCGGCAGCTGCAGGAAAGGTATCCGAGCCAAAGACCTCATTCAAGATGCTTTCGACTACCTCCTGGATGACGCCTTGAAGGAATTCATGACAGACAACGTGGTGCAGATGCGGCGCATCGTGAACACCGTCACCATCACCATCAGGCTGCTGGCGAGTAACATCCCCAAGGATGAAGTGTGTCTGAAGAAGGTGGTGGAATGGGTGCTCCTTGCCAACCAGTGGCCGTGCCGTCTGAGCTGGCTCTTGCAGTGCATCGAGGATGAGGAGCAGAGGAGCCGAATGGGCAGCTGCCATGGAAGCCCGCTCCGCCCCGACATGTCTCTGTGGGAGGTCTACGAGAAGTACATGGAAGAGCTGGACATGCTGAAAGGCCAGATGGAAAAGCTGCTGGAACTGGACCAGGATCCCGAGCTGTTCCACACTTTCCTGTGCGGCAGGTTTCGGGTGGAGGAGGCCCTCTTCTACCTCCCCTTCACGGTCAATTTGGACCCATCCCTGAAAAGACAGATGGAGCTGCAACGTGGCAGCCACAGACTGAAACGGACAAAGAAATTCGACAAGCTCAGCGCCTGCACTCTGCTGGGTATGACGGTGGAGGATGTCTGCCGAGAGGTGGGTCACCCTTGGGTTTCCTTCCTTCGAGCAGGGCCAGCTGTCGACAGAATGTCCATGCCTCTTCATCGCAAGAAGCATGTCATTCATGTGACAGCAGCTGCCCACAGATAATGGCTACAGGCAGAGCCATCTTTGCAAATCGTGGGGCCCTGAATAATTGAGGGCCCTTCTGCAGGATTGCCTGGGCCTTTTCCCCTCATGCAGCTTCTGCTGGAGGTCTGGTCATTCCTACTACCTCCCTACCCCAAGCAGGGCTCAGGTACTAGAGCAGAGTTGCAGATCCTCTCTGCTTGCTAGCTTGCTGCTGCTGCTGATTTGAACCCCATAGCAGATTTGAACCTAGGCCCTCTAGGAGTGTGTCTAAACTACATGGCTCTGTCGATGGAGCCATGTAGATGAGGCAGAGGGAAATGAAGCCGCGATTTAAATAATCGGGGCTTCATTTAAATTTAAATGGCTGCCGCGCTCTGCCGACCAGCTGATGATCAGCTGTTTGTCGGCAGATCGGGGCAGTCTGGACGCTTCCCCGTCGACGTGAAAGCCCTTTGTCGACCTCCCCGGTAAACCTCATCCCACGAGGCATCACGTGGAGGTCGACAAAGGGCTTTCATGTCGACGGAAGCGTCCACACTGCCCCGATCTGCCGACAAACAGCTGATCATCAGCTGGTCGGCAGAGCGCGGCAGCCATTTAAATTTAAATGAAGCCGCGATTATTTAAATCGCGGCTTCATTTCCCTCTGCCGATCAGCCTCATCTACATGGCTCCATCGATGGAGCCATGTAGTTTAGACACACCCCTAGAGGCCTCGACAGCTGGAGCCATGAAGGCAGCTGGCTCCCAGCTTAGGATGTAGAGCTCCCTTGTTCTTATCTCTGGCTGTAAGAGGTCCAATTGCCACACGAAGGGACAGTGAACCACACACACTAGGTGTGTGGATTACACTGCCAGCTGAGAGGAGCACGTGGGGGAGAGCGAAGGGAAAAGCCTTGCAGCAGACAGGACAGAGCGTCCCCAGAGACGAACCGGCAGAGGCATATCCTCAGACATACAAGAACACATGGCTGCTGCATTGGGGAACTCAAAAATTTGGTGCCCAAATTTTCCGGTGCCCTATGCAGCTACATATTTCCCATGGGCCTAGGGACAGCCCTGACTACGGGCCCCAGAGCTGGGAGAAAACTGTCCCACATAACTGGTGCATAACTGGAGGGAGAGGAGCGAGAACTAGTGGGGGTAGGATGTTGAGGGGAACAGGCAGTGTGGGATGGGGGCTTTCGGGGAAGGCACAGTGTGGGTTTGAGGCCTCAGGAGTAGGGGGGGCACATGAGGGGGAATGGGCAGAGTGAGGATGAGGGGGAAAGGGTGATGGCCACAGTCCGGGCTCTGCTAGTTCCCCCACTTTCTGCTGCTCCTGACTCTTGGTTTGCAGAAAACATTTCTTCTTGGAACAACTCGGTCCCTTGCAGCTCTTTCCTCCAACCCCGAAGCCATTGGCTGGCTCTCCCCGGGTTCATCCTTTACGCTCGGAAGTGACTTGGGTCGGTTTTAAGACTGGGGGACCCGTAGCTGTCTGTTATGCACTCCAGAGAGAAGAGAGGCAAAAACATAAATACTCTTGCTGGAGGCCTGCAGCGTAATACCCCTTATCCAGAATAACACACAAGAACCCTGAGGCTATGTCTACACTGCTAGCTTTTGCCTGCAGAGAGCATGCTAATGAGTGCCAAGAAGTTGGTAACGAGTGCTTCATTGGCATACTCTCTGCCTGCAAAGGCCCGCAGTGTAGATATAGCCTTAGGTCGAGAGGCCCAACTCCACAACCGTCAGGCTGACTGCATGCTTCCCTCCAGCCTACAAGCAGGGTCAGGAAACCTTCCCTCTTCATTTCAACACACCCCTCCAGTGGTCCCTGCATTGCTAGCTTTTGCCTGCAGAGAGCATGCTATTTCCCCTGCCGTGCCAACTTGCTCAGCGGTGCCCCTAGCAGAATCCAAGCACACGGCAGTGGGGTGTGCAGGGTACCCTACCTGGCCCCACAGCCGGCCGGCCTGCCTTGTTTGCTAGAATCTGAGCAAGCCCAGACAGGTTCCTCTCGGGAGCTATAGCGGACCCTTCCTAAAAACGTGTTTGGCGACATGTTCAGTAGATGCACGGCACTAACGGGTGCTCCCACTTCTCTTCCAGATGGACACAATCGGCTTGAAGGAGGAAAACGTCCCGCTGTACAAACAGAGGCTCAGGGACCATAATCTCAACGGGCGCGCGCTGGTCTACAGTGACAACACTGAAATCAAAGAGGCCCTGCACATGAGTCTTGGCGAATGGACCCTCTTTAGCATCCATTTCCTTGGAGTGTTTCCCCCGGCGAATTTGGCCTCTTCTGTGGTGTCCCCCGTCCCGTTCCACGTCAGGCCAGAGGCTCTGAAGAACATGGTTGCCTTAAGAGAGACTGTGGCGAGAGGGAGCAAGCTCTCTCTGAACAGCTCCAGGGAAGATCTTTGGGAAAAGAGATAACTCTGAATCCTGAACACAGAGGTGAAAGTGCCCTGGTGCGCAGCTCCAGCAAGAACTGCAAAGACCTGGGCTGCAACAGGACAGTACCTGTGAGAAACTGTAAAGTTACTTTCACGGCCGCCTGTACAAAACCAGAAGCAAGATCGGGGCTTTCGCCCACAATGTACCTCCCTGCGTCTCCAGTGACATCGCACGGATGAATCATAGAATCCTAGACCTATCCATCCGAACCTGAAAGGAGATTGGCTCTAAAAGAAGGTAACCAGGTGGAGAGGGGGCGCTACATAGAGTTGGAAAAGACCTCAGGAGTCATCAAGTCCAGCCCCCTGCCCAAGGCAGGACCAATCCCAACTCAATCATCCCAGCCAGGGCTTTGTCAAACCGAGACTTAAAAACCTCTAGGGATGGAGATTCCACCACCTCCCTAGGGAACCCAGCCCAGCGCTTCCCCACCCTCCTAGGGAAATAGTTTTTCTTAATATCCAACCTAGACCTCCCCCGCTGTAACCTGAGACCACTGTTCCGTGTTCTGCCATCCCTCACTACTGAGAACAGCCTCTCTCCATCCTCTTTGGAACCTCCCTTCAGGAAGTTGAAGGCTGCTATCAAATCCCCCCTCACTCTTTGCTTCTGCAGGCTAAACAAACCCAAATCCCCCAGTTTCTCCTCATAGGTCATGTGCTCCATACCCCGAATCATTTTGGTCAAGCTCCCCTGGACCCCCTCCAATGCGTCCCCATCCTTCCTGTAGTTGGGGGCCCAGAACTGGACACAATACTCCAGATGTGGCCTCACCAGAGCCGAATAAAGGGGAATAATCACTTCTCTGGATCTGCAGGCAATGCTCCTCCTAATGCCCCCTAATATGCCATTAGCCTTCTTGGCTACAAGGCCACCCTGTTGACTCATCTCCGGCTTCTCATCCACTGTAATCCCCAGGTCCTTTTCTGCTGAACTGCTGCTTAGCCAGTCGGTCCCCAGCCTGTAACAATGCTTGAAGCAATCAGATGACAAGAGAAGAATTAAGGATCCGGGGGGGGGGAGGAGGGGGGGACTGTACTGTGTCTGAGGGATTTGGGGCACATTCATGTCAACGGGGCTGGTGACAGACGTTGTCGGGCCCTGGGTAATGTATGGGAGGGGGTCGGCTCAAGACCCCCTCAAAGGGGCAAGGCTCTAGACCCCCTCAAAGGGGCAAAGCAAAAGGTAGGAGGGGCAAGGCGAGGGCCATTCAGGCCTTAGCGCCACCCACCTTGCACCAGACAGAGCTCTAGGATTGATTTCATTTGCCCGGGTCTCTGGCAGTGGCGGCTGCCATAATAGTCGATACAGTGACCCAGAGGCCTGGACCCTTTTAAATCATCAGCTCCCGAGACAACTGCCCCCTTTGCCTCTCCCCCTCCCCATCCGTGGCCCCTGTCTGTGGGGCTTCAGACCCTGGTGGTCAAAGTATTTTGGTCTGGTTAGTACAGCAGGGGACAGGGAGTTGGGACATACGGGTCCTATTCCTAGCGCTGCCACTGGCTTGCTGTGTTTTTGAACAAGCTGCTCCTCCTTTTTGGGACTCAGTTGCCTCTGTAGTAAGTTGCGGGTTGGTAACATAAAATCAGCAGGCCCGAATAAAGGCCGGTAACATAAAAACAGCAACAGGCCTGAAATCTAGGAAGCAAGACTTTGGCTCAGTGGAACCGCAGGCAGGAAAGAGAAATAGTATAAGCCAGATCAAGCATAAAGGTCCAGGCACAGGTACCAAGCACATTTATAGAATCCTAGGGCTGGAAGAGACCTCAGGAGTCAACAAAAAATCCTCATTAAAAAAAAAATTGTTTGGTGTTCCTCGGTCTTAAAAAGTTTAAGAAACACTCGTCTAGACAGTACTGGGTCCTGCCATGAGGGCAGGGGACTGGACTCGACCTCTCGAGGTCCCTTCCTGCCAGCTACATGTGGCAATGAAACAGTAACTCGAACTAAGTCCTTAGTTCGAATTAACTGTTACATCTCATTCTATAGCTGCGCGGCTAGTGGAATTTCAAAATGGCGACCGGACGGGAACATGCAAATTAAGCCTGGGCTATTTAAATCCCGGGCTTCATTTACAACTCCGGTTGCCTGCTTTGCCTACCTAGCTCAAATTAACGAGCTAATGTAGACATACCCTTATTGACTAATTGAGTAGTCGATGGAAATTCCACCAACTACTGGATTAGCTGATTAAGCGCAATTTAACATCCCTCGGTTGAGCTACCACATATGTTTTAGAAAGACATCCAATCTTTATGGCTTGTGTGTAGTTCAACGCATTAAATTCCAAGCAGGTTGCTGAAGTTTCTTTTTTTCATCATGATTGGCAATTTGACCAGCCTTATACAGTAATGGATCTTTACCATTCCTCTGATTTCTTTTGTTCCCGATATATTTAAACATTTCCTAATTATCCTTTATGTTACTGGTTATAGATTTTTTTCCCCCAATTTTAGCTTCTCCTATCAACTGTTTGCTTTTTCATAACTCGCATCCTCCCTTTTTTCCCATTTGCTTTATATTTTTTTCTTGTGGTGTTTATGACAAAAACTAAAACATAGGACATAAACTTTGAGTCCTATTTATAGTACTTTAGGTTGGTTTAATGGAAAAATGGGTTGATACAGAGTAAATTGGAGTTCAAAATAACCCTTTCTCGGGCAATTTTTCTCTCGAAAGCCTCACCTTTTTCAGCCTCCTTCCACTAACTTCTGATTTTAAATGTCTGGATTGTTAGACATGTGCTCAGGAAACCTTACCTGTCACTAAACATAGATTTTGTTTGTGTTAATTATAGATATGAATGGAGCTAGTTAATCCCTGTTGTAAGATTCCAGTGGAGCCAAAGAAAGTAAACAAGTAACTAATTTGGGTCAATCTTTCTACTTGACAGTCCCTAGGAATCTACCGTTTCAACATTTCCTGGGAACAGAAACACAAGTTAGAACAGTGATAGAAATGTAGCCGTGTTAGTCTGGTGTAGCTGAAACGAAATACAGGACTATGTAGCACTTTAAAGACTAACAAGATGGTTTATTAGATGATGAGCTTTCGTGGGCCAGACCCACTTCCTCAGATCAAATAGTGGATCTGAGGAAGTGGGTCTGGCCCACGAAAGCTCATCATCTAATAAATCATCTTGTTAGTCTTTAAAGTGCTACACAGTCCTGTATTTTGTTACAAGTTAAAACACTCATTAATTTTGTCTTCATTCAGCTTTCCCTTCGAACAAATTAAAAACATAGTTGATAAGTGGCAAAGTTGGTGCATGGGAGTGAAGGACACGTTAGCTCATTATGCCTACACAGGGGGATGTCACACTGGTCTGACCAGTTCCAAGGACAGTTGGGCTGCCATAGAAAGGGATGCAGAGCTGCTCTTCAGGAGCTCCATGGATTAGACCTATACTGCTGTTGAAGGAATTGGGGCTCTCAAATAAAAGAAGTCCCTTGCCTTAGAATCATAGAATCCCAGGGCTGGAAGAGACCTCAGGAGTCATCGAGTGCAGCCCCCTGCCCAAAAGCAGGACCAATCCCAACTCAATCATCCCAACCAGGTCTGTGTCAAACCAGGACTTAAAAACCTCTAGGGATGGAGATTCCACCATCTCCCTAGTTAGCCCATTCCAGTGCTTACCCATTCTCTTAGGGAAAGAGTTTTTCCTAATATCCAACCTACACCTCCCCCACTGCACCTTGAGACCATCACTCCTCGTTCTGCCATCGTCACCACTGTGAACAGCCTCTCTCCATCCTCTTTGGAACCTCCCTTCAGATAGTTAAAGGCTGCTATCAAATCCCCCGTCATTCTTCTGCAGACTAAACAAGCCCAACTCCCTCAGCCTCTCCTAAGTCATGTGCTCCAGCCTCCTAATAATTTTTGTTGCCCTCCTCTGGACCCTCTCCAATGCGTCCACATCCTTCCTGTAGTGGGGGGCCCAGAACTGGACACAATACTCCAGACGTGGCCTCACCACATCCCAATAAAGGGGAATAATCACTTCCCTAGATCTGCTGGCAATGTTCCTCCTAATGCACCCTAATATGCCATTAGCCTTCTTGGCTACAAGGGCACACTGTTGACTCATATCCAGCTTCTCATCCACTGTAACCCCCAGGTCCTTTTGTGCAGAACTGCTGCTTAGCCAGTCGGTCCCCAGCCTGTAACAATGCTCGGGATTCTTCCATTCAAGTGCAGGACTCTGCACTTGTCCTTGTTGAACCTCATCAGATTTCTTTTGGCCCAATCCTCCAATATGTCTTGGACACTCTGCACCATATACCCTACCCTCCAATGTATCTACCTTTCCCCCTAGCTTAGTGACATAGGCAAACTTGCTGAGGGTGCAATCCATCCCCTCATCCAGTCATTAATAAAGATGTTGAACAAAACCGACCGTAGAACCGGTCTTTGAGGTACTCTGCTTGAAACTGACCGCCAGTCCGACATCGAGCTGTTGATCACTACCCATTGAGCCCAACAGTCTAGCCCAATTTCTATCCATCTTACAGTCCATTAATCCAATCCATACTTCCTTAACTTGCTGGCAAGAATAAGTCCAGGTATATCACATCCACTGAATTCCCCATGTCCACAGAGCCAGTTACCTCATCATAGAAAGCAATCAGGTTCGTCAAGCATGACTTGTCCTTGGTGAATCCATGCTGACTGCTCCTGATCCCTTTCCTTATTCTAAGTGCTTCAAAATGGATTCCTTGAGGATCCCCTCCATGATTTTTCCGGGGAGTGAGGTAAGGCTGACCGGTCTGTAGTTCTGTGGATTGTCCTAAGGAACATCTTGGTACCATTTACCTCCCACAAATAAAGTACATACCGACCTATGTTCAGGACCAGGTCAAAGTTGACAGCATAACAGATAGTAAGTTGACAGTATGAAGACTAGGAAGTAAGCCCCCTTCTGCAAGGTAAGGGACGGTAACCAGGTAACAGGGGGTAGCAACCTGATACATCAGGAATGTATAAAAGTTCACCTCAAATGGTGTTCACCAGCTGACTGTGTGGGGGCACTGGATGGTGCTCAGTGGGTGTTAGGACATTGCCACGGCTTCCATAAAGTGTAGCGGCGCAGCGCTGAGTCTGTTCGCTGGCAACTATTATTGCATGTTGTTACGCAAAAAATCTGCTTGGGCGATTTCGAATCTTATCTGGTTTGTGGTCTCTGGGGACTCTGGGCACGGAGACCACATCCAGCGATAGTGACTCGGCTCTGCAACTTTAGCGAAGAGCCAGGTGGCTTGTACCTCATGCAGTAGAGAAGGCTCCAGACTTACAAACCAGGTAACAGAACTTTTGCGTTCTCCTCCAGCAGCAGGCACTCCGACACAGCTGGACTGAGTACAACACCTGCAAATAACCCAGTTAGTTAATGCAAGCATAAAGAGAGGCAGCCTGGCCAGATGTAACCATTCATTAACTTCCAGGCCAGAGAGGGCCATTGTGATCTTCAGTCTAGCCTGGCATCCTATGAGGTGCACACAGGCCCTTCTCTTCCACTTGTTTAAACAGAGGCACCCTGGGGCACCTTAAAGACTAACACGTGTATTTGGGCATCCGCTTCCAGGGGTAAAAAACACTTGGACCTGCTTTTCCTCCGCAACAGCTGATGCCCAAATAAATCTTCAAGGTGCCACAGGACTCCTTGTTAGTAATGACTGTTGGGGTTGCCCCTCTAAGGCTATGTCTACACTGCAGGCTTTTTGCACAAGAACAGCTGTTCTTGCGCAAAAACTTGCAGAGTGTCTACACTGCGTGCGTGTTTTTGCACAAGTATTACAGTACAGCATCAGCAAACAGGGCTTCTTCTGGAAGAGTTATTCCTCTCCCCACAAGGAATAAGCCCTCTTGCACAAGAGCTCTTCCAGAAGGCGGCAGTGTAGACAGGCAACATGAATTTCTTGCGCAAAAAACCCCTACGGCTAAAATGGCCATCAGAGCTTTCTTGTGCAAGAGAGTGTCGTCACTGCCATGGATGCTCTTGTGCAAAAGCACATCTCTTCTGCAAAAGCACATGGCAGTGTGGACGCGCTCGTATGGAAGACCTTTTGCACAAGAACTCTTCTGCAAAACAGTTCTTGTGCAAGAAGCCTGCAGTGTAGACAGAGCCCACGAGTTTCAGAGGGGTAGCTGAGTGAGTCTGTAACAGGAAAAACTTAAAACACAACATATAGTCACCTTAAAGATTAACAAACCGTGTCAATGGGATCATGAGCTTTCCTGGGCATAGCCCACTTCTTCAGACGACTGGAGTGTTGTATGTCCAGAACCAAAATAAACAGGGGAGGAAAAAATGGGAGGGGCGAAAAAAGGAGGCAGGGGGTATGTAAATATCACAGGGAAAACCCAGCTGGTATGTAACAGGCACCACTGATAAGAGTTGTTGGGAATTTCCCAGGAACCGATCGGGGTTTCTTAGGAACAAGTTTAAAAAGGGGTGAGAATCGGGGTGAACTGGGTGGATGCCTGGGTGAGGGTTGGGTCGAACAACGCAGGGAGGGAAAAGCAGGAGCGTGGGGCGTGAGGGCAGGTGAGCGCTGCGGTGAAAGCCACGTGCGCAGGCCGGGCCGGGCCCCTCTCTCCTCCAGCTGACTTGCAACTTCCACTGCCGGCCCACGTGGCCCTCGAAGGGCGGAGCTTCCCCTTCCCTGCGCCCGCCCCTGGGGCCCTCCAGCCAATGGGAAGCGAGGGCTAATGTTGCTGGTGTTTCAACATTCGGAGCTGGCTGGAACAGCTGCTGCCGCGGGCCCGGGAGCTGCGAGCAGGCGGGAGGCGGAGGTGAGGGGCGGGGGGCGGTGACTCCTGGCCCCGCAGCGCAGGGGGGGTCCGGGTCCGGGTCCGGGTCCGTCCGGGGTTACCAGGCCGCGCGCTCCCCTCGCTCTTGGAGGCGACGCTGGTGCCAGTGTCTGCTTCAATGCGACCCTACAATAACAAGCCCCAATCGGCCGAGTCGCTGCTTGTTTCACCTCGTGTCCCCCTGCGCTGCAGAAATCCCGCCTCTGCTTCGCCAGCCCCGAGACACGGGGTTGCCCCTGGATTGTAAGCAAGCTGCCCCCTTCTCCCCCATGCTCCCCGTTCCCTGAGTATCAGTCCTGCCCCCGCAGCCTGCACAAATCTTCATCCTTTAGGACCAAATAGGAAGGGGAGGGGGCGAGGGATTATTTTCTTTATTCCCACCCCCCCAGCGGAAGGAACTGTTCTCTGTGTCTGTGTTTACAAACCAAGGAACGTGTTTCTCCCTGGTTTGGGTTGGGGTTTTATTTTGCCTGTTTCTTGACAAGATTGATTGAAATGTTGGTCTGACTAGAGTAGTCCCCAAGTTTAGCGCCCTGCCCTGAAGCAGGACAAAGTCAACCAAGACCTACGGGTTTGTCTAACCCTGTCTAATTCTTTCTTCCCACCCATGCTTCCCCAGAAGGGATCAGACAGGCTGTACACAGCGGGTGTTTAAGTCTCAGCTTGAGAAAGCCCTGGCCGGGTTGATTTAGTTGGGATTGGTCCTGCCTAGAGCAGGGGGCTGGATTTGATGACCTTCTGAGGTCTCTTCCAGCTCTATGATTCTATGATTCCCTCCCCTTTCCTTCACCATCATTAATATCCTTTTGCAGTGAGTTCCAGAGGTTGATTATACACTTCAAAATACGGCCGTTTTAACTAGAGCTGGAAGGAAGTTTTCAGAGGGGATGTTTTTCCATTGGAAAACGCTGATTTTAGTGACCTTTTGTTTGGAAGGGGAAAACTCCACCATTTCAGAACATTAAAATGTAGTTTTCCATTCCTGAAATGACTCTTTGTTTGGTCTCTTTAAAGTTTATCTTCCGTAATCCACCGTACTACATTTAAAAAAAGTCAAAATCTAAACAAAACGTGAATTTATTTGCAGAACTGTGTGTGATCAGGAAAAAAAGTCAAAATCCTGGAATTTCTAGTCCCAGTTCAACCCTACTTTTAGCCACCTTGGTGCCAGGGATGTATAATCTCATTTAATTAGCTAACCAGTTAAACAATATGTTGAACCAGTTAACCGATTAAATGGGACACGTAGAACATGTTAAAGATGGACTTGGAGCAGCCCCAACACCTACCCCCGTGGCACACTGCTGTGACTGCTGAGCAACCCTACCCGTGGTGTGCCAGAGTGCCCTCTGCCTATGGCTGGTGGAGGGCTGCTCCAGCCCCCACTGGTTAACCATAACCGGCTTACTGGTTAACCATTCACTTCCGAACTTGGTGTCCCCACTGCTAACATTAGGACAGTGGTCCCCAACACGGTGCCCGCATTTGTATGCGCCCGCCAATTGCTCAGGGCTGGCCTGGCCCCAGGCATGTGGCGCATGTGCGGTGCCGGAGCTGGCCCCGGGCGCATGGTGCACAGTGAGCGCCGGCCCCGGGGGCGCCGCAGATTGGCTGCCGCGCTTTGGCCACGTAGTGCATGGGGGGAGCACAGGGCCCGGGCGCGTGGCGCTTGCAGGGTGCGCCGGCCCCGGGCACGCGGTGCTTGGGGGGAGAGCGCCGGTCCCGGGCGCGCGGCGCTTGGCGGGGGGCCCGGCCCTGGGCGTGCGGTGCTTGTGGGGGGGGGCGGCCCTGGGAATGTGGCTATGGGGGGGCCCCGCCCGGCAATGTGGCTATGGGGGGGTCCCCGCCCCCAGGTGCACAATGGGGGTCCCCGCGCCCGGGCGCCCTGCGGGCAAACGGCCACGCCCCTTGGCGCCGGGAAACCTCAAATGGTTGGGGACCACTGAATTAGGAGAAGCCATTGGCTGCCTCCCCTGCCCCGCCCCATTCCTTCTTTTACATTCCCCTCCTCCCATGGGGGTCACGCTGCCCCCCTTTGAGAGCTGATGCTGAAAAGTGCTGGGAAAGCTCGGGGCGATTATCTGCCTGACCCCGGTGAATAGGAGCTGCCAAAGGCCCTGAAGTGTGACAGACCCTGGAGCTGTGACCGGCCCTTTCACCCAGCAGGATGTGCCGAATGCCCCAGAGGACCAAGGGATGGTGGGCGTGGCACTTCAAGCACACCTTGATTTTCTTCTGTCAGGGCTGGGGCATCGGACCGTCCAGGCTGGGTTCCTGTGATTTCCCGCGCGTGCTGGGTGGATCGTTTCCTGTCCAGTGCAGATCGCTGCTGGTGCGGGACCTCTGCATATAAACGCTGGGTAAGTCCTGGTGGGTTTTTAATGGGCACTGCCATGTGGTTTGGTAACTCAGGGTGCCCCTGTATAAAACTATGGGACACCAACATCTTGAATACTGTGTACTGATGTGGTCTCCTCACCTCAAAACAGATATTTTGGCCTTGGAAAGGGTTCAGAAAAGGGCAACTAACATGATTAGGGGTTTGAAACGGGTCCCATATGAAGAGAGGTTAAAGCGATGGGACTTTTCAGTTTAGAAAAGAGGAGATTGAGGGGGGATATGATAGAGGTCTATAAAAACATGAGTGGTGTGGAGAGGGTGAATCAAGAAAAGTGATTTATTAGTTCCCATAATAGAAGAACTAGAGGACACCAAATGAAGTTAATGGGTAGCAGGTTTAAAACTAATAAAAGAAAGTTCTTCTTCACACAGCGTGTAGTCAACCTGTGGAACTCCTTGCCAGAGGAGACTGTGAAGGCTAGGACTATAACAGGATTTAAAGAGAAGCTAGATAATTTCACGGAGGTTAGGTCCATAAAAGGCCATTAGCCAGGAGATAGAAATAGTGTCCCTGGCCTCTGTTTGTGGAAGGCTGGAGAAGGATGGCAGGAGACAAATCGCTTGATCATTGTCTTTGGTCAACCCTCTTTGGGGCACCTGGTGCTGGCCACTGTCAGCAGACAGGCTACCCAGTACTGCCGTTCTTATGTTAGGGTTCTTGGGTGGGGCACAGGGCAGAGCCCATCGGTTCAGAGCTGCTAAGAGCAGAGTTATTTGCACTTACATCCCAGCCAGACTCCCTCGTATCCCCTAACACAGGGCTGGGGGGATCCTGTTTTGGGTCGGGGGCCACAGAGAAATCCGTCGGGCCTTGTAGGAGTTGGGCGGCAGGAGTGGAGCTTAGTGCCTACGGGGCCAAGGGAAACAGAGAGGGCACCATGTCCACAGGGCCGGGGTGCCATTTTCCCTAGGGCCTCCGGGGGGGTGGGGGGCGGAGTGTGTCTATGGTCTAGGAGCCAGGGCCCACCAAAGATGAATCCGACCCAGGCTCTGGTTCATCTCTGCAGCGCTGCCGGCCGGTTCCCCCACCTCTTGGTCCCCACCCCAACTAGCCCTGCTTCCCGACGGCTGGTTGCCCCCCGGCCAGCCCCGCTCCCTCCAGCCCCCTCCCATCCAGCCCTGCTTCCCGGCGGCCGGTTCCCCCCACCCCCTCTCTTCCAGCCAGTCCCGCCCCCCCCCCCCCCCCGGCCCCTGCTGTTCGGTATTTTTTTTAAACCATCTGGTAACCCTAGCAGGTGGGGGTGAAAAGTGCATGGAAATGCCTGCACAGGCGCGTCTGGGAATGAGATGCTGCTCTAACATCTCCGCCTCTGTTCACTTCCAGCCCCTGCCTCGTGGCGCTGGCCCCCCCGTGGCCTGGGAGGGCTCCCCAGGCGCACCATGGCCCGGCATAGCAAGCTGCAGAAGCACGTCCTGAGCCTATACAGGCAGTTCCTGCGCGCCGGCCGGGAGAAGCCGGGATTCCTGCCTCGCATCCAGGCCGAGTTCCGGAAGAACGCCAGCATCCCCCGGGCCGACGTGATGCACATCGAGTATCTGCTCCGCCGTGGCCAGAGGCAGCTGGCGCAGCTCCGAGACGCCAACACCAAACAGATGGGCACCTTTGTCCAAGCCAAACCGGAGGAGCAGAGACCCCTGCTGGTTGGCGCAAGCGTCTGTCTTGTACTGGGACGGTTGGGGGTGAATTCACAGATCAGCCTTCCTGGTTCTCACATCCCTGTGCACCCCTCGTGTCCAAACACAGGTGCCTGGCTTGGCATTTGCTGAGCTAAGGTGTCTTTATTGGCAGCCAAGCTTTTAAACAGTTCAGGTGTGGATGGGTGATCTGGAGGAGATGCTCTTGTTTCCAGGACCTGGTACACAATTCATTCTACCCCTGCTGGCTCCTCTCTTCGGGTATGTCTACACTACAGCGCTAGTTCGAACTAAGCTAATTCGAACTAACGCGTCTAGAACTAAAAACTAGTTTTGCTAATTCGAACTAGCAAGTCCACATTGAGTGGACTCTGAACAGGGCTTAAGGATGGCCGGAAGCAGTGCCAGCAGGGCATCAGAGGAGGACTTAGAGCGTGGAGATGCAGTCTCAGGCTAGCCGAGGGCTGCGCTTAAAGGGTCCCGACCCCCACCCCGGACAGACAGTTCTAAGGGGTGCCCCGCTTGAAAACCAGTCCTGGCTTGGAGTGCCCGGAGTACCCACACTGGGCACATCACACCACTCGGCCATCAGCCCGGCTGCACTTGCCGCAGGCTGCCATCTGGTGAGAGGGGGTAATCGGGGGGCTGCAGGAGAGCTTCCACCCCCAGAAGCCTGCAGAGCCAGCCCAGTCCTCCCCATCGGGGGCTCGTACCCCATCCCTCCCTCACCTCCTTCCACTTACCCTTCCCTAGCCCCCCTTCTTATTGATGTACAAAATAAAGATAACGTTTCTTCCAACATTGACTCTGTCTTTATTGAACAAAACTGGGGGAGACTGGGAAAAGGAGGTGGGAGAGGGGAAGATTAAGGCTGGGAGAGGGGAGGGCAACTAACATGATAAGGGGTTGGGAACAGGTCCCAGATGAAGAGAGGCTACAGAGACTGGGACTGTTCAGCTTAGAAAAGAGGAGACGGAGGGGGGACAGGATAGAGGTCTCTAAAAGCAGGGGTTGGGTGGAGAGGGTGCATTCAGGAAAGTTCTTCATGAGTTCCCATAAAGACGGACTAGAGGACACCAAAGGAAAGGACTGGGTAGCAGGCTTGAAACTAGTAAGAGAAAGTTGTTCTTCACAAAGCAAATACTTAACCGGTGGAACTCCTTGCTGCAGGAGGCTGTGAAGGCTACAACTAGAACAGAGTTTAAATGGAAGTGAGATCAAGTCATGGAGGTTGGGTCCATGGAGTAGTCTTAGCCAGGGGGTAGGAGTGGTGTCCCTGCCCAAAGTTTGTGCAAGGCTGGAGAGGGATGGCACGAGACAAATGGCTTGGTCACTGTCTTTGGTCCATCCCCTCCACGGTCCCTAGGGTTGGCCGCTGTCGGCAGACAGGCTACTGGGCTAGATGGACCTTTGGTCTGACCCAGGACGGCCATTGTAAGCTCAGGGCTCAGGGTCGGGGGTCTCAGTGGACCCCCTTGATTTTCATGCAAACCTGCTCCTGGGTGGCCAGGCTGGTAGCTCTCCTGCCCTAGATGGCCACTTTCCTGTGCCTAGTGCGGAGATCGTGGACGAGGTCCACGATGTCCGCACTAGCCCAGGAATGTACCCGCCTCTTGCGGTCCCGGGCAAGCTTCCGGGAGCCGCCAGCCTGGTCCCGGGAAGAGGGGGTGGGCTGGGGGACATCGGGTGGGTGGCTCTGTGCCGTGCCAGGTGCAGGGTCTGCTGGCTGGGTGCTAGCAGGCTTGCACCTGGCACGGGCACCGTAGCCAGCCCGTGCCCCTTTAAGGGGTCCGGGGCCGGGAGGGGGGCATAGAGTTTCCCTGGTGTTGGCCAGAGTGGCCACCAGGGAAACTTGGGGAGGGCTAGCCTCCCACTCGTTCGAATTAAGGGGCTACACAGCCCTTAATTCGAACTAGTAAGTTCGAACTAGGCTTAAGCCTCGTAAAATGAGGTTTTCCTAGTTCGAACTAAGCGCTCCGCTAGTTCGATTCAAATTCGAACTAGCGGAGCGCTAGTGTAGCGGCTATGAATGTTAGTTCGAACTAACGTCCGTTAGTTCGAACTAACATTGTAGTGTAGACATACCCTTCCATCCTTAGCCAAAGAGGAACAAGCCAGTTAGCCCAGGGAAATAAAAGAAAGGGAGAGCGGTGACGGAAAACCCTGTGTCTGTCATTTTTTCAAATGATCTATCTTGCCTAAAAGCCTGTCAGGGATTGGGCTCTGTTGCAGGAGGTGCTGGCGAAACACTCCGTGGATTTGGGTGCTACAATTCCTGAGTGTCGTCCGCCTTCCTGCCCCCTCCCCCCACCGAAGCGCTTTGGAAGGCTCACAAAGGACAGAGACCTGCCTTTTGAAAATCCGACTCCCCACCGGTGTCTCAAGACAGGCGGCTCTCTCTCGCCAAAAACGGAGGCAGCAGCGTGGGATGACAGGCAGCCAGGTCGCAAGGGGAGGTGCTTTTTAGACCAGTTCCCTCCTGGCACTCCGTACTGCTGCCTCTGTATCAGAGGCAGCAGCACAAGCTGGCAGCAGCCCTTGCCTGGGGGCTGGGTCTGAGCTTCTGGACCTGGTGCAAACTGGAACTGAGCGAGGCTGCCTGCCTGCCTGGCTCCTAACACACTGTAAATGCAGAGCCGCAGAGGGGGTAGGTCCCGCACCCAGCGCGAGCCAGGACTGAGACAGCTGGCCCCTGGGGACTATCGAAAAGTCAAGTAACCGATAAGAAATCATGAGGTTAATTGACTACTCAGTGAATATCTAACGTCCCTAATCCCTTTTCATAGTTCCCCTCTGGACTCTCTCTCCTAAAGCATGGCCCTGAGATCTGGACACAGTGCTCCAGCTGAGGCCTCCTCCGTGCCAAATAGCTAGGAGAGTGACCTCCCATGTCTGCCGTACGTCTCCTACCACGCCCCAGGGCTATGCCCTCTTACTGAAGGGCTTTGTGTCTGAGATCGCTTCTCTCCTAGGCTACGTCTACACAACGAGTTTTTTTGGCAACAAATATGCTAACGAGGGACTCTATGACACGCAATGTCATTTGCATATTTTCTGCCGATCCGTTTTTGTGCTCGGGGTTTGTGCGCAAAACCAAGCCGTGTGGATGTTTACTTTTTGTGCAAAAAACCCCCTTTTCCCACAAGATCCCTATTTCTGCAAAAAGGCCGACCGATCTTGTGCAAAAAGGGGCTTTTGCCTAAAAAGAAAACATCCACATGGCTTGTTTTTGTGTGTTCTTGCGAAAAAACTTGTGGCGCGTCTACACTCTACGTGTGTTCTTGCAGAAGTAAATTTGCAGTAAAGCATCAGAGAACAGGGCTCCTTGCACAGGAGTTATTCCTCTCCCGACGATGACTAAGCCCCCTTTGTGCAAGAGCTGTTGTGCAAGAAGGCAGCGTGGACGGGCACCAGGGGCTTCTTGAGCAAGACACTTTTATGGCTAAAATGACCATCAGAGCTTTCTTGCACAAGAGAGCGTTCACACTGCCATGGACGCTCTTGTGCAAAAGCCTATGGCAGGGTGGAGGCACTCTTGCACGAGACCTTTTGCGCAAGAACTCCGGCGTGAAACAGCTCTCGTGCAAGAAGCCTGCAGTGTAGGGCAGGGAGCAGCCTATGAGGGAGGGGGAGGGACCCCTAGTAATGGCTCAAACTTCCCAGGGGGGTGGCCAGAGGCAGGACATTTGCCTGGCAGGGTGAGGGGGGGGCGGTGACCTCACAGGGGCTTTGGGCAGCCCTCAGCATATAAGGCAAAGGGCAGGTGGGGAGGTGGTGACCTCACAGAGGGACCCACATCTCAGGCTGATAAAAGCGGGGGGCGGGCCCAGGGGACTTTGGAGACCCCCGGTTGCTTTAGCTCTGGTGCTTCTCCTCCTCACGGTTCGTTCGCGTTCTGTGAGTTCCACATCCCGACACTTTTGTGACGAAGGTAAGAGCCCCCAGGGGTTGGATCCCGCCCGGGGCCGGCTGGGTTCCAGGCAGGCCCAGCCCTCGGTCAAGGGCCAGAAGGTGATTCCTCACCTGGGCTGCGTCCTTAGCGCCACTGGGGCTTTCTCCTGGTTGGTTTCCCTTTTCCTCCATCCCCCCACATTTCTGCTCTGTTCTTGCCTCCTCTGTGACCTTCCCTTGCTGCCTCCCCCAGCTTGGGACCCAACAGACTAGCTGAAGGACGGGGGGTGGTTTGCAGGAGCCGTGGGGTGGGGGATGCAGCCCCCATTGTGGGGACTGGGGAGGTGGGGCTGGAACAAGTCTATGCCGGTGTCTTTGGGGAGAACGCTCCACCCCCCACACCTTAGATTCTCCCCTGATTGGCCAAGAAGGGGCTGTTGATGGGCAGGAGACTCGTGGAATGAGGAGTAACGGTAGTTTGAACTAGGAAGCCTAGTTCGAACTACCTAGTTCGTGCCCCGTGTAGCCGCGCTGCACGGGGTTCGAACGAGCGGGGTTTTAAAAATGGTGGCTCCCCGCTTATGCAAATGAAGCCCGGGAAATTCAAATCCCGGGCTTCATTTGCAAGTGCGGTATGCCTACATTACCCTCCTAGTTCGAACTTGCGGGGTAGTGTAGACATACCCTCAGGTCCTTGCAGTGCCTGTGCAAGACCGAACCGATAAGCAAGGGGCCATTTGGGGGCTGGGGGCAGTCGCTCTGGGGAGCTGGAACCCCTGGATTTCGTTCATCAGGCTGCGCCACAAGCTCCCCTTTGCTCCCCTCATTTGCAGCATGGCCAAACGTTTTCGGCTGTGGTTCAAGAAAGCCCTGAAGATGGCCCCAGGGCCGGTGGGGAGCAGCTTCTCCGTCCCCGTGGGCGGGGAAGCTGGATCCCACCAGCTCGGGGCGACTCGCCCACCAGCCAGGCCCCCCCGGACCTGGCTCCAGAGGCGGCTGGGCAGGCGGGACCCAGCCCAGTGGGGGAGCCGGGTAGGGTGGCTCCGGGGCCTCCTCTGTGGAGAAAAACACCTGCCCCGGGAGCCCAGCCCCCATTACCACCAGGGGGCATCGCCCTGCCCGGCCCCCGGGGACCTGCCAGTCTCCGGGAGCCCCCAGCCCGTCGCTCCCCGCACCAGCCCCTGCAGCTGTGGGTCCAGGTCCGTCAGCAGCAGCGCCTGGGCCTCCAGCTGCAGCCGGGCCACCTCCTGCAGCCGCTCAGACCCAGGTGAGGGGCCGTGAACACGCTGGGCCCAGGGGCTCACCCAGTACCCCGGGGGGGCAGCCCCAGTGTCTGCCCCGCAACCAGGGCAATGGATGGGGGCGGGGGCTGCTTGGCTCTCTTCTTCCTGGTGGGGGCTCTGCTGAGGGCGTTGGCAGATGTGAGGGTGGCAGGGGGATGGGTCCCTGCGAGGGGCGTGTGGGGCCCAACCTGCCCTGGGTCCCTGACATGGGGGCGCGTGACCCCTGCTGGCCGCTGGAGTCACCCTGGTCCCTTCCCTCCCGCACAGAGCCCCCCTGCGCCTCGGCGGAGCTCTGCCAGGAGCGGATGGACTCCCGGGTGGAGGAAGGGGCCATCTATGACATCGAAGAGCAGCTCCACACCCGGGACACGGTAGGAACCTTCTCCACACGGGGGGGACCCGAGATTGTCCGGCCCCTTCCCAGCACGTCCCCCCCTCCGGGAGGGGCTTGTCCCTGGGGATCCCCCTGGGGCCCCTTCTCCTGCATGACCTGGACCCCCCAAGCTGGGGGCTCTTGTCATGCACCAGCTGGGCCCCCACAAGCCTGAGGCAGCAGTTGGGGGGGGAGTGTGGGTGCTTGGACAACCGGCAGCTCCCACCTCCACTCCTGGGAGACCTGAGCCCTGCAGCTGTCCGTGGGGGGCAGGCAGGCCCCAGGCTCACAGACTCTCTCTGGGGTGCAGAGCCCAGCCGCCCTGCAGCGATTCCTCTTGGCCATCCCCCTCGCCTGCCTCGCCGCCCTCCAAAGGGGCGAGGACACCCTGGCGCCGCGCTGCTGCAAGGACACCATGATGGCCAGGATCGTTGTAAGCGAGTCGCGGCAGCCGGGAGGAGGGAAGGGGATACGTGGGGTGGACAGGGGTCTGCCTGGGCCATGGCGGCGGGTGGGGGTGCTGGAAACGGGATGGGTGGAGCCAGGAGGGCTGGAGGTGGACATGGGGAGGGGTGGGTGGGGATGCTGGAGGAGGGAGGGACACAGAAATGGTGCAGGTGTGGGGTGCCGGACAGGAAGGGGGATTCGGGACAGGGAGGGGTCTCCCCGGGCCATGGGGGGCTGGAAGGGAGCCGAGCGGGCTGCTGGGGATGCGCCTGGGGAGCAGGGATGAGGAGGTTCAGAGGCTGGTCACCAGGGCAGGGAGGGGCAGGATACGGCCTGGGGACAAGGATTGAGCTGGTCCCGGTTTGGGAGGGGGGTGCTGGGAGGGGCCCTGTGCCGGGCAGGGGGGCTACAGGGCAGCGGGAGGCAGTGGGGTTGGATCCTGCTGGGTGGGGGCGCTGGCCGCGTGAGCGTCTCTTGGGGGCCCAGCCTCACCCGCCCCTTTGTCTCCTTGGGTCTCCCAGGAGATCATGGAGGACTCGCCCCCCCCGCTGGTCTTGGCCGACTGCCTCAACGCCGCCTGCAGCCTCAGGTACCGACCCCCCACCCCCGCCGACTCCCCCCAGAGCAGATCCCCTGGCCAGGGAGTGGGAAAGTCTCTGTCTCCTGCTGCTGAATTAACAGCCTCTACCCCTCTCTCCTGCCAGCACCTTGCAGCCTCCCCTGCGGGCCCAGCTCCTGAGCCCCCTGCTGACGGCGGCCGTGGGACAGACAGTGTCTGGGGACTGGCAGCAGGAGCCCATCCACACGCAGGTACGTCCCTCCGGGCCCTGCTCCCGGGCTGGGCTGGAGCTCCAGAGAGGAGGGGGGGGCAGAGGGAGGGAAGAAGCTGCAGGTTTGGATCCTTCCCTCCAGGGTTCCCGTTGCTCTCCCGGGGGGCCCGTCCCTTCCATGCCCAGCCTGGGCTCCTCCCTGCTCTGCGAGGCGGCTCAGACCCTGCTCTAGGCTGCACCCCGGAGCCAGCGGGTGGCCTGGATTCCCCAACCCCCCTCTGACCCAGGGCTCCCCCTTGTCTTGCAGCAGTTCATCCGGGCCCTTCCCTACGACCTCCAGGCCCTACTGGCGAGCCTCCTCGCCGAGTCCCCAGACACCGCCCGGCTGCAGCTCATAATGGAGGTGAGCCCCGTGGGGGGGACGGGGCCATTGTCCCTGCTTCCTCGGGGGGGGGGCCGAGAGAGGAGCAGTGTCAGTGGCTGGGGGGGGCACAGTCCGAGAGGAGCCCCAGGCTCTGCCCAGAACCGGCACCTCCCTACGGGTCCTGACCTGCCTCTTTCCCCCCCAGCACCTGAGCCCGTGGCTGGAGTCCCGCCTGCCCCAGGAGCGAGCCAGGGCCCTTGGCAGCACCACGGCCCTGCTGGGAGTCGCCTCCACCCTCCCGGGGTTTGACGTAAGTGACCTCGGAGCCGGGGGGTCTGGGGCTGCAGGGCGCGGGGCTGGGAGCATCCCCGGGAGGCAGAGGCAGGGCCGGGAATGGGCCGGGAATGGGCCGCGTTCTCCTTTCCCCGGGGAGGGGCGACCCTGGGCCCTTCAGGGGGGCTCTTGAGGGACTGGGCCTGGGGACTGGGGAGTGGCCGTCAGTGGATCCCCTTGTTCCACCCCCGGAGTGACCCTTCAGTCGGGGCCATTGCTCAGGGTTGTCTCCTCGCAAGGCCGGCCCCGCCCCGCCCCGGGAGGTGTCTCTGTCCGTCCCCCGAGCTCAGACCCGCCTCGGCGGCCGTTTGCATGGGACGTGCAGCCCCAGGATGCTGAGGGACCCCCCCTCTTCTCTCCCCTCAGAACTCCGCCGACTGGCCGAGGATGGGTCACCACGTGGCCCAGCTGGGCCTTTTTATTTCGGACCCATCCGAAGACGTCAGCCGGCTGGCCCGGGAGGGGGTGCACAGCCTGTATCAACTCCTCCTGCACCACAGGGGTAAGGAACCCAGCCGGGACCTGGGCCCCAGGGACACCCTGAGGGTGCCGGCGGCGGGGGGAGGGGACCCAGCCCTTTTCCCCCAGACTGGCCCAAGGGGGGATGCGTCCCTCTGTGTTCCCCTCCTTCTGCCCCCTGTGCCCCTCCATTTGCCCAGGGATGCCTGCAGGGACCCGTGGGAGGGGAAGGGCTCAGACCTGCCAGCAGAATGACCCTGTTGTGTCTCTTGCAGGCCTCAACATCCACCAGGCAGAGGACCTGTGGTGCAGACACTACTACAAAGAAAGATGGGTCCTGGCTCACAGCAACAGCGTGAGGGTGGGAGAGGTAAGGACGCGCTGCCAGGGCAGGGCAGGGCTCGGGGGTGGGGCTGGCTGGGGCCCTCGTGGGGGTAGGAGGGTCTTGGGGGCAGGAGGAAGCTGTGACCTGGGGCAGGGGTTGGGGTGCCGGGTGAGGAGAGCGTCTGGGTGCAGGGTCTGGAAGGGAGTTTGGGGGAGGAGGAAGCTGTTTTAGCCCCAGGAGTTGGGGCCGGGCTCTGGGCCGTCAGCTGAAACCTCCTGTGCTCTTGATTCCAGGTCTTTGGGCAGCTCTTCACAGCAGAGCAGGAGAATTGCTTTTTGGACAAGGCTCTGCTCGCTGCCCGCTCCCCCCTGCGGCGCCCCAGCCAGGCCGGGCTGGTCCTGGCCCACGCCCTGCATGGGCAGGCCCATCAGCTCCTGGAATACATGGTGAGCAGCCGGAGCAGATCAGGAGAGTGGGGCAGGGCCAGGGTCTCCTTCCCATCCCCTCAGGGAGTCCCCCGCCCCTTTCCTCAGGCTGCCCCCACCCCACGTCCCTGCTGGCAGAATCCCTCCTGCCCCTGCGAGCGTCCCTGGGGGTGGGGGAGGCTCTGAACACAGAAACTGTCCTAGGAGGCGGGAGGGGGCCGAGGTGTCAGGAGCTCTGGGGGGAGGGGGGGGTCAGGAGCTCACCCTGCGGGCCTGACGGGGGGTGACCAGAGAGCAGGGGGGAGGAGGGTGGAAATGCTGGGGGGCCAGTTCCCCTGAGTCCCCAGGGATGAATGTGACGGATTCTGCTTCCCTTGCAGCAGGAAGACACCCAGTGAGAGCAGCAAGAGCTGAGGAGCCAGCAGCTGCGTCCCCCTCCCCCCAACCCTCCCAATTGTATTGAATTGTATTTACATTCTCATTAAACAATGTTTCAAAAAACATTTGGATCAGGCTTGGTCAATAATTTGTAATGGGGGGGCCATTTTGGCAACTGATCAAGGGCCACATTTCTACCGAGGGCTTTGGGGTCTGGGACGGGGCGGTTGGGTGCAGAAGGGAGCTTAGGGGTGGAGCCTGGGTGCAGGGGGGGGGGTATGATCTGGGGCGGTGGATAGGGGTGCAGGGTCCAGGAGGGGGTATGGGCGCAGGAGAGGACTCTGGCCTGGGGGAGGGGCTCTAGAGGGGTGCAGGGTCAGGGAGGGAGCTGTGACCTGGGTGAAGGGGGAGCAGAAGGTTTGGGGGAGGGGGTGCGGGTGCCAGAGAGGAGTCTGGCCTGGGGGAGGGGTGTCGGGGGGGTGCAGGGTCAGGGAGGGAGCTGTGACCTGGGTGAAGGGGGAGCAGAGGGTTTGGGGGAGGGGGTGCGGGTGCCAGAGAGGAGTCTGGCCTGGGGGAGGGGTGTCGGGGGGTGCAGGGTCAGGGAGGGAGCTGTGATCTGAGGGAATGGGGGACGCAGGTTCAGGTGGTCGCCTGGGACAGGCAGTCGGGGAGGGGACGTGGGCGCCAGGGGCAGGCTCTGGCTGCGGAGGTGCCTACCTAGGCAGCTGCGTATGGGGGAGCCCGACTGTCACCTGAGGGGATGGGGGAGCTCAATTTTCAACTGTGGGGAATGGAGGAAATACTGTGGAGTGGAGGGAGCGAGATGGGGGGGGCTGAATTGTTCCCGGAGGGGAGATCTCCCTGGCTTGGGGGGGGGGCGTTTCCAGCAAAGCCCTCACATAAGAGGGGGACAGACGGGGGGAGGGAGAGGACGGGGATGGGCAGGGTAGGTGGAAATGGGGAGGGGCAGGAGAAGGGAAGGGGGAGGAGATGGAGGAGAGCAGGGGATAGGAGTGGGGGCGGGGATGAGGAGCAGGACAGAGGCAGGGCAGTGGTGGTGATGGCTGAGCGATGAGAACAGCTCGCAGGGAGCTTAAAGCCAGCAGATGCTTTTCGGCAGAGTTGCCATTTGCCCTGGCGGCTTTGCCAGAATAGCTGTGCCAGCGGGGGGGGGGGGGGGGGGGGGGCTTTTGCCACACACCCAAGCCAAGCCAGCTGTGGCGGCAAAGCCTTGTGATGTAACCTAAGCCCTTGGCAAGGTCGGGATCAACCTGCTCTGACAATTTCTCGGACCGGCGGGATGAGAAACAAGGATCGTGCAGGGAGATGGGGATGACTAGGAAGCGAATCCAGGTGTGGGGGGAATATCCTGGGTTGGAGGGTCAGTCGATACCCCCGCCTGCCACTGTCTGCCGGGGCTCTGCCCGCAAGATGGAACCAACAGCTGAGTTTGCTTTTCTGCCCCGTCGTGGGCACAAAAGGCCCAGAGCAGCCTCCTGCTATCTTGGAGGAAAGGGGCCAAAGTTCAGGAAGCAGGTGCCAGGCTGGGCTGGAATCCGCGAGCGCCGCTTTTGCTTTGCCCTTCCTGGAAGCTGGGCTGCAGGTGAGTGGCGGTTTCATCTCTGCTCTTGGGGTGTTTCTTGTGGGTTCCGAGTGTGGATCTGAGAGGGGCTGCGCAGGGGCAGTGTCATGAACGAGCTGTAAGCGTTACAGCCCCTTCTGTGCAGGCTGGCTCCAGCCTCCCGTCTGTCTCCAAGCCCTGGGGGAGAGGCGGGAGGCCAGCAGCATGGCCTAGTGGAGGGGGCACGGGGTTGGGTGTAAGAACTCCCGGGTTCTAATCTAATGCCACCTAGTGACTAAGGCACAGAGTTGTGTGTTAGACCCTTGCTCCTCAATTCTGCGCTCACTCTCGTGCTGGTGACCTTGGAGAGGCCTTTCAGGTCTTCCTTTCCCTGTCCATCAAAGGCAGGCAAGTGCGATGTAATGCCCTGGAGCAAGTGCTTTGGGACGTGTCGCACAAGTGTGCCTGGCTCACAAGCGTGTCAGCACAGGTGTGTAAAAGCGTGACGAAGGCTTTGAGATCGATGCCGAAGGCTTGTGAGGCTGTAGCTGGCCAAGTGACAGGGAAAGGAAAGGTCGGAGTTTGGTCAGTTAGATTTTATGGTAATACACTGAGACGAAGCACTTTGGGCGTATATACGATAATGTCTTTCCAAGTGCGTTAGTTCAAGCCGTGTCCTAGGAGCCAAGAGGTGAGACAAACATGCTTGGTCCTGTCTCGGTGCAGGGGTGGACTAGATCAGTGCTTCTCGACCAGTGGTACGAGTCCCCTTAAAGGTACTCAAGAGATGTCTGGGGGACACGTCAACACAACTGAAATTTGGAGAAAACTGAATTTTAGTTTTCAGTTTGACAGCGCTTTATTCTTTTTGTACCTTTTACACCCAAAAATGCCATCGCCCGCCCGGCTACGATGCAGTTGTTTAAACAAATGTGTTGCAACGGTAGAAAAAAATTGTGTGTGTCTGAAAACTGTAGGTACTGGGGGTACTTACACATTTTTTTTTAAAGGGGGTACATTATAAAAAAAGTTTGCGAAACACTGGACTAGATGACCTATCATGGTCCCTTCCACTCGAACTTTTCTATGATTCTGTGACAGGGGTGGGTGATAATTTTCAGAAGGGGGCCACTTAATGGATTTTGGTATGGGGTCATAGGCCGGCTCCACCCACAGAAGGGGCGGAGCCTGAGGCAGAAGGGGCGGTGTTGTGGACTAGCCTACCCTCAGAGTTCTCCGCGGCTGAGGCTTTCAATTAAAAGCACAGAAAAGAGCTCACAGCTTTGCCACTACTGGCAGCTGTCCAGCGTGGCTCCAGCTTTTTAAAGGGCTCATGGCTCCTGCCCCTGCCGTAACCATGAGCCGTGAATCATTTAAAATTGGATCCTGCTGCCTGAGTCCCCACTTAGAATTCGGCGGCATGGGCAGCAGGATCTAAACAGAAAGCGGCCAGATCACAGTGTTTGGTAGGTTGCATCTTACCCAGCCCTGTTCTCTGAGCTGGTTTCGAAACCTCCGTGTCTTCCTTATGGTCTGACAGCTGCAGATTTACTGCCTGTCTCTCCTCTCGTGGCCCAGCCTAGCCGCAGCTAATGGACTAACTCGTTAGCATCACCTGCCCTGTCTTGGTGACTCTTCACAGCTGAACGGCCTATAAGGCATCGTGCTGGTCTTCTGATCTCTTGGTGACTCCTCTGCCTTCTGTTTATTTCTTTCTCCCTAGCTGGCCGATCAAGTCAAGCCCTGTCAGTGCGTGAAGGCCCCAGGAATTACGAGTGCGATGGTCTCCCATGCCCAAGGTAATCGGCTGGCTAGGTTATGGATGGACTGCTTGGTTATCAGGTTAGGCTGCACAAGCCAGGTCTATGGGACCCTATGGCCAGCTGGCACCTGGTTCACAGCTGTACTAATCTGAAAATGGCTGGAAGACACCACCATCATTAGGCTCCAGAGTCAACAGCACTTGCTCCTCTTGGAGCTACTTGTCCGTGGCAGGCAGCACAGCTTAGCAGCTCATTGGGACGTCTCCTTTCTGTTGTGAGATCTGGGCACTTTAGAATGGCTGTAGCTATTGAAAGCAAAGGTGCACAGCTATAGGCATGGGGGTTTCCAGCTTTATTCACCTAGGTGGCTGATTCCAGGAAGCAAGGGTGTGTGTGGGGGGGGGGGGAGTCCTGTACAGAGGGTTCCCTGGCCCCTCTGCTTCCATGGCTGTGCAACTGCCACCAGGTGGATTAGAACCTGGGACTTTTGGAGCTTAGGGCAGGAGCTGCTACAGCTTGAGTTATAAGTCAGTTGCCTCTCAGCATAGGCTGAAGAGCTCCCTTGTAATAATTGCTTGCTGGAAGTGGTCTCAGTGCCACTCCATAGGATAGTGACCCACATCAGGTGGGTGGGTTACAGCTGCAGGCCTGCTCCCAGCATGCGGATCTGCTTTCTGGGTGGCGTCTACAACTCTGTGGCTGCAGCCCTGCTCCCAGGACTGGATCTGCTCTCTGCCCATAGGCGTGCGCAGCACATTTCATTAGGGTGTGCACCCAAAGAATGTTTTTAAATGTACTCTTTGACCCCCATTAGCCACGCCCCCTGACTCCCATTAGCCACGCCCCCTGACGCCCATTAGCCAAGCCCCCTGACCCCCATTAGCCACGCCCCCTGACTCCCATTAGCCACGCCTCTGGAGGTAACACTTACAGGGCAATATGGACACATGACCAGAAATAAAAGGTGTCATGTGACCTCCCCCCCCCCCAAGGACTTTTCCCACCATCCTCTTACCAATAGGGATTAGTTTGGCCCTCACCAACCCCCCCCCCCCCGTGCAACGATCCTGCAATTGCATTAACCCAACGTGTGAGACATTAACTCGGGGGGTGGGGAGGCTGGGGGAAGTGTTCCCTCTAAGAGTTTCCTCCCATGAGCACAATACATTTTGTGTTGTGCACCAGTACTGAGTTTGTGGCTTGTTTGGATGTGTCAGTGTGGCACCCAAGTTATTCATAAATATCTTATGAACCACTTACCTGTCCCCTCTGCTGCCCTGACACACTTGATCCTGGGCAGGGGGGAGGGAGGAAGAGGGACTGGCTGGAGGGGGGGGGGCAGGAACTGGCTGGAAGGAAGAGGGGATGGGAAGCAGCTCTGGGGGGGAAGGGCCAGATCCTGACCCTGGCCCCCCCTTCTCCCTCCCCGAGGCCAGTCATGCTGCCCCTGACCCCCCCTTCCTCCCCGAGGCCAGTCGCACTGCCCCCGATCCTGACCCCGGCCTCCCCTTCTCCCTCCCCGAGGCCAGCCCTGCTCCCCAGCTCAGTGCGGGCCCCTGCTCTCTCCTTAGCTCAGTCCCACTCTGCCGACCCTGGCTCCCTCCTGGCTCCCTGCTCTGCCAGTCAGGCTGAACTGGGACTTTAGCCTCTCCCCGTTGTTCCTGGGGACTGTCAGTCTCAGGATTTTGATCTCTCATTTCCCCTGCCTTTCACTGAGTTTCAGTAAGGAGCTAGCGGCAATAATGCCTCTACTTTTTCCCCCACTCCTGTGCGGAATACATTTTGTTATGTGCACCAAGGCATGCACGGATGTGCACTGTTACGTCACGTGGAGTTTCACAGCATGGGAAGAAATCAGTGGAAATACAGAGAGCTTGAGTAGTTGCAAGTGTCCATTTTATTGCATAGCACGGAGCTAGCTAGAAAAAACCCAAACCAGCTGGGCTGACCCCCAGTGACCTAACGCAGTTACTATAACAACAAGATCTATGTCTACACCCAGTACACCACATGCACCACCACTAGAAACACATGCTACCGGCTAGCAAACTGGGCAGCATTTGAATGTCTCCTGGCTGGCCGCCCAAGAGCTCAGCTTGCAGGGAACACTGGCTAACCGTCCCCTTCCACCTGGAGAAGGGAGAGACAGGAAAGCAGCAACAGAGCATCTGCCTGGGGGAAGCCCGAATCCCATGCAGGAGTGGAGCCCTGTTCCTTGTTCCAGGCCCTTGCTAGAGTCCCCTCCCGTAGCTGCAGCTATGGCCGGCAGTTTTAAAAGCGGACTTACGCTGGCCCTGCAACCCGAGCGACTCTGTCAGTGGGTGCTTATCACTCCATCACCTCGAGCTGTTTAACCAGCTTGTTTAACCAAGGAGGGAGGGAAAGGGAAACCTTTGGCCATTTGAGGGTTACGTGCCAATGGAGGGAAAGGGGATGGATAAAAAGGGGCTGAGCACACGGTACTGCCTCTTTTTAAACCCAGGCCCAAAGATGTCCTGGAATTCTGGGCCACTGGCCTGAAGGAGATGGTCAAACTGCCTGGCAGCTGGACTTTTGGAGTCTTGTTATTCCTGGGCTCCTGGTAGCGATGGCTCCCATTCCAGGGGATTCCTGCCAGGTAGTTTACCTCAGACAGCAGCTTTTATTCCCCCGTGTCACTTCTCCCAGTATCTGAGACTTTGGTCATGGGGATCAAGCATTTAACATGATTCCAAGAGGAACCGGATGGTTCATCTAGCGAGCCAGGCTCACCGATATTTGAGTAGTTAATAAAAATCCCTAGTTGCTGTGTGTAGGTCTAAAAAGGGAAGGTTAGTATCATTAGTCTTATTTTACAGACAGGGAATAACCTCTCCAACCTGTGGGAGAGGCAGGACTAGAACCCAGGTTTCCTGATACCACAGTCAGGGCTTTGTTACCAGGCTACATCCTGTACTAGAAAGGATGGGCCTGAAGCATGGGCCTGGTGTAAGGCCTGAGGCCTGAACCAAAGTAAGCAAGAGTTAGCTGAAGAGAAACAGGCAGGTCGTGTCAAAAGCAGACTGTTGCCTGAAAGTCTTGGGACTTAACCCTAACTGTCTTGCCTGGAAAGGTTGAAACCATAGACAAAAGGTCCTAGAAAGTCTCCAGGAATGCTAGAGAAGCAGGAAGCGAGTTGACAGGAGGCCAGGAAAGAAAATGGAAACAGAATTTGGGGTTTTGAATTGGAAGCAGTGATGTGCCTGTTGTTGTGTGATCATGCCTGGAAGATGTGAATTAAGCCAGGAACCTGGGCAAGCAGAATCCAGCGACTTTCTTGGCTAGGGAAAGACTAAATCTTGGAACAAGAGAGATGTGAGTAGAACAGGGAATTTTTAGTCAGACGCTACTGGGTTATTTTCTTTATTTTTTTAGTTTGTTGGACTTCTTTTTGCTAAGCACATGTAACTATCCCCCTTTACCCTAGAACTCTTCAAACTGAATCCCAGGGAAGCGATTTTCTGTGTTTTAATCTTTATTTTTTCAGTTTCTTTGTAACACCTAGCAACCAAGTAGATACGCTGGAGGGCAGTAGATATGCTGGAGGGCAGGGATAGGGTCCAGAGTGACCTAGACAGATTAGAGGATTGGGCCAAAAGAAATCTGATGAGGTTCAACAAGGACAAGTGCAGAGTCCTGCACTTGGGATGGAAGAATCCCGAGCATAGTTACAGGCTGGGGACCGACTGGCTAAGTAGCAGTTCAGCAGAAAAGGACCTGGGGGTTACAGTGGATGAGAAGCTGGATATGAGTCAACAGTGTGGCCTTGTAGCCAAGAAACCTAATGACATATTAGGGTGCATTAGGAGGAGCATTGCCAGCAGATCCAGAGAAGTGATTATTCCCCTTCATTCGGCTCTGGTGAGGCCACATCTGGAGTATTGTGTCCAGTTCTGGGGCCCCCACTATAGAAAGGATGTGGACGCATTGGAGAGGGTCCAAAGGAGGGCGACCAAAATGATTAGGGGGCTGGAGCGCATGACCTATGAGGAGAGACTGAGGGAGTTGGGTTTGTTTAGTCTGCAGAAGAGAAGAGTGAGGGGGGGTTTGATAGCAGCCTTCAACTTCCTGAAGGGAGGTTCCAAAGAGGATGGAGAGAGGCTGTTCACAGTAGTGACGGATGGCAGAACAAGGAGCAATGGTCTCAAGTTACAATGGGGAAGGTCTAGGTTGGATATTAGGAAAAACTATTTCACTAGGAGGGTAGGGAAACACTGAGATGGGTTCCCTAGGGAGGTGGTGGAATCTGCATCCCTAGAGGTTTTTAAGTCTTGGCTTGACAAAGCCCTGGATGGGTTGATTTAGTTGGGATAGGTCCTGCCTTGGGCAGGGGCTGGACTTGATGACTCCTGAGGTCTCTTCCAGCTCTATGGTTCTATGATTCTAAGTAATGTTTCACCAAGTGTATTTGTTTTGTTAATAGACGTCACATTTTTAAAACCATGATCTGATTCCTGCATCCTAGAGGGCGGAAGGTTCTGTATGCACGTGCCTAAGACAGCAAGCCATACTTCTAGGAGAAATTACAGGTTTTCAAGCTCTCTCTGGAGGGAGTGTCAAGGACAAGGAAGGTACCCCACAGGAGGGAATTCTGAAATGCGCCTGTCTGGTTCTCAAAGGGGTTTGTGCATTTGGATGGTGGCAGCAACACCAACACAAGCCTCCAGTGGCAGGGTATTTTAAAGTCTCTTGTGGGCCCCCACCTTCTGCACTTGGAGTGCCAGAGTGGGAAACAGCCTTGACATGACCCCTCTCCAATTTGTCAACATCCATCTGGAATTCTGGTCACCAGAGCTGGGCACAGAACTCCAGCAGCAGAAGTTCAAGTGCCGAATAAAGAGGCTAAGTCGGTTCCCCACTCTGGCACTTGGAGTGCAGAAGGTGTGGGCCCAAAAGAGACCTTAAAATACCGTGTCTCTATGGGCTTCTGCTTCAAAACTCCCCAAGGTCACAGATTCCCTGAGCTTAGGAGGGTTGCTGCCTCTACCCAAGTGGAAAAAAACTTTTTCTTCTTGAACGCAGGAAGAAGTCACTTGGGAACGTATTCCAGAAGGGTACCCCAAACTCTTTTACACAAGAGCCAAAAGAAATCTGATGAGGTTCAACAAGGACAAGTGCAGAGTCCTGCACTTGGGACAGAAGAATCCCAAGCATTGTTACAGGCCTGGGACCAACCAGCTAAGTAGTAGTTCTGCAGAAAAGGACCTGGGGGTTACAGTGAATGAGAAGCTGGAGATGAGTCAACAGGGCGCCCTTGTAGCCAAGAAGGCTAATGGCATATTAGGTTGCATTAGGAGGAGCATTGCCAGCAGATCCAGAGATGTCATTATTCCCTTTTATTTAGCACTTGGAAAGAAAAAAAGAAAAATGAAAACAAACTGTAATTTCTGATAGCTGTCCTCTTAGTCTTAGGCAGGTATACACAGACCTCCTATTACTTTCCAGGATACAAAATCAGATCATAGCCTTAAAATAGGTGATTATATTAAGAAAACAAAAAGGTATTCATTTGTAAAGCTGACTTGGCTGCTAGGAGTTATAGCGCAACTGAGAAAAGAACAGATTAAAACACAGACAATTGCATCCCTGGGATTCAGTTTAAAGTTATAGTGGGGAGAGGAGGGGATATGGATTTAGCACAGAGGAGTTTAACCAAACAACAAAACAAAAAAATAACCTGATCGCATCTAAATAAACATTCTCTATCTACTCAAGGATCCACACTTCCAAGGTCCAGTCCAATTCTAGGCCCAGGTATTCTTTTTTTTAGGCATGATGTCCCTGCCCAGTTCAATTCATCCCCCCCGCATCCCCTTCCGCAGCTCCAGGATTAAACTCACAAAGAAAAACAGCAGACAGATTCCCTTTTAATGCAGATCTGAACTCTTTCTTCTCACTGGTGCTCCTGGCTCCCTGCCAACACTTTCTAGCTAGCTAGGTTTAACCCTTTAGTCACTGAATACTGGGATGTTCAGAAAAGAACAGTGGGCCTCCCATCCATCACAGAAGCGAGACAACCTCTTTACTCCTGCTCAAGCGTTTCCTGTTTATACATCCCAGAATTACAATAGCTTTTTAAGCCCCAATGCCACAATGGGAGCTCATGTTCTGCTGATTACCCACCATGACCTCTACATCTCTTTTCCCCGCCCTGCAAGTCTGGCCCACAGAACCATGGGAAGTGGCATAGGCTAGCCTGGGCCAGGGCAAAGGAACACGTGGGCCTTTCTCTTCTCCATCTCTCCCTCTGCATTGCACAGCAGGGCGCAGGAGTGCCAGGGGGCTCTGTGGACGCTGTTTGGCTTAATGCCAGCGAAAGCAGGGTCTACAGGAGTACTTACGGGCTCCTAGTGTTAAGAGCTGTGATGTGGTTGCCTCAGCAGCGTGGCTCAGTGCTTCTGTTCTTGGAGCTCTGGTGTTATCAGTGGTCAGTGCAGGTAACGCAGCCTGCTCCTGCTGCAGATCTCGCTGTTATGCACAAAGACCGACCACAGGCACCGTCTGGTGACAGAGGCACTTGGCCAGGTTTATAGCCGTGTAGTCACAGATCTAGTGCCCTGGATTTGCGGTTACGCGTGCACCAACTCAAGTGCTCCAGGACGAGGAGCAATTCAGTCAGTAAGTCTCTGTTGTCCCTTCGGCCATGCAAAGGGGGTAAGGCCAGGCACCCCAATATTTATAGCCTAAAATAAACTTGTCTGGTTTCGGACATTTGTTTGCTCCCTCCCCTTGTACCTAGTACCTTGAACCGAAAAATATTAGCGGAGACACTGTTGAGCATCCACTGCGGATGCGCTCGGTGAGGCTAATCTTCGTGTTTTACCTCATCCCCGTTGCAGGGTTCCAGACCAAGGAGGATATCTACTGCCTCGCTTTAGCGAAGGCCCTGTACACTGTGCCCACGCCAGTGACTGCTGGGTTTTATGCACCATGGGGACATTGCAAAAACCTGCTCTTACACAAAATCAAGGGTGAGTACTGCCCCGGGGAACGTAAGATGGGGAAGGAACCTTGTGGGGATGGGGATTAGTGGATGACAACTATCTCCAAAGAGCCAGAGCCACCCGTACTCATTTGCCGATTATGCAATCGCATAGGGGACCTGAAAATTTGGAGCAGCACTGGGTTTTCATGTCCACTCCACCCACCTGCCTCTTCCTATCCATGGTCTGTGGCTCTGCTTCCTCCAGCAGCAGAAGTTCTAGAAGATCTAGTTAATTTACAAGTGACAAAGTCTGCTCGAGCTACTGGCAGAACATCAACGACATGGTAATGAAGCCATTTAACAGGCATTTGCCAACCTCTGCTAAATGTTTGCTGAATTTACTGTGAGAGTCGACAGGACCTTAGTTTAAAATGTGTTTGTTTATTAGTGTGTGGATGAGGGTTATAAAATCACATCGCTAAAAATTCAACATCCATCTGGGCTGCTGTTGGGCAGATGGGCACCAGTTTAATAGAACGGCGTAGGATCCCATCAATCCTAAGGATGGCTTTGCCAAGAGCTACCCATTCTTGATTGCTTCCCAGAAGGGAGGGATTGTGAAGCTGGAAGACCCTTCAGGAGGAGAGATTTAAGGCACTGCCAGGTACCTAACATATCTTCCTCTTTTATCTCAGAGAACATGGAAAACGAATCGAAGAAGAAAGACCAGGAGGAATTTCAGCGGACGCAGAAGATGCAGCGTGACAACACTGGCCGGGATCTACTCAAGCTCCTGTTACTCATGATCTTCTACCGGCCAGTCCTGACGGAGCAGCAGAAGTGGAGAAGGAACGTGAAACACGTCTTCATCCATTTCAGCGCCTGGGAGTACGCGGGCTGCGACCAGCTCTGGGCAGGCCTCATTACCACACTGTGCGACGGCATCGAAAGCCACTTTGGTCTCCTACCCATGAGCATTTACAGGACCATAGACAGGAAATGTAGCATCATCAAAAGACCAGGGGATCAGGAATGGGTTAGCAAGAAGTTCCTCTTCCTCCCGCTGTGGGTGGCTGTGATCCTTTTGATCATGGTAGCTATTGGGGTGGGTGGTCTCCTCCTAGTGTTTGGGATCCCCATCGGGGATGCCTCGGGAGACGCCATAGCTGTCGTGGAAGGCATTGGGGTGACGGCTGTCAGCGTCTCTGCAGCAGCTGCCATACGGCTCACTATCACAGTGGTACGAAACATTATCGTCACCCAGAAGAGCCAGCTGGAGAGACAGATGAACCAGACGGCTCTCAGCGTACAGCTGGGCTTCATGAGCTGCGTGAAAAGTGAAGTCAGGACAATCACTGGGTTCCTGCAGTACATGGAGATCTTCCAGCGGCGGAAGCTGCGGGTGGTGCTGGAGATCACCCACTTGGATACATGCAGCCCTGACAAGGTGGTGGGCGTCCTTGATGCCATGAACATCCTCCTCTCAGACGATGACGCCCCTTTCATCTCCATCCTGGCTGTTGACTCCAGCATCATTGTCGACTGCGTGGAAAGCTCCAAGTATATGAGAGGTATGGCCAACAACGGCTACGAGTTCTTAAACCGCATCGTCACCCTGCCCTTCTCTGTCCCTCGGATGGACTGCGACACCAAGCGGAGGCTGATCAGGAATATCATCGCGCGCAAGGAGCAGCTAGAGGCAGAGGTCGGCTTCCGGCAGGATGGCAAGATGGAAGCCAGCTCTGACTTCCTCAACATCTCTCGCTACCATTCGGCCAACCACGATGCCAAGAATCCACTTGCAGAGGACAGCCAGATACCTCTCATGGTTGGAACCCCAGCGCTGGGAACCGGCAGCTGCGGGAAAGGTATCCGAGCCAAAGACCTCATTCAAGATGCTTTCGACTACCTCCTGGATGACGCCTTGAAGGAATTCATGACAGACAACGTGGTGCAGATGCGGCGCATCGTGAACACCGTCACCATCACCATCAGGCTGCTGGCGAGTAACATCCCCAAGGATGAAGTGTGTCCGAAGAAGGTGGTGGAATGGGTGCTCCTTGCCAACCAGTGGCCGTGCCGTCTGAGCTGGCTCTTGCAGTGCATCGAGGATGAGGAGCAGAGGAGTCGAATGGGCAGCTGCCATGGAAGCCCGCTCCGCCCCGACATGTCTCTGTGGGAGGTCTACGAGAAGTACATGGAAGAGCTGGACATGCTGAAAGGCCAGATGGAAAAGCTGCTGGAACTGGACCAGGATCCCGAGCTGTTCCACACTTTCCTGTGCGGCAGGTTTCGGGTGGAGGAGGCCCTCTTCTACCTCCCCTTCACGGTCAATTTGGACCCATCCCTGAAAAGACAGATGGAGCTGCAACGTGGCAGCCACAGACTGAAACGGACAAAGAAATTCGACAAGCTCAGCGCCTGCACTCTGCTGGGTATGACGGTGGAGGATGTCTGCCGAGAGGTGGGTCACCCTTGGGTTTCCTTCCTTCGAGCAGGGCCAGCTGTCGATAGAATGTCCATGCCTCTTCATCGCAAGAAGCATGTCATTCATGTGACAGCAGCTGCCCACAGATGATGGCTACAGGCAGAGCCATCTTTGCAAATCGTGGGGCCCTGAATAATTGAGGGCCCTTCTGCAGGATTGCCTGGGCCTTTTCCCCTCATGCAGCTTCTGCTGGAGGTCTGGTCGTTCCTACTACCTCCCTACCCCAAGCAGGGCTCAGGAACTAGGGCAGAGTTGCAGATCCTCTCTGCTTGCTAGCTTGCTGCTGCTGCTGATTTGAACCCCGTAGCAGATTTGAACCTAGGCCCTCTAGGAGTGTGTCTAAACTACATGGCTCCGTCGACGGAGCCATGTAGATGAGGCTGATCAGCAGAGGGAAATGAAGCTGCGATTTAAATAATCGTGGCTTCATTTAAATTTAAATGGCTGCCGCGCTCTGCCGACCAGCTGATGATCAGCTGTTTGTCGGCAGATCGGGGCAGTCTGGACGCTTCCCCGTCGACGTGAAAGCCCTTTGTCGACCTCCCCGGTAAACCTCATCCCACGAGGCATCAGGGGGAGGTCGACAAAGGGCTTTCATGTCGACGGGAGCGTCCACACTGCCCCGATCTGCCGACAAACAGCTGATCATCAGCTGGTCAGCAGAGCGCGGCAGCCATTTAAATTTAAATGAAGCCGCGATTATTTAAATCGCGGCTTCATTTCCCTCTGCCGATCAGCCTCATCTACATGGCTCCATCGATGGAGCCATGTAGTTTAGACACACCCCTAGAGGCCTCGACAGCTGGAACCATGAAGGCAGCTGGCTCCCAGCTTAGGATGTAGAGCTCCCTTGTTCTTATCTCTGGCTGTAAGAGGTCCAATTGCCACACGAAGGGACAGTGAACCACACACACTAGGTGTGTGGATTACACTGCCAGCTGAGAGGAGCACGTGGGGGAGGGCGAAGGGAAAAGCCCTGCAGCAGACAGGACACAGCGTCCCCAGAGACGAACCGGCAGAGGCATATCCTCAGACATACAAGAACACATGGCTGCTGCATTGGGGAACTCAAAAATTTGGTGCCCAAATTTTCCGGTGCCCTATGCAGCTATATATTTCCCATGGGCCTAGGGACAGCCCTGACTACGGGCCCCAGAGCTGGGAGAAAACTGTCCCACATAACTGGTGCATAACTGGAGGGAGAGGAGCGAGAACTAGTGGGGGTAGGATGTTGAGGGGAACAGGCGGTGTGGGATGGGGGCTTTCGGGGAAGGCACAGTGTGGGTTTGAGGCCTCAGGAGTAGGGGGGGCACATGAGGGGGAATGGGCAGAGTGAGGATGAGGGGGAAAGGGTGATGTAGGGGGCAAGGCCACAGTCCGGGTTCTGCTAGTTCCCCCACTTTCTGCTGCTCCTGACTCTTGGTTTGCACAAAACATTTCTTCTTGGAACAACTCGGTTCCTTGCAGCTCTTTCCTCCAACCCCGAAGCCATTGGCTGGCTCTCCCCGGGTTCATCCTTTACGCTCTGAAGTGACTTGGGTCGGTTTTAAGACTGGGAGACCCGTAGCTGTCTGTTATGCACTCCAGAGAGAAGAGAGGCAAAAACATAAATACTCTTGCTGGAGGCCTGCAGCGTAATACCCCTTATCCAGAATAACACACAAGAACCCTGAGGCTATGTCTACACTGCTAGCTTTTGCCTGCAGAGAGCATGCTAATGAGTGCCAAGAAGTTGCTAACGAGTGCTTCATTAGCATACTCTCTGCCTGCAAAGGCCTGCAGTGTAGATATAGCCTTAGGTCGAGAGGCCCAACTCCACCCCCGTCAGGCTGACTGCATGCTTCCCTCCAGCCTACAAGCAGGGTCAGGAAACCTTCCCTCTTCATTTCAACACACCCCTCCAGTGATCCCTGCATTGCTAGCTTTTGCCTGCAGAGAGCATGCTATTTCCCCTGCCGTGCCAACTTGCTCAGCGGTGCCCCTAGCAGAATCCAAGCACACGGCAGTGGGGTGTGCAGGGTACCATACCTGGCCCCACAGCCGGCCGGCCCGCCTTGTTTGCTAGAATCTGAGCAAGCCCAGACAGGTTCCTCTCAGGAGCTATAGCGGACCCTTCCTAAAAACGTGTTTGGCGACATGTTCAGTAGATGCACGGCACTAACGGGTGCTCCCACTTCTCTTCCAGATGGACACAATCGGCTTGAAGGAGGAAAACATCCCGCTGTACAAACAGAGGCTCAGGGACCATAATCTCAACGGGCGCGCGCTGGTCTACAGTGACAACACTGAAATCAAAGAGGCCCTGCACATGAGTCTTGGCGAATGGACCCTCTTTAGCATCCATTTCCTTGGAGTGTTTCCCCCGGCGAATTTGGCCTCTTCTGTGGTGTCCCCCGTCCCGTTCCACGTCAGGCCAGAGGCTCTGAAGAACATGGTTGCCTTAAGAGAGACTGTGGCGAGAGGGAGCAAGCTCTCTCTGAACAGCTCCAGGGAAGATCTTTGGGAAAAGAGATAACTCTGAATCCTGAACACAGAGGTGAAAGTGCCCTGGTGCGCAGCTCCAGCAAGAACTGCAAAGACCTGGGCTGCAACAGGACAGTACCTGTGAGAAATTGTAAAGTTACTTTCACGGCCGCCTGTACAAAACCAGAAGCAAGATCGGGGCTTTCGCCCACAGTGTACCTCCCTGCGTCTCCAGTGACATCGCACGGATGAATCATAGAATCCTAGAGTTGGAAAAGACCTCAGGAGTCATCAAGTCCAGCCCTCTGCCCAAGGCAGGACCAACCCCAACTCAATCATCCCAGCCAGGGCTTTGTCAAACGGAGACTTAAACACCTCTAGGGATGCAGATTCCACCACCTCCCTAGGGAACCCAGCCCAGTGCTTCCCCACCCTCCTAGGGAAATAGTTTTTCCTAATGTCCAACCTAGACCTCCCCCGCTGTAACCTGAGACCACTGTTCCGTGTTCTGCCATCCCTCACTACTGAGAACAGCCTCTCTCCATCCTCTTTGGAACCTCCCTTCAGGAAGTTGAAGGCTGCTATCAAATCCCCCCTCACTCTTTGCTTCTGCAGTGCAGGCTAAACAAACCCAAATCCCCCAGTTTCTCCTCATAGGTCATGTGCTCCATACCCCGAATCATTTTGGTCAAGCACCCTTGGACCCCCTCCAATGCGTCCCCATCCTTCCTGTAGTTGGGGGCCCAGAACTGGACACAATACTCCAGATGTGGCCTCACCAGAGCCGAATAAAGGGGAATAATCACTTCTCTGGATCTGCTGGCAATGCTCCTCCTAATGCCCCCTAATATGCCATTAACCTTCTTGGCTACAAGGCCACCCTGTTGACTCATCTCCGACTTCTCATCCACTGTAATCCCCAGGTCCTTTTCTGCTGAACTGCTGCTTAGCCAGTCGGTCCCCAGCCTGTAACAATGCTTGAAGCAATCAGATGACAAGAGAAGAATTAAGGATCCGGGGGGAGGAGGGGGGGACTGTACTGGGTCTGAGGGATTTGGGGCACATTCATGTCAACGGGGCTGGTGACAGACGTTGTCGGGCCCTGGGTAATGTATGGGAGGGGGTCGGCTCTAGACCCCCTCAAAGGGGCAAAGCTAAAGGTAGGAGGGGCAAGGCGAGGGCCAATCAGGCCTTAGCGCCACCCACCCTGCACCAGACAGAGCTCTAGGATTGATTTCATTTGCCCGGGTCTCTGGCAGTGGCGGCTGCCATAATAGTTGATACAGTGACCCAGAGGCCTGGACCCTTTTAAATCATCAGCTCCCGAGACAACTGCCCCCTTTGCCTCTCCCCCTCCCCATCCGTGGCCCCTGTCTGTGGGGCTTCAGACCCTGGTGGTCAAAGTATTTTGGTCTGGTTAGTACAGCAGGGGACAGGGAGTTGGGACATACGGGTCCTATTCCTAGCGCTGCCACTGGCTTGCTGTGTTTTTGAACAAGCTGCTCCTCCTTTTTGGGACTCAGTTGCCTCTGTAGTAAGTTGCGGGTTGGTAACATAAAATCAGCAGGCCCGAATAAAGGCCGGTAACATAAAAACAGCAACAGGCCTGAAATCTAGGAAGCAAGACTTTGGCTCAGTGGAACCGCAGGCAGGAAAGAGAAATAGTATAAGCCAGATCAAGCATAAAGGTCCAGGCACAGGTACCAAGCACATTTATAGAATCCTAGGGCTGGAAGAGACCTCAGGAGTCAACAAAAAATCCTCATTAAAAAAAAAATTGTTTGGTGTTCCTCGGTCTTAAAAAGTTTAAGAAACACTCGTCTAGACAGTACTGGGTCCTGCCATGAGGGCAGGGGACTGGACTCGACCTCTCGAGGTCCCTTCCTGCCGGCTACATGTGGCAATGAAACGGTAACTCGAACTAAGTCCTTAGTTCGAATTAACTGTTACATCTCATTCTATAGCCGCGCGGCAGTTACTTCGGGCTAGTGGAATTTCAAAATGGCGACCGGACGGGAACATGCAAATAAAGCCTGGGCTATTTAAATCCCGGGCTTCATTTACAACTCCGGTTGCCTGCTTTGCCTACCTAGCTCAAATTAACGAGCTAATGTAGACATACCCTTATTGACTAATTGAGTAGTCGATGGAAATTCCACCAACTACTGGATTAGCTGATTAAGCGCAATTTAACATCCCTCGGTTGAGCTACCACATATGTTTTAGAAAGACATCCAATCTTTATGGCTTGTGTGTAGTTCAACGCATTAAATTCCAAGCAGGTTGCTGAAGTTTCTTTTTTTCATCATGATTGGCAATTTGACCAGCCTTATACAGTAATGGATCTTTACCATTCCTCTGATTTCTTTTGTTCCCGATATATTTAAACATTTCCTAATTATCCTTTATGTTACTGGTTATAGATTTTTTTTCCCCCAATTTTAGCTTCTCCTATCAACTGTTTGCTTTTTCATAACTCGCATCCTCCCTTTTTTCCCATTTGCTTTATATTTTTTTCTTGTGGTGTTTATGACAAAAACTAAAACATAGGACATACACTTTGAGTCCTATTTATAGTACTTTAGGTTGGTTTAATGGAAAAATGGGTTGATACAGAGTAAATTGGAGTTCAAAATAACCCTTTCTCGGGCAATTTTTCTCTCGAAAGCCTCACCTTTTTCAGCCTCCTTCCACTAACTTCTGGTTTTAAATGTCTGGATTGTTAGACATGTGCTCAGGAAACCTTACCTGTCACTAAACATAGATTTTGTTTGTGTTAATTATAGATATGAATGGAGCTAGTTAATCCCTGTTGTAAGATTCCAGTGGAGCCAAAGAAAGTAAACAAGTAACTAATTTGGGTCAATCTTTCTACTTGACAGTCCCTAGGAATCTACCGTTTCAACATTTCCTGGGAACAGAAACACAAGTTAGAACAGTGATAGAAATGTAGCCATGTTAGTCTGGTGTAGCTGAAACGAAATACAGGACTATGTAGCACTTTAAAGACTAACAAGATGGTTTATTAGATGATGAGCTTTCGTGGGCCAGACCCACTTCCTCAGATCCACTATTTGATCTGAGGAAGTGGGTCTGGCCCACGAAAGCTCATCATCTACTAAATCATCTTGTTAGTCTTTAAAGTGCTACACAGTCCTGTATTTTGTTACAAGTTAAAACACTCATTAATTTTGGCTTCATTCAGCTTTCCCTTCGAACAAATTAAAAACATAGTTGATAAGTGGCAAAGTTGGTGCATGGGAGTGAAGGACACGTTAGCTCTTTATGCCTACACAGGGGGATGTCACACTGGTCTGACCAGTTCCAAGGACAGTTGGGCTGCCATAGAAAGGGATGCAGAGCTGCTCTTCAGGAGCTCCATGGATTAGACCTATACTGCTGTTGAAGGAATTGGGGCTCTCAAATAAAAGAAGTCCCTTGCCTTAGAATCATAGAATCCCAGGGCTGGAAGAGACCTCAGGAGTCATCGAGTGCAGCCCCCTGCCCAAAAGCAGGACCAATCCCAACTCAATCATCCCAACCAGGTCTGTGTCAAACCAGGACTTAAAAACCTCTAGGGATGGAGATTCCACCATCTCCCTAGTTAGCCCATTCCAGTGCTTCCCCATTCTCTTAGGGAAAGAGTTTTTCCTAATATCCAACCTACACCTCCCCCACTGCACCTTGAGACCATCACTCCTCGTTCTGCCATCGTCACCACTGTGAACAGCCTCTCTCCATCCTCTTTGGAACCTCCCTTCAGATAGTTAAAGGCTGCTATCAAATCCCCCGTCATTCTTCTGCAGACTAAACAAGCCCAACTCCCTCAGCCTCTCCTAAGTCATGTGCTCCAGCCTCCTAATAATTTTTGTTGCCCTCCACTGGACCCTCTCCAATGCGTCCACATCCTTCCTGTAGTGGGGGGCCCAGAACTGGACACAATACTCCAGACGTGGCCTCACCCCATCCCAATAAAGGGGAATAATCACTTCCCTAGATCTGCTGGCAATGTTCCTCCTAATGCACCCTAATATGCCATTAGCCTTCTTGGCTACAAGGGCACACTGTTGACTCATATCCAGCTTCTCATCCACTGTAACCCCCAGGTCCTTTTCTGCAGAACTGCTACTTAGCCAGTCGGTCCCAGCCTATAACAATTCTTGGGATTCTTCCATTCAAGTGCAGGACTCTGCACTTGTCCTTGTTGAACCTCATCAGATTTCTTTTGGCCCAATCCTCCAATATGTCTTGGACACTCTGCACCATATACCCTACCCTCCAATGTATCTACCTTTCCCCCTAGCTTAGTGACATAGGCAAACTTGCTGAGGGTGCAATCCATCCCCTCATCCAGTCATTAATAAAGATGTTGAACAAAACCGACCGTAGAACCGGTCTTTGAGGTACTCTGCTTGAAACTGACCGCCAGTCCGACATCGAGCTGTTGATCACTACCCATTGAGCCCAACAGTCTAGCCCGATTTCTATCCATCTTACAGTCCATTAATCCAATCCATACTTCCTTAACTTGCTGGCAAGAATAAGTCCAGGTATATCACATCCACTGAATTCCCCATGTCCACAGAGCCAGTTACCTCGTCATAGAAAGCAATCAGGTTCGTCAAGCATGACTTGCCCTTGGTGAATCCATGCTGACTGCTCCTGATCCCTTTCCTTATTCTAAGTGCTTCAAAATGGATTCCTTGAGGATCCCCTCCATGATTTTTCCGGGGAGTGAGGTAAGGCTGACCGGTCTGTAGTTCTGTGGATTGTCCTAAGGAACATCTTGGTACCATTTACCTCCCACAAATAAAGTACATACCGACCTATGTTCAGGACCAGGTCAAAGTTGACAGCATAACAGATAGTAAGTTGACAGTATGAAGACTAGGAAGTAAGCCCCCTTCTGCAAGGTAAGGGACGGTAACCAGGTAACAGGGGGTAGCAACCTGATACATCAGGAATGTATAAAAGTTCACCTCAAATGGTGTTCACCAGCTGACTGTGTGGGGGCACTGGATGGTGCTCAGTGGGTGTTAGGACATTGCCACGGCTTCCATAAAGTGTAGCGGCGCAGCGCTGAGTCTGTTCGCTGGCAACTATTATTGCATGTTGTTACGCAAAAAATCTGCTTGGGCGATTTCGAATCTTATCTGGTTTGTGGTCTCTGGGGACTCTGGGCACGGAGACCACATCCAGCGATAGTGACTCGGCTCTGCAACTTTAGCGAAGAGCCAGGTGGCTTGTACCTCATGAAGTAGAGAAGGCTCCAGACTTACAAACCAGGTAACAGAACTTTTGCGTTCTCCTCCAGCAGCAGGCGCTCCGACACAGCTGGACTGAGTACAACACCTGCAAATAACCCAGTTAGTTAATGCAAGCATAAAGAGAGGCAGCCTGGCCAGATGTAACCATTCATTAACTTCCAGGCCAGAGAGGGCCATTGTGATCTTCAGTCTAGCCTGGCATCCTATGAGGTGCACACAGGCCCTTCTCTTCCACTTGTTTAAACAGAGGCACCCTGGGGCACCTTAAAGACTAACACGTGTATTTGGGCATCCGCTTCCAGGGGTAAAAAACACTTGCACCTGCTTTTCCTCCGCAACAGCTGATGCCCAAATAAATCTTCAAGGTGCCACAGGACTCCTTGTTAGTAATGACTGTTGGGGTTGCCCCTCTAAGGCTATGTCTACACTGCAGGCTTTTTGCACAAGAACAGCTGTTCTTGCGCAAAAACTTGCAGAGTGTCTACACTGCGTGCGTGTTTTTGCACAACTATTACAGTACAGCATCAGCAAACAGGGCTTCTTCCGGAAGAGTTATTCCTCTCCCCACGAGGAATAAGCCCTCTTGCACAAGAGCTCTTCCAGAAGGCGGCAGTGTAGACAGGCAACATGAATTTCTTGCGCAAAAAACCCCTACGGCTAAAATGGCCATCAGAGCTTTCTTGTGCAAGAGAGTGTAGACACTGCCATGGATGCTCTTGTGCAAAAGCACATCTCTTCTGCAAAAGCACATGGCAGTGTGGACGCGCTCGTATGGAAGACCTTTTGCACAAGAACTCTTCTGCAAAACAGTTCTTGTGCAAGAAGCCTGCAGTGTAGACAGAGCCCACGAGTTTCAGAGGGGTAGCTGAGTGAGTCTGTAACAGGAAAAACTTAAAACACAACATATAGTCACCTTAAAGATTAACAAACCGTGTCAATGGGATCATGAGCTTTCCTGGGCATAGCCCACTTCTTCAGACGACTGGAGTGTTGTATGTCCAGAACCAAAATGAACAGGGGAGGAAAAAATGGGAGGGGCGAAAAAAGGAGGCAGGGGGTATGTAAATATCACAGGGAAAACCCAGCTGGTATGTAACAGGCACCACTGATAAGAGTTGTTTGGAATTTCCCAGGAACCGATCGGGGTTTCTTAGGAACAAGTTTAAAAAGGGGTGAGAATCGGGGTGAACTGGGTGGATGCCTGGGTGAGGGTTGGGTCGAACAACGCAGGGAGGGAAAAGCAGGAGCGTGGGGCGTGAGGGCAGGTGAGCGCTGCGGTGAAAGCCACGTGCGCAGGCCGGGCCGGGCCCCTCTCTCCTCCAGCTGACTTGCAACTTCCACTGCCGGCCCATGTGGCCCTTGAAGGGCGGAGCTTCCCCTTTCCTGCGCCCGCCCCTGGGGCCCTCCAGCCAATGGGAAGCGAGGGCTAATGTTGCTGGTGTTTCAACATTCGGAGCCGGCTGGCACAGCTGCTGCCGCGGGCCCGGGAGCTGCGAGCAGGCGGGAGGCGGAGGTGAGGGGCGGGGGCCGGTGACTCCTGGCCCCCCAGCGCAGGGGGGTCCAGGTCCGGGTCCGTCCGGGGTTACCAGGCCGCGCGCTCCCCTCGCTCTTGGAGGTGACGCTGGTGCCAGTGTCTGCTTCAATGCGACCCTACAATAACAAGCCCCAATCGGCCGAGTCGCTGCTTGTTTCACCTCGTGTCCCCCTGCGCTGCAGAAATCCCGCCTCTGCTGGGCCAGCCCCGAGACACGGGGTTGCCCCTGGATTGTAAGCAAGCTGCCCCCTTCTCCCCCATGCTCCCCATTCCCTGAATATCAGTCCTGCCCCCGCAGCCTGCACAAATCTTCATCCTTTAGGACCAAATAGGAAGGGGAGGGGGCGAGGGATTATTTTCTTTATTCCCACCCCCCCTAACGGAAGGAGCTGTTCTCTGTGTCTGTGTTTACAAACCAAGGAACATGTTTCTCCCTGGTTTGGGTTGGGGTTTTTTTTTTGCCTGTTTCTTGCCAAGATTGATTGAAATGTTGGTCTGACTAGAGTAGTCCCCAAGTTTAGCGCCCTGCCCTGAAGCAGGACGAAGTCAACCAAGACCTACGGGTTTGTTTTACCCTGTCTAATTCTTTCTTCCCACCCATGCTTCCCCAGAAGGGATCAGACAGGCTGTACACAGCGGGTGTTTAAGTCTCAGCTTGACAAAGCCCTGGCCGGGTTGATTTAGTTGGGATTGGTCCTGCCTAGAGCAGGGGGCTGGATTTGATGACCTTCTGAGGTCTCTTCCAGCTCTATGATTCTATGATTCCCTCCCCTTTCCTTCACCATCATTAATATCCTTTTGCAGTGAGTTCCAGAGGTTGATTATACACTTCAAAATACGTCCGTTTTAACTAGAGCTGGAAGGAAGTTTTCTGAGGGGATGTTTTTCCATTGGAAAATGCTGATTTTAGTGACCTTTTGTTTGGAAGGGGAAAACTCCACCATTTCAGAACATTAAAATGTAGTTTTCCATTCCTGAAATGACTCTTTGTTTGGTCTCTTTAAGGTTTATCTTCCGTAATCCACCGTACTACATTTAAAAAAAGTCAAAATCTAAACAAAACGTGAATTTATTTGCAGAACTGTGTGTGATCAGGAAAAAAAAGTCAAAATCCTGGAATTTCTAGTCCCAATTCAACCCTACTTTTAGCCACCTTGGTGCCAGGGATGTAAAATCTCATTTAATTAGCTAACCAGTTAAATAATATGTTGAACCAGTTAACCGATTAAATGGGACACGTAGGACGTGTTAAAGATGGGCTTGGAGCAGCCCACACACCTACCCCCTTGGCACACTGCTGTGACTGCTGAGCAACCCTACCCGTGGCGTGCCAGAGTGCCCTCTGCCTATGGCTGGTGGAGGGCTGCTCCAGCCCCCTCTGGTTAACCATAACCGGCTTACTGGTTAACCATTCACTTCCGAACTTGGTGTCCCCACTGCTAACATTAGGACAGTGGTCCCCAACACGGTGCCCGCATTTGTATGCGCCCGCCAAGTGCTCAGGGCTGGCCTGGCCCCGGGCACGTGGCGCATGTGCGGTGCCGGAGCTGGCCCCGGGCGCATGGTGCACGGTGAGCGCCGGCCCCGGGGGCGCCGCAGATTGGCTGCCCGCGCTATGGCCACGTGGCGCATGGGGGGAGCGCAGGCTCCGGGCGTGCGGCACTTGCAGGGTGCGTCAGCCCTGGGCGCACAGCGCTTGGAGAGCGCCGGCCACGGGCGCGCGGTGCTTGGGGGGGGGAGAGTGCCAGCGCTAGTGCCGGCCCCGGGCGCGTGGCGCTTGCAGGGTGCGCCGGCCCCGGGCACGCGGTGCTTGGGGGGAGAGCGCCGGTCCCGGGCGCGCGGCGCTTGGTGGGAGGCCCGGCCCTGGGCATGCGGTACTTGTGGGGGGGGGGCGGCCCTGGGAATGTGTCTATGGGGGGGCCCTGCCCCCGGGTGCGCAATGGGGGGCTCCGCTCCAGGGCGCCCTGCGGGCAAACAGCCACACCCCTTGGCGCCCGGCAACCTCAAATGGTTGGGGACCACTGCATTAGGAGAAGCCATTGGCTGCCTCCCCTGCCCCGCCCCATTCCTTCTTTGACATTCCCCTGCTCCCATGGGGGTCACGCTGCCCCCCTTTGAGAGCTGATGCTGAAAAGTGCTGGGAAAGCTCGGGGCGATTATCTGCCTGACCCCGGTGAATAGGAGCTGGCAAAGGCCCTGAAGTGTGACAGACCCTGGAGCTGTGACCGGCCCTTTCACCCAGCAGGATGTGCCGAATGCCCCAGAGGACCAAGGGATGGTGGGCGTGGCACTTCAAGCACACCTTGATTTTCTTCTGTCAGGGCTGGGGCATCGGACCGTCCAGGCTGGGTTCCTGTGATTTCCCGCGCGTGCTGGGCGGATGGTTTCCTGTCCAGTGCAGATTGCTGCTGGTGCGGGACCTCTGCATATAAATGCTGGGTAAGTCCTGGTGGGTTTTTAATGGGCAGTGTCATGTGGTTTGGTAACTCAGGGTGCCCCTGTATAAAACTATGGTACGCCCACATCTTGAATACTGTGTACAGCTGTGGTCTCCTCACCTCAAAAAAGATATTTTGGCCTTGGAAAGGGTTCAGAAAAGGGCAACTAACATGATTAGGGGTTTGGAACGAGTCCCATATGAGGAGAGGTTAAAGCGATGGGACTTTTCAGTTTAGAAAAGAGGAGACTGAGGGGGGATATGATAGAGGTCTATAAAAACATGAGTGGTGTGGAGAGGGTGAATCAAGAAAAGTGATTTATTAGTTCCCATAATAGAAGAACTAGAGGACACCAAATGAAGTTAATGGGTAGCAGGTTTAAAACTAATAAAAGAAAGTTCTTCTTCACACAGGGTATAGTCAACCTGTGGAATTCCTTGCTAGAGGAGACTGTGAAGGCTAGGACTATAACAGGATTTAAAGAGAAGCTAGATAATTTCACGGAGGTTAGGTCCATAAAAGGCCATTAGCCAGGAGATAGAAATAGTGCCCCTGGCCTCTGTTTGTGGAAGGCTGGAGAAGGATGGCAGGAGACAAATCGCTTGATCATTGTCTTTGGTCAACCCTCTTTGGGGCACCTGGTGCTGGCCACTGTCAGCAGACAGGCTACCCAGTACTGCCGTTCTTATGTTAGGGTTCTTGGTTGGGGCACAGGGCAGAGCCCATCGGTTCAGAGCTGCTAAGAGCAGAGTTATTTGCACTTACGTCCCAGCCAGACTCCCTCGTATCCCCTAACGCAGGGCTGGGGGGATCCTTTTTTGGGTCAGGGGCCACAGAGAAATCCGTCGGGCCTTGTAGGAGTTGGGCGGCAGGAGTGGAGCTTAGTGCCTACGGGGCCAAGGGAAACAGAGAGGGCACCATGTCCACAGGGCCGGGGTGCCATTTTCCATAGGGCCTCCAGGGGGGCGGGGGAGGGGGAGTGTGTCTATGGTCTAGGAGCCAGGGCCCACCAAAGATGAATCCGACCCAGGCTCTGGTAGATCTCTGCAGCGCTGCCGGCCGGTTCCCCCACCTCTTGGTCCTCAACCCAACTAGACCCGCTTCCCGACGGCTGGTTGCCCCCCGGCCAGCCCCGCTCCCTCCAGCCCCCTCCCAGCCAGCCCTGCTTCCCGGCGGCCGGTTCCCCCCCACCCCCTCTCTTCCAGCCAGTCCCGCCCCCCCCCCCCCCCCCCCGGCCCATGCTATTCGGTATTTTTTTTAAACCATCTGGTAACCCAAGCAGGTGGGGGTGAAAAGTTCATGGAAATGCCTGCACAGGCGCGTCTGGGAATGAGATGCTGCTCTGACATCTCCGCCTCTGTTCACTTCCAGCCCCTGCCTCGTGGCGCTGGCCCCCCCGTGGCCTGGGAGGGCTCCCCAGGCGCACCATGGCCCGGCATAGCAAGCTGCAGAAGCACGTCCTGAGCCTATACAGGCAGTTCCTGCGCACCGGCCGGGAGAAGCCGGGATTCCTGCCTCGCATCCAGGCTGAGTTCCGGAAGAACGCCAGCATCCCCCGGGCCGACGTGATGCACATCGAGTATCTGCTCCGCCGTGGCCAGAGGCAGCGTCTGTCTTGTACTGGGACGGTTGGGGGTGAATTCACAGATCAGCCTTCCTGGTTCTCACATCCCTGTGCACCCCTCGTGTCCAAACACAGGTGCCTGGCTTGGCATTTGCTGAGCTAAGGTGTCTTTATTGGCAGCCAAGCTTTTAAACAGTTCAGGTGTGGATGGGTGATCTGGAGGAGATGCTCTTGTTTCCAGGACCTGGTACACAATTCATTCTACCCCTGCTGGCTCCTCTCTTCAGGTATGTCTACATTACAGCGCTAGTTCGAACTAAGCTAATTCGAACTAACGCGTCTAGAACTAAAAACTAGTTTTGCTAATTCGAACTAGCAAGTCCGATTGAGTGGACTCTGAACAGGGCTTAAGGATGGCCGGAAGCAGTGCCAGCAGGGCATCAGAGGAGGACTTAGAGCGTGGAGATGCTGTCTCAGGCTAGCCGAGGGCTGCGCTTAAAGGGTCCCGACCCCCACCCCAGACAGACAGTTCTAAGGGGTGCCCCGCTTGAAAACCAGTCCTGGCTTGGAGTGCCCGGAGTACCCACACTGGGCACATCACACCACTCGGCCATCAGCCCGGCTGCACTTGCCGCAGGCTGCCATCTGGGGAGAGGGGGTAATCGGGGGGCTGCAGGAGAGCTTCCACCCCCAGAAGCCTGCAGAGCCAGCCCAGTCCTCCCCATCGGGGGCTCGTACCCCATTCCTCCCTCACCTCCTTCCACTTACCCTTCCCTAGCCCCCCTTCTTATTGATGTACAAAATAAAGATAACGTTTCTTCCAACATTGACTCTGTCTTTATTGAACAAAACTGGGGGAGACTGGGAAAAGGAGGTGGGAGAGGGGAAGATTAAGGCTGGGAGAGGGGAGGGCAACTAACATGATCAGGGGTTGGGAACAGGTCCCAGATGAAGAGAGGCTACAGAGACTGGGACTGTTCAGCTTAGAAAAGAGGAGACGGAGGGGGGACAGGCTAGAGGTCTCTAAAAGCAGGGGTTGGGTGGAGAGGGTGCATTCAGAAAAGTTCTTCATGAGTTCCCATCAAGAAGGACTAGAGGACACCAAAGGAAAGGACTGGGTAGCAGGCTTGAAACTAGTAAGAGAAAGTTGTTCTTCTTGACAAAGCAAATAGTTAACCGGTGGAACTCCTTGCTGCAGGAGGCTGTGAAGGCTACAACTAGAACAGAGTTTAAAGGGAAGGGAGATCAAGTCATGGAGGTTGGGTCCATGGAGTAGTCTTAGCCAGGGGGTAGGAGTGGTGTCCCTGCCCAAAGTTTGTGCAAGGCTGGAGAGGGATGGCACGAGACAAATGGCTTGGTCACTGTCTTTGGTCCATCCCCTCCACGGTCCCTAGGGTTGGCCGCTGTCGGCAGACAGGCTACTGGGCTAGATGGACCTTTGGTCTGACCCAGGACGGCCATTGTAAGCTCAGGGCTCAGGGTCGGGGGTCTCAGTGGACCCCCTTGATTTTCATGCAAACCTGCTCCTGGGTGGCCAGGCTGGCAGCTCTCCTGCCCTAGATGGCCACTTTCCTGTGCCTAGTGCGGAGATCGTGGACGAGGTCCACGATGTCCGCACTAGCCCAGGAATGTACCCGCCTCTTGCGGTCCCGGGCAAGCTTCCGGGAGCCGCCAGCCTGGTCCCGGGAAGAGGGGGTGGGCTGGGGGACATCGGGTGGGTGGCTCTGTGCCGTGCCAGGTGCAGGGTCTGCTGGCTGGGTGCTAGCAGGCTTGCACCTGGCACGGGCACCGTAGCCAGCCCGTGCCCCTTTAAGGGGTCCGGGGCCGGGAGGGGGGCATAGAGTTTCCCTGGTGTTGGCCAGAGTGGCCACCAGGGAAACTTGGGGAGGGCTAGCCTCCCACTCGTTCGAATTAAGGGGCTACACAGCCCTTAATTCGAACTAGTAAGTTCGAACTAGGCTTAAGCCTCGTAAAATGAGGTTTTCCTAGTTCGAACTAAGCGCTCCGCTAGTTCGATTCAAATTCGAACTAGCGGAGCGCTAGTGTAGCGGCTATGAATGTTAGTTCGAACTAACGTCCGTTAGTTCGAACTAACATTGTAGTGTAGACATACCCTTCCATCCTTAGCCAAAGAGGAACAAGCCAGTTAGCCCAGGGAAATAAAAGAAAGGGAGAGCGGTGACGGAAAACCCTGTGTCTGTCATTTTTTCAAATGATCTATCTTGCCTAAAAGCCTGTCAGGGATTGGGCTCTGTTGCAGGAGGTGCTGGCAAAACACTCCGTGGATTTGGGTGCTACAATTCCTGAGTGTCGTCCGCCTTCCTGCCCCCTCCCCCCACCGAAGCGCTTTGGAAGGCTCACAAAGGACAGAGACCTGCCTTTTGAAAATCCGACTCCCCACCGGTGTCTCAAGACAGGCGGCTCTCTCTCGCCAAAAACGGAGGCAGCAGCGTGGGATGACAGGCAGCCAGGTCGCAAGGGGAGGTGCTTTTTAGACCAGTTCCCTCCTGGCACTCCGTACTGCTGCCTCTGTATCAGAGGCAGCAGCAAAAGCTGGCAGCAGCCCTTGCCTGGGGGCTGGGTCTGAGCTTCTGGACCTGGTGCAAACTGGAACTGAGCGAGGCTGCCTGCCTGCCTGGCTCCTAACACACTGTAAATGCAGAGCCGCGGAGGGGGTAGGTCCCGGACCCAGCGCGAGCCAGGACTGAGACAGCTGGCCCCTGGGGACTATCAAAAAGTCAAGTAACCGATAAGAAATCATGAGGTTAATTGACTACTCAGTGAATATCTAACGTCCCTAATCCCTTTTCATAGTTCCCCTCTGGACTCTCTCTCCTAAAGCATGGCCCTGAGATCTGGACACAGTGCTCCAGCTGAGGCCTCCTCCGCGCCAAATAGCTAGGGGTATGTCTACACTACCCCGCTAGTTCGAACTAGCGGGGTAATGTATGCATACCGCACTTGCTAATGAAGCCCGGGATTTGAATTTCCCGGGCTTCATTAGCATAAGCGGGGAGCCGCCATTTTTAAATCCCCGCTGCTTCGAACCCCGTGTAGCGCGGCTACACGGGGCTCGAACTAGGTAGTTCGGACTAGGGTCCTATTCCGAACTACCGGTACTCCTCGTGAAACGAGGTGTACCGGTAGTTCGGAATAGGCACCCTAGTCCGAACTACCTAGTTCGAGCCCCGTGTAGCCGCGCTACACGGGGTTCGAAGCAGCGGGGATTTAAAAATGGCCGCTCCCCGCTTATGCTAATGAAGCCCGGGAAATTCAAATCCCGGGCTTCATTAGCAAGTGCGGTATGCATACATTACCCCGCTAGTTCGAACTAGCGGGGTAGTGTAGACATACCCTAGGAGAGTGACCTCCCATGTCTGCCGTACGTCTCCTACCACGCCCCAGGGCTATGCCCTCTTACTGAAGGGCTTTGTGTCTGAGATCGCTTCTCTCCTAGGCTACGTCTACACAACGAGTTTTTTTGGCAACAAATATGCTAACGAGGGACTCTATGACACGCAATGTCATTTGCATATTTTCTGCCGATCCGTTTTTGTGCTCGGGGTTTGTGCGCAAAACCAAGCCGTGTGGATGTTTACTTTTTGTGCAAAAAACCCCCTTTTCCCACAAGATCCCTATGCCTGCAAAAAGGCCGACCGATCTTGTGCAAAAAGGGGCTTTTGCCTAAAAAGAAAACATCCACATGGCTTGTTTTTGCGTGTTCTTGCGAAAAAACTTGTGGCGCGTCTACACTCTACGTGTGTTCTTGCAGAAGTAAATTTGCAGTAAAGCATCAGAGAACAGGGCTCCTTGCACAGGAGTTATTCCTCTCCCGACGATGACTAAGCCCCCTTTGTGCAAGAGCTGTTGTGCAAGAAGGCAGCGTGGACGGGCACCAGGGGCTTCTTGAGCAAGACACTTTTATGGCTAAAATGACCATCAGAGCTTTCTTGCACAAGAGAGCGTTCACACTGCCATGGACGCTCTTGTGCAAAAGCCCATGGCAGGGTGGAGGCACTCTTGCACGAGACCTTTTGCGCAAGAACTCCGGCGTGAAACAGCTCTCGTGCAAGAAGCCTGCAGTGTGCCTATGAGGGAGGGGGAGGGACCCCTAGTAATGGCTCAAACTTCCCAGGGGGGTGGCCAGAGGCAGGACATTTGCCTGGCAGGGTGAGGGGGGGGCGGTGACCTCACAGGGGCTTTGGGCAGCCCTCAGCATATAAGGCAAAGGGCAGGTGGGGAGGTGATGACCTCACAGAGGGACCCACATCTCAGGCTGATAAAAGCGGGGGGCGGGCCCAGGGGACTTTGGAGACCCCCGGTTGCTTTAGCTCTGGTGCGTCTCCTCCTCACGGTTCGTTCGCGTTCTGTGAGTTCCACATCCCGACACCTTTGTGACGAAGGTAAGAGCCCCCAGGGGTTGGATCCCGCCCGGGGCCGGCTGGGTTCCAGGCAGGCCCAGCCCTCGGTCAAGGGCCAGAAGGTGATTCCTCACCTGGGCTGCGTCCTTAGCGCCACTGGGGCTTTCTCCTGGTTGGTTTCCCTTTTCCTCCATCCCCCCACATTTCTGCTCTGTTCTTGCCTCCTCTGTGACCTTCCCTTGCTGCCTCCCCCAGCTTGGGACCCAACAGACTAGCTGAAGGACGGGGGGTGGTTTGCAGGAGCCGTGGGGTGGGGGATGCAGCCCCCATTGTGGGGACTGGGGAGGTGGGGCTGGAACAAGTCTATGCCGGTGTCTTTGGGGAGAACGCTCCACCCCCCACACCTTAGATTCTCCCCTGATTGGCCAAGAAGGGGCTGTTGATGGGCAGGAGACTCGTGGAATGAGGAGTAACGGTAGTTTGAACTAGGAAGCCTAGTTCGAACTACCTAGTTCGTGCCCCGTGTAGCCGCGCTGCACGGGGTTCGAACGAGCGGGGTTTTAAAAATGGCGGCTCCCCGCTTATGCAAATGAAGCCCGGGAAATTCAAATCCCGGGCTTCATTTGCAAGTGCGGTATGCCTACATTACCCTCCTAGTTCCAACTAGCGGGGTAGTGTAGACATACCCTCAGGTCCTTGCAGTGCCTGTGCAAGACCGAACCGATAAGCAAGGGGCCATTTGGGGTCTGGGGGCAGTCGCTCTGGGGAGCTGGAACCCCTGGATTTCGTTCATCAGGCTGCGCCCCAAGCTCCCCTTTGCTCCCCTCATTTGCAGCATGGCCAAACGTTTTCGGCTGTGGATCAAGAAAGCCCTGAAGATGGCCCCAGGGCCGGTGGGGAGCAGTTTCTCCGTCCCCGCGGGCGGGGAAGCTGGATCCCACCAGCTCGGGGCGACTCGCCCACCGGCCAGGCCCCTCCGGACCTGGCTCCAGAGGCGGCTGGGCAGGCGGGACCCAGCCCAGCGGGGGAGCCGGGTAGGGTGGCTCCGGGGCCTCCTCTGTGGAGAGAAACACCTGCCCCGGGAGCCCAGCCCCCATTACCACCAGGGGGCATCGCCCTGCCCGGCCCCCGGGGACCTGCCAGTCTCCGGGAGCCCCCAGCCCGTCGCTCCCCGCACCAGCCCCTGCAGCTGTGGGTCCAGGTCCGTCAGCAGCAGCGCCTGGGCCTCCAGCTGCAGCCGGGCCACCTCCTGCAGCCGCTCAGACCCAGGTGAGGGGCCGTGAACACGCTGGGCCCAGGGGCTCACCCAGTACCCGGGGGGGGGGGGCCGGGAGGGGCAGCCCCAGTGTCCGCCCCGCACCCTGGGCAATGGATGGGGGGGGGCTGCTTGGCTCTCTTCTTCCTGGTGGGGGCTCTGCTGAGGGCGTTGGCAGATGTGAGGGTGGCAGGGGGATGGGTCCCTGCGAGGGGCGTGTGGGGCCCAACCTGCCCTGGGTCCCTGACATGGGGGCGCGTGACCCCTGCTGGCCGCTGGAGTCACCCTGGTCCCTTCCCTCCCGCACAGAGCCCCCCTGCGCCTCGGCGGAGCTCTGCCAGGAGCGGGTGGACTCCCGGGTGGAGGAAGGGGCCATCTATGACATCGAAGAGCAGCTCCACACCCGGGACACGGTAGGAACCTTCTCCACACGGGGGGGACCCGAGATTGTCCGGCCCCTTCCCAGCACGTCCCCCCCCCCTCCGGGAGGGGCTTGTCCCTGGGGATCCCCCTGGGGCCCCTTCTCCTGCATGACCTGGACCCCCCAAGCTGGGGGCTCTTGTCATGCACCAGCTGGGCCCCCACAAGCCTGAGGCAGCAGTTGGGGGGGGAGTGTGGGTGCTTGGACAACCGGCAGCTCCCACCTCCACTCCTGGGAGACCTGAGCCCTGCAGCTGTCCGTGGGGGGCAGGCAGGCCCCAGGCTCACAGACTCTCTCTGGGGTGCAGAGCCCAGCCGCCCTGCAGCGGTTCCTCTTGGCCATCCCCCTCGCCTGCCTCGCCGCCCTCCAAAGGGGCGAGGACACCCTGGCGCCGCGCTGCTGCAAGGACACCATGATGGCCAGGATCGTTGTAAGCGAGTCGCGGCAGCCGGGAGGAGGGGAGGGGATACGTGGGGTGGACGGGGGTCTGCCTGGGCCATGGCGGCGGGTGGGGGTGCTGGAAACGGGATGGGTGGAGCCAGGAGGGCTGGAGGTGGACATGGGGAGGGTGGGTGGGGATGCTGGAGGAGGGAGGGACACAGAAATGGGGCAGGTCTGGGGTGCCGGACAGGAAGGGGGATTCGGGACAGGGAGGGGTCTCCCCGGGCCATGGGGGGCTGGAAGGGAGCCGAGCAGGCTGCTGGGGATGCGCCTGGGGAGCAGGGATGAGGAGGTTCAGAGGCTGGTCACCAGGGCAGGGAGGGGCAGGAGACGGCCTGGGGACAAGGATTGAGCTGGTCCCGGTTTGGGAGGGGGGTGCTGGGAGGGGCCCTGTGTCGGGCAGGGGGGCTACAGGGCAGCGGGAGGCAGTGGGGTTGGATCCTGCTGGGTGGGGGCGCTGGCCGCGTGAGCGTCTCTTGGGGGCCCAGCCTCACACGCCCCTTTGTCTCCTTGGGTCTCCCAGGAGATCATGGAGGACTCGCCCCCCCCGCTGGTCTTGGCCGACTGCCTCAACGCCGCCTGCAGCCTCAGGTACCGACCCCCCCCCCCCCCGCCGACTCCCCCCAGAGCAGATCCCCTGGCCAGGGAGTGGGAAAGTCTCTGTCTCCTGCTGCTGAATTAACAGCCTCTGCCCCTCTCTCCTGCCAGCACCTTGCAGCCTCCCCTGCGGGCCCAGCTCCTGAGCCCCCTGCTGACGGCGGCCGTGGGACAGACAGTGTCTGGGGACTGGCAGCAGGAGCCCATCCACACTCAGGTACGTCCCTCCGGGCCCTGCTCCCGGGCTGGGCTGGAGCTCCAGAGAGGAGGGGGGGGGGGCGGGTGGCAGAGGGAGGGAAGAAGCTGCAGGTTTGGATCCTTCCCTCCAGGGTTCCCGTTGCTCTCCCGGGGGGCCCGTCCCTTCCATGCCCAGCCTGGGCTCCTCCCTGCTCTGCGAGGCGGCTCAGACCCTGCTCTAGGCTGCACCCCGGAGCCAGCGGGTGGCCTGGATCCCCCAACCCCCCTCTGACCCAGGGCTCCCCCTTGTCTTGCAGCAGTTCATCCGGGCCCTTCCCTACGACCTCCAGGCCCTACTGGCGAGCCTCCTCGCCGAGTCCCCAGACACCGCCTGGCTGCAGCTCATAATGGAGGTGAGCCCCGTGGGGGCGACGGGGCCATTGTCCCTGCTTCCTCGGGGGGGGGGGCCGAGAAAGGAGCAGTGTCAGTGGCTGGGGGGGGCACAGTCCGAGAGGAGCCCCAGGCTCTGCCCAGAACTGGCACCTCCCTACGGGTCCTGACCTGCCTCTTTCCCCCCAGCACCTGAGCCCGTGGCTGGAGTCCCGCCTGCCCCAGGAGCGAGCCAGGGCCCTTGGCAGCACCACGGCCCTGCTGGGAGTCGCCACCACCCTCCCGGGGTTTGACGTAAGTGACCTCGGAGCCGGGGGGTCTGGGGCTGCAGGGCGCGGGGCTGGGAGCGTCCCCGGGAGGCAGAGGCAGGGCCGGGAATGGGCCGGGAATGGGCCGCGTTCTCCTTTCCCCGGGGAGGGGCGACCCTGGGCCCTTCAGGGGGGCTCTTGAGGGACTGGGCCTGGGGACTGGGGAGTGGCCGTCAGTGGATCCCCTTGTTCCACCCCCGGAGTGACCCTTCAGTCGGGGCCATTGCTCTGGGTTGTCTCCTCGCAAGGCCGGCCCCGCCCCGCCCCGGGAGGTGTCTCTGTCCGTCCCCCGAGCTCAGACCCGCCTCGGCGGCCGTTTGCATGGGACGTGCAGCCCCAGGATGCTGAGGGACCCCCCCTCTTCTCTCCCCTCAGAACTCCGCCGACTGGCCGAGGATGGGTCACCACGTGGCCCAGCTGGGCCTTTTTATTTCGGACCCATCCGAAGACGTCAGCCGGCTGGCCCGGGAGGGGGTGCACAGCCTGTATCAACTCCTCCTGCACCACAGGGGTAAGGAACCCAGCCGGGACCTGGGCCCCAGGGACACCCTGAGGGTGCCGGCGGCGGGGGGAGGGGACCCAGCCCTTTTCCCCCAGTCTGGCCCAAGGGGGGATGCGTCCCTCTGTGTTCCCCTTCTGCCCCCTGTGCCCCTCCATTTGCCCAGGGATGCCTGCAGGGACCCGTGGGAGGGGAAGGGCTCAGACCTGCCAGCAGAATGACCCTGTTGTGTCTCTTGCAGGCCTCAACATCCACCAGGCAGAGGACCTGTGGTGCAGACACTACTACAAAGAAAGATGGGTCCTGGCTCACAGCAACAGCGTGCGGGTGGGAGAGGTAAGGACGCGCTGCCAGGGCAGGGCAGGGCTCGGGGGTGGGGCTGGCTGGGGCCCTCGTGGGGGTAGGAGGGTCTTGGGGGCAGGAGGAAGCTGTGACCTGGGGCAGGGGTTGGGGTGCCGGGTGAGGAGAGCGTCTGGGTGCAGGGTCTGGAAGGGAGTTTGGGGGAGGAGGAAGCTGTTTTAGCCCCAGGAGTTGGGGCCGGGCTCTGGGCCGTCAGCTGAAACCTCCTGTGCTCTTGATTCCAGGTCTTTGGGCAGCTCTTCACAGCAGAGCAGGAGAAAAGCTTTTTGGACAAGGCTCTGCTCGCTGCCCGCTCCCCCCTGCGGCGCCCCAGCCAGGCCGGGCTGGTCCTGGCCCACGCCCTGCATGGGCAGGCCCATCAGCTCCTGGAATACATGGTGAGCAGCCGGAGCAGATCAGGAGAGTGGGGCAGGGCCAGGGTCTCCTTCCCATCCCCTCAGGGAGTCCCCCGCCCCTTTCCTCAGGCTGCCCCCACCCCACGTCCCTGCTGGCAGAATCCCTCCTGCCCCTGCGAGCGTCCCTGGGGGTGGGGGAGGCTCTGAACACAGAAACTGTCCTAGGAGGCGGGAGAGGGCCGAGGTGTCAGGAGCTCTGGGGGGGGGGGGGGGGGTCAGGAGCTCACCCTGCGGGCCTGACGGGGGGTGACCAGAGAGCAGGGGGGAGGAGGGTGGAAATGCTGGGGGGCCAGTTCCCCTGAGTCCCCAGGGATGAATGTGACGGATTCTGCTTCCCTTGCAGCAGGAAGACACCCAGTGAGAGCAGCAAGAGCTGAGGAGCCAGCAGCTGCGTCCCCCTCCCCCCAACCCTCCCAATTGTATTGAATTGTATTTACATTCTCATTAAACAATGTTTCAAAAAACATTTGGATCAGGCTTGGTCAATAATTTGTAATGGGGGGGCCATTTTGGCAACTGATCAAGGGCCACATTTCTACCGAGGGGTTTGGGGTCTGGGACGGGGCGGTTGGGTGCAGAAGGGAGCTTAGGGGAGGAGCCTGCGTGCAGGGAGGGGGGGTATGATCTGGGGCGGTGGATAGGGGTGCAGGGTCCAGGAGGGGGTATGGGCGCAGGAGAGGAGTCTGGCCTGGGGGAGGGGCTCTAGAGGGGTGCAGGTCTGGGAGGGAGCTGTGACTTGGGTGAAGGGGGAGCAGAGGTTTTGGGGGAGGGGTGCGGGTGCCAGAGAGGAGTCTGGCCTGGGCGAGGGGTGTCGGGGGGTGCAGGGTCAGGGAGGGAGCTGTGATCTGAGGGAATGGGGGACGCAGGTTCAGGTGGTCGCCTGGGACAGGCAGGCGGGGAGGGGACGTGGGCGCCAGGGACAGGCTCTGGCTGGGGAGGCGCCTACCTAGGCAGCTGCGTATGGGGGAGCCCGACTGTCACCTGAGGGGATGGGGGAGCTCAATTTTCAACTGTGGGGAATGGAGGAAATACTGTGGAGTGGAGGGAGCGAGATGCGGGGGGTGAATTGTTCCTGGAGGGGAGATCTCCCTGGCTTGGGTGGGGGGGGGGGCGTTTCCAGCAAAGCCCTCACATAAGAGGGAGACAGACGGGGGGGTAGGGAGAGGACGGGGATGGGCAGGGCAGGGTGGGTAGAAATGGGGAGGGGCAGGAGAAGGGAAGGGGGAGGAGATGGAGGAGAACAGGGGACAAGAGTGGGGGCGGGGATGAGGAGCAGGACACAGGCAGGGCAGTGGTGGTGATGGCTGAGTGATGAGAACAGCTTGCGGGGAACTTAGCTCTCCCCCAGCTGTACACGCGATACTAGACTGACTCTAGTCTCTCTGCGGCTCCCCAGCTGGGCTCTCACTCCCACGTCTCCCCTCAGGGTGCCTGCCGGCTCCCCTGCTCTCTCTGAACCCGTCCCTGGGGTCATTGTTACCATGAGGTGTCTGGTCCCTGGAGCGTCCCCTGTGACCCGCTTTATCTTCTGCAAGGACGGGCGGGAGGCTGCCAGCCAAGTGTTCAGCCCCGGGCCATTCACCTACCACCTCACCCGTCGCGTCTCCGGCCCGGGGGACGCTGGGAATTTCTCCTGCTGGTACCAGCACAGGAGTGACAATAAGGAGCTGCTGAATTCCAACCTGAGCCTCTCCAGGACGCTGCGTGTGACCGGTGAGGCCCTGAGGCCCAGACCTGCCCCACCCAGAGCAGCCGGACCCCACTGCTGGGGCAGGAACATGGGGCTGTGCTGAGCAGAAGGGGCTCCGGGGCAGCTGGCATGTGTGGGCAGCAGCCTCCGTCACACCCCTCCTGCAGGGCAGGGACTCCCTGCCCCCCATCACTGTGTCTAGGGGAGCTGGCTGGGCCGGCACAGCCCAGAACAGCCCCGGTTCCTGGAGCACCCCATGGTGCCAGAGAACCTGGCAGGACAGTGACAGCCTGGGCTGGCTGGGTTTTCACAAGCAGGGTCAGAGGCTCTGCGGGCCCTTCCCAAACTCTGCTCATGACTGGTGCTGCCAGTGGCTTGGGGGCTGGGATTAGAGGAGCGGTCTGGTGCCCAGCTGGGGGGCTGGGATTAGAGGAGCGGTCTGGTACCCAGCTGGGGGGCTGGGATTAGAGGAGAGGTCTGGTGCCCAGCGGGGGGCTGGGATTAGGGGAGCGGTCTGGTGCCCAGCGGGGGGGCTGGGATTAGGGGAGCGGTCTGGTGCCCAGCTGGGGGGCTGGGATTAGAGGAGCGGTCTGGTGCCCAGCTGGGGGGCTGGGATTAGAGGAGCGGTCTGGTGCCCAGCTGGGGGGCTGGGATTAGGGGAGCGGTCTGGTACCCAGCTGGGGGGCTGGGATTAGAGGAGCGGTCTGGTGCCCAGCTGGGGGGCTGGGATTAGAGGAGCGGTCTGGTGCCCAGCTGGGGGGCTGGGATTAGAGGAGCGGTCTGGTGCCCAGCTGGGGGGCTGGGATTAGAGGAGCGGTCTGGTGCCCAGCTGGGGGGCTGGGATTAGAGGAGCGGTCTGGTGCCCAGCTGGGGGGCTGGGATTAGGGGAGGGGCGGGCTGGCATTATGGGCCGCCCAGCTAGCCAGCAGGCAGGTTGCTTGTTGGCCCTTGTTCTTGCCCAGGTCTCTGCGCAGCTGGAAGGGGGCAGGATAGAAGGGGGCAGGGGCTGGAGTTCAGGGATTCCCTTCACACCCTCTGCTGGTGTCTGGCTCCTTCCCAGAGCCAGTTGCAGCCCTGGCCCCTCTGGCCCCCTCCTCCCTTTACTGTGACCGTTCCTTTTGCTGCAGGTGCCCAGGACGGAGCCGCCGTCGCCAGCCCAGGTACCCGCACCCAGCACTAGGGCTGTTCTCAGCCCCCGAGCTCCCTGAGGGTCTGTCCTGGCCTGGGGAGGGCTAATCCCTGCCGATGACCCAGGATGGGGGAGGAAACAGGTGCAAAGTCCCTGCACAACACGGCCACTGCCAGAGCCAGGGACAGAACCCAGGCATCCTGGCAGCCACCCCCCACTCTAACCACTAGGTCTCACTCCCCTCCCAGAGCTGGGGATGAAACCTGGTTCCCAGCCCTCCTGCGCTAACTGCTAGGCCCCATGGCCCTCTCTGCAGTGGGAGGCTAACCCCCCATCCCATTGCGTGTGCTGGTGTTGCCCTCTAGTGGTGAGCCCAGCTGGCTCAGGCCAAGCCTCTGAGGGTATGTCTACACTACCCTCCTAGTTCGATTTGAATTTCCCGGGCTTCATTTGCATAAGCGGGGAGCCGCCATTTTTAAAACCCCGCTGGTTCGAACCCTGTGCAGCGCGGCTACACGGGGCACGAACTAGGTACTTGGAACTAGGCTTCCTAGTTCAAACTACCGTTACTCCTCATCCCTCTGCAGCCACGGTGCAATGCCCGGAGCCCAGGGATAATGGGGACAGACAGAAGGGCGGGGGCTCAGGGTGCATATCGGAGCCCTCTGGGCGCTGGCCAGCCCCTGCCTAGATGGAGGTCGTCTGGCAGCGGGTGCCAGCACAGCCGCAGCGTGGTGGGGGCAGGGGGGGCCTGCGCGGTTCCTAGTGACGTTCTCCCTCTTTCTTCCAGTTGTGTCGTCCTGGCGAAGACCCAGGTAGGTGGGCCCCGGGGAGGAGTCCCCCTGGCACGGTGCCCCTGGGCTTCCCTTGCAGCAGGGATCAGGGCGGGGGGATTTTGGGGGCACAACCGAACTGCGCGGGAGGGTTCCGATGTCCCTGACAGCTGGGTCCCCTCTGCAGCCTGCTCCCCCGTCCCACGGCCCTCTGATCCCCTGGCCGAGCTTGGGTGCGGGCTGGGCCATGCTGCGGGGGTGCAGTGGGTGGCAGGGCCGGGGGGTCGGGGGTGGCATGCGCTGAGCCGGCTGTGTTTGTCCTGCACAGGCAGCCGGGCACGGGAGGCCCTGGCCATGACGCTGCGGCTGGTGTTGGCGATCGTCACGGGGGCCCTGGCAGTGGCGGGCACACCGAGGGGCAGCTGCACTGTGAGGGCCTGCCAGGCTCCCCCATGCCGCTGGGGGGGGGGGCAACACGAGCTGGGTCCTTTTCATCTGGCAGCTCTCACTGTCCCCGCCTGATGGAGACGGGGCCCCCTCCCTCACTGTGACCGTCCACCCCCACCCCGTCTGGGGGTCCCTGCAGTGCACCTCCATAGGCTGACGGGGGCACCGTATCCATGTGCAGCGCTGGGCCTGCCGCTGCAAGGGCCGGGGAGCGCTGGTGGGGGAAGGACCCCCCAGTGGAGCTATAGGTGGGGGAGTCTGGGGGCTCCCCGGACTGGGGCTCCCCAGGGATGGAGAGGTTAGGGGTGTCTGGCTGGAGGGGGAAGAGGGTGGGAAACTGTGGGACCTGCCCATGTGATTCAATCTAACCCCCCATCTCTCTCTCAGATGCTGACATTGGCCAGTTCTGCACCTCCAAGGTAGGTGCTGCACCCCGGCCCTGGCTGCAGTGGGGGGTTCAGGCCTGGATGACCAGGGGAAGGGGGAGCAGTGAGGCAGGGGCCCTGGGTTTCCCCTACTAAAGCCAGAACTGACCCTGTCCCGGCACCCAGGGTGAGGCTGAGCACCGGGTGGACCCTGCTGCCATGGGGCTAAGCACCCGGGGGCCTTGCCTCCATGGGGCTGAGCAGCTAGGGGACATGCTGCCGTGGGGCTGAGCACCTGGGGGACCCTGCTGCCATGGGGCTAAGCACCCGGGGGCCTTGCCTCCATGGGGCTGAGCACCTAGGGGACATGCTGCCGTGGGGCTGAGCACCTGGGGGACCCTGCTGCCGTGGGGCTGAGCACCTGGGGGCCTTGCCTCCATGGGGCTGAGCACCTAGGGGACATGCTGCCGTGGGGCTGAGCACCTAGGGGACATGCTGCCGTGGGGCTGAGCACCTGGGGGACATGCTGCCGTGGGGCTGAGCACCTGGGGGACCCTGCTGCCGTGGGGCTGAGCACCTGGGGGACATGCTGCCGTGGGGCTGAGCACCTAGGGAACCCTGCTGCCATGGGGCTGAGCACCTGGGGGACATGCTGCCGTGAGGCTGAGCACCTGGGGGACATGCTGCCGTGGGGCTGAGCACCTAGGGGACATGCTGCCGTGGGGCTGAGCACCTAGGGGACATGCTGCCGTGGGGCTGAGCACCTAGGGGACCCTGCTGCCGTGGGGCTGAGCACCTGGGGGACCCTGCTGCCGTGGGGCTGAGTATGTGGGGCAGCCCACCTGCAGGGACTCTGCGATGGGAGTTGCTAACCCCGGTTGGGGGGCTGGGGGGGGGGGGCGCAGCAGCTCCCAGGCAGAGGGATGGGCCTGGCCATGGGCAGTGCAGCCTGAACTGACCCCTCCTGCCTCTCTTCCAGACACTGCCCCCCGTGCACTATGACATGGTGACCTACGAGCACTGAGGTGATCCTGTGCTGCTGCCTCCTGCCCCAGGAGCCTGGTGAGTGGGGCTCAGTGCTGGGGGTGGGGGGGGGGGCACCCGCCCAGCAGGGGCCAGCAGGGGGCGCTGGGGGGATAATGGGGGAGGGGCTTGCACAGTTGCACACACCCAGGATGGCTGTGGGGCACATCGGGGGCTCTGGGGATAATGGGGCAGGTGCTGGGGCAGTGGGATCGGAGGTGGCAGGACAGGGGGCTGGGTGCCCCTAGCGGGGATAAGGGGGGGAGTAGGGCTGGGGGTTGCACTGTGCATAGCTGAGCCCCCTCCCATTTTCTCTCCCCAGGACGTGGAGGGGACGTCCCTCGCCCGGCTGGCTGAGGGGCACCAGGACTCCTGGGCGCAGGGAGGGCGCTGGCTGGGTGCTGGGGCTGCGCTGGAGCCTGGGAGCGGGCTAGAGCCACCAGAGCCCTCTGCCCCCCGCCCCCGATCTCCAGTGAGGCTTGTCCCGGCATGACCCCCATGCCTGCAGCTGGGCCCTGGACACTGCTCGGCCCACACGGGAGAGGAGGAGGCACCTGCTCTGCCCTTGGATCTGTGGGCACAGGCAGGCTGTGAACCAGTGGTGCCAGCAACCTCCCCCAAGCGCGCTGGTACCAGCCCCTCAGCAGCCTGCGAGCCGGGGCCCTGCCCAGCCCCACAACGATGGCCAGGGCCGCTGGGGCTAATGCAACGAGACGCGCCCAGCTGCAATGGCCGAACCCCCCGGGCTCCGGCAGCCGTGTCCCTGCGTCCCTCTGTCCGTCTGTCGGGCGCTGGGGCTGGGCTCGCCAGGCAGGTGGCAGCTGGTTTCTCTCCATAACTCTGCCATCGAGAAAGGGCCCTAAGCCCGGGGTGCAGCCGGGGGATCCCAGGCTCAGTTCCAGCAGCCTTGGTCACAGCAGCCAGGAGGCGGCATGAGGAGCATGACTGGGACGGGGGGGGGAGGGAGTGTGAAAGAGGCTCACGGTGCTGGACTCCACCAGAGTCCTCCACTGAGAGGGGGACACTGCACAGCATCAGCCTTCTACCCCACCCACTGCAGCACAGCGCCCCCTGCTGAGCCCCGTCCCGCCCACTGCAGCACAGCGCCCCCTGCTGAGCCCCGTCCCGCCCACTGCAGCACAGCGCCCCCTGCTGAGCCCCGTCCTGCCCACTGCAGAACAGCGCCCCCTGCTGAGCCCCGTCCCGCCCACTGCAGCACAGCGCCCCCAGCTGAGCCCTGTCCCGCCCACTGCAGCCCCGTCCCACCCACTGCAGCACAGCGCCCCCTGCTGAGCCCCGTCCCGCCCACTGCAGCAGAGCGCCCCCTGCTGAGCCCCGTCCCGCGCACTGCAGCACAGCACCCCCTGCTGAGCCCCGTCCCGCCCACTGCAGCACAGCACCCCCTGCTGAGCCCCATCCCGCCCACTGCAGCACAGCGCCCCCTGCTGAGCCCTCTCCAACCCACTGCAGCACAGCGCCCCCTGCTGAGATCCATCCCGCCCACTGCAGTACAGCACCCCCTGCTGAGCACTGTCCTGCCTACTGCAGCACAGCACCCCTTGCTGAGCCCCGTCCCACCCCTTGCTGAGCCCCGTCCCACCCACTGCAGCCCCGTCCCACCCACTGCAGCCCCGTCCCACCCACTGCAGTACAGCGCCCCCTGCTCAGCCCCACTTCCCCATGCCCTGCCTCCACTCACTGCCCTCTAGGAAGTGACTGCGTCTGAGCCGACAGGGCAGGTCCTCGGCAGGGAATCGCTCCAGCAACCTGGGAGTGATACAGGCTCCCTCAGGACCCACTTGCCTGGAGGGGCCCAGCCAAGCCGCCCCACGCTCCCTCCCGCAATGGGCTGAGACTGGTCAGACTTCTGCACTGGTCCTTAGTGGCTCAGCTCCAGCGAGACAGGTGGGCCCCACAGGTGGTCAGATGCAGAGACTGCTCCGAGCCGGCATCCCACCAGCAGGCAGAGAGAAGCTGGCGGGCGAGGCTGGGAGACAGAGAGGAGCCCTCAGCTGACCAGCAGGCAGGCTGAGAGTATGTGGTGGGTGGCCGGGGAGAGGAGCCAGTGGGCTGACAGGGCTTCAGGGCACAGTGCAAGCAGAGCAGGACGGAGGCCCTTCTGGGCATGGGCTCAGCTCCACGGTGCCATTGTAAACCTGGCTCTGCCCCCCCACTCTCCTTGCTCCCACGAGGGAATAAATGTGTGAACCCCCCACCCCCCACTCCAGGACAGGCCTAGCCTCATATCTCCTTGATGCCGGGAGAGTCACCACTGGGGGCTCCTCTTCGGCCAGTACGACATTACCTAGCCCAGCTGCAAACCCTCGTGCTGGCCACCCGGAGCCCTGTGAGTGTGTGTGAGCTGGGCACGGCACGGCCAGGGAGCCGCACGCCTGGTGCAGGGCGAGTTGCCAGAGCGCTGCCTGCTCCGGGCTTTGGCACAGGCTCGGGGGGTGAGAGCAAACACCTCTGCACAGCCCCACGCCCTGGCAGCGACACGCCTCAGCTCGGGGGCAACGCTCATCTTAGGCCTTGTCCACAGTGGGGAGCTCTCGGTTCTCGTCACCTAGCTCAGCTGCTCCCTGGGCTGGGGCAAGACAATATCAGCTTGAGGTCTTGGTAGCTGAACCCAGCGTCCCGTCCGTCCCCCCCCCCCCCCCCCCCGCCAGCTCTCGGTTCCAGCGGCGGCTCTCTTGGAACAGACCAGTGGATGATGAAGCGCGTTTACCAACGAAAGCTGCTCCGCAGCCGGCGATCACACAGGCGCCAAACGCCTCCATGGTCCACTGAGAGCCCCAAGGGTGGGCATAGACCCACAGCCCCCAGAGAGCATCAGGGGCTAGCAGGGACTGGGCCACTGGGCCCTCGCTCCGCAAGGAAGCCGTGTTCTCTGGGATTTGCCGAGATAGTGACATGGAAACAGGTCTTGGGTATAAGCTCAGGTGTGATTGTGCTCTAGGTACATGGGGTGCCCCCCAGGGTGAGGCCAGTGCAGTGATGCCCCTGCCCTGGGCAGACAAGGGCTGTGTCGACCCTACACGTGCAGGACTGTGCCGCTGGAGTGTTGTAATACAGACCCTGCAGCAATGGAAGGGGCTTTGCTGTCACCGTAGTTAATCCCCCCTCCAAGCGATGCTATCCAGGTCAATGGGAGAATGTTTCTGTTCACCTTCTGCTGGCTACACCAGGACATAGGTCGGCCTCACCACGTCCCCAGCGCTCTGGATTTTTCACACACACCGATGCAATATAGCTGGGTTGACCGAAGTTTTAGGTGGGCATAGACCCACAGCCTTCAGCTGGAGTCAGGGTGTCCTCACGGCCATCAGCCTGGCTTTAACGGCATCGGCTGGTCCTCGCCCCCTCAGCCAAACCCGGGCACCTGATCCTCGTCCCCTCAGCCAAACCTGGGTGCCTGTCCCGAGTCCACCAGCCCTCCGTGGGTCGTTTCTACTGAGTCCCTGCAAACCTGCTTCAGGAACTGCCCCTCCTGCCCCATGTGTCCCAGAGCCAGCTGTTCCAAGAGGAGTTTGTTTGCTCAGCATGTTCCCAGAACACGGATTTCACAATCCAGTGATATAAATAAGGCCACAGCGCTGGGCACGAGGGTCACTTCCCCTCTGTGGTCTCCATTGCACACGCCCATTGGGGCAGTGCCAGGGGGTGCAGAGGGAGGGGTCTCAGCAATGAGAGGCCTGTCACACACCCTGCCCCCTTGGGTGCCTGCCCCATCTCCCCCACCTCCCAGCCTGTGACCGTCACACCGAGCTCAGCCTGCCTCTCTCGCTAGGGCCATCGCCTGCACTAGTGCCTGGCTACGCTGCCCCGCAACCTCTGCTGTGGGGCATGGGGTTTCCTGGGCACTGCCTGCTCCCAGCTGGACGCCCCCGTGGCAGGAGTTCAGCTGCCTGCTCTGGAGCTGGGTACACAAGGATCCCCATCCTGCTGGCCTGGCTGTGGGGTGAGTGGCCTTTTCCCTTTGCTCTGGCTTTGAGTAGCCCCGTGGGCAACCTGCTCTCCTCCATCCCCACCCATCAGGCACAGCATAGCTGTGTCCTGGGAGCCGGGACTCCTGGGTGCATTGCTGCTGGGGCCAGGAGAGTGGGGGCGATGGTTTGGGGAGGGTCTTACCAGGGTTTATCTAGCTGCATGTACGATTTTACAGCACAATAAGTTTAGCTTTTGTTTAACGTCTGTCAGTGACTCCTGGAGGTGTTTCCCAGCTACCCTGGTGTGACGGCGCGTTGGGGGTTCCCCGTCTCCTGCACCCCGAAATGGCACAAACAGACTGCACCAGCCAGTGGAATTGAGGGTGGTTTATTGCTCCTCCAGCACAGTGCAGCACAGATGTAGTCTGGTCACAGGAACTGGGCTAGGATGCCTCAGGCCCCCTTGAGATGGGGGAGACTGGGCCCCTAAACTCCAGCCCCTTCCCCTAGGCTCTCCTCCATGCCCTCCGACAGCCAGCAACCAACTCACTAACTTCCAGCCCTGCCCCCCAGCCAAGGCAGCATTCCACCTTCCTTTGTTCCTCTCCATGGGGGGTGTCTGGCCACTGGTTTGCATAGTGACTCATCCTGTTTTGCTGGGTCGTGGTCCCCACGACAGCCAGTGGGGGTTCCCCCAGAGCCAGCAGCATAGAAACCAGCCAGGTACCCCCACTACGTCACAGTTCTCCCCCCTCCGAGAGCGAACTGAGCAGGGTCACTCTGCTCGTGACCTAGGGAAGTTCGGGTCCTCTGCGTGGGAACCCGCCCTGGGGACATGGGTGCTCCCCTTGACTCGGGCCGGCCGTGGCGAGGCCCCACATGAATTGGCTTCCCTCTGTCCACTCGCCGCCCCGCTCCAGGGCGACTGGCACAGGCCTGTCCTCGGGGGTCACACCCACCCTTCCACTGGCCTTGATCTCTGGCCAGGGTCTCTCGGGCCGGGGCCATGAGCCCAGCGAGCCTTCTCTGGACAGCCAGGGCGGCTTCCATCCCCGATGCTCCATCCAGGGAGGACTTCCCCTCCCATAACTCTCTCAGCAAGCCCAGAGGGTCTATCTGGGGTAGAGACCCCCAAGCCGCTTTCCTCCTGTCTTGGGCCTTCCCGCCCCTCTGGCAGGAGTCACAGGACCGGCAGTACCGCTGCACGGCTGTAAAGATTCCCGGCCAATAGAAGTGCTGGAGCAGCCTCAGCCGGGTGCTCCGGATCCCCCGGTGGCCCCCAACGGGGGAATCGTGGGCCAAATACAGCAGCTTGAGGCGATACTTTCGGGGGACGACCAGCTGCCGCTCTACCCTCCATGCCCTCGCCTTCCTGGGGGGGAGCCACTCACGGAACAGGAGCCCACGCTCCCGCAGGAATCTCTCCTGGCCACCTCTCCCCCGGGGCTGAGCTGCATGGAGGCCAGCCTGGTCCCTCAGCCTCTGCAAGGAGGGGTCTGCCTGCACCTCAGCCTGGAATTCAGCTGCTGAGGCAGGGATCGGGGCCTGTCCCCCACCTCTGCCTAGGTCCGGAGTCCCAGCCTGGCTGGACCCCGTGTCCACTGGGATGGGACCCTGAGGATGCTGCCAGGAGTCCTTCCCTGGACCCACGTTGTCAGCCCCCCGCTGGCTCTGGCTCCAGGTAGTGACTAGAGCCCGCTGGGATTCATGGGGCCACTCCTCTAGGTCATTCCCCATCAGCACCTCGGTGGGCAAGTGCGGGTGCACCCCCACTTCCTTGAGGCCTTCCTTCGCCCCCCATTTCAGATGCACCCGGGCTACAGGCACCTTAAACGGGGACCCGTCTATGCCCTTCAGGGTCAGCTGCGCGTGGGGTAGTATCCGCTCCGGGGCCACTATGTCGGATCGGGCCAGAGTCACCTCCGCCCCCGTGTCCCAGAAGCCCGTCACCTTCCTACCATCCACCTCCAGGGGTATGAGGCACTCGCTCCGCAGGGGCCGTCCTGCCCCCACCCGGTACACGGAGAAATCCGCCTCCTGAGAATCAGACCTCCCAGGGGAGGTGCACTGAGCATCCTTCCCCTCTCTCTGAGCTGAGGTTTGCCTGCCAGCCCCTGCCTCTGGGGCAGCCTGCCCTTCCTCCCGCCCCAGCCAGTTAACCCTGGAAAGTCCCCGGTCCTGGGACCTGGTGCACTGAGCCCTCTTGTGGCCTTTTTGCCCACAGCGATGGCAAGTTAGGCTTTGGGCTGTCTCTGTCCCGGCCCTGGCTGGTTCTCTGGGGCACAGATGACCTGTTCCTTGGTCTCGCCCCGTAGTTGACTCCCTCCGTCGCTCAGCCGAGATCCGGTCTCTGCGCGGTTCCCTCTCTCTCCGGGACTCCCGTTCACACCCGGACCGGCTCTCCGTGAACTCATCCGCCAGTCTCCCGGCCTCCTGGGGGTTCTCTGGTCTCCGGTCCTTGAGCCACAGCCTCAGTTTGGGTGGGCACGCTTCATAGAACTGCTCCATCATGACCAGCTTGAGCAGCTCCTCTGCGGTCTGGGCTCCGACTCCAGACACCCACTTGCGGCAGTATTGCGCCAGGCGGGAGGCCAGGTCCACATAGGTCTCCCGTGGCCCTTTCTGTACCCCCCGGAACTTCTTCCTGTACATCTCGGGGGTCAGCCCGAACTTGTGCAGCAGGGCCTCCTTGACTCGGTTGTAATCCCCTGGCTGTAGGTCCTCCAGCTGACTGAGCACTCCGGCCGCCTCCTGGCTCAGTGCGGGGATGAGCTCCTGCAGCCAGTCAGCTGGGGGAACCCGTTGCAGTCCACAGGCCCTCTCAAAGGTACTGAGGAACCCGTCTATGTCACCCATGTCCTTCAATTGGGCCACCACGGGCCTCTCCAAGCGTCTGGCAGTCCTGGGACCCTGGGGCCCATCCGCACTTGGCGCAGCCGGTGCCCCGCCGGTTCTCCGCTCTGCCATGGCCAGCTCATGCTGCCGCTGCCTCTCTCGATCTTGGCGCTCCCTCTCTCGATCTTGGCGCTCCTTCTCTCGGTCCTGGCGGTCCTTCTCTCGGTCCTCTACTTCCAATTCCCTGATCCGCAGCTGGATCTCCAGGCGCCGCAGCTCCGCTGGGCTGTCCCCTGCCCTAGATGGGCTACGGCTTGCAGGCCTCCCGGGAGACGCTGTCTCATCTCTCCGTTGGGTTCCAGCGCTCCTCCCCCTCTCTGAGCCTGACACACTCTCAGGGGGGGTCTGGCTGCTTCCCCTGGGGACAAGATCCTGGCCCTGTGGCTGGTCATTATCTTCCAGCTGGGCAATCAGCTGGGCCTTGGTTGCTTTCTGCACAGGCAAGCCCCTCTCTCTGCACAGCCCCACCAGCTCTGCCTTCAAGAGTCGGGCGTAGGCCATCTGCCCGCTGGGCCCCTCGGTGCAGACTCACCAGTCTAGTGCTGCAGCGCCCCACGATTCCCAGGAACCGCTTCGCTCTGTCTCCAGCACGCCTGGCTCCAGGGCTCTTGCTTCTACTGCGCCTTGTCGCTTGCCGCTGGAAGCTCCATCCACGGGGTGCAGTGCATCCCACTTCTGACACCAGTGTGACGGCGCGTTGGGGGTTCCCCGTCTCCTGCACCCCGAAATGGCACAAACAGACTGCACCAGCCAGTGGAATTGAGGGTGGTTTATTGCTCCTCCAGCACAGTGCAGCACAGATGTAGTCTGGTCACAGGAACTGGGCTAGGATGCCTCAGGCCCCCTTGAGATGGGGGAGACTGGGCCCCTAAACTCCAGCCCCTTCCCCTAGGCTCTCCTCCATGCCCTCCGACAGCCAGCAACCAACTCACTAACTTCCAGCCCTGCCCCCCAGCCAAGGCAGCATTCCACCTTCCTTTGTTCCTCTCCATGGGGGGTGTCTGGCCACTGGTTTGCATAGTGACTCATCCTGTTTTGCTGGGTCGTGGTCCCCACGACAGCCAGTGGGGGTTCCCCCAGAGCCAGCAGCATAGAAACCAGCCAGGTACCCCCACTACGTCACACCTGGGCTGGTTTCTTTGGGAACACGGGGCATCGGGCCGGGAGGACACATCATACAATCCCTGTCACACGCTTACCAAGCGCCATCTTCACGCGCGCGAGGCTGTTCTCCCCTCCCCCGTTAGGAGGCTGGTCCCGACCCCCCTTCTCATTTCCAGCCTAACGTGATTCCTGGCTAGTTTATCCCCAGTAGCTCTTGTGCCAACACTGTCCTTTGGCTTCACTGGTTCCTCTCCCTTCCCGGGGTTCCCTGATGGGGTCCTACAGAGCAGTCAGCTCCCCGCTCAGCCTGCGCTGTGCCAGCCAAACCCGCCCTGCTGTGCTTGGTGCTGTGCACCACACGGCCAGGGAGAGCTTTTGCTCTGCTGTGCTCACAACCAGCCATGACACGTGCTGTCCCCAGACACAGCCCTTCTCCGGCTCTGGCCATCACTGGGGGACAAGGACACGTTACCATCCCAAATCGCAGCTCCCTCTCAGCCCCCACTGGCATTTCCAGAGGGCTGGCCAGCCGCTCTGTGGGCCCACACAGACCCGCCGGCCCCGTCGCTGGGGCTGAAAGCAGAGCTCGTCGCTGAGAACGTTTGCAGATGACACAACCGGGGAGTGTAAATACGGAACGGGACAGGTCACGGATTCAGCGCAAGCTGGGCACTTTGTAAACTGGTGCAAGCAAACAATCTGTGTTTTAACAGAGATACGAGCAACTGTGCACAACTAGGAACCAAGCCCACGGGGCTGACGAGCGGCCTGCAGCCCCCTTGGCCTAGGAGTCTCTGGCTCTGAACCTTTCCCTCGGCCCCTGTGCGGGGTGCGCGGGCTGGGCAGGGTCTGCGGAGCCCAGAGACTCTCGCAAGGCTGCAGAAAAGAGGCAGCACAGTGAGAGTGGGGCCCGCGGATGTAGCCAGGAATAGTGGGGGGATGGGCCAGCCTTGGTGAGGGGCGTGGGTCATGGGGTGCTGAGGAGAGCGGGTGAGGGTTGGTGAGGGGGCATATGTCAGTGAATGGGGGCGAGGCAGTGGGGCAGGAGGGCCCGGGCCAGTCAGGAGGTGGGGTGAGGAGAGGTGAGGGGAGGGGTTCAGTGAGGAGGGTGGGGAAAGGGTTCGTGGGGGGTGAGCCAGGATCAGTGAGGCGTGTGTAGCGAGGGTTAGTGAGAGGTGTGAGGTAAAGGTCAGCGATGCGGAGGGGGAGCCAGGGTCAGTGGGGGTGGGCCGAGGGTTGGTGAGGGGCCAGGGTCCCACTGTGATATAGCAACAGGCCCAGCTGGACAGGGCCCTGCAGAGGGAGCGAACCCAACAGCAGAGACGGGGTTGCCAGGGGCTGGAGGATCAGGGCCGTGCTGTGTGGGAGCAGGAGACAGGCAGAGACCCCGCAAGGGGGAGCAAGTGGGCAGCAGGGCGGGCTGAGCTGTCCCAGAAACATCCCCCCACACGCTGCCTTGAGACCCGCCGTGCAGGGAGCTGTGACTGCCCCGGCCTTGGGGGCGTCCAGCAGGCCCTGAGCCAGGCAGATGACTGCAACTGGCTCTGCAGAGGTTTGCCTGGTCCTGTCCTGGGGAAGGGCCCTGTGTTAGCCGTGTACGGCCTGGACAAAGGCAGCCCCACCTCACAGCAGGCCGGAGCTCAGAGGAGGACGGGTTTTTCTTTTCTCGATTTCTTTCCTTTTCCATTGACTCTTGGCTACAGGGGCTGAGCACCCACTGACTGGTGAGTACTCGGCTGGGGCAGTCACCAGGCATTCATCAGCGTGGGCAATCACCAGCATTCACCTTCCAAACCAGGCTCTGTTGGGGGGAAGATGTGAGGCTAGTGCCAAAAGGGAAAAGAGGCGGGAGGCTGCTGAGATAATTGGTATGGAGAGAGCAGGTGAGTGAGGGGAAGGGACACAGGAGATAAGTGAGTGTTACTGAGATCAGCTCTCCACTGTGCCCCCTCCCAACAGAGGTGGGAAAGCATCAAGGGAAGCCATAACCCAGTGGATGAAATATCACCTCAGCACACCCCCTTCTGGGGTGAGCAACCACAGCACCGAATTTCAGCATCCCAGAGAAGAGAGTGTGACTGCTGAAGGTGTGTTGGTTTGTATAGAACCGCAGAGACGCAGGACTGGAAGGGACCTTGGGAGAGCATCTCGTCCAGTTCTCTGCACACATGGCAGGACTAGGTATTATCGAAACCTTTCCTGACAAGCGTTTCTCTAACCCACTCTAAAAAGTCTTCAGTGAGGGAGATTCCTCAACCACGCTAGCTCCCTAGGCAATTTATTCCTGTGTTGAATTGAATTTCATCCTGTTTACTTCAGACCGTTACTCCCGTTAGCCCAGATCATTTTGACTTTTAATCTTGTCCTCCAAAGCACAAAGCACTGCAACATGTACATTCAGAGTCAATCATTCAGTATGTTTCCCATGCAGGTATCAGCTAGAGTGTGACGATTGCTTTAGCATGTTTTAAAATCTTTCAGCTGCTTAGTGCACCCTTAAACTTGCTAACAAATTCTCACCCCTTGCCAGGTTGTTCCAGGCAGAGAGAAATCTGTTGTGTTTGTGTTGGCTTTTTGTGTGTGCTCTTCTTTACATGTCAGATGTGGATAAAAGCACAACCCCAGATAGCCCCGCCCATGTTACTGATTGGAAAGCTGTCCAGTAGCCAGGCAGGAGCGCTGCAGCTCACAGACGCCGACATGTGGACAGCAGCTGGGGAGGGGGTGCTGTGTGGTGAGGGGACAAGGTGATCTGGAAGCCCCTTTGCCATAGTCTACAGTGTTCAGGTTCGGCCTTCGGGATGCAGGAGCAGCTGTGAGGTCCCTCAAGAGGGAGGATAGCTGGTAACAGGGCAGTAGCCCAATCCCAGAGTGTTCTCGGGGCCCCGTAGGCAAGGCCCTGCTGGTGTAGCCTCTCTAGGTAAATTGGGGCAAGAAATCTCCTGGAGTTACTAGTGTCCCTCCGCTTCCCCAGCCTGCTTCTCTGTGTAGCGGATAGTGAGGGGTGGGCTGTTTCCTGTCCCCCCAAGATAACTTAGGGTGGGGTAGGGTCCCATTTTGCAATACCCCGCCCCTACTGCCATTACAGTATGTCAGTGTAGCCCAGGGGTGTCCAGCCTAAACCTGAGAAGGAGCCAGAATGTACCAGCGCCCATTGCCAAAGAGCTACAGTTCTATGTCACCAGCCCTGATCAGCTCCCCAAACAGCTCTCACCACATCCCGCCCACTGGCAGCCCCACCGGTCAGCGCCTCCTTCTCCTTTTCCTCCTGCCCACTGGGATCCGCTCTCGCTCAGTGGGAGACACTGGAGGGGAGAAGCGTGGGTGTGACAGGCTCAGTCGGAAGTGGCAGGATCCTGGGGGGAAAGGGCCTAGGGCAGAGCTGGGGTTGAACAGCGAGCACCCTCCGGCTCAGTGGAAAGTTGGCACCTGTAGCTCCAGCCCTGGATTTGGTACCTATGCAAGGAGCCTCATATTAACTTCTGAAAAGCCGCATGTGGCTCTGGAGGTTTAACTTTTTTATCTTATTTGGCATCTTCGTGTCTGGTCCCTTTCCTTTGGAGAGCAATTCTTTTCCAAAGTTGGACTGGTTGATTTAGTTGGGTCGGTCCTGCTCTGGGCAGGGGGTTAGACTCGATGACTCCTGAGGTCTTGTCCAGCCCTAGGATTCTAGGATTCTGAATTGTCTTCCCATCAGGAGCTGTGCTGGACTGTTTTCAGCAGCTGCTATGGGTGTGGCTCTGTAACTGAGAAGAGCAAGGAATGGATCTTCCTGCTATCGGGTTTTCTTGGCTCCCTATACAGCTCCTTCAGCCTCTCCATTTGCTTGGGGTAATGTGGGGAGCTTGGGATAACAGTTTGTTCGGAATGACAAATGCTGCTGCAGTGAACTGTGGTCCATTGTCTGTCACTGGTTGCTCTGGAATACCAAGTGAGCAAAAATGCACTTCAGTGTCTTGATAACACCGCAATGTGCCTTTCAATTACATTGTCTCTATACACCCGGAAAAATAATCCATGGTGACCAGGTAATGAAGGACTCTGAATTTCCCTAAATCTGCAGCTAGTCTCTTCAAGGTCTCTCTGGTGGGAACGTTTGTGCGCTATATAGTTCAGTATTGTCTCTTATGTTGAGTTGTACTGGATCCCCTTTCAAAAGCCCAGGGTCCTAAGAACATAAGAATGGCCATACTAGAGCAGAGCAATGCTCCTTCTAGCCCTGTATCCATTCTGTTTTCCATTGGAGTCAATGCCAGGTGCTTCAGAGGGAATGAACAGATCAGGCAATCATCAAGTGATCCATCCCCTGTTATCCACTCCCAGCTTCTGGCAAAAAGAGTCTAGGGACACTTCAGAGCATGGTGTTACATCCCTTCCCATCCTAGCTCATAGACCCGTCCTCTATGAATTTCTCTAGTTCTTTTTTGAACCCTGTTATAGTTTTGGTCTTTACAATATCACGTAGCAAGGAGTTCCATAGGCTAAGACTAGAGCTTTGCATTGAGAGTGAATGTGATCAAAGAACCACAGACAACCAGCGACCTTCTGAGCTGCAGTGTGGCAGCCAAGATGGGCCTGGTGAGAAAGGCAGAAGAACTTGCTGGAAGATTTTTTGATATAACACTTATTTCTGTGGTGAACTCGCACAGGCAGGTCAGATAAGTCCAGGGCTAGTTACAGCTGTTTTAGGTGACTTCTACTCTGGGAGGGACTGGAGGGCTACATCTAGGCTGCAGCACTTTTCCGGGATACCGGCGTATCCCGGAAATCAATGCCATGTCCAAGGAGCGTCTGCTTTTTCAGAAAAAAATTCAAAAAAGCAGACGTGCTCTTTTGCCATCCCTGTAAACCTCGTTTTACGCGGAAGAGGGATGTGTCAAAAGAGGACTTTTTTTCCAAAATATGGCACCATGTAGACATGACAAATTTTGGAAAAGCCTCTTTTAACAGTAAAGCGGAAAAAGATACACAATTTGCGTACTGCAAATGGTGTTTCTTTTTCCGATTTATCTTTGCAGTGTAGACCTAGCAAAGTGTAGATTTTAAGTCCCATCTGAAATGCCAGAGACATCAGCTCTGGAGTCAATTTTATAGAGAATTGTCTTGCCATTAGCATTCAGTTTCATTCTCCAGACATGCTCTCTGTGATCACAGGTGACGGATCCCACAAACAATGCCTCTTGGTTGTTTGCGATGAGTCAGATCCCTACCTGCTCTGGTGCTGTACACAGCTGCAAAATGCCCATAATTCATGTAAATATTATACCATGTGCCTCTGGCTGGACAGGCTGAATTTTTCCCTTCTGCATATAGGCTGGGATTTGTCCCTCTTAATCTGAGTGGTCTCTCTCCTGGTCTCAGGGGGGGTCTTACCCCAATACGTTCTAACACACAAGTGTCTGTTTATGGCTTCTGTCATGGTCATGAGGGATGACCAGCAGCCTGGGAACTAAGGAGTTAACTATGTCCCTATACCTAGCCAGGTAGCATTCAGCCAATAGAAATGCAGGTAGGGATTTCAAACTGAGACAAAGGGATTTTGGGGGTTTCCCTCCTTTGTCTCTGGGCCGGTTTGCTCTAGAATACTGAGGGAGACAGAAGACATGTCTCTCTCCAAGAAAAAGACTCTTCAGAATGTGTCAGAAGGGTAAAGTTTAGATAAATCTGGGTATGTCTACGCTACAGCACTATTTCGAATTCACTTATTTCGAATTAGTTAATTCGAATTATGCTCATTCGAAATAACACATCTAGACAAAAAAACTAATTCGAAATAGAATTTTTCTAAATAGCACGTCCACACTGAGTGGACCCTGAATTGAAGGTAAGGCTGGCCGGAACCAGTGCCGGCAGGGCATCAGGGTCGGACTTAGTGTATGGGGCTGTTGCCTCAGGCTAGCCGAGGTCTGTGATTAAAGGGACCTGACTCCCATCCTGGACAGACAGTTCTCAGGTTTCTCCGCTTGCTGGTCCACCTCGCTAAGTGCTCTGCTTGCCCTCACTCGGGACACCACGGCACGCTGCAACATGGAACCAGACCTGCCCCCGGGGACTCTGCTGCGTCTCGTGGACACGTTGCTGGCAGCCTGGCTGCACTGTCTGCAGGCTGCCATCCGGGAGGACCATCGAGGGGATGTCAGGATCCAGGGGGCCCTGCGGAAGCGCTTCCACCCTGAGGAGCGCTAACAGTCTCCCCGGTCTGCCCCACCGGGGGCTTGTGCCCCACTCCTCCCTCTCATCCTTCCACTTACCCTTCCCTAGCCCCCCCTTCCTGATGTCAAATAAAAGACACATATTTTCAAAAATAACAACTCCCTTTATTTAACACAACTGGGGAGGGGAAATGAAACTCTGGGGAGACGGAGGCGGGAGAGGGCAGGAAGAGGGTGGGAGAGGGGAGGGGGAAAACTGGGAGGAGGGAGCTGGAAGGGGGAAGAAGGGGAAGGAGAAGCTCAGGGCTCAGGGGTGGGGGTCTCGCCGGGCCAACCGCCTCCCAGCATGGCGGGGGAGGAGGCCTCGGCGTCCCCGGGGAGATGGGGAGGAGGGTGCAGAGGTTGAGGTGGGGGGGTGGACATTGAGGATGAGGGTGTGGAGGTTGAGGAGGAAGAGGTGGGAGGGGGGCAGGAGTGGGAGGAGGAACCGTAGCGGGGGGGGGGGGCAGCAGGTGCAGGACCGGCGCGGAGCAGCATGCTCTGCAGCAGGGCCTGCAGGTTAGCGTTTATGGCTCGGTCCTCAGCCAGCTGCTCCCGGCGGAGCTGCAGGTCTTCCCGCGTCCAGGCCTCAATGGTGTGGTGCAGGGCTCTCAGGACCCCCAGGTGCTGGTCCCAGTACTCCTGCCAGGTGTGGGAGCGCCCTGCACAAGCAGCTGGTGCAGCTGTAGAGAAAGAAGAGAAGTGGTCAGTTCTCCCTGGGGACGCAGTGGACGATGCCCAGCCCGCCCCTGCGACGGGAGGGCACCCGTGCCCTGCACTGTCAGAACCGATGTGCTTGCACAGAGGCCATGGTCAGGATGTCTGGCTCTCCCCGGGATTGGGAGCTGCCCCAAGACTGCACCCATGCCCCTGTGCCGTGTATAGTGTGGCCGGGGCGGGGGGGGGGAGATGTCCCCTGACTCTGTGTAGAAGGGGCCTGTGAAGGGAGAGCATCCTGCAGGGTCCCGCCCCGGGGTCGGGAACGTGTCAGGTCTCTTCACACACGCATGTGCCTATTGGGCCACGGCCCCTGGGTGGCAGGGCATGTGCTCGCATGTGCACAGGTGGCTGCGTGATCTGTGGGAGGCATGGCCCACGCGCACGGTCCCTGGTCTCCCTCCCGCCTCCCCCCCCGGGCAGGGGACAGTGCTGGCACTTACCTGGTATGGCCTCCCTGGACGACCCTGCCGACTCCAGTGCCGGGACAGCTGGTGGTGGCCCCTCTGCTGTGCCCAGGTCGGGGCCCTCTGGCCCCAGGTCGCTGTCTCCCAGGCTGGCACAGACCGCCCCGCCCCCCAGGAGTCGGTCGAGGGCGGGGAAGTAGGGGCAGGTGGCAGCCCCTGCGGCGCCGCCCCTGGTGGCCCTGGCGTACACCTGCCGCAGCTGTTTGACCTTCACGTGCACCTGCTCCGGGGTGCGCCTGTGGCCTTTCCTGGCCATGGCGGCCGCTATGCGCCTGTAGACGGCCGCGTTCCTCCGCCTAGAGCGGAGACCATGGAGGTTGGGGGGCTGCCCCCAAACCTCAATGAGGTCCATGACCTCCACACTAGTCCAGCAGGGTGCGCGCTGTCTAAGGCCCCTGGCTGGCTCCTGGGCAGGGGAGAGCTGGCTGCTCCAGGCTGCCATTGTGTGGCCACTGGCTGAGGGTCTGCAGCTGCTGGCAGGCCTGGCTCTCGCACGTGCCCAGTGGCAAGTCTACCCCTGTAAGGGCCCCAGGGCTGGGGAGGGGAGAGGAGTTTTCCTGGTTTGGCCCTTTAAGGCGCTCCAGGGCAGTGGTGGATTCTCCGCGTGTCGATGGGTCTAGTGCAGGCCCAGAGGCCTCGCTGGGATGCGCTAGGGCAAAATCCAGGGCCGGGACCGGACAGGAACCCGTGAGAGGCAGCGGGGCGGGTGGGAGGCTCTAACTCTTGCTCCTGGGCCAGGAAGTCCAGTGCTGGGTGACACCAAGGCCACGTCTGCACGGCAGGCATTTTGCACAAGAACAAGGGTCCTGAGCAGCAGCTTGTGGCGCGTCTACACTCTACGTGTGTTCTTGCGCAAGTAAATTTGCAGTAAAGCATCAGAGAACAGGGCTTCTTGCACAAGAGTTATTCCTCTCCCCACGATGACTAAGCCCCCTTTGTGCAAGAGCTGTTGTGCAAGAAGGCAGCGTGGACGGGCACCAGGGGCTTCTTCAGCAAGACACTTTTCTGGCTAAAATGGCCAGCAGAGCTTTCTTGCGCAAGAGAGCGTTCACACTGCCATGGACGCTCTTGTGCAAAAGCCCATGGCAGGGTGGAGGCGCTCTTGCACGAGACCTTTGGCGCAAGAACTCCGGCGTGAAACAGTTCTCGTGCAAGAAGCCTGCAATGTAGGGCAGGGAGCAGCCTATGGGGCTACTGGAGCCGCTGGCTGCAGGGTGCCCAGTGAGGGAGGGGGAGGGACCCCTAGGAATGGCTCCAACTTCCCAATGGCCAGAGGCAGGACATTTGCCTGGCAGGGTGAGGTGGGGGGGCAGTGACCTCACAGGGGCTTTGGGCAGCCCTCAGCACATAAGGCTGTTGGGATTTTGTGGTTCCCAGAGAGTCAGGAGCTGGGCAGAATCAAGGGTCTTCAATTCAATTCAATACTTTATTCAATGTGCACAAAGGGAAAGCCCCTGGCACTAAAATCAGCCAGAGCCCCTCGAGCCGAGAGCCCCTCCCCTTGCTGTTCTATAGCACATGGTTACAGGTTACATAACACAAACTTCTAAACCAATCCGATTCAACCTTTCCATACATGGCTTTGTTTGTCACATGCTTGTGCTTCTCCACTCCACATGTTGAGTTCACCCCCCTCCCCTTGGCCTTTTCCAGGCTGTTGCTAGGGTGGAGCCACAGCATGCGTCTTTCTGCACAGCTCCTTTCCAAAGCACGTTCTGTTTAAAATGAACACATGCAAACCCTTCAAGGCAAAGGGCAGGTGGGGAGGTGGTGACCTCACAGAGGGACCCACATCTCAGGCTGATAAAGGGGGGGGCGGGCCCAGGGGACTTTGGAGACCCCCGGTTGCTTTAGCTCTGGTGCGTCTCCTCCTCACGGTTCCTTCGCGTTCTGTGAGTTCCACATCCCGACACCTTTGTGACGAAGGTAAGAGCCCCCAGGGGTTGGATCCCGCCCGGGGCCGGCTGGGTTCCAGGCAGGCCCAGCCCTCGGTCAAGGGCCAGAAGGTGATTCCTCACCTGGGCTGCGTCCTTAGCGCCACTGGGGCTTTCTCCTGGTTGGTTTCCCTTTTCCTCCATCCCCCCACATTTCTGCTCTGTTCTTGCCTCCTCTGTGACCTTCCCTTGCTGCCTCCCCCAGCTTGGGACCCAACAGACTAGCTGAAGGATGGGGGGTGGTTTGCAGGAGCCGTGGGGTGGGGGATGCAGCCCCCATTGTGGGGACTGGGGAGGTGGGGCTGGAACAAGTCTATGCTGGAACAAGTCTTTGGGGAGAACGCTCCACCCCCCACACCTTAGACTATCCCCTGATTGGCCGAGCAGGGGCTGTTGATGGGCAGGAGACTCAGGTCCTTGCAGTGCCTGTGCAAGACCGAGCCAATAAGCAAGGGGCCATTTGGGGGCTGGGGGCAGTCGCTCTGGGGAGCTGGAACCCCTGGATTTCGCTCTTCAGGCTGCGCCCCAAGCTCCCCTTTGCTCCCCTCATTTGCAGCATGGCCAAACGTTTTCGGATGTGGTTCAAGAAAGCCCTGAAGATGGCCCCAGGGCCGGTGGGGAGCTTCTCCGTCCCACCAGCTCGGGGCGACTCGCCCACCGGCCAGGCCCCCCCGGACCTGGCTCCAGAGGCGGCTGGGCAGGCGGGACCCAGCCCAGCGGGGGAGCCAGGTAGGGTGGCTCCTGGACCTCCTCTGTGGAGAGAAACACCTGCCCCAGGAGCCCAGCCCCCATTACCACCAGGGGGCATCGCCCTGCCCGGCCCCCGGGGACCTGCCAGTCTCCGGGAGCCCCCAGCCCGTTGCTCCCCGCACCAGCCCCTGCAGCTGTGGGTCCAGCTCAGTCAGCAGCAGCGCCTGGGCCTCCAGCTGCAGCCGGGCCACCTCCCGCAGCCGCTCAGACCCAGGTGAGGGGCCGTGAACACGCTGGGCCCAGGGGCTCACCCAGTACCCGGGGGGGGGGGCAGCCCCAGTGTCTGCCCTGCAGCCAGGGCAATGGATGGAGGCGGGGGCTGCTTGGCTCTCTTGTTCCTGGTGGGGGCTCTGCTGAGGGCGTTGGCAGATGTGAGAGTGGAAGGGGGATGGGTCCCTGCGAGGGGCGTGTGGGGCCCAACCTGCCCTGGGTCCCTGACATGGGGGCACGTGACCCCTGCTGGCCGCTGGAGTCACCCTGGTCCCTTCCCTCCCGCACAGAGCCCCCCTGCGCCTCGGCGGAGCTCTGCCAGGAGCGGATGGACTCCCGGGTGGAGGAAGGGGCCATCTACGACATCGAAGAGCAGCTCCACACCCGGGACACGGTAGGAACCTTCTCCACACGGGGGGGACCCGAGATTGTCCGGCCCCTTCCCAGCACGTTCCCCCCCCCTCCGGGAGGGGCTTGTCCCTGGGGATCCCCCTGGGGCCCCTTCTCCTGCATGGCCTGGGCCCCCCAAGCTGGGGGCTCTTGTCATGCACCAGCTGGGCCCCCACAAGCCTGAGGCAGCAGTTGGGGGGGGAGTGTGGGTGCTTGGACAACCGGCAGCTCCCACCTCCACTCCTGGGAGGCCTGAGCCCTGCAGCTGTCCGTGGGGGGCAGGCAGGCCCCAGGCTCACAGACTCTCTCTGGGGCGCAGAGCCCAGCCGCCCTGCAGCGGTTCCTTATGGCCGTCACCCCTGCCTGCCTCGCCGCCCTCCAAAGGGGCGAGGACACCCTGGCGCCGCGCTGCTGCAAGGACACCAAGATGGCCAGGATTGTTGTAAGCGAGTCGCAGCAGCCGGGAGGAGGGAAGGGGATACGTGGGGTGGACAGGGGTCTGCCTGGGCCATGGCGGCGGGTGGGGGTGCTGGAAACGGGATGGGTGGAGCCAGGAGGGCTGGAGGTGGACATGGGGAGGGTGGGTGGGGATGCTGGAGGAGGGAGGGACACAGAAATGGGGCAGGTCTGGGGTGCCGGACAGGAAGGGGGATTCGGGACATGGGGGGGGGGTCTGCCCGGGCCATGGGGGGCTGAAAGGGAGCCGAGCGGGCTGCTGGGGATGCGCCTGGGGAGCAGGGATGAGGAGGTTCAGAGGCTGGTCACCAGGGCAGGGAGGGGCAGGAGACGGCCTGGGGACAAGGATTGAGCTGGTCCCGGTTTGGGAGGGGGGTGCTGGGAGGGGCCCTGTGTCGGGCAGGGGGGCTACAGGGCAGCGGGAGGCAGTGGGGTTGGATCCTGCTGGGTGGGGGCGCTGGCCGTGTGAGCGTCTCTTGGGGGCCCAGCCTCACACGCCCCTTTGTCTCCTTGGGTCTCTCACAGGAGATCATGGAGGACTCGCCCCCCCCGCTGGTCTTGGCCGACTGCCTCAACGCCGCCTGCAGCCTCAGGTACCGACCCCCCCCCCCCCCCCGCCGACTCCCCCCAGAGCAGATCCCCTGGCCAGGGAGTGGGAAAGTCTCTGTCTCCTGCTGCTGAATTAACAGTCTCTGCCCCTCTCTCCTGCCAGCACCTTGCAGCCTCCCCTGCGGGCCCAGCTCCTGAGCCCCCTGCTGACGGCGGCCGTGGGACAGACAGTGTCTGGGGACTGGCAGCAGGAGCCCATCCACACTCAGGTACGTCCCTCCGGGCCCTGCTCCCGGGCTGGGCTGGAGCTCCAGAGAGGAGGGGGGGGCAGAGGGAGGGAAGAAGCTGCAGGTTTGGATCCTTCCCTCCAGGGTTCCCGTTGCTCTCCCGGGGGGCCCGTCCCTTCCATGCCCAGCCTGGGCTCCTCCCTGCTCTGCGAGGCGGCTCAGACCCTGCTCAAGGCTGCACCCCGGAGCCAGCGGCTGGCCTGGATCCCCCAACCCCCCTCTGACCCAGGGCTCCCCCTTGTCTTGCAGCAGTTCATCCGGGCCCTTCCCTACGACCTCCAGGCCCTACTGGCGAGCCTCCTCGCCGAGTCCCCAGACACCGCCCGGCTGCAGCTCATAATGGAGGTGAGCCCCGTGGGGGGGACGGGGCCATTGTCCCTGCTTCCTCGGGGGGGGGGCCGAGAGAGGAGCAGTGTCAGTGGCTGGGGGGGGCACAGTCCGAGAGGAGCCCCAGGCTCTGCCCAGAACCGGCACCTCCCTACGGGTCCTGACCTGCCTCTTTCCCCCCCAGCACCTGAGCCCGTGGCTGGAGTCCCGCCTGCCCCAGGAGCGAGCCAGGGCCCTTGGCAGCACCACGGCCCTGCTGGGAGTCGCCACCACCCTCCCGGGGTTTGACGTAAGTGACCTCGGAGCCGGGGGGTCTGGGGCTGCAGGGCGCGGGGCTGGGAGCGTCCCCGGGAGGCAGAGGCAGGGCCGGGAATGGGCCGCGTTCTCCTTTCCCCGGGGAGGGGCGACCCTGGGCCCTTCAGGGGGGCTCTTGAGGGACTGGGCCCAAGACTGGGGAGTGGCCGTCAGTGGATCCCCTTGTTCCACCCCCGGAGTGACCCTTCAGTCGGGGCCATTGCTCAGGGTTGTCTCCTCGCAAGGCCGGCCCCGCCCCGCCCCGCCCCGGGAGGTGTCTCTGTCCGTCCCCCGAGCTCAGACCCGCCTCGGCGGCCGTTTGCATGGGACGTGCAGCCCCAGGATGCTGAGGGACCCCCCCTCTTCTCTCCCCTCAGAACTCCGCCGACTGGCCGAGGATGGGGCACCACGTGGCCCAGCTGGGCCTTTTTATTTCGGACCCATCCGAAGACGTCAGCCGGCTGGCCCGGGAGGGGGTGCACAGCCTGTATCAACTCCTCCTGCACCACAGGGGTAAGGAACCCAGCCGGGACCTGGGCCCCAGGGACACCCTGAGGGTGCCGGCGGCGGGGGGAGGGGACCCAGCCCTTTTCCCCCAGACTGGCCCAAGGGGGGATGCGTCCCTCTGTGTTCCCCTCCTTCTGCCCCCTGTGCCCCTCCATTTGCCCAGGGATGCCTGCAGGGACCCGTGGGAGGGGAAGGGCTCAGACCTGCCAGCAGAATGACCCTGTTGTGTCTCTTGCAGGCCTCAACATCCACCAGGCAGAGGACCTGTGGTGCAGACACTACTACAAAGAAAGATGGGTCCTGGCTCACAGCAACAGCGTGAGGGTGGGAGAGGTAAGGACGCGCTGCCAGGGCAGGGCAGGGCTTGGGGGTGGGGCTGGCTGGGGCCCTCGTGGGGGTAGGAGGGTCTTGGGGGCAGGAGGAAGCTGTGACCTGGGGCAGGGGTTGGGGTGCCGGGTGAGGAGAGCGTCTGGGTGCAGGGTCTGGAAGGGAGTTTGGGGGAGGAGGAAGCTGTTTTAGCCCCAGGAGTTGGGGCCGGGCTCTGGGCCGTCAGCTGAAACCTCCTGTTCTCTTGATTCCAGGTCTTTGGGCAGCTCTTCACAGCAGAGCAGGAGAATTGCTTTTTGGACAAGGCTCTGCTCGCTGCCCGCTCCCCCCTGCGGCGCCCCAGCCAGGCCGGGCTGGTCCTGGCCCACGCCCTGCATGGGCAGGCCCATCAGCTCCTGGAATACATGGTGAGCAGCCGGAGCAGATCAGGAGAGTGGGGCAGGGCCAGGGTCTCCTTCCCATCCCCTCAGGGAGTCCCCCGCCCCTTTCCTCAGGCTGCCCCCACCCCACGTCCCTGCTGGCAGAATCCCTCCTGCCCCTGCGAGCGTCCCTGGGGGTGGGGGAGGCTCTGAACCCAGAAACTGTCCTAGGAGGCGGGAGGGGGCCGAGGTGTCAGGAGCTCTGGGGGGGGGGGGGGTCAGGAGCTCACCCTGCGGGCCTGACGGGGGGTGACCAGAGAGCAGGGGGGAGGAGGGTGGAAATGCTGGGGGGGCCAGTTCCCCTGAGTCCCCAGGGATGAATGTGATGGATTCTGCTTCCCTTGCAGCAGGAAGACACCCAGTGAGAGCAGCAAGAGCTGAGGAGCCAGCAGCTGCGTCCCCCTCCCCCCAACCCTCCCAATTGTATTGAATTGTATTTACATTCTCATTAAACAATGTTTCAAAAAACATTTGGATCAGGCTTGGTCAATAATTTGTAATGGGGGGGCCATTTTGGCAACTGATCAAGGGCCACATTTCTACCGAGGGCTTTGGGGTCTGGGACGGGGTGGTTGGGTGCAGAAGGGAGCTTAGGGGTGGAGCCTGGGTGCAGGGGGGGGGTATGATCTGGGGCGGTGGATAGGGGTGCAGGGTCCAGGAGGGGGTATGCGCGCAGGAGAGGACTCTGGCCTGGGGGAGGGGCTCTAGAGGGGTGCAGGGTCAGGGAGGGAGCTGTGACCTGGGTGAAGGGGGAGCAGAAGGTTTGGGGGAGGGGGTGCGGGTGCCAGAGAGGAGTCTGGTCTGGGGGAGGGGTGTCGGGGGGGTGCAGGGTCAGGGAGGGAGCTGTGACCTGGGTGAAGGGGGAGCAGAGGGTTTGGGGGAGGGGGTGCGGGTGCCAGAGAGGAGTCTGGCCTGGGGGAGGGGTGTCGGGGGGTGCAGGATCAGGGAGGGAGCTGTGATCTGAGGGAATGGGGGACGCAGGTTCAGGTGGTCGCCTGGGACAGGCAGTCGGGGAGGGGACGTGGGCGCCAGGGGCAGGCTCTGGCTGCGGAGGTGCCTACCTAGGCAGCTGCGTATGGGGGAGCCCGACTGTCACCTGAGGGGATGGGGGAGCTCAATTTTCAACTGTGGGGAATGGAGGAAATACTGTGGAGTGGAGGGAGCGAGATGGGGGGGGCTGAATTGTTCCCGGAGGGGAGATCTCCCTGGCTTGGGGGGGGGGGGCATTTCCAGCAAAGCCCTCACATAAGAGGGGGACAGACGGGGGGAGGGAGAGGACGGGGATGGGCAGGGCAGGTGGAAATGGGGAGGGGCAGGAGAAGGGAAGGGGGAGGAGATGGAGGAGAGCAGGGGATAGGAGTGGGGGCGGGGATGAGGAGCAGGACAGAGGCAGGGCAGTGGTGGTGATGGCTGAGCGATGAGAACAGCTCGCAGGGAGCTTAAAGCCAGCAGATGCTTTTCGGCAGAGTTGCCATTTGCCCTGGCGGCTTTGCCAGAATAGCTGTGCCAGCGGGGGGGGGGGGGGGGGGCTTTTGCCACACACCCAAGCCAAGCCAGCTGTGGTGGCAAAGCCTTGTGATGTAACCTAAGCCCTTGGCAAGGTCGGGATCAACCTGCTCTGACAATTTCTCGGACCGGCGGGATGAGAAACAAGGATCGTGCAGGGAGATGGGGATGACTAGGAAGCGAATCCAGGTGTGGGGGGAATATCCTGGGTTGGAGGGTCAGTCGATACCCCCGCCTGCCACTGTCTGCCGGGGCTCTGCCCGCAAGATGGAACCAACAGCTGAGTTTGCTTTTCTGCCCCGTCGTGGGCACAAAAGGCCCAGAGCAGCCTCCTGCTATCTTGGAGGAAAGGGGCCAAAGTTCAGGAAGCAGGTGCCAGGCTGGGCTGGAATCCGCGAGCGCCGCTTTTGCTTTGCCCTTCCTGGAAGCTGGGCTGCAGGTGAGTGGCGGTTTCATCTCCGCTCTTGGGGTGTTTCTTGTGGGTTCCGAGTGTGGATCTGAGAGGGGCTGCGCAGGGGCAGTGTCATGAACGTGCTGTAAGCGTTACAGCCCCTTCTGCGCAGGCTGGCTCCAGCCTCCCGTCTGTCTCCAAGCCCTGGGGGAGAGGCGGGAGGCCAGCAGCATGGCCTAGTGGAGGGGGCAGGGGGTTGGGTGTAAGAACTCCCGGGTTCTAATCTAATGCCACCTAGTGACTAAGGCACAGAGTTGTGTGTTAGACCCTTGCTCCGCAATTCTGCGCTCACTCTCGCACTGGTGACCTTGGAGAGGCCTTTCAGGTCTCCCTTTCCCTGTCCATCAAAGGCAGGCAAGTGCGATGTAATGCCCTGGAGCAAGTGCTTTGGGACGTGTCGCACAAGTGTGCCTGGCTTACAAGCGTGTCAGCACAGCTGTGTAAAAGCGTGACGAGTGCTTTGAGATCGATGCCGAAGGCGTGTGAGGCTGTAGCTGGCCAAGTGACACGGCAATGAAAGGTCGGAGTTTGGTCGGTTAGATTTTATGGCAATACACTGAGACGAAGCACTTTCGGCGTATATACGATAATGTCTTTCCAAGTGCGTTAGTTCAAGCCGTGTCCTAGGAGCCAAGAGGTGAGACAAACATGCTTGGTCCTGTCTCGGTGCAGGGGTGGACTAGATCAGTGCTTCTCGACCAGTGGTACGAGTCCCCTTAAAGGTACTCAAGAGATGTCTGGGGGACAGGTCAACACAACTGAAATTTGGAGAAAACTGAATTTTAGTTTTCAGTTTGACAGCGCTTTATTCTTTTTGTACCTTTTACACCCAAAAATGCCATCGCCCGCCCGGCTACGATGCAGTTGTTTAAACAAATATGTTGCAACGGTAGAAAAAAATTGTGTGTGTCTGAAAACTGTAGGTACTGAGGGTACTTACAAATTTTTTTTTAAAGGGGGTACATTATAAAAAAAGTTTGCGAAACACTGGACCTATCATGGTCCCTTCCACTCAGACTTTTCTATGATTCTGTGACAGGGGTGGGCGATAATTTTCAGAAGGGGGCCACTTAATGGATTTTGGTATGGGGTCATAGGCCGGCTCCACCCACAGAAGGGGCGGAGCCTGAGGCAGAAGGGACGGTGTTGTGGACTAGCCCACCCTCAGAGTTCTCCGTGGCTGAGGCTTTCAATTAAAAGCACAGAAAAGAGCTCACAGATTTGCCACTACTGGCAGCTGTCCAGCGTGGCTACAGCTTTTTAAAGGGCTCGTGGCTCTCGCCCCTGCCGTAACTCTGAGCCGTGAATCATTTAAAATCGGATCCTGCTGCCTGAGTCACCACTTAGAATTCGGCGGCATGGACAGCAGGATCTAAACAGAAAGCGGCCAGATCACAGTGTTTGGTAGGTTGCATCTTACCCAGCCCTGTTCTCTGAGCTGGTTTCGAAACCTCCGTGTCCTCCTTATGGTCTGACAGCTGCAGATTTACTGCCTGTCTCTCCTCTCGTGGCCCAGCCTAGCCGCAGCTAATGGACTAACTCAGGTTAGCATCACCTGCCCTGTCTTGGTGACTCTTCACAGCTGAACGGCCTATAAGGCATCGTGCTGGTCTTCTGATCTCTTGGTGACTCCTCTGCCTTCTGTTTATTTCTTTCTCCCTAGCTGGCCGATCGAGTCAAACCCTGTCAGTGCGTGAAGGCCCCAGGAATTACGAGTGCGATGGTCTCCCATGCCCAAGGTAATCGGCTGGCTAGTAATGGATGGGCTGCTTGGTTATCAGGTTAGGCTGCACAAGCCAGGTCTATGGGACCCCATGGCCAGCTGGCACCTGGTTCACAGGGAGGCAGCTGTACTAATCTGAAAATGGCTGGAGGACACCACCATCATTAGGCTCCAGAGTTACAGCACTCGCTCCTCGTCCGAGGCAGGCAGCACAGCTTAGCAGCTCATTGGGATGTCTCCTTTTTAGTTGTGAGATCTGGGCACTTTAAAATGGCTGTAGCTATTTAGCAAAGGTGCACAGCTATAGGCATGGGGGTTTCCAGCTTTATTCACCTAGGTGGCTGATTCCAGGAAGCAAGGGTGTGTGTGTGGGGAGGGGAGGGGGGAGTCCTGTACAGAGGGTTCCCTGGCCCCTCTGCTTCCATGGCTGTGCAACTGCCACCAGGTGGATTAGAACCTGGGACTTTTGGAGCTTAGGGCAGGAGCTGCTACAGCTTGAGTTATAAGTCAGTTGCCTCTCAGCATAGGCTGAAGAGCTCCCTTGTAATAATTGCTTGCTGGACGTGGTCTCAGTGCCACTCCATAGGATAGTGACCCACATCAGGTGTGTGGGTTACAGCTGCAGGCCTGCTCCCAGCATGCGGATCTGCTCTCTGGGCGGCGTCTATAACTCTGTGGCTGCAGCCCTGCTCCCAGGACTGGATCTGCTCTCTGCCCATAGGCGTGCGCAGCACATTTCATTAGGGTGTGCAGCCAAAGAATGTTTTTAAATGTACTCTTTGACCCCCATTAGCCACACCCCCTGACTCCCATTAGCCACGCCCCCTGACCCCCATTAGCCACGCCCCCTGACCCCCATTAGCCACGCCTCTGGAGGTAACACTTTCAGGGCAATATGGACACATGACCAGAAATAAAAGGTGTCATGTGACCTCCCCCCCCCCCCAAGGACTTTTCCCACCATCCACTTACCAATAGGGATTAGTTTGGCCCTCACCAAACCCCCCCTCGTGCAACGATCCTGCAATTGCATTAACCCATGTGTGAGACATTAACTCGGGGGGTGGGGAGGCTGGGGGAAGTGTTCCCTCTAAGAGTTTCCTCCCATGAGCACAATACATTTTGTGTTGTGCACCAGTACTGAGTTTGTGGCTTGTTTGGATGTGCCATGGTGGCACCCAAGTTATTCATAAATATCTTATGAACCACTTACCTGTCCCCTCTGCTGCCCTGTCTCCTTCCCTTCCTCCATCAGCTCCCCTGGTGCCTGCTGCCCCCCCAACCTCTCACCCACCTCTGCTGTCCTGACTCCTGCCCTTCTCACTGCCCTCGGCCTTCCCGAGACCTGCCCCCTCCAGCAGCCTTTCTCTCCCCCCCTGTGCCCACTCCTCCAGCAGCCCCACTCTGACCATGTGAGCTACCCCTCCTCATCCCCTCTTCTAACACCTCCCTCTACACACCTGTCCTGCCTGGCATTTGTCTGTCTCCTACACCCTGTCCCTTAGTGCCTTCCCCTTTCATCTCCTGACCTGCCACAAACCCCCACCCCGCAGTCTCAGGTTCCCAAAGTTCTGGCAGTCCCCATCACTTGGTGCCTGCGCTGGGTCTGACTCGTAGGGTTGCGAGGTAGACCCTCCCCCCAAAAAACGGACACACTTGATCCTGGGCAGGGGGGAGGGAGGAAGAGGGTCTGGCTCGGGGGGGGGGGGGGGGCAAGAACTGGCTGGAAGGAAGAGGGGATGGGAAGCAGCTCTGGGGGGGAAGGGCCAGATCCTGACCCTGGCCCCCCCTTCTCCCTCCCCGAGGCCAGTCATGCTGCCCCTGACCCCCCCTTCCTCCCTGAGGCCAGTCGCACTGCCCCCGATCCTGACCCCGGCCTCCCCTTCTCCCTCCCCGAGGCCAGTCATGCTGCCTCTGACCCCCTTCCTCCCTGAGGCCAGTCGCACTGCCCCCGATCCTGAGCCCGGCCTCCCCTTCTCCCTCCCCGAGGCCAGCCCTGCTCCCCAGCTCAGTGCGGGCCCCTGCTCTCTCCTTAGCTCAGTCCCACTCTGCCGACCCTGGCTCCCTCCTGGCTCCCTGCTCTGCCAGTCAGGCTGAACTGGGACTTTAGCCTCTCCCCGTTGTTCCTGGGGACTGTCAGTCTCAGGATTTTGATCTCTCATTTCCCCTGCCTTTCACTGAGTTTCAGTAAGGAGCTAGCAGCAATAATGCCTCTACTTTTTCCCCCACTCCTGTGCGGAATACATTTTGTTATGTGCACCAAGGCATGCACGGATGTGCACTGTTACGTCACGTGGAGTTTCACAGCATGGGAAGAAATCAGTGGAAATACAGAGAGCTTGAGTAGTTGCAAGTGTCCATTTTATTGCATAGCACGGAGCTAGCTAGAAAAAACCCAAACCAGCTGGGCTGACCCCCAGTGACCTAACGCAGTTACTATAACAACAAGATCTATGTCTACACCCAGTACACCACATGCACCACCACTAGAAACACATGCTACCGGCTAGCTAACTGGGCAGCATTTGAATGTCTCCTGGCTGGCCGCCCAAGAGCTCAGCTTGCAGGGAACACTGGCTAACCGTCCCCTTCCACCTGGAGAAGGGAGAGACAGGAAAGCAGCAACAGAGCATCTGCCTGGGGGAAGCCCGAATCCCATGCAGGAGTGGAGCCCTGTTCCTTGTTCCAGGCCCTTGCTAGAGTCCCCTCCCGTAGCTGCAGCTATGGCCGGCAGTTTTAAAAGCGGACTTACGCTGGCCCTGCAACCCGAGCGACTCTGTCAGTGGGTGCTTATCACTCCATCACCTCGAGCTGTTTAACCAGCTTGTTTAACCAAGGAGGGAGGGAAAGGGAAACCTTTGGCCATTTGAGGGTTGCGTGCCAATGGAGGGAAAGGGGATGGATAAAAAGGGGCTGAGCACACGGTACTGCCTCTTTTTAAACCCAGGCCCAAAGATGTCCTGGAATTCTGGGCCACTGGCCTGAAGGAGATGGTCAAACTGCCTGGCAGCTGGACTTTTGGAGTCTTGTTATTCCTGGGCTCCTGGTAGCGATGGCTCCCATTCCAGGGGATTCCTGCAGGTAGTTTACCTCAGACAGCAGCTTTTATTCCCCCGTGTCACTTCTCCCGGTATCTGAGACTTTGGTCATGGGGATCAAGCATTTAACATGATTCCAAGAGGAACCGGATGGTTCATCTAGCGAGCCAGGCTCACCGATATTTGAGTAGTTAATAAAAATCCCTAGTTGCTGTGTGTAGGTCTAAAAAGGGAAGGTTAGTATCATTAGTCTTATTTTACAGACAGGGAATAACCTCTCCAACCTGTGGGAGAGGCAGGTATAGAACCCAGGTTTCCTGATACCACAGTCAGGGCTTTGTTATCAGCTTACATCCTGTACTAGAAAGGATGGGCCTGAAGCATGGGCCTGGTGTAAGGCCTGAGGCCTGAACCAAAGTAAGCAAGAGTTAGCTGAAGAGAAACAGGCAGGTCGTGTCAAAAGCAGACGGTTGCCTGAAAGTCTTGGGACTTAACCCTAACTGTCTTGCCTGGAAAGGTTGAAACCATAGACAAAAGGTCCTAGAAAGTCTCCAGGAATGCTAGAGAAGCAGGAGCGAGTTGACAGGAGGCCAGGAAAGAAAATGGAAACAGAATTTGGGGTTTTGAATTGGAAGCAGTGATGTGCCTGTTGTGTGATCATGCCTGGAAGATGTGAATTAAGCCAGGAACCTGGGCAAGCAGAATCCAGCGACGTTCTTGGCTAGGGAAAGACTAAATCTTGGAACAAGAGAGATGTGAGTAGAACAGGGAATTTTTAGTCAGACGCTACTAGGTTATTTTCTTTATTTTTTTAGTTTGTTGGACTTCTTTTTGCTAAGCACATGTAACTATCCCCCTTTACCCTAGAACTCTTCAAACTGAATCCCAGGGAAGCGATTTTCTGTGTTTTAATCTTTCTTTTTCCAGTTTCTTTGTAACACCTAGCAACCAAGTAGATACACTGGAGGGCAGTAGATATGCTGGAGGGCAGGGATAGGGTCCAGAGTGACCTAGACAGATTAGAGGATTGGGCCAAAAGAAATCTGATGAGGTTCAACAAGGACAAGTGCAGAGTCCTGCACTTGGGATGGAAGAATCCCGAGCATAGTTACAGGCTGGGGACCGACTGGCTAAGTAGCAGTTCAGCAGAAAAGGACCTGGGGGTTACAGTGGATGAGAAGCTGGATATGAGTCAACAGTGTGACCTTGTAGCCAAGAAACCTAATGGCATATTAGGGTGCATTAGGAGGAGCATTGCCAGCAGATCCAGAGAAGTGATTATTCCCCTTCATTCGGCTCTGGTGAGGCCACATCTGGCGTATTGTGTCCAGTTCTGGGGCCCCCACTATAGAAAGGATGTGGACGCATTGGAGAGGGTCCAGCGGAGGGCGACCAAAATGATTAGGGGGCTGGAGCGCATGACCTATGAGGAGAGACTGAGGGATTTGGGTTTGTTTAGTCTGCAGAAGAGAAGAGCGAGGGGGGTTTGATAGCAGCCTTCAACTTCCTGAAGGGAGGTTCCAAAGAGGATGGAGAGAGGCTGTTCACAGCAGTGACGGATGGCAGAACAAGGAGAAATGGTCTCAAGTTACAATGGGGAAGGTCTAGGTTGGATATTAGGAAAAACTATTTCACTAGGAGGGTAGGGAAACACTGAGATGGGTTCCCTAGGGAGGTGGTGGAATCTGCATCCCTAGAGGTTTTTAAGTCTTGGCTTGACAAAGCCCTGGATGGGTTGATTTAGTTGGGATAGGTCCTGCCTTGGGCAGGGGCTGGACTTGATGACTCCTGAGGTCTCTTCCAGCTCTATGGTTCTATGATTCTAAGTAATGTTTCACCAAGTGTATTTGTTTTGTTAATAGACGTCACATTTTTAAAACCATGATCTGATTCCTGCATCCTAGAGGGCGGAAGGTTCTGTATGCACGTGCCTAAGACAGCAAGCCATACTTCTAGGAGAAATTACAGGTTTTCAAGCTCTCTCTGGAGGGAGTGTCAAGGACAAGGAAGGTACCCCACAGGAGGGAATTCTGAAATGCGCCTGTCTGGTTCTCAAAGGGGTTTGTGCATTTGGATGATGGCAGCAACACCAACGCAAGCCTCCAGTGGCAGGGTATTTTAAAGTCTCTTGTGGGCCCCCACCTTCTGCACTTGGAGTGCCAGAGTGGGAAACAGCCTTGACATGACCCCTCTCCAATTTATCAACATCCATCTGGAATTCTGGTCACCAGAGCTGGGCACAGAACTCCAGCAGCAGAAGTTCAAGTGCCGAATAAAGAGGCTAAGTCGGTTCCCCACTCTGGCACTTGGAGTGCAGAAGGTGTGGGCCCAAAAGAGACCTTAAAATACCGTGTCTCTATGGGCTTCTGCTTCAAAACTCCCCAAGGTCACAGATTCCCTGAGCTTAGGAGGGTTGCTGCCTCTACCCAAGTGGAAAAAAACTTTTTCTTCTTGAACGCAGGAAGAAGTCACTTGGGAACGTATTCCAGAAGGGTACCCCAAACTCTTTTACACAAGAGCCAAAAGAAATCTGATGAGGTTCAACAAGGACAAGTGCGGAGTCCTGCACTTGGGACAGAAGAATCCCAAGCATTGTTACAGGCCTGGGACCAACCAGCTAAGTAGTAGTTCTGCAGAAAAGGACCTGGGGGTTACAGTGGATGAGAAGCTGGATATGAGTCAACAGTGTGCCCTTGTAGCCAAGAAGGCTAATGGCATATTAGGTTGCATTAGGAGGAGCATTGCCAGCAGATCCAGAGATGTCATTATTCCCTTTTATTTAGCACTTGGAAAGAAAAAAAGAAAAATGAAAACAAACTGTAATTTCTGATAGCTGTCCTCTTAGTCTTAGGCAGGTATACACAGACCTCCTATTACTTTCCAGGATACAAAATCAGATCATAGCCTTAAAATAGGTGATTATATTAAGAAAACAAAAAGGTATTCATTTGTAAAGCTGACTTGGCTGCTAGGAGTTATAGCGCAACTGAGAAAAGAACAGATTAAAACACAGACAATTGCATCCCTGGGATTCAGTTTAAAGTTATAGTGGGGAGAGGAGGGGATATGGATTTAGCACAGAGGAGTTTAACCAAACAACAAAACAAAAAAATAACCTGATCGCATCTAAATAAACATTCTCTATCTACTCAAGTATCCACACTTCCAAGGTCCAGTCCAATTCTAGGCCCAGGTATTCTTTTTTTAGGCATGATGTCCCTGCCCAGTTCAATTCATCCCCCCCCTCATCCCCTTCCACAGCTCCAGGATTAAACTCACAAAGAAAAACAGCAGACAGATTCCCTTTTAATGCAGATCTGAACTCTTTCTTCTCACTGGTGCTCCTGGCTCCCTGCCAACACTTTCTAGCTAGCTAGGTTTAACCCTTTAGTCACTGAATACTGGGATGTTCAGAAAAGAACAGTGGGCCTCCCATCCATCACAGACGCGAGACAGCCTCTTTACTCCTGCTCAAGCGTTTCCTGTTTATACATCCCAGAATTACAATAGCTTTTTAAGCCCCAACGCCACAATGGGAGCTCATGTTCTGCTGATTACCCACCATGACCTCTACATCTCTTTTCCCCGCCCTGCAAGTCTGGCCCACAGAACCATGGGAAGTGGCATAGGCTAGCCTGGGCCAGGGCAAAGGAACACGAGGGCCTTTCTCTTCTCCATCTCTCCCTCTGCATTGCACAGCAGGGCGCAGGAGTGCCAGGGGGCTCTGTGGACGCTGTTTGGCTTAATGCCAGCGAAAGCAGGGTCTACAGGAGTACTTACGGGCTCCTAGTGTTAAGAGCTGTGATGTGGTTGCCTCAGCAGCGTGGCTCAGTGCTTCTGTTCTTGGAGCTCTGGTGTTATCAGTGGTCAGTGCAGGTAACGCAGCCTGCTCCTGCTGCAGATCTCGCTGTTATGCACAAAGACCGACCACAGGCACCGTCTGGTGACAGAGGCACTTGGCCAGGTTTATAGCCGTGTAGTCACAGATCTAGTGCCCTGGATTTGCGGTTACGCGTGCACCAACTCAAGTGCTCCAGGACGAGGAGCAATTCAGTCAATAAGTCTCTGTTGTCCCTTCAGCCATGCAAAGGGGGTAAGGCCAGGCACCCCAATATTTATAGCCTAAAATAAACTTGTGTGGTTTCGGACATTTGTTTGCTCCCTCCCCTTGTACCTAGTACCTTGAACCGAAAAATATTAGCGGAGACACTGTTGAGCATCCACTGCGGATGTGCCCGGTGAGGCTAATCTTCGTGTTTTACCTCATCCCCGTTGCAGGGTTCCAGACCAAGGAGGATATCTACTGCCTTGCTTTAGAGAAGGCTCTGTACACTGTGCCCACGCCAGTGACTGCTGGGTTTTATGCACCATGGGGACATTTGCAAAAACCTGCTCTTACACAAAATCAAGGGTGAGTACTGCCCCGGGGAACGTAAGACGGGGAAGGAACCTTGTGGGGATGGGGATTAGTGGATGACAACCATCTCCAAAGAGCCAGAGCCACCCGTACTCATTTGCCGATTATGCAATCGCATTGGGGACCTGAAAATTTGGAGCAGCACTGGGTTTTCATGTCCACTCCACCCACCTGCCTCTTCCTATCCATGGTCTGTGGCTCTGCTTCCTCCAGCAGCAGAAGTTCTAGAAGATCTAGTTAATTTACAAGTGACAAAGTCTGCTCGAGCTACTGGCAGAACATCGACGACATAGTAATGAAGCCATTTAACAGGCATTTGCCAACCTCTGCTAAATGTTTGCTGAATTTACTGTGAGAGTCGACAGGACCTTAGTTTAAAATGTGTTTGTTTATTAGTGTGTGGATGAGGATTATAAAATCACATCGCTAAAAATTCAACATCCATCTGGGCTGCTGTTGGGCAGATGGGCACCAGTTTAATAGTACGGCGTAGGATCCCATCAATCCTAAGGATGGCTTTGCCAAGAGCTACCCATTCTTGATTGCTTCCCAGAAGGGAGGGATTGTGAAGCTGGAAGACCCTTCAGGAGGAGAGATTTAAGGCACTGCCAGGTACCTAACATATCTTCCTCTTTTATCTCAGAGAACATGGAAAACGAATCGAAGAAGAAAGACCAGGAGGAATTTCAGCGGACGCAGAAGATGCAGCGTGACAACACTGGCCGGGATCTACTCAAGCTCCTGTTACTCATGATCTTCTACCGGCCGGTCCTGACGGAGCAGCAGAAGTGGAGAAGGAACGTGAAACACGTCTTCATCCATTTCAGCGCCTGGGAGTACGCGGGCTGCGACCAGCTCTGGGCAGGCCTCATTACCACACTGTGCGACGGCATTGAAAGCCACTTTGGTCTCCTACCCATGAGCATTTACAGGACCATAGACAGGAAATGTAGCATCATCGAAAGACCAGGGGATCAGGAATGGGTTAGCAAGAAGTTCCTCTTCCTCCCGCTGTGGGTGGCTGTGATCCTTTTGATCATGGTAGCTATTGGGGTGGGTGGTCTCCTCCTAGTGTTTGGGATCCCCATCGGGGATGCCTCGGGAGACGCCATAGCTGTCGTGGAAGGCATTGGGGTGACGGCTGTCAGCGTCTCTGCAGCAGCTGCCATACGGCTCACTATCACAGTGGTACGAAACATTATCGTCACCCAGAAGAGCCAGCTGGAGAGACAGATGAACCAGACGGCTCTCAGCGCACAGCTGGGCTTCATGAGCTGCGTGAAAAGCGAAGTCAGGACAATCACTGGGTTCCTGCAGTACATGGAGATCTTCCAGCGGCGGAAGCTGCGGGTGGTGCTGGAGATCACCCACTTGGATACATGCAGCCCTGACAAGGTGGTGGGCGTCCTTGATGCCATGAACATCCTCCTCTCAGACGATGACGCCCCTTTCATCTCCATCCTGGCTGTTGACTCCAGCATCATTGTCGACTGCGTGGAAAGCTCCAAGTATATGAGAGGTATGGCCAACAACGGCTACGAGTTCTTAAACCGCATCGTCACCCTGCCCTTCTCTGTCCCTCGGATGGACTGCGACACCAAGCGGAGGCTGATCAGGAATATCATCGCGCGCAAGGAGCAGCTAGAGGCAGAGGTCGGCTTCCGGCAGGATGGCAAGATGGAAGCCAGCTCTGACTTCCTCAACATCTCTCGCTACCATTCGGCCAACCACGATGCCCAGAATCCAGTTGCAGAGGACAGCCAGATACCTCTCATGGTTGGAACCCCAGCGCTGGGAACCGGCAGCTGCGGGAAAGGTATCCGAGCCAAAGACCTCATTCAAGATGCTTTCGACTACCTCCTGGATGACGCCTTGAAGGAATTCATGACAGACAACGTGGTGCAGATGCGGCGCATCGTGAACACCGTCACCATCACCATCAGGCTGCTGGCGAGTAACATCCCCAAGGATGAAGTGTGTCCGAAGAAGGTGGTGGAATGGGTGCTCCTTGCCAACCAGTGGCCGTGCCGTCTGAGCTGGCTCTTGCAGTGCATCGAGGATGAGGAGCAGAGGAGTCGAATGGGCAGCTGCCATGGAAGCCCGCTCCGCCCCGACATGTCTCTGTGGGAGGTCTACGAGAAGTACATGGAAGAGCTGGACATGCTGAAAGGCCAGATGGAAAAGCTGCTGGAACTGGACCAGGATCCCGAGCTGTTCCACACTTTCCTGTGCGGCAGGTTTCGGGTGGAGGAGGCCCTCTTCTACCTCCCCTTCACGGTCAATTTGGACCCATCCCTGAAAAGACAGATGGAGCTGCAACGTGGCAGCCACAGACTGAAACGGACAAAGAAATTCGACAAGCTCAGCACCTGCACTCTGCTGGGTATGACGGTGGAGGATGTCTGCCGAGAGGTGGGTCACCCTTGGGTTTCCTTCCTTCGAGCAGGGCCAGCTGTCGATAGAATGTCCATGCCTCTTCATCGCAAGAAGCATGTCATTCATGTGACAGCAGCTGCCCACAGATGATGGCTACAGGCAGAGCCATCTTTGCAAATCGTGGGGCCCTGAATAATTGAGGGCCCTTCTGCAGGATTGCCTGGGCCTTTTCCCCTCATGCAGCTTCTGCTGGAGGTCTGGTCGTTCCTACTACCTCCCTACCCCAAGCAGGGCTCAGGAACTAGAGCAGAGTTGCAGATCCTCTCTGCTTGCTAGCTTGCTGCTGCTGCTGATTTGAACCCCGTAGCAGATTTGAACCTAGGCCCTCTAGGAGTGTGTCTAAACTACATGGCTCCGTCGACGGAGCCATGTAGATGAGGCTGATTGGCAGAGGGAAATGAAGCCGCGATTTAACATCCAGACTGCCCCGATCTGCCGACAAACGGGTGATCAGCAGAGCAGGGCAGCAATTTAAATTTAATGTATGGGCCCTGGGTAATGTATGGGAGGGGGTCGGCTCAAGACCCCCTCAAAGGGGCAAGGCTCTAGACCCCCTCAAAGGGGCAAAGCTAAAGGTAGGAGGGGCAAGGCGAGGGCCATTCAGGCCTTAGCGCCACCCACCTTGCACCAGACAGAGCTCTAGGATTGATTTCATTTGTCCGGGTCTCTGGCAGTGGCGGCTGCCATAATAGTCGATACAGTGACCCAGAGGCCTGGACCCTTTTAAATCATCAGCTCCCGAGACAACTGCCCCCTTTGCCTCTCCCCCTCCCCATCCGTGGCCCATGTCTGTGGGGCTTCAGACCCTGGTGGTCAAAGTATTTTGGTCTGGTTAGTACAGCAGGGGACAGGGAGTTGGGACATACGGGTCCTATTCCTAGCGCTGCCACTGGCTTGCTGTGTTTTTGAACAAGCTGCTCCTCCTTTTTGGGACTCAGTTGCCTCTGTAGTAAGTTGCGGGTTGGTAACATAAAATCAGCCGGCCCGAATAAAGGCCGGTAACATAAAAACAGCAACAGGCCTGAAATCTAGGAAGCAAGACTTTGGCTCAGTGGAACCGCAGGCAGGAAAGAGAAATAGTATAAGCCAGATCAAGCATAAAGGTCCAGGCACAGGTACCAAGCACATTTATAGAATCCTAGGGCTGGAAGAGACCTCAGGAGTCAACAAAAAATACTCATTAAAAAAAAAATTGTTTGGTGTTCCTCGGTCTTAAAAAGTTTAAGAAACACTCGTCTAGACAGTACTGGGTCCTGCCATGAGGGCAGGGGACTGGACTCGACCTCTCGAGGTCCCTTCCTGCCGGCTACATGTGGCAATGAAACGGTAACTCGAACTAAGTCCTTAGTTCGAATTAACTGTTACATCTCATTCTATAGCCGCGCGGCAGTTACTTCGGGCTAGTGGAATTTCAAAATGGCGACCGGACGGGAACATGCAAATAAAGCCTGGGCTATTTAAATCCCGGGCTTCATTTACAACTCCGGTTGCCTGCTTTGCCTACCTAGCTCAAATTAACGAGCTAATGTAGACATACCCTTATTGACTAATTGAGTAGTCGATGGAAATTCCACCAACTACTGGATTAGCTGATTAAGCGCAATTTAACATCCCTCGGTTGAGCTACCACATATGTTTTAGAAAGACATCCAATCTTTATGGCTTGTGTGTAGTTCAACGCATTAAATTCCAAGCAGGTTGCTGAAGTTTCTTTTTTTCATCATGATTGGCAATTTGACCAGCCTTATACAGTAATGGATCTTTACCATTCCTCTGATTTCTTTTGTTCCCGATATATTTAAACATTTCCTAATTATCCTTTATGTTACTGGTTATAGATTTTTTCCCCCAATTTTAGCTTCTCCTATCAACTGTTTGCTTTTTCATAACTCGCATCCTCCCTTTTTTCCCATTTGCTTTATATTTTTTTCTTGTGGTGTTTATGACAAAAACTAAAACATAGGACATAAACTTTGAGTCCTATTTATAGTACTTTAGGTTGGTTTAATGGAAAAATGGGTTGATACAGAGTAAATTGGAGTTCAAAATAACCCTTTCTCGGGCAATTTTTCTCTCGAAAGCCTCACCTTTTTCAGCCTCCTTCCACTAACTTCTGATTTTAAATGTCTGGATTGTTAGACATGTGCTCAGGAAACCTTACCTGTCACTAAACATAGATTTTGTTTGTGTTAATTATAGATATGAATGGAGCTAGTTAATCCCTGTTGTAAGATTCCAGTGGAGCCAAAGAAAGTAAACAAGTAACTAATTTGGGTCAATCTTTCTACTTGACAGTCCCTAGGAATCTACCGTTTCAACATTTCCTGGGAACAGAAACACAAGTTAGAACAGTGATAGAAATGTAGCCGTGTTAGTCTGGTGTAGCTGAAACGAAATACAGGACTATGTAGCACTTTAAAGACTAACAAGATGGTTTATTAGATGATGAGCTTTCGTGGGCCAGACCCACTTCCTCAGATCAAATAGTGGATCTGAGGAAGTGGGTCTGGCCCACGAAAGCTCATCATCTAATAAATCATCTTGTTAGTCTTTAAAGTTCTACACAGTCCTGTATTTTGTTACAAGTTAAAACACTCATTAATTTTGGCTTCATTCAGCTTTCCCTTGGAACAAATTAAAAACATAGTTGATAAGTGGCAAAGTTGGTGCATGGGAGTGAAGGACACGTTAGCTCATTATGCCTACACAGGGGGATGTCACACTGGTCTGACCAGTTCCAAGGACAGTTGGGCTGCCATAGAAAGGGATGCAGAGCTGCTCTTCAGGAGCTCCATGGATTAGACCTATACTGCTGTTGAAGGAATTGGGGCTCTCAAATAAAAGAAGTCCCTTGCCTTAGAATCATAGAATCCCAGGGCTGGAAGAGACCTCAGGAGTCATCGAGTGCAGCCCCCTGCCCAAAAGCAGGACCAATCCCAACTCAATCATCCCAACCAGGTCTGTGTCAAACCAGGACTTAAAAACCTCTAGGGATGGAGATTCCACCATCTCCCTAGTTAGCCCATTCCAGTGCTTCCCCATTCTCTTAGGGAAAGAGTTTTTCCTAATATCCAACCTACACCTCCCCCACTGCACCTTGAGACCATCACTCCTCGTTCTGCCATCGTCACCACTGTGAACAGCCTCTCTCCATCCTCTTTGGAACCTCCCTTCAGATAGTTAAAGGCTGCTATCAAATCCCCCGTCATTCTTCTGCAGACTAAACAAGCCCAACTCCCTCAGCCTCTCCTACGTCATGTGCTCCAGCCTCCTAATAATTTTTGTTGCCCTCCACTGGACCCTCTCCAATGCGTCCACATCCTTCCTGTAGTGGGGGGCCCAGAACTGGACACAATACTCCAGATGTGGCCTCACCACATCCCAATAAAGGGGAATAATCACTTCCCTAGATCTGCTGGCAATGTTCCTCCTAGTGCACCCTAATATGCCATTAGCCTTCTTGGCTACAAGGGCACACTGTTGACTCATATCCAGCTTCTCATCCACTGTAACCCCCAGGTCCTTTTCTGCAGAACTGCTACTTAGCCAGTCGGTCCCAGCCTATAACAATTCTTGGGATTCTTCCATTCAAGTGCAGGACTCTGCACTTGTCCTTGTTGAACCTCATCAGATTTCTTTTGGCCCAATCCTCCAATATGTCTTGGACACTCTGCACCATATACCCTACCCTCCAATGTATCTACCTTTCCCCCTAGCTTAGTGACATAGGCAAACTTGCTGAGGGTGCAATCCATCCCCTCATCCAGTCATTAATAAAGATGTTGAACAAAACCGACCGTAGAACCGGTCTTTGAGGTACTCTGCTTGAAACTGACCGCCAGTCCGACATCGAGCTGTTGATCACTACCCATTGAGCCCAACAGTCTAGCCCGATTTCTATCCATCTTACAGTCCATTAATCCAATCCATACTTCCTTAACTTGCTGGCAAGAATAAGTCCAGGTATATCACATCCACTGAATTCCCCATGTCCACAGAGCCAGTTACCTCGTCATAGAAAGCAATCAGGTTCGTCAAGCATGACTTGCCCTTGGTGAATCCATGCTGACTGCTCCTGATCCCTTTCCTTATTCTAAGTGCTTCAAAATGGATTCCTTGAGGATCCCCTCCATGATTTTTCCGGGGAGTGAGGTAAGGCTGACCGGTCTGTAGTTCTGTGGATTGTCCTAAGGAACATCTTGGTACCATTTACCTTCCACAAATAAAGTACATACCGACCTATGTTCAGGACCAGGTCAAAGTTGACAGCATAACAGATAGTAAGTTGACAGTATGAAGACTAGGAAGTAAGCCCCCTTCTGCAAGGTAAGGGACGGTAACCAGGTAACAGGGGGTAGCAACCTGATACGTCAGGAATGTATAATAGTTCACCTCAAATGGTGTTCACCAGCTGACTGTGTGGGGGCACTGGATGGTGCTCAGTGGGTGTTAGGACATTGCCACGGCTTCCATAAAGTGTAGCGGCGCAGCGCTGAGTCTGTTCGCTGGCAACTATTATTGCATGTTGTTACGCAAAAAATCTGCTTGGGCGATTTCGAATCTTATCTGGTTTGTGGTCTCTGGGGACTCTGGGCACGGAGACCACATCCAGCGATAGTGACTCGGCTCTGCAACTTTAGCGAAGAGCCAGGTGGCTTGTACCTCATGCAGTAGAGAAGGCTCCAGACTTACAAACCAGGTAACAGAACTTTTGCGTTCTCCTCCAGCAGCAGGCGCTCCGACACAGCTGGACTGAGTACAACACCTGCAAATAACCCAGTTAGTTAATGCAAGCATAAAGAGAGGCAGCCTGGCCAGATGTAACCATTCATTAACTTCCAGGCCAGAGAGGGCCATTGTGATCTTCAGTCTAGCCTGGCATCCTATGAGGTGCACACAGGCCCTTCTCTTCCACTTGTTTAAACAGAGGCACCCTGGGGCACCTTAAAGACTAACACGTGTATTTGGGCATCCGCTTCCAGGGGTAAAAAACACTTGGACCTGCTTTTCCTCCGCAACAGCTGATGCCCAAATAAATCTTCAAGGTGCCACAGGACTCCTTGTTAGTAATGACTATTGGGGTTGCCCCTCTAAGGCTATGTCTACACTGCAGGCTTTTTGCACAAGAACAGCTGTTCTTGCGCAAAAACTTGCAGAGTGTCTACACTGCGTGCGTGTTTTTGCACAAGTATTACAGTACAGCATCAGAAAACAGGGCTTCTTCTGGAAGAGTTATTCCTCTCCCCACGAGGAATAAGCCCTCTTGCACAAGAGCTCTTCCAGAAGGCGGCAGTGTAGACAGGCAACATGAATTTCTTGCGCAAAAAACCCCTACGGCTAAAATGGCCATCAGAGCTTTCTTGTGCAAGAGAGTGTCGACACTGCCATGGATGCTCTTGTGCAAAAGCACATCTCTTCTGCAAAAGCACATGGCAGTGTGGACGCGCTCGTATGGAAGACCTTTTGCACAAGAACTCTTCTGCAAAACAGTTCTTGTGCAAGAAGCCTGCAGTGTAGACAGAGCCCACGCGTTTCAGAGGGGTAGCTGAGTGAGTCTGTAACAGGAAAAACTTAAAACACAACATATAGTCAGTAACCTTAAAGATTAACAAACCGTGTCGATGGGATCATGTGTTTTCCTGGGCATAGCCCACTTCTTCAGACGACTGGAGTGTTGTATGTCCAGAACCAAAATGAATAGGGGAGGAAAAAATGGGAGGGGGGAAAAGGAGGCAGTGGGTATGTAAATATCAAAGGGAAAACCCAGATGGTATGTAACAGGCACCACTGATAAGAGTTGTTGGGAATTTCCCAGGAACCGATCTGGGTTTCTTAGGAACAAGTTTAAAAAGGGGTGAGAATCGGGGTGAACTGGGTGGATGCCTGGGTGAGGGTTGGGTCGAACAACGCAGGGAGGGAAAAGCAGGAGCGTGGGGCGTGAGGGCAGGTGAGCGCTGCGGTGAAAGCCACGTGCGCAGGCCGGGCCGGGCCGGGCCCCTCTCTCCACCAGCTGACTAGCAACTTGCAACTTCTACTGCCGGCCCACGTGGCCCTCGAAGGGCGGAGCTTCCCCTTCCCTGCGCCCGCCCCTGGGGCCCTCCAGCCAATGGGAAGCGAGGGCTAATGTTGCTGGTGTTTCAACATTCGGAGCCGGCTGGAACAGCTGCTGCCGCGGGCCCGGGGGCTGCGAGCAGGCAGGAGGCGGAGGTGAGGGGCGGGGGGCGGTGACTCCTGGCCCCGCAGCGCAGGGGGGTCCAGGTCCGTCCGGGGTTACCAGGCCGCACGCTCCCCTCGCTATTGGAGGCGACGCTGGTGCCAGTGTCTGCTTCAATGCGACCCTACAATAACAAGCCCCAATCGGCCGAGTCGCTGCTTGTTTCACCTCGTGTCCCCCTGCGCTGCAGAAATCCTGCCTCTGCTGGGCCAGCCCCGAGACACGGGGTTGCCCCTGGATTGTAAGCATGCTGCCCCCTTCTCCCCCATGCTCCCCGTTCCCTGAGTATCAGTCCTGCCCCCGCAGCCTGCACAAATCTTCATCCTTTAGGACCAAATAGGAAGGGGAGGGGGCGAGGGATTATTTTCTTTATTCCCACCCCCCCAGCGGAAGGAGCTGTTCTCTGTGTCTGTGTTTACAAACCAAGGAATGTGTTTCTCCCTGGTTTGGGTTGGGGGTTTTTTTTGCCTGTTTCTTGACAAGATTGATTGAAATGTTGGTCTGACTATAGTAGTCCCCAAGTTTAGCGCCCTGCCCTGAAGCAGGACGAAGTCAACCAAGACCTACGGGTTTGTCTAACCCTGTCTAATTCTTTCTTCCCACCCATGCTTCCCCAGAAGGGATCAGACAGGCTGTACACAGCGGGTGTTTAAGTCTCAGCTTGACAAAGCCCTGGCCGGATTGATTTAGTTGGGATTGGTCCTGCCTAGAGCAGGGGGCTGGATTTGATGACCTTCTGAGGTCTCTTCCAGCTCTATGATTCTATGATTCCCTCCCCTTTCCTCCACCATCATTAATATCCTTTTGCAGTGAGTTCCAGAGGTTGATTATACACTTCAAAATACGGCCGTTTTAACTAGAGCTGGAAGGAAGTTTTCAGAGGGGGTGTTTTTCCATTGGAAAACACTGATTTTAGTGACCTTTTGTTTGGAAGGGGAAAACTCCACCATTTCAGAACATTAAAATGTAGTTTTCCATTCCTGAAATGACTCTTTGTTCTCTTTAAAGTTTATCTTCCGTAATCCACCGTAATACATTTAAAAATAGTTAAAATCTAAACAAAATGTGAATTTATTTGCAGAACTGTGTGAGATCAGAAAAAAAAGTCAAAATCCTGGAATTTCTAGTCCCAGTTCAACCCTACTTTTAGCCACCTTGGTGCCAGGGATGTAAAATCTCATTTAATTAGCTAACCAGTTAAACAATATGTTGAACCAGTTAACCGATTAAATGGGACACGTAGAACGTGTTAAAGATGGACTTGGAGCAGCCCCAACACCTACCCCCGTGGCACACTGCTGTGACTGCTGAGCAACCCTACCCGTGGCGTGCCAGTGTGCCCTCTGCCTATGGCTGGTGGAGGGCTGCTCCAGCCCCCTCTGGTTAACCATAACCGGCTTACTGGTTAACCATTCACTTCCAAACTTGGTGTCCCCACTGCTAACATTAGGACAGTGGTCCCCAACACGGTGCCCGCATTTGTATGCGCCCGCCAAGTGCTCAGGGCTGGCCTGGCCCCGGGCACGTGGCGCATGTGCGGTGCTGGAGCTGGCCCCGGGCGCATGGTGCACGGTGAGCACTGGCCCCGGGGGCGCCGCAGATTGGCTGCCCGCGCTATGGCCATGTGGCGCATGGGGGGAGCGCAGGCTCCGGGCGTGCGGCACTTGCAGGGTGCGCCAGCTCTGGGCGCACAGCGCTTGGAGAGCGCCAGCCCCGGGCGCGCAGTGCTTGGGGGGGGGAGAGTGCCAGCGCTAGTGCCAGCCCCGGGCGCGTGGCGCTTGCAGGGTGCGCCGGCCCCGGGCACGCGGTGCTTGGGGGGAGAGCGCCGGTCCCGGGCGCACGGCGCTTGGTGGGAGGCCCGGCCCTGGGCATGCGGTACTTGTGAGGGGGGGGGGAGGCCCTGGGAATGTGTCTATGGGGGGGCCCCGCCCCCGGGTGCGCAATGGGGGGCTCCGCTCCAGGGCGCCCTGCGGGCAAACAGCCACACCCCTTGGCGCCCGGCAACCTCAAATGGTTGGGGACCACTGCATTAGGAGAAGCCATTGGCTGCCTCCCCTGCCCCGCCCCATTCCTTCTTTTACATTCCCCTGCTCCCATGGGGGTCACGCTGCCCCCCTTTGAGAGCTGATGCTGAAAAGTGCTGGGAAAGCTCGGGGCGATTATCTGCCTGACCCCGGTGAATAGGAGCTGCCAAAGGCCCTGAAGTGTGACAGACCCTGGAGCTGTGACCGGCCCTTTCACCCAGCAGGATGTGCCGAATGCCCCAGAGGACCAAGGGATGGTGGGCGTGGCACTTCAAGCACACCTTGATTTTCTTCTGTCAGGGCTGGGGCATCGGACCGTCCAGGCTGGGTTCCTGTGATTTCCCGCGTGTGCTGGGCGGATGGTTTCCTGTCCAGTGCAGACTGCCGCTGGTGCGGGACCTCTGCATATAAATGCTGGGTAAGTCCTGGTGGGTTTTTAATGGGCAGTGTCATGTGGGTTGGTAACTCAGGGTGCCCCTGTATAAAACTATGGGACACCCACATCTTGAATACTGTGTACAGCTGTGGTCTCCTCACCTCAAAAAAGATATTTTGGCCTTGGAAAGGGTTCAGAAAAGGGCAACTAACATGATTAGGGGTTTGGAACGAGTCCCATATGAGGAGAGGTTAAAGCGATGGGACTTTTCAGTTTAGAAAAGAGGAGACTGAGGGGGGATATGATAGAGGTCTATAAAAACATGAGTGGTGTGGAGAGGGTGAATCAAGAAAAGTGATTTATTAGTTCCCATAATAGAAGAACTAGAGGACACCAAATGAAGTTAATGGGTAGCAGGTTTAAAACTAATAAAAGAAAGTTCTTCTTCACACAGGGTGTAGTCAACCTGTGGAACTCCTTGCCAGAGGAGACTGTGAAGGCTAGGACTATAACAGGATTTAAAGAGAAGCTAGATAATTTCACGGAGGTTAGGTCCATAAAAGGCCATTAGCCAGGAGATAGAAATAGTGTCCCTGGCCTCTGTTTGTGGAAGGCTGGAGAAGGATGGCAGGAGACAAATCGCTTGATCATTGTCTTTGGTCAACCCTCTTTGGGGCACCTGGTGCTGGCCACTGTCAGCAGACAGGCTACCCAGTACTGCCGTTCTTATGTTAGGGTTCTTGGTTGGGGCACAGGGCAGAGCCCATCGGTTCAGAGCTGCTAAGAGCAGAGGGTACGTCTACACTACAGCGCTAGTTCGAACTAACTTAGTTCGAATTAGTTAATTCGAACTAAGCTAGTTCGAACTAACGCATCTAGAACTAAAAACTAGTTCGAACTAGCGTTTTGCTAGTTCGAACTAGTAAGTCCACATTGAGTGGACTCTGAACAGGGCTTAAGGATGGCCGGAAGCAGTGCCGGCAGGGCATAAAAGGAGGACTTAGAGCATGGAGATACTGTCTCAGGCTAGCCGAGGGCTGCGCTTAAAGGGTCCCGACCCCCACCCCGGACACACAGTTCTAAGGGGTGCCCCGCTTGCAAAGAAGTTCTGGCTTGGAGTGCCCTGAGTGCCCACACTGGGCACATCACACCACTCGGCCATCAGCCCAGCTGCACTTGCCGCAGGCTGCCATCTGGGGAGAGGGAGTAATTGGGGGGCTGCAGGAGAGCTTCCACCCCCAGAAGCCCGCAGAGCCAGCCCAGTCCTCCCCATCGGGGGCTCGTACCCCATTCCTCCCTCACCTCCTTCCACTTGCCCTTCCCTAGCCCCCCTTCTTCTTGATGTACAAAATAAAGATAACGTTTCTTCCAACATTGACTCTGTCTTTATTGAAAAAAACTGGGGGAGACTGGGAAAAGGAGGTGGGAGAGGGGAAGAGAAAGGCTGGGAGAGGGGAGGGCAACTAACATGATCAGGGGTTGGGAACAGGTCCCAGATGAAGAGAGGCTACAGAGACTGGGACTGTTCAGCTTAGAAAAGAGGAGACGGAGGGGGGACAGGATAGAGGTCTCTAAAAGCAGGGGTTGGGTGGAGAGGGTGCATTCAGAAAAGTTCTTCATGAGTTCCCATAAAGAAGGACTAGAGGACACCAAAGGAAAGGACTGGGTAGCAGGCTTGAAACTAGTAAGAGAAAGTTGTTGTTCTTGACAAAGCAAATAGTTAACCTGTGGAACTCCTTGCTGCAGGAGGCTGTGAAGGCTAGAACTAGAACAGAGTTTAAAGGGAAGTGAGATCAAGTCATGGACGTTGGGTCCATGGAGTCCTATTAGCCAGAGGGTAGGAGTGGTGTCCCTGCCCAAAGTTTGTGGAAGGCTGGAGAGGGATGGCACGAGACAAATGGCTTGGTCATTGTCTTCGGTCCATCCCCTCCAGGGTCCCTAGGGTTGGCCGCTGTGGGCAGACAGGCTACTGGGCTAGATGGACCTTTGGTCTGACCCAGGACGGCCATTGTAAGCTCAGGGCTCAGTGTCGGGGGTCTCAGTGGACCCCCTTGATTTTCATGCACACCTGGTCCTGGGTGGCCAGGCTGGCAGCTCTCCTGCCCTAGACGGCCACTTTCCTGTGCCTAGTGCGGAGATCGTGGACGAGGTCCACGATGTCCGCACTAGCCCAGGAAGGTGCCCGCCTCTTGCGGTCCAGGGCAAGCTCCCGGGAGCCGCCAGCCTGGTCCCGGCAAGAGGGGGTGGGCTGGGGGGCATCGGGTGGGTGGCTCTGTGCCGTGCCAGGTGCAGGGTCTGCTAGCTGGGTGCTGGCAGGCTTGCACCTGGCACGGGCACCGTAGCCAGCCCGTGCCCCTTTAAGGGGTCCGGGGCCGGGAGGGGGCATAGAGTTTCCCTGGTGTTGGCCAGAGTGGCCACCAGGGAAACCTGGGGAGGGCTAGCCTCCCACTAGTTCGAACTAAAGGGCTACACAGCCCTTAGTTCGAACTAGCTAGTTCGAACTAGGCGTTAGTCCTCGTAAAATGAGGTTTACCTAGTTCGAACTAAGCGCTCCGCTAGTTCGATTCAAATTCGAACTAGCGGAGCGCTAGTGTAGCGCATAGGAAAGTTAGTTCGAACTAACGTCCGTTAGTTCGAACTAACTTTCTAGTGTAGACATACCCAGAGTTATTTGCACTTACGTCCCAGCCAGACTCCCTCGTATCCCCTAACACAGGGCTGGGGGGATCCTTTTTTGGGTCGGGGGCCACAGAGAAATCCGTCGGGCCTTGTAGGAGTTGGGCGGCAGGAGTGGAGCTTAGTGCCTACGGGGCCAAGGGAAACAGAGAGGGCACCATGTCCACAGGGCCGGGGTGCCATTTTCCCTAGGGCCTCCGGGGGGGTGGGGGGGGGAGTGTGTCTATGGTCTAGGAGCCAGGGCCCACCAAAGATGAATCCGACCCAGGCTCTGGTACATCTCTGCAGCGCTGCCGGCCGGTTCCCCCACCTCTTGGTCCTCAACCCAACTAGACCCGCTTCCCGACGGCTGGTTGCCCCCCGGCCAGCCCCGCTCCCTCCAGCCCCCTCCCAGTAAGCCCTGCTTCCCGGCGGCCGGTTCCCCCCCACCCCCTCTCTTCCAGCCAGTCCTGCCCCCCCCCCCCCCCGGCCCCTGCTGTTCGGTATTTTTTTTAAACCATCTGGTAACCCAAGCAGGTGGGGGTGAAAAGGGCACAGAACTGCCCGCACAGGCGCGTCTGGGAATGAGATGCTGCTCTAACATCTCCGCCTCTGTTCACTTCCAGCCCCTGCCTCGTGGCGCTGGCCCCCCGTGGCCTGGGAGGGCTCCCCAGGCGCACCATGGCCCGGCATAGCAAGCTGCAGAAGCACGTCCTGAGCCTATACAGACAGTTCCTGCGCGCCGGCCGGGAGAAGCCGGGATTCCTGCCTCGCATCCAGGCCGAGTTCCGGAAGAACGCCAGCATCCCCCGGGCCGACGTGATGCACATCGAGTATCTGCTCCGCCGTGGCCAGAGGCAGCTGGCGCAGCTCCGAGACGCGAACACCAAACAGATGGGCACCTTTGTCCAAGCCAAACCGGAGGAGCAGTGACCCCTGCTGGTTGGCGCAAGCGTCTGTCTTGTACTGGGACGGTTGGGGGTGAATTCACAGATCAGCCTTCCTGGTTCTCACATCCCTGTGCACCCCTCGTGTCCAAACACAGGTGCCTGGCTTGGCATTTGCTGAGCTAAGGTGTCTTTATTGGCAGCCAAGCTTTTAAACAGTTCAGGTGTGGATGGGTGATCTGGAGGAGATGCTCTTGTTTCCAGGACCTGGTACACAATTCATTCTAACCCTGCTGGCTCCTCTCTTCGGGTATGTCTACACTACAGCGCTAGTTCGAACTAAGCTAATTCGAACTAACGCGTCTAGAACTAAAAACTAGTTTTGCTAATTCGAACTAGCAAGTCCACATTGAGTGGACTCTGAACAGGGCTTAAGGATGGCCGGAAGCAGTGCCAGCAGGGCATCAGAGGAGGACTTAGAGCGTGGAGATGCAGTCTCAGGCTAGCCGAGGGCTGCGCTTAAAGGGTCCCGACCCCCACCCCGGACAGACAGTTCTAAGGGGTGCCCCGCTTGAAAACCAGTCCTGGCTTGGAGTGCCCGGAGTACCCACACTGGGGACATCACAGCACTCGGCCATCAGCCCGGCTGCACTTGCCGCAGGCTGCCATCTGGGGAGAGGGGTCAATCGGGGGGCTGCAGGAGAGCTTCCACCCCCAGAAGCCCGCAGAGCCAGCCCAGTCCTCCCCATCGGGGGCTCGTACCCCATTCCTCCCTCACCTCCTTCCCTAGCCCCCCTTCTTATTGATGTACAAAATAAAGATAACGTTTCTTCCAACATTGACTCTGTCTTTATTGAACAAAACTGGGGGAGACTGGGAAAAGGAGGTGGGAGAGGGGAAGAGAAAGGCTGGGAGAGGGGAGGGCAACTAACATGATCAGGGGTTGGGAACAGGTCCCAGATGAAGAGAGGCTACAGAGAATGGGACTGTTCAGCTTAGACAAGAGGAGACGGAGGGGGGACAGGGTAGAGGTCTCTAAAAGCAGGGGTTGGGTGGAGAGGGTGCATTCAGAAAAGTTCTTCATGAGTTCCCATAAAGAAGGACTAGAGGACACCAAAGGAAAGGAATGAAGAACTTTTCTGAATGCACCCTCTCCACCCAACCCCTGCTTTTAGAGACCTCTATCCTGTCCCCCCTCCGTCTCCTCTTGTCTAAGCTGAACAGTCCCATTCTCTGTAGCCTCTCTTCATCTGGGACCTGTTCCCAACCCCTGATCATGTTAGTTGCCCTCCCCTCTCCCAGCCTTTCTCTTCCCCTCTCCCACCTCCTTTTCCCAGTCTCCCCCAGTTTTGTTCAATAAAGACAGAGTCAATGTTGGAAGAAACGTTATCTTTATTTTGTACATCAATAAGAAGGGGGGCTAGGGAAGGGTAAGTGGAAGGAGGTGAGGGAGGAATGGGGTACGAGCCCCCGATGGGGAGGACTGGGCTGGCTCTGCAGGCTTCTGGGGGTGGAAGCTCTCCTGCAGCCCCCCGATTGACCCCTCTCCCCAGATGGCAGCCTGCGGCAAGTGCAGCCGGGCTGATGGCCGAGTGGTGTGATGTGCCCAGTGTGGGTACTCCGGGCACTCCAAGCCAGGACTGGTTTTCAAGCAGGGCACCCCTTAGAACTGTCTGTCCGGGGTGGGGGTCGGGAAACTTTAAGCGCAGCCCTCGGCTAGCCTGAGACAGCATCTCCACGCTCTAAGTCCTCTTCTGATGCCCTGCCGGCACTGCTTCCGGCCATCCTTAAGCCCTGTTCAGAGTCCACTCAATGTGGACTTGCTAGTTCGAATTAGCAAAACGCTAATTCGAACTAGTTTTTAGTTCTAGACGCGTTAGTTCGAATTAGCTTAGTTCGAATTAACTAATTCGAACTAAGTTAGTTCGAACTAGCATTGTAGTGTAGACATACCCAGATATACTAATAAAGACTACTTGGTTGCTAGATGTTACAGAGCAACTGAGAAAAACAAAATATAACATAGAGAAAAATAATATCTCTGGGTGCAGCTTAGATATAGCGTGTGTGTGTGTGTGTGTGTGCGTGTGTGTGTGTGTGTCGGGGAGAGGGGGAGGCGGGAGGCACATGGGCTTAGCACAGAGTTTAACCAAACAACAAAACAAAGAAAAATAACCTAATCACAACTAAATATACATTTTTCAATCTTAAAGTATTTACGCAAGAGAGCGTCTACACTGGCATGTGCCTTTGCACAAGAGCATCCGTGCCAGTGTAGACGCTCTCTTGCGCAAGAAAGCTCCGATGGCCATTTTAACCATCGAGCTTTCTTGCGCAAGAAATTCATGTTTCCTGTCTACACTGGCCTCTTGCGCAAGAACAGTTGCACAGGAGGGCTTATTCCTGAGCAGGAGCATCACAGTTCTTGCACAAGAAGCACTGATTTCACACATTAGAATGTCCGTGTTCTTGCGCAAGAACTCCCCTCCAGTGTAGACAGGCAGCACGTTTTTGCACAAAAGCGGCCACTTTGGCGCAAGATCGTGCCAATGCAGACACAGCCTACATGTTCCCTCAAATGTTGAATGGCTATTCATTTTCACTAGGGCAGGTCAAAAACTTCTCTGTAATCTAATCATTAATGGAAAGCTGGACTCTCAATTACATCACATTTTTCACAAAAAGTGATTTTTCACAGAAAATGTCTTTTGTCTACAAATTCATAAGGGTTTCACTCCTATTCAGGAGATGTGGCTATTCTTTAGATCGGGGTGGACAAAAGTCTCTCAGCGGGCTGGATCCAGCTCGCTTTGGGCTTTGATCCGGCCCGCGAGGCAATTACAGACCCCTCCTCCTAATTACAGGACTCATGATGGGGAGGAGCTCAGCTGAGCCCCTACATGCCCCACACTGCCACTGGAGAGGAGGCAGCGCCAGGACTCAAGCACCTCTCTAGGGCCAGCCTGGAAGCATTGCTACCGCAGCCAGGCAGCCAGGGGCCAGCCCAGGAGACACTGCTTCTGCGGCCACACAGTCTGGGGTTGGCTCCGGAGGATGGAGACGCTGATACCACGGCACCTCCAGGGCTGGACCCGGACGGCCTGGCTGCAGTAGTGGTGCCTCCAGGCCAGCCCTAAGACACAGTAGCAGCACCTTCAGGGCCAGCCCTGGGTCACATAATTGTGGTAGCAGTGACTCCAGGGCGAGCCCCAGGCCATGTATCCGCAGTAGTGGCACCTCTGGGGCTGGCCCCGGGCCATGTGACTGCAGTGCCTCTGGGGCAGCCTGTAGGGCCTGCTGTGTAGCCATGACAGTGGCACCTCCTGGGCCAGCCCCAGGCCATGGTGCCTCTGTGGCAGGTGGTACCTGGGGTCCGGCCGCGTGGCTGCGGCAGTGGCACCTCCAGCCTCTGGGGTGGCCTGTGGCTGCAGTGCCTCGGGGTCAGCCCTGGATCGCATGGCCACAGCCGCAGTGTCTCCGGCCTTCGGAACCACGTGGCCCGCAGAAGCAGGGCCTCCCTCTGGGGCAGCAAGGACAGCGTGGCTGCAGCCATTGCTGCAAGGGAGCACGAAGCCAGGTAAGGTTCCCCCTCATGTCCAGACCCCCTCACTTACACCCTAATCCTGTCATTTACCTCCCCACCAACACCCAGCATCCCCAGCTTACTCCGACACCCTCCTTTGTTCTTTAACCCTCTCTCCTGGCCACACACTGCACCCTCCCTCGTTCTTGCTCCCTCCAACTGGCCAGAAACCCTACTCCCAGCCTGCTTCTGCACCCCAGCTACCTCCCAGATCCTGCACCCTGTCCCTATCCTACTTGCTGGGAGTCTTGTCTCACACACTGTCCCCTTGGGGACAGCCACCACCAGTGTCACAGAGAACCAACCTGGCACCCTTGAACACAGGAAGGATAAAGGGGGCCCTGAAGGTAGGGAGGTTGGAGGGCTCCTTCAGTGTCACAGTGGATAAGGTACCTACCTCTGAAGCCTCATTTTTATCCCTACGCCAGAGTCTAATCCACTAACTCCAGAACTCCAGAAAAATAAGTCTGGTCTATGGGAAGCCTGGAACCTCAGTTTCCCCCTTCACTTTCCCTCACTCTGTGGGGGAAGTTGTGGCCACGAGGAGTAACGGTAATTCGGACTAGGAAGCCTAGTCCGAACTACCTAGTCCGTGCCGCGCGGCACGGGGTTCGAACGAGCCGGGATTTTAAAATGGCGGCGCCTGGCTTATGCAAATGAAGCCCGGGAAATTCAAAGCCCGGGCTTCATTTGCAAGTGCGGTATGCCTACGTTACCCTCCTAGTTCCAACTAGGAGGGTAGTGTAGACATACCCCTAGAGTCCCAGGAGAGAACAGCATTGGCAGTATTTAATGATCACACAGCGGTGTCAGAGCTGTTCACATTTCTCCAGCAGGGAGAAGGGCCATTTGCAATGACCATGCAGAGCGAGAGCCTGGATGGCCAGGTCTCAGCTGAGCTCCTTTGGGCACTAGAAGACATGTTGATCTCATAAACAACTTTGCCATTTGCTAGAAGTGCCTTCTCCTACCAAGTACTGCTGGCCCTTGCCCATGCTATTGGCTCCTCTGTCTCCTGCTGCCTCTCATCCATTTATACCTCTCTTTTGCTATTTCTTTCCTCCCCCTTCTCTTGGGACCCATCTAATGTTCATCCTTCCTGCTGCTGCCACCTCTGCTCCTGCCCTTTCACCCATTTGCTGGTGCTTTCTCCCACTTTTAGCTGTCTCCACCGTCAATTTGCTGCCTTCTGCTGCTGCTATTACCACAGGCTTCTCCCTCCTCCCTTCCTAACTACTCTGTGATCTTGTCCAGGAAGACTGCTGATGCTGGGGGGTCTAGATTGGGATCTGATAAGAGCTGATCCAGCTGCTGTGGCATATGGTGGATCTGGCCAGCAGGAAGGTGTTTGTCTGAGAACGGCCCCCACAGACTCAGGGGATGGGATTGCCCCTGTGCATTCAGCAGGGAGTCTGGAATGATAGGATGGGGAGGGAGTGGAGATGATAACAGATTGGCTATCCAGCTGCCCAGGGGAGTTGAGGCTGGAGCCTGTGCGCACTGAGGAGAAGGTGCTGCCTTGGCTAGCAGTGCAGATGGAGTTAGGCAGTAGCCGAGACCACCCCATGAGAGGGCTTGTGGTCAAGCAAATTACTGCACCAAGCTCTGTTGTGCACCCACCCACACAGGCTTTTTCCTTGGACCTCCAGCCTGGGAGGCAGCTGTCCTGCATGCTAGGGGTCACTGAGGGGGGAAATGCAAAGCCTTGCTTCCCATAAGCATTCAGAGACTTTCTCCTTGGCCTGGGTGTTTGCTCAGTACTCTATACCTCACCTGCACCCTAACACTGTGCTCCAGCCTAGAGCCCCTTTCCTGCACCCAGTTTCCCTCCCAGAGCTTGCATCTCTTACCCCCTCCTGCTCCCAGAACTCTTGGTTCCAGCCTGGAGCCTGCACCCCCTGTCCCAGCCTAATGAAAGTGTGTGTGTGGGGAGAGCAAGTGATGGAGAGAGCGGGGAATGAAGTCTGTGGAGCCTCAGGGGTAGGGTGGGAGTTGCCCTAATACTTAAAAAATGTTCTTGTGCATAAAAAGGTTGGAGGCCACTGGTGAAGACATTAGGGATGTAGGCAGTTCCCAGGGATGTAGCTTCACTGTGGCAGGGAAACCACTTCCCTGGGAGCCAGGCCAGCAGGGGCTGACAGGCCTGCTCTCAGGGAGGCATCGCTGTGGGCTCAGCAATATAATGCTTATTTAAGAGCATGCAGCATGTTGCCCATGAGATTTTCAGTGGTCACATAGTTACCTATTTAATCAACTTTTAACATCCCTAGTAGACATACCCTGTCTGCTCCATTCACATTCTCACTCAGCATGGGTGCTTGATACGAACAAAGGAATGGCCAGACTGGGTCAGACCAAAGGTGCATCTAACCCAGTATCTTGTCTGCCAACAGTGGCCAACACCAGATACCCCAGAGGGAGGGAATACAAGTAATCCTCACGTGATCCCACAGATCCTCTCCCCTGTTCAGTTGGAAAACAGTACTTCTCGTGGGATAGCACTCATCAGGCTTTCTAATGCACTGCAAGAGCCCAGCATATAAATTACTTCTAACATGTTATTAATATTTCTAAACCCAAGCATAACAAATATCTCAGGTCAGGCCTGAAAAAAGTCATTCATTTGGCTTAAAAATCATGAGGTTTTTTAAAAAATATATTATTTTTGGACTGTTTTCTGGATTCTGAGTCATTTGGGTGAACTCATGTCATATTTTAAACTTCTCTGTAATCATGACGGATAGAAACTTACTTTTTGAAGGCAAAAACTGAGTTGTACATAATCATGAATCCAAGAGCTAGGGCTTGGAGGAAAAACAAAACTAAACAAAACAAAATCCTGCTAAAGTTGGCCACACACATAGATAATCATACTGTGCTGAGAAGCTCTCAGTATCTGTAGCTCCCACTGACATCTGTGGAAGTTGATGACACTAAGACTTTTGCTCATTGCTTTGGATCCGACATGCCAGCCTTGGAGTTTATGGATGTAGACTGTCGCTCTCCATAGACAGCTCAGCAAGTGTGTGGATACATTTCAAAGTGCTTGCTATTCCCTGCCTACATGTGCTCTGCATGTTAGGAAATAAAACGGGTTTAAGTTGTATTTCCTAATGATTACAGTTGTACAAGTTGACAGGCATATATCACTACACGTTTTTATGAGTCCCTGCCTTTGAGTCAGCCTTATGTGTGTCACATCATTTCTTTAAAAGAACAAACTAACTGTTGGGCTACTGTGTATGCAGGCATGTATGTGCGTGTCTGAAGAGATATATCCCAAATAAATATCCTTTACTCCTTAATCTTTCATTGTGTCTGTGTAGAGTACCATTGACATGAATGCAGACACACAGATCTATCTGTGTGGATCATTTTGTAGGAGTAGGGCCCAGATCCATAAAGGTATTTAGCCTTCTAACATCCATTGAAAGCAATGGACTTTAGGGCTACGTCTAGACTGCAAGCTTCTTTTGGAATAAGCTTTTCTGGAAGGGTATGTCTACACTAGCCCCCTAGTTCGATCTAGGGAGGCTAATGAGGGTGACCGAAATTGCAAATGAAGCTCAGGATTTAAATATCCCGCGTTTCATTAGCATGTTCCCATCCAGTCGCCATTTTGGAAATTGACTAGGCCGAAGTAACTGCCCGCGTCTACACGCAGCAGTGAAACGGGATTCCAAATTAAAGCCCTACATTGAATTAGCTGTTATTCCTCCTGCAATGAGGTTTACCAGTAGTTGCTTCTGGGTGCTGTTGCCTAAGGCTAGCTGAGACATGTGCTTAAAGGGACCCCGCTGCTTGCTTACCTCTCCGAGGGACAGCAAAGCTTTTGCAGTGTGTGCTCTGGTTGCCCGGCTTTTGGACACCACAGCATACTCTTTGCCATGGAGCCGAAGCTGCCTGTGGGCATGCGATGGCCCCACACTGCTGCAGCTTCTGTTTGTGCAGGCTGCTTCCTGGCCCTGCACGAGCTCGACACCGAGCTCATCATTGAGACCCTCTCCCTGTGTGCGGAGCAAGGCCCTGGCAACTGCATCCCACAGTGAAGAGACGGTTTTGGAGGCTGGACACCAGTTCCGACTGGTGCGACCAGCTGGTCATGGAGTGGTGGGACAACCAGCAATGGCTCCATAACTTTCATATGAGGAAGGCCACCTTCATGGAGCTGTGTGCCTGGCTTGCCCCTGCCCTCCATTGACGGGATACCCAGATACGACCCGCCATCCCCCTGGACAAGTGGGTCACCATCGCTGTCTGGAAGCTCGCCACCCCAGACAGTTAGTGGTCTATGGGCAAGTAGTTTGGCATGGGAAAGTCCACTGTCCGGGCCCTCCTCATGGAAGTAAGGTGTTCTCAGAATCTCGGGGGGGGGGGGAAGTCTTGGAAAAGGGGACCCTAGGGAAAGGGGTGCGAGGCTGTGGGGGGTGGGCTGGGAGTGGAGGGAAAGTCCCATCCCTGGGGGGGATGTGCCATCCCGCCCTCACACAGCCCTGCAGGGGGTGGGGGACGACTCATAGGGGGTGGCTCCTGCGGTGTTTGAGGGGGAAAGGAGGAAGAGGGACTCCGGAACCTCCCAAGGGCTCAGGCACCCCCTCTCATTCTCTGTTTTCTGTATTTCTTTGTCTCCTTCTGCAGGTGGTGAAGGCCTAACTCCATCCTGCTATACAGGGTCATCTGCTTGGGAGACCTGGACCCCATCATGGCCAGATTTGCCACCCTGGGCTTCCCCACCTGCGGTGGGGCCATAGATGGAACCCATATTCCCATGCATGCACCACAGCATCGAGCCACCCAATACATCAACTGCAAGCGCTATTTCTGCATGGTGCTGCAGGCCCTGGTCTACCACCATGGACAGTTCATGGACATTTTTGTTGGGTGGTTGGGCAGAGCTCACGATGCACACATTTTCAGGAATTCCAGCCTCTACCACTAGCTGGAGGTTGGCACATTCTTCCCCCAGCGTGACTGTCAGGTTGGGGATGTACAGATGTAGGGATAACATATTAATATATTGAAAATGATTCCCCCAAATGAAAGTGACTCCCCATAATTTGTTCCCCACAACTTAAAGTGTTTAGATTTATTATTAATTCTTCTTATTTTTATTATTATTATTATTATTTGTTAAGATTGTTAAATGTTTAGATTTATCATTATTATTGCCCCTTTAGAATATAATGTATTAGGTTATGTAATTTAGAATTTAAGAATATAATCCTATGTAGCCAGAAACAGCCCCCCCTCTGTGCTCCAGGGCATGCTCAAGCTTGTGCAAGGGGCTGCTTGAAATTGACATTGCAGAGATACATTGTAACAATGCACTGTCAATCCACTAACTCTGCTATGGGAGCCAAGCCCTGTAATTGACTAAGGGCATTATTACTTACTTAACGCCTGTTCTCTTTAAAACATTGTAACTTTATTCAGCACTCAGAGAATGTTTTAAGCAATACCATCCAGAAACTTTTTGTAACTACAACTCTGAGATATGTAAAGTTATTATTATACAAAAATATTGTATGGGAAACATTAATTAAGGAATGTATGTAAGAGAGAGAGTGCTTGGATGATGAGTGAATGGTTCTGAGAGGTGCCAGCCTGAGAATACAGCAACAAAGGGCTGAAAAAGGCGTCAGGTGCCAGTGCAACCAAAAGGTGTCAAATACTGAAGGTCCACCCGATGAGATCACTGTCAAGCACCTGGCAGCCACCCTGGAGACATCAGCATGATGCAGCAATTTCCATAGACTGGCATAGGAAAAAATTCCTCTAAGAACTGGACTAAAAAACTATGGAATCAGAGTCCAAGGTTCTGCTGCCAGCCTACCAGGAGCTTCAGATGCACATCTGATCAGGACTTCGCTCCCCACTACCATCACTTGTGTACAGAATACCTGGCCATTTTTCTGTCACAAGCAACTTCCAGGCTGGTAACTATAACAAATACACAGAACCTGAATAAATGGATGAATGAATGTTTATATGTATAAGGGTTAAGTAGTTAAACAACATTGTTTGCTTCTATCTTTTCTTTATTTTTTATTATTATCTTTACAATAAACGTGGCTTTTTGCCTTATCCCCCTCATAAGATCCTGCTTGCTTTTATTTGGTATAACATAGATGCCACTGTGCATCATGGGGGATGTGGCCTACTCCTCATGCCATGGCTGATGAAGCTATACACCTGCCACCTGGACCTCAGCAGGGACCAATTTAATACCCACCTAAACAGGGCCTGTATCCATGTGGAATGCGCCGTGCACAGCTGCCATCCATCAGGCCCATCAAATGAGGGTGCACATCTGGGAAGCTCTGAGGGAGAGTTTCTTTGAAAGACCCCACCAACTCTCCCCATGACCCCCCCCCCCCCACTAGAGGCCTGTGCCTTGCCCCTCTCTGCCTTTCCCACAACAATCTTTCCCTTCCCCCCTTCCTTGGTATCAGTACAGATACCAGTTTTGTGTTGAAAACCAAGAACTTTGTATTTTGTCCATAATAAAAGTAACTAGGGAGGAGCAGGATTCAGAACCTAGAATCATAGAATCATAGAACCATAGAGCTGGAAAAGACCTCAGGAGGTCATCAAGTCCAGCCCTCTGCTCTAGGCAGGACCAATCCCAACTAAATCAACCCGGCCAGAGCTTTGTCAAGCCAAGACTTAAACACCTCTAGGGATGGAGACTCCACTACTTCCCTAGATAACCCATTCCAGTGCTTCACTGCCCTCCTAGTGAAATAGTTTTTCCTAATATCCAACCTGGACCTCTCCCACCACAACTTGAGACCATTGCTCCTTGTTCTGCCATCTGTCACTACTGAGAACAGCCTCTCTCCAGCCTCTTTGGAACCTCCCTTCAGGAAGTTGAAGGCTGCTATCAAATCCCCCCTCACTCCTATCTTCTGCAGACTAAACAGACCCAACTCCCTCAGCCTCTCCTCATAAGTCATATGCTCCAGCCCCCTAATCATTTTGGTTGCCCTCTGCTGGACTCTCTCCACATCCTTTTTGTAGTGGGGGGCCCGGAATTGGACACAATACTCCAGATGTGGCCTCACCAAAGCCGAATAAAGGGGAATAATGACATCTCTGGATCTGCTGGCAATGCTCCTCTTAATGCAACCTAATATGCCATTAGCCTTTTTGGCTACAAGGGAACACTGTTGACTCATGTCCAGCTTCTTATCCACTGTAACCCCCAGGTCCTTTTCTGCAGAACTACTACTTAGCTGGTTGGTCCCCAGCTTGTAACTATGCTTTGGATTCTTCCGTCTTGTTGAACCTCATCAGATTTCTTGTGGCCCAATCCTCCAATTTGTCTAAGTCACTCTGGACACTATCTCTGCCCTCAAGCGTATCTACTTCTCCCCCTAGCTTAGTATCATCTGCAAACTTGCTGAGGGTGCAATCCATCCCCTCATCCAGGTCATTAATAAAGATATTGAACAAAACCGGTCCTAGAACCAAACCTTGGGGCACTCCGCTAGAAACCAACCACCATCCTGACATTGCGCCATTGATCACTACCCGCTGGGCCCGGCCTTCTAGCCATCTTTCTATCCATCTTACCGTCCATTTATCCAATCCAAATTCCCTTAACTTGCTGGCAAGAATATTGTGGCAGACGGTATCAAAAGCCTTGCTAAAGTCAAGTATATCACATCCACTGACTTTCCCACGTCCACAGAGCCAGTTACCTCATCATAGAAGCTAATCAGATTGGTCAGGCATGACTTGCCCTTTGTGAATCCATGCTGACTATTCCTAATCAGTTTCCTCTCTTCCAAGTACCTCAAAATGGATTCCTTAAGGATCGCTTCCATGATTTTTCCAGGAACCGAGGTAAGACTGACCAGCCTATAGTTCCCTGGATCGTCCTTCTTCCCTTTTTTGAAGATGGGCACTACATTTGCCTTTTTCCAATCATCCGGGATTTCTCCCGACCTCCACGACTTTTCAAAGATAATGGCCAAAGACTCCTCAATGACATTTGCCAACTCCTTCGGTACCCTCGGATGCATTAAGTCTGGACCCATGGATTTGTGTACGTTTAGCTTTTCTAAATAGTTCCTAACCTGTTCTTTACCCACCAAGGGCTGTCCATCTTCATCCCATCTTGTGTCATTTAGCGCATTAGTCCGGGAGCCCACCTTGTCCGTGAATACAGAGGCAAAGAAAGCATTGAGTACTTCAGCTTTCCACACATCATCTGTCACTAGGTTACCTCCTTCATCTAGTAGGGGCCGCACACTCTGTCTGATCACTTTCTTATTATTAACATGCCTGTAAAAACCTTTCTTGTTATCCTTCACATCCGTAGCCAATCGCAATTCCATTTCCGCTTTCGCCTTCCTGATAACCCCCCCGGCATTCTTGAGCTATACATTTATAGCTCTCCCTGGTCATTTGTCCAAGTTTCCACTTTTTGTAAGCTTCCTTTTTGTGCTTGAGTTTAGCAAGGATTTCCCCTGTAAGCCAATCCGGTCTCCTACCATGTTTGCCTCTCTTGCTACGTGTCGGGATGGTTACTTTCTGTGCCTTCAATAAGGCTTCTTTAAAATACTGCCAGCTGTCCTGGACTCCTTTCCCCTTCATGTTAGCATCCCAGGGGATTCTGCCCATCCGGTCTCTGAGGGAGTCAAAATCTGCTTTTTTGAAGTCCAAGGTGTGTATTTGACTACTCTCTTTTCTTCCTTTGGTCAGGATCCTGAAATCTACCATCTCATTATCACTGCCTCCAAGGTTGTCACCCACCTCTACTTCCCCTATTAGTTCCTCCCTGTTTGTGAGCAGACGGTCAAGCTGCGCATGGCCCCTGGTTGGATCCTTTAGCACTTGTGTCAAGAAGTTATCCCCAATATTGTCCAAAAACTTCCTGAATTGCCTGTGTACTGCCATATTGGTTTCCCAACAGATGTCAGGGTGATTAAAGTCCCCCACAAGAACCAGGGCCTGAGATCTGGAAGCTTCTCTCAGGTGTCCGAAGAAAGCCTCATCTACCTCATCCACCTGATTCGGTGGCTGGTAGCAGACACCAACCACAACATCACTGCTGTTGTTTGCTCCTCTAAACTTAACCCATAGACTCTCAACAGGTTTTTCTCCCTCTTTATACTGGAGTTCAGAGCAGTCCTTACAGAGATCTCTTACATATAGTGCAACTCCTCCTTTTCTTCCCTGGATAGGGCCAAGGAGGAGGGGGACTCAGGGCTGGGAGTGGTGCGTGGTGCAGCTGGAAGTGCCACCTCAGGTCTCAGGACCTCGGCAACCTCGGGAGGTGGGTGGGGCCTGGGACAACAGGAGAAGCAGGAGCAGGGAGGGCAGTGGGAGCAGCGGGGACAGGGACAGGGACAGGAGCTGGGTGTGCCATCATTTCATATATGGTAGCACACATGTTTTGGCTCTGCTGCACCATCTGAGCCCATATTTGGGTCCCATCTAGACTGCAAGCCTCTTTCGAAAGAGCATCTAGACTACAACCGGTACTTTTGAAAAAGCAAGCCACTTTTTCAAAAGAGAGCACCGAGACAGTCTGGATGCTCGCTTTCGAAAAAGCACAGTTTGCAATACATAGTGCCTTTTTTTGAAAGAGCACTTTTGAAAAAAGGCGTTATTCCTCGTAAAACGAGGTTTTCCATAGTTAAAAAACCAGCCATGGTTTTTCGATTTACTTTCAAAAGAACATGGCAGCAGTTTAGATGCAGGGGAAGTTTTTTCAAAAAAAGGCCACTTTTTTGGAAAAAACCCTGTAGTCTAGACACACCCTGGCTACATCTACATTGGCAAGATTTTGCACAAATACTTTTAACGCAAGAGTTTTTGCATTAAAGTATTTGTGCAAGAGAGCGTCTACACTGGCATGTACTTCTGTGCAAGAGATGTGCTTTTGCGCAAAAGCATCCGTGCCGGTGTAGACGCTCTCTTGCGCAAGAAAGCTCCGATGGCCATTTTAGCCATCGAGATTTCTTGCACAAGAAATTCATGTTGCCTGTCTACACTGGCCTCTTGCGCAAGAACACTTCTTCAAGAGGGCTTATTCCTGAGCGGGCGCATCATAGTTCTTGCGCAAGAACTCGCGGCCAGTGTAGACAGGCGGCAAGTTTTTGCGCAAAATCTCGCAAATGTAGACACGGCCCCTGAGCGTCCTCCTGGTCCTTCTGGGCCAGGATCCGTTGCATGCCTTGGAGGATGACCACGTGCTGTCTCATCAGGTCCCCCTGAACCCTCCTGCACTTGTAGCTCCCCCAGGGTCAGGCGGCTGCCTCAGCTGGCGGTGATCGCCCATTAGTGATGCTAGTCCGGCTGTGGAGAATAAAGAGGAAGAGGCGGTCAGTCATCCATGCAGACACTGTCCCTGAGTCCGTGCCCTCCTCTGTGAGCTGAGAACAAGAGTCCTCAGGCTAGAGGGCAGGGATGTTCCAGGAGCAAGGCTATGTGTGGCCTGGACATCGGCCCTGCCTCACAGAGGCCCTGAGGTGCCCAGGGGACCATGCTTCTTGCTCCCCCCCATCCTCATCCCACAGACAGGCAGGGCAAGGGAAGTGGTCGGCCACAGTGGGATGCCATGGGCAGGAGAGGGGCCTGGAGCAGTCTGCTCTTCCATGGGGGCTGCACGCACACCTGCCAGCGCTGTCCGTGGAAGTGGGTGGTGCCTCAAGTGTGCAGGCATTCCCGTGTGTCGTGTGCGGCACTCCTAAGTCTGTGTGCAGCCACGTGTGTGCCCTTGTCCCCAGCCTGCTTCCAGCAGTGGTTAGTGGTGGGAGGGCATCTCCCACAGGGGTCAGATGTGTGTGTGGCCTCCCCAGAGCCCGTGAACAGGACCCTGGGGACAGGGCCGGATGGAGGCATGGGTGAGCCGGGCAGCTGCCCAAGGCGCCAGCCGATGAGGGGCGCCTAATGGCAGCTGTAAGGGGTGCATGGCGTCCCTTACAGCTGCCATCAGGAGCCACGTGCCCGGATCCCGCAGCACCGGCCCCGCAGCGCTGGCCAACAGCACCCTTCCACCCATGGCTGCGGGGCCCTGCACGGCCCAGCGTGTGAGCCAGCAGCGCTGGCCGGACCAGGCTGGGCAGCGCATGTGCTGTGCACCCTGGGGGCGGCCCCGGGCTGCGCGCCAGTGGCCGTGACCAGCTCGCGCATGCGCCGAGCGCCCTGGGGGGCAGGCCCACGCATGCACCCTGCGCCTGGGGGTGGCGCCGCATGCCTGGGCCCAGGGTGCCAAAGGGCTCGGGCTGGCCCTGCCTGGAGGTGCTTTGGGGCTGCCTCCTGGGGCTGCATGTTGCAGACTGGCACTGTATGTAGTTCCACGTGCACGGAGTGTAGCACAATATCCAGGCCAAGATGACCAAGCGACGATTGCATCCCATCCCCTCTGCGCCCGCCTTCCCTGCCCTGTGTGTGTGAAAAACAGAGCACTCACCTGATGATTCCTCCCCGTCCTCAGAGAATGCGTGTAAGACATCCAGGCCCTGGGGTACGGGCTTGAGGGTGAGGGTGACTGTGCTGGCTGTCTCCTCCTCCTCCTCCAGCTCGTCATCGGATTCTTCCTCCTCCTGGCCTGGGAGCCCTGGGTTGGCAAAGATGAGCATCTCCAGCCCCAAGTCCACCACCAGGGGTGAGGAAGGGGCTGAACCACCCCCCAGGATGTGGTGGAGCTCAGCGTAGTAGGGCTAGGAGTGGGGTCCTGCCCCAGAGAGAGAGCTGTGCTCCCTTGCCCTCGCATAGCCCTGGCAGAGCTCCTTCACTTTGCTCCATACTTGTATGAGGTTCTGGAAGTGGTGGCCTCTTGTGGCCCGAGCCTCGGCCATCCGACCGTATATGTCGGCGTTGTGCCACTGGGAGCCGAGATCCTGCAGGGTCTCCTGCTCACCCCACACCTACAGGAAGGCCAGGATCTCTGCCCCGGACCACTATGGCACAAACCTCTTCGGGCCTCTGGCTGAGTCCTGGGAGCCCTGGTCATGCTCCCTGTGAGGGCCAGAGAGGTCTCAGGAGGCTTGTGGCTGGGCCATGGGTCCCAATTAGTGTGGCAGTCACAGCCACGCAGTGAGGTGCAGCTCTCTGGGCCAGCCCCCTGCCACAAGTGTTGTCCCAGGTGCCTGCAGCTTTAAGAGCTGGCCAGAGACAGGGACTATAGAGATCTGATTAGTTTGGACGGAGTGGCCACCAGGGCACCTGTGCTATTTCCTGGAGGCCTCTTCTTTCAAAAGAACTCCCTCTTCTGCTCTTTCAGACAAAGACGTCTTCCTCGTGAAAGAACCCCTTGGTTCTTTCAACTTTTTGTCAAAAGAATGCAATAGCAGTATGGACGCAAGTATTTTTTTCTGGACTAACGGCAGTTATTCTGGAAAAACACTGCAGTGTAGACATACCCTAAGAGTCGAAATACCTCTGAGGTTCTGGGCATAAGGCCCTTAGACTTGGTGTCTGCCCTTTAGGTCTGAATAGGGTTTCCTGCCCCGCAGGTATACTAAGAAAGACATGACACTCCCTCACTCCCGCCTAATTCTCCACTTGAGTCATTTTCTCCTGTTTTTTGTCTTGTTGCTGAAACTTTCAATTTTCTCTTTTTTTAAAAAAAAATATTGTTTTGAGTTTCCCCTGCCACTCTTTTGTGCTACTGTTCTGTCACCTGACGTGGCTACCATTGCATTGAGTCAGCTTAGGGTTATCATCTTTCCTGACCAGAGGGATGGGACACCATTGCTGTAAATGGCGTCCAGTCCATCCAGTTGGGAAAAATGGTAAGCCTAATTGTCAGCTCTTCCTAGTCTTGCCTGTGTACAAGAGATGCTTCATTAAATGATGCAACACAGGAGGCAGTTTGTATTGGCCCATGAGAGACACGGTTATATAGGCCTCTCCGAGCTGTCCAGGCCCCACAGTGGATGCCTCAACCATCAGATGGATGGGACCCATGGTGCCCAGGTAATTATCTGGGAAAATCTAGCACAGGGCAGTCAGAGGGGGTCATGCCCCCAAGCACACACCACAGTGGTGGGACCTGGAACAACCAACAGCCTACTGTGCTCCACCATCTCCCAGCTGGGTTGCTCTACTTCACTATGGTGGTGGCCGGGAAGCAGAGTGTCCTGGCCCTAGTCTCAGTACCCAGTGGGGTGAAGCAGGAGTGGGATTTGGGGGAAGAGATAGAGAGGGCTTGGGGCTCTCAAGTTTTCCAATCAGGGCTGCTGCTAATGCAGCAGCAGCCAGAGCCCAAGACCCTATCAATTGCTGCTGGAGCACCACACACTTTGGGTAGCTTGGAGGGAGGAAGTGCCACACCCCTTATGCGCGAAGCCATGTCCCTTCACCTCACCCGGGGTCCACAAAGGACATCATATGCAGAGACACAACTGGTTTTAATGAAGGAATAAGCCATGAACAGGAATTAATGACAATATTGGACTGCTCTCTGTAACAGAGCAGCATTCACCTCTCTTGAGTACCCCTTCTGGCTAAGCACATGTGCCTGCACTCTCTTGTCTGACTTCGGTGACACAGTCTCTGGCCGAGTCTCACTCATTGTGTGTGCTCATCAAAACCCCTTCCAGGGTACACATCTAATCGGAGCCTATCTTGGTTAGCTCTCTTATGTCCTTTCCAGTTTGTTCCCCACTCAAAGAGAGTGGTGTCCCCAGAGCTACCCCACCAAAATACAGCATTTTTGCCCTTACCTCAGGGCTTTATTTCAAAGTCCCATCACAGGCCAGCACTCGCCAATAGCTCTTCACAAGAGCTGTGTCCAGACTCAGGGTTTTTTTCGAAAGAACTTCCCCTGCGTCCAGACTCAAGCCGCGTTCTTTCGAAAGTAAATCGAAAGAATGCGGCTTTTCTTTCGACGGCGGTACACCTAATTCTACGAGGAAGAACGCCTTTTTCGAGGGAGATCCGTCGAAAGTAAGTGAGCGTGGACGGGGGGAGCCCTTTTTTTCAAAAGTATTGGCCTCCAGGAAGAAGCCCTGGAGGACAATCTGGGCCATGGGTTGCACGTCTGTGGTTCCTTGCTGCAGCCATTCCTTAAAGGGACAGGCACCTCACAGCCACTTGTTGCAGAGAAGGAGCCAGAGCACACGGCTACTTGCTGCAGCATGTTCCAGCCCCAAGACCATCCTGGCCCTTCCACCGAGGCTTCTGAGGACCCAGCCAAGGGCTCCAAGCGCCGGGCACCATCCTGGTCTGGCGCAGAGATCAAGAGCCTGCTGGAGCTCTGGGGAGAGGAGGAGGCCTTACAGGCCCTCAAAAGCCGGCGGCGAAACGCAGATATTTATGGCCGCGTGGCTGAAGCCCTGGCCCAGAAGGGCCACTACCCCCGCACCCAGGACCAGGTGCGGTCCAAAGTAAAAGAGCTGCGCCAGGGGTACGTCAAAGCCAGGGAGGAGAGCTCCCGTTCTGGGGCAGCCCCCCACTACTGCCCCTACTACCCCGAGCTGAACCAGATCCTGGGTGGCAGTGGAGAAGCACGCACACCACGGCGGTTCGTACAGTCTGGATTGGCAGACCCCATGGTGGACGCTCCCGAGCAGGACCCAGAGCAGTCTGGAGACGGGGACATGGTCCCAGAGGAGGAGGACAGTGAGGAGACGGCGACCCTCACCCTGGAGCCAGTCACCCAGACCCCAGAGGCCTCCCAGGCGTCATCTGGCGCAGGAGAGGAAGCAGCAGGTGAGTGCAGTGAGGTTGTGTAACACCCGGGGGGGGGGGAGGTAGGTGGGTGCACAGTGGGTGATGCACAAGGGAAACCTGTCATGCTCAGGCTGATGCCCAGGTCACACACACACACACAGTGTAACCTTCAGAATGTCTGATTCCCCTGTCTCAAGGGAGAGGGCATGCCCTTTTGGACAGCTGTTGCACACATGACTGATTGTGATAGAAATGTAGCCGTGTTACTCTGATCTGAGGAAGTGGGTCTGGCCCAGGAAAGCTCATCCCCTAATAAACCATCCTGTTAGTATTTTAAGTGCTACAGAGTCCAGTTTTTAGGACTGATTGTGTGTTCTTCTTTTCCTCCACAGCCAGACCAGCCGTGGAAGAGGGCCGCAGCACCCCAGCCCCACCTCCATCTCCATCTCGGGGACATGGGAGCCGCAGACACAGGCGTGTCTATGCGAACATCCTCAGGCAGCACGTGGAGGCCGTGCAGGAGCTGAACTCCATCCTCAGAGAGAGGGCGGAGGCAGAGGATCGCTGGCGTGACCGGCTCATGGACGAGCTGGTCCTGCAGCGCACGTCCCTGTGTGCCACTCTCAGGGAGGTCTGCGGCTTGCCTGCTCCTGTGCCTGGTCCTGCTCCTCCAGCACCCCATGACCCCACCCCACCAAACCCCCCTTCCACAACAGCATCCCTTTCCCTCCTTGGACCTCCCTCTCCCCCAGCCCCCCCAGTTCCCCAGCCCCTCTCTCCCCCTGGCCCTCCTCTCCCCCAGGCTTCCACGTCCTAAGAGCACCCCAGCCAGCCAACCGACAGGTGCACCACACGTTCCCGTAGCCGTGGAGCACCCCAAACACGAGGCCCAGGCAGGAGAGGGAAATCTGGCAAGCACCATGCAACCTGATCCCCTTCCCCCCTCCAGGTTTCCAGTCCCCTTCCCCCCTCCAGGTTTCCAGTCCCCTTCCCCCCTCCAGGTTTCAAGCACCCCCATCACCCCAGTTAAAGCACAAACAAAGGGTTCAACAAAATGTTTCTTTATTGTAAATAGTGTTTTCAACAACAAAAATGAAAAAAAAATGTATTATGTTTGCTACATTTATACTATTGTTTGAGAATATGTACAAACATTAAACATAACATTTTATTTTGCAACACACCCTGGTGTTACTGATGTGTCCAAACAGGGTCAGGAGATGGGTTGTGGAGGGAAGCTTCTATTGGGCCAGGGCCCAGTCCCCAGGCAGAAGCCCCTAAGTAGAGTCAGTGGCCTCCACTGGAGAATTGCTCCCGGAGGGCCTCCCGGATGCCAACAGCAGACCGGTGAGCCTGGCGGATGGCAGCTGTCCGGGGCTGGGCAAAGTGCCTCTCCTGGCCATCAGCACCTCTACCCCACCCTGGTAGGAAGGCATCCCCTTTCCTCTCCACCAGGTTATGGAGAACGCAACACGTGGCCACCACCTCAGGGATGTTGCTCTCCCCCATGTCGAGGCGTGTGAGCAAGCACCGGAATCTGCCTTTTAAACGTCCGAACGCACATTCCACCTGGTTGCGAACCCGGTTAAGGTGAGCATTAAACTGCTCCTTGCTCGCATCCAGGTGGCCGGTGTAGGGCTTCATCAGCCACGGCATCAGGGGATAGGCAGCATCAGCCACTATGCACACCGGCATGTGCACATCCCCAACCGCAAACTCACGATGTGGGAAAAATGTTCCTTCCTGAAGCCTCCGGTAGAGGTCCGAGTTTCTGAAGATGCGGGCATCGTGTGCCCGCCCTGACCACCCAACACAAATGTCCGAAAACTGGCCACGATGGTCGACCAGGGCCTGGAGGACCATAGAAAAGTAGCCCTTTCTGTTGATGAATTGGGCTGCTCGATGGGGAGGTGCACGGATTGCAATGTGTGTCCCATCGAGCGCTCCTCCGCAATTCGGGAAGCCGAGGGCAGCAAAGCCGGCCATGACGCTGTCCAGATCTGGTAGACAGATGAGCCTGTTGAGCAGCTCTGAATTGATGGCCCTCACCACCTGCAGAACGAGACAGACAACAAAATGTTAGAAGGGGTGCCTTATCTCTTAGGAGGAGAACCCACCGCCCACCTTCCCTCTCAAACACCCCGGGAATCCCCTCCTCAGAACCCCCCCCCCAACAATTCAGGGTGAGTGGAGGAGCTCCCTCCCACTCCCACTCCACTTGGCCCTTCCTGACAGTCTCCCTTCCCCCCACCCCAAACTGTGACTGTCCCCAGACAATGACTTACCTCCATCAGGATGGATCCTACGGTAGACCTGCCCACGCCAAATTGGTGTCCCACGGAGCGGTAGCTGTCGGGGTTTGCCAGCTTCCAGAGGGCAATGGCGATCCTCTTTTCCAGGGGGATGGCGGGCCGCAGGTGGGTGTCTTGCCGTTGCAGAGCAGGGGCGAGCCAGGTACACAGCTCCTGGAAAGTGGTCTTTCGCATCCGGAAGTTGCGTAGCCAGTCTTGGTCATCCCAGATCTCCATCACGAGCCGGTCCCACCAGTCAGAGCTGGTGTCAAACCTCCAAACACGCCTGTCCACGAAAAAGTTTGGAGGCAAGGGCAGTGCGGCTGCTTGACGGAGGAGCCCCTCATACCTCTGGTCTGGGTCCAGCTCGGGAAGTAGCCTCATGACAGTGTCATGCAGATGCAGCAACAGCTGCAGTATGGTGGTGTGGGGCCATCGCCTGCCCAGGGGCAGCTCTGGCTCCATGCCAAAAAAAAGGGTCTCAAAGCGAAAAACCTCAAAAGAAAAAAGCTGCTGGTGTGTCCCAGGAAGCTGAGCACTCCAAAGCAGCACTGCAATGCCTTGCTTACTTCCTCGAGGGACAGCAAAGGCAGCTGCAGGAGCAGAGCAACGGGTGTTCAGGAGTGTCCCTCTCACCACGCGTCTCTGCAAAGGGCAGGCAGGCAGCACCCAGAAGGAAATGCTGCCCCCATGCCCTGGCAGAAGCAGTTCCGGGTGGCTTTCAATTTCGAAAGAGCGTCCAGCAGTCTGGATGCTCTTTTTCGAAAAAGCGGATCGATTTTTCGATCCGCGTATTGTAGTCTAGACGCGCTCTTTCGAAAGAAGCCTGCAGTCTAGACATAGCCAAGGAGCTGTCTGCAGTGCTGCCACTCTCTCAGGCAGCCTGTCTCCTGGTTCTGCATACCTTGTGGCCTCCAGAGACACTGACTGATACTGGTCTTTCCGCTGCTTTTATAGGACTTTCCTGGCCCTGATTGGTTGCTTCTCCCACAGCCACTCCAGTCTGTCTGGAGGACTTTTCTATTGTGTCTCTAGGGTATGGTCAGACCATAGGGCCTCCAGGAGGGGATCCCAAGGCCAGGTCAATTGCATCACGTTCCCTTTGTCTGTAAAAATGTTTATGGATGAAAAGAATCATAGAATCGTAGAATACTAGGACTGGAAGGGACCGCGAGAGGTCATCGAATCCAGGCCCCTACCCTCATGGAAAGACCAAATACTGTCTAGACCATCCCTGATAGACATTAATTTAACCTACTTTTAAATATCTCCAGAGATGGGGATTCCACAACCTCCCTGGGCAATTTCTTCCAGGCTGTGTCTAGACTGCATCCTTTTTCTGTAAAAGGGATGCAAATTAGACACATCGCAATTGCAAATGAAGCGAGGATTTAAATACCCCCGCTTCATTTGCATAAACATGGCTGCCGCTTTTTTCTGGCTCGGAGCTTTGCCGGAAAAAGCGCCAGTCTAGACAGGGATCTTTCGGAAAATAAAGCCTTTTCCGAAAGATCCCTTATTCCTTTTTTTAAGAGGTATAAGGGATCTTATGGAAAAGGCTTTATTTTCCGAAAGATCCGCGTCTAGACTGGCGCTTTTTTCCGGCAAAGCTCCGAGCCGGAAAAAAGCAGCAGCCATGTTTATGCAAATGAAGCAGGGGGGATTTAAATCCCCACCTCATTTGCAATTGCGATGTGTCTAATTTGCATCCCTTTTACGGAAAAAGGATGCATTCTAGACACAGCCCTAGTGTTTGACTACCCTGATAGTTAGGAACTTTTTCCTAATGTCCAACCTAAATCTCCCTTGCTGCAGTTTAAGCCCATTGCTTCTTGTTCTATCCTCAGAGGCCAAGATGAACAAGTTTTCTCCCTCCTCCTTATGACACCCTTTTAGATACCTGAAAACAGCTATCATGTTCCCCCTCAGTCTTCTCTTTTCTAAACTAAACAAACCCAATTCTTTCAGCTTTCCTTCATAGGTCATGTTCTCTAGACCTTTAATCATTCTTGTTGCTCTTCTCTGGACCCTCTCCAGTTTCTCCACATCTTTCTTGAAATGTGGTGCCCAGAACTGGACACAATACTCCAACTGAGGCCTAACCAGCGCAGAGTAGAGTGGAAGAATGACTTCTCATGTCTTGCTGACAACAAGCAGTATAAGAACCTCTATAGAGTAGTGAAGGAAAAAAGAGCCTCTTCCCAGGATTATCCCTGTCCCTACAGATAGAATCATAGAATCATGCGGAGTATAATTTGATGTATTTCTACAACAGGGAATATAAATAACAAACCCACACCACTAGGTGGAGGCAGATATTTTGAGGAGTTTGTGAGAAAACTTTCAAAAAAGAGAAGTAATATTGGAATTCTGCTTTAAGTCATTTGGCTCACATCTCAGCAGAGTGATCTGTACAATGCTGGATCTTTAATTTTTTTCCATGAAAGAACCTGGTTAAAATCTTTTAAATAAATCAGGTTATTTCCACTCTCCTATTTGTCTGTGCTCTAATAGGGATAGAAAAAATATAATTATTTGCTAATAATGGCTTATATTTGAATCAGAGAGTTAGTAAAATTATTTAAAAAGGAAAATCTCTCTAGAAATGCATATTGTTGTTGCATCAAATTCTGCCGTCCTTGCTCAGATCCTCCCAGGTATTGAGATTCCTGGCTCCCATTGGTTTCAATGGAAATTAGTCTAAATACCTTTGAAGATCTGGGCCTCATACCCTACTCTGACAAAACTTAGGTTGAATTAGAGTCAGTCAAACACTGAGCGGGATTAAGGTGTGCATCTTACTGCACATTGTACAAAAGCTTCTTGCTATCAGTCTATTTTTTGCAGTACAGCTGCTCCCCGAGTTGCAAATGGTCGAGTTACGACCGTTCGCACTTACGACCAAAGCTCCCATGGAGCAGTCGTAAAAGCGGTCCCCGTGTTACGAATGTGACCCGCGCTTACAAACAGCGCGGTCACGTGTAACTCAATGGGGTCCAAGTTACAAACTGATCGAGTTACAGCCAAGTGTTTGGTCTGTAACTCGGAGAGAGGCTGTGATGTTTTTTCTGTATTCACCAGTTTTGTTTTCTTGCCTCCTTGGACATGTTGGACTTTGTACATAATGGTGAATAAATGGTATATTTATCATCCTCTCTGACTGTAATGTGTTTTGAGTGATGGCAAATTGTCAAGCCATATTCAGTACAGGCTGATCAATTGATACCTATTAGTGAGATAAGCATGTGAATTGTAAGCCCAGGACTTGCTAAGGGCAGGATCCCACTACTAATTGCTGCAGGACAGTGTGTGTTGCTGCAGAACTCTTAGTTGTGTATGTGCACATGACTTGTTTTTGTAAAAATCTGGCCCTGGGGCAAATAAACTAACATTCAACCAACGATTCAGCTTTTTATCTTGTAAAATACAACCAACTGATAAGTAAAATACAACCAAGTAATAAGTAAAGTTTCCTTTTGAGGATATACTATTGCACCAAGATCTGAATTAAGGTTATACGCTAACTTATGAGTTCCCTGACGTCTGCACGGTGTTTGTGATGACTTTGCTACACACATTGGTGTCCTTAATCTGTTCTGTGGTCCTGGGGTTATTTGTCACATGCACAAACATTATTCCTATTGCTGATCCACCCATAGTGGACTGATATTGGATGCCTTGCTCTCATGTGAACAGATACAACGAACAAGCATTGTTACACATGATGCTGTGTTTTTGAAAGGCCTGAACTTAGGGAGCAGGCGTAGACAGTGAGGGATGCATAAAACTAGCAGAGACAGGAAGTCTCTCTGTGATGACCATGCCCTTAGCTTCTTGTGGAAGTGACCTCCTGTGCATGTATTAAATATGGAGTACTCTTGAACTGTACTGCTGTACACTTTCTATCTAGCGCAGTTGTATAAGACCCCAGTTTGCACAATGGTATGGAACTGGGGCTTAGCCACAACAGACCCTGAATCAGGGAGAAAGTTTCCTAAATATGTAGTATTATTACACTAGTTTCATGTTGGTACCTGGTCAAAGTAGGCTTATCTTCTTGCTTAATTATCTTCTCTGTTGTGCTGTGAATAAATATTACTTAATGACAGTTAAGGACCATCTTATTCTGAGTTTGTACAGGTCCTAAGGCAATGAGATTCTGGCCTATGACTGGGACTATGAGGCAGTACCGCAATACAAATAATCACATGCTGATCTACAGAAATATTTTTCTGCCTTGGACATCCCCACTAGCTTGAGAGATCCAGATGTATCAGTTAGTGAAAATGGAAGCATGTGAACTTGACAGCTTCAGTTTCAGTCCCCTTGTTTCCTGCACTGAGTGTTTTTTCTGCTTTTTACACTAAATGGTAAGCATGTCCACATAATAGTGTGATGAAGATGGATGGATGGGAGGTTTTGACTTCCTTAGTCATGGCGTACTGTTGCAGGAAGGAGGTTTGCTGGGAAGAGATGGGGTCGATCTGACCACAAAAGGGAAGGACATCTTAATGCAGTGACTCACCAATCTTATTAGAAGGGCTTTAAACTAAGTTGAGTAGGGGCAGGTGACAAAAGGCAACTAGGTTCAAAAGGTATCTTTAATAGAGGACTAGTTCTTTGGGGAGAATCAGATATGGAAAATTAGAGTAGAATTACAGGAGCAACAAGAGGGAAATCCCTGGGGGGAATTTGATCAATCCCTTAGATCAGTGTTTCTCAAAGTGATCCGTGAAACCACTTTGAGAAAGTTGCTAACTGGCCGCGCCGGTGTGTTTATTTATGTTGGAAATAAGCCAGGACACTCTGGATGCAAGTGAAAACAAGCAGAGGATTTATTATACATCAGCTGATGGAGTGACACGCAGGGGTTACCCTGGTGAACACTGGTTAATTAACACAATACAATAGATTATATAGTCAGCAGGAGGACGGAGGAAAAATGATTTGATAGGTCTAGCAGCAAGACGAAATGAGCACATAAGCCAATAGAACTACACAAGATTACATAATATCTCCACCCATTGCAAAGTAACAGCTCGTTAATTAATATACAGGTGGTTATTGTTCAAATGCCAAAACATGTCAGCAAAACAGTAATAACATTTTAGTCTCCATAGATGATGATGTTGCTATAGGAGGCGGGTATGGCCTTGATGTGGTGCAGCACTTGGTTCTCAGGCTTATTATCTAGGAGTGAAGCAAGACAGTTTAAGCAAATTTTATGAATGTTATCTCAAGCAAAATGTGTTACGTTACCAACTGAGACCCAGTTCGAGTGTTTTAGAACGTGGTTGCTATGGTGCCCAGGGTCTTTTACTGTCTGCAGTTCTTATCCTGACTGTGGTGTTCCCAGGCCTTAATCCTAGAATGGAGTTATGCTGTTTAGAGGCCTACTAGCACATTTAGGGCTGCCTCAGTTTACCCTGCAATTTACCAGCACTGAGGCCACGGAGCCTTGCAGGTCCCTTTGGCTCTGGTTAGCCAGTCATAGCAAAAGGAGCTGTGGCTGCTGCTTCCCATGGCTCCCTTTGGCTGCAAACAGCAAATCGGATCCAATGGGAGCCACGAGGCTTTGTGGCTGCGGCACCAGTAAATAAACACACCAGTGTAGCCAGTTAGCAGTTTTCTCAAAGTGGTTTCATGGACCATTTTGAGTGTCACTGCTTTAGACGTCTACTCACAAATTCAAGGAATAACAGGAATAAGCAGTCAGAATTGGGAGTACTAATAGACAAGTCATAACTGAGCTTAAGTGGCATCTCAGATACTTGATGGGATAAATCTCATAACTGCAGTATTGGCATAGAGGGGTACATCTTGTTCAGGAAGAGCATGTAGGAATAAAAGGGAGGTGGTGTTGTATTGTACACTTGTTCTGAGTTCCAGAAAGAGGCAAGAGGCAGACCAGCTGAAAGTCTCTGGGTAAAGACGAAGTGGGGAAAACACATCCAAACCAGGAGGAGGAGGAGGGAGATGAGGCATTTCTAGAACAAATAAAACAAATATCCAGACCCTTATAGTAATGAGGGACTTTACCTACCTAGACATCAGTGGGAAAAGTAATATGATAAAACACAAAATATCCACTAAGTTCTTGGAATGTCATGGGGACAATGCTTTGTTTCAGAAACTGAAGGAAGTAACCCAGGGCATAGGCATTTAAGAATTGATTCTGACCAACAGGGAGGAGATGGTTGTGAACCTGTAGGTAGAGGCCTATTTGGGAGAAAGTGATTATGAATAAGGCTGTGAATCATTCATGGAGGTCACAGAAATTATGAAACAAAAAACAGGACTATGTAGCACTTTAAAGACTAACAAGATGGTTTATTAGGTGATGAGCTTCCGTGGGCCAGACCCACTTCCTCAGATCAAATAGTGGAAGAAAATTGACACAACCATATATACCAAAGGATACCATCAAAAAAATGAACACATATGAAAAGGACAAATCAAATTTCATGTGTTCATTTTTTTGATTGTATCCTTTGGTATATACGGTTGTGCCAATTTTCTTCCACTAGTTGATCTGAGGAAGTGGGTCTGGCCCACGAAAGCTCATCACCTAATAAACCATCTTGTTAGTCTTTAAAGTTCTACATAGTCCTGTTTTTTGTTTCAGCTACACGAGACTAACACGGCTACATTTCTATCACAGAAATCATGGATTCTGTGACTTTCTGGGACCTTTGTGACTTCCACAGTAGTTGGCGTGGTACATCTCAGGGCATCCCTGGGGCCAGATGCTGTGCTGGAGCATTGGTTGGAGAGCAGTCAGGGTACCCTGGGCAGTTCACCCACCTGGAGTGGAAGTAGTAGTGGCACCCTAGCCTGCTCTCAGAGCGGTGGAGTCTGCTGGAGTGCTGCCTTTCCCCAGCACCTAAAATTTATTTAGGGCAATTTTTAGTAAAAGTCATAGACAGGTGACAGGTCATCTTAACCATAGTTCTCTCCAGCAAAGTGACAGAGTCCCTGTGTGCCTACCTGGTCATCAACAGTTTATGGAATTTGCTTTGGTCACAAGGATGTCACAATAGTGCTTGTGTAAGTTTAACTGGAAGTTCTGGTTGACAGACTGAGAGGCCATCTATCTCTCAGTACTGGAGCTAGTTGGAGAAAGGATTGAGAGAAGGTGTTGAGGAAAGACTAAACCATGAATACATTTGTGAGTGAACAGGAGGTAATTGATAGAGGTAAGGGTCACTATTGTATTTTTTATATCCAACCTGTAGCCACACATACACATTCAAGAGCATGGGTGCATAGAAACGTGTAATATTCTCCATTTCTATGACCAGATCATTAGCTGCTGTAAATCCAGTGAGCCTCTACTGACTTCCCTTTTAATTGACTTGAGTTGAAGGACTGGCCTACAGCCTCTGAACCTGGAAACTTTCCTGACAACCTGTGTCACTATTGGATCTTATGGGGAAGGTCTTCTTTCCTTTCTCCAGTTGTTTTATGTTGTTAATATGGGTCCTTATTTTATGACTTCTGCATCCTTGGAGCCAAAATCCAGTGGTGCAAAGCATCAGAGATGGGAGAAATTAGAAGAGAAAACACAGAAGGACTTCTCTTCTAGCTGACTGTGTCTAGACTACAAAGTTCTATCACTTTTCTTTTGAAAGAGGCTTTTCTGACAGTTGGCCCGTCTACACTGGGCCAAATGTCAGAAAAAAAAGCCTCTTTCAGAACATCCCTTCTTCCTCGTAGAACGAGGTTTACTGAGATGCTGAAAAAACATGTCTGCTTTTCCAATATTTTTTTGGAAAAGCAGACGCATTCCTTGGACGTGGCAGAGCTTTTCTGGGATATCTCTGGTATCCTGGAAAAACTCTGCAGTCTAGATGTACCTGCTGTCTACTTAAGATATTAAGTGGATAGCTAGCATATTAAATGGAGGATAACAAAGCGTTTCTTAGCAACACTAGTGCTCTTAATCCTTCACCATTACTATTGCAACTGTATGGGCAATGTAAGTTACAGTTCTGATTCCATCTGCATCTGGGTGTTGGAATCGAAGGGTAAGGATGGGTAATCGCCTAATCTTGAGCAATCTTTCATGGGAAGGGTAAATTCTGATCAATTCCTCCTCCATGCCTTGGAATGCTGTTACAATGGAGACAGATAAATATGGCATTTCAGATTTCTTGTTAAATATTAAGTCTCCAGGAGAATTTCTGCTGAGACACACATGGGAGATAAAATCCTGATTTTATTAATACATCAACTATTTCACAGTTTCATCGAGTTTAAGGCTGGTAGGTCATTAGATCATGTACTTTAATCTTCTGTATGTCACAAAACCATTACGTTTCACCTAGCAACCCTATGCTGAAACCAAAACTTGTCTTGGACTAAAAATTGTCACTCTTGAAGGGTATGTCAACACAGCAGTGTTAATTTGGAATAACTGATGTTATTGCAAAATAACATAGTCCGCATCTACACAGCAAGCCATTATTTCAACATAATGTCAAATAATGTCAAGCTGGAGGACTTCTTTCTCCGACTCCTATAACCCGCATTTTATGTGTAGACAGCGCCAAAAGCCGAAATAAACTATTTCAACTTAAGCTGCACAATTGAGAGCTCAAGTTGTGTAGCTTATTTCTGCTTTAGCCCTGCTGTGTAGATGTGCCCAAGGCCTAGGAGACTAAGATGCTGTGTGCTGCAGACAGAGGATAGGAGAAACTGAAATGCTACCAATGCCTGAGGCCTTTGCAATGGTAGAGAAATGATTAGGTCAGAAATGCCCTGATGATCCTGGTGGTTGATCAGTGCCCCATACTCCCGAAGAAGACAAATTCCCAACCTCCCAAACAATAATCCCTGCTAGTCTGACCCAGGGAAAATTCCTCCCCACCCTCAAATCTGGAGATCAATTGCATCCTGACCAATGTTCTCTCCAATTCTACGTGTAGAATACATTTGATGTGCATTGAGGCATGTACGGATGTGTACAACCATTAGAAACACATGTCTGCCACCCAAGTGCTCAGTTTACAGGTAACACTGATCCTGACTATGTGAGCAAGACTTACCAAGACTTAATCTCTGAGGCTTCACATAAAGGTATGGGGCAATCACCCTACCCATGGAAAACACCTAGCTAGATAATTTCATGGAGGTTAGGTCCATAAAAGGCTATTAGCCAGGGGATAAAATGGTGTCCTTGGCCTGTGTTTGTCAGAGGCTGGAGAGGGATGGCAGGAGATAAATCGCTTGATAATTGTCTTCTGTCCACCCTCTCTGGGGCACCTGGTGCTGGCCACTGTCAGCAGACAGGATACTGGCCTAGATGGACCTTTGGTCTGACCCAGTACGGCCGTTCTTATGTTCTTATGTTGTGCATTGGGGGAAAATCTTTTAGGGTCTCTAGAGGCAACTGGACAAATACCTATTCCATGTGTCTTCTCTGCAAGTATTTAAATTACCATAAAATAAAACTGAAGCCTTTTTTCAAAACAGAGTGCATAAAGTTTGACTTCTAAATTCATACAGTGGGGTCTTTAAAAAGTGGCTTGATTTTCAAGAGATACTGAACCCCTAGAAGTTCTTTGCACCATCCATAGGTAATTCTGGGTGCTCAGCACTTTTGGAAATGACACCCTGACTAAGCAAAACACTTCAGCATGTGTTTAACTTTAGATTTATTTGTTGGCATTGAGTTAGGCATGTGATTAATTTGTTGAATCAGGATGTAGGCGTGTTAATATGGATTGAGGAGTTTTAGTTTAGGCACCCAGTTTTAAAAATCTTGGCTCTAAATTATTCTGTGTGCTATCAAAATGCCTACATTAATAGTAAAGGTGGAAAAGATTATTTTATGTGGGGATCTTATTTAAAAGGAGCAGCTTTTCCTTATTATAATCCGTCCCCCCACAATAGCTCTGCAAACAGACATGGTCACCATGAGGGAAGAAAAGGATTTGCATGATTCCCAGGTCCACTTATCACCATGTCTGGTCTCCTACAGAGTCTTTACTAGATAGTGAATTAAAGACACAAGCCCTGAATCCCAACATCAATGATAACCAGCAGAATCCTTTCCTTTAATTTCAGCTGTTTACAGCGAGGTTGTTTTCCTCCTGGACCATATGGACGATCAAGATAAGGCCTCTATTGCCCTTCAGATTGTCAAGATAGCTGAGACCAAACTGGCTGTCGTTGTGACTGTTCTGCTAGAAAAGCTTCAGCAGGATGAGGTAGGGCAGTTTCATCAAATCACATCTGTTTTCCATGTTTCCACTCCAAATTCTGTTTGACTTCATGGAAGTAATTCAATACAGAACTTGGCTCAGCCCACCTTCAGTGTAATCAGTATTTACCCTTCTGTCTTCATGCAAAACTCATCATGCAAAATTCTGTTACAGATCAGGATGATATAATAAAGAGACACTCAGAGGAGCACTGTCCTTTTGTACACACTGGAGTACATGGGCTGTATATTATAAAAGTGCACTGTAGGGGTATCTATAATCTCTTATAGCAGTATTTTGTCCTCCTTTAGCATCTTCATCCAAAAACCTCAAAGCACTTACCTACTTACGCATGAATTAGGTTTTACAGCACCTTTGGGAGAGTGATAAACATCCCCATTTACTGATGGGCTGTGTCATGGGGAATTAAATAACTTGCTCAACACCACATAGTGAGTTAGTAGAAGAATGGTGAATAAAACCCATGTGAACTGACTCTCTGCTCTAAACCCAAGACAACACTTCTTAATTATAATGACATATGATTGGGATATAGCTCTGAAGGGTTCTTAAATAATCCAAACCCCTTTTTCTTTTATTAATACTCGCATCCAGCAAAGTCCATTTCTCTATTAAGGGTCAACACAGAAGGCATTTTAGTTTCAAGTACCAGGAAGCCAAGACAAGCAGTTCATTTCTGGCTCGCTTGAATAGTGTGGGGCTCTTGTATTCATAAGTTATCAATTATGATTTTCAATTAAAAATCCTCCTTACATTTAAAAATGAATGGAAAGAGGCAGAGCCTCTCCCCACTAGAGCAGTAATAATAGCAGTTTGCAGCAGCATCCTTTAAAAGCACAACCACTGGAATGTGTAGCCAACCATTGGCTTTGAACATTCCAAAGTGCTTTATGACCTTAGCAGGCAGTTCACACCTTCAGCTGCCTGAATTCAGAGTTATAGACTCACAGGAGACAGATGTGAAAGGCTTGTTGGATCATCCAATTTCCCAGCAGTGCCTTTTTCATTTTTTGGGGCCAAACCAATTTTAAAAGCTCCTACTGACTGGGTTTCCACCACTTTCCAATGAAGACGATGTAATAACCTGATAGATGTCTTATAGCTGGGGCATTTTTCCTGATGTTAAAGTCTAAATTTTAGGTCTCTGATACTGCCCCCTGCTGTGCAATGTACGTGCTGCAGGGTAAGAAACACTGACTCCTAAGCATCCTCACTCCACAGTGCATGCTATGCAGCAAGGAGGTGGTGGCTGGCTGGAGTAGGCAGTCACGGTTGTGCTGACTCTGTGGAGGAGAGCTGACCTGATCTGAGCCCAGGGGAGTCCAGTTGTTTTCCCACTGTGATGTGATACGATTTATTTTAGATCCAAGAGAAACCAGGACACTCCAGGTTTACTTAACCACTTTCTTATTTATTGCAAGCTTTAAGCAGTTATGACAGTTGTTTAAGTTTTACAAGCCTTAAAAACAATTACTACACAATTTAAACCTTAAATGCCATACATTCTAAAGCAAGAATATAGTGCAAAGCAATGCAAAAGCAATTAATAAAAGAGCTACTATAATACAATAAGAAAGACTAGTTCACTTACACTTCACCCGTATGCTACCTACAGTAGCAGGCAGGAGGTCAGGGTTCCTTTTCTTCCCATGCATTGGAACACCATGCACTGGATCACCGGTGTGAAGGGCCTATTTACTTCTAGTTACATCGAGCAGTACCTGTGGGTCAATCCTGCTCATTCCCTCCCACGGATTGTTCTTACTAAGCCCATTTTATAGCAAAGCGAGACTTGGTTGTTCTAATAATATTTACCAATTGATTACGTATTGTGTAGGATATGGAACATGCCCAATACCCTATCTGGAGTACATCCTGTCACTCAGGATGTTGCTGCTATGTGCATAGTTGACAGTTGTATGGCTGCATCTGTAATTTGTGGTTATCAGAAACAGAAGTACCTGTACAAGATTGCTTGCCATGTGTTCTTGACATAGTCTCACGTACCATGCTTCATCTGCATTGTTATGCAAAACATTCCTTCCTCTCACAGCTTCTCCCATGACCTTGCCTGCATGCTTATGTGCACCAGACTTGAGACAGGCCTGGGTTGTGCTTGTTAGAGATCCGCACGTGTTAAAGGGAGACGTGGCCATTTATTGTCAAGGCAGGCTCCCCTACACCCACCCAACCTCACCCTGATGCATGAGGTCAGATCCCATAGAGGTTGCAGGTCTCTATTTAAAAGTCAGTTCTGCTGGCCTCCCTGCACTTTTTAAAATTTTCTCCTGAATTACTTCCAAGCTGTTGATCTTTTCTGGGGAATGTGGTGCCAAAAAAGTGAAATAAGCCAGAAGCAGTCACACCTCAGATGAACAATGAGAAACTGTTGTCTTCCTGCTTTATGACAAGATTCCTGTATGTAACAAACCCAACCCAGATGGCTGACTTTTTTTTTCACTGTCACTCCAGGTCACTTGTTGTTTCCCACTTTTCTCCCTCTCATTATGTCAGTTATATTGACCCCCTCTCTAGGTGCGCTAGTTTGCAGTTCTCTGAAATCAGTCTTGCTCTGCTCAGGTTTCTAATTTCTCTGTGCCCCTCTTTATTATTTCTCTGTCACAACTCATACCTTCAACTCCTCCATATTTAGTATCATCTGTGAATTTGAACTTTGATGGACCCCATAAAAGAGACCTTCAAGTGTGCTACTGTCAATGTAGAGGTAACTCCTGAGCTAATTTTCCCTAAAAGCTGCAGAAGATTTACTGCAGGAGTTGGGTATTTTATAATTGTATTTACAAATTCTGTCTGGAGTGGATAAAAAAAGGCATGATGCTAATAATAACAATAACAACAATAACAATAATAATAATAATAATAATAACAACAACAATAATAATAATAAATGAAATTAGATAAGGGGGCAGTGCAGGGCCCTTATTCTGATTAAAAATTTGTAAATTGCTCAGCTTCTTCTGAAATGCTGCTAGCTGGGGTGATTGTGGAGGGCATAGCAAGTTTTATACAAATGAAGACTAGGGGTTACTTGAGTGAGTATGCAGGCTGTGGAATCAGTGTGGTCTAGTGGAGAGGACTCCAGATAGTGAATCAGAAGACCTGAATTATTTTCCTGGCTATTGATCTGCTCTTTTAGCCTGGGCTAGTTGTTTCATGTTTAGATTGTAAACTCTTTTGGGCAGAAGCTTATTAGCGTAAGTGTTACTATATTGCGTTACTATATTAGCTTATAGCATTACTATATTGTCATCAAGGAAACATTTTCCCCAATTGTTCTTTTATGTTTTGTCCCCAGAAAAACAGAGTAGACATTTACTGTATCCTGGAGAAAGTATTACAGCAGGATGCCCAGGTCCTAAAGAGAAGGCTACTGAGCAAAATAATAACACTTGCCTCAAAGCACATGAGAGAGACTCAGGTAAGTTAGATTAACGGAAGTGTTGGAGCATAAGCTTTTGTGGTCAAAGACCCACTACACTGCTTTTGCAGATTCAGACTAACACGGCTACCCCTCTGATACTCAGGTAAGTTAGTTTTCCCTATATGCTAATGACAGGAATGAAAGCTTAAACTAATTAAAACATTGTTTGTAAACTATATACTGAAACTCCAGGATTAATGACTGCTAGGGGCCCACAGATCCCCACACCGTCCTCCAGAAATCCCAGGTCCTAAGCAGCATGTGACTAGTTTCATCTTGTTCAAGTTACACGTGTGCTTAAGTGCTTTGTAAGGTCAGGATATTGTGACATATATCAGATGCAGAGAGGCCTACCATTTCTTAACAAGCAAGTATTTTGTGAAGTCTCCTAGGGATTTCATTATTGATACTGATTTTGTGTGGAAGGTGCTCTGATACTATGGTGTTAAGCAGCAGGATGAAACCTTTAAACAGAATCGGAGCTGTTTCCAAAAGAAGCAGTATTTGGATTTAGGGTATAGTTTATTCAGGAAAATTCTCTGAATATCTTGAAGCTGCCCACCTCCTCTGAGGGAAAAATATCATGTCACTATGATAGCCAATCATCCACCACAAATAGCTAATAGTGAATAGTCTAAGCAGCTTGCAAACAACTGAAAGGCTGACAAGTGTTTAGGCAAACGATTCAATGATTATTTATGACTCATGATTCTGTTCTCAGAAAGTTGGGTGGAAAACAGAAATAAGAACTTGATTCATTTGAGCAGCATTGGCTGGTGTAGTTGGCTTTAATCACTTCAGTCTCTCTCTTTTTGTATTTTTTAAGGAAGCAACAAATGAACTAAAAGTGGCAGCGAGCAACACATTAGTGGCTCTGGCACGCTGCTATTTCAGTGAGGTGATGTATGAGCTTCAATGTCATCTGAATCCACTGAAGCTGTCTGACGTGTTCACTTTGATTACGCTGGGCAACCTATCATCAGCCTATCGTAGGTCAACTTCCATCTTTTGTTTCAAAGTTATTGTCTTCCATTTAAGGACAGAGGTTCACGCTCTGTACAGCTACACAGAGTGCTATTTGGGGGGCATGAGATGAACTGCTGTGGCTGGTTCCAGTTGCTAGACCATGAGCTATCCACACCAAGGTGCAAGCTCTTATGCCCCATTTGAAGTTCTTAAAGGACAGGATTGAGGAAAATCAGGTCTAGTGGAGCTCTTCTCCATTCCACTTCTCATCCCTCCCCAGTGCTCTCTCTCCTACTCTGGGAGAGGATTGGGCATCTGGCACAGCTGCACATTGGTGGAGAATGCTCCTCCTCAGGGTAAATCCCCCACTGATTTTTTACTTCTGCCTTATCATTTGTGTACGCAGCACAAAATGACCTAGGAGCCCATAGCATCCGACCCAGCGGTGTTTCTAAATGCGATAGTAAGAAGGCAGATAACAGTCAATTGTCTGTCTTCCTTTTCTTCTGGTCCTTCTTTTCAGCACTCAAGTGCATTCCTTTTGTGGGAATGACCCTGTACGGCATGAGCTCCATGCGGATGTTAGACGACGAGAGCAGGCTGATGCAACAATTTTGTGGTGGTAAGTGCCAGCACTTATTGTAGATGTCCAAAATGGATATTTAGGGGCCTTGGTACAGAGTTAAGTGACTGATCGTTTACAAACAGGCTCTGAACTGGATTGTACCAGGGGCTGAGTCCTCATGCTCCTGTGGCACTCAGTGGAGTTGAGAGTACTCCTTACTTTGCTGGAGGTGCTGAGCATTTGTAAGTTCAGGCCCTTTATGACTTGTGGCTATTTTAAAAATAAACAAAAGCTGATGCTGCCCATGTGCCAGGAAACTCCTGGGGGAGAATGTGCAGGCAACAGACTGAATTACATTTAAAAATTTCCCGTTTTCCACCCCTCCACCCATTCCTCCTCTTTAGTTGCTTAATTATCATCTCCTTTCACCCTCTTTCTCTGTCCTCTGGTCTTCTCCACTTCTCTCTTCCTTTGCTTTTTAGTTGATGCTCAAGTAAGGCCACGTCTACACTATGCAGAAGATCAATGCTGCTGCAGTTGATCACCAGGGTCCAAATTAGCACGTCTAGTGAAGACCCACTAATTCGAACTGAGTGGGTGCTCCCGTTGGCACCGGTAGTCCTGCTTCTCATGAGGAATAACACTCCTGTCAACCTTCCACTGTGTGGACAGTCTGAAAACACGATTTAAGATACGTCAACTCCAGCTACATAATTAACATAGCTGGAGTTGCGTACCTTAAGTCAACTTTCCCCTTTAGTGTAGATCAGGCCTAAGGGATTAATCCTGCACCTTTGAGATCAATGGGAATTTTGCCATCAGCTTCATAGAACATAGGATTGAGCCTTAATTTTCCTTTCAAGGGCAGCGGGTGCATCTAATTTTAGGGCAAAATGCTGTCAAATCTCAGTATAGCTAATAGGAGTTAGGGGCACTGAACATCTTTCAGACAAACTGTAACCCAACAGGAAATCATACAGTTTTAGGGCTAAATAAGCAATAACTGCAGAGGACATGAATCATTCAGAAAACAGCTGGTCAAAATATTTTGTTTTTGTATTACATTTTTCATATTTTTTTCCAAGTTGATGGAATATTAAACTGAAAAAATGTCAATGACAGTTTTAATCAGGATGTGTTCGGTGTTTTTGTGCAGCTAAAAAGGTGGCTGAAATTTGTTGATTTTTGAAACATGTGAATGATCTTTGTAATTTGAAATTTTGAAAAAAACAAGAGTAAACACTTTTAATTTAATTTCAACTACCTTTACAATCATCTCTAATTAAGAGGTAACAAGGGAGAAAAAAATATGTTTTCAAATGATGGGAATTAAAAAGAGATGGAGAGAGACAAAAGAGAAGAAAGCCTTTTGAGAAACAAGAAACGGAAAGGAGGGAAGAGAAATCATTCAAAACTGTTATTGGATTTCATCAGCTGTTCCTGAATTGGGCATGGAAGTGTAATAAACTACAAGCCTGGGTGTGTCCACTGATAAAACAACGTATCCTTATTACTAGTGCATCCTTTTCATATTGCCTGTCTTTTTTCCTTCCATGCAGTTCTGGAAAAATGGTCAAGGGCAGTAAATGTATATTTTAGTAACTGGGAAAAGTGGCCATTTCCCAAAATGGGTAAATCTCAGTTCTGTGATGAAATTCTTCCCCTCTATCGTCATGTGACAAGCAAATGGACCACATGTGAAGATTTGGAGGTGAGAATTGTAGGCTTTCTAAACCTTTATGTGAAATTGTATTGTTAAATTCTCTGTGTATGGCACTCTTTGTGATGATGGAGTTCAATGGCAGGTTCTTTGGGATAGAACGGAGTATGATGTAAAACATTTAAAAAAGATTATAATGTCACAATCTCATGGAAATTCTGTCTGTACATAGTGTACATAGATTCCAGTTTTGTCACCTGACATGCAGATGAATATAGGAGAATGGGCTAAATTCATTCCTGGCAGATGTCTATTCAGTTCCAGTAGAGTTACAGCAGGAATGAGTTGGTTTAGTGTGCATACTAATCTGGGGAAATATCCCACTTGGGAAAGTTGTGAGGTGCAGTAGAATATAATTCTGAAACCAACACCATAGCTGTGTCTAGACTGGAAAAACTTGCCAGCTGTCTACACTGGCTGCTTGAATTTCCGGAAAAGCACTGATGATCTCATGTAAGATCGTCACTGCTTTTCCGGAAATACTATGCTGATCCCGTTCAGGCAAAAGTCCTTTTCCGAAAGACTTTTGCGCAAAAGGGCCAGTGTAGACAGCACAGTAGTGTTTTCTGCAAAAAAGCCCCGATCGCGAAAATGGCAATTGGGGCTTTTTTGCGGAAAAGCGTGTCTAGATTGGCCACGGACGCTTTTCCGCAAAAAGTGCTTTTGCGGAAAAGCATCCTGCCAATCTAGACGTGCTTTTCCGAAAATGCTTTTAACGGAAAACTTTTCCGTTAAAAGCATTTTCGGAAAATCATGCCAGTGTAGACGAAGCCATGCATGAGTCTTAACTCTTTACCAGGAAATATTGAGATAGGGCTGTTTCAACAGTGGAAAAGGGAAATTGCACTCGTCAGCAGTAGAAAAGATGGGCCCATTGCATGATATTGAATGAATTTGTAGGAACATAAATTCTGTGTCTCTATGTAGCTCAAGCAGGCCATTATCAAAGCCCTTGGTACTATGATGAGCCTCCTCCTGCATAAAGAAGAGCATCAAGATAAGGTGTTCGAACAGATCCCATGGCTTCTTGAGCAATATAAAGAGGATGTTAATGTTTTTCATGTCACCAAGGTGAGATACTTATTAAAATAACTATCAATGTGTGCGCATAGGTGAACTGTACTAGCTGCTACCAGTGGCGTTTCCTGGTCTACATAGTGACTTGTTAGATAATAGATAAACACACAAGTCTTGATTTTATAGACATGGTGACCCAGGTGACAAGTTTTGTAGGTAAAAGCCTCTCATGAAAAGTATCTTCTGTTTCTGGAGATGATAAGGAGGTAAGAAACAAAACACCTTTTCCCTCCCCCCCCCTCCCCCCCCGCCCCATAAGATACTCCCTCCTTGTGATTTACTGGTACATCCTATCAACTCTGTGTCTCTCTTTTAGATTATAAATAAACTCCTCAGAGCAGGGGCTGCTGTGTGTTGTCTCTGGGCAGTATTAAGTAAACTGCCAGTAGCTGAAAATTAATACTAAGAAGGCCTGAATTGCATTGCTTTAGATTCTATAACTAGATAGATATAAAATCACTGTCTATTTCATCTACCGTTGTGTACAGGGCTGTTGTAGCTGTGTTGGTTCAAGGACATTAGAGAGACAAGGTGGGTGAGATAATATAATTAAAGATATTATCTCACCCACCTTGTCTCTCTTATTTCATCTACCCTCAGTATCACATGACCAAGGTAACTCTTGTCTGCTGATAGTGAGAGGATGGAGTGAGGGCAGTTGGCTTCAGTAGTATGATTGAGCATGCTCAGTCTATGTGAGCTGGCTCAGTACAAGCCAAGCAGCAAATCCAGGGCCACAACCCTGCTGCCCTTCCCCCCTCCCCACTTCCTCCATGGTTTACTCCCAATCTATGTTGGCTTTCTGGTCCAGAATATGTGGTTGCTTTGGGGATTGGAATGCCCGTGACTTTGAGGGAATCAATGTCTCATGGACTTGACTAAAAGTATCAGAGGACTACACAAGAGCCTAAATGTAATAAAATATGTAGATTTCATCAGAGATATCCTGGAAGCTTCAAGCAGCAAAGAAGAAAAGTGTGTAGGTACAGGAAGGAGTTAGACTGTCATCTCATTATCAATAGCCTGGAAGAGAACATAAAATCATCATTGATAAAATTGGCAGATGAAATAAACATTGGGGAGTGGTAAATAATGGAAAGGACAACTCACTGATTCAGAGTGATATAGATCATTTGGTAAACTGGGTGCTAACAATAAATGTGCATTTAAATATGGCTGAATGTAAATAGATGCATCTAGGAACAAAACAATGTAGGTGATACATACATGTTGAGGGATGCTTCCTGAGAAACAGTAACTCTGAAAAATATTTTGGGAAACTTGGTGAATACTCAGCTGAACATGACCTACAAATGCGATGCTGTGGCCAAAAAAGCTGAAGTGATACTGGGATGCATACATGGGGAAATCTCAAGGAGGAATACAGTGGGAAATGCAAAGTTCATTTCCACACTAGAACTGACCAACAGATATTGGTAGATACCCCTGATACCGGCTTCCTGTGAGAAGAGTGCCTTTCACACCCTGCTTGGCTTATAGCAGTTCAGCAGGATGCCATTTGGGCTGCACAGAGCCTCAGCCACTTTTCAGCAGCTCATGAACCAAATATTGCAAACATATATGCAATATACAGCCGTGTGCATTAAGAATATTGTCATCCACAGCACCAGCTGGGGGAAACACCTCTGACATCTTAGCAAGGTATTGTAAGCCCCAATAGATGCAGGACTCACTGTGAATCCAGCCAAGTGCCATCTTAGTGAACACAGTAGGAAGGGGAAAACTATAGCTCCTTGATAAATAAGGTCTAAGGCTTGTGTGACTGCCCCACCTCCCTGACAAAGAAACAGGTGCCACAATACTTCAGACACAGTGGCTGCTTAGTACTCAACTTCATCACACTGGGCACCCTATTATTGGACCTGATGAAGAACACCCAATCACAGAAAGTCCAGTAATCAGAAGACTGTGAGGAAGCCTTCCAGGCCCTGTGAAAACAGCTGAACCAAGAGCTGGTCCTATCCCATCCAACTTCACAAAGCCTTCTATCCTTCAAATGGAGGTCTCGGAGGTAGGACCAGGAGTGGTACTATCTCAAGAAATAGGTGGGAAGGAGCACCAGATCCTTTATCTCAGCTGCAAGCTGTTCTCCTGAGAGACCTGCCGCCCTACTATAGCAAGGGAGGCCCTGGCCATCAAGTGGGTGATCTACACCCTGGGGGTATGTCTACACTACAAAGTTAATTCGAACTAACGGATGTTAGTTCGAATTAACTTTGATCGGTGCTACACTAGCGCTCCGCTAGTTCGAACTTAATTCGAACTAGTGGTGTGCTTAGTTCGAACTAGGTAAACCTCATTGAACGAGGACTAAGCCTAGTTCGAACTTACTAGTTCGAATTAAGGGGTGTGTAGCCCCTTAATTCAAACTAGTGGGAGGCTAGCCCTCCCCAGCTTTCCCTGGTGGCCACTCTGGCCAACACCAGGGAAACTCGTCTGCCCCCCTTCCGGCCCCGGACCTCTTAAAGGGGCACAGGCTGGCCAGCACCCAGCTAACAGACCCTGCACCTGGCACGGCTCGAGCCAGCCACCCGCTGCCACCCAGCCATCCCCCTCTTCCCGGGACCAGGCTGGCGGCTCTCGGGAGCCTGCCCAGGACCGCACCCGCCTGGTTTAGTGCGGACATCATGGACCTCGTCCACGACCTCCGCACTAGGCACAGGAAAGTGGCCGTCTAGGGCAGGAGAGCTGCCAGCCTGGCCACCTAGGAGCAGGTGTGCATGAAAATGAAGGTGGTCCACTGAGACCCCCAACCCTGAGCCCTGAGCTTACAATGGGCGTATTGGGTCATACCAAAGGTCCATCTAGCCCAGTAGCCTGTCTGCCGACAGTGGCCAACCCTAGGGACCCTGGAGGGGGTGGACCGAAGACAGTGATCAAGCCATTTGTCTCGTGCCATCCCTCTCCAGTCTTCCACAAACTTTGGGCAAGGACACCACTCCTACCCCCTGGCTAATACCACTCCATGGACCCAACTTCCATCACTTTATCTCACTTCTCTTTAAACTCTGTTCTAGTTCTAGCCGTCACAACCTCCTGCAGCAAGGAGTTCCACAGGTTGAATCTTTGCTTTGTGAAGAGCACCTTTCTGTTAGTAGTTTGAAGCCTGCTACCCATCCTTTTCCTTTGGTGTCCTCTAGTCCTTCTATTATGGGGACTAATGGAGAACTTTTCTTAATGCACCCTCTCCACCCCACTCATGCTTTTATGGACTTCTATCCTATCCCCCCTCAGTCTCCTCTTTTCTAAGCTGAGAAGTCCCAGTCTCTTTAGCCTCTCTTTATATGGGACCTGTTCCAAACCTCTGATCATTGTAGTTGCCCTCCCCTCTCCCACCCTCTCTCTTCCCCTCTCCCACCTCCTTTTCCCAGTCTCCCCGAGTTTTGTTCAATAAAGAGAGATTCTATTTTTGACCACACGTTTTCTTTATTTTGTACATCAGGAAGGGGGGCTAGGGAAGGGTAAGTGGAAGGAGGTGACGGAGGAATGGGGTACGAGCCCCCGATGGGGAGGACTGGGCTGGCTCTGCGTGCTTCTGGGGGTGGAAGCTCTCCTGCAGCCCCCCAATTGCTCCTTCTCCCCAGATGGCAGCCTGCGGCAAGTACAGCCAGGCTGATGGCCGAGTGCTGTGATGTGCCCAGTGTGGGCACTCAGAGCACTCCAAGCCAGGACTGCTTTGCAAGAGGGGCACCCCTGAGAACTGTCTGTCCGGGGTGGGGGTCGGGTCCCTTTAAGCACAGCCCTCGGCTAGCCTGAGGCAGCAGCTCCACGCTCTAAGTCCTCATGTGATGCCCTGCCGGCACTGCTTCCGGCTATCCTTAAGCCCGGTTCAGGGTCCACTTAATGTGGACATGCTAGTTCGAATTAGCAAAACGCTAATTCGAACTAGTTTTTTTAGTCTGGATGCATTAGTTCGAATTAGCTTAGTTCGAATTAACTAATTCGAACTAAGTTAGTTCGAATTAGCGCTGTAGTGTAGACATACCCTGGGATATTCTGTACTGGGGAAGCCCTTTCAACTGGTCACCAACCATGCACCCCTCAGATGGATTAATAACATGAAGGACACCAGTGCCTGAATCATGAGGTAGTACTTCCCGCTCCAACCCTATGACTTCTGTATGTTACGCTGGGCCAGGGAAGGCTCATGCAAACACAGACTTCTCCCAAGTGGAAGGAGACGATGAAGAGGAAGGTCCACCAATGGACACCCTCTTAAGGGGGAGTGTTTGTGACAGAGGATACCCCCCATGCATGGTTCAGCGGGGGCTAATTATGATCTGTGGGCTATGCCCCTTCATACTTGCTGGGAATGCTCCAACTGGAACCAGGATATAAAAGGGAGCAGCTCAGTTCTGTCTAGGCTGACAGCTGAAGGGAGCAGAGGTGCTTTGCAGGCTTTTGTGGAGGGACTGCCAGTGCCCTAGGATGCAGAAACCAGCCAGCCTGTGGTTCCAGTTGACCCCCCCCCCCACAACCATCCAATGCCACAGATGGAGGAGAGACCACGGAGTTACTGAGATGACCTGCTGCAGAAGAATGGTGGGAAGTAATCTATGTGAACTAAGCATTATTGAGTTGAGGTATTAGTCTTTGACTCTGCATGTTTTGGAAGAAACCCCATTGAGCTGCAAGACAAGGCCCTGGGCTGGGACCCTGTGGAGTAGGTAGAGCCTGGTGGAGAAGGGCTGGCCACTAGGCAACACTGGTTTGCCCCAAAGGGTGGTTGAGCACTAGGTTGCACGGTCGTACCTAGAAGGGCTTGGGTCATTGAGCTGAAGAGCCTCATTAAAGGGCTGCTGCACTGACCCTGACTATTAGGCAATGCTGCTCTAAGAACCAGGCCTGCTATGGTGGTTGGGGAGACTAGGTCACTTGGGCTGCCTTAGTTCTTTAACTCCTCCACAACCTGATACCATCCAAACAGGGTGGACCTACCCTGTGACAGGTGACTTACTTACAGTCTATAATATCTGCATGGGGAAATATAGGTAATGACCTAGCAGAGAAAGGCATGACATGATCCAGTGGCTACAAACTGAAACAGGAGACATTCAGATGGGAAATAAGGTCTACCTTTTCAGTGGTGGGATATTAGCCATTCAAACCATTTACCAAGAGTCAAGGGGATCATTTTAAAATCAAGATTGGATTTTTTTCTGAAAGTTCTGCTTTAGGAATTATTTTGGCAATTTCTAAGGCCTGTGTCATACAGAAGGCCTGACTAGTTGATGACAATCATCCCTTTTGGCCTTGGAATCTATGAATTCCATGAACCTGCTTCAGTCATTGCATATTGCTCCTTTGTATGCCCACCTTCTAACTTTCACCCTCTGTTGTAGAGTCTGAGGCAGCTCTTGGAAGTCTCTGGTGAATATAAGATCCTTCTACCTGAAGGGAAATTTCAAGCCATCTGCAGTGCTCTGCACGACCGGGTGAGGGGAACTTGTTCTTGTATCACTTGAGCTTAAGCACAGCAGATCTGAAGCATATTAAGAATAAACATCTTTTGAATGCTAGTGAAGAGCCCGGAGACCTTCTCATGCCTTATTGGTTTCTGCTGGCTTAAGAATAAGCAGATAGTGGTCTCATTTTATTAGCTAAAATCCAGCTCAGTTTGTAAAGCAATTTTAGCATAAGCCAGTTATTAGAGGGAGTTAGAGTTAGATAGTAAAAACTGATCCCATCCAAATGGGGAGGACCTATCCTGTGACAGGGTGACTTAATTGCAGTCTATAATATCTATGTGGGGAAACATATGTAATAATCTAGCAGAGAAAGGCATAACGTGAGCCAATAACTAGAAAATGAAGCTGGACAAATTCAGACTGCAAATAAGGCCTACATTTTTATGGTGGAATAATTAACCATTTGAACCAGTTACCAAGGGTCAAGTCTTGATTCAATTAGCTCTGCTGCTAAAAACACTTTGAAAGCATGAACTTCTGTTATCCAGTGTCTCGGTCATTGTTTCTGATTCTTGTTGTGCAGTCAGTACCATTTCTTTTGGCTTCAGAGCTCTATTTGGAAAGGTAGGAAGTGAGTGCTTAGAAATTAATTGAGCCTCTTCTTTTCAGTTGCTTGTTCTGATTAGTTTTCCTTTGATCACTTCTCTTCTTCCCACAGATCTGTTCTCCAACTCAGCAGCTCATCATGGAAAATCAAATGGAGCTGTGCTATTGTATCCTACTGCTAGGTAGGGGAAGAGACTCCAAATTACACAGTAGTTTCCTTGTAACTTCCTTCTTTTGTAGGTGTGGTAAGAATGAGCTTTCAGTTGTTAGTGAGGATGTGATTTCTTCCTTTGCAGCCCGTTCTTCTCCTGATGACCTCATAGCATTTCTGCACTCGCAGCTGAAGATTGAGAATGAGACTGTTCGTGTGGCAACCCTGAATCTGCTCACAGCTATTATTGGTGCTGACTGTAAGTAACACAGGAGTAACTGTGACTGCTGCGATCATCGCCATCGTGCTGGGGGTTGAGTTGGGGACATCCAGAGCTAAAAGCATGAGCTGCTATAGGTTGATCTAAAGAACCAAGGCTTTGCAGGCATGGTAGGGCTATAACATACTCATCATCTCTGCAAATGGGGCACAGAGTATCTGTAACACAGGGGCGGATATAGGGCAGGGCGAGCGGGGTGGCCGCCCCGGGTCCCGCGCTTCAAAAAGCCCCGCGCACGCGCCGTGGTGCCACCGCGCATGAGCATGGCGTCACTGTGCATGCGCCGTGGCAAAGGGGGGCCCCGCGGAATTATGCTGCCCGGGGCCCCGCAAAACGGTCATCTGCCCCTGCTGCAACACATAGAGTCATATAGTCATAGATTATTAGAACTGGAAGGGACCTTGAGAGGTCATCAAGTCCAGTCCCCTGCCCTCATGGCAGGACCAAGCACTGTCTAGATCATCCCTGATAGGTGTCTATCCAATCTGCTCTTAAATATCTCCAGTGGTGGAGATTCCACAACTTCCCTGGGCAATTTTTCACAGTGTTTAACCAACCTAACAGTTGGGACGTTTTTCCTAATGTCCAACCTAAACCTCCCTTGCTGCAATTTAAGCCCATTGTTTCTTGTCCTATCATCAGAGGCCAAAGAGAACAATTTTTCTCCCTTCTCCTTGCGACACCCTTTTAGATGCATGCTCACCAGAGGGTTGGAAATTCACTAAAGGGACCCAGTGCTGCTCTAAGTTACTCCCATGTGGTCACACAGAAATCAACAGGGTTAATTAAGTGCTGAATGTAGCCTAAAATATTTTCAAGGTACAAATACAAATGTAATCTTGTGGCGGATGCATGTTAATAATAATGAGATAAAAACAAAATAGTACTCCTGACTGAATAAGTATTAGACACTCTAGAATAGATTCCGAATTCTGCTATACTGGTGGTAAACACAGACTAACTTCACTGACCTCCATTTGTCTAACTCTCTTACAATATTTCCATCAGGATAGTATGATGGTGCTATTTACAGAAGTGGAAATACTTCAGACTTAGACTGGTGTAACTGAGATCAGAGTCTGGTCCTATATTTTCCCCGCTGATTCTGTATATGAGTGAAGCTTGGTAGTACTCTTAAATAGGGCACAGGACACATTCTAATGTGGAGCATGAGTGTTTGGAACAAAGATATACTATATTGCACACTTCTCCTTATCTTTCAGTGCCTGAGACAAGAGTTAGAAAGTTTCTGATTGTGAAGGCAGTGAAATCTGCTCTCAGTGATCAGAGTGCTAAGGTAAGATTGTGTGTGGAATAGTGGTATTGCTGTTAATATCTGGGAAGTATTTCACTCAGTGGAGAGTCTGGCAACGAGACACATTTTTAGGCTGAGATTATTAATAGGGTTTCAATTAATCACAGTTAACTAACAATTAATGCGATTAAAAATTGAAATTTATTACATATTTTTGTGGTTTTTTACATTTTCAAATATATTGATTTCAATTACAACACAATGACAAGTGTGTACTATGCACTTTATATTATTTTTATAACAAACATTTGCATTGTAAAAATGACAAAAGAAATAATATTTTTCAATTCATCTCATAGAAGTGATGTAGAGCAATCTCTTTAGCGTGAAAATGCAACTTACAAATGTAGATATTTTTTGTTAACTGTAATGAAAGAATGTAAAACTTTAGAGTCTACAAGTCCATTCAGACCTACTTCTTGTTCAGCCAGACACTAAGACAAACAAGTTTGTTTCCATTTATAGGAGAAAATGCTGCCTTTTTCCTAATTACAGTGTCACCTGAAAGTGAAAACTGGCATTTGCATGGTACTTCTGTAGCCAGTGTTGCAAGGAATTTACATAACAGATGTGTTAATCATTTGTACTTCAGCCACTATTCCAAAGAGATAAAAGAAAAAGCAAAAGGACTCTCATATCCTGTCTCATATTGCATGCAGAAGAGATAATAATAACTCGTGCATAATCTCTACCCTTGCAGGTGAGGATGGCAGCTCTCCATTTTGTCCTGAAGCTGCTCAGTTCAGGAAGTGTGGAGAATTGTGCAGCAGGGGATATGGTCGCCTATGTATTCGGAGAGTTCGATGTGTCCACCAGAAATCTGGTAAGGAGAGTTCTTAACACTTAGGACTCAGTTCTGCCATTCTGGCATGCTGATTGTTCCCCTTGACTTCAGTGGGAGCTTTGGATGCTCAAGGATGCAGCTGGACTGAAGGATTAGAGCTAGAATCTGATCAGTGATATTCGTGTAAAACCAGGGTAATGCCCCTGACTTCAGTGGCATTATTTTGGATTTACACAAGTGTAACAGAGACCAGAATCTGATTCTGGATATTTATATCTGACAGTGCGACCTACATTACTTAGACCTCGGGCAAGTCAGTGAAAATTCTGACAACACAATCTTTCAGTGAAATGCTCTTGTATAAGGAAGCACATCTTTTTTATAAATAGACTCTCCAAAGAACACAATGGTGCCCAATCCTGTGGCTGCTGAAGCATACAGAAACTATTAGCAAAACACTGAAGTTATGCAGCCTACATCAAGATGTCTAGAACCTGGAAAAGTTTGCTGCACACTTCATTCTCTGTTCTATGTGTACTAGTTCAAAATCTTTTCAATGGGTATTTCCAGCTATGGGCAGAGTCATGGACTCCAGACACAGAGTTCCATGATGGGATCCATGATATACATTAACTTTACAGTAAGTTGTTGAGGATCTTAGCTCTGCCTGGCCCTTTAGCTACCAAGTGGGAGCTTATGGCAGTACTCACCAACTGCCTCTTTTTCATCCTACCCATCTCAAAGAAAGTAGGAGGCAACTCTTTCTCATCAGGCCACATTTGCTCTTATTTAAACTGAAATCAGTAGAGCTGATCAATATTTAGTTTGGTGTAAGGAAGAACAGAATTTAGCCTATAGATAGACTCACATTCACTATGCACAGAATGATCAAGCTGCTTGGGGCATCAGAACAAACAGAATGGCTCCCTCTAGGTTCTGCATATTTATTTCCACTGGGCAGAGTCTGAGTGGCTCTCCTCAGAGATAAAAAGAAGAAATGTTCTTTTTTGAAAATTTTTTTGAAAAGAGTTCAGGGAACTCTTTTATAGAATCATAGAACGATAGGGCTTGAAGAGAATTCAGGAAGTCATCGAGTCCAACCCCCTGCTAAAAGCAGAACCAATTCCAACTAAATCATCTCAGCCAGGGCTTTGTCAAGCTGGGACTGAAAAACCTCTAGGGATGGAGATCTCACCACCTCCCTCAGTAACCCATTCCAGTGCTTCACCACCCTCCTTGTGAAATTGTTTTTCCTAAGATCCACCCCCCCACACACACAACTTGAGACCACTGCTTCTTGTTCTGTCATCTGTCACTACTGAGAACAGCCTCTCTCCATCTTCTTTGTGTCCCCTTGTGCTGGGGTTTTCCTAAGCCTGGGTTCTGACCCACCAGTTAGGTGTTTCTGTTATTCTCTTCCCTTAAGAATCTCCATCATTCGAGGTTCTTAATGCCAGGCTTGGCAAAGCCATGGCTGGAATAATTTAGTTGGGGCTGGCCCTGCTTTGAGCAGGGGGTTGGACTATATGACCTCTTGAGGTCCCTTCCATCCTTAATCCATGATTTTATGATTTGTGCACTCCTAATGCAATGGAAAAGCTCTCCTAGGTCAATATTCAGAAAGGCTTTGTAAGAAATAGACACCGATTCTACAGCCAGTGTTTTCCCACTAGCTAGTAAATGCTATGTATCTATCTCATAGCAGGGGACATTTTATGCCAGTGGTGGACTGAGATCTAGTTTTTCCAGTATAGTTAACACTACATGGACAGGAAAGAAAATCATCAGCGCAGTAACCAAATTCAAGAGGACCAGTGAGAACTGATCACCTCTCGTAAAAGGAATGAATTAGTATTGAGTTAAGCTCTGTGTATGGAAACTCATTCACCAAAGACTTCCTGCTCTTCAGACATAAACAGAATAGTTTGAAGAGCTGAGGGGAGGGGAGTTAGGTGCAACGTTGGTATGAAAATAAAGTTATAAAAGGAGCTGGGCTGGGGAGACTTCTCTGCTCTAAATAAAAAGAAATGCTCCTCTCTGTCATTTGCCACTCAGCATGGGAGAAGCTGTCCAGGAAAGAGAACACAGCACCGGACCCCAAACTGCATGCAATGTGCTAGACAGCTGCCATCAGACAGTCTACAGAAGCCCTCACATACACAGAGCCAGACTCATCTCTCATGTAACTCCTTTGGCTTTGATGGAGTTACGTACACCAGAGGTGAATCTGGTCCCTGGGACTTGTATAGACAAGGGTCTCTTTTTGGAGACATATAAATCTTTTGCTATATGGAAGTTAAATGCTTTGGAGAGGGATTTTAGTGACAATCAAACCTATTTAAAAGAAACGTTTGGGAGGGATTTTCTGGTACTAACTTTGTCCATTCTCCTGCTTTGCCAACAGCTACTAGAGACCTGGCTCAGTTCAGGGCAGGAGTGGGAGAGAGAAAGGGCCTTGCAGGCCAGTGTCTGGCTGCTAACTGCCTATCAGGAGATAGTTAATAGCACAGTGAGTATAGTTCTACTCTTCCTTGAGCTGACTTCCCAACTTCTATCAAATCTGACATTCAACGTGAATGCATGAGAAATTCTACTAGGCCTGCAGCTGGGGCCTCAAAGTGAGTAAGATCCCTCTGCTTCCATAAGAGAAAGGTTTCCATAATAGTGCTGTGACAGCACTCAGGCCAGACTGTAAGAAACAGGGCAGGCAGTTCCCCAGACTAGTGATTTTATAATTAGATTCACCAAACCAGTAAGAAAAGAGCTTCTACTCTGGTTAACAAAATACCAAACAATAGTACCCTTTAGGCATTCCAGACCTTGGTTCCCATCTAGACAACTAAGTCTAATATAATCACCAATCACAAAGGACTAGACACTTATCCTTAGGTTAATATGAATCACAGGTCTTCCCTAAATATCAGCCAATCCTTAATAACGGAATATCAGATTTGTTGTTAAAAGGAAAAAGAAGAGAGTTACAAATGGTTAAGTGATAGATAGTTGTTAAAATGACTTTCACTTTTCATAGTTCAGGATCACAACCATGGTGGAATAAACGGCTGGCTTGTAAAAGTCTCTCTGGAATCATGCTAACCGGTCAACATCCAAAGCCAGTTTAGATGCAAAGGCTGTTAGTTTTTCCATGCATTTCCCAGACTATTCCAAATAATTATTTGGAAGATCTATGTCCTATGGCTTACACGTCCCCTGTTCAAAGTTTAAGCAGACTGGAGAGAGAAGATCAGTCCCATAACTTGTCTTTTATAGCTATTCTAGCCGGTTGGCAAGCCTCCTCACAGAAATTGTCGAAGCAGGATCTCTCCCTGAGAAAGAATAGGTCATGCAGATCTCCTGTCGTACTTTGTTTTGAAGTTAATTTTCTATTTCCTACGCATACACTGGGAAATGGGTGATAGTCATTCACATAAAGTAATTAGCCGATCGTAGTCTTCCATTACAACACAGATAGTTAAGCTGAAGGCAATGTACAAACTATTTCCTTGTACTATCTTATATCTTTGATCTTAAGGTTAACTGAAGACAGTTGCATATAATTAAGGCAATTAAGACATGAAAAGGAATTGGAATCTACAAGCTAATTTGGTTATGTTAAACTTCTAGCAAGATATAAATACAGACAATAATACATAACATCTACCTTTCATATCTATTACCAAAATGCATAATGTTGGTGATCGCTAGTCTAGGACTTTTCTTTGGGTACGTCTAGACTACAGGGTTTTGTCGACAGAAGTTTTGTCGACAGTATCTGTCGACAAAACTTCTGTCGACAAAGAGCGTCTAGACACATTCAGTTCTGTCGACTAAACAAGCTGCTTTGTCGACAAAACCCTGTAGTCTAGACACAACCCTACATGCAATAACACCTTCTGTCGACAGAACTCTGTCGACAGAAGGTGTTATGCCTCGTAAAATGAGGTTTACCAGCATCGACAAAACTGCTGAGTTCTGTCGACGTTATGTCGACAGAACTCAGCGGTAGTGTAGACGCAGGTATAGTTTTGTTGACAAAAGTCCACTTTTGTCGACAAAACTCAGTAGTCTAGACACACCCTTTGAAATAACATAGAAGTGACTTGTCTTGATACAATTGCAGTGCCGCTTGTTAAGTTATTGTGGTCACACATAGGTTGGCTGTGTCAGTGTCATAGATGCATTCCTATACTCTCAGGCTGTTAAAGTTGAAGCAAAATGCAGGACAATGTAGCACTTTAAAGACTAACAAGATGGTTTATTAGATGATGAGCTTTCGTGGGCCAGACCCACTTCCTGATCTGAGGACGTGGGTCTGGCCCACGAAAGCTCATCATCTACTAAACCATCTTAAAAAATAAATAAATAAATAAATAAATAAATCTTGTTAGTCTTTAAAGTGCTACATTGTCCTGCATTTGCTTCAGCTACTCCAGACTAACACAGCTACATTTCTATCGCTGTTAAAGTTGAATTTCTATTTCTATTTAATCGGATAAGAACATAAAACATGAATGGCCATTCTGGATCCCCCAGACAAATGGTTCATGTAGCCTGTCTTCTGACAGTGGTGGGTGTTATATGCATCAGAGGGAACAAACAGAACAAGGCAATTGTTGAGTGATCTCTCCCCTGTTGTCCAGTCCCAGCCCCAGGCAGTCAGAGATATAGGGACACCCATATCATGCATCTCTGATCATCTTATATGGCTCTATCAAACCCCCCTGTAAGCATCTCTTTTCTAAGATGAATGGTCCCAGTCCTTTTAACTTCTCCTTGTATGACTTGTCCCATATCCCATATCAATTTTGTTGCTTTTCTCTGAACTTTTTCCAATTATAACCTAACTTTATTTAAGTTGGAGGACTACAATTGCTTGCAATATTCAAGGTGTGGGTGTACCATGGATTTGAAACAGTGGCATGATGATATTTATCATATTATTATTCATCCCTTTTCCTAGTGGTTCCTAACATACCATTAGCATTTTTAACTGCAGCTGCATGTTGAACAGATGTTTTTAGAGGACTATCCACAATGACTCTGAGATTTTTCTTGAGTGCTACAGCTAATTTAGACCCCATCAATTTGCATGTACAACAAGGATTATGTTTTCCAATGTGCCGTACCCAGGTACAGTAATGGAGTTCACAATAAGGAAGGCAAATAATGTCCAGTATAGCCGGAGAACTTTCATTCTTCATTCTTTTAAAATTAGCCTCAGGAAACTTTTGATCAGTTTGGATCGCTGATTGGGCTGTTAGCACCATATACCTGTGCTTCACTTACGACATCGCGTCAGTGGGTGGTTGACTGTATCAACTGTCTTCTCAATATACAAGGTGAGGAGACCATGAGCAGGTGTAAGTAACTCTTCACTTTCTTTCATTGTTGTAATGACCATTTTTTCCATCTGTAATTCTTTCTGTCTTGTTAGCGACACTTATATAACAGAACGATTGGGGCCTTGTAAGTACATTGCTGGAAGAGAACTGCACAAATAATAAATAATCTGCAAATATTAGAGGGTGGACAAAATATAGCACACAGGCCAGATCTGCCCTTCTCCCCAGAATTTCTGTCTGGAGCGCTCAGCTGATTAGCAAGCATGCCAGCAGCATGTGTTCAGCTGCCCCTCTCCGACCTTGCTCCATCCTATCTGCTGCTAGTGGTGTGTGGAGGGGAGGTGAGCAGGGAGACATGCAGAAATCAGGGTGACCCTTTTGCCCCTGTCATCATCTCTGCAGAGCAGAGTTTGGGGAGAGGGACACATACAATAGTGCTGCTCCAGTCTGAAGTATGGTGAGTAACGGAGTGCCTATCTAAAGAGGCACTGTTTCTAAGATTTCTCTGGCAGCCAGCATGTCCCTCTCTCTCTCTCTCTCTCTCTCTCTCTCTCACACACACACACACACACATTGTCTCACACACACTCTCTCCCCCGCCATATGCCCATATGCCCCCGCTCTGCAGAGTGGGGTGGGGAGAGGGAGATGACAGAGCAGGACAGCTTTCCCTTAAAGAGACAGTTCATGATTTAGAAGTGAGCGAAGAGCCTGGGTTTCCTACCTAAGCTTTTGGTCAGCCCCATCTCTTTTACAATGAGAGTTCAGTGGAGGGATTCTCCTCCAAATCAGAACCTCAGATCAATCTACATGAGTTGTGCTTGACTATGAGATTAGATTGAAATACTGAGAGCAGAGTGGCTACTGAAACCAGATATACAGAGAAAGATGCTCCACACAGAATACAGTGCCTGTTTAATCCTGTATGAATCACAATGAATCACATGCCATTACCGTTAACTTTCAGACATAGGGGCTACGTCTAGACTACATCCCTTTTTCGGAGGGATAAGGGATCTTTCGGAAAAGGCTTAATTTTCCGCAAGATCAGCATCTAGACTGGCGCTTTTCTCCGGCAAAGCTCCGTGCCGAAAAAAGCTGCAGCCATTTTTATGCTAATGAAGCAGGGGAGATTTCAATCCCCGCTTCATTAGCAATTGCGATACGTCTAATTTACATCCCTTTTCCGAAAAAGGGATGTAGTCTAGACATAGCCTGACAGTAAAATTCTGACTCCGTTAAAGTCAACAAGAATTTCGTCATTGGCTTTAGTGGGGCCAAAATTTCACACACAGCTGGTAATAACATACCCCATAGATCCTCCTGTATGATTATCTATGGATCAGAGGTTCAGTTTTATTAAATGTTGCCATACTTTTTCTCCTTTTCTCTATCCTAGGTCAGTGCACTAACCTGGGGTCAGCAGAGGAGGAGCTGAGTTGTCTCCGTGAGGCACTAACAACTCCAGACCCTGAGGCTCTGTTTCAAGCATCTTCCAAAATGGCTAAGGTAACAAACACTAGGTGACTGTCCTAGTGGCTGTGCACCATTCATTTCCCCTTGTCCAGAGGACTGGAAAAGGGCAAATCTAGTGCCCATCTATAAAAAGGGAAATAAGAACAACCCAGGAAACTACAGACCAGTTAGTTTAACTTCTGTGCCTGGGAAGATAATGGAGCAAGTAATTAAGGAAATCGTCTGTAAACACTTGGAAAGTGGCAAGGTGATAGGGAACAGCCAGCCTGGATTTGTAAAGAACAAATCATGTCAAACCAATCTGATAGTTTTCTTTGATAGGCTAACGAGTCTTGTGGATAAGGGAGAAGGGGTGGATGTGGTATACCTAGACTTTAGTAAGGCATTTGATACAGTCTCGCATGATATTCTTATCAATAAACCAGGTAAATACAACTTAGATGGGGCTACTATAAGGTGGGTGCATAACTGGCTGGATAACCATACTCAGAGAGTAGTTATTAATGGTTCACAATCCTGCTGGAAAGGCATAACAAGTGGGGTTCCACAGGGGTCTGTTTTGGAACCGGCTTTGTTCAATATCTTCATCAACGATTTAGATATTGATATAGAAAGTACGCTTATTAAGTTTGCAGATGATACCAAGCTGGGAGGGGTTGCGACTAATCTGCAGGATAGGGTCACTAATTCAAAATGACTTGGACAAATTGGAGAAATGGTCTGAGGTAAATAGGATGAAGTTTAAGACAAATGCCAAGTTCTCCACTTAGGAAGGAACAATCAGTTTCATACATACAGAATGGGAAGCGACTGTCTGGGAAGGAGTACGGCAGAAAGGGATTTAGGGGTTATAGTGGACCACAAGTTGAATATGAGTCAGCAGTGTGATGCCGTTGCAAAGAAAGCAAGCATAATTCTGAGATGCATTAACGGGTGTTGTGAGCAAGACACGAGAAGTCATTCTTCCGCTCTACTCTGCGCTGGTTAGGCCTCAATTGGAGTATTGTGTTCAGTTCTGAGCACCGCATTTCAAGAAAGATGTGGAGAAATTGGAGAGGGTCCAGAGAAGAGCAACGAGAATGATGAAAGGTCTAGAGAACATGACCTATGAAGGAAGGCTGAAAGAATTGGGTTTGTTTAGTTTAGAAAAGAGAAGATTGAGAGGCGATATGATAGTCGTTTTCAGGTATCTAAAAGTGTGTCATAAGGGAGAGGGAGAAAACTTGTTCATCTTGGCCTCTGGGGATAGAACAAGAAGCAATGGGCTTAAACTGCAGCAAGGGAGGTTTAGGTTGGACATTAGGAAAAAGTTCCTAATTGTCAGGGTAGTCAAACACTGGAATAAATTGCCCAGGGAGGTTGTGGAATCTCCATTTCTGGAGATATTTAAGAGTAGGTTAGATAAATGTCTATCAGGGATGGTCTAGACAGTATTTGATCCTGCCATGAGGGCAGGGGATTGGACTCGATGAACTCTCAAGGTCCCTTCCAGTCCTAGTATTCTATGATTCTATGATTGTTTTATGCTTTTGTGATGTCTTTCCACACTTGGAGCGAGCTATGGGAGTGAGGCATTCATGGGTAATCAGTAACATGCTTTTCATAGGTATATGCTATGAATGCCATGTAAAAAACAAACAGATTCCAGACAGTTGCATGAACATGCCCATGCATGTGCGCGCGCACATCCATCCATCCATCCATCCATCCATCCGGGGTAAAATATGTGAGCGGGACATCAAGCTGAGAAACCAGTCTTGGCACCTTGTGTGTTTACCTGAACCTATATTTGTGTGCATGCATCTCTTTGCATATTTTTATATTTTGTGAAAAGATGTCATGTACATAATAGAATATAAAGTGGAAATTTACATCCTGTTTGTCCCATACAATGTTGTGCTAACTGTACAACCTAAGATCTAACCTGATATTATTAGTGTAGAATAGAGATGTGGTAGCTAGAAAGATTACAGAGAAAATTTTAATTGCAACTGCCTTGCCAGATATGAGCCCAATTAGCAATTTGCTGATGAATACATTATTTTCCAATACAGCTCTTAGGCCTCCTTTCTTAAAAGTACTGGAGCCGACTATCATTGCAATCTTTCCTGTTTTTGATCTGTCCACAGGTGGTTAGTAAGTACTTTCCCTCTGAACAAGCCACAGATTTTATTGAGGCCATACTGGATGGTATGCGGTCTGCTAGCCCCTCCTGTGCCACAGCAGCCGGTCTGTGGATGAAGATCATCCTGAAGGAGTGTGGAGGTGCCATGCTGGATGAGGTAAAATAGAAGCTGGAGAGGTTTTTCTGGCTAACCTGCAGGCTTTCAGGTCTTTGCCATCATTTGCAGTGAACACAAGTCTTGCTGTTTCTCCCCCTGGGATTGGAAGTTAATTCCATCTGTGTTCCTATCCTGAGTCAGGCAATGGGGGAATCAACAGCAGAAGACAGAGATAATCTAACGGTACATCTGCACTAGCTCATTAGTTCGAGCTCGGTAGGGTAATGAGGGCAAGCGGAGTTGCAAATGAAGCCCGAGATTTAAATATCCCGGGCTTCATTTGCATGTTCCCTGGCGCCACCATTTTTAAATCCCCCTTACTCCAAACTCCGTGCCCGCGGCTACATGCGGCATGGACTAGGTAGTTCAAATTAAAGATCCTAATTCGAACTACCGTTACTCCTCATGGAATTAGGATCTTTAATTAGAACTACCTACTCGGTGCCGCGTGTAGCCGCGGGCACGGAGTTCAGATTAAGGAGGATTTTAAAATGGCAGCACCCGGGAACATGCAAATGAAGCCTGGGATATTTAAATCCTGGGCTTCATTTGCAACTCTGCTTGCCCTCATTACCCTACCTAGCTCGAACTAACGAGCTAGTGTAGCCGTACCCCAAGGGAAAAGGAAGATGCTTGATTAGTTGTCTATCTTGTTGTCACAGTTTCCAGCCATGAAAGGCTTGGAAAAATTAGACTCCGAGTAAAATGCAAAAAGAGAATATCCGGCCCCAAGAGACAAGCTAAGTGAACTACATCTTCGGGCCTCAGATAATGAGGGGTCTCTAAAAATACCCCCAAATTACTAGTTTTTACTTGCCTCTTTGCCTATGTATAGATAGATAGATAGATAGATAGATAGATAGATAGATAGATAGATAGATAGATAGATAGATAGATAGATAGATAACTTTATTATTTCTCTTTTCATTGTCCTTTCTGTTAGAATAATACATGTTTTTTTGGAAATGCAATGAGGCCTCTTTAACTTGACATAGCTTAGGGCCTCAGCATGTCTTAACCCGGTGTTGCAGCCAGGTATGGGCAGAGATATGCATAATTTTTGTGGATTAAATCTATGCAGCCATGTCTAAATACTTGTTTTTTGAAGGGAGGAATGTCTACAAGAACAGCAAATTGCTAAACGACTAAATAAAGGTTTTGGCTCTGCAGAATGAATGCAGAGAATGGAAAAGGGACATTTTTTCTGGTTTTATTCTGTCCAGGTGCCAGCTATCCTGAGGAGAATATACATTCATATGCCTACCATCAAGCAGGGTAGCTTGAGGCAGTTCCTGGTGGAGGCAGTGTCCATTCTAGCCCACCATCACCTAGAGGCAGTGATCTTCAGCCTCCTCACCAAACGTCTGCCGATGGACAGGTATATACTGCTCCTTACAGTGTTCATTTTGGTAACCATGGATCCCACAGCTTCACTGGAAGATGTAAGGCTTCATTTAAGCCACAGACAGGTTGAGATAATTCCTAAAGGTTAATAGCTTGGGTCTTTCTGCAGAAAGGTCCAAGACCATGTCAAGGTGGGTGCAGGGAGAAATTAAGTTTCATTCTGTTTCCATTAATTAATAGTTGCTTTGGCATCCTAAAGACTTCCCTTTACTGGCATCACTGGAGTGGACTTTTGCCTCTCCAGACCCCTGAACTAACATCACCCTGGAAATTGCCAGTGACTGTTCGTTTTCTGGTAGCATGAAAGCTTCAAATCCAAATTCCTGGCTGATTAGCAAGGATAGGGCACCAGGCTTTTGGTATCAGGAAGGGTATGGCTGCTGGAATGGAGTTGTCATTCTTGGTACTTAAAGACAGGGCGGTAAGCATATCTATCATTTCATTCAAACATCCCTAGCTGAATTATCAGTCATCTGTGCTGGAATCTAAGAACATAAGAACGGCTGTAGTGGGTCAGACCAAATGTCCATCTAGCCCAGGATCCTGTCTTCAGACAGTGGCCAATGCCAGGTGCCCCATAGGGAGTGAACAGAACATGCCCATTCTGGCAAATAGAGGCCAGGGAATGCCATTTGTGAAGAGGTCATGGGCTAGCCACAAATATTTGTTCTCATAGTTGTACATCCAGTTAGTAGGAAGATCATTTTTCTTTCTTCAACTTGTCTCCCAGGCCCTAGATCTTTGGGCATCATATGCTCATGATTCCATATCTACTGAGAAGTAGGAAAACAGGAACTGTGATTAGAGCTCTGTGTCCTTTCCTTCTGAAGTCTAGCATTAATGGTTATGGTGCAGTAAGGCTAGGGTTGTGTCTATACAGCACCCTAAACTTGAAATAAGATGCACAATTTGCACTCCGCAAATTGCCTATCATATTTTGCATAGCCTATTTTGAAATGTGGCGCTTCTACACAGCACCAAATGTCGAAATAATGTGCTATTTCAAGCCATCCCTTATCCCTCATGCAACAAAGTTTATTGGGATGGCAAAATAGTGTGCCCATTATTTTGAAAAATATTTCAAAATAACGGGCTGCTTCTGTAAATGTGGGGTAGGTATTTCGGGATACCTCCAGGATCCCAAAATAGTCATGCACTGTAGAAATGTAACCTGAAATGTAACTTAACTTAGTTCTGTAACTAGAAACTCAATATGTAAAACATGAGGACCATATAAGGAGGACAGCACTCTGAACTTGCTCATCATAGGCAGGGCTTGACAAATAATACAATCTACTCATCCATGGCGTGTAGATTGTAACCTGGAAGAGCCGGGTTCGGGCGATCTGTGCATGCGCAGATCGCCGGACAGCGCGGCTGGTGAGCCCTGATCATAGTCAAGGAGAAAATGTGTTCTTTACTTGAATATGATGCATATAGTCAGAGCCACAAAAGTCTTCAGGGGTCACATATAACCTATGTTAAATTGCAGTAACACCACTGAGCTGTGGAGATCTCTGGGGACAGATCCCTTGCTCGCCCCTCAAGTCCTGAAGGTCCTAATAGAAAGAATAAAGACTCCAACAAGCCAAGAAGGAAGCATGACCTCAGAGACAGAAACTGACCTGCATTTAGCAGCTGCTGCACCTCTCACAGTAAGTTAGACGACAGACATGTATTTCTCTGCTTTGTGACAAACATGCTGATGGAAAGCTAGATGAGTGGTATAATATTGTCATCTGGGCACTTCTTTTCTGAAGTACTGTTTCCTGGATTCCAGCTGTGCTTTCTGTGGCAGATTTAGAGTATGTGGCTGATTCGCTTAATAATATCTGGCAATTAGAAAGTCTTTGAATCAGATTTCTTACAGTGCTTTGCAAATGTTTTGTGCAACTCATAACATGCCTTGATAGGTCCTACACATTTTTACAGCTATGGGACGCTAAGGCACACATGGAGTGAATTGCTCTCGGTCATTCATCAAGTTAGTGACAGGAGTGAGAATTTAGTCCAGCAGGTATCAGAAGGGGAGAGCGTGTGATAGTGTTAGGAAGAGACCTCTTCTTTTACCATGCTCTCCTTTCAGGCAACATGTGCCATCTTTGAAGTGGTGTCAGCATTGCAGTTGAGCAAAACTGTGCAGGAGCTGTTCCCGGAGTTGTTCACTGTTCTTCTGCAGCAGATCAGCCAAACCCTAGGACAAAAGATGCCTTTGCCCAGGATGAGACGCCGAAGGAGGTTATTTAGAAAAGGACAACAACTATGTGAGGGCAACCCTTGCAGGTAATTAGAAGAAAGGGAGCAAAACAAAGAGAATCCCAGTACATTTGTGTGACACTCCCCAGGAGTTCTCAGGGTTATGAGGCACCTTACCATCACCTGCTTTTAATATGAGAAAGTCTTGTTTGTGCTTGCTATAGGTCAGTTCCCTGAAACCACCAAGCTCTGGCAACACAAACACTACTATCTAGGCCTCCTCAGGCCTCAGTCTCTTTGTCCTCTCTATGGGTACGTCTACACTACAGCGCTAGTTCGAACTAACTTAGTTCGAATTAGGTAATTCGAACTAAGCTAGTTCGAACTAACGCATCTAGAACTAAAAACTAGTTCGAACTAGCGTTTTGCTAGTTCGAACTAGTAAGTCCACATTGAGTGGACTCTGAACAGGGCTTAAGGATGGCCGGAAGCAGTGCCGGCAGGGCATAAAAGGAGGACTTAGAGCATGGAGATACTGTCTCAGGCTAGCCGAGGGCTGCGCTTAAAGGGTCCCGACCCCCACCCCGGACACACAGTTCTAAGGGGTGCCCCGCTTGCAAAGAAGTTCTGGCTTGGAGTGCCCTGAGTGCCCACACTGGGCACATCACACCACTCGGCCATCAGCCCGGCTGCACTTGCCGCAGGCTGCCATCTGGGGAGAGGGAGTAATTGGGGGGCTGCAGGAGAGCTTCCACCCCCAGAAGCCCGCAGAGCCAGCCCAGTCCTCCCCATCGGGGGCTCGTACCCCATTCCTCCCTCACCTCCTTCCACTTGCCCTTCCCTAGCCCCCCTTCTTCTTGATGTACAAAATAAAGATAACGTTTCTTCCAACATTGACTCTGTCTTTATTGAAAAAAAACTGGGGGAGACTGGGAAAAGGAGGTGGGAGAGGGGAAGAGAAAGGCTGGGAGAGGGGAGGGCAACTAACATGATCAGGGGTTGGGAACAGGTCCCAGATGAAGAGAGGCTACAGAGACTGGGACTGTTCAGCTTAGAAAAGAGGAGACGGAGGGGGGACAGGATAGAGGTCTGTAAAAGCAGGGGTTGGGTGGAGAGGGTGCATTCAGAAAAGTTCTTCATGAGTTCCCATAAAGAAGGACTAGAGGACACCAAAGGAAAGGACTGGGTAGCAGGCTTGAAACTAGTAAGAGAAAGTTGTTGTTCTTGACAAAGCAAATAGTTAACCTGTGGAACTCCTTGCTGCAGGAGGCTGTGAAGGCTAGAACTAGAACAGAGTTTAAAGGGAAGTGAGATCAAGTCATGGAGGTTGGGTCCATGGAGTCCTATTAGCCAGAGGGTAGGAGTGGTGTCCCTGCCCAAAGTTTGTGGAAGGCTGGAGAGGGATGGCACGAGACAAATGGCTTGGTCATTGTCTTCGGTCCATCCCCTCCAGGGTCCCTAGGGTTGGCCGCTGTGGGCAGACAGGCTACTGGGCTAGATGGACCTTTGGTCTGACCCAGGACGGCCATTGTAAGCTCAGGGCTCAGTGTCGGGGGTCTCAGTGGACCCCCTTGATTTTCATTCACACCTGGTCCTGGGTGGCCAGGCTGGCAGCTCTCCTGCCCTAGACGGCCACTTTCCTGTGCCTAGTGCGGAGATCGTGGACGAGGTCCACGATGTCCGCACTAGCCCAGGAAGGTGCCCGCCTCTTGCGGTCCAGGGCAAGCTCCCGGGAGCCGCCAGCCTGGTCCCGGCAAGAGGGGGTGGGCTGGGGGGCATCGGGTGGGTGGCTCTGTGCCGTGCCAGGTGCAGGGTCTGCTAGCTGGGTGCTGGCAGGCTTGCACCTGGCACGGGCACCGTAGCCAGCCCGTGCCCCTTTAAGGGGTCCGGGGCCGGGAGGGGGGCATACGAGTTTCCCTGGTGTTGGCCAGAGTGGCCACCAGGGAAACCTGGGGAGGGCTAGCCTCCCACTAGTTCGAACTAAAGGGCTACACAGCCCTTAGTTCGAACTAGCTAGTTCGAACTAGGCGTTAGTCCTCGTAAAATGAGGTTTACCTAGTTCGAACTAAGCGCTCCGCTAGTTCGATTCAAATTCGAACTAGCGGAGCGCTAGTGTAGCGCATAGGAAAGTTAGTTCGAACTAACGTCTGTTAGTTCGAACTAACTTTCTAGTGTAGACATACCCTTTCTGACTACAGCTTAGAGAATCTCTATCAACAGATTCTCCTCTAAGAGAAGTCTCCCTGCGATTTACGTGCATCTCCCCACCAATCGGCTTTCCCCCATCTCTTAGTTTAAAAACTGCTCTACAGCCTTTTAAATGTTTAGTGCCAGTAGTCTGGTTCCACCCTGGTTTAGGTGGAGCCCATCCTTCCTGTATAGGCTCCCCCTCTCCCAAAAGTGTCCCCAGTTCTTGATAAATCCAAACCCCTCTTCCCTACACCATCGTCTCATCCACGCATTGAGACTCTGAAGCTTTGCCTGCCTACCTGGTCCTGCGCATGGAACTGGAAGCATTTCCAAGAATGCCACCATAGAGGTCCTGGATTTCAGGCTCTTTCCTAGCAACCTAAATTTGGCCTCCAGGACATCTCTCCTACCCTTCCCTATGTCATTGAGACCTACATGTACCACGACCACCGGCTCCTCCCCAGCACTACACATAAGTCTATCTAGATGCCTCTAGCATTTTGTCTCTTTTGCTCTCTGTTTCCCTCAAACACTGCTGTGGATGTCCCTTTAGGCAGATTCCTTATTCATGGGAGAATAGGTTTGTTGATTCTATAGCCCCACTCTAGCCAGGCAATCAGGTACATTTCTATCCAATTAGGCTTTCTCTGGGGAAGCTAATTAGTACTAGTAGTTACCAGAGTGCTGACCCCAAGTACAAGCTCTCAGCACCCTGTCACATCTCGCTGGACATAGGGCCCCAAAATATCCATTAGTGATCACTAATCTCTCTGTGTCCCAGCTTTTGGGGTCTGATTGTGAATTTTTTCCATATTACTGTACTGTGCTAGTGCCCATACACCTTGCAGATAGGAGAAAGTGACTGCAAAATGTTGTCCATAGCAACACTAGTAATATGAGATGTATGAGACTGAAATACCTCCTGGGAATTAAGTCCTTCCAAAAACAGTGGTCCCCAGGATACTGTCAATGGATGAACTGTCAATGAACAACAGACCTGACAAGTAACTGGGGTTTCCTGACTGCTTAGGCTGTGCCTTTCTATTGGTTACTACAGTTCTGTGCCTCTTTTCCCCCAGGCTTTCTATTGAAGCATTAGAGGCTGTGCTTCTCAAGGCTATGAATGAGAAGCTGATACGAACTCTCTGGAAGCAGAAAACTTGGATGCTTCTTGAAAATCCGCAGACTCACCACGAGGGGGTGTGTTTGCTGGTGAGGTAAGAGATCTAGGAGACAGCACTTCATCCTCAGGGATCGGCAACAAATAGAGTGACTGACAGGGAACTTTCAGGTATAGCTTTGTGCGGGGTGCCCTGGGTGAGAAACACAGAGCTTCCATGCGTAGGTTTTAGAGTTGTATGGTCATAGCAGCTAAGCTTTTGAAGTGCACAGTCTGCCCCATAAGTGGTTCCTTTTGTCTTCCAGGGTTCTGCAAAGATCTGGACTAATAACAGTGGAGATCATACAGAGCCTCCTTCCCTGGGTAAATTCCCCATCAGAAAAGCAGCGAGTCACCAGCACAGCTTTCTTTGCTCAGGTATGAGCAGTTCCACCATTAGGCTGTTATCTGTTGTTTACCTTTCTCTGAGGAATTGTACAGTTCAGTTCATAGGAATTCATTGTAGATAGTAGAATGTGTCCTTTATAAGGAAATCTCATAAGGAACTTCATTACACCTTTCTTAATCATTTTCTCTTTGTTATTTTGGGGGCCTATACTAGCCTAGCCTAGCTGCCTATTCTAGTTTCTGGTTAAGAGAGAGTGAGCAAGATATAGATAGGCTACGTCTACATTGGCAAGATTTTGCGCAAATAGGGTATGTCTACACTACAGCACTAATTCGAATTAACTTAATTCAAATTAGTTAATTTGAAATAAGCTAATTCGAATGAGTGCATTTAGACCTAAAAACTAATTCGAATGAGCATTTTGCTAATTCGAAATAGCATGTCCACATTGAGTGGACCCTGAACCGAAGTTAAGGCTGGCCAGAACCAGTGCCGTCAGGGCATCAGGTTAGGACTTAAGGTGTGGAGCTGCTTCCTCAGGCTAGCCGAGGGCTGTGCTTAAAAAGACCTGACCCCCACCCCGGACAGACAGTTCTCAGGATTCCCCGCTTGCATGTCTAACTCGATGGGGACTTCAAAGCAGTCCTGTCTTGGAGTGCCCTGAATGCCCACACTCGGCACATTTCAGCACTCGACCATCAGCCCGGCTGCACTTGCCGCAGGCTGCCATCTGGGGGAGGTCAATCAGGGGGCTATCAGGATCCAGGAGGCCCTACAGGAAAGCTTCCACCCCGAGGAGCCCGCAGAGCCACCCCAGTCCTCCCCATCGGGGGCTCGTGCCCCATTCCTCCCTCACCTCCTTCCACTTACCCTTCCCGAGCCCCCTCTTCCTGATGTAAAAAATAAAGGACATGTGTTCAAAAATAGAAACTCTCTTTATTTAACAAAACTGGGGGCGGAGGGGATTAACCTCTGGGGGACTGGGAAAAGGAGGTGGGAGAGGGGAAGAAAGAGGGTGGGAGAGGGGAGGTGGAAACCTGGGAGGAGGGAGCTGGAAGGGGGAAGCCAGGGGAAGAAGGAGGAGGGGAAGTATAAAACTATGGTACGCCATATCTTCAGAACTGTGTACAGATGTGGTCTTCTCACCTCAAAAACGATATGGCCTTGGAAAGGGTTCAGAAAAGGGCAAGTACAATGATTAGGGGTTTGGAACAGGTCCCATATGAAGAGAGGCTAAAGAGATTGCGACTTTTCAGCTTAGAAAAGAGGAGACTGAGGGGGGATATGATAGAGGTCTATAAAATCATGAGTGGTGTGGAGAGGGTGCATAAAGAAAAGTTCTTCATTAGTTCCCATAATAGAAGGACTAGAGGACACCAAATGAAATGAATGGACATCAGGTTTAAAACTAATAAAAGAAAGTTCTTCTTCACACAAAGTTCTTCTTAGCCATAGAATTTGAATTACTAGACCTTTTCTGACAATTCCTAGGGCTAATACTGACCAACAGCTCCTGATTTTGGTCTAGCTCAGCAAATCTTCTAAATGAATCTAGTGTCCTAATACTATAAAATAAGCAACATACAAATACATTAACATCTATCTTAGATTCTCATGAATGTAGAATAATAGATTCATAGATCATTAGAACTGGAAGGGATCTTGAGAGGTCTTCGAGTCCAATCCCCAGCCATCACGGCAGGACCAAGCACAGTCTAGATCATCCCTGACAGGTGTTTGTCTAACCTGCTCTTAAATATTTCTAGTGATGCAAATTCCACAACCTCCTGAGGCAATTTATTGCAGGGTTTAACCACCCTGACAGGCAGGACGTTTTTCCTGCTGTCCAACCTAAACTTCCCCTGATGTAATTTAAGCTCATGGCTTCTTATCCTATCCTTAGAGGCCAAGGAGAACAATTTTTCTCCATCTTCCTTAAAACATCCTTTTAGAAACTTGTATTATCTGAGTACTTCAAAATGAGAATGTAGTATCTGAGTGCCTCAAAACTCTTTAAAAGTATGTATCCCTACAACACCCCTGTGAGGCAGGGAAACACTATTAGTCCCATTTTGCAAACAGGAAACTGATGCACAGAAGGCCTAAGTGACTTGCCCAACATCATCTAGGAAGTCTTTGACGGTGCAGGAAATTGAACTGGAACCTCCTAAGTCCTAGGCTGCTGACCACTGGAGCATCCTCCCTCTCCACAGCCTTGCTATAACGTCTGTGTCATATTTCACATTTACGCTAAGTCGCTATTTTAGAGGCTCATCTGGTGGTTCTAGGAATCTGTTTGTGCCCCAAAATCTTTCTACACCCCACCTAGGAAAGGAGTCACAAACGTGGGTTTTCAAGGTCTGCCTAGAGAGGCCTCATGAAAGCTGCCAATCAGAGCCCAGCTGGCTCAGATCTATGGAGCTACAGGGCTTGATTAGGTCAGTTCCTTTCAGGAAGTGGAGGGCCAAGAAAGGATGCTATTCTCTGGCCAAACCAATTCACAGGGGTTTATTTCAGGCAGCATTTTCTGAAGCTGAATTTGCAGAGAGAGAGTCCTTACGAGCCTTCAACATCTAATTAGAGGGAGAAACTGAAAGTGGCCCCATAGGAAGAACCCAAGGAAAAAGTAGCAATAAACTGAAATGAAGCAATGACTCGCTGCTATTTCTAGGTTGGAACCAAGAGTAGTGGGCAGGCCCAGGTTCCCCAGTGGCATAAACCCGATGAAGGGGACAAGGCTTATGGAGAGGTTGAACAAAGAACAGAATATAAAGGGTCCAGAGTTGGGGCTGAAGACCCTAGTGAGGGCAACAGGACCTAAAAGGCATTTGTTTGGACTTTGGGACTTGGCCAGAGGGCTGAGCCATGGAAGACTCACTAAGATCGACTGGCAGGATGCACCTGGGCGAGAAAAGGACTGTGGTATCAAATGCAGTCACTGAGAGGCTTTCAAGGGATGAGCAATCCCCCATTATAGTGCCTAAAAGGAAAAAATCCATGTTTTTAACACAGTACTCATTCATATAGAATAATAAATTACAGTGTATTACGTGTCTCCTCAAATTATATTCGCTATCTTAATGAACAGATTAGAGCTAATGGACATGTTGATTTTATTTCAGCTAATGACTGATCCCATACTCAGGGAGAAGAAGATCCTGAAGTCTGCCTTACATATATTAGAAGAAAGGTCACGGGACAATAACAGCATTGTCCGTCAAATGGCTGTAAGAGGCCTAGGCAATTTAGTCTATGGGGCACCTGAGAAGGTAAGATAGAATACTGAATACAATGCAGCATAACTAGAGAAACTAAAGGAAACAATTGCTCAGGATTTACAGAGGCCATGCACAATGCACTAGGCCAACTTCTGCTCTCTCATACCCCTGTAACCTCTTTGCAGTCAATACACAGCAGGTTTGTTCCCTTGGTAAGCTGGGCATAAGGAAACAATATGGACTTAATATGATCATATGTAAATGTATACTCCCAGGAATGAAGAGTGTAGGCTTTATTTCCAAGATGAGAGATTCTATTCCAGGAAACAGAGACACTAAAAAACTCAAATCATGATAGATAATCAGCTGAACGTAAGCGCCCAGTACAAAGCTGTGACCAAAAGAGCTGAGGTGATCCTCGGAGGCATAGACAGAGGGATTCTGAATAAGAATAAAGAAGTTATTTTACCTCTGCTTATGGCACTGGTGTGAGAACTGCTAGAATACTATGTCAGGATCATGCCTGCAATTCAAGAAGGATGCTGATAAATTGGAGAAGAGTCACAAGAATTTTCAAAGGGCTAGAAAATGTGCCTTTAGATTCAATGGGGGGGGAGGGGGGGGGGCGGGGAATGAAGCTAAACTAATTCAGACTGCTAGTAAGGCATACATTTTAATGGTAATTTTAATCATTGGAACCATTTACCAAGGGTTGTGGTGGGGTCTCTATCAGTAGCAACTTTAAAAACAAGATGGGCTGTTTTTCTAAAAGAGGTGCTCTAGTCAAACAGACATTATTTTGGGGAGGTTCTGTGTTGTGAAGGAGGTCAGACTGAATGATCACAATGGTCCCTTTTGGCCTTCAAATCTAAGTAATTAGAAATCTAATAGGATTACATAGGCGTAATATGGCACAGAGTTTGGCTTATTGTAGCTAGTACCTGATGTAAAATATAGCTATAGGTCACTAGGGGGGCAGATGAAATTCCCACTGCTTCATAATTGCTAAAAAAAACATATTCGAAATGTGGTTAGTGGAAAGTGTTTTTTAATGTCATACGTCTGAACAGGTGAAAAAGTACAAGAAGTTTCTTCTGGAGGCACTGATCAGGACTTTAGAAGACACTTTCAGTTCTGAAGTCGTCGAAAGCATGAAGGCACTGGCCAAAGTCCTTAAGGAGCTGAAAGGGAAGGACATAGGTTCTTCCTTCAGAGACCTCACCACACAGATCCGGAAGTACTTCGATAATGTACGTGAACAGAAGCCTTCAACCCCAGTTCAGCTGACATTGATGAGGCTCCATTTACAATGCATGATGTGTCCTCACTGGGCATTGTTCATGTCAGAATGAAGTGATTTTAGGCCTTAGGGAAGAGATGTGTTTTATGGAGGAGCAGAGAATTAAGAAAATGAGGATGCCATCCCTGCTCCTTCAGTCTCACCCTTCTGTTCATCTTTATTTCCAATGAGAATGGCAAAGGAAGTATGAATACTAGATTAGGTAGCTGCATAACAAGGAAAATGGGCATACAGGGTGTAATAGACTGTTTTGGGCCTGCTCCATACGATTTTTATGTCAGATGGTTGAAATTATTCCATTTTGCAGAGAAGTTTGAGATTTCAAATTTTGGTTTTGTTCCTATTTGGGGGACACACCCCCCAGCCCAAATTTCAAAACTCTTTGTGAAACAGTAATACTATTCTCAACCCAGCTCTACTGGGAGCCTTGCCTGAGGGCAGTCTACTGGCAGACTATGCTGGAGACAGGGAACCTGGAAACACTGGGAATTAGAGGTGCCAGGGTGCACATTTCCTGGCTCCTTGTCAGCCTGCCAGACAGGCTGTTCTGAAGGTGAGGGCCAGGAAGCCCAAGATCCCAGTCAGCCTGCTAGATGGGTCACCAAGAAGCTGACCAAGTACCCCTACTTGGCTTCTGGAAGAATTTTGTCAAAATTGAACTGTCTTCAAAGTATTTTGATGAATCAACACATTTGGCCCAAACTTGATTAATTCCAGTTCTTTTAAACTTCTGTCGTTGGAATCACTCTACCCTAATGTAGAAGAGACAGCTGTGCTAGATACATGATGTGGTTATTTCTTCGTTACCAACCTGTGTGGCTTTCTTGGCTATAGGAGGACAACACTCTTCGTGCATTGGCCTTTGTCCTGTTTGGTATCCTGGCCGGCTCTGCAAAGAGAAAATGGAAGGACTATTTTGCCAAGCAGGTTAGACAGAGCTGGGTCACGCTTCTTATGCACCTGCAAGATCCAAGCCCTGAGGTTTCAATGGTAAGAATGACAGTGACTTAATTACTAAGCAAAAAGAATCTTCCTCCTGATGCCAGGGGAGCTCTGCTATTCCTTCCCGCAGTGGAGACCTAAATTCTTCCCTCAGTTCATTGCCCTCCTTTTGAGTTAATCCCAGACAGGCTGGTCCTTAGCAGCCAGGGTTGTCTCACTGGAGTTCAGGATAGGTCATGGGTCTGATCCCAAGAGTTCATTCCTGCCTATCTCTGCACCCCACGTTCCTGCCTCCCCACAACAGAGGAAAGACCACAGCTATGCCTAGTGAAGCAGCTTTCATAGCTACATCCGTTCTGAAAAAACATTGCTGCTATCTCCAGTTTTCAGTATTATAAAATCATAGAACCATAGGTTTGGAGGAGACCTCAGGAGGTCACTGAGTCCAACCTCCTGCCCAAAACAGGACCAGCCTCAACTAAACAATCCCAGCCAGGGCTTTGTCAAGCTAGGACTTGAAAACTCTAGATTTAGAGGTTCCGTTGCCTCCCTAGGTAACCCATTCCAGTGCTTCACCACCTTCCTAGTAAAATAGTTTTTCCGACTATCCAACCTAGACCTCCCCCACTGTAACTTGAGACCATTGCTCCTCATTCAGTCATCTAGTACCACTGAGAACAGCCTCTCTCCATCCTCTTTGAAATCCCCCTTCAGGTAGTTAAAGCCTTCTATCAAAGCTCCCCTCACTCTTCTCTTCTGAAGACTAAATAATCCCAAATCCCTCAGCCTCTCCTTGTAAATCATGTGTTCCAGCCTCCTAATCATTTTTGTTGCCCTCCGTTGGACTTTCTCCAATGTATCAACATTTTTGAAGTAATGGGGTGCCCAGAATTGGATGCAATACTCCAGAAGTAGAATCCCTTTCCCCCTATTAAAGTCATGCTGGCATATTTTCTGTCTATTACTTCAGGGGAATCCCTTTTATTCTTCGGGTAGATGAGCAGTCAAGGACATGAGTTCCATTTGAATGAGCACAATACGTGTTATGGAACAATTCAATGGTGCAACCCTCTTTTTCAGGAGTGCAGAGCTACATTTCATCTCTGTGCCCCATTTTTGGGACTGAAGAGGCTCCAAACTATACTTAATGAGCATCTTAGTTGGAGAACCGAGCTGAACCCTGAGGAGCTCCAGATGGATATCTGCAGACACCTTGTGAGTGACCTATAGAATTATATGAGATTATTGACAGCATAGGCTTGTGGTGTAGAAGCAGGGGGAATGTGTGATGGGCAATGGAAGTATCTATGGGTATGTCTACGCTACAAAGTTAGTTTGAACTAACGGACGTTAGTTCGAACTAACTTTCATAGGCGCTACACTAGCGCTCCGTTAGTTTGAATTTAATTCGAACTAACGGAGCGCTTAGTTCGAACTAGGTAATCCTCATTCCACGAGGATTAAGCCTAGTTCAAACTTACTAGTTCGAATTAAGGGCTGTGTAGCCCCTTAATGCGAACTAGTGGGAGGCTAGCCCCCCCCAGGTTTCCCTGGTGGCCACTCCGGCCAACACCAGGGAAACTCGTATGCCCCCCTCCCGGCCCCGGACCCCTTAAAGGGGCACGGGATGGCTACGGTGCCCATGCCAGGTGCAAGCCTGCCAGCACCCAGCAGGCAGACCCTGCACCTGGTGCGGATCGAGCCACCCACCCGATGCCCCCCAGTCCTCCCCCTCTTCCCGGGACCAGGCTGGCGGGTCCTGGGAGCTTGCCCGGGACCGCAAAAGGCGGGCTCCCTCCTGGGCTAGTGCGGACATCGTGGACCTCGTCCACGATCTCCGCACTGGGCACAGGAAGGTCGCCGGCTAGGGCAGGAGAGCTGCCAGCCTGGCCACCCAGGAGCAGGAGTGCATGAAAATCAAGGTGGTCCACTGAGACCCCCGACCCTGAGCCCTGAGCCCTGAGCTTACAATGGCCATCCTGGGTCAGAACAAAGGTTCATCTATCCGAGAAGCCTGTCTGCCGACAGCGGCCAACCCTAGGGACCCTGGAGGGGATGGACCGAAGCCAGTGACCAAGCCATTTGTCTCGTGCCATCCCTCTCCAGCCTTCCACAAACTTTGGGCAGGGACACCACTCCTACCCCCTGGCTAATACCACTCCATGGACCCAACCTCCATGGCTTGATCTCACTTCCCTTTAAACTCTGTTCTAGTTGTAGCCTTCACAGCCTCCTGCAGCAAGGAGTTCCACAGGTTGACTCTGTGCTTTGTGAAGAACAACTTTCTGTTACTAGTTTGAAGCCTGTTACCCATTCCTTTCCTTTGGTGTCCTCTAGTCCTTCTTTATGGGAACTAATGAAGAACTTTTCTGTATGCACCCTCTCCACCCAACTCCTGGTTTTAGAGACCTCTATCCTGTCCCCCCTCCGTCTCCTCTTTTCTAAGCTGAAAAGTCCCAGTCTCTTTAGCCTCTCTTCATATGAGACCTGTTCCCAACCCCTGATCATTTTAGTTGCCCTCCCCTCTGCCACCCTCTCTCTTCCCCTCTCCCACCCCCTTTTCCCAGTCTCCCCCAGTTTTGTTCAATAAAGACAGATTCCATTTTTGAACACAATTGTCCTTTATTTTGTACATCAAGAAGAGGGGCTAGGGAAGGGTAAGTGGAAGGAGTTGAGGGCGGAATGGGGTACGCGCCCCCGATGGGGAGGACTGGGCTGGCTCTGCGGGCTTTTGTGGTGGAAGCTCTCCTGCAGCCCCCCAATTGCCCCATCTCCCCAGATGGCAGGCTGCGGCAAGTGCAGCCGGTCTGATGGCCAAGTGCTGTGATGTGCCCAGCGTGGGCACTCCGGGCACTCCAAGCCAAGACTGCTTTGCAAGCGGGGCACCCCTGAGAACTGTCTGTCCGGCGTGGGGGTTGGGACCCTTTAAGCACAGCCCTCGGCTAGCCTGAGACAGCATCTCCACGCTCTTAGTCCTCCTCTGATGTCCTGCCGGCACTGCTTCCGGCCATCCTTAAGCCCGGTTCAGGGTCCACTTAATGTGGACATGCTAGTTCGAATTAGTAAAACGCTAATTCGAACTAGTTTTTTAGTCTAGATCCGTTAGTTTTAATTAGCTTAGTTCGAATTAAGTAATTCGAACTAAGTTAGTTCGAATTAACGTTGTAGTGTAGACGTACCCTATTAGAGTGGGATACAGGACTGAGGGTGAGAGGAATGTAAATCTGCCATAGATTCCCACTTTCCCCACTTCTACACAGCCTCCTGTCCTTTCTTTTATTTACTTGTTTAAATTAAAAAAAAAGTCTGAGTGAGTCCAATAACTGACAGCAGTGGCAAGAGGAACACAGACTGTTTACTTGTGGTTTGTAAAGGCATGTGTTGGCAGTCAAAGGGCATTTCTAGCCAGAGAGAGCTCATGTGTCCCTGATTTTCTCTAGGCCAAAGAGAAGGCTGAGCTACTGGAGAACTTTTACAAAAGCACCATCACATACTTCTGCAGCAGCTGGGAAGAGATCCGGGCAGTTGCAGCCAAGTTAGCTGGTGAGAGAAAGTGTGCCGTGTCCCTTTTGGTATTCCCTTTGAGGTAGACAGAAAAAGTCCCTGTGTGCAGCACTGAGCTACTATTAATCTCTCCGTGCTGTGACTTCTCATGCATAAATGGAGATGTTAATGTTCTCCTACTTCTCCAGTGTGGTGTTAGGAGGAATTTGTAATTTGCAATAGAATGCTTTGAGATGGCGCAGTCATTTAGTAGCAGAGGCTGGCACACTGTCACGTAGGGTATGTTTATTCTCCGATCAAACTAGTGTGCTAAAAATAGAGTAGCTGTGGCAGGAGTAGCAGGAGGGGTTAACTATTCCAAGGATGATCCCATCCAAACCCAAAAGTCTGTTCTCAAGGTGGCTAGCTCCTCCGACTGCTTCTGTCATCTGACCTGCACTCTATTTTTAGTAGTCCGAGTTAGTGTGGACTCAAACTATAGACCTAAGCTCAGTGTTGTTGACTGTTCCTTACTGGTGCTTCATCACTGGGAGGTAGGCAGGCCACCGCCACACAGTGCCTGCTGTTGCAGGTTCCTGATTGCCTTGCCCAGGAAGCACTAGATTCCTCCCCTTTGGCCCTGTGCCATCCTTTCCTTAGCACACCCATGCAAGCCAGGCAAGCATTGTGGCCTAATTAATTTATCCATGTGAGATCCTTGCTTAGTACGCACTTATTCCTGGCCCCAGCCCTTTGTTCACACCACTAGATTAATACACTATCCTAGTATATCTCCACTAACTGACAGCAGTGGCAAGAGGAACATAGATTGTTTAAAGCAAATGAGGTTTTATGTAAACATTCTTAATTTTTTTCTCTTCTTCTCTTCAGTGTGGACGCTAAACTTGTCTAGTATTTTCTTGCCTACAGCTCACCTTAGACCCACAATAGAAGCCAAAGGGCCAATGTTATCACCTTGCACTTAACAAGAGAAGGTTTTTTATTGATGTTTATTTTACACTGCTTATTTAGGCATCATCCTGGAACATACGGACACCAAGAATATGAAATGGCTGGACATGGAACATCTGTTGACCTGTAAGTAACAAATACAGGTGAAATCCTATTCATTAGTGAGTTATAAAGAAATTTAGCTGACAAGCAAGCAGTAACTGATACCACAGGTGTGAAGTGCATCAGCCACACATCAAAGGACAGATTCAGCTTTAGTCTGCTCTGAAAGAGGTACGTCTACACTACAGCGTTAATTCAAGTTAACTAAATTCGAAATAGTTAATTTGAATTAAGCTAATTCGAATTATGCATCTATACACAAAACCTATTTCAAAATAGCATTTTGTTATTTTGAAATAGCGCGTCCACACTGAGTGGACCCTGAACCGAAGTTCAGGCTGGCCGGAACCAGTGCTGGCAGGGCATCAGGTTAGGACATAGTGTGTGGGGCTGCTGCCTCAGGCTAACTGAGCTCCGTGCTTCACGGGACCCTACCCCCACCCCGAACAGACAGTTCTCAGGGTTCCCCGCTCGCTTGTCTACCCCGATGAGGGAGAGCAAAGCAGTCCTGTCTTGGAGTGCCCTGAGTGCCTGCACTCGGGACACCACAGCACTCGGCCACATGGAGCCAGAGCTGCCCCTGGGCACACGGTGCGTCTCGTAGGGTTGTTGCCATCAGCCCAGCTGCACTTGCTGCAGGCTACCGTCCGGGGAGTCCATCGGGGGGCTGTCAGGATCCAGGAGGCCCTGCAGGAGAGTGTCCACCCCGAGGAGCCCTCAGAGCCACCCCGGTCCTCCCCACCGGGGGCTCGTGCCCCATTCCTCCCTCACGTCCATCTACTTACTCCTCCCTAGCCTCCCTTCCTGATGTCAAATAAAAGACATGTATGTTCAAAAATAGAAACTGGGTTTATTGAACAACAGGGTGAACCTCTGGGGAGACTGGGAAAAGGAGGTGGGAGAGAGGAATAGAGTGGGTGGGAGAGGGGAGGGTGAAACCTGGGAGGAGGAAGTTGGAAGGGAGAAGCAAAGGGAAGAAGGGGGAAGGGAAGATCAGGGCCCAAGGTTGGGGGTCTCACCGCACCAACTTGATTGTCATGCAAACCTGCTCCTGGGTTCGCATGTGGCCTTTGGTGGCCAGGCTGGCAGCTATCCTGCTATTGACGGCCGTGTTCCTCTGTCTAGTGCGGAGATCATGGATGCTGGGGCATCCCTCCCAAACCTGAATAAGGTCCATGATCTCCACCCTGGACCAGGAAGGCACCCGCCTTCTCCAGCCCCTGTCAGGCTCCTGGGTGCTGGCAGACTGCTCCTGAGGAGCAGTGGAGGGTTGGCTGCCAGTGCCTTGCTGGCTCACGTTTTGTGGCTACTGGCTCAGGGGCCCCGGTGGCCACTGCTGGCTCTTGGCTGGTAGGCTTGGATCTGGCACGGGCCAGGGTCTATCCCTTTAATGGCTCTGGGGCCAGGGGGAGAGGAGAGGAAGTTTTCCTGGTTGTGCCCAGAGTGGCCACCAGGGCTCCCTGGGAAGGGCTGGAGGCCCCCTATTTTGAATTAATTGTCTACACAGCACTTAATTTGAAATAGCTATTTCAAATTTGGTGTTACTCCTCGTAGAATGAGGTTTACCAAATTTGAATTAAGCGCTCTGCTATTTCGAATTAATTTCGAAATAGCGGTTTGCATGTATAGATGCTATTAAAGTGAATTCAAAATAACAGCTGTTATTTTGAATTAACTTTGCGGTGTAGACGTACCTGGAGGAAACTGCAGCCAGTGTGATATAAGTCAGTGTATCTCCTGGCTACCCTGGCAATGCCTCTTCCCAACCTGTGTGATCCACTCTTTGGGCTCCATCGGCTCCCTGGGAGCCACTTTTTGCTACCCCAAACTCCACACCATCAGATTTATTTCTGTCAGGAGATGTAAAATAACTTAAAAGCAGAAGCTATTGAGTCAATGGAGCACCTTCCAATTGGATGAGTTTCTGGTAGGGTCAGGGTCTCCCCTCTCCCCCCTCCTCCATCTCAGTTTGGAGCTTGGAAGGATCCCAATGGAGGAACCTAAAGCTTTGTTTGTACAGAGAGCTTCTGTAGCTTGGTACTCACTGGTACTAAATCTCCAGCTACTGCAGGCATAGTATGAAAAGTGAAAAGTGAGTCATATTCTCTGTAATTCCAGCTCTCCAGGTCCTACAGAATGACCCAAGTCCCATTGTCCAGCTGGTGGCAACTCAGGTCCTAAGAGACATCTGACCTGGATGAGTGCTCGGGGAATGAAGCACAGACAAATAGAAGAAAGAGCTCCTGCTTCTGTTTCCAGCTTGCACATCATATACTTGGGTGGGAAGCTAGACTGAACGCTATATCTGCTAGCTGTCTATGGGGTAGGGGAGTAGTATAAGGGCCCTACCATCAATCAAACATTAGCCCCGCCCCCTGACCCTGGAAGTCCCCCCCCCCCGACTCCCCGGAAGTCCCTTCTCCCTTGTCACTGGCAGTCCCGCCCCTGGAGGGTAGTACATCCGGGTCGAGAGGGACAGGTGACCGGAAGTAAAAAAGGATGTCATGTGACCCCGGTTAGGCCCGTCCCCTGTCACCGGAAGTCCCGCCCTTGGGGGTAATACATCCGGGGTAAAGAGGGGCAGGTGACCGGAAGTAAGGGGTGTCATGTGACCCCTCTAAGGACTTGCCCCTCCTCCCTCTACCAATCAGGAAGGGCTTTCCCCGTAGGAACGCCCCGCGAACCGCTTTGACCAATCGGGGGGCAGTTCCGGGAACGGATGACCCGCCCAGAAGTGGGTCGTGTGACCCCTCTAAGAACTCAACCCACCTCCCTCCACCAATCAGGAGGAGTTTTTTCCCTGTAGGACCGCCTCGTGAACTGCTTTGACCAATCGGGGGGCAGTTCCGGGAACGGATGACCCGCCCAGAAGTGGGTCGTGTGACCCCTCTAAGAACTCACCCTGCCTCCCTCTACCAATCAGGAGGGTTTTTTCCCTGTAGGACCGCCCCACAAATCGCTTTGACCATTCGGGGGGTGCAGTTCTGGGACCCGTTGACCAGACCGGAAGCTGGTCGTGTGACCCCTCTAAGAGCTTCCCGTGACACCCTCTGTCAATCAGAGCATAGCACTTCCCCATAAGTTCTAGCGCCACACAAAAGAGGCCATCTTGTTCCAAGATACAGCTAGCACGTTCCGCTCAAGCAGAGGCGGCAACAATACCTGCAAGAGTGGTCATGACTGTATACTGTGTGGCAAAACTCACAATAATTTTTCGCTCCGAACAACTTTTTCACATCCAGAACCCCATAGTAATGCTCATCTCCGCCAAGCGCCGCGCGCCCGGGGCCGGCGCTCCCCCCGCAAGCGCCACGCGCCCGGGGCCGGGGCCGGCGCTCCCCCCGCCAAGCACCGCGCGCCCGAGGCCGGCACTCCCCCTGCCAAGCGCCGCGCGCCCGGGGCCGGCGCGCCCCCCCGTGCAAGCGCCACGCGCTATGTGCCCAGGACCAGGTCAGCCCCGAGCACCTGGCGGGTGCATGCAAATGCCCCTGCGGGCGCCATAGCGCCCGCGGGCACCGTGTTGGGGACCACGGACCTACGGCAATAACAGTATTTAATAAGATTTCCAAACACAGTTCAGCACATAGGCCCTGGAGCTTGCAGTTTATACCCTCTGGAGTCCAAGTCAAACAGTCATGGTACCGCTGGGCTGGCACATTTATGACACAACCCTCACAGTCCTCAAAAAGCTTTTCCCTAAGACAGTGACTAAGGACGGTATAAACACTAATGCGTACAATAGAGCGCATAACTTTTTTACGCTTATGATGTGGCACTGGCTCAACTAGGTCAATGCACAGCCACCTCCTGAATTCTTCATGGCCGTCATCCTAGGCGTTCTCTTCAATGCTTTGTATCGGTGTTGAGCAAAAACAAGGTGGGCCCGGTTCGTCTTCCTCGTCCGATGCAATGCTGTCCGGGGTCTGACGGTCAGCTAGAAAGGCATCGTCAAGCTGTCAAAAGATTGCCAGAAAGAAATAATGTAAGACGCTCTGGTCATTTTTTTTTTAAAGTTTACAAAATCCCGGATTCCTAACCCCATGATGCCCCAACTTCGATCTTTCATTTACCTATTTGGCTTCTTTTCCATGCGTCTTGTCCGACTCCTGGGAGCCATGGGCACCTTCTTCCTCCAGGCTATCTAGCTTGTCTGGCTGCATCGTGAGCGGTTGGGTTTCGGTGTCAGATATTGGTGTATCCATCAGCGGGTGGGTCAAAGGGCTCCCTTCAACTTCTCCTTCCTCCTCGGAACTGTCGCTGATGTAGCGCTTTCTTCTCGGCACCAAAACAAAGTTGGTGAAAGAAGCCATGTTTCCGCTCAGCGTTTGCACGCTCTCTGAAACACGCGCTCTTGGAACAAGATGGCCTCTTTTGTGTGGCGCTAGAACTTACGGGGAAGTGCTATGCTCTGATGGGCAAAGGGTGTCACGGGAAGCTCTTAGAGGGGTCACACGACCCGTCTCCGGTCTGGTCAACGGGTCCCGGAACTGCACTCCCCGGATTGGTCAAAGCGATTTGTGGGGCGGTCCTACAGGGAAAAAACCCCTCCTGATTGGTAGAGGGAGGCAGGGCGAGTTCTTAGAGGGGTCACACGACCCACTGCTGGGTGGGTCATCCGGTCCCAAAACTGCCCCCCGATTGGTCAAAGGGGTTCACGGGGCGGTCCTACAGGGAAAAAACCCCTCCTGATTGGTGGAGGGAGGCGGGGCAAGTTCTTAGAGGGGTCACACAACCCACTGCGGGGCGGGTCATCCGGTCCCAGAACTGCCCCCCCGCTTGGTTAAAGCGGTTCGCGGGGCGGTCCTACAGGGGAAAAACCCTTCCTGATTGGTTGAGGGAGGCGGGGCGAGTCCTTAGAGGGGTCACATGACACTCCTTACTTCCGGTCACCTGCCCCTCTTGACCCCGGATGTATTACCCCCAAAGGCAGGACTTCCGGTGACAGGGGACGGGCCTAACGGGGGTCACATGACACCCGGTCAGCTGTCCCTCTTGACCCGGATGTACTACCATCCAGTGGCCGGACTTCTGGTGACAGGGGAGAAGGGAATTCTGGCGGTCAGGGGGCGGGACTTCCGGGATCAGGGGGCAGGGCTAACGTTTGATTGATGGTAGGGCCCTTATACTACTTAGGGGATTACACATGCCGGGGGAATTCACTAAGGGTGGCTTTAATTGGCATTTAAGCATCTAACTGTGGATTTTGGTGATTTCCTTTAGATATCCAGGGCCTTTAACTGTGCTTGTATTGTCCAGTCTCATAAGTTGCTGAGTGTCCTCAAACTCCCTCTGATGATATTGGGAGTTCAGAACACTCTGCCCTTCAAAGAAGGTACTCAGCAGATATCATTCGTCCTCCAAATTTAGAGGCTATGATCCTCCACCTCATAGAAAAAGTTTCCTGAATAGTTAGGTTTCTAGTCTCTCTCAGCACTTTACTCTTGCCCTCCTGGGTTCTGGGCCTATGAGGAGTCACCAGACAACAGTTAGCAAAGGAGGGTAAAAGGCTGAGGGGGTCTGGGATATCATTGTCTGTGGTTCTCAATGGGGAGAGAATCTTCCTGTGATGGCTGAATATGGGAAGGGGATCAGTGTTTTCCCCTGTTGAATTGACACTTTCTGATAATTCACTATATTAGGTAATAGGAGTTCCCCTAATCTTGTGGTGTTTCCTGTTTTGGAGATTGTTTTCCATTCCATATCCAGCAGCTTAATCCCAACCCATATTATTATATTTATTAAGGGGCATTGTACAAATGCTGATGACTCTTTAAGTTTATTTCTCAGGTGCTGGCCATGCTGTGTCTCACAAACAGTCACCTGTAAATAACCCTCCCCTGTAAATAATATAGTGTTTGTATTTACTGTGCACATGTTTCCAATTAAACTCTTTGAAGTATCTGTTTCAATTACTCAGGGGCCTGATTTCTTCTTTCAGAGTATGTCTACACTACAGCATTATTTCAAAATATCTTATTTCGAAATAGCGCGTCTACACACAAAATGCATTTTGAAATAGCGTTTTGCTATTTCGAAATAGCGCGTCCACACTGAGTGGACGGTGAATCGCATTTAAGGCTGGACAGAACCAGGTCCGGCAGGGCATCAGGTCAGGAGTTACTTTGTGTGGCTGCTGCCTGAGGCTGTCTGAGGCCTGTGCTTAAAGGCACCCCCCTGGACAGCCAGTTCTCAGGTTTCCCTGCTTGCTTGCCTACCTCCATGAGGGACAGGAAACCATTTTGTCTCTGTGTGCTCTGGTTGCCTTCACTCGGGACATAGAATCATAGAATAATAGGACTGGAAGGGACCTCAAGAGGTCATCGAGTCCAGCCCCCCGCCCTCAAGGCAGGACCAAGCTCCACCTACACCATCCCTGACAGATGTCTATCTAACCTGTTCTTAAATATCTCCAGAGAGGGAGATTCCACCACCTCCCTTGGCAATTTATTCCAATATTTGACCACCCTGACAGTTAGGAATTTTTTCCTAATGTCCAATCTAAACCTCCCCTGCTGCACTTTAAGCCCATTACTCCTTGTCCTGTCCTCTGAAACCAAGAGGAACAAATTTTCTCCTTCCTCCTTGTGACACCCTTTTAGATATTTGAAAACCGCTATCATGTCCCCCCTTAATCTTCTTTTTTCCAAACTAAACAAGCCCAGTTCATGAAGCCTGGCTTCATAGGTCATGTTCTCTAGACCTTTAATCATTCTTGTCGCTCTTCTCTGTACCCTTTCCAATTTCTCCACATCTTTCTTGAAATGTGGCGCCCAGAACTGGACACAGTACTCCAGCTGAGGCCTAACTAGTGCAGAGTAGAGCGGCAGAATGACTTCACGAGTTTTGCTTACAACACACCTGTTGATACAACCTAGAATCATATTTGCTTTTTTTGCAACAGCATCACACTGTTGACTCATATTCAACTTGTGGTCCACTATGACCCCTAGATCTCTTTCTGCCATGCTCCTTCCTAGACAGTCGCTTCCCATCTTGTATGTATGGAACTGATTGTTCCTTCCTAGGTGGAGCACTTTGCATTTCTCTTTATTAAACCTCATCCTGTTTACCTCTGACCATTTCTCTAACTTGCTAAGGTCATTTTGAATTATGTCCCTATCCTCCAAAGAAGTCGCAACCCCACCCAGTTTGGTATCATCCGCAAACTTAATAAGCGTACTCTCTATCCCAATATCTACATCATTGATGAAGATATTGAACAGTACGGGTCCCAAAACAGACCCTTGAGGAACTCCACTTGTTATCCCTTTCCAGCAGGATTTAGAACCGTTAACAACAACTCTCTGACTACGGTTATCCAGCCAATTATGCACCCACCTTATCGTGGCCCTATCTAAGTTATATTTGCCTAGTTTATCAATAAGAATATCATGCGAGACCGTATCAAATGCCTTACTAAAGTCTAGGTATATGACATCCACCGCTTCTCCCTTATCCACAAGGCTCGTTATCTTATCAAAGAAAGCTATCAGATTAGTTTGGCATGACTTGTTCTTCACAAACCCATGCTGGCTATTCCCTATCACTTTATTACCTTCCAAGTGTTTGCATAGGATTCACTCTGCAACGTGAAGCCAGAGCTGCCCCTGGGCACTCTGGTGCTTTTCGTGGACGCGTTGCTGCGGACCTGTCTGAACTTTCTGCAGGCTGCCATCTGAGAGGTCCATCAGGGGGCTGTCAGTATCCAGGAGGCCCTGCGGGAGAGCTTCCATCCTGAGGAGCCCTCAGAGCCTCTCTGGTCTGCCCCACTGGGGGCTTGTGCCTCATTCCTCCCTCACGTCCTTCCACTTACCTCTCCCTAAGCCCCCTTCCTGATGTCAAATAAAATACACGTATTTTCATGAACACAAACTATCTTTATTTAACAAAACCCCGGGGGAGAGGGGGGAGAATGAAACTCTGGTGAGACTGGGGAAAGGAGGCGGGAGAAAGGAGAAGAGAGGGGGGGAGAGGGAAGGGGGAAAACTTGGGGGGAGGAAGCAAGGGGAAGAAAGGGGAGGGGAAGGTCAAGGCTCAGGGTTGGGGGGCTCTCCAGACCAACTTGATTTTCATTCAAACTTGCTCCTGGGTTCACATGTGGCCTTTAGTGCCACGCTGGCAGCTATCCTGCCATTGATGGCCGCATTCCTCTCTCTAGTGCAGAGATCATGGACATTGGGGGCAATCCCCCCAAACCTGAATAAGGTCCATGATCTCCAGCCTGGACCAGGAAGGTGCCCGCCTTCTCCAGCCCCTGTCAGGCTCCTGGGAGCTAGCAGACTGCTCCTGGCGAGTGGTGGAGGGCTGGCTGCCAGTCTTTGCTGGCTCATGTTTGGGGGCCACTGGATCAGGGGTAGTGACTGCTGGCTCTGGCCTGGCAGGCTTGGAACTGGCACAGACACTGTGGCCAGAGTCAACCCCTAAAGGCTCCGGGGAGGGAGGAAGGAGAGGAGTGATCTTGGTTGAGGCTGGAGTGGCCACCAGGGCACCCTGGGAAGTGTCAAAGTCAGACAGGACTCACAGATTTGGCAGACTGCTCTGTTTATTTCAGCAAAGCTTTGCTAAAATGCATTCAGAAAATGTGAGTACCATACAAGGTTCAAACCCCTTGATTTTATACAGTCAAAAGGCCAAGTTAACAAGATCAAAGGGTGTGGCAAAACTTCACATTATTAGTGTGGTTAAGTATCTTCATTTCAATATCAAGCACACAGCAATCTCCTGGCTATATCTCCCTGATTATCTAGAATTGCTTTCTGTCTAACACCTAATGTTTCTCTTCCTGTTAAACTCAGGCCCAAATTGGCTAGCACCTTGATCTGCATACCTACAATCAACATTAACATACTTTTCTTCTTCCTCTTAAAAGACAAACAGAATTCCTTCAACTTATTCAATTATTACAGTACAATTCATCTTTCTCCTACAGTATAATTCTTTCTACTTTCACAATCCCTCCTTTTGGTCAAGCCTCGCCTATGACCAACAATTACTGGGTTCCTTGCATTAACCGTTCTTTGTCTTTTTGTTCATTAGTGATATTTAAAAGCATCAGATTAGCACTCTGGTGAGGGGACATGTCTGTGACATGTCTTGCACAGTTTTGGATACAACAGGAGATTAACTGAAAACATACAAAAATTATTAAGATTCCAAATAGGATAGTCAGGGTTTCCTGAAACAACCAGTTTCCTATGCCAGAGAAATTGGACAAGTTACTTAGCCATTTTCACAGGGAACTTGGCTCTTCGTTGGAAAGGTATGCAATCTTTTTTAAGTAGCTAGCGCGATCTATTCTATCATTGGTGTTGTCTGGTATATATACACAACATTCTTTGCCAATGAGAGCACAGGTCCCTCCTTTTGCTGCCAGCACTATATCCAATGCCTGACGGTTTTGGAGGACCACTTGTCTGATCGCTCCTGTTTCTTTGGCCAGGGCCCTTAAACTTTTTCCAGTTTCATTTTCCATGATTTTAACCTCAGAAGCCTTTTTGCATGATGTATTACTCCCCCAAGTGGGTCAAAGGAACCACCAATAGCCTCTTCCCAAGTTAAAGGGCTTATGTGATTCACATACCATTGGGCATCCGACAAAGCCCTTCTTTTTCGCCTAAAATTACGGAGGCGTTCTCATGGGAAGGACTCTAACACTCGGAATTGTGGGAAGAGTTGGGCGGGATAACAGATACCTGACCAGTTAACTGGTAATGTGGTATAGGCCTTTGTCCCACAGACCCAATGATGCCCTATCAAAGCCGGGAAGGGTCGGTTGCACCCCTTTGCCATATAGGTGTCTACAAAGGAGGAGTAATATCCCCCGAAGGGCACACGGTGATTCTCCTTACGGGGAGTGGTGTTATTTGCATGGCATTAAAGATTGTACTGATGTTACAATATGCTGGAGACAACTGCTCCTCCCCAGATTCAGCCCTGTCCCATTACACACCAAACACCAGTGACCTTTTTTCTCCTCCACACTTATCCGTTTAGATACATTTATTCCCACAATTATTCCCACTGCTTCCCAAGTGTCATTACTGTTCCATGTCTTGTTAAACGGGTGAGGCCTGGGGAATTAAGTGGGATTGCCAAGACAGGAACCAGCTTGTGAGTGGGATGGAATGTGGCTGCAGACCCAGCAATTAGAGATATTAAGGGTCTGAGCGATCCATACTTGCTGGTGGATAAAAGAATTGTCATTGTCATTGTGGATTCCCCAGATCTTAAGACACCAGTGGCCGAGGAACAGGCCCCACCAGAGGCACATGTTGGAGGCAAGACCCTTTTGGTTCTGACAACCTCCACTGAGGGAACCGCAGTTACGGTTTTATGTCCACCAGGCAGCAGGCGCTAGGCTCACTACTGCTTCTTCTTGGGCCTTGCTTTTGGTCCTCATCTGCTTCAGGCAATCCTTACGCGAACGTAGGTTGTAAGGTATTGCAGGCTGTTCCTCTACGTCTTCTTCTGGAGTCAAAATTGACTCTGCATTGTCCTGAGGTGATGATTGGTCCGCTGGGGATGGTGCCTTCTTACACTGCGAAGCCTGTATCCATGCTGCGATGCCGGATAACTTAACAGCCGTCTGGGCAGTGAGCAGCACCTGATGCAGGCCCTTCCACCGGGGTTCCATGGCGTGTTTTCGTTGGTGGTGTCGTACGTAGACCCAATCACCTGTCTCGAGAGTGTGGCAGGCATCCGAGGTGGGTTCCGTCGGCCAGGCGGCTCGAACCTGTTAATGGAAGTGACTTACAGCTTGCATTAGTCCCTTGCAGTACTGAAGGAGTGTACTGTGAGTCAAGTTCAAGTCTGAGACTGGAGTAATGGTAGCCATTGTTCACATAAACAATTTCAAAAGGACTTAGTTTATGTCTTTGGGATGGTAGGGACAGTGCAGCAGGTGTGTGACATGTAACACACGATCCAGTGCTGAACAAGTTGTTCAGTAAAACGTGTACCCCGGTCACTGGACAGAGTGGCAGGAGTTTCTTTGGCAGGCATAATATGATTTAACAAACATTTGGCAACAGACAGCAAATCAGCTTTGCGACAAGGAAAGACTTCAATCCAACCCGAAAATAAGCATACCATAACCCAAATAAATTCATATAGTTGACACACAGGCATTTGTACAAAATCAAGCTGCCAATGCAAGAACAGTGCTTGGGGCAGGCCCCAGAATCCTTGAGCTACCTTTACAGGTTTGCCAACATTGTAGCTTTGGCAAGTGGTACAGGCGGCACAGTGGTGAGCTGCAAAAGAGCTGAAATGGGGGGCCCACCATTCTGCCTTAGTTACAGCAGAGATCATACCCTCCTTTCCGACATGCGAAACGCCGTGTAGCAGGGCGGCCAGAGCTGGGTAGAGCGAAAAGGGGGCCACAAAGGCACCAATAAGGGGGCGCCAAAGGGAATCAGGGTGTAGAGAGCAACCCCGGGCGACCCAGGAGTCTTTTTCTGTTTCTGAGGCAGAGTCTTGGAGCAGGGTGACTTTAGAAAGGGACTGCGGTGATACAGAAACAGAAAGGGAACCGAGAAACGCACCTGGGGAAGGTTCTATGGCAGCATTACCCTTAGCAACATCAGTATCTGCTGTGGAGTGACCAGGGCACTTAACAATAGCTAATGCAGATGGGAGTGCATACAGGAGAGCAGCAATGTAGGGGCCATTCTTGATAGGGGTACCAGCAGAGGTAAGGAAACCCCGAGCTTGCCAGAGGGTGCCAAAGTCATGTACAACCCCAAAAGCATATCGAGAATCAGTATAAATGGTGGCGGAGCGTCCCTCAGTCAGAAAGCAAGCGCGGGTTAGGGCAACTAGTTCAGCGACTTGTGCTGAGGTCACAGAAGGTAAAGGCGCAGCTCCTAGGGTTTCAGAGAGTGATACCACAGCGTATCCTGCGAGGAGACGACCTTGGCTATCTCTAAAGCAGGAACCTTCAGTGAATAACACAAGGTCGGAGTTAGAGAGAGGGACATCAGAAAGGTCGGGGCATGAGACGGTGACAGCAGAGACACTTGCAAGGCAGTCGAGGGGTTCACCGTCATTAGCCAGAGGAAGGAGAGTGGCAGGGTTCAACTGAGAACAGCACTTTATGGTGATATGCGAAGCCGAAAGCAGTAAAAGTGAGGCGGGCGGAGGAAAGGTGAGCTGTATTACATTGTAGCAGGAGAGTATCTATAGAGTGAGGGACCATGAGAGAAACAGGAGAGCGGAGGACAAGGGACTCAGACATTCAATTAGGCGTGCCGCGGCAGCCACAGCACGCAGACAGGGGGGTAGACCTTGGGCAACAGGATCCAAGGTGGCAGAGAAATAAGCTACTGGACGATTTTTGCCACCATGCTCCTGAGTAAGAACCCCAAGTGCACAACCAGATTGCTCGTGGCAGAAAAGGGTAAAGGCTTACAGTAGTCAGGTAACCCTAAGGTGGGGGGGGGGGGGGGACAGTGAGAAGCACTAAAGAGTCAGTTTCTGAGGCAGATAATGAAGGGGAACAGAGGAGTAGATCATTTACACATTGGACCAATGTGGACCCAGAGGGGAAGACCAGGTCAACAAGGTCTTTGGCTAATGCTTGGGAAAAGTAAGACGGGCTTTCTGTGTACCCCTTGGGAAGCATACTGCTGCTCCTTGTAAGAAAAGGCAAAAAGATACTGGAACTTAGGGTGAACCGGGACAGAAAAGAAAGCAGAACACAAATCAACAACAGTAAAATGAGTTGCATCTGGCAGGATAGAAGCCAGATTGGTTGCTGGGTTACGGATTACAGGAAAGGTGGGTACAACAATGCAGTTAATAGCTTGAAGATCCTGAACAAACCACCATGATTTACCATCAGCTTTTCGAACTGGGAGGATAGGGGTGTTACAGGGGCTGGAACAGGGGACAATAATGCCTTGTTCCCACAGGGTGGATATGACCGGAGCTGAAACCTCTAAATCCCAAAAACCCGGTGCCACAACCCCTTCTCCGACCTTATCCCCATTCTTGGTACCCTCCCCGTTCCCAGTACTGTCTGCCCTGCCCTGAATAATGCTGTATTTGCAGAGCTATCAACTTTTGTGAGGACTGCTTCTCTTTCCTTTTAGAGTGCAGTGGCAATGCTCTGCCACTGCTTGCAATTTGTCCATGGTCTTGGCCTCCCATCCAACACTTATTTGCTTTAACATACTGCTAATAGCAGATAAGAGGCTATTAACAAACGCATGCGCCAGGGCGCCCTGTCCATTTTTACCTGGTTGCTGTACCCCAAAAAACCCCCAAAAAAACCCAAACAAACAAAAAAAACCATCAGTCAGTCTGTGTGATAGTTGCCCGGGTTTTTTTCTTTGTTGCTGTTTACGGGGTTATAAGTAGCTTACACAGTTGCAGGAGGTCTGCTTCAGAGGGTTCATAGGCATTGCACACTAGCAAAATTTCTCTGCAAATTTGGTAGGGTTTTCCTGGGGCTTTGGAAAACCTTTTAAAATCGAGTGGAGCTCCGTGTGGGCCAAGGGTTTATAGCTTCAAGTAGGACCGGTCTGAGTCTTCTTGGAGGACGGGGTAAAGGGAAGCGCTCGATCTGGTGGTGGGAGAGGAGGTTTCCAATAAAGCTTTTTCTTATAATTAGAATTTTTAAGGGAGGCGAGCTTCGATTCAGTTCATTTAAGATTTGCCTCGTCCCACCACTGCATGAAGCTATCTACCTCTCCTCTAGCCAATTTAGTTTTGGGAAGGCCAAGTTTGTCTTTTAAGACGTCCACTTGGTCTTTGTTCCAAGATCCTAACAGTGGCCACTGAGTTTTGGGATCCCCCCAGAGTCAATCTAGATCATTTTTCCAGAAATTTACAGGAGTCCGGACCCTTTCTAAAATATATAAACTGAGCCAGGGTCCCTTTAGGGAACTATCCCTGCTTAGACGTCTAGTTACCCATACAGGAGGACTTCATACACCAATCACACAAGGAGGAAATTCGGGTTCGTCAGAGCGGTGCCCAGTGCAACACACAAAAGAAGCCCACAGGCTACTGCCTCAATCGCCCTTGCGTTCACTCCAAGGATTTTATCCAAGGTGCGGTGCGGCTGCGATTGTGCAGATTCCAGTCACACAGACCGTGGGGACAGGAGCCCCTTGGTCGGCCAGTCCCTGGACAGGGATGGCTCCCAGACTCACTCACACCACAGGGAAGACGGATAGACACAGAGACAAGACAGTCCTCAGTCCGGACAAAATAATTACCTGACCAGAGTCCCGATGTTAGATCCCGGGATCCCTACCAGATCAGAGCAGAAACCAACAGGTTCGATGGCGTAGACTTCGCTGTGGTTGTGCACCTTTCCGTTCTGGTGGAGGACCGCTCGGGCCAAATGCCCAGGTGCCGGCTACCACGGTCATCCTGCCAGACAGTCAGGGATCACACAGCCTCAGCGAAGACGGTTGCCATCTCGGTGGAACCTCCAAATTGTCAAAGTCAGACAGGACTCACAGATTTGGCAGACTGCTCTGTTTATTTCAGCAAAGCTTTGCTAAAATGCATTCAGAAAATGTGAGTACCATACAAGGTTCAAACCCCTTGATTTTATACAGTCAAAAGGCCAAGTTAACAAGATCAAAGGATGTGGCAAAACTTCACATTATTAGTGTGGTTAAGTATCTTCATTTCAATATTAAGCACACAGCAATCTCCTGGCTATATCTCCCTGATTATCTGGAATTGTTTCCTGTCTAACACTTAATGTTCCTTTTCCTGTTAAACTCAGGCCCAAATTGGCTAGCACCTTGATCTGCATACCTACAATCAACATTAACATACTTTTCTTCTTTCTCTTAAAAAGACAAACAGAATTCCTTCAACTTATTCAGTTATTACAGCACAATTCATCTTTTTCTTACAGTATAATTCTTTCTACTTTCACAACTTTGACCACCAGGGTCTGAAGCCCCACAGACAGGGGCCACGGATGGGGAGGGGGAGAGGCAAAGGGGGCAGTTGTCTCGGGAGCTGATGATTTAAAAGGGTCCAGGCCTCTGGGTCACTGTATCGACTATTATGGCAGCCGCCACTGCCAGAGACCCGGGCAAATGAAATCAGTCCTAGAGCTCTGTCTGGTGCAAGGTGGGTGGCGCTAAGGCCTGATTGGCCCTCGCCTTGCCCCTCCTACCTTTAGCTTTGCCCCTTTGAGGGGGTCTAGAGCCTTGCCCCTTTGAGGGGGTCTTGAGCCGACCCCCTCCCATACATTACCCAGGGCCCGACAACGTCTGTCACCAGCCCCGTTGACATGAATGTGCCCCAAATCCCTCAGACCCAGTACAGTCCCCCCCTCCTTCCCCTCCCGGATCCTTAATTCTTCTCTTGTCATCTGATTGCTTCAAGCATTGTTACAGGCTGGGGACCGACTGGCTAAGCAGCAGTTCAGCAGAAAAGGACCTGGGGATTCCAGTGGATGAGAAGCCGGAGATGAGTCAACAGGGTGGCCTTGTAGCCAAGAAGGCTAATGGCATATTAGGGGGCATTAGGAGGAGCATTGCCTGCAGATCCAGAGAAGTGATTATTCCCCTTTATTCGGCTCTGGTGAGGCCACATCTGGAGTATTGTGTCCAGTTCTGGGCCCCCAACTACAGGAAGGATGGGGACGCATTGGAGGGGGTCCAGGGGAGCTTGACCAAAATGATTCGGGGTATGGAGCACATGACCTATGAGGAGAAACTGGGGGATTTGGGTTTGTTTAGCCTGCAGAAGCAAAGAGTGAGGGGGGATTTGATAGCAGCCTTCAACTTCCTGAAGGGAGGTTCCAAAGAGGATGGAGAGAGGCTGTTCTCAGTAGTGAGGGATGGCAGAACACGGAACAGTGGTCTCAGGTTACAGCGGGGGAGGTCTAGGTTGGACATTAGGAAAAACTATTTCCCTAGGAGGGTGGGGAAGCACTGGGCTGGGTTCCCTAGGGAGGTGGTGGAATCTGCATCCCTAGAGGTTTTTAAGTCTCCGTTTGACAAAGCCCTGGCTGGGATGATTGAGTTGGGATTGGTCCTGCCTTGGGCAGGGGGCTGGACTTGATGACTCCTGAGGTCTTTTCCAACTCTAGGATTCTATGATTCATCCGTGCGATGTCACTGGAGACGCAGGGAGGTACACTGTGGGCGAAAGCCCCGATCTTGCTTCTGGTTTTGTACAGGCGGCCGTGAAAGTAACTTTACAGTTTCTCACAGGTACTGTCCTGTTGCAGCCCAGGTCTTTGCAGTTCTTGCTGGAGCTGCGCACCAGGGCACTTTCACCTCTGTGTTCAGGATTCAGAGTTATCTCTTTTCCCAAAGATCTTCCCTGGAGCTGTTCAGAGAGAGCTTGCTCCCTCTCGCCACAGTCTCTCTTAAGGCAACCATGTTCTTCAGAGCCTCTGGCCTGACGTGGAACGGGACGGGGGACACCACAGAAGAGGCCAAATTCGCCGGGGGAAACACTCCAAGGAAATGGATGCTAAAGAGGGTCCATTCACCAAGACTCATGTGCAGGGCCTCTTTGATTTCAGTGTTGTCACTGTAGACCAGCGCGCGCCCGTTGAGATTATGGTCCCTGAGCCTCTGTTTGTACAGCGGGACGTTTTCCTCCTTCAAGCCGATTGTGTCCATCTGGAAGAGAAGTGGGAGCACCCGTTAGTGCCGTGCATCTACTGAACAGGTCGCCAAACACGTTTTTAGGAAGGGTCCGCTATAGCTCCCGAGAGGAACCTGTCTGGGCTTGCTCAGATTCTAGCAAACAAGGCGGGCCGGCCGGCTGTGGGGCCAGGTATGGTACCCTGCACACCCCACTGCCGTGTGCTTGGATTCTGCTAGGGGCACCGCTGAGCAAGTTGGCACGGCAGGGGAAATAGCATGCTCTCTGCAGGCAAAAGCTAGCAATGCAGGGACAACTGGAGGGGTGTGTAGAAATGAAGAGGGAAGGTTTCCTGACCCTGCTTGTAGGCTGGAGGGAAGCATGCAGTCAGCCTGACGGGGGTGGAGTTGGGCCTCTCGACCTAAGGCTATATCTACACTGCGGGCCTTTGCAGGCAGAGAGTATCCTAATGAAGCACTCGTTAGCAACTTCTTGTGCTTCATTAGGGGTGTGTCTGGACTACATGCCTCCGTCGACGGAGGCATGTAGATTAGACAGATCGGCAGAGGGAAATGAAGCCACGATTAAAATAATCGCGGCTTCATTTAAATTTAAATGGCTGCCCTGCTCTGCCGATCAGCTGTTTGTCGGCAGATCGGGGCAGTCTGGATGTTCCCCTGTCGACAGAAAACCCTTTTGTCGACCGCCCCGGTAAACCTCATCCCACGAGGCATAACGGGGCGGTCGACAAAAGGGTTTTCTGTCGACAGGGGAACGTCCAGACTGCCCCGATCTGCCGACAAACAGCTGATCGGCAGAGCAGGGCAGCCATTTAAATTTAAATGAAGCCGCGATTATTTTAATCGCGGCTTCATTTCCCTCTGCCGATCTGTCTAATCTACATGCCCCCGTCGACGGAGGCATGTAGTCTAGACACACCCTAGCATGCTCTCTGCAGGCAAAAGCTAGCAGTGTAGACATAGCCTCAGGGTTCTTGTGTGTTATTCTGGATAAGGGGTATTACACTGCAGGCCTCCAGCAAGAGTATTTATGTTTTTGCCTCTCTTCTCTCTGGAGTGCATAACAGACAGCTACGGGTCTCCCAGTCTTAAAACCGACCAAAGTCATTTCAGAGCGTAAAGGATGAACCCGGGGAGAGCCAGCCAATGGCTTCGGGGTTGGAGGAAAGAGCTCCAAGGAACCGAGTTGTTCCAAGAAGAAATGTTTTGTGCAAACCAAGAGTCAGGAGCAGCAGAAAGTGGGGGAACTAGCAGAGCCCGGACTGTGGCCTTGCCCCCTACATCACCCTTTCCCCCTCATCCTCACTCTGCCCATTCCCCCTCATGTGCCACCCCTACTCCTGAGGCCTCAAACCCACACTGTGCCTTCCCCGAAAGCCCCCATCCCACACCGCCTGTTCCCCTCAACATCCTACCCTCACTAGTTCTCGCTCCTCTCCCTCCAGTTATGCACCAGTTATGTGGGACAGTTTTCTCTCAGCTCTGGGGCCCGTAGTCAGGGCTGTCCCTAGGCCCATGGGAAATATGTAGCTGCATAGGGCACCGGAAAATTTGGGCACCAAATTTTTGAGTTCCCCAATGCAGCAGCCATGTGTTCTTGTATGTCTGAGGATATGCCTCTGCCGGTTCGTCTCTGGGGACGCTGTGTCCTGTCTGCTGCAGGGCTTTTCCCTTCGCCCTCCCCCACGTGCTCCTCTCAGCTGGCAGTGTAATCCACACACCTAGTGTGTGTGGTTCACTGTCCCTTCGTGTGGCAATTGGACCTCTTACAGCCAGAGATAAGAACAAGGGAGCTCTACATCCTAAGCTGGGAGCCAGCTGCCTTCATGGCTCCAGCTGTCGAGGCCTCTAGGGGTGTGTCTAAACTACATGGCTCCATCGATGGAGCCATGTAGATGAGGCTGATCGGCAGAGGGAAATGAAGCCGCGATTTAAATAATCGCGGCTTCATTTAAATTTAAATGGCTGCCGCGCTCTGCCGACCAGCTGATGATCAGCTCTTTGTCGGCAGATCGGGGCAGTGTGGACGCTCCCGTCGACATGAAAGCCCTTTGTCGACCTCCCCCTGATGCCTCGTAGGATGAGGTTTACCGGGGAGGTCGACAAAGGGCTTTGACGTCGACGGGGAAGCGTCCAGACTGCCCCGATCTGCCGACAAACAGCTGATCATCAGCTGGTCGGCAGAGCGCGGCAGCCATTTAAATTTAAATGAAGCCGCGATTATTTAAATCGCGGCTTCATTTCCCTCTGCCAATCAGCCTCATCTACATGGCTCCGTCGACGGAGCCATGTAGTTTAGACACACTCCTAGAGGGCCTAGGTTCAAATCTGCTACGGGGTTCAAATCAGCAGCAGCAGCAAGCTAGCAAGCAGAGAGGATCTGCAACTCTGCTCTAGTTCCTGAGCCCTGCTTGGGGTAGGGAGGTAGTAGGAACGACCAGACCTCCAGCAGAAGCTGCATGAGGGGAAAAGGCCCAGGCAATCCTGCAGAAGGGCCCTCAATTATTCAGGGCCCCACGATTTGCAAAGATGGCTCTGCCTGTAGCCGTCATCTGTGGGCAGCTGCTGTCACATGAATGACATTCTTCTTGCGATGAAGAGGCATGGACATTCTATCGACAGCTGGCCCTGCTCGAAGGAAGGAAACCCAAGGGTGACCCACCTCTCGGCAGACATCCTCCACCGTCATACCCAGCAGAGTGCAGGCGCTGAGCTTGTCGAATTTCTTTGTCCGTTTCAGTCTGTGGCTGCCACGTTGCAGCTCCATCTGTCTTTTCAGGGATGGGTCCAAATTGACCGTGAAGGGGAGGTAGAAGAGGGCCTCCTCCACCCGAAACCTGCCGCACAGGAAAGTGTGGAACAGCTCGGGATCCTGGTCCAGTTCCAGCAGCTTTTCCATCTGGCCTTTCAGCATGTCCAGCTCTTCCATGTACTTCTCGTAGACCTCCCACAGAGACATGTCGGGGCGGAGCGGGCTTCCATGGCAGCTGCCCATTCGGCTCCTCTGCTCCTCATCCTCGATGCACTGCAAGAGCCAGCTCAGACGGCACGGCCACTGGTTGGCAAGGAGCACCCATTCCACCACCTTCTTCGGACACACTTCATCCTTGGGGATGTTACTCGCCAGCAGCCTGATGGTGATGGTGACGGTGTTCACGATGCGGCCAGTAGATCCCGGCCAGTGTTGTCACGCTGCATCTTCTGCGTCCGCTGAAATTCCTCCTGGTCTTTCTTCTTCGATTCGTTTTCCATGTTCTCTGAGATAAAAGAGGAAGATATGTTAGGTACCTGGCAGTGCCTTAAATCTCTCCTCCTGAAGGGTCTTCCAGATTCACAATCCCTCCCTTCTGGGAAGCAATCAAGAATGGGTAGCTCTTGGCAAAGCCATCCTTAGGATTGATGGGATCCTACGCCGTACTATTAAACTGGTACCCATCTGCCCAACAGCAGCCCAGATGGATGTTGAATTTTTAGCGATGTGATTTTATAACCCTCATCCACACACTAATAAACAAACACATTTTAAACTAAGGTCCTGTCGATTCTCACAGTAAATTCAGCAAACATTTAGCAGAGGTTGGCAAATGCCTATTAAATGGCTTCATTACCATGTCGTCGATGTTCTGCTAGTAGCTCGAGCAGACTTTGTCACTTGTAAATTAACTAGATCTTCTAGAACTTCTGCTGCTGGAGGAAGCAGAGCCACAGACCATGGATAGGAAGAGGCAGGTGGGTGGAGTGGACATGAAAACCCAGTGCTGCTCCAAATTTTCAGGTCCCCTATGCGATTGCATAATCGGCAAACGAGTATGGGTGGCTCTGGCTCTTTGGAGATGGTTGTCATCCACTAATCCCCATCCCCACAAGGTTCCTTCCCCGTCTTACGTTCCCCGGGGCAGTACTCACCCTTGATTTTGTGTAAGAGCAGGTTTTTGCAATGTCCCCATGGTGCATAAAACCCAGCAGTCACTGGCGTGGGCACAGTGTACAGGGCCTTTGCTAAAGCGAGGCAGTAGATATCCTCCTTGGTCTGGAACCCTGCAACGGGGATGAGGTAAAACACGAAGATTAGCCTCACCGAGCGCATCCGCAGTGGATGCTCAACAGTGTCTCCGCTAATATTTTTCGGTTCAAGGTACTAGGTACAAGGGGAGGGAGCAAACAAATGTCCGAAACCACACAAGTTTATTTTAGGCTATAAATATTGGGGTGCCTGGCCTTACCCCCTTTGCATGGCCGAAGGGACAACAGAGATTTACTGACTGACTTGCTCCTCGTCCTGGGGCACTCATGAGTTGGTGCACGCGTAACCGCAAATCCAGGGCACTAGATCTGTGACTACACGGCTATAAACCTGGCCAAGTGCCTCTGTCACCAGACGGTGTCTGTGGTTGGTCTTTGTGCATAACAGCGAGATCTGCAGCAGGAGCAGGCTGCGTTACCTGCACTGACCACTGATAACACCAGAGCTCCAAGAACAGAAGCACTGAGCCACGCTGCTGAGGCAACCACATCACAGCTCTTAACACTAGGAGCCCGTAAGTACTCCTGTAGACCCTGCTTTCGCTGGCATTAAGCCAAACAGCGTCCACAAAGCCCCCTGGCACTCCTGCGCCCTGCTGTGCAATGCAGAGGGAGAGATGGAGAAGAGAAAGGCCCACGTGTTCCTTTGCCCTGGCCCAGGCTAGCCTATGCCACTTCCCATGGTTCTGTGGGCCAGACTTGCAGGGCGGGGAAAAGAGATGTAGAGGTCATGGTGGGTAATCAGCAGAACATGAGCTCCCATTGTGGCGTTGGGGCTTAAAAAGCTATTGTAATTCTGGGATGTATAAACAGGAAACGCTTGAGCAGGAGTAAAGAGGCTGTCTCGCTTCTGTGATGGATGGGAGGCCCACTGTTCTTTTCTGAACATCCCAGTATTCAGTGACTAAAGGGTTAAACCTAGCTAGCTAGAAAGTGTTGGCAGGGAGCCAGGAGCACCAGTGAGAAGAAAGAGTTCAGATCTGCATTAAAAGGGAATCTGTCTGCTGTTTTTCTTTGTGAGTTTAATCCTGGAGCTGTGGAAGGGGATGAGGGGGGGGGGATGAATTGAACTGGGCAGGGACATCATGCCTAAAAAAAAGAATACCTGGGCCTAGAATTGGACTGGACCTTGGAAGTGTGGATCCTTGAGTAGATAGAGAATGTTTATTTAGATGCGATCAGGTTATTTTTTTGTTTTGTTGTTTGGTTAAACTCCTCTGTGCTAAATCCATATCCCCTCCTCTCCCCACTATAACTTTAAACTGAATCCCAGGGATGCAATTGTCTGTGTTTTAATCTGTTCTTTTCTCAGTTGCGCTATAACTCCTAGCAAACTTTTTTTATAATGTACCCACTTTAAAAAAAAATGTGTAAGTACCCCCAGTACCTACAGTTTTCAGACACACACAATTTTTTTCTACCGTTGCAACACATTTGTTTAAACAACTGCATCGTAGCCGGGCGGGCGATGGCATTTTTGGGTGTAAAAGGTACAAAAAGAATAAAGCGCTGTCAAACTGAAAACTAAAATTCAGTTTTCTCCAAATTTCAGTTGTGTTGAAGTGTCCCCCAGACATCTCTTGAGTACCTTTAAGGGGACTCGTACCACTGGTCGAGAAGCACTGATCTAGTCCACCCCTGCACCGAGACAGGACCAAGCATGTTTGTCTCACCTCTTGGCTCCTAGGACATGCCTTGAACTAACGCACTTGGAAAGACATTATTGTTTATACGCCCAAAGTGCTTCGTCTCAGTGTATTACCATAAAATCTAACTGACCAAACTCTGACCTTTCATTTCCCTGTCACTTGGCCAGCTACAGCCTCACACGCCTTCGGCATCGATCTCAAAGCCTTCGTCACGCTTTTACACACCTGTGCTGACACGCTTGTGAGCCAGGCACACTTGTGCGACACGTCCCAAAGCACTTGCTCCAGGGCATTACATCGCACTTTCCTGCCTTTGATGGACAGGGAAAGGGAGACCTGAAAGGCCTCTCCAAGGTCACCAGCGCGAGAGTGAGCGCAGAATTGAGGAGCAAGGGGTCTAGCACACAACTCTGTGCCTTAGTCACTAGGTGGCATTAGATTAGAACCCGGGAGTTCTTACGCCCAACCCCCTGCCCCCTCCAGTAGGCCATGCTGCTGGCCTCCCGCCTCTCCCCCTGGGCTTGGAGACAGACGGGAGGCTGGAGCCAGCCTGCGCAGAAGGGGCTGTAACGCTTACAGCTCGTTCATGACACTGCCCCTGCGCAGCCCCTCTCAGATCCACACTCGGAACCCACAAGAAACACCCCAAGAGCGGAGATGAAACCGCCACTCACCTGCAGCCCAGCTTCCAGGAAGGGCAAAGCAAAAGCGGCGCTCGCGGATTCCAGCCCAGCCTGGCACCTGCTTCCTGAACTTTGGCCCCTTTCCTCCAAGATAGCAGGAGGCTGCTCTGGGCCTTTTGTGCCCACGACGGGGCATAAAAGCAAACTCAGCTGTTGGTTCCATCTTGCGGGCAGAGCCCCGGCAGGCAGTGGCAGGCGGGGGTATTGACTGACCCTCCAACCCAGGATATTCCCCCCACACCTGGATTCGCTTCCTAGTCATCCCCATCTCCATGCACGATCTTTGTTTCTCATCCCGCCGGTCCGAGAAATTGTCAGAGCAGGCACCTCCGCAGCCAGAGCCTGCCCCTGGCGCCCACGTCCCCTCCCCGACTGCCTGTCCCAGGCGACCACCTGAACCTGCGTCCCCCATTCCCTCAGATCACAGCTCCCTCCCTGACCCTGCACCCCCCCGACACCCCTCCCCCAGCCCAGACTCCTCTCTGGCACCCACACCCCCTCCCCCAAAACTTCTGCTCCCCCTTCACCCAGGTCACAGCTCCCTCCCTGACCCTGCACCCCTCTAGAGCCCCTCCCCCAGGCCAGAGTCCTCTCCTGCGCCCATACCCCCTCCTGGACCCTGCACCCCTATCCACCGCCCCAGATCATACCCCCCCCCCCTGCACCCAGGCTCCACCACTAAGCTCCCTTCTGCACCCAACCGCTCCGTCCCAGACCCCAAAGCCCTCGGTAGAAATGTGGCCCTTGATCAGTTGCCAAAATGGCCCCCCCATTACAAATTATTGACCAAGCCTGATCCAAATGTTTTTTGAAACATTGTTTAATGAGAATGTAAATACAATTCAATACAATTGGGAGGGTTGGGGGGAGGGGGACGCAGCTGCTGGCTCCTCAGCTCTTGCTGCTCTCACTGGGTGTCTTCCTGCTGCAAGGGAAGCAGAATCCGTCACATTCATCCCTGGGGACTCAGGGGAACTGGCCCCCCCAGCATTTCCACCCTCCTCCCCCCTGCTCTCTGGTCACCCCCCGTCAGGCCCGCAGGGTGAGCTCCTGACCCCGCCCCCTCCCCAGAGCTCCTGACACCTCGGCCCCCTCCCGCCTCCTAGGACAGTTTCTGTGTTCAGAGCCTCCCCCACCCCCAGGGACGCTCGCAGGGGCAGGAGGGATTCTGCCAGCAGGGACGTGGGGTGGGGGCAGCCTGAGGAAAGGGGCGGGGGACTCCCTGAGGGGATGGGAAGGAGACCCTGGCCCTGCCCCACTCTCCTGATCTGCTCCGGCTGCTCACCATGTATTCCAGGAGCTGATGGGCCTGCCCATGCAGGGCGTGGGCCAGGACCAGCCCGGCCTGGCTGGGGCGCCGCAGGGGGGAGCGGGCAGCGAGCAGAGCCTTGTCCAAAAAGCAATTCTCCTGCTCTGCTGTGAAGAGCTGCCCAAAGACCTGGAATCAAGAGCACAGGAGGTTTCAGCTGACGGCCCAGAGCCCGGCCCCAACTCCTGGGGCTAAAACAGCTTCCTCCTCCCCCAAACTCCCTTCCAGACCCTGCACCCAGACGCTCTCCTCACCCGGCACCCCAACCCCTGCCCCGGGTCACAGCTTCCTCCTGCCCCCAAGACCCTCCTACCCCCACGAGGGCCCCAGCCAGCCCCACCCCCGAGCCCTGCCCTGCCCTGCCCTGGCAGCGCGTCCTTACCTCTCCCACCCTCACGCTGTTGCTGTGAGCCAGGACCCATCTTTCTTTGTAGTAGTGTCTGCACCACAGGTCCTCTGCCTGGTGGATGTTGAGGCCTGCAAGAGACACAACAGGGTCATTCTGCTGGCAGGTCTGAGCCCTTCCCCTCCCACGGGTCCCTGCAGGCATCCCTGGGCAAATGGAGGGGCACAGGGGGCAGAAGGGGAACACAGAGGGACGCATCCCCCCTTGGGCCAGTCTGGGGGAAAGGGGCTGGGTCCCCTCCCCCCGCCGCCGGCACCCTCAGGGTGTCCCTGGGGCCCAGGTCCCGGCTGGGTTCCTTACCCCTGTGGTGCAGGAGGAGTTGATACAGGCTGTGCACCCCCTCCCGGGCCAGCCGGCTGACGTCTTCGGATGGGTCCGAAATAAAAAGGCCCAGCTGGGCCACGTGGTGACCCATCCTCGGCCAGTCGGCGGAGTTCTGAGGGGAGAGAAGAGGGGGGGTCCCTCAGCATCCTGGGGCTGCACGTCCCATGCAAACGGCCGCCGAGGCGGGTCTGAGCTCGGGGGACGGACAGAGACACCTCCCGGGGCGGGGCGGGGCCGGCCTTGCGAGGAGACAACCCTGAGCAATGGCCCCGACTGAAGGGTCACTCCGGGGGTGGAACAAGGGGATCCACTGACGGCCACTCCCCAGTCCCCAGGCCCAGTCCCTCAAGAGCCCCCCTGAAGGGCCCAGGGTCGCCCCTCCCCGGGGAAAGGAGAACGCGGCCCATTCCCGGCCCATTCCCGGCCCTGCCTCTGCCTCCCGGGGACGCTCCCAGCCCCGCGCCCTGCAGCCCCAGACCCCCCGGCTCCGAGGTCACTTACGTCAAACCCCGGGAGGGTGGTGGCGACTCCCAGCAGGGCCGTGGTGCTGCCAAGGGCCCTGGCTCGCTCCTGGGGCAGGCGGGACTCCAGCCACGGGCTCAGGTGCTGGGGGGGAAAGAGGCAGGTCAGGACCCGTAGGGAGGTGCCGGTTCTGGGCAGAGCCTGGGGCTCCTCTCGGACTGTGCCCCCCCCAGCCACTGACACTGCTCCTCTCTCGGCCCCCCCCCGAGGAAGCAGGGACAATGGCCCCGTCCCCCCCACGGGGCTCACCTCCATTATGAGCTGCAGCCGGGCGGTGTCTGGGGACTCGGCGAGGAGGCTCGCCAGTAGGGCCTGGAGGTCGTAGGGAAGGGCCCGGATGAACTGCTGCAAGACAAGGGGGAGCCCTGGGTCAGAGGGGGGTTGGGGGATCCAGGCCACCCGCTGGCTCCGGGGTGCAGCCTTGAGCAGGGTCTGAGCCGCCTCGCAGAGCAGGGAGGAGCCCAGGCTGGGCGTGGAAGGGACGGGCCCCCCGGGAGAGCAACGGGAACCCTGGAGGGAAGGATCCAAACCTGCAGCTTCTTCCCTCCCTCTGCCCCCCCCCTCCTCTCTGGAGCTCCAGCCCAGCCCGGGAGCAGGGCCCGGAGGGACGTACCTGAGTGTGGATGGGCTCCTGCTGCCAGTCCCCAGACACTGTCTGTCCCACGGCCGCCGTCAGCAGGGGGCTCAGGAGCTGGGCCCGCAGGGGAGGCTGCAAGGTGCTGGCAGGAGAGAGGGGCAGAGACTGTTAATTCAGCAGCAGGAGACAGAGACTTTCCCACTCCCTGGCCAGGGGATCTGCTCTGGGGGGAGTCGGCGGGGGGGGTGGGGTCGGTACCTGAGGCTGCAGGCGGCGTTGAGGCAGTCGGCCAAGACCAGCGGGGGGGGGCGAGTCCTCCATGATCTCCTGTGAGACCCAAGGGGACAAAGGGGCGTGTGAGGCTGGGGCCCCCAAGAGACGCTCACGCGGCCAGCGCCCCCACCCAGCAGGATCCAACCCCACTGCCTCCCGCTTCCCTGTAGCCCCCCTGCCCGGCACAGGGCCCCTCCCAGCACCCCCCTCCCAAACCGGGACCAGCTCAATCCTTGTCCCCAGGCCGTCTCCTGCCCCTCCCTGCCCTGGTGACCAGCCTCTGAACCTCCTCATCCCTGCTCCCCAGGCGCATCCCCAGCAGCCCGCTCGGCTCCCTTCCAGCCCCCCATGGCCCGGGGAGACCCCTCCCTGTCCCGAATCCCCCTTCCTGTCCGGCACCCCACACCTGCCCCATTTCTGTGTCCCTCCCTCCTCCAGCATCCCCACCCACCCTCCCCATGTCCACCTCCAGCCCTCCTGGCTCCACCCATCCCGTTTCCAGCACCCCCACCCGCCGCCATGGCCCAGGCAGACCCCTGTCCACCCCACGTATCCCCTCCCCTCCTCCCGGCTGCCGCGACTCGCTTACAACGATCCTGGCCATCATGGTGTCCTTGCAGCAGCGCGGCGCCAGGGTGTCCTCGCCCCTTTGGAGGGCGGCGAGGCAGGCGAGGGGGACGGCCAAGAGGAACCGCTGCAGGGCGGCTGGGCTCTGCGCCCCAGAGAGAGTCTGTGAGCCTGGGGCCTGCCTGCCCCCCACGGACAGCTGCAGGGCTCAGGTCTCCCAGGAGTGGAGGTGGGAGCTGCTGGTTGTCCAAGCACCCACACTCCCCCCCCAACTGCTGCCTCAGGCTTGTGGGGGCCCAGCTGGTGCATGACAAGAGCCCCCAGCTTGGGGGGTCCAGGTCATGCAGGAGAAGGGGCCCCAGGGGGATCCCCAGGGACAAGCCCCTCCCGGAGGGGGGGGGACGTGCTGGGAAGGGGCCGGACAATCTCGGGTCCCCCCCGTGTGGAGAAGGTTCCTACCGTGTCCCGGGTGTGGAGCTGCTCTTCGATGTCATAGATGGCCCCTTCCTCCACCCGGGAGTCCATCCGCTCCTGGCAGAGCTCCGCCGAGGCGCAGGGGGGCTCTGTGCGGGAGGGAAGGGACCAGGGTGACTCCAGCGGCCAGCAGGGGTCACGCGCCCCCATGTCAGGGACCCAGGGCAGATTGGGCCCCACACGCCCCTCGCAGGGACCCATCCCCCTTCCACCCTCACATCTGCCAACGCTCTCAGCAGAGCCCCCACCAGGAACAAGAGAGCCAAGCAGCCCCCGCCCCCATCCATTGCCCTGGCTGCGGGGCAGACACTGGGGCTGCCCCTCCCCGCCCCCCCCCCCGGGTACTGGGTGAGCCCCTGGGCCCAGCGTGTTCACGGCCCCTCACCTGGGTCTGAGCGGCTGCAGGAGTTGGCCCGGCTGCAGCTGGAGGCCCAGGCGCTGCTGCTGACGGACCTGGACCCACAGCTGCAGGGGCTGGTGCGGGGAGCGACGGGCTGGGGGCTCCCGGAGACTGGCAGGTCCCCGGGGGCCGGGCAGGGCGATGCCCCCTGGTGGTAATGGGGGCTGGGCTCCCGGGGCAGGTGTTTCTCTCCACAGAGGAGGCCCCGGAGCCACCCTACCCGGCTCCCCCGCTGGGCTGGGTCCCGCCTGCCCAGCCGCCTCTGGAGCCAGGTCCGGGGGGGCCTGGCCGGTGGGCGAGTCGCCCCGAGCTGGTGGGATCCAGCTTCCCCGCCCGCGGGGACGGAGAAGCTGCTCCCCACCGGCCCTGGGGCCATCTTCAGGGCTTTCTTGAACCACAGCTGAAAACGTTTGGCCATGCTGCAAATGAGGGGAGCAAAGGGGAGCTTGGGGCGCAGCCTGCAGAGCCAAATCCAGGGGTTCCAGCTCCCCAGAGCGACTGCCCCCAGCCCCCAAATGGCCCCTTGCTTATCGGTTCGGTCTTGCACAGGCACTGCAAGGACCTGAGGGTATGTCTACACTACCCCGCTAGTTCGAACTAGGAGGGTAATGTAGGCATACCGCACTTGCAAATGAAGCCCGGGATTTGAATTTCCCGGGCTTCATTTGCATAAGCGGGGAGCCGCCATTTTTAAAACCCCGCTCGTTCGAACCCCGTGCAGCGCGGCTACACGGGGCACGAACTAGGTAGTTCGAACTAGGCTTCCTAGTTCAAACTACCGTTACTCCTCATTCCACGAGTCTCCTGCCCATCAACAGCCCCTTCTTGGCCAATCAGGGGAGAATCTAAGGTGTGGGGGGTGGAGCGTTCTCCCCAAAGACACCGGCATAGACTTGTTCCAGCCCCACCTCCCCAGTCCCCACAATGGGGGCTGCATCCCCCACCCCACGGCTCCTGCAAACCACCCCCCGTCCTTCAGCTAGTCTGTTGGGTCCCAAGCTGGGGGAGGCAGCAAGGGAAGGTCACAGAGGAGGCAAGAACAGAGCAGAAATGTGGGGGGATGGAGGAAAAGGGAAACCAACCAGGAGAAAGCCCCAGTGGCGCTAAGGACGCAGCCCAGGTGAGGAATCACCTTCCGGCCCTTGACCGAGGGCTGGGCCTGCCTGGAACCCAGCCGGCCCCGGGCGGGATCCAACCCCTGGGGGCTCTTACCTTCGTCACAAAGGTGTCGGGATGTGGAACTCACAGAACGCGAACGAACCGTGAGGAGGAGACGCACCAGAGCTAAAGCAACCGGGGGTCTCCAAAGTCCCCTGGGCCCGCCCCCCGCTTTTATCAGCCTGAGATGTGGGTCCCTCTGTGAGGTCATCACCTCCCCACCTGCCCTTTGCCTTATATGCTGAGGGCTGCCCAAAGCCCCTGTGAGGTCACCGCCCCCCCCTCACCCTGCCAGGCAAATGTCCTGCCTCTGGCCACCCCCCTGGGAAGTTTGAGCCATTACTAGGGGTCCCTCCCCCTCCCTCATAGGCTGCTCCCTGCCCTACACTGCAGGCTTCTTGCACGAGAGCTGTTTCACGCCGGAGTTCTTGCGCAAAAGGTCTCGTGCAAGAGTGCCTCCACCCTGCCATAGGCTTTTGCACAAGAGCGTCCATGGCAGTGTGAACGCTCTCTTGTGCAAGAAAGCTCTGATGGTCATTTTAGCCATAAAAGTGTCTTGCTCAAGAAGCCCCTGGTGCCCGTCCACGCTGCCTTCTTGCACAACAGCTCTTGCACAAAGGGGGCTTAGTCATCGTGGGGAGAGGAATAACTCCTGTGCAAGGAGCCCTGTTCTCTGATGCTTTACTGCAAATTTACTTCTGCAAGAACACACGTAGAGTGTAGACGTGCCACAAGTTTTTTCGCAAGAACACACAAAAACAAGCCATGTGGATGTTTTCTTTTTAGGCAAAAGCCCCTTTTTGCACAAGATCGGTCGGCCTTTTTGCAGAAATAGGGATCTTGTGGGAAAAGGGGGTTTTTTGCACAAAAAGTAAACATCCACACGGCTTGGTTTTGCGCACAAACCCCGAGCACAAAAACGGATCGGCAGAAAATATGCAAATGACATTGCGTGTCATAGAGTCCCTCGTTAGCATATTTGTTGCCAAAAAAACTCGTTGTGTAGACGTAGCCTAGGAGAGAAGCGATCTCAGACACAAAGCCCTTCAGTAAGAGGGCATAGCCCTGGGGCGTGGTAGGAGACGTACGGCAGACATGGGAGGTCACTCTCCTAGCTATTTGGCACGGAGGAGGCCTCAGCTGGAGCACTGTGTCCAGATCTCAGGGCCATGCTTTAGGAGAGAGAGTCCAGAGGGGAACTATGAAAAGGGATTAGGGACGTTAGATATTCACTGAGTAGTCAATTAACCTCATGATTTCTTATCGGTTACTTGACTTTTCGATAGTCCCCAGGGGCCAGCTGTCTCAGTCCTGGCTCGCGCTGGGTCCGGGACCTACCCCCTCTGCGGCTCTGCATTTACAGTGTGTTAGGAGCCAGGCAGGCAGGCAGCCTCGCTCAGTTCCAGTTTGCACCAGGTCCAGAAGCTCAGACCCAGCCCCCAGGCAAGGGCTGCTGCCAGCTTGTGCTGCTGCCTCTGATACAGAGACAGCAGTACGGAGTGCCAGGAGGGAACTGGTCTAAAAAGCACCTCCCCTTGCGACCTGGCTGCCTGTCATCCCACGCTGCTGCCTCCGTTTTTGGCGAGAGAGAGCCGCCTGTCTTGAGACACCGGTGGGAAGTCGGATTTTCAAAAGGCAGGTCTCTGTCCTTTGTGAGCCTTCCAAAGCGCTTCGGTGGGGGTGTTGCATAAATTGCAAGGTTTCGTCCCCTTGGAGGCTAGTCTGATTTACCCCAAGAAGAGAGTCACACTTTCAGGCTGGGTCCAACTCAAGTTTATTGGTTGCAACCAAGGTACGGCTAAGGAACTCAATGTTCAGATCAGAGCCGACCCCCAACATCTCATATGCAGGGGTTTTTATAGGGTTCACATCCTTCCTGGTTTAGGTGCCTTAACATGATAGGTTACTTCATTTTTGACGTTTAGCATTCCTATAGGTCAGGTTAATTTTCCCAATGAGGTTAAATACAATGCCTACTTGCTGACTTTGCAGTTACAGCTGTCTTACAGTCATTCACTTTTGCTGAACAATGGGCGAGCCATACTTCCCTTTTTCCTTTCCTGCTTGAGCCGGTCACAAGTTTAAAGGATGTGGAATCTATCCATATCTCTACTTAACAGAAGACTGGTTTCACTTCCCCTCGTCTCCTTATTATAAGTTATTATCTGTGACAGGCCCTAACCTTTGTCATGTCTTACTCCTATACAAATAGCAAATATATCTAAGCATTAGCAATGTATATATATTGTACGTGCCCCTCATAGGGGAATCAATGGCTCCGGGGGATTTGACTTCCCTTTTACACATCAATTCCCCCCTCAAGAGGCTTTCTCTTTCTTATACCTCATCAGTTTCTTCTTTGGCTAATCTTTGGTAATGTACAAGCATTTCACGGTTGACAGTAGTCAATACAGTGCGACATATAGAGGCAATTATACAAGGTATAAAACAGGGCATTAAGCATAATCTAATCACAACAAAACAAAACTAAACAGGAATGTGTACCAACATAGCACAACAAGAGTTTTCCTCTTTTTCTTTGAAACAGTCGTGGTTCAGCATCATGCAGGGGAGAGGTTACTAGCACATCACCCTGTAATATTTCGATTCTTCTGGTGTCCAACAGGTGGGAAAGCAGGACCAGAAGAGAGAGGCTTATCAGCAGTCGGGGTAGGATCATTTTGCAATGGGAAGCATTGGCCAACAGTCAGTTCTTGGCACTTCACAGCGCTGATGGACATAAGAGTCTTTATTCTCTGAGCCAAAAGCCAGCTAGCTCTTTTGGAACCAAGGTTATTTCCTAGGAATAAAGCAAACCATAAAAACAATCCCACGTGGTTGCTTGATACCGGCCTTATCAAAGTGAGGCCTTTTTGGCATGTGGTTGCCAGGGGAACCAGGGTCGCAGTTACTGCTGTAGCATACGCTTCTCAGGCTGACTTAATGATTTGAGTTTGTTAGTCCTTAGCAAGATACCATGGACTGCCTCAGTTTACTCCTATAGTTCTTTTCTCTTGACTTTGGGGTTCTTCTTAATCTACTAGGTTAAATACAACAATTTAAGGGATTTTAATTTACTCTGGAAATGCTGGTACAGCACTATCATTAGTATAAATGTTAAAATGTAAACTCTCTACATAATTTGGCAAACACTATTCAAATCCATCCCCAAGATATTTCGTCGCCTTACTGGCACTGCCCATGATTATAGGTTTGACCTCTACTGCCTGGTTGAGTGCTGCAGAGATAGGTGTTTGGCATGGTCCACGGTGTTTCCCTATCTGTGTGTACCTCAGACGGCCAGCCCCGATATATCTTTGGGCATTGGCCACCAACTTCTTGATCTTTGCCTGCAGGGCCAGTAAACCCTCCTCTTGGTACTTACTTCCGCCGTGCCACTCAGCATCTCATGTGTGGTTACCTCCACTACCAAAGTGCGATATATCCACATTCTATTGACGGTTAGGCCGCTTGATGAGGGACTGTTATGCACACAGACGGATATACAGAGGGGCAGGATGGAGTGATCTGTCTGGGTAGTCAAACACCAGTAGGTACCGTTCATTTGGACCAGCTCGATGTTCATTTGTTTTTCTATGACAACCACATCAAGCCTAGGCAGATTCGTCATGATGTTAAATGGGCAGGTACATAAAATTTCCTTATCAAAGTGGGTGCAACAATCCCTGGGTATAGGGAGGCTCCCACACCTTCAGAATAAGCAATGCCTTCTATTCTATCTATATGCCCTTGCTTTGGTACAAACAGGGAGGTTACCATTCTGATCTGATCTGAGTGAGGAATCCTCAGAGGGACCAAAAACAAATGGTTGTACTATGCCCTGTCCAGGTGGGCCTTTGGGTCCTCATGGATTCTCTCTTTCCCTACTCCCATGGGTAGGCACAGGGGAGATTGGGGACTCACCACCATAAGAACTAAGTGGTAGTGGCTAAAGCTTACCTTATTCTTCAATACTGGCCTTCTAATTTCTTTATTTTACTTCCAATCCAATTAGCTTCTGGTCCAAACATCAGGTTAGGTCTACAGAGCTGGACAGATCCTTCAAACTATTTAGGATCAATTGATTAGCTTGGCTGGTGTGTAGGCCTTTACGGGCACTGGATATTACTGCATTTACAAGTCTGGATTCTCATACAATTTCTGGGCTATGACATAAGTGTTGCTGATAGGGTTACCAGGCTCAAACCAATCTGCGATGGTATCTGCTAAGCCTTGTCATTGCCTAATCAGGCATTTGCCAATTTGATTAACCAGTCTAGCACACAACTGGTCTGTACCAGTGTGGAATATCATCAAGGTAAGGACCAGTGACAGTTGTCCTTGTTCTGGAACAGGGGCCTGTTCAGGGCATGGTGCACAACTGGGAGGCTCCATTTTGTCCTTAAAGTCCTGGTTGATGATATCCAAATGAGGGCAAGTTAGCAATGGCCATTAAAACAAAACTAGTCTGGTGGGAAGGAGCTAGTACTGTCTCCCATCCTTCTGTTGACGTGATGTACTCCTTGCTTCCTTCCAGTTCTTTTTGTTCACCTGTGGAGACATTGTTAACATTCTCCTAGCCTAAACAATTTTCTATTCACAACATTTGCAATACGTATTACAATTAAGACACACAAGACAAACTTGGACAGAACACAAACACATGTCATGACACAGAACCATGGCATTTTGTTGTTGTTTTTCTTCAACTGGCGCCAGCGCTTTCTGATGATCTGAAAGACAAGAAAACATTTCTCCCCCCCCATCGGGGTGGCCTATTATAACTTAAAATACTGCCTAAGATCTGTTAGGGGACCGGGTTACAGCTAGTTCCTTACCATTTTCATGTGCAAGTGAGCTGCAATTTTCTGAGAACAAGAGCGCTTCATCGGTACTCGTGACCTTCCACTCCCTTGAATTACCTTAGAGTTGCTAGCCCTCCCCAACAGAGGCATGGTTCAGTTTCCCTCTCGTATTGCAGACCGGGCTCTTTTTTTTCCTCTTATGATCTGTCTTGATCCTGCTAAATTACTTTTCTTAATTACACAGATTTGTCTAGCATTAATTTGGTAAGGAGAGTGGGCTTTCTAATTAGCCCCCACACTTCCTAATTCTTTTCAGTATATGATTTTCATAACATCCAGGCTGCAGCAGTTGAGTTATGCTGCTGGCTCTGGGGTGAATCACTTGCTCATGTTCTGTAAGGAGATTTATGTTGCAGAATGTGTCTCCTTGTTAGGGCAGATTTAGTTTTTAGTGATTACATCTTCACATTCAATTTCTACTGGTTGACATTTGGGTGGCTTTTAAGTTACCTTCCCCCATGCCCTCAAGCCAATTATAACGGCGTGTGAGGGAAAGGTTTTAACTGTTTGTTATGTTTTTTCCTCTGGATGTGGCCCCCACTCATATGTTGTGAAACATCTTTGGGTTGCCTGCGTTTCTAGCCGTAGAGGCTGTCATTTTCTATTTGCTAAGAAGGGCTTGAGAATTTCCTGAAGTTGCTTGGATTCGATCCTTGCTCAAAGCCCGCATTCCCTTTTCAATCTCATAGCTTAGGAAGGTGCATATTTGGGCCTTCTCTTGTGAAACTTTATATCCCTTCTTCCCTAGGGCATTCAACAGGGGCTCCGTTGCCCTTTTTCCCTTTTGCATATCAGGACTGGTAATCAACAAATCATCAATATACTGGAGGAGAGCTACCTCAGGGTGCTGCCCCCTCCAGTCTTCTAAGTCTTTTTGCAATGTCGTCCCAAAAATATGGGGGGATGACACAAAACCCTGGGGCAACACAGTCCACAACAGCTGGGTTTTGTGATGGGTGTCCGGGTCTTCCCATTCAAAAGCAAATAATTTCAACTATCTTTGTGTAAAGGTATAGAAAAGAAAGCATCTTTCAAGTCTAATACCGTAAACACTGTTGTGTCTGCTGGAATTTGTGTTAAGATAGTGTGTGGGTTGGGGACCATAGGATGGTCTACAAGAACTTTCTTATTTATTGCCCGTAAGTCTTGCACGAGTCTATAAGAGATGCTATCCGGTTTTGGCATCCCTAAAATAGGGGTGTTGAAGGGAGAGGAACTTTCTACTACCTAGCCATATCTTTTGAATTGTTCGATTAATGGCTTTAAGCCTATCCAGGTGGCTTTTTTTTCTCTCTCAGGGGATATGGCTTTACACCCACAGAGCCTTCTCCTTCAATGAGAGGAATTCTTACTGGAGTCACAAACTTTGCTCGGGCAGGGGTCTCATCTGCCCATACACATGGATTGACTCCTTCTAAGACCTCAGTCCCTTTTGTCTCTAACAGCATCTCAGCTGCACAGAGAGCCATCTGGTAATTTGAGCCCTGTTTCACCGGCAGCTGCACTACATTCTGATCACTACGGAAGAAAATTTCAGCTTGCAGCTTAATTAGCATATCTCGCCCTAGCAGGGCAACTGGGCATGCAGATGAAACAACAAAGGCATGCTCTAGCATGCTCTAACATAATTTTTTCTAATCTTCGTGAGGAGGGGTCTACATACGGGTAGCCTGCTTCTCTTTCCCTCAATTCCTTCTATCGTCACATGCTTTCCACTTTCTTTAGCTGAAGGGGGTTTTATGGGGATCATAGAGAACGTGGCTCCAATATCCACCAGAGCCTCATAGTCCCTGCCACCCACCCTTATTTTTACCATGGGATCCTTTCGAGCTTTAGCTCGTAGGGTAGTGGCCTTAGATTCCCGTCCCCTTCAACTAGATTCTTCTCCGGAGGATTCTGCCCGCATCTGGCGGTTCTCCGGTTGTCTTTTCTTCCCCTTTGCCTTCTATTTTTGGGCAGTCTCTCTTCCAATGTCCTTTTTCCCGTCAGTGCACACATCCATCAACTGCTACCCGTCCCTTTCCTTTCTGAGGGGGCCCCTTATGGTCCGGCCTCTGGTTGCTGGAGAGTGCTGCAGCCAGCACTGCCATCTGCTTCTGTGCTCTCTTATCTTCCCTCCTCTATTACTTCTCTAAGGGGGTACTGATGGTATGATGATCCCGGATCTGATGGGCCTTTTCGCAAGAAGTATTTTTTTGCCCGAATTGAGTAGTCCACCCTGTTGGCTCAGCCCCCCCCTCACTTCAGCCTCTGCAGGGGGGGCTGAAGTGAATCCAGGACCAGCAGGAGTCTGATAAGGGGGGGGTAACTTTTCAGATGTAAGTTCACTTATGATTTCAGAGTTACTGTTTCCTCCTGAAGTGGCAGGAGAGGAACAATTCTTATTCTCTCTAATAGGGCTAGACCCTCCTGAAGAAGAAGGGGGTTTCCTCTTCTTTCCATAGGACTCAAATTCCTCATCACTAGAGGGAGCCAGTATTTCAGGGCTTTTACCTCCCAAGGTCTTTGCCTTTGCAGCCATGACCTTACACACACCCATACTACATTTTAATATCCATTTTGGTCGATCCTGGACATGGAATAACCAACAATCAATATATGGGAAGTGATCCCACTGTCCATCCCGCGTCACAACTCTATGTGTTAGGGATACCAGGTTTACATCAAAGGAGCCCGTATCTGGCCATCCGACACCAAAAGTAGGCCACTCAAGTTAACAAAATTTAATTAACTCATCTTTTGCCATTTTTACTCTATAGTCACTTTTAAAATTACTAAAATTCTGTAACATGCATCCCCAATGGGGTTGCGGAGTTTTCTATCCGGGAGCTTCCCGAACCCATATCTATATATTTATTATACACACACATGCAGGCAACAAGCTTTCACCACGGCTCCGTGTTTCGATGGAATGACACCACACCAGCTTTTAGCGTCCGAACCCAGAGGGTCCAGCGCTTGGCTGTCTCACTAGAGACACCGGTGTGCCCTTGTGGAACCGTGACACTTAAGACAGGTCTATTAGACAGCAACAAATATAGACAAACAGGGGCTTGGAGACTCGCTGGGTCACGAGGTTCGGCTGACCCCCCTTGCAATCAAGAAATCCTGGTCATCGGGTTTCCCCTTGCAGGATTCTTGGGGCGGCTGGAGTCAGCTTAAGTCTCAGACCTGGTCAGCGACAGTCATGCTTACACACAAACCTGTGGTTTCACAATTTAGGTTTCCAACAAATCATTAAAACAAAGAACAAGAGTACTCCTACTAAAAACAAAAGCAATCCACTGGAGTTTTCCTAACTCCTCATAACTTCCCCACGCAACCCACGGGTTCATGGTGTTCCTTCTGGGGCTTACAGAGGCTTTTACCATTCGGGTGCGACCCGCCTACCCTATACGTGTTTTCCTACCGGATACACCGTGTTTATTCGAAGTTCCTACTGTCCTCGAAGGACAGTTCTCGAATTACCAACACTACCCAAAACACAGGGAATTATCGGTATACTCACTCTGTCTCTGCCCCGGCGCCTTCTCTTCGGACCTCACAGCCTAGTTGACTCATTCAATAGAGACTCCTTTAACTTTCCGGATGTCCCGACTCACGCTTTCGGTGCCGTGACGGACTCAAACAGTCCGGTGCGCACTTCACGGTCACCTACGGCGAATCTTGTCGTCCGACTCCAGAGTAGTCCAAGGGAGGTCCCATCTGGGGTGCCAATTTGTTGCATAAATTGCAAGGTTTCGTCCCCTTGGAGGCTAGTCTGATTTACCCCAAGAAGAGAGTCACACTTTCAGGCTGGGTCCAACTCAAGTTTATTGGTTGCAACCAAGGTACGGCTAAGGAACTCAATGTTCAAATCAGAGCCGACCCCCAACATCTCATAGGCAGGGGTTTTTATAGGGTTCACATCTTTCCTGGTTTAGGTGCCTTAACATGATAGGTTACTTCATCTTTGACATTTAGCATTCCTATAGGTCAGGTTAATTTTCCAAATGAGGTTAAATACAGTGCCTACTTGCTGAACAATGGGCAAGCCATACTTCCCTTTTCCCTTTCCTGCTTGAGCCGGTCACAAGTTTAAAGGATGTGGAATCTATCCATATCTCTACTTAACAGAAGACTGGTTTCACTTCCCCTCGTCTCCTTATTATAAGTTATTACCTGTGACAGGCCTTGATCTTTGTCATGTCTTACTCCTATACAAATAGCAAATAAGCATTAGCAATGTATGTATATTGTACGTGCCCCTCATAGGGGAATCAATGGCTCCGGGGGATTTGACTTCCCTTTTACACATCACACTCAGCTGGATCCCACCCCTGGGGTGTCACTGGGCCCAGCTCCCCACGCCAGGCCCATGGGGTCAGGCCGGGCGGGGCTCAGATGCTCCTGGGGTGTCAGCGCAGCCTGGAGGCAGAGAGCAGGGAGGCTGTTGCCATTGGAGGGGGAGGGTGGTCAACTCTGTTCCCCACTCTGGCATTCTGTGTGCAGAAGGTACAGACCTGCCAGAGACCTTAAAGACCTTGCCTTAACAGCATTCTGCTTAAAAATAAAAACCAACTTCCTTGAGGTCACAGATCCCTTCACCTTGGGAGGTAGCTGCCTCTGCCAAGTGAATAAAAAACCCACCTTTCTTCTTAGGCTTTGAGGTCTTCCAAGGGGGTATCCCCAAACTCTTTTCTGCCAAGAGAGCTTGGAAAAGAAAAACAGAAAACAAATTGTAATCTCTGCTAGATGACCTCTCAGTCTAGGTTTGCGTACACAGACCTCCTGCTGCTTTCTAGGATACAAGAATCATAGCGTCGCCTTAAAAAAGTTGTTTTTATTAACAAAACTAAAAGAGGGTATGTCTACACTACAATGTTAGTTTGAACTAACGGACGTTAGTTCGAACTAACATTCATAACCACTACACTAGCGCTCCGCTAGTTCGAATTTGAATCGACGGAGCGGAGCGAATAGTTCGAACTAGGAAAACCTCATTTTACAAGGATTAAGCCTAGTTCGAACTTACTAGTTCGAATTAAGGGGTGTGTAGCCCCTTAATTCGAACTAGTGGGAGGCTAGCCCTCCCCAGGTTTCCCTGGTGGCCACTCTGGCCAACACCAGGGAAACTCTATGCCCCCCTCCCGGCCCCGGACCCCTTAAAGGGGCACGGGCTGGCTACGGTGCCCGTGCCAGGTGCAAACCTGCCAGTACCCAGCCGGCAGACCCTGCACCTGGCATGGCACAGAGCCACCCACCCGATGCCCCCCAGCCCACCCCCTCTTCCCGGGACCAGGCTGGCGGCTCCCGGGAGCTTGCCCAGGACCGCAAGAGCCGGGCACCCACCTGGGCTAGTGCGGACATCGTGGACCTCGTCCACGACCTCCGCACTAGGTCACAGGAAAGTGGCCGGCTAGGGCAGGAGAGCTGCCAGCCTGGCCACCCAGGAGCAGGTGTGCATGAAAATCAAGGGGGTCCACTGAGACCCCCCGACCCTGAGCCCTGAGCTTACAATGGCCGTCCTGGGTCAGACCAAAGGTCTATCTAACCCAGTAGCCTGTCTGCCGACAGCGGCCAACACTAGGGACCCTGGAGGGGATGGACCGAAGCCAGTGACCAAGCCATTTGTCTCGTGCCGTCCAGCCTTCCACAAACTTTGGGCAGGGACACCACTCCTACCCCCTGGCTAAGACTACTCCATGGACCCAACCTCCATGACTTGATCTCCCTTCCCTTTAAACTCTGTTCTAGTTGTAGCCTTCACAGCCTCCTGCAGCAAGGAGTTCCACAGGTTAACTCTTTGCTTTGGCAACAACAACAACAACAACTTTCTCTTACTAGTTTCAAGCCTGCTACCCATTCCTTTCCTTTGGTGTCCTCTAGTCCTTCTTTATGGGAACTCAGGAAGAACTTTTCTGAATGCACCCTCTCCAGCCAACCCCTCCTTTTAGAGACCTCTATCCTGTCCCCCCTCCGTCTCCTCTTGTCTAAGCTGAACAGTCCCAGTCTCTGTAGCCTCTCTTCATCTGGGACCTGTTCCCAACCCCTGATCATGTTAGTTGCCCTCCCCTCTCCCACCTCCTTTTCCCAGTCTCCCCCACTTTTGTTCAATAAAGACAGAGTCAATGTTGGAAGAAACGTTATCTTTATTTTGTACATCAATAAGAAGGGGGGCTAGGGAAGGAGGTGAGGGAGGAATGGGGTACAAGCCCCCGATGGGGAGGACTGGGCTGGCTCTGCGGGCTTCTGGGGGTGGAAGCTCTCCTTTAGCTCCCCGATTGCCCCCTCTCCCCAGATGGCAGCCTGCGGCAAGTGCAGCCGGGCTGATGGCCGAGTGGTGTGATGTGCCCAGTGAGGGTACTCCGGGCAATCCAAGCCAGGACTGGTTTTCAAGCAGGGCACCCCTTAGAACTGTCTGTCCGGGGTGGGGGTCGGGACCCTTTAAGCGCAGCCCTCGGCTAGCCTGAGACAGCATCTCCACGCTCTAAGTCCTCTTCTGATGCCCTGCCGGCACTGCTTCCAGCCATCCTTAAGCCCTGTTCAGAGTCCACTCAATGTGGACTTGCTAGTTCGAATTAGCAAAACGCTAATTCGAACTAGTTTTTAGTTCTAGACGCTTTAGTTCGAATTAGCTTAGTTTGAATTAAATAATTGTTGTAGTGTAGACATACCCAGATATACTAATAAAGACTACTTGGTTGCTAGATGTTACAGAGCAACTGAGAAAAACAAAATATAACATAGAGAAAAATAATATCTCTGGGTGCAAATTAGATATAGCGTGTGTGTGTGTGTGTGTGTGTGTGTGTGTGTGTGTGTGTCGGGTGGAGGGGGAGGAGGGAGGCACATGGGCTTAGCACAGAGTTTAACCAAACAACAAAACAAAGAAAAATAACCTAATCACAACTAAATATACATTTTTCAATCTTAAAGTATTTACGCAAGAGAGCGTCTACACTGGCATGTGCCTTTGCACAAGAGCATCCGTGCCAGTGTAGACGCTCTCTTGCGCAAGAAATTCATGTTGCCTGTCTACACAGGCCTCTTGCGCAAGAACAGTTGCACAGGAGGGCTTATTCCTGAGCAGGAGCATCACAGTTCTTGCACAAGAAGCACTGATTTCACACATTAGAACGTCCGTGTTCTTGCGCAAGAACTCCCCTCCAGTGTAGACAGGCAGCACGTTTTTCCGCAAAAGCGGCCACTTTGGCGCAAGATCGTGCCAATGCAGACACAGCCTACATGTTCCCTCAAATGTTGAATGGCTTTTCATTTTCACTAGGGCAGGTCAAAAACTTCTCTCTAATCTAATCATTAATGGAAAGCTGGACTCTCAATTACATCACATTTTTCACAAAAAGTGATTTTTCACAGAAAATGTCTTTTGTCTACAAATTCATAAGGGTTTCACTCCTATTGAGGAGATGTGGCTATTCTTTAGATCGGGGTGGACAAAAGTCTCTCAGCGGGCTGGATCCAGCTCGCTTTGGGCTTTGATCCGGCCCGCGAGGCAATTACAGACCCCTCCTCCTAATTACAGGACTCATGATGGGGAGGAGCTCAGCTGAGCCCCTACATGCCCCACACTGCCACTGGAGAGGAGGCAGCGCCAGGACTCAAGCACCTCTCTAGGGCCAGCCTGGAAGCATTGCTACCGCAGCCAGGCAGCCAGGGGCCAGCCCAGGAGACACTGCTTCTGCGGCCACACAGTCTGGGGTTGGCTCCGGAGGATGGAGATGCTGATACCACGGCACCTCCAGGGCTGGACCCGGACGGCCTGGCTGCAGTAGTGGTGCCTCCAGGCCAGCCCTAAGACACAGTAGCAGCACCTTCAGGGCCAGCCCTGGGTCACATAATTGTGGTAGCAGTGACTCCAGGGCGAGCCCCAGGCCATGTATCCGCAGTAGTGGCACCTCTGGGGCTGGCCCCGGGCCATGTGACTGCAGTGCCTCTGGGGCAGCCTGTAGGGCCTGCTGTGTAGCCATGACAGTGGCACCTCCTGGGCCAGCCCCAGGCCATGGTGCCTCTGTGGCAGGTGGTACCTGGGGTCCGGCCGCGTGGCTGCGGCAGTGGCACCTCCAGCCTCTGGGGTGGCCTGTGGCTGCAGTGCCTCGGGGTCAGCCCTGGATCGCATGGCCACAGCCGCAGTGTCTCCGGCCTTCAGAACCACGTGGCCCGCAGAAGCAGGGCCTCCCTCTGGGGCAGCAAGGACAGCGTGGCTGCAGCCATTGCTGCAAGGGAGCACGAAGCCAGGTAAGGTTCCCCCTCATGTCCAGACCCCCTCACTTACACCCTAATCCTGTCATTTACCTCCCCACCAACACCCAGCATCCCCAGCTTACTCCGACACCCTCCTTTGTCCTTTAACCCTCTCTCCTGGCCACACACTGCACCCTCCCTCGTTCTTGCTCCCTCCAACTGGCCAGAAACCCTACTCCCAGCCTGCTTCTGCACCCCAGCTACCTCCCAGATCCTGCACCCTGTCCCTATCCTACTTGCTGGGAGTCTTGTCTCACACACTGTCCCCTTGGGGACAGCCACCACCAGTGTCACAGAGAACCAACCTGGCACCCTTGAACACAGGAAGGATAAAGGGGGCCCTGAAGGTAGGGAGGTTGGAGGGCTCCTTCAGTGTCACAGTGGATAAGGTACCTACCTCTGAAGCCTCATTTTTATCCCTACGCCAGAGTCTAATCCACTAACTCCAGAAAAATAAGTCTGGTCTATGGGAAGCCTGGAACCTCAGTTTCCCCCTTCACTTTCCCTCACTCTGTGGGGGAAGTTGTGGCCACGAGGAGTAACGGTAATTCGGACTAGGAAGCCTAGTCCGAACTACCTAGTCCGTGCCGCGCGGCACGGGGTTCGAACGAGCCGGGATTTTAAAATGGCGGCGCCCGACTTATGCAAATGAAGCCCGGGAAATTCAAAGCCCGGGCTTCATTTGCAAGTGCGGTATGCCTACGTTACCCTCCTAGTTCGAACTAGGAGGGTAGTGTAGACATACCCCTAGAGTCCCAGGAGAGAACAGCATTGGCAGTATTTAATGATCACACAGCGGTGTCAGAGCTGTTCACATTTCTCCAGCAGGGAGAAGGGCCATTTGCAATGACCATGCAGAGCGAGAGCCTGGATGGCCAGGTCTCAGCTGAGCTCCTTTGGGCACTAGAAGACATGTTGATCTCATAAACAACTTTGCCATTTGCTAGAAGTGCCTTCTCCTACCAAGTACTGCTGGCCCTTGCCCATGCTATTGGCTCCTCTGTCTCCTGCTGCCTCTCATCCATTTATCCCTCTCTTTTGCTATTTCTTTCCTCCCCCTTCTCTTGGGACCCATCTAATTTTCATTCTTCCTGCTGCTGCCACCTCTGCTCCTGCCCTTTCACCCATTTGCTGGTGCTTTCTCCCACTTTTAGCTGTCTCCACCGTCAATTTGCTGCCTTCTGCTGCTGCTGTTACCACAGGCTTCTCCCTCCTCCCTTCCTAACTACTCTGTGATCTTGTCCAGGAAGACTGCTGATGCTGGGGGGTCTAGATTGGGATCTGATAAGAGCTGATCCAGCTGCTGTGGCATATGGTGGATCTGGCCAGCAGGAAGGTGTTTGTCTGAGAACGGCCCCCACAGACTCAGGGGATGGGATTGCCCCTGTGCATTCAGCAGGGAGTCTGGAATGATAGGATGGGGAGGGAGTGGAGATTATAACAGATTGGCTATCCAGCTGCCCAGGGGAGTTGAGGCTGGAGCCTGTGCGCACTGAGGAGAAGGTGCTGCCTTGGCTAGCAGTGCAGATGGAGTTAGGCAGTAGCCGAGACCACCCCATTAGAGGGCTTGTGGTCAAGCAAATTACTGCACCAAGCCCTGTTGTGCGCCCACCCACACAGACAGGGCCTCCAGCCTGGGAGGCAGCTGTCCTGCATGCTAGGGGTCACTGAGGGGGGAAATGCAAAGCCTTGCTTCCCATAAGCATTCAGAGACTTTCTCCTTGGCCTGGGTGTTTGCTCAGTACTCTATACCTCACCTGCACCCTAACACTGTGCTCCAGCCTAGAGCCCCTTTCCTGCACCCAGTTTCCCTCCCAGAGCTTGCATCTCTTACCCCCTCCTGCTCCCAGAACTCTTGGTTCCAGCCTGGAGCCTGCACCCCCTGTCCCAGCCTAATGAAAGTGTGTGTGTGGGGAGAGCAAGTGATGGAGAGAGCGGGGAATGAAGTCTGTGGAGCCTCAGGGGTAGGGTGGGAGTTGCCCTAATACTTAAAAAATGTTCTTGTGCATAAAAAGGTTGGAGGCCACTGGTGAAGACATTAGGGATGTAGGCAGTTCCCAGGGATGTAGCTTCACTGTGGCAGGGAAACCACTTCCCTGGGAGCCAGGCCAGCAGGGGCTGACAGGCCTGCTCTCAGGGAGGCATCGCTGTGGGCTCAGCAATATAATGCTTATTTAAGAGCATGCAGCATGTTGCCCGTGAGATTTTCAGTGGTCACATAGTTACCTATTTAATCAACTTTTAACATCCCTAGTAGACATACCCTGTCTGCTCCATTCACATTCTCACTCAGCATGGGTGCTTGATACGAACAAAGGAATGGCCAGACTGGGTCAGACCAAAGGTGCATCTAACCCAGTATCTTGTCTGCCAACAGTGGCCAACACCAGATACCCCAGAGGGAGGGAATACAAGTAATCCTCACGTGATCCCACAGATCCTCTCCCCTGTTCAGTTGGAAAACAGTACTTCTCGTGGGATAGCACTCAACAGGCTTTCTAATGCACTGCAAGAGCCCAGCATATAAATTACTTCTAACATGTTATTAATATTTCTAAACCCAAGCATAACAAATATCTCAGGTCAGGCCTGAAAAAAGTCATTCATTTGGCTTAAAAATCATGAGGTTTTTTAAAAAAATATTATTTTTGGACTGTTTTCTGGATTCTGAGTCATTTGGGTGAACTCATGTCATATTTTAAACTTCTCTGTAATCATGACGGATAGAAACTTACTTTTTGAAGGCAAAAACTGAGTTGTACATAATCATGAATCCAAGAGCTAGGGCTTGGAGGAAAAACAAAACTAAACAAAACAAAATCCTGCTAAAGTTGGCCACACACATAGATAATCATACTGTGCTGAGAAGCTCTCAGTATCTGTAGCTCCCACTGACATCTGTGGAAGTTGATGACACTAAGACTTTTGCTCATTGCTTTGGATCCGACATGCCAGCCTTGGAGTTTATGGATGTAGACTGTCGCTCTCCATAGACAGCTCAGCAAGTGTGTGGATACATTTCAAAGTGCTTGCTAGTCCCTGCCTACATGTGCTCTGCATGTTAGGAAATAAAACGGGTTTAAGTTGTATTTCCTAATGATTATAGTTGTACAAGTTGACAGGCATATATCACTACACGTTTTTATGAGTCCCTGACTTTGAGTCAGCCTTATGTGTGTCACATCATTTCTTTAAAAGAACAAACTAACTGTTGGGCTACTGTGTATGAAGGCATGTATGTGCGTGTCTGAAGAGATATATCCCAAATAAATATCCTTTACTCCTTAATCTTTCATTGTGTCTGTGTAGAGTACCATTGACATGAATGCAGACACACAGATCTATCTGTGTGGATCATTTTGTAGGAGTAGGGCCCAGATCCATAAAGGTATTTAGCCTTCTAACATCCATTGAAAGCAATGGACTTTAGGGCTACGTCTAGACTGCAAGCTTCTTTTGGAATAAGCTTTTCTGGAAGGGTATGTCTACACTAGCCCCCTAGTTCGATCTAGGGAGGCTAATGAGGGTGACCGAAATTGCAAATGAAGCGCAGGATTTAAATATCCCGCGTTTCATTAGCATGTTCCCGTCCAGTCGCCATTTTAGAAATTGACTAGGCTGAAGTAACTGCCCGCGTCTACACGCGGCAGTGAAACGGGATTCCAAATTAAAGCCCTACATTGAATTAGCTGTTATTCCTCCTGCAATGAGGTTTACCAGTAGTTGCTTCTGGGTGCTGTTGCCTAAGGCTAGCTGAGACATGTGCTTAAAGGGACCCCGCTGCTTGCTTGCCTACCTCTCCGAGGGACAGCAAAGCTTTTGCAGTGTGTGCTCTGGTTGCCCGGCTTTTGGACACCACAGCATACTCTTTGCCATGGAGCCGAAGCTGCCTGTGGGCATGCGATGGCCCCACACTGCTGCAGCTTCTGTTTGTGCAGGCTGCTTCCTGGCCCTGCACGAGCTCCACACCGAGCTCATCATTGAGACCCTCTCCCTGTGTGCGGAGCAAGGCCCTGGCAACTGCATCCCACAGTGAAGAGACGGTTTTGGAGGCTGGACACCAGTTCCGACTGGTGCGACCAGCTGGTCATGGAGTGGTGGGACAACCAGCAATGGCTCCATAACTTTCGTATGAGGAAGGCCACCTTCATGGAGCTGTGTGCCTGGCTTGCCCCTGCCCTCCATTGACGGGATACCCAGATACGACCCGCCATCCCCCTGGACAAGTGGGTCACCATCGCTGTCTGGAAGCTCGCCACCCCAGACAGTTAGTGGTCTATGGGCAAGTAGTTTGGCATGGGAAAGTCCACTGTCCGGGCCCTCCTCATGGAAGTAAGGTGTTCTCAGAATCTCTGGGGGGGGGGGAAGTCTTGGAAAAGGGGACCCTAGGGAAAGGGGTTGTGTCTGGGCACAGCTTAGGGCGTCCGCTCAGGGCGAATTGCTCAAATCCGGGGCTCTTTACAGTCCCCCTGACTGGCGACCTCTCCACACAGGCCACAAACCAGTCTCACAGAGCGCTTCAGCAGCCTGCCTGAAGCCTCCAGAGCAAAACCCCTCTGACACCCCAGCAATATCCGTGCCCCAGATGGCCCCGGGCCTCATACACAGGTGGGGGGTCCTAGCACCCAATCCCACCTACCCCGAACAAGTTCTGTCCGGTTCCAAGAAACCAGCCACAGATCCCTGGTCAATTTACCCTCTGGACCTTACCCACAAATCACGCTGGGCCAATCCTTTAGAATCTATATCTAAAGGTTTATTATTACATGAAAGAAAAGCATGAGAGTAAGGTTATTAAAGTACAGTACGTTACATGCACCGTTAGATGCAGGCTCTAGCAGAGATGTTGCAGCTGCTGGTTTAAAAGTTCTTATTGCACATCCTACGATCAGGATGGGTTCACAGGTCTTCCGGGCTCTTCAATCCCTGCAGTGCTGCCTCTGGGATGAAGTGCTGAGCTGAGAACAAAATGGCATCGACCACATGGCCTCTTTATACTCCTTCCTGGCCTCTCTTCTAGTCTGCAGCAAGTCACCTGGTCAGAGGCCAATCTCTATATTTCCTGCTGGCTGCCCTCAGGTGACAAATCCCATTCTTTGGGTGTGTCCATAGCCTATTGAGAGCCATTGTTCCACAGGGCTTTGCTACTCAGCCTGTCCATAGCCATGCTTAACCACATTCACAGAAATATTCAGCTTCCACACAGATTACAGATTCCTACCTACACACACAGACATTATACACTCACATAAATAGCGTACATAAGATCAACAAACAATAAGCTCCCATTCAATACCCCACATGGCTCCCCCCACACCAATTTCTGGGGCCAACACCCCCACCTAGGGGTGCAGCAGCGATTTGGCTGCTTCCCTCCAATTCAGCAACGTGACAGGGGTGCGAGGCTGTGGGGGGTGGGCTGGGAGTGGAGGGAAAGTCCCATCCCTGGGGGGGATGTGCCATCCCGCCCTCACACAGCCCTGCAGGGGGTGGGGGACGACTCATAGGGGGTGGCTCCTGCGGTGTTTGAGGGGGAAAGGAGGAAGAGGGACTCCGGAACCTCCCAAGGGCTCAGGCACCCCCTCTTATTCTCTGTTTTCTGTATTTCTTTGTCTCCTTCTGCAGGTGGTGAAGGCCTAACTCCATCCTGCTATACAGGGTCATCTGCTTGGGAGACCTGGACCCCATCATGGCCAGATTTGCCACCCTGGGCTTCCCCACCTGCGGTGGGGCCATAGATGGAACCCATATTCCCATGCATGCACCACAGCATCGAGCCGCCCAATACATCAACTGCAAGAGCTATTTCTGCATGGTGCTGCAGGCCCTGGTCTACCACCATGGACAGTTCATGGACATTTTTGTTGGGTGGTTGGGCAGAGCTCACGATGCACACATTTTCAGGAATTCCAGCCTCTACCACTAGCTGGAGGTTGGCACATTCTTCCCCCAGCGTGACTGTCAGGTTGGGGATGTGCAGATGTAGGGATAACATATTAATATATTGAAAATGATTCCCCCAAATGAAAGTGACTCCCCATAATTTGTTCCCCACAACTTAAAGTGTTTAGATTTATTATTAATTCTTCTTCTTCTTCTTCTTCTTCTTCTTCTTATTATTATTATTATTATTATTTGTTAAGATTGTTAAATGTTTAGATTTATCATTATTATTGCCCCTTTAGAATATAATGTATTAGGTTATGTAATTTAGAATTTAAGAATATAATCCTATGTAGCCAGAAACAGCCCCCCCTCTGTGCTCCAGGGCATGCTCAAGCTTGTGCAAGGGGCTGCTTGAAATTGACATTGCAGAGAAACATTGTAACAATGCACTGTCAATCCACTAACTCTGCTATGGGAGCCAAGCCCTGTAATTGACTAAGGGCATTATTACTTACTTAACGCCTGTTCTCTTTAAAACATTGTAACTTTATTCAGCACTCAGAGAATGTTTTAAGCAATACCATCCAGAAACTTTTTGTAACTACAACTCTGAGATATGTAAAGTTATTATTATACAAAAATATTGTATGGGAAACATTAATTAAGGAATGTATGTAAGAGAGAGAGTGCTTGGATGATGAGTGAATGGTTCTGAGAGGTGCCAGCCTGAGAATACAGCAACAAAGGGCTGAAAAAGGCGTCAGGTGCCAGTGCAACCAAAAGGTGTCAAATACTGAAGGTCCACCCGATGAGATCACTGTCAAGCACCTGGCAGCCACCCTGGAGACATCAGCATGATGCAGCAATTTCCATAGACTGGCATAGGAAAAAATTCCTCTAAGAACTGGACTAAAAAACGATGGAATCAGAGTCCAAGGTTCTGCTGCCAGCCTACCAGGAGCTTCAGATGCACATCTGATCAGGACTTCGCTCCCCACTACCATCACTTGTGTACAGAATACCTGGCCATTTTTCTGTCACAAGCAACTTCCAGGCTGGTAACTATAACAAATACACAGAACCTGAATAAATGGATGAATGAATGTTTATATGTATAAGGGTTAAGTAGTTAAACAACGTTGTTTGCTTCTATCTTTTCTTTATTTTTTATTATTATCTTTACAATAAACGTGGCTTTTTGCCTTATTCCCCTCATAAGATCCTGCTTGCTTTTATTTGGTATAACATAGATGCCACTGTGCATCATGGGGGATGTGGCCTACTCCTCATGCCATGGCTGATGAAGCTATACACCTGCCACCTGGACCTCAGCAGGGACCAATTTAATACCCACCTAAACAGGGCCTGTATCCATGTGGAATGCGCCGTGCACAGCTGCCATCCATCAGGCCCATCAAATGAGGGTGCACATCTGGGAAGCTCTGAGGGAGAGTTTCTTTGAAAGACCCCACCAACTCTCCCCATGACCCCCCCCCCCCCCCCCCCCCCACTAGAGGCCTGTGCCTTGCCCCTCTCTGCCTTTCCCACAACAATCTTTCCCTTCCCCCCTTCCTTGGTATCAGTACAGATACCAGTTTTGTGTTGAAAACCAAGAACTTTGTATTTTGTCCATAATAAAAGTAACTAGGGAGGAGCAGGATTCAGAACCTAGAATCATAGAATCATAGAACCATAGAGCTGGAAAAGACCTCAGGAGGTCATCAAGTCCAGCCCTCTGCTCTAGGCAGGACCAATCCCAACTAAATCAACCCGGCCAGGGCTTTGTCAAGCCAAGACTTAAACACCTCTAGGGATGGAGACTCCACTACTTCCCTAGATAACCCATTCCAGTGCTTCACTGCCCTCCTAGTGAAATAGTTTTTCCTAATATCCAACCTGGACCTCTCCCACCACAACTTGAGACCATTGCTCCTTGTTCTGCCATCTGTCACTACTGAGAACAGCCTCTCTCCAGCCTCTTTGGAACATCCCTTCAGGAAGTTGAAGGCTGCTATCAAATCCCCCCTCACTCCTATCTTCTGCAGACTAAACAGACCCAACTCCCTCAGCCTCTCCTCATAAGTCATATGCTCCAGCCCCCTAATCATTTTGGTTGCCCTCTGCTGGACTCTCTCCACATCCTTTTTGTAGTGGGGGGCCCGGAATTGGACACAATACTCCAGATGTGGCCTCACCAAAGCCGAATAAAGGGGAATAATGACATCTCTGGATCTGCTGGCAATGCTCCTCTTAATGCAACCTAATATGCCATTAGCCTTTTTGGCTACAAGGGAACACTGTTGACTCATGTCCAGCTTCTTATCCACTGTAACCCCCAGGTCCTTTTCTGCAGAACTACTACTTAGCTGGTTGGTCCCCAGCTTGTAACTATGCTTTGGATTCTTCCGTCGTGTTGAACCTCCTCAGATTTCTTGTGGCCCAATCCTCCAATTTGTCTAAGTCACTCTGGACGCTATCTCTGCCCTCAAGCGTATCTACTTCTCCCCCTAGCTTAGTATCATCTGCAAACTTGCTGAGGGTGCAATCCATCCCCTCATCCAGGTCATTAATAAAGATATTGAACAAAACCGGTCCTAGAACCAAACCTTGGGGCACTCCGCTAGAAACCAACCACCATCCTGACATTGAGCCATTGATCACTACCCGCTGGGCCCGGCCTTCTAGCCATCTTTCTATCCATCTTACCGTCCATTTATCCAATCCAAATTCCCTTAACTTGCTGGCAAGAATATTGTGGCAGACGGTATCAAAAGCCTTGCTAAAGTCAAGTATATCACATCCACTGTCTTTCCCACGTCCACAGAGCCAGTTACCTCATCATAGAAGCTAATCAGATTGGTCAGGCATGACTTGCCCTTTGTGAATCCATGCTGACTATTCCTAATCAGCTTCCTCTCTTCCAAGTACCTCAAAATGGATTCCTTAAGGATCGCTTCCATGATTTTTCCAGGAACCGAGGTAAGACTGACCAGCCTATAGTTCCCTGGATCGTCCTTCTTCCCTTTTTGGAAGATGGGCACTACATTTGCCTTTTTCCAATCATCCGGGATTTCTCCCGACCTCCACGACTTTTCAAAGATAATGGCCAAAGGCTCCTCAATGACATTTGCCAACTCCTTCGGTACCCTCGGATGCATTAAGTCTGGACCCATGGATTTGTGTACGTTTAGCTTTTCTAAATAGTTCCTAACCTGTTCTTTACCCACCAAGGGCTGTCCATCTTCATCCCATCTTGTGTCATTTAGCGCATTAGTCCGGGAGCCCACCTTGTCCGTGAATACAGAGGCAAAGAAAGCATTGAGTACTTCAGCTTTCCCCACATCATCTGTCACTAGGTTACCTCCTTCATCCAGTAGGGGCCGCACACCCTGTCTGATCACTTTCTTATTATTAACATGCCTGTAGAAACCTTTCTTGTTATCCTTCACATCCGTAGCCAATCGCAATTCCATTTCCGCTTTCGCCTTCCTGATAACCCCCCAGCATTCTTGAGCTATACATTTATAGCTCTCCCTGGTCATTTGTCCAAGTTTCCACTTTTTGTAAGCTTCCTTTTTGTGCTTAAGTTTACCAAGGATTTCCCCTGTAAGCCAATCCGGTCTCCTACCATGTTTGCCTCTCTTGCTACGTGTCGGGATGGTTACTTTCTGTGCCTTCAATAAGCCTTCTTTAAAATACTGCCAGCTGTCCTGGACTCCTTTCCCCTTCATGTTAGCATCCCAGGGGATTCTGCCCATCCGGTCTCTGAGGGAGTCAAAATCTGCTTTTTTGAAGTCCAAGGTGTGTATTTGACTACTCTCTTTTCTTCCTTTGGTCAGGATCCTGAAATCTACCATCTCATTATCACTGCCTCCAAGGTTGTCACCCACCTCTACTTCCCCTATTAGTTCCTCCCTGTTTGTGAGCAGACGGTCAAGCTGCGCATGGCCCCTGGTTGGATCCTTTAGCACTTGTGTCAAGAAGTTATCCCCAATATTGTCCAAAAACTTCCTGAATTGCCTGTGTACTGCCATATTGGTTTCCCAACAGATGTCAGGGTGATTAAAGTCCCCCACAAGAACCAGGGCCTGAGATCTGGAAGCTTCTCTCAGGTGTCCGAAGAAAGCCTCATCTACCTCATCCACCTGATTCGGTGGCTGGTAGCAGACACCAACCACAACATCACTGCTGTTGTTTGCTCCTCTAAACTTAACCCATAGACTCTCAACAGGTTTTTCTCCCTCTTTATACTGGAGTTCAGAGCAGTCCTAGTGCTCTCTTACATATAGTGCAACTCCTCCTTTTCTTCCCTGGATAGGGCCAAGGAGGAGGGGGACTCAGGGCTGGGAGTGGTGCGTGGTGCAGCTGGAAGTGCCACCTCAGGTCTCAGGACCTCGGCAACCTCGGGAGGTGGGTGGGGCCTGGGACAACAGGAGAAGCAAGAGCAGGGAGGGCAGTGGGAGCAGCGGGGACAGGGACAGGGACAGGATCTGGGTGTGCCATCATTTCATATATGGTAGCACACATGTTTTGGCTCTGCTGCACCATCTGAGCCCATATTTGGGTCCCATCTAGACTGCAAGCCTCTTTCGAAAGAGCATCTAGACTACAACTGGTACTTTTGAAAAAGCAAGCCACTTTTTCAAAAGAGAGCACCGAGACAGTCTGGATGCTCGCTTTCGAAAAAGCACAGTTTGCAATACATAGTGCCTTTTTTTGAAAGAGCACTTTTGAAAAAAGGCGTTATTCCTCGTACAACGAGGTTTTCCATAGTTAAAAAACCAGCCATGGTCTTTCGATTTACTTTCAAAAGAACATGGCAGCAGTTTAGATGCAGGGGAAGTTTTTTCAAAAAAAGGCCACTTTTTTGGAAAAAACCCTGTAGTCTAGACACACCCTGGCTACATCTACATTGGCAAGATTTTGCACAAATACTTTTAACGCAAGAGTTTTTGCATTGAAGTATTTGTGCAAGAGAGCGTCTACACTGGCATGTACTTCTGTGCAAGAGATGTGCTTTTGCACAAAAGCATCCGTGCCGGTGTAGACGCTCTCTTGCGCAAGAAAGCTCCGATGGCCATTTTAGCCATCGAGATTTCTTGCACAGGAAATTCATGTTGCCTGTCTACACTGGCCTCTTGCACAAGAACACTTCTTCAAGAGGGCTTATTCCTGAGCGGGCGCATCATAGTTCTTGCGCAAGAACTCGCGGCCAGTGTAGACAGGCGGCAAGTTTTTGCGCAAAATCTCGCAAATGTAGACACGGCCCCTGAGGGTCCTCCTGGTCCTTCTGGGCCAGGATCCGTTGCATGCCTTGGAGGATGACCACGTGCTGTCTCATCAGGTCCCCCTGGACCCTCCTGCACTTGTTGCTCCCCCAGGGTCAGGCGGCTGCCTCAGCTGGCGGTGATCGCCCATTAGTGATGCTAGTCCGGCTGTGGAGAATAAAGAGGAAGAGGCGGTCAGTCATCCATGCAGACACTGTCCCTGAGTCCGTGCCCTCCTCTGTGAGCTGAGAACAAGAGTCCTCAGGCTAGAGGGCAGGGATGTTCCAGGAGCAAGGCTATGTGTGGCCTGGACATCGGCCCTGCCTCACAGAGGCCCTGAGGTGCCCAGGGGACCATGCTTCTTGCTCCCCCCCATCCTCATCCCACAGACAGGCAGGGCAAGGGAAGTGGTCGGCCACAGTGGGATGCCATGGGCAGGAGAGGGGCCTGGAGCAGTCTGCTCTTCCATGGGGGCTGCACGCACACCTGCCAGCGCTGTCCGTGGAAGTGGGTGGTGCCTCAAGTGTGCAGGCATTCCCGTGTGTCGTGTGCGGCACTCCTAAGTCTGTGTGCAGCCACGTGTGTGCCCTTGTCCCCAGCCTGCTTCCAGCAGTGGTTAGTGGTGGGAGGGCATCTCCCACAGGGGTCAGATGTGTGTGTGGCCTCCCCAGAGCCCGTGAACAGGACCCTGGGGACAGGGCCGGATGGAGGCATGGGTGAGCCGGGCAGCTGCCCAAGGCGCCAGCCGATGAGGGGCGCCTAATGGCAGCTGTAAGGGGTGCATGGCGTCCCTTACAGCTGCCATCAGGAGCCACAAGCCCGGATCCCGCAGCGCCGGCCCCGCGGCGCTGGCCAACAGCACCCTTCCACCCATGGCTGCGGGGCTCTGCACGGCCCAGCGTGCGTGCCAGCAGCGCTGGCCGGACCAGGCTGGGCAGCGCATGTGCTGTGCACCCTGGGGGCGGCCCCGGGCTGCGCGCCAGTGGCCGTGACCAGCTCGCGCATGCGCCGAGCACCCTGGGGGGCAGGCCCACGCATGCACCCTGCAGGGCCTGGGGGTGGCGCCGCATGCCTGGGCCCAGGGTGCCAAAGGGCTCGGGCTGGCCCTGCCTGGAGGTGCTTTGGGGCTGCCTCCTGGGGCTGCATGTTGCAGACTGGCACTGCATGTAGTTCCACGTGCACGGAGTGTAGCACAATATCCAGGCCAAGATGACCAAGCGACGATTGCATCCCATCCCCTCTGCGCCCGCCTTCCCTGCCCTGTGTGTGTGAAAAACAGAGCACTCACCTGATGATTCCTCCCCGTCCTCAGAGAATGCGTGTAAGACATCCAGGCCCTGGGGTACGGGCTTGAGGGTGAGGGTGACTGTGCTGGCTGTCTCCTCCTCCTCCTCCAGCTCGTCGTCAGATTCTTCCTCCTCCTGGCCTGGGAGCCCTGGGTTGGCAAAGATGAGCATCTCCAGCCCCAAGTCCACCACCAGGGGTGAGGAAGGGGCTGAACCACCCCCCGGATGTGGTGGAGCTCAGCGTAGTAGGGCTAGGAGTGGGGTCCTGCCCCAGAGAGAGAGCTGTGCTCCCTTGCCCTCGCATAGCCCTGGCAGAGCTCCTTCACTTTGCTCCATACTTGTATGAGGTTCTGGAAGTGGTGGCCTCTTGTGGCCCGAGCCTCGGCCATCCGACCGTATATGTCGGCGTTGTGCCACTGGGAGCCGAGATCCTGCAGGGTCTCCTGCTCACCCCACACCTACAGGAAGGCCAGGATCTCTGCCCCGGACCACTATGGCACAAACCTCTTTAGGCCTCTGGCTGAGTCCTGGGAGCCCTGGTCATGCTCCCTGTGAGGGCCAGAGAGGTCTCAGGAGGCTTGTGGCTGGGCCATGGGTCCCAATTAGTGTGGCAGTCACAGCCACGCAGTGAGGTGCAGCTCTCTGGGCCAGCCCCCTGCCACAAGTGTTGTCCCAGGTGCCTGCAGCTTTAAGAGCTGGCCGGAGACAGGGACTATAGAGTTCTGATTAGTTTGGACGGAGTGGCCACCAGGGCACCTGTGCTATTTCCTGGAGGCCTCTTCTTTCAAAAGAACTCCCTCTTCTGCTCTTTCAGACAAAGACGTCTTCCTCGTGAAAGAACCCCTTGGTTCTTTCAACTTTTTGTCAAAAGAATGCAATAGCAGTATGGACGCAAGTATTTTTTTCTGGACTAACGGCAGTTATTCTGGAAAAACACTGCAGTGTAGACATACCCTAAGAGCCGAAATACCTCTGAGGTTCTGGGCATAAGGCCCTTAGACTTGGTGTCTGCCCTTTAGGTCTGAATAGGGTTTCCTGCCCCGCAGGTATACTAAGAAAGACATGACACTCCCTCACTCCCGCCTAATTCTCCACTTGTGTCATTTTCTCCTGTTTTTTGTCTTGTTGCTGAAACTTTCCATTTTCTCTTTTTTTAAAAAAAATATTGTTTTGAGTTTCCCCTGCCACTCTTTTGTGCTACTGTTCTGTCACCTGACGTGGCTACCATTGCATTGCGTCAGCTTAGGGTTATCATCTTTCCTGACCAGAGGGATGGGACACCATTGCTGTAAATGGCGTCCAGTCCATCCAGTTGGGAAAAACGGTAAGCCTAATTGTCAGCTCTTCCTAGTCTTGCCTGTGTACAAGAGATGCTTCATTAAATGATGCAACACAGGAGGCAGTTTGTATTGGCCCATGAGAGACACGGTTATATAGGCCTCTCCGAGCTGTCCAGGCTTCACAGTGGATGCCTCAACCATCAGATGGATGGGACCCATGGTGCCCAGGTAATTATCTGGGAAAATCTAGCACAGGGCAGTCAGAGGGGGTCATGCCCCCAAGCACACACCACAGTGGTGGGACCTGGAACAACCAACAGCCTACTGTGCTCCACCATCTCCCAGCTGGGTTGCTCTACTTCACTATGGTGGTGGCCGGGAAGCAGAGTGTCCTGGCCCTAGTCTCAGTACCCAGTGGGGTGAAGCAGGAGTGGGATTTGGGGAAAGGGATAGAGAGGGCTTGGGGCTCTCAAGTTTTCCAATCAGGGCTGCTGCTAATGCAGCAGCAGCCAGAGCCCAAGACCCTATAATTGCTGCTGGAGCACCACACACTTTGGGTAGCTCGGAGGGAGGAAGTGCCACACCCCTTATGCGCGAAGCCATGTCCCTTCACCTCACCCGGGGTCCACAAAGGACATCATATGCAGAGACACAACTGGTTTTAATGAAGGAATAAGCCATGAACAGGAATGAATGACAATATTGAACTGCTCTCTGTAACAGAGCAGCATTCACCTCTCTTGAGTACACCTTCTGGCTAAGCACATGTGCCTGCACTCTCTTGTCTGACTTCGGTGACACAGTCTCTGGCCGAGTCTCACTCATTGTGTGTGCTCATCAAAACCCCTTCCAGGGTACACATCTAATCGGAGCCTATCTTGGTTAGCTCTCTTATGTCCTTTCCAGTTTGTTCCCCACTCAAAGAGAGTGGTGTCCCCAGAGCTACCCCACCAAAATACAGCATTTTTGCCCTTACCTCAGGGCTTTATTTCAAAGTCCCATCACAGTCCAGCACTCGCCAATAGCTCTTCACAAGAGCTGTGTCCAGACTCAGGGGTTTTTTCGAAAAAAGTAGCCTTTTTTCGAAAGAACTTCCCCTGCGTCCAGACTCAAGCCGCGTTCTTTCGAAAGTAAATCGAAAGAATGCAGCTTTTCTTTCGACGGCGGTACACCTAATTCTACGAGGAAGAACGCCTTTTTCGAGGGAGATCCGTCGAAAGTAAGTGAGTGTGGACGGGGGGAGCCCTTTTTTTCGAAAGAATTGGCCTCCAGGAAGAAGCCCTGGTGGACAATATGGGCCATGGGTTGCATGTCTGTGGTTCCTGGCTGCAGCCATTCCTTAAAGGGACAGGCACCCTCACAGCCACTTGTTGCAGAGAAGGAGCCAGAGCACATGGCTACTTTGCTGCAGCATGTCCCAGCCCCAAGAGCGTCCTGGCCCTTCCACCGAGCCTTCTGGGGACCCAGCCAAGGGCTCCAAGCGCCGGGCACCATCCTGGTCTGGCGCAGAGATCAAGAGCCTGCTGGAGCTCTGGGGAGAGGAGGAGGCCTTACAGGCCCTCAAAAGCCGGCGGCGAAACGCAGATATTTATGGCCGCATGGCTGAAGCCCTGGCCCAGAAGGGCCACTACCCCCGCACCCAGGACCAGGTGCGCTCCAAAGTAAAAGAGCTGCACCAGGGGTACGTCAAAGCCAGGGAGGAGAGCTCCCTTTCTGGGGCAGCCCCCCACTACTGCCCCTACTACCCCGAGCTGAACCAGATCCTGGGTGGCAGTGGAGAAGCACGCACACCACGGCGGTTCGTACAGTCTGGATTGGCAGACCCCATGGTGGACGCTCCCGAGCAGGACCCAGAGCAGTCTGGAGACGGGGACATGGTCCCAGAGGAGGAGGACAGTGAGGAGACGGCGACCCTCACCCTGGAGCCAGTCACCCAGACCCCAGAGGCCTCCCAGGCATCATCTGGCGCAGGAGAGGAAGCAGCAGGTGAGTGCAGTGAGGTTGTGTCACACCCGGGGGGGGGGGGGGAGGTAGGTGGGTGCACAGTGCGTGATGCTCAAGGGAAACCTGTCATGCTCAGGCTGATGCCCAGGTCACACACACACAGTGTAACCTTCAGAATGTCTGATTCCCCTGTCTCAAGGGAGAGGGCATGCCCTTTTGGACAGCAGTTGCACACATGACTGATTGTGATAGAAATGTAGCCGTGTTACTCTGATCTGAGGAAGTGGGTCTGGCCCAGGAAAGCTCATCCCCTAATAAACCATCCTGTTAGTATTTTAAGTGCTACAGAGTCCAGTTTTTAGGACTGATTGTGTGTTCTTCTTTTCCTCCACAGCCGGACCAGCCGTGGAAGAGGGCCGCAGCACCCCAGCCCCACCTCCATCTCCATCTCGGGGACATGGGAGCCGCAGACACAGGCGTGTCTATGCGGACATCCTCAGGCAGCACGTGGAGGCCGTGCAGGAGCTGAACTCCATCCTCAGAGAGAGGGCGGAGGCAGAGGATCGCTGGCGTGACTGGCTCATGGACGAGCTGGTCCTGCAGCGCACGTCCCTGTGTGCCACTCTCAGGGAGGTCTGCGGCTTGCCTGCTCCTGTGCCTGGTCCTGCTCCTCCAGCACCCCATGACCCCACCCCACCAAACCCCCCTTCCACAACAGCATCCCTTTCCCTCCTTGGACCTCCCTCTCCCCCAGCCCCCCCAGTTCCCCAGCCCCTCTCTCCCCCTGGCCCTCCTCTCCCCCAGGCTTCCACGTCCCAAGAGCACCCCAGCCAGCCAACCGACAGGTGCACCACCCGATCCCGTAGCCGTGGAGCACCCCAAACACGAGGCCCAGGCAGGAGAGGGAAATCTGGCAAGCACCGTGCAACCTGATCCCCTTCCCCCCTCCAGGTTTCCAGTCCCCTTCCCCCCTCCAGGTTTCCAGTCCCCTTCCCCCCTCCAGGTTTCAAGCACCCCCATCACCCCAGTTAAAGCACAAACAAAGGGTTCAACAAAATGTTTCTTTATTGTAAATAGTGTTTTCAACAACAAAAATGAAAAAAAATGTGTTATGTTTGCTACATTTATACTATTGTTTGAGAATATGTACAAAAATTAAACAGAACATTTTATTTTGCAACACACCCTGGTGTTACTGATGTGTCCAAACAGGGTCAGGAGATGGGTTGTGGAGGGAAGCTTCTATTGGGCCAGGGCCCAGTCCCCAGGCAGAAGCCCCTAAGTAGAGTCAGTGGCCTCCACTGGAGAATTGCTCCCGGAGGGCCTCCCGGATGCCAACAGCAGACCGGTGAGCCTGGCGGATGGCAGCTGTCCGGGGCTGGGCAAAGTGCCTCTCCTGGCCATCAGCACCTCTACCCCACCCTGGTAGGAAGGCATCCCCTTTCCTCTCCACCAGGTTATGGAGAACGCAACACGCGGCCACCACCTCAGGGATGTTGCTCTCCCCCATGTCGAGGCGTGTGAGCAAGCACCGGAATCTGCCTTTTAAACGTCCGAACGCACATTCCACCTGGTTGCGAACCCGGTTAAGGTGAGCATTAAACTGCTCCTTGCTCGCATCCAGGTGGCCGGTGTAGGGCTTCATCAGCCACGGCATCAGGGGATAGGCGGCATCAGCCACTATGCACACCGGCATGTGCACATCCCCAACCGCAAACTCACGATGTGGGAAAAATGTTCCTGCCTGAAGCCTCCGGTAGAGGTCCGAGTTCCTGAAGATGCGGGCATCGTGTGCCCGCCCTGACCACCCAACACAAATGTCCGAAAACTGGCCACGATGGTCGACCAGGGCCTGGAGGACCATAGAAAAGTAGCCCTTTCTGTTGATGAATTGGGCTGCTCGATGGGGCGGTGCACGGATTGCAATGTGTGTCCCATCGAGCGCTCCTCCGCAATTCGGGAAGCCGAGGGCAGCAAAGCCGGCCATGACGCTGTCCAGATCTGGTAGACAGATGAGCCTGTTGAGCAGCTCTGAATTGATGGCCCTCACCACCTACAGAACGAGACAGACAACAAAATGTTAGAAGGGGTGCCTTATCTCTTAGGAGGAGAACCCACCGCCCACCTTCCCTCTCAAACACCCCGGGAATCCCCTCCTCAGAACCCCCCCCCCCCAACAATTCAGGGTGAGTGGAGGAGCTCCCACCCACTCCCACTCCACTTGGCCCTTCCTGACAGTCTCCCTTCCCCCCACCCCAAACTGTGACTGTCCCCAGACAATGACTTACCTCCATCAGGATGGATCCTACGGTAGACCTGCCCACGCCAAATTGGTGTCCCACGGAGCGGTAGCTGTCGGGGGTTGCCAGCTTCCAGAGGGCAATGGCGATCCTCTTTTCCAGGGGGATGGCGGGCCGCAGATGGGTGTCTTGCCGTTGCAGAGCAGGGGCGAGCCAGGTACACAGCTCCTGGAAAGTGGTCTTTCGCATCCGGAAGTTGCGTAGCCAGTCTCGTTCATCCCAGATCTCCATCACGAGCCGGTCCCACCAGTCAGAGCTGGTGTCAAACCTCCAAACACGCCTGTCCACGAAAAAGTTTGGAGGCAAGGGCAGTGCGGCTGCTTGACGGAGGAGCCCCTCGTACCTCTGGTCTGGGAGCAGCTCGGGAAGTAGCCTCATGACAGTGTCATGCAGATGCAGCAACAGCTGCAGTATGGTGGTGTGGGGCCATCGCCTGCCCAGGGGCAGCTCTGGCTCCATGCCAAAAAAAAGGGTCTCAAAGCGAAAAACCTCAAAAGAAAAAAGCTGCTGGGGTATCCCAGGAAGCTGAGCACTCCAAACCAGCACTGCAATGCCTTGCTTACTTCCTCGAGGGACAGCAAAGGCAGCTGCAGGAGCAGAGCAACGTGTGTTCAGGAGTGTCCCTCTCACCACGCGTCTCTGCAAAGGGCAGGCAGGCAGCACCCGGAAGGAAATGCTGCCCCCATGCCCTGGCAGAAGCAGTTCCGGGTGGCTTTCAATTTCGAAAGAGCATCCAGCAGTCTGGATGCTCTTTTTCGAAAAAGCGGATCGATTTTTCGATCCGCGTATTGTAGTCTAGACACGATCTTTCGAAAGATGCTTTCGAAAGAGCCTCTTTCGAAAGAAGCCTGCAGTCTAGACATAGCCAAGGAGCTGTCTGCAGTGCTGCCACTCTCTCAGGCAGCCTGTCTCCTGGTTCTGCATACCTTGTGGCCTCCAGAGACACTGACTGATACTGGTCTTTCCGCTGCTTTTATAGGACTTTCCTGGCCCTGATTGGTTGCTTCTCCCACAGCCACTCCAGTCTGTCTGGAGGACTTTTCTATTGTGTCTCTAGGGTATGGTCAGACCATAGGGCCTCCAGGAGGGGATCCCAAGGCCAGGTCAATTGCATCACGTTCCCTTTGTCTGTAAAAATGTTTATGGATGAAAAGAATCATAGAATCGTAGAATACTAGGACTGGAAGGGACCGCGAGAGGTCATCGAATCCAGGCCCCTACCCTCATGGAAAGACCAAATACTGTCTAGACCATCCCTGATAGACATTCATTTAACCTACTCTTAAATATCTCCAGAGATGGGGATTCCACAACCTCCCTGGGCAATTTCTTCCAGGCTGTGTCTAGACTGCATCCTTTTTCTGTAAAAGGGATGCAAATTAGACACATCGCAATTGCAAATGAAGCGAGGATTTAAATACCCCCGCTTCATTTGCATAAACATGGCTGCCGCTTTTTTCTGGCTCGGAGCTTTGCCGGAAAAAGCGCCAGTCTAGACGGGGATCTTTCGGAAAATAAAGCCTTTTCCGAAAGATCCCTTATTCCTTTTTTTAAGAGGTATAAGGGATCTTTTGGAAAAGGCTTTATTTTCCGAAAGATCCGCGTCTAGACTGGCGCTTTTTTCCGGCAAAGCTCCGAGCCGGAAAAAAGCAGCAGCCATGTTTATGCAAATGAAGCAGGGGGGATTTAAATCCCCACCTCATTTGCAATTGCGATGTGTCTAATTTGCATCCCTTTTACGGAAAAAGGATGCATTCTAGACACAGCCCTAGTGTTTGACTACCCTGATAGTTAGGAACTTTTTCCTAATGTCCAACCTAAATCTCCCTTGCTGCAGTTTAAGCCCATTGCTTCTTGTTCTATCCTCAGAGGCCAAGATGAACAAGTTTTCTCCCTCCTCCTTATGACACCCTTTTAGATACCTGAAAACAGCTATCATGTTCCCCCTCAGTCTTCTCTTTTCTAAACTAAACAAACCCAATTCTTTCAGCTTTCCTTCATAGGTCATGTTCTCTAGACCTTTAATCATTCTTGTTGCTCTTCTCTGGACCCTCTCCAGTTTCTCCACATCTTTCTTGAAATGTGGTGCCCAGAACTGGACACAATACTCCAACTGAGGCCTAACCAGCGCAGAGTAGAGTGGAAGAATGACTTCTCATGTCTTGCTGACAACAAGCAGTATAAGAACCTCTATAGAGGAGTGAAGGAAAAAAGAGCCTCTTCCCAGGATTATCCCTGTCCCTGTCCCTACAGATAGAATCATAGAATCATGCGGAGTATAATTTGATGTATTTCTACAACAGGGAATATAAATAACAAACCCACACCACTAGGTGGAGGCAGATATTTTGAGGAGTTTGTGAGAAAACTTTCAAAAAAGAGAAGTAATATTGGAATTCTGCTTTAAGTCATTTGGCTCACATCTCAGCAGAGTGATCTGTACAATGCTGGATCTTTAATTTTTTTCCATGAAAGAACCTGGTTAAAATCTTTTAAATAAATCATGTTATTTCCACTCTCCTATTTGTCTGTGCTCTAATAGGGATAGAAAAAATATAATTATTGGCTAATAATGGCTTATATTTGAATCAGAGAGTTAGTAAAATTATTTAAAAAGGAAAATCTCTCTAGAAATGCATATTGTTGTTGCATCAAATTATGCCGTCCTTGCTCAGATCCTCCCAGGTATTGAGATTCCTGGCTCCCATTGGTTTCAATGGAAATTAGTCTAAATACCTTTGAAGATCTGGGCCTCATACCCTACTCTGACAAAACTTAGGTTGAATTATAGTCAGTCAAACACTGAGCGGGATTAAGGTGTGCATCTTACTGCACATTGTACAAAAGCTTCTTGCTATCAGTCTATTTTTTGCAGTACAGCTGCTCCCCGAGTTGCAAATGGTCGAGTTACGACCGTTTGCACTTACGACCAAAGCTCCCATGGAGCAGTCGTAAAGGCGGTCCCCGTGTTACGAATGTGACCCGCGCTTACAAACAGCGTGGTCACGTGTAACTCAATGGGGTCTAAGTTACAAACTGATCGAGTTACAGCCAAGTGTTTGGTCTGTAACTCGGAGAGAGGCTGTAATGTTTTTTCTGTATTCACCAGTTTTGTTTTCTTGCCTCCTTGGACATGTTGGACTTTGTACATAATGGTGAATAAATGGTATATTTATCATCCTCTCTGACTGTAATGTGTTTTGAGTGATGGCAAATTGTCAAGCCATATTCAGTACAGGCTGATCAATTGATACCTATTAGTGAGATAAGCATGTGAATTGTAAGCCCAGGACTTGCTAAGGGCAGGATCCCACTACTACTTGCTGCAGGACAGTGTGCGTTGCTGTAGAACTCTTAGTTGTGTATGTGCACATGACTTGTTTTTGTAAAAATCTGGCCCTGGGGCAAATAAACTAACATTCAACCAACGATTCAGCTTTTTATCTTGTAAAATACAACCAACTGATAAGTAAAATACAACCAAGTAATAAGTAAAGTTTCCTTTTGAGGATATACTATTGCACCAAGATCGGAATGAAGGTTATATGCTAACTTATGAGTTCCCTGACGTCTGCACGGTGTTTGTGATGACTTTGCTAGACACATTGGTGTCCTTAATCTGTTCTGTGGTCCTGGGGTTATTTGTCACATGCACAAACATTATTCCTATTGCTGATCCACCCATAGTGGACTGATATTGGATGCCTTGCTCTCATGTGAACAGATACAACGAACAAGCATTGTTACAGTTACCTGTACATGATGCTGTGTTTTTGAAAGGCCTGAACTTATGGAGCAGGCATAGACAGTGAGGGATGCATAAAACTAGCAGAGACAGGAAGTCTCTCTGTGATGACCATGCCCTTAGCTTCTTGTGGAAGTGACCTCCTGTGCATGTATTAAATATGGAGTACTCTTGAACTGTACTGCTGTACACTTTCTATCTAGCGCAGTTGTATAAGACCCCAGTTTGCACAATGGTATGGAACTGGGGCTTAGCCACAACAGACCCTGAATCAGGGAGAAAGTTTCCTAAATAGGTAGTATTATTACACTAGTTTCATGTTGGTACCTGGTCAAAGTAGGCTTATCTTCTTGCTTAATTCTCTTCTCTGTTGTGCTGTGAATAAATATTACTTAATGACAGTTAAGGACCATCTTATTCTGAGTTTGTACAGGTCGTAAGGCAATGAGATTCTGGCCTATGACTGGGACTATGAGGCAGTACCGCAATACAAATAATCACATGCTGATCTACAGAAATATTTTTCTGCCTTGGACATCCCCACTAGCTTGAGAGATCCAGATGTATCAGTTAGTGAAAATGGAAGCATGTGAACTTGACAGCTTCAGTTTCAGTCCCCTTGTTTCCTGCACTGAGTGTTTTTTCTGCTTTTTACACTAAATGGTAAGCATGTCCACATAATAGTGTGATGAAGATGGATGGATGGGAGGTTTTGACTTCCTTAGTCATGGCGTACTGTTGCAGGAAGGAGGTTTGCTGGGAAGAGATGGGGTCGATCTGACCACAAAAGGGAAGGACATCTTAATGCAGTGACTCACCAATCTTATTAGAAGGGCTTTAAACTAAGTTGAGTAGGGGCAGGTGACAAAAGGCAACTAGGTTCAAAAGGTATCTTTAATAGAGGACTAGTTCTTTGGGGAGAATCAGATATGGAAAATTAGAGTAGAATTACAGGAGCAACAAGAGGGAAATCCCTGGGGGGAATTTGATCAATCCCTTAGATCAGTGTTTCTCAAAGTGATCAGTGAAACCACTTTGAGAAAGTTGCTAACTGGCCGCGCCGGTGTGTTTATTTATGTTGGAAATAAGCCAGGACACTCTGGATGCAGGTGAAAACAAGCAGAGGATTTATTATACATCAGCTGATGGAGTGACACGCAGGGGTTACCCTGGTGAACACTGGTTAATTAACACAATACAATAGATTATAGTCAGCAGGAGGACGGAGGAAAAATGATTTGATAGGTCTAGCAGCAAGACGAAATGAGCACATAAGCCAATAGAACTACTCAAGATTACATAATATCTCCACCCATTGCAAAGTAACAGCTCGTTAATTAATATACAGGTGGTTATTGTTCAAATGCCAAAACATGTCAGCAAAACAGTAATAACATTTTAGTCTCCATAGATGATGATGTTGCTATAGGAGGCGGCTATGGCCTTGATGTGGTGCAGCACTTGGTTCTCAGGCTTATTATCTAGGAGTGAAGCAAGACAGTTTAAGCAAATTTTATGAATGTTATCTCAAGCAAAATGTGTTACGTTACCAACTGAGACCCAGTTCGAGTGTTTTAGAACGTGGTTGCTATGGTGCCCAGGGTCTTTTACTGTCTGCAGTTCTTATCCTGACTGTGGTGTTCCCAGGCCTTAATCCTAGAATGGAGTTATGCTGTTTAGAGGCCTACTAGCACATTTAGGGCTGCCTCAGTTTACCCTACAATTTACCAGCACTGAGGTCACGGAGCCTTGCAGGTCCCTTTGGCTCTGGTTAGCCAGTCATAGCAAAAGGAGCTGTGGCTGCTGCTTCCCATGGCTCCCTTTGGCTGCAAACAGCAAATCGGATCCAATGGGAGCCATGAGGCTTTGTGGCTGCGGCACCAGTAAATAAACACACCAGTGTAGCCAGTTAGCAGTTTTCTCAAAGTGGTTTCATGGACCATTTTGAGTGTCACTGCTTTAGACGTCTACTCACAAATTCAAGGACTAACAGGAATAAGCAGTCAGAATTGGGAGTACTAATAGACAAGTCATAACTGAGCTTAAGTGGCATCTCAGATACTTGATGGGATAAATCTCATAACTGCAGTATTGGCATAGAGGGGTACATCTTGTTCAGGAAGAGCATGTAGGAATAAAAGGGAGGTGGTGTTGTATTGTACACTTGTTCTGAGTTCCAGAAAGAGGCACGAGGCAGACCAGCTGAAAGTCTCTGGGTAAAGACGAAGTGGGGAAAACACATCGAAACCAGGAGGAGGAGGGAGATGAGGCATTTCTAGAACAAATACAACAAATATCCAGACCCTTATAGTAATGAGGGACTTTACCTACCTAGACATCAGTGGGAAAAGTAATGTGATAAAACACAAAATATCCACTAAGTTCTTGGAATGTCATGGGGACAATGCTTTGTTTCAGAAACTGAAGGAAGTAACCCAGGGCATAGGCATTTAAGAATTGATTCTGACCAACAGGGAGGAGATGGTTGTGAACCTGTAGGTAGAGGCCTATTTGGGAGAAAGTGATTATGAATAAGGCTGTGAATCATTCATGGAGGTCACAGAAATCATGAAACAAAAAACAGGACTATGTAGCACTTTAAAGACTAACAAGATGGTTTATTAGGTGATGAGCTTCCGTGGGCCAGACCCACTTCCTCAGATCAAATAGTGGAAGAAAATTGACACAACCATATATACCAAAGGATACCATCAAAAAAATGAACACATATGAAAAGGACAAATCAAATTTCATGTGTTCATTTTTTTGATTGTATCCTTTGGTATATACGGTTGTGCCAATTTTCTTCCACTATTTGATCTGAGGAAGTGGGTCTGGCCCACGAAAGCTCATCACCTAATAAACCATCTTGTTAGTCTTTAAAGTTCTACATAGTCCTGTTTTTTGTTTCAGCTACACGAGACTAACACGGCTACATTTCTATCACAGAAATCATGGATTCTGTGACTTTCTGGGACCTTTGTGACTTCCACAGTAGTTGGCGTGGTACATCTCAGGGCATCCCTGGGGCCAGATGCTGTGCTGGAGCATTGGTTGGAGAGCAGTCAGGGTACCCTGGGCAGTTCACCCACCTGGAGTGGAAGTAGTCGTGGCACCCTAGCCTGCTCTCAGAGCAGTGGAGTCTGCTGGAGTGCTGCCTTTCCCCAGCACCTAAAATTTATTTAGGGCAATTTTTAGTAAAAGTCATAGACAGGTGACAGGTCATCTTAACCATAGTTCTCTCCAGCAAAGTGACAGAGTCCCTGTGTGCCTACCTGGTCATCAACAGTTTATGGAATTTGCTTAGGTCACAAGGATGTCACAATAGTGCTTGTGTAAGTTTAACTGGAAGTTCTGGTTGACAGACTGAGAGGCCATCTATCTCTCAGTACTGGAGCTAGTTGGAGAAAGGATTGAGAGAAGGTGTTGAGGAAAGACTAAACCATGAATACATTTGTGAGTGAACAGGAGGTAATTGATAGAGGTAAGGGTCACTATTGTATTTTTTATATCCAACCTGTAGCCACACATACACATTCAAGAGCATGGGTGCATAGAAACGTGTAATATTCTCCATTTATATGACCAGATCATTAGCTGCTGTAAATCCAGTGAGCCTCTACTGACTTCCCTTTTAATTGACTTGAGTTGAAGGACTGGCCTACAGCCTCTGAACCTGGAAACTTTCCTGACAACCTGTGTCACTATTGGATGTTATGGGGAAGGTCTTCTTTCCTTTCTCCACTTGTTTTATGATGTTAATATGGGTCCTTATTTTATGACTTCTGCATCCTTGGAGCCAAAATCTAGTGGTGCAAAGCATCAGAGATGGGAGAAATTAAAAGAGAAAACACAGAAGGACTTCTCTTCTAGCTGACTGTGTCTAGACTACAAAGTTCTATCACTTTTCTTTTGAAAGAGGCTTTTCTGACAGTTGGCCCGTCTACACTGGGCCAAATGTCAGAAAAAAAGCCTCTTTCAGAACATCCCTTCTTCCTCGTAGAACGAGGTTTACTGAGATGCTGAAAAAACATGTCTGCTTTTCCAATATTTTTTTGGAAAATTGCCAGGGGATAAAATGGTGTCCTTGGCCTGTGTTTGTCAGAGGCTGGAGAGGGATGGCAGGAGATAAATCGCTTGATAATTGTCTTCTGTCCACCCTCTCTGGGGCACCTGGTGCTGGCCACTGTCGGCAGACAGGATACTGGGCTAGATGGACCTTTGGTCTGACCCAGTACGGCCGTTCTTATGTTCTTATGTTGTGCATTGGGGGAAAATCTTTTAGGGTCTCTAGAGGCAACTGGACAAATACCTATTCCATGTGTCTTCTCTGCAAGTATTTAAATTACCATAAAATAAAACTGAAGCCTTTTTTCAAAACAGAGTGCATAAAGTTTGACTTCTAAATTCATACAGTGGGGTCTTTAAAACGTGGCTTGATTTTCAAGAGATACTGAACCCCTAGAAGTTCTTTGCACCATCCATAGGTAATTCTGGGTGCTCAGCACTTTTGGAAATGACACCCTGACTAAGCAAAACACTTCAGCATGTGTTTAACTTTAGATTTATTTGTTGGCATTGAGTTAGGCATGTGATTAATTTGTTGAATCAGGATGTAGGCGTGTTAATATGGATTTAGGAGTTTTAGTTTAGGCACCCAGTTTTAAAAATCTTGGCTATTAATTATTCTGTGTGCTATCAAAATGCCTAAATTAATAGTAAAGGTGGAAAAGATTATTTTATGTGGGGATCTTATTTAAAAGGAGCAGCTTTTCCTTATTATAATCCGTCCCCCCACAATAGCTCTGCAAACAGACATGGTCACCATGAGGGAAGAAAAGGATTTGCATGATTCCTAGGTCCACTTATCACCATGTCTGGTCTCCTACAGAGTCTTTACTAGATAGTGAATTAAAGACACAAGCCCTGAATCCCAACATCAATGATAACCAGCAGAATCCTTTCCTTTAATTTCAGCTGTTTACAGCGAGGTTGTTTTCCTCCTGGACCATATGGACGATCAAGATAAGGCCTCTATTGCCCTTCAGATTGTCAAGATAGCTGAGACCAAACTGGCTGTCGTTGTGACTGTTCTGCTAGAAAAACTTCAGCAGGATGAGGTAGGGCAGTTTCATCAAATGACATCTGTTTTCCATGTTTCCACTCCAAATTCTGTTTGACTTCATGGAAGTAATTCAATACAGAACTTGGCTCAGCCCACCTTCAGTGTAAGCAGTATTTACCCTTCTGTCTTCATGCAAAACTCATCATGCAAAATTCTGTTACAGATCAGGATGATATAATAAAGAGACACTCAGAGGAGCACTGTCCTTTTGTACACACTGGAGTACATGGGCTGTAGATTATAAAAGTGCACTGTAGGGGTATCTATAATCTCTTATAGCAGTATTTTGTCCTCCTTTAGCATCTTCATCCAAAAACCTCAAAGCACTTACCTACTTACGCATGAATTAGGTTTTACAGCACCTTTGGGAGAGTGATAAACATCCCCATTTACTGATGGGCTGTGTCATGGGGAATTAAATAACTTGCTCAACACCACATAGTGAGTTAGTAGAAGAATGGTGAATAAAACCCATGTGAACTGACTCTCTGCTCTAAACCCAAGACAACACTTCTTAATTATAATGACATATGATTGGGATATAGCTCTGAAGGGTTCTTAAATAATCCAAACCCCTTTTTCTTTTATTAATACTCGCATCCAGCAAAGTCCATTTCTCTATTAAGGGTCAACACAGAAGGCATTTTAGTTTCAAGTACCAGGAAGCCAAGACAAGCAGTTCATTTCTGGCTCGCTTGAATAGTGTGGGGCGCTTGTATTCATAAGTTATCAATTATGATTTTCAATTAAAAATCCTCCTTACATTTAAAAATGAATGGAAAGAGGCAGAGCCTCTCCCCACTAGAGCAGTAATAATAGCAGTTTGCAGCAGCATCCTTTAAAAGCACAACCACTGGAATGTGTAGCCAACCATTGGCTTTGAACATTCCAAAGTGCTTTATGACCTTAGCAGGCAGTTCACACCTTCAGCTGCCTGAATTCAGAGTTATAGACTCACAGGAGACAGATGTGAAAGGCTTGTTGGATCATCCAATTTCCCAGCAGTGCCTTTTTCATTTTTTGGGGCCAAACCAATTTTAAAAGCTCCTAGTGACTGGGTTTCCACCACTTTCCAATGAAGACGATGTAATAACCTGATAGATGTCTTATAGCTGGGGCATTTTTCCTGATGTTAAAGTCTAAATTTTAGGTCTCTGATACTGCCCCCTGCTGTGCAATGTACGTGCTGCAGGGTAAGAAACACTGACTCCTAAGCATCCTCACTCCACAGTGCATGCTATGCAGCAAGGAGGTGGTGGCTGGCTGGAGTAGGCAGTCACGGTTGTGCTGACTCTGTGGAGGAGAGCTGACCTGATCTGAGCCCAGGGGAGTCCAGTTGTTTTCCCACTGTGATGTGATACGATTCATTTTAGAGCCAAGAGAAACCAGGACACTCCAGGGATACTTAACCACTTTCTTATTTATTGCAAGCTTTAAGCAGTTATGACAGTTGTTTAAGTTTTACAAGCCTTAAAAACAATTACTACACAATTTAAACCTTAAATGCCATACATTCTAAAGCAAGAATATAGTGCAAAGCAATGCAAAAGCAATTAATAAAAGAGCTACTATAATACAATAAGAAAGACTAGTTCACTTACACTTCACCCGTATGCTACCTACAGTAGCAGGCAGGAGGTCAGGGTTCCTTTTCTTCCCATGCATTGGAACACCATGCACTGGATCACCGGTGTGAAGGGCCTATTTACTTCTAGTTACATCGAGCAGTACCTGTGGGTCAATCCTGCTCATTCCCTCCCACGGATTGTTCTTACTAAGCCCATTTTATAGCAAAGCGAGACTTGGTTGTTCTAATAATATTTACCAATTGATTACGTATTGTGTAGGATATGGAACATGCCCAATACCCTATCTGGAGTACATCCTGTCACTCAGGATGTTGCTGCTATGTGCATAGTTGACAGTTGTATGGCTGCATCTGTAATTTGTGGTTATCAGAAACAGAAGTACCTGTACAAGATTGCTTGCCATGTGTTCTTGACATAGTCTCACGTACCATGCTTCATCTGCATTGTTATGCAAAACATTCCTTCCTCTCACAGCTTCTCCCATGACCTTGCCTGCATGCTTATGTGCACCAGACTTGAGACAGGCCTGGGTTTTGCTTGTTAGAGATCCGCACGTGTTAAAGGGAGACGTGGCCATTTATTGTCAAGGCAGGCTCCCCTACACCCACCCAACCTCACCCTGATGCAAGAGGTCAGATCCCATAGAGGTTGCAGGTCTCTATTTAAAAGTCAGTTCTGCTGGCCTCCCTGCACTTTTTAAAATTTTCTCCTGAATTACTTCCAAGCTGTTGATCTTTTCTGGGGAATGTGGTGCCAAAAAAGTGAAATAAGCCAGAAGCAGTCACACCTCAGATGAACAATGAGAAACTGTTGTCTTCCTGCTTTATGACAAGATTCCTGTATGTAACAAACCCAACCCAGATGGCTGACTTTTTTTTTCACTGTCACTCCAGGTCACTTGTTGTTTCCCACTTTTCTCCCTCTCATTATGTCAGTTATATTGACCCCCTCTCTAGGTGCGCTAGTTTGCAGTTCTCTGAAATCAGTCTTGTTCTGCTCAGGTTTCTAATTTCTCTGTGCCCCTCTTTATTATTTCTCTGTCACAACTCATACCTTCAACTCCTCCATGTTTAGTATCATCTGTGAATTTGAACTTTGATGGACCCCATAAAAGAGACCTTCAAGTGTGCTACTGTCAATGTAGAGGTAACTCCTGAGCTAATTTTCCCTAAAAGCTGCAGAAGATTTACTGCAGGAGTTGGGTATTTTATAATTGTATTTACAAATTCTGTCTGGAGTGGATAAAAAAGGCATGATGCTAATAATAACAATAACAACAATAACAATAATAATAATAATAATAACAACAATAATAATAATAAATGAAATTGCATAAGGGGGCAGTGCAGGGCCCTTATTCTGATTAAAAAATGTGTAAATTGCTCAGCTTCTTCTGAAATGCTGCTAGCTGGGGTGATTGTGGAGGGCATAGCAAGTTTTATACAAATGAAGACTAGGGGTTACTTGAGTGAGTATGCAGGCTGTGGAATCAGTGTGGTCTAGTGGAGAGGACTCCAGATAGTGAATCAGAAGACCTGAATTATTTTCCTGGCTATTGATCTGCTCTTTTAGCCTGGGCTAGTTGTTTCATGTTTAGATTGTAAACTCTTTTGGGCAGAAGCTTATTAGCGTAAGTGTTACTATATTGCGTTACTATATTAGCTTATAGCATTACTATATTGTCATCAAGGAAACATTTTCCCCAATTGTTCTTTTATGTTTTGTCCCCAGAAAAACAGAGTAGACATTTACTGTATCCTGGAGAAAGTATTACAGCAGGATGCCCAGGTCCTAAAGAGAAGGCTACTGAGCAAAATAATAACACTTGCCTCAAAGCACATGAGAGAGACTCAGGTAAGTTAGATTAAGGGAAGTGTTGGAGCATAAGCTTTTGTGGTCAAAGACCCACTTCACTGCTTTTGCAGATTCAGACTAACACGGCTACCCCTCTGATACTCAGGTAAGTTAGTTTTCCCTATATGCTAATGACAGGAATGAAAGCTTAAACTAATTAAAACATTGTTTGTAAACTATATACTGAAACTCCAGGATTAATGACTGCTAGGGGCCCACAGATCCCCACACCGTCCTCCAGAAATCCCAGGTCCTATGCAGCATGTGACTAGTTTCATCTTGTTCAAGTTACACGTGTGCTTAAGTGCTTTGTAAGGTCAGGATATTGTGACATATATCAGATGCAGAGAGGCCTACCGTTTCTTAACAAGCAAGTATTTTGTGAAGTCTCCTAGGGATTTCATTATTGATACTGATTTTGTGTGGAAGGTGCTCTGATACTATGGTGTTAAGCAGCAGGATGAAACCTTTAAACAGAATCTGAGCTGTTTCCAAAAGAAGCAGTATTTGGATTTAGGGTATAGTTTATTCAGGAAAATTCTCTGAATATCTTGAAGCTGCCCACCTCCTCTGAGGGAAAAATATCATGTCACTATGATAGCCAATCATCCACCACAAATAGCTAATAGCGAATAGTCTAAGCAGCTTGCAAACAACTGAAAGGCTGACAAGTGTTTAGGCAAACGATTCAATGATTATTTATGACTCATGATTCTGTTCTCAGAAAGTTGGGTGGAAAACAGAAATAAGAACTTGATTCATTTGAGCAGCATTGGCTGGTGTAGTTGGCTTTAATCACTTCAGTCTCTCTCTTTTTGTATTTTTTAAGGAAGCAACAAATGAACTAAAAGTGGCAGCGAGCAACACATTAGTGGCTCTGGCACGCTGCTATTTCGGTGAGGTGATGTATGAGCTTCAATGTCATCTGAATCCACTGAAGCTGTCTGACGTGTTCACTTTGATTACGCTGGGCAACCTATCATCAGCCTATCGTAGGTCAACTTCCATCTTTTGTTTCAAAGTTATTGTCTTCCATTTAAGGACAGAGGTTCACGCTCTGTACAGCTACACAGAGTGCTATTTGGGGGGCATGAGATGAACTGCTGTGGCTGGTTCCAGTTGCTAGACCATGAGCTATCCACACCAAGGTGCAAGCTCTTATGCCCCATTTGAAGTTCTTAAAGGACAGGATTGAGGAAAATCAGGTCTAGTGGAGCTCTTCTCCATTCCATTTCTCATCCCTCCCCAGTGCTCTCTCTCCTACTCTGGGAGAGGATTGGGCATCTGGCACAGCTGCACATTGGTGGAGAATGCTCCTCCTCAGGGTAAATCCCCCACTGATTTTTTACTTCTGCCTTATCATTTGTGTACGCAGCACAAAATGACCTAGGAGCCCATAGCATCCGACCCAGCGGTGTTTCTAAATGCGATAGTAAGAAGGCAGATAACAGTCAATTGTCTGTCTTCCTTTTCTTCTGGTCCTTCTTTTCAGCACTCAAGTGCATTCCTTTTGTGGGAATGACCCTGTACGGCATGAGCTCCATGCGGATGTTAGACGACGAGAGCAGGCTGATGCAACAATTTTGTGGTGGTAAGTGCCAGCACTTATTGTAGATGTCCAAAATGGATATTTAGGGGCCTTGGTACAGAGTTAAGTGACTGATCGTTTACAAACAGGCTCTGAACTGGATTGTACCAGGGGCTGAGTCCTCATGCTCCTGTGGCACTCAGTGGAGTTGAGAGTACTCCTTACTTTGCTGGAGGTGCTGAGCATTTGTAAGTTCAGGCCCTTTATGACTTGTGGCTATTTTAAAAATAAACAAAAGCTGATGCTGCCCATGTGCCAGGAAACTCCTGGGGGAGAATGTGCAGGCAACAGACTGAATTACATTTAAAAATTTCCCGTTTTCCACCCCTCCACCCATTCCTCCTCTTTAGTTGCTTAATTATCATCTCCTTTCACCCTCTTTCTCTGTCCTCTGGTCTTCTCCACTTCTCTCTTCCTTTGCTTTTTAGTTGATGCTCAAGTAAGGCCACGTCTACACTATGCAGAAGATCAATGCTGCTGCAGTTGATCACCAGGGTCCAAATTAGCAGGTCTAGTGAAGACCCACTAATTCGAACTGAGTGGGTGCTCCCGTTGGCACCGGTAGTCCTGCTTCTCATGAGGAATAACACTCCTGTCAACCTTCCACTGTGTGGACAGTCTGAAAACACGATTTAAGATACATCAACTCCAGCTACATAATTAACATAGCTGGAGTTGCGTACCTTAAGTCAACTTTCCCCTTTAGTGTAGATCAGGCCTAAGGGATTAATCCTACACCTTTGAGATAAATGGGAATTTTGCCATTAGCTTCATAGAACATAGGATTGAGCCTTAATTTTCCTTTCAAGGGCAGCGGGTGCATCTAATTTTAGGGCAAAATGCTGTCAAATCTCAGTATAGCTAATAGGAGTTAGGGGCACTGAACATCTTTCAGACAAACTGTAACCCAACAGGAAATCATACAGTTTTAGGGCTAAATAAGCAATAACTGCAGAGGACATGAATCATTCAGAAAACAGCTGGTCAAAATATTTTGGTTTTGTATTACATTTTTCATATTTTTTTCCAAGTTGATGGAATATTAAACTGAAAAAATGTCAATGACAGTTTTAATCAGGATGTGTTCAGTGTTTTTGTGCAGCTAAAAAGGTGGCTGAAATTTGTTGATTTTTGAAACATGTGAATGATCTTTGTAATTTGAAATTTTGAAAAAAACAAGAGTAAACACTTTTAATTTAATTTCAACTACCTTTACAATCAGCTCTAATTAAGAGGTAACAAGGGAGAAAAAAATATGTTTTCAAATTATGGGAATTAAAAAGAGATGGAGAGAGACAAAAGAGAAGAAAGCCTTTTGAGAAACAAGAAACGGAAAGGAGGGAAGAGAAATCATTCAAAACTGTTATTGGATTTCATCAGCTGTTCCTGAATTGGGAATGGAATTGTAATAAACTACAAGCCTGGGTGTGTCCACTGATAAAACAACGTATCCTTATTACTAGTGCATCCTTTTCATATTGCCTGTCTTTTTTCCTTCCATGCAGTTCTGGAAAAATGGTCAAGGGCAGTAAATGTATATTTTAGTAACTGGGAAAAGTGGCCATTTCCCAAAATGGGTAAATCTCAGTTCTGTGATGAAATTCTTCCCCTCTATCGTCATGTGACAAGCAAATGGACCACATGTGAAGATTTGGAGGTGAGAATTGTAGGCTTTCTAAACCTTTATGAGAAATTGTATTGTTAAATTCTCTGTGTATGGCACTCTTTGTGATGATGGAGTTCAATGGCAGGTTCTTTGGGATAGAACGGAGTATGATGTAAAACATTTAAAAAAGATTATAATGTCACAATCTCATGGAAATTCTGTCTGTACATAGTGTACATAGATTCCAGTTTTGTCACCTGACATGCAGATGAATATAGGAGAATGGGCTAAATTCATTCCTGGCAGATGTCTATTCAGTTCCAGTAGAGTTACAGCAGGAATGAGTTGGTTTAGTGTGCATACTAATCTGGGGAAATATCCCACTTGGGAAAGTTGTGAGGTGCAGTAGAATATAATTCTGAAACCAACACCATAGCTGTGTCTAGACTGGAAAAACTTGCCAGCTGTCTACACTGGCTGCTTGAATTTCCGGAAAAGCACTGACGATCTCATGTAAGATCGTCACTGCTTTTCCGGAAATACTATGCTGCTCCCGTTCAGGCAAAAGTCCTTTTCCGAAAGACTTTTGCGCAAAAGGGCCAGTGTAGACAGCAAAGTAGTGTTTTCTGCAAAAAAGCCCCGATCGCGAAAATGGCAATTGGGGCTTTTTTGCGGAAAAGCGTGTCTAGATTGGCCACGGACGCTTTTCCGCAAAAAGTGCTTTTGCGGAAAAGCATCCTGCCAATCTAGACGTGCTTTTCCGAAAATGCTTTTAACGGAAAACTTTTCCGTTAAAAGCATTTTCGGAAAATCATGCCAGTGTAGACGAAGCCATGCATGAGTCTTAACTCTTTACCAGGAAATATTGAGATAGGGCTGTTTCAACAGTGGAAAAGGGAAATTGCACTCGTCAGAAGTAGAAAAGATGGGCCCATTGCATGATATTGAATGAATTTGTAGGAACATAAATTCTGTGTCTCTATGTAGCTCAAGCAGGCCATTATCAAAGCCCTTGGTACTATGATGAGCCTCCTCCTGCATAAAGAAGAGCATCAAGATAAGGTGTTTGAACAGATCCCATGGCTTCTTGAGCAATATAAAGAGGATGTTAATGTTTTTCATGTCACCAAGGTGAGATACTTATTAAAATAACTATCAATGTGTGCGCATAGGTGAACTGCACTAGCTGCTACCAGTGGCGTTTCCTGGTCTACATAATGACTTGTTAGATAATAGATAAACACACAAGTCTTGATTTTATAGACATGGTGACCCAGGTGACAAGTTTTGTAGGTAAAAGCCTCTCATGAAAAGTATCTTCTGTTTCTGGAGATGATAAGGAGGTAAGAAACAAAACACCTTTTCCCTCCCCCCCCCCCCCCCCCCCGCCCCATAAGATACTCCCTCCTTGTGATTTACTGGTACATCCTATCAACTCTGTGTCTCTCTTTTAGATTATAAATAAACTCCTCAGAGCAGGGGCTGCTGTGTGTTGTCTCTGGGCAGTATTAAGTAAACTGCCAGTAGCTGAAAATTAATACTAAGAAGGCCTGAAGTGCATTGCTTTAGATTATATAACTAGATAGATATAAAATCACTGTCTATTTCATCTACCGTTGTGTACAGGGCTGTTGTAGCTGTGTTGGTTCAAGGATATTAGAGAGACAAGGTGGGTGAGATAATATAATTAAAGATATTATTTCACCCACCTTGTCTCTCTTATTTCATCTACCCTCAGTATCACATGACCAAGGTAACTCTTGTCTGCTGATAGTGAGAGGATGGAGTGAGGGCAGTTGGCTTCAGTAGTATGATTGAGCATGCTCAGTCTCTGTGAGCTGGCTCAGTACAAGCCAAGCAGCAAATCCAGGGCCACAACCCTGCTGCCCTTCCCCCCTCCCCACTTCCTCCATGGTTTACTCCCAATCTATGTTGGCTTTCTGGTCCAGAATATGTGGTTGCTTTTGGGATTGGAATGCCCATGACTTTGAGGGAATCAATGTCTCATGGACTTGACTAAAAGTATCAGAGGACTACACAAGAGCCTAAATGTAGTAAAATATGTAGATTTCATCAGAGCTATCCTGGAAGCTTCAAGCAGCAAAGAAGAAAAGTGTGTAGGTACAGGAAGGAGTTAGACTGTCATCTCATTATCAATAGCCTGGAAGAGAACATAAAATCATCATTGATAAAATTGGCAGATGAAATAAACATTGGGGAGTGGTAAATAATGGAAAGGACAACTCACTGATTCAGAGTGATATAGATCATTTGGTAAACTGGGTGCTAACAATAAATGTGCATTTAAATATGGCTGAATGTAAATAGATGCATCTAGGAACAAAACAATGTAGGTGATACATACATGTTGAGGGATGCTTCCTGAGAAACAGTAACTCTGAAAAATATTTTGGGAAACTTGGTGAATACTCAGCTGAACATGAGCTACAAATGCGATGCTGTGGCCAAAAAAGCTGAAGTGATACTGGGATGCATACATGGGGAAATCTCAAGGAGGAATATAGTGGGAAATGCAAAGTTCATTTCCACACTAGAACTGACCAACAGATATTGGTAGATACCCCTGATACCGGCTTCCTGTGAGAAGAGTGCCTTTCACACCCTGCTTGGCTTATAGCAATTCAGCAGGATGCCATTTGGGCTGCACAGAGCCTCAGCCACTTTTCAGCAGCTCACGAACCAAATATTGCAAACATATATGCAATATACAGCCGTGTGCATTAAGAATATTGTCATCCACAGCACCAGCTGGGGGAAACACCTCTGACATCTTAGCAAGGTATTGTAAGCCCCAATAGATGCAGGACTCACTGTGAATCCAGCCAAGTGCCATCTTAGTGAACACAGTAGGAAGGGGAAAACTATAGCTCCTTGATAAATAAGGTCTAAGGCTTGTGTGACTGCCCCACCTCCATGACAAAGAAACAGGTGCCACAATACTTCAGACACAGTGGCTGCTTAGTACTCAACTTCATCACACTGGGCACCCTATTATTGGACCTGATGAAGAACACCCAATCACAGAAAGTCCAGTAATCAGAAGACTGTGAGGAAGCCTTCCAGGCCCTGTGAAAACAGCTGAACCAAGAGCTGGTCCTATCCCATCCAACTTCACAAAGCCTTCTATCCTTCAAATGGAGGTCTCGGAGGTAGGACCAGGAGTGGTACTATCTCAAGAAATAGGTGGGAAGGAGCACCAGATCCTTTATCTCAGCTGCAAGCTGTTCTCCTGAGAGACCTGCCGCCCTACTATAGCAAGGGAGGCCCTGGCCATGAAGTGGGTGATCTACACCCTGGGGGTATGTCTACACTACAAAGTTAATTCGAACTAACGGATGTTAGTTCGAATTAACTTTGATAGGCGCTACACTAGCGCTCCGCTAGTTCGAACTTAATTCGAACTAGCGGTGTGCTTAGTTCGAACTAGGTAAACCTCATTGAACGAGGACTAAGCCTAGTTCGAACTTACTAGTTCGAATTAAGGGGTGTGTAGCCCCTTAATTCAAACTAGTGGGAGGCTAGCCCTCCCCAGCTTTCCCTGGTGGCCACTCTGGCCAACACCAGGGAAACTAGTCTGCCCCCCTTCCGGCCCCGGACCTCTTAAAGGGGCACAGGCTGGCCAGCACCCAGCTAGCAGACCCTGCACCTGGCACGGCTCGAGCCAGCCACCCACTGCCACCCAGCCATCCCCCTCTTCCCGGGACCAGGCTGGCGGCTCTCGGGAGCCTGCCCAGGACCGCACCCGCCTGGTTTAGTGCGGACATCATGGACCTCGTCCACGACCTCCGCACTAGGCACAGGAAAGTGGCCGTCTAGGGCAGGAGAGCTGCCAGCCTGGCCACCTAGGAGCAGGTGTGCATGAAAATGAAGGTAGTCCACTGAGACCCCCAACCCTGAGCCCTGAGCTTACAATGGGCGTATTGGGTCATACCAAAGGTCCATCTAGCCCAGTAGCCTGTCTGCCGACAGTGGCCAACCCTAGAGACCCTGGAGGGGATGGACCGAAGACAGTGATCAAGCCATTTGTCTCGTGCCATCCCTCTCCAGCCTTCCACAAACTTTGGGCAGGGACACCACTCCTACCCCCTGGCTAATAGCACTCCATGGACCCAACCTCCATCACTTTATCTCACTTCTCTTTAAACTCTGTTCTAAGTTCTAGCCGTCACAACCTCCTGCAGCAAGGAGTTCCACAGGTTGAATCTTTGCTTTGTGAAGAGCAACTTTCTGTTAGTAGTTTGAAGCCTGCTACCCATTCTTTTCCTTTGGTGTCCTCTAGTCCTTCTATTATGGGGACTAATGGAGAACTTTTCTTAATGCATCCTCTCCACCCCACTCATGCTTTTATGGACTTCTATCCTATCCCCCCTTAGTGTCCTCTTTTCTAAGCTGAGAAGTCCCAGTCTCTTTAGCCTCTCTTTATATGGGACCTGTTCCAAACATCTGATCATTGTAGTTGCCCTCCCCTCTCCCACCCTCTCTCTTCCCCTCTCCCACCTCCTTTTCCCAGTCTCCCCGAGTTTTGTTCAATAAAGAGAGATTCTATTTTTGACCACACGTTTTCTTTATTTTGTACATCAGGAAGGGGGGCTAGGGAAGGGTAAGTGGAAGGAGGTGACGGAGGAATGGGGTACGAGCCCCCGATGGGGAGGACTGGGCTGGCTCTGCGTGCTTCTGGGGGTGGAAGCTCTCCTGCAGCCCCCCAATTGCTCCTTCTCCCCAGATGGCAGCCTGCGGCAAGTACAGCCAGGCTGATGGCCGAGTGCTGTGATGTGCCCAGTGTGGGCACTCAGAGCACTCCAAGCCAGGACTGCTTTGCAAGAGGGGCACCCCTGAGAACTGTCTGTCCGGGGTGGGGGTGGGGTCCCTTTAAGCACAGCCCTCGGCTAGCCTGAGGCAGCAGCTCCACGCTCTAAGTCCTCATGTGATGCCCTGCCGGCACTGCTTCCGGCTATCCTTAACCCCGGTTCAGGGTCCACTTAATGTGGACATGCTAGTTCGAATTAGCAAAACGCTAATTCGAACTAGTTTTTTTAGTCTGGATGCATTAGTTCGAATTAGCTTAGTTCGAATTAACTAATTCGAACTAAGTTAGTTCGAATTAGCGCTGTAGTGTAGACATACCCTGGGATATCCTGTACTGGGGAAGCCCTTTCAACTGGTCACCAACCATGCACCCCTCAGATGGATTAATAACATGAAGGACACCAGTGCCTGAATCATGAGGTAGTACTTCCCGCTCCAACCCTATGACTTCTGTACGTTACGCTGGGCCAGGGAAGGCTCATGCAAACACAGACTTCTCCCAAGTGGAAGGAGACGATGAAGAGGAAGGTCCACCAATGGACACCCTCTTAAGGGGGAGTGTTTGTGACAGAGGATACCCCCCATGCATGGTTCAGCGGGGGCTAATCATGATCTGTGGGCTATGCCCCTTCATACTTGCTGGGAATGCTCCAACTGGAACCAGGATATAAAAGGGAGCAGCTCAGTTCTGTCTAGGCTGACAGCTGAAGGGAGCAGAGGTGCTTTGCAGGCTTTTGTGGAGGGACTGCCAGTGCCCTAGGATGCAGAAACCAGCCAGCCTGTGGTTCCAGTTGACCCCCCCACAACCATCCAATGCCACAGATGGAGGAGAGACCACGGAGTTACTGAGATGACCTGCTGCAGAAGAATGGTGGGAAGTAATCTATGTGAACTAAGCATTATTGAGTTGAGGTATTAGTCTTTGACTCTGCATGTTTTGGAAGAAACCCCATTGAGCTGCAAGACAAGGCCCTGGGCTGGGACCCTGTGGAGTAGGTAGAGCCTGGTGGAGAAGGGCTGGACACTAGGCAACACTGGTTTGCCCCAAAGGGTGGTTGAGCACTAGGTTGCACGGTCGTACCTAGAAGGGCTTGGGTCGTTGAGCTGAAGAGCCTCATTAAAGGGCTGCTGCACTGACCCTGACTATTAGGCAATGCTGCTCTAAGAACCAAGCCTGCTATGGTGGTTGGGGAGACTAGGTCACTTGGGCTGCCTTAGTTCTTTAACTCCTCCACAACCTGATACCATCCAAACAGGGTGGACCTACCCTGTGACAGGTGACTTACTTACAGTCTATAATAGCTGCATGGGGAAATATATGTAATGACCTAGCAGAGAAAGGCATGACATGATCCAGTGGCTACAAACTGAAACAGGAGACATTCAGATGGGAAATAAGGTCTACCTTTTCAGTGGTGGGATATTAGCCATTCAAACCATTTACCAAGAGTCAAGGTGATCATTTTAAAATCAAGATTGGATTTTTTTCTGAAAGTTCTGCTTTAGGAATTATTTTGGCAATTTCTAAGGCCTGTGTCATACAGAAGGCCTGACTAGTTGATGACAATCATCCCTTTTGGCCTTGGAATCTATGAATTCCATGAACCTGCTTCAGTCATTGCATATTGCTCCTTTGTATGCCCACCTTCTAACTTTTACCCTCTGTTGTAGAGTCTGAGGCAGCTCTTGGAAGTCGCTGGTGAATATAAGATCCTTCTACCTGAAGGGAAATTTCAAGCCATCTGCAGTGCTCTGCACGACCGGGTGAGGGGAACTTGTTCTTGTATCACTTGAGCTTAAGCACAGCAGATCTGAAGCATATTAAGAATAAACATCTTTTGAATGCTAGTGAAGAGCCCGGAGACCTTCTCATGCCTTATTGGTTTCTGCTGGCTTAAGAATAAGCAGATAGTGGTCTCATTTTATTAGCTAAAATCCAGCTCAGTTTGTAAAGCAATTTTAGCATAAGCCAGTTATTAGAGGGAGTTAGAGTTAGATAGTAAAAACTGATCCCATCCAAATGGGGAGGACCTATCCTGTGACAGGGTGACTTAATTGCAGTCTATAATATCTATGTGGGGAAACATATGTAATAATCTAGCAGAGAAAGGCATAACGTGAGCCAATAACTAGAAAATGAAGCTGGACAAATTCAGACTGCAAATAAGGCCGACATTTTTATGGTGGAATAATTAACCATTTGAACCAGTTACCAAGGGTCAAGTCTTGATTCAATTAGCTCTGCTGCTAAAAACACTTTGAAAGCAGGAACTTCTGTTATCCAGTGTATCGGTCATTGTTTCTGATTCTTGTTGTGCAGTCAGTACCATTTCTTTTGGCTTCAGAGCTCTATTTGGAAAGGTAGGAAGTGAGTGCTTAGAAATTAATTGAGCATCTTCTTTTCAGTTGCTTGTTCTGATTAGTTTTCCTTTGATCACTTCTCTTCTTCCCACAGATCTGTTCTCCAACTCAGCAGCTCATCATGGAAAATCAAATGGAGCTGTGCTATTGTATCCTACTGCTAGGTAGGGGAAGAGACTCCAAATTACACAGTAGTTTCCTTGTAACTTCCTTCTTTTGTAGGTGTGGTAAGAATGAGCTTTCAGTTGTTAGTGAGGATGTGATTTCTTCCTTTGCAGCCCGTTCTTCTCCTGATGACCTCATAGCATTTCTGCACTCGCAGCTGAAGATTGAGAATGAGACTGTTCGTGTGGCAACCCTGAATCTGCTCACAGCTATTATTGGTGCTGACTGTAAGTAACACAGGAGTAACTGTGACTGCTGCGATCATCGCCATCGTGCTGGGGGTTGAGTTGGGGACATCCAGAGCTAAAAGCATGAGCTGCTATAGGTTGATCTAAAGAACCAAGGCTTTGCAGGCATGGTAGGGCTATAACATACTCATCATCTCTGCAAATGGGGCACAGAGGATCTGTAACACAGGGGCGGATATAGGGCAGGGCGAGCGGGGTGGCCGCCCCGGGTCCCGCGCTTCAAAAAGCCCCGCGCACGCGCCGTGGTGCCACCGCGCATGAGCATGGCGTCACTGTGCATGCGCCGTGGCAAAGGGGGGGCCCCGCGGAATTATGCTGCCCGGGGCCCCGCAAAACGGTCATCTGCCCCTGCTGCAACACATAGAGTCATATAGTCATAGATTATTAGAACTGGAAGGGACCTTGAGAGGTCATCAAGTCCAGTCCCCTGCCCTCATGGCAGGACCAAGCACTGTCTAGATCATCCCTGATAGGTGTCTATCCAATCTGCTCTTAAATATCTCCAGTGGTGGAGATTCCACAACTTCCCTGGGCAATTTTTCACAGTGTTTAACCAACCTAACAGTTGGGACGTTTTTCCTAATGTCCAACCTAAACCTCCCTTGCTGCAATTTAAGCCCATTGTTTCTTGTCCTATCATCAGAGGCCAAAGAGAACAATTTTTCTCCCTTCTCCTTGCGACACCCTTTTAGATGCATGCTCACCAGAGGGTTGGAAATTCACTAAAGGGACCCAGTGCTGCTCTAAGTTACTCCCATGTGGTCACACAGAAATCAACAGGGTTAATTAAGTGCTGAATGTAGCCTAAAATATTTTCAAGGTACAAATACAAATGTAATCTTGTGGCGGATGCATGTTAATAATAATGAGATAAAAACAAAATAGTACTCCTGACTGAATAAGTATTAGACACTCTAGAATAGATCCCGAATTCTGCTATACTGGTGGTAAACACAGACTAACTTCACTGACCTCCATTTGTCTAACTCTCTTACAATATTTCCATCAGGATAGTATGATGGTGCTATTTACAGAAGTGGAAATACTTCAGACTTAGACTGGTGTAACTGAGATCAGAGTCTGGTCCTATATTTTCCCCGCTGATTCTCTGTATATGATTGATGCTTGGTAGTACTCTTAAATAGGGCACAGGACACATTCTAATGTGGAGCATGAGTGTTTGGAACAAAGATATACTATATTGCACACTTCTCCTTATCTTTCAGTGCCTGAGACAAGAGTTAGAAAGTTTCTGATTGTGAAGGCAGTGAAATCTGCTCTCAGTGATCAGAGTGCTAAGGTAAGATTGTGTGTGGAATAGTGGTATTGCTGTTAATATCTGGGAAGTATTTCACTCAGTGGAGAGTCTGGCAACGAGACACATTTTTAGGCTGAGATTATTAATAGGGTTTCAATTAATCACAGTTAACTAAAAATTAATGCGATTAAAAATTGAAATTTATTACATATTTTTGTGGTTTTTTACATTTTCAAATATATTGATTTCAATTACAACACAATGACAAGTGTGTACTATGCACTTTATATTATTTTTATAACAAACATTTGCATTGTAAAAATGACAAAAGAAATAATATTTTTCAATTCATCTCATAGAAGTGATGTAGAGCAATCTCTTTAGCGTGAAAATGCAACTTACAAATGTAGATATTTTTTGTTAACTGTAATGAAAGAATGTAAAACTTTAGAGTCTACAAGTCCATTCAGACCTACTTCTTGTTCAGCCAGACACTAAGACAAACAAGTTTGTTTCCATTTATAGGAGAAAATGCTGCCTTTTTCCTAATTACAGTGTCACCTGAAAGTGAAAACTGGCATTTGCATGGTACTTCTGTAGCCAGTGTTGCAAGGAATTTACATAACAGATGTGTTAATCATTTGTACTTCAGCCACTATTCCAAAGAGATAAAAGAAAAAGCAAAAGGACTCTCATATCCTGTCTCATATTGCATGCAGAAGAGATAATAATAACTCGTGCATAATCTCTACCCTTGCAGGTGAGGATGGCAGCTCTCCATTTTGTCCTGAAGCTGCTCAGTTCAGGAAGTGTGGAGAATTGTGCAGCAGGGGATATGGTCGCCTATGTATTCGGAGAGTTCGATGTGTCCACCAGAAATCTGGTAAGGAGAGTTCTTAACACTTAGGACTCAGTTCTGCCATTCTGGCATGCTGATTGTTCCCCTTGACTTCAGTGGGAGCTTTGGATGCTCAAGGATGCAGCTGGACTGAAGGATTAGAGCTAGAATCTGATCAGTGATATTCGTGTAAAACCAGGGTAATGCCCCTGACTTCAGTGGCATTATTTTGGATTTACACAAGTGTAACAGACCAGAATCTGATTCTGGATATTTATATCTGACAGTGCGACCTACATTACTTAGACCTCGGGCAAGTCAGTGAAAATTCTGACAACACAATCTTTCAGTGAAATGCTCTTGTATAAGGAAGCACATCTTTTTTATAAATAGACTCTCCAAAGAACACAATGGTGCCCAATCCTGTGGCTGCTGAAGCATACATAAACTATTAGCAAAACACTGAAGTTATGCAGCCTACATCAAGATGTCTAGAACCTGGAAAAGTTTGCTGCACACTTCATTCTCTGTTCTATGTGTACTAGTTCAAAATCTTTTCAATGGGTATTTCCAGCTATGGGCAGAGTCATGGACTCCAGACACAGAGTTCCATGATGGGATCCATGATATACATTAACTTTACAGTAAGTTGTTGAGGATCTTAGCTCTGCCTGGCCCTTTAGCTACCAAGTGGGAGCTTATGGCAGTACTCACCAACTGCCTCTTTTTCATCCTACCCATCTCAAAGAAAGTAGGAGGCAACTCTTTCTCATCAGGCCACATTTGCTCTTATTTAAACTGAAATCAGTAGAGCTGATCAATATTTAGTTTGGTGTAAGGAAGAACAGAATTTAGCCTATAGATAGACTCACATTCACTATGCACAGAATGATCAAGCTGCTTGGGGCATCAGAACAAACAGAATGGCTCCCTCTAGGTTCTGCATATTTATTTCCACTGGGCAGAGTCTGAGTGGCTCTCCTCAGAGATAAAAAGAAGAAATGTTCTTTTTTGAAAATTTTTTTGAAAAGAGTTCAGGGAACTCTTTTATAGAATCATAGAACGATAGGGCTTGAAGAGAATTCAGGAAGTCATCGAGTCCAACCCCCTGCTAAAAGCAGAACCAATTCCAACTAAATCATCTCAGCCAGGGCTTTGTCAAGCTGGGACTGAAAAACCTCTAGGGATGGAGATCTCACCACCTCCCTCAGTAACCCATTCCAGTGCTTCACCACCCTCCTCGTGAAATCGTTTTTCCTAAGATCCACCCCCCCACACACACAACTTGAGACCACTGCTTCTTGTTCTGTCATCTGTCACTACTGAGAACAGCCTCTCTCCATCTTCTTTGTGTCCCCTTGTGCTGGGGTTTTCCTAAGCCTGGGTTCTGACCCACCAGTTAGGTGTTTCTGTTATTCTCTTCCCTTAAGAATCTCCATCATTCGAGGTTTTTAATGCCAGGCTTGGCAAAGCCATGGCTGGAATAATTTAGTTGGGGCTGGCCCTGCTTTGAGCAGGGGGTTGGACTATATGACCTCCTGAGGTCCCTTCCATCCTTAATCCATGATTTTATGATTTGTGCACTCCTAATGCAATGGAAAAGCTCTCCTAGGTCAATATTCAGAAAGGCTTTGTAAGAAATAGACACCGATTCTACAGCCAGTGTTTTCCCACTAGCTAGTAAATGCTATGTATCTATCTCATAGCAGGGGACATTTTATGCCAGTGGTGGACTGAGATCTAGTTTTTCCAGTATAGTTAACACTACATGGACAGGAAAGAAAATCATCAGCGCAGTAACCAAATTCAAGAGGACCAGTGAGAACTGATCACCTCTCGTAAAAGGAATGAATTAGTATTGAGTTAAGCTCTGTGTATGGAAACTCATTCACCAAAGACTTCCTGCTCTTCAGACATAAACAGAATAGTTTGAAGAGCTGAGGGGAGGGGAGTTAGGTGCAACGTTGGTATGAAAATAAAGTTATAAAAGGAGCTGGGCTGGGGAGACTTCTCTGCTCTAAATAAAAAGAAATGCTCCTCTCTGTCATTTGCCACTCAGCATGGGAGAAGCTGTCCAGGAAAGAGAACACAGCACCGGACCCCAAACTGCATGCAATGTGCTAGACAGCTGCCATCAGACAGTCTACAGAAGCCCTCACATACACAGAGCCAGACTCATCTCTCATGTAACTCCTTTGGCTTTGATGGAGTTACGTACACCAGAGGTGAATCTGGTCCCTGGGACTTGTATAGACAAGGGTCTCTTTTTGGAGACATATAAATCTTTTGCTATATGGAAGTTAAATGCTTTGGAGAGGGATTTTAGTGACAATCAAACCTATTTAAAAGAAACGTTTGGGAGGGATTTTCTGGTACTAACTTTGTCCATTCTCCTGCTTTGCCAACAGCTACTAGAGACCTGGCTCAGTTCAGGGCAGGAGTGGGAGAGAGAAAGGGCCTTGCAGGCCAGTGTCTGGCTGCTAACTGCCTATCAGGAGATAGTTAATAGCACAGTGAGTATAGTTCTACTCTTCCTTGAGCTGACTTCCCAACTTCTATCAAATCTGACATTCAACGTGAATGCATGAGAAATTCTACTAGGCCTGCAGCTGGGGCCTCAAAGTGAGTAAGATCCCTCTGCTTCCATAAGAGAAAGGTTTCCATAATAGTGCTGTGACAGCACTCAGGCCAGACTGTAAGAAACAGGGCAGGCAGTTCCCCAGACTAGTGATTTTATAATTAGATTCACCAAACCAGTAAGAAAAGAGCTTCTACTCTGGTTAACAAAATACCAAACAATAGTACCCTTTAGGCATTCCAGACCTTGGTTCCCATCTAGACAACTAAGTCTAATATAATCACCAATCACAAAGGACTAGACACTTATCCTTAGGTTCATATGAATCACAGGTCTTCCCTAAATATCAGCCAATCCTTAATAACGGAATATCAGATTTGTTGTTAAAAGGAAAAAGAAGAGAGTTACAAATGGTTAAGTGATAGATAGTTGTTAAAATGACTTTCACTTTTCATAGTTCAGGATCACAACCATGGTGGAATAAACGGCTGGCTTGTAAAAGTCTCTCTGGAATCATGCTAACCGGTCAACATCCAAAGCCAGTTTAGATGCAAAGGCTGTTAGTTTTTCCATGCATTTCCCAGACTATTCCAAATAATTATTTGGAAGATCTATGTCCTATGGCTTACACGTCCCCTGTTCAAAGTTTAAGCAGACTGGAGAGAGAAGATCAGTCCCATAACTTGTCTTTTATAGCTATTCTAGCCGGTTGGCAAGCCTCCTCACAGAAATTGTCGAAGCAGGATCTCTCCCTGAGAAAGAATAGGTCATGCAGATCTCCTGTCGTACTTTGTTTTGAAGTTAATTTTCTATTTCCTACGCATACACTGGGAAATGGGTGATAGTCATTCACATAAAGTAATTAGCCGATCGTAGTCTTCCATTACAACACAGATAGTTAAGCTGAAGGCAATGTACAAACTATTTTCTTGTACTATCTTATATCTTTGATCTTAAGGTTAACTGAAGACAGTTGCATATAATTAAGGCAATTAAGACATGAAAAGGAATTGGAATCTACAAGCTAATTTGGTTATGTTAAACTTCTAGCAAGATATAAATACAGACAATAATACATAACATCTACCTTTCATATCTATTACCAAAATGCATAATGTTGGTGATCGCTAGTCTAGGACTTTTCTTTGGGTACGTCTAGACTACAGGGTTTTGTCGACAGAAGTTTTGTCGACAGTATCTGTCGACAAAACTTCTGTCGACAAAGAGCGTCTAGACACATTCAGTTCTGTCGACTAAACAAGCTGCTTTGTCGACAAAACCCTGTAGTCTAGACACAACCCTACATGCAATAACACCTTCTGTCGACAGAACTCTGTCGACAGAAGGTGTTATGCCTCGTAAAATGAGGTTTACCAGCATCGACAAAACTGCTGAGTTCTGTCGACGTTATGTTGACAGAACTCAGCGGTAGTGTAGACGCAGGTATAGTTTTGTTGACAAAAGTCCACTTTTGTCGACAAAACTCAGTAGTCTAGACACACCCTTTGAAATAACATAGAAGTGACTTGTCTTGATACAATTGCAGTGCCGCTTGTTAAGTTATTGTGGTCACACATAGGTTGGCTGTGTCAGTGTCATAGATGCATTCCTATACTCTCAGGCTGTTAAAGTTGAAGCAAAATGCAGGACAATGTAGCACTTTAAAGACTAACAAGATGGTTTATTAGATGATGAGCTTTCGTGGGCCAGACCCACTTCCTGATCTGAGGACGTGGGTCTGGCCCACGAAAGCTCATCATCTACTAAACCATCTTAAAAAAAAAAATAAATAAATAAATAAATAAATCTTGTTAGTCTTTAAAGTGCTACATTGTCCTGCATTTGCTTCAGCTACTCCAGACTAACACAGCTACATTTCTATCGCTGTTAAAGTTGAATTTCTATTTCTATTTAATCGGATAAGAACATAAAACATGAATGGCCATTCTGGATCCCCCAGACAAATGGTTCATGTAGCCTGTCTTCTGACAGTGGTGGGTGTTATATGCATCAGAGGGAACAAACAGAACAAGGCAATTGTTGAGTGATCTCTCCCCTGTTGTCCAGTCCCAGCCCCAGGCAGTCAGAGATATAGGGACACCCATATCATGCATCTCTGATCATCTTATATGGCTCTATCAAACCCCCCTGTAAGCATCTCTTTTCTAAGATGAATGGTCCCAGTCCTTTTAACTTCTCCTTGTATGACTTGTCCCATATCCCATATCATTTTTGTTGCTTTTCTCTGAACTTTTTCCAATTATAACCTAACTTTATTTAAGTTGGAGGACTACAATTGCTTGCAATATTCAAGGTGTGGGTGTACCATGGATTTGAAACAGTGGCATGATGATATTTATCATATTATTATTCATCCCTTTTCCTAGTGGTTCCTAACATACCATTAGCATTTTTAACTGCAGCTGCATGTTGAACAGATGTTTTTAGAGGACTATCCACAATGACTCTGAGATTTTTCTTGAGTGCTACAGCTAATTTAGACCCCATCAATTTGCATGTACAACAAGGATTATGTTTTCCAATGTGCCGTACCCAGGTACAGTAATGGAGTTCACAATAAGGAAGGCAAATAATGTCCAGTATAGCCGGAGAACTTTCATTCTTCATTCTTTTAAAATTAGCCTCAGGAAACTTTTGATCAGTTTGGATCGCTGATTGGGCTGTTAGCACCATATACCTGTGCTTCACTTACGACATCGCGTCAGTGGGTGGTTGACTGTATCAACTGTCTTCTCAATATACAAGGTGAGGAGACCATGAGCAGGTGTAAGTAACTCTTCACTTTCTTTCATTGTTGTAATGACCATTTTTTCCATCTGTAATTCTTTCTGTCTTGTTAGCGACACTTATATAACAGAACGATTGGGGCCTTGTAAGTACATTGCTGGAAGAGAACTGCACAAATAATAAATAATCTGCAAATATTAGAGGGTGGACAAAATATAGCACACAGGCCAGATCTGCCCTTCTCCCCAGAATTTCTGTCTGGAGCGCTCAGCTGATTAGCAAGCATGCCAGCAGCATGTGTTCAGCTGCCCCTCTCCGACCTTGCTCCATCCTATCTGCTGCTAGTGGTGTGTGGAGGGGAGGTGAGCAGGGAGACATGCAGAAATCAGGGTGACCCTTTTGCCCCTGTCATCATCTCTGCAGAGCAGAGTTTGGGGAGAGGGACACATACAATAGTGCTGCTCCAGTCTGAAGTATGGTGAGTAACGGAGTGCCTATCTAAAGAGGCACTGTTTCTAAGATTTCTCTGGCAGCCAGCATGTCCCTCTCTCTCTCTCTCTCTCTCTCTCTCTCTCTCTCTCTCTCTCTCTCTCTCTCTCACACACACACACACACACACACATTGTCTCACACACACTCTCTCCCCCGCCATATGCCCATATGCCCCCGCTCTGCAGAGTGGGGTGGGGAGAGGGAGATGACAGAGCAGGACAGCTTTCCCTTAAAGAGACAGTTCATGATTTAGAAGTGAGCGAAGAGCCTGGGTTTCCTACCTAAGCTTTTGGTCAGCCCCATCTCTTTTACAATGAGAGTTCAGTGGAGGGATTCTCCTCCAAATCAGAACCTCAGATCAATCTACATGAGTTGTGCTTGACTATGAGATTAGATTTAAATACTGAGAGCAGAGTGGCTACTGAAACCAGATATACAGAGAAAGATGCTCCACACAGAATACAGTGCCTGTTTAATCCTGTATGAATCACAATGAATCACATGCCATTACCGTTAACTTTCAGACATAGGGGCTACGTCTAGACTACATCCCTTTTTCGGAGGGATAAGGGATCTTTCGGAAAAGGCTTAATTTTCCGCAAGATCAGCATCTAGACTGGCGCTTTTCTCCGGCAAAGCTCCGTGCCGAAAAAAGCTGCAGCCATTTTTATGCTAATGAAGCAGGGGAGATTTCAATCCCCGCTTCATTAGCAATTGCGATACGTCTAATTTACATCCCTTTTCCGAAAAAGGGATGTAGTCTAGACATAGCCTGACGGTAAAATTCTGACTCCGTTAAAGTCAAGAAGAATTTCGTCATTGGCTTTAGTGGGGCCAAAATTTCACACACAGCTGGTAATAACATACCCCATAGATCCTCCTGTATGATTATCTCTGGATCAGAGGTTCAGTTTTATTAAATGTTGCCATACTTTTTCTCCTTTTCTCTATCCTAGGTCAGTGCACTAACCTGGGGTCAGCAGAGGAGGAGCTGAGTTGTCTCCGTGAGGCACTAACTACTCCAGACCCTGAGGCTCTGTTTCAAGCATCTTCCAAAATGGCTAAGGTAACAAACACTAGGTGACTGTCCTAGTGGCTGTGCACCATTCATTTTCCCTTGTCCAGAGGACTGGAAAAGGGCAAATCTAGTGCCCATCTATAAAAAGGGAAATAAGAACAACCCAGGAAACTACAGACCAGTTAGTTTAACTTCTGTGCCTGGGAAGATAATGGAGCAAGTAATTAAGGAAATCGTCTGTAAACACTTGGAAAGTGGCAAGGTGATAGGGAACAGCCAGCCTGGATTTGTAAAGAACAAATCATGTCAAACCAATCTGATAGTTTTCTTTGATAGGCTAACGAGTCTTGTGGATAAGGGAGAAGGGGTGGATGTGGTATACCTAGACTTTAGTAAGGCATTTGATACAGTCTCGCATGATATTCTTATCAATAAACCAGGTAAATACAACTTAGATGGGGCTACTATAAGGTGGGTGCATAACTGGCTGGATAACCATACTCAGAGAGTAGTTATTAATGGTTCACAATCCTGCTGGAAAGGCATAACAAGTGGGGTTCCACAGGGGTCTGTTTTGGAACCGGCTTTGTTCAATATCTTCATCAACGATTTAGATATTGATATAGAAAGTACGCTTATTAAGTTTGCAGATGATACCAAGCTGGGAGGGGTTGCGACTAATCTGCAGGATAGGGTCACTAATTCAAAATGACTTGGACAAATTGGAGAAATGGTCTGAGGTAAATAGGATGAAGTTTAAGACAAATGCCAAGTTCTCCACTTAGGAAGGAACAATCAGTTTCATACATACAGAATGGGAAGCGACTGTCTGGGAAGGAGTACGGCAGAAAGGGATTTAGGGGTTATAGTGGACCACAAGTTGAATATGAGTCAGCAGTGTGATGCCGTTGCAAAGAAAGCAAACATAATTCTGAGATGCATTAACGGGTGTTGTGAGCAAGACACGAGAAGTCATTCTTCCGCTCTACTCTGCGCTGGTTAGGCCTCAATTGGAGTATTGTGTTCAGTTCTGAGCACCGCATTTCAAGAAAGATGTGGAGAAATTGGAGAGGGTCCAGAGAAGAGCAACGAGAATGATGAAAGGTCTAGAGAACATGACCTATGAGGGAAGGCTGAAGGAATTAGGTTTGTTTAGTTTAGAAAAGAGAAGATCGAGGGGGAACATGATAGCAGTTTTCAGATATCTAAAAGGGTGCCATAAGGAGGAGGGAGAAAACTTGTTCATCTTGGCCTATGGGGATAGAACAAGAAGCAATGGGCTTAAACTGCAGCAAGGGAGATTTAGGTTGGACATTAGGAAAAAGTTCCTAATTGTCAGGGTAGTCAAACACTGGAATAAATTGCCCAGGGAGGTTGTGGAATCTCCATTTCTGGAGATATTTAAGAGTAGGTTAGATAAATGTCTATCAGGGATGGTCTAGACAGTATTTGATCCTGCCATGAGGGCAGGGGATTGGACTCGATGAACTCTCAAGGTCCCTTCCAGTCCTAGTATTCTATGATTCTATGATTGTTTTATGCTTTTGTGATGTCTTTCCACACTTGGAGCGAGCTATGGGAGTGAGGCATTCATGGGTAATCAGTAACATGCTTTTCATAGGTATATGCTATGAATGCCATGTAAAAAACAAACAGATTCCAGACAGTTGCATGAACATGCCCATGCATGTGCGCGCGCACATCCATCCATCCATCCATCCATCCAGGGGGAAAATATGTGAGCGGGACATCAAGCTGAGAAACCAGTCTTGGCACCTTGTGTGTTTACCTGAACCTATATTTGTGTGCATGCATCTCTTTGCATATTTTTATATTTTGTGAAAAGATGTCATGCACATAATAGAATATAAACTGGAAATTTACATCCTGTTTGTCCCATACAATGTTGTGCTAACTGTACAACCTAAGATCTAACCTGATATTATTAGTGTAGAATAGAGATGTGGTAGCTAGAAAGATTACAGAGAAAATTTTAATTGCAACTGCCTTGCCAGATAGGAGCCCAATTAGCAATTTGCTGATGAATACATTATTTTCCAATACAGCTCTTAGGCCTCCTTTCTTAAAAGTACTGGAGCCGACTATCATTGCAATCTTTCCTGTTTTTGATCTGTCCACAGGTGGTTAGTAAGTACTTTCCCTCTGAACAAGCCACAGATTTTATTGAGGCCATACTGGATGGTATGCGGTCTGCTAGCCCCTCCTGTGCCACAGCAGCCGGTCTGTGGATGAAGATCATCCTGAAGGAGTGTGGAGGTGCCATGCTGGATGAGGTAAAATAGAAGCTGGAGAGGTTTTTCTGGCTAACCTGCAGGCTTTCAGGTCTTTGCCATCATTTGCAGTGAACACAAGTCTTGCTGTTTCTCCCCCTGGGATTGGAAGTTAATTCCATCTGTGTTCCTATCCTGAGTCAGGCAATGGGGGAATCAACAGCAGAAGACAGAGATAATCTAACGGTACATCTGCACTAGCTCGTTAGTTCGAGCTCGGTAGGGTAATGAGGGCAAGTGGAGTTGCAAATGAAGCCCGAGATTTAAATATCCCGGGCTTCATTTGCATGTTCCCTGGCGCCACCATTTTTAAATCCCCCTTACTCCAAACCCCGTGCCCGCGGCTACATGCGGCATGGACTAGGTAGTTCAAATTAAAGATCCTAATTCGAACTACCGTTACTCCTCATGGAATTAGGATCTTTAATTAGAACTACCTACTCCGTGCCGCGTGTAGCCGCGGGCACGGAGTTCAGATTAAGGAGGATTTTAAAATGGCAGCACCCGGGAACATGCAAATGAAGCCTGGGATATTTAAATCCTGGGCTTCATTTGCAACTCTGCTTGCCCTCATTACCCTACCTAGCTCGAACTAACGAGCTAGTGTAGCCGTACCCCAAGGGAAAAGGAAGATGCTTGATTAGTTGTCTATCTTGTTGTCACAGTTTCCAGCCATGAAAGGCTTGGAAAAATTAGACTCCGAGTAAAATGCAAAAAGAGAATATCCGGCCCCAAGAGACAAGCTAAGTGAACTACATCTTCGGGCCTCAGATAATGAGGGGTCTCTAAAAATACCCCCAAATTACTAGTTTTTACTTGCCTCTTTGCCTATGTATAGATAGATTAGATAGATAGATAGATAGATAGATAGATAGATAGATAGATAGATAGATAGATAGATAGATAGATAGATAGATAGATAGATAGATAGATAGATAACTTTATTATTTCTCTTTTCATTGTCCTTTCTGTTAGAATAATACATGTTTTTTTGGAAATGCAATGAGGCCTCTTTAACTTGACATAGCTTAGGGCCTCAGCATGTCTTAACCCGGTGTTGCAGCCAGGTATGGGCAGAGATATGCATAATTTTTGTGGATTAAATCTATGCAGCCATGTCTAAATACTTGTTTTTTGAAGGGAGGAATTTCTACAAGAACAGCAAATTGCTAAACGACTAAATAAAGGTTTTGGCTCTGCAGAATGAATGCAGAGAATGGAAAAGGGACATTTTTTCTGGTTTTATTCTGTCCAGGTGCCAGCTATCCTGAGGAGAATATACATTCATATGCCTACCATCAAGCAGGGTAGCTTGAGGCAGTTCCTGGTGGAGGCAGTGTCCATTCTAGCCCACCATCACCTAGAGGCAGTGATCTTCAGCCTCCTCACCAAACGTCTGCCGATGGACAGGTATATACTGCTCCTTACAGTGTTCATTTTGGTAACCATGGATCCCACAGCTTCACTGGAAGATGTAAGGCTTCATTTAAGCCACAGACAGGTTGAGATAATTCCTAAAGGTTAATAGCTTGGGTCTTTCTGCAGAAAGGTCCAAGACCATGTCAAGGTGGGTGCAGGGAGAAATTAAGTTTCATTCTGTTTCCATTAATTAATAGTTGCTTTGGCATCCTAAAGACTTCCCTTTACTGGCATCACTGGAGTGGACTTTTGCCTCTCCAGACCCCTGAACTAACATCACCCTGGAAATTGCCAGTGACTGTTCGTTTTCTGGTAGCATGAAAGCTTCAAATCCAAATTCCTGGCTGATTAGCAAGGATAGGGCACCAGGCTTTTGGTATCAGGAAGGGTATGGCTGCTGGAATGGAGTTGTCATTCTTGGTACTTAAAGACAGGGCGGTAAGCATATCTATCATTTCATTCAAACATCCCTAGCTGAATTATCAGTCATCTGTGCTGGAATCTAAGAACATAAGAACGGCTGTAGTGGGTCAGACCAAATGTCCATCTAGCCCAGGATCCTGTCTTCAGACAGTGGCCAATGCCAGGTGCCCCATAGGGAGTGAACAGAACATGCCCATTCTGGCAAATAGAGGCCAGGGAATGCCATTTGTGAAGAGGTCATGGGCTAGCCACAAATATTTGTTCTCATAGTTGTACATCCAGTTAGTAGGAAGATCATTTTTCTTTCTTCAACTTGTCTCCCAGGCCCTAGATCTTTGGGCATCATATGCTCATGATTCCATATCTACTGAGAAGTAGGAAAACAGGAACTGTGATTAGAGCTCTGTGTCCTTTCCTTCTGAAGTCTAGCATTAATGGTTATGGTGCAGTAAGGCTAGGGTTGTGTCTATACAGCACCCTAAACTTGAAATAAGATGCACAATTTGCACTCCGCAAATTGCCTATCATATTTTGCATAGCCTATTTTGAAATGTGGCGCTTCTACACAGCACCAAATGTCGAAATAATGTGCTATTTCAAGCCATCCCTTATCCCTCATGCAACAAAGTTTATTGGGATGGCAAAATAGTGTGCCCATTATTTTGAAAAATATTTCAAAATAACGGGCTGCTTCTGTAAATGTGGGGTAGGTATTTCGGGATACCTCCAGGATCCCAAAATAGTCATGCACTGTAGAAATGTAACCTGAAATGTAACTTAACTTAGTTCTGTAACTAGAAACTCAATATGTAAAACATGAGGACCATATAAGGAGGACAGCACTCTGAACTTGCTCATCATAGGCAGGGCTTGACAAATAATACAATCTACTCATCCATGGCGTGTAGATTGTAACCTGGAAGAGCCGGGTTCGGGCGATCTGTGCATGCGCAGATCGCCGGACAGCGCGGCTGGTGAGCCCTGATCATAGTCAAGGAGAAAATGTGTTCTTTACTTGAATATGATGCATATAGTCAGAGCCACAAAAGTCTCCAGGGGTCACATATAACCTATGTTAAATTGCAGTAACACCACTGAGCTGTGGAGATCTCTGGGGACAGATCCCTTGCTCGCCCCTCAAGTCCTGAAGGTCCTAATAGAAAGAATAAAGACTCCAACAAGCCAAGAAGGAAGCATGACCTCAGAGACAGAAACTGACCTGCATTTAGCAGCTGCTGCACCTCTCACAGTAAGTTAGACGACAGACATGTATTTCTCTGCTTTGTGACAAACATGCTGATGGAAAGCTAGATGAGTGGTATAATATTGTCATCTGGGCACTTCTTTTCTGAAGTACTGTTTCCTGGATTCCAGCTGTGCTTTCTGTGGCAGATTTAGAGTATGTGGCTGATTCACTTAATAATATCTGGCAATTAGAAAGTCTTTGAATCAGATTTCTTACAGTGCTTTGCAAATGTTTTGTGCAACTCATAACATGCCTTGATAGGTCCTACACATTTTTACAGCTATGGGACGCTAAGGCACACATGGAGTGAATTGCTCTCGGTCATTCATCAAGTTAGTGACAGGAGTGAGAATTTAGTCCAGCAGGTATCAGAAGGGGAGAGCGTGTGATAGTGTTAGGAAGAGACCTCTTCTTTTACCATGCTCTCCTTTCAGGCAACATGTGCCATCTTCGAAGTGGTGTCAGCATTGCAGTTGAGCAAAACTGTGCAGGAGCTGTTCCCGGAGTTGTTCACTGTTCTTCTGCAGCAGATCAGCCAAACCCTAGGACAAAAGATGCCTTTGCCCAGGATGAGACGCCGAAGGAGGTTATTTAGAAAAGGACAACAACTATGTGAGGGCAACCCTTGCAGGTAATTAGAAGAAAGGGAGCAAAACAAAGAGAATCCCAGTCCATTTGTGTGACACTCCCCAGGAGTTCTCAGGGTTATGAGGCACCTTACCATCACCTGCTTTTAATATGAGAAAGTCTTGTTTGTGCTTGCTATAGGTCAGTTCCCTGAAACCACCAAGCTCTGGCAACACAAACACTACTATCTAGGCCTCCTCAGGCCTCAGTCTCTTTGTCCTCTCTTTCTGACTACAGCTTAGAGAATCTCTATCAACAGATTCTCCTCTAAGAGAAGTCTCCCTGCGATTTACGTGCATCTCCCCACCAATCGGCTTTCCCCCATCTCTTAGTTTAAAAACTGCTCTACAGCCTTTTAAATGTTTAGTGCCAGTAGTCTGGTTCCACCCTGGTTTAGGTGGAGCCCATCCTTCCTGTATAGGCTCCCCCTCTCCCAAAAGTGTCCCCAGTTCTTGATAAATCCAAACCCCTCTTCCCTACACCATCGTCTCATCCACGCATTGAGACTCTGAAGCTTTGCCTGCCTACCTGGTCCTGCGCATGGAACTGGAAGCATTTCCAAGAATGCCACCATAGAGGTCCTGGATTTCAGGCTCTTTCCTAGCAACCTAAATTTGGCCTCCAGGACATCTCTCCTACCCTTCCCTATGTCATTGAGACCTACATGTACCACGACCACCGGCTCCTCCCCAGCACTACACATAAGTCTATCTAGATGCCTCTAGCATTTTGTCTCTTTTGCTCTCTGTTTCCCTCAAACACTGCTGTGGATGTCCCTTTAGGCAGATTCCTTATTCATGGGAGAATAGGTTTGTTGATTCTATAGCCCCACTCTAGCCAGGCAATCAGGTACATTTCTATCCAATTAGGCTTTCTCTGGGGAAGCTAATTAGTACTAGTAGTTACCAGAGTGCTGACCCCAAGTACAAGCTCTCAGCACCCTGTCACATCTCGCTGGACATAGGGCCCCAAAATATCCATTAGTGATCACTAATCTCTCTGTGTCCCAGCTTTTGGGGTCTGATTGTGAATTTTTTCCATATTACTGTACTGTGCTAGTGCCCATACACCTTGCAGATAGGAGAAAGTGACTGCAAAATGTTGTCCATAGCAACACTAGTAATATGAGATGTATGAGACTGAAATACCTCCTGGGAATTAAGTCCTTCCAAAAACAGTGGTCCCCAGGATACTGTCAATGGATGAACTGTCAATGAACAACAGACCTGACAAGTAACTGGGGTTTCCTGACTGCTTAGGCTGTGCCTTTCTATTGGTTACTACAGTTCTGTGCCTCTTTTCCCCCAGGCTTTCTATTGAAGCATTAGAGGCTGTGCTTCTCAAGGCTATGAATGAGAAGCTGATACGAACTCTCTGGAAGCAGAAAACTTGGATGCTTCTTGAAAATCCGCAGACTCACCACGAAGGGGTGTGTTTGCTGGTGAGGTAAGAGATCTAGGAGACAGCACTTCATCCTCAGGGATCGGCAACAAATAGAGTGACTGACAGGGAACTTTCAGGTATAGCTTTGTGCGGGGTGCCCTGGGTGAGAAACACAGAGCTTCCATGCATAGGTTTTAGAGTTGTATGGTCATAGCAGCTAAGCTTTTGAAGTGCACAGTCTGCCCCATAAGTGGTTCCTTTTGTCTTCCAGGGTTCTGCAAAGATCTGGACTAATAACAGTGGAGATCATACAGAGCCTCCTTCCCTGGGTAAATTCCCCATCAGAAAAGCAGCGAGTCACCAGCACAGCTTTCTTTGCTCAGGTATGAGCAGTTCCACCATTAGGCTGTTATCTGTTGTTTACCTTTCTCTGAGGAATTGTACAGTTCAGTTCATAGGAATTCATTTTAGATAGTAGAATGTGTCCTTTATAAGGAAATCTCATAAGGAACTTCATTACACCTTTCTTAATCATTTTCTCTTTGTTATTTTTGGGGCCTATACTAGCCTAGCCTAGCTGCCTATTCTAGTTGCTGGTTAAGAGAGAGTGAGCAAGATATAGATAGGCTACGTCTACATTGGCAAGATTTTGCGCAAATAGGGTATGTCTACACTACAGCACTAATTCGAATGAACTTAATTCAAATTAGTTAATTTGAAATAAGCTAATTCGAATGAGTGCATTTAGACCTAAAAACTAATTCGAATGAGCATTTTGCTAATTCGAAATAGCATGTCCACATTGAGTGGACCCTGAACCGAAGTTAAGGCTGGCCAGAACCAGTGCCGTCAGGGCATCAGGTTAGGACTTAAGGTGTGGAGCTGCTTCCTCAGGCTAGCCGAGGGCTGTGCTTAAAAAGACCTGACCCCCACCCCGGACAGACAGTTCTCAGGATTCCCTGCTTGCATGTCTAACTCGATGGGGACATCAAAGCAGTCCTGTCTTGGAGTGCCCTGAATGCCCACACTCGGCACATTTCAGCACTCGACCATCAGCCCGGCTGCACTTGCCGCAGGCTGCCATCTGGGGGAGGTCAATCAGGGGGCTATCAGGATCCAGGAGGCCCTACAGGAAAGCTTCCACCCCGAGGAGCCCGCAGAGCCACCCCAGTCCTCCCCATCGGGGGCTCGTGCCCCATTCCTCCCTCACCTCCTTCCACTTACCCTTCCTGAGCCCCCTCTTCCTGATGTAAAAAATAAAGGACATGTGTTCAAAAATAGAAACTCTCTTTATTTAACAAAACTGGGGGCGGAGGGGATTAACCTCTGGGGGACTGGGAAAAGGAGGTGGGAGAGGGGAAGAAAGAGGGTGGGAGAGGGGAGGTGGAAACCTGGGAGGAGGGAGCTGGAAGGGGGAAGCCAGGGGAAGAAGGAGGAGGGGAAGTATAAAACTATGGTACGCCATATCTTCAGAACTGTGTACAGATGTGGTCTTCTCACCTCAAAAACGATATGGCCTTGGAAAGGGTTCAGAAAAGGGCAAGTACAATGATTAGGGGTTTGGAACAGGTCCCATATGAAGAGAGGCTAAAGAGATTGCGACTTTTCAGCTTAGAAAAGAGGAGACTGAGGGGGGATATGATAGAGGTCTATAAAATCATGAGTGGTGTGGAGAGGGTGCATAAAGAAAAGTTCTTCATTAGTTCCCATAATAGAAGGACTAGAGGACACCAAATGAAATGAATGGACATCAGGTTAAAAGAAAGTTCTTCTTCACACAAAGTTCTTCTTATAGTCAACCTGTGGAACTCCTTGCCACAGGAAGCTTTGAAGCCTAGAACTATAACAGAGTTTAAAGAGAAGTTAGATAAATTCATGGAGGTTGGGTCCGTGGAGTGCTATTAGCCAGGGGGTAGGAATGGTGTCCCTGGCCTCTGTTTGTGGAAGGCTGAAGATGGATGGCACGAGACAAATGGCTTGGTCATTGTCTTTGGTCCATCCCCTCTGGGGTACCTGGTGTTGGCCGCTATCGGCAGACAGGCTACTGGACTAGATGGACCTTTGGTCTGACCCAGTACGGCCATTCTTATGTTCTTATGTACTAAGCGCAGGGCTCAGGGTCGGGGGTCTCACTGGAACAACTTGATTTTCATGCAAATCTGCTCCTGGGTTTGGATGTGGCCTTTGGTGGCCAGGCTGGCAGCTATCCTGCCCTAGACGGCTGCATTCCTGTGCCTAGTGTGGAGGTCGTGGACGCTGGAGGCCTCCCCCCAAACCTCGATAATGTCCACGATCTCTGCACTAGACCAGGCAGGCGCCTGCCTCTTGTGGCCCTGGGCAGGCTCCTAGGAGCCGCCAGCCTGGTCCTGGGAAGAGGCGGAGGGCTGGGTGGCAGCGGGTGGCTGGCTCATGCCATGCCAGGTGCAGGGTCTGCTGGCTGGGTGCTGGCAGGCTTGCCACTGGCACAGGCACTGTAGCCAGACCATGCCCCTTTAAGGGCTCTGGGGCTCGGAGAGGGGCAGAAAAGTTTCCCTGGTTTGGCCCAGAGTGGCCATCAGGGCAACCTGATTAGGGTTAGCCTCCAACTAGTTCGAATTAAGTGGCTACACAGCCCTTAATTTGAACTACACAATTCGAACGAGGCGTTACTCCTCGTAGAATGAGGTTTACCTAGTTCGAATTAAGCGCTCCGCTAGTTCGATTTAAATTCGAACTAGCAGTTTGTATGTATAGCCGCTATTAAAGTTCATTCGAACTAACGGCTGTTAGTTTGAATTAACTTTGTACTGTAGACATACCCATACTTTTAACGCAAGAGTTTTTGCGTTGGAATATTTGCGCAAGAGAGCGTCTACACTGGCATGTGCTGTTGCGCGAAGAGGCGCTTTTCTGCAAAATCATCTGTGCCAGAATAGACGCTCTCTTGCGAAAGAAAGCTCCGATGGCCATTTTAGCCATTGGGCTTTCTTGCACAAGAAATTAATGTGGCCTGTCTACACTGGCCTCTTGCGCAAGAACAGTTGCACAGGAGGGCTTTTTCCTGAGCGGGAGCATCATAGGTTTTGCGCAAGAAGCACTGATTTTAGACATTAGAATGTCAGTGTTCTTGTGCAAGAACTCCCCACCAGTGTAGACAGGCAGCTGCTTTTGCGCAAAATCATGCCAATGTAGATGTAGCCATAGAATTTGAATTACTAGACCTTTTCTGACAATTCCTAGGGCTAATACTGACCAACAGCTCCTGATTTTGGTCTAGCTCAGCAAATCTTCTAAATGAATCTAGTGTCCTAATACTATAAAATAAGCAACATACAAATACATTAACATCTATCTTAGATTCTCATGAATGTAGAATAATAGATTCATAGATCATTAGAACTGGAAGGGATCTTGAGAGGTCTTCGAGTCCAATCCCCAGCCATCACGGCAGGACCAAGCACAGTCTAGATCATCCCTGACAGGTGTTTGTCTAACCTGCTCTTAAATATTTCTAGTGATGCAAATTCCACAACCTCCTGAGGCAATTTATTGCAGGGTTTAACCACCCTGACAGGCAGGACGTTTTTCCTGCTGTCCAACCTAAACTTCCCCTGATGTAATTTAAGCTCATGGCTTCTTATCCTATCCTTAGAGGCCAAGGAGAACAATTTTTCTCCATCTTCCTTAAAACAACCTTTTAGAAACTTGTATTATCTGAGTACTTCAAAATGAGAATGTAGTATCTGAGTGCCTCAAAACTCTTTAAAAGTATGTATCCCTACAACACCCCTGTGAGGCAGGGAAACACTATTAGTCCCATTTTGCAAACAGGAAACTGATGCACAGAAGGCCTAAGTGACTTGCCCAACATCATCTAGGAAGTCTTTGAGGGTGCAGGAAATTGAACTGGAACCTCCTAAGTCCTAGGCTGCTGACCACTGGAGCATCCTCCCTCTCCACAGCCTTGCTATAACGTCTGTGTCATATTTCACATTTACGCTAAGTCGCTATTTTAGAGGCTCATCTGGTGGTTCTAGGAATCTGTTTGTGCCCCCAAATCTTTCTACACCCCACCTAGGAAAGGAGTCACAAACGTGGGTTTTCAAGGTCTGCCTAGAGAGGCCTCATGAAAGCTGCCAATCAGAGCCCAGCTGGCTCAGATCTATGGAGCTACAGGGCTTTATTAGGTCAGTTCCTTTCAGGAAGTGGAGGGCCAAGAAAGGATGCTATTCTCTGGCCAAACCAATTCACAGGGGTTTATTTCAGGCAGCATTTTCTGAAGCTGAATTTGCAGAGAGAGAGTCCTTACGAGCCTTCAACATATAATTCGAGGGAGAAACTGAAAGTGGCCCCATAGGAAGAAGCCAAGGAAAAAGTAGCAATAAACTGAAATGAAGCAATGACTCGCTGCTATTTCTAGGTTGGAACCAAGAGTAGTGGGCAGGCCCAGGTTCCCCAGTGGCATAAACCCGATGAAGGGGACAAGGCTTATGGAGAGGTTGAACAAAGAACAGAATATAAAGGGTCCAGAGTTGGGGCTGAAGACCCTAGTGAGGGCAACAGGACCTAAAAGGCATTTGTTTGGACTTTGGGACTTGGCCAGAGGGCTGAGCCATGGAAGACTCACTAAGATCGACTGGCAGGATGCACCTGGGCGAGAAAAGGACTGTGGTATCAAATGCAGTCACTGAGAGGCTTTCAAGGGATGAGCAATCCCCCATTATAGTGCCTAAAAGGAAAAAATCCATGTTTTTAACACAGTACTCATTCATATAGAATAATAAATTACAGTGTATTACGTGTCTCCTCAAATTATATTCGCTATCTTAATGAACAGATTAGAGCTAATGGACATGTTGATTTTATTTCAGCTAATGACTGATCCCATACTCAGGGAGAAGAAGACCCTTAAGTCTGCCTTACATATATTAGAAGAAAGGTCACGGGACAATAACAGCATTGTCCGTCAAATGGCTGTAAGAGGCCTAGGCAATTTAGTCTATGGGGCACCTGAGAAGGTAAGATAGAATACTGAATACAATGCAGCATAACTAGAGAAACTAAAGGAAACAATTGCTCAGGATTTACAGAGGCCATGCACAATGCACTAGGCCAACTTCTGCTCTCTCATACCCCTGTAACCTCTTTGCAGTCAATACACAGCAGGTTTGTTCCCTTGGTAAGCTGGGCATAAGGAAACAATATGGACTTAATATGATCATATGTAAATGTATACTCCCAGGAATGAAGAGTGTAGGCTTTATTTCCAAGATGAGAGATTCTATTCCAGGAAACAGAGACACTAAAAAACTCAAATCATGATAGATAATCAGCTGAACGTAAGCGCCCAGTACAAAGCTGTGACCAAAAGAGCTGAGGTGATCCTCGGAGGCATAGACAGAGGGATTCTGAATAAGAATAAAGAAGTTATTTTACCTCTGCTTATGGCACTGGTGTGAGAACTGCTAGAATACTATGTCAGGATCATGCCTGCAATTCAAGAAGGATGCTGATAAATTGGAGAAGAGTCACAAGAATTTTCAAAGGGCTAGAAAATGTGCCTTTAGATTCAATGGGGGGGGAGGGGGGGGGCGGGGAATGAAGCTAAACTAATTCAGACTGCTAGTAAGGCATACATTTTAATGGTAATTTTAATCATTGGAACCATTTACCAAGGGTTGTGGTGGGGTCTCTATCAGTAGCAACTTTAAAAACAAGATGGGCTGTTTTTCTAAAAGAGGTGCTCTAGTCAAACAGACATTATTTTGGGGAGGTTCTGTGTTGTGAAGGAGGTCAGACTGAATGATCACAATGGTCCCTTTTGGCCTTCAAATCTAAGTAATTAGAAATCTAATAGGATTACATAGGCGTAATATGGCACAGAGTTTGGCTTATTGTAGCTAGTACCTGATGTAAAATATAGCTATAGGTCACTAGGGGGGCAGATGAAATTCCCACTGCTTCATAATTGCTAAAAAAAACATATTCGAAATGTGGTTAGTGGAAAGTGTTTTTTAATGTCATACGTCTGAACAGGTGAAAAAGTACAAGAAGTTTCTTCTGGAGGCACTGATCAGGACTTTAGAAGACCCTTTCAGTTCTGAAGTCGTCGAAAGCATGAAGGCACTGGCCAAAGTCCTTAAGGAGCTGAAAGGGAAGGACATAGGTTCTTCCTTCAGAGACCTCACCACACAGATCCGGAAGTACTTCGATAATGTACGTGAACAGAAGCCTTCAACCCCAGTTCAGCTGACATTGATGAGGCTCCATTTACAATGCATGATGTGTCCTCACTGGGCATTGTTCATGTCAGAATGAAGTGATTTTAGGCCTTAGGGAAGAGATGTGTTTTATGGAGGAGCAGAGAATTAAGAAAATGAGGATGCCATCCCTGCTCCTTCAGTCTCACCCTTCTGTTCATCTTTATTTCCAATGAGAATGGCAAAGGAAGTATGAATACTAGATTAGGTAGCTGCATAACAAGGAAAATGGGCATACAGGGTGTAATAGACTGTTTTGGGCCTGCTCCATACGATTTTTATGTCAGATGGTTGAAATTATTCCATTTTGCAGAGAAGTTTGAGATTTCAAATTTTGGTTTTGTTCCTATTTGGGGGACACACCCCCCAGCCCAAATTTCAAAACTCTTTGTGAAACAGTAATACTATTCTCAACCCAGCTCTACTGGGAGCCTTGCCTGAGGGCAGTCTACTGGCAGACTATGCTGGAGACAGGGAACCTGGAAACACTGGGAATTAGAGGTGCCAGGGTGCACATTTCCTGGCTCCTTGTCAGCCTGCCAGACAGGCTGTTCTGAAGGTGAGGGCCAGGAAGCCCAAGATCCCAGTCAGCCTGCTAGATGGGTCACCAAGAAGCTGACCAAGTACCCCTACTTGGCTTCTGGAAGAATTTTGTCAAAATTGAACTGTCTTCAAAGTATTTTGATGAATCAACACATTTGGCCCAAACTTGATTAATTCCAGTTCTTTTAAACTTCTGTCGTTGGAATCACTCTACCCTAATGTAGAAGAGACAGCTGTGCTAGATACATGATGTGGTTATTTCTTCGTTACCAACCTGTGTGGCTTTCTTGGCTATAGGAGGACAACACTCTTCGTGCATTGGCCTTTGTCCTGTTTGGTATCCTGGCCGGCTCTGCAAAGAGAAAATGGAAGGACTATTTTGCCAAGCAGGTTAGACAGAGCTGGGTCACGCTTCTTATGCACCTGCAAGATCCAAGCCCTGAGGTTTCAATGGTAAGAATGACAGTGACTTAATTACTAAGCAAAAAGAATCTTCCTCCTGATGCCAGGGGAGCTCTGCTATTCCTTCCCGCAGTGGAGACCTAAATTCTTCCCTCAGTTCATTGCCCTCCTTTTGAGTTAATCCCAGACAGGCTGGTCCTTAGCAGCCAGGGTTGTCTCACTGGAGTTCAGGATAGGTCATGGGTCTGATCCCAAGAGTTCATTCCTGCCTATCTCTGCACCCCACGTTCCTGCCTCCCCACAACAGAGGAAAGACCACAGCTATGCCTAGTGAAGCAGCTTTCATAGCTACATCCGTTCTGAAAAAACATTGCTGCTATCTCCAGTTTTCAGTATTATAAAATCATAGAACCATAGGTTTGGAGGAGACCTCAGGAGGTCACTGAGTCCAACCTCCTGCCCAAAACAGGACCAGCCTCAACTAAACAATCCCAGCCAGGGCTTTGTCAAGCTAGGACTTGAAAACTCTAGATTTAGAGGTTCCGTTGCCTCCCTAGGTAACCCATTCCAGTGCTTCACCACCTTCCTAGTAAAATAGTTTTTCCGACTATCCAACCTAGACCTCCCCCACTGTAACTTGAGACCATTGCTCCTCATTCAGTCATCTAGTACCACTGAGAACAGCCTCTCTCCATCCTCTTTGAAATCCCCCTTCAGGTAGTTAAAGCCTTCTATCAAAGCTCCCCTCACTCTTCTCTTCTGAAGACTAAATAATCCCAAATCCCTCAGCCTCTCCTTGTAAATCATGTGTTCCAGCCTCCTAATCATTTTTGTTGCCCTCCGTTGGACTTTCTCCAATGTATCAACATTTTTGAAGTAATGGGGTGCCCAGAATTGGATGCAATACTCCAGAAGTAGAATCCCTTTCCCCCTATTAAAGTCATGCTGGCATATTTTCTGTCTATTACTTCAGGGGAATCCCTTTTATTCTTCGGGTAGATGAGCAGTCAAGGACATGAGTTCCATTTGAATGAGCACAATACGTGTTATGGAACAATTCAATGGTGCAACCCTCTTTTTCAGGAGTGCAGAGCTACATTTCATCTCTGTGCCCCATTTTTGGGACTGAAGAGGCTCCAAACTATACTTAATGAGCATCTTAGTTGGAGAACCGAGCTGAACCCTGAGGAGCTCCAGATGGATATCTGCAGACACCTTGTGAGTGACCTATAGAATTATATGAGATTATTGACAGCATAGGCTTGTGGTGTAGAAGCAGGGGGAATGTGTGATGGGCAATGGAAGTATCTATGGGTATGTCTACGCTACAAAGTTAGTTTGAACTAACGGACGTTAGTTCGAACTAACTTTCATAGGCGCTACACTAGCGCTCCGTTAGTTTGAATTTAATTCGAACTAACGGAGCGCTTAGTTCGAACTAGGTAATCCTCATTCCACGAGGATTAAGCCTAGTTCAAACTTACTAGTTCGAATTAAGGGCTGTGTAGCCCCTTAATGCGAACTAGTGGGAGGCTAGCCCCCCCCAGGTTTCCCTGGTGGCCACTCCGGCCAACACCAGGGAAACTCGTATGCCCCCCTCCCGGCCCCGGACCCCTTAAAGGGGCACGGGATGGCTACGGTGCCCATGCCAGGTGCAAGCCTGCCAGCACCCAGCAGGCAGACCCTGCACCTGGTGCGGATCGAGCCACCCACCCGATGCCCCCCAGTCCTCCCCCTCTTCCCGGGACCAGGCTGGCGGGTCCTGGGAGCTTGCCCGGGACCGCAAAAGGCGGGCTCCCTCCTGGGCTAGTGCGGACATCGTGGACCTCGTCCACGATCTCCGCACTGGGCACAGGAAGGTCGCCGGCTAGGGCAGGAGAGCTGCCAGCCTGGCCACCCAGGAGCAGGAGTGCATGAAAATCAAGGTGGTCCACTGAGACCCCCGACCCTGAGCCCTGAGCCCTGAGCTTACAATGGCCATCCTGGGTCAGAACAAAGGTTCATCTATCCGAGAAGCCTGTCTGCCGACAGCGGCCAACCCTAGGGACCCTGGAGGGGATGGACCGAAGCCAGTGACCAAGCCATTTGTCTCGTGCCATCCCTCTCCAGCCTTCCACAAACTTTGGGCAGGGACACCACTCCTACCCCCTGGCTAATACCACTCCATGGACCCAACCTCCATGGCTTGATCTCACTTCCCTTTAAACTCTGTTCTAGTTGTAGCCTTCACAGCCTCCTGCAGCAAGGAGTTCCACAGGTTGACTCTGTGCTTTGTGAAGAACAACTTTCTGTTACTAGTTTGAAGCCTGTTACCCATTCCTTTCCTTTGGTGTCCTCTAGTCCTTCTTTATGGGAACTAATGAAGAACTTTTCTGTATGCACCCTCTCCACCCAACTCCTGGTTTTAGAGACCTCTATCCTGTCCCCCCTCCGTCTCCTCTTTTCTAAGCTGAAAAGTCCCAGTCTCTTTAGCCTCTCTTCATATGAGACCTGTTCCCAACCCCTGATCATTTTAGTTGCCCTCCCCTCTGCCACCCTCTCTCTTCCCCTCTCCCACCCCCTTTTCCCAGTCTCCCCCAGTTTTGTTCAATAAAGACAGATTCCATTTTTGAACACAATTGTCCTTTATTTTGTACATCAAGAAGAGGGGCTAGGGAAGGGTAAGTGGAAGGAGTTGAGGGCGGAATGGGGTACGCGCCCCCGATGGGGAGGACTGGGCTGGCTCTGCGGGCTTTTGTGGTGGAAGCTCTCCTGCAGCCCCCCAATTGCCCCATCTCCCCAGATGGCAGGCTGCGGCAAGTGCAGCCGGTCTGATGGCCAAGTGCTGTGATGTGCCCAGCGTGGGCACTCCGGGCACTCCAAGCCAAGACTGCTTTGCAAGCGGGGCACCCCTGAGAACTGTCTGTCCGGCGTGGGGGTTGGGACCCTTTAAGCACAGCCCTCGGCTAGCCTGAGACAGCACCTCCACGCTCTTAGTCCTCCTCTGATGTCCTGCCGGCACTGCTTCCGGCCATCCTTAAGCCCGGTTCAGGGTCCACTTAATGTGGACATGCTAGTTCGAATTAGTAAAACGCTAATTCGAACTAGTTTTTTAGTCTAGATCCGTTAGTTTTAATTAGCTTAGTTCGAATTAAGTAATTCGAACTAAGTTAGTTCGAATTAACGTTGTAGTGTAGACGTACCCTATTAGAGTGGGATACAGGACTGAGGGTGAGAGGAATGTAAATCTGCCATAGATTCCCACTTTCCCCACTTCTACACAGCCTCCTGTCCTTTCTTTTATTTACTTGTTTAAATTAAAAAAAAAGTCTGAGTGAGTCCAATAACTGACAGCAGTGGCAAGAGGAACACAGACTGTTTACTTGTGGTTTGTAAAGGCATGTGTTGGCAGTCAAAGGGCATTTCTAGCCAGAGAGAGCTCATGTGTCCCTGATTTTCTCTAGGCCAAAGAGAAGGCTGAGCTACTGGAGAACTTTTACAAAAGCACCATCACATACTTCTGCAGCAGCTGGGAAGAGATCCGGGCAGTTGCAGCCAAGTTAGCTGGTGAGAGAAAGTGTGCCGTGTCCCTTTTGGTATTCCCTTTGAGGTAGACAGAAAAAGTCCCTGTGTGCAGCACTGAGCTACTATTAATCTCTCCGTGCTGTGACTTCTCATGCATAAATGGAGATGTTAATGTTCTCCTACTTCTCCAGTGTGGTGTTAGGAGGAATTTGTAATTTGCAATAGAATGCTTTGAGATGGCGCAGTCATTTAGTAGCAGAGGCTGGCACACTGTCACGTAGGGTATGTTTATTCTCCGATCAAACTAGTGTGCTAAAAATAGAGTAGCTGTGGCAGGAGTAGCAGGAGGGGTTAACTATTCCAAGGATGATCCCATCCAAACCCAAAAGTCTGTTCTCAAGGTGGCTAGCTCCTCCGACTGCTTCTGTCATCTGACCTGCACTCTATTTTTAGTAGTCCGAGTTAGTGTGGACTCAAACTATAGACCTAAGCTCAGTGTTGTTGACTGTTCCTTACTGGTGCTTCATCACTGGGAGGTAGGCAGGCCACCGCCACACAGTGCCTGCTGTTGCAGGTTCCTGATTGCCTTGCCCAGGAAGCACTAGATTCCTCCCCTTTGGCCCTGTGCCATCCTTTCCTTAGCACACCCATGCAAGCCAGGCAAGCATTGTGGCCTAATTAATTTATCCATGTGAGATCCTTGCTTAGTACGCACTTATTCCTGGCCCCAGCCCTTTGTTCACACCACTAGATTAATACACTATCCTAGTATATCTCCACTAACTGACAGCAGTGGCAAGAGGAACATAGATTGTTTAAAGCAAATGAGGTTTTATGTAAACATTCTTAATTTTTTTCTCTTCAGTGTGGACGCTAAACTTTTCTAGTATTTTCTTGCCTACAGCTCACCTTAGACCCACAATAGAAGCCAAAGGGCCAATGTTATCACCTTGCACTTAACAAGAGAAGGTTTTTTATTGATGTTTATTTTACACTGCTTATTTAGGCATCATCCTGGAACATACGGACACCAAGAATATGAAATGGCTGGACATGGAACATCTGTTGACCTGTAAGTAACAAATACAGGTGAAATCCTATTCATTAGTGAGTTATAAAGAAATTTAGCTGACAAGCAAGCAGTAACTGATACCACAGGTGTGAAGTGCATCAGCCACACATCAAAGGACAGATTCAGCTTTAGTCTGCTCTGAAAGAGGTACGTCTACACTACAGCGTTAATTCAAGTTAACTTAATTCGAAATAGTTAATTTGAATTAAGCTAATTCGAATTATGCATCTATACACAAAACCTATTTCAAAATAGCATTTTGTTCTTTTGAAATAGCGCGTCCACACTGAGTGGACCCTGAACCGAAGTTCAGGCTGGCCGGAACCAGTGCTGGCAGGGCATCATGTTAGGACATAGTGTGTGGGGCTGCTGCCTCAGGCTAACTGAGCTCCGTGCTTCACGGGACCCTACCCCCACCCCGAACAGACAGTTCTCAGGGTTCCCCGCTCGCTTGTCTACCCCGATGAGGGAGAGCAAAGCAGTCCTGTCTTGGAGTGCCCTGAGTGCCTGCACTCGGGACACCACAGCACTCGGCCACATGGAGCCAGAGCTGCCCCTGGGCACACCGGTGCGTCTCGTAGGGTTGTTGCCATCAGCCCAGCTGCACTTGCTGCAGGCTACCATCCGGGGAGTCCATCGGGGGGCTGTCAGGATCCAGGAGGCCCTGCAGGAGAGTGTCCACCCCGAGGAGCCCTCAGAGCCACCCCGGTCCTCCCCACCGGGGGCTCGTGCCCCATTCCTCCCTCACGTCCATCTACTTACTCCTCCCTAGCCTCCCTTCCTGATGTCAAATAAAAGACATGTATGTTCAAAAATAGAAACTGGGTTTATTGAACAACAGGGTGAACCTCTGGGGAGACTGGGAAAAGGAGGTGGGAGAGAGGAATAGAGTGGGTGGGAGAGGGGAGGGTGAAACCTGGGAGGAGGAAGTTGGAAGGGAGAAGCAAAGGGAAGAAGGGGGAAGGGAAGATCAGGGCCCAAGGTTGGGGGTCTCACCGCACCAACTTGATTGTCATGCAAACCTGCTCCTGGGTTCGCATGTGGCCTTTGGTGGCCAGGCTGGCAGCTATCCTGCCATTGACGGCCGTGTTCCTCTGTCTAGTGCGGAGATCATGGATGCTGGGGCATCCCTCCCAAACCTGAATAAGGTCCATGATCTCCACCCTGGACCAGGAAGGCACCCGCCTTCTCCAGCCCCTGTCAGGCTCCTGGGTGCTGGCAGACTGCTCCTGAGGAGCAGTGGAGGGTTGGCTGCCAGTGCCTTGCTGGCTCACGTTTTGTGGCTACTGGCTCAGGGGCCCCGGTGGCCACTGCTGGCTCTTGGCTGGTAGGCTTGGATCTGGCACGGGCCAGGGTCTATCCCTTTAATGGCTCTGGGGCCAGGGGGAGAGGAGAGGAAGTTTTCCTGGTTGTGCCCAGAGTGGCCACCAGGGCTCCCTGGGAAGGGCTGGAGGCCCCCTATTTTGAATTAATTGTCTACACAGCACTTAATTTGAAATAGCTATTTCAAATTTGGTGTTACTCCTCGTAGAATGAGGTTTACCAAATTTGAATTAAGCGCTCTGCTATTTCGAATTAATTTCGAAATAGCGGTTTGCATGTATAGATGCTATTAAAGTTAATTCAAAAGAACAGCTGTTATTTTGAATTAACTTTGCGGTGTAGACGTACCTGGAGGAAACTGCAGCCAGTGTGATATAAGTCAGTGCATCTCCTGGCTACCCTGGCAATGCCTCTTCCCAACCTGTGTGATCCACTCTTTGGGCTCCATCGGCTCCCTGGGAGCCACTTTTTGCTACCCCAAACTCCACACCATCAGATTTATTTCTGTCAGGAGATGTAAAATAACTTAAAAGCAGAAGCTATTGAGTCAATGGAGCACCTTCCAATTGGATGAGTTTCTGGTAGGGTCAGGGTCTCCCCTCTCCCCCCTCCTCCATCTCAGTTTGGAGTTTGGAAGGATCCCAATGGAGGAACCTAAAGCTTTGTTTGTACAGAGAGCTTCTGGAGCTTGGTACTCACTGGTACTAAATCTCCAGCTACTGCAGGCATAGGTGACTATATGAAAAGTGAGTCATATTCTCTGTAATTCCAGCTCTCCAGGTCCTACAGAATGACCCAAGTCCCATTGTCCAGCTGGTGGCAACTCAGGTCCTAAGAGACATCTGACCTGGATGAGTGCTCGGGGAATGAAGCACAGACAAATAGAAGAAAGAGCTCCTGCTTCTGTTTCCAGCTTGCACATCATATACTTGGGTGGGAAACTAGACTGAACGCTATATCTGCTAGCTGTCTATGGGGTAGGGGAGTAGTATAAGGGCCCTACCATCAATCAAACATTAGCCCCGCCCCCTGGCCCTGGAAGACCCCCCCCCCCGACTCCCCGGAAGTCCCTTCTCCCTTGTCACTGGCAGTCCCGCCCCTGGAGGGTAGTACATCCGGGTCGAGAGGGACAGGTGACCGGAAGTAAAAAAGGATGTCATGTGACCCCGGTTAGGCCCGTCCCCTGTCACCGGAAGTCCCGCCCTTGGGGGTAATACATCCGGGGTCAAGAGGGGCAGGTGACCGGAAGTAAGGGGTGTCATGTGACCCCTCTAAGGACTTGCCCCTCCTCCCTCTACCAATCAGGAAGGGCTTTCCCCGTAGGAACGCCCCGCGAACCGCTTTGACCAATCGGGGGGCAGTTCCGGGAACGGATGACCCGCCCAGAAGTGGGTCGTATGACCCCTCTAAGAACTCAACCCGCCTCCCTCCACCAATCAGGAGGAGTTTTTTCCCTGTAGGACCGCCTCGTGAACTGCTTTGACCAATCGGGGGGCAGTTCCGGGAACGGATGACCCGCCCAGAAGTGGGTCGTGTGACCCCTCTAAGAACTCACCCTGCCTCCCTCTACCAATCAGGAGGGTTTTTTTCCCTGTAGGACCGCCCCACAAATCGCTTTGACCATTCGGGGGGTGCAGTTCTGGGACCCGTTGACCAGACCGGAAGCTGGTCGTGTGACCCCTCTAAGAGCTTCCCGTGACACCCTCTGTCAATCAGAGCATAGCACTTCCCCATAAGTTCTAGCGCCACACAAAAGAGGCCATCTTGTTCCAAGATACAGCTAGGACACCGCAGCGGCACGCCCACGCTGTCTGAGCACGTTCCGCTCAAGCAGAGGCGGCAACAATACCTGCAAGAGTGGTCATGACTGTATACTGTGTGGCAAAACTCACAATAATTTTTCGCTCCGAACAACTTTTTCACATCCAGAACCCCATAGTATTGCTCATCTCCGCCAAGCGCCGCGCGCCCGGGGCCGGCACTCCCCCCGCAAGCGCCACGCGCCCGGGGCCGGGGCCGGCGCTCCCCCCGCCAAGCGCCGCGCGCCCGAGGCCGGCACTCCCCCTGCCAAGCGCCACGCGCCTGGGGCCGGCGCGCCCCCCCGTGCAAGCGCCACGCGCTATGTGCCCAGGGCCAGGTCAGCCCCGAGCACCTGGCAGGTGCATGCAAATGCCCCTGCGGGCGCCATAGCGCCCGTGGGCACCGTGTTGGGGACCACGGACCTATGGCAATAACAGTATTTAATAAGATTTCCAAACACAGTTCAGCACATAGGCCCTGGAGCTTGCAGTTTATACCCTCTGGAGTCCAAGTCAAACAGTCATGGTACCGCTGGGCTGGCGCATTTATGACACAACCCTCACAGTCCTCAAAAAGCTTTTCCCTAAGACAGTGACTAAGGACGGTATAAACACTAATGCGTACAATAGAGCGCATAACTTTTTTACGCTTATGATGTGGCACTGGCTCAACTAGGTCAATGCACAGCCACCTCCTGAATTCTTCATGGCCGTCATCCTAGGCGTTCTCTTCAATGCTTTGTATCGGTGTTGAGCAAAAACAAGGTGGGCCCGGTTCGTCTTCCTCGTCCGATGCAATGCTGTCCGGGGTCTGACGGTCAGCTAGAAAGGCATCGTCAAGCTGTCAAAAGATTGCCAGAAAGAAATAATGTAAGACGCTCTGGTCATTTTTTTTTTAAAGTTTACAAAATCCCGGATTCCTAACCCCATGATGCCCCAACTTCGATCTTTCATTTACCTATTTGGCTTCTTTTCCATGCGTCTTGTCCGACTCCTGGGAGCCATGGGCACCTTCTTCCTCCAGGCTATCTAGCTTGTCTGGCTGCATCGTGAGCGGTTGGGTTTCGGTGTCAGATATTGGTGTATCCATCAGCGGGTGGGTCAAAGGGCTCCCTTCAACTTCTCCTTCCTCCTCGGAACTGTCGCTGATGTAGCGCTTTCTTCTCGGCACCAAAACAAAGTTGGTGAAAGAAGCCATGATTCCGCGCAGCGTTTGCACGCTCTCTGAAACACGCGCTCTTGGAACAAGATGGCCTCTTTTGTGTGGCGCTAGAACTTACGGGGAAGTGCTATGCTCTGATTGGCAAAGGGTGTCACGGGAAGCTCTTAGAGGGGTCACACGACCCGTCTTCGGTCTGGTCAACGGGTCCCGGAACTGCACTCCCCGGATTGGTCAAAGCGATTTGTGGGGCGGTCCTACAGGGAAAAAACCCCTCCTGATTGGTAGAGGGAGGCAGGGCGAGTTCTTAGAGGGGTCACACAACCCACTGCTGGGTGGGTCATCCGGTCCCAAAACTGCCCCCCGATTGGTCAAAGGGGTTCGCAGGGCGGTCCTACAGGGAAAAACCCCCTCCTGATTGGTGGAGGGAGGCAGGGCAAGTTCTTAGAGGGGTCACACAACCCACTGCTGGGCGGGTCATCCGGTCCCAGAACTGCCCACCCGCTTGGTTAAAGCGGTTCGCGGGGCGGTCCTACAGGGGAAAAACCCTTCCTGATTGGTTGAGGGAGGCGGGGCGAATCCTTAGAGGGGTCACATGACACTCCTTACTTCCGGTCACCTGCCCCTTTTGACCCCGGATGTATTACCCCCAAAGGCAGGACTTCCGGTGACAGGGGACGGGCCTAACGGGGGTCACATGACACCCGGTCAGCTGTCCCTCTTGACCCGGATGTACTACCATCCAGTGGCCGGACTTCTGGTGACAGGGGAGAAGGGAATTCTGGCGGTCAGGGGGCGGGACTTCCGGGATCAGGGGGCAGGGCTAACGTTTGATTGATGGTAGGGCCCTTATATTACTTAGGGCATTACACATGCCGGGGGAATTCACTAAGGGTGGCTTTAATTGGCATTTAAGCATCTAACTGTGGATTTTGGTGATTTCCTTTAGATATCCAGGGCCTTTAACTGTGCTTGTATTGTCCAGTCTCATAAGTTGCTGAGTGTCCTCAAACTCCCTCTGATGATATTGGGAGTTCAGAACACTCTGCCCTTCAAAGAAGGTACTCAGCAGATATCATTCGTCCTCCAAATTTAGAGGCTATGATCCTCCACCTCATAGAAAAAGTTTCCTGAATAGTTAGGTTTCTAGTCTCTCTCAGCACTTTACTCTTGCCCTCCTGGGTTCTGGGCCTATGAGGAGTCACCAGACAACAGTTAGCAAAGGAGGGTAAAAGGCTGAGGGGGTCTGGGATATCATTGTCTGTGGTTCTCAATGGGGAGAGAATCTTCCTGTGATGGCTGAATATGGGAAGGGGATCAGTGTTTTCCCCTGTTGAATTGACACTTTCTGATAATTCACTATATTAGGTAATAGGAGTTCCCCTAATCTTGTGGTGTTTCCTGTTTTGGAGATTGTTTTCCATTCCATATCCAGCAGCTTAATCCCAACCCATATTATTATATTTATTAAGGGGCATTGTACAAATGCTGATGACTCTTTAAGTTTATTTCTCAGGTGCTGGCCATGCTGTGCCTCACAAACAGTCACCTGTAAATAACCCTCCCCTGTAAATAATATAGTGTTTGTATTTACTGTGCACATGTTTCCAATTAAACTCTTTGAAGTATCTGTTTCAATTACTCAGGGGCCTGATTTCTTCTTTCAGAGTATGTCTACACTACAGCATTATTTCAAAATATCTTATTTCGAAATAGCGCGTCTACACACAAAATGCATTTTGAAATAGCGTTTTGCTATTTCGAAATAGCGCGTCCACACTGAGTGGACGGTGAATCGCATTTAAGGCCGGACATAACCAGGTCCGGCAGGGCATCAGGTCAGGAGTTACTTTGTGTGGCTGCTGCCTGAGGCTGTCTGAGGCCTGTGCTTAAAGGCACCCCCCTGGACAGCCAGTTCTCAGGTTTCCCTGCTTGCTTGCCTACCTCCATGAGGGACAGGAAACCATTTTGTCTCTGTGTGCTCTGGTTGCCTTCACTCGGGACATCACAGCACTCTGCAACGTGAAGCCAGAGCTGCCCCTGGGCACTCTGGTGCTTTTCGTGGACGCGTTGCTGCGGACCTGTCTGAACTTTCTGCAGGCTGCCATCTGAGAGGTCCATCAGGGGGCTGTCAGTATCCAGGAGGCTCTGCGGGAGAGCTTCCATCCTGAGGAGCCCTCAGAGCCTCTCTGGTCTGCCCCACTGGGGGCTTGTGCCTCATTCCTCCCTCACGTCCTTCCACTTACCTCTCCCTAAGCCCCCTTCCTGATGTCAAATAAAATACACGTATTTTCATGAACACAAACTATCTTTATTTAACAAAACCCCGGGGGAGAGGGGGGAGAATGAAACTCTGGTGAGACTGGGGAAAGGAGGCGGGAGAGAGGAGAAGAGAGGGGGGGGAGAGGGAAGGGGGAAAACTTGGGGGGAGGAAGCAAGGGGAAGAAAGGGGAGGGGAAGGTCAAGGCTCAGGGTTGGGGGGCTCTCCAGACCAACTTGATTTTCATGCAAACTTGCTCCTGGGTTCACATGTGGCCTTTAGTGCCACGCTGGCAGCTATCCTGCCATTGACGGCCGCATTCCTCTCTCTAGTGCAGAGATCATGGACATTGGGGGCAATCCCCCCAAACCTGAATAAGGTCCATGATCTCCAGCCTGGACCAGGAAGGTGCCCGCCTTCTCCAGCCCCTGTCAGGCTCCTGGGAGCTGGCAGACTGCTCCTGGCGAGTGGTGGAGGGCTGGCTGCCAGTCTTTGCTGGCTCATGTTTGGGGGCCACTGGATCAGGGGTAGTGACTGCTGGCTCTGGCCTGGCAGGCTTGGAACTGGCACAGACACTGTGGCCAGAGTCAACCCCTAAAGGCTCCGGGGAGGGAGGAAGGAGAGGAGTGATCTTGGTTGAGGCTGGAGTGGCCACCAGGGCACCCTGGGAAGTGTCAAAGTCAGACAGGACTCACAGATTTGGCAGACTGCTCTGTTTATTTCAGCAAAGCTTTGCTAAAATGCATTCAGAAAATGTGAGTACCATACAAGGTTCAAACCCCTTGATTTTATACAGTCAAAAGGCCAAGTTAACAAGATCAAAGGGTGTGGCAAAACTTCACATTATTAGTGTGGTTAAGTATCTTCATTTCAATATCAAGCACACAGCAATCTCCTGGCTATATCTCCCTGATTATCTAGAATTGCTTTCTGTCTAACACCTAATGTTTCTCTTCCTGTTAAACTCAGGCCCAAATTGGCTAGCACCTTGATCTGCATACCTACAATCAACATTAACATACTTTTCTTCTTCCTCTTAAAAGACAAACAGAATTCCTTCAACTTATTCAATTATTACAGTACAATTCATCTTTCTCCTACAGTATAATTCTTTCTACTTTCACAATCCCTCCTTTTGGTCAAGCCTCGCCTATGACCAACAATTACTGGGTTCCTTGCATTAACCGTTCTTTGTCTTTTTGTTCATTAGTGATATTTAAAAGCATCAGATTAGCACTCTGGTGTGGGGACATGTCTGTGACATGTCTTGCACAGTTTTGGATACAACAGGAGATTAACTGAAAACATACAAAAATTATTAAGATTCCAAATAGGATAGTCAGGGCTTCCTGAAACAACCAGTTTCCTATGCCAGAGAAATTGGACAAGTTACTTAGCCATTTTCACAGGGAACTTGGCTCTTCGTTGGAAAGGTATGCAATCTTTTTTAAGTAGCTAGCGCGATCTATTCTATCATTGGTGTTGTCTGGTATATATACACAACATTCTTTGCCAATGAGAGCACAGGTCCCTCCTTTTGCTGCCAGCACTATATCCAATGCCTGACGGTTTTGGAGGACCACTTGTCTGATCGCTCCTGTTTCTTTGGCCAGGGCCCTTAAACTTTTTCCAGTTTCATTTTCCATGATTTTAACTACTGTTTGTAACCTCAGAAGCCTTTTTGCATGATGTATTACTCCCCCAAGTGGGTCAAAGGAACCACCAATAGCCTCTTCCCAAGTTAAAGGGCTTATGTGATTCACATACCATTGGGCATCCGACAAGTCCCTTCTTTTTCGCCTAAAATTACGGAGGCGTTCTCATGGGAAGGACTCTAACACTCGGAATTGTGGGAAGAGTTGGGCGGGATAACAGATACCTGACCAGTTAACTGGTAATGTGGTATAGGCCTTTGTTCCACAGACCCAATGATGCCCTATCAAAGCCGGGAAGGGTCGGTTGCACCCCTTTGCCATATAGGTGTCTACAAAGGAGGAGTAATATCCCCCGAAGGGCACACGGTGATTCTCCTTACGGGGAGTGGTGTTATTTGCATGGCATTAAAGATTGTACTGATGTTACAATATGCTGGAGACAACTGCTCCTCCCCAGATTCAGCCCCGTCCCATTACACACCAAACACCAGTGACCTTTTTTCTCCTCCACACTTATCCGTTTAGATACATTTATTCCCACAATTATTCCCACTGCTTCCCAAGTGTCATTACTGTTCCATGTCTTGTTAAACGGGTGAGGCCTGGGGAATTAAGTGGGATTGCCAAGACAGGAACCAGCTTGTGAGTGGGATGGAATGTGGCTGCAGACCCAGCAATTAGAGATATTAAGGGTCTGAGCGATCCATACTTGCTGGTGGATAAAAGAATTGTCATTGTCATTGTGGATTCCCCAGATCTTAAGACACCAGTGGCCGAGGAACAGGCCCCACCAGAGGCACATGTTGGAGGCAAGACCCTTTTGGTTCTGACAACCTCCACTGAGGGAACCGCAGTTACGGTTTTATGTCCACCAGGCAGCAGGCGCTAGGCTCACTACTGCTTCTTCTTGGGCCTTGCTTTTGGTCCTCATCTGCTTCAGGCAATCCTTACGCGAACGTAGGTTGTAAGGTATTGCAGGCTGTTCCTCTACGTCTTCTTCTGGAGTCAAAATTGACTCTGCATGGTCCTGAGGTGATGATTGGTCCGCTGGGGATGGTGCCTTCTTACACTGCGAAGCCTGTATCCATGCTGCGATGCAGGATAACTTAACAGCCGTCTGGGCAGTGAGCAGCACCTGATGCAGGCCCTTCCACCGGGGTTCCATGGCGTGTTTTCATTGGTGGTGTCGTACGTAGACCCAATCACCTGTCTCGAGAGTGTGGCAGGCATCCGAGGTGGGTTCCGTCGGCCAGGCGGTTCGAACCTGTGAATGGAAGTGACTTACAGCTTGCATTAGTCCCTTGCAGTACTGAAGGAGTGTACTGTGAGTCAAGTTCAAGTCTGAGACTGGAGTAATGGTAGCCATTGTTCACATAAACAATTTCAAAAGGACTTAATTTATGTCTTTGGGATGGTAGGGACAGTGCAGCAGGTGTGTGACATGTAACACACGATCCAGGTGCTGAACAAGTTGTTCAGTAAAACGTGTACCCCGGTCACTGGACAGAGTGGCAGGAGTTTCTTTGGCAGGCATAATATGATTTAACAAACATTTGGCAACAGACAGCGAATCAGCTTTGCGACAAGGAAAGACTTCAATCCAACCCGAAAATAAGCATACCATAACCCAAATAAATTCATATAGTTGACACACAGGCATTTGTACAAAATCAAGCTGCCAATGCAAGAACAGTGCTTGGGGCAGGCCCCAGAACCCTTGAGCTACCTTTACAGGTTTGCCAACATTGTAGCTTTGGCAAGTGGTACAGGCGGCACAGTGGTGAGCTGCAAAAGAGCTGAAATGGGGGGCCCACCATTCTGCCTTAGTTACAGCAGAGATCATACCCTCCTTTCCGACATGCGAAATGCCGTGTAGCAGGGCGGCCAGAGCTGGGTAGAGCGAAAAGGGGGCCACAAAGGCACCAATAAGGGGGCGCCAAAGGGAATCAGGGTGTAGAGAGCAACCCTGGGCGACCCAGGAGTCTTTTTCTGTTTCTGAGGCAGAGTCTTGGAGCAGGGTGACTTTAGAAAGGGACTGCGGTGGTACAGAAACAGAAAGGGAACCGAGAAACGCACCTGGGGAAGGTTCTATGGCAGCATTACCCTTAGCAACATCAGTATCTGCTGTGGAGTGACCAGGGCACTTAACAATAGCTAATGCAGATGGGAGTGCATACAGGAGAGCAGCAATGTAGGGGCCATTCTTGATAGGGGTACCAGCAGAGGTAAGGAAACCCCGAGCTTGCCAGAGGGTGCCAAAGTCATGTACAACCCCAAAAGCATATCGAGAATCAGTATAAATGCTGGCGGAGCGTCCCTCAGCCAGAAAGCAAGTGCGGGTTAGGGCAACTAGTTCAGCGACTTGTGCTGAGATCACAGAAGGTAAAGGCGCAGCTCCTAGGGTTTCAGAGAGTGATACCACAGCGTATCCTGCGAGGAGACGACCTTGGCTATCTCTAAAGCAGGAACCGTCAGTGAATAACACAAGGTCGGAGTTAGAGAGAGGGACATCAGAAAGGTCGGGGCATGAGATGGTGACAGCAGAGACACTTGCAAGGCAGTCGTGGGGTTCACCGTCATTAGCCAGAGGAAGGAGAGTGGCAGGGTTCAACTGAGAACAGCACTTTATAGTGATATGCGAAGCCGAAAGCAGTAAAAGTGAGGCGGGCGGAGGAAAGGTGAGCTGTATTACATTGTAGCAGGAGAGTATCTATAGAGTGAGGGACCATGAGAGAAACAGGAGAGCGGAGGACAAGGGATTCAGACATTTCAATTAGGCGTGCCGCGGCAGCCACAGCATGCAGACAGGGGGGTAGACCTTGGGCAACAGGATCCAAGGTGGCAGAGAAATAAGCTACTGGACGATTTTTGCCACCATGCTCCTGAGTAAGAACCCCAAGTGCACAACCAGATTGCTCGTGGCAGAAAAGGGTAAAGGCTTACAGTAGTCAGGTAACCCTAAGGTGGGGGGGGGGGGGGCAGTGAGAAGCACTAAAGAGTCAGTTTCTGAGGCAGATAATGAAGGGGAACAGAGGAGTAGATCATTTACACATTGGACCAATGTGGACCCAGAGGGGAAGACCAGGTTAACAAGGTCTTTGGCTAATGCTTGGGAAAAGTAAGACGGGCTTTCTGTGTACCCCTTGGGAAGCATACTGCTGCTCCTTGTAAGAAAAGGCAAAAAGATATTGGAACTTAGGGTGAACCGGGACAGAAAAGAAAGCAGAACACAGATCAACATCAGTAAAATGAGTTGCATCTGGCAGGATAGAAGCCAGATTGGTTGCTGGGTTAGGGATTACAGGAAAGGTGGGTACAACAATGCAGTTAATAGCTTGAAGATCCTGAACAAACCGCCATGATTTACCATCAGCTTTTCGAACTGGGAGGATAGGAGTGTTACAGGGGCTGGAATAGGGGACAATAATGCCTTGTTCCCACAGGGTGGATATGACCGGAGCTGAAACCTCTAAATCCCAAAAACCCGGTGCCACAACCCCTTCTCCGACCTTATCCCCATTCTTGGTACCCTCCCCGTTCCCAGTACTGTCTGCCCTGCCCTGAATAATGCTGTATTTGCAGAGCTATCAACTTTTGTGAGGACTGCTTCTCTTTCCTTTTAGAGTGCAGTGGCAATGCTCTGCCACTGCTTGCAATTTGTCCATGGTCTTGGCCTCCCATCCAACACTTATTTGCTTTAACATACTGCTAATAGCAGATAAGAGGCTATTAACAAACGCATGCGCCAGGGCGCCCTGTCCATTTTTACCTGGTTGCTGTACCCCAAAAAACCCCCCAAAAAAACCAAACAAACAAAAAAAACCATCAGTCAGTCTGTGTGATAGTTGCCCGGGGTTTTTTTTTTTTCTTTGTTGCTGTTTACGGGGTTATAAGTAGTTTACACAGTTGCAGGAGGTCTGCTTCAGAGGGTTCATAGGCATTGCACACTAGCAAAATTTCTCTGCAAATTTGGTAGGGTTTTCCTGGGGCTTTGGAAAACCTTTTAAAATCGAGTGGAGCTCCGTGTGGGCCAAGGGTTTATAGCTTCAAGTAGGACCGGTCTGAGTCTTCTTGGAGGACGGGGTAAAGGGAATGCTCGATCTGGTGGTGGGAGAGGAGGTTTCCAATAAAGCTTTTTCTTATAATTAGAATTTTTAAGGGAGGCGAGCTTCGATTCAGTTCATTTAAGATTTGCCTCGTCCCACCACTGCATGAAGCAATCTACCTCTCCTCTAGCCAATTTAGTTTTTGGGAAGGCCAAGTTTGTCTTTTAAGACGTCCACTTGGTCTTTGTTCCAAGATCCTAACAGTGGCCACTGAGTTTTGGGATCCCCCCAGAATTAATCTAGATCATTTTTCCAGAAATTTACAGGAGTCCGGACCCTTTCTAAAATATATAAACTGAGCCAGGGTCCCTTTAGGGAACTATCCCTGCTTAGACGTCTAGTTACCCATACAGGAGGACTTCATACACCAATTACACAAGGAGGAAATTCGGGTTCGTCAGAGCGGTGCCCAGTGCAACACACAAAAGAAGCCCACAGGCTACTGCCTCAATCGCCCTTGCGTTCACTCCAAGGATTTTATCCAAGGTGCGGTGCGGCTGCGATTGTGCAGATTCCAGTCACACAGACCGTGGGGACAGGAGCCCCTTGGTCGGCCAGTCCCTGGACAGGGAAGGCTCCCAGACTCACTCACACCACAGGGAAGACGGATAGACACAGAGACAAGACAGTCCTCAGTCCGGACAAAATAATTACCTGACCAGAGTCCCGATGTTAGATCCCGGGATCCCTACCAGAACAGAGCAGGAACCAACAGGTTCGATGGCGTAGACTTCGCTGTGGTTGTGCACCTTTCCGTTCTGGTGGAGGACCGCTCGGGCCAAATGCCCAGGTGCCGGCTACCACGGTCATCCTGCAAAACAGTCAGGGATCACACAGCCTCAGCGAAGACGGTTGCCATCTCAGTGGGACCTCCAAATTGTCAAAGTCAGACAGGACTCACAGAATGGCAGACTGCTCTGTTTATTTCAGCAAAGCTTTGCTAAAATGCATGGAGAAAATGTGAGTACCATACAAGGTTCAAACCCCTTGATTTTATACAGTCAAAAGGCCAAGTTAACAAGATCAAAGGGTGTGGCAAAACTTCACATTATTAGTGTGGTTAAGTATCTTCATTTCAATATTAAGCACACAGCAATCTCCTGGCTATATCTCCCTGATTATCTGGAATTGTTTCCTGTCTAACACTTAATGTTCCTTTTCCTGTTAAACTCAGGCCCAAATTGGCTAGCACCTTGATCTGCATACCTACAATCAACATTAACATACTTTTCTTCTTTCTCTTAAAAAGACAAACAGAATTCCTTCAACTTATTCAGTTATTACAGCACAATTCATCTTTTTCTTAGGGTGTGTCTAGACTACATGCCTCCTTCGACGGAGGCATGTAGATTAGCCAGATCGGATGAGGGAAATGAAGCCGCGAATTTAAATGGCTGCCCCGATCTGCCGATCAGCTGTTTGTCGGCAGATCGGGGGAGTCTGGACGCGATGCCCCGACAAAGAAGCCTTTCTTCATCGACACAGGTAAACCTGGTTTCACGAGTCCTGCACTTGGGATGGAAGAATCCCGAGCATAGTTACAGGCTGGGGACCGACTGGCTAAGCAGCAGTTCAGCAGAAAAGGACCTGGGGATTCCAGTGGATGAGAAGCCGGAGATGAGTCAACAGGGTGGCCTTGTAGCCAAGAAGGCTAATGGCATATTAGGGGGCATTAGGAGGAGCATTGCCTGCAGATCCAAAGAAGTGATTATTCCCCTTTATTCGGCTCTGGTGAGGCCACATCTGGAGTATTGTGTCCAGTTCTGGGCCCCCAACTACAGGAAGGATGGGGACGCATTGGAGGGGGTCCAGGGGAGCTTGACCAAAATGATTCGGGGTATGGAGCACATGACCTATGAGGAGAAACTGGGGGATTTGGGTTTGTTTAGCCTGTAGAAGCAAAGAGTGAGGGGGGATTTGATAGCAGCCTTCAACTTCCTGAAGGGAGGTTCCAAAGAGGATGGAGAGAGGCTGTTCTCAGTAGTGAGGGATGGCAGAACACGGAACAGTGGTCTCAGGTTACAGCGCGGGAGGTCTAGGTTGGATATTAAGAAAAACTATTTCCCTAGGAGGGTGGGGAAGCGCTGGGCTGGGTTCCCTAGGGAGGTGGTGGAATCTCCATCCCTAGAGGTTTTTAAGTCTCGGTTTGACAAAGCCCTGGCTGGGATGATTGAGTTGGGATTGGTCCTGCCTTGGGCAGGGGGCTGGACTTGATGACTCCTGAGGTCTTTTCCAACTCTAGGATTCTATGATTCATCCGTGCGATGTCACTGGAGACGCAGGGAGGTACACTGTGGGCGAAAGCCCCGATCTTGCTTCTGGTTTTGTACAGGCGGCCGTGAAAGTAACTTTACAGTTTCTCACAGGTACTGTCCTGTTGCAGCCCAGGTCTTTGCAGTTCTTGCTGGAGCTGTGCACCAGGGCACTTTCACCTCTGTGTTCAGGATTCAGAGTTATTTCTTTTCCCAAAGATCTTCCCTGGAGCTGTTCAGAGAGAGCTTGCTCCCTCTCGCCACAGTCTCTCTTAAGGCAACCATGTTCTTCAGAGCCTCTGGCCTGACGTGGAACGGGACGGGGGACACCACAGAAGAGGCCAAATTCGCCGGGGGAAACACTCCAAGGAAATGGATGCTAAAGAGGGTCCATTCGCCAAGACTCATGTGCAGGGCCTCTTTGATTTCAGTGTTGTCACTGTAGACCAGCGCGCGCCCGTTGAGATTATGGTCCCTGAGCCTCTGTTTGTACAGCGGGACGTTTTCCTCCTTCAAGCCGATTGTGTCCATCTGGAAGAGAAGTGGGAGCACCCGTTAGTGCCGTGCATCTACTGAACAGGTCGCCAAACACGTTTTTAGGAAGGGTCCGCTATAGCTCCCGAGAGGAACCTGTCTGGGCTTGCTCAGATTCTAGCAAACAAGGCGGGCCGGCCGGCTGTGGGGCCAGGTATGGTACCCTGCACACCCCACTGCCGTGTGCTTGGATTCTGCTAGGGGCACCGCTGAGCAAGTTGGCACGGCAGGGGAAATAGCATGCTCTCTGCAGGCAAAAGCTAGCAATGCAGGGACCACTGGAGGGGTGTGTTGAAATGAAGAGGGAAGGTTTCCTGACCCTGCTTGTAGGCTGGAGGGAAGCATGCAGTCAGCCTGACAGGGGTGGAGTTGGGCCTCTCGACCTAAGGCTATATCTACATTGCGGGCCTTTGCAGGCAGAGAGTATGCTAATGAAGCACTCGTTAGCAACTTCTTGTGCTTCATTAGGGGTGTTTCTGGACTACATGCCTCCGTCGACGGAGGCATGTAGATTAGACAGATCGGCAGAGGGAAATGAAGCCGCGATTAAAATAATCGCGGCTTCATTTAAATTTAAATGGCTGCCCTGCTCTGCCGATCAGCTGTTTGTCGGCAGATCAGGGCAGTCTGGATGTTCCCCTGTCGACAGAAAACCCTTTTGTCGACCGCCCCGGTAAACCTCATCCCACGAGGCATAACGGGGCGGTCGACAAAAGGGTTTTCTGTCGACAGGGGAACGTCCAGACTGCCCCGATCTGCCGACAAACAGCTGATCGGCAGAGCAGGGCAGCCATTTAAATTTAAATGAAGCCGCGATTATTTTAATCGCGGCTTCATTTCCCTCTGCCGATCTGTCTAATCTACATGGCTCCGTCGACGGAGGCATGTAGTCTAGACACACCCTAGCATGCTCTCTGCAGGCAAAAGCTAGCAGTGTAGACATAGCCTCAGGGTTCTTGTGTGTTATTCTGGATAAGGGGTATTACACTGCAGGCCTCCAGCAAGAGTATTTATGTTTTTGCCTCGCTTCTCTCTGGAGTACATAACAGACAGCTACGGGTCTCCCAGTCTTAAAACCGACCAAAGTCATTTCAGAGCGTAAAGGATGAACCCGGGGAGAGCCAGCCAATGGCTTCGGGGTTGGAGGAAAGAGCTCCAAGGAACCGAGTTGTTCCAAGAAGAAATGTTTTGTGCAAACCAAGAGTCAGGAGCAGCAGAAAGTGGGGGAACTAGCAGAGCCCGGACTGTGGCCTTGCCCCCTACATCACCCTTTCCCCCTCATCCTCACTCTGCCCATTCCCTCTCATGTGCCCCCCCTACTCCTGAGGCCTCAAACCCACACTGTGCCTTCCCCGAAAGCCCCCATCCCACACCGCCTGTTCCCCTCAACATCCTACCCCCACTAGTTCTCGCTCCTCTCCCTCCAGTTATGCACCAGTTATGTGGGACAGTTTTCTCCCAGCTCTGGGGCCCGTAGTCAGGGCTGTCCCTAGGCCCATGGGAAATATGTAGCTGCATAGGGCACCGGAAAATTTGGGCACCAAATTTTTGAGTTCCCCAATGCAGCAGCCATGTGTTCTTGTATGTCTGAGGATATGCCTCTGCCGGTTCGTCTCTGGGGACGCTGTGTCCTGTCTGCTGCAGGGCTTTTCCCTTCGCCCTCCCCCACGTGCTCCTCTCAGCTGGCAGTGTAATCCACACACCTAGTGTGTGTGGTTCACTGTCCCTTCGTGTGGCAATTGGACCTCTTACAGCCAGAGATAAGAACAAGGGAGCTCTACATCCTAAGCTGGGAGCCAGCTGCCTTCATGGCTCCAGCTGTCGAGGCCTCTAGGGGTGTGTCTAAATTACATGGCTCCATTGATGGAGCCATGTAGATGAGGCTGATCGGCAGAGGGAAATGAAGCCGCGATTTAAATAATCGCGGCTTCATTTAAATTTAAATGGCTGCCGCGCTCTGCCGACCAGCTGATGATCAGCTGTTTGTCGGCAGATCGGGGCAGTGTGGACGCTCCCGTCGACATGAAAGCCCTTTGTCGACCTCCCCCTGATGCCTCCCCATATTGCCCTGAAAGTGTTACCTCCAGAGGCTTGGTAATGGGGCGTGGTCAGGGGGCGTGGCTAATGGGGGTCAGGGGGCGTGGCTAATGGGGGTCAAGGGGGTCAAAGAGTACATTTAAAAACATTCTTTGGGTGCACACCCTAATGAAATGTGCTGCGCACGCCTATGGGCAGAGAGCAGATCCAGTCCTGGGAGCAGGGCTGCAGCCACAGAGTTATAGACGCCGCCCAGAGAGCAGATCCGCATGCTGGGAGCAGGCCTGCAGCTGTAACCCACCCACCTGATGTGGGTCACTATCCTATGGAGTGGCACTGAGACCACGCCCAGCAAGCAATTATTACAAGGGAGCTCTTCAGCCTATGCTGAGAGGCAACTGACTTATAACTCAAGCTGTAGCAGCTCCTGCCCTAAGCTCCAACAGTCCCAGGTTCTAATCCACCTGGTGGCAGTTGCACAGCCATGGAAGCAGAGGGGCCAGGGAACCCTCTGTACAGGACCCCCCCCCCCACACACACACACACACCCTTGCTTCCTGGAGTCAGCCACCTAGGTGAGTAAAGCTAAAAACTACATGCCTATAGCTGTGCGCCTTTGCTAAATAGCTACAGCCATTCTAAAGTGCCCAGATCTCACAACTAAAAAGAAGATGTCCCAATGAGCTGCTAAGCTGTGCTGCCTGCCTCGGACAAGTAGCTCCAAGAAGAGTGAGTGCTGTAACTCTGGAGCCTAATGATGGTGGTGTCCTCCAGCCATTTTCAGATTAGTACAGCTGCCTCCCTGTGAACCAGGTGCCAGCTGGCCATGGGGTCCCATAGACCTGGCTTGTGCAGCCTAACCTGATAACCAAGCAGCCCATCCATTACTAGCCAGCCGATTACCTTGGGCATGGGAGACCATCGCACTTGTAATTCCTGGGGCCTTCACGCACTGACAAGGCTTGACTCAATCGGCCAGCTAGGGAGAAAGAAATAAACAGAAGGCAGAGGAGTCACCAAGAGATCAGAAGACCAGCATGATGCCTTACAGGCCATTCAGCTGTGAAGAGTCACCAAGACAGGGCAGGTGATGCTAACCTGAGTTAGTCCATTAGCTGCGGCTAGGCTGGGCCATGAGAGGAGAGACAGGCAGTAAAACTGCAGCTGTCAGACCACAAGGAGGACACGGAGGTTTCGAAACCAGCTCAGAGAACAGGGCTGGGTAAGATGCAACCCACCTAACACTGTGATCTGGCCACTTTGTGTTTAGATCCTGCTGCCCATGCCGCCGAATTCTAAGTGGTGACTCAGGCAGCAGGATCCGATTTTAAATGATTCACGGTTACGGCAGGGGCAGGAGCCACGAGCCCTTTAAAAAGCTGTAGCCACGCTGGACAGCTGCCAGTAGTGGCAAAGCTGTGAGCTCTTTTCTGTGCTTTTAATTGAAAGCCTCAGCCACGGAGAACTCTGAGGGTGGGCTAGTCCACAACACCGCCCCTTCTGCCTCAGGCTCCGCCCCTTCTGTGGGTGGAGCCGGCCTATGACCCCATACCAAAATCCATTAAGTGGCCCCCTTCTGAAAATTATCGCCCAGCCCTGTCACAGAATCATAGAAAAGTCTGAGTGGAAGGGACCATGATAGGTCCAGTGTTTCGCAAACTTTTTTTATAATGTACCCCCTTTAAAAAAAAATGTGTAAGTACCCCCAGTACCTACAGTTTTCAGACACACACAATTTTTTTCTACCGTTGCAACACATTTGTTTAAACAACTGCATCGTAGCCGGGCGGGCGATGGCATTTTTGGGTGTAAAAGGTACAAAAAGAATAAAGCGCTGTCAAACTGAAAACTAAAATTCAGTTTTCTCCAAATTTCAGTTGTGTTGACGTGTCCCCCAGACATCTCTTGAGTTCCTTTAAGGGGACTCGTACCACTGGTCGAGAAGCACTGATCTAGTCCACCCCTGCACCGAGACAGGACCAAGCATGTTTGTCTCACCTCTTGGCTCCTAGGACACGGCTTGAACTAACGCACTTGGAAAGACATTATCGTATATACGCCCAAAGTGCTTCGTCTCAGTGTATTACCATAAAATCTAACTGACCAAACTCTGACCTTTCATTTCCCTGTCACTTGGCCAGCCACAGCCTCACAAGCCTTCGGCATCGATCTCAAAGCCTTCGTCACGCTTTTACACACCTGTGCTGACACGCTTGTGAGCCAGGCACACTTGTGCGACACGTCCCAAAGCACTTGCTCCAGGGCATTACATCGCACTTGCCTGCCTTTGATGGACAGGGAAAGGGAGACCTGAAAGGCCTCTCCAAGGTCACCAGCGCGAGAGTGAGCGCAGAATTGAGGAGCAAGGGTCTAACACACAACTCTGTGCCTTAGTCACTAGGTGGCATTAGATTAGAACCCGGGAGTTCTTACGCCCAACCCCCTGCCCTCTCCACTAGGCCATGCTGCTGGCCTCCTGCCTCTCCCCCAGGGCTTGGAGACAGACGGGAGGCTGGAGCCAGCCTGCGCAGAAGGGGCTGTAACGCTTACAGCTCGTTCATGACACTGCCCCTGCGCAGCCCCTCTCAGATCCACACTCGGAACCCACAAGAAACACCCCAAGAGCAGAGATGAAACCGCCATTCACCTGCAGCCCAGCTTCCAGGAAGGGCAAAGCAAAAGCGGAGCTCGCGGATTCCAGCCCAGCCTGGCACCTGCTTCCTGAACTTTGGCCCCTTTCCTCCAAGATAGCAGGAGGCTGCTCTGGGCCTTTTGTGCCCACGACGGGGCAGAAAAGCAAACTCAGCTGTTGGTTCCATCTTGCGGGCAGAGCCCCGGCAGACAGTGGCAGGCGGGGGTATCGACTGACCCTCCAACCCAGGATATTCCCCCCACACCTGGATTCGCTTCCTAGTCATCCCCATCTCCCTGCACGATCCTTGTTTCTCATCCCGCCGGTCCGAGAAATTGTCAGAGCAGGTTGATCCCGACCTTGCCAAGGGCTTAGGTTACATCACAAGGCTTTGCCGCCACAGCTGGCTTGGCTTGGGTGTGTGGCAAAAGCCCCCCCCGCCCCCCCCTCCCCCCCGCTGGCACAGCTATTCTGGCAAAGCCGCCAGGGCAAATGGCAACTCTGCCGAAAAGCATCTGCTGGCTTTAAGCTCCCTGCGAGCTGTTCTCATCGCTCAGCCATCACCACCACTGCCCTGCCTCTGTCCTGCTCCTCATCCCCGCCCCCACTCCTATCCCCTGCTCTCCTCCATCTCCTCCCCCTTCCCTTCTCCTGCCCCTCCCCATTTCCACCTGCCCTGCCCATCCCCGTCCTCTCCCTCCCCCCGTCTGTCCCCCTCTTATGTGAGGGCTTTGCTGGAAACGCCCCCCCCCCCAAGCCAGGGAGATCTCCCCTCCGGGAACAATTCAGCCCCCCCCATCTCGCTCCCTCCACTCCACAGTATTTCCTCCATTCCCCACAGTTGAAAATTGAGCTCCCCCATCCCCTCAGGTGACAGTCGGGCTCCCCCATACGCAGCTGCCTAGGTAGGCACCTCCGCAGCCAGAGCCTGCCCCTGGCGCCCACGTCCCCTCCCCGACTGCCTGTCCCAGGCGACCACCTGAACCTGCGTCCCCCATTCCCTCAGATCACAGCTCCCTCCCTGACCCTGCACCCCCCGACACCCCTCCCCCAGGCCAGACTCCTCTCTGGCACCCGCACCCCCTCCCCCAAACCCTCTGCTCCCCCTTCACCCAGGTCACAGCTCCCTCCCTGACCCTGCACCCCCCCGACACCCCTCCCCCAGGCCAGACTCCTCTCTGGCACCCGCACCCCCTCCCCCAAACCTTCTGCTCCCCCTTCACCCAGGTCACAGCTCCCTCCCTGACCCTGCACCCCTCTAGAGCCCCTCCCCCAGGCCAGAGTCCTCTCCTGCGCCCATACCCCCTCCTGGACCCTGCACCCCTATCCACCGCCCCAGATCATACCCCCCCCCTGCACCCAGGCTCCACCCCTAAGCTCCCTTCTGCACCTAACCACCCCGTCCCAGACCCCAAAGCCCTCGGTAGAAATGTGGCCCTTGATCAGTTGCCAAAATGGCCCCCCCATTACAAATTATTGACCAAGCCTGATCCAAATGTTTTTTGAAACATTGTTTAATGAGAATGTAAATACAATTCAATACAATTGGGAGGGTTGGGGGGAGGGGGACGCAGCTGCTGGCTCCTCAGCTCTTGCTGCTCTCACTGGGTGTCTTCCTGCTGCAAGGGAAGCAGAATCCGTCACATTCATCCCTGGGGACTCAGGGGAACTGGCCCCCCCAGCATTTCCACCCTCCTCCCCCCTGCTCTCTGATCACCCCCCGTCAGGCCCGCAGGGTGAGCTCCTGACCCCCCCCCCTCAGAGCTCCTGACACCTCGGCCCCCTCCCGCCTCCTAGGACAGTTTCTGTGTTCAGAGCCTCCCCCACCCCCAGGGACGCTCGCAGGGGCAGGAGGGATTCTGCCAGCAGGGACGTGGGGTGGGGGCAGCCTGAGGAAAGGGGCGGGGGACTCCCTGAGGGGATGGGAAGGAGACCCTGGCCCTGCCCCACTCTCCTGATCTGCTCCGGCTGCTCACCATGTATTCCAGGAGCTGATGGGCCTGCCCATGCAGGGCGTGGGCCAGGACCAGCCCGGCCTGGCTGGGGCGCCGCAGGGGGGAGCGGGCAGCGAGCAGAGCCTTGTCCAAAAAGCAATTCTCCTGCTCTGCTGTGAAGAGCTGCCCAAAGACCTGGAATCAAGAGCACAGGAGGTTTCAGCTGATGGCCCAGAGCCCGGCCCCAACTCCTGGGGCTAAAACAGCTTCCTCCTCCCCCAAACTCCCTTCCAGACCCTGCACCCAGACGCTCTCCTCACCCGGCACCCCAACCCCTGCCCCAGGTCACAGCTTCCTCCTGCCCCCAAGACCCTCCTACCCCCACGAGGGCCCCAGCCAGCCCCACCCCCGAGCCCTGCCCTGCCCTGGCAGCGCGTCCTTACCTCTCCCACCCTCACGCTGTTGCTGTGAGCCAGGACCCATCTTTCTTTGTAGTAGTGTCTGCACCACAGGTCCTCTGCCTGGTGGATGTTGAGGCCTGCAAGAGACACAACAGGGTCATTCTGCTGGCAGGTCTGAGCCCTTCCCCTCCCACGGGTCCCTGCAGGCATCCCTGGGCAAATGGAGGGGCACAGGGGGCAGAAGGGGAACACAGAGGGACGCATCCCCCCTTGGGCCAGTCTGGGGGAAAGGGGCTGGGTCCCCTCCCCCCGCCGCCGGCACCCTCAGGGTGTCCCTGGGGCCCAGGTCCCGGCTGGGTTCCTTACCCCTGTGGTGCAGGAGGAGTTGATACAGGCTGTGCACCCCCTCCCGGGCCAGCCGGCTGACGTCTTCGGATGGGTCCGAAATAAAAAGGCCCAGCTGGGCCACGTGGTGACCCATCCTCGGCCAGTCGGCGGAGTTCTGAGGGGAGAGAAGAGGGGGGGTCCCTCAGCATCCTGGGGCTGCACGTCCCATGCAAACGGCCGCCGAGGCGGGTCTGAGCTCTGGGGACGGACAGAGACACCTCCCGGGGCGGGGCGGGGCCGGCCTTGCGAGGAGACAACCATGAGCAATGGCCCCGACTGAAGGGTCACTCCGGGGGTGGAACAAGGGGATCCACTGACGGCCACTCCCCAGTCTGGGGCCCAGTCTCTCAAGAGCCCCCCTGAAGGGCCCAGGGTCGCCCCTCCCCGGGGAAAGGAGAACGCGGCCCATTCCCGGCCCTGCCTCTGCCTCCCGGGGACGCTCCCAGCCCCGCGCCCTGCAGCCCCAGACCCCCCGGCTCCGAGGTCACTTACGTCAAACCCCGGGAGGGTGGTGGCGACTCCCAGCAGGGCCGTGGTGCTGCCAAGGGCCCTGGCTCGCTCCTGGGGCAGGCGGGACTCCAGCCACGGGCTCAGGTGCTGGGGGGGAAAGAGGCAGGTCAGGACCCGTAGGGAGGTGCCGGTTCTGGGCAGAGCCTGGGGCTCCTCTCGGACTGTGCCCCCCCCAGCCACTGACACTGCTCCTCTCTCGGCCCCCCCCCGAGGAAGCAGGGACAATGGCCCCGTCCCCCCCACGGGGCTCACCTCCATTATGAGCTGCAGCCGGGCGGTGTCTGGGGACTCGGCGAGGAGGCTCGCCAGTAGGGCCTGGAGGTCGTAGGGAAGGGCCCGGATGAACTGCTGCAAGACAAGGGGGAGCCCTGGGTCAGAGGAGGGTTGGGGGATCCAGGCCACCCGCTGGCTCCGGGGTGCAGCCTAGAGCAGGGTGTGAGCCGCCTCGCAGAGCAGGGAGGAGCCCAGGCTGGGCATGGAAGGGACGGGCCCCCCGGGAGAGCAACGGGAACCCTGGAGGGAAGGATCCAAACCTGCAGCTTCTTCCCTCCCTCTGCCACCCCCCCCCTCCTCTCTGGAGCTCCAGCCCAGCCCGGGAGCAGGGCCCGGAGGGACGTACCTGCGTGTAGTTGGGCTCCTGCTGCCAGTCCCCAGACACTGTCTGTCCCACGGCCGCCGTCAGCAGGGGGCTCAGGAGCTGGGCCCGCAGGGGAGGCTGCAAGGTGCTGGCAGGAGAGAGGGGCAGAGACTGTTAATTCAGCAGCAGGAGACAGAGACTTTCCCACTCCCTGGCCAGGGGATCTGCTCTGGGGGGAGTCGGCGGGGGGGGGGGGGGGTCGGTACCTGAGGCTGCAGGCGGCGTTGAGGCAGTCGGCCAAGACCAGCGGGGGGGGCGAGTCCTCCATGATCTCCTGGGAGACCCAAGGAGACAAAGGGGCGTGTGAGGCTGGGCCCCCAAGAGACGCTCACACCGCCAGCGCCCCCACCCAGCAGGATCCAACCCCACTGCCTCCCGCTGCCCTGTAGCCCCCCTGCCCGACACAGGGCCCCTCCCAGCACCCCCCTCCCAAACCGGGACCAGCTCAATCCTTGTCCCCAGGCCGTCTCCTGCCCCTCCCTGCCCTGGTGACCAGCCTCTGAACCTCCTCATCCCTGCTCCCCAGGCGCATCCCCAGCAGCCCGCTCGGCTCCCTTCCAGCCCCCCATGGCCCGGGGAGACCCCTCCCTGTCCCGAATCCCCCTTCCTGTCCGGCACCCCACACCTGCCCCATTTCTGTGTCCCTCCCTCCTCCAGCATCCCCACCCACCCTCCCCATGTCCACCTCCAGCCCTCCTGGCTCCACCCATCCCGTTTCCAGCACCCCCACCCGCCGCCATGGCCCAGGCAGACCCGCGTCCACCCCACGTATCCCCTCCCCTCCTCCCGGCCGCCGCGACTCGCTTACAACGATCCTGGCCATCATGGTGTCCTTGCAGCAGCGCAGCGCCAGGGTGTCCTCGCCCCTTTGGAGGGCGGCGAGGCAGGCGAGGGGGATGGCCAAGAGGAACCGCTGCAGGGCGGCTGGGCTCTGCACCCCAGAGAGAGTCTGTGAGCCTGGGGCCTGCCTGCCCCCCACGGACAGCTGCAGGGCTCAGGTCTCCCAGGAGTGGAGGTGGGAGCTGCCGGTTGTCCAAGCACCCACACTCCCCCCGCAACTGCTGCCTCAGGCTTGTGGGGGCCCAGCTGGTGCATGACAAGAGCCCCCAGCTTGGGGGGTCCAGGTCATGCAGGAGAAGGGGCCCCAGGGGGATCCCCAGGGACAAGCCCCTCCCGGAGGGGGGGGGACGTGCTGGGAAGGGGCCGGACAATCTCGGGTCCCCCCCGTGTGGAGAAGGTTCCTACCGTGTCCCGGGTGTGGAGCTGCTCTTCGATGTCGTAGATGGCCCCTTCCTCCACCCGGGAGTCCATCCGCTCCTGGCAGAGCTCCGCCGAGGCGCAGGGGGGCTCTGTGCGGGAGGGAAGGGACCAGGGTGACTCCAGCGGCCAGCAGGGGTCACGCGCCCCCATGTCAGGGACCCAGGGCAGGTTGGGCCCCACACGCCCCTCGCAGGGACCCATCCCCCTTCCACCCTCACATCTGCCAACGCCTTCAGCAGAGCCCCCACCAGGAACAAGAGAGCCAAGCAGCCCCCGCCCCCATCCATTGCCCTGGCTGCGGGGCAGACACTGGGGCTGCCCCTCCCCGCCCCCCCCCTGGGTACTGGGTGAGCCCCTGGGCCCAGCGTGTTCACGGCCCCTCACCTGGGTCTGAGCGGCTGCAGGAGGTGGCCCGGCTGCAGCTGGAGGCCCAGGCGCTGCTGCTGACGGACCTGGACCCACAGCTGCAGGGGCTGGTGCGGGGAGCGACGGGCTGGGGGCTCCCGGAGACTGGCAGGTCCCCGGGGGCCGGGCAGGGCGATGCCCCCTGGTGGTAATGGGGGCTGGGCTCCCGGGGCAGGTGTTTCTCTCCACAGAGGAGGCCCCGGAGCCACCCTACCTGGCTCCCCCGCTGGGCTGGGTCCCGCCTGCCCAGCCGCCTCTGGAGCCAGGTCCGGGGGGGCCTGGCCGGTGGGCGAGTCGCCCCGAGCTGGTGGGATTCAGCTTCCCCGCCCGCGGGGACGGAGGAGCTGCTCCCCACCGGCCCTGGGGCCATCTTCAGGGCTTTCTTGAACCACAGCCTGATGCGTTTGGCCATGCTGCAAATGAGGGGAGCAAAGGGGAGCTTGGGGCGCAGCCTGCAGAGCGAAATCCAGGGGTTCCAGCTCCCCAGAGCGACTGCCCCCAGCCCCCAAATGGCCCCTTGCTTATCGGCTCGGTCTTGCACAGGCACTGCAAGGACCTGAGGGAATGTCTACACTCATGGAATGAGGAGTAACGGTAGTTTGAACTAGGAAGCCTAGTTCGAACTACCTAGTTCGAGCCCCGTGTCGCCGCGCTGCACGGGGTTCGAACCAGCGGGGTTTTAAAAATGGCGGCTCCCCGCTTATGCAAATGAAGCCCGGGAAATTCAAATCCCGGGCTTCATTTGCAAGTGCGGTATGCCTACATTACCCCGCTAGTTCGAACTAGTGGGGTAGTGTAGACGTACCCTGAGTCTCCTGCCCATCAACAGCCCCTGCTCAGCCAATCAGGGGAGAGTCTAAGGTGTGGGGGGTGGAGCGTTCTCCCCAAAGACACCGGCATAGACTTGTTCCAGCCCAGGTCCCCACAATGGGGGCTGCATCCCCCGCCCCATGGCTCCTGCAAACCACCCCCTGTCCTTCAGCTAGTCTGTTGGGTCACAAGCTGGGGGGGGGGGGGCAGCAGGGGAAGGTCACAGGAGAGGCAAGAACAGAGCAGAAATGTGGGGGGATGGAGGAAAAGGGAAACCAACCAGGAGAAAGCCCCAGTGGCGCTAAGGACGCAGCCCAGGTGAGGAATCACCTTCTGGCCCTTGACCGAGGGCTGGGCCTGCCTGGAACCCAGCCGGCCCCGGGCGGGATCCAACCCCTGGGGGCTCTTACCTTCGTCACAAAGGTGTCGGGATGTGGAACTCACAGAACGCGAAGGAACCGTGAGGAGGAGACGCACCAGAGCTAAAGCAACCGGGGGTCTCCAAAGTCCCCTGGGCCCGCCCCCCGCTTTTATCAGCCTGAGACGTGGGTCCCTCTGTGAGGTCACCACCTCCCCACCTGCCCTTTGCCTTATATGCTGAGGGCTGCCCAAAGCCCCTGTGAGGTCACTGCCCCCCCACCTCACCCCTGCCAGGCAAATGTCCTGCCTCTGGCCACCCCCCTGGGAAGTTGGAGCCATTCCTAGGGGTCCCTCCCCTCCCTCACTGGGCACCCTGCAGCCAGCAGCTCCAGTAGCCCCATAGGCTGCTCCCTGCCCTACACTGCAGGCTTCTTGCACGAGAACTGTTTCACGCCGGAGTTCTTGCGCCAAAGGTCTCGTGCAAGAGCGCCTCCACCCTGCCATGGGCTTTTGCACAAGAGCGTCCATGGCAGTGTGAACTCTCTCTTGCGCAAGAAAGCTCTGCTGGCCATTTTAGCCAGAAAAGTGTCTTGCTGAAGAAGCCCCTGGTGCCCGTCCACGCTGCCTTCTTGCACAACAGCTCTTGCACAAAGGGGGCTTAGTCATCGTGGGGAGAGGAATAACTCCTGTGCAAGAAGTCCTGTTCTCTGATGCTTTACTGCAAATTTACTTGTGCAAGAACACACGTACAGTGTAGACGCGCCACAAGCTGCTGCTCAGGAACACTTGTTCTTGTGCAAAATGCCTGCCGTGCAGACGTGGGCTTGGTGTCACCCAGCACTGGACTTCCTGGCCCAGGAGCAAGAGTTAGAGCCTCCCACCCGCCCCGCTGCCTCTCATGGGTTCCTTTCCGGTCCCGGCCCTGGATTTTGCCCTAGTGCATCCCAGCAAGGCCTCTGGCCTGCACTAGACCCATCGACACGCGGAGAATCCACCACTGCCCTGGGGCGCTTCTGTCTATGGGGATTCAAACTCACAGCTGAGCATGGAGCCTGATTTCTCCCAGGACTTCACCCCCTGTCCTGCTCGTGGCTCCGTTGTCCCCCTTCCCCACAACTGCCCCCCCCCCCAACCTCTAAATGCTCCTCACGTCAGTTCCCGCTTCCCCGCACCCATGGCCAGGCCCTGCAGGGCTCTGGGGGCTGGTTTGCTGCCCTCAGCCCTGCTCCCCAGTTTGCAGCCTCTCCCATCATGTGTGGGGTCTCCTGGTACCGGAGGGAGGACGGGGGCAGACCAGGAGGGTTAATTTGATGTTGCAGCGGCAGGAGAAGGGGGGCGGGTGGCAGAGAAGAGCTGTCAGTACATTATCCCAATACACCATCCGAGGACAGGCGTCGCACTGGTTCCTGCAGCCGATGGAGAGTAACTCACTCCTCCTGGGGGGAGGAGCAGCCAAGAGAGGGACCCACTCAGACCGGTCTGGCAGTGTGATGTAGTGGAACCAGCGCTGCCTAGGTGGGGTTCTACCTCCCCCCAGTCTGCTTCTGAGACCGAGTTTCCCCCTCTGCCCCATAGGCTAACAACAAGGCACTTTACAAACATTCTCGGTGTCATCAGCATTGTATGAAGGGGGAAACTGAGGCATGGAGCGGCATCTGATTTATACAGCCCAACCCATTCCCCAACCCCTCAGTCTGCAGGAAAAGAAACCAAGTGCTCTTGCTACTTGGCCCCACTATCCCTCCATTGCCCTGCTTCTACCTGATGTCAAACACACTCAGCTTGCACTACTTCTTCTTTCCTGTGCTGAAGCCAAGCAGATCAGGATAGGGAGGAGACATGAGGGAACCCCAAGCACTTGCTCTCTCTCTCTCTCACAAACACACACAGGTATATATTACTTTAGAAAATGCCAGGCGTGAGCTAGAGGAGAATCCCCATTAACTGTTAGCACTATAGGGCATATGATACATACATTGATCATTTACAGTCCATCCAGCAGAGGGCAACAATACACCTCGCACACATGTAGCTCCCCCTCCTTTTCCAAATGCCCCAAGTCTTAAACTACTGCGGGGCTACATCTACACTGGCATAATCTTGCGGAAAAACTCTTTAGCGCAAGAGTTCTTGCGTTAAAGTAGTTGTACCTGAGAGTGTCTACACTGGCCTGTGCATTTGTGGAAGAGATGTGCTTTTGCCCAAAAGCATCCATGCCAGTGTAGACGCTCTCTTGCGCAAGAAAGCTCTGACGGCTCTTTTAACCATCGGGCTTTCTTGCGCAAGAAATTCATGTTGCCTGTCTACACTGGCCTCTTGCACAAGAACAGTTGTGCAAAAGGGCTTATTCCTGAGCGGGACCATCATAGTTCTTGCACAAGAAGCCCTGATTTCATACAGTAGAACATCAGGGTACTTGTGCAAGAACACCTGGCCAGTGTAGACAGGCAGCATGTTTTTGCACAACTGTTCTTGCTCAAGAGGCCAGTGTAAACAGGCAACATGCATTTCTTGTGCAAGAAAGCCCTATAGTTAAAATGGCCATCAGAGCTTGTGCACATATGCAAATGAAGCACGGGATATTTAAATACTGGCTTCATTTCCAATTCTGCATGTCTACATTTGCATTTCTCTCCTGAAAGAGGAAGCAAGTGTAGACACACCCCACGGTAACTGCTGCTCCTGGAAGGGCTGGCATGTCCCTGCCACCCCAGAGAAAGTCACTGCTGGGGGGGTCTCCAGACACTGTCCTTGCTGCAGACACCGCTCCGGCAGCCCCCACTGACCAGTAACGGGGAACGGTGGCCAGTAGCGGCTGTGGGCTCAGTGCGTGTAGAGGAGGGGCACCGAATGGCATCATGCTAGTGGCTGTCCGGAGCGGTGCAGGGCCCGGGCCGAAGGAAGCCGCCCTAACCTCACTGCTGAAGCACCAGAAGCCATCGCAGTTCAACAGCCCAGCCGGAGCCTGCTTTCTGAACCCCCGTCCCAGCCCTGCGACCAGCCTCTTGCTGCAGATACGAGTCTCCCTGCACCCAAACTCAGTGCCAGAGCCTGCAACTTGTAGAGCTTCCTGGACCCCATTGTCCCACCCTGGGCTAGGACCAGAGCCCCTCCTACACTCCAAGCACAGGGCCTTCTCCCCAAACCCCTACCCCAGCCTGGGGCAAGTGACTGAGGCTGGGGGAAGAAGAGGGCTGCAGGGAGCATGGTGAGGCCTCAGAGAAGGGGCTGGTTCTGTCCAGTCCAAACCCTGCAAAACCAGCTGGGGGTGCAAGTCCCCATGGGGGGCCCTGCCCCCGCCCTTCGCCCCAGGAGCTGGGGGTCTCGTTAACTCCGCTCCCCGGTGGCTCCAGCAGAGGGACGTGGGGAGGGAGGCGCCTGGCCCAGGGGGGTTGGGAGCTGGGAGCAGGACACTGATGGGGCCCTGTCTCCTCCCTTCCATCCCAGTTCAGCACAGCCCCCCCTAGGGAGCTTGGGGCCCAGCTGGCCCTGGCCCTCGAGTGCCTCATCGGACTAGTGAATCCAACAGCCCCACCTGCTCCCGGAGGGGATGCTCAAAGGCAGCACCACAGACCTCATCAGCTGGTCCAGCTGCCAGGTGTGAAGATTTTCTACCTGTTAACTGCATCCTGTATCATCAGTGCACACACAGCCCACCACTGCCTGTGCCCCCCTGCCCAAACCCCACCCCCATCTCCCGCATCCTAGAAACTTCCCCCCCAGACACCTCCACAGACCAGCTAGTCTCCTGTCATCAGTCATCAACCTCCCCATGGACCAGACTAACTGCCAGTCTGTGCCCCACAGAGCCCCCCCATCATCCCCTCCCCCATTTCCTTAAATACCTGCCAGTCTGTCCCCACAAACAGCCCCCCTCTGCCAGCCTCTGCCCCACATACCTAACTGCCAGTCTGTGCCCTAGAGAGCCCATTGTTCCAGCACCTGTCCCATGTCCGTGACTTCCAGTCTGTGCCCCACACGTAGAGCCCCCTTTCCACCTCCTAACCCACATCCCTGACTAACTGTCAGTCTGTGCCCCACGGACGGACCCTCCCTCTGCCAGACCCGGGTGGAACAGGGTGTTCGGGGCTCATGGTCAATTTTCCCTCCCCCCGGCTTCTCTCCATGGCTGGTGAGGGGCTGCCCCTGCCCCCTCCCACATCGGGCCCAGCTCCCAGGGCCAGGCTGCGATGGGAGACGGGGTCACCGCTCCCTGCTGTGTCCTGTCCAGCCGCAGGCCAGGGGGAGCCGCACCCGGCTGGAGTCCTCCCGCCCTGAGCGGGAGCTGAGCCAGGGGGTCAGACGCTCCCTGCAGCACCCAGCGCCCAGAAGAACGTGGACGGTAAGTGGGGTCGGGGCCACGGTTGTGGGGGGCTGCCGCACTCAGGGGAGCTGGGGAATTCCCGGTACCTTGGCCCCCAGAGAAATCTCCCCCGACATTCCCAAGAGGAGCAGGCAGGGAGAAATCTCTGTTGTCCTGCTTATGGGCATGGAAACTTCAGCCCTGCCCCCCCCCCCCCACACACACAGTGGGAACCCAGAAAACATCTCTTCCTCCCCTCTCAGTTTATGCAGCCAGTATTTTCTCTATTTGTTTCCAAGACACAAAGTCCAGCTACCGGACTGTCCGGTTCAGTGCCAGACACTGGCAGCCCTACCCGCGCCGCGGAGCCAGCCCAGCCATTGCACCTCTCAGGGACAGGGCCGGGGGTCTCATATTGGACCAGCTTGTGCAGGGAGAGAGCCAGGCTGGGAAAGGGCCCAGCTGCACGGCTAACAGCAGGGGCAACAGGCTGTGTGGCCAGAGCTAACCCAGCTTGCAAGGGCTCTGTGGGAGAAGTGGCCCAGAAGGCCGGCAGGACAAAGGCAGGGCCCCTAGGCTGCCAGTTGCAGGTATAAGCCATAAACCCAGGGGCGTAGGAAGGCCGCAGGAGTTCTGCCATCTGGCGATGCTGGCGTCATGGCTTTGGCCCTGTGACTGTTAACAGGCCACGTGCCCTCGGCTGGTTCCTGGCAATCTGGGCTAACGCTGGGGTAACCCGTCTGCATCGCCCTGGGTTTACCTGTGGGGCTGGGAGTCCATTTCCCAGCCTGCCGGAGAGCTCTGTGTCAGCGCGAAACCTCGTCTGCCTCGCCCGCCCGCCGGTGCTGTCCAGTGAGAGTCACGACCCAGCCACCTCGTCTCGCTGATCCCCTGGGGCCGACTGGGCGCCCACACACTGCCGATATCTATCTAATGATCTGTCTGTCCCTGTGCACCCTCTGCCTGTCTGTCTGCCTGTCTGTCTGTCCCCATGCACCTCATCTATCTACCCATCCCCATTACACCTCCTATCACAGAATCCTAGAACCCTAGGGCTGGAAGAGACCTCAGGAGTCATCGAGTCCAGGCCCCTGCCCAACGCAGGACCAACCCCAACTAAATGAACCCAGCCAGGGCTTTGTCAAGCAGAGACACTTAAAAACCTCTAGGGATGGAGGTTCCACCACCTGCCCCCCACCCTGTCTCCAAACACCCCCCCCCCCAACTACTCCCACAGGTGGAGCACACACGCAGGGACACAAACATAAACACCCCTGCAGAGACACGGAAAGATTCAGAGATGTTCACTCACATGGTCACGTGCACATACAAGGACATGCACACACACACAGTGCACACACAGACATGCACACACACACAGTGCACATACAGACATACACACACACACAATGCACACACAGTCACGCACGCACACACACAGTGCACATACAGACATGCACACACACACAGTGCACACACAGTGCACACACACACAGTGCACACACAGACACGCACACACACAGTGCACACACAGACATGCACACACACACAGTGCACACACAGGCACGCACACACACACTGTGCACACACAGGCACGCACACACACATGCAAGGACACACAAAAATACAAACACAGTGTACACATACATACAGGGACACACCAATATACACAAACACACACTCGGCCAGTGGCCAGTCAGGGGCCAGTGTGCTCTGCAAGCTGTGTGCATGGGCAGCCGCTTGGGTGAAATTCAGGTGCCACTCAGCTGATTAGCAGAGCCCCCAGAGGAGGCAGCCTGTGTTACTGGTGGTGCACATCCGCACATGCCTTGGTCCAGCCCCGCACTGGCCAAGGGAGGAGCAAACTGGAGTGCTGGGCTGAGCAGGCCCCGCCCCCACAGCAGTGCTGGGCATGCTCCAACTGCGGGCCAGGTACAAAAGCCAGGGAGACAGCTCAGTTGTGGCTGGCCTCGGGGCGGAGGGGCCAACTGCCTCTGCCGCTACAGTCCCCGGGCCGAGCTCGACCGCAGCGCCCGCTGTTGATCCCCTGTCGCTGCTGCCCCAGACGTCGGGCCTGCCAACGTCAGTGCCACCGCCAGCCCAGCGCCGGGCGGGATCTCCGTCGGCCAAAGGGCTGGGGTAGGAAGCAACCTGGGGCAGGAAAAGCCCTGGCGGGCTTGGCACGTTTCGGGGAGAACTCCCCGCTGAGCCAGTGGTAGGAACCGCCCACCACTGATAGGGCCCGGGGTTGGGGGCCGGTGGAGAGGGAGGGCCCGGGCCCCCTACCCGTCCTTCGGACAACTGAGGGATCATTGGAGAAAATGACAGACACGGGGTTTTCCGCCACCGCTCTCCCTTTCTTTTATTTCCCTGGGCTAACTGGCTTGTTCATCTTTGGCTAAGGATGGAAGAGAGGAGCCAGCAGGGGTAGAATGAATTGTGTACCAGGTCCTGGAAACAAGAGCATCTCCTCCAGATCGCCCATCCACACCTGAACTGTTCAAAAGCCTGGATGAGCGAGACCAGCTTCTTAAATTCACCCTATAGTGGCTGCCTATAAAGACACCTAAACCCGGCTTCGTTTAGCCCAGCGAATGCCAAGCCAGGCACCGACGGGACGTTTCCTTCCCTGTGGTCGGACACGAGGGGTGCACAGGGATGTGAGAACCAGGAAGGCTGATCTGTGAATTCACCCCCAACCGTCCCAGTACAAGACAGACGCCTGCGCCAACCAGCAGGGGTCACTGCTCCTCGGGTTTGGCTTGGACAAAGGTGCCCATCTGTTTGGTGTTGGCGTCTCGGAGCTGCGCCAGCTGCCTCTGGCCACGGCGGAGCAGATACTCGATGTGCATCACGTCGGCCCGGGGGATGCTGGCGTTCTTCCGGAACTCGGCCTGGATGCGAGGCAGGAATCCCGGCTTCTCCCGGCCGGCGCGCAGGAACTGCCTGTATAGGCTCAGGACGTGCTTCTGCAGCTTGCTATGCCGGGCCATGGTGCGCCTGGGGGGCCCGCCCAGGCCACGGGGGGCCAGCGCCACGAGGCAGGGGCTGGAAGTGAACAGAGGCGGAGATGTTAGAGCAGCATCTCATTCCCAGACGCGCTTGTGCGAGCAGTTCCGTGCACTTTTCACCCCCACCTGCTAGGGTTACCAGATGGTTTAAAAAAAATACTGAACAGCAGGGACCGGGGGAGCGGGACTGGCTGGAAGAGAGGGGGTGGGGGGGAACCGGCCGCCGGGAAGCAGGGCTGGCTGAGAGGGGGCTGGAAGGAGCGGGGCTGGCCGGGGGGCAACCAGCCGCCGGGAAGCAGGGCTAGTTGGGTTGAGGACCAAGAGGTGGGGGAACCGGCCGGCAGCGCTGCAGAGATGTACCAGAGCCTGGGTCGGATTCATCTTTGGTGGGCCCTGGCTCCTAGACCATAGACACACTCCCCCCCTCCTACCCCCCCGGAGGCCCTAGGGAAAATGGCACCCCGGCCCTGTGGACATGGTGCCCTCTCTGTTTCCCTTGGCCCCGTAGGCACTAAGCTCCACTCCTGCCGCCCAACTCCTACAAGGCCCGACGGATTTCTCTGTGGCCCCCGACCCAAAAAAGGATCCCCCCAGCCCTGCGTTAGGGGATACGAGGGAGTCTGGCTGGGACGTAAGTGCAAATAACTCTGCTCTTAGCAGCTCTGAACCGATGGGCTCTGCCCTGTGCCCCACCCAAGAACCCTAACATAAGAACGGCAGTACTGGGTACCCTGTCTGCTGACAGTGGCCAGCACCAGGTGCCCCAAAGAGGGTTGACCAAAGACAATGATCAAGCGATTTGTCTCCTGCCATCCTTCTCCAGCCTTCCACAAACAGAGGCCAGGGACACTATTTCTATCTCCTGGCTAATGGCCTTTTATGGACCTAACCTCCGTGAAATTATCTAGCTTCTCTTTAAATCCTGTTATAGTCCTAGCCTTCACAGTCTCCTCTGGCAAGGAGTTCCACAGGTTGACTACACCCTGTGTGAAGAAGAACTTTCTTTTATTAGTTTTAAACCTGCTACCCATTAACTTCATTTGGTGTCCTCTAGTTCTTCTATTATGGGAACTAATAAATCACTTTTCTTTATTCACCCTCTCCACACCACTCATGTTTTTATAGACCTCTATCATATCCCCCCTCAATCTCCTCTTTTCTAAACTGAAAAGTCCCATCGCTTTAACCTCTCCTCATATGGGACTCGTTCCAAACCCCTAATCATGTTAGTTGCCCTTTTCTGAACCCTTTCCAAGGCCAAAATATCTGTTTTGAGGTGAGGAGACCACAGCTGTACACAGTATTCAAGATGTTGGTGTCCCATAGTTTTATACAGGGGCACCCTGAGTTACCAAACCACATGACACTGCCCATTAAAAACCCACCAGGACTTACCCAGCGTTTATATGCAGAGGTCCCGCACCAGCGGCAGTCTGCACTGGACAGGAAACCATCCGCCCAGCACGCGCGGGAAATCACAGGAACCCAGCCTGGACGGTCCGATGCCCCAGCCCTGACAGAAGAAAATCAAGGTGTGCTTGAAGTGCCACGCCCACCATCCCTTGGTCCTCTGGGGCATTCGGCACATCCTGCTGGGTGAAAGGGCCGGTCACAGCTCCAGGGTCTGTCACACTTCAGGGCCTTTGGCAGCTCCTATTCACCGGGGTCAGGCAGATAATCGCCCCGAGCTTTCCCAGCACTTTTCAGCATCAGCTCTCAAAGGGGGGCAGCGGGACCCCCATGGGAGCAGGAATGGGGCGGGGCAGGGGAGGCAGCCAATGGTTTCTCCTAATGCAGTGATCCCCAACCATTTGAGGTTGCCGGGCGCCCCATTGCGCACCCGGGGGCGGGGACCCCCGATAGCCACATTCCCAGGGCCGCCCCCCCCCCCCACAAGTACCGCATGCCCAGGGCCGGGCCTCCCACCAAGCGCCGCGCGCCCGGGACCGGCGCTCTCCCCCCAAGCACCGCGTGCCCGGGGCCGGCGCACCCTGCAAGCGCCACGCGCCCGGGGCCGGCACTAGCGCTGGCACTCTCCCCCCCCCAAGCACCGCGCGCCCAGGGCCGGCGCTCTCCAAGTGCTGCGCACCGAGGGCTGGCGCACCCTGCAAGTGCCGCGCGCCCGGGGCCTGCGCTCCCCCCATGCACCACGTGGCCATAGCGCGGGCAGCCAATCTGCGGCGCCCCCGGGGCCGGCGCTCACCGTGCACCATGCGCCCGGGGCCAGCTCCGGCACCGCACATGCGCCGAGGGCTGCGCTTAAAGGGTCCCGACCCCCACCCCGGACAGACAGTTCTAAGGGGTGCCCCGCTTGAAAACCAGTCCTGGCTTGGAGTGCCCGGAGTACCCACACTGGGCACATCACACCACTCAGCCATCAGCCCGGCTGCACTTGCCACAGGCTGCCATCTGGGGAGAGGGGGTAATCGGGGGGCGGCAGGAGAGCTTCCACCCCCAGAAGCCTGCAGAGCCAGCCCAGTCCTCCCCATCGGGGGCTCGTACCCCATTCCTCCCTCACCTCCTTCCACTTACCCTTCCCTAGCCCCCCTTCTTCTTGATGTACAAAATAAAGATAACGTTTCTTCCAACATTGACTCTGTCTTTATTGAACAAAACTGGGGGAGACTGGGAAAAGGAGGTGGGAGAGGGGAAGATTAAGGCTGGGAGAGGGGAGGGCAACTAACATGATAAGGGGTTGGGAACAGGTCCCAGATGAAGAGAGGCTACAGAGACTGGGACTGTTCAGCTTAGAAAAGAGGAGACGGAGGGGGGACAGGCTAGAGGTCTCTAAAAGCAGGGGTTGGGTGGAGAGGGTGCATTCAGAAAAGTTCTTCCTGAGTTCCCATAAAGAAGGACTAGAGGACACCAAAGGAAAGGACTGGGTAGCAGGCTTGAAACTAGTAAGAGAAAGTTGTTCTTCTTGACAAAGCAAATAGTTAACCGGTGGAACTCCTTGCTGCAGAAGGCTGTGAAGGCTACAACTAGAACAGAGTTTAAAGGGAAGTGAGATCAAGTCATGGAGGTTGGGTCCATGGAGTAGTCTTAGCCAGGGGGTAGGAGTGGTGTCCCTGCCCAAAGTTTGTGCAAGGCTGGAGAGGGATGGCACGAGACAAATGGCTTGGTCACTGTCTTTGGTCCATCCCCTCCACGGTCCCTAGGGTTGGCCGCTGTCGGCAGACAGGCTACTGGGCTAGATGGACCTTTGGTCTGACCCAGGACGGCCATTGTAAGCTCAGGGCTCAGGGTCGGGGGTCTCAGTGGACCCCCTTGATTTTCATGCAAACCTGCTCCTGGGTGGCCAGGCTGGCAGCTCTCCTGCCCTAGATGGCCACTTTCCTGTGCCTAGTGTGGAGATCGTGGACGAGGAATGTACCCGCCTCCTGCGGTCCCGGGCAAGCTTCCGGGAGCCGCCAGCCTGGTCCCGGGAAGAGGGGGTGGGCTGGGGGACATCGGGTGGGTGGCTCTGTGCCGTGCCCCGTGCAGGGTCTGCTGGCTGGGTGCTAGCAGGCTTGCACCTGGCACGGGCACCGTAGCCAGCCCGTGCCCCTTTAAGGGGTCCGGGGCCGGGAGGGGGGCATAGAGTTTCCCTGGTGTTGGCCAGAGTGGCCACCAGGGAAACTTGGGGAGGGCTAGCCTCCCACTCGTTCGAATTAAGGGGCTACACAGAAAACCCTGTGTCTGTCATTTTTTCAAATGATCTATCTTGCCTAAAAGCCTGTCAGGGATTGGGCTCTGTTGCAGGAGGTGCTGGCGAAACACTCCGTGGATTTGGGTGCTACAATTCCTGAGTGTCGTCCGCCTTCCTGCCCCCTCCCCCCACCGAAGCGCTTTGGAAGGCTCACAAAGGACAGAGACCTGCCTTTTGAAAATCCGACTCCCCACCGGTGTCTCAAGACAGGCGGCTCTCTCTCGCCAAAAACGGAGGCAGCAGCGTGGGGTGACAGGCAGCCAGGTCGCAAGGGGAGGTGCTTTTTAGACCAGTTCCCTCCTGGCACTCCGTACTGCTGCCACTGTATCAGAGGCAGCAGCACAAGCTGGCAGCAGCCCTTGCCTGGGGGCTGGGTCTGAGCTTCTGGACCTGGTGCAAACTGGAACTGAGCCGGGCTGCCTGCCTGCCTGGCTCCTAACACACTGTAAATGCAGAGCCGCAGAGGGGGTAGGTCCCGCACCCAGCGCGAGCCAGGACTGAGACAGCTGGCCCCTGGGGACTATCGAAAAGTCAAGTAACCGATAAGAAATCATGAGGTTAATTGACTACTCAGTGAATATCTAACGTCCCTAATCCCTTTTCATAGTTCCCCTCTGGACTCTCTCTCCTAAAGCATGGCCCTGAGATCTGGACACAGTGCTCCAGCTGAGGCCTCCTCCGTGCCAAATAGCTAGGAGAGTGACCTCCCATGTCTGCCGTACGTCTCCTACCACGCCCCAGGGCTATGCCCTCTTACTGAAGGGCTTTGTGTCTGAGATCGCTTCTCTCCTAGGCTACGTCTACACAACGAGTTTTTTTGGCAACAAATATGCTAACGAGGGACTCTATGACACGCAATGTCATTTGCATATTTTCTGCCGATCCGTTTTTGTGCTCGGGGTTTGTGCGCAAAACCAAGCCGTGTGGATGTTTACTTTTTGTGCAAAAAACCCCCTTTTCCCACAAGATCCCTATTTCTGCAAAAAGGCCGACCGATCTTGTGCAAAAAGGTGCTTTTGCCTAAAAAGAAAACATCCACATGGCTTGTTTTTGCGTGTTCTTGCGAAAAAACTTGTGGCGCGTCTACACTCTACGTGTGTTCTTGCAGAAGTAAATTTGCAGTAAAGCATCAGAGAACAGGGCTCCTTGCACAGGAGTTATTCCTCTCCCGACGATGACTAAGCCCCCTTTGTGCAAGAGCTGTTGTGCAAGAAGGCAGCGTGGACGGGCACCAGGGGCTTCTTGAGCAAGACACTTTTATGGCTAAAATGACCATCAGAGCTTTCTTGCACAAGAGAGCGTTCACACTGCCATGGACGCTCTTGTGCAAAAGCCCATGGCAGGGTGGAGGCACTCTTGCACGAGACCTTTTGCGCAAGAACTCCGGCGTGAAACAGCTCTCGTGCAAGAAGCCTGCAGTGTAGGGCAGGGAGCAGCCTATGAGGGAGGGGGAGGGACCCCTAGTAATGGCTCAAACTTCTCAGGGGGGTGGCCAGAGGCAGGACATTTGCCTGGCAGGGTGGGGGGGGGGGGCGGTGACCTCACAGGGGCTTTGGGCAGCCCTCAGCATATAAGGCAAAGGGCAGGTGGGGAGGTGATGACCTCACAGAGGGACCCACATCTCAGGCTGATAAAAGCGGGGGGCGGGCCCAGGGGACTTTGGAGACCCCCGGTTGCTTTAGCTCTGGTGCGTCTCCTCCTCACGGTTCGTTCGCGTTCTGTGAGTTCCACATCCCGACACCTTTGTGACGAAGGTAAGAGCCCCCAGGGGTTGGATCCCGCCCGGGGCCGGCTGGGTTCAAGGCAGGCCCAGCCCTCGGTCAAGGGCCAGAAGGTGATTCCTCACCTGGGCTGCGTCCTTAGCACCACTGGGGCTTTCTCCTGGTTGGTTTCCCTTTTCCTCCATCCCCCCACATTTCTGCTCTGTTCTTGCCTCCTCTGTGACCTTCCCTTGCTGCCTCCCCCAGCTTGGGACCCAACAGACTAGCTGAAGGACGGGGGGTGGTTTGCAGGAGCCGTGGGGTGGGGGATGCAGCCCCCATTGTGGGGACTGGGGAGGTGGGGCTGGAACAAGTCTATGCCGGTGTCTTTGGGGAGAACGCTCCACCCCCCACACCTTAGATTCTCCCCTGATTGGCCAAGAAGGGGCTGTTGATGGGCAGGAGACTCGTGGAATGAGGAGTAACGGTAGTTTGAACTAGGAAGCCTAGTTCGAACTACCTAGTTCGTGCCCCGTGTAGCCGCGCTGCACGGGGTTCGAACGAGCGGGGTTTTAAAAATGGCGGCTCCCCGCTTATGCAAATGAAGCCCGGGAAATTCAAATCCCGGGCTTCATTTGCAAGTGCGGTATGCCTACATTACCCTCCTAGTTCGAACTAGCGGGGTAGTGTAGACATACCCTCAGGTCCTTGCAGTGCCTGTGCAAGACCGAACCGATAAGCAAGGGGCCATTTGGGGGCTGGGGGCAGTCGCTCTGGGGAGCTGGAACCCCTGGATTTCGTTCATCAGGCTGCGCCCCAAGCTCCCCTTTGCTCCCCTCATTTCCAGCATGGCCAAACGTTTTCGGCTGTGGTTCAAGAAAGCCCTGAAGATGGCCGCAGGGCCGGTGGGGAGCAGCTTCTCCGTCCCCGCGGGCGGGGAAGCTGGATCCCACCAGCTCGGGGCGACTCGCCCACCGGCCAGGCCCCCCCGGACCTGGCTCCAGAGGCGGCTGGGCAGGCGGGACCCAGCCCAGCGGGGGAGCCGGGTAGGGTGGCTCCGGGGCCTCCTCTGTGGAGAGAAACACCTGCCCCGGGAGCCCAGCCCCCATTACCACCAGGGGGCATCGCCCTGCCCGGCCCCCGGGGACCTGCCAGTCTCCGGGAGCCCCCAGCCCGTCGCTCCCCGCACCAGCCCCTGCAGCTGTGGGTCCAGGTCCGTCAGCAGCAGCGCCTGGGCCTCCAGCTGCAGCCGGGCCACCTCCCGCAGCCGCTCAGACCCAGGTGAGGGGCCGTGAACACGCTGGGCCCAGGGGCTCACCCAGTACCCGGGGGGGGGGGGGCAGCCCCAGTGTCTGCCCCGCAGCCAGGGCAATGGATGGGGGCGGGGGCTGCTTGGCTCTCTTGTTCCTGGTGGGGGCTCTGCTGAGAGCATTGGCAGATGTGAGGGTGGCAGGGGGATGGGTCCCTGCGAGGGGCGTGTGGGGCCCAACCTGCCCTAGGTCCCTGACATGGGGGCGCGTGACCCCTGCTGGCCGCTGGAGTCACCCTGGTCCCTTCCCTCCCGCACAGAGCCCCCCTGCGCCTCGGCGGAGCGCTGCCAGGAGCGGGTGGACTCCCGGGTGGAGGAAGGGGCCATCTATGACATCGAAGAGCAGCTCCACACCCGGGACACGGTAGGAACCTTCTCCACACGGGGGGGACCCGAGATTGTCCGGCCCCTTCCCAGCACGTCCCCCCCTCCGGGAGGGGCTTGTCCCTGGGGATCCCCCTGGGGCCCCTTCTCCTGCATGACCTGGGCCCCCCAAGCTGGGGGCTCTTGTCATGCACCAGCAGGGCCCCCACAAGCCTGGGGCAGCAGTTGGGGGGGGAGTGTGGGTGCTTGGACAACCAGCAGCTCCCACCTCCACTCCTGGGAGGCCTGAGCCCTGCAGCTGTCCGTGGGGGGCAGGCAGGCCCCAGGCTCACAGACTCTCTCTGGGGTGCAGAGCCCAGCCGCCCTGCAGCGGTTCCTCTTGGCCATCCCCCTCGCCTGCCTCGCCGCCCTCCAAAGGGGCGAGGACACCCTGGCGCCGCGCTGCTGCAAGGACACCATGATGGCCAGGATCGTTGTAAGCGAGTCGCGGCAGCCGGGAGGAGGGAAGGGGATACGTGGGGTGGACAGGGGTCTGCCTGGGCCATGGCGGCGGGTGGGGGTGCTGGAAACGGGATGGGTGGAGCCAGGAGGGCTGGAGGTGGACATGGGGAGGGTGGGTGGGGATGCTGGAGGAGGGAGGGACACAGAAATGGGGCAGGTCTGGGGTGCCGGACAGGAAGGGGGATTCGGGACAGGGAGGGGTCTCCCCGGGCCATGGGGGGCTGGAAGGGAGCCGAGCGGGCTGCTGGGGATGCGCCTGGGGAGCAGGGATGAGGAGGTTCAGAGGCTGGTCACCAGGGCAGGGAGGAGCAGGAGACGGCCTGGGGACAAGGATTGAGCTGGTCCCGGTTTGGGAGGGGGGTGCTGGGAGGGGCCCTGTGCCGGGCAGGGGGGCTACAGGGCAGCGGGAGGCAGTGGGGTTGGATCCTGCTGGGTGGGGGCGCTGGCCGTGTGAGCGTCTCTTGGGGGCCCAGCCTCACACGCCCCTTTGTCCCCTTGGGTCTCCCAGGAGATCATGGAGGACTCGCCCCCCCCGCTGGTCTTGGCCGACTACCTCAACGCCGCCTGCAGCCTCAGGTACCGACCCCCCCCCCCCCCCCGGCGACTCCCCCCAGAGCAGATCCCCTGGCCAGGGAGTGGGAAAGTCTCTGTCTCCTGCTGCTGAATTAACAGCCTCTGCCCCTCTCTCCTGCCAGCACCTTGCAGCCTCCCCTGCGGGCCCAGCTCCTGAGCCCCCTGCTGACGGCGGCCGTGGGACAGACAGTGTCTGGGGACTGGCAGCAGGAGCCCATCCACACACAGGTACGTCCCTCCGGGCCCTGCTCCCGGGCTGGGCTGGAGCTCCAGAGAGGAGGGGGGGGTGGGTGGCAGAGGGAGGGAAGAAGCTGCAGGTTTGGATCCTTCCCTCCAGGGTTCCCGTTGCTCTCCCGGGGGGCCCGTCCCTTCCACGCCCAGCCTGGGCTCCTCCCTGCTCTGCGAGGCGGCTCAGACCCTGCTCTAGGCTGGACCCCGGAGCCAGCGGGTGGCCTGGATTCCCCAACCCCCCTCTGACCCAGGGCTCCCCCTTGTCTTGCAGCAGTTCATCCGGGCCCTTCCCTACGACCTCCAGGCCCTACTGGCGAGCCTCCTCGCCGAGTCCCCAGACACCGCCCGGCTGCAGCTCATAATGGAGGTGAGCCCCGTGGGGGGGACGGGGCCATTGTCCCTGCTTCCTCGGGGGGGGGGCCGAGAGAGGAGCAGTGTCAGTGGCTGGGGGGGGCACAGTCCGAGAGGAGCCCCAGGCTCTGCCCAGAACCGGCACCTCCCTACGGGTCCTGACCTGCCTCTTTCCCCCCCAGCACCTGAGCCCGTGGCTGGAGTCCCGCCTGCCCCAGGAGCGAGCCAGGGCCCTTGGCAGCACCAAGGCCCTGCTGGGAGTCGCCACCACCCTCCCGGGGTTTGACGTAAGTGACCTCGGAGCCGGGGGGTCTGGGGCTGCAGGGCGCGGGGCTGGGAGCGTCCCCGGGAGGCAGAGGCAGGGCTGGGAATGGGCCGGGAATGGGCCGGGAATGGGCCGCGTTCTCCTTTCCCCGGGGAGGGGCGACCCTGGGCCCTTCAGGGGGGCTCTTGAGGGACTGGGCCTGGGGACTGGGGAGTGGCCGTCAGTGGATCCCCTTGTTCCACCCCCGGAGTGACCCTTCAGTCGGGGCCATTGCTCAGGGTTGTCTCCTCGCAAGGCCGGCCCCGCCCCGCCCCGGGAGGTGTCTCTGTCCGTCCCCCGAGCTCAGACCCGCCTCGGCGGCCGTTTGCATGGGACGTGCAGCCCCAGGATGCTGAGGGACCCCCCCTCTTCTCTCCCCTCAGAACTCCGCCGACTGGCCGAGGATGGGTCACCACGTGGCCCAGCTGGGCCTTTTTATTTCGGACACATCCGAAGACGTCAGCCGGCTGGCCCGGGAGGGGGTGCACAGCCTGTATCAACTCCTCCTGCACCACAGGGGTAAGGAACCCAGCCGGGACCTGGGCCCCAGGGACACCCTGAGGGTGCCGGCGGCGGGGGGAGGGGACCCAGCCCTTTTCCCCCAGACTGGCCCAAGGGGGGATGCGTCCCTCTGTGTTCCCCTTCTGCCCCCTGTGCCCCTCCATTTGCCCAGGGATGCCTGCAGGGACCCGTGGGAGGGGAAGGGCTCAGACCTGCCAGCAGAATGACCCTGTTGTGTCTCTTGCAGGCCTCAACATCCACCAGGCAGAGGACCTGTGGTGCAGACACTACTACAAAGAAAGATGGGTCCTGGCTCACAGCAACAGCGTGAGGGTGGGAGAGGTAAGGACGCGCTGCCAGGGCAGGGCAGGGCAGGGCTCGGGGGTGGGGCTGGCTGGGGCCCTCGTGGGGGTAGGAGGGTCTTGGGGGCAGGAGGAAGCTGTGACCTGGGGCAGGGGTTGGGGTGCCGGGTGAGGAGAGCGTCTGGGTGCAGGGTCTGGAAGGGAGTTTGGGGGAGGAGGAAGCTGTTTTAGCCCCAGGAGTTGGGGCCGGGCTCTGGGCCGTCAGCTGAAACCTCCTGTGCTCTTGATTCCAGGTCTTTGGGCAGCTCTTTACACCAGAGCAGGAGAATTGCTTTTTGGACAAGGCTCTGCTCGCTGCCCGCTCCCCCCTGCGGCGCCCCAGCCAGGCCGGGCTGGTCCTGGCCCACGCCCTGCATGGGCAGGCCCATCAGCTCCTGGAATACATGGTGAGCAGCCGGAGCAGATCAGGAGAGTGGGGCAGGGCCAGGGTCTCCTTCCCATCCCCTCAGGGAGTCCCCCGCCCCTTTCCTCAGGCTGCCCCCACCCCACGTCCCTGCTGGCAGAATCCCTCCTGCCCCTGCGAGCGTCCCTGGGGGTGGGGGAGGCTCTGAACACAGAAACTGTCCTAGGAGGCGGGAGGGGGCCGAGGTGTCAGGAGCTCTGGGGGGGGGGGTCAGGAGCTCACCCTGCGGGCCTGACGGGGGGTGACCAGAGAGCAGGGGGGAGGAGGGTGGAAATGCTGGGGGGCCAGTTCCCCTGAGTCCCCAGGGATGAATGTGACGGATTCTGCTTCCCTTGCAGCAGGAAGACAGCCAGTGAGAGCAGCAAGAGCTGAGGAGCCAGCAGCTGCGTCCCCCTCCCCCCAACCCTCCCAATTGTATTGAATTGTATTTACATTCTCTTTAAACAATGTTTCAAAAAACATTTGGATCAGGCTTGGTCAATAATTTGTAATGGGGGGGCCATTTTGGCAACTGATCAAGGGCCACATTTCTACCGAGGGGTTTGGGGTCTGGGACGGGGTGGTTGGGTGCAGAAGGGAGCTTAGGGGTGGAGCCTGGGTGCAGGGGGGGGGGTATGATCTGGGGCGGTGGATAGGGGTGCAGGGTCCAGGAGGGGGTATGGGCGCAGGAGAGGACTCTGGCCTGGGGGAGGGGCTCTAGAGGGGTGCAGGGTCAGGGAGGGAGCTGTGACCTGGGTGAAGGGGGAGCAGAAGGTTTGGGGGAGGGGGTGTGGGTGCCAGAGAGCAGTCTGGCCTGGGGGAGGGGTGTCGGGGGGGTGCAGGGTCAGGGAGGGAGCTGTGACCTGGGTGAAGGGGGAGCAGAGGGTTTGGGGGAGGGGGTGCGGGTGCCAGAGAGGAGTCTGGCCTGGGGGAGGGGTGTCGGGGGGTGCAGGGTCAGGGAGGGAGCTGTGATCTGAGGGAATGGGGGACGCAGGTTCAGGTGGTCGCCTGGGACAGGCAGTCGGGGAGGGGACGTGGGTGCCAGGGGCAGGCTCTGGCTGCGGAGGTGCCTACCTAGGCAGCTGCGTATGGGGGAGCCCGACTGTCACCTGAGGGGATGGGGGAGCTCAATTTTCAACTGTGGGGAATGGAGGAAATACTGTGGAGTGGAGGGAGCGAGATGGGGGGGGCTGAATTGTTCCCGGAGGGGAGATCTCCCTGGCGTTTCCAGCAAAGCCCTCACATAAGAGGGGGACAGACGGGGGGAGGGAGAGGACGGGGATGGGCAGGGCAGGGCAGGTGGAAATGGGGAGGGGCAGGAGAAGGGAAGGGGGAGGAGATGGAGGAGAGCAGGGGATAGGAGTGGGAGCGGGGATGAGGAGCAGGACAGAGGCAGGGCAGTGGTGGTGATGGCTGGCGGCTTTGCCAGAATAGCTATGCCGGGGGGGGGGGGGCTTTTGCCACACACCCAAGCCAAGCCAGCTGTGGCGGCAAAGCCTTGTGATGTAACCTAAGCCCTTGGCAAGGTCGGGATCAACCTGCTCTGACAATTTCTCGGACCGGCGGGTTGAGAAACAAGGATCGTGCAGGGAGATGGGGATGACTAGGAAGCGAATCCAGGTGTGGGGGGAATATCCTGGGTTGGAGGGTCAGTCGATACCCCCGCCTGCCACTGTCTGCCGGGGCTCTGCCCGCAAGATGGAACCAACAGCTGAGTTTGCTTTTCTGCCCCGTCGTGGGCACAAAAGGCCCAGAGCAGCCTCCTGCTATCTTGGAGGAAAGGGGCCAAAGTTCAGGAAGCAGGTGCCAGGCTGGGCTGGAATCCGCGAGCTCCGCTTTTGCTTTGCCCTTCTTGGAAGCTGGGCTGCAGGTGAGTGGCGGTTTCATCTCCGCTCTTGGGGTGTTTCTCGTGGGTTCCGAGTGTGGATCTGAGAGGGGCTGCGCAGGGGCAGTGTCATGAACGTGCTGTAAGCGTTATAGCCCCTTCTGCGCAGGCTGGCTCCAGCCTCCCGTCTGTCTCCAAGCCCTGGGGGAGAGGCGGGAGGCCAGCAGCATGGCCTAGTGGAGGGGGCAGGGGGTTGGGTGTAAGAACTCCCGGGTTCTAATCTAATGTCACCTAGTGACTAAGACCCCTTGTGTTAGACCCCTTGCTCCACAATTCTGCGCTCACTCTCGCGCTGGTGACCTTGGAGAGGCCTTTCAGGTCTCCCTTTCCCTGTCCATCAAAGGCAGGCAAGTGCGATGTAATGCCCTGGAGCAAGTGCTTTGGGACGTGTCGCACAAGTGTGCCTGGCTCACAAGCGTGTCAGCACAGCTGTGTAAAAGTGTGACGAGGGCTTTGAGATCAATGCCGAAGGCTTGTGAGGCTGTAGCTGGCCAAGTGACACGGCAATGAAAGGTTGGAGTTTGGTCGGTTAGATTTTATGGCAATACACTGAGACGAAGCACTTTGGGCGTATAAACGATAATGTCTTTCCAAGTGCATTAGTTCAAGCCGTCTCCAAGGAGCCAAGAGGTGAGACAAACATGCTTGGTCCTGTCTCGGTGCAGGGGTGGACTAGATCAGTGCTTCTCGACCAGTGGTACGAGTCCCCTTAAAGGTACTCAAGAGATGTCTGGGGGACACGTCAACACAACTGAAATTTGGAGAAAACTGAATTTTTGTTTTCAGTTTGACAGCGCTTTATTCTTTTTGTACCTTTTACACCCAAAAATGCCATCGCCCGCCCGGCTACGATTCAGTTGTTTAAACAAATGTGTTGCAACAGTAGAAAAAAATTGTGTGTGTCTGAAAACTGTAGGTACTGGGGGTACTTACACATTTTTTTAAAGGGGGTACATTATAAAAAAAGTTTGCGAAACACTGGACTAGATGACCTATCATGGTCCCTTCCACTCAGACTTTTCTATGATTCTGTGACAGGGGTGGGCGATAATTTTCAGAAGGGGGCCACTTAATGGATTTTGGTATGGGGTCAAAGGCCGGCTCCACCCACAGAAGGGGCGGAGCCTGAGGCAGAAGGGGCGGTGTTGTGGACTAGCCCACCCTCAGAGTTCTCCGCGGCTGAGGCTTTCAATTAAAAGCACAGAAAAGAGCTCACAGATTTGCCACTACTGGCAGCTGTCCAGCGTTGCTACAGCTTTTTAAAGGGCTCGTGGCTCCTGCCCCTGCTGTAACCATGAGCCGTGAATCATTTAAAATCGGATCCTGCTGCCTGAGTCCCCACTTAGAATTCGGCGGCATGGGCAGCAGGATCTAAACAGAAAGCGGCCAGATCACAGTGTTTGGTGGGTTGCATCTTACCCAGCCCTGTTCTCTGAGCTGGTTTCGAAACCTCCGTGTCCTCCTTGTGGTCTGACAGCTGCAGATTTACTGCCTGTCTCTCCTCTCGTGGCCCAGCCTAGCCGCAGCTAATGGACTAACTCAGGTTAGCATCACCTGCCCTGTCTTGGTGACTCTTCACAGCTGAACGGCCTATAAGGCATCGTGCTGGTCTTCTGATCTCTTGGTGACTCCTCTGCCTTCTGTTTATTTCTTTCTCCCTATCTGGGCACTTTAGAATGGCTGTAGCTATTGAAAGCAAAGGTGCACAGCTATAGGCATGGGGGTTTCCAGCTTTATTCACCTAGGTGGCTGATTCCAGGAAGCAAGGGTGTGTGTGTGTGGGGGGGGGGGAGGGGGGAGTCCTGTACAGAGCGTTCCCTGGCCCCTCTGCTTCCATGGCTGTGCAACTGCCACCAGGTGGATTAGAACCTGGGACTTTTGGAGCTTAGGGCAGGAGCTGCTATAGCTTGAGTTATAAGTCAGTTGCCTCTCAGCATAGGCTGAAGAGCTCCCTTGTAATAATTGCTTGCTGGAAGTGGTCTCAGTGCCACTCCATAGGATAGTGACCCACATCAGGTGTGTGGGTTACAGCTGCAGGCCTGCTCCCAGCATGCGGATCTGCTCTCTGGGCGGCGTCTATAACTCTGTGGCTGCAGCCCTGCTCCCAGGACTGGATCTGCTCTCTGCCCATAGGCGTGCGCAGCACATTTCATTAGGGTGTGCACCCAAAGAATGTTTTTAAATGTACTCTTTGACCCCCATTAGCCACACCCCCTGACTCCCATTAGCCACGCCCCCTAACCCCCCCATTAGCCACGCCCCCTGACCCCCATCAGCCACGCCCCTGACCCCCATTAGCCACGCCTCTGGAGGTAACACTTTCAGGGCAATATGGACACATGACCAGAAATAAAAGGTGTCATGTGACCTCCCCCCCCCCCCAAGGACTTTTCCCACCATCCACTTACCAATAGGGATTAGTTTGGCCCTCACCAAACCCCCCCTGTGCAACGATCCTGCAATTGCATTAACCCAATGTGTGAGACATTAACTCGGGGGGTGGAGAGGCTGGGGGAAGTGTTCCCTCTAAGAGTTTCCTCCCATGAGCACAATACATTTTGTGTTGTGCACCAGTACTGAGTTTGTGGCTTGTTTGGATGTGTCATTGTGGCACCCAAGTTATTCATAAATATCTTATGAACCACTTACCTGTCCCCTCTGCTGCCCTGTCTCCTTCCCTTCCTCCATCAGCTCCCCTGGTGCCTGCTGCCCCCCAATCCCTCACCCACCTCTGCTGTCCTGACTCCTGCCCTTCTCACTGCCCTCGGCCTTCCCGAGACCTGCCCCCTCCAGCAGCCTTTCTCTCTCCCCCTGTGCCCACTCCTCCAGTAGCCCCACTCTGACCATGTGAGCTACCCCTCCTCATCCCCTTTCCTAACACCCCCCTCTACACACCTGCCCTGCCTCTCTCCTCTGGTGCTGGTCCCTCCCCTGCAGGTGTCTGCCCTTCTGCTTCACCCCCCGGACTCCCTGGCACCTGCACCTTCCCTTACCCTTGCACCCTCTTGGTGCCTCCCCCTTCCCTCACTGCCCCTGCCCACTTTGCCCACTCCCTCACCACCCTCTGCCCCCGTTCCCCTCATGCCGCTGTGCCTTTACACGTGCCTTGCTCCATCTCCGCCTTCCTCATGCCCACCCCTTCTTTCAAGCCTTTTCCCAGCACCTCCTCTTCTCCCCTCTAGCCCCCAAAGCCCTTCCCCTCTCCTCTCCTAGCATCATCCTGTCCCCTCCCTCACTGACACCTCCCCTCCTGTCCTTTTCCTCATTGTCTCCACTTGGCCCCCTGGCATTTGTCTCTCACCTACACCCTGTCCCTTAGTGCCTTCCCCTTTCATCTCCTGACCTGCCCCCCTCCCCTCAGCACACGCCCTATCCTCTCTGACCCTTACCCCCTATTTTTCCCTCCTCTTCCAGCAGCCGCCAGCTGGTCTGTAACAGAGTTCTAGGGTCGCCCTGACTGTGTCACCCTTCTGGTGCTCCCCCTACTCTGTCTGTCTTAGGTTTCTCAGCCCCCTTTTGGGCCACAAACCCCCACCCCGCAGTCTCGGGTTCCCAAAGTTCTGGCAGTCCCCATCACTTGGTGCCTGCGCCGGGTCTGACTCGTAGGGTTGCCAGGTAGACCCTCCCCCCAGAAAACGGACACACTTGATCCTGGGCAGGGGGGAGGGAGGAAGAGGGACTGGCTGGGGGGGGGGGGGCAGGAACTGGCTGGAAGGAAGAGAGGATGGGAAGCAGCTCTGGGGGGGAAGGGCCAGATCCTGACCCTGGCCCCCCCTTCTCCCTCCCCGAGGCCAGTCATGCTGCCCCTGACCCCCCCTTCCTCCCTGAGGCCAGTCGCACTGCCCCCGATCCTGACCCCGGCCTCCCCTTCTCCCTCCCCGAGGCCAGCCCTGCTCCCCAGCTCAGTGCGGGCCCCTGCTCTCTCCTTAGCTCAGTCCCACTCTGCCGACCTTGGCTCCCTCCTGGCTCCCTGCTCTGCCAGTCAGGCTGAACTGGGACTTTAGCCTCTCCCCGTTGTTCCTGGGGACTGTCAGTCTCAGGATCTTGATCTCTCATTTCCCCTGCCTTTCACTGAGTTTCAGTAAGGAGCTAGCGGCAATAATGCCTCTACTTTTTCCCCCACTCCTGTGCGGAATACATTTTGTTATGTGCACCAAGGCATGCACGGATGTGCACTGTTACGTCACGTGGAGTTTCACAGCATGGGAAGAAATCAGTGGAAATACAGAGAGCTTGAGTAGTTGCAAGTGTCCATTTTATTGCATAGCATGGAGCTAGCTAGAAAAAACCCAAACCAGCTGGGCTGACCCCCAGTGACCTAACGCAGTTACTATAACAACAAGATCTATGTCTACACCCAGTACACCACATGCACCACCACTAGAAACACATGCTACCGGCTAGCAAACTGGGCAGCATTTGAATGTCTCCTGGCTGGCCGCCCAAGAGCTCAGCTTGCAGGGAACACTGGCTAACCGTCCCCTTCCACCTGGAGAAGGGAGAGACAGGAAAGCAGCAACAGAGCATCTGCCTGGGGGAAGCCCGAATCCCATGCAGGAGTGGAGCCCTGTTCCTTGTTCCAGGCCCTTGCTAGAGTCCCCTCCCGTAGCTGCAGCTATGGCCGGCAGTTTTAAAAGCGGACTTACGCTGGCCCTGCAACCCGAGCGACTCTGTCAGTGGGTGCTTATCACTCCATCACCTCGAGCTGTTTAAGCAGCTTGTTTAACCAAGGAGGGAGGGAAAGGGAAACCTTTGGCCATTTGAGGGTTGCGTGCCAATGGAGGGAAAGGGGATGGATAAAAAGGGGCTGAGCACACGGTACTGCCTCTTTTTAAACCCAGGCCCAAAGATGTCCTGGAATTCTGGGCCACTGGCCTGAAGGAGATGGTCAAACTGCCTGGCAGCTGGACTTTTGGAGTCTTGTTATTCCTGGGCTCCTGGTAGCGATGGCTCCCATTCCAGGGGATTCCTGCCAGGTAGTTTACCTCAGACAGCAGCTTTTATTCCCCCGTGTCACTTCTCCCAGTATCTGAGACTTTGGTCATGGGGATCAAGCATTTAACATGATTCCAAGAGGAACCGGATGGTTCATCTAGCGAGCCAGGCTCACCGATATTTGAGTAGTTAATAAAAATCCCTAGTTGCTGTGTGTAGGTCTAAAAAGCGAAGGTTAGTATCATTAGTCTTATTTTACAGACAGGGAATAACCTCTCCAACCTGTGGGAGAGGCAGGAATAGAACCCAGGTTTCCTGAAACCACAGTCAGGGCTTTGTTACCAGGCTACATCCTGTACTAGAAAGGATGGGCCTGAAGCATGGGCCTGGTGTAAGGCCTGAGGCCTGAACCAAAGTAAGCAAGAGTTAGCTGAAGAGAAACAGGCAGGTCGTGTCAAAAGCAGACGGTTGCCTGAAAGTCTTGGGACTTAACCCTAACTGTCTTGCCTGGAAAGGTTGAAACCATAGACAAAAGGTCCTAGAAAGTCTCCAGGAATGCTAGAGAAGCAGGAAGCGAGTTGACAGGAGGCCAGGAAAGAAAATGGAAACAGAATTTGGGGTTTTGAATTGGAAGCAGTGATGTGCCTGTTGTGTGATCATGCCTGGAAGATGTGAATTAAGCCAGGAACCTGGGCAAGCAGAATCCAGCGACTTTCTTGGCTAGGGAAAGACTAAATCTTGGAACAAGAGAGATGTGAGTAGAACAGGGAATTTTTAGTCAGACGCTACTAGGTTATTTTCTTTATTTTTTTAGTTTGTTGGACTTCTTTTTGCTAAGCACATGTAACTATCCCCCTTTACCCTGGAACTCTTCAAACTGAATCCCAGGGAAGCGATTTTCTGTGTTTTAATCTTTCTTTTTTCAGTTTCTTTGTAACACCTAGCAACCAAGTAGATACGCTGGAGGGCAGTTGATATGCTGGAGGGCAGGGATAGGGTCCAGAGTGACCTAGACAGATTAGAGGATTGGGCCAAAAGAAATCTGATGAGGTTCAACAAGGACAAGTGCAGAGTCCTGCACTTGGGATGGAAGAATCCCGAGCATTGTTACAGGCTGGGGACCGACTGGCTAAGTAGCAGTTCAGCAGAAAAGGACCTGGGGGTTACAGTGGATGAGAAGCTGGATATGAGTCAACAGTGTGACCTTGTAGCCAAGAAACCTAATGGCATATTAGGGTGCATTAGGAGGAGCATTGCCAGCAGATCCAGGGTATGTCTACACTACAGCGCTAATTCGAACTAACTTAGTTCGAATTAGTTAATTCGAACTAAGCTAATTCGAACTAATGCATCCAGACTAAAAAAACTAGTTCGAATTAGCGTTTTGCTAATTCGAACTAGCATGTCCACATTAAGTGGACCCTGAACCGGGCTTAAGGATAGCCGGAAGCAGTGCCGGCAGGGCATCAGATGAGGACTTAGAGCGTGGAGCTGCTGCCTCAGGCTAGCCGAGGGCTGTGCTTAAAGGGACCCGACCCCCACCCCGGACAGACAGTTCTCAGGGGTGCCCCTCTTGCAAAGCAGTCCTGGCTTGGAGTGCTCTGAGTGCCCACACTGGGCACATCACAGCACTCGGCCATCAGCCTGGCTGTACTTGCCGCAGGCTGCCATCTGGGGAGAAGGAGCAATTGGGGGGCTGCAGGAGAGCTTCCACCCCCAGAAGCACGCAGAGCCAGCCCAGTCCTCCCCATCGGGGGCTCGTACCCCATTCCTCCGTCACCTCCTTCCACTTACCCTTCCCTAGCCCCCCTTCCTGATGTACAAAATAAAGAAAACGTGTGGTCAAAAATAGAATCTCTCTTTATTGAACAAAACTCGGGGAGACTGGGAAAAGGAGGTGGGAGAGGGGAAGAGAGAGGGTGGGAGAGGGGAGGGCAACTACAATGATCAGAGGTTTGGAACAGGTCCCATATAAAGAGAGGCTAAAGAGACTGGGACTTCTCAGCTTAGAAAAGAGGAGACTGAGGGGGGATAGGATAGAAGTCCATAAAAGCATGAGTGGGGTGGAGAGGGTGCATTAAGAAAAGTTCTCCATTAGTCCCCATAATAGAAGGACTAGAGGACACCAAAGGAAAAGGATGGGTAGCAGGCTTCAGACTACTAACAGAAAGGTGCTCTTCACAAAGCAAAGATTCAACCTGTGGAACTCCTTGCTGCAGCAGGTTGTGACGGCTAGAACTAGAACAGAGTTTAAAGAGAAGTGAGATAAAGTGATGGAAGTTGGGTCCATGGAGTGGTATTAGCCAGGGGGTAGGAGTGGTGTCCTTGCCCAAAGTTTGTGGAAGACTGGAGAGGGATGGCACGAGACAAATGGCTTGATCACTGTCTTCGGTCCACCCCCTCCAGGGTCCCTAGGGTTGGCCACTGTCGGCAGACAGGCTACTGGGCTAGATGGACCTTTGGTATGACCCAATACGCCCATTGTAAGCTCAGGGCTCAGGGTTGGGGGTCTCAGTGGACCACCTTCATTTTCATGCACACCTGCTCCTAGGTGGCCAGGCTGGCAGCTCTCCTGCCCTAGACGGCCACTTTCCTGTGCCTAGTGCGGAGGTCGTGGACGAGGTCCATGATGTCCGCACTAAACCAGGCGGGTGCGGTCCTGGGCAGGCTCTCGAGAGCCGCCAGCCTGGTCCCGGGAAGAGGGGGATGGCTGGGTGGCAGCGGGTGGCTGGCTCGAGCCGTGCCAGGTGCAGGGTCTGTTAGCTGGGTGCTGGCCAGCCTGTGCCCCTTTAAGAGGTCCGGGGCCGGAAGGGGGGCAGACGAGTTTCCCTGGTGTTGGCCAGAGTGGCCACCAGGGAAAGCTGGGGAGGGCTAGCCTCCCACTAGTTTGAATTAAGGGGCTACACACCCCTTAATTCGAACTAGTAAGTTCGAACTAGGCTTAGTCCTCGTTCAATGAGGTTTACCTAGTTCGAACTAAGCACACCACTAGTTCGAATTAAGTTCGAACTAGCGGAGCGCTAGTGTAGCACCGATCAAAGTTAATTCGAACTAACATCCGTTAGTTCGAATTAACTTTGTAGTGTAGACATACCCCCAGAGAAGTGATTATTCCCCTTCATTCGGCTCTGGTGAGGCCACATCTGGCGTATTGTGTCCAGTTCTGGGGCCCCCACTATAGAAAGGATGTGGACGCATTGGAGAGGGTCCAGCGGAGGGCGACCAAAATGATTAGGGGGCTGGAGCGCATGACCTATGAGGAGAGGCTGAGGGATTTGGGTTTGTTTAGTCTGCAGAAGAGAAGAGCGAGGGGGGTTTGATAGCAGCCTTCAACTTCCTGAAGGGAGGTTCCAAAGAGGATGGAGAGAGGCTGTTCACAGTAGTGACGGATGGCAGAACAAGGAGAAATGGTCTCAAGTTACAATGGGGAAGGTCTAGGTTGGATATTAGGAAAAACTATTTCACTAGGAGGGTAGGGAAACACTGAGATGGGTTCCCTAGGGAGGTGGTGGAATCTGCATCCCTAGAGGTTTTTAAGTCTTGGCTTGACAAAGCCCTGGATGGGTTGATTTAGTTGGGATAGGTCCTGCCTTGGGCAGGGGCTGGACTTGATGACTCCTGAGGTCTCTTCCAGCTCTATGGTTCTATGATTCTAAGTAATGTTTCACCAAGTGTATTTGTTTTGTTAATAGACGTCACATTTTTAAAACCATGATCTGATTCCTGCATCCTAGAGGGCGGAAGGTTCTGTATGCACGTGCCTAAGACAGCAAGCCATACTTCTAGGAGAAATTACAGGTTTTCAAGCTCTCTCTGGAGGGAGTGTCAAGGACAAGGAAGGTACCCCACAGGAGGGAATTCTGAAATGCGCCTGTCTGGTTCTCAAAGGGGTTTGTGCATTTGGATGATGGCAGCAACACCAACACAAGCCTCCAGTGGCAGGGTATTTTAAAGTCTCTTGTGGGCCCCCACCTTCTGCACTTGGAGTGCCAGAGTGGGAAACAGCCTTGACATGACCCCTCTCCAATTTATCAACATCCATCTGGAATTCTGGTCACCAGAGCTGGGCACAGAACTCCAGCAGCAGAAGTTCAAGTGCCGAATAAAGAGGCTAAGTCGGTTCCCCACTCTGGCACTTGGAGTGCAGAAGGTGTGGGCCCAAAAGAGACCTTAAAATACCGTGTCTAAGGGCTTCTGCTTCAAAACTCCCCAAGGTCACAGATTCCCTGAGCTTAGGAGTGTTGCTGCCTCCACCCAAGTGGAAAAAAACTTTTTCTTCTTGAACGCAGGAAGAAGTCACTTGGGAACGTATTCCAGAAGGGTACCCCAAACTCTTTTACACAAGAGCCAAAAGAAATCTGATGTGGCTCAACAAGAAGTGCAGAGTCCTGCACTTGGGACAGAAGCATCCCAAGCCCTATTACAGGATGGGATCGACTGGGTAAGCAGCAGTTCTGCAGAAAAGGCCCTGGGGTTTACAGTGGATGAGAAGCTGGATATGAGTCAACAGGGCGCCCTTGTAGCCAAGAAGGCTAATGGCATATTAGGGTGCATTAGGAGGAGCACTGTCAGCAGATCTAGGGATGTGATTATTCCCCTTTATTTAGCACTTGGAAAGAAAAAAAGAAAAATGAAAACAAACTGTAATTTCTGATAGCTGTCCTCTTAGTCTTAGGCAGGTATACACAGACCTCCTATTACTTTCCAGGATACAAAATCTGATCATAGCCTTAAAATAGGTGATTATATTAAGAAAACAAAAAGGTATTCATTTGTAAAGCTGACTTGGCTGCTAGGAGTTATAGCGCAACTGAGAAAAGAACAGATTAAAACACAGACAATTGCATCCCTGGGATTCAGTTTAAAGTTATAGTGGGGAGAGGAGGGGATATGGATTTAGCACAGAGGAGTTTAACCAAACAACAAAACAAAAAAATAACCTGATCGCATCTAAATAAACATTCTCTATCTACTCAAGTATCCACACTTCCAAGGTCCAGTCCAATTCTAGGCCCAGGTATTCTTTTTTTTAGGCATGATGTCCCTGCCCAGTTCAATTCATCCCCCCCCCCCCCCCCCCGCCCCTCATCCCCTTCCGCAGCTCCAGGATTAAACTCACAAAGAAAAACAGCAGACAGATTCCCTTTTAATGCAGATCTGAACTCTTTCTTCTCACTGGTGCTCCTGGCTCCCTGCCAACACTTTCTAGCTAGCTAGGTTTAACCCTTTAGTCACTGAATACTGGGATGTTCAGAAAAGAACAGTGGGCCTCCCATCCATCACAGAAGCGAGACAGCCTCTTTACTCCTGCTCAAGCGTTTCCTGTTTATACATCCCAGAATTACAATAGCTTTTTAAGCCCCAACGCCACAATGGGAGCTCATGTTCTGCTGATTACCCACCATGACCTCTACATCTCTTTTCCCCGCCCTGCAAGTCTGGCCCACAGAACCATGGGAAGTGGCATAGGCTAGCCTGGGCCAGGGCAAAGGAACATGAGGGCCTTTCTCTTCTCCATCTCTCCCTCTGCATTGCACAGCAGGGCGCAGGAGTGCCAGGGGGCTCTGTGGACGCTGTTTGGCTTAATGCCAGCGAAAGCAGGGTCTACAGGAGTACTTACGGGCTCCTAGTGTTAAGAGCTGTGATGTGGTTGCCTCAGCAGCGTGGCTCAGTGCTTCTGTTCTTGGAGCTCTGGTGTTATCAGTGGTCAGTGCAGGTAACGCAGCCTGCTCCTGCTGCAGATCTCGCTGTTATGCTATAAACCTGGCCAAGTGCTATGGTGACAGAGGCACTTGGCCAGGTTTATAGCCGTGTAGTCACAGATCTAGTGCCCTGGATTTGCGGTTACACGTGCACCAACTCAAGTGCTCCAGGACGAGGAGCAATTCAGTCAGTAAGTCTCTGTTGTCCCTTCGGCCATGCAAAGGGGGTAAGGCCAGGCACCCCAATATTTATAGCCTAAAATAAACTTGTCTGGTTTCGGACATTTGTTTGCTCCCTCCCCTTGCACCTAGTACCTTGAACCGAAAAATATTAGAGGAGACACTGTTGAGCATCCAGTGCGGATGCGTTCGGTGAGGCTAATCTTCGTGTTTTACCTCATCCCCGTTGCAGGGTTCCAGACCAAGGAGGATATCTACTGCCTCGCTTTAGCGAAGGCCCTGTACACTGTGCCCACGCCAGTGACTGCTGGGTTTTATGCACCATGGGGACATTGCAAAAACCTGCTCTTACACAAAATCAAGGGTGAGAACTGCCCCGGGGAACATAAGACGGGGAAGGAACCTTGTGGGGATGGGGATTAGTGGATGACAACCATCTCCAAAGAGCCAGAGCCACCCGTACTCATTTGCCGATTATGCAATCGCATAGGGGACCTGAAAATTTGGAGCAGCACTGGGTTTTCATGTCCACTCCACCCACCTGCCTCTTCCTATCCATGGTCTGTGGCTCTGCTTCCTCCAGCAGCAGAAGTTCTAGAAGATCTAGTTAATTTACAAGTGACAAAGTCTGCTCGAGCTACTAGCAGAACATCGACGACATGGTAATGAAGCCATTTAACAGGCATTTGCCAACCTCTGCTAAATGTTTGCTGAATTTACTGTGAGAGTCGACAGGACCTTAGTTTAAAATGTGTTTGTTTATTAGTGTGTGGATGAGGATTATAAAATCACATCGCTAAAAATTCAACATCCATCTGGGCTGCTGTTGGGCAGATAGGCACCAGTTTAATAGTACGGCGTAGGATCCCATCAATCCTAAGGATGGCTTTGCCAAGAGCTACCCATTCTTGATTGCTTCCCAGAAGGGAGGGATTGTGAATCTGGAAGACCCTTCAGGAGGAGAGATTTAAGGCACTGCCAGGTACCTAACATATCTTCCTCTTTTATCTCAGAGAACATGGAAAACGAATCGAAGAAGAAAGACCAGGAGGAATTTCAGCGGACGCAGAAGATGCAGCGTGACAACACTGGCCGGGATCTACTCAAGCTCCTGTTACTCATGATCTTCTACCGGCCGGTCCTGACGGAGCAGCAGAAGTGGAGAAGGAACGTGAAACACGTCTTCATCCATTTCAGCGCCTGGGAGTACGCGGGCTGCGACCAGCTCTGGGCAGGCCTCATTACCACACTGTGCGACGGCATCGAAAGCCACTTTGGTCTCCTACCCATGAGCATTTACAGGACCATAGACAGGAAATGTAGCATCATCAAAAGACCAGGGGATCAGGAATGGGTTAGCAAGAAGTTCCTCTTCCTCCCGCTGTGGGTGGCTGTGATCCTTTTGATCATGGTAGCTATTGGGGTGGGTGGTCTCCTCCTAGTGTTTGGGATCCCCATCGGGGATGCCTCGGGAGACGCCATAGCTGTCGTGGAAGGTATTGGGGTGACGGCTGTCAGCGTCTCTGCAGCAGCTGCCATACGGCTCACTATCACAGTGGTACGAAACATTATCATCACCCAGAAGAGCCAGCTGGAGAGACAGATGAACCAGACGGCTCTCAGCGCACAGCTGGGCTTCATGAGCTGCGTGAAAAGCGAAGTCAGGACAATCACTGGGTTCCTGCAGTACATGGAGATCTTCCAGCGGCGGAAGCTGCGGGTGGTGCTGGAGATCACCCACTTGGATACATGCAGCCCTGACAAGGTGGTGGGCGTTCTTGATGCCATGAACATCCTCCTCTCAGACGATGACGCCCCTTTCATCTCCTTCCTGGCTGTTGACTCCAGCATCATTGTCGACTGCATGGAAAGCTCCAAGTATATGAGAGGTATGGCCAACAACGGCTACGAGTTCTTAAACCGCATCGTCACCCTGCCCTTCTCTGTCCCTCGGATGGACTGCGACACCAAGCGGAGGCTGATCAGGAATATCATCGCACGCAAGGAGCAGCTAGAGGCAGAGGTCGGCTTCCGGCAGGATGGCAAGATGGAAGCCAGCTCTGACTTCCTCAACATCTCTCGCTACCATTCGGCCAACCACGATGCCCAGAATCCAGTTGCAGAGGACAGCCAGATACCTCTCATGGTTGGAACCCCAGCGCTGGGAACCGGCAGCTGCGGGAAAGGTATCTGAGCCAAAGACCTCATTCAAGATGCTTTCGACTACCTCCTGGATGACGCCTTGAAGGAATTCATGACAGACAACGTGGTGCAGATGCGGCGCATCAAGAACACTGTCACCATCACCATCAGGCTGCTGGCGAGTAACATCCCCAAGGATGAAGTGTGTCCGAAGAAGGTGGTGGAATGGGTGCTCCTTGCCAACCAGTGGCCGTGCCGTCTGAGCTGGCTCTTGCAGTGCATTGAGGATGAGGAGCAGAGGAGCCGAATGGGCAGCTGCCATGGAAGCCCGCTCCGCCCCGACATGTCTCTGTGGGAGGTCTACGAGAAGTACATGGAAGAGCTGGACATGCTGAAAGGCCAGATGGAAAAGCTGCTGGAACTGGACCAGGATCCCGAGCTGTTCCACACTTTCCTGTGCGGCAGGTTTCGGGTGGAGGAGGCCCTCTTCTACCTCCCCTTCACGGTCAATTTGGACCCATCCCTGAAAAGACAGATGGAGCTGCAACGTGGCAGCCACAGACTGAAACGGACAAAGAAATTCGACAAGCTCAGCACCTGCACTCTGCTGGGTATGACGGTGGAGGATGTCTGCCGAGAGGTGGGTCACCCTTGGGTTTCCTTCCTTCGAGCAGGGCCAGCTGTCGATAGAATGTCCATGCCTCTTCATCGCAAGAAGAATGTCATTCATGTGACAGCAGCTGCCCACAGATGACGGCTACAGGCAGAGTCATCTTTGCAAATCGTGGGGCCCTGAATAATTGAGGGCCCTTCTGCAGGATTGCCTGGGCCTTTTCCCCTCATGCAGCTTCTGCTGGAGGTCTGGTCGTTCCTACTACCTCCCTACCCCAAGCAGGGCTCAGGAACTAGAGCAGAGTTGCAGATCCTCTCTGCTTGCTAGCTTGCTGCTGCTGCTGATTTGAACCCCATAGCAGATTTGAACCTAGGCCCTCTAGGAGTGTGTCTAAACTACATGGCTCCGTTGACGGAGCCATGTAGATGAGGCTGATCGGCAGAGGGAAATGAAGCCGCGATTTAAATCATCGTGGCTTCATTTAAATTTAAATGGCTGCCGCGCTCTGCCGACCAGCTGATGATCAGCTGTTTGTCGGCAGATCGGGGCAGTCTGGACGCTTCCCCGTCGACGTGAAAGCCCTTTGTCGACCTCCCCGGTAAACCTCATCCCACGAGGCATCAGGGGGAGGTCGACAAAGGGCTTTCATGTCGACGGGAGCATCCAGACTGCCCCGATCTGCCGACAAACAGCTGATCATCAGCTGGTCGGCAGAGCGCGGCAGCCATTTAAATTTAAATGAAGCCGCGATTATTTAAATCGCGGCTTCATTTCCCTCTGCCGATCAGCCTCATCTACATGGCTCCATCGATGGAGCCATGTAGTTTAGACACACCCCTAGAGGCCTCGACAGCTGGAGCCATGAAGGCAGCTGGCTCCCAGCTTAGGATGTAGAGCTCCCTTGTTCTTATCTCTGGCTGTTAGAGGTCCAATTGCCACACGAAGGGACAGTGAACCACACACACTAGGTGTGTGGATTACACTGCCAGCTGAGAGGAGCACGTGGGGGAGGGCGAAGGGAAAAGCCCTGCAGCAGACAGGACAGAGCGTCCCCAGAGACGAACCGGCAGAGGCATATCCTCAGACATACAAGAACACATGGCTGCTGCATTGGGGAACTCAAAAATTCGGTGCCCAAATTTTCTGGTGCCCTATGCAGCTAAATATTTCCCATGGGCCTAGAGACAGCCCTGACTACGGGCCCCAGAGCTGGGAGAAAACTGTCCCACATAACTGGTGCATAACTGGAGGGAGAGGAGCGAGAACTAGTGGGGGTAGGATGTTGAGGGGAACAGGCGGTGTGGGATGGGGGCTTTCGGGGAAGGCACAGTGTGGGTTTGAGGCCTCAGGAGTAGGGGGGGCACATGAGGGGGAATGGGCAGAGTGAGGATGAGGGGGAAAGGGTGATGTAGGGGTCAAGGCCACAGTCTGGCCTCTGCTAGTTCCCCCACTTTCTGCTGCTCCTGACTCTTGGTTTGCACAAAACATTTCTTCTTGGAACAACTTGGTTCCTTGCAGCTCTTTCCTCCAACCCCGAAGCCATTGGCTGGCTCTCCCCGGGTTCATCCTTTACGCTCTGAAGTGACTTGGGTCGGTTTTAAGACTGGGAGACCCGTAGCTGTCTGTTATGCACTCCAGAGAGAAGAGAGGCAAAAACATAAATACTCTTGCTGGAGGCCTGCAGCGTAATACCCCTTATCCAGAATAACACACAAGAACCCTGAGGCTATGTCTACACTGCTAGCTTTTGCCTGCAGAGAGCATGCTAGGGTGTGTCTAGACTACATGCCTCCGTCGACGGAGGCATGTAGATTAGACAGATCGGCAGAGGGAAATGAAGCCGCGATTAAAATAATCGCGGCTTCATTTAAATTTAAATGGCTGCCCCGCTCTGCCGATCAGCTGTTTGTCGGCAGATCGGGGCAGTCTGGACGTTCCCCTGTCGACAGAAAACCCTTTTGTCGACCGCCCCGTTATGCCTCGTGGGATGAGGTTTACCGGGGCGGTCGACAAAAGGGTTTTCTGTCGACAGGGGAACGTCCAGACTGCCCCGATCTGCCGACAAACAGCTGATCGGCAGAGCAGGGCAGCCATTTAAATTTAAATGAAGCCGCGATTATTTTAATCGCGGCTTCATTTCCCTCTGCCGATCTGTCTAATCTACATGCCTCCGTCGACGGAGGCATGTAGTCTAGACACACCCCTAATGAAGCACAAGAAGTTGCTAACGAGTGCTTCATTAGCATACTCTCTGCCTGCAAAAGCCCGCAGTGTAGATATAGCCTTAGGTCGAGAGGCCCAACTCCACCCCCGTCAGGCTGACTGCATGCTTCCCTCCAGCCTACAAGCAGGGTCAGGAAACCTTCCCTCTTCATTTCAACACACCCCTCCAGTGGTCCCTGCATTGCTAGCTTTTGCCTGCAGAGAGCATGCTATTTCCCCTGCCGTGCCAACTTGCTCAGCGGTGCCCCTAGCAGAATCCAAGCACACGGCAGTGGGGTGTGCAGGGTACCATACCTGGCCCCACAGCCGGCCGGCCCGCCTTGTTTGCTAGAATCTGAGCAAGCCCAGACAGGTTCCTCTCGGGAGCTATAGCGGACCCTTCCTAAAAACGTGTTTGGCGACCTGTTCAGTAGATGCACGGCACTAACGGGTGCTCCCACTTCTCTTCCAGATGGACACAATCGGCTTGAAGGAGGAAAACGTCCCGCTGTACAAACAGAGGCTCAGGGACCATAATCTCAACGGGCGCGCGCTGGTCTACAGTGACAACACTGAAATCAAAGAGGCCCTGCACATGAGTCTTGGCGAATGGACCCTCTTTAGCATCCACTTCCTTGGAGTGTTTCCCCCGGCGAATTTGGCCTCTTCTGTGGTGTCCCCCGTCCCGTTCCACGTCAGGCCAGAGGCTCTGAAGAACATGGTTGCCTTAAGAGAGACTGTGGCGAGAGGGAGCAAGCTCTCTCTGAACAGCTCCAGGGAAGATCTTTGGGAAAAGAGATAACTCTGAATCCTGAACACAGAGGTGAAAGTGCCCTGGTGCGCAGCTCCAGCAAGAACTGCAAAGACCTGGGCTGCAATAGGACAGTACCTGTGAGAAACTGTAAAGTTACTTTCACGGCCGCCTGTACAAAACCAGAAGCAAGATCGGGGCTTTCGCCCACAGTGTACCTCCCTGCGTCTCCAGTGACATCGCACGGATGAATCATAGAATCCTAGAGTTGGAAAAGACCTCAGGAGTCATCAAGTCCAGCCCTCTGCCCAAGGCAGGACCAACCCCAACTCAATCATCCCAGCCAGGGCTTTGTCAAACCGAGACTTAAACACCTCTAGGGATGGAGACTCCACCACCTCCCTAGGGAACCCAGCCCAGTGCTTCCCCACCCTCCTAGGGAAATAGTTTTTCCTAATGTCCAACCTAGACCTCCCCCGCTGTAACCTGAGACCACTGTTCCGTGTTCTGCCATCCCTCACTACTGAGAACAGCCTCTCTCCATCCTCTTTGGAACCTCCCTTCAGGAAGTTGAAGGCTGCTATCAAATCCCCCCTCACTCTTTGCTTCTGCAGGCTAAACAAACCCAAATCCCCCAGTTTCTCCTCATAGGTCATGTGCTCCATACCCCGAATCATTTTGGTCAAGCTCCCCTGGACCCCCTCCAATGCGTCCCCATCCTTCCTGTAGTTGGGGGCCCAGAACTGGACACAATACTCCAGATGTGGCCTCACCAGAGCCGAATAAAGGGGAATAATCACTTCTTTGGATCTGCAGGCAATGCTCCTCCTAATGCCCCCTAATATGCCATTAGCCTTCTTGGCTACAAGGCCACCCTGTTGACTCATCTCCGGCTTCTCATCCACTGGAATACCCAGGTCCTTTTCTGCTGAACTGCTGCTTAGCCAGTCGGTCCCCAGCCTGTAACAATGCTTGAAGCAATCAGATGACAAGAGAAGAATTAAGGATCCGGGGGGGGGGGAAGGAGGGGGGGACTGTACTGGGTCTGAGGGATTTGGGGCACATTCATGTCAACGGGGCTGGTGACAGACGTTGTCGGGCCCTGGGTAATGTATGGGAGGGGGTCGGCTCAAGACCCCCTCAAAGGGGCAAGGCTCTAGACCCCCTCAAAGGGGCAAAGCTAAAGGTAGGAGGGGCAAGGCGAGGGCCAATCAGGCCTTAGCGCCACCCACCTTGCACCAGACAGAGCTCTAGGACTGATTTCATTTGCCCGGGTCTCTGGCAGTGGCGGCTGCCATAATAGTCGATACAGTGACCCAGAGGCCTGGACCCTTTTAAATCATCAGCTCCCGAGACAACTGCCCCCTTTGCCTCTCCCCCTCCCCATCCGTGGCCCCTGTCTGTGGGGCTTCAGACCCTGGTGGTCAAAGTTGTGAAAGTAGAAAGAATTATACTGTAAGAAAAAGATGAATTGTGCTGTAATAACTGAATAAGTTGAAGGAATTCTGTTTGTCTTTTTAAGAGAAAGAAGAAAAGTATGTTAATGTTGATTGTAGGTATGCAGATCAAGGTGCTAGCCAATTTGGGCCTGAGTTTAACAGGAAAAGGAACATTAAGTGTTAGACAGGAAACAATTCCAGATAATCAGGGAGATATAGCCAGGAGATTGCTGTGTGCTTAATATTGAAATGAAGATACTTAACCACACTAATAATGTGAAGTTTTGCCACATCCTTTGATCTTGTTAACTTGGCCTTTTGACTGTATAAAATCAAGGGGTTTGAACCTTGTATGGCACTCACATTTTCTCCATGCATTTTAGCAAAGCTTTGCTGAAATAAACAGAGCAGTCTGCCAAATCTGTGAGTCCTGTCTGACTTTGACAATTTGGAGGTCCCACTGAGATGGCAACCGTCTTCGCTGAGGCTGTGTGATCCCTGACTGTTTTGCAGGATGACCGTGGTAGCCGGCACCTGGGCATTTGGCCCGAGCGGTCCTCCACCAGAACGGAAAGGTGCACAACCACAGCGAAGTCTACGCCATCGAACCTGTTGGTTCCTGCTCTGTTCTGGTAGGGATCCCGGGATCTAACATCAGGACTCTGGTCAGGTAATTATTTTGTCCGGACTGAGGACTGTCTTGTCTCTGTGTCTATCCGTCTTCCCTGTGGTGTGAGTGAGTCTGGGAGCCATCCCTGTCCAGGGACTGGCCGACCAAGGGGCTCCTGTCCCCACGGTCTGTGTGACTGGAATCTGCACAATCGCAGCCGCACCGCACCTTGGATAAAATCCTTGGAGTGAACGCAAGGGCGATTGAGGCAGTAGCCTGTGGGCTTCTTTTGTGTGTTGCACTGGGCACCGCTCTGACGAACCCGAATTTCCTCCTTGTGTGATTGGTGTATGAAGTCCTCCTGTATGGGTAACTAGACGTCTAAGCAGGGATAGTTCCCTAAAGGGACCCTGGCTCAGTTTATATATTTTAGAAAGGGTCCGGACTCCTGTAAATTTCTGGAAAAATGATCTAGATTGACTCTGGGGGGATCCCAAAACTCAGTGGCCACTGTTAGGATCTTGGAACAAAGACCAAGTGGACGTCTTAAAAGACAAACTTGGCCTTCCCAAAAACTAAATTGGCTAGAGGAGAGGTAGATTGCTTCATGCAGTGGTGGGATGAGGCGAATCTTAAATGAACTGAATCGAAGCTCGCCTCCCTTAAAAATTCTAATTATGAGAAAAAGCTTTATTGGAAACCTCCTCTCCCACCACCAGATCGAGCGCTTCCCTTTACCCCGTCCTCCAAGAAGACTCAGACCGGTCCTACTTGAAGCTATAAACCCTTGGCCCACACGGAGCTCCACTCGATTTTAAAAGGTTTTCCAAAGCCCCAGGAAAACCCTACCAAATTTGCAGAGAAATTTTGCTAGTGTGCAATGCCTATGAACCCTCTGAAGCAGACCTCCTGCAACTGTGTAAGCTACTTATAACCCCGTAAACAGCAACAAAGAAAAAAAAAAAAACCCGGGCAACTATCACACAGACTGACTGATGGTTTTTTTTGTTTGTTTGGTTTTTTTGGGGGGGTTTTTGGGGTACAGCAACCAGGTAAAAATGGACAGGGCGCCCTGGCGCATGCGTTTGTTAATAGCCTCTTATCTGCTATTAGCAGTATGTTAAAGCAAATAAGTGTTGGATGGGAGGCCAAGACCATGGACAAATTGCAAGCAGTGGCAGAGCTTTGCCACTGCACTCTAAAAGGAAAGAGAAGCAGTCCTCACAAAAGTTGATAGCTCTGCAAATACAGCATTATTCAGGGCAGGGCAGACAGTACTGGGAACGGGGAGGGTACCAAGAATGGGGATAAGGTCGGAGAAGGGGTTGTGGCACCGGGTTTTTGGGATTTAGAGGTTTCAGCTTCGGTCATATCCACCCTGTGGGAACAAGGCATTATTGTCCCCTATTCCAGCCCCTGTAACACTCCTATCCTCCCAGTTCGAAAAGCTGATGGTAAATCATGGCGGTTTGTTCAGGATCTTCAAGCTATTAACTGCATTGTTGTACCCACCTTTCCTGTAATCCCTAACCCAGCAACCAATCTGGCTTCTATCCTGCCAGATGCAACTCATTTTACTGTTGTTGATTTGTGTTCTGCTTTCTTTTCTGTCCCGGTTCACCCTAAGTCCCAGTATCTTTTTGCCTTTTCTTACAAGGAGCAGCAGTATGCTTCCCAAGGGGTACACAGAAAGCCCGTCTTACTTTTCCCAAGCATTAGCCAAAGACCTTGTTGACCTGGTCTTCCCCTCTGGGTCCACATTGGTCCAATGTGTAAATGATCTACTCCTCTGTTCCCCTTCATTATCTGCCTCAGAAACTGACTCTTTAGTGCTTCTCACTCCCCCCCCCCTCCCCCCCGCCACCGTAGGGTTACCTGACTACTGTAAGCCTTTACCCTTTTCTGCCACGAGCAATCTGGTTGTGCACTTGGGGTTCTTACTCAGGAGCATGGTGGCAAAAATCGTCCAGTAGCTTATTTCTCTGCCACCTTGGATCCTGTTGCCCAAGGTCTACCCCCCTGTCTGCGTGCTGTGGCTGCCGCGGCACGCCTAATTGAAATGTCTGAGTCCCTTGTCCTCCGCTCTCCTGTTTCTCTCATGGTCCCTCACGCTATAGATACTCTCCTGCTACAATGTAATACAGCTCACCTTTCCTCCGCCCGCCTCACTTTTACTGCTTTCGGCTTCGCATATCACCATAAAGTGCTGTTCTCAGTTGAACCCTGCCACTCTCCTTCCTCTGGCTAATGACGGTGAACCCCACGACTGCCTTGCAAGTGTCTCTGCTGTCACCGTCTCATGCCACGACCTTTCTGATGTCCCTCTCTCTAACTCCGACCTTGTGTTATTCACTGACGGTTCCTGCTTTAGAGATAGCCAAGGTCGTCTCCTCGCAGGATACGCTGTGGTATCACTCTCTGAAACCCTAGTAGCTGCGCCTTTACCTTCTGTGACCTCAGCACAAGTCGCTGAACTAGTTGCCCTAACCCGCACTTGCTTTCTGGCTGAGGGACGCTCCGCCACCATTTATACTGATTCTCGATATGCTTTTGGGGTTGTACATGACTTTGGCACCCTCTGGCAAGCTCGGGGTTTCCTTACCTCTGCTGGTACCCCTATCAAGAATGGCCCCTACATTGCTGCTCTCCTGTATGCACTCCCATCTGCATTAGCTATTGTTAAGTGCCCTGGTCACTCCACAGCAGATACTGATGTTGCTAAGGGTAATGCTGCCATAGAACCTTCCCCAGGTGCGTTTCTCGGTTCCCTTTCTGTTTCTGTACCACCGCAGTCCCTTTCTAAAGTCACCCTGCTCCAAGACTCTGCCTCAGAAACAGAAAAAGACTCCTGGGTCGCCCGGGGTTGCTCTCTACACCCTGATTCCCTTTGGCGCCCCCTTATTGGTGCCTTTGTGGCCCCCTTTTCGCTCTACCCAGCTCTGGCCGCCCTGCTACACGGCGTTTCGCATGTCGGAAAGGAGGGTATGATCTCTGCTGTAACTAAGGCAGAATGGTGGGCCCCCCATTTCAGCTCTTTTGCAGCTCACCACTGTGCCGCCTGTACCACTTGCCAAAGCTACAATGTTGGCAAACCTGTAAAGGTAGCTCAAGGGTTCTGGGGCCTGCCCCAAGCACTGTTCTTGCATTGGCAGCTTGATTTTGTACAAATGCCTGTGTGTCAACTATATGAATTTATTTGGGTTATGGTATGCTTATTTTCGGGTTGGATTGAAGTCTTTCCTTGTCGCAAAGCTGATTCGCTGTCTGTTGCCAAATGTTTGTTAAATCATATTATGCCTGCCAAAGAAACTCCTGCCACTCTGTCCAGTGACCGGGGTACACGTTTTACTGAACAACTTGTTCAGCACCTGGATCGTGTGTTACATGTCACACACCTGCTGCACTGTCCCTACCATCCCAAAGACATAAATTAAGTCCTTTTGAAATTGTTTATGTGAACAATGGCTACCATTACTCCAGTCTCAGACTTGAACTTGACTCACAGTACACTCCTTCAGTACTGCAAGGGACTAATGCAAGCTGTAAGTCACTTCCATTCACAGGTTCGAGCCGCCTGGCCGACGGAACCCACCTCGGATGCCTGCCACACTCTCGAGACAGGTGATTGGGTCTACGTACGACACCACCAATGAAAACACGCCATGGAACCCCGGTGGAAGGGCCTGCATCAGGTGCTGCTCACTGCCCAGACGGCTGTTAAGTTATCCGGCATCGCAGCATGGATACAGGCTTCGCAGTGTAAGAAAGCACCATCCCCAGCGGACCAATCATCACCTCAGGACCATGCAGAGTCAATTTTGACTCCAGAAGAAGACGTAGAGGAACAGCCTGCAATACCTTACAACCTACGTTCGCGTAAGGATTGCCTGAAGCAGATGAGGACCAAAAGCAAGGCCCAAGAAGAAGCAGTAGTGAGCCTAGCGCCTGCTGCCTGGTGGACATAAAACCGTAACTGCGGTTCCCTCAGTGGAGGTTGTCAGAACCAAAAGGGTCTTGCCTCCAACATGTGCCTCTGGTGGGGCCTATTCCTCGGCCACTGGTGTCTTAAGATCTGGGGAATCCACAATGACAATGACAATTCTTTTATCCACCAGCAAGTATGGATCGCTCAGACCCTTAATATCTCTAATTGCTGGGTCTGCAGCCACATTCCATCCCACTCACAAGCTGGTTCCTGTCTTGGCAATCCCACTTAATTCCCCAGGCCTCACCCGTTTAACAAGACATGGAACAGTAATGACACTTGGGAAGCAGTGGGAATAATTGTGGGAATAAATGTATCTAAACGGATAAGTGTGGAGGAGAAAAAAGGTCACTGGTGTTTGGTGTGTAATGGGACGGGGCTGAATCTGGGGAGGAGCAGTTGTCTCCAGCATATTGTAACATCAGTACAATCTTTAATGCCATGCACATAACACCACTCCCCGTAAGGAGAATCACCGTGTGCCCTTCGGGGGATATTACTCCTCCTTTGTAGACACCTATATGGCAAAGGGGTGCAACCGACCCTTCCCGGCTTTGATAGGGCATCATTGGGTCTGTGGAACAAAGGCCTATACCACATTACCAGTTAACTGGTCAGGTATCTGTTATCCCGCCCAACTCTTCCCACAATTCCGAGTGTTAGAGTCCTTCCCATGAGAACGCCTCCGTAATTTTAGGCGAAAAAGAAGGGACTTGTCGGATGCCCAATGGTATGTGAATCACATAAGCCCTTTAACTTGGGAAGAGGCTATTGGTGGTTCCTTTGACCCACTTGGGGGAGTAATACATCATGCAAAAAGGCTTCTGAGGTTACAAACAGTAGTTAAAATCATGGAAAATGAAACTGGAAAAAGTTTAAGGGCCCTGGCCAAAGAAACAGGAGCGATCAGACAAGTGGTCCTCCAAAACCGTCAGGCATTGGATATAGTGCTGGCAGCAAAAGGAGGGACCTGTGCTCTCATTGGCAAAGAATGTTGTGTATATATACCAGACAACACCAATGATAGAATAGATCGCGCTAGCTACTTAAAAAAGATTGCATACCTTTCCAACGAAGAGCCAAGTTCCCTGTGAAAATGGCTAAGTAACTTGTCCAATTTCTCTGGCATAGGAAACTGGTTGTTTCAGGAAGCCCTGACTATCCTATTTGGAATCTTAATAATGTTTGTATGTTTTCAGTTAATCTCCTGTTGTATCCAAAACTATGCAAGACATGTCACAGACATGTCCCCTCACCAGAGTGCTAATCTGATGCTTTTAAATATCACTAATGAACAAAAAGACAAAGAACGGTTAATGCAAGGAACCCAGTAATTGTTGGTCATAGGCGAGGCTTGACCAAAAGTAGGGATTGTGAAAGTAGAAAGAATTATACTGTAGGAGAAAGATGAATTGTACTGTAATAATTGAATAAGTTGAAGGAATTCTGTTTGTCTTTTAAGAGGAAGAAGAAAAGTATGTTAATGTTGATTGTAGGTATGCAGATCAAGGTGCTAGCCAATTTGGGCCTGAGTTTAACAGGAAGAGAAACATTAGGTGTTAGACAGAAAGCAATTCTAGATAATCAGGGAGATATAGCCAGGAGATTGCTGTGTGCTTGATATTGAAATGAAGATACTTAACCACACTAATAATGTGAAGTTTTGCCACACCCTTTGATCTTGTTAACTTGGCCTTTTGACTGTATAAAATCAAGGGGTTTGAACCTTGTATGGTACTCACATTTTCTGAATGCATTTTAGCAAAGCTTTGCTGAAATAAACAGAGCAGTCTGCCAAATCTGTGAGTCCTGTCTGACTTTGACACTTCCCAGGGTGCCCTGGTGGCCACTCCAGCCTCAACCAAGATCACTCCTCTCCTTCCTCCCTCCCCGGAGCCTTTAGGGGTTGACTCTGGCCACAGTGTCTGTGCCAGTTCCAAGCCTGCCAGGCCAGAGCCAGCAGTCACTACCCCTGATCCAGTGGCCCCCAAACATGAGCCAGCAAAGACTGGCAGCCAGCCCTCCACCACTCGCCAGGAGCAGTCTGCCAGCTCCCAGGAGCCTGACAGGGGCTGGAGAAGGCGGGCGCCTTCCTGGTCCAGGGTGGAGATCATGGACCTTATTCAGGTTTGGGGGGATTGCCCCCAATGTCCATGATCTCTGCACTAGAGAGAGGAATGCGGCCGTCAATGGCAGGATAGCTGCCAGCGTGGCACTAAAGGCCACATGTGAACCCAGGAGCAAGTTTGCATGAAAATCAAGTTGGTCTGGAGAGCCCCCCAACCCTGAGCCTTGACCTTCCCCTCCCCTTTCTTCCCCTTGCTTCCTCCCCCCAAGTTTTCCCCCTTCCCTCTCCCCCCCCTCTCTTCTCCTCTCTCCCGCCTCCTTTCCCCAGTCTCACCAGAGTTTCATTCTCCCCCCTCTCCCCCGGGGTTTTGTTAAATAAAGATAGTTTGTGTTCATGAAAATACGTGTATTTTATTTGACATCAGGAAGGGGGCTTAGGGAGAGGTAAGTGGAAGGACGTGAGGGAGGAATGAGGCACAAGCCCCCAGTGGGGCAGACCAGAGAGGCTCTGAGGGCTCCTCAGGATGGAAGCTCTCCCGCAGAGCCCCCTGGATACTGACAGCCCCCTGATGGACCTCTCAGATGGCAGCCTGCAGAAAGTTCAGACTGGTCCGCAGCAACGCGTCCACGAAAAGCACCAGAGTGCCCAGGGGCAGCTCTGGCTTCACGTTGCAGAGTGCTGTGATGTCCCGAGTGAAGGCAACCAGAGCACACAGAGACAAAATGGTTTCCTGTCCCTCATGGAGGTAGGCAAGCAAGCAGGGAAACCTGAGAACTGGCTGTCCAAGGGGGTGCCTTTAAGCACAGGCCTCAGACAGCCTCAGGCAGCAGCCACACAAAGTAACTCCTGACCTGATGCCCTGCCGGACCTGATTCTGTCCGGCCTTAAATGCGATTCACCGTCCACTCAGTGTGGACGCGCTATTTCGAAATAGCAAAACGCTATTTCAAAATGCATTTTGTGTGTAGACGCGCTATTTCGAAATAAGATATTTTGAAATAATGCTGTAGTGTAGACATACTCTGAAAGAAGAAATCAGGCCCCTGAGTAATTGAAACAGATACTTCAAAGAGTTTAATTGGAAACATGTGCACAGTAAATACAAACACTATATTATTTACAGGGGAGGGTTATTTACAGGTGACTGTTTGTGAGACACAGCATGGCCAGCACCTGAGAAATAAACTTAAAGAGTCATCAGCATTTGTACAATGCCCCTTAATAAATATAATAATATGGGTTGGGATTAAGCTGCTGGATATGGAATGGAAAACAATCTCCAAAACAGGAAACACCACAAGATTAGGGGAACTCCTATTACCTAATATAGTGAATTATCAGAAAGTGTCAATTCAACAGGGGAAAACACTGATCCCCTTCCCATATTCAGCCATTACAGGAAGATTCTCTCCCCATTGAGAACCACAGACAATGATATCCCAGACCCCCTCAGCCTTTTACCCTCCTTTGTTGTCTGGTGACTCCTCATAGGCCCAGAACCCAGGAGGGCAAGAGTAAAGTGCTGAGAGAGACTAGAAACCTAACTATTCAGGAAACTTTTTCTATGAGGTGGAGGATCATAGCCTCTAAATTTGGAGGACGAATGATATCTGCTGAGTACCTTCTTTGAAGGGCAGAGTGTTCTGAACTCCCAATATCATCAGAGGGAGTTTGAGGACACTCAGCAACTTATGAGACTGGACAATACAAGCACAGTTAAAGGCCCTGGATATCTAAAGGAAATCACCAAAATCCACAGTTAGATGCTTAAATGCCAATTAAAGCCACCCTTAGTGAATTCCCCCGGCATGTGGAATCCCCTAAGTAGTATAAGGGCCCTACCATCAATCAAACGTTAGCCCTGCCCCCTGATCCCGGAAGTCCCGCCCCCTGACCGCCAGAATTCCCTTCTCCCCTGTCACCAGAAGTCCGGCCACTGGATGGTAGTACATCCGGGTCAAGAGGGACAGCTGACCGGGTGTCATGTGACCCCCGTTAGGCCCGTCCCCTGTCACCGGAAGTCCTGCCTTTGGGGGTAATACATCCGGGGTCAAGAGGGGCAGGTGACCGGAAGTAAGGAGTGTCATGTGACCCCTCTAAGGACTCGCCCCGCCTCCCTCAACCAATCAGGAAGGGTTTTTCCCCTGTAGGACCGCCCCGCAAACCGCTTTAACCAAGCGGGTGGGCAGTTCTGGGACCGGATGACCCGCCCAGCAGTGGGTTGTGTGACCCCTCTAAGAACTTGCCCCGCCTCCCTCCACCAATCAGGAGAGGGTTTTTCCCTGTAGGACTGCCCCGCGAACCCCTTTGACCAATCGGGGGGCAGTTTTGGGACCGGATGACCCACCCAGCAGTGGGTTGTGTGACCCCTCTAAGAACTCGCCCTGCCTCCCTCTACCAATCAGGAGGGTTTTTTTCCCTGTAGGACCGCCCCACAAATCGCTTTGACCAATCCGGGGAGTGCAGTTCCGGGACCCATTGACCAGACCGGAGACGGGTCGTGTGACCCCTCTAAGAGCTTCCCGTGACACCCTTTGCCAATCAGAGCATAGCACTTCCCCGTAAGTTCTAGCGCCACACAAAAGAGGCCATCTTGTTCCAAGAGCGCGTGTTTCAGAGAGCGTGCAAACGCTGCGCGGAAACATGGCTTCTTTCACCAACTTTGTTTTGGTGCCGAGAAGAAAGCGCTACATCAGCGACAGTTCTGAGGAGGAAGGAGAAGTTGAAGGGAGCCCTTTGACCCACCCGCTGATGGATACACCAATATCTGACACCGAAACCCAACCGCTCACGATGCAGCCAGACAAGCTAGATAGCCTGGAGGAAGAAGGTGCCCATGGCTCCCAGGAGTTGGACAAGACGCATGGAAAAGAAGCCAAATAGGTAAATGAAAGATCGAAGTTGGGGCATCATGGGGTTAGGAATCCAGGATTTTGTAAACTTTAAAAAAAAAATGACCAGAGCGTCTTACATTATTTCTTTCTGGCAATCTTTTGACAGCTTGACGATGCCTTTCTAGCTGACCGTCAGACCCAGGACAGCATTGCATCGGACGAGGAAGACGAACCGGGCCCACCTTGTTTTTGCTCAACACCGATACAAAGCATTGAAGAGAACGCCTAGGATGACGGCCATGAAGAATTCAGGAGGTGGCTGTGCATTGACCTAGTTGAGCCAGTGCCACATCATAAGCATAAAAAAGTTTTGCGCTCTATTGTACGCGTTGGTGTTTATACCGTCCTTAGTCACTGTCTTAGGGAAAAGCTTTTTGAGGACTGTGAGGGTTGTGTCATAAATGCGCCAGCCCAGCGGTACCATGACTGTTTGACTTGGACTCCAGAGGGTATAAACTGCAAGCTCCAGGGCCTATGTGCTGAACTGTGTTTGGAAATCTTATTAAATACTGTTATTGCCGTAGGTCCGTGGTCCCCAACACGGTGCCCACGGGCGCTATGGCGCCCGCAGGGGCATTTGCATGCACCCGCCAGGTGCTCGGGGCTGACCTGGCCCTGGGCACATAGCGCATGGCGCTTGCACGGGGGGGCGCGCCGGCCCCGGGCGCGCGGCGCTTGGCGGGGGGAGCGCCGGCCCCGGGCGTGCGGCGCTTGGCGGAGATGAGCATTACTATGGGGTTCTGGATGTGAAAAAGTTGTTCGGAGCGAAAAATTATTGTGAGTTTTGCCACACAGTATACAGTCATGACCACTCTTGCAGGTATTGTTGCCGCCTCTGCTTGAGCGGAACGTGCTCAGACAGCGTGGGCGTGCCGCTGCGGTGTCCTAGCTGTATCTTGGAACAAGATGGCCTCTTTTGTGTGGCGCTAGAACTTATGGGGAAGTGCTATGCTCTGATTGACAGAGGGTGTCACGGGAAGCTCTTAGAGGGGTCACACGACCAGCTTCCGGTCTGGTCAACGGGTCCCAGAACTGCACCCCCCGAATGGTCAAAGCGATTTGTGGGGCGGTCCTACAGGGAAAAAAACCCTCCTGATTGGTAGAGGGAGGCAGGGTGAGTTCTTAGAGGGGTCACACGACCCACTTCTGGGCGGGTCATCCGTTCCCGGAACTGCCCCCCGATTGGTCAAAGCAGTTCACGAGGCGGTTCTACAGGGAAAAAACTCCTCCTGATTGGTGGAGGGAGGCGGGTTGAGTTCTTAGAGGGGTCACACGACCCACTTCTGGGCGGGTCATCCGTTCCCGGAACTGCCCCCCGATTGGTCAAAGCGGTTCGCAGGGCGTTCCTACGGGGAAAGCCCTTCCTGATTGGTAGAGGGAGGAGGGGCAAGTCCTTAGAGGGGTCACATGACACCCCTTACTTCCGGTCACCTGCCCCTCTTGACCCCGGATGTATTACCCCCAAGGGCGGGACTTCCGGTGACAGGGGACGGGCCTAACCGGGGTCACATGACATCCTTTTTTACTTCCGGTCACCTGTCCCTCTCGACCCGGATGTACTACCCTCCAGGGGCGGGACTGCCAGTGACAAGGGAGAAGGGACTTCCGGGGAGTCGGGGGGGGGGGACTTCCAGGGTCAGGGGGCGGGGCTAATGTTTGATTGATGGTAGGGCCCTTATACTACTCCCCTACCCCATAGACAGCTAGCAGATATAGCGTTCAGTCTAGCTTCCCACCCAAGTATATGATGTGCAAGCTGGAAACAGAAGCAGGAGCTCTTTCTTCTATTTGTCTGTGCTTCATTCCCCGAGCACTCATCCAGGTCAGATGTCTCTTAGGACCTGAGTTGCCACCAGCTGGACAATGGGACTTGGGTCATTCTGTAGGACCTGGAGAGCTGGAATTACAGAGAATATGACTCACTTTTCACTTTTCATACTATGCCTGCAGTAGCTGGAGATTTAGTACCAGTGAGTACCAAGCTCCAGAAGCTCTCTGTACAAACAAAGCTTTAGGTTCCTCCATTGGGATCCTTCCAAGCTCCAAACTGAGATGGAGGAGGGGGGAGAGGGGAGACCCTGACCCTACCAGAAACTCATCCAATTGGAAGGTGCTCCATTGACTCAATAGCTTCTGCTTTTAAGTTATTTTACATCTCCTGACAGAAATAAATCTGATGGTGTGGAGTTTGGGGTAGCAAAAAGTGGCTCCCAGGGAGCCGATGGAGCCCAAAGAGTGGATCACACAGGTTGGGAAGAGGCATTGCCAGGGTAGCCAGGAGATGCACTGACTTATATCACACTGGCTGCAGTTTCCTCCAGGTACGTCTACACCGCAAAGTTAATTCAAAATAACAGCTGTTCTTTTGAATTCACTTTAATAGCATCTATACATGCAAACCGCTATTTCGAAATTAATTCGAAATAGCAGAGCGATTAATTCAAATTTGGTAAACCTCATTCTACGAGGAGTAACACCAAATTTGAAATAGCTATTTCAAATTAAGTGCTGTGTAGACAATTAATTCAAAATAGGGGGCCTCCAGCCCTTCCCAGGGAGCCCTGGTGGCCACTCTGGGCACAACCAGGAAAACTTCCTCTCCTCTCCCCCTGGCCCCAGAGCCATTAAAGGGATAGACCCTGGCCCGTGCCAGATCCAAGCCTACCAGCCAAGAGCCAGCAGTGGCCACCGGGGCCCCTGAGCCAGTAGCCACAAAACGTGAGCCAGCAAGGCACTGGCAGCCAACCCTCCACTGCTCCTCAGGAGCAGTCTGCCAGCACCCAGGAGCCTGACAGGGGCTGGAGAAGGCGGGTGCCTTCCTGGTCCAGGGTGGAGATCATGGACCTTATTCAGGTTTGGGAGGGATGCCCCAGCATCCATGATCTCCGCACTAGACAGAGGAACACGGCCGTCAATGGCAGGATAGCTGCCAGCCTGGCCACCAAAGGCCACATGCGAACCCAGGAGCAGGTTTGCATGACAATCAAGTTGGTGCGGTGAGACCCCCAACCTTGGGCCCTGATCTTCCCTTCCCCCTTCTTCCCTTTGCTTCTCCCTTCCAACTTCCTCCTCCCAGGTTTCACCCTCCCCTCTCCCACCCACTCTATTCCTCTCTCCCACCTCCTTTTCCCAGTCTCCCCAGAGGTTCACCCTGTTGTTCAATAAACCCAGTTTCTATTTTTGAACATACATGTCTTTTATTTGACATCAGGAAGGGAGGCTAGGGAGGAGTAAGTAGATGGACGTGAGGGAGGAATGGGGCACGAGCCCCCGGTGGGGAGGACCGGGGTGGCTCTGAGGGCTCCTCGGGGTGGACACTCTCCTGCAGGGCCTCCTGGATCCTGACAGCCCCCCGATGGACTCCCCGGACGGTAGCCTGCAGCAAGTGCAGCTGGGCTGATGGCAACAACCCTACGAGACGCACCGGTGTGCCCAGGGGCAGCTCTGGCTCCATGTGGCCGAGTGCTGTGGTGTCCCGAGTGCAGGCACTCAGGGCACTCCAAGACAGGACTGCTTTGCTCTCCCTCATCGGGGTAGACAAGCGAGCGGGGAACCCTGAGAACTGTCTGTTCGGGGTGGGGGTAGGGTCCCGTGAAGCACGGAGCTCAGTTAGCCTGAGGCAGCAGCCCCACACACTATGTCCTAACCTGATGCCCTGCCAGCACTGGTTCCGGCCAGCCTGAACTTCGGTTCAGGGTCCACTCAGTGTGGACGCGCTATTTCAAAAGAACAAAATGCTATTTTGAAATAGGTTTTGTGTATAGATGCATAATTCGAATTAGCTTAATTCAAATTAACTATTTCGAATTAAGTTAACTTGAATTAACGCTGTAGTGTAGACGTACCTCTTTCAGAGCAGACTAAAGCTGAATCTGTCCTTTGATGTGTGGCTGATGCACTTCACACCTGTGGTATCAGTTACTGCTTGCTTGTCAGCTAAATTTCTTTATAACTCACTAATGAATAGGATTTCACCTGTATTTGTTACTTACAGGTCAACAGATGTTCCATGTCCAGCCATTTCATATTCTTGGTGTCCGTATGTTCCAGGATGATGCCTAAATAAGCAGTGTAAAATAAACATCAATAAAAAACCTTCTCTTGTTAAGTGCAAGGTGATAACATTGGCCCTTTGGCTTCTATTGTGGGTCTAAGGTGAGCTGTAGGCAAGAAAATACTAGAAAAGTTTAGCGTCCACACTGAAGAGAAAAAAATTAAGAATGTTTACATAAAACCTCATTTGCTTTAAACAATCTATGTTCCTCTTGCCACTGCTGTCAGTTAGTGGAGATATACTAGGATAGTGTATTAATCTAGTGGTGTGAACAAAGGGCTGGGGCCAGGAATAAGTGCGTACTAAGCAAGGATCTCACATGGATAAATTAATTAGGCCACAATGCTTGCCTGGCTTGCATGGGTGTGCTAAGGAAAGGATGGCACAGGGCCAAAGGGGAGGAATCTAGTGCTTCCTGGGCAAGGCAATCAGGAACCTGCAACAGCAGGCACTGTGTGGCGGTGGCCTGCCTACCTCCCAGTGATGAAGCACCAGTAAGGAACAGTCAACAACACTGAGCTTAGGTCTATAGTTTGAGTCCACACTAACTCGGACTACTAAAAATAGAGTGCAGGTCAGATGACAGAAGCAGTCGGAGGAGCTAGCCACCTTGAGAACAGACTTTTGGGTTTGGATGGGATCATCCTTGGAATAGTTAACCCCTCCTGCTACTCCTGCCACAGCTACTCTATTTTTAGCACACTAGTTTGATCGGAGAATAAACATACCCTACGTGACAGTGTGCCAGCCTCTGCTACTAAATGACTGCGCCATCTCAAAGCATTCTATTGCAAATTACAAATTCCTCCTAACACCACACTGGAGAAGTAGGAGAACATTAACATCTCCATTTATGCATGAGAAGTCACAGCACGGAGAGATTAATAGTAGCTCAGTGCTGCACACAGGGACTTTTTCTGTCTACCTCAAAGGGAATACCAAAAGGGACACGGCACACTTTCTCTCACCAGCTAACTTGGCTGCAACTGCCCGGATCTCTTCCCAGCTGCTGCAGAAGTATGTGATGGTGCTTTTGTAAAAGTTCTCCAGTAGCTCAGCCTTCTCTTTGGCCTAGAGAAAATCAGGGACACATGAGCTCTCTCTGGCTAGAAATGCCCTTTGACTGCCAACACATGCCTTTACAAACCACAAGTAAACAGTCTGTGTTCCTCTTGCCACTGCTGTCAGTTCTTGGACTCACTCAGACTTTTTTTTTAATTTAAACAAGTAAATAAAAGAAAGGACAGGAGGCTGTGTAGAAGTGGGGAAAGTGGGAATCTATGGCAGATTTACATTCCTCTCACCCTCAGTCCTGTATCCCACTCTAATAGGGTACGTCTACACTACAACGTTAATTCGAACTAACTTAGTTCGAATTACTTAATTCGAACTAAGCTAATTAAAACTAACGGATCTAGACTAAAAAACTAGCTCGAATTAGCGTTTTACTAATTCGAACTAGCATGTCCACATTAAGTGGACCCTGAACCGGGCTTAAGGATGGCCGGAAGCAGTGCCGGCAGGACATCAGAGGAGGACTAAGAGCGTGGAGATGCTGTCTCAGGCTAGCCGAGGGCTGTGCTTAAAGGGTCCCAACCCCCACGCCGGACAGACAGTTCTCAGGGGTGCCCCGCTTGCAAAGCAGTCTTGGCTTGGAGTGCCCGGAGTGCCCACACTGGGCACATCACAGCACTTGGCCATCAGACCGGCTGCACTTGCCGCAGCCTGCCATCTGGGGAGATGGGGCAATTGGGGGGCTGCAGGAGAGCTTCCACCACAAAAGCCCGCAGAGCCAGCCCAGTCCTCCCCATCGGGGGCGCGTACCCCATTCCGCCCTCAACTCCTTCCACTTACCCTTCCCTAGCCCCTCTTCTTGATGTACAAAATAAAGGACAATTGTGTTCAAAAATGGAATCTGTCTTTATTGAACAAAACTGGGGGAGACTGGGAAAAGGGGGTGGGAGAGGGGAAGAGAGAGGGTGGCAGAGGGGAGGGCAACTAAAATGATCAGGGGTTGGGAACAGGTCTCATATGAAGAGAGGCTAAAGAGACTGGGACTTTTCAGCTTAGAAAAGAGGAGACGGAGGGGGGACAGGATAGAGGTCTCTAAAACCAGGAGTTGGGTGGAGAGGGTGCATACAGAAAAGTTCTTCATTAGTTCCCATAAAGAAGGACTAGAGGACACCAAAGGAAAGGAATGGGTAACAGGCTTCAAACTAGTAACAGAAAGTTGTTCTTCACAAAGCACAGAGTCAACCTGTGGAACTCCTTGCTGCAGGAGGCTGTGAAGGCTACAACTAGAACAGAGTTTAAAGGGAAGTGAGATCAAGCCATGGAGGTTGGGTCCATGGAGTGGTATTAGCCAGGGGGTAGGAGTGGTGTCCCTGCCCAAAGTTTGTGGAAGGCTGGAGAGGGATGGCACGAGACAAATGGCTTGGTCACTGGCTTCGGTCCATCCCCTCCAGGGTCCCTAGGGTTGGCCGCTGTCGGCAGACAGGCTACTGGGATAGATGAACCTTTGTTCTGACCCAGGATGGCCATTGTAAGCTCAGGGCTCAGGGTCGGGGGTCTCAGTGGACCACCTTGATTTTCATGCACTCCTGCTCCTGGGTGGCCAGGCTGGCAGCTCTCCTGCCCTAGCTGGCCACCTTCCTGTGCCTAGTGCGGAGATCGTGGACGAGGTCCACGATGTCTGCACTAGCCCAGGAGGGAGCCCGCCTTTTGCGGTCCCGGGCAAGCTCCCAGGACCCGCCAGCCTGGTCCCGGGAAGAGGGGGAGGGCTGGGGGGCATCGGGTGGGTGGCTCGATCCGCACCAGGTGCAGGGTCTGCCTGCTGGGTGCTGGCAGGCTTGCACCTGGCATGGGCACCGTAGCCATCCCGTGCCCCTTTAAGGGGTCCGGGGCCGGGAGGGGGGCATACGAGTTTCCCTGGTGTTGGCCGGAGTGGCCACCAGGGAAACCTGGGGGGGGCTAGCCTCCCACTAGTTCGCATTAAGGGGCTACACAGCCCTTAATTCGAACTAGTAAGTTTGAACTAGGCTTAATCCTCGTGGAATGAGGATTACCTAGTTCGAACTAAGCGCTCCGTTAGTTCGAATTAAATTCAAACTAATGGAGCGCTAGTGTAGCGCCTATGAAAGTTAGTTCGAACTAACGTCCGTTAGTTCAAACTAACTTTGTAGCGTAGACATACCCATAGATACTTCCATTGCCCATCACACATTCCCCCTGCTTCTACACCACAAGCCTATGCTGTCAATAATCTCATATAATTCTATAGGTCACTCACAAGGTGTCTGCAGATATCCATCTGGAGCTCCTCAGGGTTCAGCTCGGTTCTCCAACTAAGATGCTCATTAAGTATAGTTTGGAGCCTCTTCAGTCCCAAAAATGGGGCACAGAGATGAAATGTAGCTCTGCACTCCTGAAAAAGAGGGTTGCACCATTGAATTGTTCCATAACACGTATTGTGCTCATTCAAATGGAACTCATGTCCTTGACTGCTCATCTACCCGAAGAATAAAAGGGATTCCCCTGAAGTAATAGACAGAAAATATGCCAGCATGACTTTAATAGGGGGAAAGGGATTCTACTTCTGGAGTATTGCATCCAATTCTGGGCACCCCATTACTTAAAAAATGTTGATACATTGGAGAAAGTCCAACGGAGGGCAACAAAAATGATTAGGAGGCTGGAACACATGATTTACAAGGAGAGGCTGAGGGATTTGGGATTATTTAGTCTTCAGAAGAGAAGAGTGAGGGGAGCTTTGATAGAAGGCTTTAACTACCTGAAGGGGGATTTCAAAGAGGATGGAGAGAGGCTGTTCTCAGTGGTACTAGATGACTGAATGAGGAGCAATGGTCTCAAGTTACAGTGGGGGAGGTCTAGGTTGGATATTCAGAAAAACTATTTTACTAGGAAGGTGGTGAAGCACTGGAATGGGTTACCTAGGGAGGCAACGGAACCTCTAAATCTAGAGTTTTCAAGTCCTAGCTTGACAAAGCCCTGGCTGGGATTGTTTAGTTGAGGCTGGTCCTGTTTTGGGCAGGAGGTTGGACTCAGTGACCTCCTGAGGTCTCCTCCAAACCTATGGTTCTATGATTTTATAATACTGAAAACTGGAGATAGCAGCAATGTTTTTTCAGAACGGATGTAGCTATGAAAGCTGCTTCACTAGGCATAGCTGTGGTCTTTCCTCTGTTGTGGGGAGGCAGGAACGTGGGGTGCAGAGATAGGCAGGAATGAACTCTTGGGATCAGACCCATGACCTATCCTGAACTCCAGTGAGACAACCCTGGCTGCTAAGGACCAGCCTGTCTGGGATTAACTCAAAAGGAGGGCAATGAACTGAGGGAAGAATTTAGGTCTCCACTGCGGGAAGGAATAGCAGAGCTCCCCTGGCATCAGGAGGAAGATTCTTTTTGCTTAGTAATTAAGTCACTGTCATTCTTACCATTGAAACCTCAGGGCTTGGATCTTGCAGGTGCATAAGAAGCGTGACCCAGCTCTGTCTAACCTGCTTGGCAAAATAGTCCTTCCATTTTCTCTTTGCAGAGCCGGCCAGGATACCAAACAGGACAAAGGCCAATGCACGAAGAGTGTTGTCCTCCTATAGCCAAGAAAGCCACACAGGTTGGTAACGAAGAAATAACCACATCATGTATCTAGCACAGCTGTCTCTTCTACATTAGGGTAGAGTGATTCCAACGACAGAAGTTTAAAAGAACTGGAATTAATCAAGTTTGGGCCAAATGTGTTGATTCATCAAAATACTTTGAAGACAGTTCAATTTTGACAAAATTCTTCCAGAAGCCAAGTAGGGGTACTTGGTCAGCTTCTTGGTGACCCATCTAGCAGGCTGACTGGGATCTTGGGCTTCCTGGCCCTCACCTTCAGAACAGCCTGTCTGGCAGGCTGACAAGGAGCCAGGAAATGTGCACCCTGGCACCTCTAATTCCCAGTGTTTCCAGGTTCCCTGTCTCCAGCATAGTCTGCCAGTAGACTGCCCTCAGGCAAGGCTCCCAGTAGAGCTGGGTTGAGAATAGTATTACTGTTTCACAAAGAGTTTTGAAATTTGGGCTGGGGGGTGTGTCCCCCAAATAGGAACAAAACCAAAATTTGAAATCTCAAACTTCTCTGCAAAATGGAATAATTTCAACCATCTGACATAAAAATCGTATGGAGCAGGCCCAAAACAGTCTATTACACCCTGTATGCCCATTTTCCTTGTTATGCAGCTACCTAATCTAGTATTCATACTTCCTTTGCCATTCTCATTGGAAATAAAGATGAACAGAAGGGTGAGACTGAAGGAGCAGGGATGGCATCCTCATTTTCTTAATTCTCTGCTCCTCCATAAAACACATCTCTTCCCTAAGGCCTAAAATCACTTCATTCTGACATGAACAATGCCCAGTGAGGACACATCATGCATTGTAAATGGAGCCTCATCAATGTCAGCTGAACTGGGGTTGAAGGCTTCTGTTCACGTACATTATCGAAGTACTTCCGGATCTGTGTGGTGAGGTCTCTGAAGGAAGAACCTATGTCCTTCCCTTTCAGCTCCTTAAGGACTTTGGCCAGTGCCTTCATGCTTTCGACGACTTCAGAACTGAAAGTGTCTTCTAAAGTCCTGATCAGTGCCTCCAGAAGAAACTTCTTGTACTTTTTCACCTGTTCAGACGTATGACATTAAAAAACACTTTCCACTAACCACATTTCGAATATGTTTTTTTTAGCAATTATGAAGCAGTGGGAATTTCATCTGCCCCCCTAGTGACCTATAGCTATATTTTACATCAGGTACTAGCTACAATAAGCCAAACTCTGTGCCATATTACGCCTATGTAATCCTATTAGATTTCTAATTACTTAGATTTGAAGGCCAAAAGGGACCATTGTGATCATTCAGTCTGACCTCCTTCACAACACAGAACCTCCCCAAAATAATGTCTGTTTGACTAGAGCACCTCTTTTAGAAAAACAGCCCATCTTGTCTTTAAAGTTGCTACTGATAGAGACCCCACCACAACCCTTGGTAAATGGTTCCAATGATTAAAATTACCATTAAAATGTATGCCTTACTAGCAGTCTGAATTAGTTTAGCTTCATTCCCCGCCCCCCCATTGAATCTAAAGGCACATTTTCTAGCCCTTTGAAAATTCTTGTGACTCTTCTCCAATTTATCAGCATCCTTCTTGAATTGCAGGCATGATCCTGACATAGTATTCTAGCAGTTCTCACACCAGTGCCATAAGCAGAGGTAAAATAACTTCTTTATTCTTATTCAGAATCCCTCTGTCTATGCCTCCGAGGATCACCTCAGCTCTTTTGGTCACAGCTTTGTACTGGGCGCTTACGTTCAGCTGATTATCTATCATGATTTGAGTTTTTTAGTGTCTCTGTTTCCTGGAATAGAATCTCTCATCTTGGAAATAAAGCCTACACTCTTCATTCCTGGGAGTATACATTTACATATGATCATATTAAGTCCATATTGTTTCCTTATGCCCAGCTTACCAAGGGAACAAACCTGCTGTGTATTGACTGCAAAGAGGTTACAGGGGTATGAGAGAGCAGAAGTTGGCCTAGTGCATTGTGCATGGCCTCTGTAAATCCTGAGCAATTGTTTCCTTTAGTTTCTCTAGTTATGCTGCATTGTATTCAGTATTCTATCTTACCTTCTCAGGTGCCCCATAGACTAAATTGCCTAGGCCTCTTACAGCCATTTGACGGACAATGCTGTTATTGTCCCGTGACCTTTCTTCTAATATATGTAAGGCAGACTTAAGGGTCTTCTTCTCCCTGAGTATGGGATCAGTCATTAGCTGAAATAAAATCAACATGTCCATTAGCTCTAATCTGTTCATTAAGATAGCGAATATAATTTGAGGAGACACGTAATACACTGTAATTTATTATTCTATATGAATGAGTACTGTGTTAAAAACATGGATTTTTTCCTTTTAGGCACTATAATGGGGGATTGCTCATCCCTTGAAAGCCTCTCAGTGACTGCATTTGATACCACAGTCCTTTTCTCGCCCAGGTGCATCCTGCCAGTCGATCTTAGTGAGTCTTCCATGGCTCAGCCCTCTGGCCAAGTTCCAAAGTCCAAACAAATGCCTTTTAGGTCCTGTTGCCCTCACTAGGGTCTTCAGCCCCAACTCTGGACCCTTTATATTCTGTTCTTTGTTCAACCTCTCCATAAGCCTTGTCCCCTTCATCGGGTTTATGCCACTGGGGAACCTGGGCCTGCCCACTACTCTTGGTTCCAACCTAGAAATAGCAGCGAGTCATTGCTTCATTTCAGTTTATTGCTACTTTTTCCTTGGCTTCTTCCTATGGGGCCACTTTCAGTTTCTCCCTCGAATTATATGTTGAAGGCTCGTAAGGACTCTCTCTCTGCAAATTCAGCTTCAGAAAATGCTGCCTGAAATAAACCCCTGTGAATTGGTTTGGCCAGAGAATAGCATCCTTTCTTGGCCCTCCACTTCCTGAAAGGAACTGACCTAATAAAGCCCTGTAGCTCCATAGATCTGAGCCAGCTGGGCTCTGATTGGCAGCTTTCATGAGGCCTCTCTAGGCAGACCTTGAAAACCCACGTTTGTGACTCCTTTCCTAGGTGGGGTGTAGAAAGATTTGGGGGCACAAACAGATTCCTAGAACCACCAGATGAGCCTCTAAAATAGCGACTTAGCGTAAATGTGAAATATGACACAGACGTTATAGCAAGGCTGTGGAGAGGGAGGATGCTCCAGTGGTCAGCAGCCTAGGACTTAGGAGGTTCCAGTTCAATTTCCTGCACCCTCAAAGACTTCCTAGATGATGTTGGGCAAGTCACTTAGGCCTTCTGTGCATCAGTTTCCTGTTTGCAAAATGGGACTAATAGTGTTTCCCTGCCTCACAGGGGTGTTGTAGGGATACATACTTTTAACGAGTTTTGAGGCACTCAGATACTACATTCTCATTTTGAAGTACTCAGATAATACAAGTTTCTAAAAGGATGTTTTAAGGAAGATGGAGAAAAATTGTTCTCCTTGGCCTCTAAGGATAGGATAAGAAGCCATGAGCTTAAATTACATCAGGGGAAGTTTAGGTTGGACAGCAGGAAAAACGTCCTGCCTGTCAGGGTGGTTAAACCCTGCAATAAATTGCCTCAGGAGGTTGTGGAATTTGCATCACTAGAAATATTTAAGAGCAGGTTAGACAAACACCTGTCAGGGATGATCTAGACTGTGCTTGGTCCTGCCGTGATGGCTGGGGATTGGACTCGAAGACCTCTCAAGATCCCTTCCAGTTCTAATGATCTATGAATCTATTATTCTACATTCATGAGAATCTAAGATAGATGTTAATGTATTTGTATGTTGCTTATTTTATAGTATTAGGACACTAGATTCATTTAGAAGATTTGCTGAGCTAGACCAAAATCAGGAGCTGTTGGTCAGTATTAGCCCTAGGAATTGTCAGAAAAGGTCTAGTAATTCAAATTCTATGGCTACATCTACATTGGCATGATTTTGCGCAAAAGCAGCTGCCTGTCTACACTGGTGGGGAGTTCTTGCACAAGAACACTGACATTCTAATGTCTAAAATCAGTGCTTCTTGCGCAAAACCTATGATGCTCCCGCTCAGGAAAAAGCCCTCCTGTGCAACTGTTCTTGCGCAAGAGGCCAGTGTAGACAGGCCACATTAATTTCTTGTGCAAGAAAGCCCAATGGCTAAAATGGCCATCGGAGCTTTCTTTCGCAAGAGAGCGTCTATTCTGGCACGGATGAGTTTGCAGAAAAGCGCCTCTTAGCGCAACAGCACATGCCAGTGTAGACGCTCTCTTGCGCAAATATTCTAACGCAAAAACTCTTGCGTTAAAAGTATGGGTATGTCTACAGTACAAAGTTAATTCAAACTAACAGCCGTTAGTTCGAATGAACTTTAATAGCGGCTATACATACAAACTGCTAGTTCGAATTTAAATCGAACTAGCGGAGCGCTTAATTTGAACTAGGTAAACCTCATTCTACGAGGAGTAACGCCTCGTTCGAATTGTGTAGTTCAAATTAAGGGCTGTGTAGCCACTTAATTCGAACTAGTTGGAGGCTAACCCTAATCAGGTTGCCCTGATGGCCACTCTGGGCCAAACCAGGGAAACTTTTCTGCCCCTCTCCGAGCCCCAGAGCCCTTAAAGGGGCATGGTCTGGCTACAGTGCCTGTGCCAGTGGCAAGCCTGCCAGCACCCAGCCAGCAGACCCTGCACCTGGCATGGCATGAGCCAGCCACCTGCTGCCACCCAGCCCTCCGCCTCTTCCCAGGACCAGGCTGGCGGCTCCTAGGAGCCTGCCCAGGGCCACAAGAGGCAGGCGCCTGCCTGGTCTAGTGCAGAGATCGTGGACATTATCGAGGTTTGGGGGGAGGCCTCCAGCGTCCACGACCTCCACACTAGGCACAGGAATGCAGCCGTCTAGGGCAGGATAGCTGCCAGCCTGGCCACCAAAGGCCACATCCAAACCCAGGAGCAGGTTTGCATGAAAATCAAGTTGTTCCAGTGAGACCCCCGACCCTGAGCCCTGCGCTTAGTACATAAGAACATAAGAATGGCCGTACTGGGTCAGACCAAAGGTCCATCTAGTCCAGTAGCCTGTCTGCCGACAGCGGCCAACACCAGGTACCCCAGAGGGGATGGACCGAAGACAATGACCAAGCCATTTGTCTCGTGCCATCCATCTTCAGCCTTCCACAAACAGAGGCCAGGGACACCATTCCTACCCCCTGGCTAATAGCACTCCACGGACCCAACCTCCATGAATTTATCTAACTTCTCTTTAAACTCTGTTATAGTTCTAGGCTTCAAAGCCTCCTGTGGCAAGGAGTTCCACAGGTTGACTATAAGAAGAACTTTGTGTGAAGAAGAACTTTCTTTTATTAGTTTTAAACCTGATGTCCATTCATTTCATTTGGTGTCCTCTAGTCCTTATATTATGGGAACTAATGAAGAACTTTTCTTTATGCACCCTCTCCACACCACTCATGATTTTATAGACCTCTATCATATCCCCCCTCAGTCTCCTCTTTTCTAAGCTGAAAAGTCGCAATCTCTGTAGCCTCTCTTCATATGGGACCTGTTCCAAACCCCTAATCATTGTACTTGCCCTTTTCTGAACCCTTTCCAAGGCCATATCGTTTTTGAGGTGAGAAGACCACATCTGTACACAGTTCTGAAGATATGGCGTACCATAGTTTGATACTTCCCCTCCTCCTTCTTCCCCTGGCTTCCCCCTTCCAGCTCCCTCCTCCCAGGTTTCCACCTCCCCTCTCCCACCCTCTTTCTTCCCCTCTCCCACCTCCTTTTCCCAGTCCCCCAGAGGTTAATCCCCTCCGCCCCCAGTTTTGTTAAATAAAGAGAGTTTCTATTTTTGAACACATGTCCTTTATTTTTTACATCAGGAAGAGGGGGCTCGGGAAGGGTAAGTGGAAGGAGGTGAGGGAGGAATGGGGCACGAGCCCCCGATGGGGAGGACTGGGGTGGCTCTGCGGGCTCCTCGGGGTGGAAGCTTTCCTGTAGGGCCTCCTGGATCCTGATAGCCCCCTGATTGACCTCCCCCAGATGGCAGCCTGCGGCAAGTGCAGCCGGGCTGATGGTCGAGTGCTGAAATGTGCCGAGTGTGGGCATTCAGGGCACTCCAAGACAGGACTGCTTTGATGTCCCCATCGAGTTAGACATGCAAGCGGGGAATCCTGAGAACTGTCTGTCCGGGGTGGGGGTCAGGTCTTTTTAAGCACAGCCCTCGGCTAGCCTGAGGAAGCAGCTCCACACCTTAAGTCCTAACCTGATGCCCTGACGGCACTGGTTCTGGCCAGCCTTAACTTCGGTTCAGGGTCCACTCAATGTGGACATGCTATTTCGAATTAGCAAAATGCTCATTCGAATTAGTTTTTAGGTCTAAATGCACTCATTCGAATTAGCTTATTTCAAATTAACTAATTTGAATTAAGTTCATTCGAATTAGTGCTGTAGTGTAGACATACCCTATTTGCGCAAAATCTTGCCAATGTAGACGTAGCCTATCTATATCTTGCTCACTCTCTCTTAACCAGCAACTAGAATAGGCAGCTAGGCTAGGCTAGTATAGGCCCCAAAAATAACAAAGAGAAAATGATTAAGAAAGGTGTAATGAAGTTCCTTATGAGATTTCCTTATAAAGGACACATTCTACTATCTAAAATGAATTCCTATGAACTGAACTGTACAATTCCTCAGAGAAAGGTAAACAACAGATAACAGCCTAATGGTGGAACTGCTCATACCTGAGCAAAGAAAGCTGTGCTGGTGACTCGCTGCTTTTCTGATGGGGAATTTACCCAGGGAAGGAGGCTCTGTATGATCTCCACTGTTATTAGTCCAGATCTTTGCAGAACCCTGGAAGACAAAAGGAACCACTTATGGGGCAGACTGTGCACTTCAAAAGCTTAGCTGCTATGACCATACAACTCTAAAACCTACGCATGGAAGCTCTGTGTTTCTCACCCAGGGCACCCCGCACAAAGCTATACCTGAAAGTTCCCTGTCAGTCACTCTATTTGTTGCCGATCCCTGAGGATGAAATGCTTGCTGTCTCCTAGATCTCTTACCTCACCAGCAAACACACCCCCTCGTGGTGAGTCTGCGGATTTTCAAGAAGCATCCAAGTTTTCTGCTTCCAGAGAGTTCGTATCAGCTTCTCATTCATAGCCTTGAGAAGCACAGCCTCTAATGCTTCAATAGAAAGCCTGGGGGAAAAGAGGCACAGAACTGTAGTAACCAATAGAAAGGCACAGCCTAAGCAGTCAGGAAACCCCAGTTACTTGTCAGGTCTGTTGTTCATTGACAGTTCATCCATTGACAGTATCCTGGGGACCACTGTTTTTGGAAGGACTTAATTCCCAGGAGGTATTTCAGTCTCATACATCTCATATTACTAGTGTTGCTATGGACAACATTTTGCAGTCACTTTCTCCTATCTGCAAGGTGTATGGGCACTAGCACAGTACAGTAATATGGAAAAAATTCACAATCAGACCCCAAAAGCTGGGACACAGAGAGATTAGTGATCACTAATGGATATTTTGGGGCCCTATGTCCAGCGAGATGTGACAGGGTGCTGAGAGCTTGTACTTGGGGTCAGCACTCTGGTAACTACTAGTACTAATTAGCTTCCCCAGAGAAAGCCTAATTGGATAGAAATGTACCTGATTGCCTGGCTAGAGTGGGGCTATAGAATCAACAAACCTATTCTCCCATGAATAAGGAATCTGCCTAAAGGGACATCCACAGCAGTGTTTGAGGGAAACAGAGAGCAAAAGAGACAAAATGCTAGAGGCATCTAGATAGACTTATGTGTAGTGCTGGGGAGGAGCCGGTGGTCGTGGTACATGTAGGTCTCAATGACATAGGGAAGGGTAGGAGAGATGTCCTGGAGGCCAAATTTAGGTTGCTAGGAAAGAGCCTGAAATCCAGGACCTCTATGGTGGCATTCTTGGAAATGCTTCCAGTTCCATGCGCAGGACCAGGTAGGCAGGCAAAGCTTCAGAGTCTCAATGCGTGGATGAGACGATGGTGTAGGGAAGAGGGGTTTGGATTTATCAAGAACTGGGGACACTTTTGGGAGAGGGGGAGCCTATACAGGAAGGATGGGCTCCACCTAAACCAGGGTGGAACCAGACTACTGGCACTAAACATTTAAAAGGCTGTAGAGCAGTTTTTAAACTAAGAGATGGGGGAAAGCCGATTGGTGGGGAGATGCACGTAAATCGCAGGGAGACTTCTCTTAGAGGAGAATCTGTTGATAGAGATTCTCTAAGCTGTAGTCAGAAAGAGAGGACAAAGAGACTGAGGCCTGAGGAGGCCTAGATAGTAGTGTTTGTGTTGCCAGAGCTTGGTGGTTTCAGGGAACTGACCTATAGCAAGCACAAACAAGACTTTCTCATATTAAAAGCAGGTGATGGTAAGGTGCCTCATAACCCTGAGAACTCCTGGGGAGTGTCACACAAATGGACTGGGATTCTCTTTGTTTTGCTCCCTTTCTTCTAATTACCTGCAAGGGTTGCCCTCACATAGTTGTTGTCCTTTTCTAAATAACCTCCTTCGGCGTCTCATCCTGGGCAAAGGCATCTTTTGTCCTAGGGTTTGGCTGATCTGCTGCAGAAGAACAGTGAACAACTCCGGGAACAGCTCCTGCACAGTTTTGCTCAACTGCAATGCTGACACCACTTCAAAGATGGCACATGTTGCCTGAAAGGAGAGCATGGTAAAAGAAGAGGTCTCTTCCTAACACTATCACACGCTCTCCCCTTCTGATACCTGCTGGACTAAATTCTCACTCCTGTCACTAACTTGATGAATGACCGAGAGCAATTCACTCCATGTGTGCCTTAGCGTCCCATAGCTGTAAAAATGTGTAGGACCTATCAAGGCATGTTATGAGTTGCACAAAACATTTGCAAAGCACTGTAAGAAATCTGATTCAAAGACTTTCTAATTGCCAGATATTATTAAGTGAATCAGCCACATACTCTAAATCTGCCACAGAAAGCACAGCTGGAATCCAGGAAACAGTACTTCAGAAAAGAAGTGCCCAGATGACAATATTATACCACTCATCTAGCTTTCCATCAGCATGTTTGTCACAAAGCAGAGAAATACATGTCTGTCGTCTAACTTACTGTGAGAGGTGCAGCAGCTGCTAAATGCAGGTCAGTTTCTGTCTCTGAGGTCATGCTTCCTTCTTGGCTTGTTGGAGTCTTTATTCTTTCTATTAGGACCTTCAGGACTTGAGGGGCGAGCAAGGGATCTGTCCCCAGAGATCTCCACAGCTCAGTGGTGTTACTGCAATTTAACATAGGTTATATGTGACCCCTGGAGACTTTTGTGGCTCTGACTATATGCATCATATTCAAGTAAAGAACACATTTTCTCCTTGACTATGATCAGGGCTCACCAGCCGCGCTGTCCGGCGATCTGCGCATGCACAGATCGCCCGAACCCGGCTCTTCCAGGTTACAATCTACACGCCATGGATGCGTAGATTGTATTATTTGTCAAGCCCTGCCTATGATGAGCAAGTTCAGAGTGCTGTCCTCCTTATATGGTCCTCATGTTTTACATATTGAGTTTCTAGTTACAGAACTAAGTTAAGTTACATTTCAGGTTACATTTCTACAGTGCATGACTATTTTGGGATCCTGGAGGTATCCCGAAATACCTACCCCACATTTACAGAAGCAGCCCGTTATTTTGAAATATTTTTCAAAATAATGGGCACACTATTTTGCCATCCCAATAAACTTTGTTGCATGAGGGATAAGGGATGGCTTGAAATAGCACATTATTTCGACATTTGGTGCTGTGTAGAAGCGCCACATTTCAAAATAGGCTATGCAAAATATGATACGCAATTTGCGGAGTGCAAATTGTGCATCTTATTTCAAGTTTAGGGTGCTGTATAGACACAACCCTAGCCTTACTGCACCATAACCATTAATGCTAGACTTCAGAAGGAAAGGACACAGAGCTCTAATCACAGTTCCTGTTTTCCTACTTCTCAGTAGATATGGAATCATGAGCATATGATGCCCAAAGATCTAGGGCCTGGGAGACAAGTTGAAGAAAGAAAAATGATCTTCCTACTAACTGGATGTACAACTATGAGAACAAATATTTGTGGCTAGCCCATGACCTCTTCACAAATGGCATTCCCTGGCCTCTATTTGCCAGAATGGGCATGTTCTGTTCACTCCCTATGGGGCACCTGGCATTGGCCACTGTCTGAAGACAGGATCCTGGGCTAGATGGACATTTGGTCTGACCCACTACAGCCGTTCTTATGTTCTTAGATTCTGATAATTCAGCTAGGGATGTTGGAATGAAATGATAGATATGCTTACCGCCCTGTCTTTAAGTACCAAGAATGACAACTCCATTCCAGCAGCCATACCCTTCCTGATACCAAAAGCCTGGTGCCCTATCCTTGCTAATCAGCCAGGAATTTGGATTTGAAGCTTTCATGCTACCAGAAAACGAACAGTCACTGGCAATTTCCAGGGTGATGTTAGTTCAGGGGTCTGGAGAGGCAAAAGTCCACTCCAGTGATGCCAGTAAAGGGAAGTCTTTAGGATGCCAAAGCAACTATTAATTAATGGAAACAGAATGAAACTTAATTTCTCCCTGCACCCACCTTGACATGGTCTTGGACCTTTCTGCAGAAAGACCCAAGCTATTAACCTTTAGGAATTATCTCAACCTGTCTGTGGCTTAAATGAAGCCTTACATCTTCCAGTGAAGCTGTGGGATCCATGGTTACCAAAATGAACACTGTAAGGAGCAGTATATACCTGTCCATCGGCAGACGTTTGGTGAGGAGGCTGAAGATCACTGCCTCTAGGTGATGGTGGGCTAGAATGGACACTGCCTCCACCAGGAACTGCCTCAAGCTACCCTGCTTGATGGTAGGCATATGAATGTATATTCTCCTCAGGATAGCTGGCACCTGGACAGAATAAAACCAGAAAAAATGTCCCTTTTCCATTCTCTGCATTCATTCTGCAGAGCCAAAACCTTTATTTAGTCGTTTAGCAATTTGCTGTTCTTGTAGAAATTCCTCCCTTCAAAAAACAAGTATTTAGACATGGCTGCATAGATTTAATCCACAAAAATTATGCATATCTCTGCCCATACCTGGCTGCAACACTGGGTTAAGACATGCTGAGGCCCTAAGCTATGTCAAGTTAAAGAGGCCTCATTGCATTTCCAAAAAAACATGTATTATTCTAACAGAAAGGACAATGAAAAGAGAAATAATAAAGTTATCTATCTATCTATCTATCTATCTATCTATCTATCTATCTATCTATACATAGGCAAAGAGGCAAGTAAAAACTAGTAATTTGGGGGTATTTTTAGAGACCCCTCATTATCTGAGGCCCGAAGATGTAGTTCACTTAGCTTGTCTCTTGGGGCCGGATATTCTCTTTTTGCATTTTACTCGGAGTCTAATTTTTCCAAGCCTTTCATGGCTGGAAACTGTGACAACAAGATAGACAACTAATCAAGCATCTTCCTTTTCCCTTGGGGTACGGCTACACTAGCTCGTTAGTTCGAGCTAGGTAGGGTAATGAGGGCAAGCAGAGTTGCAAATGAAGCCCAGGATTTAAATATCCCAGGCTTCATTTGCATGTTCCCGGGTGCTGCCATTTTAAAATCCTCCTTAATCTGAACTCCGTGCCCGCGGCTACACGCGGCACCGAGTAGGTAGTTCTAATTAAAGATCCTAATTCCATGAGGAGTAACGGTAGTTCGAATTAGGATCTTTAATTTGAACTACCTAGTCCATGCCGCATGTAGCCACGGGCACGGGGTTTGGAGTAAGGGGGATTTAAAAATGGTGGCGCCAGGGAACATGCAAATGAAGCCCGGGATATTTAAATCTCGGGCTTCATTTGCAACTCCGCTTGCCCTCATTACCCTACCGAGCTCGAACTAACGAGCTAGTGCAGATGTACCGTTAGATTATCTCTGTCTTCTGCTGTTGATTCCCCCATTGCCTGACTCAGGATAGGAACACAGATGGAATTAACTTCCAATCCCAGGGGGAGAAACAGCAAGACTTGTGTTCACTGCAAATGATGGCAAAGACCTGAAAGCCTGCAGGTTAGCCAGAAAAACCTCTCCAGCTTCTATTTTACCTCATCCAGCATGGCACCTCCACACTCCTTCAGGATGATCTTCATCCACAGACCGGCTGCTGTGGCACAGGAGGGGCTAGCAGACCGCATACCATCCAGTATGGCCTCAATAAAATCTGTGGCTTGTTCAGAGGGAAAGTACTTACTAACCACCTGTGGACAGATCAAAAACAGGAAAGATTGCAATGATAGTCGGCTCCAGTACTTTTAAGAAAGGAGGCCTAAGAGCTGTATTGGAAAATAATGTATTCATCAGCAAATTGCTAATTGGGCTCCTATCTGGCAAGGCAGTTGCAATTAAAATTTTCTCTGTAATCTTTCTAGCTACCACATCTCTATTCTACACTAATAATATCAGGTTAGATCTTAGGTTGTACAGTTAGCACAACATTGTATGGGACAAACAGGATGTAAATTTCCAGTTTATATTCTATTATGTACATGACATCTTTTCACAAAATATAAAAATATGCAAAGAGATGCATGCACACAAATATAGGTTCAGGTAAACACACAAGGTGCCAAGACTGGTTTCTCAGCTTGATGTCCCGCTCACATATTTTCCCCCTGGATGGATGGATGGATGGATGGATGTGCGCGCGCACATGCATGGGCATGTTCATGCAACTGTCTGGAATCTGTTTGTTTTTTACATGGCATTCATAGCATATACCTATGAAAAGCATGTTACTGATTACCCATGAATGCCTCACTCCCATAGCTCGCTCCAAGTGTGGAAAGACATCACAAAAGCATAAAACAATCATAGAATCATAGAATACTAGGACTGGAAGGGACCTTGAGAGTTCATCGAGTCCAATCCCCTGCCCTCATGGCAGGATCAAATACTGTCTAGACCATCCCTGATAGACATTTATCTAACCTACTCTTAAATATCTCCAGAAATGGAGATTCCACAACCTCCCTGGGCAATTTATTCCAGTGTTTGACTACCCTGACAATTAGGAACTTTTTCCTAATGTCCAACCTAAATCTCCCTTGCTGCAGTTTAAGCCCATTGCTTCTTGTTCTATCCCCATAGGCCAAGATGAACAAGTTTTCTCCCTCCTCCTTATGGCACCCTTTTAGATATCTGAAAACTGCTCTCATGTTCCCCCTCGATCTTCTCTTTTCTAAACTAAACAAACCTAATTCCTTCAGCCTTCCCTCATAGGTCATGTTCTCTAGACCTTTCATCATTCTCGTTGCTCTTCTCTGGACCCTCTCCAATTTCTCCACATCTTTCTTGAAATGCGGTGCTCAGAACTGAACACAATACTCCAATTGAGGCCTAACCAGCGCAGAGTAGAGCGGAAGAATGACTTCTCGTGTCTTGCTCACAACACCCGTTAATGCATCTCAGAATTATGTTTGCTTTCTTTGCAACGGCATCACACTGCTGACTCATATTCAACTTGTGGTCCACTATAACCCCTAAATCCCTTTCTGCCGTACTCCTTCCCAGACAGTCGCTTCCCATTCTGTATGTATGAAACTGATTGTTCCTTCCTAAGTGGAGAACTTGGCATTTGTCTTAAACTTCATCCTATTTACCTCAGACCATTTCTCCAATTTGTCCAAGTCATTTTGAATTAGTGACCCTATCCTGCAGATTAGTCGCAACCCCTCCCAGCTTGGTATCATCTGCAAACTTAATAAGCGTACTTTCTATATCAATATCTAAATCGTTGATGAAGATATTGAACAAAGCCGGTTCCAAAACAGACCCCTGTGGAACCCCACTTGTTATGCCTTTCCAGCAGGATTGTGAACCATTAATAACTACTCTCTGAGTATGGTTATCCAGCCAGTTATGCACCCACCTTATAGTAGCCCCATCTAAGTTGTATTTACCTGGTTTATTGATAAGAATATCATGCGAGACTGTATCAAATGCCTTACTAAAGTCTAGGTATACCACATCCACCCCTTCTCCCTTATCCACAAGACTCGTTAGCCTATCAAAGAAAACTATCAGATTGGTTTGACATGATTTGTTCTTTACAAATCCAGGCTGGCTGTTCCCTATCACCTTGCCACTTTCCAAGTGTTTACAGACGATTTCCTTAATTACTTGCTCCATTATCTTCCCAGGCACAGAAGTTAAACTAACTGGTCTGTAGTTTCCTGGGTTGTTCTTATTTCCCTTTTTATAGATGGGCACTAGATTTGCCCTTTTCCAGTCCTCTGGACAAGGGAAAATGAATGGTGCACAGCCACTAGGACAGTCACCTAGTGTTTGTTACCTTAGCCATTTTGGAAGATGCTTGAAACAGAGCCTCAGGGTCTGGAGTTGTTAGTGCCTCACGGAGACAACTCAGCTCCTCCTCTGCTGACCCCAGGTTAGTGCACTGACCTAGGATAGAGAAAAGGAGAAAAAGTATGGCAACATTTAATAAAACTGAACCTCTGATCCAGAGATAATCATACAGGAGGATCTATGGGGTATGTTATTACCAGCTGTGTGTGAAATTTTGGCCCCACTAAAGCCAATGACGAAATTCTTCTTGACTTTAACGGAGTCAGAATTTTACCGTCAGGCTATGTCTAGACTACATCCCTTTTTCGGAAAAGGGATGTAAATTAGACGTATCGCAATTGCTAATGAAGCGGGGATTTAAATCTCCCCTGCTTCATTAGCATAAAAATGGCTGCAGCTTTTTTCGGCACGGAGCTTTGCCGGAGAAAAGCGCCAGTCTAGATGCTGATCTTGCGGAAAATTAAGCCTTTTCCGAAAGATCCCTTATCCCTCCGAAAAAGGGATGTAGTCTAGACGTAGCCCCTATGTCTGAAAGTTAACGGTAATGGCATGTGATTCATTGTGATTCATACAGGATTAAACAGGCACTGTATTCTGTGTGGAGCATCTTTCTCTGTATATCTGGTTTCAGTAGCCACTCTGCTCTCAGTATTTAAATCTAATCTCATAGTCAAGCACAACTCATGTAGATTGATCTGAGGTTCTGATTTGGAGGAGAATCCCTCCACTGAACTCTCATTGTAAAAGAGATGGGGCTGACCAAAAGCTTAGGTAGGAAACCCAGGCTCTTCGCTCACTTCTAAATCATGAACTGTCTCTTTAAGGGAAAGCTGTCCTGCTCTGTCATCTCCCTCTCCCCACCCCACTCTGCAGAGCGGGGGCATATGGGCATATGGCGGGGGAGAGAGTGTGTGTGAGACAATGTGTGTGTGTGTGTGTGTGTGTGAGAGAGAGAGAGAGAGAGAGAGAGAGAGAGGGACATGCTGGCTGCCAGAGAAATCTTAGAAACAGTGCCTCTTTAGATAGGCACTCCGTTACTCACCATACTTCAGACTGGAGCAGCACTATTGTATGTGTCCCTCTCCCCAAACTCTGCTCTGCAGAGATGATGACAGGGGCAAAAGGGTCACCCTGATTTCTGCATGTCTCCCTGCTCACCTCCCCTCCACACACCACTAGCAGCAGATAGGATGGAGCAAGGTCGGAGAGGGGCAGCTGAACACATGCTGCTGGCATGCTTGCTAATCAGCTGAGCGCTCCAGACAGAAATTCTGGGGAGAAGGGCAGATCTGGCCTGTGTGCTATATTTTGTCCACCCTCTAATATTTGCAGATTATTTATTATTTGTGCAGTTCTCTTCCAGCAATGTACTTACAAGGCCCCAATCGTTCTGTTATATAAGTGTCGCTAACAAGACAGAAAGAATTACAGATGGAAAAAATGGTCATTACAACAATGAAAGAAAGTGAAGAGTTACTTACACCTGCTCATGGTCTCCTCACCTTGTATATTGAGAAGACAGTTGATACAGTCAACCACCCACTGACGCGATGTCGTAAGTGAAGCACAGGTATATGGTGCTAACAGCCCAATCAGCGATCCAAACTGATCAAAAGTTTCCTGAGGCTAATTTTAAAAGAATGAAGAATGAAAGTTCTCCGGCTATACTGGACATTATTTGCCTTCCTTATTGTGAACTCCATTACTGTACCTGGGTACGGCACATTGGAAAACATAATCCTTGTTGTACATGCAAATTGATGGGGTCTAAATTAGCTGTAGCACTCAAGAAAAATCTCAGAGTCATTGTGGATAGTCCTCTAAAAACATCTGTTCAACATGCAGCTGCAGTTAAAAATGCTAATGGTATGTTAGGAACCACTAGGAAAAGGGATGAATAATAATATGATAAATATCATCATGCCACTGTTTCAAATCCATGGTACACCCACACCTTGAATATTGCAAGCAATTGTAGTCCTCCAACTTAAATAAAGTTAGGTTATAATTGGAAAAAGTTCAGAGAAAAGCAACAAAAATGATATGGGATATGGGACAAGTCATACAAGGAGAAGTTAAAAGGACTGGGACCATTCATCTTAGAAAAGAGATGCTTACAGGGGGGTTTGATAGAGCCATATAAGATGATCAGAGATGCATGATATGGGTGTCCCTATATCTCTGACTGCCTGGGGCTGGGACTGGACAACAGGGGAGAGATCACTCAACAATTGCCTTGTTCTGTTTGTTCCCTCTGATGCATATAACACCCACCACTGTCAGAAGACAGGCTACATGAACCATTTGTCTGGGGGATCCAGAATGGCCATTCATGTTTTATGTTCTTATCCGATTAAATAGAAATAGAAATTCAACTTTAACAGCGATAGAAATGTAGCTGTGTTAGTCTGGAGTAGCTGAAGCAAATGCAGGACAATGTAGCACTTTAAAGACTAACAAGATTTATTTATTTATTTATTTATTTTTTAAGATGGTTTAGTAGATGATGAGCTTTCGTGGGCCAGACCCACGTCCTCAGATCAGGAAGTGGGTCTGGCCCACGAAAGCTCATCATCTAATAAACCATCTTGTTAGTCTTTAAAGTGCTACATTGTCCTGCATTTTGCTTCAACTTTAACAGCCTGAGAGTATAGGAATGCATCTATGACACTGACACAGCCAACCTATGTGTGACCACAATAACTTAACAAGCGGCACTGCAATTGTATCAAGACAAGTCACTTCTATGTTATTTCAAAGGGTGTGTCTAGACTACTGAGTTTTGTCGACAAAAGTGGACTTTTGTCAACAAAACTATACCTGCGTCTACACTACCGCTGAGTTCTGTCAACATAACGTCGACAGAAGTCAGCAGTTTTGTCGATGCTGGTAAACCTCATTTTACGAGGCATAACACCTTCTGTCGACAGAGTTCTGTCGACAGAAGGTGTTATTGCATGTAGGGTTGTGTCTAGACTACAGGGTTTTGTCGACAAAGCAGCTTGTTTAGTCGACAGAACTGAATGTGTCTAGACGCTCTTTGTCGACAGAAGTTTTGTCGACAGATACTGTCGACAAAACTTCTGTCGACAAAACCCTGTAGTCTAGACGTACCCAAAGAAAAGTCCTAGACTAGCGATCACCAACATTATGCATTTTGGTAATAGATATGAAAGGTAGATGTTATGTATTATTGTCTGTATTTATATCTTGCTAGAAGTTTAACATAACCAAATTAGCTTGTAGATTCCAATTCCTTTTCATGTCTTAATTGCCTTAATTATATGCAACTGTCTTCAGTTAACCTTAAGATCAAAGATAGAAGATAGTACAAGAAACTAGTTTGTACATTGCCTTCAGCTTAACTATCTGTGTTGTAATGGAAGACTACGATCGGCTAATTACTTTATGTGAATGACTATCACCCATTTACCAGTGTATGCGTAGGAAATAGAAAATTAACTTCAAAACAAAGTACGACAGGAGATCTGCATGACCTATTCTTTCTCAGGGAGAGATCCTGCTTCGACAATTTCTGTGAGGAGGCTTGCCAACCGGCTAGAATAGCTATAAAAGACAAGTTATGGGACTGATCTTCTCTCTCCAGTCTGCTTAAACTTTGAACAGGGGACGTGTAAGCCATAGGACATAGATCTTCCAAATAATTATTTGGAATAGTCTGGGAAATGCATGGAAAAACTAACAGCCTTTGCATCTAAACTGGCTTTGGATGTTGACCGGTTAGCATGATTCCAGAGAGACTTTTACAAGCCAGCCGTTTATTCCACCATGGTTGTGATCCTGAACTATGAAAAGTGAAAGTCATTTTAACAACTATCTATCACTTAACCATTTGTAACTCTCTTCTTTTTCCTTTTAACAACAAATCTGATATTCCGTTATTAAGGATTGGCTGATATTTAGGGAAGACCTGTGATTCATATTAACCTAAGGATAAGTGTCTAGTCCTTTGTGATTGGTGATTATATTAGACTTAGTTGTCTAGATGGGAACCAAGGTCTGGAATGCCTAAAGGGTACTATTGTTTGGTATTTTGTTAACCAGAGTAGAAGCTCTTTTCTTACTGGTTTGGTGAATCTAATTATAAAATCACTAGTCTGGGGAACTGCCTGCCCTGTTTCTTACAGTCTGGCCTGAGTGCTGTCACAGCACTATTATGGAAACCTTTCTCTTATGGAAGCAGAGGGATCTTACTCACTTTGAGGCCCCAGCTGCAGGCCTAGTAGAATTTCTCATGCATTCACGTTGAATGTCAGATTTGATAGAAGTTGGGAAGTCAGCTCAAGGAAGAGTAGAACTATACTCACTGTGCTAACAACTACCTCCTGATAGGCAGTTAGCAGCCAGACACTGGCCTGCAAGGTCCTTTCTCTCTCCCACTCCTGCCCTGAACTGAGCCAGGTCTCTAGTAGCTGTTGGCAAAGCAGGAGAATGGACAAAGTTAGTACCAGAAAATCCCTCCCAAACGTTTCTTTTAAATAGGTTTGATTGTCACTAAAATCCCTCTCCAAAGCATTTAACTTCCATATAGCAAAAGATTTATATGTCTCCAAAAAGAGACCCTTGTCTATACAAGTCCCAGGGACCAGATTCACCTCTGGTGTACGTAACTCCATCAAAGCCAAAGGAGTTACATGAGAGATGAGTCTGGCTCTGTGTATGTGAGGGCTTCTGTAGACTGTCTGATGGCAGCTGTCTAGCACATTGCATGCAGTTTGGGGTCCGGTGCTGTGTTCTCTTTCCTGGACAGCTTCTCCCATGCTGAGTGGCAAATGACAGAGAGGAGCATTTCTTTTTATTTAGAGCAGAGAAGTCTCCCCAGCCCAGCTCCTTTTATAACTTTATTTTCATACCAACGTTGCACCTAACTCCCCTCCCCTCAGCTCTTCAAACTATTCTGTTTATGTCTGAAGAGCAGGAAGTCTTTGGTGAATGAGTTTCCATACACAGAGCTTAACTCAATACTAATTCATTCCTTTTACGAGAGGTGATCAGTTCTCACTGGTCCTCTTGAATTTGGTTACTGCGCTGATGATTTTCTTTCCTGTCCATGTAGTGTTAACTATACTGGAAAAACTAGATCTCAGTCCACCACTGGCATAAAATGTCCCCTGCTATGAGATAGATACATAGAATTTACTAGCTAGTGGGAAAACACTGGCTGTAGAATCGGTGTCTATTTCTTACAAAGCCTTTCTGAATATTGACCTAGGAGAGCTTTTCCATTGCATTAGGAGTGCACAAATCATAAAATCATGGATTAAGGATGGAAGGGACCTCAGGAGGTCATATAGTCCAACCCCCTGCTCAAAGCAGGGCCAGCCCCAACTAAATTATTCCAGCCATGGCTTTGCCAAGCCTGGCATTAAAAACCTCGAATGATGGAGATTCTTAAGGGAAGAGAATAACAGAAACACCTAACTGGTGGGTCAGAACCCAGGCTTAGGAAAACCCCAGCACAAGGGGACACAAAGAAGATGGAGAGAGGCTGTTCTCAGTAGTGACAGATGACAGAACAAGAAGCAGTGGTCTCAAGTTGTGTGTGGGGGGGGTGGATCTTAGGAAAAACGATTTCACGAGGAGGGTGGTGAAGCACTGGAATGGGTTACTGAGGGAGGTGGTGAGATCTCCATCCCTAGAGGTTTTTCAGTCCCAGCTTGACAAAGCCCTGGCTGAGATGATTTAGTTGGAATTGGTTCTGCTTTTAGCAGGGGGTTGGACTCGATGACTTCCTGAATTCTCTTCAAGCCCTATCGTTCTATGATTCTATAAAAGAGTTCCCTGAACTCTTTTCAAAAAAATTTTCAAAAAAGAACATTTCTTCTTTTTATCTCTGAGGAGAGCCACTCAGACTCTGCCCAGTGGAAATAAATATGCAGAACCTAGAGGGAGCCATTCTGTTTGTTCTGATGCCCCAAGCAGCTTGATCATTCTGTGCATAGTGAATGTGAGTCTATCTATAGGCTAAATTCTGTTCTTCCTTACACCAAACTAAATATTGATCAGCTCTACTGATTTCAGTTTAAATAAGAGCAAATGTGGCCTGATGAGAAAGAGTTGCCTCCTACTTTCTTTGAGATGGGTAGGATGAAAAAGAGGCAGTTGGTGAGTACTGCCATAAGCTCCCACTTGGTAGCTAAAGGGCCAGGCAGAGCTAAGATCCTCAACAACTTACTGTAAAGTTAATGTATATCATGGATCCCATCATGGAACTCTGTGTCTGGAGTCCATGACTCTGCCCATAGCTGGAAATACCCATTGAAAAGATTTTGAACTAGTACACATAGAACAGAGAATGAAGTGTGCAGCAAACTTTTCCAGGTTCTAGACATCTTGATGTAGGCTGCATAACTTCAGTGTTTTGCTAATAGTTTATGTATGCTTCAGCAGCCACAGGATTGGGCACCATTGTGTTCTTTGGAGAGTCTATTTATAAAAAAGATGTGCTTCCTTATACAAGAGCATTTCACTGAAAGATTGTGTTGTCAGAATTTTCACTGACTTGCCCGAGGTCTAAGTAATGTAGGTCGCACTGTCAGATATAAATATCCAGAATCAGATTCTGGTCTCTGTTACACTTGTGTAAATCCAAAATAATGCCACTGAAGTCAGGGGCATTACCCTGGTTTTACACGAATATCACTGATCAGATTCTAGCTCTAATCCTTCAGTCCAGCTGCATCCTTGAGCATCCAAAGCTCCCACTGAAGTCAAGGGGAACAATCAGCATGCCAGAATGGCAGAACTGAGTCCTAAGTGTTAAGAACTCTCCTTACCAGATTTCTGGTGGACACATCGAACTCTCCGAATACATAGGCGACCATATCCCCTGCTGCACAATTGTCCACACTTCCTGAACTGAGCAGCTTCAGGACAAAATGGAGAGCTGCCATCCTCACCTGCAAGGGTAGAGATTATGCACGAGTTATTATTATCTCTTCTGCATGCAATATGAGACAGGATATGAGAGTCCTTTTGCTTTTTCTTTTATCTCTTTGGAATAGTGGCTGAAGTACAAATGATTAACACATCTGTTATGTAAATTCCTTGCAACACTGGCTACAGAAGTACCATGCAAATGCCAGTTTTCACTTTCAGGTGACACTGTAATTAGGAAAAAGGCAGCATTTTCTCCTATAAATGGAAACAAACTTGTTTGTCTTAGTGTCTGGCTGAACAAGAAGTAGGTCTGAATGGACTTGTAGACTCTAAAGTTTTACATTCTTTCATTACAGTTAACAAAAAATATCTACATTTGTAAGTTGCATTTTCACGCTAAAGAGATTGCTCTACATCACTTCTATGAGATGAATTGAAAAATATTATTTCTTTTGTCATTTTTACAATGCAAATGTTTGTTATAAAAATAATATAAAGTGCATAGTACACACTTGTCATTGTGTTGTAATTGAAATCAATATATTTGAAAATGTAAAAAACCACAAAAATATGTAATAAATTTCAATTTTTAATCGCATTAATTTTTAGTTAACTGTGATTAATTGAAACCCTATTAATAATCTCAGCCTAAAAATGTGTCTCGTTGCCAGACTCTCCACTGAGTGAAATACTTCCCAGATATTAACAGCAATACCACTATTCCACACACAATCTTACCTTAGCACTCTGATCACTGAGAGCAGATTTCACTGCCTTCACAATCAGAAACTTTCTAACTCTTGTCTCAGGCACTGAAAGATAAGGAGAAGTGTGCAATATAGTATATCTTTGTTCCAAACACTCATGCTCCACATTAGAATGTGTCCTGTGCCCTATTTAAGAGTACTACCAAGCTTCACTCATATACAGAATCAGCGGGGAAAATATAGGACCAGACTCTGATCTCAGTTACACCAGTCTAAGTCTGAAGTATTTCCACTTCTGTAAATAGCACCATCATACTATCCTGATGGAAATATTGTGAGAGAGTTAGACAAATGGAGGTCAGTGAAGTTAGTCTGTGTTTACCACCAGTATAGCAGAATTCGGAATCTATTCTAGAGTGTCTAATACTTATTCAGTCAGGAGTACTATTTTGTTTTTATCTCATTATTATTAACATGCATCCGCCACAAGATTACATTTGTATTTGTACCTTGAAAATATTTTAGGCTACATTCAGCACTTAATTAACCCTGTTGATTTCTGTGTGACCACATGGGAGTAACTTAGAGCAGCACTGGGTCCCTTTAGTGAATTTCCAACCCTCTGGTGAGCATGCATCTAAAAGGGTGTCGCAAGGAGAAGGGAGAAAAATTGTTCTCTTTGGCCTCTGATGATAGGACAAGAAACAATGGGCTTAAATTGCAGCAAGGGAGGTTTAGGTTGGACATTAGGAAAAACGTCCCAACTGTTAGGTTGGTTAAACACTGTGAAAAATTGCCCAGGGAAGTTGTGGAATCTCCACCACTGGAGATATTTAAGAGCAGATTGGATAGACACCTATCAGGGATGATCTAGACAGTGCTTGGTCCTGCCATGAGGGCAGGGGACTGGACTTGATGACCTCTCAAGGTCCCTTCCAGTTCTAATAATCTATGACTATATGACTCTATGTGTTGCAGCAGGGGCAGATGACCGTTTTGCGGGGCCCCAGGCAGCATAATTCCGCGGGGCCCCCCTTTGCCACGGCGCATGCACAGTGACGCCATGCTCATGCGCGGTGGCACCACGGCGCGTGCGCGGGGCTTTTTGAAGCGCGGGACCCGGGGCGGCCACCCCGCTCGCCCTGCCCTATATCCGCCCCTGTGTTACAGATCCTCTGTGCCCCATTTGCAGAGATGATGAGTATGTTATAGCCCTACCATGCCTGCAAAGCCTTGGTTCTTTAGATCAACCTATAGCAGCTCATGCTTTTAGCTCTGGATGTCCCCAACTCAACCCCCAGCACGATGGCGATGATCGCAGCAGTCACAGTTACTCCTGTGTTACTTACAGTCAGCACCAATAATAGCTGTGAGCAGATTCAGGGTTGCCACACGAACAGTCTCATTCTCAATCTTCAGCTGCGAGTGCAGAAATGCTATGAGGTCATCAGGAGAAGAACGGGCTGCAAAGGAAGAAATCACATCCTCACTAACAACTGAAAGCTCATTCTTACCACACCTACAAAAGAAGGAAGTTACAAGGAAACTACTGTGTAATTTGGAGTCTCTTCCCCTACCTAGCAGTAGGATACAATAGCACAGCTCCATTTGATTTTCCATGATGAGCTGCTGAGTTGGAGAACAGATCTGTGGGAAGAAGAGAAGTGATCAAAGGAAAACTAATCAGAACAAGCAACTGAAAAGAAGAGGCTCAATTAATTTCTAAGCACTCACTTCCTACCTTTCCAAATAGAGCTCTGAAGCCAAAAGAAATGGTACTGACTGCACAACAAGAATCAGAAACAATGACCGAGACACTGGATAACAGAAGTTCATGCTTTCAAAGTGTTTTTAGCAGCAGAGCTAATTGAATCAAGACTTGACCCTTGGTAACTGGTTCAAATGGTTAATTATTCCACCATAAAAATGTAGGCCTTATTTGCAGTCTGAATTTGTCCAGCTTCATTTTCTAGTTATTGGCTCACGTTATGCCTTTCTCTGCTAGATTATTACATATGTTTCCCCACATAGATATTATAGACTGCAATTAAGTCACCCTGTCACAGGATAGGTCCTCCCCATTTGGATGGGATCAGTTTTTACTATCTAACTCTAACTCCCTCTAATAACTGGCTTATGCTAAAATTGCTTTACAAACTGAGCTGGATTTTAGCTAATAAAATGAGACCACTATCTGCTTATTCTTAAGCCAGCAGAAACCAATAAGGCATGAGAAGGTCTCCGGGCTCTTCACTAGCATTCAAAAGATGTTTATTCTTAATATGCTTCAGATCTGCTGTGCTTAAGCTCAAGTGATACAAGAACAAGTTCCCCTCACCCGGTCGTGCAGAGCACTGCAGATGGCTTGAAATTTCCCTTCAGGTAGAAGGATCTTATATTCACCAGAGACTTCCAAGAGCTGCCTCAGACTCTACAACAGAGGGTGAAAGTTAGAAGGTGGGCATACAAAGGAGCAATATGCAATGACTGAAGCAGGTTCATGGAATTCATAGATTCCAAGGCCAAAAGGGATGATTGTCATCAACTAGTCAGGCCTTCTGTATGACACAGGCCTTAGAAATTGCCAAAATAATTCCTAAAGCAGAACTTTCAGAAAAAAATCCAATCTTGATTTTAAAATGATCCCCTTGACTCTTGGTAAATGGTTTGAATGGCTAATATCCCACCACTGAAAAGGTAGACCTTATTTCCCATCTGAATGTCTCCTGTTTCAGTTTGGAGCCACTGGATCATGTCATGCCTTTCTCTGCTAGGTCATTACATATATTTCCCCATGCAGATATTATAGACTGTAAGTAAGTCACCTGTCACAGGGTAGGTCCACCCTGTTTGGATGGTATCAGGTTGTGGAGGAGTTAAAGAACTAAGGCAGCCCAAGTGACCTAGTCTCCCCAACCACCATAGCAGGCCTGGTTCTTAGAGCAGCATTGCCTAATAGTCAGGGTCAGTGCAGCAGCCCTTTAATGAGGCTCTTCAGCTCAATGACCCAAGCCCTTCCAGGTACGACCGTGCAACCTAGTGCTCAACCACCCTTTGGGGCAAACCAGTGTTGCCTAGTGGCCAGCCCTTCTCCACCAGGCTCTACCTACTCCACAGGGTCCCAGCCCAGGGCCTTGTCTTGCAGCTCAATGGGGTTTCTTCCAAAACATGCAGAGTCAAAGACTAATACCTCAACTCAATAATGCTTAGTTCACATAGATTACTTCCCACCATTCTTCTGCAGCAGGTCATCTCAGTAACTCCGTGGTCTCTCCTCCATCTGTGGCATTGGATGGTTGTGGGGGGGGGGGTCAACTGGAACCACAGGCTGGCTGGTTTCTGCATCCTAGGGCACTGGCAGTCCCTCCACAAAAGCCTGCAAAGCACCTCTGCTCCCTTCAGCTGTCAGCCTAGACAGAACTGAGCTGCTCCCTTTTATATCCTGGTTCCAGTTGGAGCATTCCCAGCAAGTATGAAGGGGCATAGCCCACAGATCATGATTAGCCCCCGCTGAACCATGCATGGGGGGTATCCTCTGTCACAAACACTCCCCCTTAAGAGGGTGTCCATTGGTGGACCTTCCTCTTCATCGTCTCCTTCCACTTGGGAGAAGTCTGTGTTTGCATGAGCCTTCCCTGGCCCAGCGTAACATACAGAAGTCATAGGGTTGGAGCGGGAAGTACTACCTCATGATTCAGGCACTGGTGTCCTTCATGTTATTAATCCATCTGAGGGGTGCATGGTTGGTGACCAGTTGAAAGGGCTTCCCCAGTACAGGATATCCCAGGGTATGTCTACACTACAGCGCTAATTCGAACTAACTTAGTTCGAATTAGTTAATTCGAACTAAGCTAATTCGAACTAATGCATCCAGACTAAAAAAACTAGTTCGAATTAGCGTTTTGCTAATTCGAACTAGCATGTCCACATTAAGTGGACCCTGAACCGGGCTTAAGGATAGCCGGAAGCAGTGCCGGCAGGGCATCAGAGGAGGACTTAGAGCGTGGAGCTGCTGCCTCAGGCTAGCCGAGGGCTGTGCTTAAAGGGACCCGACCCCCACCCCGGACAGACAGTTCTCAGAGGTGCCCCTCTTGCAAAGCAGTCCTGGCTTGGAGTGCTCTGAGTGCCCACACTGGGCACATCACAGCACTCGGCCATCAGCCTGGCTGTACTTGCCGCAGGCTGCCATCTGGGGAGAAGGAGCAATTGGGGGGCTGCAGGAGAGCTTCCACCCCCAGAAGCACGCAGAGCCAGCCCAGTCCTCCCCATCGGGGGCTCGTACCCCATTCCTCCGTCACCTCCTTCCACTTACCCTTCCCTAGCCCCCCTTCCTGATGTACAAAATAAAGAAAACGTGTGGTCAAAAATAGAATCTCTCTTTATTGAACAAAACTCGGGGAGACTGGGAAAAGGAGGTGGGAGAGGGGAAGAGAGAGGGTGGGAGAGGGGAGGGCAACTACAATGATCAGAGGTTTGGAACAGGTCCCATATAAAGAGAGGCTAAAGAGACTGGGACTTCTCAGCTTAGAAAAGAGGAGACTGAGGGGGGATAGGATAGAAGTCCATAAAAGCATGAGTGGGGTGGAGAGGGTGCATTAAGAAAAGTTCTCCATTAGTCCCCATAATAGAAGGACTAGAGGACACCAAAGGAAAAGGATGGGTAGCAGGCTTCAAACTACTAACAGAAAGGTGCTCTTCACAAAGCAAAGATTCAACCTGTGGAACTCCTTGCTGCAGGAGGTTGTGACGGCTAGAACTAGAACAGAGTTTAAAGAGAAGTGAGATAAAGTGATGGAAGTTGGGTCCATGGAGTGGTATTAGCCAGGGGGTAGGAGTGGTGTCCTTGCCCAAAGTTTGTGGAAGACTGGAGAGGGATGGCACGAGACAAATGGCTTGATCACTGTCTTCGGTCCACCCCCTCCAGGGTCCCTAGGGTTGGCCACTGTCGGCAGACAGGCTACTGGGCTAGATGGACCTTTGGTATGACCCAATACGCCCATTGTAAGCTCAGGGCTCAGGGTTGGGGGTCTCAGTGGACCACCTTCATTTTCATGCACACCTGCTCCTAGGTGGCCAGGCTGGCAGCTCTCCTGCCCTAGCCGGCCACTTTCCTGTGCCTAGTGCGGAGGTCGTGGACGAGGTCCATGATGTCCGCAGTAAACCAGGCGGGTGCAGTCCTGGGCAGGCTCCCGAGAGCCGCCAGCCTGGTCCCGGGAAGAGGGGGATGGCTGGGTGGCAGCGGGTGGCTGGCTCGAGCCGTGCCAGGTGCAGGGTCTGCTATCTGGGTGCTGGCCAGCCTGTGCCCCTTTAAGAGGTCCGGGGCCGGAAGGGGGGCAGACGAGTTTCCCTGGTGTTGGCCAGAGTGGCCACCAGGGAAAGCTGGGGAGGGCTAGCCTCCCACTAGTTTGAATTAAGGGGCTACACACCCCTTAATTCGAACTAGTAAGTTCGAACTAGGCTTAGTCCTCGTTCAATGAGGTTTACCTAGTTCGAACTAAGCACACCGCTAGTTCGAATTAAGTTCGAACTAGCGGAGCGCTAGTGTAGCGCCTATCAAAGTTAATTCGAACTAACATCCGTTAGTTCGAATTAACTTTGTAGTGTAGACATACCCCCAGGGTGTAGATCACCCACTTGATGGCCAGGGCCTCCCTTGCTATAGTAGGGCGGCAGGTCTCTCAGGAGAACAGCTTGCAGCTGAGATAAAGGATCTGGTGCTCCTTCCCACCTATTTCTTGAGATAGTACCACTCCTGGTCCTACCTCCGAGACCTCCATTTGAAGGATAGAAGGCTTTGTGAAGTTGGATGGGATAGGACCAGCTCTTGGTTCAGCTGTTTTCACAGGGTCTGGAAGGCTTCCTCACAGTCTTCTGATTACTGGACTTTCTGTGATTGAGTGTTCTTCATCAGGTCCAATAATAGGGTGCCCAGTGTGATGAAGTTGAGTACTAAGCAGCCACTGTGTCTGAAGTATTGTGGCACCTATTTCTTTGTCATGGAGGTGGGGCAGTCACACAAGCCTTAGACCTTATTTATCAAGGAGCTATAGTTTTCCCCTTCCTACTGTGTTCACTAAGATGGCACTTGCCTGGATTCACAGTGAGTCGTGCATCTATTGGGGCTTACAATACCTTGCTAAGATGTCAGAGGTGTTTCCCCCAGCTGGTGCTGTGGATGACAATATTCTTAATGCACACGGCTGTATATCGCATATATGTTTGCAATATTTGGTTCATGAGCTGCTGAAAAGTGGCTGAGGCTCTGTGCAGCCCAAATGGCATCCTGCTGAATTGCTATAAGCCAAGCAGGGTGTGGAAGGCACTCTTCTCACAGGAAGCCGGTATCAGGGGTATCTACCAATATCTGTTGGTCAGTTCTAGTGTGGAAATGAACTTTGCATTTCCCACTATATTCCTCCTTGAGATTTCCCCATGTATGCATCCCAGTATCACTTCAGCTTTTTTGGCCACAGCATCGCATTTGTAGGTCATGTTCAGCTGAGTATTCACCAAGTTTCCCAAAATATTTTTCAGAGTTACTGTTTCTCAGGAAGCATCCCTCAACATGTATGTATCACCTACATTGTTTTGTTCCTAGATGCATCTATTTACATTCAGCCATATTTAAATGCACATTTATTGTTAGCACCCAGTTTACCAAATGATCTATATCACTCTGAATCAGTGAGTTGTCCTTTCCATTATTTACCACTCCCCAATGTTTATTTCATCTGCCAATTTTATCAATGATGATTTTATGTTCTCTTCCAGGCTATTGATAATGAGATGACAGTCTAACTCCTTCCTGTACCTACACACTTTTCTTCTTTGCTGCTTGAAGCTTCCAGGATAGCTCTGATGAAATCTACATATTTTACTACATTTAGGCTCTTGTGTAGTCCTCTGATACTTTTAGTCAAGTCCATGAGACATTGATTCCCTCAAAGTCATGGGCATTCCAATCCCAAAAGCAACCACATATTCTGGACCAGAAAGCCAACATAGATTGGGAGTAAACCATGGAGGAAATGGGGAGGGGGGAAGGGCAGCAGGGTTGTGGCCCTGGATTTGCTGCTTGGCTTGTACTGAGCCAGCTCACAGAGACTGAGCATGCTCAATCATACTACTGAAGCCAACTGCCCTCACTCCATCCTCTCACTATCAGCAGACAAGAGTTACCTTGGTCATGTGATACTGAGGGTAGATGAAATAAGAGAGACAAGGTGGGTGAAATAATATCTTTAATTATATTATCTCACCCACCTTGTCTCTCTAATGTCCTTGAACCAACACAGCTACAACAGCCCTGTACACAACGGTAGATGAAATAGACAGTGATTTTATATCTATCTAGTTATAGAATCTAAAGCAATGCACTTCAGGCCTTCTTAGTATTAATTTTCAGCTACTGGCAGTTTACTTAATACTGCCCAGAGACAACACACAGCAGCCCCTGCTCTGAGGAGTTTATTTATAATCTAAAAGAGAGACACAGAGTTGATAGGATGTACCAGTAAATCACAAGGAGGGAGTATCTTATGGGGCGGGGGGGGGGGGGGGGGGAGGGAAAAGGTGTTTTGTTTCTTACCTCCTTATCATCTCCAGAAACAGAAGATACTTTTCATGAGAGGCTTTTACCTACAAAACTTGTCACCTGGGTCACCATGTCTATAAAATCAAGACTTGTGTGTTTATCTATTATCTAACAAGTCACTATGTAGACCAGGAAACGCCACTGGTAGCAGCTAGTGCAGTTCACCTATGCGCACACATTGATAGTTATTTTAATAAGTATCTCACCTTGGTGACATGAAAAACATTAACATCCTCTTTATATTGCTCAAGGAGCCATGGGATCTGTTCGAACACCTTATCTTGATGCTCTTCTTTATGCAGGAGGAGGCTCATCATAGTACCAAGGGCTTTGATAATGGCCTGCTTGAGCTACATAGAGACACAGAATTTATGTTCCTACAAATTCATTCAATATCATGCAATGGGCCCATCTTTTCTACTGCTGACGAGTGCAATTTCCCTTTTCCACTGTTGAAACAGCCCTATCTCAATATTTCCTGGTAAAGAGTTAAGACTCATGCATGGCTTCGTCTACACTGGCATGATTTTCCGAAAATGCTTTTAATGGAAAAGTTTTCCGTTAAAAGCATTTTCGGAAAAGCACATCTAGATTGGCAGGATGCTTTTCCGCAAAAGCACTTTTTGCGGAAAAGCGTCCGTGGCCAATCTAGACACGCTTTTCCGCAAAAAAGCCCCAATTGCCATTTTCGCGATCGGGGCTTTTTTGCAGAAAACACTACTGTGCTGTCTACACTGGCCCTTTTGCGCAAAAGTCTTTCAGAAAAGGACTTTTGCCTGAACGGGAGCAGCATAGTATTTCCGGAAAAGCAGTGACGATCTTACATGAGATCATCAGTGCTTTTCCGGAAATTCAAGCAGCCAGTGTAGACAACTGGCAAGTTTTTCCAGTCTAGACACAGCTATGGTGTTGGTTTCAGAATTATATTCTACTGCACCTCACAACTTTCCCAAGTGGGATATTTCCCCAGATTAGTATGCACACTAAACCAACTCATTCCTGCTGTAACTCTACTGGAACTGAATAGACATCTGCCAGGAATGAATTTAGCCCATTCTCCTATATTCATCTGCATGTCAGGTGACAAAACTGGAATCTATGTACACTATGTACAGACAGAATTTCCATGAGATTGTGACATTATAATCTTTTTTAAATGTTTTACATCATACTCCGTTCTATCCCAAAGAACCTGCCATTGAACTCCATCATCACAAAGAGTGCCATACACAGAGAATTTAACAATACAATTTCTCATAAAGGTTTAGAAAGCCTACAATTCTCACCTCCAAATCTTCACATGTGGTCCATTTGCTTGTCACATGACGATAGAGGGGAAGAATTTCATCACAGAACTGAGATTTACCCATTTTGGGAAATGGCCACTTTTCCCAGTTACTAAAATATACATTTACTGCCCTTGACCATTTTTCCAGAACTGCATGGAAGGAAAAAAGACAGGCAATATGAAAAGGATGCACTAGTAATAAGGATACGTTGTTTTATCAGTGGACACACCCAGGCTTGTAGTTTATTACAATTCCATGCCCAATTCAGGAACAGCTGATGAAATCCAATAACAGTTTTGAATGATTTCTCTTCCCTCCTTTCCGTTTCTTGTTTCTCAAAAGGCTTTCTTCTCTTTTGTCTCTCTCCATCTCTTTTTAATTCCCATCATTTGAAAACATATTTTTTTCTCCCTTGTTACCTCTTAATTAGAGCTGATTGTAAAGGTAGTTGAAATTAAATTAAAAGTGTTTACTCTTGTTTTTTTCAAAATTTCAAATTACAAAGATCATTCACATGTTTCAAAAATCAACAAATTTCAGCCACCTTTTTAGCTGCACAAAAACACTGAACACATCCTGATTAAAACTGTCATTGACATTTTTTCAGTTTAATATTCCATCAACTTGGAAAAAAATATGAAAAATGTAATACAAAACCAAAATATTTTGACCAGCTGTTTTCTGAATGATTCATGTCCTCTGCAGTTATTGCTTATTTAGCCCTAAAACTGTATGATTTCCTGTTGGGTTACAGTTTGTCTGAAAGATGTTCAGTGCCCCTAACTCCTATTAGCTATACTGAGATTTGACAGCATTTTGCCCTAAAATTAGATGCACCCGCTGCCCTTGAAAGGAAAATTAAGGCTCAATCCTATGTTCTATGAAGCTAATGGCAAAATTCCCATTTATCTCAAAGGTGCAGGATTAATCCCTTAGGCCTGATCTACACTAAAGGGGAAAGTTGACTTAAGGTACGCAACTCCAGCTATGTTAATTATGTAGCTGGAGTTGACGTATCTTAAATCGTGTTTTCAGACTGTCCACACAGTGGAAGGTTGACAGGAGTGTTATTCCTCATGAGAAGCAGGACTACCGGTGCCAACGGGAGCACCCACTCAGTTCGAATTAGTGGGGCTTCACTAGACCTGCTAATTTGGACCCTGGTGATCAACTGCAGCAGCATTGATCTTCTGCATAGTGTAGACGTGGCCTTACTTGAGCATCAACTAAAAAGCAAAGGAAGAGAGAAGTGGAGAAGACCAGAGGACAGAGAAAGAGGGTGAAAGGAGATGATAATTAAGCAACTAAAGAGGAGGAATGGGTGGAGGGGTGGAAAACGGGAAATTTTTAAATGTAATTCAGTCTGTTGCCTGCACATTCTCCCCCAGGAGTTTCCCGGCACATGGGCAGCATCAGCTTTTGTTTATTTTTAAAATATCCACAAGTCATAAAGGGCCTGAACTTACAAATGCTCAGCACCTCCAGCAAAGTAAGGAGTACTCTCAACTCCACTGAGTGCCACAGGAGCATGAGGACTCAGCCCCTGGTACAATCCAGTTCAGAGCCTGTTTGTAAACGATCAGTCACTTAACTCTGTACCAAGGCCCCTAAATATCCATTTTGGACATCTACAATAAGTGCTGGCACTTACCACCACAAAATGCTTGCCTCAGCCTGCTCTCGTCGTCTAACATCCGCATGGAGCTCATGCCGTACAGGGTCATTCCCACAAAAGGAATGCACTTGAGTGCTGAAAAGAAGGACCAGAAGAAAAGGAAGACAGACAATTGACTGTTATCTGCCTTCTTACTGTCGCATTTAGAAACACCGCTGGGTCGGATGCTATGGGCTCCTAGGTCATTTTGTGCTGCGTACACAAATGATAAGGCAGAAGTAAAAAATCAGTGGGGGATTTACCCTGAGGAGGAGCATTCTCCACCAATGTGCAGCTGTGCCAGATGCCCAATCCTCTCCCAGAGTAGGAGAGAGAGCACTGGGGAGGGATGAGAAATGGAATGGAGAAGAGCTCCACTAGACCTGATTTTCCTCAATCCTGTCCTTTAAGAACTTCAAATGGGGCATAAGAGCTTGCACCTTGGTGTGGATAGCTCATGGTCTAGCAACTGGAACCAGCCACATCAGTTCATCTCATGCCCCCCAAATAGCACTCTGTGTAGCTGTACAGAGCGTGAACCTCTGTCCTTAAATGGAAGACAATAACTTTGAAACAAAAGATGGAAGTTGACCTACGATAGGCTGATGATAGGTTGCCCAGCGTAATCAAAGTGAACACGTCAGACAGCTTCAGTGGATTCAGATGACATTGAAGCTCATACATCACCTCACTGAAATAGCAGCGTGCCAGAGCCACTAATGTGTTGCTCGCTGCCACTTTTAGTTCATTTGTTGCGTCCTTAAAAAATACAAAAAGAGAGAGACTGAAGTGATTAAAGCCAACTACACCAGCCAATGCTGCTCAAATGAATCAAGTTCTTATTTCTGTTTTCCACCCAACTTTCTGAGAACAGAATCATGAGTCATAAATAATCATTGAATCGTTTGGCTAAACACTTGTCAGCCTTTCAGTTGTTTGCAAGCTGCTTAGACTATTCGCTATTAGCTATTTGTGGTGGATGATTGGCTATCATAGTGACATGATATTTTTCCCTCAGAGGAGGTGGGCAGCTTCAAGATATTCAGAGAATTTTCCTGAATAAACTATACCCTAAATCCAAATACTGCTTCTTTTGGAAACAGCTCCGATTCTGTTTAAAGGTTTCATCCTGCTGCTTAACACCATAGTATCAGAGCACCTTCCACACAAAATCAGTATCAATAATGAAATCCCTAGGAGACTTCACAAAATACTTGCTTGTTAAGAAGCGGTAGGCCTCTCTGCATCTGATATATGTCACAATATCCTGACCTTACAAAGCACTTAAGTACATGTGTAACTTGAACAAGATGAAACTAGTCACATGCTGCTTAGGACCTGGGATTTCTGGAGGACGGTGTGGGGATCTGTGGGCCCCTAGCAGTCATTAATCCTGGAGTTTCAGTATATAGTTTACAAACAATGTTTTAATTAGTTTAAGCTTTCATTCCTGTCATTAGCATATAGGGAAAACTAACTTACCTGAGTATCAGAGGGGTAGCCGTGTTAGTCTGAATCTGCAAAAGCAGTGAAGTGGGTCTTTGACCACAAAAGCTTATGCTCCAACACTTCCGTTAATCTAACTTACCTGAGTCTCTCTCATGTGCTTTGAGGCAAGTGTTATTATTTTGCTCAGTAGCCTTCTCTTTAGGACCTGGGCATCCTGCTGTAATACTTTCTCCAGGATACAGTAAATGTCTACTCTGTTTTTCTGGGGACAAAACATAAAAGAACAATTGGGGAAAATGTTTCCTTGATAACAATATAGTAATGCTATAAGCTAATATAGTAACGCAATATAGTAACACTTACGCTAATAAGCTTCTGCCCAAAAGAGTTTACAATCTAAACATGAAACAACTAGCCCAGGCTAAAAGAGCAGATCAATAGCCAGGAAAATAATTCAGGTCTTCTGATTCACTATCTGGAGTCCTCTCCACTAGACCACACTGATTCCACAGCCTGCATACTCACTCAAGTAACCCCTAGTCTTCATTTGTATAAAACTTGCTATGCCCTCCACAATCACCCCAGCTAGCAGTATTTCAGAAGATGCTGAGCAATTTACAAATTTTTAATCAGAATAAGGGCCCTGCACTGCCCCCTTATCTAATTTCATTTATTATTATTATTGTTGTTATTATTATTATTATTATTGTTATTGTTGTTATTGTTATTATTAGCATCATGCCTTTTTTTATCCACTCCAGACAGAATTTGTAAATACAATTATAAAATACCCAACTCCTGCAGTAAATCTTCTGCAGCTTTTAGGGAAAATTAGCTCAGGAGTTACCTCTACATTGACAGTAGCACACTTGAAGGTCTCTTTTATGGGGTCCATCAAAGTTCAAATTCACAGATGATACTAAATATGGAGGAGTTGAAGGTATGAGTTGTGACAGAGAAATAATAAAGAGGGGCACAGAGAAATTAGAAACCTGAGCAGAGCAAGACTGATTTCAGAGAACTGCAAACTAGCGCACCTAGAGAGGGGGTCAATATAACTGACATAATGAGAGGGAGAAAAGTGGGAAACAACAAGTGACCTGGAGTGACAGTGAAAAAAAAAGTCAGCCATCTGGGTTGGGTTTGTTACATACAGGAATCTTGTCATAAAGCAGGAAGACAACAGTTTCTCATTGTTCATCTGAGGTGTGACTGCTTCTGGCTTATTTCACTTTTTTGGCACCACATTCCACAGAAAAGATCAACAGCTTGGAAGTAATTCAGGAGAAAATTTTAAAAAGTGCAGGGAGGCCAGCAGAACTGACTTTTAAATAGAGACCTGCAACCTCTATGGGATCTGACCTCATGCATCAGGGTGAGGTTGGGTGGGTGTAGGGGAGCCTGCCTTGACAATAAATGGCCACGTCTCCCTTTAACACGTGCGGATCTCTAACAAGCAAAACCCAGGCCTGTCTCAAGTCTGGTGCACATAAGCATGCAGGCAAGGTCATGGGAGAAGCTGTGAGAGGAAGGAATGTTTTGCATAACAATGCAGATGAAGCATGGTACGTGAGACTATGTCAAGAACACATGGCAAGCAATCTTGTACAGGTACTTCTGTTTCTGATAACCACAAATTACAGATGCAGCCATACAACTGTCAACTATGCACATAGCAGCAACATCCTGAGTGACAGGATGTACTCCAGATAGGGTATTGGGCATGTTCCATATCCTACACAATACGTAATCAATTGGTAAATATTATTAGAACAACCAAGTCTCGCTTTGCTATAAAATGGGCTTAGTAAGAACAATCCGTGGGAGGGAATGAGCAGGATTGACCCACAGGTACTGCTCGATGTAACTAGAAGTAAATAGGCCCTTCACACCGGTGATCCAGTGCATGGTGTTCCAATGCATGGGAAGAAAAGGAACCCTGACCTCCTGCCTGCTACTGTAGGTAGCATACGGGTGAAGTGTAAGTGAACTAGTCTTTATTATTGTATTATAGTAGCTCTTTTATTAATTGCTTTTGCATTGCTTTGCACTATATTCTTGCTTTAGAATGTATGGCATTTAAGGTTTAAATTGTGTAGTAATTGTTTTTAAGGCTTGTAAAACTTAAACAACTGTCATAACTGCTTAAAGCTTGCAATAAATAAGAAAGTGGTTAAGTATCCCTGGAGTGTCCTGGTTTCTCTTGGCTCTAAAATGAATCGTATCACAGCACAGTGGGAAAACAACTGGACTCCCCTGGGCTCAGATCAGGTCAGCTCTCCTCCACAGAGTCAGCACAACCGTGACTGCCTACTCCAGCCAGCCACCACCTCCTTGCTGCATAGCATGCACTGTGGAGTGAGGATGCTTAGGAGTCAGTGTTTCTTACCCTGCAGCACGTACATTGCACAGCAGGGGGCAGTATCAGAGACCTAAAATTTAGACTTTAACATCAGGAAAAATGCCCCAGCTATAAGACATCTATCAGGTTATTACATCGTCTTCATTGGAAAGTGGTGGAAACCCAGTCAGTAGGAGCTTTTAAAATTGGTTTGGCCCCAAAAAATGAAAAAGGCACTGCTGGGAAATTGGATGATCCAACAAGCCTTTCACATCTGTCTCCTGTGAGTCTATAACTCTGAATTCAGGCAGCTGAAGGTGTGAACTGCCTGCTAAGGTCATAAAGCACTTTGGAATGTTCAAAGCCAATGGTTGGCTACACATTCCAGTGGTTGTGCTTTTAAAGGATGCTGCTGCAAACTGCTATTATTACTGCTCTAGTGGGGAGAGGCTCTGCCTCTTTCCATTCATTTTTAAATGTAAGGAGGATTTCTAATTGAAAATCATAATTGATAACTTATGAATGCAAGCGCCCCACACTATTCAAGCGAGCCAGAAATGAACTGCTTGTCTTGGCTTCCTGGTACTTGAAACTAAAATGCCTTCTGTGTTGACCCTTAATAGAGAAATGGACTTTGCTGGATGCGAGTATTAATAAAAGAAAAAGGGGGTTGGATTATTTAAGAACCCTTCAGAGCTATATCCCAATCATATGTCATTATAATTAAGAAGTGTTGTCTTGGGTTTAGAGCAGAGAGTCAGTTCACATGGGTTTTATTCACCATTCTTCTACTAACTCACTATGTGGTGTTGAGCAAGTTATTTAATTCCCCATGACACAGCCCATCAGTAAATGGGGATGTTTATCACTCTCCCAAAGGTGCTGTAAAACCTAATTCATGCGTAAGTAGGTAAGTGCTTTGAGGTTTTTGGATGAAGATGCTAAAGGAGGACAAAATACTGCTATAAGAGATTATAGATACCCCTACAGTGCACTTTTATAATCTACAGCCCATGTACTCCAGTGTGTACAAAAGGACAGTGCTCCTCTGAGTGTCTCTTTATTATATCATCCTGATCTGTAACAGAATTTTGCATGATGAGTTTTGCATGAAGACAGAAGGGTAAATACTGCTTACACTGAAGGTGGGCTGAGCCAAGTTCTGTATTGAATTACTTCCATGAAGTCAAACAGAATTTGGAGTGGAAACATGGAAAACAGATGTGATTTGATGAAACTGCCCTACCTCATCCTGCTGAAGTTTTTCTAGCAGAACAGTCACAACGACAGCCAGTTTGGTCTCAGCTATCTTGACAATCTGAAGGGCAATAGAGGCCTTATCTTGATCGTCCATATGATCCAGGAGGAAAACAACCTCGCTGTAAACAGCTGAAATTAAAGGAAAGGATTCTGCTGGTTATCATTGATGTTGGGATTCAGGGCTTGTGTCTTTAATTCACTATGTAGTAAAGACTCTGTAGGAGACCAGACATGGTGATAAGTGGACCTGGGAATCATGCAAATCCTTTTCTTCCCTCATGGTGACCATGTCTGTTTGCAGAGCTATTGTGGGGGGACGGATTATAATAAGGAAAAGCTGCTCCTTTTAAATAAGATCCCCACATAAAATAATCTTTCCCACCTTTACTATTAATTTAGGCATTTTGATAGCACACAGAATAATTTAGAGCCAAGATTTTTAAAACTGGGTGCCTAAACTAAAACTCCTCAATCCATATTAACACGCCTACATCCTGATTCAACAAATTAATCACATGCCTAACTCAATGCCAACAAATAAATCTAAAGTTAAACACATGCTGAAGTGTTTTGCTTAGTCAGGGTGTCATTTCCAAAAGTGCTGAGCACCCAGAATTACCTATGGATGGTGCAAAGAACTTCTAGGGGTTCAGTATCTCTTGAAAATCAAGCCACTTTTTAAAGACCCCACTGTATGAATTTAGAAGTCAAACTTTATGCACTCTGTTTTGAAAAAAGGCTTCAGTTTTATTTTATGGTAATTTAAATACTTGCAGAGAAGACACATGGAATAGGTATTTGTCCAGTTGCCTCTAGAGACCCTAAAAGATTTTCCCCCAATGCACAACATAAGAACATAAGAACGGCCGTACTGGGTCAGACCAAAGGTCCATCTAGCCCAGTATCCTGTCTGCCGACAGTGGCCAGCACCAGGTGCCCCAGAGAGGGTGGACAGAAGACAATTATCAAGCGATTTATCTCCTGCCATCCTTCTCCAGCCTCTGACAAACACAGGCCAAGGACACCATTTTATCCCCTGGCTAATAGCCTTTTATGGACCTAACCTCCATGAAATTATCTAGCTAGGTGTTTTCCATGGGTAGGGTGATTGCCCCATACCTTTATGTGAAGCCTCAGAGATTAAGTCTTGGTAAGTCTTGCTCACATAGTCAGGATCAGTGTTACCCGTAAACTGAGCACTTGGGTGGCAGACATGTGTTTCTAATGGTTGTACACATCCGTACATGCCTCAATGCACATAAAATGTATTCTACACGTAGAATTGGAGAGAACATTGGTCAGGATGCAATTGATCTCCAGATTTGAGGGTGGGGAGGAATCTTCCCTGGGTCAGACTAGCAGGGATTATAGTTTGGGAGGTTGGGAATTTGTCTTCTTCGGGAGTATGGGGCACTGATCAACCACCAGGATCATCAGGGCATTTCTGACCTAATCATTTCTCTACCATTGCAAAGGCCTCAGGCATTGGTAGCATTTCAGTTTCTCCTATCCTCTGTCTGCAGCACACAGCATCTTGGTCTTCTAGGCCTTGGGCACATCTACACAGCAGGGCTAAAGCAGAAATAAGCTACACAACTTGAGCTCTCAATTGTGCAGCTTAAGTTGAAATAGTTTATTTCGGCTTTTGGCGCTGTCTACACATAAAATGCGGGTTATAGGAGTCGGAGAAAGAAGTCCTCCAGCTTGACATTATTTGACATTATGTTGAAATAATGGCTTGCTGTGTAGATGCGGACTATGTTATTTTGCAATAACATCAGTTATTCCAAATTAACACTGCTGTGTTGACAAATTAACACTGCTGTGTCTGCCACGTCCAAGGAATGCGTCTGCTTTTCCAAAAAAATATTGGAAAAGCAGACATGTTTTTTCAGCATCTCAGTAAACCTCGTTCTACGAGGAAGAAGGGATGTTCTGAAAGAGGCTTTTTTTTCTGACATTTGGCCCAGTGTAGACGGGCCAACTGTCAGAAAAGCCTCTTTCAAAAGAAAAGTGATAGAACTTTGTAGTCTAGACACAGTCAGCTAGAAGAGAAGTCCTTCTGTGTTTTCTCTTCTAATTTCTCCCATCTCTGATGCTTTGCACCACTGGATTTTGGCTCCAAGGATGCAGAAGTCATAAAATAAGGACCCATATTAACAACATAAAACAACTGGAGAAAGGAAAGAAGACCTTCCCCATAAGATCCAATAGTGACACAGGTTGTCAGGAAAGTTTCCAGGTTCAGAGGCTGTAGGCCAGTCCTTCAACTCAAGTCAATTAAAAGGGAAGTCAGTAGAGGCTCACTGGATTTACAGCAGCTAATGATCTGGTCATAGAAATGGAGAATATTACACGTTTCTATGCACCCATGCTCTTGAATGTGTATGTGTGGCTACAGGTTGGATATAAAAAATACAATAGTGACCCTTACCTCTATCAATTACCTCCTGTTCACTCACAAATGTATTCATGGTTTAGTCTTTCCTCAACACCTTCTCTCAATCCTTTCTCCAACTAGCTCCAGTACTGAGAGATAGATGGCCTCTCAGTCTGTCAACCAGAACTTCCAGTTAAACTTACACAAGCACTATTGTGACATCCTTGTGACCAAAGCAAATTCCATAAACTGTTGATGACCAGGTAGGCACACAGGGACTCTGTCACTTTGCTGGAGAGAACTATGGTTAAGATGACCTGTCACCTGTCTATGACTTTTACTAAAAATTGCCCTAAATAAATTTTAGGTGCTGGGGAAAGGCAGCACTCCAGCAGACTCCACCGCTCTGAGAGCAGGCTAGGGTGCCACTACTACTTCCACTCTAGGTGGGTGAACTGCCCAGGGTACCCTGACTGCTCTCCAACCAATGCTCCAGCACAGCATCTGGCCCCAGGGATGCCCTGAGATGTACCACGCCAACTACTGTGGAAGTCACAAAGGTCCCAGAAAGTCACAGAATCCATGATTTCTGTGATAGAAATGTAGCCGTGTTAGTCTCGTGTAGCTGAAACAAAAACCAGGACTATGTAGAACTTTAAAGACTAACAAGATGGTTTATTAGGTGATGAGCTTTCGTGGGCCAGACCCACTTCCTCAGATCAAATAGTGGAAGAAAATTGGCACAACCGTATATACCAAAGGGATACAATCAAAAAAATGAACACATGAAATTTGATTTGTCCTTTTCATATGTGTTCATTTTTTTGATGGTATCCTTTGGTATATATGGTTGTGTCAATTTTCTTCCACTATTTGATCTGAGGAAGTGGGTCTGGCCCACGGAAGCTCATCACCTAATAAACCATCTTGTTAGTCTTTAAAGTGCTACATAGTCCTGTTTTTTGTTTCGTGATTTCTGTGACCTCCATGAATGATTCACAGCCTTATTCATAATCACTTTCTCCCAAATAGGCCTCTACCTACAGGTTCACAACCATCTCCTCCCTGTTGGTCAGAATCAATTCTTAAATGCCTATGCCCTGGGTTACTTCCTTCAGTTTCTGAAACAAAGCATTGTCCCCATGACATTCCAAGAACTTATTGGATATTTTGTGTTTTATCATATTACTTTTCCCACTGATGTCTAGGTAGGTAAAGTCCCTCATTACTATCAGGGTCTGGATATTTGTTTTATTTGTTCTAGAAATGCCTCATCTCCCTCCTCCTCCTGGTTTGGATGTGTTTTCCCCACTTCGTCTTTACCCAGAGACTTTCAGCTGGTCTGCCTCTTGCCTCTTTCTGGAACTCAGAACAAGTGTACAATACACCACCACCTCCCTTTTATTCCTACATGCTCTTCCTGAACAAGATGTACCCCTCTATGCCAATACTGCAGTTATGAGATTTATCCCATCAAGTATCTGAGATGCCACTTAAGCTCAGTTATGACTTGTCTATTAGTACTCCCAATTCTGACTGCTTATTCCTGTTATTCCTTGAATTTGTGAGTAGACGTCTAAAGCAGTGACACTCAAAATGGTCCATGAAACCACTTTGAGAAAACTGCTAACTGGCTACACTGGTGTGTTTATTTACTGGTGCCGCAGCCACAAAGCCTCGTGGCTCCCATTGGATCCGATTTGCTGTTTGCAGCCAAAGGGAGCCATGGGAAGCAGCAGCCACAGCTCCTTTTGCTATGACTGGCTAACCAGAGCCAAAGGGACCTGCAAGGCTCCGTGGCCTCAGTGCTGGTAAATTGTAGGGTAAACTGAGGCAGCCCTAACATCACTTATTCCAAATTAAAACTGCTGTGTTGACATACCCTTCAAGAGTGACAATTTTTAGTCCAAGACAAGTTTTGGTTTCAGCATAGGGTTGCTAGGTGAAACGTAATGGTTTTGTGACATACAGAAGATTAAAGTACATGATCTAATGACCTACCAGCCTTAAACTCAATGAAACTGTGAAATAGTTGATGTATTAATAAAATCAGGATTTTATCTCCCATGTGTCTCTCAGCAGAAATTCTCCTGGAGACTTAATATTTAACAAGAAATCTGAAATGCCATATTTATCTGTCTCCATTGTAACAGCATTCCAAGGCATGGAGGAGGAATTGATCAGAATTTACCCTTCCCATGAAAGATTGCTCAAGATTAGGCGATTACCCATCCTTACCCTTCGATTCCAACACCCAGATGCAGATGGAATCAGAACTGTAACTTACATTGCCCATACAGTTGCAATAGTAATGGTGAAGGATTAAGAGCACTAGTGTTGCTAAGAAACGCTTTGTTATCCTCCATTTAATATGCTAGCTATCCACTTAATATCTTAAGTAGACAGCAGGTACATCTAGACTGCAGAGTTTTTCCAGGATACCAGAGATATCCCAGAAAAGCTCTGCCACGTCCAAGGAATGCGTCTGCTTTTCCAAAAAAATATTGGAAAAGCAGACATGTTTTTTCAGCATCTCAGTAAACCTCGTTCTACGAGGAAGAAGGGATGTTCTGAAAGAGGCTTTTTTTTCTGACATTTGGCCCAGTGTAGACGGGCCAACTGTCAGAAAAAAAGCCTCTTTCAAAAGAAAAGTGATAGAACTTTGTAGTCTAGACACAGTCAGCTAGAAGAGAAGTCCTTCTGTGTTTTCTCTTCTAATTTCTCCCATCTCTGATGCTTTGCACCACTGGATTTTGGCTCCAAGGATGCAGAAGTCATAAAATAAGGACCCATATTAACAACATAAAACAACTGGAGAAAGGAAAGAAGACCTTCCCCATAAGATCCAATAGTGACACAGGTTGTCAGGAAAGTTTCCAGGTTCAGAGGCTGTAGGCCAGTCCTTCAACTCAAGTCAATTAAAAGGGAAGTCAGTAGAGGCTCACTGGATTTACAGCAGCTAATGATCTGGTCATAGAAATGGAGAATATTACACGTTTCTATGCACCCATGCTCTTGAATGTGTATGTGTGGCTACAGGTTGGATATAAAAAATACAATAGTGACCCTTACCTCTATCAATTACCTCCTGTTCACTCACAAATGTATTCATGGTTTAGTCTTTCCTCAACACCTTCTCTCAATCCTTTCTCCAACTAGCTCCAGTACTGAGAGATAGATGGCCTCCCAGTCTGTCAACCAGAACTTCCAGTTAAACTTACACAAGCACTATTGTGACATCCTTGTGACCAAAGCAAATTCCATAAACTGTTGATGACCAGGTAGGCACACAGGGACTCTGTCACTTTGCTGGAGAGAACTATGGTTAAGATGACCTGTCACCTGTCTATGACTTTTACTAAAAATTGCCCTAAATAAATTTTAGGTGCTGGGGAAAGGCAGCACTCCAGCAGACTCCACCGCTCTGAGAGCAGGCTAGGGTGCCACTACTACTTCCACTCTAGGTGGGTGAACTGCCCAGGGTACCCTGACTGCTCTCCAACCAATGCTCCAGCACAGCATCTGGCCCCAGGGATGCCCTGAGATGTACCACGCCAACTACTGTGGAAGTCACAAAGGTCCCAGAAAGTCACAGAATCCATGATTTCTGTGATAGAAATGTAGCCGTGTTAGTCTCGTGTAGCTGAAACAAAAACCAGGACTATGTAGAACTTTAAAGACTAACAAGATGGTTTATTAGGTGATGAGCTTTCGTGGGCCAGACCCACTTCCTCAGATCAAATAGTGGAAGAAAATTGGCACAACCGTATATACCAAAGGGATACAATCAAAAAAATGAACACATGAAATTTGATTTGTCCTTTTCATATGTGTTCATTTTTTTGATGGTATCCTTTGGTATATATGGTTGTGTCAATTTTCTTCCACTATTTGATCTGAGGAAGTGGGTCTGGCCCACGGAAGCTCATCACCTAATAAACCATCTTGTTAGTCTTTAAAGTGCTACATAGTCCTGTTTTTTGTTTCGTGATTTCTGTGACCTCCATGAATGATTCACAGCCTTATTCATAATCACTTTCTCCCAAATAGGCCTCTACCTACAGGTTCACAACCATCTCCTCCCTGTTGGTCAGAATCAATTCTTAAATGCCTATGCCCTGGGTTACTTCCTTCAGTTTCTGAAACAAAGCATTGTCCCCATGACATTCCAAGAACTTATTGGATATTTTGTGTTTTATCATATTACTTTTCCCACTGATGTCTAGGTAGGTAAAGTCCCTCATTACTATCAGGGTCTGGATATTTGTTTTATTTGTTCTAGAAATGCCTCATCTCCCTCCTCCTCCTGGTTTGGATGTGTTTTCCCCACTTCGTCTTTACCCAGAGACTTTCAGCTGGTCTGCCTCTTGCCTCTTTCTGGAACTCAGAACAAGTGTACAATATAACACCACCTCCCTTTTATTCCTACATGCTCTTCCTGAACAAGATGTACCCCTCTATGCCAATACTGCAGTTATGAGATTTATCCCATCAAGTATCTGAGATGCCACTTAAGCTCAGTTATGACTTGTCTATTAGTACTCCCAATTCTGACTGCTTATTCCTGTTATTCCTTGAATTTGTGAGTAGACGTCTAAAGCAGTGACACTCAAAATGGTCCATGAAACCACTTTGAGAAAACTGCTAACTGGCTACACTGGTGTGTTTATTTACTGGTGCCGCAGCCACAAAGCCTCGTGGCTCCCATTGGATCCGATTTGCTGTTTGCAGCCAAAGGGAGCCATGGGAAGCAGCAGCCACAGCTCCTTTTGCTATGACTGGCTAACCAGAGCCAAAGGGACCTGCAAGGCTCCGTGGCCTCAGTGCTGGTAAATTGTAGGGTAAACTGAGGCAGCCCTAAATGTGCTAGTAGGCCTCTAAACAGCATAACTCCATTCTAGGATTAAGGCCTGGGAACACCACAGTCAGGATAAGAACTGCAGACAGTAAAAGACCCTGGGCACCATAGCAACCACGTTCTAAAACACTCGAACTGGGTCTCAGTTGGTAACGTAACACATTTTGCTTGAGATAACATTCATAAAATTTGCTTAAACTGTCTTGCTTCACTCCTAGATAATAAGCCTGAGAACCAAGTGCTGCACCAACTCAAGGCCATACCCGCCTCCTATAGCAACATCATCATCTATGGAGACTAAAATGTTATTACTGTTTTGCTGACATGTTTTGGCATTTGAACAATAACCACCTGTATATTAATTAACGAGCTGTTACTTTGCAATGGGTGGAGATATTATGTAATCTTGAGTAGTTCTATTGGCTTATGTGCTCATTTCGTCTTGCTGCTAGACCTATCAAATCATTTTTCCTCCGTCCTCCTGCTGACTATATAATCTATTGTATTGTGTTAATTAACCAGTGTTCACCAGGGTAACCCCTGCGTGTCACTCCATCAGCTGATGTATAATAAATCCTCTGCTTGTTTTCACCTGCATCCAGAGTGTCCTGGCTTATTTCCAACATAAATAAACACACCGGCGCGGCCAGTTAACAACTTTCTCAAAGTGGTTTCACGGATCACTTTGAGAAACACTGATCTAAGGGATTGATCAAATTCCCCCCAGGGATTTCCCTCTTGTTGCTCCTGTAATTCTACTCTAATTTTCCATATCTGATTCTCCCCAAAGAACTAGTCCTCTATTAAAGATACCTTTTGAACCTAGTTGCCTTTTGTCACCTGCCCCTACTCAACTTAGTTTAAAGCCCTTCTAATAAGATTGGTGAGTCACTGCATTAAGATGTCCTTCCCTTTTGTGGTCAGATCGACCCCATCTCTTCCCAGCAAACCTCCTTCCTGCAACAGTACGCCATGACTAAGGAAGTCAAAACCTCCCATCCATCCATCTTCATCACACTATTATGTGGACATGCTTACCATTTAGTGTAAAAAGCAGAAAAAACACTCAGTGCAGGAAACAAGGGGACTGAAACTGAAGCTGTCAAGTTCACATGCTTCCATTTTCACTAACTGATACATCTGGATCTCTCAAGCTAGTGGGGATGTCCAAGGCAGAAAAATATTTCTGTAGATCAGCATGTGATTATTTGTATTGCGGTACTGCCTCATAGTCCCAGTCATAGGCCAGAATCTCATTGCCTTACGACCTGTACAAACTCAGAATAAGATGGTCCTTAACTGTCATTAAGTAATATTTATTCACAGCACAACAGAGAAGATAATTAAGCAAGAAGATAAGCCTACTTTGACCAGGTACCAACATGAAACTAGTGTAATAATACTACATATTTAGGAAACTTTCACCCTGATTCAGGGTCTGTTGTGGCTAAGCCCCAGTTCCATACCATTGTGCAAACTGGGGTCTTATACAACTGCGCTAGATAGAAAGTGTACAGCAGTACAGTTCAAGAGTACTCCATATTTAATACATGCACAGGAGGTCACTTCCACAAGAAGCTAAGGGCATGGTCATCACAGAGACACTTCCTGTCTCTGCTAGTTTTATGCATCCCTCACTGTCTACGCCTGCTCCATAAGTTCAGGCCTTTCAAAAACACAGCATCATGTACAGGTAACTGTAACAATGCTTGTTCGTTGTATCTGTTCACATGAGAGCAAGGCATCCAATATCAGTCCACTATGGGTGGATCAGCAATAGGAATAATGTTTGTGCATGTGACAAATAACCCCAGGACCACAGAACAGATTAAGGACACCAATGTGTGTAGCAAAGTCATCACAAACACCGTGCAGACGTCAGGGAACTCATAAGTTAGCATATAACCTTCATTCCGATCTTGGTGCAATAGTATATCCTCAAAAGGAAACTTTACTTATTACTTGGTTGTATTTTACTTATCAGTTGGTTGTATTTTACAAGATAAAAAGCTGAATCGTTGGTTGAATGTTAGTTTATTTGCCCCAGGGCCAGATTTTTACAAAAACAAGTCATGTGCACATACACAACTAAGAGTTCTGCAGCAACGCACACTGTCCTGCAGCAAGTAGTAGTGGGATCCTGCCCTTAGCAAGTCCTGGGCTTACAATTCACATGCTTATCTCACTAATAGGTATCAATTGATCAGCCTGTACTGAATATGGCTTGACAATTTGCCATCACTCAAAACACATTACAGTCAGAGAGGATGATAAATATACCATTTATTCACCATTATGTACAAAGTCCAACATGTCCAAGGAGGCAAGAAAACAAAACTGGTGAATACAGAAAAAACATTACAGCCTCTCTCCGACTTACAGACCAAAGACTTGGCTGTAACTCGATCAGTTTGTAACTTGGACCCCATTGAGTTACACGTGACCACGCTGTTTGTAAGCGCGGGTCACATTCGTAACACGGGGACCGCCTTTACGACTGCTCCATGGGAGCTTTGGTCGTAAGTGCGAACGGTCGTAACTCGACCATTTGCAACTCGGGGAGCAGCTGTACTGCAAAAAATAGACTGATAGCAAGAAGCTTTTGTACAATGTGCAGTAAGATGCACACCTTAATCCCGCTCAGCGTTTGACTGACTTTAATTCAACCTAAGTTTTGTCAGAGTAGGGTATGAGGCCCAGATCTTCAAAGGTATTTAGACTAATTTCCATTGAAACCAATGGGAGCCAGGAATCTCAATACCTGGGAGGATCTGAGCAAGGATGGCAGAATTTGATGCAACAACAATATGCATTTCTAGAGAGATTTTCCTTTTTAAATAATTTTACTAACTCTCTGATTCAAATATAAGCCATTATTAGCAAATAATTATATTTTTTCTATCCCTATTAGAGCACAGACAAATAGGAGAGTGGAAATAACCTGATTTATTTAAAAGATTTTAACCAGGTTCTTTCATGGAAAAAAATTAAAGATCCAGCATTGTACAGATCACTCTGCTGAGATGTGAGCCAAATGACTTAAAGCAGAATTCCAATATTACTTCTCTTTTTTGAAAGTTTTCTCACAAACTCCTCAAAATATCTGCCTCCACCTAGTGGTGTGGGTTTGTTATTTATATTCCCTGTTGTAGAAATACATCAAATTATACTCCGCATGATTCTATGATTCTATCTGTAGGGACAGGGACAGGGATAATCCTGGGAAGAGGCTCTTTTTTCCTTCACTACTCTATAGAGATTCTTATACTGCTTGTTGTCAGCAAGACATGAGAAGTCATTCTTCCACTCTACTCTGCGCTGGTTAGGCCTCAGTTGGAGTATTGTGTCCAGTTCTGGGCACCACATTTCAAGAAAGATGTGGAGAAACTGGAGAGGGTCCAGAGAAGAGCAACAAGAATGATTAAAGGTCTAGAGAACATGACCTATGAAGGAAAGCTGAAAGAACTGGGTTTGTTTAGTTTAGAAAAGAGAAGACTGAGGGGGAACATGATAGCTGTTTTCAGGTATCTAAAAGGGTGTCATAAGGAGGAGGGAGAAAACTTGTTCATCTTGGCCTCTGAGGATAGAACAAGAAGCAATGGGCTTAAACTGCAGCAAGGGAGATTTAGGTTGGACATTAGGAAAAAGTTCCTAACTATCAGGGTAGTCAAACACTAGGGCTGTGTCTAGAATGCATCCTTTTTCCGTAAAAGGGATGCAAATTAGACACATCGCAATTGCAAATGAGGTGGGGATTTAAATCCCCCCTGCTTCATTTGCATAAACATGGCTGCTGCTTTTTTCCGGCTCGGAGCTTTGCCGGAAAAAAGCGCCAGTCTAGACGCGGATCTTTCGGAAAATAAAGCCTTTTCCATAAGATCCTTTATACCTCTTAAAAAAAGGAATAAGGGATCTTTCGGAAAAGGCTTTATTTTCCGAAAGATCCCTGTCTAGACTGGCGCTTTTTCCGGCAAAGCTCCGAGCCAGAAAAAAGCGGCAGCCATGTTTATGCAAATGAAGCGGGGGTATTTAAATCCTCGCTTCATTTGCAATTGCGATGTGTCTAATTTGCATCCCTTTTACAGAAAAAGGATGCAGTCTAGACACAGCCTGGAAGAAATTGCCCAGGGAGGTTGTGGAATCCCCATCTCTGGAGATATTTAAGAGTAGGTTAAATGAATGTCTATCAGGGATGGTCTAGACAGTATTTGGTCTTTCCATGAGGGTAGGGGCCTGGATTCGATGACCTCTCGCGGTCCCTTCCAGTCCTAGTATTCTACGATTCTATGATTCTTTTCATCCATAAACATTTTTACAGACAAAGGGAACGTGATGCAATTGACCTGGCCTTGGGATCCCCTCCTGGAGGCCCTATGGTCTGACCATACCCTAGAGACACAATAGAAAAGTCCTCCAGACAGACTGGAGTGGCTGTGGGAGAAGCAACCAATCAGGGCCAGGAAAGTCCTATAAAAGCAGCGGAAAGACCAGTATCAGTCAGTGTCTCTGGAGGCCACAAGGTATGCAGAACCAGGAGACAGGCTGCCTGAGAGAGTGGCAGCACTGCAGACAGCTCCTTGGCTATGTCTAGACTGCAGGCTTCTTTCGAAAGAGCCTCTTTCGAAAGAGCGCGTCTAGACTACAATACGCGGATCGAAAAATCGATCCGCTTTTTCGAAAAAGAGCATCCAGACTGCTGGACGCTCTTTCGAAATTGAAAGCCACCCGGAACTGCTTCTTCCAGGGCATGGGGGCAGCATTTCCTTCCGGGTGCTGCCTGCCTGCCCTTTGCAGAGACGCGTGGTGAGAGGGACACTCCTGAACACCCGTTGCTCTGCTCCTGCAGCTGCCTTTGCTGTCCCTCGAGGAAGTAAGCAAGGCATTGCAGTGCTGCTTTGGAGTGCTCAGCTTCCTGGGACACCCCAGCAGCTTTTTTCTTTTGAGGTTTTTCGCTTTGAGACCCTTTTTTTTGGCATGGAGCCAGAGCTGCCCCTGGGGAGGCGATGGCCCCACACCACCATACTGCAGCTGTTGCTGCATCTGCATGACACTGTCATGAGGCTACTTCCCGAGCTGGACCCAGACCAGAGGTACGAGGGGCTCCTCCGTCAAGCAGCCGCACTGCCCTTGCCTCCAAACTTTTTCGTGGACAGGCGTGTTTGGAGGTTTGACACCAGCTCTGACTGGTGGGACCGGCTCGTGATGGAGATCTGGGATGACCAAGACTGGCTACGCAATTTCCGGATGCGAAAGACCACTTTCCAGGAGCTGTGTACCTGGCTCGCCCCTGCTCTGCAACGGCAAGACACCCACCTGCGGCCCGCCATCCCCCTGGAAAAGAGGATCGCCATTGCCCTCTGGAAGCTGGCAACCCCCGACAGCTACCGCTCCGTGGGACACCAATTTGGCGTGGGCAGGTCTACCGTAGGATCCATCCTGATGGAGGTAAGTCATTGTCTGGGGACAGTCACAGTTTGGGGTGGGGGGAAGGGAGACTGTCAGGAAGGGCCAAGTGGAGTGGGAGTGGGAGGGAGCTCCTCCACTCACCCTGAATTGTTGGGGGGGGGGTTCTGAGGAGGGGATTCCCGGGGTGTTTGAGAGGGAAGGTGGGCGGTGGGTTCTCCTCCTAAGAGATAAGGCACCCCTTCTAACATTTTGTTGTCTGTCTCGTTCTGCAGGTGGTGAGGGCCATCAATTCAGAGCTGCTCAACAGGCTCATCTGTCTACCAGATCTGGACAGCGTCATGGCCGGCTTTGCTGCCCTCGGCTTCCCGAATTGCGGAGGAGCGCTCGATGGGACACACATTGCAATCCGTGCACCGCCCCATCGAGCAGCCCAATTCATCAACAGAAAGGGCTACTTTTCTATGGTCCTCCAGGCCCTGGTCGACCATCGTGGCCAGTTTTCGGACATTTCTGTTGGGTGGTCAGGGCGGGCACACGATGCCCGCATCTTCAGGAACTCGGACCTCTACTGGAGGCTTCAGGCAGGAACATTTTTCCCGCATCGTGAGTTTGCGGTTGGGGATGTGCACATGCCGGTGTGCATAGTGGCTGATGCCGCCTATCCCCTGATGCCGTGGCTGATGAAGCCCTACACCGGCCACCTGGATGCGAGCAAGGAGCAGTTTAATGCTCACCTTAACCGGGTTCGCAACCAGGTGGAATGTGCGTTCGGACGTTTAAAAGGCAGATTCCGGTGCTTGCTCACACGCCTCGACATGGGGGAGAGCAACATCCCTGAGGTGGTGGCCACGTGTTGCGTTCTCCATAACCTGGTGGAGAGGAAAGGGGATGCCTTCCTACCAGGGTGGGGTAGAGGTGCTGATGGCCAGGAGAGGCACTTTGCCCAGCCCCGGACAGCTGCCATCCGCCAGGCTCACCGGTCTGCTGTTGGCATCCGGGAGGCCCTCCGGGAGCAATTCTCCAGTGGAGGCCACTGACTCTACTTAGGGGCTTGTGCCTGGGGACTGGGCCCTGGCCCAATAGAAGCTTCCCTCCACAACCCATCTCCTGACCCTGTTTGGACACATCAGTAACACCAGGGTGTGTTGCAAAATAAAATGTTATGTTTAATGTTTGTACATATTCTCAAACAATAGTATAAATGTAGCAAACATAACACATTTTTTTTTCATTTTTGTTGTTGAAAACACTATTTACAATAAAGAAACATTTTGTTGAACCCTTTGTTTGTGCTTTAACTGGGGTGATGGGGGTGCTTGAAACCTGGAGGGGGGAAGGGGACTGGAAACCTGGAGGGGGGAAGGGGACTGGAAACCTGGAGGGGGGAAGGGGATCAGGTTGCACGGTGCTTGCCAGATTTCCCTCTCCTGCCTGGGCCTCGTGTTTGGGGTGCTCCACGGCTACGGGATCGGGTGGTGCACCTGTCGGTTGGCTGGCTGGGGTGCTCTTAGGACGTGGAAGCCTGGGGGAGAGGAGGGCCAGGGGGAGAGAGGGGCTGGGGAACTGGGGGGGCTGGAGGAGAGGGAGGTCCAAGGAGGGAAAGGGATGCTGTTGTGGAAGGGGGGTTTGGTGGGGTGAGGTCATGGGGTGCTGGAGGAGCAGGACCAGGCACAGGAGCAGGCAAGCCGCAGACCTCCCTGAGAGTGGCACACAGAGACGTGCGCTGCAGGACCAGCTCGTCCATGAGCCGGTCACGCCAGCGATCCTCTGCCTCCGCCCTCTCTCTGAGGATGGAGTTCAGCTCCTGCACGGCCTCCACGTGCTGCCTGAGGATGTTCGCATAGACACGCCTGTGTCTACGGCTCCCATGTCCCCGAGATGGAGATGGAGGTGGGGCTGGGGTGCTGCGGCCCTCTTCCACGGCTGGTCTGGCTGTGGAGGAAAAGAAGAACACACAATCAGTCTGTGGCGGGGTAGCCCCGCCCCTCCCGGAAACCGCCGGGACACCGCAACCACGGGGGGAGAACTCACCCCCCGGAGGGGAGCGGATCACCGCCCGCCGTCCCCGAACGGCGGGGCCGGCACCCCGGCCGGGTGACGAGCCGGGGCCGGCCGGCAGCGCAGAGAGGGGGCGGGGCCGAGCAGACGTGGCAGAGACGTCACGGGGAGGACGGCCCTGGGAGGGGCCAGAGGCCGACGAGGGGGGTGACGTGATCTGCCTGCGACCAGCGGGCAACTCAAAAGGTCGCAGCGGACCAGCCGTAAGGGGGAATGCCGAGGAGACGCACCCCCCCCGCGAGCCGGCGAGTGGTCGACATTATTGGAGGCCCTGGGCAGGGTCAGAGGAAGGGCCCAGGTGAGCCTATGGGACCTGGGGGAAGAAGCAGCCCAGGGCGGGGACGCGGACCCTGAGGGCAGGGGAGTTTAGGGGTCTCGACCCCCCCCTGCTAGGTGGGGGAGCCTTTTCCCTGACCTTAGGGCCCTGGGCTGGGGTCCGGAGAGAGGGCGGGCCCGGACCCCCTTCCCCCAACCGCCTAACCAAACCAATTGGAATCGGTCGCGTCAAGGCGTCGATAATCGGAGAACCGAGGGGGGCGGACGTAAGCCCCTCCGCACAGGGGGAGAACCCCCTACACGTGGTGGAGAATGTGGGCATAGTGGACCCCGAAACGGGGGTTCGGATAAGGGAAAGGATTAACAAAGTCTTGATTGCCAGGAGACAATGGAAGCCAATAAAATTCTGGAATGGTGGACAGAGACCCAGAAGGTACAACAGCAGCAACAGATGCAGGCGCTGCAACAGCTCCTCAACCAGCTCCAGGAGCGCCAGGAGCAGATGGCGCGAGGCGCACCAATGACGGTACCGGGGGCGGTAGCGGGGTCTGGAGGAGGAGAGGGGGTCGGCACCCAATTGCCCATACGGCTAACGAAACTAGGGCCGGAAGATGACCCCGAGGCATTCCTGGTTACGTTCGAGAGGGTGGCCGCCGCCGCGAAGTGGCCACCCGAGCATTGGGCCACCCTCCTCGCACCTTACCTGTCGGGGCCGGCCCAGCTAGCATACCGAGGGATGTCCGCCAGCGATGCCTTATGTTATTATAAAGTTAAAGAGGCTATTCTGGACCAATTAGGGGTGACTCCCGAGACCCACCGCCGGCGGTTTAGAGAGGCCAGGTACGACTCCCGCGAGCGACCACGGGCGGTGGCGCAACGGGTTAAGGAAGCGGGGATGAGATGGCTTGAACCAGAGACTAAGACGGGGGCCCAGGTGGCGGATCTCGTGATACGTGAACAATACGTCAGCATCCTCCCCGCGGAAGGGCAGCGGTGGGTACGGCGGCACCTTCCGGAGACCTTGGATGAAGCGGTGACCCTCATGGAACACTACTTAGCCGCAGAAGGGCCAGAGGGGAAAGGAGCCGCTGGGACACCAAGAGAACCCCGAAGGAACGAGGCTGGGACGGGTAAGCCCACGGGAGCCCAGCGGGCTGGGGAAAGCGCCGGGAGTTCCCTGGGCCCCCTCCCGACGAGGAGGTTGGCACCTCGGTGGAACCGGCCGATCGGTGAGGCCAGGGGAGACCGGGTGACCGAAACAAGGCCGGGCACCCCGCCACCCGAGGGAGCTCCGAAGGTGGTCTGCTATCAGTGCGGCCAGGAGGGCCATTACAAGAGGGACTGCACCCTGATGGACTGCACCTTCGGGCAGAGGCGTGCTGGGAGCACGGACAGGAAGGCGGCCGGCGCAGCTCAGGTAATTAAACGGCTGTGGGTTAATGGGAACCCGGTGGAGGCTATTCTCGACTCGGGATGCGGGCAAACCATTGTCCGAAGGGACGTGATTCTTCCAGGGCGGGCCCGGGGTGCCCCCATAGCCCTCCGGTGCGTCCACGGAGACATTCATTATTACCCTACGACCCGGGTACGGATAGGGGACGGGGAGTTGGAAGGAGACTGTGTAGTCGCCGTCGGCCCTAAGTTAGCGTACCCCCTCCTGCTGGGGCGGGATTGGCCCGGCCTGAAGCGACTCCTAGGACAGTGGGATAGCGGAAGACATCCTAAAAGGGAGCCAGAAACAGGGCAGGGGACCTTGGTAGCCCAAGGAGAGCAAGATGAGGGGGGGGCCGAGCCAGCAAGGGCCCCGGACGCCGGGACACCGCCCACCGTCCGTCTTGACGTAGAAGAAGGGGACTTCCTCACTCAACAACGCGAGGACCCCACACTACGGGCGGCCTGGGAGCAGGTGCGCACTACAAGCGAGTCACAGGAGGGGGACCCGCCCAATCAGCCGGACGGGCCGCGATTTGAGGTAAAAGACGACCGCCTGTACCGGGTGTCTTCAGGGGAACTCCCTGGGGAAGAAAGGTGGCAGCTGTTAGTCCCAAGACCGTACCGGTGGAAGGTCCTGGAATTGGCCCACGAACACCCGTGGGCCGGGCACCTGGGCAGGGAAAAGACCCAACAGAAGATACTCCAGAGATTCTATTGGCCGGGGGTGTACCAGGAAGTTAAGAATTTTTGTAACTCCTGCCCCCAGTGCCAAAGAACAGCCGGGGGCCGGGTCCCGCCGGCTCCCCTGGTGCCCCTGCCGGTGGTAGGGACCCCCTTTGAGAGGGTAGCATTAGACCTGGTAGGACCACTCGAGAAATCTGGGCGCGGACATAATTACATCCTGGTCATCGTAGACTACGCCACCCGTTGCCCAGAGGCAGTGCCCCTGAAAAGAGCCACCGCCCCCGCCATAGCGGAGGCATTAGTTAAGCTATTCTCATGGGTCGGGCTGCCCCGGGAGTTACTGACAGACCAGGGGACGAATTTAACGTCGAAGGTTATGACGGAACTGTGTAAGGTCTTGCAGATCAGGAAGCTCCGGACGTCGGTATATCACCCCCAAACCGATGGGCTGGTGGAGCGATTCAACCGCACATTGAAGGGGATGCTGCGGAAGTTCGCACAAGATGAACCCCGGGAATGGGACAAGCTGCTGCCTGCACTGATGTTCGCCGTCAGAGAGGTACCGCAGGCATCGCTCGGGTACTCCCCCTTCGAGCTGTTATACGGGCGGCGACCGCGGGGGATCCTGGACCTCGTAAAGGAGGGATGGGAAACGTCAGTGTCTCCTGCCTTGGGGGCCGCCCAGTACGTACAGAAACTGAGGGGAACCCTCCACGACCTAGCGGGCCGGGCCCGAGCGAACCTAGAGAAGGCGCAAGAAGGGCAGAAGGCCTACTATGATAGAAAGGCGCAGGTGAGGGAGTTCGAACCAGGCGAGCAGGTTCTACTATTGCTGCCTAGCGGGGAGTCCAAGCTCCTGGCCCACTGGCAGGGACCCTTCCGGGTAATCAGGAAACTTGGCCCGGTCGACTATGAGGTTCGGGTAGACGGGAACCGCCGGGCAACCCAAATTTACCATGTCAACCTCTTAAAGAAGTGGCATCCACGGGAGGCCCTCCTGATTGACCCTCGGGACACTGACATTGAGCTGGGTCCGTGGGGGGAGCCGGAGGTGAGGATCGAGGGCATACGGGTCGGAGAAGAGCTCCCGGGCCCAAAGCGAGAACAGTTGCACCACCTTCTCGACCAGTTCAGGACGGTACTAACCAGCCGACCCGGACAGACCTCGTTAGTACAACACAAGATCGAGACTGAACCCGGCAGAGTGGTAAGAGATAATATGCGCCCCCTTCCCCGGAAGTTATGGGGCACGGTGAAGGAAGAACTCCAAGCCATGTTGGAGTGGGGGGTCATACAGGAATCTCGTAGCGAATGGCGAAGCCCCATTGTTCTGGTGCCCAAAACAGATGGATCAACGAGGTTCTGCATTGACTTCCGTAAAGTCAACGCGATCTCGCGATTTGATGCATACCCCATGCCACGGATAGATGAGTTACTGGGACGCCTGGGGAGGGCGGCCTATTTGTCGACCCTCGATTTAACGAAAGGGTATTGGCAGATCCCCCTCTCCCCCGAAGCCCAGGCGAAAACGGCGTTCGCCACCCCCTTTGGGTTGTACCAATTCAAAAACATGCCGTTCGGACTGCACGGGGCCGCTGCGACCTTTCAGAGACTCATGAACCAGGTCTTAAGGGACCATCAGGACTACGCAGCGGCTTACATTGATGATATTGTGATATTCAGTGAGTCCTGGGAGAGGCACTTAGAGCACATTACGAGTGTATTAAGGGCACTGAGGGAAGCAGGACTCACGGCCAACCCAAAGAAATGTCAATTTGGGAGGGCCGAAGTTTCGTATCTGGGGTACACGGTAGGGAGAGGGAAGCTGAAGCCCCTAGTAGATAAGGTCCAGGCGGTACGGGAACACCCCACCCCAACGACAAAGAGGAAAGTACGGCAGTTCCTGGGATTGGCGGGCTATTATAGACGGTTTATCCCGAATTTTTCCTCCGTGGCCGCGCCACTGACAGACCTCACAAGGAAAGGGCAACCCGAGAGGGTGAGGTGGACCGCGGCGTGCGACGACGCGTTTCAGGAGCTGAAAGACCGGTTGGTCCGGGCCCCGGTGCTGGCCCAGCCCGACTTTAACAAACCTTTTACCTTGCAGACCGACGCGTCAGAAGTGGGGTTAGGGGCGGTACTGACGCAAGAGGAGGAGGGACAGGAGCACCCCATCCTCTATCTGAGTCGTAAACTGTTCCCTCGGGAGAAGGGATATGCGACAATTGAAAAGGAGGCATTGGCCCTCAAGTGGGCTGTCGATTCACTAAGGTACTTTCTTTTAGGCGATGAATTTACCGTGGTGACGGACCACGCCCCGCTGCAATGGATGCAGCAAATGAAGGACACTAACCCACGGATCTTGAGGTGGTACCTCAGCTTACAGCCATACAAATTCCGAGTCGTGCACCGCCCGGGGTCCGCCAACGGGAACGCGGACTGGCTATCCCGGTCAGCGGAAAACACAGAGACCAGAACTGCGAGTATGGCCCCAGACTTAAGGGGGAAGGTGTGTGGCGGGGTAGCCCCGCCCCTCCCGGAAACCGCCAGGACACCGCAACCACGGGGGGAGAACTCACCCCCCGGAGGGGAGCGGATCACCGCCCGCCGTCCCCGAACGGCGGGGCCGGCACCCCGGCCGGGTGACGAGCCGGGGCCGACAGGCAGTGCAGAGACGGGGGCGCCGGCACACCGGCCGGGTGACGAGCCGGGGCCGGCCGGCAGCGCAGAGAGGGGGCGGGGCCGAGCAGACGTGGCAGAGACGTCACGGGGAGGACGGCCCTGGGAGGGGCCAGAGGCCGACGAGGGGGGTGACGTGATCTGCCTGTGACCGGCGGGCAACTCAAAAGGTCGCAGCAGACCAGCCGTAAGGGGGAATGCCGAGGAGACGCACCCCCCCCGCGAGCCGGCGAGTGGTCGACATTATTGGAGGCCCTGGGCAGGGTCAAAGGAAGGGCCCAGGTGAGCCTATGGGACCTGGGGGAAGAAGCAGCCCAGGGCGGGGACGCGGACCCTGAGGGCAGGGGAGTTTAGGGGTCTCGACCCCCCCTGCTAGGTGGGGGAGCCTTTTCCCCGACCTTAGGGCCCTGGGCTGGGGTCCGGAGAGAGGGCGGGCCCGGACCCCCTTCCCCCAACCGCCTAACCAAACCAATCGGAATCGGTCGCGTCAAGGCGTCGATAATCGGAGAACCGAGGGGGGCGGACGTAAGCCCCTCCGCACAGGGGGAGAACCCCCTACACAGTCCTAAAAACTGGACTCTGTAGCACTTAAAATACTAACAGGATGGTTTATTAGGGGATGAGCTTTCCTGGGCCAGACCCACTTCCTCAGATCAGAGTAACACGGCTACATTTCTATCACAATCAGTCATGTGTGCAACAGCTGTCCAAAAGGGCATGCCCTCTCCCTTGAGACAGGGGAATCAGACATTCTGAAGGTTACACTGTGTGTGTGTGTGTGACCTGCGCATCAGCCTGAGCATGACAGGTTTCCCTTGTGCATCACCCACTGTGCACCCACCTACCTCCCCCCCCCCCCCCCCCGGGTGTTACACAACCTCACTGCACTCACTTGCTGCTTCCTCTCCTGCGCCAGATGATGCCTGGGAGGCCTCTGGGGTCTGGGTGACTGGCTCCAGGGTGAGGGTCGCCGTCTCCTCACTGTCCTCCTCCTCTGGGACCATGTCCCCGTCTCCAGACTGCTCTGGGTCCTGCTCGGGAGCGTCCACCATGGGGTCGGCCAATCCAGACTGTACGAACCGCCGTGGTGTGCGTGCTTCTGCACTGCCACCCAGGATCTGGTTCAGCTCGGGGTAGTAGGGGCAGTAGTGGGGGGCTGCCCCAGAACGGGAGCTCTCCTCCCTGGCTTTGACGTACCCCTGGCACAGCTCTTTTACTTTGGACCGCACCTGTTCCTGGGTGCGGGGGTAGTGGCCCTTCTGGGCCAGGGCTTCAGCCATGCGGCCATAAATATCTGCGTTTCGCCGCCGGCTTTTGAGGGCCTGTAAGGCCTCCTCCTCTCCCCAGAGCTCCAGCAGGCTCTTGATCTCTGCGCCAGACCAGGATGGTGCCCGGCGTTTGGAGCCCTTGGCTGGGTCCCCAGAAGGCTCGGTGGAAGGGCCAGGATGCTCTTGGGGCTGGGACATGCTGCAGCAAAGTAGCCGTGTGCTCTGGCTCCTTCTCTGCAACAAGTGGCTGTGAGGTGCCTGTCCCTTTAAGGAATGGCTGCAGCCAGGAACCACAGACATGCAACCCATGGCCCAGATTGTCCACCAGGGCTTCTTCCTGGAGGCCAATACTTTCGAAAAAAAGGGCTCCCCCCGTCCACACTCACTTACTTTCGACGGATCTCACTCGAAAAAGGCGTTCTTCCTCGTAGAATTAGGTGTACCGCCGTCGAAAGAAAAGCCGCATTCTTTCGATTTACTTTCGAAAGAACGCGGCTTGAGTCTGGACGCAGGGGAAGTTCTTTCGAAAAAAGGCTACTTTTTTCGAAAAAACCCTGAGTCTGGACACAGCTCTTGTGAAGAGCTATTGGCGAGTGCTGGACTGTGATGGGACTTTGAAATAAAGCCCTGAGGTAAGGGCAAAAATGCTGTATTTTGGTGGGGTAGCTCTGGGGACACCACTCTCTTTGAGTGGGGAACAAACTTGAAAGGACATAAGAGAGCTAACCAAGATAGGCTCCGATTAGATGTGTACCCTGGAAGCGGTTTTGATGAGCACACACAATGAGTGAGACTCGGCCAGAGACTGTGTCACCGAAGTCAGACAAGAGAGTGCAGGCACATGTGCTTAGCCAGAAGGGGTACTCAAGAGAGGTGAATGCTGCTCTGTTACAGAGAGCAGTCCAATATTGTCATTAATTCCTGTTCATGGCTTGTTCCTTCATTAAAACCAGTTGTGTCTCTGCATATGATGTCCTTTGTGGACCCCGGGTGAGGTGAAGGGACATGGCTTCGCGCATAAGGGGTGTGGCACTTCCTCCCTCCGAGCTACCCAAAGTGTGTGGTGCTCCAGCAGCAATTGATAGGGTCTTGGGCTCTGGCTGCTGCTGCATTAGCAGCAGCCCTTATTGGAAAACTTGAGAGCCCCAAGCCCTCTCTATCTCTTCCCCCAAATCCCACTCCTGCTTCACCCCACTGGGTACTGAGACTAGGGCCAGGACACTCTGCTTCCCGGCCACCATCATAGTGAAGTAGAGCAACCCAGCTGGGAGATGGTGGAGCACAGTAGGCTGTTGGTTGTTCCAGGTCCCACCACTGTGGTGTGTGCTTGGGGGCATGACCCCCTCTGACTGCCCTGTGCTAGATTTTCCCAGATAATTACCTGGGCACCATGGGTCCCATCCATCTGATGGTTGAGGCATCCACTGTGGGGCCTGGACAGCTCGGAGAGGCCTATATAACCGTGTCTCGCATGGGCCAATACAAACTGCCTCCTGTGTTGCATCATTTAATGAAGCATCTCTTGTACACAGGCAAGACTAGGAAGAGCTGACAATTAGGCTTACCATTTTTCCCAACTGGATGGACTGGATGCCATTTACAGCAATGGTGTCCCATCCCTCTGGTCAGGAAAGATGATAACCCTAAGCTGACTCAATGCAATGGTAGCCACGTCAGGTGACAGAACAGTAGCACAAAAGAGTGGCAGGGGAAACTCAAAAAAATATTTTTTTTAAAAAAAGAGAAAATTGAAAGTTTCAGCAACAAGACAAAAAACAGGAGAAAATGACTCAAGTGGAGAATTAGGCGGGAGTGAGGGAGTGTCATGTCTTTCTTAGTATACCTGCGGGGCAGGAAACCCTATTCAGACCTAAAGGGCAGACACCAAGTGTAAGGGCCTTATGCCCAGAACCTCAGAGGTATTTCGGCTCTTAGGGTATGTCTACACTGCAGTGTTTTTCCAGAATAACTGCCGTTAGTCCAGAAAAAAATACTTGCGTCCATACTGCTATTGCATTCTTTTGACAAAAAGTTGAAAGAACCAAGGGGTTCTTTCACGAGGAAGACGTCTTTGTCTGAAAGAGCAGAAGAGGGAGTTCTTTTGAAAGAAGAGGCCTCCAGGAAATAGCACAGGTGCCCTGGTGGCCACTCCGTCCAAACTAATCAGATCTCTATAGTCCCTGTCTCCGGCCAGCTCTTAAAGCTGCAGGCACCTGGGACAACACTTGTGGCAGGGGGCTGGCCCAGAGAGCTGCACCTCACTGCGTGGCTGTGACTGCCACACTAATTGGGACCCATGGCCCAGCCACAAGCCTCCTGAGACCTCTCTGGCCCTCACAGGGAGCATGACCAGGGCTCCCAGGACTCAGCCAGAGGCCCGAAGAGGTTTGTGCCATAGTGGTCCGGGGCAGAGATCCTGGCCTTCCTGTAGGTATGGGGTGAGCAGGAGACCCTGCAGGATCTCGGCTCCCAGTGGCACAACGCCGACATATACGGTCGGATGGCCGAGGCTCGGGCCACAAGAGGCCACCACTTCCAGAACCTCATACAAGTATGGAGCAAAGTGAAGGAGCTCTGCCAGGGCTATGCGAGGGCAAGGGAGCACAGCTCTCTCTCTGGGGCAGGACCCCACTCCTAGCCCTACTACGCTGAGCTCCACCACATCCTGGGGGGTGGTTCAGCCCCTTCCTCACCCCTGGTGGTGGACTTGGGGCTGGAGATGCTCATCTTTGCCAACCCAGGGCTCCCAGGCCAGGAGGAGGAAGAATCCGACGATGAGCTGGAGGAGGAGGAGGAGACGGCCAGCACAGTCACCCTCACCCTCAAGCCCGTACCCCAGGGCCTGGATGTCTTACACGCATTCTCTGAGGACGGGGAGGAATCATCAGGTGAGTGCTCTGTTTTTCACACACACAGGGCAGGGAAGGCGGGCGCAGAGGGGATGGGATGCAATCGTCGCTTGGTCATCTTGGCCTGGATATTGTGCTACACTCCGTGCACGTGGAACTACATGCAGTGCCAGTCTGCAACATGCAGCCCCAGGAGGCAGCCCCAAAGCACCTCCAGGCAGGGCCAGCCCGAGCCCTTTGGCACCCTGGGCCCAGGCATGCGGCGCCACCCCCAGGCGCAGGGTGCATGCGTGGGCCTGCCCCCCAGGGCGCTCGGCGCATGCGCGAGCTGGTCACGGCCACTGGCGCGCATCCCGGGGCCGCCCCCAGGGTGCACAGCACATGCGCTGCCCAGCCTGGTCCGGCCAGCGCTGCTGGCACGCACGCTGGGCCGTGCAGGGCCCCGCAGCCATGGGTGGAAGGGTGCTGTTGGCCAGCGCCGCGGGGCCGGCGCTGCGGGATCCGGGCACGTGGCTCCTGATGGCAGCTGTAAGGGACGCCATGCACCCCTTACAGCTGCCATTAGGCGCCCCTCATCGGCTGGCGCCTTGGGCAGCTGCCCGGCTCACCCATGCCTCCATCCGGCCCTGTCCCCAGGGTCCTGTTCACGGGCTCTGGGGAGGCCACACACACATCTGACCCCTGGGGGAGATGCCCTCCCACCACTAACCACTGCTGGAAGCAGGCTGGGGACAAGGGCACACACGTGGCTGCACACAGACTTAGGAGTGCCGCACACGAGACACGGGAATGCCTGCACACTTGAGGCACCACCCACTTCCACGGACAGCGCTGGCAGGTGTGCGTGCAGCCCCCATGGAAGAGCAGACTGCTCCAGGCCCCTCTCCTGCCCATGGCATCCCACTGTGGCCGACCACTTCCCTTGCCCTGCCTGTCTGTGGCATGAGGATGGGGGGGAGCAAGAAGCATGGTCCCCTGGGCACCTCAGGGCCTCTGTGAGGCAGGGCCGATGTCCAGGCCACACATAGCCTTGCTCCTGGAACATCCCTGCCCTCTAGCCTGAGGACTCTTGTTCTCAGCTCACAGAGGAGGGCACGGACTCAGGGACAGTGTCTGCATGGATGACTGACCGCCTCTTCCTCTTTATTCTCCACAGCCGGACTAGCATCACTAATGGGCGATCACCGCCAGCTGAGGCAGCCGCCTGACCCTGGGGGAGCTACAAGTGCAGGAGGGTCCAGGGGGACCTGATGAGACAGCACGTGGTCATCCTCCAAGGCATGCAACGGATCCTGGCCCAGAAGGACCAGGATGACGCTCAGGGGCCGTGTCTACATTTGCGAGATTTTGCGCAAAAACTTGCCGCCTGTCTACACTGGCCGCGAGTTCTTGCGCAAGAACTATGATGCGCCCGCTCAGGAATAAGCCCTCTTGAAGAAGTGTTCTTGCGCAAGAGGCCAGTGTAGACAGGCAACATGAATTTCCTGTGCAAGAAATCTCGATGGCTAAAATGGCCATCAGATCTTTCTTGCGCAAGAGAGCGTCTACACCGGCACGGATGCTTTTGCGCAAAAGCACATCTCTTGCACAAAAGTACATGCCAGTGTAGACGCTCTCTTGCACAAATACTTTAATGCAAAAACTCTTGCGTTAAAAGTATTTGTGCAAAATCTTGCCAATGTAGATGTAGCCAGGGTGTGTCTAGACTATAGGGTTTTTTCCAAAAAAGTGGCCTTTTTTTGAAAAAACTTCCCCTGCATCTAAACTGCTGCCATGTTCTTTTGAAAGTAAATCGAAAGACCATGGCTGGTTTTTTAACTATGGAAAACCTCGTTTTACGAGGAATAACGCCTTTTTTCAAAAGTGCTCTTTCAAAAAAAGGCACTATGTATTGCAAACTGTGCTTTTTCGAAAGGGAGCATCCAGACGGTCTCGGTGCTCTCTTTTGAAAAAGTGGCTTGCTTTTTCAAAAGTACCAGTTGTAGTCTAGATGCTCTTTCGAAAGAGGGTTGCAGTCTAGATGGGACCCAAATATGGGCTCAGATGGTGCAGCAGAGCCAAAACATGTGTGCTACCATATATGAAATGATGGCACACCCAGCTCCTGTCCCTGTCCCTGTCCCCGCTGCTCCCACTGCTCTCCCTGCTCCTGCTTCTCCTGTTGTCCCAGGCCCCACCCACCTCCCGAGGTTGCCGAGGTCCTGAGACCTGAGGTGGCACTTCCAGCTGCACCACGCACCACTCCCAGCCCTGAGTCCCCCTCCTCCTTGGCCCTATCCAGGGAAGAAAAGGAGGAGTTGCACTATATGTAAGAGAGCACTAGGACTGCTCTGAACTCCAGTATAAAGAGGGAGAAAAACCTGTTGAGAGTCTATGGGTTAAGTTTAGAGGAGCAAACAACAGCAGTGATGTTGTGGTTGGTGTCTGCTACCAGCCACCGAATCAGGTGGATGAGGTAGATGAGGCTTTCTTCGGACACCTGAGAGAAGCTTCCAGATCTCAGGCCCTGGTTCTTGTGGGGGACTTTAATCACCCTGACATCTGTTGGGAAACCAATATGGCAGTACACAGGCAATTCAGGAAGTTTTTGGACAATATTGGGGATAACTTCTTGACACAAGTGCTAAAGGATCCAACCAGGGGCCATGCGCAGCTTGACCGTCTGCTCACAAACAGGGAGGAACTAATAGGGGAAGTAGAGGTGGGTGACAACCTTGGAGGCAGTGATAATGAGATGGTAGATTTCAGGATCCTGACCAAAGGAAGAAAAGAGAGTAGTCAAATACACACCTTGGACTTCAAAAAAGCAGATTTTGACTCCCTCAGAGACCGGATGGGCAGAATCCCCTGGGATGCTAACATGAAGGGGAAAGGAGTCCAGGAGAGCTGGCAGTATTTTAATGAAGCCTTATTGAAGGCACAGAAAGTAACCATCCCGACACGTAGCAAGAGAGGCAAACATGGTAGGAGACCGGATTGGCTTACAGGGGAAATCCTTGGTAAACTTAAGCACAAAAAGGAAGCTTACAAAAAGTGGAAACTTGGACAAATGACCAGGGAGAGCTATAAATGTATAGCTCAAGAATGCCGGGGGGGTTATCAGGAAGGCGAAAGCGGAAATGGAATTGCGATTGGCTACGGATGTGAAGGATAACAAGAAAGGTTTTTACAGGCATGTTAATAATAAGAAAGTGATCAGACAGAGTGTGCGGCCCCTACTAGATGAAGGAGGTAACCTAGTGACAGATGATGTGGGGAAAGCTGAAGTACTCAATGCTTTCTTTGCCTCTGTATTCACGGACAAGGTGGGCTCCCGGACTAATGCGCTAAATGACACAAGATGGGATGAAGATGGACAGCCCTTGGTGGGTAAAGAACAGGTTAGGAACTATTTAGAAAAGCTAAACGTACACAAATCCATGGGTCCAGACTTAATGCATCCGAGGGTACCGAAGGAGTTGGCAAATGTCATTGAGGAGTCTTTGGCCATTATCTTTGAAAAGTCGTGGAGGTCGGGAGAAATCCCGGATGATTGGAAAAAGGCAAATGTAGTGCCCATCTTCAAAAAAGGGAAGAAGGACGATCCAGGGAACTATAGGCTGGTCAGTCTTACCTCGGTTCCTGGAAAAATCATGGAAGCGATCCTTAAGGAATCCATTTTGAGGTACTTGGAAGAGAGGAAACTGATTAGGAATAGTCAGCATGGATTCACAAAGGGCAAGTCATGCCTGACCAATCTGATTAGCTTCTATGATGAGGTAACTGGCTCTGTGGACGTGGGAAAGTCAGTGGATGTGATATACTTGACTTTAGCAAGGCTTTTGATACCGTCTGCCACAATATTCTTGCCAGCAAGTTAAGGGAATTTGGATTGGATAAATGGACGGTAAGATGGATAGAAAGATGGCTAGAAGGCCGGGCCCAGCGGGTAGTGATCAATGGCTCAATGTCAGGATGGTGGTTGGTTTCTAGCGGAGTGCCCCAAGGTTTGGTTCTAGGACCGGTTTTGTTCAATATCTTTATTAATGACCTGGATGAGGGGATGGATTGCACCCTCAGCAAGTTTGCAGATGATACTAAGCTAGGGGGAGAAGTAGATACGCTTGAGGGCAGAGATAGTGTCCAGAGTGACTTAGACAAATTGGAGGATTGGGCCACAAGAAATCTGATGAGGTTCAACAAGACGGAAGAATCCAAAGCATAGTTACAAGCTGGGGACCAACCAGCTAAGTAGTAGTTCTGCAGAAAAGGACCTGGGGGTTACAGTGGATAAGAAGCTGGACATGAGTCAACAGTGTTCCCTTGTAGCCAAAAAGGCTAATGGCATATTAGGTTGCATTAAGAGGAGCATTGCCAGCAGATCCAGAGATGTCATTATTCCCCTTTATTCGGCTTTGGTGAGGCCACATCTGGAGTATTGTGTCCAATTCCGGGCCCCCCACTACAAAAAGGATGTGGAGAGAGTCCAGCAGAGGGCAACCAAAATGATTAGGGGGCTGGAGCATATGACTTATGAGGAGAGGCTGAGGGAGTTGGGTCTGTTTAGTCTGCAGAAGATAGGGGTGAGGGGGGATTTGATAGCAGCCTTCAACTTCCTGAAGGGAGGTTCCAAAGAGGCTGGAGAGAGGCTGTTCTCAGTAGTGACAGATGGCAGAACAAGGAGCAATGGTCTCAAGTTGTGGTGGGAGAGGTCCAGGTTGGATATTAGGAAAAACTATTTCACTAGGAGGGCAGTGAAGCACTGGAATGGGTTATCTAGGGAAGTAGTGGAGTCTCCATCCCTAGAGGTGTTTAAGTCTTGGCTTGACAAAGCCCTGGCCGGGTTGATTTAGTTGGGATTGGTCCTGCCTAGAGCAGAGGGCTGGACTTGATGACCTCCTGAGGTCTTTTCCAGCTCTATGGTTCTATGATTCTATGATTCTAGGTTCTGAATCCTGCTCCTCCCTAGTTACTTTTATTATGGACAAAATACAAAGTTCTTGGTTTTCAACACAAAACTGGTATCTGTACTGATACCAAGGAAGGGGGGAAGGGAAAGATTGTTGTGGGAAAGGCAGAGAGGGGCAAGGCACAGGCCTCTAGTGGGGGGGGGGGGTCATGGGGAGAGTTGGTGGGGTCTTTCAAAGAAACTCTCCCTCAGAGCTTCCCAGATGTGCACCCTCATTTGATGGGCCTGATGGATGGCAGCTGTGCACGGCGCATTCCACATGGATACAGGCCCTGTTTAGGTGGGTATTAAATTGGTCCCTGCTGAGGTCCAGGTGGCAGGTGTATAGCTTCATCAGCCATGGCATGAGGAGTAGGACACATCCCCCATGATGCACAGTGGCATCTATGTTATACCAAATAAAAGCAAGCAGGATCTTATGAGGGGGATAAGGCAAAAAGCCACGTTTATTGTAAAGATAATAATAAAAAATAAAGAAAAGATAGAAGCAAACAATGTTGTTTAACTACTTAACCCTTATACATATACACATTCATTCATCCATTTATTCAGGTTCTGTGTATTTGTTATAGTTACCAGCCTGGAAGTTGCTTGTGACAGAAAAATGGCCAGGTATTCTGTACACAAGTGATGGTAGTGGGGAGCGAAGTCCTGATCAGATGTGCATCTGAAGCTCCTGGTAGGCTGGCAGCAGAACCTTGGACTCTGATTCCATAGTTTTTTAGTCCAGTTCTTATAGGAATTTTTTCCTATGCCAGTCTATGGAAATTGCTGCATCATGCTGATGTCTCCAGGGTGGCTGCCAGGTGCTTGACAGTGATCTCATCGGGTGGACCTTCAGTATTTGACACCTTTTGGTTGCACTGGCACCTGACGCCTTTTTCAGCCCTTTGTTGCTGTATTCTCAGGCTGGCACCTCTCAGAACCATTCACTCATCATCCAAGCACTCTCTCTCTTACATACATTCCTTAATTAATGTTTCCCACACAATATTTTTGTATAATAATAATTTTACATATCTCAGAGTTGTAGTTACAAAAAGTTTCTGGATGGTATTGCTTAAAACATTCTCTGAGTGCTGAATAAAGTTACAATGTTTTAAAGAGAACAGGCGTTAAGTAAGTAATAATGCCCTTAGTCAATTACAGGGCTTGGCTCCCATAGCAGAGTTAGTGGATTGACAGTGCATTGTTACAATGTATCTCTGCAATGTCAATTTCAAGCAGCCCCTTGCACAAGCTTGAGCATGCCCTGGAGCACAGAGGGGGGGCTGTTTCTGGCTACATAGGATTATATTCTTAAATTCTAAATTACATAACCTAATACATTATATTCTAAAGGGGCAATAATAATGATAAATCTAAACATTTAACAATCTTAACAAATAATAATAATAATAATAAGAAGAAGAAGAATTAATAATAAATCTAAACACTTTAAGTTGTGGGGAACAAATTATGGGGAGTCACTTTCATTTGGGGGAATCATTTTCAATATATTAATATGTTATCCCTACATCTGCACATCCCCAACCTGACAGTCACGCTGGGGGAAGAATGTGCCAACCTCCAGCTAGTGGTAGAGGCTGGAATTCCTGAAAATGTGTGCATCGTGAGCTCTGCCCAACCACCCAACAAAAATGTCCATGAACTGTCCATGGTGGTAGACCAGGGCCTGCAGCACCATGCAGAAATAGCTCTTGCAGTTGATGTATTGGGTGGCTCGATGCTGTGGTGCATGCATGGGAATATGGGTTCCATCTATGGCCCCACCGCAGGTGGGGAAGCCCAGGGTGGCAAATCTGGCCATGATGGGGTCCAGGTCTCCCAAGCAGATGACCCTGTATAGCAGGATGGAGTTAGGCCTTCACCACCTGCAGAAGGAGACAAAGAAATACAGAAAACAGAGAATGAGAGGGGGTGCCTGAGCCCTTGGGAGGTTCCGGAGTCCCTCTTCCTCCTTTCCCCCTCAAACACCGCAGGAGCCACCCCCTATGAGTCGTCCCCCACCCTCTGCAGGGCTGTGTGAGGGCGGGATGGCACATCCCCCCCAGGGATGGGACTTTCCCTCCACTCCCAGCCCACCCCCCACAGCCTCGCACCCCTTTCCCTAGGGTCCCCTTTTCCGAGACTTCCCCCCCCCCCCGAGATTCTGAGAACACCTTACTTCCATGAGGAGGGCCCGGACAGTGGACTTTCCCATGCCAAACTACTTGCCCATAGACCACTAACTGTCTGGGGTGGCGAGCTTCCAGACAGCGATGGTGACCCACTTGTCCAGGGGGATGGCGGGTCGTATCTGGGTATCCCGTCAATGGAGGGCAGGGGCAAGCCAGGCACACAGCTCCATGAAGGTGGCCTTCCTCATATGAAAGTTATGGAGCCATTGCTGGTTGTCCCACCACTCCATGACCAGCTGGTCGCACCAGTCGGAACTGGTGTCCAGCCTCCAAAACCGTCTCTTCACTGTGGGATGCAGTTGCCAGGGCCTTGCTCCGCACACAGGGAGAGGGTCTCAATGATGAGCTCGGTGTCGAGCTCGTGCAGGGCCAGGAAGCAGCCTGCACAAACAGAAGCTGCAGCAGTGTGGGGCCATCGCATGCCCACAGGCAGCTTCGGCTCCATGGCAAAGAGTATGCTGTGGTGTCCAAAAGCCGGGCAACCAGAGCACACACTGCAAAAGCTTTGCTGTCCCTCGGAGAGGTAAGCAAGCAAGCAGCGGGGTCCCTGTAAGCACATGGCTCAGCTAGCCTTAGGCAACAGCACCCAGAAGCAACTACTGGTAAACCTCATTGCAGGAGGAATAACAGCTAATTCAATGTAGGGCTTTAATTTGGAATCCCGTTTCACTGCCGCGTGTAGACGCGGGCAGTTACTTCGGCCTAGTCAATTTCTAAAATGGCGACTGGACGGGAACATGCGAATGAAACGCGGGATATTTAAATCCTGCGCTTCATTTGCAATTTCGGTCACCCTCATTAGCCTCCCTAGATCGAACTAGGGGGCTAGTGTAGACATACCCTTCCAGAAAAGCTTATTCCAAAAGAAGCTTGCAGTCTAGACGTAGCCCTAAAGTCCATTGCTTTCAATGGATGTTAGAAGGCTAAATACCTTTATGGATCTGGGCCCTACTCCTACAAAATGATCCACACAGATAGATCTGTGTGTCTGCATTCATGTCAATGGTACTCTACACAGACACAATGAAAGATTAAGGAGTAAAGGATATTTAGTTGTGATATATCTCTTCAGACACGCACATACATGCCTGCATACACAGTAGCCCAACAGTTAGTTTGTTCTTTTAAAGAAATGATGTGACACACATAAGGCTGACTCAAAGGCAGGGACTCATAAAAACGTGTAGTGATATATGCCTGTCAACTTGTACAACTATAATCATTAGGAAATACAACTTAAACCCGTTTTATTTCCTAACATGCAGAGCACATGTAGGCAGGGAATAGCAAGCACTTTGAAATGTATCCACACACTTGCTGAGCTGTCTATGGAGAGCGACAGTCTACATCCATAAACTCCAAGGCTGGCATGTCGGATCCAAAGCAATGAGCAAAAGTCTTAGTGTCATCAACTTCCACAGATGTCAGTGGGAGCTACAGATACTGAGAGCTTCTCAGCACAGTATGATTATCTATGTGTGTGGCCAACTTTAGCAGGATTTTGTTTTGTTTAGTTTTGTTTTTCCTCCAAGCCCTAGCTCTTGGATTCATGATTATGTACAACTCAGTGTTTGCCTTCAAAAAGTAAGTTTCTATCCGTCATGATTACAGAGAAGTTTAAAATATGACATGAGTTCACCCAAATGACTCAGAATCCAGAAAACAGTCCAAAAATAATATTTTTTAAAAAAACCTCATGATTTTTAAGCCAAATGAATGACTTGTTTCAGGCCTGACCTGAGATATTTGTTATGCTTGGGTTTAGAAATATTAATAACATGTTAGAAGTAATTTATATGCTGGGCTCTTGCAGTGCATTAGAAAGCCTGATGAGTGCTATCCCACGAGAAGTACTATTTTCCAACTGAACAGGGGAGAGGATCTGTGGGATCACGTGAGGATTACTTGTATTCCCTCCCTCTGGGGTATCTGGTGTTGGCCACTGTTGGCAGACAAGATACTGGGTTAGATGCACCTTTGGTCTGACCCAGTCTGGCCATTCCTTTGTTCGTATCAAGCACCCATGCTGAGTGAGAATGTGAATGGAGCAGACAGGGTATGTCTACTAGGGATGTTAAAAGTTGATTAAATAGGTAACTATGTGACCACTGAAAATCTCACGGGCAACATGCTGCATGCTCTTAAATAAGCATTATATTGCTGAGCCCACAGCGATGCCTCCCTGAGAGCAGGCCTGTCAGCCCCTGCTGGCCTGGCTCCCAGGGAAGTGGTTTCCCTGCCACAGTGAAGCTACATCCCTGGGAACTGCCTACATCCCTAATGTCTTCACCAGTGGCCTCCAACCTTTTTATGCACAAGAACATTTTTTAAGTATTAGGGCAACTCCCACCCTACCCCTGAGGCTCCACAGACTTCATTCCCCGCTCTCTCCATCACTTGCTCTCCCCACACACACACTTTCATTAGGCCGGGACAGGGGGTGCAGGCTCCAGGCTGGAACCAAGAGTTCTGGGAGCAGGAGGGGGTAAGAGATGCAAGCTCTGGGAGGGAAACTGGGTGCAGGAAAGGGGCTCTAGGCTGGAGCACAGTGTTAGGGTGCAGGTGAGGTATAGAGTACTGAGCAAACACCCAGGCCAAGGAGAAAGTCTCTGAATGCTTATGGGAAGCAAGGCTTTGCATTTCCCCCCTCAGTGACCCCTAGCATGCAGGACAGCTGCCTCCCAGGCTGGAGGTCCAAGGAAAAAGCCTGTGTGGGTGGGCGCACAACAGGGCTTGGTGCAGTAATTTGCTTGACCACAAGCCCTCTCATGGGGTGGTCTCGGCTACTGCCTAACTCCATCTGCACTGCTAGCCAAGGCAGCACCTTCTCCTCAGTGCGCACAGGCTCCAGCCTCAACTCCCCTGGGCAGCTGGATAGCCAATCTGTTATCATCTCCACTCCCTCCCCATCCTATCATTCCAGACTCCCTGCTGAATGCGCAGGGGCAATCCCATCCCCTGAGTCTGTGGGGGCCGTTCTCAGACAAACACCTTCCTGCTGGCCAGATCCACCATATGCCACAGCAGCTGGATCAGCTCTTATCAGATCCCAGTCTAGACCCCCCAGCATCAGCAGTCTTCCTGGACAAGATCACAGAGTAGTTAGGAAGGGAGGAGGGAGAAGCCTGTGGTAATAGCAGCAGCAGAAGGCAGCAAATTGACGGTGGAGACAGCTAAAAGTGGGAGAAAGCACCAGCAAATGGGTGAAAGGGCAGGAGCAGAGGTGGCAGCAGCAGGAAGGATGAACATTAGATGGGTCCCAAGAGAAGGGGGAGGAAAGAAATAGCAAAAGAGAGGGATAAATGGATGAGAGGCAGCAGGAGACAGAGGAGCCAATAGCATGGGCAAGGGCCAGCAGTACTTGGTAGGAGAAGGCACTTCTAGCAAATGGCAAAGTTGTTTATGAGATCAACATGTCTTCTAGTGCCCAAAGGAGCTCAGCTGAGACCTGGCCATCCAGGCTCTCGCTCTGCATGGTCATTGCAAATGGCCCTTCTCCCTGCTGGAGAAATGTGAACAGCTCTGACACCGCTGTGTGATCATTAAATACTGCCAATGCTGTTCTCTCCTGGGACTCTAGGGGTATGTCTACACTACCCTCCTAGTTGGAACTAGGAGGGTAACGTAGGCATACCGCACTTGCAAATGAAGCCCGGGCTTTGAATTTCCCGGGCTTCATTTGCATAAGCCGGGCGCCGCCATTTTAAAATCCCGGCTCGTTCGAACCCCGTGCCGCGCGGCACGGACTAGGTAGTTCGGACTAGGCTTCCTAGTCCGAATTACCGTTACTCCTCGTGGCCACAACTTCCCCCACAGAGTGAGGGAAAGTGAAGGGGGAAACTGAGGTTCCAGGCTTCCCATAGTCCAGACTTATTTTTCTGGAGTTAGTGGATTAGACTCTGGCGTAGGGATAAAAATGAGGCTTCAGAGGTAGGTACCTTATCCACTGTGACACTGAAGGAGCCCTCCAACCTCCCTACCTTCAGGGCCCCCTTTATCCTTCCTGTGTTCAAGGGTGCCAGGTTGGTTCTCTGTGACACTGGTGGTGGCTGTCCCCAAGGGGACAGTGTGTGAGACAAGACTCCCAGCAAGTAGGATAGGGACAGGGTGCAGAATCTGGGAGGTAGCTGGGGTGCAGAAGCAGGCTGGGAGTAGGGTTTCTGGCCAGTTGGAGGGAGCAAGAACGAGGGAGGGTGCAGTGTGTGGCCAGGAGAGAGGGTTAAAGAACAAAGGAGGGTGTCGGAGTAAGCTGGGGATGCTGGGTGTTGGTGGGGAGGTAAATGACAGGATTAGGGTGTAAGTGAGGGGGTCTGGACATGAGGGGGAACCTTACCTGGCTTCGTGCTCCCTTGCAGCAATGGCTGCAGCCACACTGTCCTTGCTGCCCCAGAGGGAGGCCCTGCTTCTGCGGGCCACGTGGTTCCGAAGGCCGGAGACACTGCGGCTGTGGCCATGCGATCCAGGGCTGACCCCGAGGCACTGCAGCCACAGGCCACCCCAGAGGCTGGAGGTGCCACTGCCGCAGCCACGCGGCCGGACCCCAGGTACCACCTGCCACAGAGGCACCATGGCCTGGGGCTGGCCCAGGAGGTGCCACTGTCATGGCTACACAGCAGGCCCTACAGGCTGCCCCAGAGGCACTGCAGTCACATGGCCCGGGGCCAGCCCCAGAGGTGCCACTACTGCAGCCAGGCCGTCCGGGTCCAGCCCTGGAGGTGCCGTGGTATCAGCGTCTCCATCCTCCGGAGCCAACCCCAGACTGTGTGGCCGCAGAAGCAGTGTCTCCTGGGCTGGCCCCTGGCTGCCTGGCTGCGGTAGCAATGCTTCCAGGCTGGCCCTAGAGAGGTGCTTGAGTCCTGGCGCTGCCTCCTCTCCAGTGGCAGTGTGGGGCATGTAGGGGCTCAGCTGAGCTCCTCCCCATCATGAGTCCTGTAATTAGGAGGAGGGGTCTGTAATTGCCTCGCGGGCCGGATCAAAGCCCAAAGCGAGCTGGATCCAGCCCGCTGAGAGACTTTTGTCCACCCCGATCTAAAGAATAGCCACATCTCCTGAATAGGAGTGAAACCCTTATGAATTTGTAGACAAAAGACATTTTCTGTGAAAAATCACTTTTTGTGAAAAATGTGATGTAATTGAGAGTCCAGCTTTCCATTAATGATTAGATTAGAGAGAAGTTTTTGACCTGCCCTAGTGAAAATGAATAGCCATTCAACATTTGAGGGAACATGTAGGCTGTGTCTGCATTGGCACGATCTTGCGCCAAAGTGGCCGCTTTTGTGGAAAAACGTGCTGCCTGTCTACACTGGAGGGGAGTTCTTGCGCAAGAACACGGACGTTCTAATGTGTGAAATCAGTGCTTCTTGTGCAAGAACTGTGATGCTCCTGCTCAGGAATAAGCCCTCCTGTGCAACTGTTCTTGCGCAAGAGGCCTGTGTAGACAGGCAACATGAATTTATTGCGCAAGAGAGCGTCTACACTGGCACGGATGCTCTTGTGCAAAGGCACATGCCAGTGTAGATGCTCTCTTGTGTAAATACTTTAAGATTGAAAAATGTATATTTAGTTGTGATTAGGTTATTTTTCTTTGTTTTGTTATTTGGTTAAACTCTGTGCTAAGCCCATGTGCCTCCCTCCTCCCCCTCCACCCGACACACACACACACACACACACACACACACACACACACACACACACGCTATATCTAATTTGCACCCAGAGATATTATTTTTCTCTATGTTATATTTTGTTTTTCTCAGTTGCTCTGTAACATCTAGCAACCAAGTAGTCTTTATTAGTATATCTGGGTATGTCTACACTACAACAATTATTTAATTCAAACTAAGCTAATTCGAACTAAAGCGTCTAGAACTAAAAACTAGTTCGAATTAGCGTTTTGCTAATTCGAACTAGCAAGTCCACATTGAGTGGACTCTGAACAGGGCTTAAGGATGGCTGGAAGCAGTGCCGGCAGGGCATCAGAAGAGGACGTAGAGCGTGGAGATGCTGTCTCAGGCTAGCTGAGGGCTGCGCTTAAAGGGTCCCGACCCCCACCCCGGACAGACAGTTCTAAGGGGTGCCCTGCTTGAAAACCAGTCCTGGCTTGGATTGCCCGGAGTACCCACACTGGGCACATCACACCACTCGGCCATCAGCCCGGCTGCACTTGCCGCAGGCTGCCATCTGGGGAGAGGGGGCAATCGGGGGGCTGCAGGAGAGCTTCCACCCCCAGAAGCCCGCAGAGCCAGCCCAGTCCTCCCCATCGGGGGCTTGTACCCCATTCCTCCCTCACCTCCTTCCCTAGCCCCCCTTCTTATTGATGTACAAAATAAAGATAACGTTTCTTCCAACATTGACTCTGTCTTTATTGAACAAAACTGGGGGAGACTGGGAAAAGGAGGTGGGAGAGGGGAGGGCAACTAACATGATCAGGGGTTGGGAACAGGTCCCAGATGAAGAGAGGCTACAGAGACTGGGACTGTTCAGCTTAGACAAGAGGAGACGGAGGGGGGACAGGCTAGAGGTCTCTAAAAGCAGGGGTTGGGTGGAGAGGGTGCATTCAGAAAAGTTCTTCCTGAGTTCCCATAAAGAAGGACTAGAGGACACCAAAGGAAAGGAATGGGTAGCAGGCTTGAAAGTAGTAAGAGAAAGTTGTTGTTGTTGCCAAAGCAAAGAGTTAACCTGTGGAACTCCTTGCTGCAGGAGGCTGTGAAGGCTACAACTAGAACAGAGTTTAAAGGGAAGGGAGATCAAGTCATGGAAGTTGGGTCCATGGAGTAGTCTTAGCCAGGGGGTAGGAGTGGTGTCCCTGCCCAAAGTTTGTGGAAGGCTGGACGGCACGAGACAAATGGCTTGGTCACTGGCTTCGGTCCATCCCCTCCAGGGTCCCTAGTGTTGGCCGCTGTCGGCAGACAGGCTACTGGGTTAGATAGACCTTTGGTCTGACCCAGGACGGCCATTGTAAGCTCAGGGCTCAGGGTCGGGGGGTCTCAGTGGACCCCCTTGATTTTCATGCACACCTGCTCCTGGGTGGCCAGGCTGGCAGCTCTCCTGCCCTAGCCGGCCACTTTCCTGTGACCTAGTGCGGAGGTCGTGGACGAGGTCCACGATGTCCGCACTAGCCCAGGTGGGTGCCCGGCTCTTGCGGTCCTGGGCAAGCTCCCGGGAGCCGCCAGCCTGGTCCCGGGAAGAGGGGGTGGGCTGGGGGGCATCGGGTGGGTGGCTCTGTGCCATGCCAGGTGCAGGGTCTGCCGGCTGGGTACTGGCAGGCTTGCACCTGGCACGGGCACTGTAGCCAGCCCGTGCCCCTTTAAGGGGTCCGGGGCAGGGAGGGGGGCATAGAGTTTCCCTGGTGTTGGCCAGAGTGGCCACCAGGGAAACCTGGGGAGGGCTAGCCTCCCACTAGTTCGAATTAAGGGGCTACACACCCCTTAATTCGAACTAGTAAGTTCGAACTAGGCTTAATCCTCGTAAAATGAGGTTTTCCTAGTTCGAACTATTCGCTCCGCTCCGTCGATTCAAATTCGAACTAGCGGAGCGCTAGTGTAGTGGTTATGAATGTTAGTTCGAACTAACGTCCGTTAGTTCAAACTAACATTGTAGTGTAGACATACCCTCTTTTAGTTTTGTTAATAAAAACAACTTTTTTAAGGCGACGCTATGATTCTTGTATCCTAGAAAGCAGCAGGAGGTCTGTGTACGCAAGCCTAGACTGAGAGGTCATCTAGCAGAGATTACAATTTGTTTTCTGTTTTTCTTTTCCAAGCTCTCTTGGCGGAAAAGAGTTTGGGGATACCCCCTTGGAAGACCTCAAAGCCTAAGAAGAAAGGTGGGTTTTTTATTCACTTGGCAGAGGCAGCTACCTCCCAAGGTGAAGGGATCTGTGACCTCAAGGAAGTTGGTTTTTATTTTTAAGCAGAATGCTGTTAAGGCAAGGTCTTTAAGGTCTCTGGCAGGTCTGTACCTTCTGCACACAGAATGCCAGAGTGGGGAACAGAGTTGACCACCCTCCCCCTCCAATGGCAACAGCCTCCCTGCTCTCTGCCTCCAGGCTGCGCTGACACCCCAGGAGCATCTGAGCCCCGCCCGGCCTGACCCCATGGGCCTGGCATGGGGAGCTGGGCCCAGTGACACCCCAGGGGTGGGATCCAGCTGAGTGTGATGTGTAAAAGGGAAGTCAAATCCCCCGGAGCCATTGATTCCCCTATGAGGGGCACGTACAATATACATACATTGCTAATGCTTATTTGCTATTTGTATAGGAGTAAGACATGACAAAGATCAAGGCCTGTCACAGGTAATAACTTATAATAAGGAGACGAGGGGAAGTGAAACCAGTCTTCTGTTAAGTAGAGATATGGATAGATTCCACATCCTTTAAACTTGTGACCGGCTCAAGCAGGAAAGGGAAAAGGGAAGTATGGCTTGCCCATTGTTCAGCAAGTAGGCACTGTATTTAACCTCATTTGGAAAATTAACCTGACCTATAGGAATGCTAAATGTCAAAGATGAAGTAACCTATCATGTTAAGGCACCTAAACCAGGAAAGATGTGAACCCTATAAAAACCCCTGCCTATGAGATGTTGGGGGTCGGCTCTGATTTGAACATTGAGTTCCTTAGCCGTACCTTGGTTGCAACCAATAAACTTGAGTTGGACCCAGCCTGAAAGTGTGACTCTCTTCTTGGGGTAAATCATACTAGCCTCCAAGGGGACGAAACCTTGCAATTTATGCAACAAATTGGCACCCCAGATGGGACCTCCCTTGGAATACTCCAGAGTCGGACGACAAGATTCGCCGTAGGTGACCGTGAAGTGCGCACCGGACTGTTTGAGTCCGTCACGGCACCGAAAGCGTGAGTCGGGACATCCGGAAAGTTAAAGGAGTCTCTATTGAATGAGTCAACTAGGCTGTGAGGTCCGAAGAGAAGGCGCCGGGGCAGAGACAGAGTGAGTATACCGATAATTCCCTGTGTTTTGGGTAGTGTTGGTAATTCGAGAACTGTCCTTCGAGGACAGTAGGAACTTCGAATAAACACGGTGTATCCGGTAGGAAAACACGTATAGGGTAGGCGGGTCGCACCCGAATGGTAAAAGCCTCTGTAAGCCCCAGAAGGAACACCATGAACCCGTGGGTTGCGTGGGGAAGTTATGAGGAGTTAGGAAAACTCCAGTGGATTGCTTTTGTTTTTAGTAGGAGTACTCTTGTTCTTTGTTTTAATGATTTGTTGGAAACCTAAATTGTGAAACCACAGGTTTGTGTGTAAGCATGACTGTCGCTGACCAGGTCTGAGACTTAAGCTGACTCCAGCCGCCCCAAGAATCCTGCAAGGGGAAACCCGATGACCAGGATTTCTTGATTGCAAGGGGGGTCAGCCGAACCTCGTGACCCAGCGAGTCTCCAAGCCCCTGTTTGTCTATATTTGTTGCTGTCTAATAGACCTGTCTTAAGTGTCACGGTTCCACAAGGGCACACCGGTGTCTCTAGTGAGACAGCCAAGCGCTGGACCCTCTGGGTTCGGACGCTAAAAGCTGGTGTGGTGTCATTCCATCGACACACGGAGCCGTGGTGAAAGCTTGTTGCCTGCATGTGTGTGTATAATAAATATATAGATATGGGTTCGGGAAGCTCCCGGATAGAAAACTCCGCAACCCCATTGGGGATGCATGTTACAGAATTTTAGTAATTTTAAAAGTGACTATAGAGTAAAAATGGCAAAAGATGAGTTAATTAAATTTTGTCAACTTGAGTGGCCTACTTTTGGTGTCGGATGGCCAGATACGGGCTCCTTTGATGTAAACCTGGTATCCCTAACACATAGAGTTGTGACGCGGGATGGACAGTGGGATCACTTCCCATATATTGATTGTTGGTTATTCCATGTCCAGGATCGACCAAAATGGATATTAAAATGTAGTATGGGTGTGTGTAAGGTCATGGCTGCAAAGGCAAAGACCTTGGGAGGTAAAAGCCCTGAAATACTGGCTCCCTCTAGTGATGAGGAATTTGAGTCCTATGGAAAGAAGAGGAAACCCCCTTCTTCTTCAGGAGGGTCTAGCCCTATTATAGAGAATAAGAATTGTTCCTCTCCTGCCACTTCAGGAGGAAACAGTAACTCTGAAATCATAAGTGAACTTACATCTGAAAAGTTACCCCACCCCTTATCAGACTCCTGCTGGTCCTGGATTCACTTCAGCCCCCCCTGCAGAGGCTGAACTGAGGGGGGCTGAGCCAACAGGGTGGACTACTCCATTCGGGCAAAAAAGTACTTCTTGCGAAAAGGCCCATCAGATCCGGGATCATCATACCATCAGTACCCCCTTAGAGAAGTAATAGAGGAGGGAAGATAAGAGAGCGCAGAGGCAGATGGCAGTGCTGGCTGCAGCACTCTCCAGCAATCAGAGGCCGGACCATAAGGGGCCCCCTCAGAAAGGAAAGGGATGGGTAGCAGTTGATGAATGTGTGCACTGATGGGGAAAAAGGACATTGGAAGAGAGACTGCCCAAAATTGAAGGCAAAGGGGAAGAAAAGACAACCGGAGAACCGCCAGATGCGGGCAGAATCCTCCGGAGAAGAATCTAGTTGAAGGGGACCGGGATCTAAGGCCACCACCCTACGAGCTAAAGCTCGAAAGGATCCCATGGTAAAAATAAGGGTGGGTGGCAGGGACTATGAGGCTCTGGTGGATATTGGAGCCACGTTCTCTATGATCCCCATAAAACCCCCTTCAGCTAAAGAAAGTGGAAAGCATGTGATGATAGAAGGAATTGAGGGAAAGAGAAGCAGGCTACCCGTATGTAGACCCCTCCTCACGAAGATTAGAAAAAAATTATGTTAGAGCATGCCTTTGTTGTTTCATCTGCATGCCCAGTTGCCCTGCTAGGGCGAGATATGCTAATTAAGCTGCAAGCTAAAATTTTCTTCCGTAGTGATCAGAATGTAGTGCAGCTGCCGGTGAAACAGGGCTCAAATTACCAGATGGCTCTCTGTGCAGCTGAGATGCTGTTAGAGACAAAAGGGACTGAGGTCTTAGAAGGAGTCAATCCATGTGTATGGGCAGATGAGACCCCTGCCCGAGAAAAGTTTGTGACTCCAGTAAGAATTCCTCTCATTGAAGGAGAAGGCTCTGTGGGTGTAAAGCCATATCCCCTGAGAGAGAAAAAAAAGCCACCTGGATAGGCTTAAAGCCATTAATCGAACAATTCAAAAGATATGGCTAGGTAGTAGAAAGTTCCTCTCCCTTCAACACCCCTATTTTAGGGATGCCAAAACCGGATAGCGTCTCTTATAGACTCGTGCAAGACTTACGGGCAATAAATAAGAAAGTTCTTGTAGACCATCCTATGGTCCCCAACCCACACACTATCTTAACACAAATTCCAGCAGACACAACAGTGTTTACGGTATTAGACTTGAAAGATGCTTTCTTTTCTATACCTTTACACAAAGATAGTTGAAATTATTTGCTTTTGAATGGGAAGACCCGGACACCCATCACAAAACCCAGCTGTTGTGGACTGTGTTGCCCCAGGGTTTTGTGTCATCCCCCCATATTTTTGGGACGACATTGCAAAAAGACTTAGAAGACTGGAGGGGGCAGCACCCTGAGGTAGCTCTCCTCCAGTATATTGATGATTTGTTGATTACCAGTCCTGATATGCAAAAGGGAAAAAGGGCAACGGAGCCCCTGTTGAATGCCCTAGGGAAGAAGGGATATAAAGTTTCACAAGAGAAGGCCCAAATATGCACCTTCCTAAGCTATGAGATTGAAAAGGGAATGCGGGCTTTGAGCAAGGATCGAATCCAAGCAACTTCAGGAAATTCTCAAGCCCTTCTTAGCAAATAGAAAATGACAGCCTCTACGGCTAGAAACGCAGGCAACCCAAAGATGTTTCACAACATATGAGTGGGGGCCACATCCAGAGGAAAAAACATAACAAACAGTTAAAACCTTTCCCTCACACGCCGTTATAATTGGCTTGAGGGCATGGGGGAAGGTAACTTAAAAGCCACCCAAATGTCAACCAGTAGAAATTGAATGTGAAGATGTAATCACTAAAAACTAAATCTGCCCTAACAAGGAGACACATTCTGCAACATAAATCTCCTTACAGAACATGAGCAAGTGATTCACCCCAGAGCCAGCAGCATAACTCAACTGCTGCAGCCTGGATGTTATGAAAATCATATACTGAAAAGAATTAGGAAGTGTGGGGGCTAATTAGAAAGCCCACTCTCCTTACCAAATTAATGCTAGACAAATCTGTGTAATTAAGAAAAGTAATTTAGCAGGATCAAGACAGATCATAAGAGGAAAAAAAAGAGCCCGGTCTGCAATACGAGAGGGAAACTGAACCATGCCTCTGTTGGGGAGGGCTAGCAACTCTAAGGTAATTCAAGGGAGTGGAAGGTCACGAGTACCGATGAAGCGCTCTTGTTCTCAGAAAATTGCAGCTCACTTGCACATGAAAATGGTAAGGAACTAGCTGTAACCCGGTCCCCTAACAGATCTTAGGCAGTATTTTAAGTTATAATAGGCCACCCCGATGGGGGGGGAGAAATGTTTTCTTGTCTTTCAGATCATCAGAAAGCGCTGGCGCCAGTTGAAGAAAAACAACAACAAAATGCCATGGTTCTGTGTCATGACATGTGTTTGTGTTCTGTCCAAGTTTGTCTTGTGTGTCTTAATTGTAATACGTATTGCAAATGTTGTGAATAGAAAATTGTTTAGGCTAGGAGAATGTTAACAATGTCTCCACAGGTGAACAAAAAGAACTGGAAGGAAGCAAGGAGTACATCACGTCAACAGAAGGATGGGAGACAGTACTAGCTCCTTCCCACCAGACTAGTTTTGTTTTAATGGCCATTGCTAACTTGCCCTCATTTGGATATCATCAACCAGGACTTTAAGGACAAAATGGAGCCTCCCAGTTGTGCACCATGCCCTGAACAGGCCCCTGTTCCAGAACAAGGACAACTGTCACTGGTCCTTACCTTGATGATATTCCACACTGGTACAGACCAGTTGTGTGCTAGACTGGTTAATCAAATTGGCAAATGCCTGATTAGGCAATGACAAGGCTTAGCAGATACCATCGCAGATTGGTTTGAGCCTGGTAACCCTATCAGCAACACTTATGTCATAGCCCAGAAATTGTATGAGAATCCAGACTTGTAAATGCAGTAATATCCAGTGCCCGTAAAGGCCTACACACCAGCCAAGCTAATCAATTGATCCTAAATAGTTTGAAGGATCTGTCCAGCTCTGTAGACCTAACCTGATGTTTGGACCAGAAGCTAATTGGATTGGAAGTAAAATAAAGAAATTAGAAGGCCAGTATTGAAGAATAAGGTAAGCTTTAGCCACTACCACTTAGTTCTTATGGTGGTGAGTCCCCAATCTCCCCTGTGCCTACCCATGGGAGTAGGGAAAGAGAGAATCCATGAGGACCCAAAGGCCCACCTGGACAGTGCATAGTACAACCATTTGTTTTTGGTCCCTCTGAGGATTCCTCACTCAGATCAGATCAGAATGGTAACCTCCCTGTTTGTACCAAAGCAAGGGCATATAGATAGAATAGAAGGCATTGCTTATTCTGAAGGTGTGGGAGCCTCCCTATACCCAGGGATTGTTGCACCCACTTTGATAAGGAAATTTTATGTACCTGCCCATTTAACATCATGACGAATCTGCCTAGGCTTGATGTGGTTGTCATAGAAAAACAAATGAACATCGAGCTGGTCCAAATGAACGGTACCTACTGGTGTTTGACTACCCAGACAGATCACTCCATCCTGCCCCTCTGTATATCCGTCTGTGTGCATAACAGTCCCTCATCAAGCGGCCTAACCGTCAATAGAATGTGGATATATCGCACTTTGGTAGTGGAGGTAACCACACATGAGATGCTGAGTGGCACGGCGGAAGTAAGTACCAAGAGGAGGGTTTACTGGCCCTGCAGGCAAAGATCAAGAAGTTGGTGGCCAATGCCCAAAGATATATCGGGGCTGGCCGTCTGAGGTACACACAGATAGGGAAACACCGTGGACCATGCCAAACACCTATCTCTGCAGCACTCAACCAGGCAGTAGAGGTCAAACCTATAATCATGGGCAGTGCCAGTAAGGCGACGAAATATCTTGGGGATGGATTTGAATAGTGTTTGCCAAATTATGTAGAGAGTTTAGATTTTAACATTTATAATAATGATAGTGCTGTACCAGCATTTCCAGAGTAAATTAAAATCCCTTAAATTGTTGTATTTAACCTAGTAGATTAAGAAGAACCCCAAAGTCAAGAGAAAAGAACTATAGGAGTAAACTGAGGCAGTCCATGGTATCTTGCTAAGGACTAACAAACTCAAATCATTAAGTCAGCCTGAGAAGCGTATGCTACAGCAGTAACTGCGACCCTGGTTCCCCTGGCAACCACATGCCAAAAAGGCCTCACTTTGATAAGGCCGGTATCAAGCAACCACGTGGGATTGTTTTTATGGTTTGCTTTATTCCTAGGAAATAACCTTGGTTCCAAAAGAGCTAGCTGGCTTTTGGCTCAGAGAATAAAGACTCTTATGTCCATCAGCGCTGTGAAGTGCCAAGAACTGACTGTTGGCCAATGCTTCCCATTGCAAAATGATCCTACCCCGACTGCTGATAAGCCTCTCTCTTCTGGTCCTGCTTTCCCACCTGTTGGACACCAGAAGAATCGAAATATTACAGGGTGATGTGCTAGTAACCTCTCCCCTGCATGATGCTGAACCACGACTGTTTCAAAGAAAAAGAGGAAAACTCTTGTTGTGCTATGTTGGTACACATTCCTGTTTAGTTTTGTTTTGTTGTGATTAGATTATGCTTAATGCCCTGTTTTATACCTTGTATAATTGCCTCTATATGACGCACTGTATTGACTACTGTCAACCGTGAAATGCTTGTACATTACCAAAGATTAGCCAAAGAAGAAACTGATGAGGTATAAGAAAGAGAAAGCCTCTTGAGGGGGGAATTGATGTGTAAAAGGGAAGTCAAATCCCCCGGAGCCATTGATTCCCCTATGAGGGGCACGTACAATATATATACATTGCTAATGCTTAGATATATTTGCTATTTGTATAGGAGTAAGACATGACAAAGGTTAGGGCCTGTCACAGATAATAACTTATAATAAGGAGACGAGGGGAAGTGAAACCAGTCTTCTGTTAAGTAGAGATATGGATAGATTCCACATCCTTTAAACTTGTGACCGGCTCAAGCAGGAAAGGAAAAAGGGAAGTATGGCTCGCCCATTGTTCAGCAAAAGTGAATGACTGTAAGACAGCTGTAACTGCAAAGTCAGCAAGTAGGCATTGTATTTAACCTCATTGGGAAAATTAACCTGACCTATAGGAATGCTAAACGTCAAAAATGAAGTAACCTATCATGTTAAGGCACCTAAACCAGGAAGGATGTGAACCCTATAAAAACCCCTGCATATGAGATGTTGGGGGTCGGCTCTGATCTGAACATTGAGTTCCTTAGCCGTACCTTGGTTGCAACCAATAAACTTGAGTTGGACCCAGCCTGAAAGTGTGACTCTCTTCTTGGGGTAAATCAGACTAGCCTCCAAGGGGACGAAACCTTGCAATTTATGCAACACCCCCACCGAAGCGCTTTGGAAGGCTCACAAAGGACAGAGACCTGCCTTTTGAAAATCCGACTTCCCACCGGTGTCTCAAGACAGGCGGCTCTCTCTCGCCAAAAACGGAGGCAGCAGCGTGGGATGACAGGCAGCCAGGTCGCAAGGGGAGGTGCTTTTTAGACCAGTTCCCTCCTGGCACTCCGTACTGCTGTCTCTGTATCAGAGGCAGCAGCACAAGCTGGCAGCAGCCCTTGCCTGGGGGCTGGGTCTGAGCTTCTGGACCTGGTGCAAACTGGAACTGAGCGAGGCTGCCTGCCTGCCTGGCTCCTAACACACTGTAAATGCAGAGCCGCAGAGGGGGTAGGTCCCGGACCCAGCGCGAGCCAGGACTGAGACAGCTGGCCCCTGGGGACTATCGAAAAGTCAAGTAACCGATAAGAAATCATGAGGTTAATTGACTACTCAGTGAATATCTAACGTCCCTAATCCCTTTTCATAGTTCCCCTCTGGACTCTCTCTCCTAAAGCATGGCCCTGAGATCTGGACACAGTGCTCCAGCTGAGGCCTCCTCCGTGCCAAATAGCTAGGAGAGTGACCTCCCATGTCTGCCGTACGTCTCCTACCACGCCCCAGGGCTATGCCCTCTTACTGAAGGGCTTTGTGTCTGAGATCGCTTCTCTCCTAGGCTACGTCTACACAACGAGTTTTTTTGGCAACAAATATGCTAACGAGGGACTCTATGACACGCAATGTCATTTGCATATTTTCTGCCGATCCGTTTTTGTGCTCGGGGTTAGTGCGCAAAACCAAGCCATGTGGATGTTTACTTTTTGTGCAAAAAAACCCCTTTTCCCACAAGATCCCTATTTCTGCAAAAAGGCCGACCGATCTTGTGCAAAAAGGGGCTTTTGCCTAAAAAGAAAACATCCACATGGCTTGTTTTTGTGTGTTCTTGCGAAAAAACTTGTGGCGCGTCTACACTCTACGTGTGTTCTTGCAGAAGTAAATTTGCAGTAAAGCATCAGAGAACAGGGCTCCTTGCACAGGAGTTATTCCTCTCCCCACGATGACTAAGCCCCCTTTGTGCAAGAGCTGTTGTGCAAGAAGGCAGCGTGGACGGGCACCAGGGGCTTCTTGAGCAAGACACTTTTATGGCTAAAATGACCATCAGAGCTTTCTTGCACAAGAGAGCGTTCACACTGCCATGGACGCTCTTGTGCAAAAGCCTATGGCAGGGTGGAGGCACTCTTGCACGAGACCTTTTGCGCAAGAACTCCGGCGTGAAACAGCTCTCGTGCAAGAAGCCTGCAGTGTAGGGCAGGGAGCAGCCTATGAGGGAGGGGGAGGGACCCCTAGTAATGGCTCAAACTTCCCAGGGGGGTGGCCAGAGGCAGGACATTTGCCTGGCAGGGTGAGGGGGGGGCGGTGACCTCACAGGGGCTTTGGGCAGCCCTCAGCATATAAGGCAAAGGGCAGGTGGGGAGGTGATGACCTCACAGAGGGACCCACATCTCAGGCTGATAAAAGCGGGGGGCGGGCCCAGGGGACTTTGGAGACCCCCGGTTGCTTTAGCTCTGGTGCGTCTCCTCCTCACGGTTCGTTCGCGTTCTGTGAGTTCCACATCCCGACACCTTTGTGACGAAGGTAAGAGCCCCCAGGGGTTGGATCCCGCCCGGGGCCGGCTGGGTTCCAGGCAGGCCCAGCCCTCGGTCAAGGGCCGGAAGGTGATTCCTCACCTGGGCTGCGTCCTTAGCGCCACTGGGGCTTTCTCCTGGTTGGTTTCCCTTTTCCTCCATCCCCCCACATTTCTGCTCTGTTCTTGCCTCCTCTGTGACCTTCCCTTGCTGCCTCCCCCAGCTTGGGACCCAACAGACTAGTTGAAGGACGGGGGGTGGTTTGCAGGAGCCGTGGGGTGGGGGATGCAGCCCCGATTGTGGGGACTGGGGAGGTGGGGCTGGAACAAGTCTATGCCGGTGTCTTTGGGGAGAACGCTCCACCCCCCACACCTTAGATTCTCCCCTGATTGGCCAAGAAGGGGCTGTTGATGGGCAGGAGACTCGTGGAATGAGGAGTAACGGTAGTTTGAACTAGGAAGCCTAGTTCGAACTACCTAGTTCGTGCCCCGTGTAGCCGCGCTGCACGGGGTTCGAACGAGCGGGGTTTTAAAAATGGCGGCTCCCCGCTTATGCAAATGAAGCCCGGGAAATTCAAATCCCGGGCTTCATTTGCAAGTGCGGTATGCCTACATTACCCTCCTAGTTCGAACTAGCGGGGTAGTGTAGACATACCCTCAGGTCCTTGCAGTGCCTGTGCAAGACCGAACCGATAAGCAAGGGGCCATTTGGGGGCTGGGGGCAGTCGCTCTGGGGAGCTGGAACCCCTGGATTTCGTTCATCAGGCTGCGCCCCAAGCTCCCCTTTGCTCCCCTCATTTCCAGCATGGCCAAACGTTTTCGGCTGTGGTTCAAGAAAGCCCTGAAGATGGCCCCAGGGCCGGTGGGGAGCAGCTTCTCCGTCCCCGCGGGCGGGGAAGCTGGATCCCACCAGCTCGGGGCGACTCGCCCACCGGCCAGGCCCCCCCGGACCTGGCTCCAGAGGCGGCTGGGCAGGCGGGACCCAGCCCAGCGGGGGAGCCGGGTAGGGTGGCTCCGGGGCCTCCTCTGTGGAGAGAAACACCTGCCCCGGGAGCCCAGCCCCCATTACCACCAGGGGGCATCGCCCTGCCCGGCCCCCGGGGACCTGCCAGTCTCCGGGAGCCCCCAGCCCGTCGCTCCCCGCACCAGCCCCTGCAGCTGTGGGTCCAGGTCCGCCAGCAGCAGCGCCTGGGCCTCCAGCTGCAGCCGGGCCACCTCCCGCAGCCGCTCAGACCCAGGTGAGGGGCCGTGAACACGCTGGGCCCAGGGGCTCACCCAGTACCCGGGGGGGGGGGGGGGCAGCCCCAGTGTCTGCCCCGCAGCCAGGGCAATGGATGGGGGGGGGCTGCTTGGCTCTCTTGTTCCTGGTGGGGGCTCTGCTGAGGGCGTTGGCAGATGTGAGGGTGGAAGGGGGATGGGTCCCTGCGAGGGGCGTGTGGGGCCCAACCTGCCCTGGGTCCCTGACATGGGGGCGCGTGACCCCTGCTGGCCGCTGGAGTCACCCTGGTCCCTTCCCTCCCGCACAGAGCCCCCCTGCGCCTCGGCGGAGCTCTGCCAGGAGCGGATGGACTCCCGGGTGGAGGAAGGGGCCATCTACGACATCGAAGAGCAGCTCCACACCCGGGACACGGTAGTAACCTTCTCCACACGGGGGGGACCTGAGATTGTCCGGCCCCTTCCCAGCACGTCCCCCCCTCCGGGAGGGGCTTGTCCCTGGGGATCCCCCTGGGGCCCCTTCTCCTGCATGACCTGGGCCCCCCAAGCTGGGGGCTCTTGTCATGCACCAGCTGGGCCCCCACAAGCCTGGGGCAGCAGTTGGGGGGGGAGTGTGGGTGCTTGGACAACCAGCATCTCCCACCTCCACTCCTGGGAGGCCTGAGCCCTGCAGCTGTCCGTGGGGGGCAGGCAGGCCCCAGGCTCACAGACTCTCTCTGGGGTGCAGAGCCCAGCCGCCCTGCAGCGGTTCCTCTTGGCCATCCCCCTCGCCTGCCTCGCCGCCCTCCAAAGGGGCGAGGACACCCTGGCGCCGCGCTGCTGCAAGGACACCATGATGGCCAGGATCGTTGTAAGCGAGTCGCGGCAGCCGGGAGGAGGGAAGGGGATACGTGGGGTGGACGGGGGTCTGCCTGGGCCATGGCGGCGGGTGGGGGTGCTGGAAACGGGATGGGTGGAGCCAGGAGGGCTGGAGGTGGACATGGGGAGGGTGGGTGGGGATGCTGGAGGAGGGAGGGACACAGAAATGGGGCAGGTCTGGGGTGCCGGACAGGAAGGGGGATTCGGGACAGGGAGGGGTCTCCCCGGGCCATGGGGGGCTGGAAGGGAGCCGAGCGGGCTGCTGGGGATGCGCCTGGGGAGCAGGGATGAGGAGGTTCAGAGGCTGGTCACCAGGGCAGGGAGGGGCAGGAGACGGCCTGGGGACAAGGATTGAGCTGGTCCCGGTTTGGGAGGGGGGTGCTGGGAGGGGCCCTGTGTCGGGCAGGGGGGCTACAGGGCAGCGGGAGGCAGTGGGGTTGGATCCTGCTGGGTGGGGGCGCTGGCCGTGTGAGCGTCTCTTGGGGGCCCAGCCTCACACGCCCCTTTGTCTCCTTGGGTCTCCCAGGAGATCATGGAGGACTCGCCCCCCCTGCTGGTCTTGGCCGACTGCCTCAACGCCGCCTGCAGCCTCAGGTACCGACCCCCCCCCCCCCCGCCGACTCCCCCCAGAGCAGATCCCCTGGCCAGGGAGTGGGAAAGTCTCTGTCTCCTGCTGCTGAATTAACAGCCTCTGCCCCTCTCTCCTGCCAGCACCTTGCAGCCTCCCCTGCGGGCCCAGCTCCTGAGCCCCCTGCTGACGGCGGCCGTGGGACAGACAGTGTCTGGGGACTGGCAGCAGGAGCCCATCCACACTCAGGTACGTCCCTCCGGGCCCTGCTCCCGGGCTGGGCTGGAGCTCCAGAGAGGAGGGGGGGGGTGGCAGAGGGAGGGAAGAAGCTGCAGGTTTGGATCCTTCCCTCCAGGGTTCCCGTTGCTCTCCCGGGGGGCCCGTCCCTTCCATGCCCAGCCTGGGCTCCTCCCTGCTCTGCGAGGCGGCTCAGACCCTGCTCTAGGCTGCACCCCGGAGCCAGCGGGTGGCCTGGATCCCCCAACCCCCCTCTGACCCAGGGCTCCCCCTTGTCTTGCAGCAGTTCATCCGGGCCCTTCCCTACGACCTCCAGGCCCTACTGGCGAGCCTCCTCGCCGAGTCCCCAGACACCGCCCGGCTGCAGCTCATAATGGAGGTGAGCCCCGTGGGGGGGACGGGGCCATTGTCCCTGCTTCCTCGGGGGGGGGCCGAGAGAGGAGCAGTGTCAGTGGCTGGGGGGGGGGCACAGTCCGAGAGGAGCCCCAGGCTCTGCCCAGAACCGGCACCTCCCTACGGGTCCTGACCTGCCTCTTTCCCCCCCAGCACCTGAGCCCGTGGCTGGAGTCCCGCCTGCCCCAGGAGCGAGCCAGGGCCCTTGGCAGCACCACGGCCCTGCTGGGAGTCGCCACCACCCTCCCGGGGTTTGACGTAAGTGACCTCGGAGCCGGGGGGTCTGGGGCTGCAGGGCGCGGGGCTGGGAGCGTCCCCGGGAGGCAGAGGCAGGGCCGGGAATGGGCCGGGAATGGGCCGCGTTCTCCTTTCCCCGGGGAGGGGCGACCCTGGGCCCTTCAGGGGGGCTCTTGAGGGACTGGGCCTGGGGACTGGGGAGTGGCCGTCAGTGGATCCCCTTGTTCCACCCCCGGAGTGACCCTTCAGTCGGGGCCATTGCTCTGGGTTGTCTCCTCGCAAGGCCGGCCCCGCCCCGCCCCGGGAGGTGTCTCTGTCCGTCCCCCGAGCTCAGACCCGCCTCGGCGGCCGTTTGCATGGGACGTGCAGCCCCAGGATGCTGAGGGACCCCCCCTCTTCTCTCCCCTCAGAACTCCGCCGACTGGCCGAGGATGGGTCACCACGTGGCCCAGCTGGGCCTTTTTATTTCGGACCCATCCGAAGACATCAGCCGGCTGGCCCGGGAGGGGGTGCACAGCCTGTATCAACTCCTCCTGCACCACAGGGGTAAGGAACCCAGCCGGGACCTGGGCCCCAGGGACACCCTGAGGGTGCCGGCGGCGGGGGGAGGGGACCCAGCCCTTTTCCCCCAGACTGGCCCAAGGGGGGATGCGTCCCTCTGTGTTCCCCTTCTGCCCCCTGTGCCCCTCCATTTGCCCAGGGATGCCTGCAGGGACCCGTGGGAGGGGAAGGGCTCAGACCTGCCAGCAGAATGACCCTGTTGTGTCTCTTGCAGGCCTCAACATCCACCAGGCAGAGGACCTGTGGTGCAGACACTACTACAAAGAAAGATGGGTCCTGGCTCACAGCAACAGCGTGAGGGTGGGAGAGGTAAGGACGCGCTGCCAGGGCAGGGCAGGGCTCGGGGGTGGGGCTGGCTGGGGCCCTCGTGGGGGTAGGAGGGTCTTGGGGGCAGGAGGAAGCTGTGACCTGGGGTAGGGGTTGGGGTGCCGGGTGAGGAGAGCGTCTGGGTGCAGGGTCTGGAAGGGAGTTTGGGGGAGGAGGAAGCTGTTTTAGCCCCAGGAGTTGGGGCCGGGCTCTGGGCCGTCAGCTGAAACCTCCTGTGCTCTTGATTCCAGGTCTTTGGGCAGCTCTTCACACCAGAGCAGGAGAATTGCTTTTTGGACAAGGCTCTGCTCGCTGCCCGCTCCCCCCTGCGGCGCCCCAGCCAGGCCGGGCTGGTCCTGGCCCACGCCCTGCATGGGCAGGCCCATCAGCTCCTGGAATACATGGTGAGCAGCCGGAGCAGATCAGGAGAGTGGGGCAGGGCCAGGGTCTCCTTCCCATCCCCTCAGGGAGTCCCCCGCCCCTTTCCTCAGGCTGCCCCCACCCCACGTCCCTGCTGGCAGAATCCCTCCTGCCCCTGCGAGCGTCCCTGGGGGCGGGGGAGGCTCTGAACACAGAAACTGTCCTAGGAGGCGGGAGGGGGCCGAGGTGTCAGGAGCTCTGGGCGGGGGGGGGGGGGGTCAGGAGCTCACCCTGCGGGCCTGACGGGGGGTGACCAGAGAGCAGGGGGGAGGAGGGTGGAAATGCTGGGGGGCCAGTTCCCCTGAGTCCCCAGGGATGAATGTGACGGATTCTGCTTCCCTTGCAGCAGGAAGACACCCAGTGAGAGCAGCAAGAGCTGAGGAGCCAGCAGCTGCGTCCCCCTCCCCCCAACCCTCCCAATTGTATTGAATTGTATTTACATTCTCATTAAACAATGTTTCAAAAAACATTTGGATCAGGCTTGGTCAATAATTTGTAATGGGGGGGCCATTTTGGCAACTGATCAAGGGCCACATTTCTACCGAGGGCTTTGGGGTCTGGGATGGGGTGGTTGGGTGCAGAAGGGAGCTTAGGGGTGGAGCCTGGGTGCAGGGGGGGGGTATGATCTGGGGCGGTGGATAGGGGTGCAGGGTCCAGGAGGGGGTATGGGCGCAGGAGAGGACTCTGGCCTGGGGGAGGGGCTCTAGAGGGGTGCAGGGTCAGGGAGGGAGCTGTGACCTGGGTGAAGGGGGAGCAGAAGGTTTGGGGGAGGGGGTGCGGGTGCCAGAGAGGAGTCTGGCCTGGGGGAGGGGTGTCGGGGGGTGCAGGGTCAGGGAGGGAGCTGTGATCTGAGGGAATGGGGGACGCAGGTTCAGGTGGTCGCCTGGGACAGGCAGTCGGGGAGGGGACGTGGGCGCCAGGGGCAGGCTCTGGCTGCGGAGGTGCCTACCTAGGCAGCTGCGTATGGGGGAGCCCGACTGTCACCTGAGGGGATGGGGGAGCTCAATTTTCAACTGTGGGGAATGGAGGAAATACTGTGGAGTGGAGGGAGCGAGATTGGGGGGGGCTGAATTGTTCCCGGAGGGGAGATCTCCCTGGCTTGGGGGGGGGGGCGTTTCCAGCAAAGCCCTCACATAAGAGGGGGACAGACGGGGGGAGGGAGAGGACGGGGATGGGCAGGGCAGGTGGAAATGGGGAGGGGCAGGAGAAGGGAAGGGGGAGGAGATGGAGGAGAGCAGGGGATAGGAGTGGGGGCGGGGATGAGGAGCAGGACAGAGGCAGGGCAGTGGTGGTGATGGCTGAGCGATGAGAACAGCTCGCAGGGAGCTTAAAGCCAGCAGATGCTTTTCGGCAGAGTTGCCATTTGCCCTGGCGGCTTTGCCAGAATAGCTGTGCCAGCGGGGGGGGGGGGGGGGGGCGGGGGGGGCGGGGGGGGGCTTTTGCCACACACCCAAGCCAAGCCAGCTGTGGCGGCAAAGCCTTGTGATGTAACCTAAGCCCTTGGCAAGGTCGGGATCAACCTGCTCTGACAATTTCTCGGACCGGCGGGATGAGAAACAAGGATCGTGCAGGGAGATGGGGATGACTAGGAAGCGAATCCAGGTGTGGGGGGAATATCCTGGGTTGGAGGGTCAGTCGATACCCCCGCCTGCCACTGTCTGCCGGGGCTCTGCCCGCAAGATGGAACCAACAGCTGAGTTTGCCCACCCTCAGAGTTCTCCGTGGCTGAGGCTTTCAATTAAAAGCACAGAAAAGAGCTCACAGCTTTGCCACTACTGGCAGCTGTCCAGCGTGGTTACAGCTTTTTAAAGGGCTCGTGGCTCCTGCCCCTGCTGTAACCATGAGCCGTGAATCATTTAAAATTGGATCCTGCTGCCTGAGTCCCCACTTAGAATTCGGCGCCATGGGCAGCAGGATCTAAACAGAAAGCGGCCAGATCACAGTGTTTGGTAGGTTGCATCTTACCCAGCCCTGTTCTCTGAGCTGGTTTCGAAACCTCCGTGTCCTCCTTATGGTCTGACAGCTGCAGATTTACTGCCTGTCTCTCCTCTCGTGGCCCAGCCTAGCCGCAGCTAATGGACTAACTCAGGTTAGCATCACCTGCCCTGTCTTGGTGACTCTTCACAGCTGAACGGCCTATAAGGCATCATGCTGGTCTTCTGATCTCTTGGTGACTCCTCTGCCTTCTGTTTATTTCTTTCTCCCTAGCTGGCCGATCAAGTGAAGCCCTGTCAGTGCGTGAAGGCCCCAGGAATTACGAGTGCGATGGTCTCCCATGCCCAAGGTAATCGGCTGGCTAGTAATGGATGGGCTGCTTGGTTATCAGGTTAGGCTGCACAAGCCAGGTCTATGGGACCCCATGGCCAGCTGGCACCTGGTTCACAGGGAGGCAGCTGTACTAATCTGAAAATGGCTGGAGGACACCACCATCATTAGGCTCCAGAGTTACAGCACTCACTCTTCTTGGAGCTACTTGTCCGAGGCAGGCAGCACAGCTTAGCAGCTCATTGGGATGTCTCCTTTTTAGTTGTGAGATCTGGGCACTTTAGAATGGCTGTAGCTATTTAGCAAAGGTGCACAGCTATAGGCATGGGGGTTTCCAGCTTTATTCACCTAGGTGGCTGATTCCAGGAAGCAAGGGTGTGTGTGTGGGGGGGAGGGGGGAGTCCTGTACAGAGGGTTCCCTGGCCCCTCTGCTTCCATGGCTGTGCAACTGCCACCAGGTGGATTAGAACCTGGGACTTTTGGAGCTTAGGGCAGGAGCTGCTACAGCTTGAGTTATAAGTCAGTTGCCTCTCAGCATAGGCTGAAGAGCTCCCTTGTAATAATTGCTTGCTGGAAGTGGTCTCAGTGCCACTCCATAGGATAGTGACCCACATCAGGTGTGTGGGTTACAGCTGCAGGCCTGCTCCCAGCATGCGGATCTGCTCTCTGGGCGGCGTCTATAACTCTGTGGCTGCAGCCCTGCTCCCAGGACTGGATCTGCTCTCTGCCCATAGGCGTGCGCAGCACATTTCATTAGGGTGTGCAGCCAAAGAATGTTTTTAAATGTACTCTTTGACCCCCATTAGCCACACCCCCTGACTCCCATTAGCCACGCCCCTGACCCCCATTAGCCATGCCCCCTAACCCCCATTAGCCACGCCCCCTGACTCCCATTAGCCACGCCTCTGGAGGTAACACTTTCAGGGCAATATGGACACATGACCAGAAATAAAAGGTGTCATGTGACCTCCCCCCCCCCCCAAGGACTTTTCCCACCATCCACTTACCAATAGGGATTAGTTTGGCCCTCACCAAACCCCCCCCTCGTGCAACGATCCTGCAATTGCATTAACCCAATGTGTGAGACATTAACTCGGGGGGTGGAGAGGCTGGGGGAAGTGTTCCCTCTAAGAGTTTCCTCCCATGAGCACAATACATTTTGTGTTGTGCACCAGTACTGAGTTTGTGGCTTGTTTGGATGTGCCATGGTGGCACCCAAGTTATTCATAAATATCTTATGAACCACTTACCTGTCCCCTCTGCTGCCCTGTCTCCTTCCCTTCCTCCATCAGCTCCCCTGGTGCCTGCTGCCCCCCAATCCCTCACCCACCTCTGCTGCCCTGACTCCTGCCCTTCTCACTGCCCTCGGCCTTCCCGAGACCTGCCCCCTCCAGCAGCCTTTCTCTCCCCCCCTGTGCCCACTCCTCCAGTAGCCCCACTCTGACCATGTGAGCTACCCCTCCTCATCCCCTCTTCTAACACCTCCCTCTACACACCTGTCCTGCCTCTCTCCTCTGCTGCTGGTCCCTCCCCTGCAGGTGTCTGCCCTTCTGCTTCACCCCCCGGACTCCCTGGCACCTGCACCTTCCCTTACCCTTGCACCCTCTTGGTGCCTCCCCCTTCCCTCACTGCCCCTGCCCACTTTGCCCACTCCCTCACCACCCTCTGCCCCCGTTCCCCTCATGCCCCTGTGCCTTTACACGTGCCTTGCTCCATCTCCGCCTTCCTCATGCCCACCCCTTCTTTCAAGCCTTTTCCCAGCACCTCCCCTTCTCCCCTCTAGCCCCCAAAGCCCTTCCCCTCTCCTCTCCTAGCATCATCCTGTCCCCCCCCCCCTCACTGACACCTCCCCTCCTGCCCTTTTCCTCATTGTCTCCACTTGGCCCCCGGGCATTTGTCTCTCTCCTACACCCTGACCCTTGGTGCCTTCCCCTTTCATCTCCTGACCTGCCCCCCTCCCCTCAGCACAAGCCCTTTCCTCTCTGACCCTTTCCCCCTTTTTTCCCTCCTCTTCCAGCAGCCACCAGCTGGTCTGTAACAGAGTTCTAGGGTCGCCCTGACTGTGTCACCCTTCTGGTGCTCCCCCTACTCTGTCTGTCTTAGGTTTCTCAGCCTCCTTTTGGGCCACAAACCCCCACCCCGCAGTCTCAGGTTCCCAAAGTTCTGGCAGTCCCCATCACTTGGTGCCTGCGCCGGGACTGACTCGTAGGGTTGCGAGGTAGACCCTCCCCCCAAAAAACGGACACACTTGATCCTGGGCAGGGGGGAGGGAGGAAGAAGGACTGGCTGGGGGGGGCAGGAACTGGCTGGAAGGAAGAGGAGATGGGAAGCAGCTCTGGGGGGGAAGGGCCAGATCCTGACCCTGGCCCCCCCTTCTCCCTCCCCGAGGCCAGTCATGCTGCCCCTGACCCCCCCTTCCTCCCTGAGGCCAGTCGCACTGCCCCCGATCCTGACCCCGGCCTCCCCTTCTCCCTCCCCGAGGCCAGTCATGCTGCCTCTGACCCCCTTCCTCCCTGAGGCCAGTCGCACTGCCCCCGATCCTGACCCCGGCCTCCCCTTCTCCCTCCCCGAGGCCAGCCCTGCTCCCCAGCTCAGTGCGGGCCCCTGCTCTCTCCTTAGCTCAGTCCCACTCTGCCGACCCTGGCTCCCTCCTGGCTCCCTGCTCTGCCAGTCAGGCTGAACTGGGACTTTAGCCTCTCCCCGTTGTTCCTGGGGACTGTCAGTCTCAGGATCTTGATCTCTCATTTCCCCTGCCTTTCACTGAGTTTCAGTAAGGAGCTAGCAGCAATAATGCCTCTACTTTTTCCCCCACTCCTGTGCGGAATACATTTTGTTATGTGCACCAAGGCATGCACGGATGTGCACTGTTACGTCACGTGGAGTTTCACAGCATGGGAAGAAATCAGTGGAAATACAGAGAGCTTGAGTAGTTGCAAGTGTCCATTTTATTGCATAGCACGGAGCTAGCTAGAAAAAACCCAAACCAGCTGGGCTGACCCCCAGTGACCTAACGCAGTTACTATAACAACAAGATCTATGTCTACACCCAGTACACCACATGCACCACCACTAGAAACACATGCTACCGGCTAGCAAACTGGGCAGCATTTGAATGTCTCCTGGCTGGCCGCCCAAGAGCTCAGCTTGCAGGGAACACTGGCTAACCGTCCCCTTCCACCTGGAGAAGGGAGAGACAGGAAAGCAGCAACAGAGCATCTGCCTGGGGGAAGCCCGAATCCCATGCAGGAGTGGAGCCCTGTTCCTTGTTCCAGGCCCTTGCTAGAGTCCCCTCCCGTAGCTGCAGCTATGGCCGGCAGTTTTAAAAGCGGACTTACGCTGGCCCTGCAACCCGAGCGACTCTGTCAGTGGGTGCTTATCACTCCATCACCTCGAGCTGTTTAACCAGCTTGTTTAACCAAGGAGGGAGGGAAAGGGAAACCTTTGGCCATTTGGGGGTTGCGTGCCAATGGAGGGAAAGGGGATGGATAAAAAGGGGCAGAGCACACGGTACTGCCTCTTTTTAAACCCAGGCCCAAAGATGTCCTGGAATTCTGGGCCACTGGCCTGAAGGAGATGGTCAAACTGTCTGGCAGCTGGACTTTTGGAGTCTTGTTATTCCTGGGCTCCTGGTAGCGATGGCTCCCATTCCAGGGGATTCCTGCCAGGTAGTTTACCTCAGACAGCAGCTTTTATTCCCCCGTGTCACTTCTCCCAGTATCTGAGACTTTGGTCATGGGGATCAAGCATTTAACATGATTCCAAGAGGAACCGGATGGTTCATCTAGCGAGCCAGGCTCACCGATATTTGAGTAGTTAATAAAAATCCCTAGTTGCTGTGTGTAGGTCTAAAAAGGGAAGCTTAGTATCATTAGTCTTATTTTACAGACAGGGAATAACCTCTCCAACCTGTGGGAGAGGCAAGAATAGAACCCAGGTTTCCTGATACCACAGTCAGGGCTTTGTTACCAGGCTACAACCTGTACTAGAAAGGATGGGCCTGAAGCATGGGCCTGGTGTAAGGCCTGAGGCCTGAACCAAAGTAAGCAAGAGTTAGCTGAAGAGAAACAGGCAGGTCGTGTCAAAAGCAGACGGTTGCCTGAAAGTCTTGGGACTTAACCCTAACTGTCTTGCCTGGAAAGGTTGAAACCATAGACAAAAGGTCCTAGAAAGTCTCCAGGAATGCTAGAGAAGCAGGAAGCGAGTTGACAGGAGGCCAGGAAAGAAAATGGAAACAGAATTTGGGGTTTTGAAATGGAAGCAGTGATGTGCCTGTTGTGTGATCATGCCTGGAAGATGTGAATTAAGCCAGGAACCTGGGCAAGCAGAATCCAGCGACGTTCTTGGCTAGGGAAAGACTAAATCTTGGAACAAGAGAGATGTGCGTAGAACAGGGAATTTTTAGTCAGACGCTACTAGGTTATTTTCTTTATTTTTTTAGTTTGTTGGACTTCTGTTTGCTAAGCACATGTAACTATCCCCCTTTACCCTGGAACTCTTCAAACTGAATCCCAGGGAAGCGATTTTCTGTGTTTTAATCTTTCTTTTTCCAGTTTCTTTGTAACACCTAGCAACCAAGTAGATATGCTGGAGGGCAGTAGATATGCTGGAGGGCAGGGATAGGGTCCAGAGTGACCTAGACAGATTAGAGGATTGGGCCAAAAGAAATCTGATGAGGTTCAACAAGGACAAGTGCAGAGTCCTGCACTTGGGATGGAAGAATCCCGAGCATAGTTCAGGCTGGGGACCGACTGGCTAAGTAGCAGTTCAGCAGAAAAGGACCTGGGGGTTACAGTGGATGAGAAGCTGGATATGAGTCAACAGTGTGGCCTTGTAGCCAAGAAACCTAATGGCATATTAGGGTGCATTAGGAGGAGCATTGCCAGCAGATCCAGAGAAGTGATTATTCCCCTTCATTCAGCTCTGGTGAGGCCACATCTGGCGTATTGTGTCCAGTTCTGGGGCCCCCACTATAGAAAGGATGTGGACGCATTGGAGAGGGTCCAGCGGAGGGCGACCAAAATGATTAGGGGGCTGGAGCGCATGACCTATGAGGAGAGACTGAGGGATTTGGGTTTGTTTAGTCTGCAGAAGTGAAGAGCGAGGGGGGATTTGATAGCATCCTTCAACTTCCTGAAGGGAGGTTCCAAAGAGGATGGAGAGAGGCTGTTCACAGTAGTGACGGATGGCAGAACAAGGAGCAATGGTCTCAAGTTACAATGGGGAAGGTCTAGGTTGGATATTAGGAAAAACTATTTCACTAGGAGGGTAGGGAAACACTGAGATGGGTTCCCTAAGGAGGTGGTGGAATCTGCATCCCTAGAGGTTTTTAAGTCTTGGCTTGACAAAGCCCTGGATGGGTTGATTTAGTTGGGATAGGTCCTGCCTTGGGCAGGGGCTGGACTTGATGACTCCTGAGGTCTCTTCCAGCTCTATGGTTCTATGATTCTAAGTAATGTTTCACCAAGTGTATTTGTTTTGTTAATAGACGTCACATTTTTAAAACCATGATCTGATTCCTGCATCCTAGAGGGCGGAAGGTTCTGTATGCACGTGCCTAAGACAGCAAGCCATACTTCTAGGAGAAATTACAGGTTTTCAAGCTCTCTCTGGAGGGAGTGTCAAGGACAAGGAAGGTACCCCACAGGAGGGAATTCTGAAATGCGCCTGTCTGGTTCTCAAAGGGGTTTGTGCATTTGGATGATGGCAGCAACACCAACGCAAGCCTCCAGTGGCAGGGTATTTTAAAGTCTCTTGTGGGCCCCCACCTTCTGCACTTGGAGTGCCAGAGTGGGAAACAGCCTTGACATGACCCCTCTCCAATTTATCAACATCCATCTGGAATTCTGGTCACCAGAGCTGGGCACAGAACTCCAGCATCAGAAGTTCAAGTGCCGAATAAAGAGGCTAAGTCGGTTCCCCACTCTGGCACTTGGAGTGCAGAAGGTGTGGGCCCAAAAGAGACCTTAAAATACCGTGTCTCTATGGGCTTCTGCTTCAAAACTCCCCAAGGTCACAGATTCCCTGAGCTTAGGAGGGTTGCTGCCTCTACCCAAGTGGAAAAAAACTTTTTCTTCTTGAACGCAGGAAGAAGTCACTTGGGAACGTATTCCAGAAGGGTACCCCAAACTCTTTTACACAAGAGCCAAAAGAAATCTGATGAGGTTCAACAAGGACAAGTGCGGAGTCCTGCACTTGGGACAGAAGAATCCCAAGCATTGTTACAGGCCTGGGACCAACCAGCTAAGTAGTAGTTCTGCAGAAAAGGACCTGGGGGTTACAGTGGATGAGAAGCTGGAGATGAGTCAACAGTGTGCCCTTGTAGCCAAGAAGGCTAATGGCATATTAGGTTGCATTAGGAGGAGCATTGCCAGCAGATCCAGAGATGTCATTATTCCCTTTTATTTAGCACTTGGAAAGAAAAAAAGAAAAATGAAAACAAACTGTAATTTCTGATAGCTGTCCTCTTAGTCTTAGGCAGGTATACACAGACCTCCTATTACTTTCCAGGATACAAAATCAGATCATAGCCTTAAAATAGGTGATTATATTAAGAAAACAAAAAGGTATTCATTTGTAAAGCTGACTTGGCTGCTAGGAGTTATAGCGCAACTGAGAAAAGAACAGATTAAAACACAGACAATTGCATCCCTGGGATTCAGTTTAAAGTTATAGTGGGGAGAGGAGGGGATATGGATTTAGCACAGAGGAGTTTAACCAAACAACAAAACAAAAAAATAACCTGATCGCATCTAAATAAACATTCTCTATCTACTCAAGTATCCACACTTCCAAGGTCCAGTCCAATTCTAGGCGCAGGTATTCTTTTTTTTAGGCATGATGTCCCTGCCCAGTTCAATTCATCCCCCCCCTCATCCCCTTCCACAGCTCCAGGATTAAACTCACAAAGAAAAACAGCAGACAGATTCCCTTTTAATGCAGATCTGAACTCTTTCTTCTCACTGGTGCTCCTGGCTCCCTGCCAACACTTTCTAGCTAGCTAGGTTTAACCCTTTAGTCACTGAATACTGGGATGTTCAGAAAAGAACAGTGGGCCTCCCATCCATCACAGAAGCGAGACAACCTCTTTACTCCTGCTCAAGCGTTTCCTGTTTATACATCCCAGAATTACAATAGCTTTTTAAGCCCCAACGCCACAATGGGAGCTCATGTTCTGCTGATTACCCACCATGACCTCTGCATCTCTTTTCCCCGCCCTGCAAGTCTGGCCCACAGAACCATGGGAAGTGGCATAGGCTAGCCTGGGCCAGGGCAAAGGAACACGTGGGCCTTTCTCTTCTCCATCTCTCCCTCTGCATTGCACAGCAGGGCGCAGGAGTGCCAGGGGGCTCTGTGGACGCTGTTTGGCTTAATGCCAGCGAAAGCAGGGTCTACAGGAGTACTTACGGGCTCCTAGTGTTAAGAGCTGTGATGTGGTTGCCTCAGCAGCGTGGCTCAGTGCTTCTGTTCTTGGAGCTCTGGTGTTATCAGTGGTCAGTGCAGGTAACGCAGCCTGCTCCTGCTGCAGATCTCGCTGTTATGCACAAAGACCGACCACAGGCACCGTCTGGTGACAGAGGCACTTGGCCAGGTTTATAGCCGTGTAGTCACAGATCTAGTGCCCTGGATTTGCGGTTACGCGTGCACCAACTCAAGTGCTCCAGGACGAGGAGCAATTCAGTCAATAAGTCTCTGTTGTCCCTTCGGCCATGCAAAGGGGGTAAGGCCAGGCACCCCAATATTTATAGCCTAAAATAAACTTGTCTGGTTTCGGACATTTGTTTGCTCCCTCCCCTTGCACCTAGTACCTTGAACCGAAAAATATTAGCGGAGACACTGTTGAGCATCCACTGCGGATGCGCCCGGTGAGGCTAATCTTCGTGTTTTACCTCATCCCCGTTGCAGGGTTCCAGACCAAGGAGGATATCTACTGCCTTGCTTTAGAGAAGGCTCTGTACACTGTGCCCACGCCAGTGACTGCTGGGTTTTATGCACCATGGGGACATTGCAAAAACCTGCTCTTACACAAAATCAAGGGTGAGTACTGCCCCGGGGAACGTAAGACGGGGAAGGAACCTTGTGGGGATGGGGATTAGTGGATGACAACCATCTCCAAAGAGCCAGAGCCACCCGTACTCATTTGCCGATTATGCAATCGCATAGGGGACCTGAAAATTTGGAGCAGCACTGGGTTTTCATGTCCACTCCACCCACCTGCCTCTTCCTATCCATGGTCTGTGGCTCTGCTTCCTCCAGCAGCAGAAGTTCTAGAAGATCTAGTTAATTTACAAGTGACAAAGTCTGCTCGAGCTACTGGCAGAACATCAACGACATAGTAATGAAGCCATTTAACAGGCATTTGCCAACCTCTGCTAAATGTTTGCTGAATTTACTGTGAGAGTCGACAGGACCTTAGTTTAAAATGTGTTTGTTTATTAGTGTGTGGATGAGGGTTATAAAATCACATCGCTAAAAATTCAACATCCATCTGGGCTGCTGTTGGGCAGATGGGCACCAGTTTAATAGAACGGTGTAGGATCCCATCAATCCTAAGGATGGCTTTGCCAAGAGCTACCCCTTCTTGATTGCTTCCCAGAAGGGAGGGATTGTGAAGCTGGAAGACCCTTCAGGAGGAGAGATTTAAGGCACTGCCAGGTACCTAACATATCTTCCTCTTTTATCTCAGAGAACATGGAAAACGAATCGAAGAAGAAAGACCAGGAGGAATTTCAGCGGACGCAGAAGATGCAGCGTGACAACACTGGCCGGGATCTACTCAAGCTCCTGTTACTCATGATCTTCTACCGGCCGCTCCTGACGGAGCAGCAGAAGTGGAGAAGGAACGTGAAACACGTCTTCATCCATTTCAGCGCCTGGGAGTACGCGGGCTGCGACCAGCTCTGGGCAGGCCTCATTACCACACTGTGCGACGGCATCGAAAGCCACTTTGGTCTCCTACCCATGAGCATTTACAGGACCATAGACAGGAAATGTAGCATCATCGAAAGACCAGGGGATCAGGAATGGGTTAGCAAGAAGTTCCTCTTCCTCCCGCTGTGGGTGGCTGTGATCCTTTTGATCATGGTAGCTATTGGGGTGGGTGGTCTCCTCCTAGTGTTTGGGATCCCCATCGGGGATGCCTCGGGAGACGCCATAGCTGTCGTGGAAGGCATTGGGGTGACGGCTGTCAGCGTCTCTGCAGCAGCTGCCATACGGCTCACTATCACAGTGGTACGAAACATTATCGTCACCCAGAAGAGCCAGCTGGAGAGACAGATGAACCAGACGGCTCTCAGCGTGGGATGGGGGCTTTCGGGGAAGGCACAGTGTGGGTTTGAGGCCTCAGGAGTAGGGGGGGCACATGAGAGGGAATGGGCAGAGTGAGGATGAGGGGGAAAGGGTGATGTAGGGGGCAAGGCCACAGTCCGGGCTCTGCTAGTTCCCCCACTTTCTGCTGCTCCTGACTCTTGGTTTGCACAAAAAATTTCTGCTTGGAACAACTCGGTTCCTTGCAGCTCTTTCCTCCAACCCCGAAGCCATTGGCTGGCTCTCCCCGGGTTCATCCTTTACGCTCTGAAGTGACTGGTCGGTTTTAAGACTGGGAGACCCGTAGCTGTCTGTTATGCACTCCAGAGAGAAGCGAGGCAAAAACATAAATACTCTTGCTGGAGGCCTGCAGCGTAATACCCCTTATCCAGAATAACACACAAGAACCCTGAGGCTATGTCTACACTGCTAGCTTTTGCCTGCAGAGAGCATGCTAATGAGTGCCAAGAAGTTTCTAATGAGTGCTTCATTAGCATACTCTCTGCCTGCAAAGGCCCGCAGTGTAGATATAGCCTTAGGTCGAGAGGCCCAACTCCACCCCCGTCAGGCTGACTGCATGCTTCCCTCCAGCCTACAAGCAGGGTCAGGAAACCTTCCCTCTTCATTTCAACACACCCCTCCAGTGATCCCTGCATTGCTAGCTTTTGCCTGCAGAGAGCATGCTATTTCCCCTGCCGTGCCAACTTGCTCAGCGGTGCCCCTAACAGAATCCAAGCACACGGCAGTGGGGTGTGCAGGGTACCATACCTGGCCCCACAGCCGGCCGGCCCGCCTTGTTTGCTAGAATCTGAGCAAGCCCAGACAGGTTCCTCTCGGGAGCTATAGCGGACCCTTCCTAAAAACGTGTTTGGCGACATGTTCAGTAGATGCACGGCACTAACGGGTGCTCCCACTTCTCTTCCAGATGGACACAATCGGCTTGAAGGAGGAAAACATCCCGCTGTACAAACAGAGGCTCAGGGACCATAATCTCAACGGGCGCGCGCTGGTCTACAGTGACAACACTGAAATCAAAGAGGCCCTGCACATGAGTCTTGGCGAATGGACCCTCTTTAGCATCCATTTCCTTGGAGTGTTTCCCCCGGCGAATTTGGCCTCTTCTATGGTATCCCCCGTCCCGTTCCACGTCAGGCCAGAGGCTCTGAAGAACATGGTTGCCTTAAGAGAGACTGTGGCGAGAGGGAGCAAGCTCTCTCTGAACAGCTCCAGGGAAGATCTTTGGGAAAAGAGATAACTCTGAATCCTGAACACAGAGGTGAAAGTGCCCTGGTGCGCAGCTCCAGCAAGAACTGCAAAGACCTGGGCTGCAACAGGACAGTACCTGTGAGAAACTGTAAAGTTACTTTCACGGCCGCCTGTACAAAACCAGAAGCAAGATCGGGGCTTTCGCCCACAATGTACCTCCCTGCGACTCCAGTGACATCGCACGGATGAATCATAGAATCCTAGAGTTGGAAAAGACCTCAGGAGTCATCAAGTCCAGCCCTCTGCCCAAGGCAGGACCAATCCCAACTCAATCATCCCAGCCAGGGCTTTGTCAAACCGAGACTTAAACACCTCTAGGGATGGAGACTCCACCACCTCCCTAGGGAACCCAGCCCAGTGCTTCCCCACCCTCCTAGGGAAATAGTTTTTCCTAATGTCCAACCTAGACCTCCCCCGCTGTAACCTGAGACCACTGTTCCGTGTTCTGCCATCCCTCACTACTGAGAACAGCCTCTCTCCATCCTCTTTGGAACCTCCCTTCAGGAAGTTGAAGGCTGCTATCAAATCCCCCCTCACTCTTTGCTTCTGCAGGCTAAACAAACCCAAATCCCCCAGTTTCTCCTCATAGGTCATGTGCTCCATACCCCGAATCATTTTGGTCAAGCTCCCCTGGACCCCCTCCAATGCGTCCCCATCCTTCCTGTAGTTGGGGGCCCAGAACTGGACACAATACTCCAGATGTGGCCTCACCAGAGCCGAATAAAGGGGAATAATCACTTCTCTGGATCTGCAGGCAATGCTCCTCCTAATGCCCCCTAATATGCCATTAGCCTTCTTGGCTACAAGGCCACCCTGTTGACTCATCTCCGGCTTCTCATCCACTGGAATCCCCAGGTCCTTTTCTGCTGAACTGCTGCTTAGCCAGTCGGTCCCCAGCCTGTAACACTGCTTGAAGCAATCAGATGACAAGAGAAGAATTAAGGATCCGGGGGGGGAGGAGGGGGGGACTGTACTGGGTCTGAGGGATTTGGGGCACATTCATGTCAACGGGGCTGTTGACAGACGTTGTCGGGCCCTGGGTAATGTATGGGAGGGGGTCGGCTCAAGACCCCCTCAAAGGGGCAAGGCTCTAGACCCCCTCAAAGGGGCAAAGCTAAAGATAGGAGGGGCAAGGCGAGGGCCAATCAGGCCTTAGCGCCACCCACCTTGCACCAGACAGAGCTCTAGGATTGATTTCATTTGCCCGGGTCTCTGGCAGTGGCGGCTGCCATAATAGTCGATACAGTGACCCAGAGGCCTGGACCCTTTTAAATCATCAGCTCCCGAGACAACTGCCCCCTTTGCCTCTCCCCCTCCCCATCCGTGGCCCCTGTCTGTGGGGCTTCAGACCCTGGTGGTCAAAGTATTTTGGTCTGGTTAGTACAGCAGGGGACAGGGAGTTGGGACATACGGGTCCTATTCCTAGCGCTGCCACTGGCTTGCTGTGTTTTTGAACAAGCTGCTCCTCCTTTTTGGGACTCAGTTGCCTCTGTAGTAAGTTGCGGGTTGGTAACATAAAATCAGCATGCCCGAATAAATGCCGGTAACATAAAAACAGCAACAGGCCTGAAATCTAGGAAGCAAGACTTTGGCTCAGTGGAACCGCAGGCAGGAAAGAGAAATAGTATAAGGCAGATCAAGCATAAAGGTCCAGGCACAGGTACCAAGCACATTTATAGAATCCTAGGGCTGGAAGAGACCTCAGGAGTCAACAAAAAATCCTCATTAAAAAAAAAAATTGTTTGGTGTTCCTCGGTCTTAAAAAGTTTAAGAAACACTCGTCTAGACAGTACTGGGTCCTGCCATGAGGGCAGGGGGCTGGACTCGACCTCTCGAGGTCCCTTCCTGCCAGCTACATGTGGCAATGAAACGGTAACTCGAACTAAGTCCTTAGTTCGAATTAACTGTTACATCTCATTCTATAGCTGCGCGGCTAGTGGAATTTCAAAATGGCGACCGGACGGGAACATGCAAATAAAGCCTGGGCTATTTAAATCCCGGGCTTCATTTACAACTCCGGTTGCCTGCTTTGCCTACCTAGCTCAAATTAACGAGCTAATGTAGACATACCCTTATTGACTAATTGAGTAGTCGATGGAAATTCCACCAACTACTGGATTAGCTGATTAAGCGCAATTTAACATCCCTCGGTTGAGCTACCACATATGTTTTAGAAAGACATCCAATCTTTATGGCTTGTGTGTAGTTCAACGCATTAAATTCCAAGCAGGTTGCTGAAGTTTCTTTTTTTCATCATGATTGGCAATTTGACCAGCCTTATACAGTAATGGATCTTTACCATTCCTCTGATTTATTTTGTTCCCGATATATTTAAACATTTCCTAATTATCCTTTATGTTACTGGTTATAGATTTTTTCCCCCAATTTTAGCTTCTCCTATCAACTGTTTGCTTTTTCATAACTCGCATCCTCCCTATTTTCCCATTTGCTTTATATTTTTTTCTTGTGGTGTTTATGACAAAAACTAAAACATAGGACATAAACTTTGAGTCCTATTTATAGTACTTTAGGTTGGTTTAATGGAAAAATGGGTTGATACAGAGTAAATTGGAGTTCAAAATAACCCTTTCTCGGGCAATTTTTCTCTCGAAAGCCTCACCTTTTTCAGCCTCCTTCCACTAACTTCTGATTTTAAATGTCTGGATTGTTAGACATGTGCTCAGGAAACCTTACCTGTCACTAAACATAGATTTTGTTTGTGTTAATTATAGATATGAATGGAGCTAGTTAATCCCTGTTGTAAGATTCCAGTGGAGCCAAAGAAAGTAAACAAGTAACTAATTTGGGTCAATCTTTCTACTTGACAGTCCCTAGGAATCTACCGTTTCAACATTTCCTGGGAACAGAAACACAAGTTAGAACAGTGATAGAAATGTAGCCGTGTTAGTCTGGTGTAGCTGAAACGAAATCCAGGACTATGTAGCACTTTAAAGACTAACAAGATGGTTTATTAGATGATGAGCTTTCGTGGGCCAGACCCACTTCCTCAGATCAAATAGTGGATCTGAGGAAGTGGGTCTGGCCCACGAAAGCTCATCATCTAATAAATCATCTTGTTAGTCTTTAAAGTGCTACACAGTCCTGTATTTTGTTACAAGTTAAATCACTCATTAATTTTGGCTTCATTCAGCTTTCCCTTGGAACAAATTAAAAACATAGTTGATAAGTGGCAAAGTTGGTGCATGGGAGTGAAGGACACGTTAGCTCATTATGCCTACACAGGGGGATGTCACACTGGTCTGACCAGTTCCAAGGACAGTTGGGCTGCCGTAGAAAGGGATGCAGAGCTGCTCTTCAGGAGCTCCATGGATTAGAGCTATACTGCTGTTGAAGGAATTGGGGCTCTCAAATAAAAGAAGTCCCTTGCCTTAGAATCATAGAATCCCAGGGCTGGAAGAGACCTCAGGAGTCATCGAGTGCAGCCCCCTGCCCAAAAGCAGGACCAATCCCAACTCAATCATCCCAACCAGGTCTGTGTCAAACCAGGACTTAAAAACCTCTAGGGATGGAGATTCCACCATCTCCCTAGTTAGCCCATTCCAGTGCTTCCCCATTCTCTTAGGGAAAGAGTTTTTCCTAATATCCAACCTACACCTCCCCCACTGCACCTTGAGACCATCACTCCTCGTTCTGCCATCGTCACCACTGTGAACAGCCTCTCTCCATCCTCTTTGGAACCTCCCTTCAGATAGTTAAAGGCTGCTATCAAATCCCCCGTCATTCTTCTGCAGACTAAACAAGCCCAACTCCCTCAGCCTCTCCTAAGTCATGTGCTCCAGCCTCCTAATAATTTTTGTTGCCCTCCACTGGACCCTCTCCAATGCGTCCACATCCTTCCTGTAGTGGGGGGCCCAGAACTGGACACAATACTCCAGACGTGGCCTCACCACATCCCAATAAAGGGGAATAATCACTTCCCTAGATCTGCTGGCAATGTTCCTCCTAATGCACCCTAATATGCCATTAGCCTTCTTGGCTACAAGGGCGCACTGTTGACTCATATCCAGCTTCTCATCCACTGTAACCCCCAGGTCCTTTTCTGCAGAACTGCTACTTAGCCAGTCGGTCCCAGCCTATAACAATTCTTGGGATTGTTCCAGTCAAGTGCAGGACTCTGCACTTGTCCTTGTTGAACCTCATCAGATTTCTTTTGGCCCAATCCTCCAATATGTCTTGGACACTCTGCACCATATACCCTACCCTCCAATGTATCTACCTTTCCCCCTAGCTTAGTGACATAGGCAAACTTGCTGAGGGTGCAATCCATCCCCTCATCCAGTCATTAATAAAGATGTTGAACAAAACCGACCGTAGAACCGGTCTTTGAGGTACTCTGCTTGAAACTGACCGCCAGTCCAACATCGAGCTGTTGATCACTACCCATTGAGCCCAACAGTCTAGCCCAATTTCTATCCATCTTACAGTCCATTAATCCAATCCATACTTCTTTAACTTGCTGGCAAGAATAAGTCCAGGTATATCACATCCATTGAATTCCCCATGTCCACAGAGCCAGTTACCTCGTCATAGAAAGCAATCAGGTTGGTCAAGCATGACTTGCCCTTGGTGAATCCATGCTGACTGCTCCTGATCCCTTTCCTTATTCTAAGTGTTTCAAAATGGATTCCTTGAGGATCCCCTCCATGATTTTTCCGGGGAGTGAGGTGAGGCTGACCGGTCTGTAGTTCTGTGGATTGTCCTAAGGAACATCTTGGTACCATTTACCTCCCACAAATAAAGTACATACCGACCTATGTTCAGGACCAGGTCAAAGTTGACAGCATAACAGATAGTAAGTTGACAGTATGAAGACTAGGAAGTAAGCCCCCTTCTGCAAGGTAAGGGACGGTAACCAGGTAACAGGGGGTAGCAACCTGATACATCAGGAATGTATAAAAGTTCACCTCAAATGGTGTTCACCAGCTGACTGTGTGGGGGCACTGGATGGTGCTCAGTGGGTGTTAGGACATTGCCACGGCTTCCATAAAGTGTAGCGGCGCAGCGCTGAGTCTGTTCGCTGGCAACTATTATTGCATGTTGTTACGCAAAAAATCTGCTTGGGCGATTTCGAATCTTATCTGGTTTGTGGTCTCTGGGGACTCTGGGCACGGAGACCACATCCAGCGATAGTGACTCGGCTCTGCAACTTTAGCGAAGAGCCAGGTGGCTTGTACCTGATGCAGTAGAGAAGGCTCCAGACTTACAAACCAGGTAACAGAACTTTTGCGTTCTCCTCCAGCAGCAGGCGCTCCGACACAGCTGGACTGAGTACAACACCTGCAAATAACCCAGTTAGTTAATGCAAGCATAAAGAGAGGCAGCCTGGCCAGATGTAACCATTCATTAACTTCTAGGCCAGAGAGGGCCATTGTGATCTTCAGTCTAGCCTGGCATCCTATGAGGTGCACACAGGCCCTTCTCTTCCACTTGTTTAAACAGAGGCACCCTGGGGCACCTTAAAGACTAACACGTGTATTTGGGCATCCGCTTCCAGGGGTAAAAAACACTTGGACCTGCTTTTCCTCCGCAACAGCTGATGCCCAAATAAATCTTCAAGGTGCCACAGGACTCCTTGTTAGTAATGACTGTTGGGGTTGCCCCTCTAAGGCTATGTCTACACTGCAGGCTTTTTGCACAAGAACAGCTGTTCTTGCGCAAAAACTTGCAGAGTGTCTACACTGCGTGCGTGTTTTTGCACAAGTATTACAGTACAGCATCAGCAAACAGGGCTTCTTCCGGAAGAGTTATTCCTCTCCCCACGAGGAATAAGCCCTCTTGCACAAGAGCTCTTCCAGAAGGCGGCAGTGTAGACAGGCAACATGAATTTCTTGCGCAAAAAACCCCTACGGCTAAAATGGCCATCAGAGCTTTCTTGTGCAAGAGAGTGTCGACACTGCCATGGATGCTCTTGTGCAAAAGCACATCTCTTCTGCAAAAGCACATGGCAGTGTGGACGCGCTCTTCTGGAAGACCTTTTGCACAAGAACTCTTCTGCAAAACAGTTCTTGTGCAAGAAGCCCACGTGTTTCAGAGGGGTAGCTGAGTGAGTCTGTAACAGGAAAAACTTAAAACACAACATATAGTCACCTTAAAGATTAACAAACCGTGTCGATGGGATCATGAGTTTTCCTGGGCATAGCCCACTTCTTCAGATGACTGGAGTGTTGTATGTCCAGAACCAAAATGAATAGGGGAGGAAAAAATGGGAGGGGGGAAAAGGAGGCAGTGGGTATGTAAATATCAAAGGGAAAACCCAGCTGGTATGTAACGGGCACGACTGATAAGAGTTGTTGGGAATTTCCCAGGAACCGATCGGGGTTTCTTAGGAACAAGTTTAAAAAGGGGTGAGAATCGGGGTGAACTGGGTGGATGCCTGGGTGAGGGTTGGGTCGAACAACGCAGGGAGGGAAAAGCAGGAGCGTGGGGCGTGAGGGCAGGTGAGCGCTGCGGTGAAAGCCACGTGCGCAGGCCGGGCCGGGCCCCTCTCTCCTCCAGCTGACTTGCAACTTCCACTGCCGGCCCACGTGGCCCTCGAAGGGCGGAGCTTCCCCTTCCCTGCGCCCGCCCCTGGGGCCCTCCAGCCAATGGGAAGCGAGGGCTAAGGTTGCTGGTGTTTCAACATTCGGAGCCGGCTGGCACAGCTGCTGCCGCGGGCCCGGGAGCTGCGAGCAGGCAGGAGGCGGAGGTGAGGGGCGGAGGGCGGTGACTCCTGGCCCCGCAGCGCAGGGGGGGTCCGGGTCCGTCCGGGGTTACCAGGCCGCGCGCTCCCCTCGCTCTTGGAGGCGACGCTGGTGCCAGTGTCTGCTTCAATGCGACCCTACAATAACAAGCCCCAATCGGCCGAGTCGCTGCTTGTTTCACCTCGTGTCCCCCTGCGCTGCAGAAATCCCGCCTCTGCTGGGCCAGCCCCGAGACACGGGGTTGCCCCTGGATTGTAAGCAAGCTGCCCCCTTCTCCCCCATGCTCCCGTTCCCTGAGTATCAGTCCTGCCCCCGCAGCCTGCACAAATCTTCATCCTTTAGGACCAAATAGGAAGGGGAGGGGGCGAGGGATTATTTTCTTTATTCCCACCCCCCCTAACGGAAGGAGCTGTTCTCTGTGTCTGTGTTTACAAACCAAGGAACGTGTTTCTCCCTGGTTTGGGTTGGGGTTTTTTTTTTGCCTGTTTCTTGACAAGATTGATTGAAATGTTGGTCTGACTAGAGTAGTCCCCAAGTTTAGCGCCCTGCCCTGAAGCAGGACAAAGTCAACCAAGACCTACGGGTTTGTCTAACCCTGTCTAATTCTTTCTTCCCACCCATGCTTCCCCAGAAGGGATCAGACAGGCTGTACACAGCGGGTGTTTAAGTCTCAGCTTGACAAAGCCCTAGCCGGGTTGATTTAGTTGGGATTGGTCCTGCCTAGAGCAGGGGGCTGGATTTGATGACCTTCTGAGGTCTCTTCCAGCTCTATGATTCTATGATTCCCTCCCCTTTCCTTCACCATCATTAATATCCTTTTGCAGTGAGTTCCAGAGGTTGATTATACACTTCAAAATACGTCCGTTTTAACTAGAGCTGGAAGGAAGTTTTCAGAGGGGATGTTTTTCCATTGGAAAATGCTGATTTTAGTGACCTTTTGTTTGGAAGGGGAAAACTCCACCATTTCAGAACATTAAAATGTAGTTTTCCATTCCTGAAATGACTCTTTGTTTGGTCTCTTTAAGGTTTATCTTCCGTAATCCACCGTACTACATTTAAAAAAAGTCAAAATCTAAACAAAACGTGAATTTATTTGCAGAACTGTGTGTGATCAGGAAAAAAAAGTCAAAATCCTGGAATTTCTAGTCCCAATTCAACCCTACTTTTAGCCACCTTGGTGCCAGGGATGTAAAATCTCATTTAATTAGCTAACCAGTTAAACAACATGTTGAACCAGTTAACCGATTAAATGGGACACGTAGGACGTGTTAAAGATGGGCTTGGAGCAGCCCACACACCTACCCCCTTGGCACACTGCTGTGACTGCTGAGCAACCCTACCCGTGGCGTGCCAGAGTGCCCTCTGCCTATGGCTGGTGGAGGGCTGCTCCAGCTCCCTCTGGTTAACCATAACCGGCTTACTGGTTAACCATTCACTTCCAAACTTGGTGTCCCCACTGCTAACATTAGGACAGTGGTCCCCAACACGGTGCCCGCATTTGTATGCGCCCGCCAAGTGCTCAGGGCTGGCCTGGCCCCGGGCACGTGGCGCATGTGCAGTGCCGGAGCTGGCCCCGGGCGCATGGTGCACAGTGAGCGCCGGCCCCGGGGGCGCCGCAGATTGGCTGCCCGCGCTATGGCCACGTGGCGCATGGGGGGAGCGCAGGCTCCGGGCGTGCGGCACTTGCAGGGTGCGCCAGCCCTGGGCGCACAGCGCTTGGAGAGCGCCGGCCCCGGGCGCGCGGTGCTTGGGGGGGGGAGAGTGCCAGCGCTAGTGCCAGCCCCGGGCGCGTGGCGCTTGATGGGAGGCCCGGCCCTGGGCATGCGGTACTTGTGAGGGGGGGGGGGCGGCCCTGGGAATGTGTCTATGGGGGGGCCCCGCCCCCGGGTGCGCAATGGGGGGCTCCGCTCCAGGGCGCCCTGCGGGCAAACAGCCACACCCCTTGGCGCCCGGCAACCTCAAATGGTTGGGGACCACTGCATTAGGAGAAGCCATTGGCTGCCTCCCCTGCCCCGCCCCATTCCTTCTTTGACATTCCCCTGCTCCCATGGGGGTCCCGCTGCCCCCCTTTGAGAGCTGATGCTGAAAAGTGCTGGGAAAGCTCGGGGCGATTATCTGCCTGACCCCGGTGAATAGGAGCTGCCAAAGGCCCTGAAGTGTGACAGACCCTGGAGCTGTGACCGGCCCTTTCACCCAGCAGGATGTGCCGAATGCCCCAGAGGACCAAGGGATGGTGGGCGTGGCACTTCAAGCACACCTTGATTTTCTTCTGTCAGGGCTGGGGCATCGGACCGTCCAGGCTGGGTTCCTGTGATTTCCCGCGCGTGCTGGGCGGATGGTTTCCTGTCCAGTGCAGATTGCTGCTGGTGCGGGACCTCTGCATATAAATGCTGGGTAAGTCCTGGTGGGTTTTTAATGGGCAGTGTCATGTGGTTTGGTAACTCAGGGTGCCCCTGTATAAAACTATGGTACGCCCACATCTTGAATACTGTGTACAGCTGTGGTCTCCTCACCTCAAAACAGATATTTTGGCCTTGGAAAGGGTTCAGAAAAGGGCAACTAACATGATTAGGGGTTTGGAACGAGTCCCATATGAGGAGAGGTTAAAGCGATGGGACTTTTCAGTTTAGAAAAGAGGAGACTGAGGGGGGATATGATAGAGGTCTATAAAAACATGAGTGGTGTGGAGAGGGTGAATAAAGAAAAGTGATTTATTAGTTCCCATAATAGAAGAACTAGAGGACACCAAATGAAGTTAATGGGTAGCAGGTTTAAAACTAATAAGAGAAAGTTCTTCTTCACACAGCGTGTAGTCAACCTGTGGAACTCCTTGCCAGAGGAGACTGTGAAGGCTAGGACTATAACAGGATTTAAAGAGAAGCTAGATAATCTCACGGAGGTTAGGTCCATAAAAGGCCATTAGCCAGGAGATAGAAATAGTGTCCCTGGCCTCTGTTTGTGGAAGGCTGGAGAAGGATGGCAGGAGACAAATCGCTTGATCATTGTCTTTGGTCAACCCTCTTTGGGGCACCTGGTGCTGGCCACTGTCAGCAGACAGGCTACCCAGTACTGCCGTTCTTATGTTAGGGTTCTTGGTTGGGGCACAGGGCAGAGCCCATCGGTTCAGAGCTGCTAAGAGCAGAGTTATTTGCACTTACATCCCAGCCAGACTCCCTCGTATCCCCTAACACAGGGCTGGGGGGATCCTTTTTTGGGTCGGGGGCCACAGAGAAATCCGTCGGGCCTTGTAGGAGTTGGGCGGCAGGAGTGGAGCTTAGTGCCTACGGGGCCAAGGGAAACAGAGAGGGCACCATGTCCACAGGGCCGGGGTGCCATTTTCCCTAGGGCCTCCGGGGGGGTGGGGGGGGGGGAGTGTGTCTATGGTCTAGGAGCTAGGGCCCACCAAAGATGAATCCGACCCAGGCTCTGGTACATCTCTGCAGCGCTGCCGGCCGGTTCCCCCACCTCTTGGTCCTCAACCCAACTAGACCCGCTTCCCGACGGCTGGTTGCCCCCCGGCCAGCCCCGCTCCCTCCAGCCCCCTCCCAGCCAGCCCTGCTTCCCGGCGGCCGGTTCCCCCCCACCCCCTCTCTTCCAGCCAGTCCCGCCCCCCCCCCCCCCCCGGCCCCTGCTGTTCGGTATTTTTTTTAAACCATCTGGTAACCCAAGCAGGTGGGGGTGAAAAGTGCATGGAAATGCCCGCACAGGCGCGTCTGGGAATGAGATGCTGCTCTAACATCTCCGCCTCTGTTCACTTCCAGCCCCTGCCTCGTGGCGCTGGCCCCCCGTGGCCTGGGCAGGCCCCCCAGGCGCACCATGGCCCGGCATAGCAAGCTGCAGAAGCACGTCCTGAGCCTATACAGGCAGTTCCTGCGCACCGGCCGGGAGAAGCCGGGATTCCTGCCTCGCATCCAGGCCGAGTTCCGGAAGAACGCCAGCATCCCCCGGGCCGACGTGATGCACATCGAGTATCTGCTCCGCCGTGGCCAGAGGCAGCTGGCGCAGCTCCGAGACGCGAACACCAAACAGATGGGCACCTTTGTCCAAGCCAAACCGGAGGAGCAGTGACCCCTGCTGGTTGGCGCAAGCGTCTGTCTTGTACTGGGACGGTTGGGGGTGAATTCACAGATCAGCCTTCCTGGTTCTCACATCCCTGTGCACCCCTCGTGTCCAAACACAGGTGCCTGGCTTGGCATTTGCTGAGCTAAGGTGTCTTTATTGGCAGCCAAGCTTTTAAACAGTTCAGGTGTGGATGGGTGATCTGGAGGAGATGCTCTTGTTTCCAGGACCTGGTACACAATTCATTCTACCCCTGCTGGCTCCTCTCTTCGGGTATGTCTACACTACAGCGCTAGTTCGAACTAAGCTAATTCGAACTAACGCGTCTAGAACTAAAAACTAGTTTTGCTAATTCGAACTAGCAAGTCCACATTGAGTGGACTCTGAACAGGGCTTAAGGATGGCCGGAAGCAGTGCCAGCAGGGCATCAGAGGAGGACTTAGAGCGTGGAGATGCAGTCTCAGGCTAGCCGAGGGCTGCGCTTAAAGGGTCCCGACCCCCACCCCGGACAGACAGTTCTAAGGGGTGCCCCGCTTGAAAACCAGTCCTGGCTTGGATTGCCCGGCGTACCCACACTGGGCACATCACACCACTCAGCCATCAGCCCGGCTGCACTTGCCGCAGGCTGCCATCTGGGGAGAGGGGGTAATCGGGGGGCTGCAGGAGAGCTTCCACCCCCAGAAGCCTGCAGAGCCAGCCCAGTCCTCCCCATCGGGGGCTTGTACCCCATTCCTCCCTCACCTCCTTCCACTTACCCTTCCCTAGCCCCCCTTCTTATTGATGTACAAACTAAAGATAACGTTTCTTCCAACATTGACTCTGTCTTTATTGAACAAAACTGGGGGAGACTGGGAAAAGGAGGTGGGAGAGGGGAAGATTAAGGCTGGGAGAGGGGAGGGCAACTAACATGATAAGGGGTTGGGAACAGGTCCCAGATGAAGAGAGGCTACAGAGACTGGGACTGTTCAGCTTAGAAAAGAGGAGACGGAGGGGGGACAGGATAGAGGTCTCTAAAAGCAGGGGTTGGGTGGAGAGGGTGCATTGAGAAAAGTTCTTCATGAGTTGCCATAAAGAAGGACTAGAGGACACCAAAGGAAAGGACTGGGTAGCAGGCTTGAAACTAGTAAGAGAAAGTTGTTCTTCTTGACAAAGCAAATAGTTAACCGGTGGAACTCCTTGCTGCAGGAGGCTGTGAAGGCTACAACTAGAACAGAGTTGAAAGGGAAGTGAGATCAAGTCATGGAGGTTGGGTCCATGGAGTAGTCTTAGCCAGGGGGTAGGAGTGGTGTCCCTGCCCAAAGTTTGTGCAAGGCTGGAGAGGGATGGCACGAGACAAATGGCTTGGTCACTGTCTTTGGTCCATCCCCTCCACGGTCCCTAGGGTTGGCCGCTGTCGGCAGACAGGCTACTGGGCTAGATGGACCTTTGGTCTGACCCAGGACGGCCATTGTAAGCTCAGGGCTCAGGGGCAGGGGTCTCAGTGGACCCCCTTGATTTTCATGCAAACCTGCTCCTGCGTGGCCAGGCTGGCAGCTCTCCTGCCCTAGATGGCCACTTTCCTGTGCCTAGTGCGGAGATCGTGGACGAGGTCCACGATGTCCGCACTAGCCCAGGAATGTACCCGCCTCTTGCGGTCCCGGGCAAGCTTCCGGGAGCCGCCAGCCTGGTCCCGGGAAGAGGGGGTGGGCTGGGGGACATCGGGTGGGTGGCTCTGTGCCGTGCCAGGTGCAGGGTCTGCTGGCTGGGTGCTAGCAGGCTTGCACCTGGCACGGGCACCGTAGCCAGCCCGTGCCCCTTTAAGGGGTCCGGGGCCGGGAGGGGGGCATAGAGTTTCCCTGGTGTTGGCCAGAGTGGCCACCAGGGAAACTTGGGGTGGGCTAGCCTCCCACTCGTTCGAATTAAGGGGCTACACAGCCCTTAATTCGAACTAGTAAGTTCGAACTAGGCTTAAGCCTCGTAAAATGAGGTTTTCCTAGTTCGAACTAAGCGCTCCGCTAGTTCGATTCAAATTCGAACTAGCGGAGCGCTAGTGTAGCGGCTATGAATGTTAGTTCGAACTAACGTCCGTTAGTTCGAACTAACATTGTAGTGTAGACATACCCTTCCATCCTTAGCCAAAGAGGAACAAGCCAGTTAGCCCAGGGAAATAAAAGAAAGGGAGAGCGGTGACGGAAAACCCTGTGTCTGTCATTTTTTCAAATGATCTATCTTGCCTAAAAGCCTGTCAGGGATTGGGCTCTGTTGCAGGAGGTGCTGGCGAAACACTCCGTGGATTTGGGTGCTACAATTCCTGAGTGTCGTCCGCCTTCCTGCCCCCTCCCCCCACCGAAGCGCTTTGGAAGGCTCACAAAGGACAGAGACCTGCCTTTTGAAAATCCGACTCCCCACCGGTGTCTCAAGACAGGCGGCTCTCTCTCGCCAAAAACGGAGGCAGCAGCGTGGGATGACAGGCAGCCAGGTCGCAAGGGGAGGTGCTTTTTAGACCAGTTCCCTCCTGGCACTCCGTACTGCTGCCTCTGTATCAGAGGCAGCAGCACAAGCTGGCAGCAGCCCTTGCCTGGGGGCTGGGTCTGAGCTTCTGGACCTGGTGCAAACTGGAACTGAGCGAGGCTGCCTGCCTGCCTGGCTCCTAACACACTGTAAATGCAGAGCCGCAGAGGGGGTAGGTCCCGCACCCAGCGCGAGCCAGGACTGAGACAGCTGGCCCCTGGGGACTATCGAAAAGTCAAGTAACCGATAAGAAATCATGAGGTTAATTGACTACTCAGTGAATATCTAACGTCCCTAATCCCTTTTCATAGTTCCCCTCTGGACTCTCTCCCCTAAAGCATGGCCCTGAGATCTGGACACAGTGCTCCAGCTGAGGCCTCCTCCATGCCAAATAGCTAGGAGAGTGACCTCCCATGTCTGCCGTACGTCTCCTACCACGCCACAGGGCTATGCCCTCTTACTGAAGGGCTTTGTGTCTGAGATCGATTCTCTCCTAGGCTACGTCTACACAACGAGTTTTTTTGGCAACAAATATGCTAACGAGGGACTCTATGACACGCAATGTCATTTGCATATTTTCTGCCGATCCGTTTTTGTGCTCGGGGTTTGTGCGCAAAACCAAGCCGTGTGGATGTTTACTTTTTGTGCAAAAAACCCCCTTTTCCCACAAGATCCCTATGCCTGCAAAAAGGCCGACCGATCTTGTGCAAAAAGGGGCTTTTGCCTAAAAAGAAAACATCCACATGGCTTGTTTTTGCGTGTTCTTGCGAAAAAACTTGTGGCGCGTCTACACTCTACGTGTGTTCTTGCAGAAGTAAATTTGCAGTAAAGAATCAGAGAACAGGGCTCCTTGCACAGGAGTTATTCCTCTCCCGACGATGACTAAGCCCCCTTTGTGCAAGAGCTGTTGTGCAAGAAGGCAGCGTGGACGGGCACCAGGGGCTTCTTGAGCAAGACACTTTTATGGCTAAAATGACCATCAGAGCTTTCTTGCACAAGAGAGCGTTCACACTGCCATGGACGCTCTTGTGCAAAAGCCCATGGCAGGGTGGAGGCACTCTTGCACGAGACCTTTTGCGCAAGAACTCCGGCGTGAAACAGCTCTCGTGCAAGAAGCCTGCAGTGTAGGGCAGGGAGCAGCCTATGAGGGAGGGGGAGGGACCCCTAGTAATGGCTCAAACTTCCCAGGGGGGTGGCCAGAGGCAGGACATTTGCCTGGCAGGGTGGGGGGGGGGGCCGGTGACCTCACAGGGGCTTTGGGCAGCCCTCAGCATATAAGGCAAAGGGCAGGTGGGGAGGTGGTGACCTCACAGAGGGACCCACATCTCAGGCTGATAAAAGCGGGGGGCGGGCCCAGGGGACTTTGGAGACCCCCGGTTGCTTTAGCTCTGGTGCGTCTCCTCCTCACGGTTCGTTCGCGTTCTGTGAGTTCCACATCCCGACACCTTTGTGACGAAGGTAAGAGCCCCCAGGGGTTGGATCCCGCCCGGGGCCGGCTGGGTTCCAGGCAGGCCCAGCCCTCGGTCAAGGGCCAGAAGGTGATTCCTCACCTGGGCTGCGTCCTTAGCGCCACTGGGGCTTTCTCCTGGTTGGTTTCCCTTTTCCTCCATCCCCCCACATTTCTGCTCTGTTCTTGCCTCCTCTGTGACCTTCCCTTGCTGCCTCCCCCAGCTTGGGACCCAACAGACTAGCTGAAGGACGGGGGGTGGTTTGCAGGAGCCGTGGGGTGGGGGATGCAGCCCCCATTGTGGGGACTGGGGAGGTGGGGCTGGAACAAGTCTATGCCGGTGTCTTTGGGGAGAACGCTCCACCCCCCACACCTTAGATTCTCCCCTGATTGGCCAAGAAGGGGCTGTTGATGGGCAGGAGACTCGTGGAATGAGGAGTAACGGTAGTTTGAACTAGGAAGCCTAGTTCGAACTACCTAGTTCGTGCCCCGTGTAGCCGCGCTGCACGGGGTTCGAACGAGCGGGGTTTTAAAAATGGCGGCTCCCCGCTTATGCAAATGAAGCCCGGGAAATTCAAATCCCGGGCTTCATTTGCAAGTGCGGTATGCCTACATTACCCTCCTAGTTCGAACTAGCGGGGTAGTGTAGACATACCCTCAGGTCCTTGCAGTGCCTGTGCAAGACCGAACCGATAAGCAAGGGGCCATTTGGGGGCTGGGGGCAGGCGCTCTGGGGAGCTGGAACCCCTGGATTTCGTTCATCAGGCTGCGCCCCAAGCTCCCCTTTGCTCCCCTCATTTGCAGCATGGCCAAACGTTTTCGGCTGTGGTTCAAGAAAGCCCTGAAGATGGCCCCAGGGCCGGTGGGGAGCAGCTTCTCCGTCCCCGCGGGCGGGGAAGCTGGATCCCACCAGCTCGGGGCGACTCGCCCACCGGCCAGGCCCCCCCGGACCTGGCTCCAGAGGCGGCTGGGCAGGCGGGACCCAGCCCAGCGGGGGAGCCGGGTAGGGTGGCTCCGGGGCCTCCTCTGTGGAGAGAAACACCTGCCCCGGGAGCCCAGCCCCCATTACCACAAGGGGGCATCGCCCTGCCCGGCCCCCGGGGACCTGCCAGTCTCCGGGAGCCCCCAGCCCGTCGCTCCCCGCACCAGCCCCTGCAGCTGTGGGTCCAGGTCCGTCAGCAGCAGCGCCTGGGCCTCCAGCTGCAGCTGGGCCACCTCCCGCAGCCGCTCAGACCCAGGTGAGGGGCCGTGAACACGCTGGGCCCAGGGGCTCACCCAGTACCCGGGGGGGGGGGGGCAGCCCCAGTGTCTGCCCCGCAGCCAGGGCAATGGATGGGGGGGGGCTGCTTGGCTCTCTTGTTCCTGGTGGGGGCTCTGCTGAGGGCGTTGGCAGATGTGAGGGTGGAAGGGGGATGGGTCCCTGCGAGGGGCGTGTGGGGCCCAACCTGCCCTGGGTCCCTGACATGGGGGCGCGTGACCCCTGCTGGCCGCTGGAGTCACCCTGGTCCCTTCCCTCCCGCACAGAGCCCCCCTGCGCCTCGGCGGAGCGCTGCCAGGAGCGGGTGGACTCCCGGGTGGAGGAAGGGGCCATCTACGACATCGAAGAGCAGCTCCACACCCGGGACACGGTAGGAACCTTCTCCACACGGGGGGGACCCGAGATTGTCCGGCCCCTTCCCAGCACGTTCCCCCCCCCTCCGGGAGGGGCTTGTCCCTGGGGATCCCCCTGGGGCCCCTTCTCCTGCATGACCTGGGCCCCCCAAGCTGGGGGCTCTTGTCATGCACCAGCTGGGCCCCCACAAGCCTGAGGCAGCAGTTGGGGGGGGAGTGCGGGTGCTTGGACAACCAGCAGCTCCCACCTCCACTCCTGGGAGGCCTGAGCCCTGCAGCTGTCCGTGGGGGGCAGGCAGGCCCCAGGCTCACAGACTCTCTCTGGGGTGCAGAGCCCAGCCGCCCTGCAGCGGTTCCTCTTGGCCATCCCCCTCGCTTGCCTCGCCGCCCTCCAAAGGGGCGAGGACACCCTGGCGCCGCGCTGCTGCAAGGACACCATGATGGCCAGGATCGTTGTAAGCGAGTCGCGGCAGCCGGGAGGAGGGAAGGGGATACGTGGGGTGGACAGGGGTCTGCCTGGGCCATGGCGGCGGGTGGGGGTGCTGGAAACGGGATGGGTGGAGCCAGGAGGGCTGGAGGTGGACATGGGGAGGGTGGGTGGGGATGCTGGAGGAGGGAGGGACACAGAAATGGGGCAGGTCTGGGGTGCCGGACAGGAAGGGGGATTCGGGACAGGGAGGGGTCTCCCCGGGCCATGGGGGGCTGGAAGGGAGCCGAGCGGGCTGCTGGGGATGCGCCTGGGGAGCAGGGATGAGGAGGTTCAGAGGCTGGTCACCAGGGCAGGGAGGGGCAGGAGACGGCCTGGGGACAAGGACTGAGCTGGTCCCGGTTTGGGAGCGGGGTGCTGGGAGGGGCCCTGTGCCGGGCAGGGGGGCTACAGGGCAGCGGGAGGCAGTGGGGTTGGATCCTGCTGGGTGGGGGCGCTGGCCGCTGTGAGCGTCTCTTGGGGGCCCAGCCTCACACGCCCCTTTGTCCCCTTGGGTCTCCCAGGAGATCATGGAGGACTCGCCCCCCCCGCTGGTCTTGGCCGACTGCCTCAACGCCGCCTGCAGCCTCAGGTACCGACCCCCCCCCCCCCCGCCGACTCCCCCCAGAGCAGATCCCCTGGCCAGGCAGTGGGAAAGTCTCTGTCTCCTGCTGCTCAATTAACAGCCTCTGCCCCTCTCTCCTGCCAGCACCTTGCAGCCTCCCCTGCGGGCCCAGCTCCTGAGCCCCCTGCTGATGGCGGCCGTGGGACAGACTGTGTCTGGGGACTGGCAGCAGGAGCCCTTCCACACTCAGGTACGTCCCTCCGGGCCCTGCTCCCGGGCTGGGCTGGAGCTCCAGAGAGGAGGGGGGGGGGGGGCAGAGGGCGGGAAGAAGCTGCAGGTTTGGATCCTTCCCTCCAGGGTTCCCGTTGCTCTCCCGGGGGGCCCGTCCCTTCCATGCCCAGCCTGGGCTCCTCCCTGCTCTGCGAGGCGGCTCAGACCCTGCTCTAGGCTGCACCCCGGAGCCAGCGGGTGGCCTGGATCCCCCAACCCCCCTCTGACCCAGGGCTCCCCCTTGTCTTGCAGCAGTTCATCCGGGCCCTTCCCTACGACCTCCAGGCCCTACTGGCGAGCCTCCTCGCCGAGTCCCCAGACAGCGTCCGGCTGCAGCTCATAATGGAGGTGAGCCCCGTGGGGGGGACGGGGCCATTGTCCCTGCTTCCTCGGGGGGGGGCCGAGAGAGGAGCAGTGTCAGTGGCTGGGGGGGGGGGGCACAGTCCGAGAGGAGCCCCAGGCTCTGCCCAGAACCGGCACCTCCCTACGGGTCCTGAACTGCCTCTTTCCCCCCCAGCACCTGAGCCCGTGGCTGGAGTCCCGCCTGCCCCAGGAGCGAGCCAGGGCCCTTGGCAGCACCACGGCCCTGCTGGGAGTCGCCACCACCCTCCCGGGGTTTGACGTAAGTGACCTCGGAGCCGGGGGGTCTGGGGCTGCAGGGCGCGGGGCTGGGAGCGTCCCCGGGAGGCAGAGGCAGGGCCGGGAATGGGCCGGGAATGGGCCGCGTTCTCCTTTCCCCGGGGAGGGGCGACCCTGGGCCCTTCAGGGGGGCTCTTGAGGGACTGGGCCTGGGGACTGGGGAGTGGCCGTCAGTGGATCCCCTTGTTCCACCCCCGGAGTGACCCTTCAGTCGGGGCCATTGCTCAGGGTTGTCTCCTCGCAAGGCCGGCCCCGCCCCGCCCCGGGAGGTGTCTCTGTCCGTCCCCCGAGCTCAGACCCGCCTCGGCGGCCGTTTGCATGGGACGTGCAGCCCCAGGATGCTGAGGGACCCCCCCTCTTCTCTCCCCTCAGAACTCCGCCGACTGGCCGAGGATGGGTCACCACGTGGCCCAGCTGGGCCTTTTTATTTCGGACCCATCCGAAGACGTCAGCCGGCTGGCCCGGGAGGGGGTGCACAGCCTGTATCAACTCCTCCTGCACCACAGGGGTAAGGAACCCAGCCGGGACCTGGGCCCCAGGGACACCCTGAGGGTGCCGGCGGCGGGGGGAGGGGACCCAGCCCTTTTCCCCCAGACTGGCCCAAGGGGGGATGCGTCCCTCTGTGTTCCCCTTCTGCCCCCTGTGCCCCTCCATTTGCCCAGGGATGCCTGCAGGGACCCGTGGGAGGGGAAGGGCTCAGACCTGCCAGCAGAATGACCCTGTTGTGTCTCTTGCAGGCCTCAACATCCACCAGGCAGAGGACCTGTGGTGCAGACACTACTGCAAAGAAAGATGGGTCCTGGCTCACAGCAACAGCGTGAGGGTGGGAGAGGTAAGGACGCGCTGCCAGGGCAGGGCAGGGCTCGGGGGTGGGGCTGGCTGGGGCCCTCGTGGGGGTAGGAGGGTCTTGGGGGCAGGAGGAAGCTGTGACCTGGGGCAGGGGTTGGGGTGCCGGGTGAGGAGAGCGTCTGGGTGCAGGGTCTGGAAGGGAGTTTGGGGGAGGAGGAAGCTGTTTTAGCCCCAGGAGTTGGGGCCGGGCTCTGGGCCGTCAGCTGAAACCTCCTGTGCTCTTGATTTCAGGTCTTTGGGCAGCTCTTCACAGCAGAGCAGGAGAATTGCTTTTTGGACAAGGCTCTGCTCGCTGCCCGCTCCCCCCTGCGGCGCCCCAGCCAGGCCGGGCTGGTCCTGGCCCACGCCCTGCATGGGCAGGCCCATCAGCTCCTGGAATACATGGTGAGCAGCCGGAGCAGATCAGGAGAGTGGGGCAGGGCCAGGGTCTCCTTCCCATCCCCTCAGGGAGTCCCCCGCCCCTTTCCTCAGGCTGCCCCCACCCCACGTCCCTGCTGGCAGAATCCCTCCTGCCCCTGCGAGCGTCCCTGGGGGTGGGGGAGGCTCTGAACACAGAAACTGTCCTAGGAGGCGGGAGGGGGCCGAGGTGTCAGGAGCTCTGGGGGGGGGGGGGTCAGGAGCTCACCCTGCGGGCCTGACGGGGGGTGACCAGAGTCCCCAGGGATGAATGTGACGGATTCTGCTTCCCTTGCAGCAGGAAGACACCCAGTGAGAGCAGCAAGAGCTGAGGAGCCAGCAGCTGCGTCCCCCTCCCCCCAACCCTCCCAATTATATTGAATTGTATTTACATTCTCATTAAACAATGTTTCAAAAAACATTTGGATCAGGCTTGGTCAATAATTTGTAATGGGGGGGGGGCCATTTTGGCAACTGATCAAGGGCCACATTTCTACCGAGGGCTTTGGAGTCTGGGACGGGGTGGTTGGGTGCAGAAGGGAGCTTAGGGGTGGAGCCTGGGTGCAGGGGGGGGGGTATGATCTGGGGCGGTGGATAGGGGTGCAGGGTCCAGGAGGGGGTATGGGCGCAGGAGAGGACTCTGGCCTGGGGGAGGGGCTCTAGAGGGGTGCAGGGTCAGGGAGGGAGCTGTGACCTGGGTGAAGGGGGAGCAGAAGGTTTGGGGGAGGGGGTGCGGGTGCCAGAGAGGAGTCTGGCCTGGGGGAGGGGTGTCGGGGGGGTGCAGGGTCAGGGAGGGAGCTGTGACCTGGGTGAAGGGGGAGCAGAGGGTTTGGGGGAGGGGGTGCGGGTGCCAGAGAGGAGTCTGGCCTGGGGGAGGGGTGTCGGGGGGTGCAGGGTCAGGGAGGGAGCTGTGATCTGAGGGAATGGGGGACGCAGGTTCAGGTGGTCGCCTGGGACAGGCAGTCGGGGAGGGGACGTGGGCGCCAGGGGCAGGCTCTGGCTGCGGAGGTGCCTACCTAGGCAGCTGCGTATGGGGGAGCCCGACTGTCACCTGAGGGGATGGGGGAGCTCAATTTTCAACTGTGGGGAATGGAGGAAATACTGTGGAGTGGAGGGAGCGAGATGGGGGGGCTGAATTGTTCCCGGAGGGGAGATCTCCCTGGCTTGGGGGGGGGCGTTTCCAGCAAAGCCCTCACATAAGAGGGGGACAGACGGGGGGGAGGGAGAGGACGGGGATGGGCAGGGCAGGTGGAAATGGGGAGGGGCAGGAGAAGGGAAGGGGGAGGAGATGGAGGAGAGCAGGGGATAGGAGTGGGGGCGGGGATGAGGAGCAGGACAGAGGCAGGGCAGTGGTGGTGATGGCTGAGCGATGAGAACAGCTCGCAGGGAGCTTAAAGCCAGCAGATGCTTTTCGGCAGAGTTGCCATTTGCCCTGGCGGCTTTGCCAGAATAGCTGTGCCGGGGGGGGGGGGGCTTTTGCCACACACCCAAGCCAAGCCAGCTGTGGCGGCAAAGCCTTGTGATGTAACCTAAGCCCTTGGCAAGGTCGGGATCAACCTGCTCTGACAATTTCTCGGGCCGGCGGGATGAGAAACAAGGATCGTGCAGGGAGATGGGGATGACTAGGAAGCGAATCCAGGTGTGGGGGAATATCCTGGGTTGGAGGGTCAGTCGATACCCCCGCCTGCCACTGTCTGCCGGGGCTCTGCCCGCAAGATGGAACCAACAGCTGAGTTTGCTTTTCTGCCCCGTCGTGGGCACAAAAGGCCCAGAGCAGCCTCCTGCTATCTTGGAGGAAAGGGGCCAAAGTTCAGGAAGCAGGTGCCAGGCTGGGCTGGAATCCGCGAGCTCCGCTTTTGCTTTGCCCTTCCTGGAAGCTGGGCTGCAGGTGAGTGGCGGTTTCATCTCTGCTCTTGGGGTGCTTCTTGTGGGTTCCGAGTGTGGATCTGAGAGGGGCTGCGCAGGGGCAGTGTCATGAACGTGCTGTAAGCGTTACAGCCCCTTCTGCGCAGGCTGGCTCCAGCCTCCCGTCTGTCTCCAAGCCCTGGGGGAGAGGCGGGAGGCCAGCAGCATGGCCTAGTGGAGGGGGCAGGGGGTTGGGTGTAAGAACTCCCGGGTTCTAATCTAATGCCACCTAGTGACTAAGGCACTTTCCCTGTCCATCAAAGGCAGGCAAGTGCGATGTAATGCCCTGGAGCAAGTGCTTTGGGACGTGTCGCACAAGTGTGCCTGGCTCACAAGCGTGTCAGCACAGGTGTGTAAAAGCGTGACGAGGGCTTTGAGATCGATGCCGAAGGCGTGTGAGGCTGTAGCTGGCCAAGTGACAGGGAAATGAAAGGTCAGAGTTTGGTCAGTTAGATTTTATGGTAATACACTGAGACGAAGCACTTTGGGCGTATATACGATAATGTCTTTCCAAGTGCGTTAGTTCAAGCCGTGTCCTAGGAGCCAAGAGGTGAGACAAACATGCTTGGTCCTGTCTCGGTGCAGGGGTGGACTAGATCAGTGCTTCTCGACCAGTGGTACGAGTCCCCTTAAAGGTACTCAAGAGATGTCTGGGGGACACGTCAACACAACTGAAATTTGGAGAAAACTGAATTTTAGTTTTCAGTTTGACAGCGCTTTATTCTTTTTGTACCTTTTACACCCAAAAATGCCATCGCCCGCCCGGCTACGATGGGGGTACTTACACATTTTTTTTTAAAGGGGGTACATTATAAAAAAAGTTTGCGAAACACTGGACCTATCATGGTCCCTTCCACTCAGACTTTTCTATGATTCTGTGACAGGGGTGGGCGATAATTTTCAGAAGGGGGCCACTTAATTGATTTTGGTATGGGGTCATAGGCCGGCTCCACCCACAGAAGGGGCGGAGCCTGAGGCAGAAAGGACTAGCCCACCCTCAGAGTTCTCCGCGGCTGAGGCTTTCAATTAAAAGCACAGAAAAGAGCTCACAGCTTTGCCACTACTGGCAGCTGTCCAGCGTGGCTACAGCTTTTTAAAGGGCTCGTGGCTCTCGCCCCTGCCGTAACCCTGAGCCGTGAATCATTTAAAATTGGATCCTGCTGCCTGAGTCCCCACTTAGAATTCGGCGGCATGGGCAGCAGGATCTAAACAGAAAGCGGCCAGATCACAGTGTTAGGTGGGTTGCATCTTACCCAGCCCTGTTCTCTGAGCTGGTTTCGAAACCTCCGTGTCCTCCTTATGGTCTGACAGCTGCAGATTTACTGCCTGTCTCTCCTCTCGTGGCCCATCCTAGCCGCAGCTAATGGACTAACTCAGGTTAGCATCACCTGCCCTGTCTTGGTGACTCTTCACAGCTGAACAGCCTGCAAGGCATCGTGCTGGTCTTCTTATCTCTTGGTGACTCCTCTGCCTTCTGTTTATTTCTTTCTCCCTAGCTGGCCGATCAAGTCAAGCCCTGTCAGTGCGTGAAGGCCCCAGGAATTACGAGTGCAATGGTCTCCCATGCCCAAGGTAATCGGCTGGCTAGTAATGGATGGGCTGCTTGGTTATCAGGTTAGGCTGCACAAGCCAGGTCTATGGGACCCTATGGCCAGCTGGCACCTGGTTCACAGCTGTACTAATCTGAAAATGGCTGGAGGACACCACCATCATTAGGCTCCAGAGTCAACAGCACTTGCTCCTCTTGGAGCTACTTGTCCATGGCAGGCAGCACAGCTTAGCAGCTCATTGGGACGTCTCCTTTCTGTTGTGAGATCTGGGCACTTTAGAATGGCTGTAGCTTTTGAAAGCAAAGGTGCACAGCTATAGGCATGGGGGTTTCCAGCTTTATTCACCTAGGTGGCTGATTCCAGGAAGCAAGGGTGTGTGTGTATGGGGGGGGGGGGGGGAGTCCTGTACAGAGGGTTCCCTGGCCCCTCTGCTTCCATGGCTGTGCAACTGCCACCAGGTGGATTAGAACCTGGGACTTTTGGAGCTTAGGGCAGGAGCTGCTACAGCTTGAGTTATAAGTCAGTTGCCTCTCAGCATAGGCTGAAGAGCTCCCTTGTAATAATTGCTTGCTGGACGTGGTCTCAGTGCCACTCCATAGGATAGTGACCCACATCAGGTGGGTGGGTTACAGCTGCAGGCCTGCTCCCAGCATGCGGATCTGCTCTCTGGGCGGCGTCTATAACTCTGTGGCTGCAGCCCTGCTCCCAGGACTGGATCTGCTCTCTGCCCATTGGCGTGCGCAGCACATTTCATTAGGGTGTGCACCCAAAGAATGTTTTTAAATGTACTCTTTGACCCCCATTAGCCACACCCCCTGACTCCCATTAGCCACGCCCCCTGACCCCCATTAGCCACGCCTCTGGAGGTAACACTTTCAGGGCAATATGGACACATGACCAGAAATAAAAGGTGTCATGTGACCTCCCACCCCCACAAGGACTTTTCCCACCATCCACTTACCAATAGGGATTAGTTTGGCCCTCACCAAACCCCCCCTCGTGCAACGATCCTGCAATTGCATTAACCCAATGTGTGTGACATTAACTTGGGGGGTGGGGAGGCTGGGGGAAGTGTTCCCTCTAAGAGTTTCCTCCCATGAGCACAATACATTTTGTGTTGTGCACCAGTACTGAGTGTGGCTTGTTTGGATGTGCCATGGTGGCACCCAAGTTATTCATAAATATCTTATGAACCACTTACCTTTCCCCTCTGCTGCCCTGTCTCCTTCCCTTCCTCCATCAGCTCCCCTGGTGCCTGCTGCCCCCCAATCCCTCACCCACCTCTGCTGTCCTGACTCCTGCCCTTCTCACTGCCCTCGGCCTTCCCGAGACCTGCCCCCTCCAGCAGCCTTTCTCTCTCCCCCTGTGCCCACTCCTCCAGTAGCCCCACTCTGACCATGTGAGCTACCCCTCCTCCTCCCCTCTTCTAACACCTCCCTCTACACACCTGTCCTGCCTCTCTCCTCTGCTGCTGGTCCCTCCCCTGCAGGTGTCTGCCCTTCTGCTTCACCCCCCGGACTCCCTGGCACCTGCACTTTCCCTTACCCTTGCACCCTCTTGGTGCCTCCCCCTTCCCTCACTGCCCCTACCCACTTTGCCCACTCCCTCACCACCCTCTGCCCCCGTTCCCCTCATGCCCCTGTGCCTTTACACGTGCCTTGCTCCATCTCCGCCTTCCTCATGCCCACCCCTTCTTTCAAGCCTTCTCCCAGCACCTCCCCTTCTCCCCTCTAGCCCCCAAAGCCCTTCCCCTCTCCTCTCCTAGCATCATCCTGTCCCCCCCCCCCCCTCACTGACACCTCCCCTCCTGCCCTTTTCCTCATTGTCTCCACTTGGCCCCTGGGCATTTGTCTGTCTCCTACACCCTGTCCCTTAGTGCCTTCCCCTTTCATCTCCTGACCTGCCACAAACCCCCACCCCGCAGACTCAGGTTCCCAAAGTTCCGGCAGTCCCCATCACTTGGTGCCTGCGCCGGGTCTGACTCGTAGGGTTGCGAGGTAGACCCTCCCCCCAAAAAACGGACACACTTGATCCTGGGCAGGGGGGAGGGAGGAAGAGGGACTGGCTGGGGGGGGGGGGCAGGAACTGGCTGGAAGGAAGAGGGGATGGGAAGCAGCTCTGGGGGGAAGGGCCAGATCCTGACCCTGGCCCCCCCTTCTCCCTCCCCAAGGCCAGTCATGCTGCCTCTGACCCCCTTCCTCCCTGAGGCCAGTCGCACTGCCCCCGATCCTGACCCCGGCCTCCCCTTCTCCCTCCCCGAGGCCAGCCCTGCTCCCCAGCTCAGTGCGGGCCCCTGCTCTCTCCTTAGCTCAGTCCCACTCTGCCGACCCTGGCTCCCTCCTGGCTCCAGTCAGGCTGAACTGGGACTTTAGCCTCTCCCCGTTGTTCCTGGGGACTGTCAGTCTCAGGATCTTGATCTCTCATTTCCCCTGCCTTTCACTGAGTTTCAGTAAGGAGCTAGCAGCAATAATGCCTCTACTTTTTCCCCCACTCCTGTGCGGAATACATTTTGTTATGTGCACCAAGGCATGCACGGATGTGCACTGTTACGTCACGTGGAGTTTCACAGCATGGGAAGAAATCAGTGGAAATACAGAGAGCTTGAGTAGTTGCAAGTGTCCATTTTATTGCATAGCACGGAGCTAGCTAGAAAAAACCCAAACCAGCTGGGCTGACCCCCAGTGACCTAACGCAGTTACTATAACAACAAGATCTATGTCTACACCCAGTACACCACATGCACCACCACTGGGCAGCATTTGAATATCTCCTGGCTGGCCGCCCAAGAGCTCAGCTTGCAGGGAACACTGGCTAACCGTCCCCTTCCACCTGGAGAAGGAAGAGACAGGAAAGCAGCAACAGAGCATCTGCCTGGGGGAAGCCCGAATCCCATGCAGGAGTGGAGCCCTGTTCCTTGTTCCAGGCCCTTGCTAGAGTCCCCTCCCGTAGCTGCAGCTATGGCCGGCAGTTTTAAAAGCGGACTTACGCTGGCCCTGCAACCCGAGCGACTCTGTCAGTGGGTGCTTATCACTCCATCACCTCGAGCTGTTTAAGCAGCTTGTTTAACCAAGGAGGGAGGGAAAGGGAAACCTTTGGCCATTTGAGGGTTGCGTGCCAATGGAGGGAAAGGGGATGGATAAAAAGGGGCTGAGCACACGGTACTGCCTCTTTTTAAACCCAGGCCCAAAGATGTCCTGGAATTCTGGGCCACTGGCCTGAAGGAGATGGTCAAACTGCCTGGCAGCTGGACTTTTGGAGTCTTGTTATTCCTGGGCTCCTGGTAGCGATGGCTCCCATTCCAGGGGATTCCTGCCAGGTAGTTTACCTCAGACAGCAGCTTTTATTCCCCCGTGTCACTTCTCCCGGTATCTGAGACTTTGGTCATGGGGATCAAGCATTTAACATGATTCCAAGAGGAACCGGATGGTTCATCTAGCGAGCCAGTCTCACCGATATTTGAGTAGTTAATAAAAATCCCTAGTTGCTGTGTGTAGGTCTAAAAAGGGAAGGTTAGTATCATTAGTCTTATTTTACAGACAGGGAATAACCTCTCCAACCTGTGGGAGAGGCAGGAATAGAACACAGGTTTCCTGATACCACAGTCAGGGCTTTGTTACCAGGCTACATCCTGTACTAGAAAGGATGGCCCTGAAGCATGGGCCTGGTGTAAGGCCTGAACCAAAGTAAGCAAGAGTTAGCTGAAGAGAAACAGGCAGGTCGTGTCAAAAGCAGACGGTTGCCTGAAAGTCTTGGGACTTAACCCTAACTGTCTTGCCTGGAAAGGTTGAAACCATAGACAAAAGGTCCTAGAAAGTCTCCAGGAATGCTAGAGAAGCAGGAAGCGAGTTGACAGGAGGCCAGGAAAGAAAATGGAAACAGAATTTGGGGTTTTGAATTGGAAGCAGTGATGTGCCTGTTGTTGTGTGATCATGCCTGGAAGATGTGAATTAAGCCAGGAACCTGGGCAAGCAGAATCCAGCGACTTTCTTGGCTAGGGAAAGACTAAATCTTGGAACAAGAGAGATGTGAGTAGAACAGGGAATTTTTAGTCAGACGCTACTAGGTTATTTTTTTTAGTTTGTTGGACTTCTTTTTGCTAAGCACATGTAACTATCCCCCTTTACCCTGGAACTCTTCAAACTGAATCCCAGGGAAGCGATTTTCTGTGTTTTAATCTTTCTTTTTTCAGTTTCTTTGTAACACCTAGCAACCAAGACGATACGCTGGAGGACAGTAGATATGCTGGAGGGCAGTAGATATGCTGGAGGGCAGGGATAGGATCCAGAGTGACCTAGGCAGATTAGAGGATTGGGCCAAAAGAAATCTGATGAGGTTCAACAAGGACAAGTGCAGAGTCCTGCACTTGAATGGAAGAATCCCGAGCATAGTTACAGGCTGGGGACCGACTGGCTAAGTAGCAGTTCAGCAGAAAAGGACCTGGGGGTTACAGTGGATGAGAAGCTGGATATGAGTCAACAGTGTGACCTTGTAGCCAAGAAACCTAATGGCATATTAGGGTGCATTAGGAGGAGCATTGCCAGCAGATCCAGAGAAGTGATTATTCCCCTTCATTCGGCTCTGGTGAGGCCACATCTGGCGTATTGTGTCCAGTTCTGGGGCCCCCACTATAGAAAGGATGTGGACGCATTGGAGAGGGTCCAGCGGAGGGCGACCAAAATGATTAGGGGGCTGGAGCGCATGACCTATGAGGAGAGACTGAGGGATTTGGGTTTGTTTAGTCTGCAGAAGAGAAGAGCGAGGGGGGTTTGATAGCAGCCTTCAACTTCCTGAAGGGAGGTTCCAAAGAGGATGGAGAGAGGCTGTTCACAGTAGTGAGGGATGGCAGAACAAGGAGAAATGGTCTCAAGTTACAATGGGGAAGGTCTAGGTTGGATATTAGGAAAAACTATTTCACTAGGAGGGTAGGGAAACACTGAGATGGGTTCCCTAGGGAGGTGGTGGAATCTGCATCCCTAGAGGTTTTTAAGTCTCGGCTGGACAAAGCCCTGGATGGATTGATTTAGTTGGGATAGGTCCTGCCTTGGGCAGGGGCTGGACTTGATGACTCCTGAGGTCTCTTCCAGCTCTATGGTTCTATGATTCTAAGTAATGTTTCACCAAGTGTATTTGTTTTGTTAATAGACGTCACATTTTTAAAACCATGATCTGATTCCTGCATCCTAGAGGGCGGAAGGTTCTGTATGCACGTGCCTAAGACAGCAAGCCATACTTCTAGGAGAAATTACAGGTTTTCAAGCTCTCTCTGGAGGGAGTGTCAAGGACAAGGAAGGTACCCCACAGGAGGGAATTCTGAAATGCGCCTGTCTGGTTCTCAAAGGGGTTTGTGCATTTGGATGATGGCAGCAACACCAACGCAAGCCTCCAGTGGCAGGGTATTTTAAAGTCTCTTGTGGGCCCCCACCTTCTGCACTTGGAGTGCCAGAGTGGGAAACAGCCTTGACATGACCCCTCTCCAATTTATCAACATCCATCTGGAATTCTGGTCACCAGAGCTGGGCACAGAACTCCAGCAGCAGAAGTTCAAGTGCCGAATAAAGAGGCTAAGTCGGTTCCCCACTCTGGCACTTGGAGTGCAGAAGGTGTGGGCCCAAAAGAGACCTTAAAATACCGTGTCTCTATGGGCTTCTGCTTCAAAACTCCCCAAGGTCACAGATTCCCTGAGCTTAGGAGGGTTGCTGCCTCTACCCAAGTGGAAAAAAACTTTTTCTTCTTGAACGCAGGAAGAAGTCACTTGGGAACGTATTCCAGAAGGGTACCCCAAACCCTTTTACACAAGAGCCAAAAGAAATCTGATGAGGTTCAACAAGGACAAGTGCGGAGTCCTGCACTTGGGACAGAAGAATCCCAAGCATTGTTACAGGCCTGGGACCAACCAGCTAAGTAGTAGTTCTGCAGAAAAGGACCTGGGGGTTACAGTGGATGAGAAGCTGGATATGAGTCAACAGTGTGCCCTTGTAGCCAAGAAGGCTAATGGCATATTAGGGGGCATTAGGAGGAGCACTGCCAGCAGATCCAGAGATGTGATTATTCCCTTTTATTTAGCACTTGGAAAGAAAAAAAGAAAAATGAAAACAAACTGTAATTTCTGATAGCTGTCCTCTTAGTCTTAGGCAGGTATACACAGACCTCCTATTAGTTTCCAGGATACAAAATCAGATCATAGCCTTAAAATATGTGATTATATTAAGAAAACAAAAAGGTATTCATTTGTAAAGCTGACTTGGCTGCTAGGAGTTATAGCGCAACTGAGAAAAGAACAGATTAAAACACAGACAATTGCATCCCTGGGATTCAGTTTAAAGTTATAGTGGGGAGAGGAGGGGATATGGATTTAGCACAGAGGAGTTTAACCAAACAACAAAACAAAAAAATAACCTGATCGCATGTAAATAAACATTCTCTATCTACTCAAGTATCCACACTTCCAAGGTCCAGTCCAATTCTAGGCCCAGGTATTCTTTTTTTTAGGCATGATGTCCCTGCCCAGTTCAATTCATCCCCCCCCCCCCATCCCCTTCCGCAGCTCCAGGATTAAACTCACAAAGAAAAACAGCAGACAGATTCCCTTTTAATGCAGATCTGAACTCCCTGCCAACACTTTCTAGCTAGCTAGGTTTAACCCTTTAGTCACTGAATACTGGGATGTTCAGAAAAGAACAGTGGGCCTCCCATCCATCACAGAAGCGAGACAGCCTCTTTACTCCTGCTCAAGCGTTTCCTGTTTATACATCCCAGAATTACAATAGCTTTTTAAGCCCCAACGCCACAATGGGAGCTCATGTTCTGCTGATTACCCACCATGATCTCTACATCTCTTTTCCCTGCCCTGCAAGTCTGGCCCACAGAACCATGGGAAGTGGCATAGGCTAGCCTGGGCCAGGGCAAAGGAACACTGTCACGTTGCTGAATTGGAAGGAAGCAGCCAGATCGCTGCTGCACCCCTAGGTGGGGGTGTTGGCCCCAGAAATTGGTGTGGGGGGAGCTATGTGGGGTATTGAATGGGAGATTATTGTTTGTTGATCTTATGTACGCTATTTATGTGAGTGTATAATGTCTGTGTGTGTAGGTAGGAATCTGTAATCTGTGTGGAAGCTGAATATTTCTGTGAATGTGGTTAAGCATGGCTATGGACAGGCTGAGTAGCAAAGCCCTGTGGAACAATGGCTCTCAATAGGCTATGGACACACCCAAAGAATGGGATTTGTCACCTGAGGGCAGCCAGCAAGAAATATAGAGATTGGCCTCTGACCAGGTGACTTGCTGCAGACTAGAAGAGGCCAGGAAGGAGTATAAAGAGGCCATGTGGTCGATGCCATTTTGTTCTCAGCTCAGCACTTCATCCCAGAGGCAGCACTGCAGGGATTGAAGAGCCCGGAAGACCTGTGAACCCATCCTGATCGTAGGATGTGCAATAAGAACTTTTAAACCAGCAGCTGCAACATCTCTGCTAGAGCCTGCATCGAGAACTGGGAGATTCGGTGCATGTAACGTACTGTACTTTAATAACCTTACTCTCAGGCTTTTCTTTCTTGTAATAATAAACCTTTAGATATAGATTCTAAAGGATTGGCCCAGCGTGATTTGTGGGTAAGGTCCAGAGGGTAAATTGACCAGGGATCTGTGGCTGGTTTCTTGGAACCGGACAGAACTTGTTCGGGGTAGGTGGGATTGGGTGCTAGGACCCCCCACCTGTGTATAGGCCCGGGGCCATCTGGGGCACGGATATTGCTGGGGTGTCGGAGGGGTTTTGCTCGGGAGGCTTCAGGCAGGCAGCTGAAGTGCTCTGTGAGACTGGTTTGTGGCCTGTGTGGAGAGGTCGCCAGTCAGGGGGACTGTAAAGAGCCCCGGATTTGAGCAATTCGCCCTGAGCGGACGCCCTAAGCTGTGCCCAGACACGGCCGGTCCGTCACAAACACGAGGGCCTTTCTCTTCTCCATCTCTCCCTCTGCATCGCACAGCAGGGCGCAGGAGTGCCAGGGGGCTCTGTGGACGCTGTTTGGCTTAATGCCAGCGAAAGCAGGGTCTACAGGAGTACTTACGGGCTCCTAGTGTTAAGAGCTGTGATGTGGTTGCCTCAGCAGCGTGGCTCAGTGCTTCTGTTCTTGGAGCTCTGGTGTTATCAGTGGTCAGTGCAGGTAACGCAGCCTGCTCCTGCTGCAGATCTCGCTGTTATGCACAAAGACCGACCACAGACACCGTCTGGTGACAGAGGCACTTGGCCAGGTTTATAGCCGTGTAGTCACAGATCTAGTGCCCTGGATTTGCGGTTACACGTGCACCAACTCATGAGTGCCCCAGGACGAGGAGCAATTCAGTCAGTAAGTCTCTGTTGTCCCTTCGGCCATGCAAAGGGGGTAAGGCCAGGCACCCCAATATTTATAGCCTAAAATAAACTTGTCTGGTTTCGGACATTTGTTTGCTCCCTCCCCTTGTACCTAGTACCTTGAACCGAAAAATATTAGCGGAGACACTGTTGAGCATCCACTGAGGATGCGCTCGGTGAGGCTAATCTTCGTGTTTTACCTCATCCCCGTTGCAGGGTTCCAGACCAAGGAGGATATCTACTGCCTCGCTTTAGCGAAGGCCCTGTACACTGTGCCCACGCCAGTGACTGCTGGGTTTTATGCACCATGGGGACATTGCAAAAACCTGCTCTTACACAAAATCAAGGGTGAGTACTGCCCCGGGGAACGTAAGACGGGGAAGGAACCTTGTGGGGATGGGGATTAGTGGATGACAACTATCTCCAAAGAGCCAGAGCCACCCGTACTCATTTGCCGATTATGCAATCGCATAGGGGACCTGAAAATTTGGAGCAGCACTGGGTTTTCATGTCCACTCCACCCACCTGCCTCTTCCTATCCATGGTCTGTGGCTCTGCTTCCTCCAGCAGCAGAAGTTCTAGAAGATCTAGTTAATTTACAAGTGACAAAGTCTGCTCGAGCTACTGGCAGAACATCGACGACATGGTAATGAAGCCATTTAACAGGCATTTGCCAACCTCTGCTAAATGTTTGCTGAATTTACTGTGAGAGTCGACAGGACCTTAGTTTAAAATGTGTTTGTTTATTAGTGTGTGGATGAGGATTATAAAATCACATCGCTAAAAATTCAACATCCATCTGGGCTGCTGTTGGGCAGATGGGCACCAGTTTAATAGTACGGCGTAGGATCCCATCAATCCTAAGGATGGCTTTCCCAAGAGCTACCCATTCTTGATTGCTTCCCAGAAGGGAGGGATTGTGAAGCTGGAAGACCCTTCAGGAGGAGAGATTTAAGGCACTGCCAGGTACCTAACATATCTTCCTCTTTTATCTCAGAGAACATGGAAAACGAATCGAAGAAGAAAGACCAGGAGGAATTTCAGCGGACGCAGAAGATGCAGCGTGACAACACTGGCCGGGATCTACTCAAGCTCCTGTTACTCATGATCTTCTACCGGCCGGTCCTGACGGAGCAGCAGAAGTGGAGAAGGAACGTGAAACACGTCTTCATCCATTTCAGCGCCTGGGAGTACGCGGGCTGCGACCAGCTCTGGGCAGGCCTCATTACCACACTGTGCGACGGCATCGAAAGCCACTTTGGTCTCCTACCCATGAGCATTTACAGGACCATAGACAGGAAATGTAGCATCATCGAAAGACCAGGGGATCAGGAATGGGTTAGCAAGAAGTTCCTCTTCCTCCCGCTGTGGGTGGCTGTGATCCTTTTGATCATGGTAGCTATTGGGGTGGGTGGTCTCCTCCTAGTGTTTGGGATCCCCATTGGGGATGCCTCGGGAGACGCCATAGCTGTCGTGGAAGGCATTGGGGTGACGGCTGTCAGCGTCTCTGCAGCAGCTGCCATACGGCTCACTATCACAGTGGTACGAAACTTTATCGTCACCCAGAAGAGCCAGCTGGAGAGACAGATGAACCAGACGGCTCTCAGCGCACAGCTGGGCTTCATGAGCTGCGTGAAAAGCGAAGTCAGGACAATCACTGGGGGTACGTCTACACTACAGCGCTAGTTCGAACTAACTTAGTTCGAATTAGTTAATTCGAACTAAGCTAGTTCGAACTAGCGCATCTAGAACTAAAAACTAGTTCGAACTAGCGTTTTGCTAGTTCGAACTAGCGCGTCCACACTGATTGGATGCAGGGGGGCATTTAAGGGCAGCTGAAACCGGTTCTGGCAGGGCATCAGGTCAGCAGTTGCTTTGTGTGGCTGCTGTCTGAGGCTATCTGAGGCTCGTGCTTAAAGGGACCCCCCTGGACAGCCGGTTCTCAGCTTTTCCTGCTTGCTTGCCAACCTCGCCGAGGGACAGCAAAGCGTCGGTCTCTGTGCCCGTCTGTGTCGGTGCTTCCCTTCGGGGGGGACCGCCGCAGGTGGCAACATGGAGCCACGGCTCGCCCTGCACCTTCTGGTGCACTTTCTGGACTTGCTGCTGCAAGCCTGCCAGCAATGGCTCGAGGCTGCCTGGCACCACCTGGGGAACGTCAGCCCCCTGCCTCTCCGCCTAGCCGCCGTGGGGGCCGTGGAGGAGCTGCGGCGGCGCCCCGGCACCGGCGTGCCCCGCCGCATCTGGCGTCTGGACACCAGCAGCGACTGGTGGGACCGCATCGTCCTGGAGCGCTGGGACGACCGACAGTGGACCCAGAACTTTAGGATGAGGAGGGACACCTTCCTGGAGCTCTGCGAGTGGCTCGCCCCTGCCCTGCAAAGAAGGGACACTCGCATGAGGCCCGCCATCCCCCTCCAGAAGCGGGTGGCCATCGCCCTCTGGAAGCTCTCCATGCCGGACAGCTACCGATCCGTCGGGAACCAGTTCGGCGTGGGGAGATCCACTGTCGGAGCAGTGCTCATGCAGGTACGGCGCTCGTCGGCCACCGAGCCGGGGGGGAGGGGGGCTGCGAGGAGGGGATGGGCCGCCCCAGGGACAAAGGGGGGGGGCGGGAGGAGGCGAAAGCGCCCCGCACCGGAGGGGTCGGGCTGTCCCGGCCGTACTACACGCCGCCAGGGGGGTTGCTTCCGGGAGTGGGGCCCGGGGCACTGCCAGGGCACGCACGCTCCCAGCCACCCGGGCGCCCCACTGATTGACGCTTTGCTGTGTCTCTCTCCGCAGGTGGTCAAGGCCATCAACCGGGTGCTGCTCCGCAGGGTGGTCCGCCTCGCCGACCCGGATGCCGTCATCCGGGGATTCGGCGCCCTCGGCTTCCCCAACTGCGGGGGGACCATCGACGGGACGCACATCCCCATCCGTGCCCCGGAACACCAGGCGTCCCGGTACGTGAACCGCAAGGGGTACTTCTCCGTCATCCTGCAGGCCGTGTGTGACCACCGGGGACAGTTCACGGACATAAATGTGGGCTGGTCCGGCAAAGCACACGACGCATGGGTGTACCGGAACTCCTCCGTGTGCCAGCGGCTGCAGGACGGGACCTTCTTCCCCGACCGCCACATCAGGGTCGGGGACGTGGACATGCCCGTCTGCCTGGTGGGGGATGCCGCCTACCCACTGCAGCCGTGGCTCATGAAGCCCTACACGGGGCACCTCAATCCCTCCCGCCAGGCCTTCAATAACAGGCTGAGCAGGGCCCGCATCGTGGTGGAGGGGGCCTTCGGGCGACTGAAAGCCCGCTTTCGATGCCTCCTCACCCGTCTGGACCTGGCCGAGCACAACATCCCTCCCGTGGTGGCGGCATGTTGTGTGCTCCACAATTTGTGTGAGCGGAAGGGGGAGGCTTTCCTGCCAGCCTGGATGGCTGAGGCTGACCGCATGGCTGGACACTACGGTCAGCCCCGCACCGCCGCTGTCCGGGAAGCCCAGCGGGGGGCCATCCGGATCCGGGAAGCCCTGCGGGAGAGCTTCCAGGTGGAGGAGGAGGAGGACTGACCTCTCCCTGCATGCCCCACCGGGGCCTTCTTCCACCCTACCCCCCCTTCCCCTTTCCCCTCCCTACCTACTGTCAAATAAAGACACCTGTTTTTCCAACAAAAACGTCTGTTTATTTCACAGAACTGGGGTGGGGGAGGGAGGAATGAAGGTGGGAGAAGGGAGGGGGAAACCTGGGACGAGGGAGCTGGAAGGGGAGGGGAGGGAAGGGAGGAAGGGAAAGGAAAGCTCAGGGGTGGGAGTCCGGCTGCCTCTCCCGTCTCGCCACACTGCGGGTCCGGGGGCGTCGGTGGGGAATGGTTGTGGAGGGGGGGGCAGAGAGGACAGGGGGTGTGGAGGAAGCAGGAGCGGAAGCAGGAGGAGCAGGGGGAGCAGGGGGAGCAAGAGGGGGAGAAAGAGGGGGAGCAGGGGGAGCAAGAGGGGGAGCAAGAGGGGGAGCAGGGGGAGGAGGAAACGGGAAGCGGTCCATCAGGCTCTGGAGGTGGCCTCGCAGGGCACGGCCCTGCTCCTCCAGGGCCTCCAGACTCCTCTGGCGCAGCCTGAGGTCCTCCTGGACCCAGTGGTCCTGGAGACGGAGCTGTCGGTCCAGGAACCGGAGATGCCGCCTCTGGTAGTCCTCCTGGTTCCTGGCTGACCTGCTTGCCCGGGCGCGGGCGGCTGCTGCAGGTGGTGTGGTGCGCCCTGCAGGCCCCGGTGCTGCAGCTGTGGTGCAAGAAGACCAGCGGTCAATGACCCCAGGGGCCCAGGTGTGTGAAACCCAGCTCCCCTCTGCAAGGCCAGGGCCCCTGCAGGATCCCCAGCTGCTGCTCCGTGGTGGGCAAGGCCCAGGCGCACGGTCCCGGGGCTCCCTCTCGCCCCAGCCCCCCGTACACATAAGGGGAACACGAGGGTACTCACAGGTGGACGCCTCCCCGGCCTCTGATGATGCAGGCGAGCGGCTCTGTGGGGTGCCTCGGGGGTCCCGGGTCCTGGGAAGGCTGGCGGCAGGCTCCTGGCTCTCAGAGCCCTCTTCCTCCTCCTCGGTGTCCAGGAGCGGTCCCTCTGCCCCGGGGTCAATCACGTCCCGGGGGGCAGGGACGGCATGAGGCCCCAGGATGCGGTCCAGGGCATGGAAGTGGGGGCAGGCCTCCGGGTCAGCCCCTGGCAGGCAGGCCCGGGAGTAGGACTGCCGCAAGTCCTTAATTTTGCAGCGCACCTGCTCCCGGCTGCGCTGGTGGCCCCTGGCGGCCAGACTGGCAGCCATGCATCCATAGACGGCCGCGTTCCGGTGGCTAGTGCGGAGATCGTGGACATTGGAGGCTTCCCCCCAAACCTCGATGAGGTCCACGATCTCCGCACTTGACCAGGCGGGCGCCCGCCTTTTGCGCCCCCGGGCAGGCTCCCGGGAGCCGCCAGGCTGGTCGTGGGGAGCAGTGGAGGGCTGGGAACCCTCGGATGGCTGGCTCATCCTGTGGCAGGTGCAGGCTGTGCAGGCACGGGTGCTTGCAGCCTTGCAACTGGCACAAAGTGAGTAGCCAGCCCGTGGCCCTTTAAGGGCTCCGGGGCCAGGAAGGGGGCAATAGAGTTTCCCTGGTGTTGGCCAGAGTGGCTACCAGGGAAACCTGGGAAGCCTTAGCCTCCCACTAGTTCGAACTAAAGGGCTACACAGCCCTTAGTTCGAACTAGCTAGATCAAAATAGGCGTTAGTCCTCGTAAAATGAGGTTTACCTAGTTCGAACTAAGCGCTCCGTTAGTTCGAATTAAGTTCGAACTAACGGACCGCTAGTGTAGCGCCTAGGAAAGTTAGTTCGAACTAACGTCCGTTAGTTCGAACTAACTTTCTAGTGTAGACATACCCTGGGTTCCTGCAGTACATGGAGATCTTCCAGCGGCGGAAGCTGCGGGTGGTGCTGGAGATCACCCACTTGGATACATGCAGCCCTGACAAGGTGGTGGGCGTCCTTGATGCCATGAACATCCTCCTCTCAGACGATGACGCCCCTTTCGTCTCCATCCTGGCTGTTGACTCCAGCATCATTGTCGACTGCGTGGAAAGCTCCAAGTATATGAGAGGTATGGCCAACAACGGCTACGAGTTCTTAAACCGCATCGTCACCCTGCCCTTCTCTGTCCCTCGGATGGACTGCGACACCAAGCGGAGGCTGATCAGGAATATCATCGCGCGCAAGGAGCAGCTAGAGGCAGAGGTCGGCTTCCGGCAGGATGGCAAGATGGAAGCCAGCTCTGACTTCCTCAACATCTCTCGCTACCATTCGGCCAACCACGATGCCCAGAATCCAGTTGCAGAGGACAGCCAGATACCTCTCATGGTTGGAACCCCAGCGCTGGGAACCGGCAGCTGCGGGAAAGGTATCCGAGCCAAAGACCTCATTCAAGATGCTTTCGACTACCTCCTGGATGACGCCTTGAAGGAATTCATGACAGACAACGTGGTGCAGATGCGGCGCATCGTGAACACCGTCACCATCACCATCAGGCTGCTGGCGAGTAACATCCCCAAGGATGAAGTGTGTCCGAAGAAGGTGGTGGAATGGGTGCTCCTTGCCAACCAGTGGCCGTGCCGTCTGAGCTGGCTCTTGCAGTGCATCGAGGATGAGGAGCAGAGGAGTCGAATGGGCAGCTGCCATGGAAGCCCGCTCCGCCCCGACATGTCTCTGTGGGAGGTCTACGAGAAGTACATGGAAGAGCTGGACATGCTGAAAGGCCAGATGGAAAAGCTGCTGGAACTGGACCAGGATCCCGAGCTGTTCCACACTTTCCTGTGCGGCAGGTTTCGGGTGGAGGAGGCCCTCTTCTACCTCCCCTTCACGGTCAATTTGGACCCATCCCTGAAAAGACAGATGGAGCTGCAACGTGGCAGCCACAGACTGAAACGGACAAAGAAATTCGACAAGCTCAGCGCCTGCACTCTGCTGGGTATGACGGTGGAGGATGTCTGCCGAGAGGTGGGTCACCCTTGGGTTTCCTTCCTTCGAGCAGGGCCAGCTGTCGATAGAATGTCCATGCCTCTTCATCGCAAGAAGCATGTCATTCATGTGACAGCAGCTGCCCACAGATGATGGCTACAGGCAGAGCCATCTTTGCAAATCGTGGGGCCCTGAATAATTGAGGGCCCTTCTGCAGGATTGCCTGGGCCTTTTCCCCTCATGCAGCTTCTGATGGAGGTCTGGTCGTTCCTACTACCTTCCTACCCCAAGCAGGGCTCAGGAGCTAGAGCAGAGTTGCAGATCCTCTCTGCTTGCTAGCTTGCTGCTGCTGCTGATTTGAACCCCGTAGCAGATTTGAACCTAGGCCCTCTAGGAGTGTGTCTAAACTACATGGCTCCGTCGACGGAGCCATGTAGATGAGGCTGATTGGCAGAGGGAAATGAAGCTGCGATTTAAATAATCGTGGCTTCATTTAAATTTAAATGGCTGCCGCGCTCTGCCGACCAGCTGATGATCAGCTGTTTGTCGGCAGATCGGGGCAGTCTGGACGCTTCCCCGTCGACGTGAAAGCCCTTTGTCGACCTCCCCGGTAAACCTCATCCCACGAGGCATCAGGGGGAGGTCGACAAAGGGCTTTCATGTCGACGGGAGCGTCCACACTGCCCCGATCTGCCGACAAACAGCTGATCATCAGCTGGTCGGCAGAGCGCGGCAGCCATTTAAATTTAAATGAAGCCGCGATTATTTAAATCGCGGCTTCATTTCCCTCTGCCGATCAGCCTCATCTACATGGCTCCATCGATGGAGCCATGTAGTTTAGACACACCCCTAGAGGCCTCGACAGCTGGAGCCATGAAGGCAGCTGGCTCCCAGCTTAGGATGTAGAGCTCCCTTGTTCTTATCTCTGGCTGTAAGAGGTCCAATTGCCACACGAAGGGACAGTGAACCACACACACTAGGTGTGTGGATTACACTGCCAGCTGAGAGGAGCACGTGGGGGAGGGCGAAGGGAAAAGCCCTGCAGCAGACAGGACAGAGCGTCCCCAGAGACGAACCGGCAGAGGCATATCCTCAGACATACAAGAACACATGGCTGCTGCATTGGGGAACTCAAAAATTTGGTGCCCAAATTTTCCGGTGCCCTATGCAGCTACATATTTCCCATGGGCCTAGGGACAGCCCTGACTACGGGCCCCAGAGCTGGGAGAAAACTGTCCCACATAACTGGTGCATAACTGGAGGGAGAGGAGCGAGAACTAGTGGGGGTAGGATGTTGAGGGGAACAGGCGGTGTGGGATGGGGGCTTTCGGGGAAGGCACAGTGTGGGTTTGAGGCCTCAGGAGTAGGGGGGGCACATGAGGGGGAATGGGCAGAGTGAGGATGAGGGGGAAAGGGTGATGTAGGGGGCAAGGCCACAGTCCGGGTTCTGCTAGTTCCCCCACTTTCTGCTGCTCCTGACTCTTGGTTTGCCCAAAAAATTTCTGCTTGGAACAACTCGGTTCCTTGCAGCTCTTTCCTCCAACCCCGAAGCCATTGGCTGGCTCTCCCCGGGTTCATCCTTTACGCTCTGAAGTGACTTGGGTCGGTTTTAAGACTGGGAGACCCGTAGCTGTCTGTTATGCACTCCAGAGAGAAGAGAGGCAAAAACATAAATACTCTTGCTGGAGGCCTGCAGCGTAATACCCCTTATCCAGAATAACACACAAGAACCCTGAGGCTATGTCTACACTGCTAGCTTTTGCCTGCAGAGAGCATGCTAGGGTGTGTCTAGACTACATGCCTCTGTCGACGGAGGCATGTAGATTAGACAGATCGGCAGAGGGAAATGAAGCCGCGATTAAAATAATCGCGGCTTCATTTAAATTTAAATGGCTGCCCCGCTCTGCCGATCAGCTGTTTGTCGGCAGATCGGGACAGTCTGGACGTTCCCCTGTCGACAGAAAACCCTTTTGTCGACCGCCCCGTTATGCCTCGTGAGATGAGGTTTACCGGGGCGGTCGACAAAAGGGTTTTCTGTCGACAGGGGAACGTCCAGACTGCCCCGATCTGCCGACAAACGGGTGATCAGCAGAGCAGGGCAGCAATTTAAATTTAAATGAAGCCGCGATTATTTTAATCGCGGCTTCATTTCCCTCTGCAGATCTGTCTAATCTACATGCCTCCCTCGACGGAGGCATGTAGTCCAGACACACCCCTAATGAAGCACAAGAAGTTGCTAACGAGTGCTTCATTAGCATACTCTCTGCCTGCAAAGGCCCGCAGTGTAGATATAGCCTTAGGTCGAGAGGCCCAACTCCACCCCCGTCAGGCTGACTGCATGCTTCCCTCCAGCCTACAAGCAGGGTCAGGAAACCTTCCCTCTTCATTTCAACACACCCCTCCAGTGATCCCTGCATTGCTAGCTTTTGCCTGCAGAGAGCATGCTATTTCCCCTGCCGTGCCAACTTGCTCAGCGGTGCCCCTAACAGAATCCAAGCACACGGCAGTGGGGTGTGCAGGGTACCATACCTGGCCCCACAGCCGGCCGGCCCGCCTTGTTTGCTAGAATCTGAGCAAGCCCAGACAGGTTCCTCTCGGGAGCTATAGCGGACCCTTCCTAAAAACGTGTTTGGCGACATGTTCAGTAGATGCACGGCACTAACGGGTGCTCCCACTTCTCTTCCAGATGGACACAATCGGCTTGAAGGAGGAAAACGTCCCGCTGTACAAACAGAGGCTCAGGGACCATAATCTCAACGGGCGCGCGCTGGTCTACAGTGACAACACTGAAATCAAAGAGGCCCTGCACATGAGTCTTGGCGAATGGACCCTCTTTAGCATCCATTTCCTTGGAGTGTTTCCCCCGGCGAATTTGGCCTCTTCTGTGGTGTCCCCCGTCCCGTTCCACGTCAGGCCAGAGGCTCTGAAGAACATGGTTGCCTTAAGAGAGACTGTGGCGAGAGGGAGCAAGCTCTCTCTGAACAGCTCCAGGGAAGATCTTTGGGAAAAGAGATAACTCTGAATCCTGAACACAGAGGTGAAAGTGCCCTGGTGCGCAGCTCCAGCAAGAACTGCAAAGACCTGGGCTGCAATAGGACAGTACCTGTGAGAAACTGTAAAGTTACTTTCACGGCCGCCTGTACAAAACCAGAAGCAAGATCGGGGCTTTCGCCCACAGTGTACCTCCCTGCGTCTCCAGTGACATCGCACGGATGAATCATAGAATCCTAGAGTTGGAAAAGACCTCAGGAGTCATCAAGTCCAGCCCCCTGCCCAAGGCAGGACCAATCCCAACTCAATCATCCCAGCCAGGGCTTTGTCAAACCGAGACTTAAACACCTCTAGGGATGGAGACTCCACCACCTCCCTAGGGAACCCAGCCCAGGGCTTCACCACCCTCCTAGGGAAATAGTTTTTCCTAATGTCCAACCTAGACCTCCCCCGCTGTAACCTGAGACCACTGTTCCGTGTTCTGCCATCCCTCACTACTGAGAACAGCCTCTCTCCATCCTCTTTGGAACCTCCCTTCAGGAAGTTGAAGGCTGCTATCAAATCCCCCCTCACTCTTCTCTTCTGCAGGCTAAACAAACCCAGATCCCTCAGTTTCTCCTCATAGGTCATGTGCTCCATACCCCGAATCATTTTGGTCAAGCTCCCCTGGACCCCCTCCAATGCGTCCCCATCCTCCCTGTAGTTGGGGGCCCAGAACTGGACACAATACTCCAGATGTGGCCTCACCAGAGCCGAATAAAGGGGAATAATCACTTCTCTGGATCTGCAGGCAATGCTCCTCCTAATGCCCCCTAATATGCCATTAGCCTTCTTGGCTACAAGGCCACCCTGTTGACTCATCTCCGGCTTCTCATCCACTGTAATCCCCAGGTCCTTTTCTGCTGAACTGCTGCTTAGCCAGTCGGTCCCCAGCCTGTAACAATGCTTGAAGCAATCAGATGACAAGAGAAGAATTAAGGATCCGGGGGGGGGGAGGAGGGGGGGACTGTACTGGGTCTGAGGGATTTGGGGCACATTCATGTCAACGGGGCTGGTGACAGACGTTGTCGGGCCCTGGGTAATGTATGGGAGGGGGTCGGCTCAAGACCCCCTCAAAGGGGCAAGGCTCTAGACCCCCTCAAAGGGGCAAAGCTAAAGGTAGGAGGGGCAAGGCGAGGGCCAATCAGGCCTTAGCGCCACCCACCTTGCACCAGACAGAGCTCTAGGATTGATTTCATTTGCCCGGGTCTCTGGCAGTGGCGGCTGCCATAATAGTCGATACAGTGACCCAGAGGCCTGGACCCTTTTAAATCATCAGCTCCCGAGACAACTGCCCCCTTTGCCTCTCCCCCTCCCCATCCGTGGCCCCTGTCTGTGGGGCTTCAGACCCTGGTGGTCAAAGTATTTTGGTCTGGTTAGTACAGCAGGGGACAGGGAGTTGGGACATACGGGTCCTATTCCTAGCGCTGCCACTGGCTTGCTGTGTTTTTGAACAAGCTGCTCCTCCTTTTTGGGACTCAGTTGCCTCTGTAGTAAGTTGCGGGTTGGTAACATAAAATCAGCAGGCCCGAATAAAGGCCGGTAACATAAAAACAGCAACAGGCCTGAAATCTAGGAAGCAAGACTTTGGCTCAGTGGAACCGCAGGCAGGAAAGAGAAATAGTATAAGCCAGATCAAGCATAAAGGTCCAGGCACAGGTACCAAGCACATTTATAGAATCCTAGGGCTGGAAGAGACCTCAGGAGTCAACAAAAAATCCTCATTAAAAAAAAATTGTTTGGTGTTCCTCAGTCTTAAAAAGTTTAAGAAACACTCATCTAGACAGTACTGGGTCCTGCCATGAGGGCAGGGGACTGGACTCGACCTCTCGAGGTCCCTTCCTGCCGGCTACATGTGGCAATGAAACGGTAACTCGAACTAAGTCCTTAGTTCGAATTAACTGTTACATCTCATTCTATAGCAGTTACTTCGGGCTAGTGGAATTTCAAAATGGCGACCGGACGGGAACATGCAAATAAAGCCTGGGCTATTTAAATCCCGGGCTTCATTTACAACTCCGGTTGCCTGCTTTGCCTACCTAGCTCAAATTAACGAGCTAATGTAGACATACCCTTATTGACTAATTGAGTAGTCGATGGAAATTCCACCAACTACTGGATTAGCTGATTAAGCGCAATTTAACATCCCTCGGTTGAGCTACCACATATGTTTTAGAAAGACATCCAATCTTTATGGCTTGTGTGTAGTTCAACGCATTAAATTCCAAGCAGGTTGCTGAAGTTTCTTTTTTTCATCATGATTGGCAATTTGACCAGCCTTATACAGTAATGGATCTTTACCATTCCTCTGATTTCTTTTGTTCCTGATATATTTAAACATTTCCTAATTATCCTTTATGTTACTGGTTATAGATTTTTTCCCCCAATTTTAGCTTCTCCTATCAACTGTTTGCTTTTTCATAACTCGCATCCTCCCTTTTTTCCCATTTGCTTTATATTTTTTTTCTTGTGGTGTTTATGACAAAAACTAAAACATAGGACATAAACTTTGAGTCCTATTTATAGTACTTTAGGTTGGTTTAATGGAAAAATGGGTTGATACAGAGTAAATTGGAGTTCAAAATAACCCTTTCTCGGGCAATTTTTCTCTCGAAAGCCTCACCTTTTTCAGCCTCCTTCCACTAACTTCTGATTTTAAATGTCTGGATTGTTAGACATGTGCTCAGGAAACCTTACCTGTCACTAAACATAGATTTTGTTTGTGTTAATTATAGATATGAATGGAGCTAGTTAATCCCTGTTGAAAGATTCCAGTGGAGCCAAAGAAAGTAAACAAGTAACTAATTTGGGTCAATCTTTCTACTTGACAGTCCCTAGGAATCTACCGTTTCAACATTTCCTGGGAACAGAAACACAAGTTAGAACAGTGATAGAAATGTAGCCGTGTTAGTCTGGTGTAGCTGAAACGAAATACAGGACTATGTAGCACTTTAAAGACTAATAAGATGGTTTATTAGATGATGAGCTTTCGTGGGCCAGACCCACTTCCTCAGATCAAATAGTGGATCTGAGGAAGTGGGTCTGGCCCACGAAAGCTCATCATCTAATAAATCATCTTGTTAGTCTTTAAAGTGCTACACAGTCCTGTATTTTGTTACAAGTTAAAACACTCATTAATTTTGGCTTCATTCAGCTTTCCCTTCGAACAAATTAAAAACATAGTTGATAAGTGGCAAAGTTGGTGCATGGGAGTGAAGGACACGTTAGCTCATTATGCCTACACAGGGGGATGTCACACTGGTCTGACCAGTTCCAAGGACAGTTGGGCTGCCATAGAAAGGGATGCAGAGCTGCTCTTCAGGAGCTCCATGGATTAGACCTATACTGCTGTTGAAGGAATTGGGGCTCTCAAATAAAAGAAGTCCCTTGCCTTAGAATCATAGAATCCCAGGGCTGGAAGAGACCTCAGGAGTCATCGAGTGCAGCCCCCTGCCCAAAAGCAGGACCAATCCCAACTCAATCATCCCAACCAGGTCTGTGTCAAACCAGGACTTAAAAACCTCTAGGGATGGAGATTCCACCATCTCCCTAGTTAGCCCATTCCAGTGCTTCCCCATTCTCTTAGGGAAAGAGTTTTTCCTAATATCCAACCTACACCTCCCCCACTGCACCTTGAGACCATCACTCCTCGTTCTGCCATCGTCACCACTGTGAACAGCCTCTCTCCAGCCTCTTTGGAACCTCCCTTCAGCTAGTTAAAGGCTGCTATCAAATCCCCCGTCATTCTTCTGCAGACTAAACAAGCCCAACTCCCTCAGCCTCTCCTAAGTCATGTGCTCCAGCCTCCTAATAATTTTTGTTGCCCTCCACTGGACCCTCTCCAATGCGTCCACATCCTTCCTGTAGTGGGGGGCCCAGAACTGGACACAATACTCCAGACGTGGCCTCACCACATCCCAATAAAGGGGAATAATCACTTCCCTAGATCTGCTGGCAATGTTCCTCCTAATGCACCCTAATATGCCATTAGCCTTCTTGGCTACAAGGGCACACTGTTGACTCATATCCAGCTTCTCATCCACTGTAACCCCCAGGTCCTTTTCTGCAGAACTGCTACTTAGCCAGTCGGTCCCAGCCTATAACAATTCTTGGGATTCTTCCATTCAAGTGCAGGACTCTGCACTTGTCCTTGTTGAACCTCATCAGATTTCTTTTGGCCCAATCCTCCAATATGTCTTGGACACTCTGCACCATATACCCTACCGTCCAATGTATCTACCTTTCCCCCTAGCTTAGTGACATAGGCAAACTTGCTGAGGGTGCAATCCATCCCCTCATCCAGTCATTAATAAAGATGTTGAACAAAACCGACCGTAGAACCGGTCTTTGAGGTACTCTGCTTGAAACTGACCGCCAGTCCGACATCGAGCTGTTGATCACTACCCATTGAGCCCAACAGTCTAGCCTGATTTCTATCCATCTTACAGTCCATTAATCCAATCCATACTTCCTTAACTTGCTGGCAAGAATAAGTCCAGGTATATCACATCCACTGAATTCCCCATGTCCACAGAGCCAGTTACCTCGTCATAGAAAGCAATCAGGTTCGTCAAGCATGATATGCCCTTGGTGAATCCATGCTGACTGCTCCTGATCCCTTTCCTTATTCTAAGTGCTTCAAAATGGATTCCTTGAGGATCCCCTCCATGATTTTTCCGGGGAGTGAGGTAAGGCTGACCGGTCTGTAGTTCTGTGGATTGTCCTAAGGAACATCTTGGTACCATTTACCTCCCACAAATAAAGTACATACCGACCTATGTTCAGGACCAGGTCAAAGTTGACAGCATAACAGATAGTAAGTTGACAGTATGAAGACTAGGAAGTAAGCCCCCTTCTGCAAGGTAAGGGATGGTAACCAGGTAACAGGGGGTAGCAACCTGATACGTCAGGAATGTATAAAAGTTCACCTCTAATGGTGTTCACCAGCTGACTGTGTGGGGGCACTGGATGGTGCTCAGTGGGTGTTAGGACATTGCCACGGCTTCCATAAAGTGTAGCGGCGCAGCGCTGAGTCTGTTCGCTGGCAACTATTATTGCATGTTGTTACGCAAAAAATCTGCTTGGGCGATTTCGAATCTTATCTGGTTTGTGGTCTCTGGGGACTCTGGGCACGGAGACCACATCCAGCGATAGTGACTCGGCTCTGCAACTTTAGCGAAGAGCCAGGTGGCTTGTACCTCATGCAGTAGAGAAGGCTCCAGACTTACAAACCAGGTAACAGAACTTTTGCGTTCTCCTCCAGCAGCAGGCGCTCCGACACAGCTGGACTGAGTACAACACCTGCAAATAACCCAGTTAGTTAATGCAAGCATAAAGAGAGGCAGCCTGGCCAGATGCAACCATTCATTAACTTCCAGGCCAGAGAGGGCCATTGTGATCTTCAGTCTAGCCTGGCATCCTATGAGGTGCACACAGGCCCTTCTCTTCCACTTGTTTAAACAGAGGCACCCTGGGGCACCTTAAAGACTAACATGTGTATTTGGGCATCCGCTTCCAGGGGTAAAAAACACTTGGACCTGCTTTTCCTCCGCAACAGCTGATGCCCAAATAAATCTTCAAGGTGCCACAGGACTCCTTGTTAGTAATGACTGTTGGGGTTGCCCCTCTAAGGCTATGTCTACACTGCAGGCTTTTTGCACAAGAACAGCTGTTCTTGCGCAAAAACTTGCAGAGTGTCTACACTGCGTGCGTGTTTTTGCACAAGTATTACAGTACAGCATCAGCAAACAGGGCTTCTTCCGGAAGAGTTATTCCTCTCCCCACGAGGAATAAGCCCTCTTGCACAAGAGCTCTTCCAGAAGGCGGCAGTGTAGACAGGCAACATGAATTTCTTGCGCAAAAAACCCCTACGGCTAAAATGGCCATCAGAGCTTTCTTGTGCAAGAGAGTGTCGACACTGCCATGGATGCTCTTGTGCAAAAGCACATCTCTTCTGCAAAAGCACATGGCAGTGTGGACGCGCTCGTATGGAAGACCTTTTGCACAAGAACTCTTCTGCAAAACAGTTCTTGTGCAAGAAGCCTGCAGTGTAGACAGAGCCCACGAGTTTCAGAGGGGTAGCTGAGTGAGTCTGTAACAGGAAAAACTTAAAACACAACATATAGTCACCTTAAAGATTAACAAACCGTGTCAATGGGATCATGAGCTTTCCTGGGCATAGCCCACTTCTTCAGACGACTGGAGTGTTGTATGTCCAGAACCAAAATGAACAGGGGAGGAAAAAATGGGAGGGGCGAAAAAAGGAGGCAGGGGGTATGTAAATATCACAGGGAAAACCCAGCTGGTATGTAACGGGCACCACTGATAAGAGTTGTTGGGAATTTCCCAGGAACCGATCGGGGTTTCTTAGGAACAAGTTTAAAAAGGGGTGAGAATCGGGGTGAACTGGGTGGATGCCTGGGTGAGGGTTGGGTCGAACAACGCAGGGAGGGAAAAGCAGGAGCGTGGGGCGTGAGGGCAGGTGAGCGCTGCGGTGAAAGCCACGTGCGCAGGCCGGGCCGGGCCCCTCTCTCCTCCAGCTGACTTGCAACTTCCACTGCCGGCCCACGTGGCCCTCGAAGGGCGGAGCTTCCCCTTTCCTGCGCCCGCCCCTGGGGCCCTCCAGCCAATGGGAAGCGAGGGCTAATGTTGCTGGTGTTTCAACATTCGGAGCCGGCTGGCACAGCTGCTGCCGTGGGCCCGGGAGCTGCGAGCAGGCAGGAGGCGGAGGTGAGGGGCGGGGGGCGGTGACTCCTGGCCTCCCAGCGCAGGGGGGTCCAGGTCCGGGTCCGTCCGGGGTTACCAGGCCGCGCACTCCCCTCGCTCTTGGAGGCGACGCTGGTGCCAGTGTCTGCTTCAATGCGACCCTACAATAACAAGCCCCAATCGGCCGAGTCGCTGCTTGTTTCACCTCGTGTCCCCCTGCGCTGCAGAAATCCCGCCTCTGCTGGGCCAGCCCCGAGACACGGGGTTGCCCCTGGATTGTAAGCAAGCTGCCCCCTTCTCCCCCATGCTCCCGTTCCCTGAATATCAGTCCTGCCCCCGCAGCCTGCACAAATCTTCATCCTTTAGGACCAAATAGGAAGGGGAGGGGGCGAGGGATTATTTTCTTTATTCCCACCCCCCCTAACGGAAGGAGCTGTTCTCTGTGTCTGTGTTTACAAACCAAGGAACGTGTTTCTCCCTGGTTTGGGTTGGGGGTTTTTTTTTTTTTGCCTGTTTCTTGACAAGATTGATTGAAATGTTGGTCTGACTAGAGTAGTCCCCAAGTTTAGCGCCCTGCCCTGAAGCAGGACGAAGTCAACCAAGACCTACGGGTTTGTCTAACCCTGTCTAATTCTTTCTTCCCACCCATGCTTCCCCAGAAGGGATCAGACAGGCTGTACACAGCGGGTGTTTAAGTCTCAGCTTGACAAAGCCCTGGCCGGGTTGATTTAGTTGGGATTGGTCCTGCCTAGAGCAGGGGGCTGGATTTGATGACCTTCTGAGGTCTCTTCCAGCTCTATGATTCTGTGATTCCCTCCCCTTTCCTTCACCATCATTAATATCCTTTTGCAGTGAGTTCCAGAGGTTGATTATACACTTCAAAATACGTCCGTTTTAACTAGAGCTGGAAGGAAGTTTTCTGAGGGGCTGTTTTTCCATTGGAAAATGCTGATTTTAGTGACCTTTTGTTTGGAAGGGGAAAACTCCACCATTTCAGAACATTAAAATGTAGTTTTCCATTCCTGAAATGACTCTTTGTTTGGTCTCTTTAAAGTTTATCTTCCGTAATCCACCGTACTACATTTAAAAAAAGTCAAAATCTAAACAAAACGTGAATTTATTTGCAGAACTGTGTGTGATCAGGAAAAAAAAGTCAAAATCCTGGAATTTCTAGTCCCAATTCAACCCTACTTTTAGCCACCTTGGTGCCAGGGATGTAAAATCTCATTTAATTAGCTAACCAGTTAAACAATATGTTGAACCAGTTAACCGATTAAATGGGACACGTAGGACGTGTTAAAGATGGGCTTGGAGCAGCCCACACACCTACCCCCTTGGCACACTGCTGTGACTGCTGAGCAACCCTACCCGTGGCGTGCCAGAGTGCCCTCTGCCTATGGCTGGTGGAGGGCTGCTCCAGCCCCCTCTGGTTAACCATAACCGGCTTACTGGTTAACCATTCACTTCCAAACTTGGTGTCCCCACTGCTAACATTAGGACAGTGGTCCCCAACACGGTGCCCGCATTTGTATGCGCCCGCCAAGTGCATGGTGCACGGTGAGCGCCGGCCCCGGGGGCGCCGCAGATTGGCTGCCCGCGCTATGGCCACGTGGCCTGCGCTCCGGGCGTGCGGCACTTGCAGGGTGCGCCAGCCCTGGGCGCACAGCGCTTGGAGAGCGCCGGCCCCGGGCGCGCGGTGCTTGGGGGGGGGGAGAGTGCCAGCGCTAGTGCCGGCCCCGGGCGCGTGGCGCTTGCAGGGTGCACCGGCCCCGGGCACGCGGTGCTTGGGGGGAGAGCGCCGGTCCCGGGCTCGCGGCGCTTGGTGGGAGGCCTGGCCCTGGGCATGCGGTACTTGTGGGGGGGGGGGCGGCCCTGGGAATGTGTCTATGGGGGGCCCCCACCCGGCAATGTGGCTATGGGGGGGGTCCCCGCCCCCAGGTGCACAATGGGGGTCCCCGCGCTAGGGCGCCCTGTGGGCAAACGGCCACGCCCCTTGGCGCCGGGAAACCTCAAATGGTTGGGGACCACTGAATTAGGAGAAGCTTTTGGCTGCCTGCCCCGCCCTGCCCCATTCTTTCTTTTACATTCCCCTGCTCCCATGGGGGTCACGCTGCCCCCCTTTGAGAGCTGATGCTGAAAAGTGCTGGGAAAGCTCGGGGCGATTATCTGCCTGACCCCGGTGAATAGGAGCTGGCAAAGGCCCTGAAGTGTGACAGACCCTGGAGCTGTGACCGGCCCTTTCACCCAGCAGGATGTGCCGAATGCCCCAGAGGACCAAGGGATGGTGGGCGTGGCACTTCAAGCACACCTTGATTTTCTTCTGTCAGGGCTGGGGCATCGGACCGTCCAGGCTGGGTTCCTGTGATTTCCCGCGCGTGCTGGGCGGATGGTTTCCTGTCCAGTGCAGACCGCCGCTGGTGCGGGACCTCTGCATATAAACGCTGGGTAAGTCCTGGTGGGTTTTTAATGGGCACTGCCATGTGGGTTGGTAACTCAGGGTGCCCCTGTATAAAACTATGGGACACCAACATCTTGAATACTGTGTACAGCTGTGGTCTCCTCACCTCAAAACAGATATTTTGGCCTTGGAAAGGGTTCAGAAAAGGGCAACTAACATGATTAGGGGTTTGAAACGGGTCCCATATGAAGAGAGGTTAAAGCGATGGGACTTTTCAGTTTAGAAAAGAGGAGATTGAGGGGGGATATGATAGAGGTCTATAAAAACATGAGTGGTGTGGAGAGGGTGAATCAAGAAAAGTGATTTATTAGTTCCCATAATAGAAGAACTAGAGGACACCAAATGAAGTTAATGGGTAGCAGGTTTAAAACTAATAAAAGAAAGTTCTTCTTCACACAGCGTGTAGTCAACCTGTGGAACTCCTTGCCAGAGGAGACTGTGAAGGCTAGAACTATAACAGGATTTAAAGAGAAGCTAGATAATTTCACGGAGGTTAGGTCCATAAAAGGCCATTAGCCAGGAGATAGAAATAGTGTCCCTGGCCTCTGTTTGTGGAAGGCTGGAGAAGGATGGCAGGAGACAAATCGCTTGATCATTGTCTTTGGTCAACCCTCTTTGGGGCACCTGGTGCTGGCCACTGTCAGCAGACAGGCTACCCAGTACTGCCGTTCTTATGTTAGGGTTCTTGGGTGGGGCACAGGGCAGAGCCCATCGGTTCAGAGCTGCTAAGAGCAGAGTTATTTGCACTTACGTCCCAGCCAGACTCCCTCGTATCCCCTAACACAGGGCTGGGGGGATCCTTTTTTGGGTCGGGGGCCACAGAGAAATCCGTCGGGCCTTGTAGGAGTTGGGCGGCAGGAGTGGAGCTTAGTGCCTACGGGGCCAAGGGAAACAGAGAGGGCACCATGTCCACAGGGCCGGGGTGCCATTTTCCCTAGGGCCTCCGGGAGGGCGGGGGGAACGAGTGTGTCTATGGTCTAGGAGCCAGGGCCCACCAAAGATGAATCCGACCCAGGCTCTGGTACATCTCTGCAGCGCTGCCGGCCGGTTCCCCCACCTCTTGGTCCTCAACCCAACTAGACCCGCTTCCCGACGGCTGGTTGCCCCCCGGCCAGCCCCGCTCCCTCCAGCCCCCTCCCAGCCAGCCCTGCTTCCCGGCGGCCGGTTCCCCCCCAACCCATCTCTTCCAGCCAGTTTCGCCCCCCCCCCCCCCTCCGGCCCCTGCTGTTCGGTATTTTTTTTAAACCATCTGGTAACCCAAGCAGGTGGGGGTGAAATGGGCACGGAACTGCCCGCACAGGCGCGTCTGGGAATGAGATGCTGCTCTGACATCTCCGCCTCTGTTCACTTCCAGCCCCTGCCTCGTGGCGCTGGCCCCCCGTGGCCTGGGCAGGCCCCCCAGGTGCACCATGGCCCGGCATAGCAAGCTGCAGAAGCACGTCCTGAGCCTATACAGGCAGTTCCTGCGCGCCGGCCGGGAGAAGCCGGGATTCCTGCCTCGCATCCAGGCTGAGTTCCGGAAGAACGCCAGCATCCCCCGGGCCGACGTGATGCACATCGAGTATCTGCTCCGCCGTGGCCAGAGGCAGCTGGCGCAGCTCCGAGACGCGAACACCAAACAGATGGGCACCTTTGTCCAAGCCAAACCGGAGGAGCAGTGACCCCTGCTGGTTGGCGCAAGCGTCTGTCTTGTACTGGGACGGTTGGGGGTGAATTCACAGATCAGCCTTCCTGGTTCTCACATCCCTGTGCACCCCTCGTGTCCAAACACAGGTGCCTGGCTTGGCATTTGCTGAGCTAAGGTGTCTTTATTGGCAGCCAAGCTTTTAAACAGTTCAGGTGTGGATGGGTGATCTGGAGGAGATGCTCTTGTTTCCAGGACCTGGTACACAATTCATTCTACCCCTGCTGGCTCCTCTCTTCGGGTATGTCTACACTACAGCGCTAGTTCGAACTAAGCTAATTCGAACTAACGCGTCTAGAACTAAAAACTAGTTTTGCTAATTCGAACTAGCAAGTCCACATTGAGTGGACTCTGAACAGGGCTTAAGGATGGCCGGAAGCAGTGCCAGCAGGGCATCAGAGGAGGACTTAGAGCGTGGAGATGCAGTCTCAGGCTAGCCGAGGGCTGCGCTTAAAGGGTCCCGACCCCCACCCCGGACAGACAGTTCTAAGGGGTGCCCCGCTTGAAAACCAGTCCTGGCTTGGAGTGCCCGGAGTACCCACACTGGGCACATCACACCACTCGGCCATCAGCCCGGCTGCACTTGCCGCAGGCTGCCATCTGGGGAGAGGGGGCAATCGGGGGGCTGCAGGAGAGCTTCCACCCCCAGAAGCCTGCAGAGCCAGCCCAGTCCTCCCCATCGGGGGCTCGTACCCCATTCCTCCCTCACCTCCTTCCACTTACCCTTCCCTAGCCCCCCTTCTTATTGATGTACAAAATAAAGATAACGTTTCTTCCAACATTGACTCTGTCTTTATTGAACAAAACTGGGGGAGACTGGGAAAAGGAGGTGGGAGAGGGGAAGATTAAGGCTGGGAGAGGGGAGGGCAACTAACATGATAAGGGGTTGGGAACAGGTCCCAGATGAAGAGAGGCTACAGAGACTGGGACCGTTCAGCTTAGAAAAGAGGAGACGGAGGGGGGACAGGATAGAGGTCTCTAAAAGCAGGGGTTGAGTGGAGAGGGTGCATTCAGAAAAGTTCTTCATGAGTTCCCATAAAGAAGGACTAGAGGACACCAAAGGAAAGGACTGGGTAGCAGGCTTGAAACTAGTAAGAGAAAGTTGTTCTTGTTGACAAAGCAAATAGTTAACCCGTGGAACTCCTTGCTGCAGGAGGCTGTGAAGGCTACAACTAGAACAGAGTTTAAAGGGAAGTGAGATCAAGTCATGGAGGTTGGGTCCATGGAGTAGTCTTTGCCAGGGGGTAGGAGTGGTGTCCCTGCCCAAAGTTTGTGCAAGGCTGGAGAGGGATGGCACGAGACAAATGGCTTGGTCACTGTCTTTGGTCCATCCCCTCCACGGTCTCTAGGGTTGGCCGCTGTCGGCAGACAGGCTACTGGGCTAGATGGACCTTTGGTCTGACCCAGGACGGCCATTGTAAGCTCAGGGCTCAGGGTCGGGGGTCTCAGTGGACCCCCTTGATTTTCATGCAAACCTGCTCCTGGGTGGCCAGGCTGGCAGCTCTCCTGCCCTAGATGGCCACTTTCCTGTGCCTAGTGCGGAGATCGTGGACGAGGTCCACGATGTCCGCACTAGCCCAGGAATGTACCCGCCTCTTGCGGTCCCGGGCAAGCTTCCGGGAGCCGCCAGCCTGGTCCCGGGAAGAGGGGGTGGGCTGGGGGACATCGGGTGGGTGGCTCTGTGCCGTGCCAGGTGCAGGGTCTGCTGGCTGGGTGCTAGCAGGCTTGCACCTGGCACGGGCACCGTAGCCAGCCCGTGCCCCTTTAAGGGGTCCGGGGCCGGGAGGGGGGCATAGAGTTTCCCTGGTGTTGGCCAGAGTGGCCACCAGGGAAACCTGGGGAGGGCTAGCCTCCCACTCGTTCGAATTAAGGGGCTACACAGCCCTTAATTCGAACTAGTAAGTTCGAACTAGGCTTAAGCCTCGTAAAATGAGGTTTTCCTAGTTCGAACTAAGCGCTCCGCTAGTTCGATTCAAATTCGAACTAGCGGAGCGCTAGTGTAGCGGCTATGAATGTTAGTTCGAACTAACGTCCGTTAGTTCGAACTAACATTGTAGTGTAGACATACCCTTCCATCCTTAGCCAAAGAGGAACAAGCCAGTTAGCCCAGGGAAATAAAAGAAAGGGAGAGCGGTGACGGAAAACCCTGTGTCTGTCATTTTTTCAAATGATCTATCTTGCCTAAAAGCCTGTCAGGGATTGGGCTCTGTTGCAGGAGGTGCTGGCGAAACACTCCGTGGATTTGGGTGCTACAATTCCTGAGTGTCGTCCGCCTTCCTGCCCCCTCCCCCCACCGAAGCGCTTTGGAAGGCTCACAAAGGACAGAGACCTGCCTTTTGAAAATCCGACTCCCCACCGGTGTCTCAAGACAGGCGGCTCTCTCTCGCCAAAAACGGAGGCAGCAGCGTGGGATGACAGGCAGCCAGGTCGCAAGGGGAGGTGCTTTTTAGACCAGTTCCCTCCTGGCACTCCGTACTGCTGCCTCTGTATCAGAGGCAGCAGCACAAGCTGGCAGCAGCCCTTGCCTGGGGGCTGGGTCTGAGCTTCTGGACCTGGTGCAAACTGGAACTGAGCGAGGCTGCCTGCCTGCCTGGCTCCTAACACACTGTAAATGCAGAGCCGCAGAGGGGGTAGGTCCCGCACCCAGCGCGAGCCAGGACTGAGACAGCTGGCCCCTGGGGACTATCGAAAAGTCAAGTAACCGATAAGAAATCATGAGGTTAATTGACTACTCAGTGAATATCTAACGTCCCTAATCCCTTTTCATAGTTCCCCTCTGGACTCTCTCTCCTAAAGCATGGCCCTGAGATCTGGACACAGTGCTCCAGCTGAGGCCTCCTCCGTGCCAAATAGCTAGGAGAGTGACCTCCCATGTCTGCCGTACGTCTCCTACCACGCCCCAGGGCTATGCCCTCTTACTGAAGGGCTTTGTGTCTGAGATCGCTTCTCTCCTAGGCTACGTCTACACAACGAGTTTTTTTGGCAACAAATATGCTAACGAGGGACTCTATGACACGCAATGTCATTTGCATATTTTCTGCCGATCCGTTTTTGTGCTCGGGGTTTGTGCGCAAAACCAAGCCATGTGGATGTTTACTTTTTGTGCAAAAAACCCCCTTTTCCCACAAGATCCCTATTTCTGCAAAAAGGCCGACCGATCTTGTGCAAAAAGGGGCTTTTGCCTAAAAAGAAAACATCCACATGGCTTGTTTTTGTGTGTTCTTGCGAAAAAACTTGTGGCGCGTCTACACTCTACGTGTGTTCTTGCAGAAGTAAATTTGCAGTAAAGCATCAGAGAACAGGGCTCCTTGCACAGGAGTTATTCCTCTCCCCACGATGACTAAGCCCCCTTTGTGCAAGAGCTGTTGTGCAAGAAGGCAGCGTGGACGGGCACCAGGGGCTTCTTGAGCAAGACACTTTTATGGCTAAAATGACCATCAGAGCTTTCTTGCGCAAGAGAGCGTTCACACTGCCATGGACGCTCTTGTGCAAAAGTATGGCAGGGTGGAGGCACTCTTGCACGAGACCTTTTGCGCAAGAACTCCGGCGTGAAACAGCTCTCGTGCAAGAAGCCTGCAGTGTAGGGCAGGGAGCAGCCTATGAGGGAGGGGGAGGGACCCCTAGTAATGGCTCAAACTTCCCAGGGGGGTGGCCAGAGGCAGGACATTTGCCTGGCATGGTGAGGGGGGGGGGCGGTGACCTCACAGGGGCTTTGGGCAGCCCTCAGCATATAAGGCAAAGGGCAGGTGGGGAGGTGATGACCTCACAGAGGGACCCACATCTCAGGCTGATAAAAACGGGGGGCGGGCCCAGGGGACTTTGGAGACCCCCGGTTGCTTTAGCTCTGGTGCGTCTCCTCCTCACGGTTCATTCGCGTTCTGTGAGTTCCACATCCCGACACCTTTGTGACGAAGGTAAGAGCCCCCAGGGGTTGGATCCCGCCCGGGGCGGGCTGGGTTCCAGGCAGGCCCAGCCCTCGGTCAAGGGCCGGAAGGTGATTCCTCACCTGGGCTGCGTCCTTAGCGCCACTGGGGCTTTCTCCTGGTTGGTTTCCCTTTTCCTCCATCCCCCCACATTTCTGCTCTGTTCTTGCCTCCTCTGTGACCTTCCCTTGCTGCCTCCCCCAGCTTGGGACCCAACAGACTAGCTGAAGGACGGGGGGTGGTTTGCAGGAGCCGTGGGGTGGGGGATGCAGCCCCCATTGTGGGGATTGGGGAGGTGGGGCTGGAACAAGTCTATGCCGGTGTCTTTGGGGAGAACGCTCCACCCCCCACACCTTAGATTCTCCCCTGATTGGCCAAGAAGGGGCTGTTGATGGGCAGGAGACTCGTGGAATGAGGAGTAACGGTAGTTTGAACTAGGAAGCCTAGTTCGAACTACCTAGTTCGTGCCCCGTGTAGCCGCGCTGCACGGGGTTCGAACGAGCGGGGTTTTAAAAATGGCAGCTCCCCGCTTATGCAAATGAAGCCCGGGAAATTCAAATCCCGGGCTTCATTTGCAAGTGCGGTATGCCTACATTACCCTCCTAGTTCGAACTAGCGGGGTAGTGTAGACATACCCTCAGGTCCTTGCAGTGCCTGTGCAAGACCGAACCGATAAGCAAGGGGCCATTTGGGGGCTGGGGGCAGTCGCTCTAGGGAGCTGGAACCCCTGGATTTCGCTCTGCAGGCTGCGCCCCAAGCTCCCCTTTGCTCCCCTCATTTGCAGCATGGCCAAACGTTTTCGGCTGTGGTTCAAGAAAGCCCTGAAGATGGCCCCAGGGCCAGTGGGGAGCAGCTTCTCCGTCCCCGCGGGCGAGGAAGCTGGATCCCACCAGCTCGGGGCGACTCGCCCACCGGCCAGGCCCCCCCGGACCTGGCTCCAGAGGCGGCTGGACAGGCGGGACCCAGCCCAGCGGGGGAGCCGGGTAGGGTGGCTCCGGGGCCTCCTCTGTGGAGAGAAACACCTGCCCCGGGAGCCCAGCCCCCATTACCACCAGGGGGCATCGCCCTGCCCGGCCCCCGGGGACCGGCCAGTCTCCGGGAGCCCCCAGCCCGTCGCTCCCCGCACCAGCCCCTGCAGCTGTGGGTCCAGGTCCGTCAGCAGCAGCGCCTGGGCCTCCAGCTGCAGCCGGGCCACCTCGCGCAGCCGCTCAGACCCAGGTGAGGGGCCGTGAACACGCTGGGCCCAGGGGCTCACCCAGTACCCGGGGGGGGGGGGCGGGGAGGGGCAGCCCCAGTGTCTGCCCCGCAGCCAGGGCAATGGATGGGGGGGGGGGTGCTTGGCTCTCTTGTTCCTGGTGGGGGCTCTGCTGAGGGCGTTGGCAGATGTGAGGGTGGAAGGGGGATGGGTCCCTGCGAGGGGCGTGTGGGGCCCAACCTGCCCTGGGTCCCTGACATGGGGGCGCGTGACCCCTGCTGGCCGCTGGAGTCACCCTGGTCCCTTCCCTCCTGCACAGAGCCCCCCTGCGCCTCGGCGGAGCTCTTCCAGGAGCGGATGGACTCCCGGGTGGAGGAAGGGGCCATCTATGACATCGAAGAGCAGCTCCACACCCGGGACACGGTAGGAACCTTCTCCACACGGGGGGGACCCGAGATTGTCCGGCCCCTTCCCAGCACGTCCCCCCCTCCGGGAGGGGCTTGTCCCTGGGGATCCCCCTGGGGCCCCTTCTCCTGCATGACCTGGGCCCCCCAAGCTGGGGGCTCTTGTCATGCACCAGCTGGGCCCCCACAAGCCTGAGGCAGCAGTTGGGGGGGAGTGCGGGTGCTTGGACAACCGGCAGCTCCCACCTCCACTCCTGGGAGGCCTGAGCCCTGCAGCTGTCCGTGGGGGGCAGGCAGGCCCCAGGCTCACAGACTCTCTCTGGGGCGCAGAGCCCAGCCGCCCTGCAGCGGTTCCTTCTGGCCGTCACCCCCGCCTGCCTCGCCGCCCTCCAAAGGGGCGAGGACACCCTGGCGCCGCGCTGCTGCAAGGACACCATGATGGCCAGGATCGTTGTAAGCGAGTCGCGGCAGCCGGGAGGAGGGAAGGGGATACGTGGGGTGGACAGGGGTCTGCCTGGGCCATGGCGGCGCGTGGGGGTGCTGGAAACGGGATGGGTGGAGCCAGGAGGGCTGGAGGTGGACATGGGGAGGGTGGGTGGGGATGCTGGAGGAGGGAGGGACACAGAAATTGGGCAGGTCTGGGGTGCCGGACAGGAAGGGGGATTCGGGACAGGGAGGGGTCTCCCCGGGCCATGGGGGGCTGGAAGGGAGCCGAGCGGGCTGCTGGGGATGCGCCTGGGGAGCAGGGATGAGGAGGTTCAGAGGCTGGTCACCAGGGCAGGGAGGGGCAGGAGACGGCCTGGGGACAAGGATTGAGCTGGTCCCGGTTTGGGAGGGGGGTGCTGGGAGGGGCCCTGTGCCGGGCAGGGGGGCTACAGGGCAGCGGGAGGCAGTGGGGTTGGATCCTGCTGGGTGGGGGCGCTGGCCGCGTGAGCGTCTCTTGGGGGCCCCAGCCTCACACGCCCCTTTGTCTCCTTGGGTCTCCCAGGAGATCATGGAGGACTCGCCCCCCCCGCTGGTCTTGGCCGACTGCCTCAACGCCGCCTGCAGCCTCAGGTACCGACCCCCCCCCCCCGCCGACTCCCCCCCAGAGCAGATCCCCTGGCCAGGGAGTGGGAAAGTCTCTGTCTCCTGCTGCTGAATTAACAGTCTCTGCCCCTCTCTCCTGCCAGCACCTTGCAGCCTCCCCTGCGGGCCCAGCTCCTGAGCCCCCTGCTGACGGCGGCCGTGGGACAGTCAGTGTCTGGGGACTGGCAGCAGGAGCCCATCCACACTCAGGTACGTCCCTCCGGGCCCTGCTCCCGGGCTGGGCTGGAGCTCCAGAGAGGAGTGGGGGGGGGGGCAGAGGGCGGGAAGAAGTTGCAGGTTTGGATCCTTCCCTCCAGGGTTCCCGTTGCTCTCCCGGGGGGCCCGTCCCTTCCACGCCCAGCCTGGGCTCCTCCCTGCTCTGCGAGGCGGCTCAGACCCTGCTCTAGGCTGGACCCCGGAGCCAGCGGGTGGCCTGGATCCCCCAACTCCCCTCTGACCCAGGGCTCCCCCTTGTCTTGCAGCAGTTCATCCGGGCCCTTCCCTACGACCTCCAGGCCCTACTGGCGAGCCTCCTCGCCGAGTCCCCAGACACCGCCCGGCTGCAGCTCATAATGGAGGTGAGCCCCGTGGGGGGGACAGGGCCATTGTCCCTGCTTCCTCGGGGGGGGGGCCGAGAGAGGAGCAGTGTCAGTGTCTGGGGGGGGCACAGTCCGAGAGGAGCCCCAGGCTCTGCCCAGAACCGGCACCTCCCTACGGGTCCTGACCTGCCTCTTTCCCCCCCAGCACCTGAGCCCGTGGCTGGAGTCCCGCCTGCCCCAGGAGCGAGCCAGGGCCCTTGGCAGCACCACGGCCCTGCTGGGAGTCGCCACCACCCTCCCGGGGTTTGACGTAAGTGACCTCGGAGCCGGGGGGTCTGGGGCTGCAGGGCGCGGGGCTGGGAGCGTCCCCGGGAGGCAGAGGCAGGGCCGGGAATGGGCCGGGAATGGGCCGCGTTCTCCTTTCCCCGGGGAGGGGCGACCCTGGGCCCTTCAGGGGGGCTCTTGAGGGACTGGGCCTGGGGACTGGGGAGTGGCCGTCAGTGGATCCCCTTGTTCCACCCCCGGAGTGACCCTTCAGTCGGGGCCATTGCTCTGGGTTGTCTCCTCGCAAGGCCGGCCCCGCCCCGCCCCGCCCCGGGAGGTGTCTCTGTCCGTCCCCCGAGCTCAGACCCGCCTCGGCGGCCGTTTGCATGGGACGTGCAGCCCCAGGATGCTGAGGGACCCCCCCTCTTCTCTCCCCTCAGAACTCCGCCGACTGGCCGAGGATGGGTCACCACGTGGCCCAGCTGGGCCTTTTTATTTCGGACCCATCCGAAGACGTCAGCCGGCTGGCCCGGGAGGGGGTGCACAGCCTGTATCAACTCCTCCTGCACCACAGGGGTAAGGAACCCAGCCGGGACCTGGGCCCCAGGGACACCCTGAGGGTGCCGGCGGCGGGGGGAGGGGACCCAGCCCTTTTCCCCCAGACTGGCCCAAGGGGGGATGCGTCCCTCTGTGTTCCCCTTCTGCCCCCTGTGCCCCTCCATTTGCCCAGGGATGCCTGCAGGGACCCGTGGGAGGGGAAGGGCTCAGACCTGCCAGCAGAATGACCCTGTTGTGTCTCTTGCAGGCCTCAACATCCACCAGGCAGAGGACCTGTGGTGCAGACACTACTACAAAGAAAGATGGGTCCTGGCTCACAGCAACAGCGTGCGGGTGGGAGAGGTAAGGACGCGCTGCCAGGGCAGGGCAGGGCTCGGGGGTGGGGCTGGCTGGGGCCCTCGTGGGGGTAGGAGGGTCTTGGGGGCAGGAGGAAGCTGTGACCTGGGGCAGGGGTTGGGGTGCCGGGTGAGGAGAGCGTCTGGGTGCAGGGTCTGGAAGGGAGTTTGGGGGAGGAGGAAGCTGTTTTAGCCCCAGGAGTTGGGGCCGGGCTCTGGGCCGTCAGCTGAAACCTCCTGTGCTCTTGATTCCAGGTCTTTGGGCAGCTCTTCACAGCAGAGCAGGAGAATTGCTTTTTGGACAAGGCTCTGCTCGCTGCCCGCTCCCCCCTGCGGCGCCCCAGCCAGGCCGGGCTGGTCCTGGCCCACGCCCTGCATGGGCAGGCCCATCAGCTCCTGGAATACATGGTGAGCAGCCGGAGCAGATCAGGAGAGTGGGGCAGGGCCAGGGTCTCCTTCCCATCCCCTCAGGGAGTCCCCCGCCCCTTTCCTCAGGCTGCCCCCACCCCACGTCCCTGCTGGCAGAATCCCTCCTGCCCCTGCGAGCGTCCCTGGGGGTGGGGGAGGCTCTGAACACAGAAACTGTCCTAGGAGGCGGGAGGGGGCCGAGGTGTCAGGAGCTCTGGGGGGGGGGGGCAGGAGCTCACCCTGCGGGCCTGACGGGGGGTGACCAGAGAGCAGGGGGGAGGAGGGTGGAAATGCTGGGGGGCCAGTTCCCCTGAGTCCCCAGGGATGAATGTGACGGATTCTGCTTCCCTTGCAGCAGGAAGACACCCAGTGAGAGCAGCAAGAGCTGAGGAGCCAGCAGCTGCGTCCCCCTCCCCCCAACCCTCCCAATTGTATTGAATTGTATTTACATTCTCATTAAACAATGTTTCAAAAAACATTTGGATCAGGCTTGGTCAATAATTTGTAATGGGGGGGCCATTTTGGCAACTGATCAAGGGCCACATTTCTACCGAGGGGTTTGGGGTCTGGGACGGGGCGGTTGGGTGCAGAAGGGAGCTTAGGGGAGGAGCCTGCGTGCAGGGAGGGGGGGGTATGATCTGGGGCGGTGGATAGGGGTGCAGGGTCCAGGAGGGGGTATGGGCGCAGGAGAGGAGTCTGGCCTGGGGGAGGGGCTCTAGAGGAGTGCAGGTCTGGGAGGGAGCTGTGACCTGGGTGAAGGGGGAGCAGAGGGTTTGGGGGAGGGGGTGCGCGTGCCAGAGAGGAGTCTGGCCTGGGGGAGGGGCTCTAGGGGGTGCAGGTCTGGGAGGGAGCTGTGATCTGGGTGAAGGGGGAGAAGAGGTTTTGGGGGAGGGGTGCGGGTGCCAGAGAGGAGTCTGGCCTGGGCGAGGGGTGTCGGGGGGTGCAGGGTCAGGGAGGGAGCTGTGACCTGGGGAAAAGAGGGACGCAGGTTCAGGTGGTCGCCTGGGACAGGCAGGCGGGGAGGGGACGTGGGCGCCAGGGACAGGCTCTGGCTGGGGATGCGCCTACCTAGGCAGCTGCGTATGGGGGAGCCCGACTGTCACCTGAGGGGATGGGGGAGCTCAATTTTCAACTGTGGGGAATGGAGGAAATACTGTGGAGTGGAGGGAGCGAGATGCGGGGGGTGAATTGTTCCTGGAGGGGAGATCTCCCTGGCTTGGGTGGGGGGGGGGGGCGTTTCCAGCAAAGCCCTCACATAAGAGGGAGACAGAGGGGGGGTAGGGAGAGGACGGGGATGGGCAGGGCAGGGTGGGTAGAAATGGGGAGGGGCAGGAGAAGGGAAGGGGGAGGAGATGGAGGAGAACAGGGGACAAGAGTGGGGGCGGGGATGAGGAGCAGGACACAGGCAGGGCAGTGGTGGTGATGGCTGAGCGATGAGAACAGCTTGCGGGGAACTTAGCTCTCCCCCAGCTGTACACGCGATACTAGACTGACTCTAGTCTCTCTGCGGCTCCCCGGCTGGGCTCTCACTCCCACGTCTCCCCTCAGGGTGCCTGCCGGCTCCCCTGCTCTCTCTGAACGCGTCCCTGGGGTCATTGTTACCATGAGGTGTCTGGTCCCTGGAGCGTCCCCTGTGACCCGCTTTATCTTCTGCAAGGGCGGGCGGGAGGCTGCCAGCCAAGTGTTCACCCCCGGGCCATTCACCTACCACCTCACCCGTCGTGTCTCCGGCCCGGGGGACGCTGGGAATTTCTCCTGCTGGTACCAGCACAGGAGTGACAATAAGGAGCTGCTGAATTCCAACCTGAGCCTCTCCAGGACGCTGCGTGTGACCGGTGAGGCCCTGAGGCCCAGACCTGCCCCACCCAGAGCAGCCGGACCCCACTGCTGGGGCAGGAACCAGGGGCTGTGCTGAACAGAAGGGGCTCCGGGGCAGCTGGCATGTGTGGGCAGCAGCCCCCGTCACACCCCTCTTGCAGGGCAGGGACTCCCTGCCCCCCATCACTGTGTCTAGGGGAGCTGGCTGGGCCGGCACAGCCCAGAACAGCCCCGGTTCCTGGAGCACCCCATGGTGCCAGAGAACCTGGCAGGACAGTGACAGCCTGGGCTGGCTGGGTTTTCACAAGCAGGGCCAGAGGCTCTGCGGGCCCTTCCCAAACTCTGCTCATGACTGGTGCTGCCAGTGGCTTGGGGGGCTGGGATTAGAGGAGCGGTCTGGTGCCCAGCTGGGGGGCTGGGATTAGAGGAGCGGTCTGGTACCCAGCTGGGGGGCTGGGATTAGAGGAGCGGTCTGGTGCCCAGCTGGGGGGCTGGGATTAGAGGAGCGGTCTGGTGCCCAGCTGGGGGGCTGGGATTAGAGGAGCGGTCTGGTGCCCAGCTGGGGGGCTGGGATTAGAGGAGCGGTCTGGTGCCCAGCTGGGGGGCTGGGATTAGAGGAGCGGTCTGGTGCCCAGCTGGGGGGCTGGGATTAGAGGAGCGGTCTGGTGCCCAGCTGGGGGGCTGGGATTAGGGGAGGGGCGGGCTGGCATTATGGGCCGCCCAGCTAGCCAGCAGGCAGGTTGCTTGCTGGCCCTTGTTCTTGCCCAGGTCTCTGCGCAGCTGGAAGGGGGCAGGATAGAAGGGGGCAGGGGCTGGAGTTCAGGGATTCCCTTCACACCCTCTGCTGGTGTCTGGCTCCTTCCCAGAGCCAGTTGCAGCCCTGGCCCCTCTGGCCCCCTCCTCCCTTTACTGTGACCGTTCCTTTTGCTGCAGGTTCCCAGGACGGAGCCGCCGCCGCCAGCCCAGGTACCCGCACCCAGCACTAGGGCTGTTCTCAGCCCCCGAGCTCCCTGAGGGTCTGTCCTGGCCTGGGGAGGGCTAATCCCTGCCAATGACCCAGGATGGGGGAGGAAACAGGTGCAAAGTCCCTGCACAACACGGCCACTGCCAGAGCCAGGGATAGAACCCAGACATCCTGGCAGCCACCCCCCACTCTAACCACTAGGTCTCACTCCCCTCCCAGAGCTGGGGATGAAACCTGGTTCCCAGCCCTCCTGCGCTAACTGCTAGGCCCCATGGCCCTCTCTGCAGTGGGAGGCTAACCCCCCATCCCATTGCGTGTGCTGGTGTTGCCCTCTAGTGGTGAGCCCAGCTGGCTCAGGCCAAGCCTCTGAGGGTATGTCTACACTACCCTCCTAGTTCGATTTGAATTTCCCGGGCTTCATTTGCATAAGCGGGGAGCCGCCATTTTTAAAACCCCGCTGGTTCGAACCCTGTGCAGCGCGGCTACACGGGGCACGAACTAGGTACTTCGAACTAGGCTTCCTAGTTCAAACTACCGTTACTCCTCATCCCTCTGCAGCCACGGTGCAATGTCCGGAGCCCAGGGATAATGGGGACAGACAGAAGGGCGGGGGCTCAGGGTGCATATCGGAGCCCTCTGGGCGCTGGCCAGCCCCTGCCTAGATGGAGGTCGTCTGGCAGCGGGTGCCAGCACAGCCGCAGCGTGGTGGGGGCAGGGGGGGGCCTGCGCGGTTCCTAGTGACGTTCTCCCTCTTTCTTCCAGTTGTGTCGTCCTGGCGAAGACCCAGGTAGGTGGGCCCCGGGGAGGAGTCCCCCTGGCACGGTGCCCCTGGGCTTCCCTTGCAGCAGGGATCAGGGCGGGGGGATTTTGGGGGCACAACCGAACTGCGCGGGAGGGTTCCGATGTCCCTGACAGCTGGGTCCCCTCTGCAGCCTGCTCCCCCGTCCCACGGCCCTCTGATCCCCTGGCCGAGCTTGGGTGCGGGCTGGGCCATGCTGCGGGGGTGCAGTGGGTGGCAGGGCCGGGGGGTCGGGGGTGGCATGCGCTGAGCCGGCTGTGTTTGTCCTGCACAGGCAGCCGGGCACGGGAGGCCCTGGCCATGACGCTGCGGCTGGTGTTGGCGATCGTCACGGGGGCCCTGGCAGTGGCGGGCACACCGAGGGGCAGCTGCACTGTGAGGGCCTGCCAGGCTCCCCCATGCCGGTGGGGGCCAGGGGGGCAACACGAGCTGGGTCCTTTTCATCTGGCAGCTCTCACTGTCCCCGCCTGATGGAGACGGGGCCCCCTCCCTCACTGTGACCGTCCACCCCCACCCCGTCTGGGGGTCCCTGCAGTGCACCTCCATAGGCTGACGGGGGCACCGTATCCATGTGCAGCGCTGGGCCTGCCGCTGCAAGGGCCGGGGAGCGCTGGTGGGGGAAGGACCCCCCAGTGGAGCTATAGGTGGGGGAGTCTGGGGGCTCCCCGGACTGGGGCTCCCCAGGGATGGAGAGGTTAGGGGTGTCTGGCTGGAGGGGGAAGAGGGTGGGAAACTGTGGGACCTGCCCATGTGATTCAATCTAACCCCCCATCTCTCTCTCAGATGCTGACATTGGCCAGTTCTGCACCTCCAAGGTAGGTGCTGCACCCCGGCCCTGGCTGCAGTGGGGGGTTCAGGCCTGGATGACCAGGGGGAGGGGGAGCAGTGAGGCAGGGGCCCTGGGTTTCCCCTACTAAAGCCAGAACTGACCCTGTCCCGGCACCCAGGGTGAGGCTGAGCACCGGGTGGACCCTGCTGCCATGGGGCTAAGCACCCGGGGGCCTTGCCTCCATGGGGCTGAGCACCTAGGGGACATGCTGCCGTGGGGCTGAGCACCTGGGGGACCCTGCTGCCATGGGGCTGAGCACCTGGGGGACCCTGCTGCCATGGGGCTGAGCACCTGGGGGCCTTGCCTCCATGGGGCTGAGCACCTGGGGGACATGCTGCCATGGGGCTGAGCACCTGGGGGACCCTGCTGCCATGGGGCTAAGCATCTGGGGGCCTTGCCTCCATGGGGCTGAGCACCTAGGGGACATGCTGCCGTGGGGCTGAGCACCTGGGGGCCTTGCCTCCATGGGGCTGAGCACCTAGGGGACATGCTGCCGTGGGGCTGAGCACCTGGGGGCCTTGCCTCCATGGGGCTGAGCACCTGGGGGACATGCTACCGTGGGGCTGAGCACCTGGGGGACCCTGCTGCCGTGGGGCTGAGCACCTGGGGGACCCTGCTGCCGTGGGGCTGAGTATGTGGGGCAGCCCACCTGCAGGGACTCTGCGATGGGAGTTGCTAACCCCGGTTGGGGGGCTGAGGGGGGGGTGCAGCAGCTCCCAGGCAGAGGGATGGGCCTGGCCATGGGCAGTGCAGCCGGAACTGACCCCTCCTGCCTCTCTTCCAGACACTGCCCCCCGTGCACTATGACATGGTGACCTACGAGCACTGAGGTGATCCTGTGCTGCTGCCTCCTGCCCCAGGAGCCTGGTGAGTGGGGCTCAGTGCTGGGGGTGAGGGGGGGGCACCCGCCCAGCAGGGGCCAGCAGGGGGCGCTGGGGGGATAATGGGGGGAGGGGCTTGCACAGTTGCACACACCCAGGATGGCTGTGGGGCACATCGGGGGCTCTGGGGATAATGGGGCAGGTGCTGGGGCAGTGGGATCGGAGGTGGCAGGACAGGGGGCTGGGTGCCCCTAGCGGGGATAAGGGGGGAGTAGGGCTGGGGGTTGCACTGTGCATAGCTGAGCCCCCTCCCATTTTCTCTCCCCAGGACGTGGAGGGGACGTCCCTCGCCCGGCTGGCTGAGGGGCACCAGGACTCCTGGGCACAGGGAGGGCGCTGGCTGGGTGCTGGGGCTGCGCTGGAGCCTGGGAGTGGGCTAGAGCCACCAGAGCCTCTCTGCCCCCCGCCCCCGATCTCCAGTGAGGCTTGTTCCCGGCATGACCCCCATGCCTGCAGCTGGGCCCTGGACACTGCTCGGCCCACACGGGAGAGGAGGAGGCACCTGCTCTGCCCTTGGATCTGTGGGCACAGGCAGGCTGTGAACCAGTGGTGCCAGCAACCTCCCCCAAGCGCGCTGGTACCAGCCCCTCAGCAGCCTGCGAGCCGAGGCCCTGCCCAGCCCCACAACGATGGCCAGGGCCGCTGGGGTTAATGCAACGAGACGCGCCCAGCTGCAATGGCCGAACCCCCCGGGCTCCGGCAGCCGTGTCCCTGCGTCCCTCTGTCCGTCTGTCGGGCGCTGGGGCTGGGCTCGCCCTGCAGGTGGCAGCTGGTTTCTCTCCATAACTCTGCAATCGAGAAAGATGGCAGAGCTAAGCCCGGGGTGCAGCCGGGGGATCCCAGGCTCAGTTCCAGCAGCCTTGGTCACAGCAGCCAGGAGGTGGCATGAGGAGCATGGGCTCAGCTCCAGCGAGACAGGTGGGCCCCACAGGTGGTCAGATGCAGAGACTGCTCCGAGCCGGCATCCCACCAGCAGGCAGAGAGAAGCTGGCGGGCGAGGCTGAGAGACAGAGAGGAGCCCTCAGCTGAGCAGCAGGCAGGCTGAGAGTACGTGGTGGGTGGCCGGGGAGAGGAGCCAGTGGGCTGACAGGGCTTCAGGGCACAGTGCAAGCAGAGCAGGACGGAGGCCCTTCTGGGCATGGGCTCAGCTCCACGGTGCCATTGTAAACCTGGCTCTGCCCCCCCACTCTCCTTGCTCCCACGAGGGAATAAATGTGTGAACCCCCCACCCCCCACTCCAGGACAGGCCTAGCCTCATATCTCCTTGATGCCGGGAGAGTCACCACTGGGGGCTCCTCTTCGGCCAGTTCGACATTACCTAGCCCAGCTGCAAACCCTCGTGCTGGCCACCCGGAGCCCTGTGAGTGTGTGTGAGCTGGGCACGGCATGGCCAGGGAGCCTCACGCCTGGTGCAGGACGAGTTGCCAGAGCGCTGCCTGCTCCGGGCTTTGGCACAGGCTCGGGGGGTGAGAGCCAACACGTCTGCACAGCCCCACGCCCTGGCAGCGACACGCCTCAGCTCGGGGGCAACGCTCATCTTAGGCCTTGTCCACAGTGGGGAGCTCTCGGTTCTCGTCACCTAGCTCAGCTGCTCCCTGGGCTGGGGCAAGACAATATCAGCTTGAGGTCTTGGTAGCTGAACCCAGCGTCCCCCCCTCCCCCCCCCGCCAGCTCTCGGTTCCAGCGGCGGCTCCCTTGGAACAGACCAGTGGATGATGAAGCGCGTTTACCAACGAAAGCTGCTCCGCAGCCAGCAATCACACAGGCGCCAAACGCCTCCATGGTCCACTGAGATCCCCAAGGGTGGGCATAGGCCCACAGCCCCCAGAGAGCATCAGGGGCTAGCAGGGACTGGGCCACTGGGCCCTCGCTCCGCAAGGAAGCCGTGTTCTCTGGGATTTGCCGAGATAGTGACATGGAAACAGGTCTTGGGTATAAGCTCAGGTGTGATTGTGCTCTAGGTACATGGGGTGCCCCCCAGGGTGAGGCCGATGCAGTGATGCCCCTGCCCTGGGTAGACAAGGGCTGTGTCGACCCTACACGTGCAGGACTGTGCCGCTGGAGTGTTGTAATACAGACCCTGCAGCAATGGAAGGGGCTTTGCTGTCACCGTAGTTAATCCCCCCTCCAAGCGATGCTATCCAGGTCAATGGGAGAATGTTTCTGTTCACCTTCTGCTGGCTACACCAGGACATAGGTCGGCCTCACCACATCCCCAGCGCTCTGGATTTTTCACACACACCGATGCAATATAGCTGGGTTGACCGAAGTTTTAGGTGGGCATAGACCCACAGCCTTCAGCTGGAGTCAGGGTGTCCTCACGGCCATCAGCCTGGCTTTAACGGCATCGGCTGGTCCTCGCCCCCTCAGCCAAACCCGGGCACCTGATCCTCGTCCCCTCAGCCAAACCTGGGTGCCTGTCCCGAGTCCACCAGCCCTCCGTGGGTCGTTTCTACTGAGTCCCTGCAAACCTGCTTCAGGAACTGCCCCTCCTGCCCCATGTGTCCCAGAGCCAGCTGTTCCAAGAGGAGTTTGTTTGCTCAGCATGTTCCCAGAACACGGATTTCACAATCCAGTGATATAAATAAGGCCACAGCGCTGGGCACGAGGGTCACTTCCCCTCTGTGGTCTCCATTGCACACGCCCATTGGGGCAGTGCCAGGGGGTGCAGAGGGAGGGGTCTCAGCAATGAGAGGCCTGTCACACACCCTGCCCCCTTGGGTGCCTGCCCCATCTCCCCCACCTCCCAGCCTGTGACCGTCACACCGAGCTCAGCCTGCCTCTCTCGCTAGGGCCATCGCCTGCACTAGTGCCTGGCTACGCTGCCCCGCAACCTCTGCTGTGGGGCATGGGGTTTCCTGGGCACTGCCTGCTCCCAGCTGGACGCCCCCGTGGCAGGAGTTCAGCTGCCTGCTCTGGAGCTGGGTACACAAGGATCCCCATCCTCCTGGCCTGGCTGTGGGGTGAGTGGCCTTTTCCCTTTGCTCTGGCTTTGAGTAGCCCCGTGGGCAACCTGCTCTCCTCCATCCCCACCCATCAGGCACAGCATAGCTGTGTCCTGGGAGCCGGGACTCCTGGGTGCATTGCTGCTGGGGCCAGGAGAGTGGGGGCGATGGTTTGGGGAGGGTCTTACCAGGGTTTATCTAGCTGCATGTACGATTTTACAGCACAATAAGTTTAGCTTTTGTTTAACGTCTGTCAGTGACTCCTGGAGGTGTTTCCCAGCCACCCTGGGCTGGTTTCTTTGGGAACACGGGGCATCGGGCCGGGAGGACACATCATACAATCCCTGTCACACGCTTACCAAGCGCCATCTTCACGCGCGCGAGGCTGTTCTCCCCTCCCCCGTTAGGAGGCTGGTCCCGACCCCCCTTCTCATTTCCAGCCTAACGTGATTCCTGGCTAGTTTATCCCCAGTAGCTCTTGTGCCAACACTGTCCTTTGGCTTCACTGGTTCCTCTCCCTCCCCGGGGTTCCCTGATGGGGTCCTACAGAGCAGTCAGCTCCCCGCTCAGCCTGCGCTGTGCCAGCCAAACCCGCCCTGCTGTGCTTGGTGCTGTGCACCACACGGCCAGGGAGAGCTTTTGCCCTGCTGTGCTCACAACCAGCCATGACACGTGCTGTCCCCAGACACAGCCCTTCTCCGGCTCTGGCCATCACTGGGGGACAAGGACACGTTACCATCCCAAATCGCAGCTCCCTCTCAGCCCCCACTGGCATTTCCAGAGGGCTGGCCAGCCGCTCTGTGGGCCCACACAGACCCGCCGGCCCCGTCGCTGGGGCTGAAAGCAGAGCTCGTCGCTGAGAACGTTTGCAGATGACACAACCGGGGAGTGTAAATACGGAACGGGACAGGTCACGGATTCAGCGCAAGCTGGGCACTTTGTAAACTGGTGCAAGCAAACAATCTGTGTTTTAACAGAGATACGAGCAACTGTGCACAGCTAGGAACCAAGCCCACGGGGCTGACGAGCGGCCCACAGCCCCCTTGGCCTAGGAGTCTCTGGCTCTGAACCTTTCCCTCGGCCCCTGTGCGGGGTGCGCGGGCTGGGCAGGGTCTGCGGAGCCCAGAGACTCTCGCAAGGCTGCAGAAAAGAGGCAGCACAGTGAGAGTGGGGCCCGCGGATGTAGCCAGGAATAGTGGGGGGATGGGCCAGGCTTGGTGAGGGGCGTGGGTCATGGGGTGCTGAGGAGAGCGGGTGAGGGTTGGTGAGGGGGCATATGTCAGTGAATGGGGGCGAGGCAGTGGGGCAGGAGGGCCCGGGCCAGTCAGGAGGTGGGGTGAGGGGAGGGGTTCAGTGAGGAGGGTGGCGAAAGGGTTCGTGGGGGGTGAGCCAGGATCAGTGAGGCGTGTGTAGCGAGGGTTAGTGAGAGGTGTGAGGTAAAGGTCAGCGACGCGGAGGGGGAGCCAGGGTCAGTGGGGGTGGGCCGAGGGTTGGTGAGGGGCCAGGGTCCCACTGTGATATAGCAACAGGCCCAGCTGGACAGGGCCCTGCAGAGGGAGCGAACCCAACAGCAGAGACGGGGTTGCCAGGGGCTGGAGGATCAGGGCCGTGCTGTGTGGGAGCAGGAGACAGGCAGAGACCCCGCAAGGGGGAGCAAGTGGGCAGCAGGGCGGGCTGAGCTGTCCCAGAAACATCCCCCCACACGCTGCCTTGAGACCCGCCGTGCAGGGAGCTGTGACTGCCCCGGCCTTGGGGGCGTCCAGCAGCCCCTGAGCCAGGCAGATGACTGCAACTGGCTCTGCAGAGGTTTGCCTGGTCCTGTCCTGGGGAAAGGCCTGTGTTAGCCGTGTACGGCCTGGACAGAGGCAGCCCCACCTCACAGCAGGCCGGAGCTCAGAGGAGGAAGGGTTTTTCTTTTCTCGATTTCTTTCCTTTTCCATTGACTCTTGGCTACAGGGGCTGAGCACCCACTGACTGGTGAGTACTCGGCTGGGGCAGTCACCAGGCATTCATCAGCGTGGGCAATCACCAGCATTCACCTTCCAAACCAGGCTCTGTTGGGGGGGAGATGTGAGGCTAGTGCCAAAAGAGAAAAGAGGCGGGAGGCTGCTGAGATAATTGGTATGGAGAGAGCAGGTGAGTGAGGGGAAGGGACACAGGAGATAAGTGAGTGTTACTGAGATCAGCTCTCCACTGTGCCCCCTCCCAACAGAGGTGGGAAAGCATCAAGGGAAGCCATAACCCAGTGGATGAAATATCACCTCAGCACACCCCCTTCTGGGGTGAGCAACCACAGCACCGAATTCAGCATCCCAGAGAAGAGAGTGTGACTGCTGAAGGTGTGTTGGTTTGTATAGAACCGCAGAGACGCAGGACTGGAAGGGACCTTGGGAGAGCATCTCGTCCAGTTCTCTGCACACATGGCAGGACTAGGTATTATTGAAACCTTTCCTGACAAGCGTTTCTCTAACCCACTCTAAAAAGTCTTCAGTGAGGGAGATTCCTCAACCACGCTAGCTCCCTAGGCAATTTATTCCTGTGTTGAATTGAATTTCATCCTGTTTACTTCAGACCGTTACTCCCGTTAGCCCAGATCATTTTGACTTTTAATCTTGTCCTCCAAAGCACAAAGCACTGCAACATGTACATTCAGAGTCAATCATTCAGTATGTTTCCCATGCAGGTATCAGCTAGAGTGTGGCGATTGCTTTAGCATGTTTTAAAATCTTTCAGCTGCTTAGTGCACCCTTAAACTTGCTAACAAATTCTCACCCCTTGCCAGGTTGTTCCAGGCAGAGAGAAATCTGTTGTGTTTGTGTTGGCTTTTTGTGTGTGCTCTTCTTTACATGTCAGATGTGGATAAAAGCACAACCCCAGATAGCCCCGCCCATGTTACTGATTGGAAAGCTGTCCAGTAGCCAGGCAGGAGCGCTGCAGCTCACAGACGCCGACATGTGGACAGCAGCTGGGGAGGGGGTGCTGTGTGGTGAGGGGACAAGGTGATCTGGAAGCCCCTTTGCCATAGTCTACAGTGTTCAGGTTCGGCCTTCGGGATGCAGGAGCAGCTGTGAGGTCCCTCAAGAGGGAGGATAGCTGGTAACAGGGCAGTAGCCCAATCCCAGAGTGTTCTCGGGGCCCCGTAGGCAAGGCCCTGCTGGTGTAGCCTCTCTAGGTAAATTGGGGCAAGAAATCTCCTGGAGTTACTAGTGTCCCTCCGCTTCCCCAGCCTGCTTCTCTGTGTAGCGGATAGTGAGGGGTGGGCTGCTTCCTGTCCCCCCAAGATAACTTAGGGTGGGGTAGGGTCCCATTTTGCAATACCCCGCCCCTAGTGCCATTACAGTATGTCAGTGTAGCCCAGGGGTGTCCAGCCTAAACCTGAGAAGGAGCCAGAATGTACCAGCGCCCATTGCCAAAGAGCTACAGTTCTATGTCACCAGCCCTGATCAGCTCCCCAAACACCTCTCACCACATCCCACCCACTGGCAGCCCCACCGGTCAGCGCCTCCTTCTCCTTTTCCTCCTGCCCACTGGGATCCGCTCTCGCTCAGTGGGAGACACTGGAGGGGAGAAGCGTGGGTGTGACAGGCTCAGTCGGAAGTGGCAGGATCCTGGGGGGGAAGGGCCTAGGGCAGAGCTGGGGTTGAACAGCGAGCACCCTCCGGCTCAGTGGAAAGTTGGCACCTGTAGCTCCAGCCCTGGATTTGGTACCTATGCAAGGAGCCTCATATTAACTTCTGAAAAGCCGCATGTGGCTCTGGAGGTTTAACTTTTTTATCTTATTTGGCATCTTTGTGTCTGGTCCCTTTCCTTTGGAGAGCAATTCTTTTCCAAAGTTGGACTGGTTGATTTAGTTGGGTCGGTCCTGCTCTGGGCAGGGGGTTAGACTCGATGACTCCTGAGGTCTTGTCCAGCCCTAGGATTCTAGGATTCTGAATTGTCTTCCCATCAGGAGCTGTGCTGGACTGTTTTCAGCAGCTGCTATGGGTGTGGCTCTGTAACTGAGAAGAGCAAGGAATGGATCTTCCTGCTATCGGGTTTTCTTGGCTCCCTATACAGCTCCTTCAGCCTCTCCATTTGCTTGGGGTAATGTGGGGAGCTTGGGATAACAGTTTGTTCGGAATGACAAATGCTGCTGCAGTGAACTGTGGTCCATTGTCTGTCACTGGTTGCTCTGGAATACCAAGTGAGCAAAAATGCACTTCAGTGTCTTGATAACACCGCAATGTGCCTTTCAATTACATTGTCTCTATACACCCGGAAAAATAATCCATGGTGACCAGGTAATGAAGGACTCTGAATTTCCCTAAATCTGCAGCTAGTCTCTTCAAGGTCTCTCTGGTGGGAACGTTTGTGCGCTATATAGTTCAGTATTGTCTCTTATGTTGAGTTGTACTGGATCCCCTTTCAAAAGCCCAGGGTCCTAAGAACATAAGAATGGCCATACTAGAGCAGAGCAATGCTCCTTCTAGCCCTGTATCCATTCTGTTTTCCATTGGAGTCAATGCCAGGTGCTTCAGAGGGAATGAACAGATCAGGCAATCATCAAGTGATCCATCCCCTGTTATCCACTCCCAGCTTCTGGCAAAAAGAGTCTAGGGACACTTCAGAGCATGGTGTTACATCCCTTCCCATCCTAGCTCATAGACCCGTCCTCTATGAATTTCTCTAGTTCTTTTTTGAACCCTGTTATAGTTTTGGTCTTTACAATATCACCTAGTAAGGAGTTCCATAGGCTAAGACTAGAGCTTTGCATTGAGAGTGAATGTGATCAAAGAACCACAGACAACCAGCGACCTTCTGAGCTGCAGTGTGGCAGCCAAGATGGGCCTGGTGAGAAAGGCAGAAGAACTTGCTGGAAGATTTTTTGATATAACACTTATTTCTGTGGTGAACTCGCACAGGCAGGTCAGATAAGTCCAGGGCTAGTTACAGCTGTTTTAGGTGACTTCTACTCTGGGAGGGACTGGAGGGCTACATCTAGGCTGCAGCACTTTTCCGGGATACCGGCGTATCCCGGAAATCAATGCCATGTCCAAGGAGCGTCTGCTTTTTCAGAAAAAAATTCAAAAAAGCAGACGTGCTCTTTTGCCATCCCTGTAAACCTCGTTTTACGCGGAAGAGGGATGTGTCAAAAGAGGACTTTTTTTCCAAAATATGGCACCATGTAGACATGCCAAATTTTGGAAAAGCCTCTTTTAACAGTAAAGCGGAAAAAGATACACAATTTGCGTACTGCAAATGGTGTTTCTTTTTCCGATTTATCTTTGCAGTGTAGACCTAGCAAAGTGTAGATTTTAAGTCCCATCTGAAATGCCAGAGACATCAGCTCTGGAGTCAATTTTATAGAGAATTGTCTTGCCATTAGCATTCAGTTTCATTCTCCAGACATGCTCTCTGTGATCACAGGTGACGGATCCCACAAACAATGGCTCTTGGTTGTTTGCGATGAGTCAGATCCCTACCTGCTCTGGTGCTGTACACAGCTGCAAAATGCCCATAATTCATGTAAATATTATACCATGTGCCTCTGGCTGGACAGGCTGAATTTTTCCCTTCTGCATATAGGCTGGGATTTGTCCCTCTTAATCTGAGTGGTCTCTCTCCTGGTCTCAGGGGGGGTCTTACCCCAATACGTTCTAACACACAAGTGTCTGTTTATGGCTTCTGTCATGGTCATGAGGGATGACCAGCAGCCTGGGAACTAAGGAGTTAACTATGTCCCTATACCTAGCCAGGTAGCATTCAGCCAATAGAAATGCAGGTAGGGATTTCAAACTGAGACAAAGGGATTTTGGGGGTTTCCCTCCTTTGTCTCTGGGCCGGTTTGCTCTAGAATACTGAGGGAGACAGAAGACATGTCTCTCTCCAAGAAAAAGACTCTTCAGAATGTGTCAGAAGGGTAAAGTTTAGATAAATCTGGGTATGTCTACGCTACAGCACTATTTCGAATTCACTTATTTCGAATTAGTTAATTCGAATTATGCTCATTCGAAATAACACATCTAGACAAAAAAACTAATTCGAAATAGAATTTTTCTAAATAGCACGTCCACACTGAGTGGACCCTGAATTGAAGGTAAGGCTGGCCGGAACCAGTGCCAGCAGGGCATCAGGGTCGGACTTAGTGTATGGGGCTGTTGCCTCAGGCTAGCCGAGGTCTGTGATTAAAGGGACCTGACTCCCATCCTGGACAGACAGTTCTCAGGTTTCTCCGCTTGCTGGTCCACCTCGCTAAGTGCTCTGCTTGCCCTCACTCGGGACACCACGGCACGCTGCAACATGGAACCAGACCTGCCCCCGGGGACTCTGCTGCGTCTCGTGGACACGTTGCTGGCAGCCTGGCTGCACTGTCTGCAGGCTGCCATCCGGGAGGACCATCGAGGGGATGTCAGGATCCAGGGGGCCCTGCGGAAGCGCTTCCACCCTGAGGAGCGCTAACAGTCTCCCCGGTCTGCCCCACCGGGGGCTTGTGCCCCACTCCTCCCTCTCATCCTTCCACTTACCCTTCCCTAGCCCCCCCTTCCTGATGTCAAATAAAAGACACGTATTTTCAAAAATAACAACTCCCTTTATTTAACACAACTGGGGAGGGGAAATGAAACTCTGGGGAGACGGAGGCGGGAGAGGGCAGGAAGAGGGTGGGAGAGGGGAGGGGGAAAACTGGGAGGAGGGAGCTGGAAGGGGGAAGAAGGGGAAGGAGAAGCTCAGGGCTCAGGGGTGGGGGTCTCGCCGGGCCAACCGCCTCCCAGCATGGCGGGGGAGGAGGCCTCGGCGTCCCCGGGGAGATGGGGAGGAGGGTGCAGAGGTTGAGGTGGGGGGGTGGACATTGAGGATGAGGGTGTGGAGGTTGAGGAGGAAGAGGTGGGAGGGGGGCAGGAGTGGGAGGAGGAACCGTAGCGGGGGGGGGCAGCAGGTGCAGGACCGGCGCGGAGCAGCATGCTCTGCAGCAGGGCCTGCAGGTTAGCGTTTATGGCTCGGTCCTCAGCCAGCTGCTCCCGGCGGAGCTGCAGGTCTTCCCGCGTCCAGGCCTCAATGGTGTGGTGCAGGGCTCTCAGGACCCCCAGGTGCTGGTCCCAGTACTCCTGCCAGGTGTGGGAGCGCCCTGCACAAGCAGCTGGTGCAGCTGTAGAGAAAGAAGAGAAGTGGTCAGTTCTCCCTGGGGACGCAGTGGACGATGCCCAGCCCGCCCCTGCGACGGGAGGGCACCCGTGCCCTGCACTGTCAGAACCGATGTGCTTGCACAGAGGCCATGGTCAGGATGTCTGGCTCTCCCCGGGATTGGGAGCTGCCCCAAGACTGCACCCATGCCCCTGTGCCGTGTATAGTGTGGCCGGGGCGGGGGGGGGGAGATGTCCCCTGACTCTGTGTAGAAGGGGCCTGTGAAGGGAGAGCATCCTGCAGGGTCCCGCCCCGGGGTCGGGAACGTGTCAGGTCTCTTCACACACGCATGTGCCTATTGGGCCACGGCCCCTGGGTGGCAGGGCATGTGCTCGCATGTGCACAGGTGGCTGCGTGATCTGTGGGAGGCATGGCCGACGCGCGCGGTCCCTGGTCTCCCTCCCGCCTCCCCCCCCGGGCAGGGGACAGTGCTGGCACTTACCTGGTATGGCCTCCCTGGACGACCCTGCCGACTCCAGTGCCGGGACAGCTGGTGGTGGCCCCTCTGCTGTGCCCAGGTCGGGGCCCTCTGGCCCCAGGTCGCTGTCTCCCAGGCTGGCACAGACCGCCCCGCCCCCCAGGAGTCGGTCGAGGGCGGGGAAGTAGGGGCAGGTGGCAGCCCCTGCGGCGCCGCCCCTGGTGGCCCTGGCGTACGCCTGCCGCAGCTGTTTGACCTTCACGTGCACCTGCTCCGGGGTGCGCCTGTGGCCTTTCCTGGCCATAGTGGCCGCTATGCGCCTGTAGACGGCCGCGTTCCTCCGCCTAGAGCGGAGACCATGGAGGTTGGGGGGCTGCCCCCAAACCTCAATGAGGTCCATGACCTCCACACTAGTCCAGCAGGGTGCGCGCTGTCTAAGGCCCCTGGCTGGCTCCTGGGCAGGGGAGAGCTGGCTGCTCCAGGCTGCCATTGTGTGGCCACTGGCTGAGGGTCTGCAGCTGCTGGCAGGCCTGGCTCTCGCACGTGCCCAGTGGCAAGTCTACCCCTGTAAGGGCCCCAGGGCTGGGGAGGGGAGAGGAGTTTTCCTGGTTTGGCCCTTTAAGGCGCTCCAGGGCAGTGGTGGATTCTCCGCGTGTCGATGGGTCTAGTGCAGGCCCAGAGGCCTCGCTGGGATGCGCTAGGGCAAAATCCAGGGCCGGGACCGGACAGGAACCCGTGAGAGGCAGCGGGGCGGGTGGGAGGCTCTAACTCTTGCTCCTGGGCCAGGAAGTCCAGTGCTGGGTGACACCAAGGCCACGTCTGCACGGCAGGCATTTTGCACAAGAACAAGTGTTCCTGAGCAGCAGCTTGTGGTGCGTCTACACTCTATGTGTGTTCTTGCGCAAGTAAATTTGCAGTAAAGCATCAGAGAACAGGGCTTCTTGCACAAGAGTTATTCCCCTCCCCACGATGACTAAGCCCCCTTTGTGCAAGAGCTGTTGTGCAAGAAGGCAGCGTGGACGGGCACCAGGGGCTTCTTCAGCAAGACACTTTTCTGGCTAAAATAGCCAGCAGAGCTTTCTTGTGCAAGAGAGCGTTCACACTGCCATGGACGCTCTTGTGCAAAAGCCCATGGCAGGGTGGAGGCGCTCTTGCACGAGACCTTTTGCGCAAGAACTCCGGCGTGAAACAGTTCTCGTGCAAGAAGCCTGCAATGTAGGGCAGGGAGCAGCCTATGGGGCTACTGGAGCCGCTGGCTGCAGGGTGCCCAGTGAGGGACGGGGAGGGACCCCTAGGAATGGCTCCAACTTCCCAATGGCCAGAGGCAGGACATTTGCCTGGCAGGGTGAGGTGGGGGGGCAGTGACCTCACAGGGGCTTTGGGCAGCCCTCAGCACATAAGGCTGTTGGGATTTTGTGGTTCCCAGAGAGTCAGGAGCTGGGCAGAATCAAGGGTCTTCAATTCAATTCAATACTTTATTCAATGTGCACAAAGGGAAGGCCCCTGGCACTAAAATCAGCCAGAGCCCCTCGAGCCGAGAGCCCCTCCCCTTGCTGTTTTATAGCACATGGTTACAGGTTACATAACACAAACTTCTAAACCAATCCGATTCAACCTTTCCGTATATGGCTTTGTTTGTCACATGCTTGTGCTTCTCCACTCCACATGTTGAGTTCACCCCCCTCCCCTTGGCCTTTCCTAGGCTGTTGCTAGGGTGGAGCCACAGCATGCGTCTTTCTGCACAGCTACTTTCCAAAGCACGTTCTGTTTAAAATGAACACATGCAAACCCTTCAAGGCAACGGGCAGGTGGGGAGGTGGTGACCTCACAGAGGGACCCACGTCTCAGGCTGAGAAAAGCGGGGGGCGGGCCCAGGGGACTTTGGAGACCCCCGGTTGCTTTAGCTCTGGTGCGTCTCCTCCTCACGGTTCCTTCGCGTTCTGTGAGTTCCACATCCCGACACCTTTGTGACGAAGGTAAGAGCCCCCAGGGGTTGGATCCCGCCCGGGGCCGGCTGGGTTCCAGGCAGGCCCAGCCCTCGGTCAAGGGCCAGAAGGTGATTCCTCACCTGGGCTGCGTCCTTAGCGCCACTGGGGCTTTCTCCTGGTTGGTTTCCCTTTTCCTCCATCCCCCCACATTTCTGCTCTGTTCTTACCTCTCCTGTGACCTTCCCTTGCTGCCTCCCCCAGCTTGGGACCCAACAGACTAGCTGAAGGACGGGGGGTGGTTTGCAGGAGCCGTGGGGCGGGGGATGCAGCCCCCATTGTGGGGACTGGGGAGGTGGGGCTGTAACAGGTCTATGCCGGTGTCTTTGGGGAGAACGCTCCACCCCCCACACCTTAGACTATCCCCTGATTGGCCGAGCAGGGGCTGTTGATGGGCAGGAGACTCAGGTCATTGCAGTGCCTGTGCAAGACCGAGCCAATAAGCAAGGGGCCATTTGGGGGCTGGGGGCAGTCGCTCTGGGGAGCTGGAACCCCTGGATTTCGCTCTTCAGGCTGCGCCCCAAGCTCCCCTTTGCTCCCCTCATTTGCAGCATGGCCAAACGCGTCCAGCTGTGGTTCAGGAAAGCCTTGAAGATGGCCCCAGGGCCGGTGGGGAGCAGCTCCTCCGTCCCCGCGGGCGGGGAAGCTGAATCCCACCAGCTCGGGGCGACTCGCCCACCGGCCAGGCCCCCCCGGACCTGGCTCCAGAGGCGGCTGGGCAGGCGGGACCCAGCCCAGCGGGGGAGCCAGGTAGGGTGGCTCCTGGACCTCCTCTGTGGAGAGAAACACCTGCCCCAGGAGCCCAGCCCCCATTACCACCAGGGGGCATCGCCCTGCCCGGCCCCCGGGGACCTGCCAGTCTCCGGGAGCCCCCAGCCCGTCGCTCCCCCCATGCAGCTGTGGGTCCAGGTCCATCAGCAGCAGCGCCTGGGCCTCCAGCTGCAGCCGGGCCACCTCCTGCAGCCGCTCAGACCCAGGTGAGGGGCCGTGAACACGCTGGGCCCAGGGGCTCACCCAGTACCCGGGGGGGGGGGGCAGCCCCAGTGTCTGCCCTGCAGCCAGGGCAATGGATGGAGGCGGGGGCTGCTTGGCTCTCTTGTTCCTGGTGGGGCTCTGCTGAGGGCGTTGGCAGATGTGAGGGTGGAAGGGGGATGGGTCCCTGCGAGGGGCGTGTGGGGCCCAACCTGCCCTGGGTCCCTGACATGGGGGCGCGTGACCCCTGCTGGCCGCTGGAGTCACCCTGGTCCCTTCCCTCCCGCACAGAGCCCCCCTGCGCCTCGGCGGAGCTCTGCCAGGAGCGGATGGACTCCCGGGTGGAGGAAGGGGCCATCTACGACATCGAAGAGCAGCTCCACACCCGGGACACGGTAGGAACCTTCTCCACACGGGGGGGACCCGAGATTGTCTGGCCCCTTCCCAGCACGTTCCCCCCCCCTCCGGGAGGGGCTTGTCCCTGGGGATCCCCCTGGGGCCCCTTCTCCTGCATGGCCTGGGCCCCCCAAGCTGGGGGCTCTTGTCATGCACCAGCTGGGCCCCCACAAGCCTGAGGCAGCAGTTGGGGGGGGAGTGTGGGTGCTTGGACAACCGGCAGCTCCCACCTCCACTCCTGGGAGGCCTGAGCCCTGCAGCTGTCCGTGGGGGGCAGGCAGGCCCCAGGCTCACAGACTCTCTCTGGGGTGCAGAGCCCAGCCGCCCTGTAGCGGTTCCTTATGGCCGTCACCCCCGCCTGCCTCGCCGCCCTCCAAAGGGGCGAGGACACCCTGGCGCCGCGCTGCTGCAAGGACACCATGATGGCCAGGATCGTTGTAAGCGAGTCGCGGCGGCCGGGAGGAGGGGAGGGGATACGTGGGGTGGACAGGGGTCTGCCTGGGCCATGGCGGCGCGTGGGGGTGCTGGAAACGGGATGGGTGGGGCCAGGAGTTCTGGAGTCGGAGGGGGAGGTGGACATGGGGAGGGCGGGTGGGGATGCTGGAGGAGGGAGGGACACAGAAATGGGGCAGGTCTGGGGTGCCGGACAGGAAGGGGGATTCGGGACAGGGAGGGGTCTCCCCGGGCCATGGGGGGCTGGAAGGGAGCCGAGCGGGCTGCTGGGGATGCGCCTGGGGAGCAGGGATGAGGAGGTTCAGAGGCTGGTCACCAGGGCAGGGAGGGGCAGGAGACGGCCTGGGGACAAGGATTGAGCTGGTCCCGGTTTGGGAGGGGGGTGCTGGGAGGGGCCCTGTGCCGGGCAGGGGGGCTACAGGGCAGCGGGAGGCAGTGGGGTTGGATCCTGCTGGGTGGGGGCGCTGGCCGTGTGAGCGTCTCTTGGGGGACCCAGCCTCACACGCCCCTTTGTCTCCTTGGGTCTCCCAGGAGATCATGGAGGACTCGCCCCCCCCCGCTGGTCTTGGCCGACTGCCTCAACGCCGCCTGCAGCCTCAGGTACCGACCCCCCCCCCCCGCCGACTCCCCCCAGAGCAGATCCCCTGGCCAGGGAGTGGGAAAGTCTCTGTCTCCTGCTGCTGAATTAACAGTCTCTGCCCCTCTCTCCTGCCAGCACCTTGCAGCCTCCCCTGCGGGCCCAGCTCCTGAGCCCCCTGCTGACGGCGGCCGTGGGACAGACAGTGTCTGGGGACTGGCAGCAGGAGCCCATCCACACTCAGGTCTTGGGGGCAGGAGGAAGCTGTGACCTGGGGCAGGGGCTGGGGTGCCGGGTGAGGAGAGCGTCTGGGTGCAGGGTCTGGAAGGGAGTTTGCGGGAGGAGGAAGCTGTTTTAGCCCCAGGAGTTGGGGCCGGGCTCTGGGCCGTCAGCTGAAACCTCCTGTGCTCTTGATTCCAGGTCTTTGGGCAGCTCTTCACAGCAGAGCAGGAGAATTGCTTTTTGGACAAGGCTCTGCTCGCTGCCCGCTCCCCCCTGCGGCGCCCCAGCCAGGCCGGGCTGGTCCTGGCCCACGCCCTGCATGGGCAGGCCCATCAGCTCCTGGAATACATGGTGAGCAGCCGGAGCAGATCAGGAGAGTGGGGCAGGGCCAGGGTCTCCTTCCCATCCCCTCAGGGAGTCCCCCGCCCCTTTCCTCAGGCTGCCCCCACCCCACGTCCCTGCTGGCAGAATCCCTCCTGCCCCTGCGAGCGTCCCTGGGGGTGGGGGAGGCTCTGAACACAGAAACTGTCCTAGGAGGCGGGAGGGGGCCGAGGTATCAGGAGCTCTGGGGGGGGGGGGGGGGGTCAGGAGCTCACTCTGCGGGCCTGACGGGGGGTGACCAGAGAGCAGGGGGGAGGAGGGTGGAAATGCTGGGGGGCCAGTTCCCCTGAGTCCCCAGGGATGAATGTGACGGATTCTGCTTCCCTTGCAGCAGGAAGACAGCCAGTGAGAGCAGCAAAAGCTGAGGAGCCAGCAGCCCCCTCCCCCCAACCCTCCCAATTGTATTGAATTGTATTTACATTCTCATTAAACAATGTTTCAAAAAACATTTGGATCAGGCTTGGTCAATAATTTGTAATGGGGGGGCCATTTTGGCAACTGATCAAGGGCCACATTTCTACCGAGGGCTTTGGGGTCTGGGACGGGGTGGTTGGGTGAAGAAGGGAGCTTAGGGGTGGAGCCTGGGTGCAGGGGGGGGGGTATGATCTGGGGCGGTGGATAGGGGTGCAGGGTCCAGGAGGGGGTATGGGCGCAGGAGAGGACTCTGGCCTGGGGGAGGGGCTCTAAAGGGGTGCAGGGTCAGGGAGGGAGCTGTGACCTGGGTGAAGGGGGAGCAGAAGGTTTGGGGGAGGGGGTGCGGGTGCCAGAGAGGAGTCTGGCCTGGGGGAGGGGTGTCGGGGGGGTGCAGGGTCAGGGAGGGAGCTGTGACCTGGGTGAAGGGGGAGCAGAGGGTTTGGGGAGGGGGTGCGGGTGCCAGAGAGGAGTCTGGCCTGGGGGAGGGGTGTCGGGGGGGTGCAGGGTCAGGGAGGGAGCTGTGACCTGGGTGAAGGGGGAGCAGAAGGTTTGGGGGAGGGGGTGCGGGTGCCAGAGAGGAGTCTGGCCTGGGGGAGGGGTGTCGGGGGGGTGCAGGGTCAGGGAGGGAGCTGTGACCTGGGTGAAGGGGGAGCAGAGGGTTTGGGGGAGGGGGTGCGGGTGCCAGAGAGGAGTCTGGCCTGGGGGAGGGGTGTCGGGGGGGTGCAGGGTCAGGGAGGGAGCTGTGATCTGAGGGAATGGGGGACGCAGGTTCAGGTGGTCGCCTGGGACAGGCAGTCGGGGAGGGGACGTGGGCGCCAGGGGCAGGCTCTGGCTGCGGAGGTGCCTACCTAGGCAGCTGCGTATGGGGGAGCCCGACTGTCACCTGAGGGGATGGGGGAGCTCAATTTTCAACTGTGGGGAATGGAGGAAATACTGTGGAGTGGAGGGAGTGAGATGGGGGGGCTGAATTGTTCCCGGAGGGGAGATCTGCCTGGTTTGGGGGGGGGGGCGTTTCCAGCAAAGCCCTCACATAAGAGGGGGACAGATGGGGGGGAGGGAGAGGACGGGGATGGGCAGGGCAGGTGGAAATGGGGAGGGGCAGGAGAAGGGAAGGGGGAGGAGATGGAGGAGAGCAGGGGATAGGAGTGGGGGCGGGGATGAGGAGCAGGACAGAGGCAGGGCAGTGGTGGTGATGGCTGGCGGCTTTGCCAGAATAGCTGTGCCGGGGGGGGGGGGGGGGGGGGGCTTTTGCCACACACCCAAGCCAAGCCAGCTGTGGCGGCAAAGCCTTGTGATGTAACCTAAGCCCTTGGCAAGGTCGGGATCAACCTGCTCTGACAATTTCTCGGACCGGCGGGATGAGAAACAAGGATCGTGCAGGGAGATGGGGATGACTAGGAAGCGAATCCAGGTGTGGGGGGAATATCCTGGGTTGGAGGGTCAGTCGATACCCCCGCCTGCCACTGTCTGCCGGGGCTCTGCCCGCAAGATGGAACCAACAGCTGAGTTTGCTTTTCTGCCCCGTCGTGGGCACAAAAGGCCCAGAGCTGCCTCCTGCTATCTTGGAGGAAAGGGGCCAAAGTTCAGGAAGCAGGTGCCAGGCTGGGCTGGAATCCACGAGCTCCGCTTTTGCTTTGCCCTTCCTGGAAGCTGGGCTGCAGGTGAATGGCGGTTTCATCTCTGCTCTTGGGGTGTTTCTTGTGGGTTCCGAGTGTGGATCTGAGAGCGGCTGCGCAGGGGCAGTGTCATGAACGAGCTGTAAGCGTTACAGCCCCTTCTGCGCAGGCTGGCTCCAGCCTCCCGTCTGGGGTTGGGTGTAAGAACTCCCGGGTTCTAATCTAATGCCACCTAGTGACTAAGGCACAGAGTTGTGTGTTAGACCCTTGCTCCTCAATTCTGCGCTCACTCTCGCGCTGGTGACCTTGGAGAGGCCTTTCAGGTCTCCCTTTCCCTGTCCATCAAAGGCAGGCAAGTGCGATGTAATGCCCTGGAGCAAGTGCTTTGGGACGTGTCGCACAAGTGTGCCTGGCTCACAAGTGTGTCAGCACAGCTGTGTAAAAGCGTGACAAGGGCTTTGAGATCGATGCCGAAGGCTTGTGAGGCTGTGGCTGGCCAAGTGACAGGGAAATGAAAGGTCAGAGTTTGGTCAGTTAGATTTTATGGTAATACACTGAGACGAAGCACTTTGGGCGTATAAACGATAATGTCTTTCCAAGTGCGTTAGTTCAAGCCGTGTCCTAGGAGCCAAGAGGTGAGACAAACATGCTTGGTCCTGTCTCGGTGCAGGGGTGGACTAGATCAGTGCTTCTCGACCAGTGGTACGAGTCCCCTTAAAGGTACTCAAGAGATGTCTGGGGGATACGTCAACACAACTGAAATTTGGCGAAAACTGAATTTTTGTTTTCAGTTTGACAGCGCTTTATTCTTTTTGTACCTTTTACACCCAAAAATGCCATCGCCCGCCTGGCTACGATGCAGTTGTTTAAACAAATGTGTTGCAACGGTAGAAAAAAATTGTGTGTGTCTGAAAACTGTAGGTACTGGGGGTACTTACAAATTTTTTTTTAAAGGGGGTACATTATAAAAAAAGTTTGCGAAACACTGGACCTATCATGGTCCCTTCCACTCAGACTTTTCTATGATTCTGTGACAGGGCTGGGTGATAATTTTCAGAAGGGGGCCACTTAATGGATTTTGGTATGGGGTCATAGGCCGGCTCCACCCACAGAAGGGGCGGAGCCTGAGGCAGAAGGGGCGGTGTTGTGGACTAGCCCACCCTCAGAGTTCTCCGTGGCTGAGGCTTTCAATTAAAAGCACAGAAAAGAGCTCACAGCTTTGCCACTACTGGCAGCTGTCCAGAGTGGCTACAGCTTTTTAAAGGGCTCGTGGCTCCTGCCCCTGCTGTAACCATGAGCCGTGAATCATTTAAAATTGGATCCTGCTGCCTGAGTCCCCACTTAGAATTCGGCGGCATGGGCAGCAGGATCTAAACAGAAAGCGGCCAGATCACAGTGTTTGGTAGGTTGCATCTTACCCAGCCCTGTTCTCTGAGCTGGTTTCGAAACCTCCGTGTCCTCCTTATGGTCTGACAGCTGCAGATTTACTGCCTGTCTCTCCTCTCGTGGCCCAGCCTAGCCGCAGCTAATGGACTAACTCAGGTTAGCATCACCTGCCCTGTCTTGGTGACTCTTCACAGCTGAACGGCCTATAAGGCACCGTGCTGGTCTTCTGATCTCTTGGTGACTCCTCTGCCTTCTGTTTATTTCTTTCTCCCTAGCTGGCCCATCAAGTCAAGCCCTGTCAGTGCGTGAAGGCCCCAGGAATTACGAGTGCGATGGTCTCCCATGCCCAAGGTAATCGGCTGGCTAGTAATGGATGGACTGCTTGGTTATCAGGTTAGGCTGCACAAGCCAGGTCTATGGGACCCTATGGCCAGCTGGCACCTGGTTCACAGCTGTACTAATCTGAAAATGGCTGGAAGACACCACCATCATTAGGCTCCAGAGTCAACAGCACTTGCTCCTCTTGGAGCTACTTGTCCGTGGCAGGCAGCACAGCTTAGCAGCTCATTGGGACGTCTCCTTTCTGTTGTGAGATCTGGGCACTTTAGAATGGCTGTAGCTATTGAAAGCAAAGGTGCACAGCTATAGGCATGGGGGTTTCCAGCTTTATTCACCTAGGTGGCTGATTCCAGGAAGCAAGGGTGTGTGTGTGGGGGGGGGGGGGGGAGTCCTGTACAGAGGGTTCCCTGGCCCCTCTGCTTCCATGGCTGTGCAACTGCCACCAGGTGGATTAGAACCTGGGACTTTTGGAGCTTAGGGCAGGAGCTGCTACAGCTTGAGTTATAAGTCAGTTGCCTCTCAGCATAGGCTGAAGAGCTCCCTTGTAATAATTGCTTGCTGGAAGTGGTCTCAGTGCCACTCCATAGGATAGTGACCCACATCAGGTGGGTGGGTTACAGCTGCAGGCCTGCTCCCAGCATGCGGATCTGCTCTCTGGGCGGCGTCTATAACTCTGTGGCTGCAGCCCTGCTCCCAGCATGCGGATCTGCTTTCTGGGTGGCGTCTACAACTCTGTGGCTGCAGCCCTGCTCCCAGGACTGGATCTGCTCTCTGCCCATTGGCGTGCGCAGCACATTTCATTAGGGTGTGCACCCAAAGAATGGTTTTAAATGTACTCTTTGACCCCCATTAGCCACGCCTCTGGAGGTAACACTTTCAGGGCAATATGGACACATGACCAGAAATAAAAGGTGTCATGTGACCTCCCCCCCCCCCCCCAAGGACTTTTCCTACCATCCACTTACCAATAGGGATTAGTTTGGCCCTCACCAAACCCCCCTCATGCAACGATCCTGCAATTGCATTAACCCAATGTGTGTGACATTAACTCGGGGGGTGGGGAGGCTGGGGGAAGTGTTCCCTCTAAGAGTTTCCTCCCATGAGCACAATACATTTTGTGTTGTGCACCAGTACTGAGTTTGTGGCTTGTTTGGATGTGCCATGGTGGCACCCAAGTTATTCATAAATATCTTATGAACCACTTACCTGTCCCCTCTGCTGCCCTGTCTCCTTCCCTTCCTCCATCAGCTCCCCTGGTGCCTACTGCCCCCCCAACCCCTCACCCACCTCTTCTGTCCTGACTCCTGCCCTTCTCACTGCCCTCGGCCTTCCCGAGACCTGCCCCCTCCAGCAGCCTTTCTCTCTCCCCCTGTGCCCACTCCTCCAGTAGCCCCACTCTGACCATGTGAGCTACCCCTCCTCATCCCCTCTTCTAACACCTCCCTCTACACACCTGTCCTGCCTCTCTCCTCTGCTGCTGGTCCCTCCCCTGCAGGTGTCTGCCCTTCTGCTTCACCCCCCGGACTCCCTGGCACCTGCACCTTCCCTTACCCTTGCACCCTCTTGGTGCCTCCCCCTTCCCTCACTGCCCCTACCCACTTTGCCCACTCCCTCACCACCCTCTGCCCCCGTTCCCCTCATGCCCCTGTGCCTTTACACGTGCCTTGCTCCATCTCCGCCTTCCTCATGCCCACCCCTTCTTTCAAGCCTTCTCCCAGCACCTCCCCTTCTCCCCTCTAGCCCCCAAAGCCCTTCCCCTCTCCTCTCCTAGCATCATCCTGTCCCCCCCCCCCCCCCACTGACACCTCCCCTCCTGTCCTTTTCCTCATTGTCTCCACTTGGCCCCCTGGCATTTGTCTGTCTCCTACACCCTGTCCCTTAGTGCCTTCCCCTTTCATCTCCTGACCTGCCACAAACCCCCACCCCGCAGACTCAGGTTCCCAAAGTTCTGGCAGTCCCCATCACTTGGTGCCTGCGCTGGGTCTGACTCGTAGGGTTGCGAGGTAGACCCTCCCCCCAAAAAACGGACACACTTGATCCTGGGCAGGGGGGAGGGAGGAAGAGGGACTGGCTGGGGGGGAGGGGGGGGGCAGGAACTGGCTGGAAGGAAGAGGGGATGGGAAGCAGCTCTGGGGGGGGAAGGGCCAGATCCTGACCCTGGCCCCCCCTTCTCCCTCCCCGAGGCCAGTCATGCTGCCCCTGACCCCCCCTTCCTCCCTGAGGCCGGTCGCACTGCCCCCGATCCTGACCCCGGCCTCCCCTTCTCCCTCCCCGAGGCCAGCCCTGCTCCCCAGCTCAGTGCGGGCCCCTGCTCTCTCCTTAGCTCAGTCCCACTCTGCCGACCCTGGCTCCCTCCTGGCTCCCTGCTCTGCCAGTCAGGCTGAACTGGGACTTTAGCCTCTCCCCGTTGTTCCTGGGGACTGTCAGTCTCAGGATCTTGATCTCTCATTTCCCCTGCCTTTCACTGAGTTTCAGTAAGGAGCTAGCGGCAATAATGCCTCTACTTTTTCCCCCACTCCTGTGCGGAATACATTTTGTTATGTTCACCAAGGCATGCACGGATGTGCACTGTTACGTCACGTGGAGTTTCACAGCATGGGAAGAAATCAGTGGAAATACAGAGAGCTTGAGTAGTTGCAAGTGTCCATTTTATTGCATAGCACGGAGCTAGCTAGAAAAAACCCAAACCAGCTGGGCTGACCCCCAGTGACCTAACGCAGTTACTATAACAACAAGATCTATGTCTACACCCAGTACACCACATGCACCACCACTAGAAACACATGCTACCGGCTAGCAAACTGGGCAGCATTTGAATGTCTCCTGGCTGGCCGCCCAAGAGCTCAGCTTGCAGGGAACACTGGCTAACCGTCCCCTTCCACCTGGAGAAGGGAGAGACAGGAAAGCAGCAACAGAGCATCTGCCTGGGGGAAGCCCGAATCCCATGCAGGAGTGGAGCCCTGTTCCTTGTTCCAGGCCCTTGCTAGAGTCCCCTCCCGTAGCTGCAGCTATGGCCGGCAGTTTTAAAAGCGGACTTACGCTGGCCCTGCAACCCGAGCGACTCTGTCAGTGGGTGCTTATCACTCCATCACCTCGAGCTCTTTAACCAGCTTGTTTAACCAAGGAGGGAGGGAAAGGGAAACCTTTGGCCATTTGAGGGTTGCGTGCCAATGGAGGGAAAGGGGATGGATAAAAAGGGGCTGAGCACACGGTACTGCCTCTTTTTAAACCCAGGCCCAAAGATGTCCTGGAATTCTGGGCCACTGGCCTGAAGGAGATGGTCAAACTGCCTGGCAGCTGGACTTTTGGAGTCTTGTTATTCCTGGGCTCCTGGTAGCGATGGCTCCCATTCCAGGGGATTCCTGCCAGGTAGTTTACCTCAGACAGCAGCTTTTATTCCCCCGTGTCACTTCTCCCGGTATCTGAGACTTTGGTCATGGGGATCAAGCATTTAACATGATTCCAAGAGGAACCGGATGGTTCATCTAGCGAGCCAGGCTCACCGATATTTGAGTAGTTAATAAAAATCCCTAGTTGCTGTGTGTAGGTCTAAAAAGGGAAGGTTAGTATCATTAGTCTTATTTTACAGACAGGGAATAACCTCTCCAACCTGTGGGAGAGGCAGGAATAGAACCCAGGTTTCCTGATACCACAGTCAGGGTTTTGTTACCAGGCTACATCCTGTACTAGAAAGGATGGGCCTGAAGCATGGGCCTGGTGTAAGGCCTGAGGCCTGAACCAAAGTAAGCAAGAGTTAGCTGAAGAGAAACAGGCAGGTCGTGTCAAAAGCAGACGGTTGCCTGAAAGTCTTGGGACTTAACCCTAACTGTCTTGCCTGGAAAGGTTGAAACCATAGACAAAAGGTCCTAGAAAGTCTCCAGGAATGCTAGAGAAGCAGGAAGCGAGTTGACAGGAGGCCAGGAAAGAAAATGGAAACAGAATTTGGGGTTTTGAATTGGAAGCAGTGATGTGCCTGTTGTGTGATCATGCCTGGAAGATGTGAATTAAGCCAGGAACCTGGGCAAGCAGAATCCAGCGACTTTCTTGGCTAGGGAAAGACTAAATCTTGGAACAAGAGAGATGTGAGTAGAACAGGGAATTTTTAGTCAGACGCTACTAGGTTATTTTCTTTATTTTTTTAGTTTGTTGGACTTCTTTTTGCTAAGCACATGTAACTATCCCCCTTTACCCTAGAACTCTTCAAACTGAATCCCAGGGAAGCGATTTTCTGTGTTTTAATCTTTCTTTTTCCAGTTTCTTTGTAACACCTAGCAACCAAGTAGATACGCTGGAGGGCAGTAGATATGCTGGAGGGCAGGGATAGGGTCCAGAGTGACCTAGACAGATTAGAGGATTGGGCCAAAAGAAATCTGATGAGGTTCAACAAGGACAAGTGCAGAGTCCTGCACTTGGGATGGAAGAATCCCGAGCATAGTTCAGGCTGGGGACCGACTGGCTAAGTAGCAGTTCAGCAGAAAAGGACCTGGGGGTTACAGTGGATGAGAAGCTGGATATGAGTCAACAGTGTGCCCTTGTAGCCAAGAAACCTAATGGCATATTAGGGTGCATTAGGAGGAGCATTGCCAGCAGATCCAGAGAAGTGATTATTCCCCTTCATTCGGCTCTGGTGAGGCCACATCTGGCGTATTGTGTCCAGTTCTGGGGCCCCCACTATAGAAAGGATGTGGACGCATTGGAGAGGGTCCAGCGGAGGGCGACCAAAATGATTAGGGGGCTGGAGCGCATGACCTATGAGGAGAGACTGAGGGATTTGGGTTTGTTTAGTCTGCAGAAGAGAAGAGCGAGGGGGGTTTGATAGCAGCCTTCAACTTCCTGAAGGGAGGTTCCAAAGAGGATGGAGAGAGGCTGTTCACAGTAGTGACGGATGGTAGAACAAGGAGAAATGGTCTCAAGTTACAATGGGGAAGGTCTAGGTTGGATATTAGGAAAAACTATTTCACTAGGAGGGTAGGGAAACACTGAGATGGGTTCCCTAGGGAGGTGGTGGAATCTGCATCCCTAGAGGTTTTTAAGTCTTGGCTTGACAAAGCCCTGGATGGATTGATTTAGTTGGGATAGGTCCTGCCTTGGGCAGGGGCTGGACTTGATGACTCCTGAGGTCTCTTCCAGCTCTATGGTTCTATGATTCTAAGTAATGTTTCACCAAGTGTATTTGTTTTGTTAATAGACGTCACATTTTTAAAACCATGATCTGATTCCTGCATCCTAGAGGGCGGAAGGTTCTGTATGCACGTGCCTAAGACAGCAAGCCATACTTCTAGGAGAAATTACAGGTTTTCAAGCTCTCTCTGGAGGGAGTGTCAAGGACAAGGAAGGTACCCCACAGGAGGGAATTCTGAAATGCGCCTGTCTGGTTCTCAAAGGGGTTTGTGCATTTGGATGGTGGCAGCAACACCAACACAAGCCTCCAGTGGCAGGGTATTTTAAAGTCTCTTGTGGGCCCCCACCTTCTGCACTTGGAGTGCCAGAGTGGGAAACAGCCTTGACATGACCCCTCTCCAATTTATCAACATCCATCTGGAATTCTGGTCACCAGAGCTGGGCACAGAACTCCAGCAGCAGAAGTTCAAGTGCCGAATAAAGAGGCTAAGTCGGTTCCCCACTCTGGCACTTGGAATGCAGAAGGTGTGGGCCCAAAAGAGACCTTAAAATACCGTGTCTCTATGGGCTTCTGCTTCAAAACTCCCCAAGGTCACAGATTCCCTGAGCTTAGGAGGGTTGCTGCCTCTACCCAAGTGGAAAAAAACTTTTTCTTCTTGAACGCAGGAAGAAGTCACTTGGGAACGTATTCCAGAAGGGTACCCCAAACTCTTTTACACAAGAGCCAAAAGAAATCTGATGAGGTTTGTTGGAAATAAGCCAGGACACTCTGGATGCAGGTGAAAACAAGCGGAGGATTTATTATACATCAGCTGATGGAGTGACACGCAGGGGTTACCCTGGTGAACACTGGTTAATTAACACAATACAATAGATTATATAGTCAGCAGGTGGACGGAGGAAAAATGATTTGATAGGTCTAGCAGCAAGACGAAATGAGCACATAAGCCAATAGAACTACTAAAGATTACATAATATCTCCGCCCATTGCAAAGTAACAGCTCGTTAATTAATATACAGGTGGTTATTGTTTAAATGCCAAAACATGTCAGCAAAACAGTAATAACATTTTAGTCTGCATAGATGATGATGTTGCTATAGCAGGCGGGTATGGCCTTGAGTTGGTGCAGCACTTGGTTCTCAGGCTTATTATCTAGGAGTGAAGCAAGACAGTTTAAGCAAATTTTATGAATGTTATCTTAAGCAAAATGTGTTACGTTACCAACTGAGACCCTGTCCGAGTGTTTTAGAACATGGTTGCTATGGTGCCCAGGGTCTTTTACTGTCTGCAGTTCTTATCCCGACTGTGGTGTTCCCAGGCTTTAATCCTAGAATGGAGTTATGCTGTTTAGAGGCCTACTAGCACATTTAGGGCTGCCTCAGTTTACCCTACAGTTCCCTCCTTTTGACCTTAGGGTTCTCTGACCCGCCAGGTCAAATACAGTAATTTTAGGGTGTTCATTCTACGCTGGAAGCGACGGCACAATATCAGTACCAGTATGAATGTTATGATTGAAATTCCTCACATAATTTGGCAAAACACTACTTAAATCCACTCCTAGGGTATTTCTTCGCCGGTGAAGGCGCTGCCCATGATTTAGGTTTGACCTCTACTGCCTGGTCGAGTGCTTCAGAGGTAGGTGTTTGGCATGGTCCACGGTGTTTCCCTATCTGTGTGTACCTCAGACGGCCAGCCCCGATATATCTTTGGGCATTGGCCACCAACTCCTTGATCTTTGCCTGCAGGGCCAGTAAACCCTCCTCTTGGTACTTACTTCCGCTGTGCCACTCAGGATCTCATGTTAAGTTACCCATCCCTGCCGAAGTGCGATAGAGCCGCATTCCATTAACGGTCAGGATCGCCCGGTGGGGGACTGTTATGCACACAGACGGATATGTAGAGGGGCAGGATGGAGTGATCTGTCTGGGTAGTCAAACACCAGTAGGTACCGTTTATTTGGACCAGCTCGATGTTTATTTGTTTTTTTGTGAGAACCACATTAAACCTAGGCAGGTTCGTCATGATGTTAAATGGGCAGGTACACTTTTTATTAAAGTGGGTGCAATAATCCCTGGATACAGGGAGGTTTCTACACCTTCAGAATAAGCAATGCCCTCTACTTTATCTATATGCTCTTGCTTTGGTACAGGCAGGGAGGTTACCATTCTGATCATTGTGAGTGAGGAACCCCTAGAGGGGCCAAAACAAATGGTTATACTAGGGCCTGTCTAGGTGGGCCTTTGGGTCCTTAATAAGTCTCTACTTCCCCACTCTCATGGATAGGCACAGGGAAGATGGGGACTCACCACTTCTATAAGGGCTGGGTGGTAGTGGCTAAAGCTTACCCTGTTCTTCAATACTGGCCTTTTAATTTCTTTAATTTAGTTTGATTAATTAACAATTTAATTAGTCTCTGGTCTAAATATCTGGTTAGGTTTAGTGAAGTGGACACAGAGCTGAACAGATCCTTCAAACTATTTAGGTTCACTTGATTAGCTTGGCTAGTGTCTAGGCCTTTACAGGCACTGGATATTACTCCATCTACCAGCTTAGACATAAGTGCTACTGACAGAGTTTCCAGGCCCAAACCAATCTGCGATGGTATCTGCTAAGCCCCGTTGTTGCCTAATTAGGCACTTGCCAATTCCATTAGCCAGTCTAGCACACAGCTGGTCTATACCAGTGTGGAACATCACCAAGGTAAGGACCAGTGACAGTTGTCTTAGTTCTGGGCCGGGTCTGTTCAGGGAATAATGCACAATTGGGAGGCTCTATTTTGTCCTCAAGGACTTAGTTAATAAAACTTAAATGAGGGCAATTTAGCAATGGCCTTTGTTTAACAAGTGACAGCCATGCCTTAGGGGTTACCTTTGTTTGGGCTTTAAGTGGTAAGCCCCAGTGGGAGTTAGTAGGTTTAACGTCAGTGGCCTGATGTTAGTGTTTAGCTTCTTTCCCACAATATTCTATACAAACTTTAACTCAGAGGACTGTGTATTCTTTGTCCTCGTAGTGTTCATGTTGTTACAATAAACAAATAATTATGTGTGAATGAGGGGAGGCCTAAGGCCGTGTATTCCCCATTGCTATTAGTGTGTATTTGTTCTATGTATGTGACTTGAAGGACGTTACATTGACTAGAGTCACTGTTTCTCTTATAGGACCAAGCATGGTTCACAGATGTTTATTTGTTAATAGGAACCTATGCAATTCCATAATTCTTGAGGCCTTTTAAGGCATCAGGCACCAATGAGTAGCAGGGCAGGTAGCTGTTATTGCAATGGTGAGGTTACTAGTTTCCTCATTGTTGTGGGCATCTTTACTTAAATATGCTGATGTCCCGCTTGCCCGTGTTGTTACTTATAGATTTGTTATTATCTCTGGCCAAACCACTTTTATGGTTGGTGTGCAAATTTGCAGAAGCTAAATATTTTATTTATGTAGCCATTAAAGCAAAACCAATCCAGTGGGGGAGGGGCTGGTATCTCACTCCCAGTCCTTTTGTTCACGTGATGCGCTCCTTGCTTCCTTCCAGTTCTTTTTTGTTCACCTGTGGAGACATTGTTAACATTCTCCTAGCTTAAACAATTACTAAACTATTATCCTTTTACTGCATTTTAAAGTTGCTAATTGATTAAGTTTAGAGTTGCTAATTGATTGGGCCCAATTATTAATTTTGTTGGTTTAAATTCATGCTTCTGCTTTACTTAAATTATCCTTTCATTAAAACAATTTCCTATACACAACAACATTTGCAATATGTATTACAATTAAGACACACAAGACAAACTTGGACAGAACACAAACTTATTATGTCATGACACAGAACCATGGTTTTTTGTTGTTGTTGTTTGTTGTTTTTCTTCAGCTGGCACCAGCGCTTTCTGATGATCTGAAAGACAAGAAAACATTTCTACCCACATTGGGGTAGTGCATTATATTTAGAATACTTTTTCTTTGCAGATGTTCTTTCCTAATTTTTATTAACCTATTGTTACCTAATGGTATGCTTTGTTTTGCACACCAGCTTCAGAGGGTTTGAGTAAATTACTTCATTGTTCAATTATTAAGTTGAAGATGACATGCTTCAGTTTCCATCTTGTACTGCAGTTCAGGCTCTTTTTTCCTTTAATGTGTGAAGCTTCAAATAATTTGCTGCCACAGAAACTTTTTCTTAGAACAAGGCACTTGCTAGTTACTATTTTAGCAAGCAAAAGGTTTTCTTTTCCTGAAAAGAATCATATACAATGTTACAGGCTTACTTATGGGGGACAGTGCTCCCCCCCTTTCTAGAACAGACAGGCAGTTTGCAGACACAACCTTGGATCTGAAAGCAAGCTAAAAGTGCTATCAACTCAGCCTGGAACAGAGACACAGTGAAGTTTCAGGGCTTGGATTCTTAAAACAATGGTTTGTTTTTTAAAGAGTAAATTTAACCATAAGGATTGAATGTATAGATTTCATTCTGCTATACAGTTAACCAGTTAAGTATCAATTGAATTTCTTATTTACTTTCTACTATGCTTTTTTTTTCTCTCTTCTTCTTTCTTATGGTTTATCTTGATTCCTGCTAAATGACCTTTCCTAATGACACAAGTTTATCCAATATTAATTTGGTAAGGAGAGTGGGCTTTCCAATTAGCCCCCACAACTCCTTATTCTTTTCAATATGTAATATGTAAATCTAAATGTGTATTATTGCAGTCAGCTATTATTAATTTTAAACTTCTCAGTATAGGGTTTTCATAACATCCATGCTGCAGCAGTTGATCTATGCTGCTGATTCTGGGGTGGATCACTTGCCCATGCTCTGTAAGGAGATTTATGTTGTAGAATGTGTCCCCTTGTTAGGGCAGATTTAGCTTCTGGTGATTACATCTTTAAATTTAATTTCTACCGGTTGACTTTAGGGTGGCTTTTAGGTTACTTCCTCCCACGCCTTCAAGCTAATTATAACAGCGTGTGAGGGAAGGGTTTTAACTGTTTTTTTTTTTTTTCCTCTGGACGGCCTCTGCTCGTGCGTTGTGAAACATCCTTGAATTGCCTGCGATTCCAGCCGGAGAGGCTGTAGTTATCTATTTGCTAACAAGGCCTTGAGAATCTCCTGAAGTTGGTTGGCAGACTTTCCTACTCTTGTATTGTGTTCTGTGTAAATGTTTCGAACTAAAATGCCTAGGGTTAATATGGCTTGATGGTCGGCAGGCATTCTTTCCTTGAGAATTTGGAGGAATACTTCCCATCAGCTGTTAAGTTTATTTGCTTTGGATCGGGCAAAGTTGTTACTAGAGCCCGTTTTTTTTTTCATTGGGAAGAGCTGATCCTTTTTAGTTATCTTTCATGCCTGCTCTCTAGCTATAACGATGTATAGCTCATATGGGTCTGGGCATAGAGAGGAGTAAAGGGGTAATGTGTCAAATTCCCCCTCTAAGCTTGGGAGAGGCAGCACAGTTGATATGGGTGCGCCAGCTGAGAAATCCTTTCCTCTCACTCCTCGTGCATTCTTTTGGCACAGAGGCACTGCTGCTTGTAAGTTACATTTCTTACCATAGGGAGGATTTCTTTTTTGCTTTTCTGAGCTTCAATTTTATCCTTCAGGGCTTTAATTTCTTTTCTGTTAATCTGTTAAATGCTTACAGGTCCTTGGACCATGATGCACATACATATAGTGGGTGCCTTTCTGCAGTGGGGGTATACTTAGACTAATCCTCATTCATTTTAGTTATTCAGGGGAGTATTTTGTCTACTCCTTGTTTGTTCAGTGGCTTATAGGAAACTAAATCTACACACTCCAAAGAAGGGGTCTGCTGCGTTTAGAGTGTCAGACCTTATTAGCAGCTTATGAAATAAGGGGAGTCGTCACTCCCTCACATATCCGCTCGGCCTCAAGGTTTGGCTGACCTCCCCTTGCATTTAAGACCTTGTCAGCGGCATTCACTCCTCATACATCAATTTGCATTCATTCAGATGAGTGATTATAAATGTGGTTTTTAACATACTATCAGTAGGAGAAATAGGATTATCTTTAGCAGGAAAAGGAGCACTCCTTGGGATTGAACAAATAATGACAGGGTATGACATACAAACACACAACACGTGGTCCGGAAAACGCAGAGGTTCAGCGGATCACACTTTCCAACTGTAACAGCTACAGCTCACCGTCCGACCTTCCCAGTCCCTCCGGACAGGCGCTGGGTTCTTTCTCTTCCAGTCCTAGACTTGGGTGCTTTGGCTCCCAATCTGGCTGGGCTTAACTTCCAGCTCGGGCTCGGGCACCTTGCTCTCGACCCGGCTAACTTACTTCCAGCTCGGGCTCGGGCACTTTGCTCTCGACCCGGCTGACTTACTTCCAGCTCGGGCTCGGGCACTTTGCTCTCGACCCGGCTGACTTACGGAGGTTACGCGCGGCTTTCCTCCCTGCTTCTGCTTTTTGGTACCTCCTCGGGGAGTCCACACACGACTTAACTGTCCCTCTTTAGCTTCGCCTTTTAGACGTACTCTTAGGGATCAGCCTTTTTCCCCGAACTTCCGTGTGTGGGCTTATGCCGTACGGTCTTTTCTTCTTGTAGTGTCTCTTGGTACTTTCACAATTACTGGCGGGGATTTGCACTATGCGAGAGTGTGTACGTTAAGTGCCTGTTGGGGGGCGTCCGCCAGGTCTTACAATGTTACGTGCAATGAGAGAGTGGGTCACCAGTTCGTGCTGCCTGCCGCCTTGCGTACTCGGCCAATCCCGAGCTTAACGTACGGCTCAATCACTCCCTGGTGATTTATCCAGTCTCTCCGTAACGAGCCCCTTAGTTCTAACAGTACACAACCCTCTTGTGCTCGTCCCCAGTGGGGGGGTTAGATGTTCCTCCCTCCCTCTTTCAGGCCTGCCTCATATACTTGGTTCACCGTCATCCAGGTATCTCATGCCTCAAATGGGAACGGAACCAGGATGTGTCTAAAGGAAACTGGAGACGTCACCCCTAGACCTAATGAGGTGGTAAATTAAATATACTCACCTCTCTTGGGTTTCAGTCTCCAGCTCCCAATCAGCTCACAAGCCTGAATCCCGGACGAGCCCCCAAACTGTTGGAAATAAGCCAGGACACTCTGGATGCAGGTGAAAACAAGCGGAGGATTTATTATACATCAGCTGATGGAGTGACACGCAGGGGTTACCCTGGTGAACACTGGTTAATTAACACAATACAATAGATTATATAGTCAGCAGGTGGACGGAGGAAAAATGATTTGATAGGTCTAGCAGCAAGACGAAATGAGCACATAAGCCAATAGAACTACTAAAGATTACATAATATCTCCGCCCATTGCAAAGTAACAGCTCGTTAATTAATATACAGGTGGTTATTGTTTAAATGCCAAAACATGTCAGCAAAACAGTAATAACATTTTAGTCTGCATAGATGATGATGTTGCTATAGCAGGCGGGTATGGCCTTGAGTTGGTGCAGCACTTGGTTCTCAGGCTTATTATCTAGGAGTGAAGCAAGACAGTTTAAGCAAATTTTATGAATGTTATCTTAAGCAAAATGTGTTACGTTACCAACTGAGACCCTGTCCGAGTGTTTTAGAACATGGTTGCTATGGTGCCCAGGGTCTTTTACTGTCTGCAGTTCTTATCCCGACTGTGGTGTTCCCAGGCTTTAATCCTAGAATGGAGTTATGCTGTTTAGAGGCCTACTAGCACATTTAGGGCTGCCTCAGTTTACCCTACAAGGTTCAACAAGGACAAGTGCGGAGTCCTGCACTTGGGACAGAAGAATCCCAAGCATTGTTACAGGCCTGGGACCAACCAGCTAAGTAGTAGTTCTGCAGAAAAGGACCTGGGGGTTACAGTGGATGAGAAGCTGGATATGAGTCAACAGTGTGCCCTTGTAGCCAAGAAGGCTAATGGCATATTAGGTTGCATTAGGAGGAGCATTGCCAGCAGATCTAGGGATGTGATTATTCCCCTTTATTTAGCACTTGGAAAGAAAAAAAGAAAAATGAAAACAAACTGTAATTTCTGATAGCTGTCCTCTTAGTCTTAGGCAGGTATACACAGACCTCCTATTACTTTCCAGGATACAAAATCAGATCATAGCCTTAAAATAGGTGATTATATTAAGAAAACAAAAAGGTATTCATTTGTAAAGCTGACTTGGCTGCTAGGAGTTATAGCGCAACTGAGAAAAGAACAGATTAAAACACAGACAATTGCATCCCTGGGATTCAGTTTAAAGTTATAGTGGGGAGAGGAGGGGATATGGATTTAGCACAGAGGAGTTTAACCAAACAACAAAACAAAAAAATAACCTGATCGCATCTAAATAAACATTCTCTATCTACTCAAGTATCCACACTTCCAAGGTCCAGTCCAATTCTAGGCCCAGGTATTCTTTTTTTTAGGCATGATGTCCCTGCCCAGTTCAATTCATCCCCCCCTCATCCCCTTCTGCAGCTCCAGGATTAAACTCACAAAGAAAAACAGCAGACAGATTCCCTTTTAATGCAGATCTTAACTCCCTGCCAACACTTTCTAGCTAGCTAAGTTTAACCCTTTAGTCACTGAATACTGGGATGTTCAGAAAAGAACAGTGGGCCTCCCATCCATCACAGAAGCGAGACAGCCTCTTTACTCCTGCTCAAGCGTTTCCTGTTTATACATCCCAGAATTACAATAGCTTTTTAAGCCCCAACGCCACAATGGGAGCTCATGTTCTGCTGATTACCCACCATGACCTCTACATCTCTTTTCCCCGCCCTGCAAGTCTGGCCCACAGAACCATGGGAAGTGGCATAGGCTAGCCTGGGCCAGGGCAAAGGAACACGAGGGCCTTTCTCTTCTCCATCTCTCCCTCTGCATTGCACAGCAGGGCGCAGGAGTGCCAGGGGGCTCTGTGGACGCTGTTTGGCTTAATGCCAGCGGAAGCAGGGTCTACAGGAGTACTTACGGGCTCCTAGTGTTAAGAGCTGTGATGTGGTTGCCTCAGCAGCGTGGCTCAGTGCTTCTGTTCTTGGAGCTCTGGTGTTATCAGTGGTCAGTGCAGGTAACGCAGCCTGCTCCTGCTGCAGATCTCGCTGTTATGCACAAAGACCGACCACAGGCACCGTCTGGTGACAGAGGCACTTGGCCAGGTTTATAGCCGTGTAGTCACAGATCTAGTGCCCTGGATTTGCGGTTACGCGTGCACCAACTCATGAGTGCCCCAGGACGAGGAGCAATTCAGTCAGTAAGTCTCTGTTGTCCCTTCGGCCATGCAAAGGGGGTAAGGCCAGGCACCCCAATATTTATAGCCTAAAATAAACTTGTCTGGTTTCGGACATTTGTTTGCTCCCTCCCCTTGTACCTAGTACCTTGAACCGAAAAATATTAGAAGAGACACTGTTGAGCATCCACTGCGGATGCGCCCGGTGAGGCTAATCTTCGTGTTTTACCTCATCCCCGTTGCAGGGTTCCAGACCAAGGAGGATATCTACTGCCTCGCTTTAGCGAAGGCCCTGTACACTGTGCCCACGCCAGTGACTGCTGGGTTTTATGCACCATGGGGACATTGCAAAAACCTGCTCTTACACAAAATCAAGGGTGAGTACTGCCCCGGGGAACGTAAGACGGGGAAGGAACCTTGTGGGGATGGGGATTAGTGGATGACAACTATCTCCAAAGAGCCAGAGCCACCCGTACTCATTTGCCGATTATGCAATCGCATAGGGGACCTGAAAATTTGGAGCAGCACTGGGTTTTCATGTCCACTCCACCCACCTGCCTCTTCCTATCCATGGTCTGTGGCTCTGCTTCCTCCAGCAGCAGAAGTTCTAGAAGATCTAGTTAATTTACAAGTGACAAAGTCTGCTCGAGCTACTGGCAGAACATCGACGACATGGTAATGAAGCCATTTAACAGGCATTTGCCAACCTCTGCTAAATGTTTGCTGAATTTACTGTGAGAGTCGACAGGACCTTAGTTTAAAATGTGTTTGTTTATTAGTGTATGGATGAGGATTATAAAATCACATCGCTAAAAATTCAACATCCATCTGGGCTGCTGTTGGGCAGATGGGCACCAGTTTAATAGTACGGCGTAGGATCCCATCAATCCTAAGGATGGCTTTGCCAAGAGCTACCCATTCTTGATTGCTTCCCAGAAGGGAGGGATTGTGAAGCTGGAAGACCCTTCAGGAGGAGAGATTTAAGGCACTGCCAGGTACCTAACATATCTTCCTCTTTTATCTCAGAGAACATGGAAAACGAATCGAAGAAGAAAGACCAGGAGGAATTTCAGCGGACGCAGAAGATGCAGCGTGACAACACTGGCCGGGATCTACTCAAGCTCCTGTTACTCATGATCTTCTACCGGCCGGTCCTGACGGAGCAGCAGAAGTGGAGAAGGAATGTGAAACACGTCTTCATCCATTTCAGCGCCTGGGAGTACGCGGGCTGCGACCAGCTCTGGGCAGGCCTTATTACCACACTGTGCGACGGCATCAAAAGCCACTTTGGTCTCCTACCCATGAGCATTTACAGGACCATAGACAGGAAATGTAGCATCATCGAAAGACCAGGGGATCAGGAATGGGTTAGCAAGAAGTTCCTCTTCCTCCCGCTGTGGGTGGCTGTGATCCTTTTGATCATGGTAGCTATTGGGGTGGGTGGTCTCCTCCTAGTGTTTGGGATCCCCATCGGGGATGCCTCGGGAGACGCCATAGCTGTCGTGGAAGGCATTGGGGTGACGGCTGTCAGCGTCTCTGCAGCAGCTGCCATATGGCTCACTATCACAGTGGTACGAAACATTATTGTCACCCAGAAGAGCCAGCTGGAGAGACAGATGAACCAGACTGCTCTCAGCGCACAGCTGGGCTTCATGAGCTGCGTGAAAAGCGAAGTCAGGACAATCACTGGGTTCCTGCAGTACATGGAGATCTTCCAGCGGCGGAAGCTGCGGGTGGTGCTGGAGATCACCCACTTGGATACATGCAGCCCTGACAAGGTGGTGGGCGTCCTTGATGCCATGAACATCCTCCTCTCAGACGATGACGCCCCTTTCATCTCCATCCTGGCTGTTGACTCCAGCATCATTGTCGACTGCGTGGAAAGCTCCAAGTATATGAGAGGTATGGCCAACAACGGCTACGAGTTCTTAAACCGCATCGTCACCCTGCCCTTCTCTGTCCCTCGGATGGACTGCGACACCAAGCGGAGGCTGATCAGGAATATCATCGCGCGCAAGGAGCAGCTAGAGGCAGAGGTCGGCTTCCGGCAGGATGGCAAGATGGAAGCCAGCTCTGACTTCCTCAACATCTCTCGCTACCATTCGGCCAACCACGATGCCCAGAATCCAGTTGCAGAGGACAGCCAGATACCTCACCTCTCATGGTTGGAACCCCAGCGCTGGGAACCGGCAGCTGCGGGAAAGGTATCCGAGCCAAAGACCTCATTCAAGATGCTTTCGACTACCTCCTGGATGACGCCTTGAAGGAATTCATGACAGACAACGTGGTTCAGATGCGGCGCATCGTGAACACCGTCACCATCACCATCAGGCTGCTGGCGAGTAACATCCCCAAGGATGAAGTGTGTCCGAAGAAGGTGGTGGAATGGGTGCTCCTTGCCAACCAGTGGCCGTGCCGTCTGAGCTGGCTCTTGCAGTGCATCGAGGATGAGGAGCAGAGGAGCCGAATGGGCAGCTGCCATGGAAGCCCGCTCCGCCCCGACATGTCTCTGTGGGAGGTCTACGAGAAGTACATGGAAGAGCTGGACATGCTGAAAGGCCAGATGGAAAAGCTGCTGGAACTGGACCAGGATCCCGAGCTGTTCCACACTTTCCTGTGCGGCAGGTTTCGGGTGGAGGAGGCCCTCTTCTACCTCCCCTTCACGATCAATTTGGACCCATCCCTGAAAAGACAGATGGAGCTGCAACGTGGCAGCCACAGACTGAAACGGACAAAGAAATTCGACAAGCTCAGCGCCTGCACTCTGCTGGGTATGACGGTGGAGGATGTCTGCCGAGAGGTGGGTCACCCTTGGGTTTCCTTCCTTCGAGCAGGGCCAGCTGTCGATAGAATGTCCATGCCTCTTCATCGCAAGAAGCATGTCATTCATGTGACAGCAGCTGCCCACAGATGATGGCTACAGGCAGAGCCATCTTTGCAAATCGTGGGGACCTGAATAATTGAGGGCCCTTCTGCAGGATTGCCTGGGCCTTTTCCCCTCATGCAGCTTCTGCTGGAGGTCTGGTCATTCCTACTACCTCCCTACCCCAAGCAGGGCTCAGGAACTAGAGCAGAGTTGCAGATCCTCTCTGCTTGCTAGCTTGCTGCTGCTGCTGATTTGAACCCCGTAGCAGATTTGAACCTAGGCCCTCTAGGAGTGTGTCTAAACTACATGGCTCCGTCGACGGAGCCATGTAGATGAGGCTGATTGGCAGAGGGAAATGAAGCCGCGATTTAAATAATCGTGGCTTCATTTAAATTTAAATGGCTGCCGCGCTCTGCCGACCAGCTGATGATCAGCTGTTTGTCGGCAGATCGGGGCAGTCTGGACGCTTCCCCGTCGACGTGAAAGCCCTTTGTCGACCTCCCCGGTAAACCTCATCCCACGAGGCATCAGGGGGAGGTCGACAAAGGGCTTTCATGTCGACGGGAGCGTCCACACTGCCCCGATCTGCCGACAAACAGCTGATCATCAGCTGGTCGGCAGAGCGCGGCAGCCATTTAAATTTAAATGAAGCCGCGATTATTTAAATCGCGGCTTCATTTCCCTCTGCCGATCAGCCTCATCTACATGGCTCCATCGATGGAGCCATGTAGTTTAGACACACCCCTAGAGGCCTCGACAGCTGGAGCCATGAAGGCAGCTGGCTCCCAGCTTAGGATGTAGAGCTCCCTTGTTCTTATCTCTGGCTGTAAGAGGTCCAATTGCCACACGAAGGGACAGTGAACCACACACACTAGGTGTGTGGATTACACTGCCAGCTGAGAGGAGCACGTGGGGGAGGGCGAAGAGAAAAGCCCTGCAGCAGACAGGACACAGCGTCCCCAGAGACGAACCGGCAGAGGCATATCCTCAGACATACAAGAACACATGGCTGCTGCATTGGGGAACTCAAAAATTTGGTGCCCAAATTTTCCGGTGCCCTATGCAGCTACATATTTCCCATGGGCCTAGGGACAGCCCTGACTATGGGCCCCAGAGCTGGGAGAAAACTGTCCCACATAACTGGTGCATAACTGGAGGGAGAGGAGCGAGAACTAGTGGGAGTAGGATGTTGAGGGGAACAGGCGGTGTGGGATGGGGGCTTTCGGGGAAGGCACAGTGTGGGTTTGAGGCCTCAGGAGTAGGGGGGGCACATGAGGGGGAATGGGCAGAGTGAGGATGAGGGGGAAAGGGTGATGTAGGGGGCAAGGCCACAGTCCGGGTTCTGCTAGTTCCCCCACTTTCTGCTGCTCCTGACTCTTGGTTTGCACAAAAAATTTCTGCTTGGAACAACTCGGTTCCTTGCAGCTCTTTCCTCCAACCCCGAAGCCATTGGCTGGCTCTCCCCGGGTTCATCCTTTACGCTCTGAAGTGACTTTGGTCAGTTTTAAGACTGGGAGACCCGTAGCTGTCTGTTATGCACTCCAGAGAGAAGAGAGGCAAAAACATAAATACTCTTGCTGGAGGCCTGCAGCGTAATACCCCTTATCCAGAATAACACACAAGAACCCTGAGGCTATGTCTACACTGCTAGCTTTTGCCTGCAGAGAGCATGCTAATGAGTGCCAAGAAGTTTCTAAGGAGTGCTTCATTAGCATACTCTCTGCCTGCAAAGGCCTGCAGTGTAGATATAGCCTTAGGTCGAGAGGCCCAACTCCACCCCCGTCAGGCTGACTGCATGCTTCCCTCCAGCCTACAAGCAGGGTCAGGAAACCTTCCCTCTTCATTTCAACACACCCCTCCAGTGGTCCCTGCATTGCTAGCTTTTGCCTGCAGAGAGCATGCTATTTCCCCTGCCGTGCCAACTTGCTCAGCGGTGCCCCTAGCAGAATCCAAGCACACGGCAGTGGGGTGTGCAGGGTACCCTACCTGGCCCCACAGCCGGCCGGCCCGCCTTGTTTGCTATAATCTGAGCAAGCCCAGACAGGTTCCTCTCGGGAGCTCTAGCGGACCCTTCCTAAAAACGTGTTTGGCGACATGTTCAGTAGATGCACGGCACTAACGGGTGCTCCCACTTCTCTTCCAGATGGACACAATCGGCTTGAAGGAGGAAAACGTGCCGCTGTACAAACAGAGGCTGAGGGACCATAATCTCAACGGGCGCGCGCTGGTCTACAATGACAACACTGAAATCAAAGAGGCCCTGCACATGAGTCTTGGCGAATGGACCCTCTTTAGCATCCATTTCCTTGGAGTGTTTCCCCCGGCGAATTTGGCCTCTTCTGTGGTGTCCCCCGTCCCGTTCCACGTCAGGCCAGAGGCTCTGAAGAACATGGTTGCCTTAAGAGAGACTGTGGCGAGAGGGAGCAAGCTCTCTCTGAACAGCTCCAGGGAAGATCTTTGGGAAAAGAGATAACTCTGAATCCTGAACACAGAGGTGAAAGTGCCCTGGTGCGCAGCTCCAGCAAGAACTGCAAAGACCTGGGCTGCAATAGGACAGTACCTGTGAGAAACTGTAAAGTTACTTTCACGGCCGCCTGTACAAAACCAGAAGCAAGATCGGGGCTTTCGCCCACAGTGTACCTCCCTGCGTCTCCAGTGACATCGCACGGCTGAATCATAGAATCCTAGAGTTGGAAAAGACCTCAGGAGTCATCAAGTCCAGCCCCCTGCCCAAGGCAGGACCAACCCCAACTCAATCATCCCAGCCAGGGCTTTGTCAAACCGAGACTTAAACACCTCTAGGGATGCAGATTCCACCACCTCCCTAGGGAACCCAGCCCAGTGCTTCCCCACCCTCCTAGGGAAATAGTTTTTCCTAAAATCCAACCTAGACCTCCCCCGCTGTAACCTGAGACCACTGTTCCGTGTTCTGCCATCCCTCACTACTGAGAACAGCCTCTCTCCATCCTCTTTGGAACCTCCCTTCAGGAAGTTGAAGGCTGCTATCAAATCCCCCCTCACTCTTTGCTTCTGCAGGCTAAACAAACCCAAATCCCCCAGTTTCTCCTCATAGGTCATGTGCTCCATACCCCGAATCATTTTGGTCAAGCTCCCCTGGACCCCCTCCAATGCGTCCCCATCCTTCCTGTAGTTGGGGGCCCAGAACTGGACGCAATACTCCAGATGTGGCCTCACCAGAGCCGAATAAAGGGGAATAATCACTTCTCTGGATCTGCTGGCAATGCTCCTCCTAATGCCCCCTAATATGCCTTTAGCCTTCTTGGCTACAAGGCCACCCTGTTGACTCATCTCCGGCTTCTCATCCACTGTAACCCCCAGGTCCTTTTCTGCTGCTTAGCCAGTCGGTCCCCAGCCTGTAACAATGCTTGAAGCAATCAGATGACAAGAGAAGAATTAAGGATGCGGGGGGGGGGGGGGGGGAGGAGGGGGGGACTGTACTGGGTCTGAGGGATTTGGGGCACATTCATGTCAACGGGGCTGGTGTCACGTTGTCGGGCCCTGGGTAATGTATGGGGGGGGGTCGGCTCTAGACCCCCTCAAAGGGGCAAAGCTAAAGGTAGGAGGGGCAAGGCGAGGGCCAATCAGGCCTTAGCGCCACCCACCCTGCACCAGGCAGAGCTCTAGGATTGATTTCATTTGCCCGGGTCTCTGGCAGTGGCGGCTGCCATAATAGTCGATACAGTGACCCAGAGGCCTGGACCCTTTTAAATCATCAGCTCCCGGGACAACTGCCCCCTTTGCCTCTCCCCCTCCCCGTCCGTGGCCCCTGTCTGTGGGGCTTCAGACCCTGGTGGTCAAAGTATTTTGGTCTGGTTAGTACAGCAGGGGACAGGGAGTTGGGACATACGGGTCCTATTCCTAGCGCTGCCACTGGCTTGCTGTGTTTTTGAACAAGCTGCTCCTCCTTTTTGGGACTCAGTTGCCTCTGTAGTAAGTTGCGGGTTGGTAACATAAAATCAGCAGGCCCGAATAAAGGCCGGTAACATAAAAACAGCAACAGGCCTGAAATCTAGGAAGCAAGACTTTGGCTCAGTGGAACCGCAGGCAGGAAAGAGAAATAGTATAAGCCAGATCAAGCATAAAGGTCCAGGCACAGGTACCAAGCACATTTATAGAATCCTAGGGCTGGAAGAGACCTCAGGAGTCAACAAAAAATCCTCATTAAAAAAAAAATTGTTTGGTGTTCCTCGGTCTTAAAAAGTTTAAGAAACACTCGTCTAGACAGTACTGGGTCCTGCCATGAGGGCAGGGGACTGGACTCGACCTCTCGAGGTCCTTTCCTGCCGGCTACATGTGGCAATGAAACGGTAACTCGAACTAAGTCCTTAGTTCGAATTAACTGTTACATCTCATTCTATAGCCGCGCGGCAGTTACTTCGGGCTAGTGGAATTTCAAAATGGCGACCGGACGGAAACATGCAAATAAAGCCTGGGCTATTTAAATCCCGGGCTTCATTTACAACTCCGGTTGCCTGCTTTGCCTACCTAGCTCAAATTAACGAGCTAATGTAGACATACCCTTATTGACTAATTGAGTAGTCGATGGAAATTCCACCAACTACTGGATTAGCTGATTAAGCGCAATTTAACATCCCTCGGTTGAGCTACCACATATGTTTTAGAAAGACATCCAATCTTTATGGCTTGTGTGTAGTTCAACGCATTAAATTCCAAGCAGGTTGCTGAAGTTTCTTTTTTTCATCATGATTGGCAATTTGACCAGCCTTATACAGTAATGGATCTTTACCATTCCTCTGATTTCTTTTGTTCCCGATATATTTAAACATTTCCTAATTATCCTTTATGTTACTGGTTATAGATTTTTTCCCCCAATTTTAGCTTCTCCTATCAACTGTTTGCTTTTTCATAACTCGCATCCTCCCTTTTTTCCCATTTGCTTTATATTTTTTTCTTGTGGTGTTTATGACAAAAACTAAAACATAGGACATAAACTTTGAGTCCTATTTATAGTACTTTAGGTTGGTTTAATGGAAAAATGGGTTGATACAGAGTAAATTGGAGTTCAAAATAACCCTTTCTCGGGCAATTTTTCTCTCGAAAGCCTCACCTTTTTCAGCCTCCTTCCACTAACTTCTGATTTTAAATGTCTGGATTGTTAGACATGTGCTCAGGAAACCTTACCTGTCACTAAACATAGATTTTGTTTGTGTTAATTATAGATATGAATGGAGCTAGTTAATCCCTGTTGTAAGATTCCAGTGGAGCCAAAGAAAGTAAACAAGTAACTAATTTGGGTCAATCTTTCTACTTGACAGTCCCTAGGAATCTACCGTTTCAACATTTCCTGGGAACAGAAACACAAGTTAGAACAGTGATAGAAATGTAGCCGTGTTAGTCTGGTGTAGCTGAAACGAAATACAGGACTATGTAGCACTTTAAAGACTAACAAGATGGTTTATTAGATGATGAGCTTTCGTGGGCCAGACCCACTTCCTCAGATCAAATAGTGGATCTGAGGAAGTGGGTCTGGCCCACGAAAGCTCATCATCTAATAAATCATCTTGTTAGTCTTTAAAGCGCTACACAGTCCTGTATTTTGTTACAAGTTAAAACACTCATTAATTTTGGCTTCATTCAGCTTTCCCTTGGAACAAATTAAAAACATAGTTGATAAGTGGCAAAGTTGGTGCATGGGAGTGAAGGACACGTTAGCTCATTATGCCTACACAGGGGGATGTCACACTGGTCTGACCAGTTCCAAGGACAGTTGGGCTGCCATAGAAAGGGATGCAGAGCTGCTCTTCAGGAGCTCCATGGATTAGAGCTATACTGCTGTTGAAGGAATTGGGGCTCTCAAATAAAAGAAGTCCCTTGCCTTAGAATCATAGAATCCCAGGGCTGGAAGAGACCTCAGGAGTCATCGAGTGCAGCCCCCTGCCCAAAAGCAGGACCAATCCCAACTCAATCATCCCAACCAGGTCTGTGTCAAACCAGGACTTAAAAACCTCTAGGGATGGAGATTCCACCATCTCCCTAGTTAGCCCATTCCAGTGCTTCCCCATTCTCTTAGGGAAAGAGTTTTTCCTAATATCCAACCTACACCTCCCCCACTGCACCTTGAGACCATCACTCCTCGTTCTGCCATCGTCACCACTGTGAACAGCCTCTCTCCATCCTCTTTGGAACCTCTCTTCAGATAGTTAAAGGCTGCTATCAAATCCCCCGTCATTCTTCTGCAGACTAAACAAGCCCAACTCCCTCAGCCTCTCCTAAGTCATGTGCTCCAGCCTCCTAATAATTTTTGTTGCCCTCCACTGGACCCTCTCCAATGCGTCCACATCCTTCCTGTAGTGGGGGGCCCAGAACTGGACACAATACTCCAGACGTGGCCTCACCACATCCCAATAAAGGGGAATAATCACTTCCCTAGATCTGCTGGCAATGTTCCTCCTAATGCACCCTAATATGCCATTAGCCTTCTTGGCTACAAGGGCACACTGTTGACTCATATCCAGCTTCTCATCCACTGTAACCCCCAGGTCCTTTTCTGCAGAACTGCTACTTAGCCAGTCGGTCCCAGCCTATAACAATTCTTGGGATTCTTCCATTCAAGTGCAGGACTCTGCACTTGTCCTTGTTGAACCTCATCAGATTTCTTTTGGCCCAATCCTCCAATATGTCTTGGACACTCTGCACCATATACCCTACCGTCCAATGTATCTACCTTTCCCCCTAGCTTAGTGACATAGGCAAACTTGCTGAGGGTGCAATCCATCCCCTCATCCAGTCATTAATAAAGATGTTGAACAAAACCGACCGTAGAACCGGTCTTTGAGGTACTCTGCTTGAAACTGACCGCCAGTCCGACATCGAGCTGTTGATCGCTACCCATTGAGCCCAACAGTCTAGCCCAATTTCTATCCATCTTACAGTCCATTAATCCAATCCATACTTCCTTAACTTGCTGGCAAGAATAAGTCCAGGTATATCACATCCACTGAATTCCCCATGTCCACAGAGCCAGTTACCTCGTCATAGAAAGCAATCAGGTTGGTCAAGCATGACTTGCCCTTGGTGAATCCATGCTGACTGCTCCTGATCCCTTTCCTTATTCTAAGTGTTTCAAAATGGATTCCTTGAGGATCCCCTCCCTGATTTTTCCGGGGAGTGAGGTAAGGCTGACTTGTCTGTAGTTCTGTGGATTGTCCTAAGGAACATCTTGGTACCATTTACCTCCCACAAATAAAGTACATACCGACCTATGTTCAGGACCAGGTCAAAGTTGACAGCATAACAGATAGTAAGTTGACAGTATGAAGACTAGGAAGTAAGCCCCCTTCTGCAAGGTAAGGGACGGTAACCAGGTAACAGGGGGTAGCAACCTGATACATCAGGAATGTATAAAAGTTCACCTCAAATGGTGTTCACCAGCTGACTGTGTGGGGGCACTGGATGGTGCTCAGTGGGTGTTAGGACATTGCCACGGCTTCCATAAAGTGTAGCGGCGCAGCGCTGAGTCTGTTCGCTGGCAACTATTATTGCATGTTGTTACGCAAAAAATCTGCTTGGGCGATTTCGAATCTTATCTGGTTTGTGGTCTCTGGGGACTCTGGGCACGGAGACCACATCCAGCGATAGTGACTTGGGTCTGCAACTTTAGCGAAGAGCCAGGTGGCTTGTACCTCATGCAGTAGAGAAGGCTCCAGACTTACAAACCAGGTAACAGAACTTTTGCGTTCTCCTCCAGCAGCAGGCGCTCCGACACAGCTGGACTGAGTACAACACCTGCAAATAACCCAGTTAGTTAATGCAAGCATAAAGAGAGGCAGCCTGGCCAGATGTAACCATTCATTAACTTCCAGGCCAGAGAGGGCCATTGTGATCTTCAGTCTAGCCTGGCATCCTATGAGGTGCACACAGGCCCTTCTCTTCCACTTGTTTAAACAGAGGCACCCTGGGGCACCTTAAAGACTAACACGTGTATTTGGGCATCCGCTTCCAGGGGTAAAAAACACTTGGACCTGCTTTTCCTCCGCAACAGCTGATGCCCAAATAAATCTTCAAGGTGCCACAGGACTCCTTGTTAGTAATGACTGTTGGGGTTGCCCCTCTAAGGCTATGTCTACACTGCAGGCTTTTTGCACAAGAACAGCTGTTCTTGCGCAAAAACTTGCAGAGTGTCTACACTGCGTGCGTGTTTTTGCACAAGTATTACAGTACAGCATCAGCAAACAGGGCTTCTTCCGGAAGAGTTATTCCTCTCCCCACGAGGAATAAGCCCTCTTGCACAAGAGCTCTTCCAGAAGGCGGCAGTGTAGACAGGCAACATGAATTTCTTGCGCAAAAAACCCCTACGGCTAAAATGGCCATCAGAGCTTTCTTGTGCAAGAGAGTGTCGACACTGCCATGGATGCTCTTGTGCAAAAGCACATCTCTTCTGCAAAAGCACATGGCAGTGTGGACGCGCTCGTATGGAAGACCTTTTGCACAAGAACTCTTCTGCAAAACAGTTCTTGTGCAAGAAGCCTGCAGTGTAGACATAGCCCACGAGTTTCAGAGGGGTAGCTGAGTGAGTCTGTAACAGGAAAAACTTAAAACACAACATATAGTCACCTTAAAGATTAACAAACCGTGTCAATGGGATCATGAGCTTTCCTGGGCATAGCCCACTTCTTCAGACGACTGGAGTGTTGTATGTCCAGAACCAAAATGAACAGGGGAGGAAAAAATGGGAGGGGCGAAAAAAGGAGGCAGGGGGTATGTAAATATCAAAGGGAAAACCCAGCTGGTATGTAACAGGCACCACTGATAAGAGTTGTTGGGAATTTCCCAGGAACCGATCGGGGTTTCTTAGGAACAAGTTTAAAAAGGGGTGAGAATCGGGGTGAACTGGGTGGATGCCTGGGTGAGGGTTGGGTCGAACAACGCAGGGAGGGAAAAGCAGGAGCGTGGGGCGTGAGGGCAGGTGAGCGCTGCGGTGAAAGCCACGTGCGCAGGCCGGGCCGGGCCCCTCTCTCCTCCAGCTGACTTGCAACTTCCACTGCCGGCCCACGTGGCCCTCGAAGGGCGGAGCTTCCCCTTTCCTGCGCCCGCCCCTGGGGCCCTCCAGCCAATGGGAAGCGAGGGCTAATCTTGCTGGTGTTTCAACATTCGGAGCCGGCTGGCACAGCTGCTGCCGCGGGCCCGGGAGCTGCGAGCAGGCAGGAGGCGGAGGTGAGGGGCGGGGGGCGGTGACTCCTGGCCCTCCAGCGCAGGGGGGTCCAGGTCCGGGTCCGTCCGGGGTTACCAGGCCGCGCACTCCCCTCGCTCTTGGAGGTGACGCTGGTGCCAGTGTCTGCTTCAATGCGACCCTACAATAACAAGCCCCAATCGGCCGAGTCGCTGCTTGTTTCACCTCGTGTCCCCCTGCGCTGCAGAAATCCCGCCTCTGCTGGGCCAGCCCCGAGACACGGGGTTGCCCCTGGATTGTAAGCAAGCTGCCCCCTTCTCCCCCATGCTCCCCGTTCCCTGAATATCAGTCCTGCCCCCGCAGCCTGCACAAATCTTCATCCTTTAGGACCAAATAGGAAGGGGATGGGGCGAGGGATTATTTTCTTTATTCCCACCCCCCCTAACGGAAGGAGCTGTTCTCTGTGTCTGTGTTTACAAACCAAGGAACGTGTTTCTCCCTGGTTTGGGTTGGGGGTTTTTTTTTTTTTGCCTGTTTCTTGACAAGATTGATTGAAATGTTGGTCTGACTAGAGTAGTCCCCAAGTTTAGCGCCCTGCCCTGAAGCAGGACGAAGTCAACCAAGACCTACGGGTTTGTCTAACCCTGTCTAATTCTTTCTTCCCACCCATGCTTCCCCAGAAGGGATCAGACAGGCTGTACACAGCGGGTGTTTAAGTCTCAGCTTGACAAAGCCCTGGCCGGGTTGATTTAGTTGGGATTGGTCCTGCCTAGAGCAGGGGGCTGGATTTGATGACCTTCTGAGGTCTCTTCCAGCTCTATGATTCTATGATTCCCTCCCCTTTCCTTCACCATCATTAATATCCTTTTGCAGTGAGTTCCAGAGGTTGATTATACACTTCAAAATACGTCCGTTTTAACTAGAGCTGGAAGGAAGTTTTCTGAGGGGATGTTTTTCCATTGGAAAATGCTGATTTTAGTGACCTTTTGTTTGGAAGGGGAAAACTCCACCATTTCAGAACATTAAAATGTAGTTTTCCATTCCTGAAATGACTCTTTGTTTGGTCTCTTTAAGGTTTATCTTCCGTAATCCACCGTACTACATTTAAAAAAAGTCAAAATCTAAACAAAACGTGAATTTATTTGCAGAACTGTGTGTGATCAGGAAAAAAAAGTCAAAATCCTGGAATTTCTAGTCCCAATTCAACCCTACTTTTAGCCACCTTGGTGCCAGGGATGTAAAATCTCATTTAATTAGCTAACCAGTTAAACAATATGTTGAACCAGTTAACCGATTAAATGGGACACGTAGGACGTGTTAAAGATGGGCTTGGAGCAGCCCACACACCTACCCCCTTGGCACACTGCTGTGACTGCTGAGCAACCCTACCCGTGGCGTGCCAGAGTGCCCTGTGCCTATGGCTGGTGGAGGGCTGCTCCAGCCCCCACTGGTTAACCATAACCGGCTTACTGGTTAACCATTCACTTCCGAACTTGGTGTCCCCACTGCTAACATTAGGACAGTGGTCCCCAACACGGTGCCCGCATTTGTATGCGCCCGCCAAGTGCTCAGGGCTGGCCTGGCCCCGGGCACGTGGCGCATGTGCGGTGCCGGAGCTGGCCCCGGGCGCATGGTGCACGGTGAGCGCCGGCCCCGGGGGCGCTGCGGATTGGCTGCCCGCGCTATGGCCACGTGGCGCATGGGGGGAGCGCAGGCTCCGGGCGTGCGGCACTTGCAGGGTGCGCCAGCCCTGGGCGCACAGCGCTTGGAGAGCGCCGGCCCCGGGCGCGCGGTGCTTGGGGGGGGGAGAGTGCCAGCGCCAGCGCAGGCCCCGGGCGCGTGGCGCTTGCAGGGTGCGCCGGCCCCGGGCGCGCGGTGCTTGGGGGGAGAGCGCCGGTCCCGGGCGCGCGGCGCTTGGTGGGAGGCCCGGCCCTGGGCATGCGGTACTTGTGGGGGGGGGGGGCGGCCCTGGGAATGTGTCTATGGGGGGGCCCCGCCCCCGGGTGCGCAATGGGGGGCTCCGCTCCAGGGCGCCCTGCGGGCAAACAGCCACACCCCTTGGCGCCCGGCAACCTCAAATGGTTGGGGACCACTGCATTAGGAGAAGCCATTGGCTGCCTCCCCTGCCCCGCCCCATTCCTTCTTTTACATTCCCCTGCTCCCATGGGGGTCACGCTGCCCCCCTTTGAGAGCTGATGCTGAAAAGTGCTGGGAAAGCTCGGGGCGATTATCTGCCTGACCCCGGTGAATAGGAGCTGCCAAAGGCCCTGAAGTGTGACAGACCCTGGAGCTGTGACCGGCCCTTTCACCCAGCAGGATGTGCCGAATGCCCCAGAGGACCAAGGGATGGTGGGCGTGGCACTTCAAGCACACCTTGATTTTCTTCTGTCAGGGCTGGGGCATCGGACCATCCAGGCTGGGTTCCTGTGATTTCCCGCGCGTGCTGGGCGGATGGTTTCCTGTCCAGTGCAGATTGCTGCTGGTGCGGGACCTCTGCATATAAATGCTGGGTAAGTCCTGGTGGGTTTTTAATGGGCAGTGTCATGTGGTTTGGTAACTCAGGGTGCCCCTGTATAAAACTATGGTACGCCCACATCTTGAATACTGTGTACAGCTGTGGTCTCCTCACCTCAAAAAAGATATTTTGGCCTTGGAAAGGGTTCAGAAAAGGGCAACTAACATGATTAGGGGTTTGGAACGAGTCCCATATGAAGAGAGGTTAAAGCGATGGGACTTTTCAGTTTAGAAAAGAGGAGACTGAGGGGGGATATGATAGAGGTCTATAAAAACATGAGTGGTGTGGAGAGGGTGAATCAAGAAAAGTGATTTATTAGTTCCCATAATAGAAGAACTAGAGGACACCAAATGAAGTTAATGGGTAGCAGGTTTAAAACTAATAAAAGAAAGTTCTTCTTCACACAGCGTGTAGTCAACCTGTGGAACTCCTTGCCAGAGGAGACTGTGAAGGCTAGGACTATAACAGGATTTAAAGAGAAGCTAGATAATTTCACGGAGGTTAGGTCCATAAAAGGCCATTAGCCAGGAGATAGAAATAGTGTCCCTGGCCTCTGTTTGTGGAAGGCTGGAGAAGGATGGCAGGAGACAAATCGCTTGATCATTGTCTTTGGTCAACCCTCTTTGGGGCACCTGGTGCTGGCCACTGTCAGCAGACAGGCTACCCAGTACTGCCGTTCTTATGTTAGGGTTCTTGGGTGGGGCACAGGGCAGAGCCCATCGGTTCAGAGCTGCTAAGAGCAGAGTTATTTGCACTTACGTCCCAGCCAGTCTCCCTCCGTATCCCCTAACGCAGGGCTGGGGGGATCCTTTTTTGGGTCGGGGGCCACAGAGAAATCCGTCGGGCCTTGTAGGAGTTGGGCGGCAGGAGTGGAGCTTAGTGCCTACGGGGCCAAGGGAAACAGAGAGGGCACCATGTCCACAGGGCCGGGGTGCCATTTTCCCTAGGGCCTCCGGAGGGGTGGGGGGGGGAGTGTGTCTATGGTCTAGGAGCCAGGGCCCACCAAAGATGAATCCGACCCAGGCTCTGGTACATCTCTGCAGCGCTGCCGGCCGGTTCCCCCACCTCTTGGTCCTCAACCCAACTAGACCCGCTTCCCGACGGCTGGTTGCCCCCCGGCCAGCCCCGCTCCCTCCAGCCCCCTCCCAGCCAGCCCTGCTTCCCGGCGGCCGGTTCCCCCCCACCCCCTCTCCTCCAGCCAGTCCCGCCCCCCCCCCCCCCCCCCCGGCCCCTGCTGTTCGGTATTTTTTTTAAACCATCTGGTAACCCTAGCAGGTGGGGGTGAAAAGTGCATGGAAATGCCCGCACAGGCGCGTCTGGGAATGAGATGCTGCTCTAACATCTCCGCCTCTGTTCACTTCCAGCCCCTGCCTCGTGGCGCTGGCCCCCCCGTGGCCTGGGAGGGCTCCCCAGGCGCACCATGGCCCGGCATAGCAAGCTGCAGAAGCACGTCCTGAGCCTATACAGGCAGTTCCTGCGCACCGGCCGGGAGAAGCCGGGATTCCTGACTCGCATCCAGGCCGAGTTCCGGAAGAACGCCAGCATCCCCCGGGCCGACGTGGTGCACATCGAGTATCTGCTCCGCCGTGGCCAGAGGCAGCTGGCGCAGCTCCGAGACGCGAACACCAAACAGATGGGCACCTTTGTCCAAGCCAAACCGGAGGAGCAGTGACCCCTGCTGGTTGGCGCAAGCGTCTGTCTTGTACTGGGACGGTTGGGGGTGAATTCACAGATCAGCCTTCCTGGTTCTCACATCCCTGTGCACCCCTCGTGTCCAAACACAGGTGCCTGGCTTGGCATTTGCTGAGCTAAGGTGTCTTTATTGGCAGCCAAGCTTTTACACAGTTCAGGTGTGGATGGGTGATCTGGAGGAGATGCTCTTGTTTCCAGGACCTGGTACACAATTCATTCTACCCCTGCTGGCTCCTCTCTTCGGGTATGTCTACACTACAGCGCTAGTTCGAACTAAGCTAATTCGAACTAACGCGTCTAGAACTAAAAACTAGTTTTGCTAATTCGAACTAGCAAGTCCACATTGAGTGGACTCTGAACAGGGCTTAAGGATGGCCGGAAGCAGTGCCAGCAGGGCATCAGAGGAGGACTTAGAGCGTGGAGATGCAGTCTCAGGCTAGCCGAGGGCTGCGCTTAAAGGGTCCCGACCCCCACCCCGGACAGACAGTTGTAAGGGGTGCCCCGCTTGAAAACCAGTCCTGGCTTGGAGTGCCCGGAGTACCCACACTGGGCACATCACACCACTCAGCCATCAGCCCGGCTGCACTTGCCGCAGGCTGCCATCTGGGGAGAGGGGGTAATCGGGGGGCTGCAGGAGAGCTTCCACCCCCAGAAGCCTGCAGAGCCAGCCCAGTCCTCCCCATCGGGGGCTCGTACCCCATTCCTCCCTCACCTCCTTCCACTTACCCTTCCCTAGCCCCCCTTCTTATTGATGTACAAAATAAAGATAACGTTTCTTCCAACATTGACTCTGTCTTTATTGAACAAAACTGGGGGAGACTGGGAAAAGGAGGTGGGAGAGGGGAAGATTAAGGCTGGGAGAGGGGAGGGCAACTAACATGATAAGGGGTTGGGAACAGGTCCCAGATGAAGAGAGGCTACAGAGACTGGGACTGTTCAGCTTAGAAAAGAGGAGACGGAGGGGGGACAGGATAGAGGTCTCTAAAAGCAGGGGTTGGGTGGAGAGGGTGCATTCAGAAAAGTTCTTCATGAGTTCCCATAAAGAAGGACTAGAGGACACCAAAGGAAAGGACTGGGTAGCAGGCTTGAAACTAGTAAGAGAAAGTTGTTCTTCTTGACAAAGCAAATAGTTAACCGGTGGAACTCCTTGCTGCAGGAGGCTGTGAAGGCTACAACTAGAACAGAGTTTAAAGGGAAGGGAGATCAAGTCATGGAGGTTGGGTCCATGGAGTAGTCTTAGCCAGGGGGTAGGAGTGGTGTCCCTGCCCAAAGTTTGTGCAAGGCTGGAGAGGGATGGCACGAGACAAATGGATTGGTCACTGTCTTTGGTCCATCCCCTCCACGGTCCCTAGGGTTGGCCGCTGTCGGCAGACAGGCTACTGGGCTAGATGGACCTTTGGTCTGACCCAGGACGGCCATTGTAAGCTCAGGGCTCAGGGTCGGGGGTCTCAGTGGACCCCCTTGATTTTCATGCAAACCTGCTCCTGGGTGGCCAGGCTGGCAGCTCTCCTGCCCCAGATGGCCACTTTCCTGTGCCTAGTGCGGAGATCGTGGACGAGGTCCACGATGTCCGCACTAGCCCAGGAATGTACCCGCCTCTTGCGGTCCCGGGCAAGCTTCCGGGAGCCGCCAGCCTGGTCCCGGGAAGAGGGGGTGGGCGGGGGACATCGGGTGGGTGGCTCTGTGCCGTGCCAGGTGCAGGGTCTGCTGGCTGGGTGCTAGCAGGCTTGCACCTGGCACGGGCACCGTAGCCAGCCCGTGCCCCTTTAAGGGGTCCGGGGCCGGGAGGGGGGCATAGAGTTTCCCTGGTGTTGGCCAGAGTGGCCACCAGGGAAACCTGGGGAGGGCTAGCCTCCCACTCGTTCGAATTAAGGGGCTACACAGCCCTTAATTCGAACTAGTAAGTTCGAACTAGGCTTAAGCCTCGTAAAATGAGGTTTTCCTAGTTCGAACTAAGCGCTCCGCTAGTTCGATTCAAATTCGAACTAGCGGAGCGCTAGTGTAGCGGCTATGAATGTTAGTTCGAACTAACGTCCGTTAGTTCGAACTAACATTGTAGTGTAGACATACCCTTCCATCCTTAGCCAAAGAGGAACAAGCCAGTTAGCCCAGGGAAATAAAAGAAAGGGAGAGCGGTGACGGAAAACCCTGTGTCTGTCATTTTTTCAAATGATCTATCTTGCCTAAAAGCCTGTCAGGGATTGGGCTCTGTTGCAGGAGGTGCTGGCGAAACACTCCGTGGATTTGGGTGCTACAATTCCTGAGTGTCGTCCGCCTTCCTGCCCCCTCCCCCCACCGAAGCGCTTTGGAAGGCTCACAAAGGACAGAGACCTGCCTTTTGAAAATCCGACTCCCCACCGGTGTCTCAAGACAGGCGGCTCTCTCTCGCCAAAAACGGAGGCAGCAGCGTGGGATGACAGGCAGCCAGGTCGCAAGGGGAGGTGCTTTTTAGACCAGTTCCCTCCTGGCACTCCGTACTGCTGCCTCTGTATCAGAGGCAGCAGCACAAGCTGGCAGCAGCCCTTGCCTGGGGGCTGGGTCTGAGCTTCTGGACCTGGTGCAAACTGGAACTGAGCGAGACTGCCTGCCTGCCTGGCTCCTAACACACTGTAAATGCAGAGCCGCAGAGGGGGTAGGTCCCGCACCCAGCGCGAGCCAGGACTGAGACAGCTGGCCCCTGGGGACTATCGAAAAGTCAAGTAACCGATAAGAAATCATGAGGTTAATTGACTACTCAGTGAATATCTAACGTCCCTAATCCCTTTTCATAGTTCCCCTCTGGACTCTCTCTCCTAAAGCATGGCCCTGAGATCTGGACACAGTGCTCCAGCTGAGGCCTCCTCCGTGCCAAATAGCTAGGAGAGTGACCTCCCATGTCTGCCGTACGTCTCCTACCACGCCCCAGGGCTATGCCCTCTTACTGAAGGGCTTTGTGTCTGAGATCGCTTCTCTCCTAGGCTACGTCTACACAACGAGTTTTTTTGGCAACAAATATGCTAACGAGGGACTCTATGACACGCAATGTCATTTGCATATTTTCTGCCGATCCGTTTTTGTGCTCGGGGTTTGTGCGCAAATCCAAGCCGTGTGGATGTTCACTTTTTGTGCAAAAAACCCCCTTTTCCCACAAGATCCCTATGCCTGCAAAAAGGCCGACCGATCTTGTGCAAAAAGGGGCTTTTGCCTAAAAAGAAAACATCCACATGGCTTGTTTTTGCGTGTTCTTGCGAAAAAACTTGTGGCGCGTCTACACTCTACGTGTGTTCTTGCAGAAGTAAATTTGCAGTAAAGCATCAGAGAACAGGGCTCCTTGCACAGGAGTTATTCCTCTCCCGACGATGACTAAGCCCCCTTTGTGCAAGAGCTGTTGTGCAAGAAGGCAGCGTGGACGGGCACCAGGGGCTTCTTGAGCAAGACACTTTTATGGCTAAAATGACCATCAGAGCTTTCTTGCACAAGAGAGCGTTCACACTGCCATGGACGCTCTTGTGCAAAAGCCCATGGCAGGGTGGAGGCACTCTTGCACGAGACCTTTTGCGCAAGAACTCCGGCGTGAAACAGCTCTCGTGCAAGAAGCCTGCAGTGTAGGGCAGGGAGCAGCCTATGAGGGAGGGGGAGGGACCCCTAGTAATGGCTCAAACTTCCCAGGGGGGTGGCCAGAGGCAGGACATTTGCCTGGCAGGGTGGGGGGGGGGGCGGTGACCTCACAGGGGCTTTGGGCAGCCCTCAGCATATAAGGCAAAGGGCAGGTGGGGAGGTGGTGACCTCACAGAGGGACCCACATCTCAGGCTGATAAAAGCGGGGGGCGGGCCCAGGGGACTTTGGAGACCCCCGGTTGCTTTAGCTCTGGTGCGTCTCCTCCTCACGGTTCCTTCGCGTTCTGTGAGTTCCACATCCCGACACCTTTGTGACGAAGGTAAGAGCCCCCAGGGGTTGGATCCCGCCCGGGGCCGGCTGGGTTCCAGGCAGGCCCAGCCCTCGGTCAAGGGCCAGAAGGTGATTCCTCACCTGGGCACCGTCCTTAGCGCCACTGGGGCTTTCTCCTGGTTGGTTTCCCTTTTCCTCCATCCCCCCACATTTCTGCTCTGTTCTTGCCTCCTCTGTGACCTTCCCTTGCTGCCTCCCCCAGCTTAGGACCCAACAGACTAGCTGAAGGACGGGGGGTGGTTTGCAGGAGCCGTGGGGTGGGGGATGCAGCCCCCATTGTGGGGACTGGGGAGGTGGGGCTGGAACAAGTCTATGCCGGTGTCTTTGGGGAGAACGCTCCACCCCCCACACCTTAGATTCTCCCCTGATTGGCCAAGAAGGGGCTGTTGATGGGCAGGAGACTCGTGGAATGAGGAGTAACGGTAGTTTGAACTAGGAAGCCTAGTTCGAACTACCTAGTTCGTGCCCCGTGTAGCCGCGCTGCACGGGGTTCGAACGAGCGGGCTTTTAAAAATGGCGGCTCCCCGCTTATGCAAATGAAGCCCGGGAAATTCAAATCCCGGGCTTCATTTGCAAGTGCGGTATGCCTACATTACCCTCCTAGTTCGAACTAGCGGGGTAGTGTAGACATACCCTCAGGTCCTTGCAGTGCCTGTGCAAGACCGAACCGATAAGCAAGGGGCCATTTGGGGGCTGGGGGCAGTCGCTCTGGGGAGCTGGAACCCCTGGATTTCGTTCATCAGGCTGCGCCCCAAGCTCCCCTTTGCTCCCCTCATTTGCAGCATGGCCAAACGTTTTCGGCTGTGGTTCAAGAAAGCCCTGAAGATGGCCCCAGGGCCGGTGGGGAGCAGCTTCTCCGTCCCCGCGGGCGGGGAAGCTGGATCCCACCAGCTCGGGGCGACTCGCCCACCGGCCAGGCCCCCCCGGACCTGGCTCCAGAGGCGGCTGGGCAGGCGGGACCCAGCCCAGCGGGGGAGCCGGGTAGGGTGGCTCCGGGGCCTCCTCTGTGGAGAGAAACACCTGCCCCGGGAGCCCAGCCCCCATTACCACCAGGGGGCATCGCCCTGCCCGGCCCCCGGAGACCTGCTAGTCTCCGGGAGCCCCCAGCCCGTCGCTCCCCACACCAGCCCCTGCAGCTGTGGGTCCAGGTCCGTCAGCAGCAGCGCCTGGGCCTCCAGCTGCAGCCGGGCCACCTCCTGCAGCCGCTCAGACCCAGGTGAGGGGCCGTGAACACGCTGGGCCCAGGGGCTCACCCAGTACCCGGGGGGGGGGGCGGGGAGGGGCAGCCCCAGTGTCTGCCCCGCAGCCAGGGCAATGGATGGGGGGGGGCTGCTTCGCTCTCTTCTTCCTGGTGGGGGCTCTGCTGAGGGTGTTGGCAGATGTGAGGGTGGAAGGGGGGTGGGTCCCTGCGAGGGGCGTGTGGGGCCCAACCTGCCCTGGGTCCCTGACATGGGGGCGCGTGACCCCTGCTGGCCGCTGGAGTCACCCTGGTCCCTTCCCTCCCGCACAGAGCCCCCCTGCGCCTCGGCGGAGCTCTGCCAGGAGCGGGTGGACTCCCGGGTGGAGGAAGGGGCCATCTACGACATCGAAGAGCAGCTCCACACCCGGGACACGGTAGGAACCTTCTCCACACGGGGGGGACCTGAGATTGTCCGGCCCCTTCCCAGCACGTTCCCCCCCCCTCCGGGAGGGGCTTGTCCCTGGGGATCCCCCTGGGGCCCCTTCTCCTGCATGACCTGGGCCCCCCAAGCTGGGGGCTCTTGTCATGCACCAGCTGGGCCCCCACAAGCCTGAGGCAGCAGTTGGGGGGGGAGTGTGGGTGCTTGGACAACCAGCAGCTCCCACCTCCACTCCTGGGAGACCTGAGCCCTGCAGCTGTCCGTGGGGGGCAGGCAGGCCCCAGGCTCACAGACTCTCCCTGGGGTGCAGAGCCCAGCCGCCCTGCAGCGGTTCCTCTTGGCCATCCCCCTCGCCTGCCTCGCCGCCCTCCAAAGGGGCGAGGACACCCTGGCGCCGCGCTGCTGCAAGGACACCATGATGGCCAGGATCGTTGTAAGCGAGTCGCGGCAGCCGGGAGGAGGGAAGGGGATACGTGGGGTGGACAGGGGTCTGCCTGGGCCATGGCGGCGGGTGGGGGTGCTGGAAACGGGATGGGTGGAGCCAGGAGGGCTGGAGGTGGACATGGGGAGGGTGGGTGGGGTGCTGGAGGAGGGAGGGACACAGAAATGGGGCAGGTCTGGGGTGCCGGACAGGAAGGGGGATTCGGGACAGGGAGGGGTCTCCCCGGGCCATGGGGGGCTGGAAGGGAGCCGAGCGGGCTGCTGGGGATGCGCCTGGGGAGCAGGGATGAGGAGGTTCAGAGGCTGGTCACCAGGGCAGTGAGGGGCAGGAGACGGCCTGGGGACAAGGATTGAGCTGGTCCCGGTTTGGGAGGGGGGTGCTGGGAGGGGCCCTGTGCCGGGCAGGGGGGCTACAGGGCAGCGGGAGGCAGTGGGGTTGGATCCTGCTGGGTGGGGGCGCTGGCCGTGTGAGCGTCTCTTGGGGGCCCAGCCTCACACGCCCCTTTGTCTCCTTGGGTCTCCCAGGAGATCATGGAGGACTCGCCCCCCCCGCTGGTCTTGGCCGACTGCCTCAACGCCGCCTGCAGCCTCAGGTACCGACCCCCCCCCCCCCCCCCCGCCGACTCCCCCCAGAGCAGATCCCCTGGCCAGGGAGTGGGAAAGTCTCTGTCTCCTGCTGCTCAATTAACAGCCTCTGCCCCTCTCTCCTGCCAGCACCTTGCAGCCTCCCCTGCGGGCCCAGCTCCTGAGCCCCCTGCTGACGGCGGCCGTGGGACAGACAGTGTCTGGGGACTGGCAGCAGGAGCCCATCCACACTCAGGTACGTCCCTCCGGGCCCTGCTCCCGGGCTGGGCTGGAGCTCCAGAGAGGAGGGGGGGGGCAGAGGGAGGGAAGAAGCTGCAGGTTTGGATCCTTCCCTCCAGGGTTCCCGTTGCTCTCCCGGGGGGCCCGTCCCTTCCACGCCCAGCCTGGGCTCCTCCCTGCTCTGCGAGGCGGCTCAGACCCTGCTCTAGGCTGGACCCCGGAGCCAGCGGGTGGCCTGGATTCCCCAGCCCCCCTCTGACCCAGGGCTCCCCCTTGTCTTGCAGCAGTTCATCCGGGCCCTTCCCTACGACCTCCAGGCCCTACTGGCGAGCCTCCTCGCCGAGTCCCCAGACACCGCCCGGCTGCAGCTCATAATGGAGGTGAGCCCCGTGGGGGGGACGGGGCCATTGTCCCTGCTTCCTCGGGGGGCCGAGAGAGGAGCAGTGTCAGTGGCTGGGGGGGGCACAGTCCGAGAGGAGCCCCAGGCTCTGCCCAGAACCGGCACCTCCCTACGGGTCCTGACCTGCCTCTTTCCCCCCCAGCACCTGAGCCCGTGGCTGGAGTCCCGCCTGCCCCAGGAGCGAGCCAGGGCCCTTGGCAGCACCACGGCCCTGCTGGGAGTCGCCACCACCCTCCCGGGGTTTGACGTAAGTGACCTCGGAGCCAGGGGGTCTGGGGCTGCAGGGCGCGGGGCTGGGAGCGTCCCCGGGAGGCAGAGGCAGGGCCGGGAATGGGCCGGGAATGGGCCGCGTTCTCCTTTCCCCGGGGAGGGGCGACCCTGGGCCCTTCAGGGGGGCTCTTGAGGGACTGGGCCTGGGGACTGGGGAGTGGCCGTCAGTGGATCCCCTTGTTCCACCCCCGGAGTGACCCTTCAGTCGGGGCCATTGCTCAGGGTTGTCTCCTCGCAAGGCCGGCCCCGCCCCGCCCCGGGAGGTGTCTCTGTCCGTCCCCCGAGCTCAGACCCGCCTCGGCGGCCGTTTGCATGGGACGTGCAGCCCCAGGATGCTGAGGGACCCCCCCTCTTCTCTCCCCTCAGAACTCCGCCGACTGGCCGAGGATGGGTCACCACGTGGCCCAGCTGGGCCTTTTTATTTCGGACCCATCCGAAGACGTCAGCCGGCTGGCCCGGGAGGGGGTGCACAGCCTGTATCAACTCCTCCTGCACCACAGGGGTAAGGAACCCAGCCGGGACCTGGGCCCCAGGGACACCCTGAGGGTGCCGGCGGCGGGGGGAGGGGACCCAGCCCTTTTCCCCCAGACTGGCCCAAGGGGGGATGCGTCCCTCTGTGTTCCCCTTCTGCCCCCTGTGCCCCTCCATTTGCCCAGGGATGCCTGCAGGGACCCGTGGGAGGGGAAGGGCTCAGACCTGCCAGCAGAATGACCCTGTTGTGTCTCTTGCAGGCCTCAACATCCACCAGGCAGAGGACCTGTGGTGCAGACACTACTACAAAGAAAGATGGGTCCTGGCTCACAGCAACAGCGTGAGGGTGGGAGAGGTAAGGACGCGCTGCCAGGCCAGGGCAGGGCAGGGCTCGGGGGTGGGGCTGGCTGGGGCCCTCGTGGGGGTAGGAGGGTCTTGGGGGCAGGAGGAAGCTGTGACCTGGGGCAGGGGTTGGGGTGCCAGGTGAGGAGAGCGTCTGGGTGCAGGGTCTGGAAGGGAGTTTGGGGGAGGAGGAAGCTGTTTTAGCCCCAGGAGTTGGGGCCGGGCTCTGGGCCGTCAGCTGAAACCTCCTGTGCTCTTGATTCCAGGTCTTTGGGCAGCTCTTCACAGCAGAGCAGGAGAATTGCTTTTTGGACAAGGCTCTGCTCGCTGCCCGCTCCCCCCTGCGGCGCCCCAGCCAGGCCGGGCTGGTCCTGGCCCACGCCCTGCATGGGCAGGCCCATCAGCTCCTGGAATACATGGTGAGCAGCCGGAGCAGATCAGGAGAGTGGGGCAGGGCCAGGGTCTCCTTCCCATCCCCTCAGGGAGTCCCCCGCCCCTTTCCTCAGGCTGCCCCCACCCCACGTCCCTGCTGGCAGAATCCCTCCTGCCCCTGCGAGCGTCCCTGGGGGTGGGGGAGGCTCTGAACACAGAAACTGTCCTAGGAGGCGGGAGGGGGCCGAGGTGTCAGGAGCTCTGGGGGGGGGGGGGGAAGGGGGTCAGGAGCTCACCCTGCGGGCCTGACGGGGGGTGACCAGAGAGCAGGGGGGAGGAGGGTGGAAATGCTGGGGGGGCCAGTTCCCCTGAGTCCCCAGGGATGAATGTGACGGATTCTGCTTCCCTTGCAGCAGGAAGACACCCAGTGAGAGCAGCAAGAGCTGAGGAGCCAGCAGCTGCGTCCCCCTCCCCCCAACCCTCCCAATTGTATTGAATTGTATTTACATTCTCATTAAACAATGTTTCAAAAAACATTTGGATCAGGCTTGGTCAATAATTTGTAATGGGGGGGCCATTTTGGCAACTGATCAAGGGCCACATTTCTACCGAGGGCTTTGGGGTCTGGGACGGGGTGGTTGGGTGCAGAAGGGAGCTTAGGGGTGGAGCCTGGGTGCAGGGGGGGGGGTATGATCTGGGGCAGTGGATAGGGGTGCAGGGTCCAGGAGGGGGAATGGGCGCAGGAGAGGACTCTGGCCTGGGGGAGGGGCTCTAGAGGGGTGCAGGGTCAGGGAGGGAGCTGTGACCTGGGTGAAGGGGGAGCAGAAGGTTTGGGGGAGGGGGTGCGGGTGCCAGAGAGGAGTCTGGCCTGGGGGAGGGGTGTCGGGGGGGTGCAGGGTCAGGGAGGGAGCTGTGACCTGGGTGAAGGGGGAGCAGAGGGTTTGGGGGAGGGGGTGCGGGTGCCAGAGAGGAGTCTGGCCTGGGGGAGGGGTGTCGGGGGGTGCAGGGTCAGGGAGGGAGCTGTGATCTGAGGGAATGGGGGACGCAGGTCAGGTGGTCGCCTGGGACAGGTAGTCGGGGAGGGGACGTGGGCGCCAGGGGCAGGCTCTGGCTGCGGAGGTGCCTACCTAGGCAGCTGCGTATGGGGGAGCCCGACTGTCACCTGAGGGGATGGGGGAGCTCAATTTTCAACTGTGGGGAATGGAGGAAATACTGTGGAGTGGAGGGAGCGAGATGGGGGGGGCTGAATTGTTCCCGGAGGGGAGATCTCCCTGGCTTGGGGGGGGGGGGGGGCGTTTCCAGCAAAGCCCTCACATAAGAGGGGGACAGACGGTGGGAGGGAGAGGACGGGGATGGGCAGGGCAGGGCAGGTGGAAATGGGGAGGGGCAGGAGAAGGAAAGGGGGAGGAGATGGAGGAGAGCAGGGGATAGGAGTGGGGGCGGGGATGAGGAGCAGGACAGAGGCAGGGCAGTGGTGGTGATGGCTGAGCGATGAGAACAGCTCGCAGGGAGCTTAAAGCCAGCAGATGCTTTTCGGCAGAGTTGCCATTTGCCCTGGCGGCTTTGCCAGAATAGCTGTGCCAGCGGGGGCGGGGGGGGGGGGGCTTTTGCCACACACCCAAGCCAAGCCAGCTGTGGCGGCAAAGCCTTGTGATGTAACCTAAGCCCTTGGCAAGGTCGGGATCAACCTGCTCTGACAATTTCTCGGACCGGCGGGATGAGAAACAAGGATCGTGCAGGGAGATGAGGATGACTAGGAAGCGAATCCAGGTGTGGGGGGAATATCCTGGGTTGGAGGGTCAGTCGATACCCCCGCCTGCCACTGTCTGCCGGGGCTCTGCCCGCAAGATGGAACCAACAGCTGAGTTTGCTTTTCTGCCCCGTCGTGGGCACAAAAGGCCCAGAGCAGCCTCCTGCTATCTTGGAGGAAAGGGGCCAAAGTTCAGGAAGCAGGTGCCAGGCTGGGCTGGAATCCGCGAGCTCCGCTTTTGCTTTGCCCTTCCTGGAAGCTGGGCTGCAGGTGAGTGGCGGTTTCATCTCTGCTCTTGGGGTGTTTCTTGTGGGTTCCGAGTGTGGATCTGAGAGGGGCTGCGCAGGGGCAGTGTCATGAACGAGCTGTAAGCGTTACAGCCCCTTCTGCGCAGGCTGGCTCCAGCCTCCCATCTGTCTCCAAGCCCTGGGGGAGAGGCGGGAGGCCAGCAGCATGGCCTAGTGGAGGGGGCAGGAGGTTGGGTGTAAGAACTCCCGGGTTCTAATCTAATGCCACCTAGTGACTAAGGCACAGAGTTGTGTGTTAGACCCTTGCTCCTCAATTCTGCGCTCACTCTCGCGCTGGTGACCTTGGAGAGGCCTTTCAGGTCTCCCTTTCCCTGTCCATCAAAGGCAGGCAAGTGCGATGTAATGCCCTGGAGCAAGTGCTTTGGGACGTGTCGCACAAGTGTGCCTGGCTCACAAGCGTGTCAGCACAGGTGTGTAAAAGCGTGACGAAGGCTTTGAGATCGATGCCGAAGGCTTGTGAGGCTGTGGCTGGCCAAGTGACAGGGAAATGAAAGGTCAGAGTTTGGTCAGTTAGATTTTATGGTAATACACTGAGACGAAGCACTTTGGGCGTATATACGATAATGTCTTTCCAAGTGCATTAGTTCAAGCCGTGTCCTAGGAGCCAAGAGGTGAGACAAACATGCTTGGTCCTGTCTCGGTGCAGGGGTGGACTAGATCAGTGCTTCTCGACCAGTGGTACGAGTCCCCTTAAAGGTACTCAAGAGATGTCTGGGGGACACGTCAACACAACTGAAATTTGGAGAAAACTGAATTTTTGTTTTCAGTTTGACAGCGGTTTATTCTTTTTGTACCTTTTACACCCAAAAATGCCATCGCCCGCCTGGCTACGATGCAGTTGTTTAAACAAATGTGTTGCAACGGTTCAAAAAAATTGTGTGTGTCTGAAAACTGTAGGTACTGGGGGTACTTACACATTTTTTTTTAAAGGGGGTACATTATAAAAAAAGTTTGCGAAACACTGGACCTATCATGGTCCCTTCCACTCAGACTTTTCTATGATTCTGTGACAGGGCTGGGCGATAATTTTCAGAAGGGGGCCACTTAATGGATTTTGGTATGGGGTCATAGGCCGGCTCCACCCACAGAAGGGGCGGAGCCTGAGGCAGAAGGGGCGGTGTTGTGGACTAGCCCACCCTCAGAGTTCTCCGTGGCTGAGGCTTTCAATTAAAAGCACAGAAAAGAGCTCACAGCTTTGCCACTACTGGCAGCTGTCCAGCGTGGCTACAGCTTTTTAAAGGGCTCGTGGCTCCTGTCCCTGCTGTAACCATGAGCCGTGAATCATTTAAAATTGGATCCTGCTGCCTGAGTCCCCACTTAGAATTCGGCAGCATGGGCAGCAGGATCTAAACAGAAAGCGGCCAGATCACAGTGTTTGGTAGGTTGCATCTTACCCAGCCCTGTTCTCAGAGCTGGTTTTGAAACCTCCGTGTCCTCCTTATGGTCTGACAGCTGCAGATTTACTGCCTGTCTCTCCTCTCGTGGCCCAGCCTAGCCGCAGCTAATGGACTAACTCAGGTTAGCATCACCTGCCCTGTCTTGGTGACTCTTCACAGCTGAACGGCCTATAAGGCATCGTGCTGGTCTTCTGATCTCTTGGTGACTCCTCTGCCTTCTGTTTATTTCTTTCTCCCTAGCTGGCCGATCAAGTCAAGCCCTGTCAGTGCGTGAAGGCCCCAGGAATTACGAGTGCGATGGTCTCCCATGCCCAAGGTAATCGGCTGGCTAGTAATGGATGGACTGCTTGGTTATCAGGTTAGGCTGCACAAGCCAGGTCTATGGGACCCTATGGCCAGCTGGCACCTGGTTCACAGCTGTACTAATCTGAAAATGGCTGGAAGACACCACCATCATTAGGCTCCAGAGTCAACAGCACTTGCTCCTCTTGGAGCTACTTGTCCGTGGCAGGCAGCACAGCTTAGCAGCTCATTGGGACGTCTCCTTTCTGTTGTGAGAACTGGGCACTTTAGAATGGCTGTAGCTATTGAAAGCAAAGGTGCACAGCTATAGGCATGGGGGTTTCCAGCTTTATTCACCTAGGTGGCTGATTCCAGGAAGCAAGGGTGTGTGTGTGTGTGGGGAGGGGAGTCCTGTACAGAGGGTTCCCTTGCCCCTCTGCTTCCATGGCTGTGCAACTGCCACCAGGTGGATTAGAACCTGGGACTTTTGGAGCTTAGGGCAGGAGCTGCTACAGCTTGAGTTATAAGTCAGTTGCCTCTCAGCATAGGCTGAAGAGCTCCCTTGTAATAATTGCTTGCTGGAAGTGGTCTCAGTGCCACTCCATAGGATAGTGACCCACATCAGGTGGGTGGGTTACAGCTGCAGGCCTGCTCCCAGCATGCGGATCTGCTCTCTGGGCGGCGTCTATAACTCTGTGGCTGCAGCCCTGCTCCCAGCATGCGGATCTGCTTTCTGGGTGGCGTCTACAACTCTGTGGCTGCAGCCCTGCTCCCAGGACTGGATCTGCTCTCTGCCCATTGGCGTGCGCAGCACATTTCATTAGGGTGTGCACCCAAAGAATGTTTTTAAATGTACTCTTTGACCCCCATTAGCCACGCCTCTGGAGGTAACACTTTCAGGGCAATATGGACAGCTCTGGGGGGGAGGGGCCAGATCCTGACCCTGGCCCCCCCTTCTCCCTCCCCGAGGCCAGTCATGCTGCCTCTGACCCCCTTCCTCCCTGAGGCCAGTCGCACTGCCCCCGATCCTGACCCCGGCCTCCCCTTCTCCCTCCCCGAGGCCAGCCCTGCTCCCCAGCTCAGTGCGGGCCCCTGCTCTCTCCTTAGCTCAGTCCCACTCTGCCGACCCTGGCTCCCTCCTGGCTCCCTGCTCTGCCAGTCAGGCTGAACTGGGACTTTAGCCTCTCCCTGTTGTTCCTGGGGACTGTCAGTCTCAGGATCTTGATCTCTCATTTCCCCTGCCTTTCACTGAGTTTCAGTAAGGAGCTAGCGGCAATAATGCCTCTACTTTTTCCCCCACTCCTGTGCGGAATACATTTTGTTATGTGCACCAAGGCATGCACGGATGTGCACTGTTACGTCACGTGGAGTTTCACAGCATGGGAAGAAATCAGTGGAAATACAGAGAGCTTGAGTAGTTGCAAGTGTCCATTTTATTGCATAGCACGGAGCTAGCTAGAAAAAACCCAAACCAGCTGGGCTGACCCCCAGTGACCTAACGCAGTTACTATAACAACAAGATCTATGTCTACACCCAGTACACCACATGCACAACCACTAGAAACACATGCTACCGGCTAGCAAACTGGGCAGCATTTGAATGTCTCCTGGCTGGCAGCCCAAGAGCTCAGCTTGCAGGGAACACTGGCTAACCGTCCCCTTCCACCTGGAGAAGGGAGAGACAGGAAAGTAGCAACAGAGCATCTGCCTGGGGGAAGCCCGAATCCCATGCAGGAGTGGAGCCCTGTTCCTTGTTCCAGGCCCTTGCTAGAGTCCCCTCCCGTAGCTGCAGCTATGGCCGGCAGTTTTAAAAGCGGACTTACGCTGGCCCTGCAACCCGAGCGACTCTGTCAGTGGGTGCTTATCACTCCATCACCTCGAGCTGTTTAACCAGCTTGTTTAACCAAGGAGGGAGGGAAAGGGAAACCTTTGGCCATTTGAGGGTTGCGTGCCAATGGAGGGAAAGGGGATGGATAAAAAGGGGCTGAGCACACGGTACTGCCTCTTTTTAAACCCAGGCCCAAAGATGTCCTGGAATTCTGGGCCACTGGCCTGAAGGAGATGGTCAAACTGCCTGGCAGCTGGACTTTTGGAGTCTTGTTATTCCTGGGCTCCTGGTAGCGATGGCTCCCATTCCAGGGGATTCCTGCCAGGTAGTTTACCTCAGACAGCAGCTTTTATTCCCCCGTGTCACTTCTCCCAGTATCTGAGACTTTGGTCATGGGGATCAAGCATTTAACATGATTCCAAGAGGAACCGGATGGTTCATCTAGCGAGCCAGGCTCACCGATATTTGAGTAGTTAATAAAAATCCCTAGTTGCTGTGTGTAGGTCTAAAAAGTGAAGGTTAGTATCATTAGTCTTATTTTACAGACAGGGAATAACCTCTCCAACCTGTGGGAGAGGCAGGAATAGAACCCAGGTTTCCTGATACCACAGTCAGGGCTTTGTTACCAGGCTACATCCTGTACTAGAAAGGATGGGCCTGAAGCATGGGCCTGGTGTAAGGCTTGAGGCCTGAACCAAAGTAAGCAAGAGTTAGCTGAAGAGAAACAGGCAGGTCGTGTCAAAAGCAGGCGGTTGCCTGAAAGTCTTGGGACTTAACCCTAACTGTCTTGCCTGGAAAGGTTGAAACCATAGACAAAAGGTCCTAGAAAGTCTCCAGGAATGCTAGAGAAGCAGGAAGCGAGTTGACAGGAGGCCAGGAAAGAAAATGGAAACAGAATTTGGGGTTTTGAATTGGAAGCAGTGATGTGCCTGTTGTTGTGTGATCATGCCTGGAAGATGTGAATTAAGCCAGGAACCTGGGCAAGCAGAATCCAGCGACTTTCTTGGCTAGGGAAAGACTAAATCTTGGAACCAGAGAGATGTGAGTAGAACAGGGAATTTTTAGTCAGACGCTACTAGGTTATTTTTTTTAGTTTGTTGGACTTCTTTTTGCTAAGCACATGTAACTATCCCCCTTTACCCTGGAACTCTTCAAACTGAATCCCAGGGAAGCAATTTTCTGTGTTTTAATCTTTCTTTTTTCAGTTTCTTTGTAACACCTAGCAACCAAGTAGATACGCTGGAGGGCAGTAGATATGCTGGAGGGCAGGGATAGGGTCCAGAGTGACCTAGACAGATTAGAGGATTGGGCCAAAAGAAATCTGATGAGGTTCAACAAGGACAAGTGCAGAGTCCTGCACTTGGGATGGAAGAATCCCGAGCATAGTTACAGGCTGGGGACCGACTGGCTAAGTAGCAGTTCAGCAGAAAAGGACCTGGGGGTTACAGTGGATGAGAAGCTGGATATGAGTCAACAGTGTGACCTTGTAGCCAAGAAACCTAATGGCATATTAGGGTGCATTAGGAGGAGCATTGACAGCAGATCCAGAGAAGTGATTATTCCCCTTCATTCGGCTCTGGTGAGGCCACATCTGGCGTATTGTGTCCAGTTCTGGGGCCCCCACTATAGAAAGGATGTGGACGCATTGGAGAGGGTCCAGCGGAGGGCGACCAAAATGATTAGGGGGCTGGAGCGCATGACCTATGAGGAGAGACTGAGGGATTTGGGTTTGTTTAGTCTGCAGAAGAGAAGAGCGAGGGGGGTTTGATAGCAGCCTTCAACTTCCTGAAGGGAGGTTCCAAAGAGGATGGAGAGAGGCTGTTCACAGTAGTGACGGATGGCAGAACAAGGAGAAATGGTCTCAAGTTACAATGGGGAAGGTCTAGGTTGGATATTAGGAAAAACTATTTCACTAGGAGGGTAGGGAAACACTGAGATGGGTTCCCTAGGGAGGTGGTGGAATCTGCATCCCTAGAGGTTTTTAAGTCTTGGCTTGACAAAGCCCTGGATGGGTTGATTTAGTTGGGATAGGTCCTGCCTTGGGCAGGGGCTGGACTTGATGACTCCTGAGGTCTCTTCCAGCTCTATGGTTCTATGATTCTAAGTAATGTTTCACCAAGTGTATTTGTTTTGTTAATAGACGTCACATTTTTAAAACCATGATCTGATTCCTGCATCCTAGAGGGCGGAAGGTTCTGTATGCACGTGCCTAAGACAGCAAGCCATACTTCTAGGAGAAATTACAGGTTTTCAAGCTCTCTCTGGAGGGAGTGTCAAGGACAAGGAAGGTACCCCACAGGAGGGAATTCTGAAATGCGCCTGTCTGGTTCTCAAAGGGGTTTGTGCATTTGGATGATGGCAGCAACACCAACACAAGCCTCCAGTGGCAGGGTATTTTAAAGTCTCTTGTGGGCCCCCACCTTCTGCACTTGGAGTGCCAGAGTGGGAAACAGCCTTGACATGACCCCTCTCCAATTTATCAACATCCATCTGGAATTCTGGTCACCAGAGCTGGGCACAGAACTCCAGCAGCAGAAGTTCAAGTGCCGAATAAAGAGGCTAAGTCGGTTCCCCACTCTGGCACTTGGAGTGCAGAAGGTGTGGGCCCAAAAGAGACCTTAAAATACCGTGTCTCTATGGGCTTCTGCTTCAAAACTCCCCAAGGTCACAGATTCCCTGAGCTTAGGAGGGTTGCTGCCTCTACCCAAGTGGAAAAAAACTTTTTCTTCTTGAACGCAGGAAGAAGTCACTTGGGAACGTATTCCAGAAGGGTACCCCAAACTCTTTTACACAAGAGCCAAAAGAAATCTGATGAGGTTCAACAAGGACAAGTGCGGAGTCCTGCACTTGGGACAGAAGAATCCCAAGCATTGTTACAGGCCTGGGACCAACCAGCTAAGTAGTAGTTCTGCAGAAAAGGACCTGGGGGTTACAGTGGATGAGAAGCTGGAGATGAGTCAACAGTGTGCCCTTGTAGCCAAGAAGGCTAATGGCATATTAGGTTGCATTAGGAGGAGCATTGCCAGCAGATCCAGAGATGTCATTATTCCCTTTTATTTAGCACTTGGAAAGAAAAAAAGAAAAATGAAAACAAACTGTAATTTCTGATAGCTGTCCTCTTAGTCTTAGGCAGGTATACACAGACCTCCTATTACTTTCCAGGATACAAAATCAGATCATAGCCTTAAAATAGGTGATTATATTAAGAAAACAAAAAGGTATTCATTTGTAAAGCTGACTTGGCTGCTAGGAGTTATAGCGCAACTGAGAAAAGAACAGATTAAAACACAGACAATTGCATCCCTGGGATTCAGTTTAAAGTTATAGTGGGGAGAGGAGGGGATATGGATTTAGCACAGAGGAGTTTAACCAAACAACAAAACAAAAAAATAACCTGATCGCATCTAAATAAACATTCTCTATCTACTCAAGTATCCACACTTCCAAGGTCCAGTCCAATTCTAGGCCCAGGTATTCTTTTTTTTAGGCATGATGTCCCTGCCCAGTTCAATTCATCCCCCCCTCATCCCCTTCCGCAGCTCCAGGATTAAACTCACAAAGAAAAACAGCAGACAGATTCCCTTTTAATGCAGATCTGAACTCTTTCTTCTCACTGGTGCTCCTGGCTCCCTGCCAACACTTTCTAGCTAGCTAGGTTTAACCCTTTAGTCACTGAATACTGGGATGTTCAGAAAAGAACAGTGGGCCTCCCATCCATCACAGAAGCGAGACAGCCTCTTTACTCCTGCTCAAGCGTTTCCTGTTTATACATCCCAGAATTACAATAGCTTTTTAAGCCCCAACGCCACAATGGGAGCTCATGTTCTGCTGATTACCCACCATGACCTCTACATCTCTTTTCCCCGCCCTGCAAGTCTGGCCCACAGAACCATGGGAAGTGGCATAGGCTAGCCTGGGCCAGGGCAAAGGAACACGTGGGCCTTTCTCTTCTCCATCTCTCCCTCTGCATTGCACAGCAGGGCGCAGGAGTGCCAGGGGGCTCTGTGGACGCTGTTTGGCTTAATGCCAGCGAAAGCAGGGTCTACAGGAGTACTTACGGGCTCCTAGTGTTAAGAGCTGTGATGTGGTTGCCTCAGCAGCGTGGCTCAGTGCTTCTGTTCTTGGAGCTCTGGTGTTATCTGTGGTCAGTGCAGGTAACGCAGCCTGCTCCTGCTGCAGATCTCGCTGTTATGCACAAAGACCGACCACAGGCACCATCTGGTGACAGAGGCACTTGGCCAGGTTTATAGCCGTGTAGTCACAGATCTAGTGCCCTGGATTTGCGGTTACGCGTGCACCAACTCATGAGTGCCCCAGGACGAGGAGCAATTCAGTCAGTAAGTCTCTGTTGTCCCTTCGGCCATGCAAAGGGGGTAAGGCCAGGCACCCCAATATTTATAGCCTAAAATAAACTTGTCTGGTTTCGGACATTTGTTTGCTCCCTCCCCTTGTACCTAGTACCTTGAACCGAAAAATATTAGAGGAGACACTGTTGAGCATCCACTGCGGATGCGCTCGGTGAGGCTAATCTTCGTGTTTTACCTCATCCCCGTTGCAGGGTTCCAGACCAAGGAGGATATCTACTGCCTCGCTTTAGCAAAGGCCCTGTACACTGTGCCCACGCCAGTGACTGCTGGGTTTTATGCACCATGGGGACATTGCAAAAACCTGCTCTTACACAAAATCAAGGGTGAGTACTGCCCCGGGGAACGTAAGACGGGGAAGGAACCTTGTGGGGATGGGGATTAGTGGATGACAACCATCTCTAAAGAGCCAGAGCCACCCGTACTCATTTGCCGATTATGCAATCGCATAGGGGACCTGAAAATTTGGAGCAGCACTGGGTTTTCATGTCCACTCCACCCACCTGCCTCTTCCTATCCATGGTCTGTGGCTCTGCTTCCTCCAGCAGCAGAAGTTCTAGAAGATCTAGTTAATCTACAAGTGACAAAGTCTGCTCGAGCTACTGGCAGAACATCGACGACATGGTAATGAAGCCATTTAACAGGCATTTGCCAACCTCTGCTAAATGTTTGCTGAATTTACTGTGAGAGTCGACAGGACCTTAGTTTAAAATGTGTTTGTTTATTAGTGTGTGGATGAGGATTATAAAATCACATCGCTAAAAATTCAACATCCATCTGGGCTGCTGTTGGGCAGATGGGCACCAGTTTAATAGAACGGTGTAGGATCCCATCAATCCTAAGGATGGCTTTGGCAAGAGCTACCCATTCTTGATTGCTTCCCAGAAGGGAGGGATTGTGAAGCTGGAAGACCCTTCAGGAGGAGAGATTTAAGGCACTGCCAGGTACCTAACATATCTTCCTCTTTTATCTCAGAGAACATGGAAAATGAATCGAAGAAGAAAGACCAGGAGGAATTTCAGCGGACGCAGAAGATGCAGCGTGACAACACTGGCCGGGATCTACTCAAGCTCCTGTTACTCATGATCTTCTACCGGCCGGTCCTGACGGAGCAGCAGAAGTGGAGAAGGAACGTGAAACACGTCTTCATCCATTTCAGCGCCTGGGAGTACGCGGGCTGCGACCAGCTCTGGGCAGGCCTCATTACCACACTGTGCGACGGCATCGAAAGCCACTTTGGTCTCCTACCCATGAGCATTTACAGGACCATAGACAGGAAATGTAGCATCATCGAAAGACCAGGGGATCAGGAATGGGTTAGCAAGAAGTTCCTCTTCCTCCCGCTGTGGGTGGCTGTGATCCTTTTGATCATGGTAGCTATTGGGGTGGGTGGTCTCCTCCTAGTGTTTGGGATCCCCATTGGGGATGCCTCGGGAGACGCCATAGCTGTCGTGGAAGGCATTGGGGTGACGGCTGTCAGCGTCTCTGCAGCAGCTGCCATACGGCTCACTATCACAGTGGTACGAAACTTTATCGTCACCCAGAAGAGCCAGCTGGAGAGACAGATGAACCAGACGGCTCTCAGCGCACAGCTGGGCTTCATGAGCTGCGTGAAAAGCGAAGTCAGGACAATCACTGGGGGTACGTCTACACTACAGCGCTAGTTCGAACTAACTTAGTTCGAATTAGTTAATTCGAACTAAGCTAGTTCGAAGTAGCGCATCTAGAACTAAAAACTAGTTCGAACTAGCGTTTTGCTAGTTCGAACTAGCGCGTCCACACTGATTGGATGCAGGGGGGCATTTAAGGGCAGCTGAAACCGGTTCTGGCAGGGCATCAGGTCAGCAGTTGCTTTGTGTGGCTGCTGTCTGAGGCTATCTGAGGCTCGTGCTTAAAGGGACCCCCCTGGACAGCCGGTTCTCAGCTTTTCCTGCTTGCTTGCCAACCTCGCCGAGGGACAGCAAAGCGTCGGTCTCTGTGCCCGTCTGTGTCGGTGCTTCCCTTCGGGGGGGACCGCCGCAGGTGGCAACATGGAGCCACGGCTCGCCCTGCACCTTCTGGTGCACTTTCTGGACTTGCTGCTGCAAGCCTGCCAGCAATGGCTCGAGGCTGCCTGGCACCACCTGGGGAACGTCAGCCCCCTGCCTCTCCGCCTGGCCGCCGTGGGGGCCGTGGAGGAGCTGCGGCGGCGCCCCGGCACCGGCGTGCCCCGCCGCATCTGGCGTCTGGACACCAGCAGCGACTGGTGGGACCGCATCGTCCTGGAGCGCTGGGACGACCGACAGTGGACCCAGAACTTTAGGATGAGGAGGGACACCTTCCTGGAGCTCTGCGAGTGGCTCGCCCCTGCCCTGCAAAGAAGGGACACTCGCATGAGGCCCGCCATCCCCCTCCAGAAGCGGGTGGCCATCGCCCTCTGGAAGCTCTCCATGCCGGACAGCTACCGATCCGTCGGGAACCAGTTCGGCGTGGGGAGATCCACTGTCGGAGCAGTGCTCATGCAGGTACGGCGCTCGTCGGCCACCGAGCCGGGGGGGAGGGGGGCTGCGAGGAGGGGATGGGCCGCCCCAGGGACAAAGGGGGGGGGCGGGAGGAGGCGAAAGCGCCCCGCACCGGAGGGGTCGGGCTGTCCCGGCCGTACTACACGCCGCCAGGGGGGTTGCTTCCGGGAGTGGGGCCCGGGGCACTGCCAGGGCACGCACGCTCCCAGCCACCCGGGCGCCCCACTGATTGACGCTTTGCTGTGTCTCTCTCCGCAGGTGGTCAAGGCCATCAACCGGGTGCTGCTCCGCAGGGTGGTCCGCCTCGCCGACCCGGATGCCGTCATCCGGGGATTCGGCGCCCTCGGCTTCCCCAACTGCGGGGGGACCATCGACGGGACGCACATCCCCATCTGTGCCCCGGAACACCAGGCGTCCCGGTACGTGAACCGCAAGGGGTACTTCTCCGTCATCCTGCAGGCCGTGTGTGACCACCGGGGACAGTTCACAGACATAAATGTGGGCTGGTCCGGCAAAGCACACGACGCATGGGTGTACCGGAACTCCTCCGTGTGCCAGCGGCTGCAGGACGGGACCTTCTTCCCCGACCGCCACATCAGGGTCGGTGACGTGGACATGCCCGTCTGCCTGGTGGGGGATGCCGCCTACCCACTGCAGCCGTGGCTCATGAAGCCCTACACGGGGCACCTCAATCCCTCCCGCCAGGCCTTCAATAACAGGCTGAGCAGGGCCCGCATCGTGGTGGAGGGGGCCTTCGGGCGACTGAAAGCCCGCTTTCGATGCCTCCTCACCCGTCTGGACCTGGCCGAGCACAACATCCCTCCCGTGGTGGCGGCATGTTGTGTGCTCCACAATTTGTGTGAGCGGAAGGGGGAGGCTTTCCTGCCAGCCTGGATGGCTGAGGCTGACCGCATGGCTGGACACTACGGTCAGCCCCGCACCGCCGCTGTCCGGGAAGCCCAGCGGGGGGCCATCCGGATCCGGGAAGCCCTGCGGGAGAGCTTCCAGGTGGAGGAGGAGGAGGACTGACCTCTCCCTGCATGCCCCACCGGGGCCTTCTTCCACCCTACCCCCCCTTCCCCTTTCCCCTCCCTACCTACTGTCAAATAAAGACACCTGTTTTTCCAACAAAAATGTCTGTTTATTTCACAGAACTGGGGTGGGGGAGGGAGGAATGAAGGTGGGAGAAGGGAGGGGGAAACCTGGGACGAGGGAGCTGGAAGGGGAGGGGAGGGAAGGGAGGAAGGGAAAGGAAAGCTCAGGGGTGGGAGTCCGGCTGCCTCTCCCGTCTCGCCACACTGCGGGTCCGGGGGCGTCGGTGGGGAATGGTTGTGGAGGGGGGGGCAGAGAGGACAGGGGGTGTGGAGGAAGCAGGAGCGGAAGCAGGAGGAGCAGGGGGAGCAGGGGGAGCAAGAGGGGGAGAAAGAGGGGGAGCAGGGGGAGCAAGAGGGGGAGCAAGAGGGGGAGCAGGGGGAGGAGGAAACGGGAAGCGGTCCATCAGGCTCTGGAGGTGGCCTCGCAGGGCACGGCCCTGCTCCTCCAGGGCCTCCAGACTCCTCTGGCGCAGCCTGAGGTCCTCCTGGACCCAGTGGTCCTGGAGACGGAGCTGTCGGTCCAGGAACCGGAGATGCCGCCTCTGGTAGTCCTCCTGGTTCCTGGCTGACCTGCTTGCCCGGGCGCGGGCGGCTGCTGCAGGTGGTGTGGTGCGCCCTGCAGGCCCCGGTGCTGCAGCTGTGGTGCAAGAAGACCAGCGGTCAATGACCCCAGGGGCCCAGGTGTGTGAAACCCAGCTCCCCTCTGCAAGGCCAGGGCCCCTGCAGGATCCCCAGCTGCTGCTCCGTGGTGGGCAAGGCCCAGGCGCACGGTCCCGGGGCTCCCTCTCGCCCCAGCCCCCCGTACACATAAGGGGAACACGAGGGTACTCACAGGTGGACGCCTCCCCGGCCTCTGATGATGCAGGCGAGCGGCTCTGTGGGGTGCCTCGGGGGTCCCGGGTCCTGGGAAGGCTGGCGGCAGGCTCCTGGCTCTCAGAGCCCTCTTCCTCCTCCTCGGTGTCCAGGAGCGGTCCCTCTGCCCCGGGGTCAATCACGTCCCGGGGGGCAGGGACGGCATGAGGCCCCAGGATGCGGTCCAGGGCATGGAAGTGGGGGCAGGCCTCCGGGTCAGCCCCTGGCAGGCAGGCCCGGGAGTAGGACTGCCGCAAGTCCTTAATTTTGCAGCGCACCTGCTCCCGGCTGCGCTGGTGGCCCCTGGCGGCCAGACTGGCAGCCATGCATCCATAGACGGCCGCGTTCCGGTGGCTAGTGCGGAGATCGTGGACATTGGAGGCTTCCCCCCAAACCTCGATGAGGTCCACGATCTCCGCACTTGACCAGGCGGGCGCCCGCCTTTTGCGCCCCCGGGCAGGCTCCCGGGAGCCGCCAGGCTGGTCGTGGGGAGCAGTGGAGGGCTGGGAACCCTCGGATGGCTGGCTCATCCTGTGGCAGGTGCAGGCTGTGCAGGCACGGGTGCTTGCAGCCTTGCAACTGGCACAAAGTGAGTAGCCAGCCCGTGGCCCTTTAAGGGCTCCGGGGCCAGGAAGGGGGCAATAGAGTTTCCCTGGTGTTGGCCAGAGTGGCTACCAGGGAAACCTGGGAAGCCTTAGCCTCCCACTAGTTCGAACTAAAGGGCTACACAGCCCTTAGTTCGAACTAGCTAGATCAAAATAGGCGTTAGTCCTCGTAAAATGAGGTTTACCTAGTTCGAACTAAGCGCTCCGTTAGTTCGAATTAAGTTCGAACTAACGGACCGCTAGTGTAGCGCCTAGGAAAGTTAGTTCGAACTAACGTCCGTTAGTTCGAACTAACTTTCTAGTGTAGACATACCCTGGGTTCCTGCAGTACATGGAGATCTTCCAGCGGCGGAAGCTGCGGGTGGTGCTGGAGATCACCCACTTGGATACATGCAGCCCTGACAAGGTGGTGGGCGTCCTTGATGCCATGAACATCCTCCTCTCAGACGATGACGCCCCTTTCGTCTCCATCCTGGCTGTTGACTCCAGCATCATTGTCGACTGCGTGGAAAGCTCCAAGTATATGAGAGGTATGGCCAACAACGGCTACGAGTTCTTAAACCGCATCGTCACCCTGCCCTTCTCTGTCCCTCGGATGGACTGCGACACCAAGCGGAGGCTGATCAGGAATATCATCGCGCGCAAGGAGCAGCTAGAGGCAGAGGTCGGCTTCCGGCAGGATGGCAAGATGGAAGCCAGCTCTGACTTCCTCAACATCTCTCGCTACCATTCGGCCAACCACGATGCCCAGAATCCAGTTGCAGAGGACAGCCAGATACCTCTCATGGTTGGAACCCCAGCGCTGGGAACCGGCAGCTGCGGGAAAGGTATCCGAGCCAAAGACCTCATTCAAGATGCTTTCGACTACCTCCTGGATGACGCCTTGAAGGAATTCATGACAGACAACGTGGTGCAGATGCGGCGCATCGTGAACACCGTCACCATCACCATCAGGCTGCTGGCGAGTAACATCCCCAAGGATGAAGTGTGTCCGAAGAAGGTGGTGGAATGGGTGCTCCTTGCCAACCAGTGGCCGTGCCGTCTGAGCTGGCTCTTGCAGTGCATCGAGGATGAGGAGCAGAGGAGTCGAATGGGCAGCTGCCATGGAAGCCCGCTCCGCCCCGACATGTCTCTGTGGGAGGTCTACGAGAAGTACATGGAAGAGCTGGACATGCTGAAAGGCCAGATGGAAAAGCTGCTGGAACTGGACCAGGATCCCGAGCTGTTCCACACTTTCCTGTGCGGCAGGTTTCGGGTGGAGGAGGCCCTCTTCTACCTCCCCTTCACGGTCAATTTGGACCCATCCCTGAAAAGACAGATGGAGCTGCAACGTGGCAGCCACAGACTGAAACGGACAAAGAAATTCGACAAGCTCAGCGCCTGCACTCTGCTGGGTATGACGGTGGAGGATGTCTGCCGAGAGGTGGGTCACCCTTGGGTTTCCTTCCTTCGAGCAGGGCCAGCTGTCGATAGAATGTCCATGCCTCTTCATCGCAAGAAGCATGTCATTCATGTGACAGCAGCTGCCCACAGATGATGGCTACAGGCAGAGCCATCTTTGCAAATCGTGGGGCCCTGAATAATTGAGGGCCCTTCTGCAGGATTGCCTGGGCCTTTTCCCCTCATGCAGCTTCTGATGGAGGTCTGGTCGTTCCTACTACCTTCCTACCCCAAGCAGGGCTCAGGAGCTAGAGCAGAGTTGCAGATCCTCTCTGCTTGCTAGCTTGCTGCTGCTGCTGATTTGAACCCCGTAGCAGATTTGAACCTAGGCCCTCTAGGAGTGTGTCTAAACTACATGGCTCCGTCGACGGAGCCATGTAGATGAGGCTGATTGGCAGAGGGAAATGAAGCTGCGATTTAAATAATCGTGGCTTCATTTAAATTTAAATGGCTGCCGCGCTCTGCCGACCAGCTGATGATCAGCTGTTTGTCGGCAGATCGGGGCAGTCTGGACGCTTCCCCGTCGACGTGAAAGCCCTTTGTCGACCTCCCCGGTAAACCTCATCCCACGAGGCATCAGGGGGAGGTCGACAAAGGGCTTTCATGTCGACGGGAGCGTCCACACTGCCCCGATCTGCCGACAAACAGCTGATCATCAGCTGGTCGGCAGAGCGCGGCAGCCATTTAAATTTAAATGAAGCCGCGATTATTTAAATCGCGGCTTCATTTCCCTCTGCCGATCAGCCTCATCTACATGGCTCCATCGATGGAGCCATGTAGTTTAGACACACCCCTAGAGGCCTCGACAGCTGGAGCCATGAAGGCAGCTGGCTCCCAGCTTAGGATGTAGAGCTCCCTTGTTCTTATCTCTGGCTGTAAGAGGTCCAATTGCCACACGAAGGGACAGTGAACCACACACACTAGGTGTGTGGATTACACTGCCAGCTGAGAGGAGCACGTGGGGGAGGGCGAAGGGAAAAGCCCTGCAGCAGACAGGACACAGCGTCCCCAGAGACGAACCGGCAGAGGCATATCCTCAGACATACAAGAACACATGGCTGCTGCATTGGGGAACTCAAAAATTTGGTGCCCAAATTTTCCGGTGCCCTATGCAGCTACATATTTCCCATGGGCCTAGGGACAGCCCTGACTACGGGCCCCAGAGCTGAGAGAAAACTGTCCCACATAACTGGTGCATAACTGGAGGGAGAGGAGCGAGAACTAGTGGGGGTAGGATGTTGAGGGGAACAGGCGGTGTGGGATGGGGGCTTTCGGGGAAGGCACAGTGTGGGTTTGAGGCCTCAGGAGTAGGGGGGGCACATGAGGGGTAATGGGCAGAGTGAGGATGAGGGGGAAAGGGTGATGTAGGGGGCAAGGCCACAGTCCGGGTTCTGCTAGTTCCCCCACTTTCTGCTGCTCCTGACTCTTGGTTTGCACAAAACATTTCTTCTTGGAACAACTCGGTTCCTTGGAGCTCTTTCCTCCAACCCCGAAGCCATTGGCTGGCTCTCCCCGGGTTCATCCTTTACGCTCTGAAGTGACTTGGGTCGGTTTTAAGACTGGGAGACCCGTAGCTGTCTGTTATGCACTCCAGAGAGAAGAGAGGCAAAAACATAAATACTCTTGCTGGAGGCCTGCAGCGTAATACCCCTTATCCAGAATAACACACAAGAACCCTGAGGCTATGTCTACACTGCTAGCTTTTGCCTGCAGAGAGCATGCTAATGAGTGCCAAGAAGTTGCTAACGAGTGCTTCATTAGCATACTCTCTGCCTGCAAAGGCCCGCAGTGTAGATATAGCCTTAGGTCGAGAGGCCCAGCTCCACCCCCGTCAGGCTGACTGCATGCTTCCCTCCAGCCTACAAGCAGGGTCAGGAAACCTTCCCTCTTCATTTCAACACACCCCTCCAGTGGTCCCTGCATTGCTAGCTTTTGCCTGCAGAGAGCATGCTATTTCCCCTGCCGTGCCAACTTGCTCAGCGGTGCCCCTAACAGAATCCAAGCACACGGCAGTGGGGTGTGCAGGGTACCGTACCTGGCCCCACAGCCGGCCGGCCCGCCTTGTTTGCTAGAATCTGAGCAAGCCCAGACAGGTTCCTCTCGGGAGCTATAGCGGACCCTTCCTAAAAACGTGTTTGGCGACCTGTTCAGTAGATGCACGGCACTAACGGGTGCTCCCACTTCTCTTCCAGATGGACACAATCGGCTTGAAGGAGGAAAACGTCCCGCTGTACAAACAGAGGCTCAGGGACCATAATCTCAACGGGCGCGCGCTGGTCTACAGTGACAACACTGAAATCAAAGAGGCCCTGCACATGAGTCTTGGCGAATGGACCCTCTTTAGCATCCATTTCCTTGGAGAGTTTCCCCCGGCGAATTTGGCCTCTTCTGTGGTGTCCCCCGTCCCGTTCCACATCAGGCCAGAGGCTCTGAAGAACATGGTTGCCTTAAGAGAGACTGTGGCGAGAGGGAGCAAGCTCTCTCTGAACAGCTCCAGGGAAGATCTTTGGGAAAAGAGATAACTCTGAATCCTGAACACAGAGGTGAAAGTGCCCTGGTGCGCAGCTCCAGCAAGAACTGCAAAGACCTGGGCTGCAACAGGACAGTACCTGTGAGAAACTGTAAAGTTACTTTCACGGCCGCCTGTACAAAACCAGAAGCAAGATCGGGGCTTTCGCCCACAATGTACCTCCCTGCGTCTCCAGTGACATCGCACGGATGAATCATAGAATCCTAGAGTTGGAAAAGACCTCAGGAGTCATCAAGTCCAGCCCCCTGCCCAAGGCAGGACCAATCCCAACTCAATCATCCCAGCCAGGGCTTTGTCAAACGGAGACTTAAACACCTCTAGGGATGGAGACTCCACCACCTCCCTAGGGAACCCAGCCCAGTGCTTCCCCACCCTCCTAGGGAAATAGTTTTTCCTAATGTCCAACCTAGACCTCCCCCGCTGTAACCTGAGACCACTGTTCCGTGTTCTGCCATCCCTCACTACTGAGAACAGCCTCTCTCCATCCTCTTTGGAACCTCCCTTCAGGAAGTTGAAGGCTGCTATCAAATCCCCCCTCACTCTTTGCTTCTGCAGGCTAAACAAACCCAAATCCCCCAGTTTCTCCTCATAAGTCATGTGCTCCATACCCCGAATCATTTTGGTCAAGCTCCCCTGGACCCCCTCCAATGCGTCCCCATCCTTCCTGTAGTTGGGGGCCCAGAACTGGACACAATACTCCAGATGTGGCCTCACCAGAGCCGAATAAAGGGGAATAATCACTTCTCTGGATCTGCAGGCAATGCTCCTCCTAATGCCCCCTAATATGCCATTAGCCTTCTTGGCTACAAGGCCACCCTGTTGACTCATCTCCGGCTTCTCATCCACTGTAATCCCCAGGTCCTTTTCTGCTGAACTGCTGCTTAGCCAGTCGGTCCCCAGCCTGTAACAATGCTTGAAGCAATCAGATGACAAGAGAAGAATTAAGGATCCGGGGGGGGGGGAGGAGGGGGGGACTGTACTGGGTCTGAGGGATTTGGGGCACATTCATGTCAACGGGGCTGGTGACAGACGTTGTCGGGCCCTGGGTAATGTATGGGAGGGGGTCGGCTCAAGACCCCCTCAAAGGGGCAAGGCTCTAGACCCCCTCAAAGGGGCAAAGCTAAAGGTAGGAGGGGCAAGGCGAGGGCCATTCAGGCCTTAGCGCCACCCACCTTGCACCAGACAGAGCTCTAGGATTGATTTCATTTGCCCGGGTCTCTGGCAGTGGCGGCTGCCATAATAGTCGATACAGTGACCCAGAGGCCTGGACCCTTTTAAATCATCAGCTCCCGAGACAACTGCCCCCTTTGCCTCTCCCCCTCCCCATCCGTGGCCCCTGTCTGTGGGGCTTCAGACCCTGGTGGTCAAAGTATTTTGGTCTGGTTAGTACAGCAGGGGACAGGGAGTTGGGACATACGGGTCCTATTCCTAGCGCTGCCACTGGCTTGCTGTGTTTTTGAACAAGCTGCTCCTCCTTTTTGGGACTCAGTTGCCTCTGTAGTAAGTTGCGGGTTGGTAACATAAAATCAGCAGGCCCGAATAAAGGCCGGTAACATAAAAACAGCAACAGGCCTGAAATCTAGGAAGCAAGACTTTGGCTCAGTGGAACCGCAGGCAGGAAAGAGAAATAGTATAAGCCAGATCAAGCATAAAGGTCCAGGCACAGGTACCAAGCACATTTATAGAATCCTATAAATGGAAGAGACCTCAGGAGTCAACAAAAAATCCTCATTAAAAAAAAAAATTGTTTGGTGTTCCTCGGTCTTAAAAAGTTTAAGAAACACTCGTCTAGACAGTACTGGGTCCTGCCATGAGGGCAGGGGACTGGACTCGACCTCTCGAGGTCCCTTCCTGCCGGCTACATGTGGCAATGAAACGGTAATTCGAACTAAGTCCTTAGTTCGAATTAACTGTTACATCTCATTCTATAGCCGCGCGGCAGTTACTTCGGGCTAGTGGAATTTCAAAATGGCGACCGGACGGGAACATGCAAATAAAGCCTGGGCTATTTAAATCCCGGGCTTCATTTACAACTCCGGTTGCCTGCTTTGCCTACCTAGCTCAAATTAACGAGCTAATGTAGACATACCCTTATTGACTAATTGAGTAGTCGATGGAAATTCCACCAACTACTGGATTAGCTGATTAAGCGCAATTTAACATCCCTCGGTTGAGCTACCACATATGTTTTAGAAAGACATCCAATCTTTATGGCTTGTGTGTAGTTCAACGCATTAAATTCCAAGCAGGTTGCTGAAGTTTCTTTTTTTCATCATGATTGGCAATTTGACCAGCCTTATACAGTAATGGATCTTTACCATTCCTCTGATTTCTTTTGTTCCCGATATATTTAAACATTTCCTAATTATCCTTTATGTTACTGGTTATAGATTTTTTCCCCCAATTTTAGCTTCTCCTATCAACTGTTTGCTTTTTCATAACTCGCATCCTCCCTTTTTTCCCATTTGCTTTATATTTTTTTCTTGTGGTGTTTATGACAAAAACTAAAACATAGGACATAAACTTTGAGTCCTATTTATAGTACTTTAGGTTGGTTTAATGGAAAAATGGGTTGATACAGAGTAAATTGGAGTTCAAAATAACCCTTTCTCGGGCAATTTTTCTCTCGAAAGCCTCACCTTTTTCAGCCTCCTTCCACTAACTTCTGATTTTAAATGTCTGGATTGTTAGACATGTGCTCAGGAAACCTTACCTGTCACTAAACATAGATTTTGTTTGTGTTAATTATAGATATGAATGGAGCTAGTTAATCCCTGTTGTAAGATTCCAGTGGAGCCAAAGAAAGTAAACAAGTAACTAATTTGGGTCAATCTTTCTACTTGACAGTCCCTAGGAATCTACCGTTTCAACATTTCCTGGGAACAGAAACACAAGTTAGAACAGTGATAGAAACGTAGCCGTGTTAGTCTGGTGTAGCTGAAACGAAATACAGGACTATGTAGCACTTTAAAGACTAACAAGATGGTTTATTAGATGATGAGCTTTCGTGGGCCAGACCCACTTCCTCAGATCAAATAGTGGATCTGAGGAAGTGGGTCTGGCCCACGAAAGCTCATCATCTAATAAATCATCTTGTTAGTCTTTAAAGTGCTACACAGTCCTGTATTTTGTTACAAGTTAAAACACTCATTAATTTTGGCTTCATTCAGCTTTCCCTTGGAACAAATTAAAAACATAGTTGATAAGTGGCAAAGTTGGTGCATGGGAGTGAAGGACACGTTAGCTCATTATGCCTACACAGGGGGATGTCACACTGGTCTGACCAGTTCCAAGGACAGTTGGGCTGCCATAGAAAGGGATGCAGAGCTGCTCTTCAGGAGCTCCATGGATTAGACCTATACTGCTGTTGAAGGAATTGGGGCTCTCAAATAAAAGAAGTCCCTTGCCTTAGAATCATAGAATCCCAGGGCTGGAAGAGACCTCAGGAGTCATCGAGTGCAGCCCCCTGCCCAAAAGCAGGACCAATCCCAACTCAATCATCCCAACCAGGTCTGTGTCAAACCAGGACTTAAAAACCTCTAGGGATGGAGATTCCACCATCTCCCTAGTTAGCCCATTCCAGTGCTTCCCCATTCTCTTAGGGAAAGAGTTTTTCCTAATATCCAACCTACACCTCCCCCACTGCACCTTGAGACCATCACTCCTCGTTCTGCCATCGTCACCACTGTGAACAGCCTCTCTCCATCCTCTTTGGAACCTCCCTTCAGATAGTTAAAGGCTGCTATCAAATCCCCCGTCATTCTTCTGCAGACTAAACAAGCCCAACTCCCTCAGCCTCTCCTAAGTCATGTGCTCCAGCCTCCTAATAATTTTTGTTGCCCTCCACTGGACCCTCTCCAATGCGTCCACATCCTTCCTGTAGTGGGGGGCCCAGAACTGGACACAATACTCCAGACGTGGCCTCACCACATCCCAATAAAGGGGAATAATCACTTCCCTAGATCTGCTGGCAATGTTCCTCCTAATGCACCCTAATATGCCATTAGCCTTCTTGGCTACAAGGGCACACTGTTGACTCATATCCAGCTTCTCATCCACTGTAACCCCCAGGTCCTTTTCTGCAGAACTGCTACTTAGCCAGTCGGTCCCAGCCTATAACAATTCTTGGGATTCTTCCATTCAAGTGCAGGACTCTGCACTTGTCCTTGTTGAACCTCATCAGATTTCTTTTGGCCCAATCCTCCAATATGTCTTGGACACTCTGCACCATATACCCTACCGTCCAATGTATCTACCTTTCCCCCTAGCTTAGTGACATAGGCAAACTTGCTGAGGGTGCAATCCATCCCCTCATCCAGTCATTAATAAAGATGTTGAACAAAACCGACCATAGAACCGGTCTTTGAGGTACTCTGCTTGAAACTGACCGCCAGTCCGACATCGAGCTGTTGATCACTACCCATTGAGCCCAACAGTCTAGCCCAATTTCTATCCATCTTACAGTCCATTAATCCAATCCATACTTCCTTAACTTGCTGGCAAGAATAAGTCCAGGTATATCACATCCACTGAATTCCCCATGTCCACAGAGCCAGTTACCTCGTCATAGAAAGCAATCAGGTTCGTCAAGCATGACTTGCCCTTGGTGAATCCATGCTGACTGCTCCTGATCCCTTTCCTTATTCTAAGTGCTTCAAAATGGATCCCTTGAGGATCCCCTCCCTGATTTTTCCGGGGAGTGAGGTGAGGCTGACTGGTCTGTAGTTCTGTGGATTGTCCTAAGGAACATCTTGGTACCATTTACCTCCCACAAATAAAGTACATACCGACCTATGTTCAGGACCAGGTCACAGTTGACAGCATAACAGATAGTAAGTTGACAGTATGAAGACTAGGAAGTAAGCCCCCTTCTGCAAGGTAAGGGACGGTAACCAGGTAACAGGGGGTAGCAACCTGATACATCAGGAATGTATAAAAGTTCACCTCAAATGGTGTTCACCAGCTGACTGTGTGGGGGCACTGGATGGTGCTCAGTGCGTGTTAGGACATTGCCACGGCTTCCATAAAGTGTAGCGGCGCAGCGCTGAGTCTGTTCGCTGGCAACTATTATTGCATGTTGTTACGCAAAAAATCTGCTTGGGCGATTTCGAATCTTATCTGGTTTGTGGTCTCTGGGGACTCTGGGCACGGAGACCACATCCAGCGATAGTGACTCGGCTCTGCAACTTTAGCGAAGAGCCAGGTGGCTTGTACCTCATGCAGTAGAGAAGGCTCCAGACTTACAAACCAGGTAACAGAACTTTTGCGTTCTCCTCCAGCAGCAGGCGCTCCGACACAGCTGGACTGAGTACAACACCTGCAAATAACCCAGTTAGTTAATGCAAGCATAAAGAGAGGCAGCCTGGCCAGATGCAACCATTCATTAACTTCCAGGCCAGAGAGGGCCATTGTGATCTTCAGTCTAGCCTGGCATCCTATGAGGTGCACACAGGCCCTTCTCTTCCACTTGTTTAAACAGAGGCACCCTGGGGCACCTTAAAGACTAACACGTGTATTTGGGCATCCGCTTCCAGGGGTAAAAAACACTTGGACCCGCTTTTCCTCCGCAACAGCTGATGCCCAAATAAATCTTCAAGGTGCCACAGGACTCCTTGTTAGTAATGACTGTTGGGGTTGCCCCTCTAAGGCTATGTCTACACTGCAGGCTTTTTGCACAAGAACAGCTGTTCTTGCGCAAAAACTTGCAGAGTGTCTACACTGCGTGCGTGTTTTTGCACAAGTATTACAGTACAGCATCAGCAAACAGGGCTTCTTCCGGAAGAGTTATTCCTCTCCCCACGAGGAATAAGCCCTCTTGCACAAGAGCTCTTCCAGAAGGCGGCAGTGTAGACAGGCAACATGAATTTCTTGCGCAAAAAACCCCTACGGCTAAAATGGCCATCAGAGCTTTCTTGTGCAAGAGAGTGTCGACACTGCCATGGATGCTCTTGTGCAAAAGCACATCTCTTCTGCAAAAGCACATGGCAGTGTGGACGCGCTCGTATGGAAGACCTTTTGCACAAGAACTCTTCTGCAAAACAGTTCTTGTGCAAGAAGCCTGCAGTGTAGACAGAGCCCACGAGTTTCAGAGGGGTAGCTGAGTGAGTCTGTAACAGGAAAAACTTAAAACACAACATATAGTCACCTTAAAGATTAACAAACCGTGTCAATGGGATCATGAGCTTTCCTGGGCATAGCCCACTTCTTCAGACGACTGGAGTGTTGTATGTCCAGAACCAAAATGAACAGGGGAGGAAAAAATGGGAGGGGCGAAAAAAGGAGGCAGGGGGTATGTAAATATCAAAGGGAAAACCCAGCTGGTATGTAACAGGCACCACTGATAAGAGTTGTTGGGAATTTCCCAGGAACCGATCGGGCAGGAGCGTGGGGCGTGAGGGCAGGTGAGCGCTGCGGTGAAAGCCACGTGCGCAGGCCGGGCCGGGCCCCTCTCTCCTCCAGCTGACTTGCAACTTCCACTGCCGGCCCACGTGGCCCTCGGAGGGCGGAGCTTCCCCTTTCCTGCGCCCGCCCCTGGGGCCCTCCAGCCAATGGGAAGCGAGGGCTAATGTTGCTGGTGTTTCAACATTCGGAGCCGGCTGGCACAGCTGCTGCCGCGGGCCCGGGAGCTGCGAGCAGGCAGGAGGCGGAGGTGAGGGGCGGGGGGCGGTGACTCCTGGCCCCCCAGCGCAGGGGGGTCCAGGTCCGGGTCCGTCCGGGGTTACCAGGCCGCGCACTCCCCTCGCTCTTGGAGGCGACGCTGGTGCCAGTGTCTGCTTCAATGCGACCCTACAATAACAAGCCCCAATCGGCCAAGTCGCTGCTTGTTTCACCTCGTGTCCCCCTGCGCTGCAGAAATCCCGCCTCTGCTGGGCCAGCCCCGAGACACGGGGTTGCCCCTGGATTGTAAGCAAGCTGCCCCCTTCTCCCCCATGCTCCCCATTCCCTGAATATCAGTCCTGCCCCCGCAGCCTGCACAAATCTTCATCCTTTAGGACCAAATAGGAAGGGGAGGGGGCGAGGGATTATTTTCTTTATTCCCACCCCCCCAGCGGAAGGAGCTGTTCTCTGTGTCTGTGTTTACAAACCAAGGAACGTGTTTCTCCCTGGTTTGGGTTGGGGTTTTTTTTTTTTTGCCTGTTTCTTGACAAGATTGATTGAAATGTTGGTCTGACTAGAGTAGTCCCCAAGTTTAGCGCCCTGCCCTGAAGCAGGACGAAGTCAACCAAGACCTACGGGTTTGTCTAACCCTGTCTAATTCTTTCTTCCCACCCATGCTTCCCCAGAAGGGATCAGACAGGCTGTACACAGCGGGTGTTTAAGTCTCAGCTTGACAAAGCCCTGGCCGGGTTGATTTAGTTGGGATTGGTCCTGCCTAGAGCAGGGGGCTGGATTTGATGACCTTCTGAGGTCTCTTCCAGCTCTATGATTCTATGATTCCCTCCCCTTTCCTTCACCATCATTAATATCCTTTTGCAGTGAGTTCCAGAGGTTGATTATACACTTCAAAATACGTCCGTTTTAACTAGAGCTGGAAGGAAGTTTTCTGAGGGGATGTTTTTCCATTGGAAAATGCTGATTTTAGTGACCTTTTGTTTGGAAGGGGAAAACTCCACCATTTCAGAACATTAAAATGTAGTTTTCCATTCCTGAAATGAATCTTTGTTTGGTCTCTTTAAGGTTTATCTTCCGTAATCCACCGTACTACATTTAAAAAAAGTCAAAATCTAAACAAAACGTGAATTTATTTGCAGAACTGTGTGTGATCAGGAAAAAAAAGTCAAAATCCTGGAATTTCTAGTCCCAATTCAACCCTACTTTTAGCCACCTTGGTGCCAGGGATGTAAAATCTCATTTAATTAGCTAACCAGTTAAACAATATGTTGAACCAGTTAACCGATTAAATGGGACACGTAGGACGTGTTAAAGATGGGCTTGGAGCAGCCCACACACCTACCCCCTTGGCACACTGCTGTGACTGCTGAGCAACCCTACCCGTGGCGTGCCAGAGTGCCCTCTGCCTATGGCTGGTGGAGGGCTGCTCCAGCCCCCTCTGGTTAACCATAGCCGGCTTACTGGTTAACCATTCACTTCCGAACTTGGTGTCCCCACTGCTAACATTAGGACAGTGGTCCCCAACACGGTGCCCGCATTTGTATGCGCCCGCCAAGTGCTCAGGGCTGGCCTGGCCCCGGGCACGTGGCGCATGTGCGGTGCCGGAGCTGGCCCCGGGCGCATGGTGCACGGTGAGCGCCGGCCCCGGGGGCGCCACGGATTGGCTGCCCGCGCTATGGCCACGTGGCGCATGGGGGGAGCGCAGGCTCCGGGCGTGCGGCACTTGCAGGGTGCGCCGGCCCCGGGCGCGCGGTGCTTGGGGGGGGAGAGAGTGCCAGCGCTAGTGCTGGCCCCGGGCGCGTGGCGCTTGCAGGGTGCGCCGGCCCCGGGCACGCGGTGCTTGGGGGGAGGCCCGGCCCTGGGCGTGCGGTACTTGTGGGGGGGGGGGCGGCCCTGGGAATGTGGCTATGGGGGGGCCCCGCCCCCGGGTGCACAATGGGGGGCTCCGCTCCAGGGCGCCCTGCGGGCAAACAGCCACACCCCTTGGCGCCCGGCAACCTCAAATGGTTGGGGACCACTGCATTAGGAGAAGCCATTGGCTGCCTCCCCTGCCCCGCCCCATTCCTTCTTTGACATTCCCCTGCTCCCATGGGGGTCACGCTGCCCCCCTTTGAGAGCTGATGCTGAAAAGTGCTGGGAAAGCTCGGGGCGATTATCTGCCTGACCCCGGTGAATAGGAGCTGCCAAAGGCCCTGAAGTGTGACAGACCCTGGAGCTGTGACCGGCCCTTTCACCCAGCAGGATGTGCCGAATGCCCCAGAGGACCAAGGGATGGTGGGCGTGGCACTTCAAGCACACCTTGATTTTCTTCTGTCAGGGCTGGGGCATCGGACCGTCCAGGCTGGGTTCCTGTGATTTCCCGCGCGTGCTGGGCGGATGGTTTCCTGTCCAGTGCAGATTGCTGCTGGTGCGGGACCTCTGCATATAAATGCTGGGTATGTCCTGGTGGGTTTTTAATGGGCAGTGTCATGTGGTTTGGTAACTCAGGGTGCCCCTGTATAAAACTATGGTACGCCCACATCTTGAATACTGTGTACAGCTGTGGTCTCCTCACCTCAAAAAAGATATTTTGGCCTTGGAAAGGGTTCAGAAAAGGGCAACTAACATGATTAGGGGTTTGGAACGAGTCCCATATGAGGAGAGGTTAAAGCGATGGGACTTTTCAGTTTAGAAAAGAGGAGACTGAGGGGGGATATGATAGAGGTCTATAAAAACATGAGTGGTGTGGAGAGGGTGAATAAAGAAAAGTGATTTATTAGTTCCCATAATAGAAGAACTAGAGGACACCAAATGAAGTTAATGGGTAGCAGGTTTAAAACTAATAAAAGAAAGTTCTTCTTCACACAGGGTGTAGTCAACCTGTGGAACTCCTTGCCAGAGGAGACTGTGAAGGCTAGGACTATAACAGGATTTAAAGAGAAGCTAGATAATTTCACGGAGGTTAGGTCCATAAAAGGCCATTAGCCAGGAGATAGAAATAGTGTCCCTGGCCTCTGTTTGTGGAAGGCTGGAGAAGGATGGCAGGAGACAAATCGCTTGATCATTGTCTTTGGTCAACCCTCTTTGGGGCACCTGGTGCTGGCCACTGTCAGCAGACAGGCTACCCAGTACTGCCGTTCTTATGTTAGGGTTCTTGGTTGGGGCACAGGGCAGAGCCCATCGGTTCAGAGCTGCTAAGAGCAGAGTTATTTGCACTTACGTCCCAGCCAGACTCCCTCGTATCCCCTAACACAGGGCTGGGGGGATCCTTTTTTGGGTCGGGGGCCACAGAGAAATCCGTCGGGCCTTGTAGGAGTTGGGCGGCAGGAGTGGAGCTTAGTGCCTACGGGGCCAAGGGAAACAGAAAGGGCACCATGTCCACAGGGCCGGGGTGCCATTTTCCCTAGGGCCTCCGGGGGGGCAGAGGGGGGGGAGTGTGTCTATGGTCTAGGAGCCAGGGCCCACCAAAGATGAATCCGACCCAGGCTCTGGTACATCTCTGCAGCGCTGCCGGCCGGTTCCCCCACCTCTTGGTCCTCAACCCAACTAGACCCGCTTCCCGACGGCTGGTTGCCCCCCGGCCAGCCCCGCTCCCTCCAGCCCCCTCCCAGCCAGCCCTGCTTCCCGGCGGCCGGTTCCCCCCCACCCCCTCTCTTCCCGCCAGTCCCGCCCCGGCCCCTGCTGTTCGGTATTTTTTTTAAACCATCTGGTAACCCTAGCAGGTGGGGGTGAAAAGGGCACAGAACTGCCCACACAGGCGCGTCTGGGAATGAGATGCTGCTCTAACATCTCCGCCTCTGTTCACTTCCAGCCCCTGCCTCGTGGCGCTGGCCCCCCCGTGGCCTGGGCAGGCCCCCCAGGCGCACCATGGCCCGGCATAGCAAGCTGCAGAAGCACGTCCTGAGCCTATACAGGCAGTTCCTGCGCGCCGGCCGGGAGAAGCCGGGATTCCTGCCTCGCATCCAGGCTGAGTTCCGGAAGAACGCCAGCATCCCCCGGGCCGACGTGATGCACATCGAGTATCTGCTCCGCCGTGGCCAGAGGCAGCTGGCGCAGCTCCGAGACGCGAACACCAAACAGATGGGCACCTTTGTCCAAGCCAAACCGGAGGAGCAGTGACCCCTGCTGGTTGGCGCAAGCGTCTGTCTTGTACTGGGACGGTTGGGGGTGAATTCACAGATCAGCCTTCCTGGTTCTCACATCCTTGTGCACCCCTCGTGTCCAAACACAGGTGCCTGGCTTGGCATTTGCTGAGCTAAGGTGTCTTTATTGGCAGCCAAGCTTTTAAACAGTTCAGGTGTGGATGGGTGATCTGGAGGAGATGCTCTTGTTTCCAGGACCTGGTACACAATTCATTCTACCCCTGCTGGCTCCTCTCTTCGGGTATGTCTACACTACAGCGCTAGTTCGAACTAAGCTAATTCGAACTAACGCGTCTAGAACTAAAAACTAGTTTTGCTAATTCGAACTAGCAAGTCCACATTGAGTGGACTCTGAACAGGGCTTAAGGATGGCCGGAAGCAGTGCCAGCAGGGCATCAGAGGAGGACTTAGAGCGTGGAGATGCAGTCTCAGGCTAGCCGAGGGCTGCGCTTAAAGGGTCCCGACCCCCACCCCGGACAGACAGTTCTAAGGGGTGCCCCGCTTGAAAACCAGTCCTGGCTTGGAGTGCCCGGAGTACCCACACTGGGCACATCACACCACTCGGCCATCAGCCCGGCTGCACTTGCCGCAGGCTGCCATCTGGGGAGAGGGGGTAATCGGGGGGCTGCAGGAGAGCTTCCACCCCCAGAAGCCTGCAGAGCCAGCCCAGTCCTCCCCATCGGGGGCTTGTACCCCATTCCTCTCTCACCTCCTTCCACTTACCCTTCCCTAGCCCCCCTTCTTATTGATGTACAAAATAAAGATAACGTTTCTTCCAACATTGACTCTGTCTTTATTGAACAAAACTGGGGGAGACTGGGAAAAGGAGGTGGGAGAGGGGAAGATTAAGGCTGGGAGAGGGGAGGGCAACTAACATGATAAGGGGTTGGGAACAGGTCCCAGATGAAGAGAGGCTACAGAGACTGGGACTGTTCAGCTTAGAAAAGAGGAGATGGAGGGGGGACAGGATAGAGGTCTCTAAAAGCAGGGGTTGGGTGGAGAGGGTGCATTCAGAAAAGTTCTTCATGAGTTCCCATAAAGAAGGACTAGAGGACACCAAAGGAAAGGACTGGGTAGCAGGCTTGAAACTAGTAAGAGAAAGTTGTTCTTGTTGACAAAGCAAATAGTTAACCGGTGGAACTCCTTGCTGCAGGAGGCTGTGAAGGCTACAACTAGAACAGAGTTTAAAGGGAAGGGAGATCAAGTCATGGAGGTTGGGTCCATGGAGTAGTCTTAGCCAGGGGGTAGGAGTGGTGTCCCTGCCCAAAGTTTGTGCAAGGCTGAAGAGGGATGGCACGAGACAAATGGCTTGGTCACTGTCTTTCGTCCATCCCCTCCACGGTCCCTAGGGTTGGCCGCTGTCGGCAGACAGGCTACTGGGCTAGATGGACCTTTGGTCTGACCCAGGACGGCCATTGTAAGCTCAGGGACGGGGGTCTCAGTGGACCCCCTTGATTTTCATGCAAACCTGCTCCTGGGTGGCCAGGCTGGCAGCTCTCCTGCCCTAGATGGCCACTTTCCTGTGCCTAGTGCGGAGATCGTGGACGAGGTCCACGATGTCCGCACTAGCCCAGGAATGTACCCGCCTCTTGCGGTCCCGGGCAAACTTCCGGGAGCCGCCAGCCTGGTCCCGGGAAGAGGGGGTGGGCGGGGGACATCGGGTGGGTGGCTCTGTGCCGTGCCAGGTGCAGGGTCTGCTGGCTGGGTGCTAGCAGGCTTGCACCTGGCACGGGCACCGTAGCCAGCCCGTGCCCCTTTAAGGGGTCCGGGGCCGGGAGGGGGGCATAGAGTTTCCCTGGTGTTGGCCAGAGTGGCCACCAGGGAAACCTGGGGAGGGCTAGCCTCCCACTCGTTCGAATTAAGGGGCTACACAGCCCTTAATTCGAACTAGTAAGTTCGAACTAGGCTTAAGCCTCGTAAAATGAGGTTTTCCTAGTTCGAACTAAGCGCTCCGCTAGTTCGATTCAAATTCGAACTAGCGGAGCGCTAGTGTAGCGGCTATGAATGTTAGTTCGAACTAACGTCCGTTAGTTCGAACTAACATTGTAGTGTAGACATACCCTTCCATCCTTAGCCAAAGAGGAACAAGCCAGTTAGCCCAGGGAAATAAAAGAAAGGGAGAGCGGTGACGGAAAACCCTGTGTCTGTCATTTTTTCAAATGATCTATCTTGCCTAAAAGCCTGTCAGGGATTGGGCTCTGTTGCAGGAGGTGCTGGCGAAACACTCCGTGGATTTGGGTGCTACAATTCCTGAGTGTCGTCCGCCTTCCTGCCCCCTCCCCCCACCGAAGCGCTTTGGAAGGCTCACAAAGGACAGAGACCTGCCTTTTGAAAATCCGACTCCCCACCGGTGTCTCAAGACAGGCGGCTCTCTCTCGCCAAAAACGGAGGCAGCAGCGTGGGATGACAGGCAGCCAGGTCGCTAGGGGAGGTGCTTTTTAGACCAGTTCCCTCCTGGCACTCCGTACTGCTGCCTCTGTATCAGAGGCAGCAGCACAAGCTGGCAGCAGCCCTTGCCTGGGGGCTGGGTCTGAGCTTCTGGACCTGGTGCAAACTGGAACTGAGCGAGGCTGCCTGCCTGCCTGGCTCCTAACACACTGTAAATGCAGAGCCGTAGAGGGGGTAGGTCCCGCACCCAGCGCGAGCCAGGACTGAGACAGCTGGCCCCTGGGGACTATCGAAAAGTCAAGTAACCGATAAGAAATCATGAGGTTAATTGACTACTCAGTGAATATCTAACGTCCCTAATCCCTTTTCATAGTTCCCCTCTGGACTCTCTCTCCTAAAGCATGGCCCTGAGATCTGGACACAGTGCTCCAGCTGAGGCCTCCTCCGTGCCAAATAGCTAGGAGAGTGACCTCCCATGTCTGCCGTACGTCTCCTACCACGCCCCAGGGCTATGCCCTCTTACTGAAGGGCTTTGTGTCTGAGATCGCTTCTCTCCTAGGCTACGTCTACACAACGAGTTTTTTTGGCAACAAATATGCTAACGAGGGACTCTATAACACGCAATGTCATTTGCATATTTTCTGCCGATCCGTTTTTGTGCTCAGGGTTTGTGCGCAAAACCAAGCCGTGTGGATGTTTACTTTTTGTGCAAAAAACCCCCTTTTCCCACAAGATCCCTATGCCTGCAAAAAGGCCGACCGATCTTGTGCAAAAAGGGGCTTTTGCCTAAAAAGAAAACATCCACATGGCTTGTTTTTGCGTGTTCTTGCGAAAAAACTTGTGGCGCGTCTACACTCTACGTGTGTTCTTGCAGAAGTAAATTTGCAGTAAAGCATCAGAGAACAGGGCTCCTTGCACAGGAGTTATTCCTCTCCCGACGATGACTAAGCCCCCTTTGTGCAAGAGCTGTTGTGCAAGAAGGCAGCGTGGACGGGCACCAGGGGCTTCTTGAGCAAGACACTTTTATGGCTAAAATAACCATCAGAGCTTTCTTGCACAAGAGAGCGTTCACACTGCCATGGACGCTCTTGTGCAAAAGCCCATGGCAGGGTGGAGGCACTCTTGCACGAGACCTTTTGCGCAAGAACTCCGGCGTGAAACAGCTCTCGTGCAAGAAGCCTGCAGTGTAGGGCAGGGAGCAGCCTATGAGGGAGGGGGAGGGACCCCTAGTAATGGCTCAAACTTCCCAGGGGGGTGGCCAGAGGCAGGACATTTGCCTGGCAGGGTGGGGGGGGGGGGCGGTGACCTCACAGGGGCTTTGGGCAGCCCTCAGCATATAAGGCAAAGGGCAGGTGGGGAGGTGGTGACCTCACAGAGGGACCCACATCTCAGGCTGATAAAAGCGGGGGGCGGGCCCAGGGGACTTTGGAGACCCCCGGTTGCTTTAGCTCTGGTGCGTCTCCTCCTCACGGTTCCTTCGCGTTCTGTGAGTTCCACATCCCGACACCTTTGTGACGAAGGTAAGAGCCCCCAGGGGTTGGATCCCGCCCGGGGCCGGCTGGGTTCCAGGCAGGCCCAGCCCTCGGTCAAGGGCCAGAAGGTGATTCCTCACCTGGGCTGCGTCCTTAGCGCCACTGGGGCTTTCTCCTGGTTGGTTTCCCTTTTCCTCCATCCCCCCACATTTCTGCTCTGTTCTTGCCTCCTCTGTGACCTTCCCTTGCTGCCTCCCCCAGCTTGGGACCCAACAGACTAGCTGAAGGACGGGGGGTGGTTTGCAGGAGCCGTGGGGTGGGGGATGCAGCCCCCATTGTGGGGACTGGGGAGGTGGGGCTGGAACAAGTCTATGCCGGTGTCTTTGGGGAGAACGCTCCACCCCCCACACCTTAGATTCTCCCCTGATTGGCCAAGAAGGGGCTGTTGATGGGCAGGAGACTCGTGGAATGAGGAGTAACGGTAGTTTGAACTAGGAAGCCTAGTTCGAACTACCTAGTTCGTGCCCCGTGTAGCCGCGCTGCACGGGGTTCGAACGAGCGGGGTTTTAAAAATGGCGGCTCCCCGCTTATGCAAATGAAGCCCGGGAAATTCAAATCCCGGGCTTCATTTGCAAGTGCGGTATGCCTACATTACCCTCCTAGTTCGAACTAGCGGGGTAGTGTAGACATACCCTCAGGTCCTTGCAGTGCCTGTGCAAGACCGAACCGATAAGCAAGGGGCCATTTGGGGGCTGGGGGCAGTCGCTCTGGGGAGCTGGAACCCCTGGATTTCGTTCATCAGGCTGCGCCCCAAGTTCCCCTTTGCTCCCCTCATTTGCAGCATGGCCAAACGTTTTCGGCTGTGGTTCAAGAAAGCCCTGACGATGGCCCCAGGGCCGGTGGGGAGCAGCTTCTCCGTCCCCGCGGGCGGGGAAGCTGGATCCCACCAGCTCGGGGCGACTCGCCCACCGGCCAGGCCCCCCCGGACCTGGCTCCAGAGGCGGCTGGGCAGGCGGGACCCAGCCCAGCGGGGGAGCCGGGTAGGGTGGCTCCGGGGCCTCCTCTGGGGAGAGAAACACCTGCCCCGGGAGCCCAGCCCCCATTACCACCAGGGGGCATCGCCCTGCCCGGCCCCCGGGGACCTGCCAGTCTCCGGGAGCCCCCAGCCCGTCGCTCCCCGCACCAGCCCCTGCAGCTGTGGGTCCAGGTCCGTCAGCAGCAGCGCCTGGGCCTCCAGCTGCAGCCGGGCCACCTCCTGCAGCCGCTCAGACCCAGGTGAGGGGCCGTGAACACGCTGGGCCCAGGGGCTCACCCAGTACCCGGGGGGGGGAGGGGCAGCCCCAGTGTCTGCCCCGCAGCCAGGGCAATGGATGGGGGCGGGGGCTGCTTGGCTCTCTTGTTCCTGGTGGGGGCTCTGCTGAGGGCGTTGGCAGATGTGAGGGTGGCAGGGGGATGGGTCCCTGCGAGGGGTGTGTGGGGCCCAACCTGCCCTGGGTCCCTGACATGGGAGCGCGTGACCCCTGCTGGCCGCTGGAGTCACCCTGGTCCCTTCCCTCCCGCACAGAGCCCCCCTGCGCCTCGGCGGAGCTCTGCCAGGAGCGGGTGGACTCCCGGGTGGAGGAAGGGGCCATCTACGACATCGAAGAGCAGCTCCACACCCGGGACACGGTAGGAACCTTCTCCACACGGGGGGGACCCGAGATTGTCCGGCCCCTTCCCAGCACGTCCCCCCCTCCGGGAGGGGCTTGTCCCTGGGGATCCCCCTGGGGCCCCTTCTCCTGCATGACCTGGGCCCCCCAAGCTGGGGGCTCTTGTCATGCACCAGCTGGGCCCCCACAAGCCTGAGGCAGCAGTTGGGGGGGAGTGCGGGTGCTTGGACAACCAGCAGCTCCCACCTCCACTCCTGGGAGACCTGAGCCCTGCAGCTGTCCGTGGGGGGCAGGCAGGCCCCAGGCTCACAGACTCTCTCTGGGGTGCAGAGCCCAGCCGCCCTGCAGCGGTTCCTCTTGGCCATCCCCCTCGCCTGCCTCGCCGCCCTCCAAAGGGGCGAGGACACCCTGGCGCCGCGCTGCTGCAAGGACACCATGATGGCCAGGATCGTTGTAAGCGAGTCGCGGCAGCCGGGAGGAGGGGAGGGGATACGTGGGGTGGACGCGGGTCTGCCTGGGCCATGGCGGCGGGTGGGGGTGCTGGAAACGGGATGGGTGGAGCCAGGAGGGCTGGAGGTGGACATGGGGAGGGTGGGTGGGGATGCTGGAGGAGGGAGGGACACAGAAATGGGGCAGGTCTGGGGTGCCGGACAGGAAGGGGGATTCGGGACAGGGAGGGGTCTCCCCGGGCCATGGGGGGCTGGAAGGGAGCCGAGCGGGCTGCTGGGGATGCGCCTGGGGAGCAGGGATGAGGAGGTTTAGAGGCTGGTCACCAGGGCAGGGAGGGGCAGGAGACGGCCTGGGGAAAAGGATTGAGCTGGTCCCGGTTTGGCAGGGGGGTGCTGGGAGGGGCCCTGTGTCGGGCAGGGGGGCTACAGGGCAGCGGGAGGCAGTGGGGTTGGATCCTGCTGGGTGGGGGCGCTGGCCGTGTGAGCGTCTCTTGGGGGCCCAGCCTCACACGCCCCTTTGTCTCCTTGGGTCTCACAGGAGATCATGGAGGACTCGCCCCCCCCCGCTGGTCTTGGCCGACTGCCTCAACGCCGCCTGCAGCCTCAGGTACCGACCCCCCCCCCCCCCCCCCGCCGACTCCCCCCAGAGCAGATCCCCTGGCCAGGGAGCGGGAAAGTCTCTGTCTCCTGCTGCTGAATTAACAGCCTCTGCCCCTCTCTCCTGCCAGCACCTTGCAGCCTCCCCTGCGGGCCCAGCTCCTGAGCCCCCTGCTGACGGCGGCCGTGGGACAGACAGTGTCTGGGGACTGGCAGCAGGAGCCCATCCACACTCAGGTACGTCCCTCCGGGCCCTGCTCCCGGGCTGGGCTGGAGCTCCAGAGAGGAGGGGGGGGCAGAGGGAGGGAAGAAGCTGCAGGTTTGGATCCTTCCCTCCAGGGTTCCCGTTGCTCTCCCGGGGGGCCCGTCCCTTCCATGCTCAGCCTGGGCTCCTCCCTGCTCTGCGAGGCGGCTCAGACCCTGCTCTAGGCTGGACCCCGGAGCCAGCGGGTGGCCTGGATCCCCCAACCCCCCTCTGACCCAGGGCTCCCCCTTGTCTTGCAGCAGTTCATCCGGGCCCTTCCCTACAACCTCCAGGCCCTACTGGCGAGCCTCCTCGCCGAGTCCCCAGACACCGCCCGGCTGCAGCTCATAATGGAGGTGAGCCCCGTCGGGGGGACGGGGCCATTGTCCCTGCTTCCTCGGGGGGGGGCCGAGAGAGGAGCAGTGTCAGTGGCTGGGGGGGGGGCACAGTCTGAGAGGAGCCCCAGGCTCTGCCCAGAACCGGCACCTCCCTACGGGTCCTGACCTGCCTCTTTCCCCCCCAGCACCTGAGCCCGTGGCTGGAGTCCCGCCTGCCCCAGGAGCGAGCCAGGGCCCTTGGCAGCACCACGGCCCTGCTGGGAGTCGCCACCACCCTCCCGGGGTTTGACGTAAGTGACCTCGGAGCCGGGGGGTCTGGGGCTGCAGGGCGCGGGGCTGGGAGCGTCCCCGGGAGGCAGAGGCAGGGCTGGGAATGGGCCGGGAATGGGCCGGGAATGGGCCGCGTTCTCCTTTCCCCGGGGAGGGGCGACCCTGGGCCCTTCAGGGGGGCTCTTGAGGGACTGGGCCCCAGACTGGGGAGTGGCCGTCAGTGGATCCCCTTGTTCCACCCCCGGAGTGACCCTTCAGTCGGGGCCATTGCTCAGGGTTGTCTCCTCGCAAGGCCGGCCCCGCCCCGCCCCGGGAGGTGTCTCTGTCCGTCCCCCGAGCTCAGACCCGCCTCGGCGGCCGTTTGCATGGGACGTGCAGCCCCAGGATGCTGAGGGACCCCCCCTCTTCTCTCCCCTCAGAACTCCGCCGACTGGCCGAGGATGGGTCACCACGTGGCCCAGCTGGGCCTTTTTATTTCGGACCCATCTGAAGACGTCAGCCGGCTGGCCCGGGAGGGGGTGCACAGCCTGTATCAACTCCTCCTGCACCACAGGGGTAAGGAACCCAGCCGGGACCTGGGCCCCAGGGACACCCTGAGGGTGCCAGCGGCGGGGGGAGGGGACCCAGCCCTTTTCCCCCAGACTGGCCCAAGGGGGGATGCGTCCCTCTGTGTTCCCCTTCTGCCCCCTGTGCCCCTCCATTTGCCCAGGGATGCCTGCAGGGACCCGTGGGAGGGGAAGGGCTCAGACCTGCCAGCAGAATGACCCTGTTGTGTCTCTTGCAGGCCTCAACATCCACCAGGCAGAGGACCTGTGGTGCAGACACTACTACAAAGAAAGATGGGTCCTGGCTCACAGCAACAGCGTGAGGGTGGGAGAGGTAAGGACGCGCTGCCAGGGCAGGGCAGGGCTCGGGGGTGGGGCTGGCTGGGGCCCTCGTGGGGGTAGGAGGGTTTTGGGGGCAGGAGGAAGCTGTGACCTGGGGCAGGGGTTGGGGTGCCGGGTGAGGAGAGCGTCTGGGTGCAGGGTCTGGAAGGGAGTTTGGGGGAGGAGGAAGCTGTTTTAGCCCCAGGAGTTGGGGCCGGGCTCTGGGCCGTCAGCTGAAACCTCCTGTGCTCTTGATTCCAGGTCTTTGGGCAGCTCTTTACACCAGAGCAGGAGAATTGCTTTTTGGACAAGGCTCTGCTCGCTGCCCGCTCCCCCCTGCGGCGCCACAGCCAGGCCGGGCTGGTCCTGGCCCACGGCCTGCATGGGCAGGCCCATCAGCTCCTGGAATACATGGTGAGCAGCCGGAGCAGATCAGGAGAGTGGGGCAGGGCCAGGGTCTCCTTCCCATCCCCTCAGGGAGTCCCCCGCCCCTTTCCTCAGGCTGCCCCCACCCCACGTCCCTGCTGGCAGAATCCCTCCTGCCCCTGCGAGCGTCCCTGGGGGTGGGGGAGGCTCTGAACACAGAAACTGTCCTAGGAGGCGGGAGGGGGCCGAGGTGTCAGGAGCTCTGGGGGGTCAGGAGCTCACCCTGCGGGCCTGACGGGGGGTGACCAGAGAGCAGGGGGGAGGAGGGTGGAAATGCTGGGGGGCCAGTTCCCCTGAGTCCCCAGGGATGAATGTGACGGATTCTGCTTCCCTTGCAGCAGGAAGACACCCAGTGAGAGCAGCAAGAGCTGAGGAGCCAGCAGCTGCGTCCCCCTCCCCCCAACCCTCCCAATTGTATTGAATTGTATTTACATTCTCATTAAACAATGTTTCAAAAAACATTTGGATCAGGCTTGGTCAATAATTTGTAATGGGGGGGCCATTTTGGCAACTGATCAAGGGCCACATTTCTACCGAGGGCTTTGGGGTCTGGGACGGGGTGGTTGGGTGCAGAAGGGAGCTTAGGGGTGGAGCCTGGGTGCGGGGGGGGGGATATGATCTGGGGCGGTGGATAGGGGTGCAGGGTCCAGGAGGGGGTATGGGCGCAGGAGAGGACTCTGGCCTGGGGGAGGGGCTCTAGAGGAGTGCAGGGTCAGGGAGGGAGCTGTGACCTGGGTGAAGGGGGAGCAGAAGGTTTGGGGGAGGGGGTGCGGGTGCCAGAGAGGAGTCTGGCCTGGGGGAGGGGTGTCGGGGGGGTGCAGGGTCAGGGAGGGAGCTGTGACCTGGGTGAAGGGGGAGCAGAGGGTTTGGGGGAGGGGGTGCGGGTGCCAGAGAGGAGTCTGGCCTGGGGGAGGGGTGTCGGGGGGTGCAGGGTCAGGGAGGGAGCTGTGATCTGAGGGAATGGGGGACGCAGGTTCAGGTGGTCGCCTGGGACAGGCAGTCGGGGAGGGGACGTGGGCGCCAGGGGCAGGCTCTGGCTGCGGAGGTGCCTACCTAGGCAGCTGCGTATGGGGGAGCCCGACTGTCACCTGAGGGGATGGGGGAGCTCAATTTTCAACTGTGGGGAATGGAGGAAATACTGTGAAGTGGAGGGAGCGAGATGGGGGGGGCTGAATTGTTCCCGGAGGGGAGATCTCCCTGGCTTGGGGGGGGGGGCGTTTCCAGCAAAGCCCTCACATAAGAGGGGGACAGACGGGGGGAGGGAGAGGACGGGGATGGGCAGGGCAGGTGGAAATGGGGAGGGGCAGGAGAAGGGAAGGGGGAGGAGATGGAGGAGAGCAGGGGATAGGAGTGGGGGCGGGGATGAGGAGCAGGACAGAGGCAGGGCAGTGGTGGTGATGGCTGAGCGATGAGAACAGCTCGCAGGGAGCTTAAAGCCAGCAGATGCTTTTCGGCAGAGTTGCCATTTGCCCTGGCGGCTTTGCCAGAATAGCTGTGCCAGCGGGGGGGGGGGGGGGGGGGGGCGGGGGGGGCTTTTGCCACTCACCCAAGCCAAGCCAGCTGTGGCGGCAAAGCCTTGTGATGTAACCTAAACCCTTGGCAAGGTCGGGATCAACCTGCTCTGACAATTTCTCGGACCGGCGGGATGAGAAACAAGGATTGTGCAGGGAGATGGGGATGACTAGGAAGCGAATCCAGGTGTGGGGGGAATATCCTGGGTTGGAGGGTCAGTCGATACCCCCGCCTGCCACTGTCTGCCGGGGCTCTGCCCGCAAGATGGAACCAACAGCTGAGTTTGCTTTTCTGCCCCGTCGTGGGCACAAAAGGCCCAGAGCAGCCTCCTGCTATCTTGGAGGAAAGGGGCCAAAGTTCAGGAAGCAGGTGCCAGGCTGGGCTGGAATCCGCGAGCTCCGCTTTTGCTTTGCCCTTCCTGGAAGCTGGGCTGCAGGTGAGTGGCGGTTTCATCTCCGCTCTTGGGGTGTTTCTTGTGGGTTCCGAGTGTGGATCTGAGAGGGGCTGCGCAGGGGCAGTGTCATGAACGAGCTGTAAGCGTTACAGCCCCTTCTGCGCAGGCTGGCTCCAGCCTCCCATCTGTCTCCAAGCCCTGGGGGAGAGGCGGGAGGCCAGCAGCATGGCCTAGTGGAGGGGGCAGGGGGTTGGGTGTAAGAACTCCCGGGTTCTAATCTAATGCCACCTAGTGACTAAGGCACAGAGTTGTGTGTTAGACCCTTGCTCCTCAATTCTGCGCTCACTCTCGCGCTGGTGACCTTGGAGAGGCCTTTCAGGTCTCCCTTTCCCTGTCCATCAAAGGCAGGCAAGTGCGATGTAATGCCCTGGAGCAAGTGCTTTGGGACGTGTCGCACAAGTGTGCCTGGCTCACAAGCGTGTCAGCACAGGTGTGTAAAAGCGTGACGAAGGCTTTGAGATCGATGCCGAAGGCTTGTGAGGCTGTGGCTGGCCAAGTGACAGGGAAATGAAAGGTCAGAGTTTGGTCAGTTAGATTTTATGGTAATACACTGAGACGAAGCACTTTGGGCGTATATACGATAATGTCTTTCCAAGTGCATTAGTTCAAGCCGTGTCCTAGGAGCCAAGAGGTGAGACAAACATGCTTGGTCCTGTCTCGGTGCAGGGGTGGACTAGATCAGTGCTTCTCGACCAGTGGTACGAGTCCCCTTAAAGGTACTCAAGAGATGTCTGGGGGACACGTCAACACAACTGAAATTTGGAGAAAACTGAATTTTTGTTTTCAGTTTGACAGCGGTTTATTCTTTTTGTACCTTTTACACCCAAAAATGCCATCGCCCGCCCGGCTACGATGCAGTTGTTTAAACAAATGTGTTGCAACGGTAGAAAAAAATTGTGTGTGTCTGAAAACTGTAGGTACTGGGGGTACTTACAAATTTTTTTTTAAAGGGGGTACATTATAAAAAAAGTTTGCGAAACACTGGACCTATCATGGTCCCTTCCACTCAGACTTTTCTATGATTCTGTGACAGGGCTGGGCGATAATTTTCAGAAGGGGGCCACTTAATGGATTTTGGTATGGGGTCATAGGCCGGCTCCACCCACAGAAGGGGCGGAGCCTGAGGCAGAAGGGGCGGTGTTGTGGACTAGCCCACCCTCAGAGTTCTCCGTGGCTGAGGCTTTCAATTAAAAGCACAGAAAAGAGCTCACAGATTTGCCACTACTGGCAGCTGTCCAGCGTGGCTACAGCTTTTTAAAGGGCTCGTGGCTCCTGCCCCTGCTGTAACCATGAGCCGTGAATCATTTAAAATTGGATCCTGCTGCCTGAGTCCCCACTTAGAATTCGGCAGCATGGGCAGCAGGATCTAAACAGAAAGCGGCCAGATCACAGTGTTTGGTAGGTTGCATCTTACCCAGCCCTGTTCTCTGAGCTGGTTTCGAAACCTCCGTGTCCTCCTTGTGGTCTGACAGCTGCAGATTTACTGCCTGTCTCTCCTCTCGTGGCCCAGCCTAGCCGCAGCTAATGGACTAACTCAGGTTAGCATCACCTGCCCTGTCTTGGTGACTCTTCACAGCTGAACGGCCTATAAGGCATCGTGCTGGTCTTCTGATCTCTTGGTGACTCCTCTGCCTTCTGTTTATTTCTTTCTCCCTAGCTGGCCGATCGAGTCAAACCCTGTCAGTGCATGAAGGCCCCAGGCATTACAAGTGCGATGGTCTCCCATGCCCAAGGTAATCGGCTGGCTAGTAATGGATGGGCTGCTTGGTTATCAGGTTAGGCTGCACAAGCCAGGTCTATGGGACCCCATGGCCAGCTGGCACCTGGTTCACAGGGAGGCAGCTGTACTAATCTGAAAATGGCTGGAGGACACCACCATCATTAGGCTCCAGAGTTACAGCACTCGCTCCTCGTCCGAGGCAGGCAGCACAGCTTAGCAGCTCATTGGGATGTCTCCTTTCTGTTGTGAGATCTGGGCACTTTAGAATGGCTGTAGCTATTTAGCAAAGGCGCACAGCTATAGGCATGGGGGTTTCCAGCTTTATTCACCTAGGTGGCTGATTCCAGGAAGCAAGGGTGCATGTGTGGGGGGGGGGGGGGGGGGAGTCCTGTACAGAGGGTTCCCTGGCCCCTCTGCTTCCATGGCTGTGCAACTGCCACCAGGTGGATTAGAACCTGGGACTTTTGGAGCTTAGGGCAGGAGCTGCTATAGCTTGAGTTATAAGTCAGTTGCCTCTCAGCGTAGGCTGAAGAGCTCCCTTGTAATAATTGCTTGCTGGAAGTGGTCTCAGTGCCACTCCATAGGATAGTGACCCACATCAGGTGTGTGGGTTACAGCTGAAGCCCTGCTCCCAGCATGCGGATCTGCTTTCTGGGCGGCGTCTACAACTCTGTGGCTGCAGCCCTGCCCCCAGGACTGGATCTGCTCTCTGCCCATAGGCGTGCGCAGCACATTTCATTAGGGTGTGCACCCAAAGAATGTTTTTAAATGTACTCTTTGACCCCCATTAGCCACGCCCCCTGACCCTCATTAGCCACGCCCCCTGACCCCCATTAGCCACGCCTCTGGAGGTAACACTTTCAGGGCAATATGGACACATGACCAGAAATAAAAGGTGTCATGTGACCTCCCCCCCCCCCAAGGACTTTTCCCACCATCCTCTTACCAATAGGGATTAGTTTGGCCCTCACCAACCCCCCCCCCCCGTGCAACGATCCTGCAATTGCATTAACCCAATGTGTGAGACATTAACTCGGGGGGTGGGGAGGCTGGGGGAAGTGTTCCCTCTAAGAGTTTCCTCCCATGAGCACAATACATTTTGTGTTGTGCACCAGTACTGAGTGTGGCTTGTTTGGATGTGCCATGGTGGCACCCAAGTTATTCATAAATATCTTATGAACCACTTACCTGTCCCCTCTGCTGCCCTGTCTCCTTCCCTTCCTCCATCAGCTCCCCTGGTGCCTGCTGCCCCCCAATCCCTCACCCACCTCTGCTGTCCTGACTCCTGCCCTTCTCACTGCCCTCGGCCTTCCCGAGACCTGCCCCCTCCAGCAGCCTTTCTCTCTCCCCCTGTGCCCACTCCTCCAGTAGCCCCACTCTGACCATGTGAGCTACCCCTCCTCATCCCCTCTTCTAACACCTCCCTCTACACACCTGTCCTGCCTCTCTCCTCTGCTGCTGGTCCCTCCCCTGCAGGTGTCTGCCCTTCTGCTTCACCCCCCGGACTCCCTGGCACCTGCACCTTCCCTTACCCTTGCACCCTCTTGGTGCCTCCCCCTTCCCTCACTGCCCCTGCCCCCTTTGCCCACTCCCTCACCACCCTCTGCCCCCGTTCCCCTCATGCCCCTGTGCCTTTACACGTGCCTTGCTCCATCTCCGCCTTCCTCATGCCCACCCCTTCTTTCAAGCCTTCTCCCAGCACCTCCCCTTCTCCCCTCTAGCCCCCAAAGCCCTTCCCCTCTCCTCTCCTAGCATCATCCTGTCCCCTCCCCCACTGACACCTCCCCTCCTGCCCTTTTCCTCATTGTCTCCACTTGGCCCCTGGGCATTTGTCTGTCTCCTACACCCTGACCCTTGGTGCCTTCCCCTTTCATCTCCTGACCTGCCACAAACCCCCACCCCACAGACTCAGGTTCCCAAAGTTCCGGCAGTCCCCATCACTTGGTGCCTGCGCTGGGTCTGACTCGTAGGGTTGCGAGGTAGACCCTCCCCCCAAAAAACGGACACACTTGATCCTGGGCAGGGGGGAGGGAGGAAGAGGGACTGGCTGGGGGGGGGCAGGAACTGGCTGGAAGGAAGAGGGGATGGGAAGCAGCTCTGGGGGGGAAGGGCCAGATCCTGACCCTGGCCCCCCCTTCTCCCTCCCCGAGGCCAGTCATGCTGCCCCTGACCCCCCCTTCCTCCCTGAGGCCAGTCGCACTGCCCCCGATCCTGACCCCGGCCTCCCCTTCTCCCTCCCCGAGGCCAGCCCTGCTCCCCAGCTCAGTGCGGGCCCCTGCTCTCTCCATAGCTCAGTCCCACTCTGCCGACCCTGGCTCCCTCCTGGCTCCCTGCTCTGCCAGTCAGGCTGAACTGGGACTTTAGCCTCTCCCCGTTGTTCCTGGGGACTGTCAGTCTCAGGATTTTGATCTCTCATTTCCCCTGCCTTTCACTGAGTTTCAGTAAGGAGCTAGCGGCAATAATGCCTCTACTTTTTCCCCCACTCCTGTGCGGAATACATTTTGTTATGTGCACCAAGGCATGCACGGATGTGCACTGTTACGTCACGTGGAGTTTCACAGCATGGGAAGAAATCAGTGGAAATACAGAGAGCTTGAGTAGTTGCAAGTGTCCATTTTATTGCATAGCACGGAGCTAGCTAGAAAAAACACAAACCAGCTGGGCTGACCCCCAGTGACCTCACGCAGTTACTATAACAACAAGATCTATGTCTACACCCAGTACACCACATGCACCACCACTAGAAACACATGCTACCGGCTAGCAAACTGGGCAGCATTTGAATGTCTCCTGGCTGGCCGCCCAAGAGCTCAGCTTGCAGGGAACACTGGCTAACCGTCCCCTTCCACCTGGAGAAGGGAGAGACAGGAAAGCAGCAACAGAGCATCTGCCTGGGGGAAGCCCGAATCCCATGCAGGAGTGGAGCCCTGTTCCTTGTTCCAGGCCCTTGCTAGAGTCCCCTCCCGTAGCTGCAGCTATGGCCGGCAGTTTTAAAAGCGGACTTACGCTGGCCCTGCAACCCGAGCGACTCTGTCAGTGGGTGCTTATCACTCCATCACCTCGAGCTGTTTAAGCAGCTTGTTTAACCAAGGAGGGAGGGAAAGGGAAACCTTTGGCCATTTGAGGGTTGCGTGCCAATGGAGGGAAAGGGGATGGATAAAAAGGGGCTGAGCACACGGTGCTGCCTCTTTTTAAACCCAGGCCCAAAGATGTCCTGGAATTCTGGGCCACTGGCCTGAAGGAGATGGTCAAACTGCCTGGCAGCTGGACTTTTGGAGTCTTGTTATTCCTGGGCTCCTGGTAGCGATGGCTCCCATTCCAGGGGATTCCTGCCAGGTAGTTTACCTCAGACAGCAGCTTTTATTCCCCAGTGTCACTTCTCCCGGTATCTGAGACTTTGGTCATGGGGATCAAGCATTTAACATGATTCCAAGAGGAACCGGATGGTTCATCTAGCGAGCCAGGCTCACCGATATTTGAGTAGTTAATAAAAATCCCTAGTTGCTGTGTGTAGGTCTAAAAAGGGAAGGTTAGTATCATTAGTCTTATTTTACAGACAGGGAATAACCTCTCCAACCTGTGGGAGAGGCAGGAATAGAACCCAGGTTTCCTGATACCACATTTAGGGCTTTGTTACCAGGCTACATCCTGTACTAGAAAGGATGGGCCTGAAGCATGGGCCTGGTGTAAGGCCTGAGGCCTGAACCAAAGTAAGCAAGAGTTAGCTGAAGAGAAACAGGCAGGTCGTGTCAAAAGCAGACGGTTGCCTGAAAGTCTTGGGACTTAACCCTAACTGTCTTGCCTGGAAAGGTTGAAACCATAGACAAAAGGTCCTAGAAAGTCTCCAGGAATGCTAGAGAAGCAGGAAGCGAGTTGACAGGAGGCCAGGAAAGAAAATGGAAACAGAATTTGGGGTTTTGAATTGGAAGCAGTGATGTGCCTGTTGTTGTGTGATCATGCCTGGAAGATGTGAATTAAGCCAGGAACCTGGGCAAGCAGAATCCAGCGACTTTCTTGGCTAGGGAAAGACTAAATCTTGGAACAAGAGAGATGTGAGTAGAACAGGGAATTTTTAGTCAGACGCTACTAGGTTATTTTTTTTAGTTTGTTGGACTTCTTTTTGCTAAGCACATGTAACTATCCCCCTTTACCCTGGAACTCTTCAAACTGAATCCCAGGGAAGCAATTTTCTGTGTTTTAATCTTTCTTTTTTCAGTTTCTTTGTAACACCTAGCAACCAAGTAGATACGCTGGAGGGCAGTAGATATGCTGGAGGGCAGGGATAGGGTCCAGAGTGACCTAGACAGATTAGAGGATTGGGCCAAAAGAAATCTGATGAGGTTCAACAAGGACAAGTGCAGAGTCCTGCACTTGGGATGGAAGAATCCCGAGCATAGTTACAGGCTGGGGACCGACTGGCTAAGTAGCAGTTCAGCAGAAAAGGACCTGGGGGTTACAGTGGATGAGAAGCTGGATATGAGTCAACAGTGTGACCTTGTAGCCAAGAAACCTAATGGCATATTAGGGTGCATTAGGAGGAGCATTGCCAGCAGATCCAGAGAAGTGATTATTCCCCTTCATTCGGCTCTGGTGAGGCCACATCTGGCGTATTGTGTCCAGTTCTGGGGCCCCCACTATAGAAAGGATGTGGACGCATTGGAGAGGGTCCAGCGGAGGGCGACCAAAATGATTAGGGGGCTGGAGCGCATGACCTATGAGGAGAGACTGAGGGATTTGGGTTTGTTTAGTCTGCAGAAGAGAAGAGAGAGGGGGGATTTGATAGCAGCCTTCAACTTCCTGAAGGGAGGTTCCAAAGAGGATGGAGAGAGGCTGTTCACAGTAGTGACGGATGGCAGAACAAGGAGAAATGGTCTCAAGTTACAATGGGGAAGGTCTAGGTTGGATATTAGGAAAAACTATTTCACTAGGAGGGTAGGGAAACACTGAGATGGGTTCCCTAGGGAGGTGGTGGAATCTGCATCCCTAGAGGTTTTTAAGTCTTGGCTTGACAAAGCCCTGGATGGGTTGATTTAGTTGGGATAGGTCCTGCCTTGGGCAGGGGCTGGACTTGATGACTCCTGAGGTCTCTTCCAGCTCTATGGTTCTATGATTCTAAGTAATGTTTCACCAAGTGTATTTGTTTTGTTAATAGACGTCACATTTTTAAAACCATGATCTGATTCCTGCATCCTAGAGGGCGGAAGGTTCTGTATGCACGTGCCTAAGACAGCAAGCCATACTTCTAGGAGAAATTACAGGTTTTCAAGCTCTCTCTGGAGGGAGTGTCAAGGACAAGGAAGGTACCCCACAGGAGGGAATTCTGAAATGCGCCTGTCTGGTTCTCAAAGGGGTTTGTGCATTTGGATGATGGCAGCAACACCAACGCAAGCCTCCAGTGGCAGGGTATTTTAAAGTCTCTTGTGGGCCCCCACCTTCTGCACTTGGAGTGCCAGAGTGGGAAACAGCCTTGACATGACCCCTCTCCAATTTATCAACATCCATCTGGAATTCTGGTCACCAGAGCTGGGCACAGAACTCCAGCAGCAGAAGTTCAAGTGCCGAATAAAGAGGCTAAGTCGGTTCCCCACTCTGGCACTTGGAGTGCAGAAGGTGTGGGCCCAAAAGAGACCTTAAAATACCGTGTCTCTATGGGCTTCTGCTTCAAAACTCCCCAAGGTCACAGATTCCCTGAGCTTAGGAGGGTTGCTGCCTCTACCCAAGTGGAAAAAAACTTTTTCTTCTTGAACGCAGGAAGAAGTCACTTGGGAACGTATTCCAGAAGGGTACCCCAAACTCTTTTACACAAGAGCCAAAAGAAATCTGATGAGGTTCAACAAGGACAAGTGCGGAGTCCTGCACTTGGGACAGAAGAATCCCAAGCATTGTTACAGGCCTGGGACCAACCAGCTAAGTAGTAGTTCTGCAGAAAAGGACCTGGGGGTTACAGTGGATGAGAAGCTGGATATGAGTCAACAGTGTGCCCTTGTAGCCAAGAAGGCTAATGGCATATTAGGTTGCATTAGGAGGAGCATTGCCAGCAGATCCAGAGATGTCATTATTCCCTTTTATTTAGCACTTGGAAAGAAAAAAAGAAAAATGAAAACAAACTGTAATTTCTGATAGCTGTCCTCTTAGTCTTAGGCAGGTATACACAGACCTCCTATTACTTTCCAGGATACAAAATCAGATCATAGCCTTAAAATAGGTGATTATATTAAGAAAACAAAAAGGTATTCATTTGTAAAGCTGACTTGGCTGCTAGGAGTTATAGCGCAACTGAGAAAAGAACAGATTAAAACACAGACAATTGCATCCCTGGGAGTCAGTTTAAAGTTATAGTGGGGAGAGGAGGGGATATGGATTTAGCACAGAGGAGTTTAACCAAACAACAAAACAAAAAAATAACCTGATCGCATCTAAATAAACATTCTCTATCTACTCAAGTATCCACACTTCCAAGGTCCAGTCCAATTCTAGGCCCAGGTATTCTTTTTTGTAGGCATGATGTCCCTGCCCAGTTCAATTCATCCCCCCCCTCATCCCCTTCTGCAGCTCCAGGATTAAACTCACAAAGAAAAACAGCAGACAGATTCCCTTTTAATGCAGATCTTAACTCCCTGCCAACACTTTCTAGCTAGCTAGGTTTAACCCTTTAGTCACTGAATACTGGGATGTTCAGAAAAGAACAGTGGGCCTCCCATCCATCACAGAAGCGAGACAGCCTCTTTACTCCTGCTCAAGCGTTTCCTGTTTATACATCCCAGAATTACAATAGCTTTTTAAGCCCCAACGCCACAATGGGAGCTCATGTTCTGCTGATTACCCACCATGACCTCTACATCTCTTTTCCCCGCCCTGCAAGTCTGGCCCACAGAACCATGGGAAGTGGCATAGGCTAGCCTGGGCCAGGGCAAAGGAACACGTGGGCCTTTCTCTTCTCCATCTCTCCCTCTGCATTGCACAGCAGGGCGCAGGAGTGCCAGGGGGCTCTGTGGACGCTGTTTGGCTTAATGCCAGCGAAAGCAGGGTCTACAGGAGTACTTACGGGCTCCTAGTGTTAAGAGCTGTGATGTGGTTGCCTCAGCAGCGTGGCTCAGTGCTTCTGTTCTTGGAGCTCTGGTGTTATCAGTGGTCAGTGCAGGTAACGCAGCCTGCTCCTGCTGCAGATCTCGCTGTTATGCACAAAGACCGACCACAGACACCGTCTGGTGACAGAGGCACTTGGCCAGGTTTATAGCCGTGTAGTCACAGATCTAGTGCCCTGGATTTGCGGTTACGCGTGCACCAACTCATGAGTGCCCCAGGACGAGGAGCAAGTCAGTCAGTAAGTCTCTGTTGTCCCTTCGGCCATGCAAAGGGGGTAAGGCCAGGCACCCCAATATTTATAGCCTAAAATAAACTTGTCTGGTTTCGGACATTTGTTTGCTCCCTCCCCTTGTACCTAGTACCTTGAACCGAAAAATATTAGCGGAGACACTGTTGAGCATCCACTGAGGATGCGCTCGGTGAGGCTAATCTTCGTGTTTTACCTCATCCCCGTTGCAGGGTTCCAGACCAAGGAGGATATCTACTGCCTCGCTTTAGCGAAGGCCCTGTACACTGTGCCCACGCCAGTGACTGCTGGGTTTTATGCACCATGGGGACATTGCAAAAACCTGCTCTTACACAAAATCAAGGGTGAGTACTGCCCCGGGGAACGTAAGACGGGGAAGGAACCTTGTGGGGATGGGGATTAGTGGATGACAACCATCTCCAAAGAGCCAGAGCCACCCGTACTCATTTGCCGATTATGCAATCGCATAGGGGACCTGAAAATTTGGAGCAGCACTGGGTTTTCATGTCCACTCCACCCACCTGCCTCTTCCTATCCATGGTCTGTGGCTCTGCTTCCTCCAGCAGCAGAAGTTCTAGAAGATCTAGTTAATTTACAAGTGACAAAGTCTGCTCGAGCTACTGGCAGAACATCGACGACATGGTAATGAAGCCATTTAACAGGCATTTGCCAACCTCTGCTAAATGTTTGCTGAATTTACTGTGAGAATCGACAGGACCTTAGTTTAAAATGTGTTTGTTTATTAGTGTGTGGATGAGGATTATAAAATCACATCGCTAAAAATTCAACATCCATCTGGGCTGCTGTTGGGCAGATGGGCACCAGTTTAATAGTACGGCGTAGGATCCCAACAATCCTAAGGATGGCTTTGCCAAGAGCTACCCATTCTTGATTGCTTCCCAGAAGGGAGGGATTGTGAAGCTGGAAGACCCTTCAGGAGGAGAGATTTAAGGCACTGCCAGGTACCTAACATATCTTCCTCTTTTATCTCAGAGAACATGGAAAACGAATCGAAGAAGAAAGACCAGGAGGAATTTCAGCGGACGCAGAAGATGCAGCGTGACAACACTGGCCGGGATCTACTCAAGCTCCTGTTACTCATGATCTTCTACCGGCCGGTCCTGACGGAGCAGCAGAAGTGGAGAAGGAACGTGAAACACGTCTTCATCCATTTCAGCGCCTGGGAGTACGCGGGCTGCGACCAGCTCTGGGCAGGCCTCATTACCACACTGTGCGACGGCATCGAAAGCCACTTTGGTCTCCTACCCATGAGCATTTACAGGACCATAGACAGGAAATGTAGCATCATCGAAAGACCAGGGGATCAGGAATGGGTTAGCAAGAAGTTCCTCTTCCTCCCGCTGTGGGTGGCTGTGATCCTTTTGATCATGGTAGCTATTGGGGTGGGTGGTCTCCTCCTAGTGTTTGGGATCCCCATCGGGGATGCCTCGGGAGACGCCATAGCTGTCGTGGAAGGCATTGGGGTGACGGCTGTCAGCGTCTCTGCAGCAGCTGCCATACGGCTCACTATCACAGTGGTACGAAACATTATCGTCACCCAGAAGAGCCAGCTGGAGAGACAGATGAACCAGACGGCTCTCAGCGCACAGCTGGGCTTCATGAGCTTCGTGAAAAGCGAAGTCAGGACAATCACTGGGTTCCTGAAGTACATGGAGATCTTCCAGCGGCGGAAGCTGCGGGTGGTGCTGGAGATCACCCACTTGGATACATGCAGCCCTGACAAGGTGGTGGGCGTCCTTGATGCCATGAACATTCTCCTCTCAGACGATGACGCCCCTTTCATCTCCATCCTGGCTGTTGACTCCAGCATCATTGTCGACTGCGTGGAAAGCTCCAAGTATATGAGAGGTATGGCCAACAACGGCTACGAGTTCTTAAACCGCATCGTCACCCTGCCCTTCTCTGTCCCTCGGATGGACTGCGACACCAAGCGGAGGCTGATCAGGAATATCATCGCGCGCAAGGAGCAGCTAGAGGCAGAGGTCGGCTTCCGGTAGGATGGCAAGATGGAAGCCAGCTCTGACTTCCTCAACATCTCTCGCTACCATTCGGCCAACCACGATGCCCAGAATCCAGTTGCAGAGGACAGCCAGATACCTCTCATGGTTGGAACCCCAGCGCTGGGAACCGGCAGCTGCGGGAAAGGTATCCGAGCCAAAGACCTCATTCAAGATGCTTTCGACTACCTCCTGGATGATGCCTTGAAGGAATTCATGACAGACAACGTGGTGCAGATGCGGCGCATCGTGAACACCGTCACCATCACCATCAGGCTGCTGGCGAGTAACATCCCCAAGGATGAAGTGTGTCCGAAGAAGGTGGTGGAATGGGTGCTCCTTGCCAACCAGTGGCCGTGCCGTCTGAGCTGGCTCTTGCAGTGCATGGAGGATGAGGAGCAGAGGAGCCGAATGGGCAGCTGCCATGGAAGCCCGCTCCGCCCCGACATGTCTCTGTGGGAGGTCTACGAGAAGTACATGGAAGAGCTGGACATGCTGAAAGGCCAGATGGAAAAGCTGCTGGAACTGGACCAGGATCCCGAGCTGTTCCACACTTTCCTGTGCGGCAGGTTTCGGGTGGAGGAGGCCCTCTTCTACCTCCCCTTCACGGTCAATTTGGACCCATCCCTGAAAAGACAGATGGAGCTGCAACGTGGCAGCCACAGACTGAAACGGACAAAGAAATTCGACAAGCTCAGCGCCTGCACTCTGCTGGGTATGACGGTGGAGGATGTCTGCCGAGAGGTGGGTCACCCTTGGGTTTCCTTCCTTCGAGCAGGGCCAGCTGTCGATAGAATGTCCATGCCTCTTCATCGCAAGAAGAATGTCATTCATGTGACAGCAGCTGCCCACAGATGACGGCTACAGGCAGAGCCATCTTTGCAAATCGTGGGGCCCTGAATAATTGAGGGCCCTTCTGCAGGATTGCCTGGGCCTTTTCCCCTCATGCAGCTTCTGCTGGAGGTCTGGTCGTTCCTACTACCTCCCTACCCCAAGCAGGGCTCAGGAACTAGAGCAGAGTTGCAGATCCTCTCTGCTTGCTAGCTTGCTGCTGCTGCTGATTTGAACCCCATAGCAGATTTGAACCTAGGCCCTCTAGGAGTGTGTCTAAACTACATGGCTCCGTCGACGGAGCCATGTAGATGAGGCTGATCGGCAGAGGGAAATGAAGCCGCGATTTAAATAATCGCGGCTTCATTTAAATTTAAATGGCTGCCGCGCTCTGCCGACCAGCTGATGATCAGCTGTTTGTCGGCAGATCGGGGCAGTCTGGACGCTTCCCCGTCGACGTGAAAGCCCTTTGTCGACCTCTCCAGTAAACCTCATCCCACGAGGCATCAGGGGGAGGTCGACAAAGGGCTTTCATGTCGACGGGAGCGTCCACACTGCCCCGATCTGCCGACAAACAGCTGATCATCAGCTGGTCGGCAGAGCGCGGCAGCCATTTAAATTTAAATGAAGCCGCGATTATTTAAATCGCGGCTTCATTTCCCTCTGCCGATCAGCCTCATCTACATGGCTCCATCGATGGAGCCATCTAGTTTAGACACACCCCTAGAGGCCTCGACAGCTGGAGCCATGAAGGCAGCTGGCTCCCAGCTTAGGATGTAGAGCTCCCTTGTTCTTATCTCTGGCTGTAAGAGGTCCAATTGCCACACGAAGGGACAGTGAACCACACACACTAGGTGTGTGGATTACACTGCCAGCTGAGAGGAGCACGTGGGGGAGGGCGAAGGGAAAAGCCCTGCAGCAGACAGGACAGAGCGTCCCCAGAGACGAACCGGCAGAGGCATATCCTCAGACATACAAGAACACATGGCTGCTGCATTGGGGAACTCAAAAATTTGGTGCCCAAATTTTCGGTGCCCTATGCAGCTACATATTTCCCATGGGCCTAGGGACAGCCCTGACTACGGGCCCCAGAGCTGGGAGAAAACTGTCCCACATAACTGGTGCATAACTGGAGGGAGAGGAGCGAGAACTAGTGGGGGTAGGATGTTGAGGGGAACAGGCGGTGTGGGATGGGGGCTTTCGGGGAAGGCACAGTGTGGGTTTGAGGCCTCAGGAGTAGGGGGGGCACATGAGGGGGAATGGGCAGAGTGAGGATGAGGGGGAAAGGGTGACGTAGGGGGCAAGGCCACAGTCCGGGTTCTGCTAGTTCCCCCACTTTCTGCTGCTCCTGACTCTTGGTTTGCACAAAAAATTTCTTCTTGGAACAACTCGGTTCCTTGGAGCTCTTTCCTCCAACCCTGAAGCCATTGGCTGGCTCTCCCCGGGTTCATCCTTTACGCTCTGAAGTGACTTGGGTCGGTTTTAAGACTGGGAGACCCGTAGCTGTCTGTTATGCACTCCAGAGAGAAGCGAGGCAAAAACATAAATACTCTTGCTGGAGGCCTGCAGCGTAATACCCCTTATCCAGAATAACACACAAGAACCCTGAGGCTATGTCTACACTGCTAGCTTTTGCCTGCAGAGAGCATGCTAATGAGTGCCAAGAAGTTGCTAACGAGTGCTTCATTAGCATACTCTCTGCCTGCAAAGGCCCGCAGTGTAGATATAGCCTTAGGTCGAGAGGTCCAACTCCACCCCCGTCAGGCTGACTGCATGCTTCCCTCCAGCTTACAAGCAGGGTCAGGAAACCTTCCCTCTTCATTTCAACACACCCCTCCAGTGGCCCCTGCATTGCTAGCTTTTGCCTGCAGAGAGCATGCTATTTCCCCTGCCGTGCCAACTTGCTCAGCGGTGCCCCTAACAGAATCCAAGCACACGGCAGTGGGGTGTGCAGGGTACCCTACCTGGCCCCACAGCCGGCCGGCCCGCCTTGTTTGCTAGAATCTGAGCAAGCCCAGACAGGTTCCTCTCGGGAGCTATAGCGGACCCTTCCTAAAAACGTGTTTGGCGACATGTTCAGTAGATGCACGGCACTAACGGGTGCTCCCACTTCTCTTCCAGATGGACACAATCGGCTTGAAGGAGGAAAACGTCCCGCTGTACAAACAGAGGCTCAGGGACCATAATCTCAACGGGCGCGCGCTGGTCTACAGTGACAACACTGAAATCAAAGAGGCCCTGCACATGAGTCTTGGCGAATGGACCCTCTTTAGCATCCATTTCCTTGGAGTGTTTCCCCCGGCGAATTTGGCCTCTTCTGTGGTGTCCCCCGTCCCGTTCCACGTCAGGCCAGAGGCTCTGAAGAACATGGTTGCCTTAAGAGAGACTGTGGCGAGAGGGAGCAAGCTCTCTCTGAACAGCTCCAGGGAAGATCTTTGGGAAAAGAGATAACTCTGAATCCTGAACACAGAGGTGAAAGTGCCCTGGTGCGCAGCTCCAGCAAGAACTGCAAAGACCTGGGCTGCAACAGGACAGTACCTGTGAGAAACTGTAAAGTTACTTTCACGGCCGCCTGTACAAAACCAGAAGCAAGAGCGGGGCTTTCGCCCACAATGTACCTCCCTGCGTCTCCAGTGACATCGCACGGATGAATCATAGAATCCTAGAGTTGGAAAAGACCTCAGGAGTCATCAAGTCCAGCCCCCTGCCCAAGGCAGGACCAATCCCAACTCAATCATCCCAGCCAGGGCTTTGTCAAACCGAGACTTAAACACCTCTAGGGATGGAGATTCCACCACCTCCCTAGGGAACCCAGCCCAGTGCTTCCCCACCCTCCTAGGGAAATAGTTTTTCCTAATGTCCAACCTAGACCTCCCCCGCTGTAACCTGAGACCACTGTTCCGTGTTCTGCCATCCCTCACTACTGAGAACAGCCTCTCTCCATCCTCTTTGGAACCTCCCTTCAGGAAGTTGAAGGCTGCTATCAAATCCCCCCTCACTCTTTGCTTCTGCAGACTAAATAAGCCCAAATCCCCCAGTTTCTCCTCATAGGTCATGTGCTCCATACCCCGAATCATTTTGGTCAAGCTCCCCTGGACCCCCTCCAATGCGTCCCCATCCTTCCTGTAGTTGGGGGCCCAGAACTGGACACAATACTCCAGATGTGGCCTCACAAGAGCCGAATAAAGGGGAATAATCACTTCTCTGGATCTGCAGGCAATGCTCCTCCTAATGCCCCCTAATATGCCATTAGCCTTCTTGGCTACAAGGGCGCCCTGTTGACTCATCTCCGGCTTCTCATCCACTGTAATCCCCAGGTCCTTTTCTGCTGAACTGCTGCTTAGCCAGTCGGTCCCCAGCCTGTAACACTGCTTGAAGCAATCAGATGACAAGAGAAGAATTAAGGATGCAGGGGGGGGGGGAGAGGGGGACTGTACTGGGTCTGAGGGATTTGGGGCACATTCATGTCAACGGGGCTGGTGACAGACGTTGTCGGGCCCTGAGTAATGTATGGGGGGGGGGTCGGCTCTAGACCCCCTCAAAGGGGCAAAGCTAAAGGTAGGAGCGGCAAGGCGAGGGCCAATCAGGCCTTAGCGCCACCCACCCTGCACCAGACAGAGCTCTAGGATTGATTTCATTTGCCCGGGTTTCTGGCAGTGGCGGCTGCCATAATAGTCGATACAGTGACCCAGAGGCCTGGACCCTTTAAAATCATCAGCTCCCGGGACAACTGCCCCCTTTGCCTCTCCCCCTCCCCATCCGTGGCCCCTGTCTGTGGGGCTTCAGACCCTGGTGGTCAAAGTATTTTGGTCTGGTTAGTACAGCAGGGGACAGGGAGTTGGGACATACGGGTCCTATTCCTAGTGCTGCCACTGGCTTGCTGTGTTTTTGAACAAGCTGCTCCTCCTTTTTGGGACTCAGTTGCCTCTGTAGTAAGTTGCGGGTTGGTAACATAAAATCAGCAGGCCTGAATAAAGGGTGGTAACATAAAAACAGCAACAGGCCTGAAATCTAGGAAGCAAGACTTTGGCTCAGTGGAACCGCAGGCAGGAAAGAGAAATAGTATAAGCCAGATCAAGCATAAAGGTCCAGGCACAGGTACCAAGCACATTTATAGAATCCTAGGGCTGGAAGAGACCTCAGGAGTCAACAAAAAATCCTCATTAAAAAAAAAATTGTTTGGTGTTCCTCGGTCTTAAAAAGTTTAAGAAACACTCGTCTAGACAGTACTGGGTCCTGCCATGAGGGCAGGGGACTGGACTCAACCTCTCGAGGTCCCTTCCTGCCGGCTACATGTGGCAGTGAAACGGTAATTCGAACTAAGTCCTTAGTTCGAATTAACTGTTACATCTCATTCTATAGCCGCGCGGCAATTACTTCGGGCTAGTGGAATTTCAAAATGGCGACTGGACGGGAATTTGCAAATAAAGCCTGGGCTATTTAAATCCCGGGCTTCATTTGCAACTCCGGTTGCCTGCTTTGCCAACCTAGCTCGAATTAGCGAGCTAATGTAGACATACCCTTATTGACTAATTGAGTAGTCGATGGAAATTCCACCAACTACTGGATTAGCTGATTAAGTGCAATTTAACATCCCTCGGATGAGCTACCACATACGATTTAGAAAGACATCCAATCTTTATGGCTTGTGTGTAGTTCAACGCATTAAATTCCAAGCAGGTTGCTGAAGTTTCTTTTTTTTCATCATGATTGGCAATTTGACCAGCCTTATACAGTAATGGATCTTTACCATTCCTCTGATTTCTTTTGTTCCCGATATATTTAAACATTTCCTAATTATCCTTTATGTTACTGGTTATAGGTTTTTTTTCAATTTTAGCTTCTCCTGTCAACTGTTTGCTTTGTCATAACTCGTGTCCTCCCTTTTTTCCCATTTGTTTTATATTTTTTTCTTGTGGTGTTTATGACAAAAACTAAAACATAGGACATAAACTTTGAGTCCTATTTATAGTACTTCAGGTTGGTTTAATGGAAAAATGGGTTGGTACAGAGTAAATTGGAGTTCAAAATAACCCTTTCTCGGGCAATTTTTCTCTCGAAAGCCTCACCTTTTTCAGCCTCCTTCCACTAACTTCTGATTTTAAATGTCTGGATTGTTAGACATGTGCTCAGGAAACCTTACCTGTCACTAAACATAGATTTTGTTTGTGTTAATTATAGATATGAATGGAGCTAGTTAATCCCTGTTGTAAGATTCCAGTGGAGCCAAAGAAAGTAAACAAGTAACTAATTTGGGTCAATCTTTCTACTTGACAGTCCCTAGGAATCTACCGTTTCAACATTTCCTGGGAACAGAAACACAAGTTAGAACAGTGATAGAAACGTAGCCGTGTTAGTCTGGTGTAGCTGAAACGAAATACAGGACTATGTAGCACTTTAAAGACTAACAAGATGGTTTATTAGATGATGAGCTTTCGTGGGCCAGACCCACTTCCTCAGATCAAATAGTGGATCTGAGGAAGTGGGTCTGGCCCACGAAAGCTCATCATCTAATAAATCATCTTGTTAGTCTTTAAAGTGCTACACAGTCCTGTATTTTGTTACAAGTTAAAACACTCATTAATTTTGGCTTCATTCAGCTTTCCCTTCGAACAAATTAAAAACATAGTTGATAAGTGGCAAAGTTGGTGCATGGGAGTGAAGGACACGTTAGCTCATTATGCCTACACAGGGGGATGTCACACTGGTCTGACCAGTTCCAAGGACAGTTGGGCTGCCATAGAAAGGGATGCAGAGCTGCTCTTCAGGAGCTCCATGGATTAGACCTATACTGCTGTTGAAGGAATTGGGGCTCTCAAATAAAAGAAGTCCCTTGCCTTAGAATCATAGAATCCCAGGGCTGGAAGAGACCTCAGGAGTCATCGAGTGCAGCCCCCTGCCCAAAAGCAGGACCAATCCCAACTCAATCATCCCAACCAGGTCTGTGTCAAACCAGGACTTAAAAACCTCTAGGGATGGAGATTCTACCATCTCCCTAGTTAGCCCATTCCAGTGCTTCCCCATTCTCTTAGGGAAAGAGTTTTTCCTAATATCCAACCTACACCTCCCCCACTGCACCTTGAGACCATCACTCCTCATTCTGCCATCGTCACCACTGTGAACAGCCTCTCTCCATCCTCTTTGGAACCTCCCTTCAGATAGTTAAAGGCTGCTATCAAATCCCCCATCATTCTTCTGCAGACTAAACAAGCCCAACTCCCTCAGCCTCTCCTAAGTCATGTGCTCCAGCCTCCTAATAATTTTTGTTGCCCTCCACTGGACCCTCTCCAATGTGTCCACATCCTTCCTGTAGTGGGGGGCCCAGAACTGGACACAATACTCCAGACGTGGCCTCACCACATCCCAATAAAGGGGAATAATCACTTCCCTAGATCTGCTGGCAATGTTCCTCCTAATGCACCCTAATATGCCATTAGCCTTCTTGGCTACAAGGGCACCCTGTGGACTCATATCCAGCTTCTCATCCACTGTAACCCCCAGGTCCTTTTGTGCAGAACTGCTGCTTAGCCAGTCGGTCCCAGCCTGTAACAATTCTTGGGATTCTTCCATTTAAGTGCAGGACTCTGCATTTGTCCTTGTTGAACCTCATCAGATTTCTTTTGGCCCAATCCTCCAATATATCTAGGTTACTCTGCACCATATACCCTACCTCCAATGTATCTACGTTCCCCCCTAGCTTAGTGACATAGGCAAACTTGCTGAGGGTGCAATCCATCCCCTCATCCAGTCATTAATAAAGATGTTGAACAAAACCGACCGTAGAACCAGTCTTTGAGGTACTCTGCTTGAAACTGACCGCCAGTCCGACATCGAGCTGTTGATCACTACCCATTGAGCCCAACAGTCTAGCCCGATTTCTATCCATCTTACAGTCCATTAATCCAATCCATACTTCCTTAACTTGCTGGCAAGAATAAGTCCAGGTATATCACATCCATTGAATTCCCCATGTCCACAGAGCCAGTTACCTCGTCATAGAAAGCAATCAGGTTGGTCAAGCATGACTTGCCCTTGGTGAATCCATGCTGACTGCTCCTGATCCCTTTCCTTATTCTAAGTGCTTCAAAATGGATTCCTTGAGGATCCCCTCCATGATTTTTCCGGGGAGTGAGGTGAGGCTGACCGGTCTGTAGTTCTGTGGATTGTCCTAAGGAACATCTTCGTACCATTTACCTCCCACAAATAAAGTACATACCGACCTATGTTCAGGACCAGGTCAAAGTTGACAGCATAACAGATAGTAAGTTGACAGTATGAAGGCTAGGAAATAAGCCCCCTTCTGCAAGGTAAGGGACGGTAACCAGGTAACAGGGGGTAGCAACCTGATACGTCAGGAATGTATAAAAGTTCACCTCAAATGGTGTTCACCAGCTGACTGTGTGGGGGCACTGGATGGTGCTCAGTGGGTGTTAGGACATTGCCACGGCTTCCATAAAGTGTAGCGGCGCAGCGCTGAGTCTGTTCGCTGGCAACTATTATTGCATGTTGTTACGCAAAAAATCTGCTTGGGCGATTTCGAATCTTATCTGGTTTGTGGTCTCTGGGGACTCTGGGCACGGAGACCACATCCAGCGATAGTGACTCGGCTCTGCAACTTTAGCGAAGAGCCAGGTGGCTTGTACCTCATGCAGTAGAGAAGGCTCCAGACTTACAAACCAGGTAACAAAACTTTTGCGTTCTCCTCCAGCAGCAGGCGCTCCGACACAGCTGGACTGAGTACAACACCTGCAAATAACCCAGTTAGTTAATGCAAGCATAAAGAGAGGCAGCCTGGCCAGATGTAACCATTCATTAACTTCCAGGCCAGAGAGGGCCATTGTGATCTTCAGTCTAGCCTGGCATCCTATGAGGTGCACACAGGCCCTTCTCTTCCACTTGTTTAAACAGAGGCACCCTGGGACACCTTAAAGACTAACACGTGTATTTGGGCATCCGCTTCCAGGGGTAAAAAACACTTGGACCTGCTTTTCCTCCGCAACAGCTGATGCCCAAATAAATCTTCAAGGTGCCACAGGACTCCTTGTTAGTAATGACTGTTGGGGTTGCCCCTCTAAGGCTATGTCTACACTGCAGGCTTTTTGCACAAGAACAGCTGTTCTTGCGCAAAAACTTGCAGAGTGTCTACACTGCGTGCGTGTTTTTGCACAAGTATTACAGTACAGCATCAGCAAACAGGGCTTCTTCTGGAAGAGTTATTCCTCTCCCCACGAGGAATAAGCCCTCTTGCACAAGAGCTCTTCCAGAAGGCGGCAGTGTAGACAGGCAACATGAGTGTTGTATGTCCAGAACCAAAATGAACAGGGGAGGAAAAAATGGGAGGGGCGAAAAAAGGAGGCAGGGGGTATGTAAATATCAAAGGGAAAACCCAGCTGGTATGTAACAGGCACCACTGATAAGAGTTGTTTGGAATTTCCCAGGAACCGATCCGGGTTTCTTAGGAACAAGTTTAAAAAGGGGTGAGAATCGGGGTGAACTGGGTGGATGCCTGGGTGAGGGTTGGGTCGAACAACGCAGGGAGGGAAAAGCAGGAGCGTGGGGCGTGAGGGCAGGTGAGCGCTGCCGTGAAAGCCACGTGCGCAGGCCGGGCCGGGCCCCTCTCTCCTCCAGCTGACTAGCAACTTGCAACTTCCACTGCCTGCCCACGTGGCCCTCGGAGGGCGGAGCTTCCCCTTCCCTGCGCCCGCCCCTGGGGCCCTCCAGCCAATGGGAAGCGAGGGCTAATGTTGCTGGTGTTTCAACATTCGGAGCCGGCTGGAACAGCTGCTGCCGCGGGCCCGGGGGCTGCGAGCAGGTAGCAGGCGGGAGGCGGAGGTGAGGGGCGGGGGGCGGTGACTCCTGGCCCCGCAGCCCAGGGAGGGACCGGGTCCGTCCTGGGTTACCAGGCCACGCGCTCCCCTCGCTCCTGGAGGCGACTCTGGTGCCAGTGTCTGCTTCAATGCGACCCTTCAATAACAAGCCCCAATCGGCCGAGTCGCTGCTTGTTTCACCTCGTGTCCCCCTGCGCTGCAGAAATCCCGCCTCTGCTGGGCCAGCCCCGAGACACGGGGTTGCCCCTGGATTGTAAGCAAGCTGCCCCCTTCTCCCCCATGCTCCCCATTCCCTGAGTATCAGTCCTGCCCCCGCAGCCTGCACAAATCTTCATCCTTTAGGACCAAATAGGAAGGGGAGGGGGCGAGGGATTATTTTCTTTATTCCCACCCCCCCAGCGGAAGGAGCTGTTCTCTGTGTCTGTGTTTACAAACCAAGGAACGTGTTTCTCCCTGGTTTGGGTTGGGGTTTTTTTTTTGCCTGTTTCTTGACAAGATTGATTGAAATGTTGGTCTGACTAGAGCAGTCCCCAAGTTTAGCGCCCTGCCCTGAAGCAGGACAAAGTCAACCAAGACCTACGGGTTTGTCTAACCCTGTCTAATTCTTTCTTCCCACCCATGCTTCCCCAGACGGGATCAGACAGGCTGTACACAGCGGGTGTTTAAGTCTAAGCTTGACAAAGCCCTGGCCGGGTTGATTTAGTTGGGATTGGTCCTGCCTAGAGCAGGGGGCTGGATTTGATGACCTTCTGAGGTCTCTTCCAGCTCTATGATTCTATGATTCCCTCCCCTTTCCTTCGCCATCATTAATATCCTTTTGCAGTGAGTTCCAGAGGTTGATTATACACTTCAAAATACGTCCGTTTTAACTAGAGCTGGAAGGAAGTTTTCAGAGGGGGTGTTTTTCCATTGGAAAACGCTGATTTTAGTGACCTTTTGTTTGGAAGGGGAAAACTCCACCATTTCAGAACATTAAAATGTAGTTTTCCATTCCTGAAATGACTCTTCGTTTGGTCTCTTTAAAGTTTATCTTCCGTAATCCACCGTAATACATTTAAAAATAGTTAAAATCTAAACAAAATGTGAATTTATTTGCAGAACTGTGTGAGATCAGAAAAAAAAGTCAAAATCCTGGAATTTCTAGTCCCAGTTCAACCCTACTTTTAGCCACCTTGGTGCCAGGGAAGTAAAATCTCATTTAATTAGCTAAAACCAGTTAAACAATATGTTGAACCAGTTAACCGATTAAATGGGACACGTAGAACGTGTTAAAGATGGACTTGGAGCAGCCCCAACACCTACCCCCGTGGCACACTGCTGTGACTGCTGAGCAACCCTACCCGTGGTGTGCCAGAGTGCCCTCTGCCTATGGCTGGTGGAGGGCTGCTCCAGCCCCCACTGGTTAACCATAACCGGCTTACTGGTTAACCATTCACTTCCGAACTTGGTGTCTCCACTGCTAACATTAGGACAGTGGTCCCCAACACGGTGCCCGCATTTGTATGCGCCCGCCAATTGCTCAGGGCTGGCCTGGCCCCAGGCACGTGGCGCATGTGCGGTGCCGGAGCTGGCCGCGGGCGCATGGTGCACAGTGAGCGCCGGCCCCGGGGGTGCCGCAGATTGGCTGCCGCGCTTTGGCCACGTAGTGCATGGGGGGAGCGCAGGCCCCGGGCGCGTGGCGCTTGCAGGGTGCGCCGGCCCCGGGCGCGCGGTGCTTGGGGGGAGATCGCCGGTCCCGGGCGCGCGGCGCTTGGCGGGGGGCCCGGCCCTGGGCGTGCGGTGCTTGTGGGGGGGGGCGGCCATGGGAATGTGGCTATGGGGGGGCCCCGCCCGGCAATGTGGCTATGGGGGGGTCCCCGCCCCCAGGTGCACAATGGGGGTCCCCGCGCCAGGGCGCCCTGCGGGCAAACGGCCACGCCCCTTGGCGCCGGGAAACCTCAAATGGTTGGGGACCACTGAATTAGGAGAAGCCGTTGGCTGCCTGCCCCGCCCTGCCCCATTCCTTCTTTTACATTCCCCTGCTCCCATGGGGGTCACGCTGCCCCCCTTTGAGAGCTGATGCTGAAAAGTGCTGGGAAAGCTCGGGGCGATTATCTGCCTGACCCCGGTGAATAGGAGCTGGCAAAGGCCCTGAAGTGTGACAGACGCTGGAGCTGTGACCGGCCCTTTCACCCAGCAGGATGTGCCGAATGCCCCAGGGGACCAAGGGATGGTGGGCGTGGCACTTCAAGCACACCTTGATTTTCTTCTGTCATGGCTGGGGCATCGGACCGTCCAGGCTGGGTTCCTGTGATTTCCCGCGCGTGCTGGGCGGATGGTTTCCTGTCCAGTGCAGACCGCTGCTGGTGCGGGACCTCTGCATATAAACGCTGGGTAAGTCCTGGTGGGTTTTTAATGGGCAGTGTCATGTGGTTTGGTAACTCAGGGTGCCCCTGTATAAAACTATGGGACACCAACATCTTGAATACTGTGTACAGATGTGGTCTCCTCACCTCAAAACAGATATTTTGGCCTTGGAAAGGGTTCAGAAAAGGGCAACTAACATGATTAGGGGTTTGAAACGGGTCCCATATGAAGAGAGGTTAAAGCGATGGGACTTTTCAGTTTAGAAAAGAGGAGATTGAGGGGGGATATGATAGAGGTCTATAAAAACATGAGTGGTGTGGAGAGGGTGAATCAAGAAAAGTGATTTATTAGTTCCCATAATAGAAGAACTAGAGGACACCAAATGAAGTTAATGGGTAGCAGGTTTAAAACTAATAAAAGAAAGTTCTTCTTCACACAGCGTGTAGTCAACCTGTGGAACTCCTTGCCAGAGGAGACTGTGAAGGCTAGAACTATAACAGGATTTAAAGAGAAGCTAGATAATTTCACGGAGGTTAGGTCCATAAAAGGCCATTAGCCAGGAGATAGAAATAGTATCCCTGGCCTCTGCTTGTGGAAGGCTGGAGAAGGATGGCAGGAGACAAATCGCTTGATCATTGTCTTTGGTCAACCCTCTTTGGGGCACCTGGTGCTGGCCACTGTCAGCAGACAGGCTACCCAGTACTGCCGTTCTTATGTTAGGGTTCTTGGTTGGGGCACAGGGCAGAGCCCATCGGTTCAGAGCTGCTAAGAGCAGAGTTATTTGCACTTACGTCCCAGCCAGACTCCCTCGTATCCCCTAACGCAGGGCTGGGGGGGATCCTTTTTTGGGTCGGGGGCCACAGAGAAATCCGTCGGGCCTTGTAGGAGTTGGGCGGCAGGAGTGGAGCTTAGTGCCTACGGGGCCAAGGGAAACAGAGAGGGCACCATGTCCACAGGGCCGGGGTGCCATTTTCCCTAGGGCCTCCGGGGGGGTGGGGGGGGGGAGTGTGTCTATGGTCTAGGAGCCAGGGCCCACCAAAGATGAATCCGACCCAGGCTCTGGTACATCTCTGCAGCGCTGCCGGCCGGTTCCCCCACCTCTTGGTCCTCAACCCAACTAGACCCGCTTCCCGGCGGCCGGTTCCCCCCCACCCCCTCTCTTCCAGCCAGTCCCGCCCTCCCCCCCCCCCCCCCCCGGCCCCTGCTGTTCGGTATTTTTTTTAAACCATCTGGTAACCCAAGCAGGTGGGGGTGAAAAGTGCATGGAAATGCCTGCACAGGCGCGTCTGGGAATGAGATGCTGCTCTAACATCTCCGCCTCTGTTCACTTCCAGCCCCTGCCTCGTGGCGCTGGCCCCCCGTGGCCTGGGCAGGCCCCCCAGGCGCACCATGGCCCGGCATAGCAAGCTGCAGAAGCACGTCCTGAGCCTATACAGGCAGTTCCTGCGCGCCGGCCGGGAGAAGCCGGGATTCCTGCCTCGCATCCAGGCTGAGTTCCGGAAGAACGCCAGCATCCCCCGGGCCGACGTGATGCACATCGAGTATCTGCTCCGCCGTGGCCAGAGGCAGCTGGCGCAGCTCCGAGACGCGAACACCAAACAGATGGGCACCTTTGTCCAAGCCAAACCTGGGGAACAGTGACTCCTGCTGGTTGGCGCAAGCGTCTGTCTTGTACTGGGACGGTTGGGGGTGAATTCACAGATCAGCCTTCCTGGTTCTCACATCCCTGTACCTGCTACTGCAGTACAATTTCTGGTGGAAAATTTCATGCCCTCTCACAGCCTCCAGTCACCCTGACCAGCTCAAGATTGAAGTAGTTGTGCAAAAGAGCATCTACACTGGCTTGTGCTTTTGCGCAAGAAATGTGTTTTTGCGCAAAAGCATTCGTGCCAATGTAGACATTCTCTCGCGCAAGAAAGCTCTGAAGGGCCATTTTAGCCATCGAGCTTTCTTGCGCAAGAAATTAACGTTGCTGTCTACACTGGCCTCTTGTGCAAGAATACTTGCACAAGAAGGCTTATCCCTGAGCTGGAGCATCAGAGTATTTGCGCAAGAAGCACTGATTTTGTACATTACAACGTCAGTGTTCTTGCGCAAAAACTCACGGCCAGTGTACATAGCTTTTGCACGAAATCTTGCCAATGTAGACACAGCCTGAGGTTACACGTCTACTCTTTTTAAATAAAAGCCGAGTTTCTGACTGCCTTCCCGACTCTCAGACCTGGGGCTTTGTGTAGAGCACGAAACACTGGGAGGGTGGAAGTAACACAGTGAGACTTGGGGACGCTGTTCCCAGGGCCAGTCAGTGGGGCTGGTGCGGGAGAGCGCTGGGCCACGCCGTGGGGCTGGAGCACTGTGTCAGTACAATGAGGGGCTGGAGCTGTATCACTCATCTCTGTCTCCCTCTGCCCGCGAGGAAATGTGGCCCCGTCTCTGATCACTGTCTCGCTGCTTCCAGCTGGGTCTCTGCGAAGGGCTCACAGGTAGGAGATTGTTCCCTCTCCCATCTCCTTTCCAGTCAGGGTCCCTTCTCTCTGCCCCGCAGAAGGGCTGTCTGTCTGTCTCCAGCTGTCCTTCTGTGTGTGTGGGGAGAGGAGGAGGGTGAGGTGAGGGGGGGGGGGGTGTTTTTGTTCTGGAGCAGTTTTCAAAAAGCCCAGGGCAGCTGGAAGTCTCCGGTGGAAGTGGGGTCTGGGGGTTACAAGGAGACGCTTTCAGGAAGGGGTTTGCCAGAGACATGTTCCCATCCCATTCGCCGGCAGCAGCGGGCGCAGGTCGTAGTTGCCCCAGGGGTGTGAAGGAAGGAAAGTGACTGTTCTATGCTCAGGGTTTGGGGCTGGTCGGCCGGGCTGCAGACAGAATTGCCAGGCCGCTGGGCGAGACGTGCCCGGCCTGCACCACCCAGCACTTCAGCAGTGATTTAAGGGGTGTGGGGCTCAACTGCAGCAACAGGGGCCAAATCACCAGGCCCCAGAGTGGCTGCCCCGTTTGCCCTCCCCCCCCCCCCCCCACCATTGACGGCACTTGGTCGGCCACAAAATGGCACCAAACGACCTAGCCTGGGAGACCAGCTCATTGGGCCCCAGCTGCCCCCAGTGCCAGGGGAGCTGCTAATTGCTACTGGCTCGCTGTCTGCCCCACCCAGTCAGAGGGTTCAGAGGGGCCCCTCCCCACCCTCCCATCACAGAGACCTGCCGGGGACCCCCTCAAACCTTGCCTAAGGGCCACTCCCCATTGCTCTGCAGCCAACGTCCTCCACTCAGGGCTCCCCCAGACTCCTGCTCCCTCCCCCACTTTGACCCTTTGCCGCCTGGGAGGCCAGCCGCAGCTCCTCTGAGGGCCACGGGGCCCAAGCCAATTAATCAATTGCATGATGCCCCAAGAGGGAGACCAGGAAATCTACAGGCCCCGGCCTAGATGGACGTGATGCGGGGAACAGCCAGGGAGTCCATGGGGTGACCAGCTCTGAGCACAGAGAGAGCCAGGTGTGTGGGGAGGTGAGAGGCAGTTTCCAGGTTCTGCCAGGTTCTGACACAGAGCCCCTCGGTCCTGGGACCCTCTCCCTGACTCTCGGCTGTACAGCTCGGCCTCAGGGATCAATGTTCAGCTTCCAGCCCTGACAGTGTGAGCAGGCCTGCGCCAGAAATCCAGTGTCATTTGGGTGAAAAATATGCAAAGAAACTGCGTATGAGCTAAAGGGAGCTGTACGGTCCTGGCAGGAGAACCAGCCTTGGGAAGAAAGCTTCTCACAGCTTCTCACCAATGTGTGTCACTTACTCTCCACAGGGAACGAGTCCAGCGTGACCCCTGCAGCGCTCCTGAAGACGAATATGAATGTAAGAGCCTTTGTAGAGCATTGGGGTCACCAGGGGCACCAGCACGTGGCAGCGAAATATGGGGGTTGGCGGTAAATTTGGTAACTGGTGGGGGATGGGCAGATCCCAAATCAGTGTGAATGGCTGAGAGTTACAACAACAAACTGCCTGTGATCAAAGTGAATAAGGATAAAGAGTCCTCAGGGGTCCCATGTCTTGCGCATCTGAGTCCCTGAGGTTCCTTTGTCCCACCCTTTGCCTGTGATCCCCACCCTCCATTGCCAGAGGTGTTATCACTTCTCCCTCTTGGAAAGGTCACATCCCGGGGAAAGCTCCCATGGAAAGTGTCCATCCCTGTCTCTGGGAGCTGGAGCTGGAGCTGCCTGGGGGCTGTCCAGTCCATGTGCCCTGTCCTAATGGACTAGGATATGACAGTGCTGCTATAAGTCCTAACAGACTGGGCCTTGTCAAGGAATTGGTGCCCATCCATTTGCTCAATTGTGAGGCCCAAGGTTGAAGGCTGAGATACGCATGTGGGGTATATGGTCGTCTTAGAGTGTGAGAGGCTGGCAATATACCTTGTTCAATACCCCCTAAAATGTCTACGGTTTTTGGAAGCCCGGAGGAATTAGTGTCACATCCCAGAGAGAAATTTTGTCCTTAGGAAGCAAAGTCACACACAACTGGCTGGGCTCTGTTCCACTGTATTATAAACTAACTCAACGAATTATTCAATGCTCAACCTGGTAGGAAAACAGGGCTACGTCTACACTGGCCCCTTCTTCGGAAGGGGCATGCTAATTTTGAAAGTGGGAATAGGTAAATCTGCGGGGGATTTAAATATCCCCCGCAGGATTTAAATAAACATGTCCGCCGCTTTTTTTCCGGCTTTTCCCCAAGCCGGAAAAAAGCGTCTAGACTGGCCCGATCCTCCGGAATAAAGCCCTTTTCCGGAGGATCTCTTCTTCCTACCTGAAAGGATCGGGCCAGTCTAAACGCTTTTTTCCGGCTTTTCCCCAAGCCGGAAAAAAATCGGCGGACATGTTTATTTTAATCCCGCGGGGGATATTTAAATCCCCCGCGGATTTCCCTATTCCCACTTTCAAAATTAGCATGCCCCTTCCGAAGAAGGGGCCAGTGTAGACGTAGCCCAGCAGTTTTCCTGTAAAACCGTTATATATAATCTATCTATCTATCTATATTAATTTTTCTCAAAAATTCCTGTGGGAAATTTCAACTTTTCCATGGAATATCAAAAATTGAAATATTTCAACAGTAAAATAAAATATTTAGATTTGAATTGGGTGAAAAGGGGCCTCATGGGAGCTGTCATTCAGCTACCTCCTGCTCCTGGTCTTCTCTTTGAGCTGGGCTCTCTGGCTCTCCCAGGACGCATCCCACTCGGTCTCAGTAGCCAGTATAAGCTGTTCTGGGTTGCAGTGCATCCTGGGAATTGAAGTCCAGACAGCCTATTGAAGTCCAGTCAGACTATCAACACAAGGCCATTAAACTACAAGTCTCATGAGACACCATGTTGGTATTATTGGTCAGAATATTTTTGGGGCCTGTCCAAAATATTTCATTTTTGGGCTGCTCATTTTTTGAATAAAACATTGACCTTTTCTGCCAAAAGTTGACTCTGCCTGTGACAAAATAGCTCTGTTGAAAACTCAGACAGGCAGTTTCCATTGGGCATCTTCAAAAGCTGAATTAAATCCTTCTGTAAAGTATCCTCGAGTGTCCCTGATCAGCAGCAGGGAGCCTTGCCCTGGCTAGGGGAGCAGGAGCTGTGGGGTTTTTCAGGAGGTGCCTTCCTTTAAGGGCATTTACAGCCACGTGATGTTGTATACCTGTTATTCTCTCCTCAGATGCCTTAGTGGTTTGGCCGGGAAGAGCCACGGTGAGTCGCAGCTTTTATTAAGGACAAAGTCATGAGAGAAAAAAGAAAGATTGGTTTCCCTGTTCCAGATCGGCAGGGACCTGTGGACTTGGAACATGGATTTATTCAGGGTTCCCAGGCTTCAGGTCAAAACAACAAGGGGTCCAGTGGCATTTTAAAAACTACCAAATTATTAGGACAGAAGCGTTTGTGAGGTACAGCTCACTTCCTCAGATGCTTGAAGAGAAAGAAAGGCAGGGATACAGAGACGGGAGTGTCACATCAGTGCAAATTCAGTCAGGTTGGAGGAGGCTCACTTCCAACAGGGATGAGAAGCTGAGAGTGATGAAAGAGTGTGAGGGATCTTGGTGGATTCGCTTACAAAGACGAAACAGTCGTGTTTCCTTGGACACAACAAGAGCCACACAACAACAACAAAATACTTAGTCATAGAACCATAGAGCTTCATGTGTTTATGGCTCCAAATCTCTTCCCAAAAGCTTTTGCTCAGAGTCCTGCTCCAAGTGCTCCTCTCACTCTGTCTTTCTAGTTGTGTCTGAGGTGTATCTGCTGCTTCTGTCGCACATCCCTCCCCACGCCTGTGTTTCTGTCCAGACCCTGAGGAATCCCTTTGGATAGCCTGGCGCTGCCATTCCCAGACATGCCTGTGGTCTAGTTCCTGGTTGGTAGTTTCCCATTGCTTCAGCTGGAATTGAATAAAAGGGCATTTCATGGTTCCCTTATTTAGCTTGAATGGAAGGTGCTTCTCACGGCCACCAGATTCAACAAGGTGCTGGGATTGTCCATAGATCAAAGAAACACATGCTGGGATTTACCCACTCTCCCTGATAACAATAGGATATTAAAAATGGCCCAGAACGGTTATAAATATTGGCCTTAACCACATCAATGATTAAAATATGAAACAGGACAGAAAAAAACGGAATTGCCTGTAGCACAGAAGAGTCCTTATTTTACATAATAATGCCCCATCCCAGGGAGAACTGGGCATCACCACCACATCAGGGGTGACTGGCGTGGAGAGAGGGAGAAGGGCTCTTTTGCCTAGCCGGCGGGTGTCAAAGCAAACCCCAAAGTGACCTAATCAGGGGCAGAAAAGGACCAGATGGAGAGAGGTTATGTAGGAAGTGGGGATATTGGTATTTCCTGGCCTAGACGTGCAGTAGAACTGCTCGGGCTGCTTCTACAGCAGTTAGGCATGTACAATCCTGTGTAATCAATTAACATTACATTTTATGTTTAACTGGTTAACCCATTAAGTGGGGTCCTGTGGGCGGGGAGCTACTCCAGCCTGGCTGGAATAGTCCCCTTGTCCACAGGGCTCCTGGCTACCCTCTCTGGTTGCTGGTCTCATTGGGCTGTAAGCTGCTGCTCCCTGCTCCGTGAGGCTGCCAGCTGCTGGCCCCACATGGCTGCTGGCTCTTGGCTGCCGTCTCCCAGTCCATGGTGCGGTGGGCTCAGCAGGGCCAGAGCAGCTCTGCGCCCATTCACACCCCTAACAGCCGTGTTGTCAAAAGGGCTTTTTTTGGTTTTAGGTTGGCTCAGCAGAAAAGTAACATCTCCATGTTTGAAAGTAAAGCATCCACAGCGCTAGAGAGAACAGACACCGACGTACATGGCCACACTCTGCAATGGGAACAAGATGTCACTGATGCTTCACTTGCTGAAATGCAGGGCTCGTCGGTGTGCAGTCACATCACACAACCTCCCCAAATCACAGGCTGCCTTAAGGCCAGAACGTGGGGAACCATTTTGGTGCCACAGCTGGACAATACACAGCACCCTGAAGCTCTCTTGGAGAGATGGGATGTTCTTAGGGCAAGTGCTGCCTGTCTGCCTTTTAGAAAAAAATGTTTCCTATGAATAAAATTGGGGAAGATGCCCAAACTCTGTATTCTCATGCCCTGACTCTATATATCGACAGCTCAGATCTCAAGTCCTGTCCTCTCTATGCAGAGATTCCACTGCCAACCCAAAGTGGCCTTCTCCCCAGATCCCAATTTTGCCTTAAGAATTCATGAGGGTTTTTTTTAAATATGTTTTTTCCATCCTTTGATTTGCCTTCTGGTGTTTGAGCCTTTTCCAAGATTTTGCCACAATCAAGAGGGCTAGAAACGTAACTTTTGAAACAAAACGCTCACCTAATCCGAATCCCCCAAGAGCTGGGGCTCTAAGAAACACAGAAATGATCTTGTGAGTTGCTGCTAAATCAGCAACACTGACCACAGTGTTAGGGTCACCTTGGAATTTGCAGTGACTGTGTCCCTGTCTTGTGCCTTGTTGGCTTGTGGGGAAGTTACAAAATAGGGTAATATGAAAATATGGAATTTAAATATCAAACAAAAGCTATTTGTCATCAACCATGCCTTGGTGAAACAACATTTGTTTTCATCAGCCTGATATTGCAGCCGTGTGGCTGCAAGAGAACCTGATGAGAGCATTTAGCTCTCTGGAAAGCAGTTTTGCATGAAGCAATTGCATTACTTTGGGGTATGTGATGCATGAACCTCTGGAGGCCAAATAGCAGAGGATCCAGGGGTGCATAAAGGTTACAAGAATCTCCAAAGCTGGGATTTACATTAAGAACATAAGAATGAACATTGTGGGTCAGACCAAAGTTTCACCTACCCCAGTAGCCAGTCTTCCAGAAATGGCCAATGCCAGGAGGTTTCTACTGAAAGTCTGGGTCCACACTGGCCTTCATAATTTTTGGCTTATAGCTAGTGGCATGAGGTAACAGAAACAATGGATTTTACAAAAAGTCCCTTCTTAGCGAGTGGGAAGGTGCCTTCTTCTGGCTAACATTGCAGAGGTCAAAGATGAAATATTTCCAGGCATTTCATATTATCTCTTATTCCCTATTTTAAGACTTACACATTGCCTATAAAACCCACAATGGAGCCCTGGCACATTGCCAGATGTGAAATGCAGCTAAAGTGTGCAGACAGAAAGAAAAGTCTCTAAGATAGATAGATAGATAGATAGATAGATAGATAGATAGATAGATAGATAGATAGATAGATAGATAGATAGATAGATAGATAGATTTAATATTTACTATAACAAACATCTAACAGAAATAACAATGTAGACATGAAATGAGCTAGTCTTTGTTATTTTTTTCAGATTTCTCTTTGAAAACACATTGGTTTTCAAGTATTGTATTTAAAATAAGCTTTTGGTTGCCAAACATTGGGTAGGGAAATTGGCTTTTTGATTTTGTTTTATTTTCTTTTTTTGAAGGCACCACAAAGTGACAAAGACACTGCTGGATCATATGAAAGTTTAAAAGCCACCACCATAAAGAATACCCCTTACTCTACACTTCCTGAGAGAGTCACGCCTTCCTCTGTAACCTCTGAGCTCTGTGAGTGATCCACTCCCCCTGGACTTTGCATTCATAGAAACCTCAGGCTGGAAGGGAACTCGAGAGGTCATCAAGTCCAGCCCCCTGGACTGAGGCAGAACCAAGTAAACCTGGACCATCCCTGACAGCTGTTTTTCCAACTTGTTTTTTAAATCTTCCAGTGACTGGAATTTCACAACCTTCCTTGGAAGCCTGATCCACAGTTTAATTATTCTTACAGTTTGCATTTTTTCTTCACATCTAGCCTAAATCACTTTTCTTGCAGATTAACTCCAATAGTTCGTGTCCTACCTTCAGTGAGACTGAGAACAATTGATCCCCATCCTTTCACAACAGCCCTGAACATATCTGAAGGTTGCGATCAGGTCCCCTCTCAGTTTTCTTTTCTCGAGAATAAACATGCCCCATATTATTAACCTTCCTCCATGGGTCGGGTTTTCTAAAACAATTTCTTGCCTACTATACCCCTTTTCATCAGTCCACCACCTCGCCAGCTATTCACAGTTTTGTAGCTGTCCACTCGATTTGTTGTTGCACAGTGTACTACTTTCATTTGTCTATTAAATTTCAAACAGCCCAATTCTCCAGTTTCTCAAGATCTGTTTGAATTGTAATCCCATTCTACAATGTGTTTGCAACCCATCCCAGTTTGGTGTCATCTGCAAATTCTATAAACAGTTGTGCTCTCACCTTATCCTAATTTCATCTAGACCACATTTCCCTAGTCTTACAATATGAATGTCATGAGGGACAATGCCAAAAGCCAGACAAAAATCAACATATATCAGGCCATGCTGCTAGGTGAAGTGGCAGAAAATGTTGCAATCTAAGGGCTGTGTAGCTCTTCAGAGCGTGATGTCTGTGCAGGGGAACCAGTGAGGAGCTGAGACCAGAGGACAAAACAGCCAGGGTACGTCTACACTACAGCGCTAGTTTGAACTAACTTAGTTCGAATTAGTTAATTCGAACTAAGCTAGTTCGAACTAACGCGTCTAGAACTAAAAACTAGTTCGAACTAGCGTTTTGCTAGTTCGAACTAGCACGTCCACACTGATTGGACGCAGGGGGGCATTTAAGGGCAGCTGAAACCGGTTCTGGCAGGGCATCAGGTCAGCAGTTGCTTTGTGTGGCTGCTGTCTGAGGCTATCTGAGGCTCGAGCTTAAAGGGACCCCCCTGGACAGCCGGTTCTCAGCTTTTCCTGCTTGCTTGCCAACCTCGCCGAGGGACAGCAAAGCATCGGTCTCTGTGCCCGTCTGTGTCGGTGCTTCCCTTCGGGGGGGCCGCCGCAGGTGAAAACATGGAGCCACAGCTCGCCCTGCACCTTCTGGTGCACGTTCTGGACTTGCTGCTGCAAGCCTGCCAGCAATGGCTCGAGGCTGCCTGGCACCACCTGGGGAACGTCAGCCCCCTGCCTCTCCGCCTGGCCGCCCTGGGGGCCGTGGAGGAGCCGCGGCAGCGCCCTGGCACTGGCGTGCCCTGCCGCGTCTGGCGTCTGGACACCAGCAGCGACTGGTGGGACCGCATCATCCTGGAGCGCTGGGACGACCGACAGTGGACCAGGAACTTTAGGATGAGGAGGGACACCTTCCTGGAGCTCTGCGAGTGGCTCGCCCCTGCCCTGCAAAGAAGGGACACTCGCATGAGACCCGCCATCCCCCTCCAGAAGCGGGTGGCCATCGCCCTCTGGAAGCTCTCCACGCCGGACAGCTACCGATCCGTCGGGAACCAGTTCGGCGTGGGGAGATCCACCGTCGGAGCAGTGCTCATGCAGGTACGGCGCTCGTCGGCCACCGAGCCGGGGGGGAGGGGGGCTGCGAGAAGGGGATGGGCCGCCCCAGGGACAAAGGGGGGGCGGGAGGAGGCGAAAGCGCCCCGCACCGGAGGGGTCGGGCTGTCCCGGCCGTACTACACGCCGCCAGGGGGGTTGCTTCCGGGAGTGGGGCGCGGGGCACTGATTGGCGCTTTGCTGTGTCTCTCTCCGCAGGTGGTCAAGGCCATCAACCGGGTGCTGCTCCGCAGGATGGTCCGCCTCGCCGACCCGGACGCCGTCATCCGGGGATTCGGCGCCCTTGGCTTCCCCAACTGCGGGGGGGCCATCGACGGGACGCACATCCCCATCCGTGCCCCGGAACACCTTCTTCCCCGACCGCCACATCAGGGTCGGGGACGTGGACATGCCCGTCTGCCTGGTGGGGGATGCTGCCTACCCACTGCAGCCGTGGCTCATGAAGCCCTACACGGGGCACCTCAATCCCTCCCGCCAGGCCTTCAATAACAGGCTGAGCAGGGCCCGCATCGTGGTGGAGGGGGCCTTCGGGCGACTGAAAGCCCGCTTTCGATGCCTCCTCACCTGTCTGGACCTGGCCGAGCACAACATCCCTCCCGTGGTGGCGGCATGTTGTGTGCTCCACAATTTGTGTGAGCGGAAGGGGGAGGCTTTCCTGCCAGCCTGGATGGCTGAGGCTGACCGCATGGCTGGACACTACGGTCAGCCCCGCACCGCCGCTGTCCGGGAAGCCCAGCGGGGTGCCATCCGGATCCGGGAAGCCCTGCGGGAGAGCTTCCAGGTGGAGGAGGAGGAGGACTGACCTCTCTCTGCATGCCCCACCGGGGCCTTCTTCCACCCTACCTCCCCTTCCCCTTTCCCCTCCCTACCTACTGTCAAATAAAGACACCTGTTTTTCAAACAAAAATGTCTGTTTATTTCACAGAACTGGGGTGGGGGAGGGAGGAATGAAGGTGGGAGAAGGGGGGAAACCTGGGACGAGGGAGCTGGAAGGGGAGGGGAGGGAAGGGAGGAAGGGAAAGGAAAGCTCAGGGGTGGGAGTCCGGCTGCCTCTCCCGTCTCGCCACACTGCGGGTCCGGGGGCGTCGGTGGGGAATGGTTGTGGAGGGGGGGGGCAGAGAGGACAGGGGGTGTGGAGGAAGCAGGAGCGGAAGCAGGAGCGGGAGCAGGAGGAGCAGGGGGAGCAGGGGGAGCAGGGGGAGCAAGAGGGGGAGCAAGAGGGGGAGCAGGGGGAGGAGGAAACGGGAAGCGGTCCAGCAGGCTCTGGAGGTGGCCTCGCAGGGCATGGCCCTGCTCCTCCAGGGCCTCCAGACTCCTCCGGCGCAGCCTGAGGTCCTCCTGGACCCAGTGGTCCTGGAGACGGAGCTGTCGGTCCAGGAACCGGAGATGCCGCCTCTGGTAGTCCTCCTGGTTCCTGGCTGTCCTGCTTGCCCGGGCGCGGGCGGCTGCTGCAGGCGGTGTGGTGCGCCCTGTAGGCCCCGGTGCTGCAGCTGTGGTGCAAGAAGACCAGCGGTCAATGACCCCAGGGGCCCAGGTGTGTGAAACCCAGCTCCCCTCTGCAAGGCCAGGGCCCCTGCAGGATCCCCAGCTGCTGCTCCGTGGTGGGCAAGGCCCAGGCGCACGGTCCCGGGGCTCCCTCTCGCCCCAGCCCCCCGTACACATAAGGGGAACACGAGGGTACTCACAGGTGGACGCCTCCCCGGCCTCTGATGATGCAGACGAGCGGCTCTGTGGGGTGCCTCGGGGGTCCCGGGTCCTGGGAAGGCTGGCGGCAGGCTCCTGGCTCTCAGAGCCCTCTTCCTCCTCCTCCGTGTCCAGGAGCGGTCCCTCTGCCCCGGGGTCAATCACGTCCCGGGGGGCAGGGACGGCATGAGGCCCCAGGATGCGGTCCAGGGCATGGAAGTGGGGGCAGGCCTCCGGGTCAGCCCCTGGCAGGCAGGCCCGGGAGTAGGACTGCCGCAAGTCCTTTATTTTGCAGCGCACCTGCTCCCGGCTGCGCTGGTGGCCCCTGGCGGCCAGACTGGCAGCCATGCGTCCGTAGACGGCCGCGTTCCTGTGGCTAGTGCGGAGATCGTGGACATTGGAGGCTTCCCCCCAAACCTCGATGAGGTCCACGATCTCCGCACTTGACCAGGTGGGCGCCCGCCTTTTGCGCCCCCGGGCAGGCTCCCGGGAGCTGCCAGGCTGGTCGTGGGGAGCAGTGGAGGGCTGGGAACCCTCGGATGGCTGGCTCATGTTGTGGCAGGTGCAGGCTGTGCAGGCACAGGTGCTTGCAGCCTTGCAACTGGCACAAAGTGAGTAGCCAGCCCGTGGCCCTTTAAGGGCTCCGGGGCCGGGAGGGGGGCAATAGAGTTTCCCTGGTGTTGGCCAGAGTGGCCACCAGGGAAACCTGGGAAGCCTTAGCCTCCCACTAGTTCGAACTAAAGGGCTACACAGCCCTTAGTTCGAACTAGCTAGTTCGAACTAGGCGTTAGTCCTCGTAAAATGAGGTTTACCTAGTTCGAACTAAGCGCTCCGCTAGTTCGAATTAAGTTCGAACTAACGGAGCGCTAGTGTAGCGCCTAGGAAAGTTAGTTCGAACTAACGTCCGTTAGTTCGAACTAACTTTCTAGTGTAGACATACCCTAGGTTACCTCCTTCATCCAGTAGGGGCCGCACACCCTGTCTGATCACTTTCTTATTATTAACATGCCTGTAGAAACCTTTCTTGTTATCCTTCACATCCGTAGCCAATCGCAATTCCATTTCTGCTTTCGCCTTCCTGATAACCCCCCGGCATTCTTGAGCTATACATTTATAGCTCTCCCTGGTCATTTGTCCAAGTTTCCACTTTTTGTAAGCTTCCTTTTTGTGCTTAAGTTTACCAAGGATTTCCCCTGTAAGCCAATCCGGTCTCCTACCATGTTTGCCTCTCTTGCTACGTGTCGGGATGGTTACTTTCTGTGCCTTCAATAAGGCTTCTTTAAAATACTGCCAGCTGTCCTGGACTCCTTTCCCCTTCATGTTAGCATCCCAGGGGATTCTGCCCATCCGGTCTCTGAGGGAGTCAAAATCTGCTCTTTTCTTCCTTTGGTCAGGATCCTGAAATCTACCATCTCATTATCACTGCCTCCAAGGTTGTCACCCACCTCTACTTCCCCTATTAGTTCCTCCCTGTTTGTGAGCAGACGGTCAAGCTGCGCATGGCCCCTGGTTGGATCCTTTAGCACTTGTGTCAAGAAGTTATCCCCAATATTGTCCAAAAACTTCCTGAATTGCCTGTGTACTGCCATATTGGTTTCCCAACAGATGTCAGGGTGATTAAAGTCCCCCACAAGGACCAGGGCCTGAGATCTGGAAGCTTCTCTCAGGTGTCCGAAGAAAGCCTCATCTACCTCATCCACCTGATTCGGTGGCTTGTAGCAGACACCAACCACAACATCACTGCTGTTGTTTGCTCCTCTAAACTTAACCCATAGACTCTCAACAGGTTTTTCTCCCTCTTTATACTGGAGTTCAGAGCAGTCCTAGTGCTCTCTTACATATAGTGCAACTCCTCCTTTTCTTCCCTGGATAGGGCCAAGGAGGAGGGGGACTCAGGGCTGGGAGTGGTGCGTGGTGCAGCTGGAAGTGCCACCTCAGGTCTCAGGACCTCGGCAACCTCGGGAGGTGGGTGGGGCCTGGGACAACAGGAGAAGCAGGAGCAGGGAGGGCAGTGGGAGCAGCGGGGACAGGGACAGGGACAGGAGCTGGGTGTGCCATCATTTCATATATGGTAGCACACATGTTTTGGCTCTGCTGCACCATCTGAGCCCATATTTGGGTCCCATCTAGACTGCAAGCCTCTTTCGAAAGAGCATCTAGACTACAACCGGTACTTTTGAAAAAGCAAGCCACTTTTTCAAAAGAGAGCACCGAGACAGTCTGGATGCTCGCTTTCGAAAAAGCACAGTTTGCAATACATAGTGCCTTTTTTTGAAAGAGCACTTTTGAAAAAAGGCGTTATTCCTCGTAAAAGGAGGTTTTCCATAGTTAAAAAACCAGCCATGGTCTTTCGATTTACTTTCAAAAGAACATGGCAGCAGTTTAGATGCAGGGGAAGTTTTTTCAAAAAAAGGCCACTTTTTTGGAAAAAACCCTGTAGTCTAGACACACCCTGGCTACATCTACATTGGCAAGATTTTGCACAAATACTTTTAACGCAAGAGTTTTTGCATTAAAGTATTTGTGCAAGAGAGCGTCTACACTGGCATGTACTTCTGTGCAAGAGATGTGCTTTTGCGCAAAAGCATCCGTGCCGGTGTAGACGCTCTCTTGCGCAAGAAAGCTCCGATGGCCATTTTAGCCATCGAGATTTCTTGCACAGGAAATTCCTGTTGCCTGTCTACACTGGCCTCTTGCACAAGAACACTTCTTCAAGAGGGCTTATTCCTGAGCGGGCGCATCATAGTTCTTGCGCAAGAACTCGCGGCCAGTGTAGACAGGCGGCAAGTTTTTGCGCAAAATCTCGCAAATGTAGACACGGCCCCTGAGCGTCCTCCTGGTCCTTCTGGGCCAGGATCCGTTGCATGCCTTGGAGGATGACCACGTGCTGTCTCATCAGGTCCCCCTGGACCCTCCTGCACTTGTTGCTCCCCCAGGGTCAGGCGGCTGCCTCAGCTGGCGGTGATCGCCCATTAGTGATGCTAGTCCGGCTGTGGAGAATAAAGAGGAAGAGGCGGTCAGTCATCCATGCAGACACTGTCCCTGAGTCCGTGCCCTCCTCTGTGAGCTGAGAACAAGAGTCCTCAGGCTAGAGGGCAGGGATGTTCCAGGAGCAAGGCTATGTGTGGCCTGGACATCGGCCCTGCCTCACAGAGGCCCTGAGGTGCCCAGGGGACCGTGCTTCTTGCTCCCCCCCATCCTCGTCCCACAGACAGGCAGGGCAAGGGAAGTGGTCGGCCACAGTGGGATGCCATGGGCAGGAGAGGGGCCTGGAGCAGTCTGCTCTTCCTTGGGGGCGGCACGCACACCTGCCAGCGCTGTCCGTGGAAGTGGGTGGTGCCTCAAGTGTGCAGGCATTCCCGTGTGTCGTGTGCAGCACTCCTAAGTCTGTGTGCAGCCATGTGTGTGCCCTTGTCCCCAGCCTGCTTCCAGCAGTGGTTAGTGGTGGGAGGGCATCTCCCACAGGGGTCAGATGTGTGTGTGGCCTCCCCAGAGCCCGTGAACAGGACCCTTGGGACAGGGCCGGATGGAGGCATGGGTGAGCCGGGCAGCTGCCCAAGGCGCCAGCCGATGAGGGGCGCCTAATGGCAGCTGTAAGGGGTGCATGGCGTCCCTTACAGCTGCCATTAGGAGCCACGTGCCCGGATCCCGCAGCACCGGCCCCGCGGCGCTGGCCAACAGCACCCTTCCACCCATGGCTGCGGGGCCCTGCACGGCCCAGCGTGCGTGCCAGCAGCGCTGGCTGGACCAGGCTGGGCAGCGCATGTGCTGTGCACCCTGGGGGCGGCCCCGGGCTGCGCGCCAGTGGCCGTGACCAGCTCGCGCATGCGCCGAGCGCCCTGGGGGGCAGGCCCACGCATGCACCCTGCAGGGCCTGGGGGTGGCGCCGCATGCCTGGGCCCAGGGTGCCAAAGGGCTCGGGCTGGCCCTGCCTGGAGGTGCTTTGGGGCTGCCTCCTGGGGCTGCATGTTGCAGACTGGCACTGCATGTAGTTCCACGTGCACGGAGTGTAGCACAATATCCAGGCCAAGATGACCAAGCGACGATTGCATCCCATCCCCTCTGCGCCCGCCTTCCCTGCCCTGTGTGTGTGAAAAACAGAGCACTCACCTGATGATTCCTCCCCGTCCTCAGAGAATGCGGGTAAGAACTCCCTCTTCTGCTCTTTCAGACAAAGACGTCTTCCTCGTGAACCCCTTGGTTCTTTCAACTTTTTGTCAAAAGAATGCAATAGCAGTATGGACGCAAGTATTTTTTTCTGGACTAACGGCAGTTATTCTGGAAAAACACTGCAGTGTAGACATACCCTAAGAGTCGAAATACCTCTGAGGTTCTGGGCATAAGGCCCTTAGACTTGGTGTCTGCCCTTTAGGTCTGAATAGGGTTTCCTGCCCCGCAGGTATACTAAGAAAGACATGACACTCCCTCACTCCCGCCTAATTCTCCACTTGAGTCATTTTCTCCTGTTTTTTGTCTTGTTGCTGAAACTTTCAATTTTCTCTTTTTTAAAAAAATATTGTTTTGAGTTTCCCCTGCCACTCTTTTGTGCTACTGTTCTGTCACCTGACGTGGCTACCATTGCATTGAGTCAGCTTAGGGTTATCATCTTTCCTGACCAGAGGGATGGGACACCATTGCTGTAAATGGCGTCCAGTCCATCCAGTTGGGAAAAATGGTAAGCCTAATTGTCAGCTCTTCCTAGTCTTGCCTGTGTACAAGAGATGCTTCATTAAATGATGCAACACAGGAGGCAGTTTGTATTGGCCCATGCGAGACACGGTTATATAGGCCTCTCCGAGCTGTCCAGGCCCCACAGTGGATGCCTCAACCATCAGATGGATGGGACCCATGGTGCCCAGGTAATTATCTGGGAAAATCTAGCACAGGGCAGTCAGAGGGGGTCATGCCCCAAGCACACACCACAGTGGTGGGACCTGGAACAACCAACAGCCTACTGTGCTCCACCATCTCCCAGCTGGGTTGCTCTACTTCACTATGGTGGTGGCCGGGAAGCAGAGTGTCCTGGCCCTAGTCTCAGTACCCAGTGGGGTGAAGCAGGAGTGGGATTTGGGGGAAGGGATAGAGAGGGCTTGGGGCTCTCAAGTTTTCCAATAAGGGCTGCTGCTAATGCAGCAGCAGCCAGAGCCCAAGACCCTATAAATTGCTGCTGGAGCACCACGCACTTTGGGTAGCTCGGAGGGAGGAAGTGCCACACCCCTTATGCGCGAAGCCATGTCCCTTCACCTCACCCGGGGTCCACAAAGGACATCATATGCAGAGACACAACTGGTTTTAATGAAGGAACAAGCCATGAACAGGAATTAATGACAATATTGGACTGCTCTCTGTAACAGAGCAGCATTCACCTCTCTTGAGTACCCCTTCTGGCTAAGCACATGTGCCTGCACTCTCTTGTCTGACTTCGGTGACACAGTCTCTGGCCGAGTCTCACTCATTGTGTGTGCTCATCAAAACCCCTTCCAGGGTACACATCTAATCGGAGCCTATCTTGGTTAGCTCTCTTATGTCCTTGCAAGTTTGTTCCCCACTCAAAGAGAGTGGTGTCCCCAGAGCTACCCCACCAAAATACAGCATTTTTGCCCTTACCTCAGGGCTTTATTTCAAAGTCCCATCACAGTCCAGCACTCGCCAATAGCTCTTCACAAGAGCTGTGTCCAGACTCAGGGGTTTTTTCGAAAAAAGTAGCCTTTTTTCGAAAGAACTTCCCCTGCGTCCAGACTCAAGCCGCGTTCTTTCGAAAGTAAATCGAAAGAATGCGGCTTTTCTTTCGACGGCGGTACACCTAATTCTACGAGGAAGAACGCCTTTTTCGAGGGAGATCCGTCGAAAGTAAGTGAGTGTGGACGGGGGGAGCCCTTTTTTTCGAAAGTATTGGCCTCCAGGAAGAAGCCCTGGTGGACAATCTGGGCCATGGGTTGCATGTCTGTGGTTCCTGGCTGCAGCCATTCCTTAAAGGACAGGCACCCTCACAGCCACTTGTTGCAGAGAAGGAGCCAGAGCACACGGCTACTTTGCTGCAGCATGTCCCAGCCCCAAGAGCGTCCTGGCCCTTCCAGAGAGCCTTCTGGGGACCCAGCCAAGGGCTCCAAACGCCGGGCAAAATCCTGGTCTGGCGCAGAGATCAAGAGCCTGCTGGAGCTCTGGGGAGAGGAGGAGGCCTTACAGGCCCTCAAAAGCCGGCGGCGAAATGCAGATATTTATGGCCGCCTGGCTGAAGCCCTGGCCCCGAAGGGCCTCTACCCCCGCACCCAGGACCAGGTGCGGTCCAAAGTAAAAGAGCTGCGCCAGGGGTACGTCAAAGCCAGGGAGGAGAGCTCCCGTTCTGGGGCAGCCCCCCACTACTGCCCCTACTACCCCGAGCTGAACCAGATCCTGGGTGGCAGTGGAGAAGCACGCACACCACGGTGGTTCGTACAGTCTGGATTGGCAGACCCCATGGTGGACGCTCCCGAGCAGGACCCAGAGCAGTCTGGAGACGGGGACATGGTCCCAGAGGAGGACAGTGAGGAGACGGCGACCCTCACCCTGGAGCCAGTCACCCAGACCCCAGAGGCCTCCCAGGCATCATCTGGCGCAGGAGAGGAAGCAGCAGGTGAGTGCAGTGAGGTTGTGTCACACCCGGGGGGGGGGGGAGGTAGGTGGGTGGGTGCACAGTGGGTGATGCACAAGGGAAACCTATCATGCTCATGCTGATGCGCAGGTCACACACACACAGTGTAACCTTCAGAATGTCTGATTCCCCTGTCTCCAGGGAGAGGGCATGCCCTTTTGGACAGCTGTTGCACACATGACTGATTGTGATAGAAATGTAGCCGTGTTACTCTGATCTGAGGAAGTGGGTCTGGCCCACGAAAGCTCATCCCCTAATAAACCATCCTGTTAGTATTTTAAGTGCTACAGAGTCCAGTTTTTAGGACTGATTGTGTGTTCTTCTTTTCCTCCACAGCCGGACCAGCCGTGGAAGAGCACCCCAGCCCCACCTCCATCTCCATCTCGGGGACATGGGAGCCGCAGACACAGGCGTGTCTATGCGGACATCCTCAGGCAGCACATGGAGGCCGTGCAGGAGCTGAACTCCATCCTCAGAGAGAGGGCGGAGGCAGAGGATCGCTGGCGTGACCGGCTCATGGACGAGCTGGTCCTGCAGCGCACATCCCTGTGTGCCACTCTCAGGGAGGTCTGAGGCTTGCCTGCTCCTGTGCCTGGTCCTGCTCCTCCAGCACCCCATGACCCCACCCCACTAAACCCCCCTTCCACAACAGCATCCCTTTCCCTCCTTGGACCTCCCTCTCCCCCAGCCCCCCCAGCTCCCCAGCCCCTCTCTCCCCCTGGCCCTCCTCTCCCCCAGGCTTCCACGTCCCAAGAGTACCCCAGCCAGCCAACCGACAGGTGCACCACCCGATCCCGTAGCCGTGGAGCACCCCAAACACGAGGCCCAGGCAGGAGAGGGAAATCTGGCAAGCACCATGCAACCTGATCCCCTTCCCCCCTCCAGGTTTCCAGTCCCCTTCCCCCCTCCAGGTTTCAAGCACCCCCATCACCCCAGTTAAAGCACAAACAAAGGGTTCAACAAAATGTTTCTTTATTGTAAATAGTGTTTTCAACAACAAAAATGAAAAAAAATGTGTTATGTTTGCTACATTTATACTATTGTTTGAGAATATGTACAAACATTAAACATAACATTTTATTTTGCAACACACCCTGGTGTTACTGATGTGTCCAAACAGGGTCAGGAGATGGGTTGTGGAGGGAAGCTTCTATTGGGCCAGGGCCCAGTCCCCAGGCAGAAGCCCCTAAGTAGAGTCAGTGGCCTCCACTGGAGAATTGCTCCCGGAGGGCCTCCCGGATGCCAACAGCAGACCGGTGAGCCTGGCGGATGGCAGCTGTCCGGGGCTGGGCAAAGTGCCTCTCCTGGCCATCAGCACCTCTACCCCACCCTGGTAGGAAGGCATCCCCTTTCCTCTCCACCAGGTTATGGAGAACGCAACACGTGGCCACCACCTCAGGGATGTTGCTCTCCCCCATGTTGAGGCGTGTGAGCAAGCACCGGAATCTGCCTTTTAAATGTCCGAACGCACATTATACCTGGTTGCGAACCCGGTTAAGGTGAGCATTAAACTGCTCCTTGCTCGCATCCAGGTGGCCGGTGTAGGGCTTCATCAGCCACGGCATCAGGGGATAGGCGGCATCAGCCACTATGCACACCGGCATGTGCACATCCCCAACCGCAAACTCACGATGCGGGAAAAATGTTCCTGCCTGAAGCCTCCGGTAGAGGTACGAGTTCCTGAAGATGCGGGCATCGTGTGCCCGCCCTGACCACCCAACACAAATGTCCGAAAACTGGCCACGATGGTCGACCAGGGCCTGGAGGACCATAGAAAAGTAGCCCTTTCTGTTGATGAATTGGGCTGCTCGATGGGGCGGTGCACGGATTGCAATGTGTGTCCCATCGAGCGCTCCTCCGCAATTCGGGAAGCCGAGGGCAGCAAAGCCGGCCATGACGCTGTCCAGATCTGGTAGACAGATGAGCCTGTTGAGCAGCTCTGAATTGATGGCCCTCACCACCTGCAGAACGAGACAGACAACAAAATGTTAGAAGGGGTGCCTTATCTCTTAGGAGGAGAACCCACCGCCCACCTTCCCTCTCAAACACCCCGGGAATCCCCTCCTCAGAACCCCCCCCCCAACAATTCAGGGTGAGTGGAGGAGCTCCCTCCCACTCCCACTCCACTTGGCCCTTCCTGACAGTCTCCCTTCCCCCCACCCCAAACTGTGACTGTCCCCAGACAATGACTTACCTCCATCAGGATGGATCCTACGGTAGACCTGCCCACGCCAAATTGGTGTCCCACGGAGCGGTAGCTGTCGGGGGTTGCCAGCTTCCAGAGGGCAATGGCGATCCTCTTTTCCAGGGGGATGGCGGGCCGCAGGTGGGTGTCTTGCCGTTGCAGAGCAGGGGCGAGCCAGGTACAGAGCTCCTGGAAAGTGGTCTTTCGCATCCGGAAATTGCGTAGCCAGTCTTGGTCATCCCAGATCTCCATCACGAGCCGGTCCCACCAGTCAGAGCTGGTGTCAAACCTCCAAACACGCCTGTCCACGAAAAAGTTTGGAGGCAAGGGCAGTGCGGCTGCTTGACGGAGGAGCCCCTCGTACCTCTGGTCTGGGTCCAGCTCGGGAAGTAGCCTCATGACAGTGTCATGCAGATGCAGCAACAGCTGCAGTATGGTGGTGTGGGGCCATCGCCTGCCCAGGGGCAGCTCTGGCTCCATGCCAAAAAAAAGGGTCTCAAAGCGAAAAACCTCAAAAGAAAAAAGCTGCTGGGGTGTCCCAGGAAGCTGAGCTCTCCAAAGCAGCACTGCAATGCCTTGCTTACTTCCTCGAGGGACAGCAAAGGCAGCTGCAGGAGCAGAGCAACGGGTGTTCAGGAGTGTCCCTCTCACCACGCGTCTCTGCAAAGGGCAGGCAAGCAGCACCCGGAAGGAAATGCTGCCCCCATGCCCTGGCAGAAGCAGTTCCGGGTGGCTTTCAATTTCGAAAGAGCGTCCAGCAGTCTGAATTCTCTTTTTCGAAAAAGCGGATCGATTTTTCGATCCGCGTATTGTAGTCTAGACGCGCTCTTTCGAAAGAGCCTCTTTCGAAAGAAGCCTGCAGTCTAGACATAGCCAAGGAGCTGTCTGCAGTGCTGCCACTCTCTCAGGCAGCCTGTCTCCTGGTTCTGCATACCTTGTGGCCTCCAGAGACACTGACTGATACTGGTCTTTCCGCTGCTTTGATAGGACTTTCCTGGCCCTGATTGGTTGCTTCTCCCACAGCCACTCCAGTCTGTCTGGAGGACTTTTCTATTGTGTCTCTAGGGTATGGTCAGACCATAGGGCCTCCAGGAGGGGATCCCAAGGCCAGGTCAATTGCATCACGTTCCCTTTGTCTGTAAAAATGTTTATGGATGAAAAGAATCATAGAATCGTAGAATACTAGGACTGGAAGGGACCGCGAGAGGTCATCGAATCCAGGCCCGTACCCTCATGGAAAGACCAAATACTGTCTAGACCATCCCTGATAGACATTCATTTAACCTACTCTTAAATATCTCCAGAGATGGGGATTCCACAACCTCCCTGGGCAATTTCTTCCAGGCTGTGTCTAGACTGCATCCTTTTTCTGTAAAAGGGATGCAAATTAGACACATCGCAATTGCAAATGAAGCGAGGATTTAAATACCCCCGCTTCATTTGCATAAACATGGCTGCCGCTTTTTTCTGGCTCGGAGCTTTGCCGGAAAAAGCGCCAGTCTAGACGGGGATCTTTCGGAAAATAAAGCCTTTTCCGAAAGATCCCTTATTCCTTTTTTTAAGAGGTATAAGGGATCTTATGGAAAAGGCTTTATTTTCCGAAAGATCCGCGTCTAGACTGGCGCTTTTTTCCGGCAAAGCTCCGAGCCGGAAAAAAGCAGCAGCCATGTTTATGCAAATGAAGCAGGGGGGATTTAAATCCCCACCTCATTTGCAATTGCGATGTGTCTAATTTGCGTCCCTTTTACGGAAAAAGGATGCATTCTAGACACAGCCCTAGTGTTTGACTACCCTGATAGTTAGGAACTTTTTCCTAATGTCCAACCTAAATCTCCCTTGCTGCAGTTTAAGCCCATTGCTTCTTGTTCTATCCTCAGAGGCCAAGATGAACAAGTTTTCTCCCTCCTCCTTATGACACCCTTTTAGATACCTGAAAACGGCTATCATGTTCCCCCTCAGTCTTCTCTTTTCTAAACTAAACAAACCCAATTCTTTCAGCTTTCCTTCATAGGTCATGTTCTCTAGACCTTTAATGAGTCTTGTTGCTCTTCTCTGGACCCTCTCCAGTTTCTCCACATCTTTCTTGAAATGTGGTGCCCAGAACTGGACACAATACTCCAACTGAGGCCTAACCAGCGCAGAGTAGAGTGGAAGAATGACTTCTCGTGTCTTGCTGACAACAAGCAGTATAAGAACCTCTATAGAGTAGTGAAGGAAAAAAGAGCCTCTTCCCAGGATTATCCCTGTCCCTACAGATAGAATCATAGAATCATGCGGAGTATAATTTGATGTATTTCTACAACAGGGAATATAAATAACAAACCCACACCACTAGGTGGAGGCAGATATTTTGAGGAGTTTGTGAGAAAACTTTCAAAAAAGAGAAGTAATATTGGAATTCTGCTTTAAGTCATTTGGCTCACATCTCAGCAGAGTGATCTGTACAATGCTGGATCTTTAATTTTTTTCCATGAAAGAACCTGGTTAAAATCTTTTAAATAAATCAGGTTATTTCCACTCTCCTATTTGTCTGTGCTCTAATAGGGATAGAAAAAATATAATTATTGGCTAATAATGGCTTATATTTGAATCAGAGAGTTAGTAAAATTATTTAAAAAGGAAAATCTCTCTAGAAATGCATATTGTTGTTGCATCAAATTCTGCCGTCCTTGCTCAGATCCTCCCAGGTATTGAGATTCCTGGCTCCCATTGGTTTCAATGGAAATTAGTCTAAATACCTTTGAAGATCTGGGCCTCATACCCTACTCTGACAAAACTTAGGTTGAATTAAAGTCAGTCAAACACTGAGCGGGATTAAGGTGTGCATCTTACTGCACATTGTACAAAAGCTTCTTGCTATCAGTCTATTTTTTGCAGTACAGCTGCTCCCCGAGTTGCAAATGGTCGAGTTACGACCGTTCGCACTTACGACCAAAGCTCCCATGGAGCAGTCGTAAAGGCTGTCCCCGTGTTACGAATGTGACCCGCGCTTACAAACAGCGCGGTCACGTGTAACTCAATGGGGTCCAAGTTACAAACTGATCGAGTTACAGCCAAGTGTTTGGTCTGTAACTCGGAGAGAGGCTGTAATGTTTTTTCTTTATTCACCAGTTTTGTTTTCTTGCCTCCTTGGACATGTTGGACTTTGTACATAATGGTGAATAAATGGTATATTTATCATCCTCTCTGACTGTAATGTGTTTTGAGTGATGGCAAATTGTCAAGCCATATTCAGTACAGGCTGATCAATTGATACCTATTAGTGAGATAAGCATGTGAATTGTAAGCCCAGGACTTGCTAAGGGCAGGATCCCACTACTAATTGCTGCAGGACAGTGTGCGTTGCTGCAGAACTCTTAGTTGTGTATGTGCACATGACTTGTTTTTGTAAAAATCTGGCCCTGGAGCAAATAAACTAACATTCAACCAACGATTCAGCTTTTTATCTTGTAAAATACAACCAACTGATAAGTAAAATACAACCAATTAATAAGTAAAGTTTCCTTTTGAGGATATACTATTGCACCAAGATCTGAATTTAGGTTATACGCTAACTTATGAGTTCCCTGACGTCTGCACGGTGTTTGTGATGACTTTGCTACACACATTGGTGTCCTTAATCTGTTCTGTGGTCCTGGGGTTATTTGTCACATGCACAAACATTATTCCTATTGCTGATCCACCCATAGTGGACTGATATTGGATGCCTTGCTCTCATGTGAACAGATCCAACGAACAAGCATTGTTACAGTTACCTGTACATGATGCTGTGTTTTTGAAAGGCCTGAACTTATGGAGCAGGCGTAGACAGTGAGGGATGCATAAAACTAGCAGAGACAGGAAGTCTCTCTGTGATGACCATGCCCTTAGCTTCTTGTGGAAGTGACCTCCTGTGCATGTATTAAATATGGAGTACTCTTGAACTGTACTGCTGTACACTTTCTATCTAGCGCAGTTGTATAAGACCCCAGTTTGCACAATGGTATGGAACTGGGGCTTAGCCACAACAGACCCTGAATCAGGGAGAAAGTTTCCTAAATAGGTAGTATTATTACACTAGTTTCATGTTGGTACCTGGTCAAAGTAGGCTTATCTTCTTGCTTAATTATCTTCTCTGTTGTGCTGTGAATAAATATTACTTAATGACAGTTAAGGACCATCTTATTCTGAGTTTGTACAGGTCCTAAGGCAATGAGATTCTGGCCTATGACTGGGACTATGAGGCAGTACCGCAATACAAATAATCACATGCTGATCTACAGAAATATTTTTCTGCCTTGGACATCCCCACTAGCTTGAGAGATCCAGATGTATCAGTTAGTGAAAATGGAAGCATGTGAACTTGACAGCTTCAGTTTCAGTCCCCTTGTTTCCTGCACTGAGTGTTTTTTCTGCTTTTTACACTAAATGGTAAGCATGTCCACATAATAGTGTGATGAAGATGGATGGATGGGAGGTTTTGACTTCCTTAGTCATGGCGTACTGTTGCAGGAAGGAGGTTTGCTGGGAAGAGATGGGGTCGATCTGACCACAAAAGGGAAGGACATCTTAATGCAGTGACTCACCAATCTTATTAGAAGGGCTTTAAACTAAGTTGAGTAGGGGCAGGTGACAAAAGGCAACTAGGTTCAAAAGGTATCTTTAATAGAGGACTAGTTCTTTGGGGAGAATCAGATATGGAAAATTAGAGTAGAATTACAGGAGCAACAAGAGGGAAATTCCTGGGGGGAATTTGATCAATCCCTTAGATCAGTGTTTCTCAAAGTGATCCGTGAAACCACTTTGAGAAAGTTGCTAACTGGCCGCGCCGGTGTGTTTATTTATGTTGGAAATAAGCCAGGACACTCTGGATGCAGGTGAAAACAAGCAGAGGATTTATTATACATCAGCTGATGGAGTGACACGCAGGGGTTACCCTGGTGAACACTGCTTAATTAACACAATACAATAGATTATATAGTCAGCAGGAGGACGGAGGAAAAATGATTTGATAGGTCTAGCAGCAAGACGAAATGAGCACATAAGCCAATAGAACTACTCAAGATTACATAATATCTCCACCCATAGCAAAGTAACAGCTCGTTAATTAATATACAGGTGGTTATTGTTCAAATGCCAAAACATGTCAGCAAAACAGTAATAACATTTTAGTCTCCATAGATGATGATGTTGCTATAGGAGGCGGGTATGGCCTTGATGTGGTGCAGCACTTGGTTCTCAGGCTTATTATCTAGGAGTGAAGCAAGACAGTTTAAGCAAATTTTATGAATGTTATCTCAAGCAAAATGTGTTACGTTACCAACTGAGACCCAGTTCGAGTGTTTTAGAACGTGGTTGCTATGGTGCCCAGGGTCTTTTACTGTCTGCAGTTCTTATCCTGACTGTGGTGTTCTCAGGCCTTAATCCTAGAATGGAGTTATGCCGTTTAGAGGCCTACTAGCACATTTAGGGCTGCCTCAGTTTACCCTGCAATTTACCAGCACTGAGGCCACGGAGCCTTGCAGGTCCCTTTGGCTCTGGTTAGTCAGTCATAGCAAAAGGAGCTGTGGCTGCTGCTTCCCATGGCTCCCTTTGGCTGCAAACAGCAAATCGGATCCAATGGGAGCCACGAGGCTTTGTGGCTGCGGCACCAGTAAATAAACACACCAGTGTAGCCAGTTAGCAGTTTTCTCAAAGTGGTTTCATGGACCATTTTGAGTGTCACTGCTTTAGACGTCTACTCACAAATTCAAGGAATAACAGGAATAAGCAGTCAGAATTGGGAGTACTAATAGACAAGTCATAACTGAGCTTAAGTGGCATCTCAGATACTTGATGGGATAAATCTCATAACTGCAGTATTGGCATAGAGGGGTACATCTTGTTCAGGAAGAGCATGTAGGAATAAAAGGGAGGTGGTGTTGTATTGTACACTTGTTCTGAGTTCCAGAAAGAGGCAAGAGGCAGACCAGCTGAAAGTCTCTGGGTAAAGACGAAGTGGGGAAAACACATCCAAACCAGGAGGAGGAGGAGGGAGATGAGGCATTTCTAGAACAAATAAAACAAATATCCAGACCCTTATAGTAATGAGGGACTTTACCTACCTAGACATCAGTGGGAAAAGTAATATGATAAAACACAAAATATCCACTAAGTTCTTGGAATGTCATGGGGACAATGCTTTGTTTCAGAAACTGAAGGAAGTAACCCAGGGCATAGGCATTTAAGAATTGATTCTGACCAACAGGGAGGAGATGGTTGTGAACCTGTAGGTAGAGGCCTATTTGGGAGAAAGTGATTATGAATAAGGCTGTGAATCATTCATGGAGGTCACAGAAATCATGAAACAAAAAACAGGACTGTGTAGCACTTTAAACACTAACAAGATGGTTTATTAGGTGATGAGCTTCCGTGGGCCAGACCCACTTCCTCAGATCAAATAGTGGAAGAAAATTGACACAACCATATATACCAAAGGATACCATCAAAAAAATGAACACATATGAAAAGGACAAATCAAATTTCATGTGTTCATTTTTTTGATTGTATCCCTTTGGTATATACGGTTGTGCCAATTTTCTTCCACTATTTGATCTGAGGAAGTGGGTCTGGCCCACGAAAGCTCATCACCTAATAAACCATCTTGTTAGTCTTTAAAGTTCTACATAGTCCTGTTTTTTGTTTCAGCTACACGAGACTAACACGGCTACATTTCTATCACAGAAATCATGGATTCTGTGACTTTCTGGGACCTTTGTGACTTCCACAGTAGTTGGCGTGGTACATCTCAGGGCATCCCTGGGGCCAGATGCTGTGCTGGAGCATTGGTTGGAGAGCAGTCAGGGTACCCTGGGCAGTTCACCCACCTGGAGTGGAAGTAGTAGTGGCACCCTAGCCTGCTCTCAGAGCGGTGGAGTCTGCTGGAGTGCTGCCTTTCCCCAGCACCTAAAATTTATTTAGGGCAATTTTTAGTAAAAGTCATAGACAGGTGACAGGTCATCTTAACCATAGTTCTCTCCAGCAAAGTGACAGAGTCCCTGTGTGCCTACCTGGTCATCAACAGTTTATGGAATTTGCTTTGGTCACAAGGATGTCACAATAGTGCTTGTGTAAGTTTAACTGGAAGTTCTGGTTGACAGACTGAGAGGCCATCTATCTCTCAGTACTGGAGCTAGTTGGAGAAAGGATTGAGAGAAGGTGTTGAGGAAAGACTAAACCATGAATACATTTGTGAGTGAACAGGAGGTAATTGATAGAGGTAAGGGTCACTATTGTATTTTTTATATCCAACCTGTAGCCACACATACACATTCAAGAGCATGGGTGCATAGAAACGTGTAATATTCTCCATTTCTATGACCAGATCATTAGCTGCTGTAAATCCAGTGAGCCTCTACTGACTTCCCTTTTAATTGACTTGAGTTGAAGGACTGGCCTACAGCCTCTGAACCTGGAAACTTTCCTGACAACCTGTGTCACCATTGGATCTTATGGGGAAGGTCTTCTTTCCTTTCTCCAGTTGTTTTATGTTGTTAATATGGGTCCTTATTTTATGACTTCTGCATCCTTGGAGCCAAAATCCAGTGGTGCAAAGCATCAGAGATGGGAGAAATTAGAAGAGAAAACACAGAAGGACTTCTCTTCTAGCTGACTGTGTCTAGACTACAAAGTTCTATCACTTTTCTTTTGAAAGAGGCTTTTTTTCTGACAGTTGGCCCGTCTACACTGGGCCAAATGTCAGAAAAAAAAGCCTCTTTCAGAACATCCCTTCTTCCTCGTAGAACGAGGTTTACTGAGATGCTGAAAAAACATGTCTGCTTTTCCAATATTTTTTTGGAAAAGCAGACGCATTCCTTGGACGTGGCAGAGCTTTTCTGGGATATCTCTGGTATCCTGGAAAAACTCTGCAGTCTAGATGTACCTGCTGTCTACTTAAGATATTAAGTGGATAGCTAGCATATTAAATGGAGGATAACAAAGCGTTTCTTAGCAACACTAGTGCTCTTAATCCTTCACCATTACTATTGCAACTGTATGGGCAATGTAAGTTACAGTTCTGATTCCACCTGCATCTGGGTGTTGGAATCGAAGGGTAAGGATGGGTAATCGCCTAATCTTGAGCAATCTTTCATGGGAAGGGTAAATTCTGATCAATTCCTCCTCCATGCCTTGGAATGCTGTTACAATGGAGACAGATAAATATGGCATTTCAGATTTCTTGTTAAATATTAAGTCTCCAGGAGAATTTCTGCTGAGAGACACATGGGAGATAAAATCCTGATTTTATTAATACATCAACTATTTCACAGTTTCATCGAGTTTAAGGCTGGTAGGTCATTCGATCATGTACTTTAATCTTCTGTATGTCACAAAACCATTACGTTTCACCTAGCAACCCTATGCTGAAACCAAAACTTGTCTTGGACTAAAAATTGTCACTCTTGAAGGGTATGTCAACACAGCAGTGTTAATTTGGCATAACTGATGTTATTGCAAAATAACATAGTCCGCATCTACACAGCAAGCCATTATTTCAACATAATGTCAAATAATGTCAAGCTGGAGGACTTCTTTCTCCGACTCCTATAACCCGCATTTTATGTGTAGACAGCGCCAAAAGCCGAAATAAACTATTTCAACTTAAGCTGCACAATTGAGAGCTCTTGTTGTGTAGCTTATTTCTGCTTTAGCCCTGCTGTGTAGATGTGCCCAAGGCCTAGGAGACCAAGATGCTGTGTGCTGCAGACAGAGGATAGGAGAAACTGAAATGCTACCAATGCCTGAGGCCTTTGCAATGGTAGAGAAATGATTAGGTCAGAAATGCCCTGATGATCCTGGTGGTTGATCAGTGCCCCATACTCCCGAAGAAGACAAATTCCCAACCTCCCAAACAATAATCCCTGCTAGTCTGACCCAGGGAAAATTCCTCCCCACCCTCAAATCTGGAGATCAATTGCATCCTGACCAATGTTCTCTCCAATTCTACGTGTAGAATACATTTTATGTGCAGTGAGGCATGTACGGATGTGTACAACCATTAGAAACACATGTCTGCCACCCAAGTGCTCAGTTTACAGGTAACACTGATCCTGACTATGTGAGCAAGACTTACCAAGACTTAATCTCTGAGGCTTCACATAAAGGTATGGGGCAATCACCCTACCCATGGAAAACACCTAGCTAGATAATTTCATGGAGGTTAGGTCCATAAAAGGCTATTAGCCAGGGGATAAAATGGTGTCCTTGGCCTGTGTTTGTCAGAGGCTGGAGAGGGATGGCAGGAGATAAATCACTTGATAATTGTCTTCTGTCCACCCTCTCTGGGGCACCTGGTGCTGGCCACTGTCAGCAGACAGGATACTGGGCTAGATGGACCTTTGTTCTGACCCAGTACGGCCGTTCTTATGTTCTTATGTTGTGCATTGGGGGAAAATCTTTTAGGGTCTCTAGAGGCAACTGGACAAATACCTATTCCATGTGTCTTCTCTGCAAGTATTTAAATTACCATAAAATAAAACTGAAGCCTTTTTTCAAAACAGAGTGCATAAAGTTTGACTTCTAAATTCATACAGTGGGGTCTTTAAAAAGTGGCTTGATTTTCAAGAGATACTGAACCCCTAGAAGTTCTTTGCACCATCCATAGGTAATTCTGGGTGCTCAGCACTTTTGGAAATGACACCCTGACTAAGCAAAACACTTCAGCATGTGTTTAACTTTAGATTTATTTGTTGGCATTGAGTTAGGCATGTGATTAATTTGTTGAATCAGGATGTAGGCGTGTTAATATGGATTGAGGAGTTTTAGTTTAGGCACCCAGTTTTAAAAATCTTGGCTCTAAATTATTCTGTGTGCTATCAAAATGCCTAAATTAATAGTAAAGGTGGAAAAGATGATTTTATGTGGGGATCTTATTTAAAAGGAGCAGCTTTTCCTTATTATAATCCGTCCCCCCACAATAGCTCTGCAAACAGACATGGTCACCATGAGGGAAGAAAAGGATTTGCATGATTCCCAGGTCCACTTATCACCATGTCTGGTCTCCTACAGAGTCTTTACTAGATAGTGAATTAAAGACACAAGCCCTGAATCCCAACATCAATGATAACCAGCAGAATCCTTTCCTTTAATTTCAGCTGTTTACAGCGAGGTTGTTTTCCTCCTGGACCATATGGACGATCAAGATAAGGCCTCTATTGCCCTTCAGATTGTCAAGATAGCTGAGACCAAACTGGCTGTCGTTGTGACTGTTCTGCTAGAAAAACTTCAGCAGGATGAGGTAGGGCAGTTTCATCAAATCACATCTGTTTTCCATGTTTCCACTCCAAATTCTGTTTGACTTCATGGAAGTAATTCAATACAGAACTTGGCTCAGCCCACCTTCAGTGTAAGCAGTATTTACCCTTCTGTCTTCATGCAAAACTCATCATGCAAAATTCTGTTACAGATCAGGATGATATAATAAAGAGACACTCAGAGGAGCACTGTCCTTTTGTACACACTGGAGTACATGGGCTGTAGATTATAAAAGTGCACTGTAGGGGTATCTATAATCTCTTATAGCAGTAGTTTGTCCTCCTTTAGCATCTTCATCCAAAAACCTCAAAGCACTTACCTACTTACGCATGAATCAGGTTTTACAGCACCTTTGGGAGAGTGATAAACATCCCCATTTACTGATGGGCTGTGTCATGGGGAATTAAATAACTTGCTCAACACCACATAGTGAGTTAGTAGAAGAATGGGGAATAAAACCCATGTGAACTGACTCTCTGCTCTAAACCCAAGACAACACTTCTTAATTATAATGACATATGATTGGGATATAGCTCTGAAGGGTTCTTAAATAATCCAAACCCCTTTTTCTTTTATTAATACTCGCATCCAGCAAAGTCCATTTCTCTATTAAGGGTCAACACAGAAGGCATTTTAGTTTCAAGTACCAGGAAGCCAAGACAAGCAGTTCATTTCTGGCTCGCTTGAATAGTGTGGGGCGCTTGTATTCATAAGTTATCAATTATGATTTTCAATTAAAAATCCTCCTTACATTTAAAAATGAATGGAAAGAGGCAGAGCCTCTCCCCACTAGAGCAGTAATAATAGCAGTTTGCAGCAGCATCCTTTAAAAGCACAACCACTGGAATGTGTAGCCAACCATTGGCTTTGAACATTCCAAAGTGCTTTATGACCTTAGCAGGCAGTTCACACCTTCAGCTGCCTGAATTCAGAGTTATAGACTCACAGGAGACAGATGTGAAAGGCTTGTTGGATCATCCAATTTCCCAGCAGTGCCTTTTTCATTTTTTTGGGCCAAACCAATTTTAAAAGCTCCTAGTGACTGGGTTTCCACCACTTTCCAATGAAGACGATGTAATAACCTGATAGGTGTCTTATAGCTGGGGCATTTTTCCTGATGTTAAAGTCTAAATTTTAGGTCTCTGATACTGCCCCCTGCTGTGCAATGTACGTGCTGCAGGGTAAGAAACACTGACTCCTAAGCATCCTCACTCCACAGTGCATGCTATGCAGCAAGGAGGTGGTGGCTGGCTGGAGTAGGCAGTCACGGTTGTGCTGACTCTGTGGAGGAGAGCTGACCTGATCTGAGCCCAGGGGAGTCCAGTTGTTTTCCCACTGTGATGTGATACGATTTATTTTAGATCCAAGAGAAACCAGGACACTCCAGGGATACTTAACCACTTTCTTATTTATTGCAAGCTTTAAGCAGTTATGACAGTTGTTTAAGTTTTACAAGCCTTAAAAACAATTACTACACAATTTAAACCTTAAATGCCATACATTCTAAAGCAAGAATATAGTGCAAAGCAATGCAAAAGCAATTAATAAAAGAGCTACTATAATACAATAATAAAGACTAGTTCACTTACACTTCACCCGTATGCTACCTACAGTAGCAGGCAAGAGGTCAGGGTTCCTTTTCTTCCCATGCATTGGAACACCATGCACTGGATCACCGGTGTGAAGGGCCTATTTACTTCTAGTTACATCGAGCAGTACCTGTGGGTCAATCCTGCTCATTCCCTCCCACGGATTGTTCTTACTAAGCCCATTTTATAGCAAAGCGAGACTTGGTTGTTCTAATAATATTTACCAATTGATTACGTATTGTGTAGGATATGGAACATGCCCAATACCCTAGCTGGAGTACATCCTGTCACTCAGGATGTTGCTGCTATGTGCATAGTTGACAGTTGTATGGCTGCATCTGTAATTTGTGGTTATCAGAAACAGAAGTACCTGTACAAGATTGCTTGCCATGTGTTCTTGACATAGTCTCACGTACCATGCTTCATCTGCATTGTTATGCAAAACATTCCTTCCTCTCACAGCTTCTCCCATGACCTTGCCTGCATGCTTATGTGCACCAGACTTGAGACAGGCCTGGGTTTTGCTTGTTAGAGATCCGCACGTGTTAAAGGGAGACGTGGCCATTTATTGTCAAGGCAGGCTCCCCTACACCCACCCAACCTCACCCTGATGCATGAGGTCAGATCCCATAGAGGTTGCAGGTCTCTATTTAAAAGTCAGTTCTGCTGGCCTCCCTGCACTTTTTAAAATTTTCTCCTGAATTACTTCCAAGCTGTTGATCTTTTCTGGGGAATGTGGTGCCAAAAAAGTGAAATAAGCCAGAAGCAGTCGCACCTCAGATGAACAATGAGAAACTGTTGTCTTCCTGCTTTATGACAAGATTCCTGTATGTAACAAACCCAACCCAGATGGCTGACTTTTTTTTTCACTGTCACTCCAGGTCACTTGTTGTTTCCCACTTTTCTCCCTCTCATTATGTCAGTTATATTGACCCCCTCTCTAGGTGCGCTAGTTTGCAGTTCTCTGAAATCAGTCTTGTTCTGCTCAGGTTTCTAATTTCTCTGTGCCCCTCTTTATTATTTCTCTGTCACAACTCATACCTTCAACTCCTCCATATTTAGTATCATCTGTGAATTTGAACTTTGATGGACCCCATAAAAGAGACCTTCAAGTGTGCTACTGTCAATGTAGAGGTAACTCCTGAGCTAATTTTCCCTAAAAGCTGCAGAAGATTTACTGCAGGAGTTGGGTATTTTATCATTGTATTTACAAATTCTGTCTGGAGTGGATAAAAAAAGGCATGATGCTAATAATAACAATAGCAACAATAACAATAATAATAATAATAAAAACAATAATAATAATAAACAAAATTGGATAAGGGGGCAGTGCAGGGCCCTTATTCTGATTAAAAAGTGTGTAAATTGCTCAGCTTCTTCTGAAATGCTGCTAGCTGGGGTGATTGTGGAGGGCATAGCAAGTTTTATACAAATGAAGACTAGGGGTTACTTGAGTGAGTATGCAGGCTGTGGAATCAGTGTGGTCTAGTGGAGAGGACTCCAGATAGTGAATCAGAAGACCTGAATTATTTTCCTGGCTATTGATCTGCTCTTTTAGCCTGGGCTAGTTGTTTCATGTTTAGATTGTAAACTCTTTTGGGCAGAAGCTTATTAGCGTAAGTGTTACTATATTGCGTTACTATATTAGCTTATAGCATTACTATATTGTCATCAAGGAAACATTTCCCCCAATTGTTCTTTTATGTTTTGTCCCCAGAAAAACAGAGTAGACATTTACTGTATCCTGGAGAAAGTATTACAGCAGGATGCCCAGGTCCTAAAGAGAAGGCTACTGAGCAAAATAATAACACTTGCCTCAAAGCACATGCGAGAGACTCAGGTAAGTTAGATTAACGGAAGTGTTGGAGCATAAGCTTTTGTGGTCAAAGACCCACTTCACTGCTTTTGCAGATTCAGACTAACACGGCTACCCCTCTGATACTCAGGTAAGTTAGTTTTCCCTATATGCTAATGACAGGAATGAAAGCTTAAACTAATTAAAACATTGTTTGTAAACTATATACTGAAACTCCAGGATTAATGACTGCTAGGGGCCCACAGATCCCCACACCGTCCTCCAGAAATCCCAGGTCCTAAGCAGCATGTGACTAGTTTCATCTTGTTCAAGTTACACATGTGCTTAAGTGCTTTGTAAGGTCAGGATATTGTGACATATATCAGATGCAGAGAGGCCTACCGTTTCTTAACAAGCAAGTATTTTGTGAAGTCTCCTAGGGATTTCATTATTGATACTGATTTTGTGTGGAAGGTGCTCTGATACTATGGTGTTAAGCAGCAGGATGAAACCTTTAAACAGAATCGGAGCTGTTTCCAAAAGAAGCAGTATTTGGATTTAGGGTATAGTTTATTCAGGAAAATTCTCTGAATATCTTGAAGCTGCCCACCTCCTCTGAGGGAAAAATATCATGTCACTATGATAGCCAATCATCCACCACAAATAGCTAATAGCGAATAGTCTAAGCAGCTTGCAAACAACTGAAAGACTGACAAGTGTTTAGGCAAACGATTCAATGATCATTTATGACTCATGATTCTGTTCTCAGAAAGTTGGGTGGAAAACAGAAATAAGAACTTGATTCATTTGAGCAGCATTGGCTGGTGTAGTTGGCTTTAATCACTTCAGTCTCTCTCTTTTTGTATTTTTTAAGGAAGCAACAAATGAACTAAAAGTGGCAGCGAGCAACACATTAGTGGCTCTGGCACGCTGCTATTTCTGTGAGGTGATGTATGAGCTTCAATGTCATCTGAATCCACTGAAGCTGTCTGACGTGTTCACTTTGATTACGCTGGGCAACCTATCATCAGCCTATCGTAGGTCAACTTCCATCTTTTGTTTCAAAGTTATTGTCTTCCATTTAAGGACAGAGGTTCACGCTCTGTACAGCTACACAGAGTGCTATTTGGGGGGCATGAGATGAACTGCTGTGGCTGGTTCTAGTTGCTAGACCATGAGCTATCCACACCAAGGTGCAAGCTCTTATGCCCCATTTGAAGTTCTTAAAGGACAGGATTGAGGAAAATCAGGTCTAGTGGAGCTCTTCTCCATTCCATTTCTCATCCCTCCCCAGTGCTCTCTCTCCTACTCTGGGAGAGGATTGGGCATCTGGCACAGCTGCACATTGGTGGAGAATGCTCCTCCTCAGGGTAAATCCCCCACTGATTTTTTACTTCTGCCTTATCATTTGTGTACGCAGCACAAAATGACCTAGGAGCCCATAGCATCCGACCCAGCGGTGTTTCTAAATGTGATAGTAAGAAGGCAGATAACAGTCAATTGTCTGTCTTCCTTTTCTTCTGGTCCTTCTTTTCAGCACTCAAGTGCATTCCTTTTGTGGGAATGACCCTGTACGGCATGAGCTCCATGCGGATGTTAGACGACGAGAGCAGGCTGATGCAACAATTTTGTGGTGGTAAGTGCCAGCACTTATTGTAGATGTCCAAAATGGATATTTAGGGGCCTTGGTACAGAGTTAAGTGACTGATCGTTTACAAACAGGCTCTGAACTGGATTGTACCAGGGGCTGAGTCCTCATGCTTCTGTGGCACTCAGTGGAGTTGAGAGTACTCCTTACTTTGCTGGAGGTGCTGAGCATTTGTAAGTTCAGGCCCTTTATGACTTGTGGCTATTTTAAAAATAAACAAAAGCTGATGCTGCCCATGTGCCAGGAAACTCCTGGGGGAGAATGTGCAGGCAACAGACTGAATTACATTTAAAAATTTCCCGTTTTCCACCCCTCCACCCATTCCTCCTCTTTAGTTGCTTAATTATCATCTCCTTTCACCCTCTTTCTCTGTCCTCTGGTCTTCTCCACTTCTCTCTTCCTTTGCTTTTTAGTTGATGCTCAAGTAAGGCCACGTCTACACTATGCAGAAGATCAATGCTGCTGCAGTTGATCACCAGGGTCCAAATTAGCACGTCTAGTGAAGACCCACTAATTCGAACTGAGTGGGTGCTCCCGTTGGCACCGGTAGTCCTGCTTCTCATGAGGAATAACACTCCTGTCAACCTTCCACTGTGTGGACAGTCTGAAAACACGATTTAAGATACGTCAACTCCAGCTACATAATTAACATAGCTGGAGTTGCGTACCTTAAGTCAACTTTCCCCTTTAGTGTAGATCAGGCCTAAGGGATTAATCCTACACCTTTGAGATAAATGGGAATTTTGCCATTAGCTTCATAGAACATAGGATTGAGCCTTAATTTTCCTTTCAAGGGCAGCGGGTGCATCTAATTTTAGGGCAAAATGCTGTCAAATCTCAGTATAGCTAATAGGAGTTAGGGGCACTGAACATCTTTCAGACAAACTGTAACCCAACAGGAAATCATACAGTTTTAGGGCTAAATAAGCAATAACTGCAGAGGACATGAATCATTCAGAAAACAGCTGGTCAAAATATTTTGGTTTTGTATTACATTTTTCATATTTTTTTCCAAGTTGATGGAATATTAAACTGAAAAAATGTCAATGACAGTTTTAATCAGGATGTGTTCAGTGTTTTTGTGCAGCTAAAAAGGTGGCTGAAATTTGTTGATTTTTGAAACATGTGAATGATCTTTGTAATTTGAAATTTTGAAAAAAACAAGAGTAAACACTTTTAATTTAATTTCAACTACCTTTACAATCAGCTCTAATTAAGAGGTAACAAGGGAGAAAAAAATATGTTTTCAAATGATGGGAATTAAAAAGAGATGGAGAGAGACAAAAGAGAAGAAAGCCTTTTGAGAAACAAGAAACGGAAAGGAGGGAAGAGAAATCATTCAAAACTGTTATTGGATTTCATCAGCTGTTCCTGAATTGGGCATGGAATTGTAATAAACTACAAGCCTGGGTGTGTCCACTGATAAAACAACGTATCCTTATTACTAGTGCATCCTTTTCATATTGCCTGTCTTTTTTCCTTCCATGCAGTTCTGGAAAAATGGTCAAGGGCAGTAAATGTATATTTTAGTAACTGGGAAAAGTGGCCATTTCCCAAAATGGGTAAATCTCAGTTCTGTGATGAAATTCTTCCCCTCTATCGTCATGTGACAAGCAAATGGACCACATGTGAAGATTTGGAGGTGAGAATTGTAGGCTTTCTAAACCTTTTGCGGAAAAGCATCCTGCCAATCTAGACGTGCTTTTCCGAAAATGCTTTTAACGGAAAACTTTTCCGTTAAAAGCATTTTCGGAAAATCATGCCAGTGTAGACGAAGCCATGCATGAGTCTTAACTCTTTACCAGGAAATATTGAGATAGGGCTGTTTCAACAGTGGAAAAGGGAAATTGCACTCGTCAGAAGTAGAAAAGATGGGCCCATTGCATGATATTGAATGAATTTGTAGGAACATAAATTCTGTGTCTCTATGTAGCTCAAGCAGGCCATTATCAAAGCCCTTGGTACTATGATGAGCCTCCTCCTGCATAAAGAAGAGCATCAAGATAAGGTGTTCGAACAGATCCCATGGCTTCTTGAGCAATATAAAGAGGATGTTAATGTTTTTCATGTCACCAAGGTGAGATACTTATTAAAATAACTATCAATGTGTGCGCATAGGTGAACTGCACTAGCTGCTACCAGTGGCGTTTCCTGGTCTACATAGTGACTTGTTAGATAATAGATAAACACACAAGTCTTGATTTTATAGACATGGTGACCCAGGTGACAAGTTTTGTAGGTAAAAGCCTCTCATGAAAAGTATCTTCTGTTTCTGGAGATGATAAGGAGGTAAGAAACAAAACACCTTTTCCCTCCCCCCCCCCCCCCCGCCCCATAAGATACTCCCTCCTTGTGATTTACTGGTACATCCTATCAACTCTGTGTCTCTCTTTTAGATTATAAATAAACTCCTCAGAGCAGGGGCTGCTGTGTGTTGTCTCTGGGCAGTATTAAGTAAACTGCCAGTAGCTGAAAATTAATACTAAGAAGGCCTGAAGTGCATTGCTTTAGATTATATAACTAGATAGATATAAAATCACTGTCTATTTCATCTACTGTTGTGTACAGGGCTGTTGTAGCTGTGTTGGTTCAAGGATATTAGAGAGACAAGGTGGGTGAGATAATATAATTAAAGATATTATTTCACCCACCTTGTCTCTCTTATTTCATCTACCCTCAGTATCACATGACCAAGGTAACTCTTGTCTGCTGATAGTGAGAGGATGGAGTGAGGGCAGTTGGCTTCAGTAGTATGATTGAGCATGCTCAGTCTCTGTGAGCTGGCTCAGTACAAGCCAAGCAGCAAATCCAGGGCCACAACCCTGCTGCCCTTCCCCCCTCCCCACTTCCTCCATGGTTTACTCCCAATCTATGTTGGCTTTCTGGTCCAGAATATGTGGTTGCTTTTGGGATTGGAATGCCCATGACTTTGAGGGAATCAATGTCTCATGGACTTGACTAAAAGTATCAGAGGACTACACAAGAGCCTAAATGTAGTAAAATATGTAGATTTCATCAGAGCTATCCTGGAAGCTTCAAGCAGCAAAGAAGAAAAGTGTGTAGGTACAGGAAGGAGTTAGACTGTCATCTCATTATCAATAGCCTGGAAGAGAACATAAAATCATCATTGATAAAATTGGCAGATGAAATAAACATTGGGGAGTGGTAAATAATGGAAAGGACAACTCACTGATTCAGAGTGATATAGATCATTTGGTAAACTGGGTGCTAACAATAAATGTGCATTTAAATATGGCTGAATGTAAATAGATGCATCTAGGAACAAAACAATGTAGGTGATACATACATGTTGAGGGATGCTTCCTGAGAAACAGTAACTCTGAAAAATATTTTGGGAAACTTGGTGAATACTCAGCTGAACATGACCTACAAATGCGATGCTGTGGCCAAAAAAGCTGAAGTGATACTGGGATGCATACATGGGGAAATCTCAAGGAGGAATATAGTGGGAAATGCAAAGTTCATTTCCACACTAGAACTGACCAACAGATATTGGTAGATACCCCTGATACCGGCTTCCTGTGAGAAGAGTGCCTTCCACACCCTGCTTGGCTTATAGCAATTCAGCAGGATGCCATTTGGGCTGCACAGAGCCTCAGCCACTTTTCAGCAGCTCACGAACCAAATATTGCAAACATATATGCAATATACAGCCGTGTGCATTAAGAATATTGTCATCCACAGCACCAGCTGGGGGAAACACCTCTGACATCTTAGCAAGGTATTGTAAGCCCCAATAGATGCAGGACTCACTGTGAATCCAGCCAAGTGCCATCTTAGTGAACACAGTAGGAAAGGGAAAACTATAGCTCCTTGATAAATAAGGTCTAAGGCTTGTGTGACTGCCCCACCTCCATGACAAAGAAACAGGTGCCACAATCCTTCAGACACAGTGGCTGCTTAGTACTCAACTTCATCACACTGGGCACCCTATTATTGGACCTGATGAAGAACACCCAATCACAGAAAGTCCAGTAATCAGAAGACTGTGAGGAAGCCTTCCAGGCCCTGTGAAAACAGCTGAACCAAGAGCTGGTCCTATCCCATCCAACTTCACAAAGCCTTCTATCCTTCAAATGGAGGTCTCGGAGGTAGGACCAGGAGTGGTACTATCTCAAGAAATAGGTGGGAAGGAGCACCAGATCCTTTATCTCAGCTGCAAGCTGTTCTCCTGAGAGACCTGCCGCCCTACTATAGCAAGGGAGGCCCTGGCCATCAAGTGGGTGATCTACACCCTGGGGGTATGTCTACACTACAAAGTTAATTCGAACTAACGGATGTTAGTTCGAATTAACTTTGATAGGTGCTACACTAGCGCTCCGCTAGTTTGAACTTAATTCGAACTAGTGGTGTGCTTAGTTCGAACTAGGTAAACCTCATTGAACGAGGACTAAGCCTAGTTCGAACTTACTAGTTCGAATTAAGGGGTGTGTAGCCCCTTAATTCAAACTAGTGGGAGGCTAGCCATCCCCAGCTTTCCCTGGTGGCCACTCTGGCCAACACCAGAGAAACTCGTCTGCCCCCCTTCCGGCCCCGGACCTCTTAAAGGGGCACAGGCTGGCCAGCACCCAGCTAGCAGACCCTGCACCTGGCACGGCTCGAGCCAGCCACCCGCTGCCACCCAGCCATCCCCCTCTTCCCGGGACCAGGCTGGCGGCTCTCGGGAGCCTGCCCAGGACCGCACCCGCCTGGTTTAGTGCGGACATCATGGACCTCGTCCACGACCTCCGCACTAGGCACAGGAAAGTGGCCGTCTAGGGCAGGAGAGCTGCCAGCCTGGCCACCTAGGAGCAGGTGTGCATGAAAATGAAGGTGGTCCACTGAGACCCCCAACCCTGAGCCCTGAGCTTACAATGGGCGTATTGGGTCATACCAAAGGTCCATCTAGCCCAGTAGCCTGTCTGCCGACAGTGGCCAACCCTAGGGACCCTGGAGGGGGTGAACCGAAGACAGTGATCAAGCCATTTGTCTCGTGCCATCCCTCTCCAGTCTTCCACAAACTTTGGGCAGGGACACCACTCCTACCCCCTGGCTAATAGCACTCCATGGACCCAACTTCCATCACTTTATCTCACTTCTCTTTAAACTCTGTTCTAGTTCTAGCCGTCACAACCTCCTGCAGCAAGGATTTCCACAGGTTGAATCTTTGCTTTGTGAAGAGCACCTTTCTGTTAGTAGTTTGAAGCCTGCTACCCATCCTTTTCCTTTGGTGTCCTCTAGTCCTTCTATTATGGGGACTAATGGAGAACTTTTCTTAATGCACCCTCTCCACCCCACTCATGCTTTTATGGACTTCTATCCTATCCCCCCTCAGTCTCCTCTTTTCTAAGCTGAGAAGTCCCAGTCTCTTTAGCCTCTCTTTATATGGGACCTGTTCCAAACCTCTGATCATTGTAGTTGCCCTCCCCTCTCCCACCCTCTCTCTTCCCCTCTCCCACCTCCTTTTCCCAGTCTCCCCGAGTTTTGTTCAATAAAGAGAGATTCTATTTTTGACCACACGTTTTCTTTATTTTGTACATCAGGAAGGGGGGCTAGGGAAGGGTAAGTGGAAGGAGGTGACGGAGGAATGGGGTACGAGCCCCCGATGGGGAGGACTGGGCTGGCTCTGCGTGCTTCTGGGGGTGGAAGCTCTCCTGCAGCCCCCCAATTGCTCCTTCTCCCCAGATGGCAGCCTGCGGCAAGTACAGCCAGGCTGATGGCCGAGTGCTGTGATGTGCCCAGTGTGGGCACTCAGAGCACTCCAAGCCAGGACTGCTTTGCAAGAGGGGCACCCCTGAGAACTGTCTGTCCGGGGTGGGGGTCGGGTCCCTTTAAGCACAGCCCTCGGCTAGCCTGAGGCAGCAGCTCCACGCTCTAAGTCCTCATCTGATGCCCTGCCGGCACTGCTTCCGGCTATCCTTAAGCCCGGTTCAGGGTCCACTTAATGTGGACATGCTAGTTCGAATTAGCAAAACGCTAATTCGAACTAGTTTTTTTAGTCTGGATGCATTAGTTCGAATTAGCTTAGTTCGAATTAACTAATTCGAACTAAGTTAGTTCGAATTAGCGCTGTAGTGTAGACATACCCTGGGATATTCTGTACTGGGGAAGCCCTTTCAACTGGTCACCAACCATGCACCCCTCAGATGGATTAATAACATGAAGGACACCAGTGCCTGAATCATGAGGTAGTACTTCCCGCTCCAACCCTATGACTTCTGTATGTTACGCTGGGCCAGGGAAGGCTCATGCAAACACAGACTTCTCCCAAGTGGAAGGAGACGATGAAGAGGAAGGTCCACCAATGGACACCCTCTTAAGGGGGAGTGTTTGTGACAGAGGATACCCCCCATGCATGGTTCAGCGGGGGCTAATCATGATCTGTGGGCTATGCCCCTTCATACTTGCTGGGAATGCTCCAACTGGAACCAGGATATAAAAGGGAGCAGCTCAGTTCTGTCTAGGCTGACAGCTGAAGGGAGCAGAGGTGCTTTGCAGGCTTTTGTGGAGGGACTGCCAGTGCCCTAGGATGCAGAAACCAGCCAGCCTGTGGTTCCAGTTGACCCCCCCACAACCATCCAATGCCACAGATGGAGGAGAGACCACGGAGTTACTGAGATGACCTGCTGCAGAAGAATGGTGGGAAGCAATCTATGTGAACTAAGCATTATTGAGTTGAGGTATTAGTCTTTGACTCTGCATGTTTTGGAAGAAACCCCATTGAGCTGCAAGACAAGGCCCTGGGCTGGGACCCTGTGGAGTAGGTAGAGCCTGGTGGAGAAGGGCTGGCCACTAGGCAACACTGGTTTGCCCCAAAGGGTGGTTGAGCACTAGGTTGCACGGTCGTACCTAGAAGGGCTTGGGTCGTTGAGCTGAAGAGCCTCATTAAAGGGCTGCTGCACTGACCCTGACTATTAGGCAATGCTGCTTTAAGAACCAGGCCTGCTATGGTGGTTGGGGAGACTAGGTCACTTGGGCTGCCTTAGTTCTTTAACTCCTCCACAACCTGATACCATCCAAACAGGGTGGACCTACCCTGTGACAGGTGACTTACTTACAGTCTATAATATCTGCATGGGGAAATATATGTAATGACCTAGCAGAGAAAGGCATGACATGATCCAGTGGCTACAAACTGAAACAGGAGACATTCAGATGGGAAATAAGGTCTACCTTTTCAGTGGTGGGATATTAGCCATTCAAACCATTTACCAAGAGTCAAGGTGATCATTTTAAAATCAAGATTGGATTTTTTTCTGAAAGTTCTGCTTTAGGAATTATTTTGGCAATTTCTAAGGCCTGTGTCATACAGAAGGCCTGACTAGTTGATGACAATCATCCCTTTTGGCCTTGGAATCTATGAATTCCATGAACCTGCTTCAGTCATTGCATATTGCTCCTTTGTATGCCCACCTTCTAACTTTCACCCTCTGTTGTAGAGTCTGAGGCAGCTCTTGGAAGTCGCTGGTGAATATAAGATCCTTCTACCTGAAGGGAAATTTCAAGCCATCTGCAGTGCTCTGCACGACCGGGTGAGGGGAACTTGTTCTTGTATCACTTGAGCTTAAGCACAGCAGATCTGAAGCATATTAAGAATAAACATCTTTTGAATGCTAGTGAAGAGCCCGGAGACCTTCTCATGCCTTATTGGTTTCTGCTGGCTTAAGAATAAGCAGATAGTGGTCTCATTTTATTAGCTAAAATCCAGCTCAGTTTGTAAAGCAATTTTAGCATAAGCCAGTTATTAGAGGGAGTTAGAGTTATATAGTAAAAACTGATCCCATCCAAATGGGGAGGACCTATCCTGTGACAGGGTGACTTAATTGCAGTCTATAATATCTATGTGGGGAAACATATGTAATAATCTAGCAGAGAAAGGCATAACGTGAGCCAATAACTAGAAAATGAAGCTGGACAAATTCAGACTGCAAATAAGGCCGACATTTTTATGGTGGAATAATTAACCATTTGAACCAGTTACCAAGGGTCAAGTCTTGATTCAATTAGCTCTGCTGCTAAAAACACTTTGAAAGCAGGAACTTCTGTTATCCAGTGTATCGGTCATTGTTTCTGATTCTTGTTGTGCAGTCAGTACCATTTCTTTTGGCTTCAGAGCTCTATTTGGAAAGGTAGGAAGTGAGTGCTTAGAAATTAATTGAGCATCTTCTTTTCAGTTGCTTGTTCTGATTAGTTTTCCTTTGATCACTTCTCTTCTTCCCACAGATCTGTTCTCCAACTCAGCAGCTCATCATGGAAAATCAAATGGAGCTGTGCTATTGTATCCTACTGCTAGGTAGGGGAAGAGACTCCAAATTACACAGTAGTTTCCTTGTAACTTCCTTCTTTTGTAGGTGTGGTAAGAATGAGCTTTCAGTTGTTAGTGAGGATGTGATTTCTTCCTTTGCAGCCCGTTCTTCTCCTGATGACCTCATAGCATTTCTGCACTCGCAGCTGAAGATTGAGAATGAGACTGTTCGTGTGGCAACCCTGAATCTGCTCACAGCTATTATTGGTGCTGACTGTAAGTAACACAGGAGTAACTGTGACTGCTGCGATCATCGCCATCGTGCTGGGGGTTGAGTTGGGGACATCCAGAGCTAAAAGCATGAGCTGCTATAGGTTGATCTAAAGAACCAAGGCTTTGCAGGCATGGTAGGGCTATAACATACTCATCATCTCTGCAAATGGGGCACAGAGGATCTGTAACACAGGGGCGGATATAGGGCAGGGCGAGCGGGGTGGCCGCCCCGGGTCCCGCGCTTCAAAAAGCCCCGCGCACGCGCCGTGGTGCCACCGCGCATGAGCATGGCGTCACTGTGCATGCGCCGTGGCAAAGGGGGGGCCCCGCGGAATTATGCTGCCCGGGGCCCCGCAAAACGGTCATCTGCCCCTGCTGCAACACATAGAGTCATATAGTCATAGATTATTAGAACTGGAAGGGACCTTGAGAGGTCATCAAGTCCAGTCCCCTGCCCTCATGGCAGGACCAAGCACTGTCTAGATCACCCCTGATAGGTGTCTATCCAATCTGCTCTTAAATATCTCCAGTGGTGGAGATTCCACAACTTCCCTGGGCAATTTTTCACAGTGTTTAACCAACCTAACAGTTGGGACGTTTTTCCTAATGTCCAACCTAAACCTCCCTTGCTGCAATTTAAGCCCATTGTTTCTTGTCCTATCATCAGAGGCCAAAGAGAACAATTTTTCTCCCTTCTCCTTGCGACACCCTTTTAGATGCATGCTCACCAGAGGGTTGGAAATTCACTAAAGGGACCCAGTGCTGCTCTAAGTTACTCCCATGTGGTCACACAGAAATCAACAGGGTTAATTAAGTGCTGAATGTAGCCTAAAATATTTTCAAGGTACAAATACAAATGTAATCTTGTGGCGGATGCATGTTAATAATAATGAGATAAAAACAAAATAGTACTCCTGACTGAATAAGTATTAGACACTCTAGAATAGATCCCAAATTCTGCTATACTGGTGGTAAACACAGACTAACTTCACTGACCTCCATTTGTCTAACTCTCTTACAATATTTCCATCAGGATAGTATGATGGTGCTATTTACAGAAGTGGAAATACTTCAGACTTAGACTGGTGTAACTGAGATCAGAGTCTGGTCCTATATTTTCCCCGCTGATTCTCTGTATATGATTGAAGCTTGGTAGTACTCTTAAATAGGGCACAGGACACATTCTAATGTGGAGCATGAGTGTTTGGAACAAATATATACTATATTGCACACTTCTCCTTATCTTTCAGTGCCTGAGACAAGAGTTAGAAAGTTTCTGATTGTGAAGGCAGTGAAATCTGCTCTCAGTGATCAGAGTGCTAAGGTAAGATTGTGTGTGGAATAGTGGTATTGCTGTTAATATCTGGGAAGTATTTCACTCAGTGGAGAGTCTGGCAATGAGACACATTTTTAGGCTGAGATTATTAATAGGGTTTCAATTAATCACAGTTAACTAAAAATTAATGCGATTAAAAATTGAAATTTATTACATATTTTTGTGGTTTTTTACATTTTCAAATATATTGATTTCAATTACAACACAATGACAAGTGTGTACTATGCACTTTATATTATTTTTATAACAAACATTTGCATTGTAAAAATGACAAAAGAAATAATATTTTTCAATTCAGCTCATAGAAGTGATGTAGAGCAATCTCTTTAGCGTGAAAATGCAACTTACAAATGTAGATATTTTTTGTTAACTGTAACGAAACAATGTAAAACTTTAGAGTCTACAAGTCCATTCAGACCTACTTCTTGTTCAGCCAGACACTAAGACAAACAAGTTTGTTTACATTTATAGGAGAAAATGCTGCCTTTTTCCTAATTACAGTGTCACCTGAAAGTGAAAACTGGCATTTGCATGGTACTTCTGTAGCCAGTGTTGCAAGGAATTTACATAACAGATGTGTTAATCATTTGTACTTCAGCCACTATTCCAAAGAGATAAAAGAAAAAGCAAAAGGACTCTCATATCCTGTCTCATATTGCATGCAGAAGAGATAATAATAACTCGTGCATAATCTCTACCCTTGCAGGTGAGGATGGCAGCTCTCCATTTTGTCCTGAAGCTGCTCAGTTCAGGAAGTGTGGAGAATTGTGCAGCAGGGGATATGGTCGCCTATGTATTCGGAGAGTTCGATGTGTCCACCAGAAATCTGGTAAGGAGAGTTCTTAACACTTAGGACTCCGTTCTGCCATTCTGGCATGCTGATTGTTCCCCTTGACTTCAGTGGGAGCTTTGGATGCTCAAGGATGCAGCTGGACTGAAGGATTAGAGCTAGAATCTGATCAGTGATATTCGTGTAAAGCCAGGGTAATGCCCCTGACTTCAGTGGCATTATTTTGGATTTACACAAGTGTAACAGAGACCAGAATCTGATTCTGGATATTTATATCTGACAGTGCGACCTACATTACTTAGACCTCGGGCAAGTCAGTGAAAATTCTGACAACACAATCTTTCAGTGAAATGCTCTTGTATAAGGAAGCACATCTTTTTTATAAATAGACTCTCCAAAGAACACAATGGTGCCCAATCCTGTGGCTGCTGAAGCATACATAAACTATTAGCAAAACACTGAAATTATGCAGCCTACATCAAGATGTCTAGAACCTGGAAAAGTTTGCTGCACACTTCATTCTCTGTTCTATGTGTACTAGTTCAAAATCTTTTCAATGGGTATTTCCAGCTATGGGCAGAGTCATGGACTCCAGACACAGAGTTCCATGATGGGATCCATGATATACATTAACTTTACAGTAAGTTGTTGAGGATCTTAGCTCTGCCTGGCCCTTTAGCTACCAAGTGGGAGCTTATGGCAGTACTCACCAACTGCCTCTTTTTCATCCTACCCATCTCAAAGAAAGTAGGAGGCAACTCTTTCTCATCAGGCCACATTTGCTCTTATTTAAACTGAAATCAGTAGAGCTGATCAATATTTAGTTTGGTGTAAGGAAGAACAGAATTTAGCCTATAGATAGACTCACATTCACTATGCACAGAATGATCAAGCTGCTTGGGGCATCAGAACAAACAGAATGGCTCCCTCTAGGTTCTGCATATTTATTTCCACTGGGCAGAGTCTGAGTGGCTCTCCTCAGAGATAAAAAGAAGAAATGTTCTTTTTTGAAAAATTTTTTGAAAAGAGTTCAGGGAACTCTTTTATAGAATCATAGAACGATAGGGCTTGAAGAGAATTCAGGAAGTCATCGAGTCCAACCCCCTGCTAAAAGCAGAACCAATTCCAACTAAATCATCTCAGCCAGGGCTTTGTCAAGCTGGGACTGAAAAACCTCTAGGGATGGAGATCTCCCCACCTCCCTCAGTAACCCATTCCAGTGCTTCACCACCCTCCTCGTGAAATCGTTTTTCCTAAGATCCACCCCCCCACACACAACTTGAGACCACTGCTTCTTGTTCTGTCATCTGTCACTACTGAGAACAGCCTCTCTCCATCTTCTTTGTGTCCCCTTGTGCTGGGGTTTTCCTAAGCCTGGGTTCTGACCCTCCAGTTAGGTGTTTCTGTTATTCTCTTCCCTTAAGAATCTCCATCATTCGAGGTTTTTAATGCCAGGCTTGGCAAAGCCATGGCTGGAATAATTTAGTTGGGGCTGGCCCTGCTTTGAGCAGGGGGTTGGACTATATGACCTCCTGAGCTCCCTTCCATCCTTAATCCATGATTTTATGATTTGTGCACTCCTAATGCAATGGAAAAGCTCTCCTAGGTCAATATTCAGAAAGGCTTTGTAAGAAATAGACACCGATTCTACAGCCAGTGTTTTCCCACTAGCTAGTAAATTCTATGTATCTATCTCATAGCAGGGGACATTTTATGCCAGTGGTGGACTGAGATCTAGTTTTTCCAGTATAGTTAACACTACATGGACAGGAAAGAAAATCATCAGCGCAGTAACCAAATTCAAGAGGACCAGTGAGAACTGATCACCTCTCGTAAAAGGAATGAATTAGTATTGAGTTAAGCTCTGTGTATGGAAACTCATTCACCAAAGACTTCCTGCTCTTCAGACATAAACAGAATAGTTTGAAGAGCTGAGGGGAGGGGAGTTAGGTGCAACGTTGGTATGAAAATAAAGTTATAAAAGGAGCTGGGCTGGGGAGACTTCCCTGCTCTAAATAAAAAGAAATGCTCCTCTCTGTCATTTGCCACTCAGCATGGGAGAAGCTGTCCAGGAAAGAGAACACAGCACCGGACCCCAAACTGCATGCAATGTGCTAGACAGCTGCCATCAGACAGTCTACAGAAGCCCTCACATACACAGAGCCAGACTCATCTCTCATGTAACTCCTTTGGCTTTGATGGAGTTACGTACACCAGAGGTGAATCTGGTCCCTGGGACTTGTATATACAAGGGTCTCTTTTTGGAGACATATAAATCTTTTGCTATATGGAAGTTAAATGCTTTGGAGAGGGATTTTAGTGACAATCAAACCTATTTAAAAGAAACGTTTGGGAGGGATTTTCTGGTACTAACTTTGTCCATTCTTCTGCTTTGCCAACAGCTACTAGAGACCTGGCTCAGTTCAGGGCAGGAGTGGGAGAGAGAAAGGGCCTTGCAGGCCAGTGTCTGGCTGCTAACTGCCTATCAGGAGATAGTTAATAGCACAGTGAGTATAGTTCTACTCTTCCTTGAGCTGACTTCCCAACTTCTATCAAATCTGACATTCAACGTGAATGCATGAGAAATTCTACTAGGCCTGCAGCTGGGGCCTCAAAGTGAGTAAGATCCCTCTGCTTCCATAAGAGAAAGGTTTCCATAATAGTGCTGACACAGCACTCAGGCCAGACTGTAAGAAACAGGGCAGGCAGTTCCCCAGACTAGTGATTTTATAATTAGATTCACCAAACCAGTAAGAAAAGAGCTTCTACTCTGGTTAACAAAATACCAAACAATAGTACCCTTTAGGCATTCCAGACCTTGGTTCCCATCTAGACAACTAAGTCTAATATAATCACCAATCACAAAGGACTAGACACTTATCCTTAGGTTAATATGAATCACAGGTCTTCCCTAAATATCAGCCAATCCTTAATAACGGAATATCAGATTTGTTGTTAAAAGGAAAAAGAAGAGAGTTACAAATGGTTAAGTGATAGATAGTTGTTAAAATGACTTTCACTTTTCATAGTTCAGGATCACAACCATGGTGGAATAAACGGCTGGCTTGTAAAAGTCTCTCTGGAATCATGCTAACCGGTCAACATCCAAAGCCAGTTTAGATGCAAAGGCTGTTAGTTTTTCCATGCATTTCCCAGACTATTCCAAATAATTATTTGGAAGATCTATGTCCTATGGCTTACACGTCCCCTGTTCAAAGTTTAAGCAGACTGGAGAGAGAAGATCAGTCCCATAACTTGTCTTTTATAGCTATTCTAGCCGGTTGGCAAGCCTCCTCACAGAAATTGTCGAAGCAGGATCTCTCCCTGAGAAAGAATAGGTCATGCAGATCTCCTGTCGTACTTTGTTTTGAAGTTAATTTTCTATTTCCTACGCATACACTGGTAAATGGGTGATAGTCATTCACATAAAGTAATTAGCCGATCGTAGTCTTCCATTACAACACAGATAGTTAAGCTGAAGGCAATGTACAAACTATTTTCTTGTACTATCTTATATCTTTGATCTTAAGGTTAACTGAAGACAGTTGCATATAATTAAGGCAATTAAGACATGAAAAGGAATTGGAATCTACAAGCTAATTTGGTTATGTTAAACTTCTAGCAAGATATAAATACAGACAATAATACATAACATCTACCTTTCATATCTATTACCAAAATGCATAATGTTGGTGATCGCTAGTCTAGGACTTTTCTTTGGGTACGTCTAGACTACAGGGTTTTGTCGACAGAAGTTTTGTCGACAGTATCTGTCGACAAAACTTCTGTCGACAAAGAGCGTCTAGACACATTCAGTTCTGTCGACTAAACAAGCTGCTTTGTCGACAAAACCCTGTAGTCTAGACACAACCCTACATGCAATAACACCTTCTGTCGACAGAACTCTGTCGACAGAAGGTGTTATGCCTCGTAAAATGAGGTTTACCAGCATCGACAAAACTGCTGAGTTCTGTCGACGTTATGTTGACAGAACTCAGCGGTAGTGTAGACGCAGGTATAGTTTTGTCGACAAAAGTCCACTTTTGTCGACAAAACTCAGTAGTCTAGACACACCCTTTGAAATAACATAGAAGTGACTTGTCTTGATACAATTGCAGTGCCGCTTGTTAAGTTATTGTGGTCACACATAGGTTGGCTGTGTCAGTGTCATAGATGCATTCCTATACTCTCAGGCTGTTAAAGTTGAAGCAAAATGCAGGACAATGTAGCACTTTAAAGACTAACAAGATGGTTTATTAGATGATGAGCTTTCGTGGGCCAGACCCACTTCCTGATCTGAGGACGTGGGTCTGGCCCACGAAAGCTCATCATCTACTAAACCATCTTAAAAAAAAAAATAAATAAATAAATAAATAAATCTTGTTAGTCTTTAAAGTGCTACATTGTCCTGCATTTGCTTCAGCTACTCCAGACTAACACAGCTACATTTCTATCGCTGTTAAAGTTGAATTTCTATTTCTATTTAATCGGATAAGAACATAAAACATGAATGGCCATTCTGGATCCCCCAGACAAATGGTTCATGTAGCCTGTCTTCTGACAGTGGTGGGTGTTATATGCATCAGAGGGAACAAACAGAACAAGGCAATTGTTGAGTGATCGCTCCCCTGTTGTCCAGTCCCAGCCCCAGGCAGTCAGAGATATAGGGACACCCATATCATGCATCTCTGATCATCTTATATGGCTCTATCAAACCCCCCTGTAAGCATCTCTTTTCTAAGATGAATGGTCCCAGTCCTTTTAACTTCTCCTTGTATGACTTGTCCCATATCCCATATCATTTTTGTTGCTTTTCTCTGAACTTTTTCCAATTATAACCTAACTTTATTTAAGTTGGAGGACTACAATTGCTTGCAATATTCAAGGTGTGGGTGTACCATGGATTTGAAACAGTGGCATGATGATATTTATCATATTATTATTCATCCCTTTTCCTAGTGGTTCCTAACATACCATTAGCATTTTTAACTGCAGCTGCATGTTGAACAGATGTTTTTAGAGGACTATCCACAATGACTCTGAGATTTTTCTTGAGTGCTACAGCTAATTTAGACCCCATCAATTTGCATGTACAACAAGGATTATGTTTTCCAATGTGCCGTACCCAGGTACAGTAATGGAGTTCACAATAAGGAAGGCAAATAATGTCCAGTATAGCCGGAGAACTTTCATTCTTCATTCTTTTAAAATTAGCCTCAGGAAACTTTTGATCAGTTTGGATCGCTGATTGGGCTGTTAGCACCATATACCTGTGCTTCACTTACGACATCGCGTCAGTGGGTGGTTGACTGTATCAACTGTCTTCTCAATATACAAGGTGAGGAGACCATGAGCAGGTGTAAGTAACTCTTCACTTTCTTTCATTGTTGTAATGACCATTTTTTCCATCTGTAATTCTTTCTGTCTTGTTAGCGACACTTATATAACAGAACGATTGGGGCCTTGTAAGTACATTGCTGGAAGAGAACTGCACAAATAATAAATAATCTGCAAATATTAGAGGGTGGACAAAATATAGCACACAGGCCAGATCTGCCCTTCTCCCCAGAATTTCTGTCTGGAGCGCTCAGCTGATTAGCAAGCATGCCAGCAGCATGTGTTCAGCTGCCCCTCTCCGACCTTGCTCCATCCTGTCTGCTGCTAGTGGTGTGTGGAGGGGAGGTGAGCAGGGAGACGTGCAGAAATCAGGGTGACCCTTTTGCCCCTGTCATCATCTCTGCAGAGCAGAGTTTGGGGAGAGGGACACATACAATAGTGCTGCTCCAGTCTGAAGTATGGTGAGTAACGGAGTGCCTATCTAAAGAGGCACTGTTTCTAAGATTTCTCTGGCAGCCAGCATGTCCCTCTCTCTCTCTCTCTCTCTCTCTCTCTCACACACACACACACACATTGTCTCACACACACTCTCTCCCCCGCCATATGCCCATATGCCCCCGCTCTGCAGAGTGGGGTGGGGAGAGGGAGATGACAGAGCAGGACAGCTTTCCCTTAAAGAGACAGTTCATGATTTAGAAGTGAGCGAAGAGCCTGGGTTTCCTACCTAAGCTTTTGGTCAGCCCCATCTCTTTTACAATGAGAGTTCAGTGGAGGGATTCTCCTCCAAATCAGAACCTCAGATCAATCTACATGAGTTGTGCTTGACTATGAGATTAGATTTAAATACTGAGAGCAGAGTGGCTACTGAAACCAGATATACAGAGAAAGATGCTCCACACAGAATACAGTGCCTGTTTAATCCTGTATGAATCACAATGAATCACATGCCATTACCGTTAACTTTCAGACATAGGGGCTACGTCTAGACTACATCCCTTTTTCGGAGGGATAAGGGATCTTTCGGAAAAGGCTTAATTTTCCGCAAGATCAGCATCTAGACTGGCGCTTTTCTCCGGCAAAGCTCCGTGCCGAAAAAAGCTGCAGCCATTTTTATGCTAATGAAGCAGGGGAGATTTAAATCCCCGCTTCATTAGCAATTGCGATACGTCTAATTTACATCCCTTTTCCGAAAAAGGGATGTAGTCTAGACATAGCCTGACGGTAAAATTCTGACTCCGTTAAAGTCAACAAGAATTTCGTCGTTGGCTTTAGTGGGGCCAAAATTTCACACACAGCTGGTAATAACATACCCCATAGATCCTCCTGTATGATTATCTATGGATCAGAGGTTCAGTTTTATTAAATGTTGCCATACTTTTTCTCCTTTTCTCTATCCTAGGTCAGTGCACTAACCTGGGGTCAGCAGAGGAGGAGCTGAGTTGTCTCCGTGAGGCACTAACAACTCCAGACCCTGAGGCTCTGTTTCAAGCATCTTCCAAAATGGCTAAGGTAACAAACACTAGGTGACTGTCCTAGTGGCTGTGCACCATTCATTTTCCCTTGTCCAGAGGACTGGAAAAGGGCAAATCTAGTGCCCAGCTATAAAAAGGGAAATAAGAACAACCCAGGAAACTACAGACCAGTTAGTTTAACTTCTGTGCCTGGGAAGATAATGGAGCAAGTAATTAAGGAAATCGTCTGTAAACACTTGGAAAGTGGCAAGGTGATAGGGAACAGCCAGCCTGGATTTGTAAAGAACAAATCATGTCAAACCAATCTGATAGTTTTCTTTGATAGGCTAACGAGTCTTGTGGATAAGGGAGAAGGGGTGGATGTGGTATACCTAGACTTTAGTAAGGCATTTGATACAGTCTCGCATGATATTCTTATCAATAAACCAGGTAAATACAACTTAGATGGGGCTACTATAAGGTGGGTGCATAACTGGCTGGATAACCATACTCAGAGAGTAGTTATTAATGGTTCACAATCCTGCTGGAAAGGCATAACAAGTGGGGTTCCACAGGGGTCTGTTTTGGAACCGGCTTTGTTCAATATCTTCATCAACGATTTAGATATTGATATAGAAAGTACGCTTATTAAGTTTGCAGATGATACCAAGCTGGGAGGGGTTGCGACTAATCTGCAGGATAGGGTCACTAATTCAAAATGACTTGGACAAATTGGAGAAATGGTCTGAGGTAAATAGGATGAAGTTTAAGACAAATGCCAAGTTCTCCACTTAGGAAGGAACAATCAGTTTCATACATACAGAATGGGAAGCGACTGTCTGGGAAGGAGTACGGCAGAAAGGGATTTAGGGGTTATAGTGGACCACAAGTTGAATATGAGTCAGCAGTGTGATGCCGTTGCAAAGAAAGCAAACATAATTCTGAGATGCATTAACGGGTGTTGTGAGCAAGACACGAGAAGTCATTCTTCCGCTCTACTCTGCGCTGGTTAGGCCTCAATTGGAGTATTGTGTTCAGTTCTGAGCACCGCATTTCAAGAAAGATGTGGAGAAATTGGAGAGGGTCCAGAGAAGAGCAACGAGAATGATGAAAGGTCTAGAGAACATGACCTATGAGGGAAGGCTGAAGGAATTAGGTTTGTTTAGTTTAGAAAAGAGAAGATCGAGGGGGAACATGATAGCAGTTTTCAGATATCTAAAAGGGTGCCATAAGGAGGAGGGAGAAAACTTGTTCATCTTGGCCTCTGGGGATAGAACAAGAAGCAATGGGCTTAAACTGCAGCAAGGGAGATTTAGGTTGGACATTAGGAAAAAGTTCCTAATTGTCAGGGTAGTCAAACACTGGAATAAATTGCCCAGGGAGGTTGTGGAATCTCCATTTCTGGAGATATTTAAGAGTAGGTTAGATAAATGTCTATCAGGGATGGTCTAGACAGTATTTGATCCTGCCATGAGGGCAGGGGATTGGACTCGATGAACTCTCAAGGTCCCTTCCAGTCCTAGTATTCTATGATTCTATGATTGTTTTATGCTTTTGTGATGTCTTTCCACACTTGGAGCGAGCTATGGGAGTGAGGCATTCATGGGTAATCAGTAACATGCTTTTCATAGGTATATGCTATGAATGCCATGTAAAAAACAAACAGATTCCAGACAGTTGCATGAACATGCCCATGCATGTGCGCGCGCACATCCATCCATCCATCCATCCATCCGGGGGAAAATATGTGAGCGGGACATCAAGCTGAGAAACCAGTCTTGGCACCTTGTGTGTTTACCTGAACCTATATTTGTGTGCATGCATCTCTTTGCATATTTTTATATTTTGTGAAAAGATGTCATGTACATAATAGAATATAAACTGGAAATTTACATCCTGTTTGTCCCATACAATGTTGTGCTAACTGTACAACCTAAGATCTAACCTGATATTATTAGTGTAGAATAGAGATGTGGTAGCTAGAAAGATTACAGAGAAAATTTTAATTGCAACTGCCTTGCCAGATAGGAGCCCAATTAGCAATTTGCTGATGAATACATTATTTTCCAATACAGCTCTTAGGCCTCCTTTCTTAAAAGTACTGGAGCCGACTATCATTGCAATCTTTCCTGTTTTTGATCTGTCCACAGGTGGTTAGTAAGTACTTTCCCTCTGAACAAGCCACAGATTTTATTGAGGCCATACTGGATGGTATGCTGTCTGCTAGCCCCTCCTGTGCCACAGCAGCCGGTCTGTGGATGAAGATCATCCTGAAGGAGTGTGGAGGTGCCATGCTGGATGAGGTAAAATAGAAGCTGGAGAGGTTTTTCTGGCTAACCTGCAGGCTTTCAGGTCTTTGCCATCATTTGCAGTGAACACAAGTCTTGCTGTTTCTCCCCCTGGGATTGGAAGTTAATTCCATCTGTGTTCCTATCCTGAGTCAGGCAATGGGGGAATCAACAGCAGAAGACAGAGATAATCTAACGGTACATCTGCACTAGCTCGTTAGTTCGAGCTCGGTAGGGTAATGAGGGCAAGCGGAGTTGCAAATGAAGCCCGAGATTTAAATATCCCGGGCTTCATTTGCATGTTCCCTGGCGCCACCATTTTTAAATCCCCCTTACTCCAAACTCCGTGCCCGCGGCTACATGCGGCATGGACTAGGTAGTTCAAATTAAAGATCCTAATTCGAACTACCGTTACTCCTCATGGAATTAGGATCTTTAATTAGAACTACCTACTCCGTGCCGCGTGTAGCCGCGGGCACGGAGTTCAGATTAAGGAGGATTTTAAAATGGCAGCACCCGGGAACATGCAAATGAAGCCTGGGATATTTAAATCCTGGGCTTCATTTGCAACTCTGCTTGCCCTCATTACCCTACCTAGCTCGAACTAACGAGCTAGTGTAGCCGTACCCCAAGGGAAAAGGAAGATGCTTGATTAGTTGTCTATCTTGTTGTCACAGTTTCCAGCCATGAAAGGCTTGGAAAAATTAGACTCCGAGTAAAATGCAAAAAGAGAATATCCGGCCCCAAGAGACAAGCTAAGTGAACTACATCTTCGGGCCTCAGATAATGAGGGGTCTCTAAAAATACCCCCAAATTACTAGTTTTTACTTGCCTCTTTGCCTATAGATAGATAGATAGATAGATAGATAGATAGATAGATAGATAGATAGATAGATAGATAGATAGATAGATAGATAGATAACTTTATTATTTCTCTTTTCATTGTCCTTTCTGTTAGAATAATACATGTTTTTTTGGAAATGCAATGAGGCCTCTTTAACTTGACATAGCTTAGGGCCTCAGCATGTCTTAACCCGGTGTTGCAGCCAGGTATGGGCAGAGATATGCATAATTTTTGTGGATTAAATCTATGCAGCCATGTCTAAATACTTGTTTTTTGAAGGGAGGAATTTCTACAAGAACAGCAAATTGCTAAACGACTAAATAAAGGTTTTGGCTCTGCAGAATGAATGCAGAGAATGGAAAAGGGACATTTTTTCTGGTTTTATTCTGTCCAGGTGCCAGCTATCCTGAGGAGAATATACATTCATATGCCTACCATCAAGCAGGGTAGCTTGAGGCAGTTCCTGGTGGAGGCAGTGTCCATTCTAGCCCACCATCACCTAGAGGCAGTGATCTTCAGCCTCCTCACCAAACGTCTGCCGATGGACAGGTATATACTGCTCCTTACAGTGTTCATTTTGGTAACCATGGATCCCACAGCTTCACTGGAAGATGTAAGGCTTCATTTAAGCCACAGACAGGTTGAGATAATTCCTAAAGGTTAATAGCTTGGGTCTTTCTGCAGAAAGGTCCAAGACCATGTCAAGGTGGGTGCAGGGAGAAATTAAGTTTCATTCTGTTTCCATTAATTAATAGTTGCTTTGGCATCCTAAAGACTTCCCTTTACTGGCATCACTGGAGTGGACTTTTGCCTCTCCAGACCCCTGAACTAACATCACCCTGGAAATTGCCAGTGACTGTTCGTTTTCTGGTAGCATGAAAGCTTCAAATCCAAATTCCTGGCTGATTAGCAAGGATAGGGCACCAGGCTTTTGGTATCAGGAAGGGTATGGCTGCTGGAATAGAGTTGTCATTCTTGGTACTTAAAGACAGGGCGGTAAGCATATCTATCATTTCATTCAAACATCCCTAGCTGAATTATCAGTCATCTGTGCTGGAATCTAAGAACATGAGAACGGCTGTAGTGGGTCAGACCAAATGTCCATCTAGCCCAGGATCCTGTCTTCAGACAGTGGCCAATGCCAGGTGCCCCATAGGGAGTGAACAGAACATGCCCATTCTGGCAAATAGAGGCCAGGGAATGCCATTTGTGAAGAGGTCATGGGCTAGCCACAAATATTTGTTCTCATAGTTGTACATCCAGTTAGTAGGAAGATCATTTTTCTTTCTTCAACTTGTCTCCCAGGCCCTAGATCTTTGGGCATCATATGCTCATGATTCCATATCTACTGAGAAGTAGGAAAACAGGAACTGTGATTAGAGCTCTGTGTCCTTTCCTTCTGAAGTCTAGCATTAATGGTTATGGTGCAGTAAGGCTAGGGTTGTGTCTATACAGCACCCTAAACTTGAAATAAGATGCACAATTTGCACTCCGTAAATTGCGTATCATATTTTGCATAGCCTATTTTGAAATGTGGCGCTTCTACACAGCACCAAATGTCGAAATAATGTGCTATTTCAAGCCATCCCTTATCCCTCATGCAACAAAGTTTATTGGGATGGCAAAATAGTGTGCCCATTATTTTGAAAAATATTTCAAAATAACGGGCTGCTTCTGTAAATGTGGGGTAGGTATTTCGGGATACCTCCAGGATCCCAAAATAGTCATGCACTGTAGAAATGTAACCTGAAATGTAACTTAACTTAGTTCTGTAACTAGAAACTCAATATGTAAAACATGAGGACCATATAAGGAGGACAGCACTCTGAACTTGCTCATCATAGGCAGGGCTTGACAAATAATACAATCTACTCATCCATGGCGTGTAGATTGTAACCTGGAAGAGCCGGGTTCGGGCGATCTGTGCATGCGCAGATCGCCGGACAGCGCGGCTGGTGAGCCCTGATCATAGTCAAGGAGAAAATGTGTTCTTTACTTGAATATGATGCATATAGTCAGAGCCACAAAAGTCTCCAGGGGTCACATATAACCTATGTTAAATTGCAGTAACACCACTGAGCTGTGGAGATCTCTGGGGACAGATCCCTTGCTCGCCCCTCAAGTCCTGAAGGTCCTAATAGAAAGAATAAAGACTCCAACAAGCCAAGAAGGAAGCATGACCTCAGAGACAGAAACTGACCTGCATTTAGCAGCTGCTGCACCTCTCACAGTAAGTTAGACGACAGACATGTATTTCTCTGCTTTGTGACAAACATGCTGATGGAAAGCTAGATGAGTGGTATAATATTGTCATCTGGGCACTTCTTTTCTGAAGTACTGTTTCCTGGATTCCAGCTGTGCTTTCTGTGGCAGATTTAGAGTATGTGGCTGATTCACTTAATAATATCTGGCAATTAGAAAGTCTTTGAATCAGATTTCTTACAGTGCTTTGCAAATGTTTTGTGCAACTCATAACATGCCTTGATAGGTCCTACACATTTTTACAGCTATGGGACGCTAAGGCACACATGGAGTGAATTGCTCTCGGTCATTCATCAAGTTAGTGACAGGAGTGAGAATTTAGTCCAGCAGGTATCAGAAGGGGAGAGCGTGTGATAGTGTTAGGAAGAGACCTCTTCTTTTACCATGCTCTCCTTTCAGGCAACATGTGCCATCTTTGAAGTGGTGTCAGCATTGCAGTTGAGCAAAACTGTGCAGGAGCTGTTCCCGGAGTTGTTCACTGTTCTTCTGCAGCAGATCAGCCAAACCCTAGGACAAAAGATGCCTTTGCCCAGGATGAGACGCCGAAGGAGGTTATTTAGAAAAGGACAACAACTATGTGAGGGCAACCCTTGCAGGTAATTAGAAGAAAGGGAGCAAAACAAAGAGAATCCCAGTCCATTTGTGTGACACTCCCCAGGAGTTCTCAGGGTTATGAGGCACCTTACCATCACCTGCTTTTAATATGAGAAAGTCTTGTTTGTGCTTGCTATAGGTCAGTTCCCTGAAACCACCAAGCTCTGGCAACACAAACACTACTATCTAGGCCTCCTCAGGCCTCAGTCTCTTTGTCCTCTCTTTCTGACTACAGCTTAGAGAATCTCTATCAACAGATTCTCCTCTAAGAGAAGTCTCCCTGCGATTTACGTGCATCTCCCCACCAATCGGCTTTCCCCCATCTCTTAGTTTAAAAACTGCTCTACAGCCTTTTAAATGTTTAGTGCCAGTAGTCTGGTTCCACCCTGGTTTAGGTGGAGCCCATCCTTCCTGTATAGGCTCCCCCTCTCCCAAAAGTGTCCCCAGTTCTTGATAAATCCAAACCCCTCTTCCCTACACCATCGTCTCATCCACGCATTGAGACTCTGAAGCTTTGCCTGCCTACCTGGTCCTGCGCATGGAACTGGAAGCATTTCCAAGAATGCCACCATAGAGGTCCTGGATTTCAGTCTCTTTCCTAGCAACCTAAATTTGGCCTCCAGGACATCTCTCCTACCCTTCCCTATGTCATTGAGACCTACATGTACCACGACCACCGGCTCCTCCCCAGCACTACACATAAGTCTATCTAGATGCCTCTAGCATTTTGTCTCTTTTGCTCTCTGTTTCCCTCAAACACTCCTGTGGATGTCCCTTTAGGCAGATTCCTTATTCATGGGAGAATAGGTTTGTTGATTCTATAGCCCCACTCTAGCCAGGCAATCAGGTACATTTCTAGCCAATTAGGCTTTCTCTGGGGAAGCTAATTAGTACTAGTAGTTACCAGAGTGCTGACCCCAAGTACAAGCTCTCAGCACCCTGTCACATCTCGCTGGACATAGGGCCCCAAAATATCCATTAGTGATCACTAATCTCTCTGTGTCCCAGCTTTTGGGGTCTGATTGTGAATTTTTTCCATATTACTGTACTGTGCTAGTGCCCATACACCTTGCAGATAGGAGAAAGTGACTGCAAAATGTTGTCCATAGCAACACTAGTAATATGAGATGTATGAGACTGAAATACCTCCTGGGAATTAAGTCCTTCCAAAAACAGTGGTCCCCAGGATACTGTCAATGGATGAACTGTCAATGAACAACAGACCTGACAAGTAACTGGGGTTTCCTGACTGCTTAGGCTGTGCCTTTCTATTGGTTACTACAGTTCTGTGCCTCTTTTCCCCCAGGCTTTCTATTGAAGCATTAGAGGCTGTGCTTCTCAAGGCTATGAATGAGAAGCTGATACGAACTCTCTGGAAGCAGAAAACTTGGATGCTTCTTGAAAATCCGCAGACTCACCATGAGGGGGTGTGTTTGCTGGTGAGGTAAGAGATCTAGGAGACAGCAGCACTTCATCCTCAGGGATCGGCAACAAATAGAGTGACTGACAGGGAACTTTCAGGTATAGCTTTGTGCGGGGTGCCCTGGGTGAGAAACACAGAGCTTCCATGCGTAGGTTTTAGAGTTGTATGGTCATAGCAGCTAAGCTTTTGAAGTGCACAGTCTGCCCCATAAGTGGTTCCTTTTGTCTTCCAGGGTTCTGCAAAGATCTGGACTAATAACAGTGGAGATCATACAGAGCCTCCTTCCCTGGGTAAATTCCCCATCAGAAAACCAGCGAGTCACCAGCACAGCTTTCTTTGCTCAGGTATGAGCAGTTCCACCATTAGGCTGTTATCTGTTGTTTACCTTTCTCTGAGGAATTGTACAGTTCAGTTCATAGGAATTCATTTTAGATAGTAGAATGTGTCCTTTATAAGGAAATCTCATAAGGAACTTCATGACACCTTTCTTAATCATTTTCTCTTTGTTATTTTGGGGGCCTATACTAGCCTAGCCTAGCTGCCTATTCTAGTTGCTGGTTAAGAGAGAGTGAGCAAGATATAGATAGGCTACGTCTACATTGGCAAGATTTTGCGCAAATAGGGTATGTCTACACTACAGCACTAATTCGAATTAACTTAATTCAAATTAGTTAATTTGAAATAAGCTAATTCGAATGAGTGCATTTAGACCTAAAAACTAATTCGAATTAGCATTTTGCTAATTCGAAATAGCATGTCCACATTGAGTGGACCCTGAACCGAAGTTAAGGCTGGCCAGAACCAGTGCCGTCAGGGCATCAGGTTAGGACTTAAGGTGTGGAGCTGCTTCCTCAGGCTAGCCGAGGGCTGTGCTTAAAAAGACCTGACCCCCACCCCGGACAGACAGTTCTCAGGATTCCCCGCTTGCATGTCTAACTCGATGGGGACATCAAAGCAGTCCTGTCTTGGAGTGCCCTGAATGCCCACACTCGGCACATTTCAGCACTCGACCATCAGCCCGGCTGCACTTGCCGCAGGCTGCCATCTGGGGGAGGTCAATCAGGGGGCTATCAGGATCCAGGAGGCCCTACAGGAAAGCTTCCACCCCGAGGAGCCCGCAGAGCCACCCCAGTCCTCCCCATCGGGGGCTCGTGCCCCATTCCTCCCTCACCTCCTTCCACTTACCCTTCCCGAGCCCCCTCTTCCTGATGTAAAAAATAAAGGACATGTGTTCAAAAATAGAAACTCTCTTTATTTAACAAAACTGGGGGCGGAGGGGATTAACCTCTGGGGGACTGGGAAAAGGAGGTGGGAGAGGGGAAGAAAGAGGGTGGGAGAGGGGAGGTGGAAACCTGGGAGGAGGGAGCTGGAAGGGGGAAGCCAGGGGAAGAAGGAGGAGGGGAAGTATCAAACTATGGTACGCCATATCTTCAGAACTGTGTACAGATGTGGTCTTCTCACCTCAAAAACGATATGGCCTTGGAAAGGGTTCAGAAAAGGGCAAGTACAATGATTAGGGGTTTGGAACAGGTCCCATATGAAGAGAGGCTAAAGAGATTGCGACTTTTCAGCTTAGAAAAGAGGAGACTGAGGGGGGATATGATAGAGGTCTATAAAATCATGAGTGGTGTGGAGAGGGTGCATAAAGAAAAGTTCTTCATTAGTTCCCATAATAGAAGGACTAGAGGACACCAAATGAAATGAATGGACATCAGGTTTAAAACTAATAAAAGAAAGTTCTTCTTCACACAAAGTTCTTCTTATAGTCAACCTGTGGAACTCCTTGCCACAGGAGGCTTTGAAGCCTAGAACTATAACAGAGTTTAAAGAGAAGTTAGATAAATTCATGGAGGTTGGGTCCGTGGAGTGCTATTAGCCAGGGGGTAGGAATGGTGTCCCTGGCCTCTGTTTGTGGAAGGCTGAAGATGGATGGCACGAGACAAATGGCTTGGTCATTGTCTTCGGTCCATCCCCTCTGGGGTACCTGGTGTTGGCCGCTGTCGGCAGACAGGCTACTGGACTAGATGGACCTTTGGTCTGACCCAGTACGGCCATTCTTATGTTCTTATGTACTAAGCGCAGGGCTCAGGGTCGGGGGTCTCACTGGAACAACTTGATTTTCATGCAAACCTGCTCCTGGGTTTGGATGTGGCCTTTGGTGGCCAGGCTGGCAGCTATCCTGCCCTAGACGGCTGCATTCCTGTGCCTAGTGTGGAGGTCGTGGACGCTGGAGGCCTCCCCCCAAACCTCGATAATGTCCACGATCTCTGCACTAGACCAGGCAGGCGCCTGCCTCTTGTGGCCCTGGGCAGGCTCCTAGGAGCCGCCAGCCTGGTCCTGGGAAGAGGCGGAGGGCTGGGTGGCAGCAGGTGGCTGGCTCATGCCATGCCAGGTGCAGGGTCTGCTGGCTGGGTGCTGGCAGGCTTGCCACTGGCACAGGCACTGTAGCCAGACCATGCCCCTTTAAGGGCTCTGGGGCTGGGAGAGGGGCAGAAAAGTTTCCCTGGTTTGGCCCAGAGTGGCCATCAGGGCAACCTGATTAGGGTTAGCCTCCAACTAGTTCGAATTAAGTGGCTACACAGCCCTTAATTTGAACTACACAATTCGAACGAGGCGTTACTCCTCGTAGAATGAGGTTTACCTAGTTCGAATTAAGCGCTCCGCTAGTTCGATTTAAATTCGAACTAGCAGTTTGTATGTATAGCCGCTATTAAAGTTCATTCGAACTAACGGCTGTTAGTTTGAATTAACTTTGTACTGTAGACATACCCATACTTTTAACGCAAGAGTTTTTGCGTTAGAATATTTGCGCAAGAGAGCGTCTACACTGGCATGTGCTGTTGCGCTAAGAGGCGCTTTTCTGCAAACTCATCCGTGCCAGAATAGACGCTCTCTTGCGAAAGAAAGCTCCGATGGCCATTTTAGCCATTGGGCTTTCTTGCCCAAGAAATTAATGTGGCCTGTCTACACTGGCCTCTTGCGCAAGAACAGTTGCACAGGAGGGCTTTTTCCTGAGCGGGAGCATCATAGGTTTTGCGCAAGAAGCACTGATTTTAGACATTAGAATGTCAGTGTTCTTGTGCAAGAACTCCCCACCAGTGTAGACAGGCAGCTGCTTTTGCGCAAAATCATGCCAATGTAGATGTAGCCATAGAATTTGAATTACTAGACCTTTTCTGACAATTCCTAGGGCTAATACTGACCAACAGCTCCTGATTTTGGTCTAGCTCAGCAAATCTTCTAAATGAATCTAGTGTCCTAATACTATAAAATAAGCAACATACAAATACATTAACATCTATCTTAGATTCTCATGAATGTAGAATAATAGATTCATAGATCATTAGAACTGGAAGGGATCTTGAGAGGTCTTCGAGTCCAATCCCCAGCCATCACGGCAGGACCAAGCACAGTCTAGATCATCCCTGACAGGTGTTTGTCTAACCTGCTCTTAAATATTTCTAGTGATGCAAATTCCACAACCTCCTGAGGCAATGTATTGCAGGGTTTAACCACCCTGACAGGCAGGACGTTTTTCCTGCTGTCCAACCTAAACTTCCCCTGATGTAATTTAAGCTCATGGCTTCTTATCCTATCCTTAGAGGCCAAGGAGAACAATTTTTCTCCATCTTCCTTAAAACATCCTTTTAGAAACTTGTATTATCTGAGTACTTCAAAATGAGAATGTAGTATCTGAGTGCCTCAAAACTCTTTAAAAGTATGTATCCCTACAACACCCCTGTGAGGCAGGGAAACACTATTAGTCCCATTTTGCAAACAGGAAACTGATGCACAGAAGGCCTAAGTGACTTGCCCAAAATCATCTAGGAAGTCTTTGAGGGTGCAGGAAATTGAACTGGAACCTCCTAAGTCCTAGGCTGCTGACCACTGGAGCATCCTCCCTCTCCACAGACTTGCTATAACGTCTGTGTCATATTTCACATTTACGCTAAGTCGCTATTTTAGAGGCTCATCTGGTGGTTCTAGGAATCTGTTTGTGCCCCCAAATCTTTCTACACCCCACCTAGGAAAGGAGTCACAAACGTGGGTTTTCAAGGTCTGCCTAGAGAGGCCTCATGAAAGCTGCCAATCAGAGCCCAGCTGGCTCAGATCTATGGAGCTACAGGGCTTTATTAGGTCAGTTCCTTTCAGGAAGTGGAGGGCCAAGAAAGGATGCTATTCTCTGGCCAAACCAATTCACAGGGGTTTATTTCAGGCAGCATTTTCTGAAGCTGAATTTGCAGAGAGAGAGTCCTTACGAGCCTTCAACATATAATTAGAGGGAGAAACTGAAAGTGGCCCCATAGGAAGAACCCAAGGAAAAAGTAGCAATAAACTGAAATGAAGCAATGACTCGCTGCTATTTCTAGGTTGGAACCAAGAGTAGTGGGCAGGCCCAGGTTCCCCAGTGGCATAAACCCGATGAAGGGGACAAGGCTTATGGAGAGGTTGAACAAAGAACAGAATATAAAGGGTCCAGAGTTGGGGCTGAAGACCCTAGTGAGGGCAACAGGACCTAAAAGGCATTTGTTTGGACTTTGGGACTTGGCCAGAGGGCTGAGCCATGGAAGACTCACTAAGATCGACTGGCAGGATGCACCTGGGCGAGAAAAGGACTGTGGTATCAAATGCAGTCACTGAGAGGCTTTCAAGGGATGAGCAATCCCCCATTATAGTGCCTAAAAGGAAAAAATCCATGTTTTTAACACAGTACTCATTCATATAGAATAATAAATTACAGTGTATTACGTGTCTCCTCAAATTATATTCGCTATCTTAATGAACAGATTAGAGCTAATGGACATGTTGATTTTATTTCAGCTAATGACTGATCCCATACTCAGGGAGAAGAAGACCCTTAAGTCTGCCTTACATATATTAGAAGAAAGGTCACGGGACAATAACAGCATTGTCCGTCAAATGGCTGTAAGAGGCCTAGGCAATTTAGTCTATGGGGCACCTGAGAAGGTAAGATAGAATACTGAATACAATGCAGCATAACTAGAGAAACTAAAGGAAACAATTGCTCAGGATTTACAGAGGCCATGCACAATGCACTAGGCCAACTTCTGCTCTCTCATACCCCTGTAACCTCTTTGCAGTCAATACACAGCAGGTTTGTTCCCTTGGTAAGCTGGGCATAAGGAAACAATATGGACTTAATATGATCATATGTAAATGTATACTCCCAGGAATGAAGAGTGTAGGCTTTATTTCCAAGATGAGAGATTCTATTCCAGGAAACAGAGACACTAAAAAACTCAAATCATGATAGATAATCAGCTGAACGTAAGCGCCCAGTACAAAGCTGTGACCAAAAGAGCTGAGGTGATCCTCGGAGGCATAGACAGAGGGATTCTGAATAAGAATAAAGAAGTTATTTTACCTCTGCTTATGGCACTGGTGTGAGAACTGCTAGAATACTATGTCAGGATCATGCCTGCAATTCAAGAAGGATGCTGATAAATTGGAGAAGAGTCACAAGAATTTTCAAAGGGCTAGAAAATGTGCCTTTAGATTCAATGGGGGGGGGGGGGGGAATGAAGCTAAACTAATTCAGACTGCTAGTAAGGCATACATTTTAATGGTAATTTTAATCATTGGAACCATTTACCAAGGGTTGTGGTGGGGTCTCTATCAGTAGCAACTTTAAAAACAAGATGGGCTGTTTTTCTAAAAGAGGTGCTCTAGTCAAACAGACATTATTTTGGGGAGGTTCTGTGTTGTGAAGGAGGTCAGACTGAATGATCACAATGGTCCCTTTTGGCCTTCAAATCTAAGTAATTAGAAATCTAATAGGATTACATAGGCGTAATATGGCACAGAGTTTGGCTTATTGTAGCTAGTACCTGATGTAAAATATAGCTATAGGTCACTAGGGGGGCAGATGAAATTCCCACTGCTTCATAATTGCTAAAAAAAACATATTAGAAATGTGGTTAGTGGAAAGTGTTTTTTAATGTCATACGTCTGAACAGGTGAAAAAGTACAAGAAGTTTCTTCTGGAGGCACTGATCAGGACTTTAGAAGACACTTTCAGTTCTGAAGTCGTCGAAAGCATGAAGGCACTGGCCAAAGTCCTTAAGGAGCTGAAAGGGAAGGACATAGGTTCTTCCTTCAGAGACCTCACCACACAGATCCGGAAGTACTTCGATAATGTACGTGAACAGAAGCCTTCAACCCCAGTTCAGCTGACATTGATGAGGCTCCATTTACAATGCATGATGTGTCCTCACTGGGCATTGTTCATGTCAGAATGAAGTGATTTTAGGCCTTAGGGAAGAGATGTGTTTTATGGAGGAGCAGAGAATTAAGAAAATGAGGATGCCATCCCTGCTCCTTCAGTCTCACCCTTCTGTTCATCTTTATTTCCAATGAGAATGGCAAAGGAAGTATGAATACTAGATTAGGTAGCTGCATAACAAGGAAAATGGGCATACAGGGTGTAATAGACTGTTTTGGGCCTGCTCCATACGATTTTTATGTCAGATGGTTGAAATTATTCCATTTTGCAGAGAAGTTTGAGATTTCAAATTTTGGTTTTGTTCCTATTTGGGGGACACACCCCCCAGCCCAAATTTCAAAACTCTTTGTGAAACAGTAATACTATTCTCAACCCAGCTCTACTGGGAGCCTTGCCTGAGGGCAGTCTACTGGCAGACTATGCTGGAGACAGGGAACCTGGAAACACTGGGAATTAGAGGTGCCAGGGTGCACATTTCCTGGCTCCTTGTCAGCCTGCCAGACAGGCTGTTCTGAAGATGAGGGCCAGGAAGCCCAAGATCCCAGTCAGCCTGCTAGATGGGTCACCAAGAAGCTGACCAAGTACCCCTACTTGGCTTCTGGAAGAATTTTGTCAAAATTGAACTGTCTTCAAAGTATTTTGATGAATCAACACATTTGGCCCAAACTTGATTAATTCCAGTTCTTCTAAACTTCTGTCGTTGGAATCACTCTACCCTAATGTAGAAGAGACAGCTGTGCTAGATACATGATGTGGTTATTTCTTCGTTACCAACCTGTGTGGCTTTCTTGGCTATAGGAGGACAACACTCTTCGTGCATTGGCCTTTGTCCTGTTTGGTATCCTGGCCGGCTCTGCAAAGAGAAAATGGAAGGACTATTTTGCCAAGCAGGTTAGACAGAGCTGGGTCACGCTTCTGCTGCACCTGCAAGATCCAAGCCCTGAGGTTTCAATGGTAAGAATGACAGTGACTTAATTACTAAGCAAAAAGAATCTTCCTCCTGATGCCAGGGGAGCTCTGCTATTCCTTCCCGCAGTGGAGACCTAAATTCTTCCCTCAGTTCATTGCCCTCCTTTTGAGTTAATCCCAGACAGTCTGGTCCTTAGCAGCCAGGGTTGTCTCACTGGAGTTCAGGATAGGTCATGGGTCTGATCCCAAGAGTTCATTCCTGCCTATCTCTGCACCCCACGTTCCTGCCTCCCCACAACAGAGGAAAGACCACAGCTATGCCTAGTGAAGCAGCTTTCATAGCTACATCCGTTCTGAAAAAACATTGCTGCTATCTCCAGTTTTCAGTATTATAAAATCATAGAACCATAGGTTTGGAGGAGACCTCAGGAGGTCACTGAGTCCAACCTCCTGCCCAAAACAGGACCAGCCTCAACTAAACAATCCCAGCCAGGGCTTTGTCAAGCTAGGACTTGAAAACTCTAGATTTAGAGGTTCCGTTGCCTCCCTAGGTAACCCATTCCAGTGCTTCACCACCTTCCTAGTAAAATAGTTTTTCCGACTATCCAACCTAGACCTCCCCCACTGTAACTTGAGACCATTGCTCCTCATTCAGTCATCTAGTACCACTGAGAACAGCCTCTCTCCATCCTCTTTGAAATCCCCCTTCAGGTAGTTAAAGCCTTCTATCAAAGCTCCCCTCACTCTTCTCTTCTGAAGACTAAATAATCCCAAATCCCTCAGCCTCTCCTTGTAAATCATGTGTTCCAGCCTCCTAATCATTTTTGTTGCCCTCCGTTGGACTTTCTCCAATGTATCAACATTTTTTAAGTAATGGGGTGCCCAGAATTGGATGCAATACTCCAGAAGTAGAATCCCTTTCCCCCTATTAAAGTCATGCTGGCATATTTTCTGTCTATTACTTCAGGGGAATCCCTTTTATTCTTGGGGTAGATGAGCAGTCAAGGACATGAGTTCCATTTGAATGAGCACAATACGTGTTATGGAACAATTCAATGGTGCAACCCTCTTTTTCAGGAGTGCAGAGCTACATTTCATCTCTGTGCCCCATTTTTGGGACTGAAGAGGCTCCAAACTATACTTAATGAGCATCTTAGTTGGAGAACCGAGCTGAACCCTGAGGAGCTCCAGATGGATATCTGCAGACACCTTGTGAGTGACCTATAGAATTATATGAGATTATTGACAGCATAGGCTTGTGGTGTAGAAGCAGGGGGAATGTGTGATGGGCAATGGAAGTATCTATGGGTATGTCTACGCTACAAAGTTAGTTTGAACTAACGGACGTTAGTTCGAACTAACTTTCATAGGCGCTACACTAGCGCTCCGTTAGTTTGAATTTAATTCGAACTAACGGAGCGCTTAGTTCGAACTAGGTAATCCTCATTCCACGAGGATTAAGCCTAGTTCAAACTTACTAGTTCGAATTAAGGGCTGTGTAGCCCCTTAATGCGAACTAGTGGGAGGCTAGCCCCCCCCAGGTTTCCCTGGTGGCCACTCCGGCCAACACCAGGGAAACTCGTATGCCCCCCTCCCGGCCCCGGACCCCTTAAAGGGGCACGGGATGGCTACGGTGCCCATGCCAGGTGCAAGCCTGCCAGCACCCAGCAGGCAGACCCTGCACCTGGTGCGGATCGAGCCACCCACCCGATGCCCCCCAGTCCTCCCCCTCTTCCCGGGACCAGGCTGGCGGGTCCTGGGAGCTTGCCCGGGACCGCAAAAGGCGGGCTCCCTCCTGGGCTAGTGCGGACATCGTGGACCTCGTCCACGATCTCCGCACTAGGCACAGGAAGGTCGCCGGCTAGGGCAGGAGAGCTGCCAGCCTGGCCACCCAGGAGCAGGAGTGCATGAAAATCAAGGTGGTCCACTGAGACCCCCGACCCTGAGCCCTGAGCTTACAATGGCCATCCTGGGTCAGAACAAATGTTCATCTATCCCAGTAGCCTGTCTGCCGACAGCGGCCAACCCTAGGGACCCTGGAGGGGATGGACCGAAGCCAGTGACCAAGCCATTTGTCTCGTGCCATCCCTCTCCAGCCTTCCACAAACTTTGGGCAGGGACACCACTCCTACCCCCTGGCTAATACCTCTCCATGGACCCAACCTCCATGGCTTGATCTCACTTCCCTTTAAACTCTGTTTTAGTTGTAGCCTTCACAGCCTCCTGCAGCAAGGAGTTCCACAGGTTGACTCTGTGCTTTGTGAAGAACAACTTTCTGTTACTAGTTTGAAGCCTGTTACCCATTCCTTTCCTTTGGTGTCCTCTAGTCCTTCTTTATGGGAACTAATGAAGAACTTTTCTGTATGCACCCTCTCCACCCAACTCCTGGTTTTAGAGACCTCTATCCTGTCCCCCCTCCGTCTCCTCTTTTCTAAGCTGAAAAGTCCCAGTCTCTTTAGCCTCTCTTCATATGAGACCTGTTCCCAACCCCTGATCATTTTAGTTGCCCTCCCCTCTGCCACCCTCTCTCTTCCCCTCTCCCACCCCCTTTTCCCAGTCTCCCCCAGTTTTGTTCAATAAAGACAGATTCCATTTTTGAACACAATTGTCCTTTATTTTGTACATCAAGAAGAGGGGCTAGGGAAGGGTAAGTGGAAGGAGTTGAGGGCGGAATGGGGTACGCGCCCCCGATGGGGAGGACTGGGCTGGCTCTGCGGGCTTTTGTGGTGGAAGCTCTCCTGCAGCCCCCCAATTGCCCCATCTCCCCAGATGGCAGGCTGCGGCAAGTGCAGCCGGTCTGATGGCCAAGTGCTGTGCCCATGTGCCCAGTGTGGGCACTCCGGGCACTCCAAGCCAAGACTGCTTTGCAAGCGGGGCACCCCTGAGAACTGTCTGTCCGGCGTGGGGGTTGGGACCCTTTAAGCACAGCCCTCGGCTAGCCTGAGACAGCATCTCCACGCTCTTAGTCCTCCTCTGATGTCCTGCCGGCACTGCTTCCGGCCATCCTTAAGCCCGGTTCAGGGTCCACTTAATGTGGACATGCTAGTTCGAATTAGTAAAACGCTAATTCGAACTAGTTTTTTAGTCTAGATCCGTTAGTTTTAATTAGCTTAGTTCGAATTAAGTAATTCGAACTAAGTTAGTTCGAATTAACGTTGTAGTGTAGACGTACCCTATTAGAGTGGGATACAGGACTGAGGGTGAGAGGAATGTAAATCTGCCATAGATTCCCACTTTCCCCACTTCTACACAGCCTCCTGTCCTTTCTTTTATTTACTTGTTTAAATTAAAAAAAAAGTCTGAGTGAGTCCAATAACTGACAGCAGTGGCAAGAGGAACACAGACTGTTTACTTGTGGTTTGTAAAGGCATGTGTTGGCAGTCAAAGGGCATTTCTAGCCAGAGAGAGCTCATGTGTCCCTGATTTTCTCTAGGCCAAAGAGAAGGCTGAGCTACTGGAGAACTTTTACAAAAGCACCATCACATACTTCTGCAGCAGCTGGGAAGAGATCCGGGCAGTTGCAGCCAAGTTAGCTGGTGAGAGAAAGTGTGCCGTGTCCCTTTTGGTATTCCCTTTGAGGTAGACAGAAAAAGTCCCTGTGTGCAGCACTGAGCTACTATTAATCTCTCCGTGCTGTGACTTCTCATGCATAAATGGAGATGTTAATGTTCTCCTACTTCTCCAGTGTGGTGTTAGGAGGAATTTGTAATTTGCAATAGAATGCTTTGAGATGGCGCAGTCATTTAGTAGCAGAGGCTGGCACACTGTCACGTAGGGTATGTTTATTCTCCGATCAAACTAGTGTGCTAAAAATAGAGTAGCTGTGGCAGGAGTAGCAGGAGGGGTTAACTATTCCAAGGATGATCCCATCCAAACCCAAAAGTCTGTTCTCAAGGTGGCTAGCTCCTCCGACTGCTTCTGTCATCTGACCTGCACTCTATTTTTAGTAGTCCGAGTTAGTGTGGACTCAAACTATAGACCTAAGCTCAGTGTTGTTGACTGTTCCTTACTGGTGCTTCATCACTGGGAGGTAGGCAGGCCACCGCCACACAGTGCCTGCTGTTGCAGGTTCCTGATTGCCTTGCCCAGGAAGCACTAGATTCCTCCCCTTTGGCCCTGTGCCATCCTTTCCTTAGCACACCCATGCAAGCCAGGCAAGCATTGTGGCCTAATTAATTTATCCATGTGAGATCCTTGCTTAGTACGCACTTATTCCTGGCCCCAGCCCTTTGTTCACACCACTAGATTAATACACTATCCTAGTATATCTCCACTAACTGACAGCAGTGGCAAGAGGAACATAGATTGTTTAAAGCAAATGAGGTTTTATGTAAACATTCTTAATTTTTTTCTCTTCTTCTCTTCAGTGTGGACGCTAAACTTGTCTAGTATTTTCTTGCCTACAGCTCACCTTAGACCCACAATAGAAGCCAAAGGGCCAATGTTATCACCTTGCACTTAACAAGAGAAGGTTTTTTATTGATGTTTATTTTACACTGCTTATTTAGGCATCATCCTGGAACATACGGACACCAAGAATATGAAATGGCTGGACATGGAACATCTGTTGACCTGTAAGTAACAAATACAGGTGAAATCCTATTCATTAGTGAGTTATAAAGAAATTTAGCTGACAAGCAAGCAGTAACTGATACCACAGGTGTGAAGTGCATCAGCCACACATCAAAGGACAGATTCAGCTTTAGTCTGCTCTGAAAGAGGTACGTCTACACTACAGCGTTAATTCAAGTTAACTTAATTCGAAATAGTTAATTTGAATTAAGCTAATTCGAATTATGCATCTATACACAAAACCTATTTCAAAATAGCATTTTGTTCTTTTGAAATAGCGCGTCCACACTGAGTGGACCCTGAACCGAAGTTCAGGCTGGCCGGAACCAGTGCTGGCAGGGCATCAGGTTAGGACATAGTGTGTGGGGCTGCTGCCTCAGGCTAACTGAGCTCCGTGCTTCACGGGACCCTACCCCCACCCCGAACAGACAGTTCTCAGGGTTCCCCGCTCGCTTGTCTACCCCGATGAGGGAGAGCAAAGCAGTCCTGTCTTGGAGTGCCCTGAGTGCCTGCACTCGGGACACCACAGCACTCGGCCACATGGAGCCAGAGCTGCCCCTGGGCACACCGGTGCGTCTCGTAGGGTTGTTGCCATCAGCCCAGCTGCACTTGCTGCAGGCTACCGTCCGGGGAGTCCATCGGGGGGCTGTCAGGATCCAGGAGGCCCTGCAGGAGAGTGTCCACCCCGAGGAGCCCTCAGAGCCACCCCGGTCCTCCCCACCGGGGGCTCGTGCCCCATTCCTCCCTCACGTCCATCTACTTACTCCTCCCTAGCCTCCCTTCCTGATGTCAAATAAAAGACATGTATGTTCAAAAATAGAAACTGGGTTTATTGAACAACAGGGTGAACCTCTGGGGAGACTGGGAAAAGGAGGTGGGAGAGAGGAATAGAGTGGGTGGGAGAGGGGAGGGTGAAACCTGGGAGGAGGAAGTTGGAAGGGAGAAGCAAAGGGAAGAAGGGGGAAGGGAAGATCAGGGCCCAAGGTTGGGGGTCTCACCGCACCAACTTGATTGTCATGCAAACCTGCTCCTGGGTTCGCATGTGGCCTTTGGTGGCCAGGCTGGCAGCTATCCTGCCATTGACGGCCGTGTTCCTCTGTCTAGTGCGGAGATCATGGATGCTGGGGCATCCCTCCCAAACCTGAATAAGGTCCATGATCTCCACCCTGGACCAGGAAGGCACCCGCCTTCTCCAGCCCCTGTCAGGCTCCTGGGTGCTGGCAGACTGCTCCTGAGGAGCAGTGGAGGGTTGGCTGCCAGTGCCTTGCTGGCTCACGTTTTGTGGCTACTGGCTCAGGGGCCCCGGTGGCCACTGCTGGCTCTTGGCTGGTAGGCTTGGATCTGGCACGGGCCAGGGTCTATCCCTTTAATGGCTCTGGGGCCAGGGGGAGAGGAGAGGAAGTTTTCCTGGTTGTGCCCAGAGTGGCCACCAGGGCTCCCTGGGAAGGGCTGGAGGCCCCCTATTTTGAATTAATTGTCTACACAGCACTTAATTTGAAATAGCTATTTCAAATTTGGTGTTACTCCTCGTAGAATGAGGTTTACCAAATTTGAATTAAGCGCTCTGCTATTTCGAATTAATTTCGAAATAGCGGTTTGCATGTATAGATGCTATTAAAGTGAATTCAAAAGAACAGCTGTTATTTTGAATTAACTTTGCGGTGTAGACGTACCTGGAGGAAACTGCAGCCAGTGTGATATAAGTCAGTGCATCTCCTGGCTACCCTGGCAATGCCTCTTCCCAACCTGTGTGATCCACTCTTTGGGCTCCATCGGCTCCCTGGGAGCCACTTTTTGCTACCCCAAACTCCACACCATCAGATTTATTTCTGTCAGGAGATGTAAACTAACTTAAAAGCAGAAGCTATTGAGTCAATGGAGCACCTTCCAATTGGATGAGTTTGTGGTAGGGTCAGGGTCTCCCCTCTCCCCCCTCCTCCATCTCAGTTTGGAGCTTGGAAGGATCCCAATGGAGGAACCTAAAGCTTTGTTTGTACAGAGAGCTTCTGTAGCTTGGTACTCACTGGTACTAAATCTCCAGCTACTGCAGGCATAGGTGACTATATGAAAAGTGAGTCATATTCTCTGTAATTCCAGCTCTCCAGGTCCTACAGAATGACCCAAGTCCCATTGTCCAGCTGGTGGCAACTCAGGTCCTAAGAGACATCTGACCTGGATGAGTGCTCGGGGAATGAAGCACAGACAAATAGAAGAAAGAGCTCCTGCTTCTGTTTCCAGCTTGCACATCATATACTTGGGTGGGAAGCTAGACTGAACGCTATATCTGCTAGCTGTCTATGGGGTAGGGGAGTAGTATAAGGGCCCTACCATCAATCAAACATTAGCCCCGCCCCCTGACCCTGGAAGTCCCCCCCCCCCCGACTCCCCGGAAGTCCCTTCTCCCTTGTCACTGGCAGTCCCGCCCCTGGAGGGTAGTACATCCGGGTCGAGAGGGACAGGTGACCGGAAGTAAAAAAGGATGTCATGTGACCCCGGTTAGGCCCGTCCCCTGTCACCGGAAGTCCCGCCCTTGGGGGTAATACATCCGGGGTAAAGAGGGGCAGGTGACCGGAAGTAAGGGGTGTCATGTGACCCCTCTAAGGACTTGCCCCTCCTCCCTCTACCAATCAGGAAGGGCTTTCCCCGTAGGAACGCCCCGCGAACCGCTTTGACCAATCGGAGGGCAGTTCCGGGAACGGATGACCCGCCCAGAAGTGGGTCGTGTGACCCCTCTAAGAACTCAACCCGCCTCCCTCCACCAATCAGGAGGAGTTTTTTCCCTGTAGGACCGCCTCGTGAACTGCTTTGACCAATCGGGGGGCAGTTCCGGGAACGGATGACCCGCCCAGAAGTGGGTCGTGTGACCCCTCTAAGAACTCACCCTGCCTCCCTCTACCAATCAGGAGGGTTTTTTTCCCTGTAGGACCGCCCCACAAATCGCTTTGACCATTCGGGGGGTGCAGTTCTGGGACCCGTTGACCAGACCGGAAGCTGGTCGTGTGACCCCTCTAAGAGCTTCCCGTGACACCCTCTGTCAATCAGAGCATAGCACTTCCCCATAAGTTCTAGCGCCACACAAAAGAGGCCATCTTGTTCCAAGATACAGCTAGGACACCGCAGCGGCACGCCCACGCTGTCTGAGCACGTTCCGCTCAAGCAGAGGCGGCAACAATACCTGCAAGAGTGGTCATGACTGTATACTGTGTGGCAAAACTCACAATAATTTTTCGCTCCGAACAACTTTTTCACATCCAGAACCCCATAGTAATGCTCATCTCCGCCAAGCGCCGCGCGCCCGGGGCCGGCGCTCCCCCCGCAAGCGCCACGCGCCCGGGGCCGGGGCCGGCACTCCCCCCGCCAAGCGCCGCGCGCCCGAGGCCGGCACTCCCCCTGCCAAGCGCCGCGCGCCCGGGGCCGGCGCGCCCCCCCGTGCAAGCGCTACGCGCTATGTGCCCAGGGCCAGGTCAGCCCCGAGCACCTGGCGGGTGCATGCAAATGCCCCTGCGGGCGCCATAGCGCCCGTGGGCACCGTGTTGGGGACCACGGACCTACGGCAATAACAGTATTTAATAAGATTTCCAAACACAGTTCAGCACATAGGCCCTGGAGCTTGCAGTTTATACCCTCTGGAGTCCAAGTCAAACAGTCATGGTACCGCTGGGCTGGCGCATTTATGACACAACCCTCACAGTCCTCAAAAAGCTTTTCCCTAAGACAGTGACTAAGGACGGTATAAACACCAACGCGTACAATAGAGCGCATAACTTTTTTATGCTTATGATGTGGCACTGGCTCAACTAGGTCAATGCACAGCCACCTCCTGAATTCTTCATGGCCGTCATCCTAGGCGTTCTCTTCAATGCTTTGTATCGGTGTTGAGCAAAAACAAGGTGGGCCCGGTTCGTCTTCCTCGTCCGATGCAATGCTGTCCTGGGTCTGACGGTCAGCTAGAAAGGCATCGTCAAGCTGTCAAAAGATTGCCAGAAAGAAATAATGTAAGACGCTCTGGTCATTTTTTTTTTAAAGTTTACAAAATCCCGGATTCCTAACCCCATGATGCCCCAACTTCGATCTTTCATTTACCTATTTGGCTTCTTTTCCATGCGTCTTGTCCGACTCCTGGGAGCCATGGGCACCTTCTTCCTCCAGGCTATCTAGCTTGTCTGGCTGCATCGTGAGCGGTTGGGTTTCGGTGTCAGATATTGGTGTATCCATCAGCGGGTGGGTCAAAGGGCTCCCTTCAACTTCTCCTTCCTCCTCGGAACTGTCGCTGATGTAGCGCTTTCTTCTCGGCACCAAAACAAAGTTGGTGAAAGAAGCCATGTTTCCGCTCAGCGTTTGCACGCTCTCTGAAACACGCGCTCTTGGAACAAGATGGCCTCTTTTGTGTGGCGCTAGAACTTACGGGGAAGTGCTATGCTCTGATTGGCAAAGGGTGTCACGGGAAGCTCTTAGAGGGGTCACACGACCCGTCTTCGGTCTGGTCAACGGGTCACGGAACTGCACTCCCCGGATTGGTCAAAGCGATTTGTGGGGTGGTCCTACAGGGAAAAAACCCCTCCTGATTGGTAGAGGGAGGCAGGGCGAGTTCTTAGAGGGGTCACACAACCCACTGCTGGGTGGGTCATCCGGTCCCAAAACTGCCCCCCGATTGGTCAAAGGGGTTCGCGGGGCGGTCCTACAGGGAAAAACCCCCTCCTGATTGGTGGAGGGAGGCGGGGCAAGTTCTTAGAGGGGTCACACAACCCACTGCGGGGCGGGTCATCCGGTCCCAGAACTGCCCCCCCGCTTGGTTAAAGCGGTTCGCGGGGCGGTCCTACAGGGGAAAAACCCTTCCTGATTGGTTGAGGGAGGCGGGGCGAGTCCTTAGAGGGGTCACATGACACTCCTTACTTCCGGTCACCTGCCCCTCTTGACCCCGGATGTATTACCCCCAAAGGCAGGACTTCTGGTGACAGGGGACGGGCCTAACGGGGGTCACATGACACCCGGTCAGCTGTCCCTCTTGACCCGGATGTACTACCATCCAGTGGCCGGACTTCTGGTGACAGGGGAGAAGGGAATTCTGGCGGTCAGGGGGCGGGACTTCCGTGATCAGGGGGCAGGGCTAACGTTTGATTGATGGTAGGGCCCTTATACTACTTAGGGGATTACACATGCCGGGGGAATTCACTAAGGGTGGCTTTAATTGGCATTTAAGCATCTAACTGTGGATTTTGGTGATTTCCTTTAGATATCCAGGGCCTTTAACTGTGCTTGTATTGTCCAGTCTCATAAGTTGCTGAGTGTCCTCAAACTCCCTCTGATGATATTGGGAGTTCAGAACACTCTGCCCTTCAAAGAAGGTACTCAGCAGATATCATTCGTCCTCCAAATTTAGAGGCTATGATCCTCCACCTCATAGAAAAAGTTTCCTGAATAGTTAGGTTTCTAGTCTCTCTCAGCACTTTACTCTTGCCCTCCTGGGTTCTGGGCCTATGAGGAGTCACCAGACAACAGTTAGCAAAGGAGGGTAAAAGGCTGAGGGGGTCTGGGATATCATTGTCTGTGGTTCTCAATGGGGAGAGAATCTTCCTGTGATGGCTGAATATGGGAAGGGGATCAGTGTTTTCCCCTGTTGAATTGACACTCTGATAATTCACTATATTAGGTAATAGGAGTTCCCCTAATCTTGTGGTGTTTCCTGTTTTGGAGATTGTTTTCCATTCCATATCCAGCAGCTTAATCCCAACCCATATTATTATATTTATTAAGGGGCATTGTACAAATGCTGATGACTCTTTAAGTTTATTTCTCAGGTGCTGGCCATGCTGTGTCTCACAAACAGTCACCTGTAAATAACCCTCCCCTGTAAATAATATAGTGTTTGTATTTACTGTGCACATGTTTCCAATTAAACTCTTTGAAGTATCTGTTTCAATTACTCAGGGGCCTGATTTCTTCTTTCAGAGTATGTCTACACTACAGCATTATTTCAAAATATCTTATTTCGAAATAGCGCGTCTACACACAAAATGCATTTTGAAATAGCGTTTTGCTATTTCGAAATAGCGCGTCCACACTGAGTGGACGGTGAATCGCATTTAAGGCCGGACAGAATCAGGTCCGGCAGGGCATCAGGTCAGGAGTTACTTTGTGTGGCTGCTGCCTGAGGCTGTCTGAGGCCTGTGCTTAAAGGCACCCCCTTGGACAGCCAGTTCTCAGGTTTCCCTGCTTGCTTGCCTACCTCCATGAGGGACAGGAAACCATTTTGTCTCTGTGTGCTCTGGTTGCCTTCACTCGGGACATCACAGCACTCTGCAACGTGAAGCCAGAGCTGCCCCTGGGCACTCTGGTGCTTTTCGTGGACGCGTTGCTGCGGACCTGTCTGAACTTTCTGCAGGCTGCCATCTGAGAGGTCCATCAGGGGGCTGTCAGTATCCAGGAGGCTCTGCGGGAGAGCTTCCATCCTGAGGAGCCCTCAGAGCCTCTCTGGTCTGCCCCACTGGGGGCTTGTGCCTCATTCCTCCCTCACGTCCTTCCACTTACCTCTCCCTAAGCCCCCTTCCTGATGTCAAATAAAATACACGTATTTTCATGAACACAAACTATCTTTATTTAACAAAACCCCGGGGGAGAGGGAGGAGAATGAAACTCTGGTGAGACTGGGGAAAGGAGGCGGGAGAGAGGAGAAGAGAGGGGGGGGAGAGGGAAGGGGGAAAACTTGGGGGGAGGAAGCAAGGGGAAGAAAGGGGAGGGGAAGGTCAAGGCTCAGGGTTGGGGGGCTCTCCAGACCAACTTGATTTTCATGCAAACTTGCTCCTGGGTTCACATGTGGCCTTTAGTGCCACGCTGGCAGCTATCCTGCCATTGACGGCCGCATTCCTCTCTCTAGTGCAGAGATCATGGACATTGGGGGCAATCCCCCCAAACCTGAATAAGGTCCATGATCTCCACCCTGGACCAGGAAGGTGCCCGCCTTCTCCAGCCCCTGTCAGGCTCCTGGGAGCTGGCAGACTGCTCCTGGCGAGTGGTGGAGGGCTGGCTGCCAGTCTTTGCTGGCTCATGTTTGGGGGCCACTGGATCAGGGGTAGTGACTGCTGGCTCTGGCCTGGCAGGCTTGGAACTGGCACAGACACTGTGGCCAGAGTCAACCCCTAAAGGCTCCGGGGAGGGAGGAAGGAGAGGAGTGATCTTGGTTGAGGCTGGAGTGGCCACCAGGGCACCCTGGGAAGTGTCAAAGTCAGACAGGACTCACAGATTTGGCAGACTGCTCTGTTTATTTCAGCAAAGCTTTGCTAAAATGCATTCAGAAAATGTGAGTACCATACAAGGTTCAAACCCCTTGATTTTATACAGTCAAAAGGCCAAGTTAACAAGATCAAAGGGTGTGGCAAAACTTCACATTATTAGTGTGGTTAAGTATCTTCATTTCAATATCAAGCACACAGCAATCTCCTGGCTATATCTCCCTGATTATCTAGAATTGCTTTCTGTCTAACACCTAATGTTTCTCTTCCTGTTAAACTCAGGCCCAAATTGGCTAGCACCTTGATCTGCATACCTACAATCAACATTAACATACTTTTCTTCTTCCTCTTAAAAGACAAACAGAATTCCTTCAACTTATTCAATTATTACAGTACAATTCATCTTTCTCCTACAGTATAATTCTTTCTACTTTCACAATCCCTCCTTTTGGTCAAGCCTCGCCTATGACCAACAATTACTGGGTTCCTTGCATTAACCGTTCTTTGTCTTTTTGTTCATTAGTGATATTTAAAAGCATCAGATTAGCACTCTGGTGAGGGGACATGTCTGTGACATGTCTTGCACAGTTTTGGATACAACAGGAGATTAACTGAAAACATACAAACATTATTAAGATTCCAAATAGGATAGTCAGGGCTTCCTGAAACAACCAGTTTCCTATGCCAGAGAAATTGGACAAGTTACTTAGCCATTTTCACAGGGAACTTGGCTCTTCGTTGGAAAGGTATGCAATCTTTTTTAAGTAGCTAGCGCGATCTATTATATCATTGGTGTTGTCTGGTATATATACACAACATTCTTTGCCAATGAGAGCACAGGTCCCTCCTTTTGCTGCCAGCACTATATCCAATGCCTGACGGTTTTGGAGGACCACTTGTCTGATCGCTCCTGTTTCTTTGGCCAGGGCCCTTAAACTTTTTCCAGTTTCATTTTCCATGATTTTAACTACTGTTTGTAACCTCAGAAGCCTTTTTGCATGATGTATTACTCCCCCAAGTGGGTCAAAGGAACCACCAATAGCCTCTTCCCAAGTTAAAGGGCTTATGTGATTCACATACCATTGGGCATCCGACAAGTCCCTTCTTTTTCGCCTAAAATTACGGAGGCGTTCTCATGGGAAGGACTCTAACACTCGGAATTGTGGGAAGAGTTGGGCGGGATAACAGATACCTGACCAGTTAACTGGTAATGTGGTATAGGCCTTTGTTCCACAGACCCAATGATGCCCTATCAAACCCGGGAAGGGTCGGTTGCACCCCTTTGCCATATAGGTGTCTACAAAGGAGGAGTAATATCCCCCGAAGGGCACACGGTGATTCTCCTTACGGGGAGTGGTGTTATTTGCATGGCATTAAAGATTGTACTGATGTTACAATATGCTGGAGACAACTGCTCCTCCCCAGATTCAGCCCCGTCCCATTACACACCAAACACCAGTGACCTTTTTTCTCCTCCACACTTATCCGTTTAGATACATTTATTCCCACAATTATTCCCACTGCTTCCCAAGTGTCATTACTGTTCCATGTCTTGTTAAACGGGTGAGGCCTGGGGAATTAAGTGGGATTGCCAAGACAGGAACCAGCTTGTGAGTGGGATGGAATGTGGCTGCAGACCCAGCAATTAGAGATATTAAGGGTCTGAGCGATCCATACTTGCTGGTGGATAAAAGAATTGTCATTGTCATTGTGGATTCCCCAGATCTTAAGACACCAGTGGCCGAGGAACAGGCCCCACCAGTGGCACATGTTGGAGGCAAGACCCTTTTGGTTCTGACAACCTCCACTGAGGGAACCGCAGTTACGGTTTTATGTCCACCAGGCAGCAGGCGCTAGGCTCACTACTGCTTCTTCTTGGGCCTTGCTTTTGGTCCTCATCTGCTTCAGGCAATCCTTACGCGAACGTAGGTTGTAAGGTATTGCAGGCTGTTCCTCTACGTCTTCTTCTGGAGTCAAAATTGACTCTGCATGGTCCTGAGGTGATGATTGGTCCGCTGGGGATGGTGCCTTCTTACACTGCGAAGCCTGTATCCATGCTGCGATGCCGGATAACTTAACAGCCATCTGGGCAGTGAGCAGCACCTGATGCAGGCCCTTCCACCGGGGTTCCATGGCGTGTTTTCGTTGGTGGTGTCGTACGTAGACCCAATCACCTGTCTCGAGAGTGTGGCAGGCATCCGAGGTGGGTTCCGTCGGCCAGGCGGCTCGAACCTGTGAATGGAAGTGACTTACAGCTTGCATTAGTCCCTTGCAGTACTGAAGGAGTGTACTGTGAGTCAAGTTCAAGTCTGAGACTGGAGTAATGGTAGCCATTGTTCACATAAACAATTTCAAAAGGACTTAGTTTATGTCTTTGGGATGGTAGGGACAGTGCAGCAGGTGTGTGACATGTAACACACGATCCAGGTGCTGAACAAGTTGTTCAGTAAAACGTGTACCCCGGTCACTGGACAGAGTGGCAGGAGTTTCTTTGGCAGGCATAATATGATTTAACAAACATTTGGCAACAGACAGCGAATCAGCTTTGCGACAAGGAAAGACTTCAATCCAACCCGAAAATAAGCATACCATAACCCAAATAAATTCATATAGTTGACACACAGGCATTTGTACAAAATCAAGCTGCCAATGCAAGAACAGTGCTTGGGGCAGGCCCCAGAACCCTTGAGCTACCTTTACAGGTTTGCCAACATTGTAGCTTTGGCAAGTGGTACAGGCGGCACAGTGGTGAGCTGCAAAAGAGCTGAAATGGGGGGCCCACCATTCTGCCTTAGTTACAGCAGAGATCATACCCTCCTTTCCGACATGCGAAACGCCGTGTAGCAGGGCGGCCAGAGCTGGGTAGAGCGAAAAGGGGGCCACAAAGGCACCAATAAGGGGGCGCCAAAGGGAATCAGGGTGTAGAGAGCAACCCCGGGCGACCCAGGAGTCTTTTTCTGTTTCTGAGGCAGAGTCTTGGAGCAGGGTGACTTTAGAAAGGGACTGCGGTGGTACAGAAACAGAAAGGGAACCGAGAAACGCACCTGGGGAAGGTTCTATGGCAGCATTACCCTTAGCAACATCAGTATCTGCTGTGGAGTGACCAGGGCACTTAACAATAGCTAATGCAGATGGGAGTGCATACAGGAGAGCAGCAATGTAGGGGCCATTCTTGATAGGGGTACCAGCAGAGGTAAGGAAACCCCGAGCTTGCCAGAGGGTGCCAAAGTCATGTACAACCCCAAAAGCATATCGAGAATCAGTATAAATGGTGGCGGAGCGTCCCTCAGTCAGAAAGCAAGCGCGGGTTAGGGCAACTAGTTCAGCGACTTGTGCTGAGGTCACAGAAGGTAAAGGCGCAGCTTCTAGGGTTTCAGAGAGTGATACCACAGCGTATCCTGCGAGGAGACGACCTTGGCTATCTCTAAAGCAGGAACCGTCAGTGAATAATACAAGGTCGGAGTTAGAGAGAGGGACATCAGAAAGGTCGGGGCATGAGACGGTGACAGCAGAGACACTTGCAAGGCAGTCGTGGGGTTCACCGTCATTAGCCAGAGGAAGGAGAGTGGCAGGGTTCAACTGAGAACAGCACTTTATGGTGATATGCGAAGCCGAAAGCAGTAAAAGTGAGGCGGGCGGAGGAAAGGTGAGCTGTATTACATTGTAGCAGGAGAGTATCTATAGAGTGAGGGACCATGAGAGAAACAGGAGAGCGGAGGACAAGGGACTCAGACATTTCAATTAGGCGTGCTGCGGCAGCCACAGCACGCAGACAGGGGGGTAGACCTTGGGCAACAGGATCCAAGGTGGCAGAGAAATAAGCTACTGGACGATTTTTGCCACCATGCTCCTGAGTAAGAACCCCAAGTGCACAACCAGATTGCTCGTGGCAGAAAAGGGTAAAGGCTTACAGTAGTCAGGTAACCCTAAGGTGGGGGGGGGGGGGCAGTGAGAAGCACTAAAGAGTCAGTTTCTGAGGCAGATAATGAAGGGGAACAGAGGAGTAGATCATTTACACATTGGACCAATGTGGACCCAGAGGGGAAGACCAGGTTAACAAGGTCTTTGGCTAATGCTTGGGAAAAGTAAGACGGGCTTTCTGTGTACCCCTTGGGAAGCATACTGCTGCTCCTTGTAAGAAAAGGCAAAAAGATACTGGAACTTAGGGTGAACCGGGACAGAAAAGAAAGCAGAACACAAATCAACAACAGTAAAATGAGTTGCATCTGGCAGGATAGAAGCCAGATTGGTTGCTGGGTTAGGGATTACAGGAAAGGTGGGTACAACAATGCAGTTAATAGCTTGAAGATCCTGAACAAACCGCCATGATTTACCATCAGCTTTTCGAACTGGGAGGATAGGAGTGTTACAGGGGCTGGAATAGGGGACAATAATGCCTTGTTCCCACAGGGTGGATATGACCGGAGCTGAAACCTCTAAATCCCAAAAACCCGGTGCCACAACCCCTTCTCCGACCTTATCCCCATTCTTGGTACCCTCCCCGTTCCCAGTACTGTCTGCCCTGCCCTGAATAATGCTGTATTTGCAGAGCTATCAACTTTTGTGAGGACTGCTTCTCTTTCCTTTTAGAGTGCAGTGGCAATGCTCTGCCACTGCTTGCAATTTGTCCATGGTCTTGGCCTCCCATCCAACACTTATTTGCTTTAACATACTGCTAATAGCAGATAAGAGGCTATTAACAAACGCATGCGCCAGGGCGCCCTGTCCATTTTTACCTGGTTGCTGTACCCCAAAAAACCCCCCAAAAAAACCAAACAAACAAAAAAAACCATCAGTCAGTCTGTGTGATAGTTGCCCGGGGTTTTTTTTTTTTCTTTGTTGCTGTTTACGGGGTTATAAGTAGCTTACACAGTTGCAGGAGGTCTGCTTCAGAGGGTTCATAGGCATTGCACACTAGCAAAATTTCTCTGCAAATTTGGTAGGGTTTTCCTGGGGCTTTGGAAAACCTTTTAAAATCGAGTGGAGCTCCGTGTGGGCCAAGGGTTTATAGCTTCAAGTAGGACCGGTCTGAGTCTTCTTGGAGGACGGGGTAAAGGGAAGCGCTCGGTCTGGTGGTGGGAGAGGAGGTTTCCAATAAAGCTTTTTCTTATAATTAGAATTTTTAAGGGAGGCGAGCTTCGATTCAGTTCATTTAAGATTTGCCTCGTCCCACCACTGCATGAAGCAATCTACCTCTCCTCTAGCCAATTTAGTTTTTGGGAAGGCCAAGTTTGTCTTTTAAGACGTCCACTTGGTCTTTGTTCCAAGATCCTAACAGTGGCCACTGAGTTTTGGGATCCCCCCAGAGTCAATCTAGATCATTTTTCCAGAAATTTACAGGAGTCCGGACCCTTTCTAAAATATATAAACTGAGCCAGGGTCCCTTTAGGGAACTATCCCTGCTTAGACGTCTAGTTACCCATACAGGAGGACTTCATACACCAATTACACAAGGAGGAAATTCGGGTTCGTCAGAGCGGTGCCCAGTGCAACACACAAAAGAAGCCCACAGGCTACTGCCTCAATCGCCCTTGCGTTCACTCCAAGGATTTTATCCAAGGTGCGGTGCGGCTGCGATTGTGCAGATTCCAGTCACACAGACCGCGGGGACAGGAGCCCCTTGGTCGGCCAGTCCCTGGACAGGGATGGCTCCCAGACTCACTCACACCACAGGGAAGACGGATAGACACAGAGACAAGACAGTCCTCAGTCCGGACAAAATAATTACCTGACCAGAGTCCTGATGTTAGATCCCGGGATCCCTACCAGAACAGAGCAGGAACCAACAGGTTCGATGGCGTAGACTTCGCTGTGGTTGTGCACCTTTCCGTTCTGGTGGAGGACCGCTCGGGCCAAATGCCCAGGTGACGGCTACCACGGTCATCCTGCAAGACGGTCAGGGATCACACAGCCTCAGCGAAGACGGTTGCCATCTCGGTGGGACCTCCAAATTGTCAAAGTCAGACAGGACTCACAGATTTGGCAGACTGCTCTGTTTATTTCAGCAAAGCTTTGCTAAAATGCATTCAGAAAATGTGAGTGCCATACAAGGTTCAAATCCCTTGATTTTATACAGTCAAAAGGCCAAGTTAACAAGATCAAAGGGTGTGGCAAAACTTCACATTATTAGTGTGGTTAAGTATCTTCATTTCAATATTAAGCACACAGCAATCTCCTGGCTATATCTCCCTGATTATCTGGAATTGTTTCCTGTCTAACACCTAATGTTCCTTTTCCTGTTAAACTCAGGCCCAAATTGGCTAGCACCTTGATCTGCATACCTACAATCAACATTAACATACTTTTCTTCTTCCTCTTAAAAAGACAAACAGAATTCCTTCAACTTATTCAGTTATTACAGCACAATTCATCTTTTTCTTACAGTATAATTCTTTCTACTTTCACAACTTTGACCACCAGGGTCTGAAGCCCCACAGACAGGGGCCACGGATGGGGAGGGGGAGAGGCAAAGGGGGCAGTTGTCTCGGGAGCTGATGATTTAAAAGGGTCCAGGCCTCTGGGTCACTGTATCGACTATTATGGCAGCCGCCACTGCCAGAGACCCGGGCAAATGAAATCAATCCTAGAGCTCTGTCTGGTGCAAGGTGGGTGGCGCTAAGGCCTGATTGGCCCTCGCCTTGCCCCTCCTACCTTTAGCTTTGCCCCTTTGAGGGGGTCTAGAGCCTTGCCCCTTTGAGGGGGTCTTGAGCCGACCCCCTCCCATACATTACCCAGGGCCCGACAACGTCTGTCACCAGCCCCGTTGACATGAATGTGCCCCAAATCCCTCAGACCCAGTACAGTCCCCCCCTCCTTCCCCCCCCGGATCCTTAATTCTTCTCTTGTCATCTGATTGCTTCAAGCATTGTTACAGGCTGGGGACCGACTGGCTAAGCAGCAGTTCAGCAGAAAAGGACCTGGGGATTCGAGTGGATGAGAAGCCGGAGATGAGTCAACAGGGTGGCCTTGTAGCCAAGAAGGCTAATGGCATATTAGGGGGCATTAGGAGGAGCATTGCCTGCAGATCCAGAGAAGTGATTATTCCCCTTTATTCGGCTCTGGTGAGGCCACATCTGGAGTATTGTGTCCAGTTCTGGGCCCCCAACTACAGGAAGGATGGGGACGCATTGGAGGGGGTCCAGGGGAGCTTGACCAAAATGATTCGGGGTATGGAGCACATGACCTATGAGGAGAAACTGGGGGATTTGGGTTTGTTTAGCCTGCAGAAGCAAAGAGTGAGGGGGGATTTGATAGCAGCCTTCAACTTCCTGAAGGGAGGTTCCAAAGAGGATGGAGAGAGGCTGTTCTCAGTAGTGAGGGATGGCAGAACACGGAACAGTGGTCTCAGGTTACAGCGGGGAAGGTCTAGGTTGGATATTAAGAAAAACTATTTCCCTAGGAGGGTGGGGAAGCGCTGGGCTGGGTTCCCTAGGGAGGTGGTGGAATCTCCATCCCTAGAGGTTTTTAAGTCTCGGTTTGACAAAGCCCTGGCTGGGATGATTGAGTTGGGATTGGTCCTGCCTTGGGCAGGGGGCTGGACTTGATGACTCCTGAGGTCTTTTCCAACTCTAGGATTCTATGATTCATCCGTGCGATGTCACTGGAGACGCAGGGAGGTACACTGTGGGCGAAAGCCCCGATCTTGCTTCTGGTTTTGTACAGGCGGCCGTGAAAGTAACTTTACAGTTTCTCACAGGTACTGTCCTGTTGCAGCCCAGGTCTTTGCAGTTCTTGCTGGAGCTGCGCACCAGGGCACTTTCACCTCTGTGTTCAGGATTCAGAGTTATTTCTTTTCCCAAAGATCTTCCCTGGAGCTGTTCAGAGAGAGCTTGCTCCCTCTCGCCACAGTCTCTCTTAAGGCAACCATGTTCTTCAGAGCCTCTGGCCTGACGTGGAACGGGACGGGGGACACCACAGAAGAGGCCAAATTCGCCGGGGGAAACACTCCAAGGAAATGGATGCTAAAGAGGGTCCATTCGCCAAGACTCATGTGCAGGGCCTCTTTGATTTCAGTGTTGTCACTATAGACCAGCGCGCGCCCGTTGAGATTATGGTCCCTGAGCCTCTGTTTGTACAGCGGGACGTTTTCCTCCTTCAAGCCGATTGTGTCCATCTGGAAGAGAAGTGGGAGCACCCGTTAGTGCCGTGCATCTACTGAACATGTCGCCAAACACGTTTTTAGGAAGGGTCCGCTATAGCTCCCGAGAGGAACCTGTCTGGGCTTGCTCAGATTCTAGCAAACAAGGCGGGCCGGCCGGCTGTGGGGCCAGGTATGGTACCCTGCACACCCCACTGCCGTGTGCTTGGATTCTGCTAGGGGCACCGCTGAGCAAGTTGGCACGGCAGGGGAAATAGCATGCTCTCTGCAGGCAAAAGCTAGCAATGCAGGGACCACTGGAGGGGTGTGTTGAAATGAAGAGGGAAGGTTTCCTGACCCTGCTTGTAGGCTGGAGGGAAGCATGCAGTCAGCCTGACGGGGGTGGAGTTGGGCCTCTCGACCTAAGGCTATATCTACACTGCGGGCCTTTGCAGGCAGAGAGTATGCTAATGAAGCACTCGTTAGCAACTTCTTGTGCTTCATTAGGGGTGTGTCTGGACTACATGCCTCCGTCGACGGAGGCATGTAGATTAGACAGATCGGCAGAGGGAAATGAAGCCACGATTAAAATAATCGCGGCTTCATTTAAATTTAAATGGCTGCCCTGCTCTGCCGATCAGCTGTTTGTCGGCAGATCGGGGCAGTCTGGATGTTCCCCTGTCGACAGAAAACCCTTTTGTCGACCGCCCCGGTAAACCTCATCCCACGAGGCATAACGGGGCGGTCGACAAAAGGGTTTTCTGTCGACAGGGGAACGTCCAGACTGCCCCGATCTGCCGACAAACAGCTGATCGGCAGAGCAGGGCAGCCATTTAAATTTAAATGAAGCCGCGATTATTTTAATCGCGGCTTCATTTCCCTCTGCCGATCTGTCTAATCTACATGCCTCCGTCGACGGAGGCATGTAGTCTAGACACACCCTAGCATGCTCTCTGCAGGCAAAAGCTAGCAATGCAGGGACCACTGGAGGGGTGTGTTGAAATGAAGAGGGAAGGTTTCCTGACCCTGCTTGTAGGCTGGAGGGAAGCATGCAGTCAGCCTGACGGGGGTGGAGTTGGGCCTCTCGACCTAAGGCTATATCTACACTGCGGGCCTTTGCAGGCAGAGAGTATGCTAATGAAGCACTCGTTAGCAACTTCTTGGCACTCATTAGCATGCTCTCTGCAGGCAAAAGCTAGCAGTGTAGACATAGCCTCAGGGTTCTTGTGTGTTATTCTGGATAAGGGGTATTACGCTGCAGGCCTCCAGCAAGAGTATTTATGTTTTTGCCTCTCTTCTCTCTGGAGTGCATAACAGACAGCTACGGGTCTCCCAGTCTTAAAACCGACCCAAGTCACTTCAGAGCGTAAAGGATGAACCCGGGGAGAGCCAGCCAATGGCTTCGGGGTTGGAGGAAAGAGCTGCAAGGAACCGAGTTGTTCCAAGCAGAAATGTTTTGTGCAAACCAAGAGTCAGGAGCAGCAGAAAGTGGGGGAACTAGCAGAACCCGGACTGTGGCCTTGCCCCCTACATCACCCTTTCCCCCTCATCCTCACTCTGCCCATTCCCCCTCATGTGCCCCCCCTACTCCTGAGGCCTCAAACCCACACTGTGCCTTCCCCGAAAGCCCCCATCCCACACCGCCTGTTCCCCTCAACATCCTACCCCCGCTAGTTCTCGCTCCTCTCCCTCCAGTTATGCACCAGTTATGTGGGACAGTTTTCTCTCAGCTCTGGGGCCCGTAGTCAGGGCTGTCCCTAGGCCCATGGGAAATATGTAGCTGCATAGGGCACCGGAAAATTTGGGCACCAAATTTTTGAGTTCCCCAATGCAGCAGCCATGTGTTCTTGTATGTCTGAGGATATGCCTCTGCCAGTTCGTCTCTGGGGACGCTCTGTCCTGTCTGCTGCAGGGCTTTTCCCTTCGCCCTCCCCCACGTGCTCCTCTCAGCTGGCAGTGTAATCCACACGCCTAGTGTGTGTGGTTCACTGTCCCTTCGTGTGGCAATTGGACCTCTTACAGCCAGAGATAAGAACAAGGGAGCTCTACATCCTAAGCTGGGAGCCAGCTGCCTTCATGGCTCCAGCTGTCGAGGCCTCTAGGGGTGTGTCTAAACTACATGGCTCCATCGATGGAGCCATGTAGATGAGGCTGATCGGCAGAGGGAAATGAAGCCGCGATTTAAATAATCGCGGCTTCATTTAAATTTAAATGGCTGCCGCGCTCTGCCGACCAGCTGATGATCAGATGTTTGTCGGCAGATCGGGGCAGTGTGGACGCTCCCGTCGACATGAAAGCCCTTTGTCGACCTCCCCCTGATGCCTCGTGGGATGAGGTTTACCGGGGAGGTCGACAAAGGGCTTTCAACTCTGCTCTAGTTCCTGAGCCCTGCTTGGGGTAGGGAGGTAGTAGGAACGACCAGACCTCCAGCAGAAGCTGCATGAGGGGAAAAGGCCCAGGCAATCCTGCAGAAGGGCCCTCAATTATTCAGGGCCCCACGATTTGCAAAGATGGCTCTGCCTGTAGCCATCATCTGTGGGCAGCTGCTGTCACATGAATGACATGCTTCTTGCGATGAAGAGGCACGGACATTCTATCGACAGCTGGCCCTGCTCGAAGGAAGGAAACCCAAGGGTGACCCACCTCTCGGCAGACATCCTCCACCGTCATACCCAGCAGAGTGCAGGCGCTGAGCTTGTCGAATTTCTTTGTCCGTTTCAGTCTGTGGCTGCCACGTTGCAGCTCCATCTGTCTTTTCAGGGATGGGTCCAAATTGACCGTGAAGGGGAGGTAGAAGAGGGCCTCCTCCACCCGAAACCTGCCGCACAGGAAAGTGTGGAACAGCTCGGGATCCTGGTCCAGTTCCAGCAGCTTTTCCATCTGGCCTTTCAGCATGTCCAGCTCTTCCATGTACTTCTCGTAGACCTCCCACAGAGACATGTCGGGGCGGAGCGGGCTTCCATGGCAGCTGCCCATTCGACTCCTCTGCTCCTCATCCTCGATGCACTGCAAGAGCCAGCTCAGACGGCACGGCCACTGGTTGGCAAGGAGCACCCATTCCACCACCTTCTTCGGACACACTTCATCCTTGGGGATGTTACTCGCCAGCAGCCTGATGGTGATGGTGACGGTGTTCACGATGCGCCGCATCTGCACCACGTTGTCTGTCATGAATTCCTTCAAGGCGTCATCCAGGAGGTAGTCGAAAGCATCTTGAATGAGGACTTTGGCTCGGATACCTTTCCCGCAGCTGCCGGTTCCCAGCGCTGGGGTTCCAACCATGAGAGGTATCTGGCTGTCCTCTGCAACTGGATTCTGGGCATCGTGGTTGGCCGAATGGTAGCGAGAGATGTTGAGGAAGTCAGAGCTGGCTTCCATCTTGCCATCCTGCCGGAAGCCGACCTCTGCCTCTAGCTGCTCCTTGCGCGCGATGATATTCCTGATCAGCCTCCGCTTGGTGTCGCAGTCCATCCGAGGGACAGAGAAGGGCAGGGTGACGATGCGGTTTAAGAACTCGTAGCCGTTGTTGGCCATACCTCTCATATACTTGGAGCTTTCCACGCAGTCGACAATGATGCTGGAGTCAACAGCCAGGATGGAGATGAAAGGGGCGTCATCGTCTGAGAGGAGGATGTTCATGGCATCAAGGACGCCCACCACCTTGTCAGGGCTGCATGTATCCAAGTGGGTGATCTCCAGCACCACCCGCAGCTTCCGCCGCTGGAAGATCTCCATGTACTGCAGGAACCCAGTGATTGTCCTGACTTCGCTTTTCACGCAGCTCATGAAGCCCAGCTGTGCGCTGAGAGCCGTCTGGTTCATCTGTCTCTCCAGCTGGCTCTTCTGGGTGACGATAATGTTTCGTACCACTGTGATAGTGAGCCGTATGGCAGCTGCTGCAGAGACGCTGACAGCCGTCACCCCAATGCCTTCCACGACAGCTATGGCGTCTCCCGAGGCATCCCCGATGGGGATCCCAAACACTAGGAGGAGACCACCCACCCCAATAGCTACCATGATCAAAAGGATCACAGCCACCCACAGCGGGAGGAAGAGGAACTTCTTGCTAACCCATTCCTGATCCCCTGGTCTTTCGATGATGCTACATTTCCTGTCTATGGTCCTGTAAATGCTCATGGGTAGGAGACCAAAGTGGCTTTCGATGCCGTCGCACAGTGTGGTAATGAGGCCTGCCCAGAGCTGGTCGCAGCCCGCGTACTCCCAGGCGCTGAAATGGATGAAGACGTGTTTCACGTTCCTTCTCCACTTCTGCTGCTCCGTCAGGACCGGCGGGTAGAAGATCATGAGTAACAGGAGCTTGAGTAGATCCCGGCCAGTGTTGTCACGCTGCATCTTCTGCGTCCGCTGAAATTCCTCCTGGTCTTTCTTCTTCGATTCGTTTTCCATGTTCTCTGAGATAAAAGAGGAAGATATGTTAGGTACCTGGCAGTGCCTTAAATCTCTCCTCCTGAAGGGTCTTCCAGCTTCACAATCCCTCCCTTCTGGGAAGCAATCAAGAATGGGTAGCTCTTGGCAAAGCCATCCTTAGGATTGATGGGATCCTACACCGTTCTATTAAACTGGTGCCCATCTGCCCAACAGCAGCCCAGATGGATGTTGAATTTTTAGCGATGTGATTTTATAATCCTCATCCACACACTAATAAACAAACACATTTTAAACTAAGGTCCTGTCGACTCTCACAGTAAATTCAGCAAACATTTAGCAGAGGTTGGCAAATGCCTGTTAAATGGCTTCATTACCATGTCGTCGATGTTCTGCCAGTAGCTCGAGCAGACTTTGTCACTTGTAAATTAACTAGATCTTCTAGAACTTCTGCTGCTGGAGGAAGCAGAGCCACAGACCATGGATAGGAAGAGGCAGGTGGGTGGAGTGGACATGAAAACCCAGTGCTGCTCCAAATTTTCAGGTCCCCTATGCGATTGCATAATCGGCAAATGAGTACGGGTGGCTCTGGCTCTTTGGAGATGGTTGTCATCCACTAATCCCCATCCCCACAAGGTTCCTTCCCCGTCTTACGTTCCCCGGGGCAGTACTCACCCTTGATTTTGTGTAAGAGCAGGTTTTTGCAATGTCCCCATGGTGCATAAAACCCAGCAGTCACTGGCGTGGGCACAGTGTACAGGGCCTTCGCTAAAGCGAGGCAGTAGATATCCTCCTTGGTCTGGAACCCTGCAACGGGGATGAGGTAAAACACGAAGATTAGCCTCACCGAACGCATCCGCACTGGATGCTCAACAGTGTCTCTTCTAATATTTTTCGGTTCAAGGTACTAGGTACAAGGGGAGGGAGCAAACAAATGTCCGAAACCAGACAAGTTTATTTTAGGCTATAAATATTGGGGTGCCTGGCCTTACCCCTTTTGCATGGCCGAAGGGACAACAGAGACTTACTGACTGAATTGCTCCTCGTCCTGGGGCACTCATGAGTTGGTGCACGTATAACCGCAAATCCAGGGCACTAGATCTGTGACTACACGGCTATAAACCTGGCCAAGTGCCTCTGTCACCAGACGGTGTCTGTGGTCGGTCTTTGTGCATAACAGCGAGATCTGCAGCAGGAGCAGGCTGCGTTACCTGCACTGACCACTGATAACACCAGAGCTCCAAGAACAGAAGCACTGAGCCACGCTGGTGAGGCAACCACATCACAGCTCTTAACACTAGGAGCCCGTAAGTACTCCTGTAGACCCTGCTTTCGCTGGCATTAAGCCAAACAGCGTCCACAGAGCCCCCTGGCACTCCTGCGCCCTGCTGTGCAATGCAGAGGGAGAGATGGAGAAGAGAAAGGCCCACGTGTTCCTTTGCCCTGGCCCAGGCTAGCCTATGCCACTTCCCATGGTTCTGTGGGCCAGACTTGCAGGGCGGGGAAAAGAGATGTAGAGGTCATGGTGGGTAATCAGCAGAACATGAGCTCCCATTGTGGCGTTGGGGCTTAAAAAGCTATTGTAATTCTGGGATGTATAAACAGGAAACGCTTGAGCAGGAGTAAAGAGGCTGTCTCGCTTCTGTGATGGATGGGAGGCCCACTGTTCTTTTCTGAACATCCCAGTATTCAGTGACTAAAGGGTTAAACCTAGCTAGCTAGAAAGTGTTGGCAGGGAGCCAGGAGCACCAGTGAGAAGAAAGAGTTCAGATCTGCATTAAAAGGGAATCTGTCTGCTGTTTTTCTTTGTGAGTTTAATCCTGGAGCTGTGGAAGGGGATGAGGGGGGGGATGAATTGAACTGGGCAGGGACATCATGCCTAAAAAAAAGAATACCTGGGCCTAGAATTGGACTGGACCTTGGAAGTGTGGATACTTGAGTAGATAGAGAATGTTTATTTAGATGCGATCAGGTTATTTTTTTGTTTTGTTGTTTGGTTAAACTCCTCTGTGCTAAATCCATATCCCCTCCTCTCCCCACTATAACTTTAAACTGAATCCCAGGGATGCAATTGTCTGTGTTTTAATCTGTTCTTTTCTCAGTTGCGCTATAACTCCTAGCAGCCAAGTCAGCTTTACAAATGAATACCTTTTTGTTTTCTTAATATAATCACCTATTTTAAGGCTATGATCTGATTTTGTATCCTGGAAAGTAATAGGAGGTCTGTGTATACCTGCCTAAGACTAAGAGGACAGCTATCAGAAATTACAGTTTGTTTTCATTTTTCTTTTTTTCTTTCCAAGTGCTAAATAAAAGGGAATAATGACATCTCTGGATCTGCTGGCAATGCTCCTCCTAATGCAACCTAATATGCCATTAGCCTTCTTGGCTACAAGGGCACACTGTTGACTCATATCCAGCTTCTCATCCACTGTAACCCCCAGGTCCTTTTCTGCAGAACTACTACTTAGCTGGTTGGTCCCAGGCCTGTAACAATGCTTGGGATTCTTCTGTCCCAAGTGCAGGACTCCGCACTTGTCCTTGTTGAACCTCATCAGATTTCTTTTGGCTCTTGTGTAAAAGAGTTTGGGGTACCCTTCTGGAATACGTTCCCAAGTGACTTCTTCCTGCGTTCAAGAAGAAAAAGTTTTTTTCCACTTGGGTAGAGGCAGCAACCCTCCTAAGCTCAGGGAATCTGTGACCTTGGGGAGTTTTGAAGCAGAAGCCCATAGAGACACGGTATTTTAAGGTCTCTTTTGGGCCCACACCTTCTGCACTCCAAGTGCCAGAGTGGGGAACCGACTTAGCCTCTTTATTCGGCACTTGAACTTCTGCTGCTGGAGTTCTGTGCCCAGCTCTGGTGACCAGAATTCCAGATGGATGTTGATAAATTGGAGAGGGGCCATGTCAAGGCTGTTTCCCACTCTGGCACTCCAAGTGCAGAAGGTGGGGGCCCACAAGAGACTTTAAAATACCCTGCCACTGGAGGCTTGTGTTGGTGTTGCTGCCATCATCCAAATGCACAAACCCCTTTGAGAACCAGACAGGCGCATTTCAGAATTCCCTCCTGTGGGGTACCTTCCTTGTCCTTGACACTCCCTCCAGAGAGAGCTTGAAAACCTGTAATTTCTCCTAGAAGTATGGCTTGCTGTCTTAGGCACGTGCATACAGAACCTTCCGCCCTCTAGGATGCAGGAATCAGATCATGGTTTTAAAAATGTGACGTCTATTAACAAAACAAATACACTTGGTGAAACATTACTTAGAATCATAGAACCATAGAGCTGGAAGAGACCTCAGGAGTCATCAAGTCCAGCCCCTGCCCAAGGCAGGACCTATCCCAACTAAATCAACCCATCCAGGGCTTTGTCAAGCCAAGACTTAAAAACCTCTAGGGATGCAGATTCCACCACCTCCCTAGGGAACCCATCTCAGTGTTTCCCTACCCTCCTAGTGAAATAGTTTTTCCTAATATCCAACCTAGACCTTCCCCATTGTAACTTGAGACCATTTCTCCTTGTTCTGCCATCCGTCACTACTGTGAACAGCCTCTCTCCATCCTCTTTGGAACCTCCCGTCAGGAAGTTGAAGGCTGCTATCAAACCCCCCTCACTCTTCTCTTCTGCAGACTAAACAAACCCAAATCCCTCAGTCTCTCCTCATAGGTCATGCGCTCCAGCCCCCTAATCATTTTGGTCGCCCTCCGCTGGACCCTCTCCAATGCGTCCACATCCTTTCTATACTGGGGGCCCCAGAACTGGACACAATACGCCAGAAGTGGCCTCACCAGAGCCGAATGAAGGGGAATAATCACTTCTCTGGATCTGCTGGCAATGCTCCTCCTAATGCACCCTAATATGCCATTAGGTTTCTTGGCTACAAGGTCACACTGTTGACTCATATCCAGCTTCTCATCCACTGTAACCCCCAGGTCCTTTTCTGCTGAACTGGGTCCTTTTCTGCTGAACCCAGTCGGTCCCCAGCCTGAACTATGCTCGGGATTCTTCCATCCCAAGTGCAGGACTCTGCACTTGTCCTTGTTGAACCTCATCAGATTTCTTTTGGCCCAATCCTCTAATCTGTCTAGGTCACTCTGGACCCTATCCCTGCCCTCCAGCATATCTACTGCCCTCCAGCGTATCTACTTGGTTGCTAAGTGTTACAAAGAAACTGAAAAAAGAAAGATTAAAACACAGAAAATCGCTTCCCTGGGATTCAGTTTGAAGAGTTCTAGGGTAAAGGGGGATAGTTACATGTGCTTAGCAAAAAGAAGTCCAACAAACTAAAAAAATAAAGAAAATAACCTAGTAGCGTCTGACTAAAAATTCCCTGTTCTACTCACATCTCTCTTGTTCCAAGATTTAGTCTTTCCCTAGCCAAGAAAGTCGCTGGATTCTGCTTGCCCAGGTTCCTGGCTTAATTCACATCTTCCAGGCATGATCACACAACAGGCACATCACTGCTTCCAATTCAAAACCCCAAATTCTGTTTCCATTTTCTTTCCTGGCCTCCTGTCAACTCGCTTCCTGCTTCTCTAGCATTCCTGGAGACTTTCTAGGACCTTTTGTCTATGGTTTCAACCTTTCCAGGCAAGACAGTTAGGGTTAAGTCCCAAGACTTTCAGGCAACCGTCTGCTTTTGACACGACCTGCCTGTTTCTCTTCAGCTAACTCTTGCTTACTTTGGTTCAGGCCTCAGGCCTTACACCAGGCCCATGCTTCAGGCCCATCCTTTCTAGTACAGGATGTAGCCTGGTAACAAAGCCCTGACTGTGGTATCAGGAAACCTGGGTTCTATTCCTGCCTCTCCCACAGGTTGGAGAGGTTATTCCCTGTCTGTAAAATAAGACTAATGATACTAACCTTCCCTTTTTAGACCTACACACAGCAACTAGGGATTTTTATTAACTACTCAAATATCGGTGAGCCTGGCTCGCTAGATGAACCATCCGGTTCCTCTTGGAATCATGTTAAATGCTTGATCCCCATGACCAAAGTCTCAGATACCGGGAAAAGTGACACGGGGGAATAAAAGCTGCTGTCTGAGGTAAACTACCTGGCAGGAATCCCCTGGAATGGGAGCCATCGCTACCAGGAGCCCAGGAATAACAAGACTCCAAAAGTCCAGCTGCCAGGCAGTTTGACCATCTCCTTCAGGCCAGTGGCCCAGAATTCCAGGACATCTTTGGGCCTGGGTTTAAAAAGAGGCAGTACCGTGTGCTCTGCCCCTTTTTATCCATCCCCTTTCCCTCCATTGGCACGCAACCCTCAAATGGCCAAAGGTTTCCCTTTCCCTCCCTCCTTGGTTAAACAAGCTGCTTAAACAGCTCGAGGTGATGGAGTGATAAGCACCCACTGACAGAGTCGCTCGGGTTGCAGGGCCAGCGTAAGTCCGCTTTTAAAACTGCCGGCCATAGCTGCAGCTACGGGAGGGGACTCTAGCAAGGGCCTGGAACAAGGAACAGGGCTCCACTCCTGCATGGGATTCGGGCTTCCCCCAGGCAGATGCTCTGTTGCTGCTTTCCTGTCTCTCCCTTCTCCAGGTGGAAGGGGACGGTTAGCCAGTGTTCCCTGCAAGCTGAGCTCTTGGGCGGCCAGCCAGGAGACATTCAAATGCTGCCCAGTTTGCTAGCCGGTAGCATGTGTTTCTAGTGGTGGTGCATGTGGTGTACTGGGTGTAGACATAGATCTTGTTGTTATAGTAACTGCGTTAGGTCACTGGGGGTCAGCCCAGCTGGTTTGGGTTTTTTCTAGCTAGCTCCGTGCTATGCAATAAAATGGACACTTGCAACTACTCAAGGTCTCTGTATTTCCACTGATTTCTTCCCATGCTGTGAAACTCCACGTGACGTAACAGTGCACATCTGTGCATGCCTTGGTGCACATAACAAAATGTATTCCGCACAGGAGTGGGGGAAAAAGTAGAGGCATTATTGCTGCTAGCTCCTTACTGAAACTCAGTGAAAGGCAGGGGAAATGAGAGATCAAGATCCTGAGACTGACAGTCCCCAGGAACAACGGGGAGAGGCTAAAGTCCCAGTTCAGCCTGACTGGCAGAGCAGGGAGCCAGGAGGGAGCCAGGGTCGGCAGAGTGGGACTGAGCTAAGCAGAGAGCAGGGGCCCGCACTGAGCTGGGGAGCAGGGCTGGCCTCGGGGAGGGAGAAGGGGAGGCCGGGGTCAGGATCGGGGGCAGTGCGACTGGCCTCAGGGAGGAAGGGGGGGTCAGAGGCAGCATGACTGGCCTCGGGGAGGGAGAAGGGGAGGCCGGGGTCAGGATCGGGGGCAGTGCGACTGGCCTCAGGGAGGAAGGGGGGGTCAGGGGCAGCATGACTGGCCTCGGGGAGGGAGAAGGGGGGGCCAGGGTCAGGATCTGGCCCCTCCCCCCCAGAGCTGCTTCCCATCCCCTCTTCCTTCCAGCCAGTTCCTGCCCCCCCCCCCCCCCAGCCAGTCCCTCTTCCTCCCTCCCCCCTGCCCAGGATCAAGTGTGTCCGTTTTTTTGGGGGAGGGTCTACCTGGCAACCCTACGAGTCAGACCCGGCGCAGGCACCAAGTGATGGGGACTGCCGGAACTTTGGGAACCTGAGACTGCGGGGTGGGGGTTTGTGGCAGGTCAGGAGATGAAAGGGGAAAGCACTAAGGGACAGGGTGTAGGAGACAGACAAATGCCAGGGGGCCAAGTGGAGACAATGAGGAAAAGGACAGGAGGGGAGGTGTCAGTGGGGGGAGGGGGGGACAGGATGATGCTAGGAGAGGAGAGGGGAAGGGCTTTGGGGGCTAGAGGGGAGAAGGGGAGGTGCTGGGAGAAGGCTTGAAAGAAGGGGTGGGCATGAGGAAGGCGGAGATGGAGCAAGGCACGTGTAAAGGCACAGGGGCATGAGGGGAACGGGGGCAGAGGGTGGTGAGGGAGTGGGCAAAGTGGGTAGGGGCAGTGAGGGAAGGGGGAGGCACCAAGAGGGTGCAAGGGTAAGGGAAAGTGCAGGTGCCAGGGGAGTCCGGGGGGTGAAGCAGAAGGGCAGACACCTGCAGGGGAGGGACCAGCAGCAGAGGAGAGAGGCAGGACAGGTGTGTAGAGGGAGGTGTTAGGAAAGGGGATGAGGAGGGGTAGCTCACATGGTCAGAGTGGGGCTACTGGAGGAGTGGGCACAGGGGGGAGAGAAAGGCTGCTGGAGGGGGCAGGTCTCGGGAAGGCCGAGGGCAGTGAGAAGGGCAGGAGTCAGGACAGCAGAGGTGGGTGAGGGATTGGGGGGCAGCAGGCACCAGGGGAGCTGATGGAGGAAGGGAAGGAGACAGGGCAGCAGAGGGGACAGGTAAGTGGTTCATAAGATATTTATGAATAACTTGGGTGCCACACTGACACATCCAAACAAGCCACAAACTCAGTACTGGTGCACAACACAAAATGTATTGTGCTCATGGGAGGAAACTCTTAGAGGGAACACTTCCCCCAGCCTCTCCACCCCCCGAGTTAATGTCTCACACGTTGGGTTAATGCAATTGCAGGATCGTTGCACGAGGGGGGGGTTTGGTGAGGGCCAAACTAATCCCTATTGGTAAGTGGATGGTGGGAAAAGTCCTTGGGGGGGGGGGGAGGTCACATGACACCTTTTATTTCTGGTCATGTGTCCATATTGCCCTGAAAGTGTTACCTCCAGAGGCGTGGCTAATGGGAGTCAGGGGGCGTGGCTAATGGGGGTCAGGGGGCGTGGCTAATGGGGGTCAGGGGCGTGGCTAATGGGAGTCAGGGGGTGTGGCTAATGGGGGTCAAAGAGTACATTTAAAAACATTCTTTGGGTGCACACCCTAATGAAATGTGCTGCGCACGCCTATGGGCAGAGAGCAGATCCAGTCCTGGGAGCAGGGCTGCAGCCACAGAGTTATAGACGCCGCCCAGAGAGCAGATCCGCATGCTGGGAGCAGGCCTGCAGCTGTAACCCACCCACCTGATGTGGGTCACTATCCTATGGAGTGGCACTGAGACCACTTCCAGCAAGCAATTATTACAAGGGAGCTCTTCAGCCTATGCTGAGAGGCAACTGACTTATAACTCAAGCTATAGCAGCTCCTGCCCTAAGCTCCAAAAGTCCCAGGTTCTAATCCATCTGGTGGCAGTTGCACAGCCATGGAAGCAGAGGGGCCAGGGAACCCTCTGTACAGGACTCCCCCCTCCCCCCACACACACACACCCTTGCTTCCTGGAATCAGCCACCTAGGTGAATAAAGCTGGAAACCCCCATGCCTATAGCTGTGCGCCTTTGCTAAATAGCTACAGCCATTCTAAAGTGCCCAGATCTCACAACTAAAAAGGAGACATCCTAATGAGCTGCTAAGCTGTGCTGCCTGCCTCGGACGAGGAGCGAGTGCTGTAACTCTGGAGCCTAATGATGGTGGTGTCCTCCAGCCATTTTCAGATTAGTACAGATGCCTCCCTGTGAACCAGGTGCCAGCTGGCCATGGGGTCCTATAGACCTGGCTTGTGCAGCCTAACCTGATAACCAAGCAGCCCATCCATTACTAGCCAGCCGATTACCTTGGGCATGGGAGACCATCGCACTCGTAATTCCTGGGGCCTTCACGCACTGACAGGGTTTGACTCGATCGGCCAGAACGCAGAGGAGTCACCAAGAGATCAGAAGACCAGCACGATGCCTTATAGGCCGTTCAGCTGTGAAGAGTCACCAAGACAGGGCAGGTGATGCTAACCTGAGTTAGTCCATTAGCTGCGGCTAGGCTGGGCCACGAGAGGAGAGACAGGCAGTAAATCTGCAGCTGTCAGACCATAAGGAGGACACGGAGGTTTCGAAACCAGCTCAGAGAACAGTGCTGGGTAACATGCAACCCACCAAACACTGTGATCTGGCTGCTTTCTGCCTGAGTCCCCACTTAGAATTCGGCGGCATGGGCAGCAGGATCCATTTTTAAATGATTTACGGCTCAGGGTCACAGCAGGGGCAGGAGCCACGAGCCCTTTAAAAAGCTGTAGCCACGCTGGACAGCTGCCAGTAGTGGCAAAGCTGAGAGCTCTTTTCTGTGCTTTTAATTGAAAGCCTCAGCCACGGAGAACTCTGAGGGTGGGCTAGTCCACAACACCGCCCCTTCTGCCTCAGGCTCCGCCCCTTCTGTGGGTGGAGCCGGCCTAAGACCCCATACCAAAATCCATTAAGTGGCCCCCTTCTGAAAATTATCGCCCAGCCCTGTCACAGAATCATAGAAAAGTCTGAGTGGAAGGGACCATGATAGGTCCAGTGTTTCGAAAACTTTTTTTATAATGTACCCCCTTTAAAAAAAAATTTGTAAGTACCCCCAGTACCTACAGTTTTCAGACACACACAATTTTTTTCTACCGTTGCAACACATTTGTTTAAACAACTGCATCGTAGCCGGGCGGGCGATGGCATTTTTGGGTGTAAAAGGTACAAAAAGAATAAAGCGCTGTCAAACTGAAAACTAAAATTCAGTTTTCTCCAAATTTCAGTTGTGTTGACGTGTCCCCCAGACATCTCTTGAGTACCTTTAAGGGGACTCGTACCACTGGTCGAGAAGCACTGATCTAGTCCACCCCTGCACCGAGACAGGACCAAGCATGTTTGTCTCACCTCTTGGCTCCTAGGACACGGCTTGAACTAACGCACTTGGAAAGACATTATCGTATATACGCCCAAAGTGCTTCGTCTCAGTGTATTACCATAAAATCTAACTGACCAAACTTGGACCTTTCATTTCCCTGTCACTTGGCCAGCCACAGCCTCACAAGCCTTCGGCATCGATCTCAAAGCCTTCGTCACGCTTTTACACACCTGTGCTGACACGCTTGTGAGCCAGGCACACTTGTGCGACACGTCCCAAAGCACTTGCTCCAGGGCATTACATCGCACTTGCCTGCCTTTGATGGACAGGGAAAGGGAGACCTGAAAGGCCTCTCCAAGGTCACCAGCGTGAGAGTGAGCGCAGAATTGAGGAGCAAGGGTCTAACACACAACTCTGTGCCTTAGTCACTAGGTGGCATTAGATTAGAACCCGGGAGTTCTTACACCCAAACCCCTGCCCCCTCCACTAGGCCATGCTGCTGGCCTCCCGCCTCTCCCCCAGGGCTTGGAGACAGACGGGAGGCTGGAGCCAGCCTGCGCAGAAGGGGCTGTAACGCTTACAGCTCGTTCATGACACTGCCCCTGCGCAGCCCCTCTCAGATCCACACTCGGAACCCACAAGAAACACCCCAAGAGCAGAGATGAAACCACCACTCACATGCAGCCCAGCTTCCAGGAAGGGCAAAGCAAAAGCGGCGCTCGCGGATTCCAGCCCAGCCTGGCACCTGCTTCCTGAACTTTGGCCCCTTTCCTCCAAGATAGCAGGAGGCTGCTCTGGGCCTTTTGTGCCCACGACGGGGCAGAAAAGCGAACTCAGCTGTTGGTTCCATCTTGCGGGCAGAGCCCCGGCAGACAGTGGCAGGCGGGGGTATCGACTGACCCTCCAACCCAGGATATTCCCCCCACACCTGGATTCGCTTCCTAGTCATCCCCATCTCCCTGCACGATCCTTGTTTCTCAACCTGCCGGTCCGAGAAATTGTCAGAGCAGGTTGATCCCGACCTTGCCAAGGGCTTAGGTTACATCACAAGGCTTTGCCGCCACAGCTGGCTTGGCTTGGGTGTGTGGCAAAAGCTCCCCCCCCCCATCCTCCCCTCCCGCTGGCACAGCTATTCTGGCAAAGCCGCCAGGGCAAATGGCAACTCTGCCGAAAAGCATCTGCTGGCTTTAAGCTCCCTGCGAGCTGTTCTCATCGCTCAGCCATCACCACCACTGCCCTGCCTCTGTCCTGCTCCTCATCCCCGCCCCCACTCCTATCCCCTGCTCTCCTCCATCTCCTCCCCCTTCCCTTCTCCTGCCCCTCCCCATTTCCACCTGCCCTGCCCATCCCCATCCTCTCCCTCCCCCCGTCTGTCCCCCTCTTATGTGAGGGCTTTGCTGGAAACGCCCCCCCCCCCAAGCCAGGGAGATCTCCCCTCCGGGAACAATTCAGCCCCCCCCATCTCGCTCCCTCCACTCCACAGTATTTCCTCCATTCCCCACAGTTGAAAATTGAGCTCCCCCATCCCCTCAGGTGACAGTCGGGCTCCCCCATACGCAGCTGCCTAGGTAGGCACCTCCGCAGCCAGAGCCTGCCCCTGGCGCCCACGTCCCCTCCCCGACTGCCTGTCCCAGGCGACCACCTGAACCTGCGTCCCCCATTCCCTCAGATCACAGCTCCCTCCCTGACCCTGCACCCCCCGACACCCCTCCCCCAGGCCAGACTCCTCTCTGGCACCCGCACCCCCTCCCCCAAACCCTCTGCTCCCCCTTCACCCAGGTCACAGCTCCCTCCCTGACCCTGCACCCCCCCGACACCCCTCCCCCAGGCCAGACTCCTCTCTGGCACCCGCACCCCCTCCCCCAAACCTTCTGCTCCCCCTTCACCCAGGTCACAGCTCCCTCCCTGACCCTGCACCCCTCTAGAGCCCCTCCCCCAGGCCAGAGTCCTCTCCTGCGCCCACACCCCCTCCTGGACCCTGCACCCCTATCCACCGCCCCAGATCATACCCCCCCCCTGCACCCAGGCTCCACCCCTAAGCTCCCTTCTGCACCCAACCACCCCGTCCCAGACCCCAAAGCCCTCGGTAGAAATGTGGCCCTTGATCAGTTGCCAAAATGGCCCCCCCATTACAAATTATTGACCAAGCCTGATCCAATTGTTTTTTGAAACATTGTTTAATGAGAATGTAAATACAATTCAATACAATTGGGAGGGTTGAGGGGAGGGGGACGCAGCTGCTGGCTCCTCAGCTCTTGCTGCTCTCACTGGGTGTCTTCCTGCTGCAAGGGAAGCAGAATCCGTCACATTCATCCCTGGGGACTCAGGGGAACTGGCCCCCCAGCATTTCCACCCTCCTCCCCCCTGCTCTCTGGTCACCCCCCGTCAGGCCCGCAGGGTGAGCTCCTGACCCCCCCCCCCCCAGAGCTCCTGACACCTCGGCCCCCTCCCGCCTCCTAGGACAGTTTCTGTGTTCAGAGCCTCCCCCACCCCCAGGGACGCTCGCAGGGGCAGGAGGGATTCTGCCAGCAGGGACGTGGGGTGGGGGCAGCCTGAGGAAAGGGGCGGGGGACTCCCTGAGGGGATGGGAAGGAGACCCTGGCCCTGCCCCACTCTCCTGATCTGCTCCGGCTGCTCACCATGTATCCCAGGAGCTGATGGGCCTGCCCATGCAGGGCGTGGGCCAGGACCAGCCCGGCCTGGCTGGGGCGCCGCAGGGGGGAGCGGGCAGCGAGCAGAGCCTTGTCCAAAAAGCAGTTCTCCTGCTCTGCTGAGAAGAGCTGCCCAAAGACCTGAAATCAAGAGCACAGGAGGTTTCAGCTGACGGCCCAGAGCCCGGCCCCAACTCCTGGGGCTAAAACAGCTTCCTCCTCCCCCAAACTCCCTTCCAGACCCTGCACCCAGACGCTCTCCTCACCCGGCACCCCAACCCCTGCCCCAGGTCACAGCTTCCTCCTGCCCCCAAGACCCTCCTACCCCCACGAGGGCCCCAGCCAGCCCCACCCCCGAGCCCTGCCCTGCCCTGGCAGCGCGTCCTTACCTCTCCCACCCGCACGCTGTTGCTGTGAGCCAGGACCCATCTTTCTTTGTAGTAGTGTCTGCACCACAGGTCCTCTGCCTGGTGGATGTTGAGGCCTGCAAGAGACACAACAGGGTCATTCTGCTGGCAGGTCTGAGCCCTTCCCCTCCCACGGGTCCCTGCAGGCATCCCTGGGCAAATGGAGGGGCACAGGGGGCAGAAGGGGAACACAGAGGGACGCATCCCCCCTTGGGCCAGTCTGGGGGAAAAGGGCTGGGTCCCCTCCCCCCGCCGCCGGCACCCTCAGGGTGTCCCTGGGGCCCAGGTCCCGGCTGGGTTCCTTACCCCTGTGGTGCAGGAGGAGTTGATACAGGCTGTGCACCCCCTCCCGGGCCAGCCGGCTGACGTCTTCGGATGGGTCCGAAATAAAAAGGCCCAGCTGGGCCACGTGGTGACCCATCCTCGGCCAGTCGGCGGAGTTCTGAGGGGAGAGAAAAGGGGGGGTCCCTCAGCATCCTGGGGCTGCACGTCCCATGCAAACGGCCGCCGAGGCGGTTCTGAGCTCGGGGGACGGACAGAGACACCTCCCGGGGCGGGGCGGGGCGGGGCCGGCCTTGCGAGGAGACAACCCTGAGCAATGGCCCCGACTGAAGGGTCACTCCGGGGGTGGAACAAGGGGATCCACTGACGGCCACTCCCCAGTCCCCAGGCCCAGTCCCTCAAGAGCCCCCCTGAAGGGCCCAGGGTCGCCCCTCCCCGGGGAAAGGAGAACGCGGCCCATTCCCGGCCCATTCCCGGCCCTGCCTCTGCCTCCCGGGGACGCTCCCAGCCCCGCGCCCTGCAGTCCCAGACCCCCCGGCTCCGAGGTCACTTACGTCAAACCCCGGGAGGGTGGTGGCGACTCCCAGCAGGGCCGTGGTGCTGCCAAGGGCCCTGGCTCGCTCCTGGGGCAGGCGGGACTCCAGCCACGGGCTCAGGTGCTGGGGGGGAAAGAGGCAGGTCAGGACCCGTAGGGAGGTGCCGGTTCTGGGCAGAGCCTGGGGCTCCTCTCGGACTGTGCCCCCCCCAGCCACTGACACTGCTCCTCTCTCGGCCCCCCCCCCCGAGGAAGCAGGGACAATGGCCCCGTCCCCCCCACGGGGCTCACCTCCATTATGAGCTGCAGCCGGGCGGTGTCTGGGGACTCGGCGAGGAGGCTCGCCAGTAGGGCCTGGAGGTCGTAGGGAAGGGCCCGGATGAACTGCTGCAAGACAAGGGGGAGCCCTGGGTCAGAGGGGGGTTGGGGAATCCAGGCCACCCGCTGGCTCCGGGGTGCAGCCTAGAGCAGGGTCTGAGCCGCCTCGCAGAGCAGGGAGGAGCCCAGGCTGGGCATGGAAGGGACGGGCCCCCCGGGAGAGCAACGGGAACCCTGGAGGGAAGGATCCAAACCTGCAGCTTCTTCCCTCCCTCTGCCCCCCCCCCCCCCCACTCCTCTCTGGAGCTCCAGCCCAGCCCGGGAGCAGGGCCCGGAGGGACGTACCTGTGTGTGGATGGGCTCCTGCTGCCAGTCCCCAGACACAGTCTGTCCCACGGCCGCCGTCAGCAGGGGGCTCAGGAGCTGGGCCCGCAGGGGAGGCTGTAAGGTGCTGGCAGGAGAGAGGGGCAGAGGCTGTTAATTCAGCAGCAGGAGACAGAGACTTTCCCACTCCCTGGCCAGGGGATCTGCTCTGGGGGGAGTCGGCGGGGGGGTCGGTACCTGAGGCTGCAGGCGGCGTTGAGGCAGTCGGCCAAGACCAGCGGGGGGGGCGAGTCCTCCATGATCTCCTGGGAGACCCAAGGAGACAAAGGGGCGTGTGAGGCTGGGGCCCCCAAGAGACGCTCACGCGGCCAGCGCCCCCACCCAGCAGGATCCAACCCCACTGCCTCCCGCTGCCCTGTAGCCCCCCTGCCCGGCACAGGGCCCCTCCCAGCACCCCCCTCCCAAACCGGGACCAGCTCAATCCTTGTCCCCAGGCCGTCTCCTGCCCCTCCCTGCCCTGGTGACCAGCCTCTGAACCTCCTCATCCCTGCTCCCCAGGCGCATCCCCAGCAGCCCGCTCGGCTCCCTTCCAGCCCCCCATGGCCCGGGAAGACCCCCCCCCATGTCCCGAATCCCCCTTCCTGTCCGGCACCCCACACCTGCCCCATTTCTGTGTCCCTCCCTCCTCCAGCATCCCCACCCACCCTCCCCATGTCCACCTCCAGCCCTCCTGGCTCCACCCATCCCGTTTCCAGCACCCCCACCCGCCGCCATGGCCCAGGCAGACCCGCGTCCACCCCACGTATCCCCTCCCCTCCTCCCAGCTGCCGCGACTCGCTTACAACGATCCTGGCCATCATGGTGTCCTTGCAGCAGCGCGGCGCCAGGGTGTCCTCGCCCCTTTGGAGGGCGGCAAGGCAGGCGAGGGGGATGGCCAGCAGGAACAGCTGCAGGGGGGGGGGGGACGTGCTGGGAAGGGGCCGGACAATCTCGGGTCCCCCCCGTGTGGAGAAGGTTCCTACCGTGTCCCGGGTGTGGAGCTGCTCTTCGATGTCATAGATGGCCCCTTCCTCCACCCAGGAGTCCATCCGCTCCTGGCAGAGCTCCGCCGAGGCGCAGGGGGGCTCTGTGCGGGAGGGAAGGGACCAGGGTGACTCCAGCGGCCAGCAGGGGTCACGCGCCCCCATGTCAGGGACCCAGGGCAGGTTGGGCCCCACACGCCCCTCGCAGGGACCCATCCCCCTTCCACCCTCACATCTGCCAACGCCCTCAGCAGAGCCCCCACCAGGAACAAGAGAGCCAAGCAGCCCCCGCCCCCATCCATTGCCCAGGGTGCGGGGCAGACACTGGGGCTGCCCCTCCCCCCGGGTACTGGGTGAGCCCCTGGGCCCAGCGTGTTCACGGCCCCTCACCTGGGTCTGAGCGGCTGCAGGAGGTGGCCCGGCTGCAGCTGGAGGCCCAGGCGCTGCTGCTGACGGACCTGGACCCACAGCTGCAGGGGCTGGTGCGGGGAGCGACGGGCTGGGGGCTCCCGGAGACTGGCAGGTCCCCGGGGGCCGGGCAGGGCGATGCCCCCTGGTGGTAATGGGGGCTGGGCTCCCGAGGCAGGTGTTTCTCTCCACAGAGGAGGCCCCGGAGCCACCCTACCTGGCTCCCCTGCTGGGCTGGGTCCCGCCTGCCCAGCCGCCTCTGGAGCCAGGTCCGGGGGGGCCTGGCCGGTGGGCGAGTCGCCCCGAGCTGGTGGGATCCAGCTTCCCCGCCCGCGGGGACGGAGAAGCTGCTCCCCACCGGCCCTGGGGCCATCTTCAGGGCTTTCTTGAACCACAGCCGAAAACGTTTGGCCATGCTGCAAATGAGGGGAGCAAAGGGGAGCTTGGGGCGCAGCCTGATGAACGAAATCCAGGGGTTCCAGCTCCCCAGAGCGACTGCCCCCAGCCCCCAAATGGCCCCTTGCTTATCGGTTCGGTCTTGCACAGGCACTGCAAGGACCTGAGGGTATGTCTACACTATCCCGCTAGTTCGAACTAGGAGGGTAATGTAGGCATACCGCACTTGCAAATGAAGCCCAGGATTTGAATTTCCCGGGCTTCATTTGCATAAGCGGGGAGCCGCCATTTTTAAAACCCCGCTCGTTCGAACCCCGTGCAGCGCGGCTACACGGGGCACGAACTAGGTAGTTCGAACTAGGCTTCCTAGTTCAAACTACCGTTACTCCTCATTCCACGAGTCTCCTGCCCATCAACAGCCCCTTCTTGGCCAATCAGGGGAGAATCTAAGGTGTGGGGGGTGGAGCGTTCTCCCCAAAGACACCGGCATAGACTTGTTCCAGCCCCACCTCCCCAGTCCCCACAATGGGGGCTGCATCCCCCACCCCACGGCTCCTGCAAACCACCCCCCGTCCTTCAGCTAGTCTGTTGGGTCCCAAGCTGGGGGAGGCAGCAAGGGAAGGTCACAGAGGAGGCAAGAACAGAGCAGAAATGTGGGGGGATGGAGGAAAAGGGAAACCAACCAGGAGAAAGCCCCAGTGGCGCTAAGGACGCAGCCCAGGTGAGGAATCACCTTCTGGCCCTTGACCGAGGGCTGGGCCTGCCTGGAACCCAGCCGGCCCCGGGCGGGATCCAACCCCTGGGGGCTCTTACCTTCGTCACAAAGGTGTCGGGATGTGGAACTCACAGAACGCGAACGAACCGTGAGGAGGAGACGCACCAGAGCTAAAGCAACCGGGGGTCTCCAAAGTCCCCTGGGCCCGCCCCCCGCTTTTATCAGCCTGAGATGTGGGTCCCTCTGTGAGGTCATCACCTCCCCACCTGCCCTTTGCCTTATATGCTGAGGGCTGCCCAAAGCCCCTGTGAGGTCACCGCCCCCCCCTCACCCTGCCAGGCAAATGTCCTGCCTCTGGCCACCCCCCTGGGAAGTTTGAGCCATTACTAGGGGTCCCTCCCCCTCCCTCATAGGCTGCTCCCTGCCCTACACTGCAGGCTTCTTGCACGAGAGCTGTTTCACGCCGGAGGTCTCGTGCAAGAGTGCCTCCACCCTGCCATGGGCTTTTGCACAAGAGCGTCCATGGCAGTGTGAACGCTCTCTTGTGCAAGAAAGCTCTGATGGTCATTTTAGCCATAAAAGTGTCTTGCTCAAGAAGCCCCTGGTGCCCGTCAACGCTGCCTTCTTGCACAACGGCTCTTGCACAAAGGGGGCTTAGTCATCGTCGGGAGAGGAATAACTCCTGTGCAAGGAGCCCTGTTCTCTGATGCTTTACTGCAAATTTACTTCTGCAAGAACAAACGTAGAGTGTAGACGCGCAACAAGTTTTTTCGCAAGAACACACAAAAACAAGCCATGTGGATGTTTTCTTTTCAGGCAAAAGCCCCTTTTTGCACAAGATCGGTCGGCCTTTTTGCAGAAATAGGGATCTTGTGGGAAAAGGGGGTTTTTTGCACAAAAAGTAAACATCCACATGGCTTGGTTTTGCGCACAAACCCCGAGCACAAAAACGGATCGGCAGAAAATATGCAAATGACATTGCGTGTCATAGAGTCCCTCGTTAGCATATTTGTTGCCAAAAAAACTCGTTGTGTAGACGTAGCCTAGGAGAGAAGCGATCTCAGACACAAAGCCCTTCAGTAAGAGGGCATAGCCCTGGGGCGTGGTAGGAGACGTACGGCAGACATGGGAGGTCACTCTCCTAGCTATTTGGCACGGAGGAGGCCTCAGCTGGAGCACTGTGTCCAGATCTCAGGGCCATGCTTTAGGAGAGAGAGTCCAGAGGGGAACTATGAAAAGGGATTAGGGACGTTAGATATTCACTGAGTAGTCAATTAACCTCATGATTTCTTATCGGTTACTTGACTTTTCGATAGTCCCCAGGGGCCAGCTGTCTCAGTCCTGGCTCGCGCTGGGTGCGGGACCTACCCCCTCTGCGGCTCTGCATTTACAGTGTGTTAGGAGCCAGGCAGGCAGGCAGCCTCGCTCAGTTCCAGTTTGCACCAGGTCCAGAAGCTCAGACCCAGCCCCCAGGCAAGGGCTGCTGCCAGCTTGTGCTGCTGCCTCTGATACAGAGGCAGCAGTACGGAGTGCCAGGAGGGAACTGGTCTAAAAAGCACCTCCCCTTGCGACCTGGCTGCCTGTCATCCCACGCTGCTGCCTCCGTTTTTGGCGAGAGAGAGCCGCCTGTCTTGAGACACCGGTGGGGAGTCGGATTTTCAAAAGGCAGGTCTCTGTCCTTTGTGAGCCTTCCAAAGCGCTTCGGTGGGGGGAGGGGGCAGGAAGGCGGACGACACTCAGGAATTGTAGCACCCAAATCCACGGAGTGTTTCGCCAGCACCTCCTGCAACAGAGCCCAATCCCTGACAGGCTTTTAGGCAAGATAGATCATTTGAAAAAATGACAGACACAGGGTTTTCCGTCACCGCTCTCCCTTTCTTTTATTTCCCTGGGCTAACTGGCTTGTTCCTCTTTGGCTAAGGATGGAAGGGTATGTCTACACTACAATGTTAGTTCGAACTAACGGACGTTAGTTCGAACTAACATTCATAGCCGCTACACTAGCGCTCCGCTAGTTCGAATTTGAATCGAACTAGCGGAGCGCTTAGTTCGAACTAGGAAAACCTCATTTTACGAGGCTTAAGCCTAGTTCGAACTTACTAGTTCGAATTAAGGGCTGTGTAGCCCCTTAATTCAAACGAGTGGGAGGCTAGCCCTCCCCAAGTTTCCCTGGTGGCCACTCTGGCCAACACCAGGGAAACTCTATGCCCCCCTCCCGGCCCCGGACCCCTTAAAGGGGCACGGGCTGGCTACGGTGCCCGTGCCAGGTGCAAGCCTGCTAGCACCCAGCCAGCAGACCCTGCACCTGGCACGGCACAGAGCCACCCACCCGATGTCCCCCAGCCCACCCCCTCTTCCCGGGACCAGGCTGGCGGCTCCCGGAAGCTTGCCCGGGACCGCAAGAGGCGGGTACATTCCTGGGCTAGTGCGGACATCGTGGACCTCGTCCACGATCTCCGCACTAGGCACAGGAAAGTGGCCATCTAGGGCAGGAGAGCTGCCAGCCTGGCCACCCAGGAGCAGGTTTGCATGAAAATCAAGGGGGTCCACTGAGACCCCCGACCCTGAGCCCTGAGCTTACAATGGCCGTCCTGGGTCAGACCAAAGGTCCATCTAGCCCAGTAGCCTGTCTGCCGACAGCGGCCAACCCTAGGGACCGTGGAGGGGATGGACCAAAGACAGTGACCAAGCCATTTGTCTCGTGCCATCCCTCTCCAGCCTTGCACAAACTTTGGGCAGGGACACCACTCCTACCCCCTGGCTAAGACTACTCCATGGACCCAACCTCCATGACTTGATCTCACTTCCCTTTAAACTCTGTTCTAGTTGTAGCCTTCACAGCCTCCTGCAGCAAGGAGTTCCACCGGTTAACTCTTTGCTTTGTCAACAAGAACAACTTTCTCTTACTAGTTTCAAGCCTGCTACCCAGTCCTTTCCTTTGGTGTCCTCTAGTCCTTCTTTATGGGAACTCAGGAAGAACTTTTCTGAATGCACCCTCTCCACCCAACCCCTGCTTTTAGAGACCTCTATCCTGTCCCCCCTCCGTCTCCTCTTTTCTAAGCTGAACAGTCCCAGTCTCTGTAGCCTCTCTTCATCTGGGACCTGTTCCCAACCCCTGATCATGTTAGTTGCCCTCCCCTCTCCCAGCCTTAATCTTCCCCTCTCCCACCTCCTTTTCCCAGTCTCCCCCAGTTTTGTTCAATAAAGACAGAGTCAATGTTGGAAGAAACGTTATCTTTAGTTTGTACATCAATAAGAAGGGGGGCTAGGGAAGGGTAAGTGGAAGGAGGTGAGGGAGGAATGGGGTACAAGCCCCCGATGGGGAGGACTGGGCTGGCTCTGCAGGCTTCTGGGGGTGGAAGCTCTCCTGCAGCCCCCCGATTACCCCCTCTCCCCAGATGGCAGCCTGCGGCAAGTGCAGCCGGGCTGATGGCTGAGTGGTGTGATGTGCCCAGTGTGGGTACGCCGGGCAATCCCAGCCAGGACTGGTTTTCAAGCGGGGCACCCCTTAGAACTGTCTGTCCGGGGTGGGGGTCGGGACCCTTTAAGCGCAGCCCTCGGCTAGCCTGAGACTGCATCTCCACGCTCTAAGTCCTCCTCTGATGCCCTGCTGGCACTGCTTCCGGCCATCCTTAAGCCCTGTTCAGAGTCCACTCAATGTGGAATTGCTAGTTCGAATTAGCAAAACTAGTTTTTAGTTCTAGACGCGTTAGTTCGAATTAGCTTAGTTCGAACTAGCGCTGTAGTGTAGACATACCCGAAGAGAGGAGCCAGCAGGGGTAGAATGAATTGTGTACCAGGTCCTGGAAACAAGAGTATCTCCTCCAGATCACCCATCCACACCTGAACTGTTTAAAAGCTTGGCTGCCAATAAAGACACCTTAGCTCAGCAAATGCCAAGCCAGGCACCTGTGTTTGGACACGAGGGGTGCACAGGGATGTGAGAACCAGGAAGGCTGATCTGTGAATTCACCCCCAACCGTCCCAGTACAAGACAGACGCTTGCGCCAACCAGCAGGGGTCACTGCTCCTCGGGTTTGGCTTGGACAAAGGTGCCCATCTGTGCGGGCAGTTCTGTGCCCTTTTCACCCCCACCTGCTTGGGTTACCAGATGGTTTAAAAAAAATACCGAACAGCAGGGGCCGGGGGGGGGGGGGGGGGGCGGGACTGGCTGGAAGAGAGGGGGTGGGGGGGAACCGGCCGCCGGGAAGCAGGGCTGGCTGGGAGGGGGCTGGAGGGAGCGGGGCTGGCCGGGGGGCAACCAGCCGTCGGGAAGCGGGTCTAGTTGGGTTGAGGACCAAGAGGTGGGGGAACCGGCCGGCAGCGCTGCAGAGATGTACCAGAGCCTGGGTCGGATTCATCTTTGGTGGGCCCTGGCTCCTAGACCATAGACACACTCCCCCCCCCCACCCCTCCGGAGGCCCTAGGGAAAATGGCACCCCGGCCCTGTGGACATGGTGCCCTCTCTGTTTCCCTTGGCCCCGTAGGCACTAAGCTCCACTCCTGCCGCCCAACTCCTACAAGGCCCGACGGATTTCTCTGTGGCCACCGACCCAAAAAAGGATCCCCCCAGCCCTGTGTTAGGGGATACGAGGGAGTCTGGCTGGGACGTAAGTGCAAATAACTCTGCTCTTAGCAGCTCTGAACCGATGGGCTCTGCCCTGTGCCCCAACCAAGAACCCTAACATAAGAACGGCAGTACTGGGTAGCCTGTCTGCTGACAGTGGCCAGCACCAGGTGCCCCAAAGTGGGTTGACCAAAGACAATGATCAAGCGATTTGTCTCCTGCCATCCTTCTCCAGCCTTCCACAAACAGAGGCCAGGGACACTATTTCTATCTCCTGGCTAATGGCCTTTTATGGACCTAACCTCCGTGAAATTATCTAGCTTCTCTTTAAATCCTGTTATAGTCCTAGCCTTCACAGTCTCCTCTGGCAAGGAGTTCCACAGGTTGACTACACCCTGTGTGAAGAAGAACTTTCTTTTATTAGTTTTAAACCTGCTACCCATTAACTTCATTTGGTGTCCTCTAGTTCTTCTATTATGGGAACTAATAAATCACTTTTCTTGATTCACCCTCTCCACACCACTCATCTTTTTATAGACCTCTATCATATCCCCCCTCAATCTCCTCTTTTCTAAACTGAAAAGTCCCATCGCTTTAACCTCTCTTCATATGGGACCCGTTTCAAACCCCTAATCATGTTAGTTGCCCTTTTCTGAACCCTTTCCAAGGCCAAAATATCTGTTTTGAGGTGAGGAGACCACATCTGTACACAGTATTCAAGATGTGGGCGTACCATAGTTTTATACAGGGGCACCCTGAGTTACCAAACCACATGACACTGCCCATTAAAAACCCACCAGGACTTACCCAGCATTTATATGCAGAGGTCCCGCACCAGCAGCAATCTGCACTGGACAGGAAACCATCCGCCCAGCACGCGCGGGAAATCACAGGAACCCAGCCTGGACGGTCCGATGCCCCAGCCCTGACAGAAGAAAATCAAGGTGTGCTTGAAGTGCCACGCCCACCATCCCTTGGTCCTCTGGGGCATTCGGCACATCCTGCTGGGTGAAAGGGCCGGTCACAGCTCCAGGGTCTGTCACACTTCAGGGCCTTTGGCAGCTCCTATTCACCGGGGTCAGGCAGATAATCGCCCCGAGCTTTCCCAGCACTTTTCAGCATCAGCTCTCAAAGGGGGGCAGCGTGACCCCCATGGGAGCAGGGGAATGTCAAAGAAGGAATGGGGCGGGGCAGGGGAGGCAGCCAATGGCTTCTCCTAATGCAGTGGTCCCCAACCATTTGAGGTTGCCGGGCGCCAAGGGGTGTGGCTGTTTGCCCGCAGGGCGCCCTGGAGCGGAGCCCCCCATTGCGCACCCGGGGGCGGGGCCCCCCCATAGACACATTCCCAGGGCCGCCCCCCCCCCCCACAAGTACCGCACGCCCAGGGCCGGGCCTCCCACCAAGCGCCGCGCGCCCGGGACCGGCGCTCTCCCCCCAAGCACCGCGCGCCCGGGGCCGGCGCACCCTGCAAGCGCCACGCGCCCGGGGCCGGCGCTAGCGCTGGCACTCTCCCCCCCCCAAGCACCGCGCGCCCGGGGCCGGCGCTCTCCAAGCGCTGTGCGCCCAGGGCTGGCGCACCCTGCAAGTGCCGCACGCCCGGAGCCTGCGCTCCCCCCATGCGCCACGTGGCCATAGCGCAGGCAGCCAATCTGCGGCGCCCCCGGGGCCGGCGCTCACCGTGCACCATGCGCCCGGGGCCAGCTCCAGCACCGCACATGCGCCACGTGCCCGGGGCCAGGCCAGCCCTGAGCACTTGGCGGGCGCATACAAATGCGGGCACCGTGTTGGGGACCACTGTCCTAATGTTAGCAGTGGGGACACCAAGTTTGGAAGTGAATGGTTAACCAGTAAGCCGGTTATGGTTAACCAGAGGGGGCTGGAGCAGCCCTCCACCAGCCATAGGCAGAGGGCACTCTGGCCCGCCACGGGTAGGGTTGCTCAGCAGTCACAGCAGTGTGCCAAGGGGGTAGGTGTGTGGGCTGCTCCAAGCCCATCTTTAACACGTCCTACGTGTCCCATTTAATCGGTTAACTGGTTCAACATATTGTTTAACTGGTTAGCTAATTAAATGAGATTTTACATCCCTGGCACCAAGGTGGCTAAAAGTAGGGTTGAATTGGGACTAGAAATTCCAGGATTTTGACTTTTTTTTCCTGATCACACACAGTTCTGCAAATAAATTCACGTTTTGTTTAGATTTTGACTTTTTTTAAATGTAGTACGGTGGATTACGGAAGATAAACCTTAAAGAGACCAAACAAAGAGTCATTTCAGGAATGGAAAACTACATTTTAATGTTCTGAAATGGTGGAGTTTTCCCCTTCCAAACAAAAGGTCACTAAAATCAGCGTTTTCCAATGGAAAAACATCCCCTCTGAAAACTTCCTTCCAGCTCTAGTTAAAACGAAGTGTATAATCAACCTCTGGAACTCACTGCAAAAGGATATTAATGATGGTGAAGGAAAGGGGAGGGAATCATAGAATCATAGAGCTGGAAGAGACCTCAGAAGGTCATCAAATCCAGCCCCCTGCTCTAGGCAGGACCAATCCCAACTAAATCAACCCGGCCAGGGCTTTGTCAAGCTGAGACTTAAACAACCGCTGTGTACAGCCTGTCTGATCCCTTCTGGGGAAGCATGGGTGGGAAGAAAGAATTAGACAGGGTAAGACAAACTCGTAGGTCTTGGTTGACTTCGTCCTGCTTCAGGGCAGGGCGCTAAACTTGGGGACTACTCTAGTCAGACCAACATTTCAATCAATCTTGTCAAGAAACAGGCAAAAAAAAAACCCCAACCCAAACCAGGGAGAAACACGTTCCTTGGTTTGTAAACACAGACACAGAGAACAGCTCCTTCCGTTAGGGGGGGTGGGAATAAAGAAAATAATCCCTCGCCCCCTCCCCTTCCTATTTGGTCCTAAAGGATGAAGATTTGTGCAGGCTGCGGGGGCAGGACGGATACTCAGGGAACGGGGAGCATGGGGGAGAAGGGGGCAGCTTGCTTACAATCCAGGGGCAACCCCGTGCCTCGGGGCTGGCCCAGCAGAGGCGGGATTTCTGCAGCGCAGGGGGACACGAGGTGAAACAAGCAGCGACTCGGCCGATTGGGGCTTGTTATTGTAGGGTCGCATTGAAGCAGACACTGGCACCAGCGTCGCCTCCAAGAGCGAGGGGAGTGCGCGGCCTGGTAACCCCGGACGGACCCGGACCTGGACCCCCCTGCGCTGGGGGGCCAGGAGTCACTGCCCCCCGCCCCTCACCTCCGCCTCCTGCCTGCTCGCAGCTCCCGGGCCCGCGGCAGCAGCTGTGCCAGCCAGCTCCGAATGTTGAAACACCAGCAACATTAGCCCTCGCTTCCCATTGGCTGGAGGGCCCCAGGGGCGGACGCAGGAAAGGGGAAGCTCCGCCCTTCGAGGGCCACGTGGGCCGGCAGTGGAAGTTGCAAGTCAGCTGGAGGAGAGAGGGGCCCGGCCCGGCCTGCGCACGTGGCTTTCACCGCAGCGCTCACCTGCCCTCACGCCCCACGCTCCTGCTTTTCCCTCCCTGCGTTGTTCGACCCAACCCTCACCCAGGCATCCACCCAGTTCACCCCGATTCTCACCCCTTTTTAAACTTGTTCCTAAGAAACCCCGATCGGTTCCTGGGAAATTCCCAACAACTCTTATCAGTGGTGCCTGTTACATACCAGCTGGGTTTTCCCTTTGATATTTACATACCCCCTGCCTCCTTTTTTCGCCCCTCCCATTTTTTCCTCCCCTGTTCATTTTGGTTCTGGACATACAACACTCCAGTCGTCTGAAGAAGTGGGCTATGCCCAGGAAAGCTCATGATCCCATTGACACGGTTTGTTAATCTTTAAGGTGACTATATGTTGTGTTTTAAGTTTTTCCTGTTACAGACTCACTCAGCTACCCCTCTGAAACTCGTGGGCTCTGTCTACACTGCAGGCTTCTTGCACAAGAACTCTTTTGCAGAAGAGTTCTTGTGCAAAAGGTCTTCCATACGAGCGCGTCCACACTGCCATGTGCTTTTGCGGAAGAGATGTGCTTTTGCACAAGAGCATCCATGGCAGTGTCGACACTCTCTTGCACAAGAAAGCTCTGATGGCCATTTTAGCCGTAGGGGTTTTTTGCGCAAGAAATTCATGTTGCCTGTCTACACTGCCGCCTTCTGGAAGAGCTCTTGTGCAAGAGGGCTTATTCCTCGTGGGGAGAGGAATAACTCTTCCGGAAGAAGCCCTGTTTGCTGATGCTGTACTGTAATACTTGTGCAAAAACACGCACGCAGTGTAGACACTCTGCAAGTTTTTGCGCAAGAACAGCTGTTCTTGTGCAAAAAGCCTGCAGTGTAGACATAGCCTTAGAGGGGCAACCCCAACAGTCATTACTAACAAGGAGTCCTGTGGCACCTTGAAGATTTATTTGGGCATCAGCTGTTGCGGAGGAAAAGCAGGTCCAAGTGTTTTTTACCCCTGGAAGCGGATGCCCAAATACACGTGTTAGTCTTTAAGGTGCCCCAGGGTGCCTCTGTTTAAACAAGTGGAAGAGAAGGGCCTGTGTGCACCTCATAGGATGCCAGGCTAGACTGAAGATCACAATGGCCCTCTCTGGCCTGGAAGTTAATGAATGGTTGCATCTGGCCAGGCTGCCTCTCTTTATGCTTGCATTAACTAACTGGGTTATTTGCAGGTGTTGTACTCAGTCCAGCTGTGTCGGAGCGCCTGCTGCTGGAGGAGAATGCAAAAGTTCTGTTACCTGGTTTGTAAGTCTGGAGCCTTCTCTACTGCATGAGGTACAAGCCACCTGGCTCTTCGCTAAAGTTGCAGAGCCGAGTCACTATCGCTGGATGTGGTCTCCGTGCCCAGAGTCCCCAGAGACCACAAACCAGATAAGATTCGAAATCGCCCAAGCAGATTTTTTGCGTAACAACATGCAATAATAGTTGCCAGCGAACAGACTCAGCGCTGCGCCGCTACACTTTATGGAAGCCGTGGCAATGTCCTAACACCCACTGAGCACCATCCAGTGCCCCCACACAGTCAGCTGGTGAACACCATTTGAGGTGAACTTTTATACATTCCTGATGTATCAGGTTGCTACCCCCTGTTACCTGGTTACCGTCCCTTACCTTGCAGAAGGGGGCTTACTTCCTAGTCTTCATACTGTCAACTTACTATCTGTTATGCTGTCAACTTTGACCTGGTCCTGAACATAGGTCGGTATGTACTTTATTTGTGGGAGGTAAATGGTACCAAGATGTTCCTTAGGACAATCCACAGAACTACAGACCGGTCAGCCTTACCTCACTCCCCGGAAAAATCATGGAGGGGATCCTCAAGGAATCCATTTTGAAGCACTTAGAATAAGGAAAGGGATCAGGAGCAGTCAGCATGGATTCACCAAGGGCAAGTCATGCTTGACCAACCTGATTGCTTTCTATGACGAGGTAACTGGCTCTGTGGACATGGGGAATTCAGTGGATGTGATATACCTGGACTTATTCTTGCCAGCAAGTTAAGGAAGTATGGATTGGATTAATGGACTGTAAGATGGATAGAAATCGGGCTAGACTGTTGGGCTCAATGGGTAGTGATCAACAGCTCGATGTCGGACTGGCGGTCAGTTTCAAGCAGAGTACCTCAAAGACCGGTTCTACGGTCGGTTTTGTTCAACATCTTTATTAATGACTGGATGAGGGGATGGATTGCACCCTCAGCAAGTTTGCCTATGTCACTAAGCTAGGGGGAAAGGTAGATACATTGGACGGTAGGGTATATGGTGCAGAGTGTCCAAGACATATTGGAGGATTGGGCCAAAAGAAATCTGATGAGGTTCAACAAGGACAAGTGCAGAGTCCTGCACTTGAATGGAAGAATCCCAAGAATTGTTATAGGCTGGGACAGACTGGCTAAGTAGCAGTTCAGCAGAAAAGGACCTGGGGGTTACAGTGGATGAGAAGCTGGATATGAGTCAACAGTGTGCCCTTGTAGCCAAGAAGGCTAATGGCATATTAGGGTGCATTAGGAGGAACATTGCCAGCAGATCTAGGGAAGTGATTATTCCCCTTTATTGGGATGTGGTGAGGCCACGTCTGGAGTATTGTGTCCAGTTCTGGGCCCCCCACTACAGGAAGGATGTGGATGCATTGGAGAGGGTCCAGTGGAGGGCAACAAAAATTATTAGGAGGCTGGAGCACATGACTTAGGAGAGGCTGAGGGAGTTGGGCTTGTTTAGTCTGCAGAAGAATGATGGGGGATTTGATAGCAGCCTTTAACTATCTGAAGGGAGGTTCCAAAGAGGATGGAGAGAGGCTGTTCACAGTGGTGACGATGGCAGAACGAGGAGTGATGGTCTCAAGGTGCAGTGGGGGAGGTGTATGTTGGATATTAGGAAAAACTCTTTCCCTAAGAGAATGGGGAAGCACTGGAATGGGCTAACTAGGGAGATGGTGGAATCTCCATCCCTAGAGGTTTTTAAGTCCTGGTTTGACACAGACCTGGTTGGGATGATTGAGTTGGGATTGGTCCTGCTTTTGGGCAGGGGGCTGCACTCGATGACTCCTGAGGTCTCTTCCAGCCCTGGGATTCTATGGTTCTAAGGCAAGGGACTTCTTTTATTTGAGAGCCCCAATTCCTTCAACAGCAGTATAGGTCCAATCCATGGAGCTCCTGAAGAGCAGCTCTGCATCCCATTCTATGGCAGCCCAACTGTCCTTGGAACTGGTCAGACCAGTGTGACATCCCCCTGTGTAGGCATAATGAGCTAACGTGTCCTTCACTCCCATGCACCAACTTTGCCACTTATCAACTATGTTTTTAATTTGTTCCAAGGGAAAGCTGAATGAAGCCAAAATTAATGAGTGTTTTAACTTGTAACAAAATACAGGACTGTGTAGCACTTTAAAGACTAACAAGATGATTTATTAGATGATGAGCTTTCGTGGGCCAGACCCACTTCCTCAGATCCACTATTTGATCTGAGGAAGTGGGTCTGGCCCACGAAAGCTCATCATCTAATAAACCATCTTGTTAGTCTTTAAAGTGCTACATAGTCCTGTATTTCGTTTCAGCTACACCAGACTAACACGGCTACATTTCTATCACTGTTCTAACTTGTGTTTCTGTTCCCAGGAAATGTTGAAACGGTAGATTCCTAGGGACTGTCAAGTAGAAAGATTGACCCAAATTAGTTATTTGTTTACTTTCTTTGGCTCCACTGGAATCTTGCAACAGGGATTAACTAGCTCCATTCATATCTATAATTAACACAAACAAAATCTATGTTTAGTGACAGGTAAGGTTTCCTGAGCACATGTCTAACAATCCAGACATTTAAAATCAGAAGTTAGTGGAAGGAGGCTGAAAAAGGTGAGGCTTTCGAGAGAAAAATTGCCCGAGAAAGGGTTAATTTGAACTCCAATTTACTCTGTATCAACCCATTTTTCCATTAAACCAACCTAAAGTACTATAAGTAGGACTCAAAGTTTATGTCCTATGTTTTAGTTTTTGTCATAAACACCACAAGAAAAAAATATAAAGCAAATGGGAAAAAAGGGAGGATGCGAGTTATGAAAAAGCAAACAGTTGATAGGAGAAGCTAAAATTGGGGGGAAAAATCTATAACCAGTAACATAAAGGATAATTAGGAAATGTTTAAATATATCGGGAACAAAAGAAATCAGAGGAATGGTAAAGATCCATTACTGTATAAGGCTGGTCAAATTGCCAATCATGATGAAAAAAAGAAACTTCAGCAACCTGCTTGGAATTTAATGCGTTGAACTACACACAAGCCATAAAGATTGGATGTCTTTCTAAAACATATGTGGTAGCTCAACCGAGGGATGTTAAATTGTGCTAAATCAGCTAATCCAGTAGTTGGTGGAATTTCCATCGACTACTCAATTAGTCAATAAGGGTATGTCTACATTAGCTCGTTAATTTGAGCTAGGTAGGCAAAGCAGGCAACCGGAGTTGTAAATGAAGCCAGGGATTTAAATAGCCCAGGCTTTATTTGCATGTTCCCGTCCGGTCGCCATTTTGAAATTCCACTAGCCCGAAGTAACTGCCGCGCGGCTATAGAATGAGATGTAACAGTTAATTCGAACTAAGGACTTAGTTCGAGTTACCGTTTCATTGCCACATGTAGCCGGCAGGAAGGGACCTCGAGAGGTCGAGTCCAGCCCCCTGCCCTCATGGCAGGACCCAGTACTGTCTAGACGAGTGTTTCTTAAACTTTTTAAGACCGAGGAACACCAAACAATTTTTTTTTTAATGAGGATTTTTTGTTGACTCCTGAGGTCTCTTCCAGCCCTAGGATTCTATAAATGTGCTTGGTACCTGTGCCTGGACCTTTATGCTTGATCTGGCTTATACTATTTCTCTTTCCTGCCTGCGGTTCCACTGAGCCAAAGTCTTGCTTCCTAGATTTCAGGCCTGTTGCTGTTTTTATGTTACCGGCCTTTATTCGGGCCTGCTGATTTTATGTTACCAACCCGCAACTTACTACAGAGGCAACTGAGTCCCAAAAAGGAGGAGCAGCTTGTTCAAAAACACAGCAAGCCAGTGGCAGCGCTAGGAATAGGACCCGTATGTCCCAACTCCCTGTCCCCTGCTGTACTAACCAGACCAAAATACTTTGACCACCAGGGTCTGAAGCCCCCCAGACAGGGGCCACGGATGGGGAGGGGGAGAGGCAAAGGGGGCAGTTGTCCCGGGAGCTGCTGATTTAAAAGGGTCCAGGCCTCTGGGTCACTGTATCGACTATTATGGCAGCCGCCACTGCCAGAGACCCGGGCAAATGAAATCAATCCTAGAGCTCTGTCTGGTGCAGGGTGGGTGGCGCTAAGGCCTGATTGGCCCTCGCCTTGCCCCTCCTACCTTTAGCTTTGCCCCTTTGAGGGAGTCTAGAGCCGACCCCCTCCCATACATTACCCAGGGCCCGACAACGTCTGTCACCAGCCCTGTTGACATGAATGTGCCCCAAATCCCTCAGACCCAGTACAGTCTCCCCCTCCTCCCCCCCCCCCCCCGGATCCTTAATTCTTCTCTTGTCATCTGATTGCTTCAAGCATTGTTACAGGCTGGGGACCGACTGGCTAAGCAGCAGTTCAGCAGAAAAGGACCTGGGGATTACAGTGGATGAGAAGCCGGAGATGAGTCAACAGGGTGGCCTTGTAGCCAAGAAGGTTAATGGCATATTAGGGGGCATTAGGAGGAGCATTGCCTGAAGATCTAGAGAAGTGATTATTCCCCTTTATTCGGCTCTGGTGAGGCCACATCTGGAGTATTGCGTCCAGTTCTGGGCCCCCAACTACAGGAAGGATGGGGACGCATTGGAGGGGGTCCAGGGGAGCTTGACCAAAATGATTCGGGGTATGGAGCACATGACCTATGAGGAGAAACTGGGGGATTTGGGTTTGTTTAGCCTGCAGAAGCAAAGAGTGAGGGGGGATTTGATAGCAGCCTTCAACTTCCTGAAGGGAGGTTCCAAAGAGGATGGAGAGAGGCTGTTCTCAGTAGTGAGGGATGGCAGAACACGGAACAGTGGTCTCAGGTTACAGCGGGGGAGGTCTAGGTTGGATATTAAGAAAAACTATTTCCCTAGGAGGGTGGTGAAGCTCTGGGCTGGGTTCCCTAGGGAGGTGGTGGAATCTCCATCCCTAGAGGTTTTTAAGTCTCGGTTTGACAAAGCCCTGGCTGGGATGATTGAGTTGGGGTTGGTCCTGCCTTGGGCAGGGGGTTGGACTTGATGACTCCTGAGGTCTTTTCCAACTCTAGGATTCTATGATTCATCCGTGTGATGTCACTGGAGACGCAGGGAGGTACACTGTGGGCGAAAGCCCCGATCTTGCTTCTGGTTTTGTACAGGCGGCCGTGAAAGTAACTTTACAGTTTCTCACAGGTACTGTCCTGTTGCAGCCCAGGTCTTTGCAGTTCTTGCTGGAGCTGCGCACCAGGGCACTTTCACCTCTGTGTTCAGGAATCAGAGTTATCTCTTTTCCCAAAGATCTTCCCTGGAGCTGTTCAGAGAGAGCTTGCTCCCTCTCGCCACAGTCTCTCTTAAGGCAACCATGTTCTTCAGAGCCTCTGGCCTGACGTGGAATGGGACGGGGGACACCACAGAAGAGGCCAAATTCGCCGGGGGAAACACTCCAAGGAAATGGATGCTAAAGAGGGTCCATTCGCCAAGACTCATGTGCAGGGCCTCTTTGATTTCAGTGTTGTCACTGTAGACCAGCGCGCGCCCGTTGAGATTATGGTCCCTGAGCCTCTGTTTGTACAGCGGGACGTTTTCCTCCTTCAAGCCGATTGTGTCCATCTGGAAGAGAAGTGGGAGCACACGTTAGTGCCGTGCATCTACTGAACAGGTCGCCAAACACGTTTTTAGGAAGGGTCCAATATAGCTCCCGAGAGGAACCTGTCTGGGCTTGCTCAGATTCTAGCAAACAAGGCGGGCCGGCCGGCTGTGGGGCCAGGTATGGTACCCTGCACACCCCACTGCCGTGTGCTTGGATTCTGTTAGGGGCACCGCTGAGCAAGTTGGCACGGCAGGGGAAATAGCATGCTCTCTGCAGGCAAAAGCTAGCAATGCAGGGACCACTGGAGGGGTGTGTTGAAAGGAAGAGGGAAGGTTTCCTGACCCTGCTTGTAGGAAAGCTCATCATCTAATAAACCATCTTGTTAGTCTTTAAAGTGCTACATTGTCCTGCATTTTGCTTCAACTACCCCAGACTAACACGGCTACATTTCTATCACTATTCCTCCAGAAGGGTCTTCCAGCTTCACAATCCCTCCCTTCTGGGAAGCAATCAAGAATGGGTAGCTCTTGGCAAAGCCATCCTTAGGATTGATGGGATCCTACGCCGTACTATTAAACTGGTGCCCATCTGCCCAACAGCAGCCCAGATGGATGTTGAATTTTTAGCGATGTGATTTTATAATCCTCATCCACACACTAATAAACAAACACATTTTAAACTAAGGTCCTGTCGACTCTCACAGTAAATTCAGCAAACATTTAGCAGAGGTTGGCAAATGCCTGTTAAATGGCTTCATTACCATGTCGTCGATGTTCTGCAACGGGGATGAGGTAAAACACGAAGATTAGCCTCACCGAGCGCATCCTCAGTGGATGCTCAACAGTGTCTCCACTAATATTTTTCGGTTCAAGGTACTAGGTACAAGGGGAGGGAGCAAACAAATGTCCGAAACCAGACAAGTTTATTTTAGGCTATAAATATTGGGGTGCCTGGCCTTACCCCCTTTGCATGGTCGAAGGGAGAACAGAGACTTACTGACTGAATTGCTCCTCGTCCTGGGGCACTCATGAGTTGGTGCACGTGTAACCGCAAATCCAGGGCACTAGATCTGTGACTACACAGCTATAAACCTGGCCAAGTGCCTCTGTCACCAGACGGTGTCTGTGGTCGGTCTTTGTGCATAACAGCGAGATCTGCAGCAGGAGCAGGCTGCGTTACCTGCACTGACCACTGATAACACCAGAGCTCCAAGAACAGAAGCACTGAGCCACGCTGCTGAGGCAACCACATCACAGCTCTTAACACTAGGAGCCCGTAAGTACTCCTGTAGACCCTGCTTTCGCTGGCATTAAGCCAAACAGCGTCCACAAAGCCCCCTGGCACTCCTGCGCCCTGCTGTGCAATGCAGAGGGAGAGATGGAGAAGAGAAAGGCCCACGTGTTCCTTTGCCCTGGCCCAGGCTAGCCTATGCCACTTCCCATGGTTCTGTGGGCCAGACTTGCAGGGCGGGGAAAAGAGATGTAGAGGTCATGGTGGGTAATCAGCAGAACATGAGCTCCCATTGTGGCGTTGGGGCTTAAAAAGCTATTGTAATTCTGGGATGTATAAACAGGAAACGCTTGAGCAGGAGTAAAGAGGCTGTCTCGCTTCTGTGATGGATGGGAGGCCCACTGTTCTTTTCTGAACATCCCAGTATTCAGTGACTAAAGGGTTAAACCTAGCTAGCTAGAAAGTGTTGGCAGGGAGCCAGGAGCACCAGTGAGAAGAAAGAGTTCAGATCTGCATTAAAAGGGAATCTGTCTGCTGTTTTTCTTTGTGAGTTTAATCCTGGAGCTGCGGAAGGGGATGAGGGGGGGGGAGGGGATGAATTGAACTGGGCAGGGACATCATGCCTAAAAAAAAGAATACCTGGGCCTAGAATTGGACTGGACCTTGGAAGTGTGGATACTTGAGTAGATAGAGAATGTTTATTTAGATGCGATCAGGTTATTTTTTTGTTTTGTTGTTTGGTTAAACTCCTCTGTGCTAAATCCATATCCCCTCCTCTCCCCACTATAACTTTAAACTGAATCCCAGGGATGCAATTGTCTGTGTTTTAATCTGTTCTTTTCTCAGTTGCGCTATAACTCCTAGCAGCCAAGTCAGCTTTACAAATGAATACCTTTTTGTTTTCTTAATATAATCACCTATTTTAAGGCTATGATCTGATTTTGTATCCTGGAAAGTAATAGGAGGTCTGTGTATACCTGCCTAAGACTAAGAGGACAGCTATCAGAAATTACAGTTTGTTTTCATTTTTCTTTTTTTCTTTCCAAGTGCTAAATAAAGGGGAATAATCACATCCCTAGATCTGCTGACAGTGCTCCTCCTAATGCAACCTAATATGCCATTAGCCTTCTTGGCTACAAGGGCGCCCTGTTGACTCATATCCAGCTTCTCATCCACTGTAAACCCCAGGGCCTTTTCTGCAGAACTGCTGCTTAACCAGTGGATCCCAGCCTGTAATAGGGCTTGGGATGCTTCTGTCCCAAGTGCAGGACTCTGCACTTCTTGTTGAACCACATCAGATTTCTTTTGGCTCTTGTGTAAAAGAGTTTGGGGTACCCTTCTGGAATACGTTCCCAAGTGACTTCTTCCTGCGTTCAAGAAGAAAAAGTTTTTTTCCACTTGGGTAGAGGCAGCAACCCTCCTAAGCTCAGGGAATCTGTGACCTTGGGGAGTTTTGAAGCAGAAGCCCATAGAGACACGGTATTTTAAGGTCTCTTTTGGGCCCACACCTTCTGCACTCCAAGTGCCAGAGAGGGGAACCGACTTAGCCTCTTTATTTGGCACTTGAACTTCTGCTGCTGGAGTTCTGTGCCCAGCTCTGGTGACCAGAATTCCAGATGGATGTTGATAAATTGGAGAGGGGTCATGTCAAGGCTGTTTCCCACTCTGGCACTCCAAGTGCAGAAGGTGGGGGCCCACAAGAGACTTTAAAATACCCTGCCACTGGAGGCTTGTGTTGGTGTTGCTGCCATCATCCAAATGCACAAACCCCTTTGAGAACCAGACAGGCGCATTTCAGAATTCCCTCCTGTGGGGTACCTTCCTTGTCCTTGACACTCCCTCCAGAGAGAGCTTGAAAACCTGTAATTTCTCCTAGAAGTATGGCTTGCTGTCTTAGGCACGTGCATACAGAACCTTCCGCCCTCTAGGATGCAGGAATCAGATCATGGTTTTAAAAATGTGACGTCTATTAACAAAACAAATACACTTGGTGAAACATTACTTAGAATCATAGAACCATAGAGCTGGAAGAGACCTCAGGAGTCATCAAGTCCAGCCCCTGCCCAAGGCAGGACCTATCCCAACTAAATCAATCCATCCAGGGCTTTGTCAAGCCAAGACTTAAAAACCTCTAGGGATGCAGATTCCACCACCTCCCTAGGGAACCCATCTCAGTGTTTCCCTACCCTCCTAGTGAAATAGTTTTTCCTAATATCCAACCTAGACCTTCCCCATTGTAACTTGAGACCATTTCTCCTTGTTCTGCCATCCGTCACTACTGTGAACAGCCTCTCTCCATCCTCTTTGGAACCTCCCGTCAGGAAGTTGCAGGCTGCTATCAAACCCCCCTCACTCTTCTCTTCTGCAGACTAAACAAACCCAAATCCCTCAGTCTCTCCTCATAGGTCATGCGCTCCAGCCCCCTAATCATTTTGGTCGCCCTCCACTGGACTCTCTCCAATGCGTCCACATCCTTTCTATAGTGGGGGCCCCAGAACTGGACACAGTACTCCAGATGTGGCCTCACCAGAGCCGAATGAAGGGGAATAATCACTTCTCTAGATCTGCTGGCAATGCTCCTTCTAATGCACCCTAATATGCCATTAGGTTTCTTGGCTACAAGGTCACACTGTTGACTCATATCCAGCTTCTCATCCACTGTAACCCCCAGGTCCTTTTCTGCTGAACTGCTACTTAGCCAGTCGGTCCCCAGCCTGTAACTATGCTCGGGATTCTTCCATTCAAGTGCAGGACTCTGCACTTGTCCTTGTTGAACCTCATCAGATTTCTTTTGGCCCAATCCTCTAATCTGTCTAGGTCACTCTGGACCCTATCCCTGCCCTCCAGCATATCTACTGCCCTCCAGCGTATCTACTTGGCTGCTAGGTGTTACAAAGAAACTGAAAAAAGAAAGATTAAAACACAGAAAATCGCTTCCCTGGGATTCAGTTTGAAGAGTTCTAGGGTAAAGGGGGATAGTTCCATGTGCTTAGCAAAAAGAAGTCCAACAAACTAAAAAAATAAAGAAAATAACCTAGTAGCGTCTGACTAAAAATTCCCTGTTCTACTCACATCTCTCTTGTTCCAAGATTTAGTCTTTCCCTAGCCAAGAAAGTCGCTGGATTCTGCTTGCCCAGGTTCCTGGCTTAATTCTCATCTTCCAGGTATGATCACACAACAGGCACATCACTGCTTCCAATTCAAAACCCCAAATTCTGTTTCCATTTTCTTTCCTGGCCTCCTGTCAACTCGCTTCCTGCTTCTCCAGCATTCCTGGAGACTTTCTAGGACCTTTTGTCTATGGTTTCAACCTTTCCAGGCAAGACAGTTAGGGTTAAGTCCCAAGACTTTCAGGCAACCGTCTGCTTTTGACACGACCTGCCTGTTTCTCTTCAGCTAACTCTTGCTTACTTTGGTTCAGGCCTCAGGCCTTACACCAGGCCCATGCTTCAGGCCCATCCTTTCTAGTACAGGATGTAGCCTGGTAACAAAGCCCTGACTGTGGTATCAGGAAACCTGGGTTCTATTCCTGCCTCTCCCACAGGTTGGAGAGGTTATTCCCTGTCTGTAAAATAAGACTAATGATACTAACCTTCACTTTTTAGACCTACACACAGCAACTAGGGATTTTTATTAACTACTCAAATATCGGTGAGCCTGGCTCGCTAGATGAACCATCCGGTTCCTCTTGGAATCATGTTAAATGCTTGATCCCCATGACCAAAGTCTCAGATACCGGGAGAAGTGACACGGGGGAATAAAAGCTGCTGTCTGAGGTAAACTACCTGGCAGGAATCCCCTGGAATGGGAGCCATCGCTACCAGGAGCCCAGGAATAACAAGACTCCAAAAGTCCAGCTGCCAGGCAGTTTGACCATCTCCTTCAGGCCAGTGGCCCAGAATTCCAGGACATCTTTGGGCCTGGGTTTAAAAAGAGGCAGTACCGTGTGCTCAGCCCCTTTTTATCCATCCCCTTTCCCTCCATTGGCACGCAACCCTCAAATGGCCAAAGGTTTCCCTTTCCCTCCCTCCTTGGTTAAACAAGCTGGTTAAACAGCTCGAGGTGATGGAGTGATAAGCACCCACTGACAGAGTCGCTCGGGTTGCAGGGCCAGCGTAAGTCCGCTTTTAAAACTGCCGGCCATAGCTGCAGCTACGGGAGGGGACTCTAGCAAGGGCCTGGAACAAGGAACAGGGCTCCACTCCTGCATGGGATTCGGGCTTCCCCCAGGCAGATGCTCTGTTGCTGCTTTCCTGTCTCTCCCTTCTCCAGGTGGAAGGGGACGGTTAGCCAGTGTTCCCTGCAAGCTGAGCTCTTGGGCGGCCAGCCAGGAGACATTCAAATGCTGCCCAGTTTGCTAGCCGGTAGCATGTGTTTCTAGTGGTGGTGCATGTGGTGTACTGGGTGTAGACATAGATCTTGTTGTTATAGTAACTGCGTTAGGTCACTGGGGGTCAGCCCAGCTGGTTTGGGTTTTTTCTAGCTAGCTCCGTGCTATGCAATAAAATGGACACTTGCAACTACTCAAGGTCTCTGTATTTCCACTGATTTCTTCCCATGCTGTGAAACTCCACGTGACGTAACAGTGCACATCTGTGCATGCCTTGGTGCACATAACAAAATGTATTCCGCACAGGAGTGGGGGAAAAAGTAGAGGCATTATTGCCGCTAGCTCCTTACTGAAACTCAGTGAAAGGCAGGGGAAATGAGAGATCAAGATCCTGAGACTGACAGTCCCCAGGAACAACGGGGAGAGGCTAAAGTCCCAGTTCAGCCTGACTGGCAGAGCAGGGAGCCAGGAGGGAGCCAGGGTCGGCAGAGTGGGACTGAGCTAAGGAGAGAGCAGGGGCCCGCACTGAGCTGGGGAGCAGGGCTGGCCTCGGGGAGGGAGAAGGGGAGGCCGGGGTAAGTATCGGGGGCAGTGCGACTGGCCTCAGGGAGGAAGGGGGTCAGAGGCAGCATGACTGGCCTCGGGGAGGGAGAAGGGGAGGCCGGGGTCAGGATCGGGGGCAGTGCGACTGGCCTCAGGGAGGAAGGGGGGGTCAGGGGCAGCATGACTGGCCTCGGGGAGGGAGAAGGGGGGGCCAGGGTCAGGATCTGGCCCTTCCCCCCCAGAGCTGCTTCCCATCCCCTCTTCCTTCCAGCCAGTTCCTGCCCCCCGCCAGCCACTCCCTCTTCCTCCCTCCCCCCTGCCCAGGATCAAGTGTGTCCGTTTTTTGGGGGGAGGGTCTACCTGGCAACCCTACGAGTCAGACCCAGCGCAGGCACCAAGTGATGGGGACTGCCAGAACTTTGGGAACCTGAGTCTGCGGGGTGGGGGTTTGTGGCAGGTCAGGAGATGAAAGGGGAAGGCACTAAGGGACAGGGTGTAGGAGACAGACAAATGCCAGGGGGCCAAGTGGAGACAATGAGGAAAAGGACAGGAGGGGAGGTGTCAGTGGAGGGGGGGGGGACAGGATGATGCTAGGAGAGGAGAGGGGAAGGGCTTTGGGGGCTAGAGGGGAGAAGGGGAGGTGCTGGGAGAAGGCTTGAAAGAAGGGGTGGGCATGAGGAAGGCGGAGATGGAGCAAGGCACGTGTAAAGGCACAGGGGCATGAGGGGAACGGGGGCAGAGGGTGGTGAGGGAGTGGGCAAAGTGGGTAGGGGCAGTGAGGGAAGGGGGAGGCACCAAGAGGGTGCAAGGGTAAGGGAAGGTGCAGGTGCCAGGGAGTCCGGGGGGTGAAGCAGAAGGGCAGACACCTGCAGGGGAGGGACCAGCAGCAGAGGAGAGAGGCAGGACAGGTGTGTAGAGGGAGGTGTTAGAAGAGGGGATGAGGAGGGGTAGCTCACATGGTCAGAGTGGGGCTACTGGAGGAGTGGGCACAGGGGGAGAGAGAAAGGCTGCTGGAGGGGGCAGGTCTCGGGAAGGCCGAGGGCAGTGAGAAGGGCAGGAGTCAGGACAGCAGAGGTGGGTGAGGGGTTGGGGGGGCAGTAGGCACCAGGGGAGCTGATGGAGGAAGGGAAGGAGACAGGGCAGCAGAGGGGAAAGGTAAGTGGTTCATAAGATATTTATGAATAACTTGGGTGCCACCATGGCACATCCAAACAAGCCACACTCAGTACTGGTGCACAACACAAAATGTATTGTGCTCATGGGAGGAAACTCTTAGAGGGAACACTTCCCCCAGCCTTTCCACCCCCCAAGTTAATGTCACACACGTTGGGTTAATGCAATTGCAGGATCGTTGCACGGGGGGGGTTGGTGAGGGCCAAACTAATCCCTATTGGTAAGAGGATGGTGGGAAAAGTCCTTGGGGGGGGGGGGAGGTCACATGACACCTTTTATTTCTGGTCATGTGTCCATATTGCCCTGAAAGTGTTACCTCCAGAGGCGTGGCTAATGGGAGTCAGGGGGCGTGGCTAATGGGGGTCAAAGAGTACATTTAAAAACATTCTTTGGGTGCACACCCTAATGAAATGTGCTGCGCACGCCAATGGGCAGAGAGCAGATCCAGTCCTGGGAGCAGGGCTGCAGCCACAGAGTTGTAGACGCCACCCAGAGAGCAGATCCGCATGCTGGGAGCAGGGCTGCAGCCACAGAGTTATAGACGCCGCCCAGAGAGCAGATCCGCATGCTGGGAGCAGGCCTGTAGCTGTAACCCACCCACCTGATGTGGGTCACTATCCTATGGAGTGGCACTGAGACCACTTCCAGCAAGCAATTATTACAAGGGAGCTCTTCAGCCTATGCTGAGAGGCAACTGACTTATAACTCAAGCTATAGCAGCTCCTGCCCTAAGCTCCAAAAGTCCCAGGTTCTAATCCACCTGGTGGCAGTTGCACAGCCATGGAAGCAGAGGGGCCAGGGAACCCTCTGTACAGGACTCCCCCCCCCATACACACACACCCTTGCTTCCTGGAATCAGCCACCTAGGTGAATAAAGCTGGAAACCCCCATGCCTATAGCTGTGCACCTTTGCTTTCAATAGCTACAGCCATTCTAAAGTGCCCAGATCTCACAACAGAAAGGAGACGTCCCAATGAGCTGCTAAGCTGTGCTGCCTGCCACGGACAAGTAGCTCCAAGAGGAGCAAGTGCTGTTGACTCTGGAGCCTAATGATGGTGGTGTCTTCCAGCCATTTTCAGATTAGTACAGCTGTGAACCAGGTGCCAGCTGGCCATAGGGTCCCATAGACCTGGCTTGTGCAGCCTAACCTGATAACCAAGCAGTCCATCCATTACTAGCCAGCCGATTACCTTGGGCATGGGAGACCATCGCACTAGTAATTCCTGGGGCCTTCACGCACTGACAGGGCTTGACTTGATCGGCCAGCTAGCGAGAAAGAAATAAACAGAAGGCAGAGGAGTCACCAAGAGATCAGAAGACCAGCACGATGCCTTACAGGCCGTTCAGCTGTGAAGAGTCACCAAGACAGGGCAGGTGATGCTAACCTGAGTTAGTCCATTAGCTGCGGCTAGGCTGGGCCACGAGAGGAGAGACAGGCAGTAAAACTGCAGCTGTCAGACCATAAGGAGGACACGGAGGTTTCGAAACCAGCTCAGAGAACAGGGCTGGGTAAGATGCAACCTACCAAACACTGTGATCTGGCCGCTTTCTGTTTAGATCCTGCTGCCCATGCCGCCGAATTCTAAGTGGGGACTCAGGCAGCAGGATCCAATTTTAAATGATTCACGGCTCATGGTTACAGCAGGGGCAGGAGCCACGAGCCCTTTAAAAAGCTGTAGCCACGCTGGACAGCTGCCAGTAGTGGCAAAGCTGTGAGCTCTTTTCTGTGCTTTTAATTGAAAGCCTCAGCCACGGAGAACTCTGAGGGTGGGCTAGTCCACAACACCGCCCCTTCTGCCTCAGGCTCCGCCCCTTCTGTGGGTGGAGCCGGCCTATGACCCCATACCAAAATCCATTAAGTGGCCCCCTTCTGAAAATTATCGCCCACCCCTGTCACAGAATCATAGAAAAGTCTGAGTGGAAGGGACCATGATAGGTCCAGTGTTTCGCAAACTTTTTTTATAATGTACCCCCTTTAAAAAAAAATGTGTAAGTACCCCCAGTACCTACAGTTTTCAGACACACACAATTTTTTTCTACCGTTGCAACACATTTGTTTAAACAACTGCATCGTAGCCGGGCGGGCGATGGCATTTTTGGGTGTAAAAGGTACAAAAAGAATAAAGCGCTGTCAAACTGAAAACTAAAATTCAGTTTTCTCCAAATTTCAGTTGTGTTGACGTGTCCCCCAGACATCTCTTGAGTACCTTTAAGGGGACTCGTACCACTGGTCGAGAAGCACTGATCTAGTCCACCCCTGCACCGAGACAGGACCAAGCATGTTTGTCTCACCTCTTGGCTCCTAGGACACGGCTTGAACTAACGCACTTGGAAAGACATTATCGTATATACGCCCAAAGTGCTTCGTCTCAGTGTATTACCATAAAATCTAACTGACCGAACTCTGACCTTTCATTTCCCTGTCACTTGGCCAGCCACAGCCTCACAAGCCTTCGGCATCGATCTCAAAGCCTTCGTCACGCTTTTACACACCTGTGCTGACACGCTTGTGAGCCAGGCACACTTGTGCGACACGTCCCAAAGCACTTGCTCCAGGGCATTACATCGCACTTGCCTGCCTTTGATGGACAGGGAAAGGGAGACCTGAAAGGCCTCTCCAAGGTCACCAGCGCGAGAGTGAGCGCAGAATTGAGGAGCAAGGGTCTAACACACAACTCTGTGCCTTAGTCACTAGGTGGCATTAGATTAGAACCCGGGAGTTCTTACACCCAACCCCCTGCCCCCTCCACTAGGCCATGCTGCTGGCCTCCCGCCTCTCCCCCAGGGCTTGGAGACAGACGGGAGGCTGGAGCCAGCCTGCGCAGAAGGGGCTGTAACGCTTACAGCTCGTTCATGACACTGCCCCTGCGCAGCCCCTCTCAGATCCACACTCGGAACCCACAAGAAACACCCCAAGAGCAGAGATGAAACCGCCACTCACCTGCAGCCCAGCTTCCAGGAAGGGCAAAGCAAAAGCGGAGCTCGCGGATTCCAGCCCAGCCTGGCACCTGCTTCCTGAACTTTGGCCCCTTTCCTCCAAGATAGCAGGAGGCTGCTCTGGGCCTTTTGTGCCCACGACGGGGCAGAAAAGCAAACTCAGCTGTTGGTTCCATCTTGCGGGCAGAGCCCCGGCAGACAGTGGCAGGCGGGGGTATCGACTGACCCTCCAACCCAGGATATTCCCCCCACACCTGGATTCGCTTCCTAGTCATCCCCATCTCCCTGCACGATCCTTGTTTCTCATCCCGCCGGTCCGAGAAATTGTCAGAGCAGGTTGATCCCGACCTTGCCAAGGGCTTAGGTTACATCACAAGGCTTTGCCGCCACAGCTGGCTTGGCTTGGGTGTGTGGCAAAAGCCCCCCCCCCCATCCTCCCCCCCCGCTGGCACAGCTATTCTGGCAAAGCCGCCAGGGCAAATGGCAACTCTGCCGAAAAGCATCTGCTGGCTTTAAGCTCCCTGCGAGCTGTTCTCATCGCTCAGCCATCACCACCACTGCCCTGCCTCTGTCCTGCTCCTCATCCCCGCCCCCACTCCTATCCCCTGCTCTCCTCCATCTCCTCCCCCTTCCCTTCTCCTGCCCCTCCCCATTTCCACCTGCCCTGCCCATCCCCGTCCTCTCCCTCCCCCGTCTGTCCCCCTCTTATGTGAGGGCTTTGCTGGAAACGCCCCCCCCCCCCCCCAAGCCAGGGAGATCTCCCCTCCGGGAACAATTCAGCCCCCCCCATCTCGCTCCCTCCACTCCACAGTATTTCCTCCATTCCCCACAGTTGAAAATTGAGCTCCCCCATCCCCTCAGGTGACAGTCGGGCTCCCCCATACGCAGCTGCCTAGGTAGGCACCTCCGCAGCCAGAGCCTGCCCCTGGCGCCCACGTCCCCTCCCCGACTGCCTGTCCCAGGCGACCACCTGAACCTGCGTCCCCCATTCCCTCAGATCACAGCTCCCTCCCTGACCCTGCACCCCCCGACACCCCTCCCCCAGGCCAGACTCCTCTCTGGCACCCGCACCCCCTCCCCCAAACCCTCTGCTCCCCCTTCACCCAGGTCACAGCTCCCTCCCTGACCCTGCACCCCTCTAGAGCCCCTCCCCCAGGCCAGAGTCCTCTCCTGCGCCCATACCCCCTCCTGGACCCTGCACCCCTATCCACCGCCCCAGATCATACCCCCCCTCCCTGCACGCAGGCTCCTCCCCTAAGCTCCCTTCTGCACCCAACCACCCCGTCCCAGACCCCAAAGCCCTCGGTAGAAATGTGGCCCTTGATCAGTTGCCAAAATGGCCCCCCCATTACAAATTATTGACCAAGCCTGATCCAAATGTTTTTTGAAACATTGTTTAATGAGAATGTAAATACAATTCAATACAATTGGGAGGGTTGGGGGGAGGGGGACGCAGCTGCTGGCTCCTCAGCTCTTGCTGCTCTCACTGGGTGTCTTCCTGCTGCAAGGGAAGCAGAATCCGTCACATTCATCCCTGGGGACTCAGGGGAACTGGCCCCCCAGCATTTCCACCCTCCTCCCCCCTGCTCTCTGGTCACCCCCCGTCAGGCCCGCACGGTGAGCTCCTGACCCCCCCCCCCCAGAGCTCCTGACACCTCGGCCCCCTCCCGCCTCCTAGGACAGTTTCTGTGTTCAGAGCCTCCCCCACCCCCAGGGACGCTCGCAGGGGCAGGAGGGATTCTGCCAGCAGGGACGTGGGGTGGGGGCAGCCTGAGGAAAGGGGCGGGGGACTCCCTGAGGGGATGGGAAGAAGACCCTGGCCCTGCCCCACTCTCCTGATCTGCTCCGGCTGCTCACCATGTATTCCAGGAGCTGATGGGCCTGCCCATGCAGGGCGTGGGCCAGGACCAGCCCGGCCTGGCTGTGGCGCCGCAGGGGGGAGCGGGCAGCGAGCAGAGCCTTGTCCAAAAAGCAATTCTCCTGCTCTGGTGTAAAGAGCTGCCCAAAGACCTGGAATCAAGAGCACAGGAGGTTTCAGCTGACGGCCCAGAGCCCGGCCCCAACTCCTGGGGCTAAAACAGCTTCCTCCTCCCCCAAACTCCCTTCCAGACCCTGCACCCAGACGCTCTCCTCACCCGGCACCCCAACCCCTGCCCCAGGTCACAGCTTCCTCCTGCCCCCAAGACCCTCCTACCCCCACGAGGGCCCCAGCCAGCCCCACCCCCGAGCCCTGCCCTGCCCTGGCAGCGCGTCCTTACCTCTCCCACCCTCACGCTGTTGCTGTGAGCCAGGACCCATCTTTCTTTGCAGTAGTGTCTGCACCACAGGTCCTCTGCCTGGTAGATGTTGAGGCCTGCAAGAGACACAACAGGGTCATTCTGCTGGCAGGTCTGAGCCCTTCCCCTCCCACGGGTCCCTGCAGGCATCCCTGGGCAAATGGAGGGGCACAGGGGGCAGAAGGGGAACACAGAGGGACGCATCCCCCCTTGGGCCAGTCTGGGGGAAAAGGGCTGGGTCCCCTCCCCCCGCCGCCGGCACCCTCAGGGTGTCCCTGGGGCCCAGGTCCCGGCTGGGTTCCTTACCCCTGTGGTGCAGGAGGAGTTGATACAGGCTGTGCACCCCCTCCCGGGCCAGCCGGCTGACGTCTTCGGATGGGTCCGAAATAAAAAGGCCCAGCTGGGCCACGTGGTGACCCATCCTCGGCCAGTCGGCGGAGTTCTGAGGGGAGAGAAGAGGGGGGGTCCCTCAGCATCCTGGGGCTGCACGTCCCATGCAAACGGCCGCCGAGGCGGGTCTGAGCTCGGGGGACGGACAGAGACACCTCCCGGGGCGGGGCGGGGCGGGGCCGGCCTTGCGAGGAGACAACCCTGAGCAATGGCCCCGACTGAAGGGTCACTCCGGGGGTGGAACAAGGGGATCCACTGACGGCCACTCCCCAGTCCCCAGGCCCAGTCCCTCAAGAGCCCCCCTGAAGGGCCCAGGGTCGCCCCTCCCCGGGGAAAGGAGAACGCGGCCCATTCCCGGCCCATTCCCGGCCCTGCCTCTGCCTCCCGGGGACGCTCCCAGCCCCGCGCCCTGCAGCCCCAGACCCCCCGGCTCCGAGGTCACTTACGTCAAACCCCGGGAGGGTGGTGGCGACTCCCAGCAGGGCCGTGGTGCTGCCAAGGGCCCTGGCTCGCTCCTGGGGCAGGCGGGACTCCAGCCACGGGCTCAGGTGCTGGGGGGGAAAGAGACAGGTCAGGACCCGTAGGGAGGTGCCGGTTCTGGGCAGAGCCTGGGGCTCCTCTCGGACTGTGCCCCCCCCAGCCACTGACACTGCTCCTCTCTCGGCCCCCCCCCGAGGAAGCAGAGACAATGGCCCCGTCCCCCCCACGGGGCTCACCTCCATTATGAGCTGCAGCCGGGCGGTGTCTGGGGACTCGGCGAGGAGGCTCGCCAGTAGGGCCTGGAGGTCGTAGGGAAGGGCCCGGATGAACTGCTGCAAGACAAGGGGGAGCCCTGGGTCAGAGGGGGGTTGGGGTTGGGGAATCCAGGCCACCCGCTGGCTCCGGGGTGCAGCCTTGAGCAGGGTCTGAGCCGCCTCGCAGAGCAGGGAGGAGCCCAGGCTGGGCATGGAAGGGACGGGCCCCCCGGGAGAGCAACGGGAACCCTGGAGGGAAGGATCCAAACCTGCAGCTTCTTTCCTCCCTCTGCCCCCCCCCCCCCACTCCTCTCTGGAGCTCCAGCCCAGCCCGGGAGCAGGGCCCGGAGGGACGTACCTGAGTGTGGATGGGCTCCTGCTGCCAGTCCCCAGACACTGTCTGTCCCACGGCCGCCGTCAGCAGGGGGCTCAGGAGCTGGGCCCGCAGGGGAGGCTGCAAGGTGCTGGCAGGAGAGAGGGGCAGAGACTGTTAATTCAGCAGCAGGAGACAGAGACTTTCCCACTCCCTGGCCAGGGGATCTGCTCTGGGGGGAGTCGGCGGGGGGGGGGGTCGGTACCTGAGGCTGCAGGCGGCGTTGAGGCAGTCGGCCAAGACCAGCGGGGGGGGGCGAGTCCTCCATGATCTCCTGGGAGACCCAAGGGGACAAAGGGGCGTGTGAGGCTGGGCCCCCAAGAGACGCTCACGCGGCCAGCGCCCCCACCCAGCAGGATCCAACCCCACTGCCTCCCGCTGCCCTGTAGCCCCCCTGCCCGGCACAGGGCCCCTCCCAGCACCCCCCTCCCAAACCGGGACCAGCTCAATCCTTGTCCCCAGGCCGTCTCCTGCCCCTCCCTGCCCTGGTGACCAGCCTCTGAACCTCCTCATCCCTGCTCCCCAGGCGCATCCCCAGCAGCCCGCTCGGCTCCCTTCCAGCCCCCCATGGCCCGGGGAGACCCCTCCCTGTCCCGAAAAACCCATTCCTGTCCGGCACCCCACACCTGCCCCATTTCTGTGTCCCTCCCTCCTCCAGCATCCCCACCCACCCTCCCCATGTCCACCTCCAGCCCTCCTGGCTCCACCCATCCCGTTTCCAGCACCCCCACCCGCCGCCATGGCCCAGGCAGACCCCTGTCCACCCCACGTATCCCCTTCCCTCCTCCCGGCTGCCGCGACTCGCTTACAACGATCCTGGCCATCATGGTGTCCTTGCAGCAGCGCGGCGCCAGGGTGTCCTCGCCCCTTTGGAGGGCGGCGAGGCAGGCGAGGGGGATGGCCAAGAGGAACCGCTGCAGGGCGGCTGGGCTCTGCACCCCAGAGAGAGTCTGTGAGCCTGGGGCCTGCCTGCCCCCCACGGACAGCTGCAGGGCTCAGGTCTCCCAGGAGTGGAGGTGGGAGCTGCTGGTTGTCCAAGCACCCACACTCCCCCCCCAACTGCTGCCTCAGGCTTGTGGAGGCCCAGCTGGTGCATGACAAGAGCCCCCAGCTTGGGGGGTCCAGGTCATGCAGGAGAAGGGGCCCCAGGGGTATCCCCAGGGACAAGCCCCTCCCGGAGGGGGGGGGGACGTGCTGGGAAGGGGCCGGACACACTCGGGTCCCCCCCGTGTGGAGAAGGTTCCTACCGTGTCCCGGGTGTGGAGCTGCTCTTCGATGTCATAGATGGCCCCTTCCTCCACCCGGGAGTCCACCCGCTCCTGGCAGAGCTCCGCCGAGGCGCAGGGGGGCTCTGTGCGGGAGGGAAGGGACCAGGGTGACTCCAGCGGCCAGCAGGGGTCACGCGCCCCCATGTCAGGGACCCAGGGCAGGTTGGGCCCCACACGCCCCTCGCAGGGACCCATCCCCCTTCCACCCTCACATCTGCCAACGCCCTCAGCAGAGCCCCACCAGGAACAAGAGAGCCAAGCAGCCCCCGCCCCCATCCATTGCCCTGGCTGCGGGGCAGACACTGGGGCTGCCCTCCCCCGGGTACTGGGTGAGCCCCTGGGCCCAGCGTGTTCACGGCCCCTCACCTGGGTCTGAGCGGCTGCAGGAGGTGGCCCGGCTGCAGCTGGAGGCCCAGGCGCTGCTGCTGACGGACCTGGACCCACAGCTGCAGGGGCTGGTGCGGGGAGCGACGGGCTGGGGGCTCCCGGAGACTGGCAGGTCCCCGGGGGCCGGGCAGGGCGATGCCCCCTGGTGGTAATGGGGGCTGGGCTCCCGGGGCAGGTGTTTCTCTCCACAGAGGAGGCCCCGGAGCCACCCTACCCGGCTCCCCTGCTGGGCTGGGTCCCGCCTGCCCAGCCGCCTCTGGAGCCAGGTCCGGGGGGGCCTGGCCGGTGGGCGAGTCGCCCCGAGCTGGTGGGATCCAGCTTCCCCGCCCGCGGGGACGGAGAAGCTGCTCCCCACCGGCCCTGGGGCCATCTTCAGGGCTTTCTTGAACCACAGCCGAAAACGTTTGGCCATGCTGCAAATGAGGGGAGCAAAGGGGAGCTTGGGGCGCAGCCTGATGAACGAAATCCAGGGGTTCCAGCTCCCCAGAGCGACTGCCCCCAGCCCCCAAATGGCCCCTTGCTTATCGGTTCGGTCTTGCACAGGCACTGCAAGGACCTGAGGGTATGTCTACACTACCCCGCTAGTTCGAACTAGGAGGGTAATGTAGGCATACCGCACTTGCAAATGAAGCCCAGGATTTGAATTTCCCGGGCTTCATTTGCATAAGCAGGGAGCCGCCATTTTTAAAACCCCGCTCGTTCGAACCCCGTGCAGTGCGGCTACACGGGGCACGAACTAGGTAGTTCGAACTAGGCTTCCTAGTTCAAACTACCGTTACTCCTCATTCCACGAGTCTCCTGCCCATCAACAGCCCCTTCTTGGCCAATCAGGGGAGAATCTAAGGTGTGGGGGGTGGAGCGTTCTCCCCAAAGACACCGGCATAGACTTGTTCCAGCCCCACCTCCCCAGTCCCCACAATGGGGGCTGCATCCCCCACCCCACGGCTTCTGCAAACCACCCCCCGTCCTTCAGCTAGTCTGTTGGGTCCCAAGCTGGGGGAGGCAGCAAGGGAAGGTCACAGAGGAGGCAAGAACAGAGCAGAAATGTGGGGGGATGGAGGAAAAGGGAAACCAACCAGGAGAAAGCCCCAGTGGCGCTAAGGACGCAGCCCAGGTGAGGAATCACCTTCTGGCCCTTGACCGAGGGCTGGGCCTGCCTGGAACCCAGCCGGCCCCGGGCGGGATCCAACCCCTGGGGGCTCTTACCTTCGTCACAAAGGTGTCGGGATGTGGAACTCACAGAACGCGAAGGAACCGTGAGGAGGAGACGCACCAGAGCTAAAGCAACCGGGGGTCTCCAAAGTCCCCTGGGCCCGCCCCCCGCTTTTATCAGCCTGAGATGTGGGTCCCTCTGTGAGGTCACCACCTCCCCACCTGCCCTTTGCCTTATATGCTGAGGGCTGCCCAAAGCCCCTGTGAGGTCACCGCCCCCCCCCCTCCACCCTGCCAGGCAAATGTCCTGCCTCTGGCCACCCCCCTGGGAAGTTTGAGCCATTACTAGGGGTCCCTCCCACTCCCTCATAGGCTGCTCCCTGCCCTACACTGCAGGCTTCTTGCACGAGAGCTGTTTCACGCCGGAGTTCTTGCGCAAAAGGTCTCGTGCAAGAGTGCCTCCACCCTGCCATAGGCTTTTGCACAAGAGCGTCCATGGCAGTGTGAACGCTCTCTTGTGCAAGAAAGCTCTGATGGTCATTTTAGCCATAAAAGTGTCTTGCTCAAGAAGCCCCTGGTGCCCGTCCACGCTGCCTTCTTGCACAACAGCTCTTGCACAAAGGGGGCTTAGTCATCGTCGGGAGAGGAATAACTCCTGTGCAAGGAGCCCTGTTCTCTGATGCTTTACTGCAAATTTACTTCTGCAAGAACACACGTAGAGTGTAGACGCGCCACAAGTTTTTTTCGCAAGAACACGCAAAAACAAGCCATGTGGATGTTTTCTTTTTAGGCAAAAGCCCCTTTTTGCACAAGATCGGTCGGCCTTTTTGCAGGCATAGGGATCTTGTGGGAAAAGGGGGTTTTTTTGCACAAAAAGTAAACATCCACACGGCTTGGTTTTGCGCACAAACCCCGAGCACAAAAACGGATCGGCAGAAAATATGCAAATGACATTGCGTGTCATAGAGTCCCTCGTTAGCATATTTGTTGCCAAAAAAACTCGTTGTGTAGACGTAGCCTAGGAGAGAAGCGATCTCAGACACAAAGCCCTTCAGTAAGAGGGCATAGCCCTGGGGCGTGGTAGGAGACGTACGGCAGACATGGGAGGTCACTCTCCTAGCTATTTGGCACGGAGGAGGCCTCAGCTGGAGCACTGTGTCCAGATCTCAGGGCCATGCTTTAGGAGAGAGAGTCCAGAGGGGAACTATGAAAAGGGATTAGGGACGTTAGATATTCACTGAGTAGTCAATTAACCTCATGATTTCTTATCGGTTACTTGACTTTTCGATAGTCCCCAGGGGCCAGCTGTCTCAGTCCTGGCTCGCGCTGGGTGCGGGACCTACCCCCTCTGCGGCTCTGCATTTACAGTGAGTTAGGAGCCAGGCAGGCAGGCAGCCTCGCTCAGTTCCAGTTTGCACCAGGTCCAGAAGCTCAGACCCAGCCCCCAGGCAAGGGCTGCTGCCAGCTTGTGCTGCTGCCTCTGATACAGAGGCAGCAGTACGGAGTGCCAGGAGGGAACTGGTCTAAAAAGCAGCTCCCCTTGCGACCTGGCTGCCTGTCACCCCACGCTGCTGCCTCCGTTTTTGGCGAGAGAGAGCCGCCTGTCTTGAGACACCGGTGGGGAGTCGGATTTTCAAAAGGCAGGTCTCTGTCCTTTGTGAGCCTTCCAAAGCGCTTCGGTGGGGGGAGGGGGCAGGAAGGCGGACGACACTCAGGAATTGTAGCACCCAAATCCACGGAGTGTTTCGCCAGCACCTCCTGCAACAGAGCCCAATCCCTGACAGGCTTTTAGGCAAGATAGATCATTTGAAAAAATGACAGACACAGGGTTTTCCGTCACCGCTCTCCCTTTCTTTTATTTCCCTGGGCTAACTGGCTTGTTCCTCTTTGGCTAAGGATGGAAGGGTATGTCTACACTACAATGTTAGTTCGAACTAACGGACGTTAGTTCGAACTAACATTCATAGCCGCTACACTAGCGCTCCGCTAGTTCGAATTTGAATCGAACTAGCGGAGCGCTTAGTTCGAACTAGGAAAACCTCATTTTACGAGGCTTAAGCCTAGTTCGAACTTACTAGTTCGAATTAAGGGCTGTGTAGCCCCTTAATTCGAACGAGTGGGAGGCTAGCCCTCCCCAGGTTTCCCTGGTGGCCACTCTGGCCAACACCAGGGAAACTCTATGCCCCCCTCCCGGCCCCGGACCCCTTAAAGGGGCACGGGCTGGCTACGGTGCCCGTGCCAGGTGCAAGCCTGCCAGCACCCAGCCAGCAGACCCTGCACCTGGCACGGCACAGAGCCACCCACCCGATGTCCCCCAGCCCACCCCCTCTTCCCGGGACCAGGCTGGCGGCTCCCGGAAGCTTGCCCGGGACCGCAAGAGGCGGGTACATTCCTGGGCTAGTGCGGACATCGTGGACCTCGTCCACGATCTCCGCACTAGGCACAGGAAAGTGGCCATCTAGGGCAGGAGAGCTGCCAGCCTGGCCACCCAGGAGCAGGTTTGCATGAAAATCAAGGGGGTCCACTGAGACCCCCGACCCTGAGCCCTGAGCTTACAATGGCCGTCCTGGGTCAGACCAAAGGTCCATCTAGCCCAGTAGCCTGTCTGCCGACAGCGGCCAACCCTAGGGACCGTGGAGGGGATGGACCAAAGACAGTGACCAAGCCATTTGTCTCGTGCCATCCCTCTCCAGCCTTGCACAAACTTTGGGCAGGGACACCACTCCTACCCCCTGGCTAAGACTACTCCATGGACCCAACCTCCATGACTTGATCTCACTTCCCTTTAAACTCTGTTCTAGTTGTAGCCTTCACAGCCTCCTGCAGCAAGGAGTTCCACCGGTTAACTATTTGCTTTGTCAACAAGAACAACTTTCTCTTACTAGTTTCAAGCCTGCTACCCAGTCCTTTCCTTTGGTGTCCTCTAGTCCTTCTTTATGGGAACTCATGAAGAACTTTTCTGAATGCACCCTCTCCACCCAACCCCTGCTTTTAGAGACCTCTATCCTGTCCCCCCTCCGTCTCCTCTTTTCTAAGCTGAACAGTCCCAGTCTCTGTAGCCTCTCTTCATCTGGAACCTGTTCCCAACCCCTGATCATGTTAGTTGCCCTCCCCTCTCCCAGCCTTAATCTTCCCCTCTCCCACCTCCTTTTCCCAGTCTCCCCCAGTTTTGTTCAATAAAGACAGAGTCAATGTTGGAAGAAACGTTATCTTTATTTTGTACATCAATAAGAAGGGGGGCTAGGGAAGGGTAAGTGGAAGGAGGTGAGGGAGGAATGGGGTACGAGCCCCCGATGGGGAGGACTGGGCTGGCTCTGCAGGCTTCTGGGGGTGGAAGCTCTCCTGCAGCCCCCCGATTACCCCCTCTCCCCAGATGGCAGCCTGCGGCAAGTGCAGCCGGGCTGATGGCTGAGTGGTGTGATGTGCCCAGTGTGGGTACTCCGGGCACTCCAAGCCAGGACTGGTTTTCAAGCGGGGCACCCCTTAGAACTGTCTGTCCGGGGTGGGGGTCGGGACCCTTTAAGCGCAGCCCTCGGCTAGCCTGAGACTGCATCTCCACGCTCTAAGTCCTCCTCTGATGCCCTGCTGGCACTGCTTCCGGCCTTCCTTAAGCCCTGTTCAGAGTCCACTCAATGTGGACTTGCTAGTTCGAATTAGCAAAACTAGTTTTTAGTTCTAGACGCGTTAGTTCGAATTAGCTTAGTTCGAACTAGCGCTGTAGTGTAGACATACCCGAAGAGAGGAGCCAGCAGGGGTAGAATGAATTGTGTACCAGGTCCTGGAAACAAGAGCATCTCCTCCAGATCACCCATCCACACCTGAACTGTTTAAAAGCTTGGCTGCCAATAAAGACACCTTAGCTCAGCAAATGCCAAGCCAGGCACCTGTGTTTGGACACGAGGGGTGCACAGGGATGTGAGAACCAGGAAGGCTGATCTGTGAATTCACCCCCAACCGTCCCAGTACAAGACAGACGCTTGCGCCAACCAGCAGGGGTCACTGCTCCTCCGGTTTGGCTTGGACAAAGGTGCCCATCTGTTTGGTGTTCGCGTCTCGGAGCTGCGCCAGCTGCCTCTGGCCACGGCGGAGCAGATACTCGATGTGCATCACGTCGGCCCGGGGGATGCTGGCGTTCTTCCGGAACTCGGCCTGGATGCGAGGCAGGAATCCCGGCTTCTCCCGGCCGGCGCGCAGGAACTGCCTGTACAGGCTCAGGACGTGCTTCTGCAGCTTGCTATGCCGGGCCATGGTACGCCTGGGGAACCCTCCCAGGCCACGGGGGGGCCAGCGCCACGAGGCAGGGGCTAGAAGTGAACAGAGGCGGAGACGTTAGAGCAGCATCTCATTCCCAGATGCGCCTGTGCAGGCATTTCCATGCACTTTTCACCCCCACCTGCTAGGGTTACCAGATGGTTTAAAAAAAATACTGAACAGCAGGGGCCGGGGGGGGGGGGGGGGGGGCGGGACTGGCTGGAAGAGAGGGGGTGGGGGGCAACCAGCCGTCGGGAAGCGGGTCTAGTTGGGTTGAGGACCAAGAGGTGGGGGAACCGGCCGGCAGCGCTGCAGAGATGTACCAGAGCCTGGGTCGGATTCATCTTTGGTGGGCCCTGGCTCCTAGACCATAGACACACTCCCCCCCCCCACCCCCCCGGAGGCCCTAGGGAAAATGGCACCCCGGCCCTGTGGACATGGTGCCCTCTCTGTTTCCCTTGGCCCCGTAGGCACTAAGCTCCACTCCTGCCGCCCAACTCCTACAAGGCCCGACGGATTTCTCTGTGGCCCCCGACCCAAAAAAGGATCCCCCCAGCCCTGTGTTAGGGGATACGAGGGAGGCTGGCTGGGACGTAAGTGCAAATAACTCTGCTCTTAGCAGCTCTGAACCGAGGGGCTCTGCCCTGTGCCCCAACCAAGAACCCTAACATAAGAACGGCAGTACTGGGTAGCCTGTCTGCTGACAGTGGCCAGCACCAGGTGCCCCAAAGTGGGTTGACCAAAGACAATGATCAAGCGATTTGTCTCCTGCCATCCTTCTCCAGCCTTCCACAAACAGAGGCCAGAGACACTATTTCTATCTCCTGGCTAATGGCCTTTTATGGACCTAACCTCCGTGAAATTATCTAGCTTCTCTTTAAATCCTGTTATAGTTCTAGCCTTCACAGTCTCCTCTGGCAAGGAGTTCCACAGGTTGACTACACCCTGTGTGAAGAAGAACTTTCTTTTATTAGTTTTAAACCTGCTACCCATTAACTTCATTTGGTGTCCTCTAGTTCTTCTATTATGGGAACTAATAAATCACTTTTCTTTATTCACCCTCTCCACACCACTCATGTTTTTATAGACCTCTATCATATCCCCCCTCAATCTCCTCTTTTCTAAACTGAAAAGTCCCATCGCTTTAACCTCTCTTCATATGGGACCCGTTTCAAACCCCTAATCATGTTAGTTGCCCTTTTCTGAACCCTTTCCAAGGCCAAAATATCTGTTTTGAGGTGAGGAGACCACATCTGTACACAGTATTCAAGATGTTGGTGTCCCATAGTTTTATACAGGGGCACCCTGAGTTACCAAACCACATGGCAGTGACCATTAAAAACCCACCAGGACTTACCCAGCGTTTATATGCAGAGGTCCCGCACCAGCAGCGGTCTGCACTGGACAGGAAACCATCCGCCCAGCACGCGCGGGAAATCACAGGAACCCAGCCTGGACGGTCCGATGCCCCAGCCCTGACAGAAGAAAATCAAGGTGTGCTTGAAGTGCCACGCCCACCATCCCTTGGTCCTCTGGGGCATTCGGCACATCCTGCTGGGTGAAAGGGCCGGTCACAGCTCCAGGGTCTGTCACACTTCAGGGCCTTTGCCAGCTCCTATTCACCGGGGTCAGGCAGATAATCGCCCCGAGCTTTCCCAGCACTTTTCAGCATCAGCTCTCAAAGGGGGGCAGCGTGACCCCCATGGGAGCAGGGGAATGTAAAAGAAGGAATGGGGCGGGGCAGGGGAGGCAGCCAATGGCTTCTCCTAATTCAGTGGTCCCCAACCATTTGAGGTTTCCCGGCGCCAAGGGGCGTGGCCGTTTGCCCGCAGGGCGCCCTGGCGCGGGGACCCCCATTGTGCACCTGGGGGCGGGGACCCCCCCATAGCCACATTGCCGGGCGGGGCCCCCCCATAGCCACATTCCCAGGGCCGCCCCCCCCCCCACAAGCACCGCACGCCCAGGGCCGGGCCCCCCGCCAAGCACCGCGTGCCCGGGGCCGGCGCTCTCCCCCCAAGCACCGCGCGCCCGGGGCCTGCGCTCCCCCCATGCACCACGTGGCCATAGCGCGGGCAGCCAATCTGCGGCGCCCCCGGGGCCGGGGCCGGCGCTCACCGTGCACCATGCGCCCGGGGCCAGCTCCGGCACCGCACATGCGCCACGTGCCCGGGGCCAGGCCAGCCCTGAGCACTTGGCGGGCGCATACAAATGCGGGCACCGTGTTGGGGACCACTGTCCTAATGTTAGCAGTGGGGACACCAAGTTCGGAAGTGAATGGTTAACCAGTAAGCCGGTTATGGTTAACCAGTGGGGGCTGGAGCAGCCCTCCACCAGCCATAGGCAGAGGGCACTCTGGCACGCCACGGGTAGGGTTGCTCAGCAGTCACAGCAGTGTGCCACGGGGGTAGGTGTTGGGGCTGCTCCAAGCCCATCTTTAACACGTCCTACGTGTCCCATTTAATCGGTTAACTGGTTCAACATATTGTTTAACTGGTTAGCTAATTAAATGAGATTTTACATCTCTGGCACCAAGGTGGCTAAAAGTAGGGTTGAATTGGGACTAGAAATTCCAGGATTTTGACTTTTTTTTCCTGATCACACACAGTTCTGCAAATAAATTCACGTTTTGTTTAGATTTTGACTTTTTTTAAATGTAGTACGGTGGATTACGGAAGATAAACCTTAAAGAGACCAAACAAAGAGTCATTTCAGGAATGGAAAACTACATTTTAATGTTCTGAAATGGTGGAGTTTTCCCCTTCCAAACAAAAGGTCACTAAAATCAGCATTTTCCAATGGAAAAACATCCCCTCAGAAAACTTCCTTCCAGCTCTAGTTAAAACGGCCGTATTTTGAAGTGTATAATCAACCTCTGGAACTCACTGCAAAAGGATATTAATGATGGTGAAGGAAAGGGGAGGGAATCATAGAATCATAGAGCTGGAAGAGACCTCAGAAGGTCATCAAATCCAGCCCCCTGCTCTAGGCAGGACCAATCCCAACTAAATCAACCCGGCCAGGGCTTTGTCAAGCTGAGACTTAAACACCCGCTGTGTACAGCCTGTCTGATCCCTTCTGGGGAAGCATGGGTGGGAAGAAAGAATTAGACAGGGTTAGACAAACCCGTAGGTCTTGGTTGACTTCGTCCTGCTTCAGGGCAGGGCGCTAAACTTGGGGACTACTCTAGTCAGACCAACATTTCAATCAATCTTGTCAAGAAACAGGCAAAAAAAAAACCCCAACCCAAACCAGGGAGAAACACGTTCCTTGGTTTGTAAACACAGACACAGAGAACAGCTCCTTCCGTTAGGGGGGGTGGGAATAAAGAAAATAATCCCTCGCCCCCTCCGCTTCCTATTTGGTCCTAAAGGATGAAGATTTGTGCAGGCTGCGGGGGCAGGACTGATATTCAGGGAATGCGGAGCATGGGGGAGAAGGGGGCAGCTTGCTTACAATCCAGGGGCAACCCCGTGTCTCGGGGCTGGCCCAGCACAGGCAGGATTTCTGCAGCGCAGGGGGACACGAGGTGAAACAAGCAGCGACTCGGCCGATTGGGGCTTGTTATTGTAGGGTCGCATTGAAGCAGACACTGGCACCAGCGTCGCCTCCAAGAGCGAGGGGAGTGCGTGGCCTGGTAACCCCGGACGGACCCGGACCTGGACCCCCCTGCGCTGGGGGGCCAGGAATCACCGCCCCCCGCCCCTCACCTCCGCCTCCTGCCTGCTCGCAGCTCCCGGGCCCGCGGCAGCAGCTTTGCCAGCCGGCTCCGAATGTTGAAACACCAGCAACATTAGCCCTCGCTTCCCATTGGCTGGAGGGCCCCAGGGGCGGGCGCAGGAAAGGGGAAGCTCCGCCCTTCGAGGGCCACGTGGGCCGGCAGTGGAAGTTGCAAGTCAGCTGGAGGAGAGAGGGGCCCGGCCCAGCCTGCGCACGTGGCTTTCACCGCAGCGCTCACCTGCCCTCACGCCCCACGCTCCTGCTTTTCCCTCCCTGCGTTGTTCGACCCAACCCTCACCCAGGCATCCACCCAGTTCACCCCGATTCTCACCCCTTTTTAAACTTGTTCCTAAGAAACCCCGATCGGTTCCTGGGAAATTCCCAACAACTCTTATCAGTGGTGCCTGTTACATACCAGCTGGGTTTTCCCTTTGATATTTACATACCCCCTGCCTCCTTTTTTCGCCCCTCCCATTTTTTCCTCCCCTGTTCATTTTGGTTCTGGACATACAACACTCCAGTCGTCTGAAGAAGTGGGCTATGCCCAGGAAAGCTCATGATCCCATTGACACGGTTTGTTAATCTTTAAGGTGACTATATGTTGTGTTTTAAGTTTTTCCTGTTACAGACTCACTCAGCTACCCCTCTGAAACTCGTGGGCTCTGTCTACACTGCAGGCTTCTTGCACAAGAACTCTTTTGCAGAAGAGTTCTTGTGCAAAAGGTCTTCCATACGAGCGCGTCCACACTGCCATGTGCTTTTGCGGAAGAGATGTGCTTTTGCACAAGAGCATCCATGGCAGTGTCGACACTCTCTTGCACAAGAAAGCTCTGATGGCCATTTTAGCCGTAGGGGTTTTTTGCGCAAGAAATTCATGTTGCCTGTCTACACTGCCGCCTTCTGGAAGAGCTCTTGTGCAAGAGGGCTTATTCCTCGTGGGGAGAGGAATAACTCTTCCGGAAGAAGCCCTGTTTGCTGATGCTGTACTGTAATACTTGTGCAAAAACACGCACGCAGTGTAGACACTCTGCAAGTTTTTGCGCAAGAACAGCTGTTCTTGTGCAAAAAGCCTGCAGTGTAGACATAGCCTTAGAGGGGCAACCCCAACAGTCATTACTAACAAGGAGTCCTGTGGCACCTTGAAGATTTATTTGGGCATCAGCTGTTGCGGAGGAAAAGCAGGTCCAAGTGTTTTTTACCCCTGGAAGCGGATGCCCAAATACACGTGTTAGTCTTTAAGGTGCCCCAGGGTGCCTCTGTTTAAACAAGTGGAAGAGAAGGGCCTGTGTGCACCTCATAGGATGCCAGGCTAGACTGAAGATCACAATGGCCCTCTCTGGCCTGGAAGTTAATGAATGGTTGCATCTGGCCAGGCTGCCTCTCTTTATGCTTGCATTAACTAACTGGGTTATTTGCAGGTGTTGTACTCAGTCCAGCTGTGTCGGAGCGCCTGCTGCTGGAGGAGAACGCAAAAGTTCTGTTACCTGGTTTGTAAGTCTGGAGCCTTCTCTACTGCATCAGGTACAAGCCACCTGGCTCTTCGCTAAAGTTGCAGAGCCGAGTCACTATCGCTGGATGTGGTCTCCGTGCCCAGAGTCCCCAGAGACCACAAACCAGATAAGATTCGAAATCGCCCAAGCAGATTTTTTGCGTAACAACATGCAATAATAGTTGCCAGCGAACAGACTCAGCGCTGCGCCGCTACACTTTATGGAAGCCGTGGCAATGTCCTAACACCCACTGAGCACCATCCAGTGCCCCCACACAGTCAGCTGGTGAACACCATTTGAGGTGAACTTTTATACATTCCTGATGTATCAGGTTGCTACCCCCTGTTACCTGGTTACCGTCCCTTACCTTGCAGAAGGGGGCTTACTTCCTAGTCTTCATACTGTCAACTTACTATCTGTTATGCTGTCAACTTTGACCTGGTCCTGAACATAGGTCGGTATGTACTTTATTTGTGGGAGGTAAATGGTACCAAGATGTTCCTTAGGACAATCCACAGAACTACAGACCGGTCAGCCTCACCTCACTCCCCGGAAAAATCAGGGAGGGGATCCTCAAGGAATCCATTTTGAAGCACTTAGAATAAGGAAAGGGATCAGGAGCAGTCAGCATGGATTCACCAAGGGCAAGTCATGCTTGACGAACCTGATTGCTTTCTATGACGAGGTAACTGGCTCTGTGGACATGGGGAATTCAGTGGATGTGATATACCTGGACTTATTCTTGCCAGCAAGTTAAGGAAGTATGGATTGGATTAATGGACTGTAAGATGGATAGAAATCGGGCTAGACTGTTGGGCTCAATGGGTAGTGATCAACAGCTCGATGTCGGACTGGCGGTCAGTTTCAAGCAGAGGACCTCAAAGACCGGTTCTACGGTCGGTTTTGTTCAACATCTTTATTAATGACTGGATGAGGGGATGGATTGCACCCTCAGCAAGTTTGCCTATGTCACTAAGCTAGGGGGGAACGTAGATACATTGGAGGTAGGGTATATGGTGCAGAGTAACCTAGATATATTGGAGGATTGGGCCAAAAGAAATCTGATGAGGTTCAACAAGGACAAGTGCAGAGTCCTGCACTTGAATGGAAGAATCCCAAGAATTGTTATAGGCTGGGACCGACTGGCTAAGTAGCAGTTCTGCAGAAAAGGACCTGGGGGTTACAGTGGATGAGAAGCTGGATATGAGTCCACAGGGTACCCTTGTAGCTAAGAGGGCTAATGGCATATTAGGGTGCATTAGGAGGAACATTGCCAGCAGATCTAGGGAAGTGATTATTCCCCTTTATTGGGATGTGGTGAGGCCACGTCTGGAGTATTGTGTCCAGTTCTGGGCCCCCCACTACAGGAAGGATGTGGACGCATTGGAGAGGGTCCAGTGGAGGGCAACAAAAATTATTAGGAGGCTGGAGCACATGACTTAGGAGAGGCTGAGGGAGTTGGGCTTGTTTAGTCTGCAGAAGAATGACGGGGGATTTGATAGCAGCCTTTAACTATCTGAAGGGAGGTTCCAAAGAGGATGGAGAGAGGCTGTTCACAGTGGTGACGATGGCAGAACGAGGAGTGATGGTCTCAAGGTGCAGTGGGGGAGGTGTAGGTTGGATATTAGGAAAAACTCTTTCCCTAAGAGAATGGGGAAGCACTGGAATGGGCTAACTAGGGAGATGGTGGAATCTCCATCCCTAGAGGTTTTTAAGTCCTGGTTTGACACAGACCTGGTTGGGATGATTGAGTTGGGATTGGTCCTGCTTTTGGGCAGGGGGCTGCACTCGATGACTCCTGAGGTCTCTTCCAGCCCTGGGATTCTATGATTCTAAGGCAAGGGACTTCTTTTATTTGAGAGCCCCAATTCCTTCAACAGCAGTATAGGTCTAATCCATGGAGCTCCTGAAGAGCAGCTCTGCATCCCTTTCTATGGCAGCCCAACTGTCCTTGGAACTGGTCAGACCAGTGTGACATCCCCCTGTGTAGGCATAATGAGCTAACGTGTCCTTCACTCCCATGCACCAACTTTGCCACTTATCAACTATGTTTTTAATTTGTTCCAAGGGAAAGCTGAATGAAGCCAAAATTAATGAGTGTTTTAACTTGTAACAAAATACAGGACTGTGTAGCACTTTAAAGACTAACAAGATGATTTATTAGATGATGAGCTTTCGTGGGCCAGACCCACTTCCTCAGATCCACTATTTGATCTGAGGAAGTGGGTCTGGCCCACGAAAGCTCATCATCTAATAAACCATCTTGTTAGTCTTTAAAGTGCTACATAGTCCTGGATTTCGTTTCAGCTACACCAGACTAACACGGCTACATTTCTATCACTGTTCTAACTTGTGTTTCTGTTCCCAGGAAATGTTGAAACGGTAGATTCCTAGGGACTGTCAAGTAGAAAGATTGACCCAAATTAGTTACTTCTTTACTTTCTTTGGCTCCACTGGAATCTTGCAACAGGGATTAACTAGCTCCATTCATATCTATAATTAACACAAACAAAATCTATGTTTAGTGACAGGTAAGGTTTCCTGAGCACATGTCTAACAATCCAGACATTTAAAATCAGAAGTTAGTGGAAGGAGGCTGAAAAAGGTGAGGCTTTCGAGAGAAAAATTGCCCGAGAAAGGGTTATTTTGAACTCCAATTTACTCTGTATCAACCCATTTTTCCATTAAACCAACCTAAAGTACTATAAATAGGACTCAAAGTTTATGTCCTATGTTTTAGTTTTTGTCATAAACACCACAAGAAAAAAATATAAAGCAAATGGGAAAAAAGGGAGGATGCGAGTTATGAAAAAGCAAACAGTTGATAGGAGAAGCTAAAATTGGGGGAAAAAATCTATAACCAGTAACATAAAGGATAATTAGGAAATGTTTAAATATATCGGGAACAAAAGAAATCAGAGGAATGGTAAAGATCCATTACTGTATAAGGCTGGTCAAATTGCCAATCATGATGAAAAACAGAAACTTCAGCAACCTGCTTGGAATTTAATGCGTTGAACTACACACAAGCCATAAAGATTGGATGTCTTTCTAAAACATATGTGGTAGCTCAACCGAGGGATGTTAAATTGCGCTTAATCAGCTAATCCAGTAGTTGGTGGAATTTCCATCGACTACTCAATTAGTCAATAAGGGTATGTCTACATTAGCTCGTTAATTTGAGCTAGGTAGGCAAAGCAGGCAACCGGAGTTGCAAATGAAGCCCGGGATTTAAATAGCCCAGGCTTTATTTGCATGTTCCCGTCCGGTCGCCATTTTGAAATTCCACTAGCCCGAAGTAACTGCCGCGCGGCTATAGAATGAGATGTAACAGTTAATTCGAACTAAGGACTTAGTTCGAGTTACCGTTTCATTGCCACATGTAGCTGGCAGGAAGGGACCTCGAGAGGTCGAGTCCAGTCCCCTGCCCTCATGGCAGGACCCAGTACTGTCTAGACGAGTGTTTCTTAAACTTTTTAAGACCGAGGAACACCAAACAATTTTTTTTTTATTGAGGATTTTTTGTTGACTCCTGAGGTCTCTTCCAGCCCTAGGATTCTATAAATGTGCTTGGTACCTGTGCCTGGACCTTTATGGTTGATCTGGCTTATACTATTTCTCTTTCCTGCCTGCGGTTCCACTGAGCCAAAGTCTTGCTTCCTAGATTTCAGGTCTGTTGCTGTTTTTATGTTACCGGCCTTTATTCGGGCCTGCTGATTTTATGTTACCAACCCGCAACTTACTACAGAGGCAACTGAGTCCCAAAAAGGAGGAGCAGCTTGTTCAAAAACACAGCAAGCCAGTGGCAGCGCTAGGAATAGGACCCGTATGTCCCAACTCCCTGTCCCCTGCTGTACTAACCAGACCAAAATACTTTGACCACCAGGGTCTGAAGCCCCACAGACAGGGGCCACGGATGGGGAGGGGGAGAGGCAAAGGGGGCAGTTGTCTCGGGAGCTGATGATTTAAAAGGGTCCAGGCCTCTGGGTCACTGTATCGACTATTATGGCAGCCGCCACTGCCAGAGACCCGGGCAAATGAAATCAATCCTAGAGCTCTGTCTGGTGCAAGGTGGGTGGCGCTAAGGCCTGATTGGCCCTCGCCTTGCCCCTCCTACCTTTAGCTTTGCCCCTTTGAGGGGGTCTAGAGACTTGCCCCTTTGAGGGGGTCTTGAGCCGACCCCCTCCCATACATTACCCAGGGCCCGACAACGTCTGTCACCAGCCCCGTTGACATGAATGTCCCCAAATCCCTCAGACCCAGTACAGTCCCCCCCTCCTCCCCCCCCCCCCCGGATCTTTAATTCTTCTCTTGTCATCTGATTGCTTCAAGCATTGTTACAGGCTGGGGACCGACTGGCTAAGCAGCAGTTCAGCAGAAAAGGACCTGGGGATTACAGTGGATGAGAAGCCGGAGATGAGTCAACAGGGTGGCCTTGTAGCCAAGAAGGCTAATGGCATATTAGGGGGCTTTAGGAGGAGCATTGCCTGCAGATCCAGAGAAGTGATTATTCCCCTTTATTCGGCTCTGGTGAGGCCACATCTGGAGTATTGTGTCCAGTTCTGGGCCCCCAACTACAGGAAGGATGGGGACGCATTGGAGGGGGTCCAGGGGAGCTTGACCAAAATGATTCGGGGTATGGAGCACATGACCTATGAGGAGAAACTGGGGGATTTGGGTTTGTTTAGCCTGCAGAAGCAAAGAGTGAGGGGGGATTTGAGAGCAGCCTTCAACTTCCTGAAGGGAGGTTCCAAAGAGGATGGAGAGAGGCTGTTCTCAGTAGTGAGGGATGGCAGAACACGGAACAGTGGTCTCAGGTTACAGCGGGGGAGGTCTAGGTTGGATATTAAGAAAAACTATTTCCCTAGGAGGGTGGTGAAGCACTGGGCTGGGTTCCCTAGGGAGGGGGTGGAATCTCCATCCCTAGAGGTGTTTAAGTCTCGGTTTGACAAAGCCCTGGCTGGGATGATTGAGTTGGGGTTGGTCCTGCCTTGGGCAGAGGGCTGGACTTGATGACTCCTGAGGTCTTTTCCAACTCTAGGATTCTATGATTCATCCGTGCGATGTCACTGGAGTCGCAGGGAGGTACACTGTGGGCGAAAGCCCCGATCTTGCTTCTGGTTTTGTACAGGCGGCCGTGAAAGTAACTTTACAGTTTCTCACAGGTACTGTCCTGTTGCAGCCCAGGTCTTTGCAGTTCTTGCTGGAGCTGCGCACCAGGGCACTTTCACCTCTGTGTTCAGGATTCAGAGTTATCTCTTTTCCCAAAGATCTTCCCTGGAGCTGTTCAGAGAGAGCTTGCTCCCTCTCGCCACAGTCTCTCTTAAGGCAACCATGTTCTTCAGAGCCTCTGGCCTGATGTGGAACGGGACGGGGGACACCACAGAAGAGGCCAAATTCGCCGGGGGAAACACTCCAAGGAAATGGATGCTAAAGAGGGTCCATTCGCCAAGACTCATGTGCAGGGCCTCTTTGATTTCAGTGTTGTCACTGTAGACCAGCGCGCGCCCGTTGAGATTATGGTCCCTGAGCCTCTGTTTGTACAGCGGGACGTTTTCCTCCTTCAAGCCGATTGTGTCCGTCTGGAAGAGAAGTGGGAGCACCCGTTAGTGCCGTGCATATACTGAACATGTCGCCAAACACGTTTTTAGGAAGGGTCCGCTATAGCTCCCGAGAGGAACCTGTCTGGGCTTGCTCAGATTCTAGCAAACAAGGCGGGCCGGCCGGCTATGGGGCCAGGTATGGTACCCTGCACACCCCACTGCCGTGTGCTTGGATTCTGCTAAGGGCACCGCTGAGCAAGTTGGCACGGCAGGGGAAATAGCATGCTCTCTGCAGGCAAAAGCTAGCAATGCAGGGACCACTGGAGGGGTGTGTTGAAATGAAGAGGGAAGGTTTCCTGACCCTGCTTGTAGGCTGGAGGGAAGCATGCAGTCAGCCTGACGGGGGTGGAGTTGGGCCTCTCGACCTAAGGCTATATCTACACTGCAGGCCTTTGCAGGCAGAGAGTATGCTAATGAAGCACTCATTAGAAACTTCTTGGCACTCATTAGCATGCTCTCTGCAGGCAAAAGCTAGCAGTGTAGACATAGCCTCAGGGTTCTTGTGTGTTATTCTGGATAAGGGGTATTACGCTGCAGGCCTCCAGCAAGAGTATTTATGTTTTTGCCTCTCTTCTCTCTGGAGTGCATAACAGACAGCTACGGGTCTCCCAGTCTTAAAACCGACCAGTCACTTCAGAGCGTAAAGGATGAACCCGGGGAGAGCCAGCCAATGGCTTCGGGGTTGGAGGAAAGAGCTGCAAGGAACCGAGTTGTTCCAAGAAGAAATGTTTTGTGCAAACCAAGAGTCAGGAGCAGCAGAAAGTGGGGGAACTAGCAGAGCCCGGACTGTGGCCTTGCCCCCTACATCACCCTTTCCCCCTCATCCTCACTCTGCCCATTCCCCCTCATGTGCCCCCCCTACTCCTGAGGCCTCAAACCCACACTGTGCCTTCCCCGAAAGCCCCCATCCCACACCGCCTGTTCCCCTCAACATCCTACCCCCACTAGTTCTCGCTCCTCTCCCTCCAGTTATGCACCAGTTATGTGGGACAGTTTTCTCTCAGCTCTGGGGCCCGTAGTCAGGGCTGTCCCTAGGCCCATGGGAAATATGTAGCTGCATAGGGCACCGGAAAATTTGGGCACCAAATTTTTGAGTTCCCCAATGCAGCAGCCATGTGTTCTTGTATGTCTGAGGATATGCCTCTGCCGGTTCGTCTCTGGGGACGCTCTGTCCTGTCTGCTGCAGGGCTTTTCCCTTCGCCCTCCCCCACGTGCTCCTCTCAGCTGGCAGTGTAATCCACACACCTAGTGTGTGTGGTTCACTGTCCCTTCGTGTGGCAATTGGACCTCTTACAGCCAGAGATAAGAACAAGGGAGCTCTACATCCTAAGCTGGGAGCCAGCTGCCTTCATGGCTCCAGCTGTCGAGGCCTCTAGGGGTGTGTCTAAACTACATGGCTCCGTCGATGGAGCCATGTAGATGAGGCTGATTGGCAGAGGGAAATGAAGCCGCGATTTAAATAATCGCGGCTTCATTTAAATTTAAATGGCTGCCGCGCTCTGCCGACCAGCTGATGATCAGCTGTTTGTCGGCAGATCGGGGCAGTGTGGACGCTCCCGTCGACATGAAAGCCCTTTGTCGACCTCCCCCTGATGCCTCGTGGGATGAGGTTTACCGGGGAGGTCGACAAAGGGCTTTCACGTCGACGGGGAAGCGTCCAGACTGCCCCGATCTGCCGACAAACAGCTGATCATCAGCTGGTCGGCAGAGCGCGGCAGCCATTTAAATTTAAATGAAGCCACGATTATTTAAATCGCGGCTTCATTTCCCTCTGCCGATCAGCCTCATCTACATGGCTCCGTCGACGGAGCCATGTAGTTTAGACACACTCCTAGAGGGCCTAGGTTCAAATCTGCTACGGGGTTCAAATCAGCAGCAGCAGCAAGCTAGCAAACAGAGAGGATCTGCAACTCTGCTCTAGTTCCTGAGCCCTGCTTGGGGTAGGGAGGTAGAAGGAATGACCAGACCTCCAGCAGAAGCTGCATGAGGGGAAAAGGCCCAGGCAATCCTGCAGAAGGGCCCTCAATTATTCAGGGCCCCACGATTTGCAAAGATGGCTCTGCCTGTAGCCGTCATCTGTGGGCAGCTGCTGTCACATGAATGACATGCTTCTTGCGATGAAGAGGCATGGACATTCTATCGACAGCTGGCCCTGCTCGAAGGAAGGAAACCCAAGGGTGACCCACCTCTCGGCAGACATCCTCCACCGTCATACCCAGCAGAGTGCAGGCGCTGAGCTTGTCGAATTTCTTTGTCCGTTTCAGTCTGTGGCTGCCACGTTGCAGCTCCATCTGTCTTTTCAGGGATGGGTCCAAATTGACCGTGAAGGGGAGGTAGAAGAGGGCCTCCTCCACCCGAAACCTGCCGCACAGGAAAGTGTGGAACAGCTCGGGATCCTGGTCCAGTTCCAGCAGCTTTTCCATCTGGCCTTTCAGCATGTCCAGCTCTTCCATGTACTTCTCGTAGACCTCCCACAGAGACATGTCGGGGCGGAGCGGGCTTCCATGGCAGCTGCCCATTCGACTCCTCTGCTCCTCATCCTCGATGCACTGCAAGAGCCAGCTCAGACGGCACGGCCACTGGTTGGCAAGGAGCACCCATTCCACCACCTTCTTCGGACACACTTCATCCTTGGGTATGTTACTCGCCAGCAGCCTGATGGTGATGGTGACGGTGTTCACGATGCGCCGCATCTGCACCACGTTGTCTGTCATGAATTCCTTCAAGGCGTCATCCAGGAGGTAGTCGAAAGCATCTTGAATGAGGTCTTTGGCTCGGATACCTTTCCCGCAGCTGCCGGTTCCCAGCGCTGGGGTTCCAACCATGAGAGGTATCTGGCTGTCCTCTGCAACTGGATTCTGGGCATCGTGGTTGGCCGAATGGTAGCGAGAGATGTTGAGGAAGTCAGAGCTGGCTTCCATCTTGCCATCCTGCCGGAAGCCGACCTCTGCCTCTAGCTGCTCCTTGCGCGCGATGATATTCCTGATCAGCCTCCGCTTGGTGTCGCAGTCCATCCGAGGGACAGAGAAGGGCAGGGTGACGATGCGGTTTAAGAACTCGTAGCCGTTGTTGGCCATACCTCTCATATACTTGGAGCTTTCCACGCAGTCGACAATGATGCTGGAGTCAACAGCCAGGATGGAGATGAAAGGGGCGTCATCGTCTGAGAGGAGGATGTTCATGGCATCAAGGACGCCCACCACCTTGTCAGGGCTGCATGTATCCAAGTGGGTGATCTCCAGCACCACCCGCAGCTTCCGCCGCTGGAAGATCTCCATGTACTGCAGGAACCCAGTGATTGTCCTGACTTCGCTTTTCACGCAGCTCATGAAGCCCAGCTGTGCGCTGAGAGCCGTCTGGTTCATCTGTCTCTCCAGCTGGCTCTTCTGGGTGACGATAATGTTTCGTACCACTGTGATAGTGAGCCGTATGGCAGCTGCTGCAGAGACGCTGACAGCCGTCACCCCAATGCCTTCCACGACAGCTATGGCGTCTCCCGAGGCATCCCCGATGGGGATCCCAAACACTAGGAGGAGACCACCCACCCCAATAGCTACCATGATCAAAAGGATCACAGCCACCCACAGCGGGAGGAAGAGGAACTTCTTGCTAACCCATTCCTGATCCCCTGGTCTTTCGATGATGCTACATTTCCTGTCTATGGTCCTGTAAATGCTCATGGGTAGGAGACCAAAGTGGCTTTCGATGCCGTCGCATAGTGTGGTAATGAGGCCTGCCCAGAGCTGGTCGCAGCCCGCGTACTCCCAGGCGCTGAAATGGATGAAGACGTGTTTCACGTTCCTTCTCCACTTCTGCTGCTCCGTCAGGACCGGCCGGTAGAAGATCATGAGTAACAGGAGCTTGAGTAGATCCCGGCCAGTGTTGTCACGCTGCATCTTCTGCGTCCGCTGAAATTCCTCCTGGTCTTTCTTCTTCGATTCGTTTTCCATGTTCTCTGAGATAAAAGAGGAAGATATGTTAGGTACCTGGCAGTGCCTTAAATCTCTCCTCCTGAAGGGTCTTCCAGCTTCACAATCCCTCCCTTCTGGGAAGCAATCAAGAATGGGTAGCTCTTGGCAAAGCCATCCTTAGGATTGATGGGATCCTACGCCGTACTATTAAACTGGTGCCCATCTGCCCAACAGCAGCCCAGATGGATGTTGAATTTTTAGCGATGTGATTTTATAATCCTCATCCACACACTAATAAACAAACACATTTTAAACTAAGGTCCTGTCGACTCTCACAGTAAATTCAGCAAACATTTAGCAGAGGTTGGCAAATGCCTGTTAAATGGCTTCATTACCATGTCGTCGATGTTCTGCCAGTAGCTCGAGCAGACTTTGTCACTTGTAAATTAACTAGATCTTCTAGAACTTCTGCTGCTGGAGGAAGCAGAGCCACAGACCATGGATAGGAAGAGGCAGGTGGGTGGAGTGGACATGAAAACCCAGTGCTGCTCCAAATTTTCAGGTCCCCTATGCGATTGCATAATCGGCAAATGAGTACGGGTGGCTCTGGCTCTTTGGAGATGGTTGTCATCCACTAATCCCCATCCCCACAAGGTTCCTTCCCCGTCTTACGTTCCCCGGGGCAGTACTCACCCTTGATTTTGTGTAAGAGCAGGTTTTTGCAATGTCCCCATGGTGCATAAAACCCAGCAGTCACTGGCGTGGGCACAGTGTACAGGGCCTTCGCTAAAGCGAGGCAGTAGATATCCTCCTTGGTCTGGAACCCTGCAACGGGGATGAGGTAAAACACGAAGATTAGCCTCACCGAGCGCATCCTCAGTGGATGCTCAACAGTGTCTCCGCTAATATTTTTCGGTTCAAGGTACTAGGTACAAGGGGAGGGAGCAAACAAATGTCCGAAACCAGACAAGTTTATTTTAGGCTATAAATATTGGGGTGCCTGGCCTTACCCCCTTTGCATGGCCGAAGGGACAACAGAGACTTACTGACTGAATTGCTCCTCGTCCTGGGGCACTCATGAGTTGGTGCACGTGTAACCGCAAATCCAGGGCACTAGATCTGTGACTACACGGCTATAAACCTGGCCAAGTGCCTCTGTCACCAGACGGTGTCTGTGGTCGGTCTTTGTGCATAACAGCGAGATCTGCAGCAGGAGCAGGCTGCGTTACCTGCACTGACCACTGATAACACCAGAGCTCCAAGAACAGAAGCACTGAGCCACGCTGCTGAGGCAACCACATCACAGCTCTTAACACTAGGAGCCCGTAAGTACTCCTGTAGACCCTGCTTTCGCTGGCATTAAGCCAAACAGCGTCCACAGAGCCCCCTGGCACTCCTGCGCCCTGCTGTGCAATGCAGAGGGAGAGATGGAGAAGAGAAAGGCCCACGTGTTCCTTTGCCCTGGCCCAGGCTAGCCTATGCCACTTCCCATGGTTCTGTGGGCCAGACTTGCAGGGCGGGGAAAAGAGATTTAGAGGTCATGGTGGGTAATCAGCAGAACATGAGCTCCCATTGTGGCGTTGGGGCTTAAAAAGCTATTGTAATTCTGGGATGTATAAACAGGAAACGCTTGAGCAGGAGTAAAGAGGCTGTCTCGCTTCTGTGATGGATGGGAGGCCCACTGTTCTTTTCTGAACATCCCAGTATTCAGTGACTAAAGGGTTAAACCTAGCTAGCTAGAAAGTGTTGGCAGGGAGCCAGGAGCACCAGTGAGAAGAAAGAGTTCAGATCTGCATTAAAAGGGAATCTGTCTGCTGTTTTTCTTTGTGAGTTTAATCCTGGAGCTGCGGAAGGGGATGAGGGGGGGGATGAATTGAACTGGGCAGGGACATCATGCCTAAAAAAAAGAATACCTGGGCCTAGAATTGGACTGGACCTTGGAAGTGTGGATACTTGAGTAGATAGAGAATGTTTATTTAGATGCGATCAGGTTATTTTTTTGTTTTGTTGTTTGGTTAAACTCCTCTGTGCTAAATCCATATCCCCTCCTCTCCCCACTATAACTTTAAACTGAATCCCAGGGATGCAATTGTCTGTGTTTTAATCTGTTCTTTTCTCAGTTGCGCTATAACTCCTAGCAGCCAAGTCAGCTTTACAAATGAATACCTTTTTGTTTTCTTAATATAATCACCTATTTTAAGGCTATGATCTGATTTTGTATCCTGGAAAGTAATAGGAGGTCTGTGTATACCTGCCTAAGACTAAGAGGACAGCTATCAGAAATTACAGTTTGTTTTCATTTTTCTTTTTTTCTTTCCAAGTGCTAAATAAAAGGGAATAATGACATCTCTGGATCTGCTGGCAATGCTCCTCCTAATGCAACCTAATATGCCATTAGCCTTCTTGGCTACAAGGGCACACTGTTGACTCATATCCAGCTTCTCATCCACTGTAACCCCCAGGTCCTTTTCTGCAGAACTGCTACTTAGCTGGTTGGTCCCAGGCCTGTAACAGTGCTGGGGATTCTTCTGTCCCAAGTGCAGGACTCCGCACTTGTCCTTGTTGAACCTCATCAGATTTCTTTTGGCTCTTGTGTAAAAGAGTTTGGGGTACCCTTCTGGAATACGTTCCCAAGTGACTTCTTCCTGCGTTCAAGAAGAAAAAGTTTTTTTCCACTTGGGTAGAGGCAGCAACCCTCCTAAGCTCAGGGAATCTGTGACCTTGGGGAGTTTTGAAGCAGAAGCCCATAGAGACACGGTATTTTAAGGTCTCTTTTGGGCCCACACCTTCTGCACTCCAAGTGCCAGAGTGGGGAACCGACTTAGCCTCTTTATTCGGCACTTGAACTTCTGCTGCTGGAGTTCTGTGCCCAGCTCTGGTGACCAGAATTCCAGATGGATGTTGATAAATTAGAGAGGGGTCATGTCAAGGCTGTTTCCCACTCTGGCACTCCAAGTGCAGAAGGTGGGGGCCCACAAGAGACTTTAAAATACCCTGCCACTGGAGGCTTGTGTTGGTGTTGCTGCCATCATCCAAATGCACAAACCCCTTTGAGAACCAGACAGGCGCATTTCAGAATTCCCTCCTGTGGGGTACCTTCCTTGTCCTTGACACTCCCTCCAGAGAGAGCTTGAAAACCTGTAATTTCTCCTAGAAGTATGGCTTGCTGTCTTAGGCACGTGCATACAGAACCTTCCGCCCTCTAGGATGCAGGAATCAGATCATGGTTTTAAAAATGTGATGTCTATTAACAAAACAAATACACTTGGTGAAACATTACTTAGAATCATAGAACCATAGAGCTGGAAGAGACCTCAGGAGTCATCAAGTCCAGCCCCTGCCCAAGGCAGGACCTATCCCAACTAAATCAACCCATCCAGGGCTTTGTCAAGCCAAGACTTAAAAACCTCTAGGGATGCAGATTCCACCACCTCCCTAGGGAACCCATCTCAGTGTTTCCCTACCCTCCTAGTGAAATAGTTTTTCCTAATATCCAACCTAGACCTTCCCCATTGTAACTTGAGACCATTTCTCCTTGTTCTGCCATCCGTCACTACTGTGAACAGCCTCTCTCCATCCTCTTTGGAACCTCCCTTCAGGAAGTTGAAGGCTGCTATCAAATCCCCCCTCGCTCTTCTCTTCTGCAGACTAAACAAACCCAAATCCCTCAGTCTCTCCTCATAGGCCATGCGCTCCAGCCCCCTAATCATTTTGGTCGCCCTCCGCTGGACCCTCTCCAATGCGTCCACATCCTTTCTATAGTGGGGGCCCCAGAACTGGACACAATACGCCAGATGTGGCCTCACCAGAGCCGAATGAAGGGGAATAATCACTTCTCTGGATCTGCTGGCAATGCTCCTCCTAATGCCCCCTAATATGCCATTAGGTTTCTTGGCTACAAGGTCACACTGTTGACTCATATCCAGCTTCTCATCCACTGTAACCCCCAGGTCCTTTTCTGCTGAACTGCTACTTAGCCAGTCGGTCCCCAGCCTGTAACTATGCTCGGGATTCTTCCATCCCAAGTGCAGGACTCTGCACTTGTCCTTGTTGAACCTCATCAGATTTCTTTTGGCCCAATCCTCTAATCTGTCTAGGTCACTCTGGACCCTATCCCTGCCCTCCAGCATATCTACTGCCCTCCAGCGTATCTACTTGGTTGCTAGGTGTTACAAAGAAACTGAAAAAAGAAAGATTAAAACACAGAAAATCGCTTCCCTGGGATTCAGTTTGAAGAGTTCCAGGGTAAAGGGGGATAGTTACATGTGCTTAGCAAAAAGAAGTCCAACAAACTAAAAAAATAAAGAAAATAACCTAGTAGCATCTGACTAAAAATTCCCTGTTCTACTCACATCTCTCTTGTTCCAAGATTTAATCTTTCCCTAGCCAAGAAAGTCGCTGGATTCTGCTTGCCCAGGTTCCTGGCTTAATTCACATCTTCCAGGCATGATCACACAACAACAGGCACATCACTGCTTCCAATTCAAAACCCCAAATTCTGTTTCCATTTTCTTTCCTGGCCTCCTGTCAACTCGCTTCCTGCTTCTCTAGCATTCCTGGAGACTTTCTAGGACCTTTTGTCTATGGTTTCAACCTTTCCAGGCAAGACAGTTAGGGTTAAGTCCCAAGACTTTCAGGCAACCGTCTGCTTTTGACACGACCTGCCTGTTTCTCTTCAGCTAACTCTTGCTTACTTTGGTTCAGGCCTCAGGCCTTACACCAGGCCCATGCTTCAGGCCCATCCTTTCTAGTACAGGATGTAGCCTGGTAACAAAGCCCTGACTGTGGTATCAGGAAACCTGGGTTCTATGCCTGCCTCTCCCACAGGTTGGAGAGGTTATTCCCTGTCTGTAAAATAAGACTAATGATACTAACCTTCCCTTTTTAGACCTACACACAGCAACTAGGGATTTTTATTAACTACTCAAATATCGGTGAGCCTGGCTCGCTAGATGAACCATCCGGTTCCTCTTGGAATCATGTTAAATGCTTGATCCCCATGACCAAAGTCTCAGATACCGGGAGAAGTGACACGGGGGAATAAAAGCTGCTGTCTGAGGTAAACTACCTGGCAGGAATCCCCTGGAATGGGAGCCATCGCTACCAGGAGCCCAGGAATAACAAGACTCCAAAAGTCCAGCTGCCAGGCAGTTTGACCATCTCCTTCAGGCCAGTGGCCCAGAATTCCAGGACATCTTTGGGCCTGGGTTTAAAAAGAGGCAGCACCGTGTGCTCAGCCCCTTTTTATCCATCCCCTTTCCCTCCATTGGCACGCAACCCTCAAATGGCCAAAGGTTTCCCTTTCCCTCCCTCCTTGGTTAAACAAGCTGCTTAAACAGCTCGAGGTGATGGAGTGATAAGCACCCACTGACAGAGTCGCTCGGGTTGCAGGGCCAGCGTAAGTCCGCTATTAAAACTGCCGGCCATAGCTGCAGCTACGGGAGGGGACTCTAGCAAGGGCCTGGAACAAGGAACAGGGCTCCACTCCTGCATGGGATTCGGGCTTCCCCCAGGCAGATGCTCTGTTGCTGCTTTCCTGTCTCTCCCTTCTCCAGGTGGAAGGGGACGGTTAGCCAGTGTTCCCTGCAAGCTGAGCTCTTGGGCGGCCAGCCAGGAGACATTCAAATGCTGCCCAGTTTGCTAGCCGGTAGCATGTGTTTCTAGTGGTGGTGCATGTGGTGTACTGGGTGTAGACATAGATCTTGTTGTTATAGTAACTGCGTTAGGTCACTGGGGGTCAGCCCAGCTGGTTTGGGTTTTTTCTAGCTAGCTCCGTGCTATGCAATAAAATGGACACTTGCAACTACTCAAGCTCTCTGTATTTCCACTGATTTCTTCCCATGCTGTGAAACTCCACGTGACGTAACAGTGCACATCCGTGCATGCCTTGGTGCACATAACAAAATGTATTCCGCACAGGAGTGGGGGAAAAAGTAGAGGCATTATTGCTGCTAGCTCCTTACTGAAACTCAGTGAAAGGCAGGGGAAATGAGAGATCAAAATCCTGAGACTGACAGTCCCCAGGAACAACGGGGAGAGGCTAAAGTCCCAGTTCAGCCTGACTGGCAGAGCAGGGAGCCAGGAGGGAGCCAGGGTCGGCAGAGTGGGACTGAGCTAAGGAGAGAGCAGGGGCCCGCACTGAGCTGGGGAGCAGGGCTGGCCTCGGGGAGGGAGAAGGGGAGGCCGGGGTCAGGATCGGGGGCAGTGCGACTGGCCTCAGGGAGGAAGGGGGTCAGAGGCAGCATGACTGGCCTCGGGGAGGGAGAAGGGGAGGCCGGGGTCAGGATCGGGGGCAGTGCGACTGGCCTCAGGGAGGAAGGGGGGGTCAGGGGCAGCATGACTGGCCTCGGGGAGGGAGAAGGGGGGGCCAAGGTCAGGATCTGGCCCCTCCCCCCCAGAGCTGCTTCCCATCCCCTCTTCCTTCCAGCCAGTTCCTGCCCCCGCCCCCAGCCAGTCCCTCTTCCTCCCTCTCCCCTGCCCAGGATCAAGTGTGTCCGTTTTTTTGGGGGAGGGTCTACCTGGCAACCCTACGAGTCAGACCCAGTGCAGGCACCAAGTGATGGGGACTGCCGGAACTTTGGGAACCTGAGTCTGCGGGGTGGGGGTTTGTGGCAGGTCAGGAGATGAAAGGGGAAGGCACCAAGGGTCAGGGTGTAGGAGAGAGACAAATGCCAGGGGGCCAAGTGGAGACAATGAGGAAAAGGGCAGGAGGGGAGGTGTCAGTGGGGGGGGGGGGACAGGATGATGCTAGGAGAGGAGAGGGGAAGGGCTTTGGGGGCTAGAGGGGAGAAGAGGAGGTGCTGGGAAAAGGCTTGAAAGAAGGGGTGGGCATGAGGAAGGCGGAGATGGAGCAAGGCACGTGTAAAGGCACAGGGGCATGAGGGGAACGGGGGCAGAGGGTGGTGAGGGAGTGGGCAAAGTGGGTAGGGGCAGTGAGGGAAGGGGGAGGCACCAAGAGGGTGCAAGGGTAAGGGAAGGTGCAGGTGCCAGGGAGTCCGGGGGGTGAAGCAGAAGGGCAGACACCTGCAGGGGAGGGACCAGCACCAGAGGAGAGAGGCAGGACAGGTGTGTAGAGGGAGGTGTTAGAAGAGGGGATGAGGAGGGGTAGCTCACATGGTCAGAGTGGGGCTACTGGAGGAGTGGGCACGGGGGGGAGAGAAAGGCTGCTGGAGGGGGCAGGTCTCGGGAAGGCCGAGGGCAGTGAGAAGGGCAGGAGTCAGGACAGCAGAGGTGGGTGAGGGGTTGGGGGGGCAGCAGGCACCAGGGGAGCTGATGGAGGAAGGGAAGGAGACAGGGCAGCAGAGGGGAAAGGTAAGTGGTTCATAAGATATTTATGAATAACTTGGGTGCCACACTGACACATCCAAACAAGCCACACTCAGTACTGGTGCACAACACAAAATGTATTGTGCTCATGGGAGGAAACTCTTAGAGGGAACACTTCCCCCAGCCTCCCCACCCCCCGAGTTAATGTCACACACATTGGGTTAATGCAATTGCAGGATCGTTGCACGAGGGGGGGTTTGGTGAGGGCCAAACTAATCCCTATTGGTAAGTGGATGGTGGGAAAAGTCCTTGGGGGGGGGGAGGTCACATGACACCTTTTATTTCTGGTCATGTGTCCATATTGCCCTGAAAGTGTTACCTCCAGAGGCGTGGTTAATGGGGGATAGGGGGCGTGGCTAATGGGGGTCAGAGGGCGTGGCTAATGGGAGTCAGGGGGTGTGGCTAATGGGGGTCAAAGAGTACATTTAAAAACATTCTTTGGGTGCACACCCTAATGAAATGTGCTGCGCACACCTATGGGCAGAGAGCAGATCCAGTCCTGGGAGCAGGGCTGCAGCCACAGAGTTATAGACGCCGCCCAGAGAGCAGATCCGCATGCTGGGAGCAGGCCTGCAGCTGTAACCCACACACCTGATGTGGGTCACTATCCTATGGAGTGGCACTGAGACCACGTCCAGCAAGCAATTATTACAAGGGAGCTCTTCAGCCTATGCTGAGAGGCAACTGACTTATAACTCAAGCTATAGCAGCTCCTTCCCTAAGCTCCAAAAGTCCCAGGTTCTAATCCACCTGGTGGCAGTTGCACAGCCATGGAAGCAGAGGGGCCAAGGAACCCTCTGTACAGGACTCCCCCCTTCCCCCACACACACACACCCTTGCTTCCTGGAATCAGCCACCTAGGTGAATAAAGCTGGAAACCCCCATGCCTATAGCTGTGCGCCTTTGCTTTCAATTGCTACAGCCATTCTAAAGTGCCCAGATCTCACAACTAAAAAGGAGACGTCCCAATGAGCTGCTAAACTGTGCTGCCTGCCACGGACAAGTAGCTCCAAGAGGAGCAAGTGCTGTTGACTCTGGAGCCTAATGATGGTGGTGTCTTCCAGCCATTTTCAGATTAGTACAGCTGCCTCCCTGTGAACCAGGTGCCAGCTGGCCATGGGGTCCCATAGACCTGGCTTGTGCAGCCTAACCTGATAACCAAGCAGTCCATCCATTACTAGCCAGCCGATTACCTTGGGCATGGGAGACCATCGCACTCGTAATTCCTGGGGCCTTCACGCACTGACAAGGTTTGACTCGATCGGCCAGCTAGGGAGAAAGAAATAAACAGAACGCAGAGGAGTCACCAAGAGATCAGAAGACCAGCACGATGCCTTACAGGCCGTTCAGCTGTGAAGAGTCACCAAGACAGGGCAGGTGATGCTAACCTGAGTTAGTCCATTAGCTGCGGCTAGGCTGTGCCATGAGAGGAGAGACAGGCAGTAAATCTGCAGCTGTCAGACCATAAGGAGGACACGGAGGTTTCGAAACCAGCTCAGAGAACAGGGCTGGGTAAGATGCAACCCACCTAACACTGTGATCTGGCCACTTTGTGTTTAGATCCTGCTGCCCATGCCGCCGAATTCTAAGTGGGGACTCAGGCAGCAGGATCCGATTTTAAATGATTCACGGCTCATGGTTACGGCAGGGGCGGGAGCCACGAGCCCTTTAAAAAGCTGTAGCCACGCTGGACAGCTGCCAGTAGTGGCAAAGCTGTGAGCTCTTTTCTGTGCTTTTAATTGAAAGCCTCAGCCGCGGAGAACTCTGAGGGTGGGCTAGTCCACAACACTGCCCCTTCTGCCTCAGGCTCCGCCCCTTCTGTGGGTGGAGCCGGCCTATGACCCCATACCAAAATCCATTAAGTGGCCCCCTTCTGAAAATTATCGCCCAGCCCTGTCACAGAATCATAGAAAAGTCCGAGTGGAAGGGACCATGATAGGTCCAGTGTTTCGCAAACTTTTTTTATAATGTACCCCCTTTAAAAAAAATTTGTAAGTACCCCCCAGTACCTACAGTTTTCAGACACACACAATTTTTTTGAACCGTTGCAACACATTTGTTTAAACAACTGAATCGTAGCCGGGCGGGCGATGGCATTTTTGGGTGTAAAAGGTACAAAAAGAATAAAGCGCTGTCAAACTGAAAACAAAAATTCAGTTTTCGCCAAATTTCAGTTGTGTTGACGTGTCCCCCAGACATCTCTTGAGTACCTTTAAGGGGACTCGTACCACTGGTCGAGAAGCACTGATCTAGTCCACCCCTGCACCGAGACAGGACCAAGCATGTTTGTCTCACCTCTTGGCTCCTAGGACACGCCTTGAACTAACGCACTTGGAAAGACATTATCGTATATACGCCCAAAGTGCTTTGTCTCAGTGTATTACCATAAAATCTAACCGACCAAACTCCGACCTTTCATTTCCCTGTCACTTGGCCAGCCACAGCCTCACAAGCCTTCGGCATCGATCTCAAAGCCCTCGTCACGCTTTTACACAGCTGTGCTGACACGCTTGTGAGCCAGGCACACTAGTGCGACACGTCCCAAAGCACTTCCTCCAGGGCATTACATCCCACTTGCCTGCCTTTGATGGACAGGGAAAGGGAGACCTGAAAGGCCTCTCCAAGGTCACCAGCGTGAGAGTGAGCGCAGAATTGAGGAGCAAGGGGTCTAGCACACAACACTGTGCCTTAGTCACTAGGTGGCATTAGATTAGAACCCGGGAGTTCTTACACCCAAACCCGTGCCCCCTCCACTAGGCCATGCTGCTGGCCTCCCGCCTCTCCCCCAGGGCTTGGAGACAGACGGGAGGCTGGAGCCAGCCTGCGCAGAAGGGGCTGTAACGCTTACAGCACGTTCATGACACTGCCCCTGCGCAGCCCCTCTCAGATCCACACTCGGAACCCACAAGAAACACCCCAAGAGCAGAGATGAAACCGCCACTCACCTGCAGCCCAGCTTCCAGGAAGGGCAAAGCAAAAGCGGAGCTCGCGGATTCCAGCCCAGCCTGGCACCTGCTTCCTGAACTTTGGCCCCTTGCCTCCAAGATAGCAGGAGGCTGCTCTGGGCCTTTTGTGCCCACGACGGGGCAGAAAAGCAAACTCAGCTGTTGGTTCCATCTTGCGGGCAGAGCCCCGGCAGACAGTGGCAGGCGGGGGTATCGACTGACCCTCCAACTCAGGATATTCCCCCCACACCTGGATTCGCTTCCTAGTCATCCCCATCTCCCTGCACGATCCTTGTTTCTCATCCCGCCGGTCCGAGAAATTGTCAGAGCAGGTTGATCCCGACCTTGCCAAGGGCTTAGGTTACATCACAAGGCTTTGCCGCCACAGCTGGCTTGGCTTGGGTGTGTGGCAAAAGCCCCCCCCCCGGCACAGCTATTCTGGCAAAGCCGCCAGCCATCACCACCACTGCCCTGCCTCTGTCCTGCTCCTCATCCCCGCCCCCACTCCTATCCCCTGCTCTCCTCCATCTCCTCCCCCTTCCCTTCTCCTGCCCCTCCCCATTTCCACCTGCCCTGCCCTGCCCAGCCCCGTCCTCTCCCTCCCCCCCATCTGTCCCCCTCTTTTGTGAGGGCTTTGCTGGAAACGCCCCCCCCCCCAAGCCAGGGAGATCTCCCCTCCGGGAACAATTCAGCCCCCCCCATCTCGCTCCCTCCACTCCACAGTATTTCCTCCATTCCCCACAGTTGAAAATTGAGCTCCCCCATCCCCTCAGGTGACAGTCGGGCTCCCCCATACGCAGCTGCCTAGGTAGGCACCTCCGCAGCCAGAGCCTGCCCCTGGCGCCCACGTCCCCTCCCCGACTGCCTGTCCCTGTCCCACCTGAACCTGCGTCCCCCATTCCCTCAGATCACAGCTCCCTCCCTGACCCTGCACCCCCCGACACCCCTCCCCCAGGCCAGACTCCTCTCTGGCACCCGCACCCCCTCCCCCAAACCCTCTGCTCCCCCTTCACCCAGGTCACAGCTCCCTCCCTGACCCTGCACCCCACTGACACCCCTCCCCCAGGCCAGACTCCTCTCTGGCACCCGCACCCCCTCCCCCAAACCTTCTGCTCCCCCTTCACCCAGGTCACAGCTCCCTCCCTGACCCTGCACCCCTCTAGAGCCCCTCCCCCAGGCCAGAGTCCTCTCCTGCGCCCATACCCCCTCCTGGACCCTGCACCCCTATCCACCGCCCCAGATCATACCCCCCCCCCCTGCACCCAGGCTCCACCCCTAAGCTCCCTTCTGCACCCAACCGCCCCGTCCCAGACCCCAAAGCCCTCGGTAGAAATGTGGCCCTTGATCAGTTGCCAAAATGGCCCCCCCATTACAAATTATTGACCAAGCCTGATCCAAATGTTTTTTGAAACATTGTTTAATGAGAATGTAAATACAATTCAATACAATTGGGAGGGTTGGGGGGAGGGGGACGCAGCTGCTGGCTCCTCAGCTCTTGCTGCTCTCACTGGGTGTCTTCCTGCTGCAAGGGAAGCAGAATCCATCACATTCATCCCTGGGGACTCAGGGGAACTGGCCCCCCAGCATTTCCACCCTCCTCCCCCCTGCTCTCTGGTCACCCCCCGTCAGGCCCGCAGGGTGAGCTCCTGATCCCCCCCCCCCCAGAGCTCCTGACACCTCGGCCCCCTCCCGCCTCCTAGGACAGTTTCTGTGTTCAGAGCCTCCCCCACCCCCAGGGACGCTCGCAGGGGCAGGAGGGATTCTGCCAGCAGGGACGTGGGGTGGGGGCAGCCTGAGGAAAGGGGCGGGGGACTCCCTGAGGGGATGGGAAGGAGACCCTGGCCCTGCCCCACTCTCCTGATCTGCTCCGGCTGCTCACCATGTATTCCAGGAGCTGATGGGCCTGCCCATGCAGGGCGTGGGCCAGGACCAGCCCGGCCTGGCTGGGGCGCCGCAGGGGGGAGCGGGCAGCGAGCAGAGCCTTGTCCAAAAAGCAATTCTCCTGCTCTGGTGTAAAGAGCTGCCCAAAGACCTGGAATCAAGAGCACAGGAGGTTTCAGCTGACGGCCCAGAGCCCGGCCCCAACTCCTGGGGCTAAAACAGCTTCCTCCTCCCCCAAACTCCCTTCCAGACCCTGCACCCAGACGCTCTCCTCACCCGGCACCCCAACCCCTGCCCCAGGTCACAGCTTCCTCCTGCCCCCAAGACCCTCCTACCCCCACGAGGGCCCCAGCCAGCCCCACCCCCGAGCCCTGCCCTGCCCTGGCAGCGCGTCCTTACCTCTCCCACCCGCACGCTGTTGCTGTGAGCCAGGACCCATCTTTCTTTGTAGTAGTGTCTGCACCACAGGTCCTCTGCCTGGTGGATGTTGAGGCCTGCAAGAGACACAACAGGGTCATTCTGCTGGCAGGTCTGAGCCCTTCCCCTCCCACGGGTCCCTGCAGGCATCCCTGGGCAAATGGAGGAGCACAGGGGGCAGAAGGGGAACACAGAGGGACGCATCCCCCCTTGGGCCAGTCTGGGGGAAAAGGGCTGGGTCCCCTCCCCCCGCCGCCGGCACCCTCAGGGTGTCCCTGGGGCCCAGGTCCCGGCTGGGTTCCTTACCCCTGTGGTGCAGGAGGAGTTGATACAGGCTGTGCACCCCCTCCCGGGCCAGCCGGCTGACGTCTTCGGATGGGTCCGAAATAAAAAGGCCCAGCTGGGCCACGTGGTGACCCATCCTCGGCCAGTCGGCGGAGTTCTGAGGGGAGAGAAGAGGGGGGGTCCCTCAGCATCCTGGGGCTGCACGTCCCATGCAAACGGCCGCCGAGGCGGGTCTGAGCTCGGGGGACGGACAGAGACACCTCCCGGGGCGGGGCGGGGCGGGGCCGGCCTTGCGAGGAGACAACCCAGAGCAATGGCCCCGACTGAAGGGTCACTCCGGGGGTGGAACAAGGGGATCCACTGACGGCCACTCCCCAGTCCCCAGGCCCAGTCCCTCAAGAGCCCCCCTGAAGGGCCCAGGGTCGCCCCTCCCCGGGGAAAGGAGAACGCGGCCCATTCCCGGCCCATTCCCGGCCCTGCCTCTGCCTCCCGGGGACGCTCCCAGCCCCGCGCCCTGCAGCCCCAGACCCCCCGGCTCCGAGGTCACTTACGTCAAACCCCGGGAGGGTGGTGGCGACTCCCAGCAGGGCCGTGGTGCTGCCAAGGGCCCTGGCTCGCTCCTGGGGCAGGCGGGACTCCAGCCACGGGCTCAGGTGCTGGGGGGGAAAGAGGCAGGTCAGGACCCGTAGGGAGGTGCCGGTTCTGGGCAGAGCCTGGGGCTCCTCTCGGACTGTGCCCCCCCCAGCCACTGACACTGCTCCTCTCTCGGCCCCCCCCCCGAGGAAGCAGGGACAATGGCCCTGTCCCCCCCACGGGGCTCACCTCCATTATGAGCTGCAGCCGGGCGGTGTCTGGGGACTCGGCGAGGAGGCTCGCCAGTAGGGCCTGGAGGTCGTAGGGAAGGGCCCGGATGAACTGCTGCAAGACAAGGGGGAGCCCTGGGTCAGAGGGGAGTTGGGGGATCCAGGCCACCCGCTGGCTCCGGGGTCCAGCCTAGAGCAGGGTCTGAGCCGCCTCGCAGAGCAGGGAGGAGCCCAGGCTGGGCGTGGAAGGGACGGGCCCCCCGGGAGAGCAACGGGAACCCTGGAGGGAAGGATCCAAACCTGCAACTTCTTCCCGCCCTCTGCCCCCCCCCCCCACTCCTCTCTGGAGCTCCATCCCAGCCTGGGAGCAGGGCCCGGAGGGACGTACCTGAGTGTGGATGGGCTCCTGCTGCCAGTCCCCAGACACTGACTGTCCCACGGCCGCCGTCAGCAGGGGGCTCAGGAGCTGGGCCCGCAGGGGAGGCTGCAAGGTGCTGGCAGGAGAGAGGGGCAGAGACTGTTAATTCAGCAGCAGGAGACAGAGACTTTCCCACTCCCTGGCCAGGGGATCTGCTCTGGGGGGGAGTCGGCGGGGGGGGGGGGTCGGTACCTGAGGCTGCAGGCGGCGTTGAGGCAGTCGGCCAAGACCAGCGGGGGGGGCGAGTCCTCCATGATCTCCTGGGAGACCCAAGGAGACAAAGGGGCGTGTGAGGCTGGGGCCCCCAAGAGACGCTCACGCGGCCAGCGCCCCCACCCAGCAGGATCCAACCCCACTGCCTCCCGCTGCCCTGTAGCCCCCCTGCCCGGCACAGGGCCCCTCCCAGCACCCCCCTCCCAAACCGGGACCAGCTCAATCCTTGTCCCCAGGCCGTCTCCTGCCCCTCCCTGCCCTGGTGACCAGCCTCTGAACCTCCTCATCCCTGCTCCCCAGGCGCATCCCCAGCAGCCCGCTCGGCTCCCTTCCAGCCCCCCATGGCCCGGGGAGACCCCTCCCTGTCCCGAATCCCCCTTCCTGTCCGGCACCCCAGACCTGCCCAATTTCTGTGTCCCTCCCTCCTCCAGCATCCCCACCCACCCTCCCCATGTCCACCTCCAGCCCTCCTGGCTCCACCCATCCCGTTTCCAGCACCCCCACGCGCCGCCATGGCCCAGGCAGACCCCTGTCCACCCCACGTATCCCCTTCCCTCCTCCCGGCTGCCGCGACTCGCTTACAACGATCCTGGCCATCATGGTGTCCTTGCAGCAGCGCGGCGCCAGGGTGTCCTCGCCCCTTTGGAGGGCGGCGAGGCAGGCGGGGGTGACGGCCAGAAGGAACCGCTGCAGGGCGGCTGGGCTCTGCGCCCCAGAGAGAGTCTGTGAGCCTGGGGCCTGCCTGCCCCCCACGGACAGCTGCAGGGCTCAGGCCTCCCGGGAGTGGAGGTGGGAGCTGCCGGTTGTCCAAGCACCCGCACTCCCCCCCAACTGCTGCCTCAGGCTTGTGGGGGCCCAGCTGGTGCATGACAAGAGCCCCCAGCTTGGGGGGCCCAGGTCATGCAGGAGAAGGGGCCCCAGGGGGATCCCCAGGGACAAGCCCCTCCCGGAGGGGGGGACGTGCTGGGAAGGGGCCGGACAATCTCGGGTCCCCCCCGTGTGGAGAAGGTTCCTACCGTGTCCCGGGTGTGGAGCTGCTCTTCGATGTCATAGATGGCCCCTTCCTCCACCCGGGAGTCCATCCGCTCCTGGAAGAGCTCCGCCGAGGCGCAGGGGGGCTCTGTGCAGGAGGGAAGGGACCAGGGTGACTCCAGCGGCCAGCAGGGGTCACGCGCCCCCATGTCAGGGACCCAGGGCAGGTTGGGCCCCACACGCCCCTCGCAGGGACCCATCCCCCTTCCACCCTCACATCTGCCAACGCCCTCAGCAGAGCCCCCACCAGGAACAAGAGAGCCAAGCACCCCCCCCCCCATCCATTGCCCTGGCTGCGGGGCAGACACTGGGGCTGCCCCTCCCCGCCCCCCCCCCCCGGGTACTGGGTGAGCCCCTGGGCCCAGCGTGTTCACGGCCCCTCACCTGGGTCTGAGCGGCTGCGCGAGGTGGCCCGGCTGCAGCTGGAGGCCCAGGCGCTGCTGCTGACGGACCTGGACCCACAGCTGCAGGGGCTGGTGCGGGGAGCGACGGGCTGGGGGCTCCCGGAGACTGGCCGGTCCCCGGGGGCCGGGCAGGGCGATGCCCCCTGGTGGTAATGGGGGCTGGGCTCCCGGGGCAGGTGTTTCTCTCCACAGAGGAGGCCCCGGAGCCACCCTACCCGGCTCCCCCGCTGGGCTGGGTCCCGCCTGTCCAGCCGCCTCTGGAGCCAGGTCCGGGGGGGCCTGGCCGGTGGGCGAGTCGCCCCGAGCTGGTGGGATCCAGCTTCCCCGCCCGCGGGGACGGAGAAGCTGCTCCCCACTGGCCCTGGGGCCATCTTCAGGGCTTTCTTGAACCACAGCCGAAAACGTTTGGCCATGCTGCAAATGAGGGGAGCAAAGGGGAGCTTGGGGCGCAGCCTGCAGAGCGAAATCCAGGGGTTCCAGCTCCCTAGAGCGACTGCCCCCAGCCCCCAAATGGCCCCTTGCTTATCGGTTCGGTCTTGCACAGGCACTGCAAGGACCTGAGGGTATGTCTACACTACCCCGCTAGTTCGAACTAGGAGGGTAATGTAGGCATACCGCACTTGCAAATGAAGCCCGGGATTTGAATTTCCCGGGCTTCATTTGCATAAGCGGGGAGCTGCCATTTTTAAAACCCCGCTCGTTCGAACCCCGTGCAGCGCGGCTACACGGGGCACGAACTAGGTAGTTCGAACTAGGCTTCCTAGTTCAAACTACCGTTACTCCTCATTCCACGAGTCTCCTGCCCATCAACAGCCCCTTCTTGGCCAATCAGGGGAGAATCTAAGGTGTGGGGGGTGGAGCGTTCTCCCCAAAGACACCGGCATAGACTTGTTCCAGCCCCACCTCCCCAATCCCCACAATGGGGGCTGCATCCCCCACCCCACGGCTCCTGCAAACCACCCCCCGTCCTTCAGCTAGTCTGTTGGGTCCCAAGCTGGGGGAGGCAGCAAGGGAAGGTCACAGAGGAGGCAAGAACAGAGCAGAAATGTGGGGGGATGGAGGAAAAGGGAAACCAACCAGGAGAAAGCCCCAGTGGCGCTAAGGACGCAGCCCAGGTGAGGAATCACCTTCCGGCCCTTGACCGAGGGCTGGGCCTGCCTGGAACCCAGCCGGCCCCGGGCGGGATCCAACCCCTGGGGGCTCTTACCTTCGTCACAAAGGTGTCGGGATGTGGAACTCACAGAACGCGAAGGAACCGTGAGGAGGAGACGCACCAGAGCTAAAGCAACCGGGGGTCTCCAAAGTCCCCTGGGCCCGCCCCCCGTTTTTATCAGCCTGAGATGTGGGTCCCTCTGTGAGGTCATCACCTCCCCACCTGCCCTTTGCCTTATATGCTGAGGGCTGCCCAAAGCCCCTGTGAGGTCACCGCCCCCCCCCCTCACCATGCCAGGCAAATGTCCTGCCTCTGGCCACCCCCCTGGGAAGTTTGAGCCATTACTAGGGGTCCCTCCCCCTCCCTCATAGGCTGCTCCCTGCCCTACACTGCAGGCTTCTTGCACGAGAGCTGTTTCACGCCGGAGTTCTTGCGCAAAAGGTCTCGTGCAAGAGTGCCTCCACCCTGCCATACTTTTGCACAAGAGCGTCCATGGCAGTGTGAACGCTCTCTTGTGCAAGAAAGCTCTGATGGTCATTTTAGCCATAAAAGTGTCTTGCTCAAGAAGCCCCTGGTGCCCGTCCACGCTGCCTTCTTGCACAACAGCTCTTGCACAAAGGGGGCTTAGTCATCGTGGGGAGAGGAATAACTCCTGTGCAAGGAGCCCTGTTCTCTGATGCTTTACTGCAAATTTACTTCTGCAAGAACACACGTAGAGTGTAGACGCGCCACAAGTTTTTTCGCAAGAACACACAAAAACAAGCCATGTGGATGTTTTCTTTTTAGGCAAAAGCCCCTTTTTGCACAAGATCGGTCGGCCTTTTTGCAGAAATAGGGATCTTGTGGGAAAAGGGGGTTTTTTGCACAAAAAGTAAACATCCACATGGCTTGGTTTTGCGCACAAACCCCGAGCACAAAAACGGATCGGCAGAAAATATGCAAATGACATTGCGTGTCATAGAGTCCCTCGTTAGCATATTTGTTGCCAAAAAAACTCGTTGTGTAGACGTAGCCTAGGAGAGAAGCGATCTCAGACACAAAGCCCTTCAGTAAGAGGGCATAGCCCTGGGGCGTGGTAGGAGACGTACGGCAGACATGGGAGGTCACTCTCCTAGCTATTTGGCACGGAGGAGGCCTCAGCTGGAGCACTGTGTCCAGATCTCAGGGCCATGCTTTAGGAGAGAGAGTCCAGAGGGGAACTATGAAAAGGGATTAGGGACGTTAGATATTCACTGAGTAGTCAATTAACCTCATGATTTCTTATCGGTTACTTGACTTTTCGATAGTCCCCAGGGGCCAGCTGTCTCAGTCCTGGCTCGCGCTGGGTGCGGGACCTACCCCCTCTGCGGCTCTGCATTTACAGTGTGTTAGGAGCCAGGCAGGCAGGCAGCCTCGCTCAGTTCCAGTTTGCACCAGGTCCAGAAGCTCAGACCCAGCCCCCAGGCAAGGGCTGCTGCCAGCTTGTGCTGCTGCCTCTGATACAGAGGCAGCAGTACGGAGTGCCAGGAGGGAACTGGTCTAAAAAGCACCTCCCCTTGCGACCTGGCTGCCTGTCATCCCACGCTGCTGCCTCCGTTTTTGGCGAGAGAGAGCCGCCTGTCTTGAGACACCGGTGGGGAGTCGGATTTTCAAAAGGCAGGTCTCTGTCCTTTGTGAGCCTTCCAAAGCGCTTCGGTGGGGGTGTTGCATAAATTGCAAGGTTTCGTCCCCTTGGAGGCTAGTCTGATTTACCCCAAGAAGAGAGTCACACTTTCAGGCTGGGTCCAACTCAAGTTTATTGGTTGCAACCAAGGTACGGCTAAGGAACTCAATGTTCAGATCAGAGCCGACCCCCAACATCTCATATGCAGGGGTTTTTATAGGGTTCACATCCTTCCTGGTTTAGGTGCCTTAACATGATAGGTTACTTCATTTTTGACGTTTAGCATTCCTATAGGTCAGGTTAATTTTCCCAATGAGGTTAAATACAATGCCTACTTGCTGACTTTGCAGTTACAGCTGTCTTACAGTCATTCACTTTTGCTGAACAATGGGCGAGCCATACTTCCCTTTTCCCTTTCCTGCTTGAGCCGGTCACAAGTTTAAAGGATGTGGAATCTATCCATATCTCTACTTAACAGAAGACTGGTTTCACTTCCCCTCGTCTCCTTATTATAAGTTATTACCTGTGACAGGCCCTAACCTTTGTCATGTCTTACTCCTATACAAATCGCAAATATATCTAAGCATTAGCAATGTATATATATTGTACGTGCCCCTCATAGGGGAATCAATGGCTCCGGGGGATTTGACTTCCCTTTTACACATCAATTCCCCCCTCAAGAGGCTTTCTCTTTCTTATACCTCATCAGTTTCTTCTTTGGCTAATCTTTGGTAATGTACAAGCATTTCACGGTTGACAGTAGTCAATACAGTGCGACATATAGAGGCAATTATACAAGGTATAAAACAGGGCATTAAGCATAATCTAATCACAACAAAACAAAACTAAACAGGAATGTGTACCAACATAGCACAACAAGAGTTTTCCTCTTTTTCTTTGAAACAGTCGTGGTTCAGCATCATGCAGGGGAGAGGTTACTAGCACATCACCCTGTAATATTTCGATTCTTCTGGTGTCCAACAGGTGGGAAAGCAGGACCAGAAGAGAGAGGCTTATCAGCAGTCGGGGTAGGATCATTTTGCAATGGGAAGCATTGGCCAACAGTCAGTTCTTGGCACTTCACAGCGCTGATGGACATAAGAGTCTTTATTCTCTGAGCCAAAAGCCAGCTAGCTCTTTTGGAACCAAGGTTATTTCCTAGGAATAAAGCAAACCATAAAAACAATCCCACGCGGTTGCTTGATACCGGCCTTATCAAAGTGAGGCCTTTTTGGCATGTGGTTGCCAGGGGAACCAGGGTCGCAGTTACTGCTGTAGCATACGCTTCTCAGGCTGACTTAATGATTTGAGTTTGTCAGTCCTTAGCAAGATACCATGGACTGCCTCAGTTTACTCCTATAGTTCTTTTCTCTTGACTTTGGGGTTCTTCTTAATCTACTAGGTTAAATACAACAATTTAAGGGATTTTAATTTACTCTGGAAATGCTGGTACAGCACTATCATTATTATAAATGTTAAAATCTAAACTCTCTACATAATTTGGCAAACACTATTCAAATCCATCCCCAAGATATTTCGTCGCCTTACTGGCACTGCCCATGATTATAGGTTTGACCTCTACTGCCTGGTTGAGTGCTGCAGAGATAGGTGTTTGGCATGGTCCACGGTGTTTCCCTATCTGTGTGTACCTCAGACGGCCAGCCCCGATATATCTTTGGGCATTGGCCACCAACTTCTTGATCTTTGCCTGCAGGGCCAGTAAACCCTCCTCTTGGTACTTACTTCCGCCGTGCCACTCAGCATCTCATGTGTGGTTACCTCCACTACCAAAGTGCGATATGTCCACATTCTATTGACGGTTAGGCCGCTTGATGAGGGACCGTTATGCACACAGACGGATATACAGAGGGGCAGGATGGAGTGATCTGTCTGGGTAGTCAAACACCAGTAGGTACCGTTCATTTGGACCAGCTCGATGTTCATTTGTTTTTCTATGACAACCACATCAAGCCTAGGCAGATTCGTCATGATGTTAAATGGGCAGGTACATAAAATTTCCTTATCAAAGTGGGTGCAACAATCCCTGGGTATAGGGAGGCTCCCACACCTTCAGAATAAGCAATGCCTTCTATTCTATCTATATGCCCTTGCTTTGGTACAAACAGGGAGGTTACCATTCTGATCTGATCTGAGTGAGGAATCCTCAGAGGGACCAAAAACAAATGGTTGTACTATGCCCTGTCCAGGTGGGCCTTTGGGTCCTCATGGATTCTCTCTTTCCCTACTCCCATGGGTAGGCACAGGGGAGATTGGGGACTCACCACCATAAGAACTAAGTGGTAGTGGCTAAAGCTTACCTTATTCTTCAATACTGGCCTTCTAATTTCTTTATTTTACTTCCAATCCAATTAGCTTCTGGTCCAAACATCAGGTTAGGTCTACAGAGCTGGACAGATCCTTCAAACTATTTAGGATCAATTGATTAGCTTGGCTGGTGTGTAGGCCTTTACGGGCACTGGATATTACTGCATTTACAAGTCTGGATTCTCATACAATTTCTGGGCTATGACATAAGTGTTGCTGATAGGGTTACCAGGCTCAAACCAATCTGCGATGGTATCTGCTAAGCCTTGTCATTGCCTAATCAGGCATTTGCCAATTTGATTAACCAGTCTAGCACACAACTGGTCTGTACCAGTGTGGAACATCATCAAGGTAAGGACCAGTGACAGTTGTCCTTGTTCTGGAACAGGGGCCTGTTCAGGGCATGGTGCACAACTGGGAGGCTCCATTTTGTCCTTAAAGTCCTGGTTGATGATATCCAAATGAGGGCAAGTTAGCAATGGCCATTAAAACAAAACTAGTCTGGTGGGAAGGAGCTAGTACTGTCTCCCATCCTTCTGTTGACGTGATGTACTCCTTGCTTCCTTCCAGTTCTTTTTGTTCACCTGTGGAGACATTGTTAACATTCTCCTAGCCTAAACAATTTTCTATTCACAATATTTGCAATACGTATTACAATTAAGACACACAAGACAAACTTGGACAGAACACCAACACATGTCATGACACAGAACCATGGCATTTTGTTGTTGTTTTTCTTCAACTGGCGCCAGCGCTTTCTGATGATCTGAAAGACAAGAAAACATTTCTCCCCCCCATCGGGGTGGCCTATTATAACTTAAAATACTGCCTAAGATCTGTTAGGGGACCGGGTTACAGCTAGTTCCTTACCATTTTCATGTGCAAGTGAGCTGCAATTTTCTGAGAACAAGAGCGCTTCATCGGTACTCGTGACCTTCCACTCCCTTGAATTACCTTAGAGTTGCTAGCCCTCCCCAACAGTGGCATGGTTCAGTTTCCCTCTCGTATTGCAGACCGGGCTCTTTTTTTTCCTCTTATGATCTGTCTTGATCCTGCTAAATTACTTTTCTTAATTACACAGATTTGTCTAGCATTAATTTGGTAAGGAGAGTGGGCTTTCTAATTAGCCCCCACACTTCCTAATTCTTTTCAGTATATGATTTTCATAACATCCAGGCTGCAGCAGTTGAGTTATGCTGCTGGCTCTGGGGTGAATCACTTGCTCATGTTCTGTAAGGAGATTTATGTTGCAGAATATGTCTCCTTGTTAGGGCAGATTTAGTTTTTAGTGATTACATCTTCACATTCAATTTCTACTGGTTGACATTTGGGTGGCTTTTAAGTTACCTTCCCCCACGCCCTCAAGCCAATTATAACGGCGTGTGAGGGAAAGGTTTTAACTGTTTGTTATGTTTTTTCCTCTGGATGTGGCCCCCACTCATATGTTGTGAAACATCTTTGGGTTGCCTGCGTTTCTAGCCGTAGAGGCTGTCATTTTCTATTTGCTAAGAAGGGCTTGAGAATTTCCTGAAGTTGCTTGGATTCGATCCTTGCTCAAAGCCCGCATTCCCTTTTCAATCTCATAGCTTAGGAAGGTGCATATTTGGGCCTTCTCTTGTGAAACTTTATATCCCTTCTTCCCTAGGGCATTCAACAGGGGCTCCGTTGCCCTTTTTCCCTTTTGCATATCAGGACTGGTAATCAACAAATCATCAATATACTGGAGGAGAGCTACCTCAGGGTGCTGCCCCCTCCAGTCTTCTAAGTCTTTTTGCAATGTCGTCCCAAAAATATGGGGGGATGACACAAAACCCTGGGGCAACACAGTCCACAACAGCTGGGTTTTGTGATGGGTGTCCGGGTCTTCCCATTCAAAAGCAAATAATTTCCAACTATCTTTGTGTAAAGGTATAGAAAAGAAAGCATCTTTCAAGTCTAATACCGTAAACACTGTTGTGTCTGCTGGAATTTGTGTTAAGATAGTGTGTGGGTTGGGGACCATAGGATGGTCTACAAGAACTTTCTTATTTATTGCCCGTAAGTCTTGCACGAGTCTATAAGAGACGCTATCCGGTTTTGGCATCCCTAAAATAGGGGTGTTGAAGGGAGAGGAACTTTCTACTACCTAGCCATATCTTTTGAATTGTTCGATTAATGGCTTTAAGCCTATCCAGGTGGCTTTTTTTTCTCTCTCAGGGGATATGGCTTTACACCCACAGAGCCTTCTCCTTCAATGAGAGGAATTCTTACTGGAGTCACAAACTTTGCTCGGGCAGGGGTCTCATCTGCCCATACACATGGATTGACTCCTTCTAAGACCTCAGTCCCTTTTGTCTCTAACAGCATCTCAGCTGCACAGAGAGCCATCTGGTAATTTGAGCCCTGTTTCACCGGCAGCTGCACTACATTCTGATCACTACGGAAGAAAATTTTAGCTTGCAGCTTAATTAGCATATCTCGCCCTAGCAGGGCAACTGGGCATGCAGATGAAACAACAAAGGCATGCTCTAGCATAATTTTTTTCTAATCTTCGTGAGGAGGGGTCTACATACGGGTAGCCTGCTTCTCTTTCCCTCAATTCCTTCTATCGTCACATGCTTTCCACTTTCTTTAGCTGAAGGGGGTTTTATGGGGATCATAGAGAACGTGGCTCCAATATCCACCAGAGCCTCATAGTCCCTGCCACCCACCCTTATTTTTACCATGGGATCCTTTCGAGCTTTAGCTCGTAGGGTAGTGGCCTTAGATTCCCGTCCCCTTCAACTAGATTCTTCTCCGGAGGATTCTGCCCGCATCTGGCGGTTCTCCGGTTGTCTTTTCTTCCCCTTTGCCTTCAATTTTTGGGCAGTCTCTCTTCCAATGTCCTTTTTCCCCATCAGTGCACACATTCATCAACTGCTACCCGTCCCTTTCCTTTCTGAGGGGGCCCCTTATGGTCCGGCCTCTGATTGCTGGAGAGTGCTGCAGCCAGCACTGCCATCTGCTTCTGCGCTCTCTTATCTTCCCTCCTCTATTAGGGTATGTCTACACTAGAAAGTTAGTTCGAACTAACGGACGTTAGTTCGAACTAACTTTCCTATGCGCTACACTAGCGCTCCGTTAGTTCGAACTTAATTCGAACTAACGGAGCGCTTAGTTCGAACTAGGTAAACCTCATTTCACGAGGACTAACGCCTAGTTCGAACTAGCTAGTTCGAACTAAGGGCTGTGTAGCCCTTTAGTTCGAACTAGTGGGAGGCTAAGGCTTCCCAGGTTTCCCTGGTGGCCACTCTGGCCAACACCAGGGAAACTCTATTGCCCCCCTCCCGGCCCCGGAGCCCTTAAAGGGCCACGGGCTGGCTACTCACTTTGTGCCAGTTGCAAGGCTGCAAGCACCCGTGCCTGCACAGCCTGCACCTGCCACACTATGAGCCAGCCATCCGAGGGCTCCCAGCCCTCCACTGCTCCCCACGACCAGCCTGGCGGCTCCCGGGAGCCTGCCCGGGGGCGCAAAAGGCGGGCGCCCGCCTGGTCAAGTGCGGAGATCGTGGACCTCATCGAGGTTTGGGGGGAAGCCTCAAATGTCCACGATCTCCGCACTAGCCACCGGAACGCGGCCGTCTATGGACGCATGGCTGCCAGCCTGGCCGCCAGGGGCCACCAGCGCAGCCGGGAGCAGGTGCGCTGCAAGATTAAAGACTTGCGGCAGTCCTACTCCCGGGCCTGCCTGCCAGGGGCTGACCCGGAGGCCTGCCCCCACTTCCATGCCCTGGACCGCATCCTGGGGCCTCATGCCGTCCCTGCCCCCCGGGACGTGATTGACCCCGGGGCAGAGGGACCGCTCCTGGACACCGAGGAGGAGGAAGAGGGCTCTGAGAGCCAGGAGCCTGCTGCCAGCCTTCCCAGGACCCGGGACCCCCGAGGCACCCCACAGAGCCGCTCGCCTGCATCATCAGAGGCCGGGGAGGCGTCCACCTGTGAGTACCCTCGTGTTCCCCTTATGTGTACGGGGGGCTGGGGCGAGAGGGAGCCCCGGGACCGTGCGCCTGGGCCTTGCCCACTACGGAGCAGCAGCTGGGGATCCTGCAGGGGCCCTGGCCTTGCAGAGGGGAGCTGGGTTTCACACACCTGGGCCCCTGGGGTAATTGACCGCTGGTCTTCTTGCACCACAGCTGCAGCACCGGGGACTGCAGGGCGCACCACCCCGCCTGCAGCAGCCGCCCGCGCCCGGGCAAGCAGGACAGCCAGGAACCAGGAGGACTACCAGAGGCGGCATCTCCGGTTCCTGGACCGACAGCTCCGTCTCCAGGACCACTGGGTCCAGGAGGACCTCAGGCTGCGCCAGAGGAGTCTGGAGGCCCTGGAGGAGCAGGGCCGTGCCCTGCGAGGCCACCTCCAGAGCCTGCTAGACCGCTTCCCATTTCCTCCTCCCCCTGCTCCCCCTCTTGCTCCCCCTCTTGCTCCCCCTGCTCCCCCTCTTGCTCCCCCTCTTGCTCCCCCTGCTCCCCCTCTTGCTCCCCCTCTTGCTCCCCCTGCTCCCCCTCTTGCTCCCCCTCTTGCTCCCCCTGCTCCCCCTCTTGCTCCCCCTCTTGCTCCCCCTGCTCCTCCTGCTCCTCCTGCTTCCGCTCCTGCTTCCTCCACACCCCCTGTCCTCTCTGCCCCCCCCTCCACAACCATTCCCCACCGACGCCCCCGGACCCGCAGTGTGGCGAGACGGGAGAGGCACCCAGACTCCCACCCCTGAGCTTTCCTTTCCCTTCCTCCCTTCCCTCCCCTCCCCTTCCAGCTCCCTCGTCCCAGGTTTCCCCCTCCCTTCTCCCACCTTCATTCCTCCCTCCCCCACCCCAGTTCTGTGAAATAAACAGACGTTTTTGTTGGAAAAACAGGTGTCTTTATTTGACAGTAGGTAGGGAGGGGAAAGGGGAAGGGGGGGGTAGGGTGGAAGAAGGCCCCGGTGGGGCATGCAGGGAGAGGTCAGTCCTCCTCCTCCTCCACCTGGAAGCTCTCCCGCAGGGCTTCCCGGATCCGGATGGCCCCCCGCTGGGCTTCCCGGACGGCGGCGGTGCGGGGCTGACCGTAGTGTCCAGCCATGCGGTCAGCCTCAGCCATCCAGGCTGGCAAGAAAGCCTCCCCCTTCCGCTCACACAAATTGTGGAGCACACAACATGCCGCCACCACGGGAGGGATGTTGTGCTCGGCCAGGTCCAGACGGGTGAGGAGGCATCGAAAGCGGGCTTTCAGTCGCCCGAAGGCCCCCTCCACCACGATGCGGGCCCTGCTCAGCCTGTTATTGAAGGCCTGGCGGGAGGGATTGAGGTGTCCCGTGTAGGGCTTCATGAGCCAGGGCTGCAGTGGGTAGGCGGCATCCCCCACCAGGCAGACGGGCATGTCCACGTCCCCGACCCTGATGTGGCGGTCGGGGAAGAAGGTCCCGTCCTGCAGCCGCTGGCACACGGAGGAGTTCCGGTACACCCGGGCGTCGTGTGCTTTGCCGGACCAGCCCACATTTATGTCCGTCAACTGTCCCCGGTGGTCACATACGGCCTGCAGGATGACGGAGAAGTACCCCTTGCGGTTCACGTACCGGGACGCCTGGTGTTCCGGGGCACGGATGGGGATGTGCGTCCCGTCGATGGCCCCCCCGCAGTTGGGGAAGCCGAGGGCGCCGAATCCCCGGATGACGGCATCCGGGTTGGCGAGGCGGACCACCCTGCGGAGCAGCACCCGGTTGATGGCCTTGACCACCTGCGGAGAGAGACACAGCAAAGCGTCAATCAGTGGGGCGCCCGGGTGGCTGGGAGCGTGCGTGCCCTGGCAGTGCCCCGCGCCCCACTCCCGGAAGCAACCCCCCTGGCGGCGTGTAGTACGGCCGGGACAGCCCGACCCCTCCGGTGCGGGGCGCTTTCGCCTCCTCCCGCCCCCCCCTTTGTCCCTGGGGCGGCCCATCCCCTCCTCGCAGCCCCCCTCCCCCCCGGCTCGGTGGCCGACGAGCGCCGTACCTGCATGAGCACTGCTCCGACAGTGGATCTCCCCACGCCGAACTGGTTCCCGACGGATCGGTAGCTGTCCGGCGTGGAGAGCTTCCAGAGGGCGATGGCCACCCGCTTCTGGAGGGGGATGGCGGGCCTCATGCGAGTGTCCCTTCTTTGCAGGGCAGGGGCGAGCCACTCGCAGAGCTCCAGGAAGGTGTCCCTCCTCATCCTAAAGTTCTGGGTCCACTGTCGGTCGTCCCAGTGCTCCAGGACGATGCGGTCCCACCAGTCGCTGCTGGTGTCCAGACGCCAGATGCGGCGGGGCACGCCGGTGCCGGGGCGCCGCCGCGGCTCCTCCACGGCCCCCAGGGCGGCCAGGCGGAGAGGCAGGGGGCTGACGTTCCCCAGGTGGTGCCAGGCAGCCTCGAGCCATTGCTGGCAGGCTTGCAGCAGCAAGTCCAGAACGTGCACCAGAAGGTGCAGGGCGAGCCGTGGCTCCATGTTGCCACCTGCGGCGGTCCCCCCCGAAGGGAAGCACCGACACAGACGGGCACAGAGACCGACGCTTTGCTGTCCCTCGGCGAGGTTGGCAAGCAAGCAGGAAAAGCTGAGAACCGGCTGTCCAGGGGGGGTCCCTTTAAGCACGAGCCTCAGATAGCCTCAGACAGCAGCCACACAAAGCAACTGCTGACCTGATGCCCTGCCAGAACCGGTTTCAGCTGCCCTTAAATGCCCCCCTGCGTCCAATCAGTGTGGACGCGCTAGTTCGAACTAGCAAAACGCTAGTTCGAACTAGTTTTTAGTTCTAGATGCGCTAGTTCGAACTAGCTTAGTTCGAATTAACTAATTCGAACTAAGTTAGTTCGAACTAGCGCTGTAGTGTAGACGTACCCTTACTTCTCTAAGGGGGTACTGATGGTATGATGATCCCGGATCTGATGGGCCTTTTCGCAAGAAGTACTTTTTTGCCCGAATGGAGTAGTCCACCCTGTTGGCTCAGCCCCCCCCTCACTTCAGCCTCTGCAGGGGGGGCTGAAGTGAATCCAGGACCAGCAGGAGTCTGATAAGGGGGGGGGGTAACTTTTCAGATGTAAGTTCACTTATGATTTCAGAGTTACTGTTTCCTCCTGAAGTGGCAGGAGAGGAACAATTCTTATTCTCTCTAATAGGGCTAGACCCTCCTGAAGAAGAAGGGGGTTTCCTCTTCTTTCCATAGGACTCAAATTCCTCATCACTAGAGGGAGCCAGTATTTCAGGGCTTTTACCTCCCAAGGTCTTTGCCTTTGCAGCCATGACCTTACACACACCCATACTACATTTTAATATCCATTTTGGTCGATCCTGGACATGGAATAACCAACAATCAATATATGGGAAGTGATCCCACTGTCCATCCCGCGTCACAACTCTATGTGTTAGGGATACCAGGTTTACATCAAAGGAGCCCGTATCTGGCCATCCGACACCAAAAGTAGGCCACTCAAGTTGACAAAATTTAATTAACTCATCTTTTGCCATTTTTACTCTATAGTCACTTTTAAAATTACTAAAATTCTGTAACATGCATCCCCAATGGGGTTGCGGAGTTTTCTATCCGGGAGCTTCCCGAACCCATATCTATATATTTATTATACACACACATGCAGGCAACAAGCTTTCACCACGGCTCCGTGTGTCGATGGAATGACACCACACCAGCTTTTAGCGTCCGAACCCAGAGGGTCCAGCGCTTGGCTGTCTCACTAGAGACACCGGTGTGCCCTTGTGGAACCGTGACACTTAAGACAGGTCTATTAGACAGCAACAAATATAGACAAACAGGGGCTTGGAGACTCGCTGGGTCACGAGGTTCGGCTGACCCCCCTTGCAATCAAGAAATCCTGGTCATCGGGTTTCCCCTTGCAGGATTCTTGGGGCGGCTGGAGTCAGCTTAAGTCTCAGACCTGGTCAGCGACAGTCATGCTTACACACAAACCTGTGGTTTCACAATTTAGGTTTCCAACAAATCATTAAAACAAAGAACAAGAGTACTCCTACTAAAAACAAAAGCAATCCACTGGAGTTTTCCTAACTCCTCATAACTTCCCCACGCAACCCACGGGTTCATGGTGTTCCTTCTGGGGCTTACAGAGGCTTTTACCATTCGGGTGCGACCCGCCTACCCTATACGTGTTTTCCTACCGGATACACCGTGTTTATTCGAAGTTCCTACTGTCCTCGAAGGACAGTTCTCGAATTACCAACACTACCCAAAACACAGGGAATTATCGGTATACTCACTCTGTCTCTGCCCCGGCGCCTTCTCTTCGGACCTCACAGCCTAGTTGACTCATTCAATAGAGACTCCTTTAACTTTCCGGATGTCCCGACTCACGCTTTCGGTGCCGTGACGGACTCAAACAGTCCGGTGCGCACTTCACGGTCACCTACGGCGAATCTTGTCGTCCGACTCCGGAGTAGTCCAAGGGAGGTCCCATCTGGGGTGCCAATTTGTTGCATAAATTGCAAGGTTTCGTCCCCTTGGAGGCTAGTCTGATTTACCCCAAGAAGAGAGTCACACTTTCAGGCTGGGTCCAACTCAAGTTTATTGGTTGCAACCAAGGTACGGCTAAGGAACTCAATGTTCAAATCAGAGCCGACCCCCAACATCTCATAGGCAGGGGTTTTTATAGGGTTCACATCTTTCCTGGTTTAGGTGCCTTAACATGATAGGTTACTTCATCTTTGACATTTAGCATTCCTATAGGTCAGGTTAATTTTCCAAATGAGGTTAAATACAGTGCCTACTTGCTGAACAATGGGCAAGCCATACTTCCCTTTTCCCTTTCCTGCTTGAGCCGGTCACAAGTTTAAAGGATGTGGAATCTATCCATATCTCTACTTAACAGAAGACTGGTTTCACTTCCCCTCGTCTCCTTATTATAAGTTATTACCTGTGACAGGCCTTGATCTTTGTCATGTCTTACTCCTATACAAATAGCAAATAAGCATTAGCAATGTATGTATATTGTACGTGCCCCTCATAGGGGAATCAATGGCTCCGGGGGATTTGACTTCCCTTTTACACATCACACTCAGCTGGATCCCACCCCTGGGGTGTCACTGGGCCCAGCTCCCCACGCCAGGCCCATGGGGTCAGGCCGGGCGGGGCTCAGATGCTCCTGGGGTGTCAGCGCAGCCTGGAGGCAGAGAGCAGGGAGGCTGTTGCCATTGGAGGGGGAGGGTGGTCAACTCTGTTCCCCACTCTGGCATTCTGTGTGCAGAAGGTACAGACCTGCCAGAGACCTTAAAGACCTTGCCTTAACAGCATTCTGCTTAAAAATAAAAACCAACTTCCTTGAGGTCACAGATCCCTTCACCTTGGGAGGTAGCTGCCTCTGCCAAGTGAATAAAAAACCCACCTTTCTTCTTAGGCTTTGAGTTCTTCCAAGGGGGTATCCCCAAACTCTTTTCCGCCAAGAGAGCTTGGAAAAGAAAAACAGAAAACAAATTGTAATCTCTGCTAGATGACCTCTCAGTCTAGGCTTGCGTACACAGACCTCCTGCTGCTTTCTAGGATACAAGAATCATAGCGTCGCCTTAAAAAAGTTGTTTTTATTAACAAAACTAAAAGAGGGTATGTCTACACTACAATGTTAGTTTGAACTAACGGACGTTAGTTCGAACTAACATTCATAACCACTACACTAGCGCTCCGCTAGTTCGAATTTGAATCGACGGAGCGGAGCGAATAGTTCGAACTAGGAAAACCTCATTTTACGAGGATTAAGCCTAGTTCGAACTTACTAGTTCGAATTAAGGGGTGTGTAGCCCCTTAATTCGAACTAGTGGGAGGCTAGCCCTCCCCAGGTTTCCCTGGTGGCCACTCTGGCCAACACCAGGGAAACTCTATGCCCCCCTCCCTGCCCCGGACCCCTTAAAGGGGCACGGGCTGGCTACGGTGCCCGTGCCAGGTGCAAGCCTGCCAGTACCCAGCCGGCAGACCCTGCACCTGGCATGGCACAGAGCCACCCACCCGATGCCCCCCAGCCCACCCCCTCTTCCCGGGACCAGGCTGGCGGCTCCCGGGAGCTTGCCCAGGACCGCAAGAGCCGGGCACCCACCTGGGCTAGTGCGGACATCGTGGACCTCGTCCACGACCTCCGCACTAGGTCACAGGAAAGTGGCCGGCTAGGGCAGGAGAGCTGCCAGCCTGGCCACCCAGGAGCAGGTGTGCATGAAAATCAAGGGGGTCCACTGAGACCCCCCGACCCTGAGCCCTGAGCTTACAATGGCCGTCCTGGGTCAGACCAAAGGTCCATCTAACCCAGTAGCCTGTCTGCCGACAGCGGCCAACACTAGGGACCCTGGAGGGGATGGACCGAAGCCAGTGACCAAGCCATTTGTCTCGTGCCGTCCAGCCTTCCACAAACTTTGGGCAGGGACACCACTCCTACCCCCTGGCTAAGACTACTCCATGGACCCAACCTCCATGACTTGATCTCACTTCCCTTTAAACTCTGTTCTAGTTGTAGCCTTCACAGCCTCCTGCAGCAAGGAGTTCCACAGGTTAACTCTTTGCTTTGGCGGCAACAACAACAACAACTTTCTCTTACTAGTTTCAAGCCTGCTACCCATTCCTTTCCTTTGGTGTCCTCTAGTCCTTCTTTATGGGAACTCAGGAAGAACTTTTCGGAATGCACCCTCTCCACCCAACCCCTGCTTTTAGAGACCTCTATCCTGTCCCCCCTCCGTCTCCTCTTGTCTAAGCTGAACAGTCCCAGTCTCTGTAGCCTCTCTTCATCTGGGACCTGTTCCCAACCCCTGATCATGTTAGTTGCCCTCCCCTCTCCCACCTCCTTTTCCCAGTCTCCCCCACTTTTGTTCAATAAAGACAGAGTCAATGTTGGAAGAAACGTTATCTTTATTTTGTACATCAATAAGAAGGGGGGCTAGGGAAGGAGGTGAGGGAGGAATGGGGTACGAGCCCCCGATGGGGAGGACTGGGCTGGCTCTGCGGGCTTCTGGGGGTGGAAGCTCTCCTGCAGCTCCCCGATTGCCCCCTCTCCCCAGATGGCAGCCTGCGGCAAGTGCAGCCGGGCTGATGGCCGAGTGGTGTGATGTGCCCAGTGTGGGTACTCCGGGCAATCCAAGCCAGGACTGGTTTTCAAGCAGGGCACCCCTTAGAACTGTCTGTCCGGGGTGGGGGTCGGGACCCTTTAAGCGCAGCCCTCGGCTAGCCTGAGACAGCATCTCCACGCTCTAAGTCCTCTTCTGATGCCCTGCCGGCACTGCTTCCAGCCATCCTTAAGCCCTGTTCAGAGTCCACTCAATGTGGACTTGCTAGTTCGAATTAGCAAAACGCTAATTCGAACTAGTTTTTAGTTCTAGACGCTTTAGTTCGAATTAGCTTAGTTTGAATTAAATAATTCGAACTAAGTTAGTTCGAACTAGAGTTGTAGTGTAGACATACCCAGATATACTAATAAAGACTACTTGGTTGCTAGATGTTACAGAGCAACTGAGAAAAACAAAATATAACATAGAGAAAAATAATATCTCTGGGTGCAAATTAGATATAGCGTGTGTGTGTGTGTGTGTGTGTGTGTGTGTGTGTGTGTGTGTGTGTGTGTGTGTGTGTGTCGGGTGGAGGGGGAGGAGGGAGGCACATGGGCTTAGCACAGAGTTTAACCAAACAACAAAACAAAGAAAAATAACCTAATCACAACTAAATATACATTTTTCAATCTTAAAGTATTTACGCAAGAGAGCGTCTACACTGGCATGTGCCTTTGCACAAGAGCATCCGTGCCAGTGTAGACGCTCTCTTGCGCAAGAAATTCATGTTACCTGTCTACACAGGCCTCTTGCGCAAGAACAGTTGCACAGGAGGGCTTATTCCTGAGCAGGAGCATCACAGTTCTTGCACAAGAAGCACTGATTTCACACATTAGAACGTCCGTGTTCTTGCGCAAGAACTCCCCTCCAGTATAGACAGGCAGCACGTTTTTCCACAAAAGCGGCCACTTTGGCGCAAGATCGTGCCAATGCAGACACAGCCTACATGTTCCCTCAAATGTTGAATGGCTATTCATTTTCACTAGGGCAGGTCAAAAACTTCTCTCTAATCTAATTATTAATGGAAAGCTGGACTCTCAATTACATCACATTTTTCACAAAAAGTGATTTTTCACAGAAAATGTCTTTTGTCTACAAATTCATAAGGGTTTCACTCCTATTCAGGAGATGTGGCTATTCTTTAGATCGGGGTGGACAAAAGTCTCTCAGCGGGCTGGATCCAGCTCGCTTTGGGCTTTGATCCGGCCCGCGAGGCAATTACAGACCCCTCCTCCTAATTACAGGACTCATGATGGGGAGGAGCTCAGCTGAGCCCCTACATGCCCCACACTGCCACTGGAGAGGAGGCAGCGCCAGGACTCAAGCACCTCTCTAGGGCCAGCCTGGAAGCATTGCTACCGCAGCCAGGCAGCCAGGGGCCAGCCCAGGAGACACTGCTTCTGCGGCCACACAGTCTGGGGTTGGCTCCGGAGGATGGAGATGCTGATACCACGGCACCTCCAGGGCTGGACCCGGACGGCCTGGCTGCAGTAGTGGTGCCTCCAGGCCAGCCCTAAGACACAGTAGCAGCACCTTCAGGGCCAGCCCTGGGTCACATAATTGTGGTAGCAGTGACTCCAGGGCGAGCCCCAGGCCATGTATCCGCAGTAGTGGCACCTCTGGGGCTGGCCCCGGGCCATGTGACTGCAGTGCCTCTGGGGCAGCCTGTAGGGCCTGCTGTGTAGCCATGACAGTGGCACCTCCTGGGCCAGCCCCAGGCCATGGTGCCTCTGTGGCAGGTGGTACCTGGGGTCCAGCCACGTGGCTGCGGCAGTGGCACCTCCAGCCTCTGGGGTGGCCTGTGGCTGCAGTGCCTCGGGGTCAGCCCTGGATCGCATGGCCACAGCCGCAGTGTCTCCGGCCTTCGGAACCACGTGGCCCGCAGAAGCAGGGCCTCCCTGTGGGGCAGCAAGGACAGCGTGGCTGCAGCCATTGCTGCAAGGGAGCACGAAGCCAGGTAAGGTTCCCCCTCATGTCCAGACCCCCTCACTTACACCCTAATCCTGTCATTTACCTCCCCACCAACACCCAGCATCCCCAGCTTACTCCGACACCCTCCTTTGTTCTTTAACCCTCTCTCCTGGCCACACACTGCACCCTCCCTCGTTCTTGCTCCCTCCAACTGGCCAGAAACCCTACTCCCAGCCTGCTTCTGCGCCCCAGCTACCTCCCAGATCCTGCACCCTGTCCCTATCCTACTTGCTGGGAGTCTTGTCTCACACACTGTCCCCTTGGGGACAGCCACTACCAGTGTCACAGAGAACGAACCTGGCACCCTTGAACACAGGAAGGATAAAGAGGGCCCTGAAGGTAGGGAGGTTGGAGGGCTCCTTCAGTGTCACAGTGGATAAGGTACCTACCTCTGAAGCCTCATTTTTATCCCTACGCCAGAGTCTAATCCACTAACTCCAGAACTTCAGAAAAATAAGTCTGGTCTATGGGAAGCCTGGAACCTCAGTTTCCCCCTTCACTTTCCCTCACTCTGTGGGGGAAGTTGTGGCCACGAGGAGTAACGGTAATTCGGACTAGGAAGCCTAGTCCGAACTACCTAGTCCGTGCCGCGCGGCACGGGGTTCGAACGAGCCGGGATTTTAAAATGGCGGCGCCCGGCTTATGCAAATGAAGCCCGGGAAATTCAAAGCCCGGGCTTCATTTGCAAGTGCGGTATGCCTACGTTACCCTCCTAGTTCCAACTAGGAGGGTAGTGTAGACATACCCCTAGAGTCCCAGGAGAGAACAGCATTGGCAGTATTTAATGATCACACAGCGGTGTCAGAGCTGTTCACATTTCTCCAGCAGGGAGAAGGGCCATTTGCAATGACCATGCAGAGCGAGAGCCTGGATGGCCAGGTCTCAGCTGAGCTCCTTTGGGCACTAGAAGACATGTTGATCTCATAAACAACTTTGCCATTTGCTAGAAGTGCCTTCTCCTACCAAGTACTGCTGGCCCTTGCCCATGCTATTGGCTCCTCTGTCTCCTGCTGCCTCTCATCCATTTATCCCTCTCTTTTGCTATTTCTTTCCTCCCCCTTCTCTTGGGACCCATCTAATGTTCATCCTTCCTGCTGCTGCCACCTCTGCTCCTGCCCTTTCACCCATTTGCTGGTGCTTTCTCCCACTTTTAGCTGTCTCCACCTTCAATTTGCTGCCTTCTGCTGCTGCTATTACCACAGGCTTCTCCCTCCTCCCTTCCTAACTACTCTGTGATCTTGTCCAGGAAGACTGCTGATGCTGGGGGGTCTAGACTGGGATCTGATAAGAGCTGATCCAGCTGCTGTGGCATATGGTGGATCTGGCCAGCAGGAAGGTGTTTGTCTGAGAACGGCCCCCACAGACTCAGGGGATGGGATTGCCCCTGTGCATTCAGCAGGGAGTCTGGAATGATAGGATGGGGAGGGAGTGGAGATTATAACAGATTGGCTATCCAGCTGCCCAGGGGAGTTGAGGCTGGAGCCTGTGCGCACTGAGGAGAAGGTGCTGCCTTGGCTAGCAGTGCAGATGGAGTTAGGCAGTAGCCGAGACCACCCCATGAGAGGGCTTGTGGTCAAGCAAATTACTGCACCAAGCCCTGTTGTGCACCCACCCACACAGGCTTTTTCCTTGGGCCTCCAGCCTGGGAGGCAGCTGTCCTGTATGCTAGGGGTCACTGAGGGGGGAAATGCAAAGCCTTGCTTCCCATAAGCATTCAGAGACTTTCTCCTTGGCCTGGGTGTTTGCTCAGTACTCTATACCTCACCTGCACCCTAACACTGTGCTCCAGCCTAGAGCCCCTTTCCTGCACCCAGTTTCCCTCCCAGAGCTTGCATCTCTTACCCCCTCCTGCTCCCAGAACTCTTGGTTCCAGCCTGGAGCCTGCACCCCCTGTCCCAGCCTCAGGGGTAGGGTGGGAGTTGCCCTAATACTTAAAAAATGTTCTTGTGCATAAAAAGGTTGGAGGCCACTGGTGAAGACATTAGGGATGTAGGCAGTTCCCAGGGATGTAGCTTCACTGTGGCAGGGAAACCACTTCCCTGGGAGCCAGGCCAGCAGGGGCTGACAGGCCTGCTCTCAGGGAGGCATCGCTGTGGGCTCAGCAATATAATGCTTATTTAAGAGCATGCAGCATGTTGCCCGTGAGATTTTCAGTGGTCACATAGTTACCTATTTAATCAACTTTTAACATCCCTAGTAGACATACCCTGTCTGCTCCATTCACATTCTCACTCAGCATGGGTGCTTGATACGAACAAAGGAATGGCCAGACTGGGTCAGACCAAAGGTGCATCTAACCCAGTATCTTGTCTGCCAACAGTGGCCAACACCAGATACCCCAGAGGGAGGGAATACAAGTAATCCTCACGTGATCCCACAGATCCTCTCCCCTGTTCAGTTGGAAAACAGTACTTCTCGTGGGATAGCACTCATCAGGCTTTCTAATGCACTGCAAGAGCCCAGCATATAAATTACTTCTAACATGTTATTAATATTTCTAAACCCAAGCATAACAAATATCTCAGGTCAGGCCTGAAAAAAGTCATTCATTTGGCTTAAAAATCATGAGGTTTTTTAAAAAAAATATTATTTTTGGACTGTTTTCTGGATTCTGAGTCATTTGGGTGAACTCATGTCATATTTTAAACTTCTCTGTAATCATGACGGATAGAAACTTACTTTTTGAAGGCAAAAACTGAGTTGTACATAATCATGAATCCAAGAGCTAGGGCTTGGAGGAAAAACAAAACTAAACAAAACAAAATCCTGCTAAAGTTGGTCACACACATAGATAATCATACTGTGCTGAGAAGCTCTCAGTATCTGTAGCTCCCACTGACATCTGTGGAAGTTGATGACACTAAGACTTTTGCTCATTGCTTTGGATCTGACATGCCAGCCTTGGAGTTTATGGATGTAGACTGTCGCTCTCCATAGACAGCTCAGCAAGTGTGTGGATACATTTCAAAGTGCTTGCTATTCCCTGCCTACATGTGCTCTGCATGTTAGGAAATAAAACGGGTTTAAGTTGTATTTCCTAATGATTATAGTTGTACAAGTTGACAGGCATATATCACTACACGTTTTTATGAGTCCCTGCCTTTGAGTCAGCCTTATGTGTGTCACATCATTTCTTTAAAAGAACAAACTAACTGTTGGGCTACTGTGTATGCAGGCATGTATGTGCGTGTCTGAAGAGATATATCCCAAATAAATATCCTTTACTCCTTAATCTTTCATTGTGTCTGTGTAGAGTACCATTGACATGAATGCAGACACACAGATCTATCTGTGTGGATCATTTTGTAGGAGTAGGGCCCAGATCCATAAAGGTATTTAGCCTTCTAACATCCATTGAAAGCAATGGACTTTAGGGCTACGTCTAGACTGCAAGCTTCTTTTGGAATAAGCTTTTCTGGAAGGGTATGTCTACACTAGCCCCTTAGTTCGATCTAGGGAGGCTAATGAGGGTGACCGAAATTGCAAATGAAGCGCAGGATTTAAATATCCCGCGTTTCATTAGCATGTTCCCGTCCAGTCGCCATTTTAGAAATTGACTAGGCCGAAGTAACTGCCCGCGTCTACACGCAGCAGTGAAACGGGATTCCAAATTAAAGCCCTACATTGAATTAGCTGTTATTCCTCCTGCAATGAGGTTTACCAGTAGTTGCTTCTGGGTGCTGTTGCCTAAGGCTAGCTGAGACATGTGCTTAAAGGGACCCCGCTGCTTGCTTGCCTACCTCTCGGAGGGACAGCAAAGCTTTTGCAGTGTGTGCTCTGGTTGCCCGGCTTTTGGACACCACAGCATACTCTTTGCCATGGAGCCGAAGCTGCCTGTGGGCATGCGATGGCCCCACACTGCTGCAGCTTCTGTTTGTGCAGGCTGCTTCCTGGACCTGCACGAGCTCGACACCGAGCTCATCATTGAGACCCTCTCCCTGTGTGCGGAGCAAGGCCCTGGCAACTGCATCCCACAGTGAAGAGACGGTTTTGGAGGCTGGACACCAGTTCCGACTGGTGCGACCAGCTGGTCATGGAGTGGTGGGACAACCAGCAATGGCTCCATAACTTTCATATGAGGAAGGCCACCTTCATGGAGCTGTGTGCCTGGCTTGCCCCTGCCCTCCATTGACGGGATACCCAGATACGACCCGCCATCCCCCTGGACAAGTGGGTCACCATCGCTGTCTGGAAGCTCGCCACCCCAGACAGTTAGTGGTCTATGGGCAAGTAGTTTGGCATGGGAAAGTCCACTGTCCGGGCCCTCCTCATGGAAGTAAGGTATTCTTAGAATCTCTGGGGGGGGCGGGGGAGTCTTGGAAAAGGGGACCCTAGGGAAAGGGGTGCGAGGCTGTGGGGGGTGGCCTGGGAGTGGAGGGAAAGTCCCATCCCTGGGGGGGATGTGCCATCCCGCCCTCACACAGCCCTGCAGGGGGTGGGGGACGACTCATAGGGGGTGGCTCCTGTGGTGTTTGAGGGGGAAAGGAGGAAGAGGGACTCCGGAACCTCCCAAGGGCTCAGGCACCCCCTCTCATTCTCTGTTTTCTGTATTTCTTTGTCTCCTTCTGCAGGTGGTGAAGGCCTAACTCCATCCTGCTATACAGGGTCATCTGCTTGGGAGACCTGGACCCCATCATGGCCAGATTTGCCACCCTGGGCTTCCCCACCTGCGGTGGGGCCATAGATGGAACCCATATTCCCATGCATGCACCACAGCATCGAGCCACCCAATACATCAACTGCAAGCGCTATTTCTGCATGGTGCTGCAGGCCCTGGTCTACCACCATGGACAGTTCATGGACATTTTTGTTGGGTGGTTGGGCAGAGCTCACGATGCACACATTTTCAGGAATTCCAGCCTCTACCACTAGCTGGAGGTTGGCACATTCTTCCCCCAGCGTGACTGTCAGGTTGGGGATGTGCAGATGTAGGGATAACATATTAATATATTGAAAATGATTCCCCCAAATGAAAGTGACTCCCCATAATTTGTTCCCCACAACTTAAAGTGTTTAGATTTATTATTAATTCTTCTTCTTCTTCTTCTTCTTCTTCTTATTATTATTATTATTATTTGTTAAGATTGTTAAATGTTTAGATTTATCATTATTATTGCCCCTTTAGAATATAATGTATTAGGTTATGTAATTTAGAATTTAAGAATATAATCCTATGTAGCCAGAAACAGCCCCCCCTCTGTGCTCCAGGGCATGCTCAAGCTTGTGCAAGGGGCTGCTTGAAATTGACATTGCCGAGATACATTGTAACAATGCACTGTCAATCCACTAACTCTGCTATGGGAGCCAAGCCCTGTAAGGGTATGTCTACACTACCCCGCTAGTTCGAACTAGCGGGGTAATGTATGCATACCGCACTTGCTAATGAAGCCCGGGATTTGAATTTCCCGGGCTTCATTAGCATAAGCGGGGAGCCGCCATTTTTAAATCCCCGCTGCTTCGAACCCCGTGTAGCGCGGCTACACGGGGCTCGAACTAGGTAGTTCGGACTAGGGTGCCTATTCCGAACTACCGGTACACCTCGTTTCACGAGGAGTACCGGTAGTTCGGAATAGGACCCTAGTCCGAACTACCTAGTTCGAGCCCCGTGTAGCCGCGCTACACGGGGTTCGAAGCAGCGGGGATTTAAAAATGGCGGCTCCCCGCTTATGCTAATGAAGCCCGGGAAATTCAAATCCCGGGCTTCATTAGCAAGTGCGGTATGCATACATTACCCCGCTAGTTCGAACTAGCGGGGTAGTGTAGACATACCCTAATTGACTAAGGGCATTATTACTTACTTAACGCCTGTTCTCTTTAAAACATTGTAACTTTATTCAGCACTCAGAGAATGTTTTAAGCAATACCATCCAGAAACTTTTTGTAACTACAACTCTGAGATATGTAAAATTATTATTATACAAAAATATTGTATGGGAAACATTAATTAAGGAATGTATGTAAGAGAGAGAGTGCTTGGATGATGAGTGAATGGTTCTGAGAGGTGCCAGCCTGAGAATACAGCAACAAAGGGCTGAAAAAGGCGTCAGGTGCCAGTGCAACCAAAAGGTGTCAAATACTGAAGGTCCACCCGATGAGATCACTGTCAAGCACCTGGCAGCCACCCTGGAGACATCAGCATGATGCAGCAATTTCCATAGACTGGCATAGGAAAAAATTCCTATAAGAACTGGACTAAAAAACTATGGAATCAGAGTCCAAGGTTCTGCTGCCAGCCTACCAGGAGCTTCAGATGCACATCTGATCAGGACTTTGCTCCCCACTACCATCACTTGTGTACAGAATACCTGGCCATTTTTCTGTCACAAGCAACTTCCAGGCTGGTAACTATAACAAATACACAGAACCTGAATAAATGGATGAATGAATGTTTATATGTATAAGGGTTAAGTAGTTAAACAACATTGTTTGCTTCTATGTTTTCTTTATTTTTTATTATTATCTTTACAATAAACGTGGCTTTTTACCTTATCCCCCTCATAAGATCCTGCTTGCTTTTATTTGGTATAACATAGATGCCACTGTGCATCATGGGGGATGTGGCCTACTCCTCATGCCATGGCTGATGAAGCTATACACCTGCCACCTGGACCTCAGCAGGGACCAATTTAATACCCACCTAAACAGGGCCTGTATCCATGTGGAATGCGCCGTGCACAGCTGCCATCCATCAGGCCCATCAAATGAGGGTGCACATCTGGGAAGCTCTGAGGGAGAGTTTCTTTGAAAGACCCCACCAACTCTCCCCATGACTCCCCTCCCCCTAGAGGCCTGTGCGTTGCCCCTCTCTGCCTTTCCCACAACAATCTTTCCCTTCCCCCCTTCCTTGGTATCAGTACAGATACCAGTTTTGTGTTGAAAACCAAGAACTTTGTATTTTGTCCATAATAAAAGTAACTAGGGAGGAGCAGGATTCAGAACCTAGAATCATAGAATCATAGAACCATAGAGCTGGAAAAGACCTCAGGAGGTCATCAAGTCCAGCCCTCTGCTCTAGGCAGGACCAATCCCAACTAAATCAACCCGGCCAGGGCTTTGTCAAGCCAAGACTTAAACACCTCTAGGGATGGAGACTCCACTACTTCCCTAGATAACCCATTCCAGTGCTTCACTGCCCTCCTAGTGAAATAGTTTTTCCTAATATCCAACCTGGACCTCTCCCACCACAACTTGAGACCATTGCTCCTTGTTCTGCCATCTGTCACTACTGAGAACAGCCTCTCTCCAGCCTCTTTGGAACCTCCCTTCAGGAAGTTGAAGGCTGCTATCAAATCCCCCCTCACTCCTATCTTCTGCAGACTAAACAGACCCAACTCCCTCAGCCTCTCCTCATAAGTCATATGCTCCAGCCCCCTAATCATTTTGGTTGCCCTCTGCTGGACTCTCTCCACATCCTTTTTGTAGTGGGGGGCCCGGAATTGGACACAATACTCCAGATGTGGCCTCACCAAAGCCGAATAAAGGGGAATAATGACATCTCTGGATCTGCTGGCAATGCTCCTCTTAATGCAACCTAATATGCCATTAGCCTTTTTGGCTACAAGGGAACACTGTTGACTCATGTCCAGCTTCTTATCCACTGTAACCCCCAGGTCCTTTTCTGCAGAACTACTACTTAGCTGGTTGGTCCCCAGCTTGTAACTATGCTTTGGATTCTTCCGTCTTGTTGAACCTCATCAGATTTCTTGTGGCCCAATCCTCCAATTTGTCTAAGTCACTCTGGACACTATCTCTGCCCTCAAGCGTATCTACTTCTCCCCCTAGCTTAGTATCATCTGCAAACTTGCTGAGGGTGCAATCCATCCCCTCATCCAGGTCATTAATAAAGATATTGAACAAAACCGGTCCTAGAACCAAACCTTGGGGCACTCCGCTAGAAACCAACCACCATCCTGACATTGAGCCATTGATCACTACCCGCTGGGCCCGGCCTTCTAGCCATCTTTCTATCCATCTTACCGTCCATTTATCCAATCCACATTCCCTTAACTTGCTGGCAAGAATATTGTGGCAGACGGTATCAAAAGCCTTGCTAAAGTCAAGTATATCACATCCACTGACTTTCCCACGTCCACAGAGCCAGTTACCTCATCATAGAAGCTAATCAGATTGGTCAGGCATGACTTGCCCTTTGTGAATCCATGCTGACTATTCCTAATCAGTTTCCTCTCTTCCAAGTACCTCAAAATGGATTCCTTAAGGATCGCTTCCATGATTTTTCCAGGAACCGAGGTAAGACTGACCAGCCTATAGTTCCCTGGATCGTCCTTCTTCCCTTTTTTGAAGATGGGCACTACATTTGCCTTTTTCCAATCATCCGGGATTTCTCCCGACCTCCACGACTTTTCAAAGATAATGGCCAAAGACTCCTCAATGACATTTGCCAACTCCTTCGGTACCCTCGGATGCATTAAGTCTGGACCCATGGATTTGTGTACGTTTAGCTTTTCTAAATAGTTCCTAACCTGTTCTTTACCCACCAAGGGCTGTCCATCTTCATCCCATCTTGTGTCATTTAGCGCATTAGTCCGGGAGCCCACCTTGTCCGTGAATACAGAGGCAAAGAAAGCATTGAGTACTTCAGCTTTCCCCACATCATCTGTCACTAGGTTACCTCCTTCATCTAGTAGGGGCCGCACACTCTGTCTGATCACTTTCTTATTATTAACATGCCTGTAAAAACCTTTCTTGTTATCCTTCACATCCGTAGCCAATCGCAATTCCATTTCCGCTTTCGCCTTCCTGATAACCCCCCCGGCATTCTTGAGCTATACATTTATAGCTCTCCCTGGTCATTTGTCCAAGTTTCCACTTTTTGTAAGCTTCCTTTTTGTGCTTAAGTTTACCAAGGATTTCCCCTGTAAGCCAATCCGGTCTCCTACCATGTTTGCCTCTCTTGCTACGTGTCGGGATGGTTACTTTCTGTGCCTTCAATAAGGCTTCTTTAAAATACTGCCAGCTGTCCTGGACTCCTTTCCCCTTCATGTTAGCATCCCAGGGGATTCTGCCCATCCGGTCTCTGAGGGAGTCAAAATCTGCTTTTTTGAAGTCCAAGGTGTGTATTTGACTACTCTCTTTTCTTCCTTTGGTCAGGATCCTGAAATCTACCATCTCATTATCACTGCCTCCAAGGTTGTCACCCACCTCTACTTCCCCTATTAGTTCCTCCCTGTTTGTGAGCAGACGGTCAAGCTGCGCATGGCCCCTGGTTGGATCCTTTAGCACTTGTGTCAAGAAGTTATCCCCAATATTGTCCAAAAACTTCCTGAATTGCCTGTGTACTGCCATATTGGTTTCCCAACAGATGTCAGGGTGATTAAAGTCCCCCACAAGAACCAGGGCCTGAGATCTGGAAGCTTCTCTCAGGTGTCCGAAGAAAGCCTCATCTACCTCATCCACCTGATTCGGTGGCTGGTAGCAGACACCAACCACAACATCACTGCTGTTGTTTGCTCGTCTAAACTTAACCCATAGACTCTCAACAGGTTTTTCTCCCTCTTTATACTGGAGTTCAGAGCAGTCATAGTGCTCTCTTACATATAGTGCAACTCCTCCTTTTCTTCCCTGGATAGGGCCAAGGAGGAGGGGGAGTCAGGGCTGGGAGTGGTGCGTGGTGCAGCTGGAAGTGCCACCTCAGGTCTCAGGACCTCGGCAACCTCAGGAGGTGGGTGGGGCCTGGGACAACAGGAGAAGCAGGAGCAGGGAGGGCAGTGGGAGCAGCGGGGACAGGGACAGGGACAGGAGCTGGGTGTGCCATCATTTCATATATGGTAGCACACATGTTTTGGCTCTGCTGCACCATCTGAGCCCATATTTGGGTCCCATCTAGACTGCAAGCCTCTTTCGAAAGAGCATCTAGACTACAACTGCTACTTTTGAAAAAGCAAGCCACTTTTTCAAAAGAGAGCACCGAGACCGTCTGGATGCTCCCTTTCGAAAAAGCACAGTTTGCAATACATAGTGCCTTTTTTTGAAAGAGCACTTTTGAAAAAAGGCGTTATTCCTCGTAAAACGAGGTTTTCCATAGTTAAAAAACCAGCCATGGTCTTTCGATTTACTTTCAAAAGAACATGGCAGCAGTTTAGATGCAGGGGAAGTTTTTTCAAAAAAAGGCCACTTTTTTGGAAAAAACCCTATAGTCTAGACACACCCTGGCTACATCTACATTGGCAAGATTTTGCACAAATACTTTTAACGCAAGAGTTTTTGCATTAAAGTATTTGTGCAAGAGAGCGTCTACACTGGCATGTACTTTTGTGCAAGAGATGTGCTTTTGCGCAAAAGCATCCGTGCCGGTGTAGACGCTCTCTTGCGCAAGAAAGCTCCGATGGCCATTTTAGCCATCGAGATTTCTTGCACAGGAAATTCATGTTGCCTGTCTACACTGGCCTCTTGCACAAGAACACTTCTTCAAGAGGGCTTATTCCTGAGCGGGCACATCATAGTTCTTGCGCAAGAACTCGCGGCCAGTGTAGACAGGCGGCAAGTTTTTGCGCAAAATCTCGCAAATGTAGACACGGCCCCTGAGCGTCCTCCTGGTCCTTCTGGGCCAGGATCCGTTGCATGCCTTGGAGGATGACCACGTGCTGTCTCATCAGGTCCCCCTGGGCCCTCCTGCACTTGTAGCTCCCCCAGGGTCAGGCGGCTGCCTCAGCTGGCGGTGATCGCCCATTAGTGATGCTAGTCCGGCTGTGGAGAATAAAGAGGAAGAGGCGGTCAGTCATCCATGCAGACACTGTCCCTGAGTCCGTGCCCTCCTCTGTGAGCTGAGAACAAGAGTCCTCAGGCTAGAGGGCAGGGATGTTCCAGGAGCAAGGCTATGTGTGGCCTGGACATCGGCCCTGCCTCACAGAGGCCCTGAGGTGCCCAGGGGACCATGCTTCTTGCTCCCCCCCATCCTCATCCCACAGACAGGCAGGGCAAGGGAAGTGGTCGGCCACAGTGGGATGCCATGGGCAGGAGAGGGGCCTGGAGCAGTCTGCTCTTCCATGGGGGCTGCACGCACACCTGCCAGCGCTGTCCGTGGAAGTGGGTGGTGCCTCAAGTGTGCAGGCATTCCCGTGTGTCGTGTGCGGCACTCCTAAGTCTGTGTGCAGCCACGTGTGTGCCCTTGTCCCCAGCCTGCTTCCAGCAGTGGTTAGTGGTGGGAGGGCATCTCCCACAGGGGTCAGATGTGTGTGTGGCCTCCCCAGAGCCCGTGAACAGGACCCTGGGGACAGGGCCGGATGGAGGCATGGGTGAGCCGGGCAGCTGCCCAAGGCGCCAGCCGATGAGGGGCGCCTAATGGCAGCTGTAAGGGGTGCATGGCGTCCCTTACAGCTGCCATCAGGAGCCACGTGCCCGGATCCCGCAGCACCGGCCCCGCGGCGCTGGCCAACAGCACCCTTCCACCCATGGCTGCGGGGCCCTGCACGGCCCAGCGTGCGTGCCAGCAGCGCTGGCCGGACCAGGCTGGGCAGCGCATGTGCTGTGCACCCTGGGGGCGGCCCCGGGCTGCGCGCCAGTGGCCGTGACCAGCTCGCGCATGCGCCGAGCGCCCTGGGGGGCAGGCCCACGCATGCACCCTGCAGGGCCTGGGGGTGGCGCCGCATGCCTGGGCCCAGGGTGCCAAAGGGCTCGGGCTGGCCCTGCCTGGAGGTGCTTTGGGGCTGCCTCCTGGGGCTGCATGTTGCAGACTGGCACTGCATGTAGTTCCACGTGCACGGAGTGTAGCACAATATCCAGGCCAAGATGACCAAGCGACGATTGCATCCCATCCCCTCTGCGCCCGCCTTCCCTGCCCTGTGTGTGTGAAAAACAGAGCACTCACCTGATGATTCCTCCCCGTCCTCAGAGAATGCGTGTAAGACATCCAGGCCCTGGGGTACGGGCTTGAGGGTGAGGGTGACTGTGCTGGCTGTCTCCTCCTCCTCCTCCAGCTCGTCGTCGGATTCTTCCTCCTCCTGGCCTGGGAGCCCTGGGTTGGCAAAGATGAGCATCTCCAGCCCCAAGTCCACCACCAGGGGTGAGGAAGGGGCTGAACCACCCCCCGGATGTGGTGGAGCTCAGCGTAGTAGGGCTAGGAGTGGGGTCCTGCCCCAGAGAGAGAGCTGTGCTCCCTTGCCCTCGCATAGCCCTGGCAGAGCTCCTTCACTTTGCTCCATACTTGTATGAGGTTCTGGAAGTGGTGGCCTCTTGTGGCCCGAGCCTCGGCCATCCGACCGTATATGTCGGCGTTGTGCCACTGGGAGCCGAGATCCTGCAGGGTCTCCTGCTCACCCCACACCTACAGGAAGGCCAGGATCTCTGCCCCGGACCACTATGGCACAAACCTCTTCGGGCCTCTGGCTGAGTCCTGGGAGCCCTGGTCATGCTCCCTGTGAGGGCCAGAGAGGTCTCAGGAGGCTTGTGGCTGGGCCATGGGTCCCAATTAGTGTGGCAGTCACAGCCACGCAGTGAGGTGCAGCTCTCTGGGCCAGCCCCCTGCCACAAGTGTTGTCCCAGGTGCCTGCAGCTTTAAGAGCTGGCCGGAGACAGGGACTATAGAGTTCTGATTAGTTTGGACGGAGTGGCCACCAGGGCACCTGTGCTATTTCCTGGAAGCCTCTTCTTTCAAAAGAACTCCCTCTTCTGCTCTTTCAGACAAAGACGTCTTCCTCGTGAAAGAACCCCTTGGTTCTTTCAACTTTTTGTCAAAAGAATGCAATAGCAGTATGGACGCAAGTATTTTTTTCTGGACTAACGGCAGTTATTCTGGAAAAACACTGCAGTGTAGACATACCCTAAGAGCCGAAATACCTCTGAGGTTCTGGGCATAAGGCCCTTAGACTTGGTGTCTGCCCTTTAGGTCTGAATAGGGTTTCCTGCCCCGCAGGTATACTAAGAAAGACATGACACTCCCTCACTCCCGCCTAATTCTCCACTTGAGTCATTTTCTCCTGTTTTTTGTCTTGTTGCTGAAACTTTCAATTTTCTCTTTTTTTTTAAAAAATATTGTTTTGAGTTTCCCCTGCCACTCTTTTGTGCTACTGTTCTGTCACCTGACGTTGCTACCATTGCATTGAGTCAGCTTAGGGTTATCATCTTTCCTGACCAGAGGGATGGGACACCATTGCTGTAAATGGCGTCCAGTCCATCCAGTTGGGAAAAATGGTAAGCCTAATTGTCAGCTCTTCCAAGTCTTGCCTGTGTACAAGAGATGCTTCATTAAATGATGCAACACAGGAGGCAGTTTGTATTGGCCCATGAGAGACACGGTTATATAGGCCTCTCCGAGCTGTCCAGGCCCCACAGTGGATGCCTCAACCATCAGATGGATGGGACCCATGGTGCCCAGGTAATTATCTGGGAAAATCTAGCACAGGGCAGTCAGAGGGGGTCATGCCCCAAGCACACACCACAGTGGTGGGACCTGGAACAACCAACAGCCTACTGTGCTCCACCATCTCCCAGCTGGGTTGCTCTACTTCACTATGGTGGTGGCCGGGAAGCAGAGTGTCCTGGCCCTAGTCTCAGTACCCAGTGGGGTGAAGCAGGAGTGGGATTTGGGGGAAGGGATAGAGAGGGCTTGGGGCTCTCAAGTTTTCCAATAAGGGCTGCTGCTAATGCAGCAGCAGCCAGAGCCCAAGACCCTATCAATTGCTGCTGGAGCACCACGCACTTTGGGTAGCTCGGAGGGAGGAAGTGCCACACCCCTTATGCGCGAAGCCATGTCCCTTCACCTCACCCGGGGTCCACAAAGGACATCATATGCAGAGACACAACTGAAGCCAAAACTGAAGGGTTTTAATGAAGGAACAAGCCATGAACAGGAATTAATGACAATATTGGACTGCTCTCTGTAACAGAGCAGCATTCACCTCTCTTGAGTACCCCTTCTGGCTAAGCACATGTGCCTGCACTCTCTTGTCTGACTTCGGTGACACAGTCTCTGGCCGAGTCTCACTCATTGTGTGTGCTCATCAAAACCCCTTCCAGGGTACACATCTAATCGGAGCCTATCTTGGTTAGCTCTCTTATGTCCTTTCAAGTTTGTTCCCCACTCAAAGAGAGTGGTGACCCCAGAGCTACCCCACCAAAATACAGCATTTTTGCCCTTACCTCAGGGCTTTATTTCAAAGTCCCATCACAGTCCAGCACTCGCCAATAGCTCTTCACAAGAGCTGTGTCCAGACTCAGGGTTTTTTTCGAAAAAAGTAGCCTTTTTTTGAAAGAACTTCCCCTGCGTCCAGACTCAAGCCGCGTTCTTTCGAAAGTAAATCGAAAGAATGCGGCTTTTCTTTCGACGGCGGTACACCTAATTCTACGAGGAAGAACGCCTTTTTCGAGGGAGATCCGTCGAAAGTAAGTGAGTGTGGACGGGGGGAGCCCTTTTTTTCGAAAGTATTGGCCTCCAGGAAGAAGCCCTGGTGGACAATCTGGGCCATGGGTTGCATGTCTGTGGTTCCTGGCTGCAGCCATTCCTTAAAGGACAGGCACCCTCACAGCCACTTGTTGCAGAGAAGGAGCCAGAGCACACGGCTACTTTGCTGCAGCATGTCCCAGCCCCAAGAGCGTCCTGGCCCTTCCAGAGAGCCTTCTGGGGACCCAGCCAAGGGCTCCAAACGCCGGGCACCATCCTGGTCTGGCGCAGAGATCAAGAGCCTGCTGGAGCTCTGGGGAGAGGAGGAGGCCTTACAGGCCCTCAAAAGCCGGCGGCGAAACGCAGATATTTATGGCCGCATGGCTGAAGCCCTGGCCCAGAAGGGCCACTACCCCCGCACCCAGGACCAGGTGCGCTCCAAAGTAAAAGAGCTGCGCCAGGGGTACGTCAAAGCCAGGGAGGAGAGCTCCCGTTCTGGGGCAGCCCCCCACTACTGCCCCTACTACCCCGAGCTGAACCAGATCCTGGGTGGCAGTGGAGAAGCACGCACACCACGGCGGTTCGTACAGTCTGGATTGGCAGACCCCATGGTGGACGCTCCCGAGCAGGACCCAGAGCAGTCTGGAGACGGGGACATGGTCCCAGAGGAGGAGGACAGTGAGGAGACGGCGACCCTCACCCTGGAGCCAGTCACCCAGACCCCAGAGGCCTCCCAGGCATCATCTGGCGCAGGAGAGGAAGCAGCAGGTGAGTGCAGTGAGGTTGTGTCACACCCGGGGGGGGGGAGGTAGGTGGGTGCACAGTGGGTGATGCACAAGGGAAACCTGTCATGCTCATGCTGATGCGCAGGTCACACACACACAGTGTAACCTTCAGAATGTCTGATTCCCCTGTCTCAAGGGAGAGGGCATGCCCTTTTGGACAGCTGTTGCACACATGACTGATTGTGATAGAAATGTAGCCGTGTTACTCTGATCTGAGGAAGTGGGTCTGGCCCACGAAAGCTCATCCCCTAATAAACCATCCTGTTAGTATTTTAAGTGCTACAGAGTCCAGTTTTTAGGACTGATTGTGTGTTCTTCTTTTCCTCCACAGCCGGACCAGCCGTGGAAGAGCACCTCAGCCCCACCTCCATCTCCATCTCGGGGACATGGGAGCCGCAGACACAGGCGTGTCTATGCAGACATCCTCAGGCAGCACGTGGAGGCCGTGCAGGAGCTGAACTCCATCCTCAGAGAGAGGGCGGAGGCAGAGGATCGCTGGCGTGACCGGCTCATGGACGAGCTGGTCCTGCAGCGCACGTCCCTGTGTGCCACTCTCAGGGAGGTCTGAGGTTTGCCTGCTCCTGTGCCTGGTCCTGCTCCTCCAGCACCCCATGACCCCCACCCCACTAAACCCCCCTTCCACAACAGAATCCCTTTCCCTCCTTGGACCTCCCTCTCCCCCAGCCCCCCCAGCTCCCCAGCCCCTCTCTCCCCCTGGCCCTCCTCTCCCCCAGGCTTCCACGTCCCAAGAGCACCCCAGCCAGCCAACCGACAGGTGCACCACCCGATCCCGTAGCCGTGGAGCACCCCAAACACGAGGCCCAGGCAGGAGAGGGAAATCTGGCAAGCACCGTGCAACCTGATCCCCTTCCCCCCTCCAGGTTTCCAGTCCCCTTCCCCCCTCCAGGTTTCCAGTCCCCTTCCCCCCTCCAGGTTTCAAGCACCCCCATCACCCCAGTTAAAGCACAAACAAAGGGTTCAACAAAATGTTTCTTTATTGTAAATAGTGTTTTCAACAACAAAAATGAAAAAAAATGTGTTATGTTTGCTACATTTATACTATTGTTTGAGAATATGTACAAACATTAAACATAACATTTTATTTTGCAACACACCCTGGTGTTACTGATGTGTCCAAACAGGGTCAGGAGATGGGTTGTGGAGGGAAGCTTCTATTGGGCCAGGGCCCAGTCCCCAGGCAGAAGCCCCTAAGTAGAGTCAGTTGCCTCCACTGGAGAATTGCTCCCGGAGGGCCTCCCGGATGCCAACAGCAGACCGGTGAGCCTGGCGGATGGCAGCTGTCCGGGGCTGGGCAAAGTGCCTCACCTGGCCATCAGCACCTCTACCCCACCCTGGTAGGAAGGCATCCCCTTTCCTCTCCACCAGGTTATGGAGAACGCAACACGCGGCCACCACCTCAGGGATGTTGCTCTCCCCCATGTCGAGGCGTGTGAGCAAGCACCGGAATCTGCCTTTTAAACGTCCGAACGCACATTCCACCTGGTTGCGAACCCGGTTAAGGTGAGCATTAAACTGCTCCTTGCTCGCATCCAGGTGGCCGGTGTAGGGCTTCATCAGCCACGGCATCAGGGGATAGGCGGCATCAGCCACTATGCACACCGGCATGTGCACATCCCCAACTGCAAACTCACGATGCGGGAAAAATGTTCCTGCCTGAAGCCTCCGGTAGAGGTACGAGTTCCTGAAGATGCGGGCATCGTGTGCCCGCCCTGACCACCCAACACAAATGTCCGAAAACTGGCCACGATGGTCGACCAGGGCCTGGAGGACCATAGAAAAGTAGCCCTTTCTGTTGATGAATTGGGCTGCTCGATGGGGCGGTGCACGGATTGCAATGTGTGTCCCATCGAGCGCTCCTCCGCAATTCGGGAAGCCGAGGGCAGCAAAGCCGGCCATGACGCTGTCCAGATCTGGTAGACAGATGAGCCTGTTGAGCAGCTCTGAATTGATGGCCCTCACCACCTGCAGAACGAGACAGACAACAAAATGTTAGAAGGGGTGCCTTATCTCTTAGGAGGAGAACCCACCGCCCACCTTCCCTCTCAAACACCCCGGGAATCCCCTCCTCAGAACCCCCCCCCCCAACAATTCAGGGTGAGTGGAGGAGCTCCCTCCCACTCCCATTCCACTTGGCCCTTCCTGACAGTCTCCCTTCCCCCCACCCCAAACTGTGACTGTCCCCAGACAATGACTTACCTCCATCAGGATGGATCCTACGGTAGACCTGCCCACGCCAAATTGGTGTCCCACGGAGCGGTAGCTGTCGGGGGTTGCCAGCTTCCAGAGGGCAATGGCGATCCTCTTTTCCAGGGGGATGGCGGGCTGCAGGTGGGTGTCTTGCCGTTGCAGAGCAGGGGCGAGCCAGGTACACAGCTCCTGGAAAGTGGTCTTTCGCATCCGGAAATTGCGTAGCCAGTCTCGGTCATCCCAGATCTCCATCACGAGCCGGTCCCACCAGTCAGAGCTGGTGTCAAACCTCCAAACACTCCTGTCCACGAAAAAGTTTGGAGGCAAGGGCAGTGCGGCTGCTTGACGGAGGAGCCCCTCGTACCTCTGGTCTGGGTCCAGCTCGGGAAGTAGCCTGATGACAGTGTCATGCAGATGCAGCAACAGCTGCAGTATGGTGGTGTGGGGCCATCGCCTGCCCAGGGGCAGCTCTGGCTCCATGCCAAAAAAAAGGGTCTCAAAGCGAAAAACCTCAAAAGAAAAAAGCTGCTGGGGTGTCCCAGGAAGCTGAGCACTCCAAAGCAGCACTGCAATGCCTTGCTTACTTCCTCGAGGGACAGCAAAGGCAGCTGCAGGAGCAGAGCAACGGGTGTTCAGGAGTGTCCCTCTCACCACGCGTCTCTGCAAAGGGCAGGCAGGCAGCACCCGGAAGGAAATGCTGCCCCCATGCCCTGGCAGAAGCAGTTCCGGGTGGCTTTCAATTTCGAAAGAGCGTCCAGCAGTCTGGATGCTCTTTTTCGAAAAAGCGGATCGATTTTTCGATCCGCGTATTGTAGTCTAGACGCGCTCTTTCGAAAGAGGCTCTTTCGAAAGAAGCCTGCAGTCTAGACATAGCCAAGGAGCTGTCTGCAGTGCTGCCACTCTCTCAGGCAGCCTGTCTCCTGGTTCTGCATACCTTGTGGCCTCCAGAGACACTGACTGATACTGGTCTTTCCGCTGCTTTTATAGGACTTTCCTGGCCCTGATTGGTTGCTTCTCCCACAGCCACTCCAGTCTGTCTGGAGGACTTTTCTATTGTGTCTCTAGGGTATGGTCAGACCATAGGGCCTCCAGGAGGGGATCCCAAGGCCAGGTCAATTGCATCACGTTCCCTTTGTCTGTAAAAATGTTTATGGATGAAAAGAATCATAAAATCCTAGAATACTAGGACTGGAAGGGACCACGAGAGGTCATCGAATCCAGGCCCCTACCCTCTTGGAAAGACCAAATACTGTCTAGACCATCCCTGATAGACATTCATTTAACCTACTCTTAAATATCTCCAGAGATGGGGATTCCACAACCTCCCTGGGCAATTTCTTCCAGGCTGTGTCTAGACTGCATCCTTTTTTTGTAAAAGGGATGCAAATTAGACACATCGCAATTGCAAATGAAGCGAGGATTTAAATCCCCCGCTTCATTTGCATAAACATGGCTGCCGCTTTTTTCTGGCTCAGAGCTTTGCCGGAAAAAGCGCCAGTCTAGACGGGGATCTTTCGGAAAATAAAGCCTTTTCCGAAAGATCCCTTATTCCTTTTTTTAAGAGGTATAAGGGATCTTTTGGAAAAGGCTTTATTTTCCGAAAGATCCGCGTCTAGACTGGCGCTTTTTTCCGGCAAAGCGCCGAGCCGGAAAAAAGCAGCAGCCGTGTTTATGCAAATGAAGCAGGGGGGATTTAAATCCCCACCTCATTTGCAATTGCGATGTGTCTAATTTGCGTCCCTTTTACGGAAAAAGGATGCATTCTAGACACAGCCCTAGTGTTTGACTACCCTGATAGTTAGGAACTTTTTCCTAATGTCCAACCTAAATCTCCCTTGCTGCAGTTTAAGCCCATTGCTTCTTGTTCTATCCTCAGAGGCCAAGATGAACAAGTTTTCTCCCTCCTCCTTATGACACCCTTTTAGATACCTGAAAACGGCTATCATGTTCCCCCTCAGTCTTCTCTTTTCTAAACTAAACAAACCCAATTCTTTCAGCTTTCCTTCATAGGTCATGTTCTCTAGACCTTTAATGAGTCTTGTTGCTCTTCTCTGGACCCTCTCCAGTTTCTCCACATCTTTCTTGAAATGTGGTGCCCAGAACTGGACACAATACTCCAACTGAGGCCTAACCAGCGCAGAGTAGAGTGGAAGAATGACTTCTCATGTCTTGCTGACAACAAGCAGTATAAGAACCTCTATAGAGTAGTGAAGGAAAAAAGAGCCTCTTCCCAGGATTATCCCTGTCCCTGTCCCTACAGATAGAATCATAGAATCATGCGGAGTATAATTTGATGTATTTCTACAACAGGGAATATAAATAACAAACCCACACCACTAGGTGGAGGCAGATATTTTGAGGAGTTTGTGAGAAAACTTTCAAAAAAGAGAAGTAATATTGGAATTCTGCTTTAAGTCATTTGGCTCACATCTCAGCAGAGTGATCTGTACAATGCTGGATCTTTAATTTTTTTCCATGAAAGAACCTGGTTAAAATCTTTTAAATAAATCAGGTTATTTCCACTCTCCTATTTGTCTGTGCTCTAATAGGGATAGAAAAAATATAATTATTGGCTAATAATGGCTTATATTTGAATCAGAGAGTTAGTAAAATTATTTAAAAAGGAAAATGTCTCTAGAAATGCATATTGTTGTTGCATCAAATTCTGCCGTCCTTGCTCAGATCCTCCCAGGTATTGAGATTCCTGGCTCCCATTGGTTTCAATGGAAATTAGTCTAAATACCTTTGAAGATCTGGGCCTCATACCCTACTCTGACAAAACTTAGGTTGAATTAGAGTCAGTCAAACACTGAGCGGGATTAAGGTGTGCATCTTACTGCACATTGTACAAAAGCTTCTTGCTATCAGTCTATTTTTTGCAGTACAGCTGCTCCCCGAGTTGCAAATGGTCGAGTTACGACCGTTCGCACTTACGACCAAAGCTCCCATGGAGCAGTCGTAAAGGCTGTCCCCGTGTTACGAATGTGACCCGCGCTTACAAACAGCGCGGTCACGTGTAACTCAATGGGGTCCAAGTTACAAACTGATCGAGTTACAGCCAAGTGTTTGGTCTGTAAGTCGGAGAGAGGCTGTAATGTTTTTTCTGTATTCACCAGTTTTGTTTTCTTGCCTCCTTGGACATGTTGGACTTTGTACATAATGGTGAATAAATGGTATATTTATCATCCTCTCTGACTGTAATGTGTTTTGAGTGATGGCAAATTGTCAAGCCATATTCAGTACAGGCTGATCAATTGATACCTATTAGTGAGATAAGCATGTGAATTGTAAGCCCAGGACTTGCTAAGGGCAGGATCCCACTACTAATTGCTGCAGGACAGTGTGCGTTGCTGCAGAACTCTTAGTTGTGTATGTGCACATGACTTGTTTTTGTAAAAATCTGGCCCTGGGGCAAATAAACTAACATTCAACCAACGATTCAGCTTTTTATCTTGTAAAATACAACCAACTGATAAGTAAAATACAACCAAGTAATAAGTAAAGTTTCCTTTTGAGGATATACTATTGCACCAAGATCGGAATGAAGGTTATATGCTAACTTATGAGTTCCCTGACGTCTGCACGGTGTTTGTGATGACTTTGCTACACACATTGGTGTCCTTAATCTGTTCTGTGGTCCTGGGGTTATTTGTCACATGCACAAACATTATTCCTATTGCTGATCCACCCATAGTGGACTGATATTGGATGCCTTGCTCTCATGTGAACAGATACAACGAACAAGCATTGTTACAGTTACCTGTACATGATGCTGTGTTTTTGAAAGGCCTGAACTTATGGAGCAGGCGTAGACAGTGAGGGATGCATAAAACTAGCAGAGACAGGAAGTGTCTCTGTGATGACCATGCCCTTAGCTTCTTGTGGAAGTGACCTCCTGTGCATGTATTAAATATGGAGTACTCTTGAACTGTACTGCTGTACACTTTCTATCTAGCGCAGTTGTATAAGACCCCAGTTTGCACAATGGTATGGAACTGGGGCTTAGCCACAACAGACCCTGAATCAGGGAGAAAGTTTCCTAAATATGTAGTATTATTACACTAGTTTCATGTTGGTACCTGGTCAAAGTAGGCTTATCTTCTTGCTTAATTATCTTCTCTGTTGTGCTGTGAATAAATATTACTTAATGACAGTTAAGGACCATCTTATTCTAAGTTTGTACAGGTCGTAAGGCAATGAGATTCTGGCCTATGACTGGGACTATGAGGCAGTACCGCAATACAAATAATCACATGCTGATCTACAGAAATATTTGTCTGCCTTGGACATCCCCACTAGCTTGAGAGATCCAGATGTATCAGTTAGTGAAAATGGAAGCATGTGAACTTGACAGCTTCAGTTTCAGTCCCCTTGTTTCCTGCACTGAGTGTTTTTTCTGCTTTTTACACTAAATGGTAAGCATGTCCACATAATAGTGTGATGAAGATGGATGGATGGGAGGTTTTGACTTCCTTAGTCATGGCGTACTGTTGCAGGAAGGAGGTTTGCTGGGAAGAGATGGGGTCGATCTGACCACAAAAGGGAAGGACATCTTAATGCAGTGACTCACCAATCTTATTAGAAGGGCTTTAAACTAAGTTGAGTAGGGGCAGGTGACAAAAGGCAACTAGGTTCAAAAGGTATCTTTAATAGAGGACTAGTTCTTTGGGGAGAATCAGATATGGAAAATTAGAGTAGAATTACAGGAGCAACAAGAGGGAAATCCCTGGGGGGAATTTGATCAATCCCTTAGATCAGTGTTTCTCAAAGTGATCCGTGAAACCACTTTGAGAAAGTTGCTAACTGGCCGCGCCGGTGTGTTTATTTATGTTGGAAATAAGCCAGGACACTCTGGATGCAGGTGAAAACAAGCAGAGGATTTATTATACATCAGCTGATGGAGTGACACGCAGGGGTTACCCTGGTGAACACTGGTTAATTAACACAATACAATAGATTATATAGTCAGCAGGAGGACGGAGGAAAAATGATTTGATAGGTCTAGCAGCAAGACGAAATGAGCACATAAGCCAATAGAACTACTCAAGATTACATAATATCTCCGCCCATTGCAAAGTAACAGCTCGTTAATTAATATACAGGTGGTTATTGTTCAAATGCCAAAACATGTCAGCAAAACAGTAATAACATTTTAGTCTCCATAGATGATGATGTTGCTATAGGAGGCGGGTATGGCCTTGATGTGGTGCAGCACTTGGTTCTCAGGCTTATTATCTAGGAGTGAAGCAAGACAGTTTAAGCAAATTTTATGAATGTTATCTCAAGCAAAATGTGTTACGTTACCAACTGAGACCCAGTTCGAGTGTTTTAGAACGTGGTTGCTATGGTGCCCAGGGTCTTTCACTGTCTGCAGTTCTTATCCTGACTGTGGTGTTCCCAGGCCTTAATCCTAGAATGGAGTTATGCTGTTTAGAGGCCTACTAGCACATTTAGGGCTGCCTCAGTTTACCCTACAATTTACCAGCACTGAGGCCACGGAGCCTTGCAGGTCCCTTTGGCTCTGGTTAGCCAGTCATAGCAAAAGGAGCTGTGGCTGCTGCTTCCCATGGCTCCCTTTGGCTGCAAACAGCAAGTCGGATCCAATGGGAGCCACGAGGCTTTGTGGCTGCGGCACCAGTAAATAAACACACCAGTGTAGCCAGTTAGCAGTTTTCTCAAAGTGGTTTCATGGACCATTTTGAGTGTCACTGCTTTAGACGTCTACTCACAAATTCAAGGAATAACAGGAATAAGCAGTCAGAATTGGGAGTACTAATAGACAAGTCATAACTGAGCTTAAGTGGCATCTCAGATACTTGATGGGATAAATCTCATAACTGCAGTATTGGCATAGAGGGGTACATCTTGTTCAGGAAGAGCATGTAGGAATAAAAGGGAGGTGGTGTTGTATTGTACACTTGTTCTGAGTTCCAGAAAGAGGCACGAGGCAGACCAGCTGAAAGTCTCTGGGTAAAGACGAAGTGGGGAAAACACATCCAAACCAGGAGGAGGAGGGAGATGAGGCATTTCTAGAACAAATAAAACAAATATCCAGACCCTTATAGTAATGAGGGACTTTACCTACCTAGGCATCAGTGGGAAAAGTAATATGATAAAACACAAAATATCCACTAAGTTCTTGGAATGTCATGGGGACAATGCTTTGTTTCAGAAACTGAAGGAAGTAACCCAGGGCATAGGCATTTAAGAATTGATTCTGACCAACAGGGAGGAGATGGTTGTGAACCTGTAGGTAGAGGCCTATTTGGGAGAAAGTGATTATGAATAAGGCTGTGAATCATTCATGGAGGTCACAGAAATCATGAAACAAAAAACAGGACTATGTAGCACTTTAAAGACTAACAAGATGGTTTATTAGGTGATGAGCTTCCGTGGGCCAGACCCACTTCCTCAGATCAAATAGTGGAAGAAAATTGACACAACCATATATACCAAAGGATACCATCAAAAAAATGAACACATATGAAAAGGACAAATCAAATTTCATGTGTTCATTTTTTTGATTGTATCCCTTTGGTATATACGGTTGTGCCAATTTTCTTCCACTATTTGATCTGAGGAAGTGGGTCTGGCCCACGAAAGCTCATCACCTAATAAACCATCTTGTTAGTCTTTAAAGTTCTACATAGTCCTGGTTTTTGTTTCAGCTACACGAGACTAACACGGCTACATTTCTATCACAGAAATCATGGATTCTGTGACTTTCTGGGACCTTTGTGACTTCCACAGTAGTTGGCGTGGTACATCTCAGGGCATCCCTGGGGCCAGATGCTGTGCTGGAGCATTGGTTGGAGAGCAGTCAGGGTACCCTGGGCAGTTCACCCACCGGGAGTGGAAGTAGTAGTGGCACCCTAGCCTGCTCTCAGAGCGGTGGAGTCTGCTGGAGTGCTGCCTTTCCCCAGCACCTAAAATTTATTTAGGGCAATTTTTAGTAAAAGTCATAGACAGGTGACAGGTCATCTTAACCATAGTTCTCTCCAGCAAAGTGACAGAGTCCCTGTGTGCCTACCTGGTCATCAACAGTTTATGGAATTTGCTTTGGTCACAAGGATGTCACAATAGTGCTTGTGTAAGTTTAACTGGAAGTTCTGGTTGACAGACTGAGAGGCCATCTATCTCTCAGTACTGGAGCTAGTTGGAGAAAGGATTGAGAGAAGGTGTTGAGGAAAGACTAAACCATGAATACATTTGTGAGTGAACAGGAGGTAATTGATAGAGGTAAGGGTCACTATTGTATTTTTTATATCCAACCTGTAGCCACACATACACATTCAAGAGCATGGGTGCATAGAAACGTGTAATATTCTCCATTTCTATGACCAGATCATTAGCTGCTGTAAATCCAGTGAGCCTCTACTGACTTCCCTTTTAATTGACTTGAGTTGAAGGACTGGCCTACAGCCTCTGAACCTGGAAACTTTCCTGACAACCTGTGTCACTATTGGATCTTATGGGGAAGGTCTTCTTTCCTTTCTCCAGTTGTTTTATGTTGTTAATATGGGTCCTTATTTTATGACTTCTGCATCCTTGGAGCCAAAATCCAGTGGTGCAAAGCATCAGAGATGGGAGAAATTAGAAGAGAAAACACAGAAGGACTTCTCTTCTAGCTGACTGTGTCTAGACTACAAAGTTCTATCACTTTTCTTTTGAAAGAGGCTTTTCTGACAGTTGGCCCGTCTACACTGGGCCAAATGTCAGAAAAAAAAGCCTCTTTCAGAACATCCCTTCTTCCTCGTAGAACGAGGTTTACTGAGATGCTGAAAAAACATGTCTGCTTTTCCAATATTTTTTTGGAAAAGCAGACGCATTCCTTGGACGTGGCAGAGCTTTTCTGGGATATCTCTGGTATCCTGGAAAAACTCTGCAGTCTAGATGTACCTGCTGTCTACTTAAGATATTAAGTGGATAGCTAGCATATTAAATGGAGGATAACAAAGCGTTTCTTAGCAACACTAGTGCTCTTAATCCTTCACCATTATTATTGCAACTGTATGGGCAATGTAAGTTACAGTTCTGATTCCATCTGCATCTGGGTGTTGGAATCGAAGGGTAAGGATGGGTAATCGCCTAATCTTGAGCAATCTTTCATGGGAAGGGTAAATTCTGATCAATTCCTCCTCCATGCCTTGGAATGCTGTTACAATGGAGACAGATAAATATGGCATTTCAGATTTCTTGTTAAATATTAAGTCTCTAGGAGAATTTCTGCTGAGAGACACATGGGAGATAAAATCCTGATTTTATTAATACATCAACTATTTCACAGTTTCATAGAGTTTAAGGCTGGTAGGTCATTAGATCATGTACTTTAATCTTCTGTATGTCACAAACCATTACGTTTCACCTAGCAACCCTATGCTGAAACCAAAACTTGTCTTGGACTAAAAATTGTCACTCTTGAAGGGTATGTCAACACAGCAGTGTTAATTTGGAATAACTGATGTTATTGCAAAATAACATAGTCCGCATCTACACAGCAAGCCATTATTTCAACATAATGTCAAATAATGTCAAGCTGGAGGACTTCTTTCTCCGACTCCTATAACCCACATTTTATGGGGAGTAAGGGAAGTAGGAGGAAGAGTGCTCTTTCCCCGACTTCCTGCTGTGTAGACAGCGCCAAAAGCCGAAATAAACTATTTCAACTTAAGCTGCACAATTGATAGCTCAAGTTGTGTAGCTTATTTCTGCTTTAGCCCTGCTGTGTAGATGTGCCCAAGGCCTAGGAGACCAAGATGCTGTGTGCTGCAGACAGAGGATAGGAGAAACTGAAATGCTTCCAATGCCTGAGGCCTTTGCAATGGTAGAGAAATGATTAGGTCAGAAATGCCCTGATGATCCTAGTGGTTGATCAGTGCCCCATACTCCCGAAGAAGACAAATTCCCAACCTCCCAAACAATAATCCCTGCTAGTCTGATCCAGGGAAAATTCCTCCCCACCCTCAAATCTGGAGATCAATTGCATCCTGACCAATGTTCTCTCCAATTCTACGTGTAGAATACATTTGATGTGCATTGAGGCATGTACGGATGTGTACAACCATTAGAAACACATGTCTGCCACCCAAGTGCTCAGTTTACGGGTAACACTGATCCTGACTATGTGAGCAAGACTTACCAAGACTTAATCTCTGAGGCTTCACATAAAGGTATGGGGCAATCACCCTACCCATGGAAAACACCTAGCTAGATAATTTCATGGAGGTTAGGTCCATAAAAGGCTATTAGCCAGGGGATAAAATGGTGTCCTTGGCCTGTGTTTGTCAGAGGCTGGAGAGGGATGGCAGGAGATAAATCGCTTGATAATTGTCTTCTGTCCACCCTCTCTGGGGCACCTGGTGCTGGCCACTGTCGGCAGACAGGATACTGGGCTAGATGGACCTTTGGTCTGACCCAGTACGGCCGTTCTTATGTTCTTAAGTTGTGCATTGGGGGAAAATCTTTTAGGGTCTCTAGAGGCAACTGGACAAATACCTATTCCATGTGTCTTCTCTGCAAGTATTTAAATTACCATAAAATAAAACTGAAGCCTTTTTTCAAAACAGAGTGCATAAAGTTTGACTTCTAAATTCATACAGTGGGGTCTTTAAAAAGTGGCTTGATTTTCAAGAGATACTGAACCCCTAGAAGTTCTTTGCACCATCCATAGGTAATTCTGGGTGCTCAGCACTTTTGGAAATGACACCCTGACTAAGCAAAACACTTCAGCATGTGTTTAACTTTAGATTTATTTGTTGGCATTGAGTTAGGCATGTGATTAATTTGTTGAATCAGGATGTAGGCGTGTTAATATGGATTGAGGAGTTTTAGTTTAGGCACCCAGTTTTAAAAATCTTGGCTATAAATTATTCTGTGTGCTATCAAAATGCCTAAATTAATAGTAAAGGTGGAAAAGATTATTTTATGTGGGGATCTTATTTAAAAGGAGCAGCTTTTCCTTATTATAATCCGTCCTCCCACAATAGCTCTGCAAACAGACATGGTCACCATGAGGGAAGAAAAGGATTTGCATGATTCCCAGGTCCACTTATCACCATGTCTGGTCTCCTACAGAGTCTTTACTAGATAGTGAATTAAAGACACAAGCACTGAATCCCAACATCAATGATAACCAGCAGAATCCTTTCCTTTAATTTCAGCTGTTTACAGCGAGGTTGTTTTCCTCCTGGACCATATGGACGATCAAGATAAGGCCTCTATTGCCCTTCAGATTGTCAAGATAGCTGAGACCAAACTGGCTGTCGTTGTGACTGTTCTGCTAGAAAAACTTCAGCAGGATGAGGTAGGGCAGTTTCATCAAATCACATCTGTTTTCCATGTTTCCACTCCAAATTCTGTTTGACTTCATGGAAGTAATTCAATACAGAACTTGGCTCAGCCCACCTTCAGTGTAAGCAGTATTTACCCTTCTGTCTTCATGCAAAACTCATCATGCAAAATTCTGTTACAGATCAGGATGATATAATAAAGAGACACTCAGAGGAGCACTGTCCTTTTGTACACACTGGAGTACATGGGCTGTAGATTATAAAAGTGCACTGTAGGGGTATCTATAATCTCTTATAGCAGTATTTTGTCCTCCTTTAGCATCTTCATCCAAAAACCTCAAAGCACTTACCTACTTACGCATGAATTAGGTTTTACAGCACCTTTGGGAGAGTGATAAACATCCCCATTTACTGATGGGCTGTGTCATGGGGAATTAAATAACTTGCTCAACACCACATAGTGAGTTAGTAGAAGAATGGTGAATAAAACCCATGTGAACTGACTCTCTGCTCTAAACCCAAGACAACACTTCTTAATTATAATGACATATGATTGGGATATAGCTCTGAAGGGTTCTTAAATAATCCAACCCCCTTTTTCTTTTATTAATACTCGCATCCAGCAAAGTCCATTTCTCTATTAAGGGTCAACACAGAAGGCATTTTAGTTTCAAGTACCAGGAAGCCAAGACAAGCAGTTCATTTCTGGCTCGCTTGAATAGTGTGGGGCGCTTGCATTCATAAGTTATCAATTATGATTTTCAATTAGAAATCCTCCTTACATTTAAAAATGAATGGAAAGAGGCAGAGCCTCTCCCCACTAGAGCAGTAATAATAGCAGTTTGCAGCAGCATCCTTTAAAAGCACAACCACTGGAATGTGTAGCCAACCATTGGCTTTGAACATTCCAAAGTGCTTTATGACCTTAGCAGGCAGTTCACACCTTCAGCTGCCTGAATTCAGAGTTATAGACTCACAGGAGACAGATGTGAAAGGCTTGTTGGATCATCCAATTTCCCAGCAGTGCCTTTTTCATTTTTTTGGGCCAAACCAATTTTAAAAGCTCCTAGTGACTGGGTTTCCACCACTTTCCAATGAAGACGATGTAATAACCTGATAGATGTCTTATAGCTGGGGCATTTTTCCTGATGTTAAAGTCTAAATTTTAGGTCTCTGATACTGCCCCCTGCTGTGCAATGTACGTGCTGCAGGGTAAGAAACACTGACTCCTAAGCATCCTCACTCCACAGTGCATGCTATGCAGCAAGGAGGTGGTGGCTGGCTGGAGTAGGCAGTCACGGTTGTGCTGACTCTGTGGAGGAGAGCTGACCTGATCTGAGCCCAGGGGAGTCCAGTTGTTTTCCCACTGTGATGTGATACGATTTATTTTAGATCCAAGAGAAACCAGGACACTCCAGGGATACTTAACCACTTTCTTATTTATTGCAAGCTTTAAGCAGTTATGACAGTTGTTTAAGTTTTACAAGCCTTAAAAACAATTACTACACAATTTAAACCTTAAATGCCATACATTCTAAAGCAAGAATATAGTGCAAAGCAATGCAAAAGCAATTAATAAAAGAGCTACTATAATACAATAATAAAGACTAGTTCACTTACACTTCACCCGTATGCTACCTACAGTAGCAGGCAAGAGGTCAGGGTTCCTTTTCTTCCCATGCATTGGAACACCATGCACTGGATCACCGGTGTGAAGGGCCTATTTACTTCTAGTTACATCGAGCAGTACCTGTGGGTCAATCCTGCTCATTCCCTCCCACGGATTGTTCTTACTAAGCCCATTTTATAGCAAAGCGAGACTTGGTTGTTCTAATAATATTTACCAATTGATTACGTATTGTGTAGGATATGGAACATGCCCAATACCCTAGCTGGAGTACATCCTGTCACTCAGGATGTTGCTGCTATGTGCATAGTTGACAGTTGTATGGCTGCATCTGTAATTTGTGGTTATCAGAAACAGAAGTACCTGTACAAGATTGCTTGCCATGTGTTCTTGACATAGTCTCACGTACCATGCTTCATCTGCATTGTTATGCAAAACATTCCTTCCTCTCACAGCTTCTCCCATGACCTTGCCTGCATGCTTATGTGCACCAGACTTGAGACAGGCCTGGGTTTTGCTTGTTAGAGATCCGCACGTGTTAAAGGGAGACGTGGCCATTTATTGTCAAGGCAGGCTCCCCTACACCCACCCAACCTCACCCTGATGCATGAGGTCAGATCCCATAGAGGTTGCAGGTCTCTATTTAAAAGTCAGTTCTGCTGGCCTCCCTGCACTTTTTAAAATTTTCTCCTGAATTACTTCCAAGCTGTTGATCTTTTCTGGGGAATGTGGTGCCAAAAAAGTGAAATAAGCCAGAAGCAGTCGCACCTCAGATGAACAATGAGAAACTGTTGTCTTCCTGCTTTATGACAAGATTCCTGTATGTAACAAACCCAACCCAGATGGCTGACTTTTTTTTTCACTGTCACTCCAGGTCACTTGTTGTTTCCCACTTTTCTCCCTCTCATTATGTCAGTTATATTGACCCCCTCTCTAGGTGCGCTAGTTTGCAGTTCTCTGAAATCAGTCTTGTTCTGCTCAGGTTTCTAATTTCTCTGTGCCCCTCTTTATTATTTCTCTGTCACAACTCATACCTTCAACTCCTCCATATTTAGTATCATCTGTGAATTTGAACTTTGATGGACCCCATAAAAGAGACCTTCAAGTGTGCTACTGTCAATGTAGAGGTAACTCCTGAGCTAATTTTCCCTAAAAGCTGCAGAAGATTTACTGCAGGAGTTGGGTATTTTATCATTGTATTTACAAATTCTGTCTGGAGTGGATAAAAAAAGGCATGATGCTAATAATAACAATAGCAACAATAACAATAATAATAATAATAAAAACAATAATAATAATAAACAAAATTGGATAAGGGGGCAGTGCAGGGCCCTTATTCTGATTAAAAAGTGTGTAAATTGCTCAGCTTCTTCTGAAATGCTGCTAGCTGGGGTGATTGTGGAGGGCATAGCAAGTTTTATACAAATGAAGACTAGGGGTTACTTGAGTGAGTATGCAGGCTGTGGAATCAGTGTGGTCTAGTGGAGAGGACTCCAGATAGTGAATCAGAAGACCTGAATTATTTTCCTGGCTATTGATCTGCTCTTTTAGCCTGGGCTAGTTGTTTCATGTTTAGATTGTAAACTCTTTTGGGCAGAAGCTTATTAGCGTAAGTGTTACTATATTGCGTTACTATATTAGCTTATAGCATTACTATATTGTCATCAAGGAAACATTTCCCCCAATTGTTCTTTTATGTTTTGTCCCCAGAAAAACAGAGTAGACATTTACTGTATCCTGGAGAAAGTATTACAGCAGGATGCCCAGGTCCTAAAGAGAAGGCTACTGAGCAAAATAATAACACTTGCCTCAAAGCACATGCGAGAGACTCAGGTAAGTTAGATTAACGGAAGTGTTGGAGCATAAGCTTTTGTGGTCAAAGACCCACTTCACTGCTTTTGCAGATTCAGACTAACACGGCTACCCCTCTGATACTCAGGTAAGTTAGTTTTCCCTATATGCTAATGACAGGAATGAAAGCTTAAACTAATTAAAACATTGTTTGTAAACTATATACTGAAACTCCAGGATTAATGACTGCTAGGGGCCCACAGATCCCCACACCGTCCTCCAGAAATCCCAGGTCCTAAGCAGCATGTGACTAGTTTCATCTTGTTCAAGTTACACATGTGCTTAAGTGCTTTGTAAGGTCAGGATATTGTGACATATATCAGATGCAGAGAGGCCTACCGTTTCTTAACAAGCAAGTATTTTGTGAAGTCTCCTAGGGATTTCATTATTGATACTGATTTTGTGTGGAAGGTGCTCTGATACTATGGTGTTAAGCAGCAGGATGAAACCTTTAAACAGAATCGGAGCTGTTTCCAAAAGAAGCAGTATTTGGATTTAGGGTATAGTTTATTCAGGAAAATTCTCTGAATATCTTGAAGCTGCCCACCTCCTCTGAGGGAAAAATATCATGTCACTATGATAGCCAATCATCCACCACAAATAGCTAATAGCGAATAGTCTAAGCAGCTTGCAAACAACTGAAAGGCTGACAAGTGTTTAGCCAAACGATTCAATGATTATTTATGACTCATGATTCTGTTCTCAGAAAGTTGGGTGGAAAACAGAAATAAGAACTTGATTCATTTGAGCAGCATTGGCTGGTGTAGTTGGCTTTAATCACTTCAGTCTCTCTCTTTTTGTATTTTTTAAGGAAGCAACAAATGAACTAAAAGTGGCAGCGAGCAACACATTAGTGGCTCTGGCACGCTGCTATTTCAGTGAGGTGATGTATGAGCTTCAATGTCATCTGAATCCACTGAAGCTGTCTGACGTGTTCACTTTGATTACGCTGGGCAACCTATCATCAGCCTATCGTAGGTCAACTTCCATCTTTTGTTTCAAAGTTATTGTCTTCCATTTAAGGACAGAGGTTCACGCTCTGTACAGCTACACAGAGTGCTATTTGGGGGGCATGAGATGAACTGATGTGGCTGGTTCCAGTTGCTAGACCATGAGCTATCCACACCAAGGTGCAAGCTCTTATGCCCCATTTGAAGTTCTTAAAGGACAGGATTGAGGAAAATCAGGTCTAGTGGAGCTCTTCTCCATTCCATTTCTCATCCCTCCCCAGTGCTCTCTCTCCTACTCTGGGAGAGGATTGGGCATCTGGCACAGCTGCACATTGGTGGAGAATGCTCCTCCTCAGGGTAAATCCCCCACTGATTTTTTACTTCTGCCTTATCATTTGTGTACGCAGCACAAAATGACCTAGGAGCCCATAGCATCCGACCCAGCGGTGTTTCTAAATGCGATAGTAAGAAGGCAGATAACAGTCAATTGTCTGTCTTCCTTTTCTTCTGGTCCTTCTTTTCAGCACTCAAGTGCATTCCTTTTGTGGGAATGACCCTGTACGGCATGAGCTCCATGTGGATGTTAGACGACGAGAGCAGGCTGAGGCAAGCATTTTGTGGTGGTAAGTGCCAGCACTTATTGTAGATGTCCAAAATGGATATTTAGGGGCCTTGGTACAGAGTTAAGTGACTGATCGTTTACAAACAGGCTCTGAACTGGATTGTACCAGGGGCTGAGTCCTCATGCTCCTGTGGCACTCAGTGGAGTTGAGAGTACTCCTTACTTTGCTGGAGGTGCTGAGCATTTGTAAGTTCAGGCCCTTTATGACTTGTGGATATTTTAAAAATAAACAAAAGCTGATGCTGCCCATGTGCCGGGAAACTCCTGGGGGAGAATGTGCAGGCAACAGACTGAATTACATTTAAAAATTTCCCGTTTTCCACCCCTCCACCCATTCCTCCTCTTTAGTTGCTTAATTATCATCTCCTTTCACCCTCTTTCTCTGTCCTCTGGTCTTCTCCACTTCTCTCTTCCTTTGCTTTTTAGTTGATGCTCAAGTCTACACTATGCAGAAGATCAATGCTGCTGCAGTTGATCACCAGGGTCCAAATTAGCAGGTCTAGTGAAGCCCCACTAATTCGAACTGAGTGGGTGCTCCCGTTGGCACCGGTAGTCCTGCTTCTCATGAGGAATAACACTCCTGTCAACCTTCCACTGTGTGGACAGTCTGAAAACACGATTTAAGATACGTCAACTCCAGCTACATAATTAACATAGCTGGAGTTGCGTACCTTAAGTCAACTTTCCCCTTTAGTGTAGATCAGGCCTAAGGGATTAATCCTGCACCTTTGAGATAAATGGGAATTTTGCCATTAGCTTCATAGAACATAGGATTGAGCCTTAATTTTCCTTTCAAGGGCAGCGGGTGCATCTAATTTTAGGGCAAAATGCTGTCAAATCTCAGTATAGCTAATAGGAGTTAGGGGCACTGAACATCTTTCAGACAAACTGTAACCCAACAGGAAATCATACAGTTTTAGGGCTAAATAAGCAATAACTGCAGAGGACATGAATCATTCAGAAAACAGCTGGTCAAAATATTTTGTTTTTGTATTACATTTTTCATATTTTTTTCCAAGTTGATGGAATATTAAACTGAAAAAATGTCAATGACAGTTTTAATCAGGATGTGTTCAGTGTTTTTGTGCAGCTAAAAAGGTGGCTGAAATTTGTTGATTTTTGAAACATGTGAATGATCTTTGTAATTTGAAATTTTGAAAAAAACAAGAGTAAATACTTTTAATTTAATTTCAACTACCTTTACAATCAGCTCTAATTAAGAGGGAACAAGGGAGAAAAAAATATGTTTTCAAATGATGGGAATTAAAAAGAGATGGAGAGAGACAAAAGAGAAGAAAGCCTTTTGAGAAACAAGAAACGGAAAGGAGGGAAGAGAAATCATTCAAAACTGTTATTGGATTTCATCAGCTGTTCCTGAATTGGGCATGGAATTGTAATAAACTACAAGCCTGGGTGTCTTCACTGATAAAACAACGTATCCTTATTACTAGTGCATCCTTTTCATATTGCCTGTCTTTTTTCCTTCCATGCAGTTCTGGAAAAATGGTCAAGGGCAGTAAAGGTATATTTTAGTAACTGGGAAAAGTGGCCATTTCCCAAAATGGGTAAATCTCAGTTCTGTGATGAAATTCTTCCCCTCTATCATCATGTGACAAGCAAATGGACCACATGTGAAGATTTGGAGGTGAGAATTGTAGGCTTTCTAAACCTTTATGAGAAATTGTATTGTTAAATTCTCTGTGTATGGCACTCTTTGTGATGATGGAGTTCAATGGCAGGTTCTTTGGGATAGAACGGAGTATGATGTAAAACATTTAAAAAAGATTATAATGTCACAATCTCATGGAAATTCTGTCTGTACATAGTGTACATAGATTCCAGTTTTGTCACCTGACATGCAGATGAATATAGGAGAATGGGCTAAATTCATTCCTGGCAGATGTCTATTCAGTTCCAGTAGAGTTACAGCAGGAATGAGTTGGTTTAGTGTGCATACTAATCTGGGGAAATATCCCACTTGGGAAAGTTGTGAGGTGCAGTAGAATATAATTCTGAAACCAACACCATAGCTGTGTCTAGACTGGAAAAACTTGCCAGCTGTCTACACTGGCTGCTTGAATTTCCGGAAAAGCACTGACGATCTCATGTAAGATCGTCACTGCTTTTCCGGAAATACTATGCTGCTCCCGTTCAGGCAGAAGTCCTTTTCCGAAAGACTTTTGCGCAAAAGGGCCAGTGTAGACAGCACAGTAGTGTTTTCTGCAAAAAAGCCCCGATCGCGAAAATGGCAATTGGGGCTTTTTTGCGGAAAAGCGTGTCTAGATTGGCCACGGACGCTTTTCCGCAAAAAGTGCTTTTGCGGAAAAGCATCCTGCCAATCTAGACGTGCTTTTCCGAAAATGCTTTTAACGGAAAACTTTTCCGTTAAAAGCATTTTCAGAAAATCATGCCAGTGTAGACGAAGCCATGCATGAGTCTTAACTCTTTACCAGGAAATATTGAGATAGGGCTGTTTCAACAGTGGAAAAGGGAAATTGCACTCGTCAGCAGTAGAAAAGATGGGCCCATTGCATGATATTGAATGAATTTGTAGGAACATAAATTCTGTGTCTCTATGTAGCTCAAGCAGGCCATTATCAAAGCCCTTGGTACTATGATGAGCCTCCTCCTGCATAAAGAAGAGCATCAAGATAAGGTGTTCGAACAGATCCCATGGCTTCTTGAGCAATATAAAGAGGATGTTAATGTTTTTCATGTCACCAAGGTGAGATACTTATTAAAATAACTATCAATGTGTGCGCATAGGTGAACTGCACTAGCTGCTACCAGTGGCGTTTCCTGGTCTACATAGTGACTTGTTAGATAATAGATAAACACACAAGTCTTGATTTTATAGACATGGTGACCCAGGTGACAAGTTTTGTAGGTAAAAGCCTCTCATGAAAAGTATCTTCTGTTTCTGGAGATGATAAGGAGGTAAGAAACAAAACACCTTTTCCCTCCCCCCCCCCCCCCCCGCCCCATAAGATACTCCCTCCTTGTGATTTACTGGTACATCCTATCAACTCTGTGTCTCTCTTTTAGATTATAAATAAACTCCTCAGAGCAGGGGCTGCTGTGTGTTGTCTCTAGGCAGTATTAAGTAAACTGCCAGTAGCTGAAAATTAATACTAAGAAGGCCTGAAGTGCATTGCTTTAGATTCTATAACTAGATAGATATAAAATCACTGTCTATTTCATCTACCGTTGTGTACAGGGCTGTTGTAGCTGTGTTGGTTCAAGGACATTAGAGAGACAAGGTGGGTGAGATAATATAATTAAAGATATTATTTCACCCACCTTGTCTCTCTTATTTCATCTACCCTCAGTATCACATGACCAAGGTAACTCTTGTCTGCTGATAGTGAGAGGATGGAGTGAGGGCAGTTGGCTTCAGTAGTATGATTGAGCATGCTCAGTCTCTGTGAGCTGGCTCAGTACAAGCCAAGCAGCAAATCCAGGGCCACAACCCTGCTGCCCTTCCCCCCTCCCCATTTCCTCCATGGTTTACTCCCAATCTATGTTGGCTTTCTGGTCCAGAATATGTGGTTGCTTTTGGGATTGGAATGCCCATGACTTTGAGGGAATCAATGTCTCATGGACTTGACTAAAAGTATCAGAGGACTACACAAGAGCCTAAATGTAGTAAAATATGTAGATTTCATCAGAGCTATCCTGGAAGCTTCAAGCAGCAAAGAAGAAAAGTGTGTAGGTACAGGAAGGAGTTAGACTGTCATCTCATTATCAATAGCCTGGAAGAGAACATAAAATCATCATTGATAAAATTGGCAGATGAAATAAACATTGGGGAGTGGTAAATAATGGAAAGGACAACTCACTGATTCAGAGTGATATAGATCATTTGGTAAACTGGGTGCTAACAATAAATGTGCATTTAAATATGGCTGAATGTAAATAGATGCATCTAGGAACAAAACAATGTAGGTGATACATACATGTTGAGGGATGCTTCCTGAGAAACAGTAACTCTGAAAAATATTTTGGGAAACTTGGTGAATACTCAGCTGAACATGACCTACAAATGCGATGCTGTGGCCAAAAAAGCTGAAGTGATACTGGGATGCATACATGGGGAAATCTCAAGGAGGAATATAGTGGGAAATGCAAAGTTCATTTCCACACTAGAACTGACCAACAGATATTGGTAGATACCCCTGATACCGGCTTCCTGTGAGAAGAGTGCCTTCCACACCCTGCTTGGCTTATAGCAATTCAGCAGGATGCCATTTGGGCTGCACAGAGCCTCAGCCACTTTTCAGCAGCTCATGAACCAAATATTGCAAACATATATGCGATATACAGCCGTGTGCATTAAGAATATTGTCATCCACAGCACCAGCTGGGGGAAACACCTCTGACATCTTAGCAAGGTATTGTAAGCCCCAATAGATGCACGACTCACTGTGAATCCAGGCAAGTGCCATCTTAGTGAACACAGTAGGAAGGGGAAAACTATAGCTCCTTGATAAATAAGGTCTAAGGCTTGTGTGACTGCCCCACCTCCATGACAAAGAAATAGGTGCCACAATACTTCAGACACAGTGGCTGCTTAGTACTCAACTTCATCACACTGGGCACCCTATTATTGGACCTGATGAAGAACACTCAATCACAGAAAGTCCAGTAATCAGAAGACTGTGAGGAAGCCTTCCAGACCCTGTGAAAACAGCTGAACCAAGAGCTGGTCCTATCCCATCCAACTTCACAAAGCCTTCTATCCTTCAAATGGAGGTCTCGGAGGTAGGACCAGGAGTGGTACTATCTCAAGAAATAGGTGGGAAGGAGCACCAGATCCTTTATCTCAGCTGCAAGCTGTTCTCCTGAGAGACCTGCCGCCCTACTATAGCAAGGGAGGCCCTGGCCATCAAGTGGGTGATCTACACCCTGGGGGTATGTCTACACTACAAAGTTAATTCGAACTAACGGATGTTAGTTCGAATTAACTTTGATAGGCGCTACACTAGCGCTCCGCTAGTTCGAACTTAATTCGAACTAGCGGTGTGCTTAGTTCGAACTAGGTAAACCTCATTGAACGAGGACTAAGCCTAGTTCGAACTTACTAGTTCGAATTAAGGGGTGTGTAGCCCCTTAATTCAAACTAGTGGGAGGCTAGCCCTCCCCAGCTTTCCCTGGTGGCCACTCTGGCCAACACCAGGGAAACTAGTCTGCCCCCCTTCCGGCCCCGGACCTCTTAAAGGGGCACAGGCTGGCCAGCACCCAGATAGCAGACCCTGCACCTGGCACGGCTCGAGCCAGCCACCCGCTGCCACCCAGCCATCCCCCTCTTCCCGGGACCAGGCTGGCGGCTCTCGGGAGCCTGCCCAGGACTGCACCCGCCTGGTTTACTGCGGACATCATGGACCTCGTCCACGACCTCCGCACTAGGCACAGAAAAGTGGCCGTCTAGGGCAGGAGAGCTGCCAGCCTGGCCACCTAGGAGCAGGTGTGCATGAAAATGAAGGTGGTCCACTGAGACCCCCAACCCTGAGCCCTGAGCTTACAATGGGCGTATTGGGTCATACCAAAGGTCCATCTAGCCCAGTAGCCTGTCTGCCGACAGTGGCCAACCCTAGGGACCCTGGAGGGGGTGGACCGAAGACAGTGATCAAGCCATTTGTCTCGTGCCATCCCTCTCCAGTCTTCCACAAACTTTGGGCAAGGACACCACTCCTACCCCCTGGCTAATACCACTCCATGGACCCAACTTCCATCACTTTATCTCACTTCTCTTTAAACTCTGTTCTAGTTCTAGCCGTCACAACCTCCTGCAGCAAGGAGTTCCACAGGTTGAATCTTTGCTTTGTGAAGAGCACCTTTCTGTTAGTAGTTTGAAGCCTGCTACCCATCCTTTTCCTTTGGTGTCCTCTAGTCCTTCTATTATGGGGACTAATGGAGAACTTTTCTTAATGCACCCTCTCCACCCCACTCATGCTTTTATGGACTTCTATCCTATCCCCCCTCAGTCTCCTCTTTTCTAAGCTGAGAAGTCCCAGTCTCTTTAGCCTCTCTTTATATGGGACCTGTTCCAAACCTCTGATCATTGTAGTTGCCCTCCCCTCTCCCACCCTCTCTCTTCCCCTCTCCCACCTCCTTTTCCCAGTCTCCCCGAGTTTTGTTCAATAAAGAGAGATTCTATTTTTGACCACACGTTTTCTTTATTTTGTACATCAGGAAGGGGGGCTAGGGAAGGGTAAGTGGAAGGAGGTGACGGAGGAATGGGGTACGAGCCCCCGATGGGGAGGACTGGGCTGGCTCTGCGTGCTTCTGGGGGTGGAAGCTCTCCTGCAGCCCCCCAATTGCTCCTTCTCCCCAGATGGCAGCCTGCGGCAAGTACAGCCAGGCTGATGGCCGAGTGCTGTGATGTGCCCAGTGTGGGCACTCAGAGCACTCCAAGCCAGGACTGCTTTGCAAGAGGGGCACCCCTGAGAACTGTCTGTCCGGGGTGGGGGTCGGGTCCCTTTAAGCACAGCCCTCGGCTAGCCTGAGGCAGCAGCTCCACGCTCTAAGTCCTCCTCTGATGCCCTGCCGGCACTGCTTCCGGCTATCCTTAAGCCCGGTTCAGGGTCCACTTAATGTGGACATGCTAGTTCGAATTAGCAAAACGCTAATTCGAACTAGTTTTTTTAGTCTGGATGCATTAGTTCGAATTAGCTTAGTTCGAATTAACTAATTCGAACTAAGTTAGTTCGAATTAGCGCTGTAGTGTAGACATACCCTGGGATATCCTGTACTGGGGAAGCCCTTTCAACTGGTCACCAACCATGCACCCCTCAGATGGATTAATAACATGAAGGACACCAGTGCCTGAATCATGAGGTAGTACTTCCCGCTCCAACCCTATGACTTCTGTATGTTACGCTGGGCCAGGGAAGGCTCATGCAAACACAGACTTCTCCCAAGTGGAAGGAGACGATGAAGAGGAAGGTCCACCAATGGACACCCTCTTAAGGGGGAGTGTTTGTGACAGAGGATACCCCCCATGCATGGTTCAGCGGGGGCTAATCATGATCTGTGGGCTATGCCCCTTCATACTTGCTGGGAATGCTCCAACTGGAACCAGGATATAAAAGGGAGCAGCTCAGTTCTGTCTAGGCTGACAGCTGAAGGGAGCAGAGGTGCTTTGCAGGCTTTTGTGGAGGGACTGCCAGTGCCCTAGGATGCAGAAACCAGCCAGCCTGGGGTTCCAGTTGACCCCCCCCCCCCCCACAACCATCCAATGCCACAGATGGAGGAGAGACCACGGAGTTACTGAGATGACCTGCTGCAGAAGAATGGTGGGAAGTAATCTATGTGAACTAAGCATTATTGAGTTGAGGTATTAGTCTTTGACTCTGCATGTTTTGGAAGAAACCCCATTGAGCTGCAAGACAAGGCCCTGGGCTGGGACCCTGTGGAGTAGGTAGAGCCTGGTGGAGAAGGGCTGGCCACTAGGCAACACTGGTTTGCCCCAAAGGGTGGTTGAGCACTAGGTTGCACGGTCGTACCTGGAAGGGCTTGGGTCATTGAGCTGAAGAGCCTCATTAAAGGGCTGCTGCACTGACCCTGACTATTAGGCAATGCTGCTCTAAGAACCAGGCCTGCTATGGTGGTTGGGGAGACTAGGTCACTTGGGCTGCCTTAGTTCTTTAACTCCTCCACAACCTGATACCATCCAAACAGGGTGGACCTACCCTGTGACAGGTGACTTACTTACAGTCTATAATATCTGCATGGGGAAATATAGGTAATGACCTAGCAGAGAAAGGCATGACATGATCCAGTGGCTCCAAACTGAAACAGGAGACATTCAGATGGGAAATAAGGTCTACCTTTTCAGTGGTGGGATATTAGCCATTCAAACCATTTACCAAGAGTCAAGGGGATCATTTTAAAATCAAGATTGGATTTTTTTCTGAAAGTTCTGCTTTAGGAATTATTTTGGCAATTTCTAAGGCCTGTGTCATACAGAAGGCCTGACTAGTTGATGACAATCATCCCTTTTGGCCTTGGAATCTATGAATTCCATGAACCTGCTTCAGTCATTGCATATTGCTCCTTTGTATGCCCACCTTCTAACTTTCACCCTCTGTTGTAGAGTCTGAGGCAGCTCTTGGAAGTCTCTGGTGAATATAAGATCCTTCTACCTGAAGGGAAATTTCAAGCCATCTGCAGTGCTCTGCACGACCGGGTGAGGGGAACTTGTTCTTGTATCACTTGAGCTTAAGCACAGCAGATCTGAAGCATATTAAGAATAAACATCTTTTGAATGCTAGTGAAGAGCCCGGAGACCTTCTCATGCCTTATTGGTTTCTGCTGGCTTAAGAATAAGCAGATAGTGGTCTCATTTTATTAGCTAAAATCCAGCTCAGTTTGTAAAGCAATTTTAGCATAAGCCAGTTATTAGAGGGAGTTAGAGTTAGATAGTAAAAACTGATCCCATCCAAATGGGGAGGACCTATCCTGTGACAGGGTGACTTAATTGCAGTCTATAATATCTATGTGGGGAAACATATGTAATAATCTAGCAGAGAAAGGCATAACGTGAGCCAATAACTAGAAAATGAAGCTGGACAAATTCAGACTGCAAATAAGGCCTACATTTTTATGGTGGAATAATTAACCATTTGAACCAGTTACCAAGGGTCAAGTCTTGATTCAATTAGCTCTGCTGCTAAAAACACTTTGAAAGCATGAACTTCTGTTATCCAGTGTCTCGGTCATTGTTTCTGATTCTTGTTGTGCAGTCAGTACCATTTATTTTGGCTTCAGAGCTCTATTTGGAAAGGTAGGAAGTGAGTGCTTAGAAATTAATTGAGCCTCTTCTTTTCAGTTGCTTGTTCTGATTAGTTTTCCTTTGATCACTTCTCTTCTTCCCACAGATCTGTTCTCCAACTCAGCAGCTCATCATGGAAAATCAAATGGAGCTGTGCTATTGTATCCTACTGCTAGGTAGGGGAAGAGACTCCAAATTACACAGTAGTGTCCTTGTAACTTCCTTCTTTTGTAGGTGTGGTAAGAATGAGCTTTCAGTTGTTAGTGAGGATGTGATTTCTTCCTTTGCAGCCCGTTCTTCTCCTGATGACCTCATAGCATTTCTGCACTCGCAGCTGAAGATTGAGAATGAGACTGTTCGTGTGGCAACCCTGAATCTGCTCACAGCTATTATTGGTGCTGACTGTAAGTAACACAGGAGTAACTGTGACTGCTGCGATCATCGCCATCGTGCTGGGGGTTGAGTTGGGGACATCCAGAGCTAAAAGCATGAGCTGCTATAGGTTGATCTAAAGAACCAAGGCTTTGCAGGCATGGTAGGGCTATAACATACTCATCATCTCTGCAAATGGGGCACAGAGGATCTGTAACACAGGGGCGGATATAGGGCAGGGCGAGCGGGGTGGCCGCCCCGGGTCCCGCGCTTCAAAAAGCCCCGCGCACGCGCCGTGGTGCCACCGCGCATGAGCATGGCATCACTGTGCATGCGCCGTGGCAAAGGGGGGGCCCCGCGGAATTATGCTGCCCGGGGCCCCGCAAAACGGTCATCTGCCCCTGCTGCAACACATAGAGTCATATAGTCATAGATTATTAGAACTGGAAGGGACCTTGAGAGGTCATCAAGTCCAGTCCCCTGCCCTCATGGCAGGACCAAGCACTGTCTAGATCATCCCTGATAGGTGTCTATCCAATCTGCTCTTAAATATCTCCAGTGGTGGAGATTCCACAACTTCCCTGGGCAATTTTTCACAGTGTTTAACCAACCTAACAGTTGGGACGTTTTTCCTAATGTCCAACCTAAACCTCCCTTGCTGCAATTTAAGCCCATTGTTTCTTGTCCTATCATCAGAGGCCAAAGAGAACAATTTTTCTCCCTTCTCCTTGCGACACCCTTTTAGATGCATGCTCACCAGAGGGTTGGAAATTCACTAAAGGGACCCAGTGCTGCTCTAAGTTACTCCCATGTGGTCACACAGAAATCAACAGGGTTAATTAAGTGCTGAATGTAGCCTAAAATATTTTCAAGGTACAAATACAAATGTAATCTTGTGGCGGATGCATGTTAATAATAATGAGATAAAAACAAAATAGTACTCCTGACTGAATAAGTATTAGACACTCTAGAATAGATTCCGAATTCTGCTATACTGGTGGTAAACACAGACTAACTTCACTGACCTCCATTTGTCTAACTCTCTCACAATATTTCCATCAGGATAGTATGATGGTGCTATTTACAGAAGTGGAAATACTTCAGACTTAGACTGGTGTAACTGAGATCAGAGTCTGGTCCTATATTTTCCCCGCTGATTCTGTATATGAGTGAAGCTTGGTAGTACTCTTAAATAGGGCACAGGACACATTCTAATGTGGAGCATGAGTGTTTGGAACAAAGATATACTATATTGCACACTTCTCCTTATCTTTCAGTGCCTGAGACAAGAGTTAGAAAGTTTCTGATTGTGAAGGCAGTGAAATCTGCTCTCAGTGATCAGAGTGCTAAGGTAAGATTGTGTGTGGAATAGTGGTATTGCTGTTAATATCTGGGAAGTATTTCACTCAGTGGAGAGTCTGGCAACGAGACACATTTTTAGGCTGAGATTATTAATAGGGTTTCAATTAATCACAGTTAACTAAAAATTAATGCGATTAAAAATTGAAATTTATTACATATTTTTGTGGTTTTTTACATTTTCAAATATATTGATTTCAATTACAACACAATGACAAGTGTGTACTATGCACTTTATATTATTTTTATAACAAACATTTGCATTGTAAAAATGACAAAAGAAATAATATTTTTCAATTCATCTCATAGAAGTGATGTAGAGCAATCTCTTTAGCGTGAAAATGCAACTTACAAATGTAGATATTTTTTGTTAACTGTAATGAAAGAATGTAAAACTTTAGAGTCTACAAGTCCATTCAGACCTACTTCTTGTTCAGCCAGACACTAAGACAAACAAGTTTGTTTCCATTTATAGGAGAAAATGCTGCCTTTTTCCTAATTTCAGTGTCACCTGAAAGTGAAAACTGGCATTTGCATGGTACTTCTGTAGCCAGTGTTGCAAGGAATTTACATAACAGATGTGTTAATCATTTGTACTTCAGCCACTATTCCAAAGAGATAAAAGAAAAAGCAAAAGGACTCTCATATCCTGTCTCATATTGCATGCAGAAGAGATAATAATAACTCGTGCATAATCTCTACCCTTGCAGGTGAGGATGGCAGCTCTCCATTTTGTCCTGAAGCTGCTCAGTTCAGGAAGTGTGGACAATTGTGCAGCAGGGGATATGGTCGCCTATGTATTCGGAGAGTTCGATGTGTCCACCAGAAATCTGGTAAGGAGAGTTCTTAACACTTAGGACTCAGTTCTGCCATTCTGGCATGCTGATTGTTCCCCTTGACTTCAGTGGGAGCTTTGGATGCTCAAGGATGCAGCTGGACTGAAGGATTAGAGCTAGAATCTGATCAGTGATATTCGTGTAAAACCAGGGTAATGCCCCTGACTTCAGTGGCATTATTTTGGATTTACACAAGTGTAACAGACCAGAATCTGATTCTGGATATTTATATCTGACAGTGCGACCTACATTACTTAGACCTCGGGCAAGTCAGTGAAAATTCTGACAACACAATCTTTCAGTGAAATGCTCTTGTATAAGGAAGCACATCTTTTTTATAAATAGACTCTCCAAAGAACACAATGGTGCCCAATCCTGTGGCTGCTGAAGCATACATAAACTATTAGCAAAACACTGAAGTTATGCAGCCTACATCAAGATGTCTAGAACCTGGAAAAGTTTGCTGCACACTTCATTCTCTGTTCTATGTGTACTAGTTCAAAATCTTTTCAATGGGTATTTCCAGCTATGGGCAGAGTCATGGACTCCAGACACAGAGTTCCATGATGGGATCCATGATATACATTAACTTTACAGTAAGTTGTTGAGGATCTTAGCTCTGCCTGGCCCTTTAGCTACCAAGTGGGAGCTTATGGCAGTACTCACCAACTGCCTCTTTTTCATCCTACCCATCTCAAAGAAAGTAGGAGGCAACTCTTTCTCATCAGGCCACATTTGCTCTTATTTAAACTGAAATCAGTAGAGCTGATCAATATTTAGTTTGGTGTAAGGAAGAACAGAATTTAGCCTATAGATAGACTCACATTCACTATGCACAGAATGATCAAGCTGCTTGGGGCATCAGAACAAACAGAATGGCTCCCTCTAGGTTCTGCATATTTATTTCCACTGGGCAGAGTCTGAGTGGCTCTCCTCAGAGATAAAAAGAAGAAATGTTCTTTTTTGAAAATTTTTTTGAAAAGAGTTCAGGGAACTCTTTTATAGAATCATAGAACGATAGGGCTTGAAGAGAATTCAGGAAGTCATCGAGTCCAACCCCCTGCTAAAAGCAGAACCAATTCCAACTAAATCATCTCAGCCAGGGCTTTGTCAAGCTGGGACTGAAAAACCTCTAGGGATGGAGATCTCACCACCTCCCTCAGTAACCCATTCCAGTGCTTCACCACCCTCCTCGTGAAATCGTTTTTCCTAAGATCCACCCCCCCACACACACAACTTGAGACCACTGCTTCTTGTTCTGTCATCTGTCACTACTGAGAACAGCCTCTCTCCATCTTCTTTGTGTCCCCTTGTGCTGGGGTTTTCCTAAGCCTGGGTTCTGACCCACCAGTTAGGTGTTTCTGTTATTCTCTTCCCTTAAGAATCTCCATCATTCGAGGTTTTTAATGCCAGGCTTGGCAAAGCCATGGCTGGAATAATTTAGTTGGGGCTGGCCCTGCTTTGAGCAGGGGGTTGGACTATATGACCTCCTGAGGTCCCTTCCATCCTTAATCCATGATTTTATGATTTGTGCACTCCTAATGAAATGGAATAGCTCTCCTAGGTCAATATTCAGAAAGGCTTTGTAAGAAATAGACACCGATTCTACAGCCAGTGTTTTCCCACTAGCTAGTAAATTCTATGTATCTATCTCATAGCAGGGGACATTTTATGCCAGTGGTGGACTGAGATCTAGTTTTTCCAGTATAGTTAACACTACATGGACAGGAAAGAAAATCATCAGCGCAGTAACCAAATTCAAGAGGACCAGTGAGAACTGATCACCTCTCGTAAAAGGAATGAATTAGTATTGAGTTAAGCTCTGTGTATGGAAACTCATTCACCAAAGACTTCCTGCTCTTCAGACATAAACAGAATAGTTTGAAGAGCTGAGGGGAGGGGAGTTAGGTGCAACGTTGGTATGAAAATAAAGTTATAAAAGGAGCTGGGCTGGGGAGACTTCTCTGCTCTAAATAAAAAGAAATGCTCCTCTCTGTCATTTGCCACTCAGCATGGGAGAAGCTGTCCAGGAAAGAGAACACAGCACCGGACCCCAAACTGCATGCAATGTGCTAGACAGCTGCCATCAGACAGTCTACAGAAGCCCTCACATACACAGAGCCAGACTCATCTCTCATGTAACTCCTTTGGCTTTGATGGAGTTACGTACACCAGAGGTGAATCTGGTCCCTGGGACTTGTATAGACAAGGGTCTCTTTTTGGAGACATATAAATCTTTTGCTATATGGAAGTTAAATGCTTTGGAGAGGGATTTTAGTGACAATCAAACCTATTTAAAAGAAACGTTTGGGAGGGATTTTCTGGTACTAACTTTGTCCATTCTCCTGCTTTGCCAACAGCTACTAGAGACCTGGCTCAGTTCAGGGCAGGAGTGGGAGAGAGAAAGGACCTTGCAGGCCAGTGTCTGGCTGCTAACTGCCTATCAGGAGATAGTTAATAGCACAGTGAGTATAGTTCTACTCTTCCTTGAGCTGACTTCCCAACTTCTATCAAATCTGACATTCAACGTGAATGCATGAGAAATTCTACTAGGCCTGCAGCTGGGGCCTCAAAGTGAGTAAGATCCCTCTGCTTCCATAAGAGAAAGGTTTCCATAATAGTGCTGTGACAGCACTCAGGCCAGACTGTAAGAAACAGGGCAGGCAGTTCCCCAGACTAGTGATTTTATAATTAGATTCACCAAACCAGTAAGAAAAGAGCTTCTACTCTGGTTAACAAAATACCAAACAATAGTACCCTTTAGGCATTCCAGACCTTGGTTCCCATCTAGACAACTAAGTCTAATATAATCACCAATCACAAAGGACTAGACACTTATCCTTAGGTTAATATGAATCACAGGTCTTCCCTAAATATCAGCCAATCCTTAATAACGGAATATCAGATTTGTTGTTAAAAGGAAAAAGAAGAGAGTTACAAATGGTTAAGTGATAGATAGTTGTTAAAATGACTTTCACTTTTCATAGTTCAGGATCACAACCATGGTGGAATAAACGGCTGGCTTGTAAAAGTCTCTCTGGAATCATGCTAACCGGTCAACATCCAAAGCCAGTTTAGATGCAAAGGCTGTTAGTTTTTCCATGCATTTCCCAGACTATTCCAAATAATTATTTGGAAGATCTATGTCCTATGGCTTACACGTCCCCTGTTCAAAGTTTAAGCAGACTGGAGAGAGAAGATCAGTCCCATAACTTGTCTTTTATAGCTATTCTAGCCGGTTGGCAAGCCTCCTCACAGAAATTGTCGAAGCAGGATCTCTCCCTGAGAAAGAATAGGTCATGCAGATCTCCTGTCGTACTTTGTTTTGAAGTTAATTTTCTATTTCCTACGCATACACTGGTAAATGGGTGATAGTCATTCACATAAAGTAATTAGCCGATCGTAGTCTTCCATTACAACACAGATAGTTAAGCTGAAGGCAATGTACAAACTATTTTCTTGCACTATCTTATATCTTTGATCTTAAGGTTAACTGAAGACAGTTGCATATAATTAAGGCAATTAAGACATGAAAAGGAATTGGAATCTACAAGCTAATTTGGTTATGTTAAACTTCTAGCAAGATATAAATACAGACAATAATACATAACATCTACCTTTCATATCTATTACCAAAATGCATAATGTTGGTGATCGCTAGTCTAGGACTTTTCTTTGGGTACGTCTAGACTACAGGGTTTTGTCGACAGAAGTTTTGTCGACAGTATCTGTCGACAAAACTTCTGTCGACAAAGAGCGTCTAGACACATTCAGTTCTGTCGACTAAACAAGCTGCTTTGTCGACAAAACCCTGTAGTCTAGACACAACCCTACATGCAATAACACCTTCTGTCGACAGAACTCTGTCGACAGAAGGTGTTATGCCTCGTAAAATGAGGTTTACCAGCATCGACAAAACTGCTGAGTTCTGTCGACGTTATGTTGACAGAACTCAGCGGTAGTGTAGACGCAGGTATAGTTTTGTTGACAAAAGTCCACTTTTGTCGACAAAACTCAGTAGTCTAGACACACCCTTTGAAATAACATAGAAGTGACTTGTCTTGATACAATTGCAGTGCCGCTTGTTAAGTTATTGTGGTCACACATAGGTTGGCTGTGTCAGTGTCATAGATGCATTCCTATACTCTCAGGCTGTTAAAGTTGAAGCAAAATGCAGGACAATGTAGCACTTTAAAGACTAACAAGATGGTTTATTAGATGATGAGCTTTCGTGGGCCAGACCCACTTCCTGATCTGAGGACGTGGGTCTGGCCCACGAAAGCTCATCATCTACTAAACCATCTTAAAAAATAAATCAATAAATAAATAAATCTTGTTAGTCTTTAAAGTGCTACATTGTCCTGCATTTGCTTCAGCTACTCCAGACTAACACAGCTACATTTCTATCGCTGTTAAAGTTGAATTTCTATTTCTATTTAATCGGATAAGAACATAAAACATGAATGGCCATTCTGGATCCCCCAGACAAATGGTTCATGTAGCCTGTCTTCTGACAGTGGTGGGTGTTATATGCATCAGAGGGAACAAACAGAACAAGGCAATTGTTGAGTGATCTCTCCCCTGTTGTCCAGTCCCAGCCCCAGGCAGTCAGAGATATAGGGACACCCATATCCTGCATCTCTGATCATCTTATATGGCTCTATCAAACCCCCCTGTAAGCATCTCTTTTCTAAGATGAATGGTCCCAGTCCTTTTAACTTCTCCTTGTATGACTTGTCCCATATCCCATATCATTTTTGTTGCTTTTCTCTGAACTTTTTCCAATTATAACCTAACTTTATTTAAGTTGGAGGACTACAATTGCTTGCAATATTCAAGGTGTGGGTGTACCATGGATTTGAAACAGTGGCATGATGATATTTATCATATTATTATTCATCCCTTTTCCTAGTGGTTCCTAACATACCATTAGCATTTTTAACTGCAGCTGCATGTTGAACAGATGTTTTTAGAGGACTATCCACAATGACTCTGAGATTTTTCTTGAGTGCTACAGCTAATTTAGACCCCATCAATTTGCATGTACAACAAGGATTATGTTTTCCAATGTGCTGTACCCAGGTACAGTAATGGAGTTCACAATAAGGAAGGCAAATAATGTCCAGTATAGCCGGAGAACTTTCATTCTTCATTCTTTTAAAATTAGCCTCAGGAAACTTTTGATCAGTTTGGATCGCTGATTGGGCTGTTAGCACCATATACCTGTGCTTCACTTACGACATCGCGTCAGTGGGTGGTTGACTGTATCAACTGTCTTCTCAATATACAAGGTGAGGAGACCATGAGCAGGTGTAAGTAACTCTTCACTTTCTTTCATTGTTGTAATGACCATTTTTTCCATCTGTAATTCTTTCTGTCTTGTTAGCGACACTTATATAACAGAACGATTGGGGCCTTGTAAGTACATTGCTGGAAGAGAACTGCACAAATAATAAATAATCTGCAAATATTAGAGGGTGGACAAAATATAGCACACAGGCCAGATCTGCCCTTCTCCCCAGAATTTCTGTCTGGAGCGCTCAGCTGATTAGCAAGCATGCCAGCAGCATGTGTTCAGCTGCCCCTCTCCGACCTTGCTCCATCCTATCTGCTGCTAGTGGTGTGTGGAGGGGAGGTGAGCAGGGAGACATGCAGAAATCAGGGTGACCCTTTTGCCCCTGTCATCATCTCTGCAGAGCAGAGTTTGGGGAGAGGGACACATACAATAGTGCTGCTCCAGTCTGAAGTATGGTGAGTAACGGAGTGCCTATCTAAAGAGGCACTGTTTCTAAGATTTCTCTGGCAGCCAGCATGTCCCTCTCTCTCTCTCTCTCTCTCTCTCTCTCACACACACACACACACACATTGTCTCACACACACTCTCTCCCCCGCCATATGCCCATATGCCCCCGCTCTGCAGAGTGGGGTGGGGAGAGGGAGATGACAGAGCAGGACAGCTTTCCCTTAAAGAGACAGTTCATGATTTAGAAGTGAGTGAAGAGCCTGGGTTTCCTACCTAAGCTTTTGGTCAGCCCCATCTCTTTTACAATGAGAGTTCAGTGGAGGGATTCTCCTCCAAATCAGAACCTCAGATCAATCTACATGAGTTGTGCTTGACTATGAGATTAGATTTAAATACTGAGAGCAGAGTGGCTACTGAAACCAGATATACAGAGAAAGATGCTCCACACAGAATACAGTGCCTGTTTAATCCTGTATGAATCACAATGAATCACATGCCATTACCGTTAACTTTCAGACATAGGGGCTACGTCTAGACTACATCCCTTTTTCGGAGGGATAAGGGATCTTTCGGAAAAGGCTTAATTTTCCGCAAGATCAGCATCTAGACTGGCGCTTTTCTCCGGCAAAGCTCCGTGCCGAAAAAAGCTGCAGCCATTTTTATGCTAATGAAGCAGGGGAGATTTAAATCCCCGCTTCATTAGCAATTGCGATACGTCTAATTTACATCCCTTTTCCGAAAAAGGGATGTAGTCTAGACATAGCCTGACGGTAAAATTCTGACTCCGTTAAAGTCAACAAGAATTTCGTCATTGGCTTTAGTGGGGCCAAAATTTCACACACAGCTGGTAATAACATACCCCATAGATCCTCCTGTATGATTATCTATGGATCAGAGGTTCAGTTTTATTAAATGTTGCCATACTTTTTCTCCTTTTCTCTATCCTAGGTCAGTGCACTAACCTGGGGTCAGCAGAGGAGGAGCTGAGTTGTCTCCGTGAGGCACTAACAACTCCAGACCCTGAGGCTCTGTTTCAAGCATCTTCCAAAATGGCTAAGGTAACAAACACTAGGTGACTGTCCTAGTGGCTGTGCACCATTCATTTTCCCTTGTCCAGAGGACTGGAAAAGGGCAAATCTAGTGCCCATCTATAAAAAGGGAAATAAGAACAACCCAGGAAACTACAGACCAGTTAGTTTAACTTCTGTGCCTGGGAAGATAATGGAGCAAGTAATTAAGGAAATCGTCTGTAAACACTTGGAAAGTGGCAAGGTGATAGGGAACAGCCAGCCTGGATTTGTAAAGAACAAATCATGTCAAACCAATCTGATAGTTTTCTTTGATAGGCTAACGAGTCTTGTGGATAAGGGAGAAGGGGTGGATGTGGTATACCTAGACTTTAGTAAGGCATTTGATACAGTCTCGCATGATATTCTTATCAATAAACCAGGTAAATACAACTTAGATGGGGCTACTATAAGGTGGGTGCATAACTGGCTGGATAACCATACTCAGAGAGTAGTTATTAATGGTTCACAATCCTGCTGGAAAGGCATAACAAGTGGGGTTCCACAGGGGTCTGTTTTGGAACCGGCTTTGTTCAATATCTTCATCAACGATTTAGATATTGATATAGAAAGTACGCTTATTAAGTTTGCAGATGATACCAAGCTGGGAGGGGTTGCGACTAATCTGCAGGATAGGGTCACTAATTCAAAATGACTTGGACAAATTGGAGAAATGGTCTGAGGTAAATAGGATGAAGTTTAAGACAAATGCCAAGTTCTCCACTTAGGAAGGAACAATCAGTTTCATACATACAGAATGGGAAGCGACTGTCTGGGAAGGAGTACGGCAGAAAGGGATTTAGGGGTTATAGTGGACCACAAGTTGAATATGAGTCAGCAGTGTGATGCCGTTGCAAAGAAAGCAAACATAATTCTGAGATGCATTAACGGGTGTTGTGAGCAAGACACGAGAAGTCATTCTTCCGCTCTACTCTGCGCTGGTTAGGCCTCAATTGGAGTATTGTGTTCAGTTCTGAGCACCGCATTTCAAGAAAGATGTGGAGAAGTTGGAGAGGGTCCAGAGAAGAGCAACGAGAATGATGAAAGGTCTAGAGAACATGACCTATGAGGGAAGGCTGAAGGAATTAGGTTTGTTTAGTTTAGAAAAGAGAAGATCGAGGGGGAACATGATAGCAGTTTTCAGATATCTAAAAGGGTGCCATAAGGAGGAGGGAGAAAACTTGTTCATCTTGGCCTCTGGGGATAGAACAAGAAGCAATGGGCTTAAACTGCAGCAAGGGAGATTTAGGTTGGACATTAGGAAAAAGTTCCTAATTGTCAGAGTAGTCAAACACTGGAATAAATTGCCCAGGGAGGTTGTGGAATCTCCATTTCTGGAGATATTTAAGAGTAGGTTAGATAAATGTCTATCAGGGATGGTCTAGACAGTATTTGATCCTGCCATGAGGGCAGGGGATTGGACTCGATGAACTCTCAAGGTCCCTTCCAGTCCTAGTATTCTATGATTCTATGATTGTTTTATGCTTTTGTGATGTCTTTCCACACTTGGAGCGAGCTATGGGAGTGAGGCATTCATGGGTAATCAGTAACATGCTTTTCATAGGTATATGCTATGAATGCCATGTAAAAAACAAACAGATTCCAGACAGTTGCATGAACATGCCCATGCATGTGCGCGCGCACATCCATCCATCCATCCATCCATCCAGGGGGAAAATATGTGAGCGGGACATCAAGCTGAGAAACCAGTCTTGGCACCTTGTGTGTTTACCTGAACCTATATTTGTGTGCATGCATCTCTTTGCATATTTTTATATTTTGTGAAAAGATGTCATGTACATAATAGAATATAAACTGGAAATTTACATCCTGTTTGTCCCATACAATGTTGTGCTAACTGTACAACCTAAGATCTAACCTGATATTATTAGTGTAGAATAGAGATGTGGTAGCTAGAAAGATTACAGAGAAAATTTTAATTGCAACTGCCTTGCCAGATAGGAGCCCAATTAGCAATTTGCTGATGAATACATTATTTTCCAATACAGCTCTTAGGCCTCCTTTCTTAAAAGTACTGGAGCCGACTATCATTGCAATCTTTCCTGTTTTTGATCTGTCCACAGGTGGTTAGTAAGTACTTTCCCTCTGAACAAGCCACAGATTTTATTGAGGCCATACTGGATGGTATGCGGTCTGCTAGCCCCTCCTGTGCCACAGCAGCCGGTCTGTGGATGAAGATCATCCTGAAGGAGTGTGGAGGTGCCATGCTGGATGAGGTAAAATAGAAGCTGGAGAGGTTTTTCTGGCTAACCTGCAGGCTTTCAGGTCTTTGCCATCATTTGCAGTGAACACAAGTCTTGCTGTTTCTCCCCCTGGGATTGGAAGTTAATTCCATCTGTGTTCCTATCCTGAGTCAGGCAATGGGGGAATCAACAGCAGAAGACAGAGATAATCTAACGGTACATCTGCACTAGCTCGTTAGTTCGAGCTCGGTAGGGTAATGAGGGCAAGCGGAGTTGCAAATGAAGCCCGAGATTTAAATATCCCGGGCTTCATTTGCATGTTCCCTGGCGCCACCATTTTTAAATCCCCCTTACTCCAAACCCCGTGCCCGCGGCTACATGCGGCATGGACTAGGTAGTTCAAATTAAAGATCCTAATTCGAACTACCGTTACTCCTCATGGAATTAGGATCTTTAATTAGAACTACCTACTCGGTGCCGCGTGTAGCCGCGGGCACGGAGTTCAGATTAAGGAGGATTTTAAAATGGCAGCACCCGGGAACATGCAAATGAAGCCTGGGATATTTAAATCCTGGGCTTCATTTGCAACTCTGCTTGCCCTCATTACCCTACCTAGCTCGAACTAACGAGCTAGTGTAGCCGTACCCCAAGGGAAAAGGAAGATGCTTGATTAGTTGTCTATCTTGTTGTCACAGTTTCCAGCCATGAAAGGCTTGGAAAAATTAGACTCCGAGTAAAATGCAAAAAGAGAATATCCGGCCCCAAGAGACAAGCTAAGTGAACTACATCTTCGGGCCTCAGATAATGAGGGGTCTCTAAAAATACCCCCAAATTACTAGTTTTTACTTGCCTCTTTGCCTATGTATAGATAGATAGATAGATAGATAGATAGATAGATAGATAGATAGATAGATAGATAGATAACTTTATTATTTCTCTTTTCATTGTCCTTTCTGTTAGAATAATACATGTTTTTTTGGAAATGCAATGAGGCCTCTTTAACTTGACATAGCTTAGGGCCTCAGCATGTCTTAACCCGGTGTTGCAGCCAGGTATGGGCAGAGATATGCATAATTTTTGTGGATTAAATCTATGCAGCCATGTCTAAATACTTGTTTTTTGAAGGGAGGAATTTCTACAAGAACAGCAAATTGCTAAACGACTAAATAAAGGTTTTGGCTCTGCAGAATGAATGCAGAGAATGGAAAAGGGACATTTTTTCTGGTTTTATTCTGTCCAGGTGCCAGCTATCCTGAGGAGAATATACATTCATATGCCTACCATCAAGCAGGGTAGCTTGAGGCAGTTCCTGGTGGAGGCAGTGTCCATTCTAGCCCACCATCACCTAGAGGCAGTGATCTTCAGCCTCCTCACCAAACGTCTGCCGATGGACAGGTATATACTGCTCCTTACAGTGTTCATTTTGGTAACCATGGATCCCACAGCTTCACTGGAAGATGTAAGGCTTCATTTAAGCCACAGACAGGTTGAGATAATTCCTAAAGGTTAATAGCTTGGGTCTTTCTGCAGAAAGGTCCAAGACCATGTCAAGGTGGGTGCAGGGAGAAATTAAGTTTCATTCTGTTTCCATTAATTAATAGTTGCTTTGGCATCCTAAAGACTTCCCTTTACTGGCATCACTGGAGTGGACTTTTGCCTCTCCAGACCCCTGAACTAACATCACCCTGGAAATTGCCAGTGACTGTTCGTTTTCTGGTAGCATGAAAGCTTCAAATCCAAATTCCTGGCTGATTAGCAAGGATAGGGCACCAGGCTTTTGGTATCAGGAAGGGTATGGCTGCTGGAATGGAGTTGTCATTCTTGGTACTTAAAGACAGGGCGGTAAGCATATCTATCATTTCATTCCAACATCCCTAGCTGAATTATCAGTCATCTGTGCTGGAATCTAAGAACATAAGAACGGCTGTAGTGGGTCAGACCAAATGTCCATCTAGCCCAGGATCCTGTCTTCAGACAGTGGCCAATGCCAGGTGCCCCATAGGGAGTGAACAGAACATGCCCATTCTGGCAAATAGAGGCCAGGGAATGCCATTTGTAAAGAGGTCATGGGCTAGCCACAAATATTTGTTCTCATAGTTGTACATCCAGTTAGTAGGAAGATCATTTTTCTTTCTTCAACTTGTCTCCCAGGCCCTAGATCTTTGGGCATCATATGCTCATGATTCCATATCTACTGAGAAGTAGGAAAACAGGAACTGTGATTAGAGCTCTGTGTCCTTTCCTTCTGAAGTCTAGCATTAATGGTTATGGTGCAGTAAGGCTAGGGTTGTGTCTATACAGCACCCTAAACTTGAAATAAGATGCACAATTTGCACTCCGCAAATTGCGTATCATATTTTGCATAGCCTATTTTGAAATGTGGCGCTTCTACACAGCACCAAATGTCGAAATAATGTGCTATTTCAAGCCATCCCTTATCCCTCATGCAACAAAGTTTATTGGGATGGCAAAATAGTGTGCCCATTATTTTGAAAAATATTTCAAAATAACGGGCTGCTTCTGTAAATGTGGGGTAGGTATTTCGGGATACCTCCAGGATCCCAAAATAGTCATGCACTGTAGAAATGTAACCTGAAATGTAACTTAACTTAGTTCTGTAACTAGAAACTCAATATGTAAAACATGAGGACCATATAAGGAGGACAGCACTCTGAACTTGCTCATCATAGGCAGGGCTTGACAAATAATACAATCTACTCATCCATGGCGTGTAGATTGTAACCTGGAAGAGCCGGGTTCGGGCGATCTGTGCATGCGCAGATCGCCGGACAGCGCGGCTGGTGAGCCCTGATCATAGTCAAGGAGAAAATGTGTTCTTTACTTGAATATGATGCATATAGTCAGAGCCACAAAAGTCTCCAGGGGTCACATATAACCTATGTTAAATTGCAGTAACACCACTGAGCTGTGGAGATCTCTGGGGACAGATCCCTTGCTCGCCCCTCAAGTCCTGAAGGTCCTAATAGAAAGAATAAAGACTCCAACAAGCCAAGAAGGAAGCATGACCTCAGAGACAGAAACTGACCTGCATTTAGCAGCTGCTGCACCTCTCACAGTAAGTTAGACGACAGACATGTATTTCTCTGCTTTGTGACAAACATGCTGATGGAAAGCTAGATGAGTGGTATAATATTGTCATCTGGGCACTTCTTTTCTGAAGTACTGTTTCCTGGATTCCAGCTGTGCTTTCTGTGGCAGATTTAGAGTATGTGGCTGATTCACTTAATAATATCTGGCAATTAGAAAGTCTTTGAATCAGATTTCTTACAGTGCTTTGCAAATGTTTTGTGCAACTCATAACATGCCTTGATAGGTCCTACACATTTTTACAGCTATGGGACGCTAAGGCACACATGGAGTGAATTGCTCTCGGTCATTCATCAAGTTAGTGACAGGAGTGAGAATTTAGTCCAGCAGGTATCAGAAGGGGAGAGCGTGTGATAGTGTTAGGAAGAGACCTCTTCTTTTACCATGCTCTCCTTTCAGGCAACATGTGCCATCTTTGAAGTGGTGTCAGCATTGCAGTTGAGCAAAACTGTGCAGGAGCTGTTCCCGGAGTTGTTCACTGTTCTTCTGCAGCAGATCAGCCAAACCCTAGGACAAAAGATGCCTTTGCCCAGGATGAGACGCCGAAGGAGGTTATTTAGAAAAGGACAACAACTATGTGAGGGCAACCCTTGCAGGTAATTAGAAGAAAGGGAGCAAAACAAAGAGAATCCCAGTCCATTTGTGTGACACTCCCCAGGAGTTCTCAGGGTTATGAGGCACCTTACCATCACCTGCTTTTAATATGAGAAAGTCTTGTTTGTGCTTGCTATAGGTCAGTTCCCTGAAACCACCAAGCTCTGGCAACACAAACACTACTATCTAGGCCTCCTCAGGCCTCAGTCTCTTTGTCCTCTCTTTCTGACTACAGCTTAGAGAATCTCTATCAACAGATTCTCCTCTAAGAGAAGTCTCCCTGCGATTTACGTGCATCTCCCCACCAATCGGCTTTCCCCCATCTCTTAGTTTAAAAACTGCTCTACAGCCTTTTAAATGTTTAGTGCCAGTAGTCTGGTTCCACCCTGGTTTAGGTGGAGCCCATCCTTCCTGTATAGGCTCCCCCTCTCCCAAAAGTGTCCCCAGTTCTTGATAAATCCAAACCCCTCTTTCCTACACCATCGTCTCATCCACGCATTGAGACTCTGAAGCTTTGCCTGCCTACCTGGTCCTGCGCATGGAACTGGAAGCATTTCCAAGAATGCCACCATAGAGGTCCTGGATTTCAGGCTCTTTCCTAGCAACCTAAATTTGGCCTCCAGGACATCTCTCCTACCCTTCCCTATGTCATTGAGACCTACATGTACCACGACCACCGGCTCCTCCCCAGCACTACACATAAGTCTATCTAGATGCCTCTAGCATTTTGTCTCTTTTGCTCTCTGTTTCCCTCAAACACTGCTGTGGATGTCCCTTTAGGCAGATTCCTTATTCATGGGAGAATAGGTTTGTTGATTCTATAGCCCCACTCTAGCCAGGCAATCAGGTACATTTCTATCCAATTAGGCTTTCTCTGGGGAAGCTAATTAGTACTAGTAGTTACCAGAGTGCTGACCCCAAGTACAAGCTCTCAGCACCCTGTCACATCTCGCTGGACATAGGGCCCCAAAATATCCATTAGTGATCACTAATCTCTCTGTGTCCCAGCTTTTGGGGTCTGATTGTGAATTTTTTCCATATTACTGTACTGTGCTAGTGCCCATACACCTTGCAGATAGGAGAAAGTGACTGCAAAATGTTGTCCATAGCAACACTAGTAATATGAGATGTATGAGACTGAAATACCTCCTGGGAATTAAGTCCTTCCAAAAACAGTGGTCCCCAGGATACTGTCAATGGATGAACTGTCAATGAACAACAGACCTGACAAGTAACTGGGGTTTCCTGACTGCTTAGGCTGTGCCTTTCTATTGGTTACTACAGTTCTGTGCCTCTTTTCCCCCAGGCTTTCTATTGAAGCATTAGAGGCTGTGCTTCTCAAGGCTATGAATGAGAAGCTGATACGAACTCTCTGGAAGCAGAAAACTTGGATGCTTCTTGAAAATCCGCAGACTCACCACGAGGGGGTGTGTTTGCTGGTGAGGTAAGAGATCTAGGAGACAGCAGCACTTCATCCTCAGGGATCGGCAACAAATAGAGTGACTGACAGGGAACTTTCAGGTATAGCTTTGTGCGGGGTGCCCTGGGTGAGAAACACAGAGCTTCCATGCGTAGGTTTTAGAGTTGTATGGTCATAGCAGCTAAGCTTTTGAAGTGCACAGTCTGCCCCATAAGTGGTTCCTTTTGTCTTCCAGGGTTCTGCAAAGATCTGGACTAATAACAGTGGAGATCATACAGAGCCTCCTTCCCTGGGTAAATTCCCCATCAGAAAAGCAGCGAGTCACCAGCACAGCTTTCTTTGCTCAGGTATGAGCAGTTCCACCATTAGGCTGTTATCTGTTGTTTACCTTTCTCTGAGGAATTGTACAGTTCAGTTCATAGGAATTCATTTTAGATAGTAGAATGTGTCCTTTATAAGGAAATCTCATAAGGAACTTCATTACACCTTTCTTAATCATTTTCTCTTTGTTATTTTTGGGGCCTATACTAGCCTAGCCTAGCTGCCTATTCTAGTTGCTGGTTAAGAGAGAGTGAGCAAGATATAGATAGGCTACGTCTACATTGGCAAGATTTTGCGCAAATAGGGTATGTCTACACTACAGCACTAATTCGAATTAACTTAATTCAAATTAGTTAATTTGAAATAAGCTAATTCGAATGAGTGCATTTAGACCTAAAAACTAATTCGAATGAGCATTTTGCTAATTCGAAATAGCATGTCCACATTGAGTGGACCCTGAACCGAAGTTAAGGCTGGCCAGAACCAGTGCCGTCAGGGCATCAGGTTAGGACTTAAGGTGTGGAGCTGCTTCCTCAGGCTAGCCGAGGGCTGTGCTTAAAAAGACCTGACCCCCACCCCGGACAGACAGTTCTCAGGATTCCCTGCTTGCATGTCTAACTCGATGGGGACATCAAAGCAGTCCTGTCTTGGAGTGCCCTGAATGCCCACACTCGGCACATTTCAGCACTCGACCATCAGCCCGGCTGCACTTGCCGCAGGCTGCCATCTGGGGGAGGTCAATCAGGGGGCTATCAGGATCCAGGAGGCCCTACAGGAAAGCTTCCACCCCGAGGAGCCCGCAGAGCCACCCCAGTCCTCCCCATCGGGGGCTCGTGCCCCATTCCTCCCTCACCTCCTTCCACTTACCCTTCCTGAGCCCCCTCTTCCTGATGTAAAAAATAAAGGACATGTGTTCAAAAATAGAAACTCTCTTTATTTAACAAAACTGGGGGCGGAGGGGATTAACCTCTGGGGGACTGGGAAAAGGAGGTGGGAGAGGGGAAGAAAGAGGGTGGGAGAGGGGAGGTGGAAACCTGGGAGGAGGGAGCTGGAAGGGGGAAGCCAGGGGAAGAAGGAGGAGGGGAAGTATAAAACTATGGTACGCCATATCTTCAGAACTGTGTACAGATGTGGTCTTCTCACCTCAAAAACGATATGGCCTTGGAAAGGGTTCAGAAAAGGGCAAGTACAATGATTAGGGGTTTGGAACAGGTCCCATATGAAGAGAGGCTAAAGAGATTGCGACTTTTCAGCTTAGAAAAGAGGAGACTGAGGGGGGATATGATAGAGGTCTATAAAATCATGAGTGGTGTGGAGAGGGTGCATAAAGAAAAGTTCTTCATTAGTTCCCATAATAGAAGGACTAGAGGACACCAAATGAAATGAATGGACATCAGGTTAAAAGAAAGTTCTTCTTCACACAAAGTTCTTCTTATAGTCAACCTGTGGAACTCCTTGCCACAGGAAGCTTTGAAGCCTAGAACTATAACAGAGTTTAAAGAGAAGTTAGATAAATTCATGGAGGTTGGGTCCGTGGAGTGCTATTAGCCAGGGGGTAGGAATGGTGTCCCTGGCCTCTGTTTGTGGAAGGCTGAAGATGGATGGCACGAGACAAATGGCTTGGTCATTGTCTTTGGTCCATCCCCTCTGGGGTACCTGGTGTTGGCCGCTGTCGGCAGACAGGCTACTGGACTAGATGGACCTTTGGTCTGACCCAGTACGGCCATTCTTATGTTCTTATGTACTAAGCGCAGGGCTCAGGGTCGGGGGTCTCACTGGAACAACTTGATTTTCATGCAAATCTGCTCCTGGGTTTGGATGTGGCCTTTGGTGGCCAGGCTGGCAGCTATCCTGCCCTAGACGGCTGCATTCCTGTGCCTAGTGTGGAGGTCGTGGACGCTGGAGGCCTCCCCCCAAACCTCGATAATGTCCACGATCTCTGCACTAGACCAGGCAGGCGCCTGCCTCTTGTGGCCCTGGGCAGGCTCCTAGGAGCCGCCAGCCTGGTCCTGGGAAGAGGCGGAGGGCTGGGTGGCAGCGGGTGGCTGGCTCATGCCATGCCAGGTGCAGGGTCTGCTGGCTGGGTGCTGGCAGGCTTGCCACTGGCACAGGCACTGTAGCCAGACCATGCCCCTTTAAGGGCTCTGGGGCTGGGAGAGGGGCAGAAAAGTTTCCCTGGTTTGGCCCAGAGTGGCCATCAGGGCAACCTGATTAGGGTTAGCCTCCAACTAGTTCGAATTAAGTGGCTACACAGCCCTTAATTTGAACTACACAATTCGAACGAGGCGTTACTCCTCGTAGAATGAGGTTTACCTAGTTCGAATTAAGCGCTCCGCTAGTTCGATTTAAATTCGAACTAGCAGTTTGTATGTATAGCCGCTATTAAAGTTCATTCGAACTAACGGCTGTTAGTTTGAATTAACTTTGTACTGTAGACATACCCATACTTTTAACGCAAGAGTTTTTGCGTTGGAATATTTGCGCAAGAGAGCGTCTACACTGGCATGTGCTGTTGCGCGAAGAGGCGCTTTTCTGCAAAATCATCCGTGCCAGAATAGACGCTCTCTTGCGAAAGAAAGCTCCGATGGCCATTTTAGCCATTGGGCTTTCTTGCCCAAGAAATTAATGTGGCCTGTCTACACTGGCCTCTTGCGCAAGAACAGTTGCACAGGAGGGCTTTTTCCTGAGCGGGAGCATCATAGGTTTTGCGCAAGAAGCACTGATTTTAGACATTAGAATGTCAGTGTTCTTGTGCAAGAACTCCCCACCAGTGTAGACAGGCAGCTGCTTTTGCGCAAAATCATGCCAATGTAGATGTAGCCATAGAATTTGAATTACTAGACCTTTTCTGACAATTCCTAGGGCTAATACTGACCAACAGCTCCTGATTTTGGTCTAGCTCAGCAAATCTTCTAAATGAATCTAGTGTCCTAATACTATAAAATAAGCAACATACAAATACATTAACATCTATCTTAGATTCTCATGAATGTAGAATAATAGATTCATAGATCATTAGAACTGGAAGGGATCTTGAGAGGTCTTCGAGTCCAATCCCCAGCCATCACGGCAGGACCAAGCACAGTCTAGATCATCCCTGACAGGTGTTTGTCTAACCTGCTCTTAAATATTTCTAGTGATGCAAATTCCACAACCTCCTGAGGCAATTTATTGCAGGGTTTAACCACCCTGACAGGCAGGACGTTTTTCCTGCTGTCCAACCTAAACTTCCCCTGATGTAATTTAAGCTCATGGCTTCTTATCCTATCCTTAGAGGCCAAGGAGAACAATTTTTCTCCATCTTCCTTAAAACAACCTTTTAGAAACTTGTATTATCTGAGTACTTCAAAATGAGAATGTAGTATCTGAGTGCCTCAAAACTCTTTAAAAGTATGTATCCCTACAACACCCCTGTGAGGCAGGGAAACACTATTAGTCCCATTTTGCAAACAGGAAACTGATGCACAGAAGGCCTAAGTGACTTGCCCAACATCATCTAGGAAGTCTTTGAGGGTGCAGGAAATTGAACTGGAACCTCCTAAGTCCTAGGCTGCTGACCACTGGAGCATCCTCCCTCTCCACAGACTTGCTATAACGTCTGTGTCATATTTCACATTTACGCTAAGTCGCTATTTTAGAGGCTCATCTGGTGGTTCTAGGAATCTGTTTGTGCCCCCAAATCTTTCTACACCCCACCTAGGAAAGGAGTCACAAACGTGGGTTTTCAAGGTCTGCCTAGAGAGGCCTCATGAAAGCTGCCAATCAGAGCCCAGCTGGCTCAGATATATGGAGCTACAGGGCTTGATTAGGTCAGTTCCTTTCAGGAAGTGGAGGGCCAAGAAAGGATGCTATTCTCTGGCCAAACCAATTCACAGGGGTTTATTTCAGGCAGCATTTTCTGAAGCTGAATTTGCAGAGAGAGAGTCCTTACGAGCCTTCAACATCTAATTCGAGGGAGAAACTGAAAGTGGCCCCATAGGAAGAACCCAAGGAAAAAGTAGCAATAAACTGAAATGAAGCAATGACTCGCTGCTATTTCTAGGTTGGAACCAAGAGTAGTGGGCAGGCCCAGGTTCCCCAGTGGCATAAACCCGATGAAGGGGACAAGGCTTATGGAGAGGTTGAACAAAGAACAGAATATAAAGGGTCCAGAGTTGGGGCTGAAGACCCTAGTGAGGGCAACAGGACCTAAAAGGCATTTGTTTGGACTTTGGGACTTGGCCAGAGGGCTGAGCCATGGAAGACTCACTAAGATCGACTGGCAGGATGCACCTGGGCGAGAAAAGGACTGTGGTATCAAATGCAGTCACTGAGAGGCTTTCAAGGGATGAGCAATCCCCCATTATAGTGCCTAAAAGGAAAAAATCCATGTTTTTAACACAGTACTCATTCATATAGAATAATAAATTACAGTGTATTACGTGTCTCCTCAAATTATATTCGCTATCTTAATGAACAGATTAGAGCTAATGGACATGTTGATTTTATTTCAGCTAATGACTGATCCCATACTCAGGGAGAAGAAGACCCTTAAGTCTGCCTTACATATATTAGAAGAAAGGTCACGGGACAATAACAGCATTGTCCGTCAAATGGCTGTAAGAGGCCTAGGCAATTTAGTCTATGGGGCACCTGAGAAGGTAAGATAGAATACTGAATACAATGCAGCATAACTAGAGAAACTAAAGGAAACAATTGCTCAGGATTTACAGAGGCCATGCACAATGCACTAGGCCAACTTCTGCTCTCTCATACCCCTGTAACCTCTTTGCAGTCAATACACAGCAGGTTTGTTCCCTTGGTAAGCTGGGCATAAGGAAACAATATGGACTTAATATGATCATATGTAAATGTATACTCCCAGGAATGAAGAGTGTAGGCTTTATTTCCAAGATGAGAGATTCTATTCCAGGAAACAGAGACACTAAAAAACTCAAATCATGATAGATAATCAGCTGAACGTAAGCGCCCAGTACAAAGCTGTGACCAAAAGAGCTGAGGTGATCCTCGGAGGCATAGACAGAGGGATTCTGAATAAGAATAAAGAAGTTATTTTACCTCTGCTTATGGCACTGGTGTGAGAACTGCTAGAATACTATGTCAGGATCATGCCTGCAATTCAAGAAGGATGCTGATAAATTGGAGAAGAGTCACAAGAATTTTCAAAGGGCTAGAAAATGTGCCTTTAGATTCAATGGGGGGGGAAGGGGGGGGAATGAAGCTAAACTAATTCAGACTGCTAGTAAGGCATACATTTTAATGGTAATTTTAATCATTGGAACCATTTACCAAGGGTTGTGGTGGGGTCTCTATCAGTAGCAACTTTAAAAACAAGATGGGCTGTTTTTCTAAAAGAGGTGCTCTAGTCAAACAGACATTATTTTGGGGAGGTTCTGTGTTGTGAAGGAGGTCAGACTGAATGATCACAATGGTCCCTTTTGGCCTTCAAATCTAAGTAATTAGAAATCTAATAGGGTTACATAGGTGTAATATGGCACAGAGTTTGGCTTATTGTAGCTAGTACCTGATGTAAAATATAGCTATAGGTCACTAGGGGGCAGATGAAATTCCCACTGCTTCATAATTGCTAAAAAAACATATTAGAAATGTGGTTAGTGGAAAGTGTTTTTTAATGTCATACGTCTGAACAGGTGAAAAAGTACAAGAAGTTTCTTCTGGAGGCACTGATCAGGACTTTAGAAGACACTTTCAGTTCTGAAGTCGTCGAAAGCATGAAGGCACTGGCCAAAGTCCTAAAGGAGCTGAAAGGGAAGGACATAGGTTCTTTCTTCAGAGACCTCACCACACAGATCCGGAAGTACTTCGATAATGTACGTGAACAGAAGCCTTCAACCCCAGTTCAGCTGACATTGATGAGGCTCCATTTACAATGCATGATGTGTCCTCACTGGGCATTGTTCATGTCAGAATGAAGTGATTTTAGGCCTTAGGGAAGAGATGTGTTTTATGGAGGAGCAGAGAATTAAGAAAATGAGGATGCCATCCCTGCTCCTTCAGTCTCACCCTTCTGTTCATCTTTATTTCCAATGAGAATGGCAAAGGAAGTATGAATACTAGATTAGGTAGCTGCATAACAAGGAAAATGAGCATACAGGGTGTAATAGACTGTTTTGGGCCTGCTCCATACGATTTTTACGTCAGATGGTTGAAATTATTCCATTTTGCAGAGAAGTTTGAGATTTCAAATTTTGGTTTTATTCCTATTTGGGGGACACACCCCCCAGCCCAAATTTCAAAACTCTTTGTGAAACAGTAATACTATTCTCAACCCAGCTCTACTGGGAGCCTTGCCTGAGGGCAGTCTACTGGCAGACTATGCTGGAGACAGGGAACCTGGAAACACTGGGAATTAGAGGTGCCAGGGTGCACATTTCCTGGCTCCTTGTCAGCCTGCCAGACAGGCTGTTCTGAAGATGAGGGCCAGGAAGCCCAAGATCCCAGTCAGCCTGCTAGATGGGTCACCAAGAAGCTGACCAAGTACCCCTACTTGGCTTCTGGAAGAATTTTGTCAAAATTGAACTGTCTTCAAAGTATTTTGATGAATCAACACATTTGGCCCAAACTTGATTAATTCCAGTTCTTCTAAACTTCTGTCGTTGGAATCACTCTACCCTAATGTAGAAGAGACAGCTGTGCTAGATACATGATGTGGTTATTTCTTCGTTACCAACCTGTGTGGCTTTCTTGGCTATAGGAGGACAACACTCTTCGTGCATTGGCCTTTGTCCTGTTTGGTATCCTGGCCGGCTCTGCAAAGAGAAAATGGAAGGACTATTTTGCCAAGCAGGTTAGACAGAGCTGGGTCACGCTTCTGCTGCACCTGCAAGATCCAAGCCCTGAGGTTTCAATGGTAAGAATGACAGTGACTTAATTACTAAGCAAAAAGAATCTTCCTCCTGATGCCAGGGGAGCTCTGCTATTCCTTCCCGCAGTGGAGACCTAAATTCTTCCCTCAGTTCATTGCCCTCCTTTTGAGTTAATCCCAGACAGGCTGGTCCTTAGCAGCCAGGGTTGTCTCACTGGAGTTCAGGATAGGTCATGGGTCTGATCCCAAGAGTTCATTCCTGCCTATCTCTGCACCCCACGTTCCTGCCTCCCCACAACAGAGGAAAGACCACAGCTATGCCTAGTGAAGCAGCTTTCATAGCTACATCCGTTCTGAAAAAACATTGCTGCTATCTCCAGTTTTCAGTATTATAAAATCATAGAACCATAGGTTTGGAGGAGACCTCAGGAGGTCACTGAGTCCAACCTCCTGCCCAAAACAGGACCAGCCTCAACTAAACAATCCCAGCCAGGGCTTTGTCAAGCTAGGACTTGAAAACTCTAGATTTAGAGGTTCCGTTGCCTCCCTAGGTAACCCATTCCAGTGCTTCACCACCTTCCTAGTAAAATAGTTTTTCCGACTATCCAACCTAGACCTCCCCCACTGTAACTTGAGACCATTGCTCCTCATTCAGTCATCTAGTACCACTGAGAACAGCCTCTCTCCATCCTCTTTGAAATCCCCCTTCAGGTAGTTAAAGCCTTCTATCAAAGCTCCCCTCACTCTTCTCTTCTGAAGACTAAATAATCCCAAATCCCTCAGCCTCTCCTTGTAAATCATGTGTTCCAGCCTCCTAATCATTTTTGTTGCCCTCCGTTGGACTTTCTCCAATGTATCAACATTTTTGAAGTAATGGGGTGCCCAGAATTGGATGCAATACTCCAGAAGTAGAATCCCTTTCCCCCTATTAAAGTCATGCTGGAATATTTTCTGTCTATTACTTCAGGGGAATCCCTTTTATTCTTCGGGTAGATGAGCAGTAAAGGACATGAGTTCCATTTGAATGAGCACAATACGTGTTATGGAATAATTCAATGGTGCAACCCTCTTTTTCAGGAGTGCAGAGCTACATTTCATCTCTGTGCCCCATTTTTGGGACTGAAGAGGCTCCAAACTATACTTAATGAGCATCTTAGTTGGAGAACCGAGCTGAACCCTGAGGAGCTCCAGATGGATATCTGCAGACACCTTGTGAGTGACTTATAGAATTATATGAGATTATTGACAGCATAGGCTTGTGGTGTAGAAGCAGGGGGAATGTGTGATGGGCAATGGAAGTATCTATGGGTATGTCTACGCTACAAAGTTAGTTTGAACTAACGGACGATAGTTCGAACTAACTTTCATAGGCGCTACACTAGCGCTCCGTTAGTTTGAATTTAATTCGAACTAACGGAGCGCTTAGTTCGAACTAGGTAATCCTCATTCCACGAGGATTAAGCCTAGTTCAAACTTACTAGTTCGAATTAAGGGCTGTGTAGCCCCTTAATGCGAACTAGTGGGAGGCTAGCCCCCCCCAGGTTTCCCTGGTGGCCACTCCGGCCAACACCAGGGAAACTCGTATGCCCCCCTCCCGGCCCCGGACCCCTTAAAGGGGCACGGGATGGCTACAGTGCCCATGCCAGGTGCAAGCCTGCCAGCACCCAGCAGGCAGACCCTGCACCTGGTGCGGATCGAGCCACCCACCCGATGCCTCCCAGCCCTCCCCCTCTTCCCGGGACCAGGCTGGCGGGTCCTGGGAGCTTGCCCGGGACCGCAAAAGGTGGGCTCCCTCCTGGGCTAGTGCGGACATCGTGGACCTCGTCCACAATCTCCGCACTAGGCACAGGAAGGTGGCCAGCTAGGGCAGGAGAGCTGCCAGCCTGGCCACCCAGGAGCAGGAGTGCATGAAAATCAAGGTGGTCCACTGAGACCCCCGACCCTGAGCCCTGAGCTTACAATGGCCATCCTGGGTCAGAACAAAGGTTCATCTATCCCAGTAGCCTGTCTGCCGACAGCGGCCAACCCTAGGGACCCTGGAGGGGATGGACCGAAGCCAGTGACCAAGCCATTTGTCTCGTGCCATCCCTCTCCAGCCTTCCACAAACTTTGGGCAGGGACACCACTCCTACCCCCTGGCTAATACCTCTCCATGGACCCAACCTCCATGGCTTGATCTCACTTCCCTTTAAACTCTGTTCTAGTTGTAGCCTTCACAGCCTCCTGCAGCAAGGAGTTCCACAGGTTGACTCTGTGCTTTGTGAAGAACAACTTTCTGTTACTAGTTTGAAGCCTGTTACCCATTCCTTTCCTTTGGTGTCCTCTAGTCCTTCTTTATGGGAACTAATGAAGAACTTTTCTGTATGCACCCTCTCCACCCAACTCCTGGTTTTAGAGACCTCTATCCTGTCCCCCCTCCGTCTCCTCTTTTCTAAGCTGAAAAGTCCCAGTCTCTTTAGCCTCTCTTCATATGAGACCTGTTCCCAACCCCTGATCATTTTAGTTGCCCTCCCCTCTGCCACCCTCTCTCTTCCCCTCTCCCACCCCCTTTTCCCAGTCTCCCCCAGTTTTGTTCAATAAAGACAGATTCCATTTTTGAACACAATTGTCCTTTATTTTGTACATCAAGAAGAGGGGCTAGGGAAGGGTAAGTGGAAGGAGTTGAGGGCGGAATGGGGTACGCGCCCCCGATGGGGAGGACTGGGCTGGCTCTGCGGGCTTTTGTGGTGGAAGCTCTCCTGCAGCCCCCCAATTGCCCCATCTCCCCAGATGGCAGGCTGCGGCAAGTGCAGCCGGTCTGATGGCCAAGTGCTGTGATGTGCCCAGTGTGGGCACTCCGGGCACTCCAAGCCAAGACTGCTTTGCAAGCGGGGCACCCCTGAGAACTGTCTGTCCGGCGTGGGGGTTGGGACCCTTTAAGCACAGCCCTCGGCTAGCCTGAGACAGCATCTCCACGCTCTTAGTCCTCCTCTGATGTCCTGCCGGCACTGCTTCCGGCCATCCTTAAGCCCGGTTCAGGGTCCACTTAATGTGGACATGCTAGTTCGAATTAGTAAAACGCTAATTCGAACTAGTTTTTTAGTCTAGATCCGTTAGTTTTAATTAGCTTAGTTCGAATTAAGTAATTCGAACTAAGTTAGTTCGAATTAACGTTGTAGTGTAGACGTACCCTATTAGAGTGGGATACAGGACTGAGGGTGAGAGGAATGTAAATCTGCCATAGATTCCCACTTTCCCCACTTCTACACAGCCTCCTGTCCTTTCTTTTATTTACTTGTTTAAATTAAAAAAAAAGTCTGAGTGAGTCCAATAACTGACAGCAGTGGCAAGAGGAACACAGACTGTTTACTTGTGGTTTGTAAAGGCATGTGTTGGCAGTCAAAGGGCATTTCTAGCCAGAGAGAGCTCATGTGTCCCTGATTTTCTCTAGGCCAAAGAGAAGGCTGAGCTACTGGAGAACTTTTACAAAAGCACCATCACATACTTCTGCAGCAGCTGGGAAGAGATCCGGGCAGTTGCAGCCAAGTTAGCTGGTGAGAGAAAGTGTGCCGTGTCCCTTTTGGTATTCCCTTTGAGGTAGACAGAAAAAGTCCCTGTGTGCAGCACTGAGCTACTATTAATCTCTCCGTGCTGTGACTTCTCATGCATAAATGGAGATGTTAATGTTCTCCTACTTCTCCAGTGTGGTGTTAGGAGGAATTTGTAATTTGCAATAGAATGCTTTGAGATGGCGCAGTCATTTAGTAGCAGAGGCTGGCACACTGTCACGTAGGGTATGTTTATTCTCCGATCAAACTAGTGTGCTAAAAATAGAGTAGCTGTGGCAGGAGTAGCAGGAGGGGTTAACTATTCCAAGGATGATCCCATCCAAACCCAAAAGTCTGTTCTCAAGGTGGCTAGCTCCTCCGACTGCTTCTGTCATCTGACCTGCACTCTATTTTTAGTAGTCAGAGTTAGTGTGGACTCAAACTATAGACCTAAGCTCAGTGTTGTTGACTGTTCCTTACTGGTGCTTCATCACTGGGAGGTAGGCAGGCCACCGCCACACAGTGCCTGCTGTTGCAGGTTCCTGATTGCCTTGCCCAGGAAGCACTAGATTCCTCCCCTTTGGCCCTGTGCCATCCTTTCCTTAGCACACCCATGCAAGCCAGGCAAGCATTGTGGCCTAATTAATTTATCCATGTGAGATCCTTGCTTAGTACGCACTTATTCCTGGCTCCAGCCCTTTGTTCACACCACTAGATTAATACACTATCCTAGTATATCTCCACTAACTGACAGCAGTGGCAAGAGGAACATAGATTGTTTAAAGCAAATGAGGTGTTATGTAAACATTCTTAATTTTTTTCTCTTCTTCTCTTCAGTGTGGACGCTAAACTTGTCTAGTATTTTCTTGCCTACAGCTCACCTTAGACCCACAATAGAAGCCAAAGGGCCAATGTTATCACCTTGCACTTAACAAGAGAAGGTTTTTTATTGATGTTTATTTTACACTGCTTATTTAGGCATCATCCTGGAACATACGGACACCAAGAATATGAAATGGCTGGACATGGAACATCTGTTGACCTGTAAGTAACAAATACAGGTGAAATCCTATTCATTAGTGAGTTATAAAGAAATTTAGCTGACAAGCAAGCAGTAACTGATACCACAGGTGTGAAGTGCATCAGCCACACATCAAAGGACAGATTCAGCTTTAGTCTGCTCTGAAAGAGGTACGTCTACACTACAGCGTTAATTCAAGTTAACTTAATTCGAAATAGTTAATTTGAATTAAGCTAATTCGAATTATGCATCTATACACAAAACCTATTTCAAAATAGCATTTTGTTCTTTTGAAATAGCGCGTCCACACTGAGTGGACCCTGAACCGAAGTTCAGGCTGGCCGGAACCAGTGCTGGCAGGGCATCAGGTTAGGACATAGTGTGTGGGGCTGCTGCCTCAGGCTAACTGAGCTCCGTGCTTCACGGGACCCTACCCCCACCCCGAACAGACAGTTCTCAGGGTTCCCCGCTCGCTTGTCTACCCCGATGAGGGAGAGCAAAGCAGTCCTGTCTTGGAGTGCCCTGAGTGCCTGCACTCGGGACACCACAGCACTCGGCCACATGGAGCCAGAGCTGCCCCTGGGCACACCGGTGCGTCTCGTAGGGTTGTTGCCATCAGCCCAGCTGCACTTGCTGCAGGCTACCGTCCGGGGAGTCCATCGGGGGGCTGTCAGGATCCAGGAGGCCCTGCAGGAGAGTGTCCACCCCGAGGAGCCCTCAGAGCCACCCCGGTCCTCCCCACCGGGGGCTCGTGCCCCATTCCTCCCTCACGTCCATCTACTTACTCCTCCCTAGCCTCCCTTCCTGATGTCAAATAAAAGACATGTATGTTCAAAAATAGAAACTGGGTTTATTGAACAACAGGGTGAACCTCTGGGGAGACTGGGAAAAGGAGGTGGGAGAGAGGAATAGAGTGGGTGGGAGAGGGGAGGGTGAAACCTGGGAGGAGGAAGTTGGAAGGGAGAAGCAAAGGGAAGAAGGGGGAAGGGAAGATCAGGGCCCAAGGTTGGGGGTCTCACCGCACCAACTTGATTGTCATGCAAACCTGCTCCTGGGTTCGCATGTGGCCTTTGGTGGCCAGGCTGGCAGCTATCCTGCCATTGACGGCCGTGTTCCTCTGTCTAGTGCGGAGATCATGGATGCTGGGGCATCCCTCCCAAACCTGAATAAGGTCCATGATCTCCACCCTGGACCAGGAAGGCACCCGCCTTCTCCAGCCCCTGTCAGGCTCCTGGGTGCTGGCAGACTGCTCCTGAGGAGCAGTGGAGGGTTGGCTGCCAGTGCCTTGCTGGCTCACATTTTGTGGCTACTGGCTCAGGGGCCCCGGTGGCCACTGCTGGCTCTTGGCTGGTAGGCTTGGATCTGGCACGGGCCAGGGTCTATCCCTTTAATGGCTCTGGGGCCAGGGGGAGAGGAGAGGAAGTTTTCCTGGTTGTGCCCAGAGTGGCCACCAGGGCTCCCTGGGAAGGGCTGGAGGCCCCCTATTTTGAATTAATTGTCTACACAGCACTTAATTTGAAATAGCTATTTCAAATTTGGTGTTACTCCTCGTAGAATGAGGTTTACCAAATTTGAATTAAGCGCTCTGCTATTTCGAATTAATTTCGAAATAGCGGTTTGCATGTATAGATGCTATTAAAGTTAATTCAAAAGAACAGCTGTTATTTTGAATTAACTTTGCGGTGTAGACGTACCTGGAGGAAACTGCAGCCAGTGTGATATAAGTCAGTGAATCTCCTGGCTACCCTGGCAATGCCTCTTCCCAACCTGTGTGATCCACTCTTTGGGCTCCATCGGCTCCCTGGGAGCTACTTTTTGCTACCCCAAACTCCACACCATCAGATTTATTTCTGTCAGGAGATGTAAAATAACTTAAAAGCAGAAGCTATTGAGTCAATGGAGCACCTTCCAATTGGATGAGTTTCTGGTAGGGTCAGGGTCTCCCCTCTCCCCCCTCCTCCATCTCAGTTTGGAGCTTGGAAGGATCCCAATGGAGGAACCTAAAGCTTTGTTTGTACAGAGAGCTTCTGTAGCTTGGTACTCACTGGTACTAAATCTCCAGCTACTGCAGGCATAGGTGACTATATGAAAAGTGAGTCATATTCTCTGTAATTTCAGCTCTCCAGGTCCTACAGAATGACCCAAGTCCCATTGTCCAGCTGGTGGCAACTCAGGTCCTAAGAGACATCTGACCTGGATGAGTGCTCGGGGAAAGAAGCACAGACAAATAGAAGAAAGAGCTCCTGCTTCTTTTTCCAGCTTGCACATCATATACTTGGGTGGGAAGCTAGACTGAACGCTATATCTGCTAGCTTTCTATGGGGTAGGGGAGTAGTATAAGGGCCCTACCATCAATCAAACATTAGCCCCGCCCCCTGACCCTGGAAGTCCCCCCCCCCCCCGACTCCCCGGAAGTCCCTTCTCCCTTGTCACTGGCAGTCCCGCCCCTGGAGGGTAGTACATCCGGGTCGAGAGGGACAGGTGACCGGAAGTAAAAAAGGATGTCATGTGACCCTGGTTAGGCCCGTCCCCTGTCACCGGAAGTCCCGCCCTTGGGGGTAATACATCCGGGGTCAAGAGGGGCAGGTGACCGGAAGTAAGGGGTGTCATGTGACCCCTCTAAGGACTTGCCCCTCCTCCTTCTACCAATCAGGAAGGGCTTTCCCCGTAGGAACGCCCCGCGAACCGCTTTGACCAATCGGGGGGCAGTTCCGGGAACGGATGACCCGCCCAGAAGTGGGTCGTGTGACCCCTCTAAGAACTCACCCCGCCTCCCTCCACCAATCAGGAGGAGTTTTTTCCCTGTAGGACCGCCTCGTGAACTGCTTTGACCAATCGGGGGGCAGTTCCGGGAACGGATGACCCGCCCAGAAGTGGGTCGTGTGACCCCTCTAAGAACTCACCCTGCCTCCCTCTACCAATCAGGAGGGTTTTTTTCCCTGTAGGACCGCCCCACAAATCGCTTTGACCATTCGGGGGGTGCAGTTCTGGGACCCGTTGACCAGACCGGAAGCTGGTCGTGTGACCCCTCTAAGAGCTTCCCGTGACACCCTCTGTCAATCAGAGCATAGCACTTCCCCATAAGTTCTAGCGCCACACAAAAGAGGCCATCTTGTTCCAAGATACAGCTAGGACACCGCAGCGGCACGCCCACGCTGTCTGAGCACGTTCCGCTCAAGCAGAGGCGGCAACAATACCTGCAAGAGTGGTCATGACTGTATACTGTGTGGCAAAACTCACAATAATTTTTCGCTCCGAACAACTTTTTCACATCCAGAACCCCATAGTAATGCTCATCTCCGCCAAGCGCCGCGCACCCGGGGCCGGCGCTCCCCCCGCAAGCGCCACGCACCCGGGGCGCCCGGCGCTCCCCCCGCCAAGCGCCGCGCGCCCGAGGCCGGCACTCCCCCTGCCAAGCGCCGCGCGCCCGGGGCCGGCGCGCCCCCCCGTGCAAGCGCCACGCGCTATGTGCCCAGGGCCAGGTCAGCCCCGAGCACCTGGCGGGTGCATGCAAATGCCCCTGCGGGCGCCATAGCGCCCGTGGGCACCGTGTTGGGGACCACGGACCTACGGCAATAACAGTATTTAATAAGATTTCCAAACACAGTTCAGCACATAGGCCCTGGAGCTTGCAGTTTATACCCTCTGGAGTCCAAGTCAAACAGTCATGGTACCGCTGGGCTGGCGCATTTATGACACAACCCTCACAGTCCTCAAAAAGCTTTTCCCTAAGACAGTGACTAAGGACGGTATAAACACCAACGCGTACAATAGAGCGCATAACTTTTTTACGCTTATGATGTGGCACTGGCTCAACTAGGTCAATGCACAGCCACCTCCTGAATTCTTCATGGCCGTCATCCTAGGCGTTCTCTTCAATGCTTTGTATCGGTGTTGAGCAAAAACAAGGTGGGCCCGGTTCGTCTTCCTCGTCCGATGCAATGCTGTCCTGGGTCTGACGGTCAGCTAGAAAGGCATCGTCAAGCTGTCAAAAGATTGCCAGAAAGAAATAATGTAAGACGCTCTGGTCATTTTTTTTTTAAAGTTTACAAAATCCCGGATTCCTAACCCCATGATGCCCCAACTTCGATCTTTCATTTACCTATTTGGCTTCTTTTCCATGCGTCTTGTCCGACTCCTGGGAGCCATGGGCACCTTCTTCCTCCAGGCTATCTAGCTTGTCTGGCTGCATCGTGAGCGGTTGGGTTTCGGTGTCAGATATTGGTGTATCCATCAGCGGGTGGGTCAAAGGGCTCCCTTCAACTTCTCCTTCCTCCTCGGAACTGTCGCTGATGTAGCGCTTTCTTCTCGGCACCAAAACAAAGTTGGTGAAAGAAGCCATGTTTCCGCTCAGCGTTTGCACGCTCTCTGAAACACGCGCTCTTGGAACAAGATGGCCTCTTTTGTGTGGCGCTAGAACTTACGGGGAAGTGCTATGCTCTGATTGGCAAAGGGTGTCACGGGAAGCTCTTAGAGGGGTCACACGACCCGTCTCCGGTCTGGTCAACGGGTCCCGGAACTGCACTCCCCGGATTGGTCAAAGCGATTTGTGGGGCGGTCCTACAGGGAAAAAAACCCTCCTGATTGGTAGAGGGAGGCAGGGCGAGTTCTTAGAGGGGTCACACAACCCACTGCTGGGTGGGTCATCCGGTCCCAAAACTACCCCCCGATTGGTCAAAGGGGTTCGCGGGGTGGTCCTACAGGGAAAAACCCCCTCCTGATTGGTGGAGGGAGGCGGGGCAAGTTCTTAGAGGGGTCACACAACCCACTGCGGGGCGGGTCATCCGGTCCCAGAACTGCCCCCCCGCTTGGTTAAAGCGGTTCGCGGGGCGGTCCTACAGGGGAAAAACCCTTCCTGATTGGTTGAGGGAGGCGGGGCGAGTCCTTAGAGGGGTCACATGACACTCCTTACTTCCGGTCACCTGCCCCTCTTGACCCCGGATGTATTACCCCCAAAGGCAGGACTTCCGGTGACAGGGGACGGGCCTAACGGGGGCCACATGACACCCGGTCAGCTGTCCCTCTTGACCCGGATGTACTACCATCCAGTGGCCGGACTTCTGGTGACAGGGGAGAAGGGAATTCTGGCGGTCAGGGGGCGGGACTTCCGGGATCAGGGGGCAGGGCTAACGTTTGATTGATGGTAGGGCCCTTATACTACTTAGGGGATTCCACATGCCGGGAGAATTCACTAAGGGTGGCTTTAATTGGCATTTAAGCATCTAACTGTGGATTTTGGTGATTTCCTTTAGATATCCAGGGCCTTTAACTGTGCTTGTATTGTCCAGTCTCATAAGTTGCTGAGTGTCCTCAAACTCCCTCTGATGATATTGGGAGTTCAGAACACTCTGCCCTTCAAAGAAGGTACTCAGCAGATATCATTCGTCCTCCAAATTTAGAGGCTATGATCCTCCACCTCATAGAAAAAGTTTCCTGAATAGTTAGGTTTCTAGTCTCTCTCAGCACTTTACTCTTGCCCTCCTGGGTTCTGGGCCTATGAGGAGTCACCAGACAACAGTTAGCAAAGGAGGGTAAAAGGCTGAGGGGGTCTGGGATATCATTGTCTGTGGTTCTCAATGGGGAGAGAATCTTCCTGTGATGGCTGAATATGGGAAGGGGATCAGTGTTTTCCCCTGTTGAATTGACACTTTCTGATAATTCACTATATTAGGTAATAGGAGTTCCCCTAATCTTGTGGTGTTTCCTGTTTTGGAGATTGTTTTCCATTCCATATCCAGCAGCTTAATCCCAACCCATATTATTATATTTATTAAGGGGCATTGTACAAATGCTGATGACTCTTTAAGTTTATTTCTCAGGTGCTGGCCATGCTGTGTCTCACAAACAGTCACCTGTAAATAACCCTCCCCTGTAAATAATATAGTGTTTGTATTTACTGTGCACATGTTTCCAATTAAACTCTTTGAAGTATCTGTTTCAATTACTCAGGGGCCTGATTTCTTCTTTCAGAGTATGTCTACACTACAGCATTATTTCAAAATATCTTATTTCGAAATAGCGCGTCTACACACAAAATGCATTTTGAAATAGCGTTTTGCTATTTCGAAATAGCGCGTCCACACTGAGTGGACGGTGAATCGCATTTAAGGCTGGACAGAACCAGGTCCGGCAGGGCATCAGGTCAGGAGTTACTTTGTGTGGCTGCTGCCTGAGGCTGTCTGAGGCCTGTGCTTAAAGGCACCCCCCTGGACAGCCAGTTCTCAGGTTTCCCTGCTTGCTTGCCTACCTCCATGAGGGACAGGAAACCATTTTGTCTCTGTGTGCTCTGGTTGCCTTCACTCGGGACATCACAGCACTCTGCAACGTGAAGCCAGAGCTGCCCCTGGGCACTCTGGTGCTTTTCGTGGACGCGTTGCTGCGGACCTGTCTGAACTTTCTGCAGGCTGCCATCTGAGAGGTCCATCAGGGGGCTGTCAGTATCCAGGAGGCTCTGCGGGAGAGCTTCCATCCTGAGGAGCCCTCAGAGCCTCTCTGGTCTGCCCCACTGGGGGCTTGTGCCTCATTCCTCCCTCACGTCCTTCCACTTACCTCTCCCTAAGCCCCCTTCCTGATGTCAAATAAAATACACGTATTTTCATGAACACAAACTATCTTTATTTAACAAAACCCCGGGGGAGAGGGGGGAGAATGAAACTCTGGTGAGACTGGGGAAAGGAGGCGGGAGAGAGGAGAAGAGAGGGGGGGGAGAGGGAAGGGGGAAAACTTGGGGGGAGGAAGCAAGGGGAAGAAAGGGGAGGGGAAGGTCAAGGCTCAGGGTTGGGGGGCTCTCCAGACCAACTTGATTTTCATGCAAACTTGCTCCTGGGTTCACATGTGGCCTTTAGTGCCACGCTGGCAGCTATCCTGCCATTGACGGCCGCATTCCTCTCTCTAGTGCAGAGATCATGGACATTGGGGGCAATCCCCCCAAACCTGAATAAGGTCCATGATCTCCACCCTGGACCAGGAAGGTGCCCGCCTTCTCCAGCCCCTGTCAGGCTCCTGGGAGCTGGCAGACTGCTCCTGGCGAGTGGTGGAGGGCTGGCTGCCAGTCTTTGCTGGCTCATGTTTGGGGGCCACTGGATCAGGGGTAGTGACTGCTGGCTCTGGCCTGGCAGGCTTGGAACTGGCACAGACACTGTGGCCAGAGTCAACCCCTAAAGGCTCCGGGGAGGGAGGAAGGAGAGGAGTGATCTTGGTTGAGGCTGGAGTGGCCACCAGGGCACCCTGGGAAGTGTCAAAGTCAGACAGGACTCACAGATTTGGCAGACTGCTCTGTTTATTTCAGCAAAGCTTTGCTAAAATGCATTCAGAAAATGTGAGTACCATACAAGGTTCAAACCCCTTGATTTTATACAGTCAAAAGGCCAAGTTAACAAGATCAAAGGGTGTGGCAAAACTTCACATTATTAGTGTGGTTAAGTATCTTCATTTCAATATCAAGCACACAGCAATCTCCTGGCTATATCTCCCTGATTATCTAGAATTGCTTTCTGTCTAACACCTAATGTTTCTCTTCCTGTTAAACTCAGGCCCAAATTGGCTAGTGATGTGTAAAAGGGAAGTCAAATCCCCCGGAGCCATTGATTCCCCTATGAGGGGCACGTACAATATACATACATTGCTAATGCTTAGATATATTTGCTATTTGTATAGGAGTAAGACATGACAAAGGTCAAGGCCTGTCACAGGTAATAACTTATAATAAGGAGACGAGGGGAAGTGAAACCAGTCTTCTGTTAAGTGGAGATATGGATAGATTCCACATCCTTTAAACTTGTGACCGGCTCAAGCAGGAAAGGAAAAAGGGAAGTATGGCTTGCCCATTGTTCAGCAAGTAGGCACTGTATTTAACCTCATTTGGAAAATTAACCTGACCTATAGGAATGCTAAATGTCAAAGATGAAGTAACCTATCATGTTAAGGCACCTAAACCAGGAAAGATGTGAACCCTATAAAAACCCCTGCCTATGAGATGTTGGGGGTCGGCTCTGATCTGAACATTGAGTTCCTTAGCCGTACCTTGGTTGCAACCAATAAACTTGAGTTGGACCCAGCCTGAAAGTGTGACTCTCTTCTTGGGGTAAATCAGACTAGCCTCCAAGGGGACGAAACCTTGCAATTTATGCAACAAATTGGCGACCCAGATGGGACATCCCTTGGACTACTCCGGAGTCGGACGACAAGATTTGCCGTAGGTGACCGTGAAGTGCGCACCGGACTGTTTGAGTCCGTCACGGCACCGAAAGCGTGAGTCGGGACATCCGGAAAGTTAAAGGAGTCTCTATTGAATGAGTCACACGAGGCGGTCAGGTCCGAAGAAAAGAGGAAGGCGCCGGGGTATAGACGGAGTGAGTATACCTATTCCTGTGTTCTAGCAGATATTGATCTGTAAGTTTGCACTCAGCATATAGGTCTGAGTATTTGTTTGTCCCCCGGGGGCATTGCGTTCAGCACATAGGTCTGAACATTGGAAAGAACACAATATTGTGGAATTGGGTCGCTCCCAAATGGTAGAAACCTCTGTAAGCCCCAGAAGGAACACCATGAACCCGTGGGTTGCGTGGGGAAGTTATGAGGAGTTAGGAAAACTCCAGTGGATTGCTTTTGTTTTTAGTAGGAGTACTCTTGTTCTTTGTTTTAATGATTTGTTGGAAACCTAAATTGTGAAACCACAGGTTTGTGTGTAAGCATGACTGTCGCTGACCAGGTCTGAGACTTAAGCTGACTCCAGCCGCCCCAAGAATCCTGCAAGGGGAAACCCGATGACCAGGATTTCTTGATTGCAAGGGGGGTCAGCCGAACCTCGTGACCCAGCGAGTCTCCAAGCCCCCTGTTTGTCTATATTTGTTGCTGTCTAATAGGCCCGTCTTAAGTGTCACGGCTCCATAAGGGCACACCGGTGTCTCTAGTGAGGCAGCCAAGCGCTGGACCCCTCTCTGAGTTCGGACGCTAAAAGCTGGTGTGGTGTCATTCCATCGACACACGGAGCCGCGATAAAAGCTTGTTGACTGTGTGTGTGTGTGTGTGCGCGCAATATATATAAATAGATAGATATGGGTTCGGGAAGTTCCCGGATAGAAAACTCCGCAACCCCATTGGGATGCATGTTACAGAATTTTAGTAATTTTAAAAGTGACTATAGAGTAAAAATGGCAAAAGATGAGTTAATTAAATTTTGTCAACTTGAGTGGCCTACTTTTGGTGTCGGATGGCCAGATACGGGCTCCTTTGATGTAAACCTGGTATCCCTAACACATAGCGTTGTGACGCGGGACCGACAGTGGGATCACTTCCCATATATTGATTGTTGGTTATTCCACGTCCAGATCGACCAAAATGGATATTAAAATGTAGTATGGGTGTGTGTAAGGTCATGGCTGCAAAGGCAAAGACCTTGGGAGGTAAAAGCCCTGAAATACTGGCTCCCTCTAGTGATGAGGAATTTGAGTCCTATGGAAAGAAGAGGAAACCCCCTTCTTCTTCAGGAGGGTCTAGCCCTATTAGAGAGAATGAGAATTGTTCCTCTCCTGCCACTTCAGGAGGAAACAGTAACTCTGAAATCATAAGTGAACTTACATCTGAAAATTTACCCCCCCTTATCAGACTCCTGCTGGTCCTGGATTCACTTCAGCCCCCCCTTGCAAAGGCTGAAGTGAGGGGGGGCTGAGCCAACAGGGTGGACTACTCAATTCGGGCAAAAAAATACTTCTTGCGAAAAGGCCCATCAGATCCGGGATCATCATACCATCAGTACCCCCTTAGAGAAGTAATAGAGGAGGGAAGATAAGAGAGCGCAGAAGCAGATGGCAGTGCTGGCTGCAGCACTCTCCAGCAACCAGAGGCCGGACCATAAGGGGCCCCCTCAGAAAGGAAAGGGACGGGTAGCAGTTGATGGATGTGTGCACTGACGGGAAAAAGGACATTGGAAGAGAGACTGCCCAAAAATAGAAGGCAAAGGGGAAGAAAAGACAACCGGAGAACCGCCAGATGCGGGCAGAATCCTCCGGAGAAGAATCTAGTTGAAGGGGACGGGAATCTAAGGCCACTACCCTACGAGCTAAAGCTCGAAAGGATCCCATGGTAAAAATAAGGGTGGGTGGCAGGGACTATGAGGCTCTGGTGGATATTGGAGCCACGTTCTCTATGATCCCCATAAAACCCCCTTCAGCTAAAGAAAGTGGAAAGCATGTGATGATAGAAGGAATTGAGGGAAAGAGAAGCAGGCTACCCGTATGTAGACCCCTCCTCACGAAGATTAGAAAAAATTATGTTAGAGCATGCCTTTGTTGTTTCATCTGCATGCCCAGTTGCCCTGCTAGGGTGAGATATGCTAATTAAGCTGCAAGCTGAAATTTTCTTCCGTAGTGATCAGAATGTAGTGCAGCTGCCGGTGAAACAGGGCTCAAATTACCAGATGGCTCTCTGTGCAGCTGAGATGCTGTTAGAGACAAAAGGGACTGAGGTCTTAGAAGGAGTCAATCCATGTGTTTAGGCAGATGAGACCCCTGCCCGAGAAAAGTTTGTGACTCCAGTAAGAATTCCTTTCATTAAAGGAGAAGGCTCTGTGGGTGTAAAGCCATATCCCCTGAGAGAGAAAAAAGAGCCACCTGGATAGGCTTAAAGCCATTAATCGAACAATTCAAAAGATATGGCTAGGTAGTAGAAAGTTCCTCTCCCTTCAACACCCCTATTTTAGGGATGCCAAAACCGGATAGCGTCTCTTATAGACTCGTGCAAGACTTACGGGCAATAAATAAGAAAGTTCTTGTAGACCATCCTATGGTCCCCAACCCACACACTATCTTAACACAAATTCCAGCAGACACAACAGTGTTTATGGTATTAGACTTGAAAGATGCTTTCTTTTCTATACCTTTACACAAAGATAGTTGGAAATTATTTGCTTTTGAATGGGAAGACCCGGACACCCATCACAAAACCCAGCTGTTGTGGACTGTGTTGCCCCAGGGTTTTGTGTCATCCCCCCATATTTTTGGGACGACATTGCAAAAAGACTTAGAAGACTGGAGGGGGCAGCACCCTGAGGTAGCTCTCCTCCAGTATATTGATGATTTGTTGATTACCAGTCCTGATATGCAAAAGGGAAAAAGGGCAACGGAGCCCCTGTTGAATGCCCTAGGGAAGAAGGGATATAAAGTTTCACAAGAGAAGGCCCAAATATGCACCTTCCTAAGCTATGAGATTGAAAAGGGAATGCGGGCTTTGAGCAAGGATCGAATCTAAGCAACTTCAGGAAATTCTCAAGCCCTTCTTAGCAAATAGAAAATGACAGCCTCTACGGCTAGAAACGCAGGCAACCCAAAGATGTTTCACAACATATGAGTGGGGGCCACATCCAGAGGAAAAAACATAACAAACAGTTAAAACCTTTCCCTCACACGCCGTTATAATTGGCTTGAGGGCGTGGGGGAAGGTAACTTAAAAGCCACCCAAATGTCAACCAGTAGAAATTGAATGTGAAGATGTAATCACTAAAAACTAAATCTGCCCTAACAAGGAGACACATTCTGCAACATAAATCTCCTTACAGAACATGAGCAAGTGATTCACCCCAGAGCCAGCAGCATAACTCAACTGCTGCAGCCTGGATGTTATGAAAATCATATACTGAAAAGAATTAGGAAGTGTGGGGGCTAATTAGAAAGCCCACTCTCCTTACCAAATTAATGCTAGACAAATCTGTGTAATTAAGAAAAGTAAATTAGCAGGATCAAGACAGATCATAAGAGGAAAAAAAAGAGCCCGGTCTGCAATACGAGAGGGAAACTGAACCATGCCACTGTTGGGGAGGGCTAGCAACTCTAAGGTAATTCAAGGGAGTGGAAGGTCACGAGTACCGATGAAGCGCTCTTGTTCTCAGAAAGTTGCAGCTCACTCGCACATGAAAATGGTAAGGAACTAGCTGTAACCTGTTCCCCTAGCAGATCTTAGGCAGTATTTTAAGTTATAATAGGCCACCCCGATGGGGGGGGAGAAATGTTTTCTTGTCTTTCAGATCATCAGAAAGCGCTGGCGCCAGTTGAAGAAAAACAACAACAAAATGCCATGGTTCTGTGTCATGACATGTGTTTGTGTTCTGTCCAAGTTTGTCTTGTGTGTCTTAATTGTAATACGTATTGCAAATGTTGTGAATAGAAAATTGTTTAGGCTAGGAGAATGTTAACAATGTCTCCACAGGTGAACAAAAAGAACTGGAAGGAAGCAAGGAGTACATCACGTCAACAGAAGGATGGGAGACAGTACTAGCTCCTTCCCACCAGACTAGTTTTGTTTTAATGACCATTGCTAACTTGCCCTCATTTGGATATCATCAACAAGGACTTTAAGGACAAAATGGAGCCTCCCAGTTGTGCACCATGCCCTGAACAGGCCCCTGTTCCAGAACAAGGACAACTGTCACTGATCCTTACCTTGATGATGTTCCACACTGGTACAGACCAGCTGTGTGCTAGACTGGTTAATCAAATTGGCAAATGCCTGATTAGGCAATGACAAGGCTTAGCAGATACCATCGCAGATTGGTTTGAGCCTGGTAACCCTATCAGCAACACTTATGTCATAACCCAGAAATTGTATGAGAATCCAGACTTGTAAATGCAGTAATATCCAGTGCCCGTAAAGGCCTACACACCAGCCAAGCTAATCAATTGATCCTAAATAGTTTGAAGGATCTGTCCAGCTCTGTAGACCTAACCTGATGTTTGGACCAGAAGCTAATTGGATTGGAAGTAAAATAAAGAAATTAGAAGGCCAGTATTGAAGAATAAGGTAAGCTTTAGCCACTACCATTTAGTTCTTATGGTGGTGAGTCCCCAATCTCCCCTGTGCCTACCCATGGGAGTAGGGAAAGAGAGAATCCATGAGGACCCAAAGGCCCACCTGGACAGGGCATAGTACAACCATTTGTTTTTGGTCCCTCTGAGGATTCCTCACTCAGATCAGATCAGAATGGTAACCTCCCTGCTTGTACCAAAGCAAGGGCATATAGATAGAATAGAAGGCATTGCTTATTCTGAAGGTGTGGGAGCCTCCCTATACCCAGGGATTGTTGCACCCACTTTGATAAGGAAATTTTATGTACCTGCCCATTTAACATCATGACGAATCTGCCTAGGCTTGATGTGGTTGTCATAGAAAAACAAATGAACATCGAGCTGGTCCAAATGAACGGTACCTACTGGTGTTTGACTACCCAGACAGATCACTCCATCCTGCCCCTCTGTATATCCGTCTGTGTGCATAACGGTCCCTCATCAAGCGGCCTAACCGTCAATAGAATGTGGAGATATCGCACTTTGGTAGTGGAGATAACTACACATGAGATGCTGAGTGGCATGGCGGAAGTAAGTACCAAGAGGAGGGTTTACTGGCCCTGCAGGCAAAGATCAAGAAGTTGGTGGCCAATGCCCAAAGATATATTGGGGCTAGCCGTCTGAGGTACACACAGATAGGGAAACACCGTGGACCATGCCAACCACCTATCTCTGCAGCACTCAACCAGGCAGTAGAGGTCAAACCTATAATCATGGGCAGTGCCAGTAAGGCGACGAAATATCTTGGGGATGGATTTGAATAGTGTTTGCCAAATTATGTAGAGAGTTTAAATATTAACATTTATAATAATGATAGTGCTGTACCAGCACTTCCAGAGTAAATTAAAATCCCTTAAATTGTTGTATTTAACCTAGTAGATTAAGAAGAACCCCAAAGTCAAGAGGAAAGAACTATAGGAGTAAACTGAGGCAGTCCATGGTATCTTGCTAAGGACTGACAAACTCAAATAATTAAGTCAGCCCGAGAAGCGTATGCTACAGCAGTAACTGCGACCCTGGTTCCCCTGGCAACCACATGCCAAAAAGGCCTCACTTTATAAGGCCGGTATCAAGCAACCGCGTGGGATTGGTTTTATGGTTTGCTTTATTCCTAGGAAATAACCTTGGTTCCAAAAGAGCTAGCTGGCTTTTGGCTCAGAGAATAAAGACTCTTATGTCCATCAGCGCTGTGAAGTGCCAAGAACTGACTGTTAGCCAATGCTTCCCATTGCAAAATGATCCTACCCCGACTGCTGATAAGCCTCTCTCTTCTGGTCCTGCTTTCCCACCTGTTGGACACCAGAAGAATCGAAATATTACAGGGTGATGTGCTAGTAACCTCTCCCCTGCATGATGCTGAACCACGACTGTTTCAAAGAAAAAGAGGAAAACTCTTGTTGTGCTATGTTGGTACACATTCCTGTTTAGTTTTGTTTTGTTGTGATTATATTATGCTTAATGCCCTGTTTTATACCTTGTATAATTGCCTCTATATGTCGCACTGTATTGACTACTGTCAACCGTGAAATGCTTGTACATTACCAAAGATTAGCCAAAGAAGAAACTGATGAGGTATAAGAAAGAGAAAGCCTCTTGAGGGGGGAATTGATGTGTAAAAGGGAAGTCAAATCCCCCGGAGCCATTGATTCCCCTATGAGGGGCACGTACAATATACATACATTGCTAATGCTTAGATATATTTGCTATTTGTATAGGAGTAAGACATGACAAAGGTCAAGGCCTGTCACAGGTAATAACTTATAATAAGGAGACGAGGGGAAGTGAAACCAGTCTTCTGTTAAGTGGAGATATGGATAGATTCCACATCCTTTAAACTTGTGACCGGCTCAAGCAGGAAAGGAAAAAGGGAAGTATGGCTTGCCCATTGTTCAGCAAGTAGGCACTGTATTTAACCTCATTTGGAAAATTAACCTGACCTATAGGAATGCTAAATGTCAAAGATGAAGTAACCTATCATGTTAAGGCACCTAAACCAGGAAAGATGTGAACCCTATAAAAACCCCTGCCTATGAGATGTTGGGGGTCGGCTCTGATCTGAACATTGAGTTCCTTAGCCGTACCTTGGTTGCAACCAATAAACTTGAGTTGGACCCAGCCTGAAAGTGTGACTCTCTTCTTGGGGTAAATCAGACTAGCCTCCAAGGGGACGAAACCTTGCAATTTATGCAACACTAGCACCTTGATCTGCATACCTACAATCAACATTAACATACTTTTCTTCTTCCTCTTAAAAGACAAACAGAATTCCTTCAACTTATTCAATTATTACAGTACAATTCATCTTTCTCCTACAGTATAATTCTTTCTACTTTCACAATCCCTCCTTTTGGTCAAGCCTCGCCTATGACCAACAATTACTGGGTTCCTTGCATTAACCGTTCTTTGTCTTTTTGTTCATTAGTGATATTTAAAAGCATCAGATTAGCACTCTGGTGAGGGGACATGTCTGTGACATGTCTTGCACAGTTTTGGATACAACAGGAGATTAACTGAAAACATACAAAAATTATTAAGATTCCAAATAGGATAGTCAGGGCTTCCTGAAACAACCAGTTTCCTATGCCAGAGAAATTGGACAAGTTACTTAGCCATTTTCACAGGGAACTTGGCTCTTCGTTGGAAAGGTATGCAATCTTTTTTAAGTAGCTAGCGCGATCTATTATATCATTGGTGTTGTCTGGTATATATACACAACATTCTTTGCCAATGAGAGCACAGGTCCCTCCTTTTGCTGCCAGCACTATATCCAATGCCTGACGGTTTTAGAGGGCCACTTGTCTGATCGCTCCTGTTTCTTTGGCCAGGGCCCTTAAACTTTTTCCAGTTTCATTTTCCATGATTTTAACTACTGTTTGTAACCTCAGAAGCCTTTTTGCATGATGTATTACTCCCCCAAGTGGGTCAAAGGAACCACCAATAGCCTCTTCCCAAGTTAAAGGGCTTATGTGATTCACATACCATTGGGCATCCGACAAGTCCCTTCTTTTTCGCCTAAAATTACGGAGGCGTTCTCATGGGAAGGACTCTAACACTCGGAATTGTGGGAAGAGTTGGGCGGGATAACAGATACCTGACCAGTTAACTGGTAATGTGGTATAGGCCTTTGTTCCACAGACCCAATGATGCCCTATCAAAGCCGGGAAGGGTCGGTTGCACCCCTTTGCCATATAGGTGTCTACAAAGGAGGAGTAATATCCCCCGAAGGGCACACGGTGATTCTCCTTACGGGGAGTGGTGTTATTTGCATGGCATTAAAGATTGTACTGATGTTACAATATGCTGGAGACAACTGCTCCTCCCCAGATTCAGCCCCGTCCCATTACACACCAAACACCAGTGACCTTTTTTCTCCTCCACACTTATCCGTTTAGATACATTTATTCCCACAATTATTCCCACTGCTTCCCAAGTGTCATTACTGTTCCATGTCTTGTTAAACGGGTGAGGCCTGGGGAATTAAGTGGGATTGCCAAGACAGGAACCAGCTTGTGAGTGGGATGGAATGTGGCTGCAGACCCAGCAATTAGAGATATTAAGGGTCTGAGCGATCCATACTTGCTGGTGGATAAAAGAATTGTCATTGTCATTGTGGATTCCCCAGATCTTAAGACACCAGTGGCCGAGGAACAGGCCCCACCAGAGGCACATGTTGGAGGCAAGACCCTTTTGGTTCTGACAACCTCCACTGAGGGACCCGCAGTTACGGTTTTATGTCCACCAGGCAGCAGGCGCTAGGCTCACTACTGCTTCTTCTTGGGCCTTGCTTTTGGTCCTCATCTGCTTCAGGCAATCCTTACGCGAACGTAGGTTGTAAGGTATTGCAGGCTGTTCCTCTACGTCTTCTTCTGGAGTCAAAATTGACTCTGCATGGTCCTGAGGTGATGATTGGTCCGCTGGGGATGGTGCCTTCTTACACTGCGAAGCCTGTATCCATGCTGCGATGCCGGATAACTTAACAGCCGTCTGGGCAGTGAGCAGCACCTGATGCAGGCCCTTCCACCGGGGTTCCATGGCGTGTTTTCGTTGGTGGTGTCGTACGTAGACCCAATCACCTGTCTCGAGAGTGTGGCAGGCATCCGAGGTGGGTTCCGTCAGCCAGGCGGCTCGAACCTGTGAATGGAAGTGACTTACAGCTTGCATTAGTCCCTTGCAGTACTGAAGGAGTGTACTGTGAGTCAAGTTCAAGTCTGAGACTGGAGTAATGGTAGCCATTGTTCACATAAACAATTTCAAAAGGACTTAATTTATGTCTTTGGGATGGTAGGGACAGTGCAGCAGGTGTGTGACATGTAACACACGATCCAGTGCTGAACAAGTTGTTCAGTAAAACGTGTACCCCGGTCACTGGACAGAGTGGCAGGAGTTTCTTTGGCAGGCATAATATGATTTAACAAACATTTGGCAACAGACAGCAAATCAGCTTTGCGACAAGGAAAGACTTCAATCCAACCCGAAAATAAGCATACCATAACCAAAATAAATTCATATAGTTGACACACAGGCATTTGTACAAAATCAAGCTGCCAATGCAAGAACAGTGCTTGGGGCAGGCCCCAGAACCCTTGAGCTACCTTTACAGGTTTGCCAACATTGTAGCTTTGGCAAGTGGTACAGGCGGCACAGTGGTGAGCTGCAAAAGAGCTGAAATGGGGGGCCCACCATTCTGCCTTAGTTACAGCAGAGATCATACCCTTCTTTCCGACATGCGAAATGCCGTGTAGCAGGGCGGCCAGAGCTGGGTAGAGCGAAAAGGGGGCCACAAAGGCACCAATAAGGGGGCGCCAAAGGGAATCAGGGTGTAGAGAGCAACCCCGGGCGACCCAGGAGTCTTTTTCTGTTTCTGAGGCAGAGTCTTGGAGCAGGGTGACTTTAGAAAGGGACTGCGGTGGTACAGAAACAGAAAGGGAACCGAGAAACGCACCTGGGGAAGGTTCTATGGCACAATTACCCTTAGCAACATCAGTATCTGCTGTGGAGTGACCAGGGCACTTAACAATAGCTAATGCAGATGGGAGTGCATACAGGAGAGCAGCAATGTAGGGGCCATTCTTGATAGGGGTACCAGCAGAGGTAAGGAAACCCCGAGCTTGCCAGAGGGTGCCAAAGTCATGTACAACCCCAAAAGCATATCGAGAATCAGTATAAATGGTGGCGGAGCGTCCCTCAGTCAGAAAGCAAGCGCGGGTTAGGGCAACTAGTTCAGCGACTTGTGCTGAGGTCACAGAAGGTAAAGGCGCAGCTCCTAGGGTTTCAGAGAGTGATACCACAGCGTATCCTGCGAGGAGACGACCTTGGCTATCTCTAAAGCAGGAACCTTCAGTGAATAACACAAGGTCGGAGTTAGAGAGAGGGACATCAGAAAGGTCGGGGCATGAGACGGTGACAGCAGAGACACTTGCAAGGCAGTCGAGGGGTTCACCGTCATTAGCCAGAGGAAGGAGAGTGGCAGGGTTCAACTGAGAACAGCACTTTATGGTGATATGCGAAGCCGAAAGCAGTAAAAGTGAGGCGGGCGGAGGAAAGGTGAGCTGTATTACATTGTAGCAGGAGAGTATCTATAGAGTGAGGGACCATGAGAGAAACAGGAGAGCGGAGGACAAGGGACTCAGACATTTCAATTAGGCGTGCCGCGGCAGCCACAGCACGCAGACAGGGGGGTAGACCTTGGGCAACAGGATCCAAGGTGGCAGAGAAATAAGCTACTGGACGATTTTTGCCACCATGCTCCTGAGTAAGAACCCCAAGTGCACAACCAGATTGCTCGTGGCAGAAAAGGGTAAAGGCTTACAGTAGTCAGGTAACCCTAAGGTGGGGGGGGGGGGGGGGGCAGTGAGAAGCACTAAAGAGTCAGTTTCTGAGGCAGATAATGAAGGGGAACAGAGGAGTAGATCATTTACACATTGGACCAATGTGGACCCAGAGGGGAAGACCAGGTTAACAAGGTCTTTGGCTAATGCTTGGGAAAAGTAAGACGGGCTTTCTGTGTACCCCTTGGGAAGCATACTGCTGCTCCTTGTAAGAAAAGGCAAAAAGATACTGGAACTTAGGGTGAACCGGGACAGAAAAGAAAGCAGAACACAAATCAACAACAGTAAAATGAGTTGCATCTGGCAGGATAGAAGCCAGATTGGTTGCTGGGTTAGGGATTACAGGAAAGGTGGGTACAACAATGCAGTTAATAGCTTGAAGATCCTGAACAAACCGCCATGATTTACCATCAGCTTTTCGAACTGGGAGGATAGGGGTGTTACAGGGGCTGGAACAGGGGACAATAATGCCTTGTTCCCACAGGGTGGATATGACCGGAGCTGAAACCTCTAAATCCCAAAAACCCGGTGCCACAACCCCTTCTCCGACCTTATCCCCATTCTTGGTACCCTCCCCGTTCCCAGTACTGTCTGCCCTGCCCTGAATAATGCTGTATTTGCAGAGCTATCAACTTTTGTGAGGACTGCTTCTCTTTCCTTTTAGAGTGCAGTGGCAATGCTCTGCCACTGCTTGCAATTTGTCCATGGTCTTGGCCTCCCATCCAACACTTATTTGCTTTAACATACTGCTAATAGCAGATAAGAGGCTATTAACAAACGCATGCGCCAGGGCGCCCTGTCCATTTTTACCTGGTTGCTGTACCCCAAAAAACCCCCAAAAAAACCCAAACAAACAAAAAAAACCATCAGTCAGTCTGTGTGATAGTTGCCCGGGTTTTTTTTTTTTCTTTGTTGCTGTTTACGGGGTTATAAGTAGCTTACACAGTTGCAGGAGGTCTGCTTCAGAGGGTTCATAGGCATTGCACACTAGCAAAATTTCTCTGCAAATTTGGTAGGGTTTTCCTGGGGCTTTGGAAAACCTTTTAAAATCGAGTGGAGCTCCGTGTGGGCCAAGGGTTTATAGCTTCAAGTAGGACCGGTCTGAGTCTTCTTGGAGGACGGGGTAAAGGGAAGCGCTTGATCTGGTGGTGGGAGAGGAGGTTTCCAATAAAGCTTTTTCTTATAATTAGAATTTTTAAGGGAGGCGAGCTTCGATTCAGTTCATTTAAGATTTGCCTCGTCCCACCACTGCATGAAGCTATCTACCTCTCCTCTAGCCAATTTAGTTTTGGGAAGGCCAAGTTTGTCTTTTAAGACGTCCACTTGGTCTTTGTTCCAAGATCCTAACAGTGGCCACTGAGTTTTGGGATCCCCCCAGAGTCAATCTAGATCATTTTTCCAGAAATTTACAGGAGTCCGGACCCTTTCTAAAATATATAAACTGAGCCAGGGTCCCTTTAGGGAACTATCCCTGCTTAGACGTCTAGTTACCCATAGAGGAGGACTTCATACACCAATCACACAAGGAGGAAATTCGGGTTCGTCAGAGCGGTGCCCAGTGCAACACACAAAAGAAGCCCACAGGCTACTGCCTCAATCGCCCTTGCGTTCACTCCAAGGATTTTATCCAAGGTGCGGTGCGGCTGCGATTGTGCAGATTCCAGTCACACAGACCGTGGGGACAGGAGCCCCTTGGTCGGCCAGTCCCTGGACAGGGATGGCTCCCAGACTCACTCACACCACAGGGAAGACGGATAGACACAGAGACAAGACAGTCCTCAGTCCGGACAAAATAATTACCTGACCAGAGTCCTGATGTTAGATCCCGGGATCCCTACCAGAACAGAGCAGGAACCAACAGGTTCGATGGCGTAGACTTCGCTGTGGTTGTGCACCTTTCCGTTCTGGTGGAGGACCGCTCGGGCCAAATGCCCAGGTGCCGGCTACCACGGTCATCCTGCAAAACAGTCAGGGATCACACAGCCTCAGCGAAGACGGTTGCCATCTCAGTGGGACCTCCAAATTGTCAAAGTCAGACAGGACTCACAGATTTGGCAGACTGCTCTGTTTATTTCAGCAAAGCTTTGCTAAAATGCATGGAGAAAATGTGAGTACCATACAAGGTTCAAACCCCTGGATTTTATACAGTCAAAAGGCCAAGTTAACAAGATCAAAGGGTGTGGCAAAACTTCACATTATTAGTGTGGTTAAGTATCTTCATTTCAATATTAAGCACACAGCAATCTCCTGGCTATATCTCCCTGATTATCTGGAATTGTTTCCTGTCTAACACTTAATGTTCCTTTTCCTGTTAAACTCAGGCCCAAATTGGCTAGCACCTTGATCTGCATACCTACAATCAACATTAACATACTTTTCTTCTTTCTCTTAAAAAGACAAACAGAATTCCTTCAACTTATTCAGTTATTACAGCACAATTCATCTTTTTCTTACAGTATAATTCTTTCTACTTTCACAACTTTGACCACCAGGGTCTGAAGCCCCACAGACAGGGGCCACGGATGGGGAGGGGGAGAGGCAAAGGGGGCAGTTGTCTCGGGAGCTGATGATTTAAAAGGGTCCAGGCCTCTGGGTCACTGTATCGACTATTATGGCAGCCGCCACTGCCAGAGACCCGGGCAAATGAAATCAGTCCTAGAGCTCTGTCTGGTGCAAGGTGGGTGGCGCTAAGGCCTGAATGGCCCTCGCCTTGCCCCTCCTACCTTTAGCTTTGCCCCTTTGAGGGGGTCTAGAGCCTTGCCCCTTTGAGGGGGTCTTGAGCCGACCCCCTCCCATACATTACCCAGGGCCCGACAACGTCTGTCACCAGCCCCGTTGACATGAATGTGCCCCAAATCCCTCAGACCCAGTACAGTCCCCCCCTCCTCCCCCCCCCGGATCCTTAATTCTTCTCTTGTCATCTGATTGCTTCAAGCATTGTTACAGGCTGGGGACCGACTGGCTAAGCAGCAGTTCAGCAGAAAAGGACCTGGGGATTCCAGTGGATGAGAAGCCGGAGATGAGTCAACAGGGTGGCCTTGTAGCCAAGAAGGCTAATGGCATATTAGGGGGCATTAGGAGGAGCATTGCCTGCAGATCCAAAGAAGTGATTATTCCCCTTTATTCGGCTCTGGTGAGGCCACATCTGGAGTATTGTGTCCAGTTCTGGGCCCCCAACTACAGGAAGGATGGGGACGCATTGGAGGGGGTCCAGGGGAGCTTGACCAAAATGATTCGGGGTCTGGAGCACATGACCTATGAGGAGAAACTGGGGGATTTGGGTTTGTTTAGCCTGCAGAAGCAAAGAGTGAGGGGGGATTTGATAGCAGCCTTCAACTTCCTGAAGGGAGGTTCCAAAGAGGATGGAGAGAGGCTGTTCTCAGTAGTGAGGGATGGCAGAACACGGAACAGTGGTCTCAGGTTACAGCGGGGGAGGTGTAGGTTGGACATTAGGAAAAACTATTTCCCTAGGAGGGTGGGGAAGCACTGGGCTGGGTTCCCTAGGGAGGTGGTGGAATCTCCATCCCTAGAGGTTTTTAAGTCTCGGTTTGACAAAGCCCTGGCTGGGATGATTGAGTTGGGGTTGGTCCTGCCTTGGGCAGGGGGCTGGACTTGATGACTCCTGAGGTCTTTTCCAACTCTAGGATTCTATGATTCATCCGTGCGATGTCACTGGAGTCGCAGGGAGGTACACTGTGGGCGAAAGCCCCGATCTTGCTTCTGGTTTTGTACAGGCGGCTGTGAAAGTAACTTTACAGTTTCTCACAGGTACTGTCCTGTTGCAGCCCAGGTCTTTGCAGTTCTTGCTGGAGCTGCGCACCAGGGCACTTTCACCTCTGTGTTCAGGATTCAGAGTTATCTCTTTTCCCAAAGATCTTCCCTGGAGCTGTTCAGAGAGAGCTTGCTCCCTCTCGCCACAGTCTCTCTTAAGGCAACCATGTTCTTCAGAGCCTCTGGCCTGACGTGGAACTGGACGGGGGACACCACAGAAGAGGCCAAATTCGCCGGGGGAAACACTCCAAGGAAATGGATGCTAAAGAGGGTCCATTCGCCAAGACTCATGTGCAGGGCCTCTTTGATTTCAGTGTTGTCACTATAGACCAGCGCGCGCCCGTTGAGATTATGGTCCCTGAGCCTCTGTTTGTACAGCGGGACGTTTTCCTCCTTCAAGCCGATTGTGTCCATCTGGAAGAGAAGTGGGAGCACCCGTTAGTGCCGTGCATCTACTGAACAGGTCGCCAAACACGTTTTTAGGAAGGGTCCGCTATAGCTCCCGAGAGGAACCTGTCTGGGCTTGCTCAGATTCTAGCAAACAAGGCGGGCCGGCCGGCTGTGGGGCCAGGTATGGTACCCTGCACACCCCACTGCCGTGTGCTTGGATTCTGCTAGGGGCACCGCTGAGCAAGCTGGCACGGCAGGGGAAATAGCATGCTCTCTGCAGGCAAAAGCTAGCAATGCAGGGACCACTGGAGGGGTGTGTTGAAATGAAGAGGGACGGTTTCCTGACCCTGCTTGTAGGCTGGAGGGAAGCATGCAGTCAGCCTGACGGGGGTGGAGTTGGGCCTCTCGACCTAAGGCTATATCTACACTGCGGGCCTTTGCAGGCAGAGAGTATGCTAATGAAGCACTCGTTAGCAACTTCTTGTGCTTCATTAGGGGTGTGTCTGGACTACATGCCTCCGTCGACAGAGGCATGTAGATTAGACAGATCGGCAGAGGGAAATGAAGCCACGATTAAAATAATCGCGGCTTCATTTAAATTTAAATGGCTGCCCTGCTCTGCCGATCAGCTGTTTGTCGGCAGATCGGGGCAGTCTGGATGTTCCCCTGACGACAGAAAACCCTTTTGTCGACCGCCCCGGTAAACCTCATCCCACGATTATTTTAATCGCGGCTTCATTTCCCTCTGCCGATCTGTCTAATCTACATGCCTCCGTCGACGGAGGCATGTAGTCTAGACACACCCTAGCATGCTCTCTGCAGACAAAAGCTAGCAGTGTAGACATAGCCTCAGGGTTCTTGTGTGTTATTCTGGATAAGGGGTATTACACTGCAGGCCTCCAGCAAGAGTATTTATGTTTTTGCCTCTCTTCTCTCTGGAGTGCATAACAGACAGCTACGGGTCTCCCAGTCTTAAAACCGACCAAAGTCATTTCAGAGCGTAAAGGATGAACCCGGGGAGAGCCAGCCAATGGCTTCGGGGTTGGAGGAAAGAGCTGCAAGGAACCGAGTTGTTCCAAGAAGAAATGTTTTGTGCAAACCAAGAGTCAGGAGCAGCAGAAAGTGGGGGAACTAGCAGAGCCCGGACTGTGGCCTTGCCCCCTACATCACCCTTTCCCCCTCATCCTCACTCTGCCCATTCCCTCTCATGTGCCCCCCCTACTCCTGAGGCCTCAAACCCACACTGTGCCTTCCCCGAAAGCCCCCATCCCACACCGCCTGTTCCCCTCAACATCCTACCCCCACTAGTTCTCGCTCCTCTCCCTCCAGTTATGCACCAGTTATGTGGGACAGTTTTCTCCCAGCTCTGGGGCCCGTAGTCAGGGCTGTCCCTAGGCCCATGGGAAATATGTAGCTGCATAGGGCACCGGAAAATTTGGGCACCAAATTTTTGAGTTCCCCAATGCAGCAGCCATGTGTTCTTGTATGTCTGAGGATATGCCTCTGCCGGTTCGTCTCTGGGGACGCTCTGTCCTGTCTGCTGCAGGGCTTTTCCCTTCGCCCTCCCCCACGTGCTCCTCTCAGCTGGCAGTGTAATCCACACACCTAGTGTGTGTGGTTCACTGTCCCTTCGTGTGGCAATTGGACCTCTTACAGCCAGAGATAAGAACAAGGGAGCTCTACATCCTAAGCTGGGAGCCAGCTGCCTTCATGGCTCCAGCTGTCGAGGCCTCTAGGGGTGTGTCTAAACTACATGGCTCCATCGATGGAGCCATGTAGATGAGGCTGATCGGCAGAGGGAAATGAAGCCGCGATTTAAATAATCGCGGCTTCATTTAAATTTAAATGGCTGCCGCGCTCTGCCGACCAGCTGATGATCAGCTGTTTGTCGGCAGATCGGGGCAGTGTGGACGCTCCCGTCGACATGAAAGCCCTTTGTCGACCTCCCCCTGATGCCTCGTGGGATGAGGTTTACCGGGGAGGTCGACAAAGGGCTTTCACGTCGACGGGGAAGCGTCCAGACTGCCCCGATCTGCCGACAAACAGCTGATCATCAGCTGGTCGGCAGAGCGCGGCAGCCATTTAAATTTAAATGAAGCCACGATTATTTAAATCGCAGCTTCATTTCCCTCGGCCAATCAGCCTCATCTACATGGCTCCGTCGACGGAGCCATGTAGTTTAGACACACTCCTAGAGGGCCTAGGTTCAAATCTGCTACGGGGTTCAAATCAGCAGCAGCAGCAAGCTAGCAAGCAGAGAGGATCTGCAACTCTGCTCTAGTTCCTGAGCCCTGCTTGGGGTAGGGAGGTAGTAGGAACGACCAGACCTCCAGCAGAAGCTGCATGAGGGGAAAAGGCCCAGGCATTCCTGCAGAAGGGCCCTCAATTATTCAGGGCCCCACGATTTGCAAAGATGGCTCTGCCTGTAGCCATCATCTGTGGGCAGCTGCTGTCACATGAATGACATGCTTCTTGCGATGAAGAGGCATGGACATTCTATCGACAGCTGGCCCTGCTCGAAGGAAGGAAACCCAAGGGTGACCCACCTCTTGGCAGACATCCTCCACCGTCATACCCAGCAGAGTGCAGGTGCTGAGCTTGTCGAATTTCTTTGTCCGTTTCAGTCTGTGGCTGCCACGTTGCAGCTCCATCTGTCTTTTCAGGGATGGGTCCAAATTGACCGTGAAGGGGAGGTAGAAGAGGGCCTCCTCCACCCGAAACCTGCCGCACAGGAAAGTGTGGAACAGCTCGGGATCCTGGTCCAGTTCCAGCAGCTTTTCCATCTGGCCTTTCAGCATGTCCAGCTCTTCCATGTACTTCTCGTAGACCTCCCACAGAGACATGTCGGGGCGGAGCGGGCTTCCATGGCAGCTGCCCATTCGACTCCTCTGCTCCTCATCCTCGATGCACTGCAAGAGCCAGCTCAGACGGCACGGCCACTGGTTGGCAAGGAGCACCCATTCCACCACCTTCTTCGGACACACTTCATCCTTGGGGATGTTACTCGCCAGCAGCCTGATGGTGATGGTGACGGTGTTCACGATGCGCCGCATCTGCACCACGTTGTCTGTCATGAATTCCTTCAAGGCGTCATCCAGGAGGTAGTCGAAAGCATCTTGAATGAGGTCTTTGGCTCGGATACCTTTCCCGCAGCTGCCGGTTCCCAGCGCTGGGGTTCCAACCATGAGAGGTATCTGGCTGTCCTCTGCAACTGGATTCTGGGCATCGTGGTTGGCCGAATGGTAGCGAGAGATGTTGAGGAAGTCAGAGCTGGCTTCCATCTTGCCATCCTGCCGGAAGCCGACCTCTGCCTCTAGCTGCTCCTTGCGCGCGATGATATTCCTGATCAGCCTCCGCTTGGTGTCGCAGTCCATCCGAGGGACAGAGAAGGGCAGGGTGACGATGCGGTTTAAGAACTCGTAGCCGTTGTTGGCCATACCTCTCATATACTTGGAGCTTTCCACGCAGTCGACAATGATGCTGGAGTCAACAACCAGGATGGAGATGAAAGGGGCGTCATCGTCTGAGAGGAGGATGTTCATGGCATCAAGGACGCCCACCACCTTGTCAGGGCTGCATGTATCCAAGTGGGTGATCTCCAGCACCACCCGCAGCTTCCGCCGCTGGAAGATCTCCATGTACTGCAGGAACCCAGTGATTGTCCTGACTTCGCTTTTCACGCAGCTCATGAAGCCCAGCTGTGCGCTGAGAGCCGTCTGGTTCATCTGTCTCTCCAGCTGGCTCTTCTGGGTGACGATAATGTTTCGTACCACTGTGATAGTGAGCCGTATGGCAGCTGCTGCAGAGACGCTGACAGCCGTCACCCCAATGCCTTCCACGACAGCTATGGCGTCTCCCGAGGCATCCCCGATGGGGATCCCAAACACTAGGAGGAGACCACCCACCCCAATAGCTACCATGATCAAAAGGATCACAGCCACCCACAGCGGGAGGAAGAGGAACTTCTTGCTAACCCATTCCTGATCCCCTGGTCTTTCGATGATGCTACATTTCCTGTTTATGGTCCTGTAAATGCTCATGGGTAGGAGACCAAAGTGGCTTTCGATGCCGTCGCACAGTGTGGTAATGAGGCCTGCCCAGAGCTGGTCGCAGCCCGCGTACTCCCAGGCGCTGAAATGGATGAAGACGTGTTTCACGTTCCTTCTCCACTTCTGCTGCTCCGTCAGGACCGGCCGGTAGAAGATCATGAGTAACAGGAGCTTGAGTAGATCCCGGCCAGTGTTGTCACGCTGCATCTTCTGCGTCCGCTGAAATTCCTCCTGGTCTTTCTTCTTCGATTCGTTTTCCATGTTCTCTGAGATAAAAGAGGAAGATATGTTAGGTACCTGGCAGTGCCTTAAATCTCTCCTCCTGAAGGGTCTTCCAGCTTCACAATCCCTCCCTTCTGGGAAGCAATCAAGAATGGATAGCTCTTGGCAAAGCCATCCTTAGGATTGATGGGATCCTACGCCGTACTATTAAACTGGTGCCCATCTGCCCAACAGCAGCCCAGATGGATGTTGAATTTTTAGCGATGTGATTTTATAATCCTCATCCACACACTAATAAACAAACACATTTTAAACTAAGGTCCTGTCGACTCTCACAGTAAATTCAGCAAACATTTAGCAGAGGTTGGCAAATGCCTGTTAAATGGCTTCATTACCATGTCGTTGATGTTCTGCCAGTAGCTCGAGCAGACTTTGTCACTTGTAAATTAACTAGATCTTCTAGAACTTCTGCTGCTGGAGGAAGCAGAGCCACAGACCATGGATAGGAAGAGGCAGGTGGGTGGAGTGGACATGAAAACCCAGTGCTGCTCCAAATTTTCAGGTCCCCTATGCGATTGCATAATCGGCAAATGAGTACGGGTGGCTCTGGCTCTTTGGAGATAGTTGTCATCCACTAATCCCCATCCCCACAAGGTTCCTTCCCCGTCTTACGTTCCCCGGGGCAGTACTCACCCTTGATTTTGTGTAAGAGCAGGTTTTTGCAATGTCCCCATGGTGCATAAAACCCAGCAGTCACTGGCGTGGGCACAGTGTACAGGGCCTTCGCTAAAGCGAGGCAGTAGATATCCTCCTTGGTCTGGAACCCTGCAACGGGGATGAGGTAAAACACGAAGATTAGCCTCACCGAGCGCATCCGCAGTGGATGCTCAACAGTGTCTCTTCTAATATTTTTCGGTTCAAGGTACTAGGTACAAGGGGAGGGAGCAAACAAATGTCCGAAACCAGACAAGTTTATTTTAGGCTATAAATATTGGGGTGCCTGGCCTTACCCCCTTTGCATGGCCGAAGGGACAACAGAGACTTACTGACTGAATTGCTCCTCATCCTGGAGCACTTGAGTTGGTGCACGCGTAACCGCAAATCCAGGGCACTAGATCTGTGACTACACGGCTATAAACCTGGCCAAGTGCCTCTGTCACCAGACGGTGTCTGTGGTCGGTCTTTGTGCATAACAGCGAGATCTGCAGCAGGAGCAGGCTGCATTACCTGCACTGACCACTGATAACACCAGAGCTCCAAGAACAGAAGCACTGAGCCACGCTGCTGAGGCAACCACATCACAGCTCTTAACACTAGGAGCCCGTAAGTACTCCTGTAGACCCTGCTTTCGCTGGCATTAAGCCAAACAGCGTCCACAGAGCCCCCTGGCACTCCTGCGCCCTGCTGTGCAATGCAGAGGGAGAGATGGAGAAGAGAAAGGCCCACGTGTTCCTTTGCCCTGGCCCAGGCTAGCCTATGCCACTTCCCATGGTTCTGTGGGCCAGACTTGCAGGGCGGGGAAAAGAGATGTAGAGGTCATGGTGGGTAATCAGCAGAACATGAGCTCCCATTGTGGCGTTGGGGCTTAAAAAGCTATTGTAATTCTGGGATGTATAAACAGGAAACGCTTGAGCAGGAGTAAAGAGGCTGTCTCGCTTCTGTGATGGATGGGAGGCTCACTGTTCTTTTCTGAACATCCCAGTATTCAGTGACTAAAGGGTTAAACCTAGCTAGCTAGAAAGTGTTGGCAGGGAGCCAGGAGCACCAGTGAGAAGAAAGAGTTCAGATCTGCATTAAAAGGGAATCTGTCTGCTGTTTTTCTTTGTGAGTTTAATCCTGGAGCTGCGGAAGGGGATGAGGGGGGGGGGGGGATGAATTGAACTGGGCAGGGACATCATGCCTAAAAAAAATAATACCTGGGCCTAGAATTGGACTGGACCTTGGAAGTGTGGATACTTGAGTAGATAGAGAATGTTTATTTAGATGCGATCAGGTTATTTTTTTGTTTTGTTGTTTGGTTAAACTCCTCTGTGCTAAATCCATATCCCCTCCTCTCCCCACTATAACTTTAAACTGAATCCCAGGGATGCAATTGTCTGTGTTTTAATCTGTTCTTTTCTCAGTTGCGCTATAACTCCTAGCAGCCAAGTCAGCTTTACAAATGAATACCTTTTTGTTTTCTTAATATAATCACCTATTTTAAGGCTATGATCTGATTTTGTATCCCGGAAAGTAATAGGAGGTCTGTGTATACCTGCCTAAGACTAAGAGGACAGCTATCAGAAATTACAGTTTGTTTTCATTTTTCTTTTTTTCTTTCCAAGTGCTAAATAAAAGGGAATAATGACATCTCTGGATCTGCTGGCAATGCTCCTCCTAATGCAACCTAATATGCCATTAGCCTTCTTGGCTACAAGGGCACACTGTTGACTCATATCCAGCTTCTCATCCACTGTAACCCCCAGGTCCTTTTCTGCAGAACTACTACTTAGCTGGTTGGTCCCAGGCCTGTAACAATGCTTGGGATTCTTCTGTCCCAAGTGCAGGACTCCGCACTTGTCCTTGTTGAACCTCATCAGATTTCTTTTGGCTCTTGTGTAAAAGAGTTTGGGGTACCCTTCTGGAATACGTTCCCAAGTGACTTCTTCCTGCGTTCAAGAAGAAAAAGTTTTTTTCCACTTGGGTAGAGGCAGCAACCCTCCTAAGCTCAGGGAATCTGTGACCTTGGGGAGTTTTGAAGCAGAAGCCCATAGAGACACGGTATTTTAAGGTCTCTTTTGGGCCCACACCTTCTGCACTCCAAGTGCCAGAGTGGGGAACCGACTTAGCCTCTTTATTCGGCACTTGAACTTCTGCTGCTGGAGTTCTGTGCCCAGCTCTGGTGACCAGAATTCCAGATGGATGTTGATAAATTGGAGAGGGGTCATGTCAAGGCTGTTTCCCACTCTGGCACTCCAAGTGCAGAAGGTGGGGGCCCACAAGAGACTTTAAAATACCCTGCCACTGGAGGCTTGTGTTGGTGTTGCTGCCACCATCCAAATGCACAAACCCCTTTGAGAACCAGACAGGCGCATTTCAGAATTCCCTCCTGTGGGGTACCTTCCTTGTCCTTGACACTCCCTCCAGAGAGAGCTTGAAAACCTGTAATTTCTCCTAGAAGTATGGCTTGCTGTCTTAGGCACGTGCATACAGAACCTTCCGCCCTCTAGGATGCAGGAATCAGATCATGGTTTTAAAAAAGTGACGTCTATTAACAAAACAAATACACTTGGTGAAACATTACTTAGAATCATAGAACCATAGAGCTGGAAGAGACCTCAGGAGTCATCAAGTCCAGCCCCTGCCCAAGGCAGGACCTATCCCAACTAAATCAATCCATCCAGGGCTTTGTCAAGCCAAGACTTAAAAACCTCTAGGGATGCAGATTTCACCCCCTCCCTAGGGAACCCATCTCAGTGTTTCCCCACCCTCCTAGTGAAATAGTTTTTCCTAATATCCAACCTAGACCTTCCCCATTGTAACTTGAGACCATTTCTCCTTGTTCTGCCATCCGTCACTACTGTGAACAGCCTCTCTCCATCCTCTTTGGAACCTCCCTTCAGGAAGTTGAAGGCTGCTATCAAATCCCCCCTCGCTCTTCTCTTCTGCAGACTAAACAAACCCAAATCCCTCAGTCTCTCCTCATAGGTCATGCGCTCCAGCCCCCTAATCATTTTGGTCGCCCTCCGCTGGACCCTCTCCAATGCGTCCACATCCTTTCTATAGTGGGGGCCCCAGAACTGGACACAATACGCCAGATGTGGCCTCACCAGAGTCGAATGTAGGGGAATAATCACGTATCTGGATCTGCTGGCAATGCTCCTCCTAATGCACCCTAATATGCCATTAGGTTTCTTGGCTACAAGGGCACACTGTTGACTCATATCCAGCTTCTCATCCACTGTAACCCCCAGGTCCTTTTCTGCTGAACTGCTGCTTAGCCAGTCGGTCCCCAGCCTGTAACAATGCTCGGGATTCTTCCGTTCCAAGTGCAGGACTCTACACTTGTCCTTGTTGAACCTCATCGATTTCTTTTGGCCCAATCCTCTAATCTGTCTAGGTCACTCTGGACCCCATCCCTGCCCTCCAGCATATCTACTGCCCTCCAGCGTATCTACTTGGTTGCTAGGTGTTACAAAGAAACTGAAAAAAGAAAGATTAAAACACAGAAAATCGCTTCCCTGGGATTCAGTTTGAAGAGTTCCAGGATAAAGGGGGATAGTTACATGTGCTTAGCAAAAAGAAGTCCAACAAACTAAAAAAATAAAGAAAATAACCTAGTAGCGTCTGACTAAAAATTCCCTGTTCTACTCACATCTCTCTTGTTCCAAGATTTAGTCTTTCCCTAGCCAAGAAAGTCGCTGGATTCTGCTTGCCCAGGTTCCTGGCTTAATTCACATCTTCCAGGCATGATCACACAACAGGCACATCACTGCTTCCAATTCAAAACCCCAAATTCTGCTTCCATTTTCTTTCCTGGCCTCCTGTCAACTCGCTTCCTGCTTCTCTAGCATTCCTGGAGACTTTCTAGGACCTTTTGTCTATGGTTTTAACCTTTCCAGGGAAGAGAGTTAGGGTTAAGTCCCAAGACTTTCAGGCAACCGTCTGCTTTTGACACGACCTGTCTGTTTCTCTTCAGCTAACTCTTGCTTACTTTGGTTCAGGCCTCAGGCCTTACACCAGGCCCATGCTTCAGGCCCATCATTTCTAGTACAGGATGTAGCCGGGTAACAAAGCCCTGACTGTGGTATCAGGAAACCTGGGTTCTATTCCTGCCTCTCCCACAGGGTGCTCTTTGGAGAGGTTATTCCCTGTCTGTAAAATAAGACTAATGATACTAACCTTCCCTTTTTAGACCTACACACAGCAACTAGGGATTTTTATTAACTACTCAAATATCGGTGAGCCTGGCTTGCTAGATGAACCATCCGGTTCCTCTTGGAATCATGTTAAATGCTTGATCCCCATGACCAAAGTCTCAGATACCGGGAGAAGTGACACGGGGGAATAAAAGCTGCTGTCTGAGGTAAACTACCTGGCAGGAATCCCCTGGAATGGGAGCCATCGCTACCAGGAGCCCAGGAATAACAAGACTCCAAAAGTCCAGCTGCCAGGCAGTTTGACCATCTCCTTCAGGCCAGTGGCCCAGAATTCCAGGACATCTTTGGGCCTGGGTTTAAAAAGAGGCAGTACCGTGTGCTCAGCCCCTTTTTATCCATCCCCTTTCCCTCCATTGGCACGCAACCCTCAAATGGCCAAAGGTTTCCCTTTCCCTCCCTCCTTGGTTAAACAAGCTGGTTAAACAGCTCGAGGTGATGGAGTGATAAGCACCCACTGACAGAGTCGCTCGGGTTGCAGGGCCAGCGTAAGTCCGCTTTTAAAACTGCCGGCCATAGCTGCAGCTACGGGAGGGGACTCTAGCAAGGGCCTGGAACAAGGAACAGGGCTCCACTCCTGCATGGGATTCGGGCTTCCCCCAGGCAGATGCTCTGTTGCTGCTTTCCTGTCTCTCCCTTCTCCAGGTGGAAGGGGACGGTTAGCCAGTGTTCCCTGCAAGCTGAGCTCTTGGGCGGCCAGCCAGGAGACATTCAAATGCTGCCCAGTTTGCTAGCCGGTAGCATGTGTTTCTAGTGGTGGTGCATGTGGTGTACTGGGTGTAGACATAGATCTTGTTGTTATAGTAACTGCGTTAGGTCACTGGGGGTCAGCCCAGCTGGTTTGGGTTTTTTCTAGCTAGCTCCGTGCTATGCAATAAAATGGACACTTGCAACTACTCAAGCTCTCTGTATTTCCACTGATTTCTTCCCATGCTGTGAAACTCCACGTGACGTAACAGTGCACATCCGTGCATGCCTTGGGGCACATAACAAAATGTATTCCGCACAGGAGTGGGGGAAAAAGTAGAGGCATTATTGCCGCTAGCTCCTTACTGAAACTCAGTGAAAGGCAGGGGAAATGAGAGATCAAGATCCTGAGACTGACAGTCCCCAGGAACAACGGGGAGAGGCTAAAGTCCCAGTTCAGCCTGACTGGCAGAGCAGGGAGCCAGGAGGGAGCCAGGGTCGGCAGAGTGGGACTGAGCTAAGGAGAGAGCAGGGGCCCGCACTGAGCTGGGGAGCAGGGCTGGCCTCGGGGAGGGAGAAGGGGAAGCCGGGGTCAGGATCGGGGGCAGTGCGACTGGCCTCAGGGAGGAAGGGGGTCAGAGGCAGCATGACTGGCCTCGGGGAGGGAGAAGGGGAGGCCGGAGTCAGGATCGGGGGCAGTGCGACTGGCCTCAGGGAGGAAGGGGGGGTCAGGGGCAGCATGACTGGCCTCGGGGAGGGAGAAGGGGGGGCCAGGGTCAGGATCTGGCCCTTCCCCCCCAGAGCTGCTTCCCATCCCCTCTTCCTTCCAGCCAGTTCCTGACCCCCCCCCCAGCCAGTCCCTCTTCCTCCCTCCCCCCTGCCCAGGATCAAGTGTGTCCGTTTTTTGGGGGGAGGGTCTACCTCGCAACCCTACGAGTCAGACCCGGCGCAGGCACCAAGTGATGGGGACTGCCAGAACTTTGGGAACCTGAGACTGCGGGGTGGGGGTTTGTGGCCCAAAAGGGGGCTGAGAAACCTAAGACAGACAGAGTAGGGGGAGCACCAGAAGGGTGACACAGTCAGGGCGACCCTATAACTCTGTTACAGACCAGCTGGCGGCTGCTGGAAGAGGAGGGAAAAATAGGGGGTAAGGGTCAGAGAGGAAAGGGCGTGTGCTGAGGGGAGGGGGGCAGGTCAGGAGATGAAAGGGGAAGGCACCAAGGGTCAGGGTGTAGGAGAGAGACAAATGCCCGGGGGCCAAGTGGAGACAATGAGGAAAAGGGCAGGAGGGGAGGTGTCAGTGAGGGAGGGGACAGGATGATGCTAGGAGAGGAGAGGGGAAGGGCTTTGGGGGCTAGAGGGGAGAAGAGGAGGTGCTGGGAAAAGGCTTGAAAGAAGGGGTGGGCATGAGGAAGGCGGAGATGGAGCAAGGCACGTGTAAAGGCACAGGGGCATGAGGGGAACGGGGGCAGAGGGTGGTGAGGGAGTGGGCAAAGTGGGTAGGGGCAGTGAGGGAAGGGGGAGGCACCAAGAGGGTGCAAGGGTAAGGGAAGGTGCAGGTGCCAGGGGAGTCCGGGGGGTGAAGCAGAAGGGCAGACACCTGCAGGGGAGGGACCAGCAGCAGAGGAGAGAGGCAGGACAGGTGTGTAGAGGGAGGTGTTAGAAGAGGGGATGAGGAGGGGTAGCTCACATGGTCAGAGTGGGGCTACTGGAGGAGTGGGCACAGGGGGAGAGAGAAAGGCTGCTGGAGGGGGCAGGTCTCGGGAAGGCCGAGGGCAGTGAGAAGGGCAGGAGTCAGGACAGCAGAGGTGGGTGAGGGGTTGGGGGGGCAGTAGGCACCAGGGGAGCTGATGGAGGAAGGGAAGGAGACAGGGCAGCAGAGGGGAAAGGTAAGTGGTTCATAAGATATTTATGAATAACTTGGGTGCCACCATGGCACATCCAAACAAGCCACAAACTCAGTACTGGTGCACAACACAAAATGTATTGTGCTCATGGGAGGAAACTCTTAGAGGGAACACTTCCCCCAGCCTCTCCACCCCCCAAGTTAATGTCACACACATTGGGTTAATGCAATTGCAGGATCGTTGCATGAGGGGGGTTTGGTGAGGGCCAAACTAATCCCTATTGGTAAGTGGATGGTGGGAAAAGTCCTTGGGGGGGGGAGGGGGTCACATGACACCTTTTATTTCTGGTCATGTGTCCATATTGCCCTGAAAGTGTTACCTCCAGAGGCGTGGCTAATGGGGGTCAAAGAGTACATTTAAAAACATTCTTTGGGTGCACACCCTAATGAAATGTGCTGCGCACGCCAATGGGCAGAGAGCAGATCCAGTCCTGGGAGCAGGGCTGCAGCCACAGAGTTGTAGACGCCACCCAGAAAACAGATCCGCATGCTGGGAGCAGGGCTGCAGCCACAGAGTTATAGACGCCGCCCAGAGAGCAGATCCGCATGCTGGGAGCAGGCCTGCAGCTGTAACCCACCCACCTGATGTGGGTCACTATCCTATGGAGTGGCACTGAGACCACGTCCAGCAAGCAATTATTACAAGGGAGCTCTTCAGCCTACACTGAGAGGCAACTGACTTATAACTCAAGCTGTAGCAGCTCCTGCCCTAAGCTCCAACAGTCCCAGGTTCTAATCCACCTGGTGGTAGTTGCACAGCCATGGAAGCAGAGGGGCATAGGGAACCCTCTGTACAGGACCCCCCCCCCCACACACACACACCCTTGCTTCCTGGAATCAGCCACCTAGGTGAATAAAGCTGGAAACTACATGCCTATAGCTGTGCGCCTTTGCTTTCAATTGCTACAGCCATTCTAAAGTGCCCAGATCTCACAACTAAAAAGAAGACGTCCCAATGAGCTGCTATGCTGTGCTGCCTGCCTCGGACAAGTAGCTCCAAGAAGAGTGAGTGCTGTAACTCTGGAGCCTAATGATGGTGGTGTCCTCCAGCCATTTTCAGATTAGTACAGCTGCCTCCCTGTGAACCAGGTGCCAGCTGGCCATGGGGTCCCATAGACCTGGCTTGTGCAGCCTAACCTGATAACCAAGCAGCCCATCCATTACTAGCCAGCCGATTACCTTGGGCATGGGAGACCATCGCACTCGTAATTCCTGGGGCCTTCACGCACTGACAGGGTTTGACTCGATCGGCCAGCTAGGGAGAAAGAAATACACAGAAGTCAGAGGAGTCACCAAGAGATCAGAAGACCAGCACGATGCCTTATAGGCCGTTCAGCTGTGAAGAGTCACCAAGACAGGGCAGGTGATGCTAACCTGAGTTAGTCCATTAGCTGCGGCTAGGCTGGGCCACGAGAGGAGAGACAGGCAGTAAAACTGCAGCTGTCAGACCACAAGGAGGACACGGAGGTTTCGAAACCAGCTCAGAAAAAAGGGCTGGGTAAGATGCAACCCACCTAACACTGTGATCTGGCCACTTTGTGTTTAGATCCTGCTGCCCATGCCGCCGAATTCTAAGTGGTGACTCAGGCAGCAGGATCCAATTTTAAATGATTCACGGCTCATGGTTACAGCAGGGGCAGGAGCCACGAGCCCTTTAAAAAGCTGTAGCCACGCTGGACAGCTGCCAGTAGTGGCAAATATGTAAGCTCTTTTCTGTGCTTTTAATTGAAAGCCTCAGCCGCGGAGAACTCTGAGGGTGGGCTAGTCCACAACACCGCCCCTTCTGCCTCAGGCTCCGCCCCTTCTGTGGGTGGAGCCGGCCTATGACCCCATACCAAAATCCATTAAGTGGCCCCCTTCTGAAAATTATCGCCCAGCCCTGTCACAAAATCATAGAAAAGTCTGAGTGGAAGGGACCATGATAGGTCCAGTGTTTCGCAAACTTTTTTTATAATGTACCCCCTTTAAAAAAAAATGTGTAAGTACCCCCAGTACCTACAGTTTTCAGACACACACAATTTTTTTCTACCGTTGCAACACATTTGTTTAAACAACTGCATCGTAGCCGGGCGGGCGATGGCATTTTTGGGTGTAAAAGGTACAAAAAGAATAAAGCGCTGTCAAACTGAAAACTAAAATTCAGTTTTCTCCAAATTTCAGTTGTGTTGACGTGTCCCCCAGACATCTCTTGAGTACCTTTAAGGGGACTCGTACCACTGGTCGAGAAGCACTGATCTAGTCCACCCCTGCACCGAGACAGGACCAAGCATGTTTGTCTCACCTCTTGGCTCCTAGGACACGGCTTGAACTAACGCACTTGGAAAGACATTATCGTATATACGCCCAAAGTGCTTCGTCTCAGTGTATTACCATAAAATCTAACTGACCAAACTCTGACCTTTCATTTCCCTGTCACTTGGCCAGCCACAGCCTCACAAGCCTTCGGCATCGATCTCAAAGCCTTCGTCACGCTTTTACACACCTGTGCTGACACTCTTGTGAGCCAGGCACACTTGTGCGACATGTCCCAAAGCACTTGCTCCAGGGCATTACATCGCACTTGCCTGCCTTTGATGGACAGGGAAAGGGAGACCTGAAAGGCCTCTCCAAGGTCACCAGCGCGAGAGTGAGCGCAGAATTGCAGAGCAAGGGGTCTAGCACACAACTCTGTGCCTTAGTCACTAGGTGGCATTAGATTAGAACCCGGGAGTTCTTACACCCAACCCCCTGCCCCCTCCACTAGGCCATGCTGCTGGCCTCCCGCCTCTCCCCCAGGGCTTGGAGACAGACGGGAGGCTGGAGCCAGCCTGCGCAGAAGGGGCTGTAACGCTTACAGCTCGTTCATGACACTGCCCCTGCGCAGCCCCTCTCAGATCCACACTCGGAACCCACAAGAAACACCCCAAGAGCAGAGATGAAACCGCCACTCACCTGCAGCCCAGCTTCCAGGAAGGGCAAAGCAAAAGCGGCGCTCGCGGATTCCAGCCCAGCCTGGCACCTGCTTCCTGAACTTTGGCCCCTTTCCTCCAAGATAGCAGGAGGCTGCTCTGGGCCTTTTGTGCCCACGACGGGGCAGAAAAGCAAACTCAGCTGTTGGTTCCATCTTGCGGGCAGAGCCCCGGCAGACAGTGGCAGGCGGGGGTATCGACTGACCCTCCAACCCAGGATATTCCCCCCACACCTGGATTCGCTTCCTAGTCATCCCCATCTCCCTGCACGATCCTTGTTTCTCATCCCGCCGGTCCGAGAAATTGTCAGAGCAGGTTGATCCCGACCTTGCCAAGGGCTTAGGTTACATCACAAGGCTTTGCCGCCACAGCTGGCTTGGCTTGGGTGTGTGGCAAAAGCCCCCCCCCCCCCCCCCCCGCTGGCACAGCTATTCTGGCAAAGCCGCCAGGGCAAATGGCAACTCTGCCGAAAAGCATCTGCTGGCTTTAAGCTCCCTGCGAGCTGTTCTCATCGCTCAGCCATCACCACCACTGCCCTGCCTCTGTCCTGCTCCTCATCCCCGCCCCCACTCCTATCCCCTGCTCTCCTCCATCTCCTCCCCCTTCCCTTCTCCTGCCCCTCCCCATTTCCACCTGCCCTGCCCATCCCCGTCCTCTCCCTCCCCCCGTCTGTCCCCCTCTTATGTGAGGGCTTTGCTGGAAACGCCCCCCCCCCCAAGCCAGGGAGATCTCCCCTCTGGGAACAATTCAGCCCCCCCATCTCGCTCCCTCCACTCCACAGTATTTCCTCCATTCCCCACAGTTGAAAATTGAGCTCCCCCATCCCCTCAGGTGACAGTCGGGCTCCCCCATACGCAGCTGCCTAGGTAGGCACCTCCGCAGCCAGAGCCTGCCCCTGGCGCCCACGTCCCCTCCCCGACTGCCTGTCCCAGGCGACCACCTGAACCTGCGTCCCCCATTCCCTCAGATCACAGCTCCCTCCCTGACCCTGCACCCCCCGACACCCCTCCCCCAGGCCAGACTCCTCTCTGGCACCCGCACCCCCTCCCCCAAACCCTCTGCTCCCCCTTCACCCAGGTCACAGCTCCCTCCCTGACCCTGCACCCCCCCGACACCCCTCCCCCAGGCCAGACTCCTCTCTGGCACCCGTACCCCCTCCCCCAAACCTTCTGCTCCCCCTTCACCCAGGTCACAGCTCCCTCCCTGACCCTGCACCCCTCTAGAGCCCCTCCCCCAGGCCAGAGTCCTCTCCTGCGCCCATACCCCCTCCTGGACCCTGCACCCCTATCCACCGCCCCAGATCATACCCCCCCCCCCTGCACCCAGGCTCCACCCCTAAGCTCCCTTCTGCACCCAACCACCCCGTCCCAGACCCCAAAGCCCTCGGTAGAAATGTGGCCCTTGAACAGTTGCCAAAATGGCCCCCCCATTACAAATTATTGACCAAGCCTGATCCAAATGTTTTTTGAAACATTGTTTAATGAGAATGTAAATACAATTCAATACAATTGGGAGGGTTGGGGGGAGGGGGACGCAGCTGCTGGCTCCTCAGCTCTTGCTGCTCTCACTGGGTGTCTTCCTGCTGCAAGGGAAGCAGAATCCGTCACATTCATCCCTGGGGACTCAGGGGAACTGGCCCCCCCAGCATTTCCACCCTCCTCCCCCCTGCTCTCTGGTCACCCCCCATCAGGCCCGCAGGGTGAGCTCCTGACCCCCCCCCCCAGAGCTCCTGACACCTCGGCCCCCTCCCGCCTCCTAGGACAGTTTCTGTGTTCAGAGCCTCCCCCACCCCCAGGGACGCTCGCAGGGGCAGGAGGGATTCTGCCAGCAGGGACGTGGGGTGGGGGCAGCCTGAGGAAAGGGGCGGGGGACTCCCTGAGGGGATGGGAAGGAGACCCTGGCCCTGCCCCACTCTCCTGATCTGCTCCGGCTGCTCACCATGTATTCCAGGAGCTGATGGGCCTGCCCATGCAGGGCGTGGGCCAGGACCAGCCCGGCCTGGCTGGGGCGCCGCAGGAGGGAGCGGGCAGCGAGCAGAGCCTTGTCCAAAAAGCAATTCTCCTGCTCTGCTGTGAAGAGCTGCCCAAAGACCTGGAATCAAGAGCACAGGAGGTTTCAGCTGACGGCCCAGAGCCCGGCCCCAACTCCTGGGGCTAAAACAGCTTCCTCCTCCCCCAAACTCCCTTCCAGACCCTGCACCCAGACGCTCTCCTCACCCGGCACCCCAACCCCTGCCCCAGGTCACAGCTTCCTCCTGCCCCCAAGACCCTCCTACCCCCACGAGGGCCCCAGCCAGCCCCACCCCCGAGCCCTGCCCTGCCCTGGCAGCGCGTCCTTACCTCTCCCACCCTCACGCTGTTGCTGTGAGCCAGGACCCATCTTTCTTTGTAGTAGTGTCTGCACCACAGGTCCTCTGCCTGGTGGATGTTGAGGCCTGCAAGAGACACAACAGGGTCATTCTGCTGGCAGGTCTGAGCCCTTCCCCTCCCACGGGTCCCTGCAGGCATCCCTGGGCAAATGGAGGGGCACAGGGGGCAGAAGGGGAACACAGAGGGACGCATCCCCCCTTGGGCCAGTCTGGGGGAAAAGGGCTGGGTCCCCTCCCCCCGCCGCCGGCACCCTCAGGGTGTCCCTGGGGCCCAGGTCCCGGCTGGGTTCCTTACCCCTGTGGTGCAGGAGGAGTTGATACAGGCTGTGCACCCCCTCCCGGGCCAGCCGGCTGACGTCTTCGGATGGGTCCGAAATAAAAAGGCCCAGCTGGGCCACGTGGTGACCCATCCTCGGCCAGTCGGCGGAGTTCTGAGGGGAGAGAAGAGGGGGGGTCCCTCAGCATCCTGGGGCTGCACGTCCCATGCAAACGGCCGCCGAGGCGGGTCTGAGCTCGGGGGACGGACAGAGACACCTCCCGGGGCGGGGCGGGGCCGGCCTTGCGAGGAGACAACCCTGAGCAATGGCCCCGACTGAAGGGTCACTCCGGGGGTGGAACAAGGGGATCCACTGACGGCCACTCCCCAGTCTGGGGTCCAGTCCCTCAAGAGCCCCCCTGAAGGGCCCAGGGTCGCCCCTCCCCGGGGAAAGGGGAACGCGGCCCATTCCCGGCCCATTCCCGGCCCTGCCTCTGCCTCCCGGGGACGCTCCCAGCCCCGCGCCCTGCAGCCCCAGACCCCCCGGCTCCGAGGTCACTTACGTCAAACCCCGGGAGGGTGGTGGCGACTCCCAGCAGGGCCGTGGTGCTGCCAAGGGCCCTGGCTCGCTCCTGGGGCAGGCGGGACTCCAGCCACGGGCTCAGGTGCTGGGGGGGAAAGAGGCAGGTCAGGACCCGTAGGGAGGTGCCGGTTCTGGGCAGAGCCTGGGGCTCCTCTTGGACTGTGCCCCCCCCAGCCACTGACACTGCTCCTCTCTCGGCCCCCCCCCGAGGAAGCAGGGACAATGGCCCCGTCCCCCCCACGGGGCTCACCTCCATTATGAGCTGCAGCCGGGCGGTGTCTGGGGACTCGGCGAGGAGGCTCGCCAGTAGGGCCTGGAGGTCGTAGGGAAGGGCCCGGATGAACTGCTGCAAGACAAGGGGGAGCCCTGGGTCAGAGGGGGGTTGGGGTTGGGGAATCCAGGCCACCCGCTGGCTCCGGGGTACAGCCTTGAGCAGGGTCTGAGCCGCCTCGCAGAGCAGGGAGGAGCCCAGGCTGGGCATGGAAGGGACGGGCCCCCCGGGAGAGCAACGGGAACCCTGGAGGGAAGGATCCAAACCTGCAGCTTCTTCCCTCCCTCTGCCCCCCCCTCCTCTCTGGAGCTCCAGCCCAGCCCGGGAGCAGGGCCCGGAGGGACGTACCTGAGTGTGGATGGGCTCCTGCTGCCAGTCCCCAGACACTGTCTGTCCCACGGCCGCCGTCAGCAGGGGGCTCAGGAGCTGGGCCCGCAGGGGAGGCTGCAAGGTGCTGGCAGGAGAGAGGGGCAGAGACTGTTAATTCAGCAGCAGGAGACAGAGACTTTCCCACTCCCTGGCCAGGGGATCTGCTCTGGGGGGAGTCGGCGGGGGGGGGGGGGGGGGGGTCGGTACCTGAGGCTGCAGGCGGCGTTGAGGCAGTCGGCCAAGACCAGCGGGGGGGGCGAGTCCTCCATGACCTCCTGGGAGACCCAAGGAGACAAAGGGGCGTGTGAGGCTGGGCCCCCAAGAGACGCTCACGCGGCCAGCGCCCCCACCCAGCAGGATCCAACCCCACTGCCTCCCGCTGCCCTGTAGCCCCCCTGCCCGACACAGGGCCCCTCCCAGCACCCCCCTCCCAAACCGGGACCAGCTCAATCCTTGTCCCCAGGCCGTCTCCTGCCCCTCACTGCCCTGGTGACCAGCCTCTGAACCTCCTCATCCCTGCTCCCCAGGCGCATCCCCAGCAGCCCGCTCGGCTCCCTTCCAGCCCCCCATGGCCCGGGGAGACCCCTCCCTGTCCCGAATCCCCCTTCCTGTCCGGCACCCCAGACCTGCCCCATTTCTGTGTCCCTCCCTCCTCCAGCATCCCCACCCACCCTCCCCATGTCCACCTCCAGCCCTCCTGGCTCCACCCATCCCGTTTCCAGCACCCCCACCCGCCGCCATGGCCCAGGCAGACCCCTGTCCACCCCACGTATCCCCTTCCCTCCTCCCGGCTGCCGCGACTCGCTTACAACGATCCTGGCCATCATGGTGTCCTTGCAGCAGCGTGGCGCCAGGGTGTCCTCGCCCCTTTGGAGGGCGGCGAGGCAGGCGAGGGGGATGGCCAAGAGGAACCGCTGCAGAGCGGCTGGGCTCTGCACCCCAGAGAGAGTCTGTGAGCCTGGGGCCTGCCTGCCCCCCACGGACAGCTGCAGGGCTCAGGTCTCCCAGGAGTGGAGGTGGGAGCTGCCGGTTGTCCAAGCACCCACACTCCCCCCCCAACTGCTGCCTCAGGCTTGTGGGGGCCCAGCTGGTGCATGACAAGAGCCCCTAGCTTGGGGGGTCCAGGTCATGCAGGAGAAGGGGCCCCAGGGGGATCCCCAGGGACAAGCCCCTCCCGGAGGGGGGGGGGACGTGCTGGGAAGGGGCCGGACAATCTCCGGTCCCCCCCGTGTGGAGAAGGTTCCTACCGTGTCCCGGGTGTGGAGCTGCTCTTCGATGTCATAGATGGCCCCTTCCTCCACCCGGGAGTCCACCCGCTCCTGGCAGAGCTCCGCCGAGGCACAGGGGGGCTCTGTGCGGGAGGGAAGGGACCAGGGTGACTCCAGCGGCCAGCAGGGGTCACGCGCCCCCATGTCAGGGACCCAGGGCAGGTTGGGCCCCACACGCCCCTCGCAGGGACACATCCCCCTTCCACCCTCACATCTGCCAACGCCCTCAGCAGAGCCCCCACCAGGAACAAGAGAGCCAAGCAGCCCCCCCCCATCCATTGCCCTGGCTGCGGGGCAGACACTGGGGCTGCCCCTCCCCGCCCCCCCCCCCCCCCCGGGTACTGGGTGAGCCCCTGGGCCCAGCGTGTTCACGGCCCCTCACCTGGGTCTGAGCGGCTGCAGGAGGTGGCCCGGCTGCAGCTGGAGGCCCAGGCGCTGCTGCTGACGGACCTGGACCCACAGCTGCAGGGGCTGGTGCGGGGAGCGACGGGCTGGGGGCTCCCGGAGACTGGCAGGTCCCCGGGGGCCGGGCAGGGCGATGCCCCCTGGTGGTAATGGGGGCTGGGCTCCTGGGGCAGGTGTTTCTCTCCACAGAGGAGGCCCCGGAGCCACCCTACCCGGCTCCCCCGCTGGGCTGGGTCCCGCCTGCCCAGCCGCCTCTGGAGCCAGGTCCGGGGGGGCCTGGCCGGTGGGCGAGTCGCCCCGAGCTGGTGGGATCCAGCTTCCCCGCCCGCGGGGACGGAGAAGCTGCTCCCCACCGGCCCTGGGGCCATCTTCAGGGCTTTCTTGAACCACAGCCGAAAACGTTTGGCCATGCTGGAAATGAGGGGAGCAAAGGGGAGCTTGGGGCGCAGCCTGATGAACGAAATCCAGGGGTTCCAGCTCCCCAGAGCGACTGCCCCCAGCCCCCAAATGGCCCCTTGCTTATCGGTTCGGTCTTGCACAGGCACTGCAAGGACCTGAGGGTATGTCTACACTACCCCGCTAGTTCGAACTAGGAGGGTAATGTAGGCATACCGCACTTGCAAATGAAGCCCGGGATTTGAATTTCCCGGGCTTCATTTGCATAAGCGGGGAGCCGCCATTTTTAAAACCCCGCTCGTTCGAACCCCGTGCAGCGCGGCTACACGGGGCACGAACTAGGTAGTTCGAACTAGGCTTCCTAGTTCAAACTACCGTTACTCCTCATTCCACGAGTCTCCTGCCCATCAACAGCCCCTTCTTGGCCAATCAGGGGAGAATCTAAGGTGTGGGGGGTGGAGCGTTCTCCCCAAAGACACCGGCATAGACTTGTTCCAGCCCCACCTCCCCAGTCCCCACAATGGGGGCTGCATCCCCCACCCCACGGCTCCTGCAAACCACCCCCCGTCCTTCAGCTAGTCTGTTGGGTCCCAAGCTGGGGGAGGCAGCAAGGGAAGGTCACAGAGGAGGCAAGAACAGAGCAGAAATGTGGGGGGATGGAGGAAAAGGGAAACCAACCAGGAGAAAGCCCCAGTGGCGCTAAGGACGCAGCCCAGGTGAGGAATCACCTTCTGGCCCTTGACCGAGGGCTGGGCCTGCCTGGAACCCAGCCGGCCCCGGGCGGGATCCAACCCCTGGGGGCTCTTACCTTCGTCACAAAGGTGTCGGAATGTGGAACTCACAGAACGCGAACGAACCGTGAGGAGGAGACGCACCAGAGCTAAAGCAACCGGGGGTCTCCAAAGTTCCCTGGGCCCGCCCCCCGCTTTTATCAGCCTGAGATGTGGGTCCCTCTGTGAGGTCATCACCTCCCCACCTGCCCTTTGCCTTATATGCTGAGGGCTGCCCAAAGCCCCTGTGAGGTCACCGCCCCCCCCCTCACCCTGCCAGGCAAATGTCCTGCCTCTGGCCACCCCCCTGGGAAGTTTGAGCCATTACTAGGGGTCCCTCCCCCTCCCTCATAGGCTGCTCCCTGCCCTACACTGCAGGCTTCTTGCACGAGAGCTGTTTCACGCCGGAGTTCTTGCGCAAAAGGTCTCGTGTAAGAGTGACTCCACCCTGCCATGGGCTTTTGCACAAGAGCGTCCATGGCAGTGTGAACGCTCTCTTGTGCAAGAAAGCTCTGATGGTCATTTTAGCCATAAAAGTGTCTTGCTCAAGAAGCCCCTGGTGCCCGTCCACGCTGCCTTCTTGCACAACAGCTCTTGCACAAAGGGGGCTTAGTCATCGTCGGGAGAGGAATAACTCCTGTGCAAGGAGCCCTGTTCTCTGATGCTTTACTGCAAATTTACTTCTGCAAGAACACACGTAGAGTGTAGACGCGCCACAAGTTTTTTCGCAAGAACACACAAAAACAAGCCATGTGGATGTTTTCTTTTTAGGCAAAAGCCCCTTTTTGCACAAGATCGGTCGGCCTTTTTGCAGAAATAGGGATCTTGTGGGAAAAGGGGGTTTTTTGCACAAAAAGTAAACATCCACACGGCTTGGTTTTGCGCACAAACCCCGAGCACAAAAACGGATCGGCAGAAAATATGCAAATGACATTGCGTGTCATAGAGTCCCTCGTTAGCATATTTGTTGCCAAAAAAACTCGTTGTGTAGACGTAGCCTAGGAGAGAAGCGATCTCAGACACAAAGCCCTTCAGTAAGAGGGCATAGCCCTGGGGCATGGTAGGAGACGTACGGCAGACATGGGAGGTCACTCTCCCGGCCATCCTTAAGCCCTGTTCAGAGTCCACTCAATGTGGACTTGCTAGTTCGAATTAGCAAAACTAGTTTTTAGTTCTAGACGCGTTAGTTCGAATTAGCTTAGTTCGAACTAGCGCTGTAGTGTAGACATACCCGAAGAGAGGAGCCAGCAGGGGTAGAATGAATTGTGTACCAGGTCCTGGAAACAAGAGCATCTCCTCCAGATCACCCATCCACACCTGAACTGTTTAAAAGCTTGGCTGCCAATAAAGACACCTTAGCTCAGCAAATGCCAAGCCAGGCACCTGTGTTTGGACACGAGGGGGCCCTGTGAGGAAAGGCTGCAGGGCAGAGCTGTGCACAGAGTTGTTAGGGTCTGATGCAGGAAAGCCTTAGTGACCTGCGTGTTGATAGTCCATCCACCTGGCTGAGTCGTAGTTTGTGACCATCTATGGGGCAGAGACTCTCCCCTTCATTGCTGATCTGTGCAACTCTGGATACAGGGGGTCCTGATTCCAGACTGGGGCTCCCGGGCACGACAGTAACGTACCTAATAAATATTGTACAGCACCTAGCACAGTGGGGCTCTCACCCCTGATTGGGGCTCCAGGGTGCTACTGCAACACAAATTACTAATCACAAGGACAATCTCTTTCATCGTCTCTTTGATCTGTGCATCCACCCAGCCTCCCCAAACCAAAGATCATTTCACTGGGTCTATCTCATCTCTCTCCCCCCATCCCAGGCACGCTGGGGACAGGGGATCTCAGGGGTGTCTCTGCCATGTCTGACTGTACATTTGCTAACACGGCTCGGCCTCACTCTCATACCCACCTTTCTTCCTCAGCAAACAAAGCGCCACAGCCAGCACCAGGACAGCAGGGACTGCAATTCCCAACAGGAGCTTTAGATCCAGCCCTGGGAAAGAACCTCGCTGTGAATGGCCCCTCCAAGCAGCCACCAGCCAGTTCCCACCGGCTGGACCTGGCTGAGTCCTGTGGTAAGTGACCCCTGACGTTTCCATGAGTATACCTGGAAGCTCACCTCACGGTTACCTGCAGGTCAACATTATCTGCTGTTCTTTGGGAGTAAAAGTTCACTGAAGATTTTCAACCAATTTTTCTTCCCAAAGTTTGTTTTTATCCAAACATCGATTACAGGAAAACAAAATTTTCCCCCAAGCAATTCATGTGCTAGGACCTTCTTAGTCTTTCCTACAATAATTTGGATACGGAAGACACCGTTTTGCTTGGTTTAGAACCAACAGGCTTGTTCCATTTTAGATTTCCAAATGCAGAAACAGAAGACAAACGTCGCTTGGAAAGGAAACAAAGCCAAACCCTCTGTGTATCCAGCTGACATTTTAGGTCATGTTCTGAACAAGGAAACTGCTAAGTCAAAGTAAGACCAAAGGAAAACGTTTGTTCAGTTTCATGATTTTTTTCCCCCATCAAAACAGTGACATTATCCATGGCACGTTTTGTTCATAATTTTTTCTAGAAATAAATCTGGTTCTACCATCCCGCCAGGGCAAGTTCCTCAAGCAGGAAACATTCCTGTGGGAACTGCCCTGCTTCCAGGAAGCATCACAATTCAGCGCAGCACAAATAACTTTCCACAGGTGCTTAAAATGAAGCACATACCTAGGGCTATGTCTAGACTGCAGGCTTCTTTCGAAAGAGGCTCTTTCGAAAGCATCTTTCGAAAGAGCCTCTTTCGAAAGATCGCGTCTAGACTGCAGGCGGATCTTTCGAAAGAGCAATCCGCTTTTTCGAAAGAGAGCACCCAGCGAGTCTGGATGCTCTCTTTCAAGGAAGCCCTATTTACATTGAAGAACGCCATCTTTCGAAAGAGGAACTTTTGAAAGAAGGCGTTCTTCCTCGTGAAATGAGGTTTACCGCCATCGAAAGAAAAGCCGCGTTCTTTCGAAATAATTTCGAAAGAACGCGGCTTGAGTCTGGACGCAGGGGAAGTTTTTTCGGGAAAAGGCTACTTTTCCCGAAAAAACCCTTAAGTCTGGACACAGCCTAAGTGCTGTCCTGGATAGGGCTGGACTTGAGCTCATACTTGAGAGCTTCCTGGGCATCCAGCAGACACATGTGTGGGGCTGATCTACCTGAAAGCCACCTACTGGGTGTGGGTCCCTATCCCATATAGTGGCACTTAGACACTTACAGAGATACCATGAGTCTGCTCCACAACTGACTTTTAGCTCAAGCTGTAGAGCTGGGGTGGGGAACCTCAGACCCGGGGGCCGCATCCAGCTACTGGTTTGATTGAATCTGGCCCCAAGGCTCAGGCTCCACACTGACCCACCCCACAGCCCCTACTAGGAGCACACAAAATCTACTAGGCTGCTCCTCCCCCTAGACTCTGGAGTATGAAGAGTAAATGGGCAGTGTCTGTCTCCTCATTTGGGGGCCAGGAACTTTTGTCTGGGTGTCTGGCTGGTGAGTCTTGCCCACATGCTCCGGGTTCAGCTGATCGCCATATTTGGGGTCAGGAAGGAATTTTCCTCCAGGGTAGATTGGCAGAGGCCCTGGAGGTTTTTTGCCCTCCTCTGTAGCATGGGGCATGGATCACTTGCTGGAGGATTCTCTTCATTTTGGGGTCTTTGAACCATCGTTTCAAGGACTTCAATATCTGAGATATAGGTGAGAGGATTATTCTAGCAGTGGGTGGGTGAGAGTCTGTGGCCTGCACTGTGCAGGGGTCAGACTAGATGATCAAAATGGTCCCTTCTGATCTTAAATTCTATGAATCTATGAGGAATGTTTTTTTTTTTTTTTTGCTTGCCACTTGTGTGTGGCCCCCAACTGATTTTCCTGCGGGTCAGTGGCTGCAACCCAAAAAAGGTTCCCCCGCCCTGCTGTAGAGTCTCATGCACTAAGCTCCAGCGCTCTCAGGTTTGGTTCCACCTGTCGGCGCTACATACCCAGCGGAGCAGTTTTCTGTGGAAAACGCTGTTTCTTCAAAATAAAAACTTTTCAACGAGGTCACTTCAGTGTTGCTAAATTTCTGTTCCATGGAAAAATCTGAATGTTTGACTATTTCCCCTGATTCAGGATGAAAATACAATCGAGGAAGGTCAGAATTTGTTTGCTGATGTGGACACTTTGCAGGGAGTTGGGGCAAACAGCCAGGTTTGGGCTCTGATCAGTTCAGTTCCTGGGGCTCGGTTGCTCCCTGGGAACCAGACACTGGTGCTGGGCTGAGGTTCCTGGCAGAGGGGTTTGCCCACATGCCGGGTGTGACACTCTGGGCCAGGCATGGAGCACAGAGCATAACTAGCTAATGACACGGAGACAGAACCTGGGAGCCCAGGTGGGATGATGCGTCTGGTGCCTCCTGCCAGAGCAACCCCCCACCCAGTGAATGCAGAGAGGGGCAATAACTCACTGGCTGCTGGGTTAGCAGAGGGGGCAGGGAACTCCAGAGGAAACTTGCCCATCCCATGAATTTAGATTCCCCCTCTAGAAGAGCCATTTTCCTTCCCTGTGAAGATGTTGCCTGGCTCAGCCATGCTGGATAAAGTCTAGGAAAGGGGCAGGGAGAATGTTCTGTGTTGGAAGATCCCGTCACCCTGTTACATGTGGCGTATTTCCTACATCCATCGTCATGGTGATCACACTAAGACTCGGGCTGCCCAGGCCAGGACCTACTTTGCCCTAAATAAAGACCCCACAACACAGAAACACTTCAGAAGCATTTACCTGGGGGGAATGAACCAACGTCACTGCCTCTGCTGGAGCCATCACCTGGGCAATAAACACACAAGAGCCATTGTCATGGCAATTACACTCAGACTGGGGGGTTATCAGCTGAGGACCCACCTTTCCCTACATAAGGACCCAGAAGGAAAAATGCTCCAGAAGCATTTACCAGAGGTGGGAGGGGGAGAGAAGATCTCCCAGCATCCCCACCGCTGGGTCCATCCCCTCTAGGCAATAAACACAGCAGAGATCAGAGCAGGCCCAGTCCAGGCCTCTACGCTGCTCTAGCACAGCTAGCCACTGGCAGCCACTGGCTGGGGGTAGGGCTGCTGGGCTCAGGGTGAGTCACAAATTGGATCTGAGTCAGCAATGGGAGTGTGTGTAAGACAGGGGAGGTGTCAGCTGACAGCCCAGTGCAGCATCAGAAGCAGCCCATGGTGTGGGGGCCGCTCCAAGCCAGCCATGGAGAGAAAGGGGAGGGAGGTGCTGCAGCCCGGCCTTCTTTAACTGGTTAAACTTAATGTTTCGGCAGGTAACTAATTAAACAGGATTTTACATCCTTAGCAGGTTTAGTCTTGAGAGAAGAAGCCGGGGAACATGGTAACAGTCTCTAAATCTGCTCAGGGCTGTTACACAGGGGCCTGGATCAGTGGTTCTAAGGGCCCACGGAGGGCAGGGCTAGAGGCGATGGGGCTAATCTGCAGCAAGGGAGGGTTCGGTTCAGTAGCAGGGAGGAGAAGCTCTGGAACCGGGCTCCAGGGCAGGGTCTGGAGTCCCTGTTGTCAGAGCTTAGTAACAGGCTGCACAAGCCCCGTGTCAGGGCTGGTCTAGGTTCACTCTGTCCTGCAGGCCTTGGCGGCATCTCAAGGTCCCTTCCAGCCTGACGTTTCTATGATGATCCCGTCACCCTGGTGCCAGGGCTGGGCCAGCCAAGCTGAGCTGTGTGAAACATGGGACGGGGTGAAACACACAGCAGGGGTGAGGGTGAAATACGGGACAGGGTGAAACACACAGGAAGGGGTGAGGGTGAAACACGGGATGGGGTGAAACACACAGGAAGGGGGGGGGGGGTTGCCTGGGACACACTTTGCACAAAGACGTTTTATGAGATATTTTGTTTCAGATTTTGGAAATTGATGAATGTCAGTTTGGATGGGGAGGGGGGTGTCATTTAATTGCTGTTCTCACACTGTCATTAACCCCATTCCCAGGATGCTGAGTTTCTGCTGGGCAGGGCTACAATAGGATATGTCACCCACAGACACGCACGGACGCACAGCTCACACCTTACCAATTACACTGATGTGTTGTGTGTGGCTGAGCTGGGATCTCGTCACCTGATTGTCGCTGTCCTTGATCTCATACCCGCAGGAGAAATTCCCAGAACTGCCCCCGGACACCACATGCTCATAGTCGTAGGTGGCCTTCTCCTTTGAGCCCGTCTGGACTGAAACCTCCTCCCCGTCCTTGCAGAAGACGATGCGGGTGGCCAGGTGCCAGGAGGACATGAAGCACCTGACCTGCACGGAGTCCCCTGGCCGGGCCAATGTCTGGTTCAGGTAGAGGGTGGGGGCAGGGAGAGCACCTGGGGAGGGGAAGGGGGCAGAGCTGTCAGTGGGGTGTTGCTGGTGCCTGGTGCTGTTAGTGGGGCAGGAGGTAAGTAGAAGAGGGTCTGGGCCGTGTCTCAGATGGAGGCTCTGACCCGACCGGAGGCTTTATCCCAGGGGCTAATGGGCTGTGTACAGGCCTCAGGGCTTGGTCGGGCTGGGTGCCAATGCCTGGTGCTGTGCACTGTGCTAGAGCAGGCCCTGCTGAGGTCACTGACGGATGCAGCTGGGGCAGGACGGTTGGGAGTGAGGCCAAGGGCTGGGAGCTGGTGCTGTGGGAAGGTAAATCCTTGGGTCAGAGCTGGGAGGCAGCAGGGCAGGGAGAGGTCAGTTGGGAGGCATCTGCACCCTGCTCAGGCCCTCACCCAGGCCTGCCCCTCTTCCCAACCCATTGCTGTTGGCACCGCATTCAGCAGCGAGCAGCCAAAGGGGTGGTGGCTGGAGTGCCCGGTGGGGGAGAGGTAAAGGCCCTGGGTGCATTGAGGACAGACAGACTGGACTCACCGGGAGCTGAGCAGATCTCCTGGCTGCTGCGGCTCAGTGCTGGGAAAAGAAAGGGGACGTGGGGTCAGTGCCAGTCTGGAATCTCCCCTGCGGTGAGATACCAGGGACAGCTTCTGGGGCCTCTGTTCCCCACACTGATTACAGGCTCCATTTTATGCCCTGCCTGTCCCACCAGGAGCACCCCTGCCTGTTCCATGAGGCTGTGCCAGGCACCGTGCAGAGCCCTGACCCCCAGGTTCCCTCCTGAAAAGAGCTGAAGTGACTTGGGCCCAGCCCTATAATGAGTCTGACCCCAAGACCCAGAACCCCTGAATTCTGGGTGAACTCATAACTGGAGCCCAGCCTCGAACCCATCTCAGTGTCTCTGGCCTGTCAGTAACAGGGAACTCTGGAGCCAGATGCTGATAACCCCCTGTGGTGAATAGGAGGAGTTCTGGCCAGCATTTGGTGACTAAAGGGTGAAAGTCAGATAGCTATGGGGGTGTTGGCAGGGAGCCAGAAGAGCCAACAACAGAGGGTGTTGAAATTTGAATTGAATAGATCTACCTGCCTGCTGATCTCTTTGTGTGAGTTTAAGGCTGCGTCCACACTACACCCTAAACTAGAAATAAGAAATGCATTTCTTATTTCAATGTTATTTTGAAATAGCTTATTTTGAAATTTGGCGCACCTACATGGTGCCAAATTTTTTTAAATGAAGTGCTATTTTGAGCCATCCCTGATCCCTCGTGCAATGAGGTTTACCAAGATGGCAAAATAGCGCGCCCGTTATTTAAAAAAATATTTTGAAATGACTGGCAGCTTGTGTAGACACAGGGTAGCTGTTTTGGGCTCTCTCCAGTATCCCAAAATAGCCTTGCAGTGTAGACATACCCTAAGGTAGGAGCTGGGGGAAGCAAGATGAATTGAACCTACAAAGAGTACTGGGCATGGAAATGGACTGGGCTTCAAAGTATGGATCACCACAGATCATGAGTAGATTGAAAAATGTATATTCAGTTGCGATTAGGTTATTTTTCTTTGTTTTGTTGTTTGGTTAAACTCTGTGCTAAGCCCATGTGCCTCCCTCCTCCCCCTCCCCCTGACACACACACACACACACACACACACACACACACACACACACGCTATATCTAAGCTGCACCCAGAGATATTATTATTCTCTATGTTATATTTTGTTTTTCTCAGTTGCTCTGTAACATCTAGCAATCAAGTAGTCTTTATTAGTATATCTGGGTATGTCTACACTACAACGCTAGTTCGAACTAACTTAGTTCGAATTAGTTAATTCGAACTAAGCTAATTCGAACTAACGCGTCTAGAACTAAAAACTAGTTCGAATTAGCGTTTTGCTAATTCGAACTAGCAAGTCCACATTGAGTGGACTCTGAACAGGGCTTAAGGATGGCCGGAAGCAGTGCCGGCAGGGCATCAGAAGAGGACTTAGAGCGTAGAGATGCTGTCTCAGGCTAGCCGAGGGCTGCGCTTAAAGGGTCCCGACCCCCACCCCGGACAGACAGTTCTAAGGGGTGCCCTGCTTGAAAACCAGTCCTGGCTTGAATTGCCCGGAGTACCCACACTGGGCACATCACACCACTCGGCCATCAGCCCGGCTGCACTTGCCGCAGGCTGCCATCTGGAGAGAGGGGGCAATCGGGGGGCTGCAGGAGAGCTTCCACCCCCAGAAGCCCGCAGAGCCAGCCCAGTCCTCCCCCTCGGGGGCTCGTACCCCATTCCTCCCTCACCTTCTTCCCTAGCCCCCCTTCTTATTGATGTACAAAATAAAGATAACGTTTCTTCCAACATTGACTCTGTCTTTATTGAACAAAAGTGGGGGAGACTGGGAAAAGGAGGTGGGAGAGGGGAAGAGAAAGGCTGGGAGAGGGGAGGGCAACTAACATGATCAGGGGTTGGGAACAGGTCCCAGATGAAGAGAGGCTACAGAGACTGGGACTGTTCAGCTTAGACAAGAGGAGACGGAGGGGGGACAGGATAGAGGTCTCTAAAAGCAGGGGTTGGGTGGAGAGGGTGCATTCCGAAAAGTTCTTCCTGAGTTCCCATAAAGAAGGACTAGAGGACACCAAAGGAAAGGAATGGGTAGCAGGCTTGAAACTAGTAAGAGAAAGTTGTTGTTGTTGTTGTTGTTGCCGCCAAAGCAAAGAGTTAACCTGTGGAACTCCTTGCTGCAGGAGGCTGTGAAGGCTACAACTAGAACAGAGTTTAAAGGGAAGGGAGATCAAGTCATGGAGGTTGGGTCCATGGAGTAGTCTTATCCAGGGGGTAGGAGTGGTGTCCCTGCCCAAAGTTTGTGGAAGGCTGGAGAGGGATGGCACGAGACAAATGGCTTGGTCACTGGCTTCGGTCCATCCCCTCCAGGGTCCCTAGTGTTGGCCGCTGTCGGCAGACATGCTACTGGGCTAGATGGACCTTTGGTCTGACCCAGGACGGCCATTGTAAGCTCAGGGCTCAGGGTCGGGGGGTCTCAGTGGACCCCCTTGATTTTCATGCACACCTGCTCCTGGGTGGCCAGGCTGGCAGCTCTCCTGCCCTAGACGGCCACTTTCCGGTGCCTAGTGCGGAGATCGTGGACAAGGTCCACGATGTCCGCACTAGCCCAGGAAGGTGCCCGCCTCTTGCGGTCCTGGGCAAGCTCCCGGGAGCCGCCAGCCTGGTCCCGGGAAGAGGGGGTGGGCTGGGGGGCATCGGGTGGGTGGGGTCCGGGGCCGGGAGGGGGGCATAGAGTTTCCCTGGTGTTGGCTAGAGTGGCCACCAGGGAAACCTGGGGAGAGCTAGCCTCCCACTAGTTCGAATTAAGGGGCTACACACCCCTTAATTAGAACTAGTAAGTTCGAACTAGGCTTAATCCTCGTAAAATGAGGTTTTCCTAGTTCGAACTAAGCGCTCCGCTAGTTCGATTCAAATTCGAACTAGCGGAGTGCTAGTGTAGTGGCTATGAATGTTAGTTCGAACTAACGTCCGTTAGTTCAAACTAACATTGTAGTGTAGACATACCCTCTTTTAGTTTTGTTAATAAAAACAACTTTTTTAAGGCGACGCTATGATTCTTGTATCCTAGAAAGCAGCAGGAGGTCTGTGTACGCAAGCCTAGACTGAGAGGCCATCTAGCAGAGATTACAATTTGTTTTCTGTTTTTCTTTTCCAAGCTCTCTTGGCAGAAAAGAGTTTGGGGATACCCCCTTGGAAGACCTCAAAGCCTAAGAAGAAAGGTGGGTTTTTTATTCACTTGGCAGAGGCAGCTACCTCCCAAGGTGAAGGGATCTGTGACCTCAAGGAAGCTGGTTTTTATTTTTAAGCAGAATGCTGTTAAGGCAAGGTCTTTAAGGTCTCTGGCAGGTCTGTACCTTCTGCACTCTGAATGCCAGAGTGGGGAACAGAGTTGACCACCCTCCCCCTCCAGTGGCAACAGCCTCCCTGCTCTCTGCCTCCAGGCTGCGCTGACACCCCAGAAGCATCTGAGCCCCGCCCGGCCTGACCCCATGGGCCTGGCGTGGGGAGCTGGGCCCAGTGACACCCCAGGGGTGGGATCCAGCTGAGTGCCAGGTCCCAGCTCCCCAGGGAACGCCGCCGCCCTGCAGCCTGGGTCTGGGTGGGGAAGCAGGGACCCGGGGAAGGATTTAGGCCCCGGGGACAGTAACTGGCCATGAGCTCCCAGGGCACCGCGGGGCAGCTGGGCCGATGGGCCCCTGGGCTGTGTAACGAGGGGGCAGGGAGCAGGCACCGGGGGGGGGGGGGATTTCCCCAGCCTGAGGCCTTGGGGAGGCCGATCCTGGATCATGCGCCCGGCTCTGGCCCCGTTTCAAAGGCTGCTGGCAAAGTGCAGCGGGGGCAGGGCAGGGCCCTCTGCTGCTAGAGGGGATTTGCCGACTCCCTGGGCTTCCTTGGTTCCATTTTCTCCCACCCCCTGCGAGTTAGCCCAGGCTCTCACACACTCACCGAGCAGCAAGAGGAACAGAGACAGGAGCATCGGGGCTGCGGCAGGAACCGAGAGGGTGGAAATGGCCAAACGACGTCGGCTTCTGACGAGACCAGGAAGGGACAATCTGCAGTCGCTGTCTGCTCCGACCTGCCCCCCGCTGCCCCTCTGGGCTCACAGCAGAAAGCCCCCCTCCCCGTGCAGAGTCTCTGCCAGCCCCTCAGGGCTGGGCTGGGAACCCAGATGCTGTCGCTGCTCTGATCCTCGTCAGGGCGTACGGTGAGGGAGCAGAGATGCCGCGGCCCTTCTGCTCTGCCCCGTCCTCTCCTCGTGTCTGATCGTCACTGTTCTTCATTTCCTGTCCTCTACATACCCCACCACCACCCACATCTTTATTTAGCGCCGGAAACCTGAGAATCAAACACGTGTAGTTACAGGACTCAGCGAAAGCTACCATGTTACATGTAGTCCTGGCCTCGCTGGAAGGTTTAACATGAACTACACTGAACTCATACATAGAGCTCAAAGTGCTGTATCAGGGAAACAGGTGGGGAAACTGAGGCACGGGAAGGTGGGAATGGGAGTGTCCTGAAGTCACCCAGCAGGACAGAGCCAAGAATAGAAGTCAAGTCTTTGTCTATACATTCAACATTAAAACACTGAGCGCACGGGGTGATTTTTTACACCTCTAAGCAATGTTCCTCTAATTATTTTCATTTGTGTGCGCCATAAATATTGTTATGTGCACTGAGGTATGTGTGGATATGCATCACCAGTGGCAACACCTATTCCTGGCTATGGGCACTGTGCTTCTCAGCTGGGCTGCATATAAATGAAGGGTAGCGGTGGTTGGAGACTCTCTTCTAAGGGGGACGGAGGTGCCCATCTGTCGCCCTGACATTTCATCCCAGGAGGTATGCTGTCTGCCGGGGGCCGTATCCAAGATTTTACGGAGGCATTGTCAAGGATTATCCGGCCCTCTGACTACTACCCCATGCTACTCATCCACGTGGGCACAAATGATACTGAGAGGTGTGACACTGAGCGGATCAAGAGTAACTACAGGACACTGGGGGTATGTCTAGACTACAGGCTTTTGTCGACAGAAGTTTTGCCAACAGATACTGTGGACAAAGCTTCTGTCAACAAAGAGCGTCCAGACTACTTACAGTTCTGTTGACAAAGCAGGCTGCAATAACGCCTTCTATTGACAGAACTCTGTTGACAAAAGGTGTTATTCCCTGTAGAATGAGACCGCCTTGGCTTAACCACGAGATCTTGCATGATCTAAAAATAAAAAAGGAGTCATATAAAAATGGAAAGTAGGACAAATTACAAAGGATGAATATAGGCAAACAACACAGGAATGCAAGGGCAAGATTAGAAAGGCAAAGGCACAAAATGAGCTCAAACTAGCTACGGGAATAAAGGGAAACAAGATGACTTTTTATAAATACATTAGGATGAAGAGGAAGCCTAAGGACAGGATAGGCCCACTGGTCAGTGAGGAGAAACATAACAGGAATGGCAGAGATGCTTAATGACTGCTTTGTTTCGGTCTTCACTGAGAAGTCTGAAGGAATGCCTAACATAGTGAATGCTAGTGGGAAGGTATTTAGAAGATAAAATAAAAAAAGAACAAGTTAAAAATCACCTAGAAAAGTTAGTTGACTGCAAGTCACCAGGGCCTGATGAAATGCATCCTAGAATACTCAAGGAGCTGATAGAGCTGAGCCTCTAGCTATCATCTTTGGAAAATCATGGGAGACAGGAGAGATTCCAGAAGACTGGAAACGGGCAAATCTAGTGTCCATTTATAAAAAGGGAAATAAGAACAACCCAGGAAACTACAGACCAGTTAGCTTAACTTCTGTGCCATGGAAGATAGTGGAGCAAGTAATTAAGGAAATCATCTGTAGACACTTGGAAGGTGGCAAGGTGATAGGGAACAGCCAGCATGGATTTGTAAAGAACAAATCATGTCAAATCAATCTGATAGCTTTCTTTGATAGGAGGCAGAGGCAGGCCGGGAATGGGCCGGGACTGAGCCGCGTTCTCCTTTCCCCGGGGAGGGGTGACCCTGGGCCTTTCAGGGGGGCTCTTGTGTGACTGCACCTGGGCCCCAGACTGGGGAGTGGCCGTTAGTGGATCCCCTTGTTCCATCCTCCGGAGTGACCCTTCAGTCGGGGCCATTGCTCAGGGTTGTCTCCTCACAAGACCGGCCCTGCCCCCGCCCCCGCCCCCGCCCCCACCCCCACGCCCGCCCCCGCCCCAGGAGCTGTCTCTGTCCGTCCACTTAGCTTAAAACCACCTCGGCAGCCGTTTGCATGGGACGTGCAGCCCCAGGATGCTCAGGGACCACCCCCTCCCTCTTCTCTCCCCTCAGAACTCAGCCGACTGGGCGAGGATGGGTCACCACGTGGCCCAGCTGGGCCTTTTCATTTTGGACCCTTCTGAGGACGTCAGCCAGCTGGCCCGGGAGGGGGTGCACTGCCTCTGCTAACTCCTCCTGCATCACAGGGGTAAGGAACCCAGCTGGGACCTGGGCCCCAGGGACACCCTGAGGGTGCCGGCGGCGGGGGGAGGGGACCCAGACCTTTTCCCCAGACTGGCCCAAGGGGGGATGCGTCCCTCTGTGTTCCCCTTCTGCCCCCTGTGCCCCTCCATTTGCCCAGGGATGCCTGCAGGGACCCGTGCGAGGGGAAGGGCTCAGACCTGCCAGCAGAATGACCCTGTTGTGTCTCTTGCAGGCCTCAACATCCACGAGACAGAGGACCTGTGGTGCAGGCACTGGTATAAGGAGAGGTGGGTCCTGGCTCACAGCAACACAGTCAGGGTGGGAGAGGTAAGGACGCGCTGCCAGGGCAGGGCAGGGCTCAGGGGTGGGCTGCCCCTTTGTGATGCTGTCCCTGCGTTTCAAGGGGGCGGCTCTTCCTAGGGGCAGTGACGCACGGAGCCCTGGATCTCCCGTAGAGGGGGAGCCAGGGCGGGGGGGGAGGTAACACTTTCTGATGTTGGCCAGTGGTCTAGGGCTGCTCTGTTCTGTGAAGGGGGGTGAGGTCTGGGAGGATCTTGGGGGCAGGAGGAAGGTGTGACCTGGGGCAGGGCTTGGGGTGCAGGGTCAGGAGAGCGTCCAGGTGCAGCGTCTGGAAGGGAGTTTGGGGAAGGAGGAAGCTGTTTTAGCCTCAGGAGTTGGGGCTGGGCTCTGGGCCATTAACTGAAGCCTCGTGTCCTCTTGATTTCAGGTCTTTGGGCAGCTCTTCTCCCAGGAGCAGGAAAACTCCTTTCTGGAGACGGCTCTGCTCGCTGCCCGCTCCCCTCTGCAGCGCCCCAGCAAGGCCGGGCTGGTCCTGGCCCACGCCCTGCAGGGGCAGGCCCAGCACGTCCTCGGCTACATGGTGAGCAGCCAGAGCGGATGCAGGAGAGTGGGGAGGGGCAGGGTCTCCTTCCCATCCCCTCAGGGAGTCCACCCCGCCCCTTTCCTCAGGCTGACAGAATCCCTCCTGCCCCTGCGAGCGTCCTTGGGGTTGGGGGAGGCTCTGCACACACATGCCGTGTCCTGGGAGATGGGAGGGGGGAGAGGTGTCAAGAGCCCTGGGAGGGGGGTCAGGAGCTCACCCTACGGGCTGCTGGCCTGACAGGGGGGTGAGCAGGGAGCAGAACAAGTCTCAGCACTGGGGGCAGGAGGGTGGAAATGCTGGGGGGGGGGCCCAGTACCCCTGACTTCCTGGGGATGGATCTTTGTCTGACAGATTCTGCTTCCCTTGCAGCAGGAAGACAGCCAGTGAGCGCACCAGGAGCTGAGGAGGCAGCAGCTGCGTCCCCACTTCCAACCCTGCAAATTGTATATAATTGTATTTTAATTATGATTAAACAACATTTGAAAGAACTTTTGGAGCAGGCTTGGTCAATCATTGTTAATCCCTCAGTCTCTCCATACGCAGCCAACAGTGGACAGCAGTTTTATATTCTGGAATGCAACATTAAAACATTAGACGGAAAGTCACTTTAAAAAGGAAAATCGAGAGGTTCCCTTTCAATCTGATGGCAACAACTCATTTACCTTTTTTTTTTTCATTACCCAGATTTTTGTCAAAATTGACAAGTTTCTTTGAGGTGTTTCAATTTTGATGAAACTGCATTTTCCAGTGGAAAAGCATTGCGCTGGAAAAATTCCAGCCAGCTCTAGGAAATAGGTAATACACCAACCAATGGCTCTCAGGAATATGTAGCATAGCTCACGAGTGTACTAGAACGAATAAAACGGCCTTGTCATGCACTGCAAGAGGCTTTTTGTGTTCAGTTATTTCCTTTTTTTAAAAGCCCTTCACCCCAGACAGTTGCAGCTTCCATCCGTGCAGGACTCTGCTGGAGAACACACAGCACGCTGGCTGCCCAAGTTTATCGTCCACATGATGCCCCCTCTGGGAAAGGTGAGAAGGTTGCTCTGTGGTTGTTTGGTCCTCTGGTCTCAGCTCCTCACTGGTTCCCCTGCACAGACATCCCTCTCTGAAGAGCTACACAGCACTTGAGTTGCAACCTTTTCTGTCACTTCACATAGCACCATGATCTGATATATGTTGATTTTCGTCTGGCTTTTGGCATTGTCCCTCATGGCATTCACACCGGAAGACTGGGGAAATGTGGCCTAGATGAAATTAGTATAAAGTGAGTGAACAACGGCTTCTACATTTTGTAGATTACTCCAAACTGGGATGGGTTGCAAACACATTGTAGAATGGGATTACAATTCAAACAGATCTTGAGAAACTGGAGAATCGGGCTGGTATCCCGGATTCTGACTGCACCTTTATACAGCCACAGCCTCCTACCCCGGCACCAACATTGACAGCGGATGGTGATGGCTTCCCCCATGGCAACCACCCCACCGGGGCTGATGGAGATGGAGGGTCCGGGCGCAGGGAGCTCTGCATTTACACACAGACAGGAGTGAGCTGGGGAGGCACAAACTCCTCCCCGTGTGTTAGCACCCACCCCCAGGGACAGTGCCGGGGCTCACAGACACCTCTCTGCACCCACAGGGGCCCTGCGGGCTGGGGACTGATCTCTGCCCCCCTTAGAACAATCTGGAGTCACCCCCGACTGCCCTGAGAGTAGGGCCTGGTTCAGATCTAAGGCCCCCAGTGTCGATCCGCAGTCACCCCCCAACTGCCCTGAGGACCCGTCCGGATTCTGATCTAAGCCCCCCAGTGTCAAAACAAGGAGGTGGAACTCAGCTTTGGGGTGAACATTCAGGTATCAACAGCTCTTCTCTGTCCCCACCTGTCCCAAAGAGAGATACTCATGTCCCAACACCCTGAATTGCTCCGCCAGCCAGCATCCTGGAGAGGAGACAGCTCATTAGGGACCAGAACTCAGAGCGATTGGATCCCACACCCTGGTCTCGGATCTCCCACACACACACGCACGTGCACCAGCTGTCTCTGATACTCACCGAGGAAGAGGACGGTGATAGCAGATGCCATGATGGGGCTGTGAGGGGCCCCTTAGCACCACCACCAACGCCCCGGTGCCCAGTTCTACCCAGTCCCATATAAGGAGCTCAGATGCTAGCTGCAGCTACAGGAAGATGTCGATGTCTTGTCACTTCCTGCGTCCGTCACACCTTGTCTCTGATCTTCAGGTGAAATCTAGTGCAGTGACAGTTAGCAGCAAAGGTCCCTGCACAAATCAGGAAACCCTGCAGCCAAGTGTCACGTAGCTCGCAGCTGGCCTGTTTGTTTTGGGGAGGGGGAAACTGGTCACCATCAAAGTACTCTGTGTCCTGGGCTAACGTGCATCTGAGCGAGATCTAGGAAGCCGCAGTCTCATCTTCCATCTTTAATCGACGACTATTTCCTGCAGATTACACACACCCCTTTTTTACAAATGATCCAAAGGAAGGCATCACAAGCCACGTGACTGAGGGGGCAGAGTTAAGGGCATTTGGGGGACAGTCACTGTGTCATTTCCAGTTGCTGGAAAGTTTGATTCTGCAGCCTCCCCTCCTAGCCTGCAAACCTGCCGCCATGTGACATGGGCCCTGGTGCCATGCATGGAGAGGACGCAATGGGGGGCACCTGGGTTTGCTGCCTCTTATGCCATAGTTCAGCGGTGATGATGGCTTAATGCCTGGAGCTAAGCGTGTTTTCTCTGTGTGTGAATTAAATCAACCAAGTTCAAAAGGAAACGGAAACAAGATAAATTCGATCCTGTGCCCCCAGTAGGTTACCAATGAGGAGAGACCCAGGGACTTACTCATGCCCCACAGATACCCTGCCCCCAAGTGGCCAGTGGGTGAGTGGCCAGGTCCCTAGCAAGGGATGGGACACGGGCTGTGTTTGTGCTACCGCTGGCTAGAGAGCAGGAGAAAGCTGGGGGCCAGGAAGGTTTGATTCTGATCCTGGCTCTGGGAGGCGAGTGGGGACTAGTGGTTAGAGTCGAGGGCCTGGCAGGCAGGAAACAAGTTAATGTTGAGCCAGGTGGTTTGGGGCCAAAAAGCTTGAGAGCCGTTGCTCTGGGATGTGCCCTGCAGCCTCCTGGGGGAGGGGAGGTCACCTCCTCTGAAGCTGGGTTGGGGGGAGAGGGAAGAGGTTTCTGCTGTAGGGCTCCCTAAAGCTGGCCCTGGCCTCTGTCACGTGGTGGGGGGGGGGGGTGTCTCTGTGTTTCCGATGTGACTTGAGGTATCGCCCCTTCCTGACAGCACGTCCCTGCCCCCAAAAGTGGGAGCTGGAAAAAAAACTGTAAAGAGTCTCTGAGGAGCAGGGTTATGTGCATTTGGGGGAGACCCCCAGATACCTGGGCACAGAAAGGGCAGCTCCCCTGGGCCCTGACTGGGCTCTCATCGCCCAGCCATCCTCACCACTGCCCTACTTCTGTCCTGCTCCTCATCCCCCACCCTCCGCTGTTCCCATCCCCTGTTCTCCTCCATCTTCTCCCCCTTCCCTTCTCCTTCCCCTCCCCATTTCTACCTGCCCAGCTCTCTGCCCATCCCCATCCTCTCCCTCCTCCCCATCTGTCCCCCTCTTATGTGAGGGGCTTTGCTGGAAATGTCCCTTCCCCCCCCAGCCAGGGAGATCTCCCCTCCGGGAACAATTCACCCCCCCATCTCGCTCCCTCCCCTCCACATTGTTTCCTCCATTCCCCACAGTTGAAAATTGAGTTCCCCCGTCCCCTCAGGTGACAGTCGGGCTCCTCCATCCCCTCAGGTGACAGTTGGGCTCCCCCATATGCAGCTGCCTAGGTAAGCGCCCCCCAGCCAGAGCCTGCCCCGGCACCCACATCCCCTCCCCCACTGCCTGTCCCAGGCGACCACCTGAACCTGCGTCCCCCTTTCCCCAGGTCACAGCTCCCTCCCTGACCCTGCACCCCCCGACACCCCTCCCCCAGGCCAGACTCCTCTCTGGCACCCTGTGACGGCGCGTTGGGGTCCCCCGCCTCCTGTACCCCCGTAATGGCACGAACAGACTCCACCAGCCGGTGGAATAGAGGTGGTTTATTGCTTCTTCAGGATACAGCACAGCACAGATGTCATCAGGCTACAGGGCAGGTCTAGGATGCCTCAGCCCCCCTTGATATAGGGAAGTGGGTCTCGGCTTCTAAACCCCCCAGCCTGTAGCTGAGGCTGCTTCCTCCATGCTCCCAGACAGAAACTAACTAACTCTCCTTCAGCCCTGCCCCCCAGCCAGGGCAGACTTCCACCCCCTCCCTGCACCCAGGCTCCTACCCTAAACTCCCTTCTGCACCCAACCACCCCGTCCCAGACCCCAAACCCCTCGGTAGAAATGTGGCCCTTGATCAGTTACCAAAATGCCCCCCCCCACATTAAAAATTATTGACCAAGCCTGATACAAATGTTTTTTCAAATGTTGTTTAATCAGAGTTTAAATCCAGTTCTATACAATTAGGAGGCTTGGGGAGAGGGGGACGCAGCTGCTGGCTCCTCAGCTCCCTCACTGGCTGTCTTCCTGCTGCCAGGGAAGCAGAATCCGTCAGCGGTTCATCCCCCAAGGACTCAGGGGTACTGGGCCCCCCGGGATTTCCACCCCCCTCCCCCCTGCGCTGAGACTTGTTCTGCTCTCTGGTCACGCCTGTCAGGCCTGCAGCCCGTAGGGTGAGCTCCTGACCCCCCCAGGGCTCCTGACACCTCTGCCCCCTCCCGCCTCCTAGGACACGGTTTCTCCCCCAACCATGCGGGTAGGACATGGGGTGGGGGCAGCCTGAGGAAAGGGGTGGGGGGGACTCACTGAGGGGAAGAGAAGGAGACCCTGCCCCTGTCCCATTCTCCTGCATTTGCTCCTGCTGCTCACCATGTATTCCAGGAGCTGATGGGCCTGCCCCTGCAGAGCGTGGGCCAGGACCAGCCCGGCCTTGCTGTGGCGCCGCAGGGGGGAGCGGGCAGCGTGCAGAGCCGTCTCCAGAAAGGCATTCTCCTGCTCTGGTGTGAAGAGCTGCCCAAAGACCTGAAATCAAGAGCACAGGAGGTTTCAGCTGACGGCCCAGAGCCCGGCCCCAACTCCTGGGGCTAAAACAGCTTCCTCCTTCCCCAAACTCCCTTCCAGACCCTGCACCCAGACACTCTCCTCACCCTGCACCCCAACCCCTGCCCCAGGTCACCCCTTCCTCCTGCCCCCAAGGCCCTCCCAGACCTCACCCCCCTCCGCACAACAGAGCAGCCCTAGGCCACTGGCCAACATCTTGGAGCGGCCTCCATCGAAAAGTGTTGCCCCCCATCCCGCCCTGGTTCCCCTCCTACGGGAGATCCGGGCTCCGTGCGTCACTGCCCCTAGGAAGCGCCGCCCCTTTGAAACGCCGGGACAGCGTCACAAAGGGGCAGCGCCGCCCTGTCCACGGCTCGAATAGCCGAGGGAAAATGCATCGACCATTCGATCAGCGACTCACTCCCCGCTTCCCCCCCGCGTCCTACCCGCACGAGGGCCCCAGCCAGCCCCACCCCCGAGCCCTGCCCTGCCCTGGCAGCGCGTCCTTACCTCTCCCACCCTGACGGTGTTGCTGTGAGCCAGGACCCACCTCTCCTTGTACCAGTGCCTGCACCACAGGTCCTCTGCCTGGTGGATGTTGAGGCCTGGAAGAGACACAACAGGGTCATTCTGCTGGCAGGTCTGAGCCCTTCCCCTCCCACGGGCCCCTGCAGGCATCCCTGGGCAAATGGAGGGGCACAGGGGGCAGAAGGGGAACACAGAGGGACGCATCCCCCCTTGGACCAGTCTAGGGAAAAGGGCTGGGTCCCCTCCCCCCGCCGCCGGCACCCTCAGGGTGTCCCTGGGGCCCAGGTCCCGGCTGGGTTACTTACCCCTGTGGTGCAGGACTAGTTGGAAGAGGCGGTGCACCCCCTCCCGGGCCAGCCGGCTGACGTCCTCGGAAGGGTCCGAAATGAAAAGGCCCAGCTGGGCCACGTGGTGACCCATCCTCGGCCAGTCGGCTGAGTTCTGAGGGGAGAGAGAAGAGGGGGGGTCCCTCAGCATCCTGTCCCACGCAAACGGCCGCTCCCTGAAAGGCCCAGGGTCGCCCCTCCCCAGGGAAAGGGGAACGCGGATCACTCCCGGCCCATTCCCGGCCCTGCCTCTGCCTCCCGGGGACGCTCCCAGCCCCGCGCCCTGCAGCCCCAGACCCCCCGGCTCCGAGGTCACTTACGTCAAACCCCGGGAGGGTGGTGGCGACTCCCAGCAGGGCCGTGGTGCTGCCAAGGGCCCTGGCTCGCTCCTGGGGCAGGCGGGACTCCAGCCACGGGCTCAGGTGCTGGGGGGGAAAGAGGCAGGTCAGGACCCGTAGGGAGGCGCCGGTTCTGGGCAGAGCCTGGGGCTCCTCTCAGACTGTGCCCCCCCCCCAGGCACTGACACAGCCCCTCCCTCGACCCCCCGGGGAAGCAGGGACAATGGCCCCGTCCCCCCCACGGGGCTCACCTCCAGAATCAGCTGGAGCCGGGCGGTGTCTGGGGACGCGGCGAGGACATTGCCCAATAGGACATCGAGGATGTCAGCAAGGCCCCGGCTGAACTCCTGCAAGACAAGGGGGAGCCCTGGGTCAGAGGGGGGGCTGGGGTTGGGGGATCCAGGCCGCCAGAGGCTGCTCCTGCTCCTGGCTGGGGGGGGGGGTGAGGGAGGGGACGTACCTGATTGTGGGTGGGCTCCTGCTGCCAGTCCCCAGACACTGTCTGTCCCACGGCCGCCCTCAGCAGGGGGCTCAGGAGCTGGGCCGGCAGGGGAGGCTTCAGGGTGCTGGCAGGAGAGAGGGGCAGAGACTGTTAATTCAGCAGCAGGAGACTTTCCCACTCCCTGGTCAGGGGATCTGCTCTTGGGGGGGCGGGTCGGGGGGGTCGGTACCTGAGGCTGCAGGCGGCGCTGAGGCAATTGGCCAAGACCAGCGGTGGGGAGGAGGCCTCCATGATCTCCTGGGAGACCCAAGGAGACAAAGGGGCGTGTGAGACTGGGGCCCCCAAGAGACGCTCACGCGGCCAGCGCCCCCACCCAGCAGGATCCAACCCCACTGCCTCCCGCTGCCCTGTAGCCCCCCTGCCCGGCACAGGGCCCCTCCCAGCACCCCCCTCCCAAACCAGGACCAGCTCAGTCCTTGTCCCCAGGCCGTCTCCTGCCCCTCACTGCCCTGGTGACCAGCCTCTGAACCTCCTCAACCCTGCTCCCCAGGCGCATCCCCAGCAGCCCACTCCACTGTCTTCCAGCCCCCCCCTTCATGGCCCGGGGAGACCCCTCCCTGTCCCGAATCCCCCTTCCTGTCCAGCACCCCAGACCTGCCCCATTTCTCTGTCCCTCCCTCCTCCACCAACCCCACCCACCCACCCCCTCCAGCTCTCCTGGCCCCACCATTTCCAGGTCCCCCATCCACACCCATTGCCCAGGCAGACCCCTGTCCACCCCTCGTATCCCATCCCCTCCTCCCGGCCACCGCGACTCGCTCACCACAATCCTGGCCACCACGGTGTCCCTGCTGCAGCGCGTCGCCAGGGTGTCCTCGCCCCTTTGGAGGGCGGCGAGGCAGGCGGTGGAGATGGCCAGGAGGAACCGCTGGAGGGCGGCTGGGCTCTGCACCCCAGAGAGAGTCTGTGAGCCTGGGGCCTGCCCCCCCCCCCCGGGCAGCGGCAGGGCTCAGGTCTCCCAGGAGTGGAGGTGGGAGCTGCTGGTTGTCCAAGCACCCACACTCCCCCCCCAACTGCTGCCCCAGGCTTGTGGGGGCCCAGCTGGTGCATGACAAGAGACCCCAGCTTGGGGGGCCCAGGTCATGCAGGAGAAGGAGCCTCAGGGGGATCCCCAGGGACAAGCCCCTCCCGGGGGGGGGGACGTGCTGGGAAAGGACACACTCGGGTCCCCCCCGTGTGGAGAAGGTTCCTACCGTGTCCCGGGTGTGGAGCTGCTCTTCGATGTCAAAAATGGACACGTCATCCACCCAGGAGTCCACCCGCTCCCGGCAGCGCTCCGGTGAGGCGCAGGGGGGCTCTGTGCGGGAGGGAAGGGAACAGGGTGACTCCAGCGCACAGCAGGGGTCACGCACCCCCTATGTCAGGGACCCAGGGCAGGTTGGGCCCCACACGCCCCTCGCAGGGACCCATCCCCCTTTCACCCTCACGTCTGCCAACGCTCTCAGCAGAGCCCCCGCCAGGAACAAGAGAGCCAAGCAGCCTCCCGCCCCCATCCATTGCCCTGGCTGCGGGGCAGACACTAGGGCTGCCCCTCCCCGCCCTCCCCCCCCCGGGTACTGGGTGAGCCCCTGGGCCCAGCGTGTTCACAGCCCCTCACCTGGGTCTGAGCGGCTGCGGGAGGTGGCCCGGCTGCAGCTGGGGGCCCAGGCGCTGCTGCTGACGGACCTGGACCCACAGCTACAGGGGCTGGTGCGGGGAGCGACGGGCTGGGGGCTCCCGGAGACTGGCAGGTCCCCGGGGGCCGGGCAGGGCGATGCCCCCTGGTGGTAATGGGGGCTGGGCTCCCGGGGCAGATGTTTCTCTCCACAGAGGAGGAGGCCCCAGAGCCACCCTACCCAGCTGCCCCGCTGGGCTGGGTCCCGCCTTCCCAGCCGCCCCTGGAGCCAGGTCCGGGTGGGCCTGGCCGATGGGCGAGTCGCCCCGAGCTGGTGGGATTCAGCTTCCCCGCCCGCGGAGACGGAGGAGCTGCTCCCCACCGGCCCTGGGGCCATCTTCAGGGTGTTCTTGAAGAATTGTCTGAAGCGTTTGGCCATTCTGCAAATGAGAGGAGCAAAGGGGAGCTGGGGGCGCAGCCTGAAGAGCGAAATCCAGGGGTTCCAACTCCCCAGAGCGACTGCCCCCAGGCCCCAAATGGCCCCTTGCTTATCGGCTCGGTCTTGCACAGGCACTGCAAGGACCTGAGGGTATGTCTACACTACAATGTTAGTTCGAACTGACGGACGTGAGTTCGAACTAACATTCCTAGGCGCTACACTAGCGCTCCGCTAGTTTGAATTTAAATCGAACTAGCGGAGCACTTAGTTCGAAATAGGAAAACCTCATTTTACGAGGATTAAGCCTAGTTCAAACTTACTAGTTCGAATTAAGGGGTGTGTAGCCCCTTAATTCGAACGAGTGGGAGGCTAGCCCTCCCCAGGTTTCCCTGGTGGCCACTCTGGCCAACACCAGAGAAACTCTATTGCCCCCCTCCAGGCCCCAGACCCCTTAAAGGGGCACGGGCTGGCTACGGTGCCCATGCCAGGTGCAAGCCTGCCAGCACCCAGCTAGCAGACCCTGCACCTGGCACGGCACAGAGCCACCCACCCGATGTTCCCCAGCCCACCCCCTCTTCCCGGGACCAAGCAGGCGGCTCCCGGGAGCTTGCCCGGGACCGCAAGAGGCGGGTACATTCCTGGGCTAGTGCGGACATCGTGGACCTCGTCCACGACCTCCGCACTAGGTCACAGGAAAGTGGCCGGCTAGGGCAGGAGAGCTGCCAGCCTGGCCACCCAGGAGCAGGTGTGCAAGAGAATCAAGGGGGTCCACTGAGACCCCCGACCCTGAGCCCTGAGCTTACAATGGCCGTCCTGGGTCAGACCAAAGGTCCATCTAGCCCAGTAGCCTGTCTGCCAACAGTGGCCAACCCTAGGGACCCTGGAGGGGATGGACCGAAGCCAGTGACCAAGCCATTTGTCTCGTGCCATCCCTCTCCAGCCTTCCACAAACCTTGGGCAGGGACACCACTCCTACCCTCTGGCTACGATTACTCCATGGACCCAACCTCCATGACTTGATCTCCCTTCCCTTTAAACTCTGTTACAGTTGTAGCCTTCACAGCCTCCTGCAGCAAGGAGTTCCACAGGTTAACTCTTTGCTTTGGCGGCAACAACAACAACAACAACAACTTTCTCTTACTAGTTTCAAGCCTGCTACCCATTCCTTTTCTCTGGTGTCCTCTAGTCCTTCTTCATGGGAACTCATGAAGAACTTTTCTGAATGCACCCTCTCCACCCAACCCCTGCTTTTAGAGACCTCTATCCTGTCCCTGCTCCATCTCCTCTTTTCTAAGCTGAACAGTCCCAGTCTCTGTAGCCTCTCTCCATCTGGGACCTGTTCCCAACCCCTGATCATGTTAGTTGCCCTCCCCTCTCCCAGCCTTAATCTTCCCCTCTCCCACCTCCTTTTCCCAGTCTCCCCCAGTTTTGTTCAATAAAGACAGAGTCAATGTTGGAAGAAACGTTATCTTTATTTTGTACATCAGGAAGGGGGGCTAGGGAATGGTAAGTGGAAGGAGGTGAGGGAGGAATGGGGTACGAGCCCCCGATGGGGAGGACTGGGCTGGCTCTGCGGGCTTCTGTGGGTGGAAGCTCTCCTGCAGCCCCCCAATTACCCCCTCTCCCCAGATGGCAGCCTGCGGCAAGTGCAGCCGGGCTGATGGCCGAGTGCTGTGATGTGCCCAGTGTGGGCACTCCGGGCACTCCAAGCCAGGACTGCTTTGCAAGCGGGGCACCCCTGAGAACTGTCTGTCCGGGATGGGGCTCGGGACCCTTTAAGCGCAGCCCTCGGCTAGCCTGAGACTGCATCTCCACGCTCTAAGTCCTCCTCTGATGCCCTGCCGGCACTGCTTCCGGCCATCCTTAAGCCCTGTTCAGGGTCCACTCAATGTGGACATGCTAGTTCGAATTAGCAAAACGCTCATTCGAACTAGTTTTTAGTTCTAGACCCATTAGTTCGAATTCGCTTAGTTCGAATTAACTAATTTGAACTAAGTTAGTTCGAACTAACTCTGTAGTGTAGACATACCCTGAGTCTCCTACCCATCAACAGCCCCTGCTCAGCCAATCAGGGGCGATTCTAAGCTGTGGGGGGTGGAGCTTTCTTCTGAAAGACACCAGCATAGACCTGTTCCAGCCCCACCTCCCCAGTCCCCACAACGGGGGCTGCATCCCCCGCCCCACGGGCTCCTGCAAATCTCACCCCATCCCTCAGCTTGTCTGTTGTGTCACAAGCTGGGTGGGAGGGCAGCAGGGGAAGGGCACAGAAGAGGTAAGAACAGAGCAGAAATGCGGCGGGATGGAGGAACCCAGCCGGCCCCGGGCGGGATCCAAACCCCTGGGGGCTCTTACCTTTTGCACAAAGGTGTCGGGATGTGGAACTCACAGAGCACAAAGGAACCGTGAGGAGGAGACGCACCAGAGCTAAAGCAACCGGGGGTCTCCAAAGTCCCCTGGGCCCGCCCCCCCCTTTATCAGCCTGAGATGTGGGTCCCTCTGTGAGGTCACCACCTCCCCACCTGCCCTTTGCCTCATATGCTGAGGGCTGCCCAAAGCCACTGTGAGGTCACCGCCCCCCCCTCACCCTGCCAGGCAAATGTCCTGCCTCTTGCCACCCCTCTGGGAAGTTTGAGCCATTCCTAGGGGTGCCCCCCACTCCCTGACTGGGCATCCTGCGGCCAGCAGCTCCAGTAGCCCCACAGGCTGCTCCCTGCCCTACACTGCAGGCTTCTTGCACGAGAACTGTTTCACGCAGGAGTTCTTGCGCAAAAGGTCTCCTGCAAGACCGTCTCCACCCTGCCATGTGCTTTTGTACAAGAGTGTCCATGGCAGTTGAATGCTCTCTTGCGCAAGAAAGCTCTGATGGCCATATTAGCCATAAAACTGTCTTGCTCAAGAAGCCCCTGGAGCCTGTCCACGCTGCCTTCTTGCACAACAGCTCTTGCACAAAAGGGGCTGATTCCTCGTGGGGAGAGGAATAACTCTTGTGCAAGAAGCCCTCTTTTCTGATGCTTCACTGCAAATTTACTTGCGCAAAAATTCATGTGCAGTGTAGACGTGCCACAAGTTTTTGCACAAGAACAGTTGTTCTTGAGCAAAATGCCCGCACTGCAGCCGCAATGTGTACGTTAGGCATGTCCACTGGGAGCAGAGGAGAGGGTAGAGGAGCGGGGTCCTGGGATGGGCATGTTAATGTGGGGTGCACCCTTGGCTCACTCTGCACCTTTTGGGTGACCCTGCCTTGTTCTGTGCCTCAGTTTCCCCCCACTGCACCATGGGACCAGGGACTCTGCCCCACCTCGGTGTGCTTGGATGCAGTCAGGCCAGTCTGTGACAATTATAAAATTGTCAGACATATGGATGAACATAATTTGTTGGGGAAAGTCAACATGGTGTCTGTAAAGGGAAATCATGCCTTACTAATAGCCAGAGTTCTTTGAGGGAATCAACTATCATGTGGTCAAGGGGGATCCAGTGGAGATAGTGCATTCAGATTTCCAGAAAGCCTCTGACAAGGTCCCTCACCCAAGGTTCTTAAGTAAAGCAAGTTGTCATGGGAGAATAGGCTCGGCTTATGGTCTCCCCATAACCCTCCTGCAGCTGGTTCTGCCGCATCCAGCCGCTCAGACCCATACCCTCCCCATTGGACACATGCCTCAGTTTCCCTCCAATGGGCACATGCCCTGGTCTCAGATCTCCCCACAGGCGCATGCCCCTGGCTCTCTGCAATACTCACCGAGGAAAAGGATGGTGAGAGCAGATCCCATAATGGGGCAGTGAAGGGTACCACCGATCCCCTAATGCGCAGCTCCACCCCTCCTCAAATAAGGTGCTCAGCTGGTGGTTGCAGCTACAGGAAGTCAATAATATTTCATCTCTTCTGGTATCCCTTGCCTTTTATCGGCAGGCGACATCTCGTGCAATCACAGTTAATTAGAGGTCTTTGCAAAACCGAGGAAATGATCAGCCTGGCTCAGTGTCCTGCAGCTCCAGCTTGTCCGTATCCCTGTGGGGAGAAAGGGAAGTCTCCTCTGTCTGTGGGGAGCCAGGAGACCACAGGTTCTGAAATTCAATCATTGACTGACCATTATTTCCATGACGATTCCCCTCCCCCTTTCTTTGTTTCTAGATCCAAGTGGTTGGTGACTCATGTAAATAAAATCAGGAAGTGATCATGCAATTAAAGGAAGCTGTTGTGAGGCCTGTTAGTGAAGGGACAGAGTTAAGGGTGTTTAGGGAACAGTAAGTGGCATTTCCTGGCTTTGGAGGCTTTGATTCTTTAAAGCCTCCTGCTCAGCTTGCAAACCTGCCCACGTGCAACACAAGCCCTGGCAGCATGCGAGGAATGGGCATGAAGGGGAACACCTGGGTTCACTGCCCCTTGCACCATAGCTGAGCGGTGTTGGCGGCTTTACGCTGTAACGCTTGGTTCTAAGGGTCTTTAGTCAGCCTGTGAATTAAATCAGCCAGGTTCAAAAGAAAATGGGAGCAAGAGAAATTCCATTCAACCCAATGGGTCACCAACCAGGAGAGACTCAGGAACTTTCCCATGTGCCACATAAACCTTGCCCACTGAGCTGCCAGTGGGTGTGTGGCTAGGCCCCTAGAGAGGGACATAAGCTGTGTTTGTGCAGCTGCTGGCTACCTGGCAGGAGTAAGCTAGTAGTCAGGCACATTTGGCCCTGGTCCCAGCTCTGGGAGGCGAGTGGGGACTAAGGGTTAGAGGAGGAGGTTGGGAACTAGGACTCCCATGTAACAGCTAAGAACCAAGCCCTTTCTGTTTGCAGATCCTGGTTGGGCCTGGGCAGCCCTTAGACCTGCTGTGGGGAGCCAGGCTCATAAGCCTCCCCCAGCAACACACAGACAGCCCCTTCCCTCCCCCTCTCCTCCCCCCTCCCCCCCGCCAGCTGCAGAATGATACAGATGCTGAGAGCATCTCTGGGCAGGCTCAGCTGAAGGGACTTGCCCCAGGCCAGGTGTTCCCCTCCCTTGGAGACCAACATCATTCCCCTTCTCATGGGCCCACAGGTCACATCCACACTTGGCCCGTTGGCCCTGGGGGAACCCGCTTCAGGGCGACAGCCCCTTCTCGTATGGTCCTTGGGGCCACACACTCCTGGGGGGGCACTAGAGCCCTTTATTTCCAACCTTCTACTGTGCTGCTTTCCATGGGAACCTCCCAACCAGCACACACAGGGACAAGGGCCGGCAATTCCTCCTGTGGCCGATAGGTGGCGCTGCAGCCTTGCACTGCCCCGTTCCCCAGAGAATCTGGATTTGTGCTGATCTGATCTGGCCCCTCTGCATTTGATGGGATAAATGAGGCCCTGTTGCACTCGCGGCTGGCTGAGTCAGGCTATGTCTGCACTCGCGGCTTCTTGCCTGAGAAATATGCAAATGAGGCTAAGCGTGGAATATCGCCTAATGAGCCACCATTTTTGCAGAAGAGTCTCTTGCGCCAGAAGGAGCTGTCTGCACTGCCCCTTTCTGTGCAAGAAAAACCCTCTTGCGCGATGCTGTTACGCCGATTATTTTCAGGAATAACGGCATTGCGCAAGAGTGTAAAGCTGCAAAGTTGCCATCCCCACTCAGCTATGCAGCAAAGAGCATCAAACCCATCACACCTGCTTTTCTCCCCATCACACCTGTTCTTCTCATGGTGCCAGGGCTCATGTTGCACATGGGCAGGATTGCAGGCTAAGCAGTAGGCTTTGAATAGTCAAACTCTCCGGAACCAAGAAATGCCACTTACTGTTTCCCAAACACCCTTAACTCTGCCCCCTCACGCACATGCCTTATGACACCTTCCTTTAAATGGTCAGTCAAAGACTGAATTTCAGATCCTGTACACATCTGTGTCAAGGCTGTCCCCAACTCTGGCATGATGAATACAGAAGTGGGTCCCTCAAAAGCACTCCAAAATCTTGCCTCTGCAGGCTCTGGTACAACTCCTCCCCCTAAAAAAATCCTAATACCCAGATTTTGGGGAATCTGCTGCCACCACCTAAGTAAATCCAAGAAAACCAGGGAAGAGATCACTTGGGAAACCTCCTACCTAAGGTAAAACTCTCCCCGTGCCCCAAGCTCTGTTTTACTTGGAGTTGGGAAAACAGGAGATTCACAGACAACAATGAACTCTGCCCTTGTAAGTAGGCACTGAGTCCTAAGGACACAACAATCAACCAATCCCGGTTAATTACAAGATACAACAATTCTTTATTATCAAAATAAAACTACAGTAGCAAGCACATTAAAGTGGTTAGATGGAAAGAGCCACCAAATTGATAAAGATACTCAGGGAAACCCCATGGGCTAAAACTTGGTTACAAAGAAAAAAGAAAAACACAATTAACAGCTTAGACATTATTTCCAAATCCCCAAACAAGGAAAACAACAAATCCTGACGGACTAGCTAAACTTTTCCCTACTTACACATTCTAAGAAATCCGTTCTTGGAGAGAGAATCATAGAATCATAGAATACTAGGACTGGAAGGGACCCCGAGAGGTCATCGAGTCCTGTCCCCTGCCCCCTTGGCAGGACCAAATACTGTCTAGACCATCCCTGATAGACATTTATCTAACCTACTCTTAAATATCTCCAGAGATGGGGATTCCACAACCTCCCTGGGCAATTTATTCCAGTGTTTGACAACCCTGACAGTTAGGAACTTTTTCCTAATGTCCAACCTAAACCTCCCTTGCTGCAGTTTAAGCCCATTGCTTCTTGTACTATCCCCAGAGGCCAAGATGAACAAGTTTTCTCCCTCCCCCTTATGACACACTTTTAGATACCTGAAAACGACTATCATGTCTCCTCTCAATCTTCTCTTTTCTAAACTAAACAAACCCAATTCTTTCAGCCTTCCTTCGTAGGTCCTGTTCTCTAGACCTTGAATGAGTCTTGTTGCTCTTCTCTGGACCCTCTCCAATTTCTTCACATCTTTCTTGAAATGCGGTGTCCAGAACAGGACACAATACTCAAACTGAGGCCTAACCAGCACAGAGTAGAGCAGAAGAATGATTTGTCATGTCTTGCTCACAACATACCTGTTAATGCATCTCAGAATCATGTTTGCTTTCTTTGCAACAGCATCACGCTGCTGACTCATATTCAGCTTGTGGTCCACTATAACCCCTAGATCCCTTTCTGCCGTACTCCTTCCTAGACAGTCGCTTCCCATTCTCCCATTTCCCTCAGTCTTGGAAGAGACTACTCTACCTCTCAAACACAGAAGAGAGAGAGAAAACCCCTGTTTTTCAGTTTGAATTTTCTACCTGCATTGTTATTGACTTACCATCTGATACTTGGCTAGCTACAGGGTTAACCCCTTAGTCACCAGACACTGGTCAGCACTCCTGATTATGACAACCCAGCTCCCAGCCTAGTGTACCCTCCCCAAAGAAGACGACCTCCCTCCCTCCCTCCCTCCCTCCCTCCCTCCCTCCCTCCCCACAGAGACATGGACAAGCTGGTGCTGCTGGACATTTGGCTAGGCTGATGATTTCAGGGTTTCCTCGGTTTTGCAGAGACCTCTGGTAACTGTGACCACATGAGATTTTGCCTGCAGATGAGAAACAAGGGGTGGTGGATGCAGTGGAACTCCTTATTTGAGGCTGGGTGGAGCTGGGAAAAGGGGTGTGGCTGGTGCCCCTCACTGGCCCATTATGGCATCTGCTCTCACCATCGTCTTCCTCAGTGAGTATTGCAGATAGACAGGAGGGGACAGGGTGGATCTGAGACCAGGGGGTGGGCCCATTGGGGTGGGTCTGAGACCAGGGGGTGGGCCCATTGGGGTGGGTCTGAGACCAGGGGGTGGGCCCATGGGGGTGGGTCTGAGACCAGGGTGTGTGCCCACAGGGAGAGGGGAGGGAATCTGAGACCAGCACATGTACCCATGGGACTGAGGGTGAGGCATGTGACTGGGTGGGGCAGTACCAGATGCAGGCGGGGGAAGGGATTCAGGAGAGACCATAAGCTGAGCCTGTTCTCTGGGGGGTGTCACTGCATCACTCTCTGGGGACCATCCTCCCTGCCCCATTGATCTAGTGACTTCCTCTATGGGGGCAGAGGACAGGTGCTGACTGCGGCATACAGGATGGGTTTGGGGACAGGGCCCCCCGCTTAGTCTGCAGCGCTGGGGGGTCCAGTTCGGCATAGGTGAGTCCCTCAGCGCTGGGGTTGGGCTCCTGGGGTAGGGAGGGAAGAGAGTCACTATGTGTATGAGTCAAAACCAGCACACAAACACACACAGCCACACACCAGACAGTCCTGATCCCAGACAGCAGGGGGTATTCATATGCAGTGAGGGGATGCATGGTGCATTGGTGTGGGGTGAGGCAAGGCACAGAGCTGGGGAGTTTTGGGGGGCACTTACAAAGACATCTTGCAGTTTCCCTTGGCCCACGAGGGCATCTGTTGAACAAAGACACTCAGGGGCAGGGAGGGTGTGAGAAAGCCGGAATCTGTGGCTAGTTATACAGGGTGTCTATACACCATGGGCTGAGCCAATTCCCTGGAGTGAGGATGGGACACAGGGACTGGGGCTGGATCAGTGTCCCTGGGATCGCAGGATGGGTCCCAGTGAGACCCTCAGCAAGATACGGCCCCTGCCTGGCTCCATGGAAACCACAATCCCTAATGACTCGTGCTAATCACCAGGAGCCCTGTCCTGGGTGTGAAAGTAGAAAGAATTATACTGTAAGAAAAAGATGAATTGTGCTGTAATAATTGAATAAGTTGAAGGAATTCTGTTTGTCTTTTTAAGAGGAAGAAGAAAAGTATGTTAATGTTGATTGTAGGTATGCAGATCAAGGTGCTAGCCAATTTGGGCCTGAGTTTAACAGGAAAAGAAACATTAGGTGTTAGACAGGAAACAATTCCAGATAATCAGGGAGATATAGCCAGGAGATTGCTGTGTGCTTAATATTGAAATGAAGAGTACTTGAGTAGCCTCACACTAATTATGTGAAGTTTTGCCCCCCTTTTAATCCTGTTAATTTTGGCTTTCTTTTGACTGTATAAATCAAGAGGTTTGAACCTTGTATGGCACTCACATTTTCTGAATGCATTTTAGCAAAGCTTTGCTGAAATAAACAGAGCAGTCTGCCAAATCTGTGAGTCCTGTCTGACTTTGACAATTTGGAGGTTCCACCGAGATGGCAACCGTCTTCGCTGAGGCTGTGTGATCCCTGACTGTTTTGCAGGATGACCGTGGTAGCTGGCACCTGGGCATTTGGCCCGAGCGGTCCTCCGCCAGAACGGAAAGGTGCACAACCACAGCGAAGTCTACGCCATCGAACCTGTTGGTTCCTGCTCTGTTCTGGTAGGGATCCCGGGATCTAACATCAGGACTCTGGTCAGGTAATTATTTTGTCCGGACTGAGGACTGTCTTGTCTCTGTGTCTATCCGTCTTCCCTGTGGTGTGAGTGAGTCTGGGAGCCATCCCTGTCCAGGGACTGGCCGACCAAGGGGCTCCTGTCCCCGCGGTCTGTGTGACTGGAATCTGCACAATCGCAGCCGCACCGCACCTTGGATAAAATCCTTGGAGTGAACGCAAGGGCGATTGAGGCAGTAGCCTGTGGGCTTCTTTTGTGTGTTGCACTGGGCACCGCTCTGACGAACCCGAATTTCCTCCTTGTGTGATTGGTGTATGAAGTCCTCCTCTATGGGTAACTAGACATCTAAGCAGGGATAGTTCCCTAAAGGGACCCTGGCTCAGTTTATATATTTTAGAAAGGGTCCGGACTCCTGTAAATTTCTGGAAAAATGATCTAGATTAACTCTGGGGGGATCCCAAAACTCAGTGGCCACTGTTAGGATCTTGGAACAAAGACCAAGTGGACGTCTTAAAAGACAAACTTGGCCTTCCCAAAACTAAATTGGCTAGAGGAGAGGTAGATAGCTTCATGCAGTGGTGGGACGAGGCAAATCTTAAATGAACTGAATCGAAGCTCGCCTCCCTTAAAAATTCTAATTATAAGAAAAAGCTTTATTGGAAACCTCCTCTCCCACCACCAGACCGAGCGCTTCCCTTTACCCCGTCCTCCAAGAAGACTCAGACCGGTCCCACTTGAAGCTATAAACCCTGGACCCACACGGAGCTCCACTCAATTTTAAAAGGTTTTCCAAAGCCCCAGGAAAACCCTACCAAATTTGCAGAGGAATTTTGCTAGTGTGCAATGCCTATGAACCCTCTGAAGCAGACCTCCTGCAACTGTGTAAACTACTTATAACCCCGTAAACAGCAACAAAGAAAAAAACCCGGGCAACTATCACACAGACTGACTGATGGTTTTTTTGTTTGTTTGGTTGGGTTTTTTTGGGTTTTTTGGGATACAGCAACCAGGTAAAAATGGACAGGGCGCCCTGGCGCATGCGTTTGTTAATAGCCTCTTATCTGCTATTAGCAGTATGTTAAAGCAAATAAGTGTTGGATGGGAGGCCAAGACCATGGACAAATTGCAAGCAGTGGCAGAGCATTGCCACTGCACTCTAAAAAGAAAGAGAAGCAGTCCTCACAAAAGTTGATAGCTCTGCAAATACAGCATTATTCAGGGCAGGGCAGACAGTACTGGGAATGGGGAGGGTACCAAGAATGGGGATAAGGTCAGAGAAGGGGTCGTGGCACCGGGTTTTTGGGATTTAAAGGTTTCAGCTCCGGTCAAATCCACCCTGTGGGAACAAGGCATTATTGTCCCCTGTTCCAGCCCCTGTAACACCCCTATCCTCCTCCCAGTTCGAAAAGCTGATGGTAAATCATGGTGGTTTGTTCAGGATCTTCAAGCTATTAACTGCATTGTTGTACCCACCTTTCCTGTAATCCCTAACCCAGCAACTAATCTGGCTTCTATCCTGCCAGATGCAACTCATTTTACTGATGTTGATCTGTGTTCTGCTTTCTTTTCTGTCCCGGTTCACCCTACGTCCCAGTATCTTTTTGCCTTTTCGTACAAGGAGCAGCAGTATGCTTCCCAAGGGGTACACAGAAAGCCCGTCTTACTTTTCCCAAGCATTAGCCAAAGACCTTGTTGACCTGGTCTTCCCCTCTGGGTCCACATTGGTCCAATGTGTAAATGATCTACTCCTCTGTTCCCCTTCATTATCTGCCTCAGAAACTGACTCTTTAGTGCTTCTCACTGCCCTCCCAGCCACCTTAGTGTTACCTGACTACTGTAAGCCTTTACCCTTTTCTGCCACGAGCAATCTGGTTGTGCACTTGGGGTTCTTACTCAGGAGCATGGTGGCAAAAATCGTCCAGTAGCTTATTTCTCTGCCACCTTGGATCCTGTTGCCCAAGGTCTACCCCCCTGTCTGCGTGCTGTGGCTGCCGCGGCACGCCTAATTGAAATGTCTGAGTCCCTTGTCCTCTGCTCTCCTGTTTCTCTCATGGTCCCTCACTCTGTAGAAACTCTCCTGCTACAATGTAATACAGCTCACCTTTCCTCTGCCCGCCTCACTAGGTACGAACTTTTACTGCTTTCGGCTTCACATATCACCATAAAGCGCTGTTCTCAACTGAACCCTGCCACTCTCCTTCCTCTGTCTAATGATGGTGAACCCCACGACTGCCTTGCAACTGTCTCTGCTGTCACCGTCCCGCGCCCTGACCTTTCTGATGTCCCTCTCTCTAACTCCGACCTTGTGTTATTCACTGACGGTTCCTGCTTTAGAGATAGCCAAGGTCGTCTCCTCGCAGGATACGCTGTGGTATCACTCTCTGAAACCCTAGAAGCTGCGCCTTTACCTTCTGTGACTTCAGCACAAGTCGCTGAACTAGTTGCCCTAGCCCGCGCTTGCTTTCTGACTGAGGGACGCTCCGCCACCATTTATACTGATTCTCGATATGCTTTTGGGGTTGTACATGACTTTGGCACCCTCTGGCAAGCTCGGGGTTTCCTTACCTCTGCTGGTACCCCTATCAAGAATGGCCCCTACATTGCTGCTCTCCTGTATGCACTCCCATCTGCATTAGCTATTGTTAAGTGCCCTGGTCACTCCACAGCAGATACTGATGTTGCTAAGGGTAATGCTGCCATAGAACCTTCCCCCGGTGCGTTTCTCGGTTCCCTTTCTGTTTCTGTACCACCGCCGTCCCTTTCTGACCTCACCCTGCTCCAAGACTCTGCCCCAGAAGCAGAAAAAGACTCCTGGGTCGCCCAGGGTTGCTCTCTACACCCTGATTCCCTTTGACGCTCGCCTAGTGGTGCCTTTGTGGCCCCCTTTTCGCTCTACCCAGCTCTGGCCGCCCTGCTACACGGCGTTTCTCATGTCGGAAAGGAGGGGATGGTCTCTGCTGTAACTAAGGCAGGATGGTGAGCCCCACATTTCAGCTCTTTTGCAGCTCACCACTGTGCCACCTGTACCACTTGCCAAAGCTACAATGTTGGCAAACCTGTAAAGGTAGCTCACGGGTTCTGGGGCCTGCCCCAAGCACCGTTCTTGCATTGGCAGCTTGATTTTGTACAAATGCCTAAGTGTCAACGCTATGAATTCATTCTGGTTATGGTATGCTTATTTTCGGGCTGGATTGAAGCCTTTCCTTGTCGCAAAGCTGATTCACTGTCTGTTGCCAAATGTTTGTTAAATCATATTATGCCTGCCAAAGGAATTCCTGCCACTTTGTCCAGTGACAAAGGAATTCCTGCCACTTTGTACACATTTTACTGGACAACTTGTTCAGCACCTGGATCGTGTATTACATGTCACGCACTTGCTGCACTGTCCCTACCACCCACAGAGCGCAGGTGCAGTTGAAAGACGAAATGGCATGCAAAAAAAAAATAAGCTTGCAAAAATTTGTGACTCTACAGGGTTAAGCTGGCCAGCGGCCTTACCATTGGCCCTTATGGAAATTCGATCCACTCCATCCCAAAGACATAAATTAAGTCCTTTTGAAATTGTTATGGGGCGCCCTATGCGAACAATGACTACCATTACTCCAGTCTCAGACTTGAACTTGACTCACAGTATACTCCTACAGTACTGCAAGGGACTAATGCAAGCTGTAAGTCACTTCCATTCACAGGTTTGAGCCGCCTGGCCAACTGAACCCACCTCTGACGCCTGCCACACCCTCGAGACAGGTGATTGGGTCTACATACGACACCACCAACGAAAACACGCCTTGGAACCCCGGTGGAAGAGCCCACATCAGGTGCTGCTCACTACCCAGACGGCTGTTAAGCTATCTGGCATAGCAGCATGGATACATGCTTCTCAGTGTAAGAAGGCAGCACCCCCAGCAGACCAGTCATCGCCTCAGGACCACGCAGAGTCAATTTTGACTCCAGAAGAAGACGTAGAGGAACAGCCTGCAATACCTTACAACCTACGTTCACGTAAGGGTTGCCTGAAGCAGACGACAACCAAAAGCAAGGCCCAAGAAGAAGCAGCAGTGAGCCTAGCGCCTGCTGCCTGGTGGACATAAAACCGTGACTGCGGTTCCCTCAGCTGAGGTTGTCAGAACCAAAAAGGGTCTTGCCTCCAGCATGTGCCTCTGGTGGGGCCTGTTCCTCGGCTACTGGTGTCTTAAGGTCTGGGGAATCCACAATGACAATGACAATTCTTTTATCCACCAGCAAGTATGGACCGCTCAGACCCTTAATATCTCTAATTGCTGGGTCTGCAGCCACATTCCATCCCACTCACAAGCTGGTTCCTGTCTTGGCAATCCCACTTAATTCCCCAGGCCTCACCCGTTTAACAAGACATGGAACAGTAATGACACTTGGGAAGCAGTGGGAATAATTGTGGGAATAAATGTATCTAAACGGATAAGTGTGGAGGAGAAAAAAGGTCACTGGTGTTTGGTGTGTAATGGGACGGGGCTGAATCTGGGGAGGAGCAGTTGTCTCCAGCATATTGTAACATCAGTACAATCTTTAATGCCATGCAAATAACACCACTCCCCGTAAGGAGAATCACCTTGTGCCCTTCGGGGGATATTACTCCTCCTTTGTAGACACCTATATGGCAAAGGGGTGCAACCGACCCTTCCCGGCTTTGATAGGGCATCATTGGGTCTGTGGGACAAAGGCCTATACCACATTACCAGTTAACTGGTCAGGTATCTGTTATCCCGCCCAACTCTTCCCACAATTCCGAGTGTTAGAGTCCTTCCCACGAGAACGCCTCCGTAATTTTAGGCAAAAAAGAAGGGACTTGTCGGATGCCCAATGGTATGTGAATCACATAAGCCCTTTAACTTGGGAAGAGGCTATTGGTGGTTCCTTTATCCCATTTGGGGGAGTAATACATCATGCAAAAAGGCTTCTGAGGTTACAAGCAGTAGTTGAAATCATGGCAAATGAAACTGGAGAAAGTTTAAGGGCCCTGGCCAAAGAAACGGGAGCGATCAGACAAGTGGTCCTCCAAAACCGTCAGGCATTGGATATAGTGCTGGCAGCAAAAGGAGGGACCTGTGCTCTCATTGGCAAAGAATGTTGTGTATATATATCAGACAACACCAATGATATAATAGATCGCGCTAGCTACTTAGAAAAGATTACATACCTTTCCAACAAAGAGCCAAGTTCCCTGTGAAAATGGCTAAGTAACTTGTCCAATTTCTCTGGCATAGGAAACTGGTTGTTTCAGGAAGCCCTGACTATCCTATTTGGGATCTTAATAATTTTTGTATGTTTTCAGTTAATCTCCTGTTGTATCCAAAACTGTGCAAGACATGTCACAGACATGTCCCCTCACCAGAGTGCTAATCTGATGATTTTAAATATCACTGATGAACAGAGAGACAAAGAACGGTTAATGCAAGGAACCCAGTAATTGTTGGTCATAGGCGAAGCTTGACCAAAAGGAGGGATTGTGAAAGTAGAAAGAATTATACTGTAAGAAAAAGATGAATTGTGCTGTAATAACTGAATAAGTTGAAGGAATTCTGTTTGTCTTTTTAAGAGAAAGAAGAAAAGTATGTTAATGTTGATTGTAGGTATGCAGATCAAGGTGCTAGCCAATTTGGGCCTGAGTTTAACAGGAAAAGGAACATTAAGTGTTAGACAGGAAACAATTCCAGATAATCAGGGAGATATAGCCAGGAGATTGCTGTGTGCTTAATATTGAAATGAAGATACTTAACCACACTAATAATGTGAAGTTTTGCCACACCCTTTGATCTTGTTAACTTGGCCTTTTGACTGTATAAAATCAAGGGGTTTGAACCTTGTATGGTACTCACATTTTCTCCATGCATTTTAGCAAAGCTTTGCTGAAATAAACAGAGCAGTCTGCCAAATCTGTGAGTCCTGTCTGACTTTGACAATTTGTTTTAGAAAGACATCCAATCTTTATGGCTTGTGTGTAGTTCAACGCATTAAATTCCAAGCAGGTTGCTGAAGTTTCTTTTTTTCATCATGATTGGCAATTTGACCAGCCTTATACAGTAATGGATCTTTACCATTCCTCTGATTTCTTTTGTTCCCGATATATTTAAACATTTCCTAATTATCCTTTATGTTACTGGTTATAGATTTTTTTTCCCCCAATTTTAGCTTCTCCTATCAACTGTTTGCTTTTTCATAACTCGCATCCTCCCTTTTTTCCCATTTGCTTTATATTTTTTTCTTGTGGTGTTTATGACAAAAACTAAAACATAGGACATAAACTTTGAGTGCTATTTATAGTACTTTAGGTTGGTTTAATGGAAAAATGGGTTGATACAGAGTAAATTGGAGTTCAAAATAACCCTTTCTCGGGCAATTTTTCTCTCGAAAGCCTCACCTTTTTCAGCCTCCTTCCACTAACTTCTGATTTTAAATGTCTGGATTGTTAGACATGTGCTCAGGAAACCTTACCTGTCACTAAACATAGATTTTGTTTGTGTTAATTATAGATATGAATGGAGCTAGTTAATCCCTGTTGTAAGATTCCAGTGGAGCCAAAGAAAGTAAACAAGTAACTAATTTGGGTCAATCTTTCTACTTGACAGTCCCTAGGAATCTACCGTTTCAACATTTCCTGGGAACAGAAACACAAGTTAGAACAGTGATAGAAATGTAGCCGTGTTAGTCTGGTGTAGCTGAAACGAAATACAGGACTATGTAGCACTTTAAAGACTAACAAGATGGTTTATTAGATGATGAGCTTTCGTGGGCCAGACCCACTTCCTCAGATCAAATAGTGGATCTGAGGAAGTGGGTCTGGCCCACGAAAGCTCATCATCTAATAAATCATCTTGTTAGTCTTTAAAGCGCTACACAGTCCTGTATTTTGTTACAAGTTAAAACACTCATTAATTTTGGCTTCATTCAGCTTTCCCTTGGAACAAATTAAAAACATAGTTGATAAGTGGCAAAGTTGGTGCATGGGAGTGAAGGACACGTTAGCTCATTATGCCTACACAGGGGGATGTCACACTGGTCTGACCAGTTCCAAGGACAGTTGGGCTGCCATAGAAAGGGATGCAGAGCTGCTCTTCAGGAGCTCCATGGATTAGACCTATACTGCTGTTGAAGGAATTGGGGCTCTCAAATAAAAGAAGTCCCTTGCCTTAGAATCATAGAATCCCAGGGCTGGAAGAGACCTCAGGAGTCATCGAGTGCAGCCCCCTGCCCAAAAGCAGGACCAATCCCAACTCAATCATCCCAACCAGGTCTGTGTCAAACCAGGACTTAAAAACCTCTAGGGATGGAGATTCCACCATCTCCCTAGTTAGCCCATTCCAGTGCTTCCCCATTCTCTTAGGGAAAGAGTTTTTCCTAATATCCAACCTACACCTCCCCCACTGCACCTTGAGACCATCACTCCTCGTTCTGCCATCGTCACCACTGTGAACAGCCTCTCTCCATCCTCTTTGGAACCTCCCTTCAGATAGTTAAAGGCTGCTATCAAATCCCCCGTCATTCTTCTGCAGACTAAACAAGCCCAACTCCCTCAGCCTCTCCTAAGTCATGTGCTCCAGCCTCCTAATAATTTTTGTTGCCCTCCACTGGACCCTCTCCAATGCGTCCACATCCTTCCTGTAGTGGGGGGCCCAGAACTGGACACAATACTCCAGACGTGGCCTCACCACATCCCAATAAAGGGGAATAATCACTTCCCTAGATCTGCTGGCAATGTTCCTCCTAATGCACCCTAATATGCCATTAGCCTTCTTGGCTACAAGGGCACACTGTTGACTCATATCCAGCTTCTCATCCACTGTAACCCCCAGGTCCTTTTCTGCAGAACTGCTACTTAGCCAGTCGGTCCCAGCCTATAACAATTCTTGGGATTCTTCCATTCAAGTGCAGGACTCTGCACTTGTCCTTGTTGAACCTCATCAGATTTCTTTTGGCCCAATCCTCCAATATGTCTTGGACACTCTGCACCATATACCCTACCGTCCAATGTATCTACCTTTCCCCCTAGCTTAGTGACATAGGCAAACTTGCTGAGGGCGCAATCCATCCCCTCATCCAGTCATTAATAAAGATGTTGAACAAAACCGACCGTAGAACCGGTCTTTGAGGTACTCTGCTTGAAACTGACCGCCAGTCCGACATCGAGCTGTTGATCACTACCCATTGAGCCCAACAGTCTAGCCCAATTTCTATCCATCTTACAGTCCATTAATCCAATCCATACTTCCTTAACTTGCTGGCAAGAATAAGTCCAGGTATATCACATCCACTGAATTCCCCATGTCCACAGAGCCAGTTACCTCGTCATAGAAAGCAATCAGGTTCGTCAAGCATGACTTGCCCTTGGTGAATCCATGCTGACTGCTCCTGATCCCTTTCCTTATTCTAAGTGCTTCAAAATGGATTCCTTGAGGATCCCCTCCCTGATTTTTCCGGGGAGTGAGGTGAGGCTGACCGGTCTGTAGTTCTGTGGATTGTCCTAAGGAACATCTTGGTACCATTTACCTCCCACAAATAAAGTACATACCGACCTATGTTCAGGACCAGGTCAAAGTTGACAGCATAACAGATAGTAAGTTGACAGTATGAAGACTAGGAAGTAAGCCCCCTTCTGCAAGGTAAGGGACGGTAACCAGGTAACAGGGGGTAGCAACCTGATACGTCAGGAATGTATAAAAGTTCACCTCAAATGGTGTTCACCAGCTGACTGTGTGGGGGCACTGGATGGTGCTCAGTGGGTGTTAGGACATTGCCACGGCTTCCATAAAGTGTAGCGGCGCAGCGCTGAGTCTGTTCGCTGGCAACTATTATTGCATGTTGTTACGCAAAAAATCTGCTTGGGCGATTTCGAATCTTATCTGGTTTGTGGTCTCTGGGGACTCTGGGCACGGAGACCACATCCAGCGATAGTGACTCGGCTCTGCAACTTTAGCGAAGAGCCAGGTGGCTTGTACCTCATGCAGTAGAGAAGGCTCCAGACTTACAAACCAGGTAACAGAACTTTTGCGTTCTCCTCCAGCAGCAGGCGCTCCGACACAGCTGGACTGAGTACAACACCTGCAAATAACCCAGTTAGTTAATGCAAGCATAAAGAGAGGCAGCCTGGCCAGATGTAACCATTCATTACGATAAGGTGGGTGCATAATTGGCTGGATAACCGTAGTCAGAGAGTTGTTGTTAACGGTTCTAAATCCTGCTGGAAAGGGATAACAAGTGGAGTTCCTCAAGGGTCTGTTTTGGGACCCGTACTATTCAATATCTTCATCAATGATGTAGATATTGGGATAGAGAGTACTCTTATTAAGTTTGCAGATGATACCAAACTGGGTGGGGTTGCAACTTCTTTGGAGGATAGGGACATAATTCAAAATGACCTTAGCAAGTTAGAGAAATGGTCAGAGGTAAACAGGATGAGGTTTAATAAGGAGAAATGCAGAGTGCTCCACTTAGGAAGGAACAATCAGTTCCATACATACAAGATGGGAAGCGACTGTCTAGGAAGGAGCATGGCGGAAAGGGATCTAGGGGTCATAGTGGACCACAAGTTGAATATGAGTCAACAGTGTGATGCTGTTGCAAAAAAAGCAAATATGATTCTAGGTTGTATCAACAGGTGTGTTGTAAGCAAAACTCGTGAAGTCATTCTGCCGCTCTATTCTGCACTAGTTAGGCCTCAGCTGGAGTACTGTGTCCAGTTCTGGGCGCCACATTTCAAGAAAGATGTGGAGAAATTGGAAAGGGTACAGAGAAGAGCGACAAGAATGATTAAAGGTTTAGAGAACATGACCTATGAAGCCAGGCTTCATGAACTGGGCTTGTTTAGTTTGGAAAAAAGAAGATTAAGGGGGGACATGATAGCGGTTTTCAAATATCTAAAAGGGTGTCACAAGGAGGAAGGCGAAAATTTGTTCCTCTTGGTTTCTGAGGACAGGACAAGGAGTAATGGGCTTAAAGTGCAGCAGGGGAGGTTTAGATTGGACATTAGGAAAAAATTCCTAACTGTCAGGGTGGTCAAATATTGGAATAAATTGCCAAGGGAGGTGGTGGAATCTCCCTCTCTGGAGATATTTAAGAACAGGTTAGATAGACATCTGTCAGGGATGGTGTAGACGGAGCTTGGTCCTGCCTTGAGGGCGGGGGGCTGGACTCGATGACCTCTCGAGGTCCCTTCCAGTCCTATTATTCTATGATTCTATGATTCTATGATTAACTTCCAGGCCAGAGAGGGCCATTGTGATCTTCAGTCTAGCCTGGCATCCTATGAGGTGCACACAGGCCCTTCTCTTCCACTTGTTTAAACAGAGGCACCCTGGGGCACCTTAAAGACTAACACGTGTATTTGGGCATCCGCTTCCAGGGGTAAAAAACACTTGGACCTGCTTTTCCTCCGCAACAGCTGATGCCCAAATAAATCTTTAAGGTGCCACAGGACTCCTTGTTAGTAATGACTGTTGGGGTTGCCCCTCTAAGGCTATGTCTACACTGCAGGCTTTTTGCACAAGAACAGCTGTTCTTGCGCAAAAACTTGCAGAGTGTCTACACTGCGTGCGTGTTTTTGCACAAGTATTACAGTACAGCATCAGCAAACAGGGCTTCTTCCGGAAGAGTTATTCCTCTCCCCACGAGGAATAAGCCCTCTTGCACAAGAGCTCTTCCAGAAGGCGGCAGTGTAGACAGGCAACATGAATTTCTTGCGCAAAAAACCCCTACGGCTAAAATGGCCATCAGAGCTTTCTTGTGCAAGAGAGTGTCGACACTGCCATGGATGCTCTTGTGCAAAAGCACATCTCTTCTGCAAAAGCACATGGCAGTGTGGACGCGCTCGTATGGAAGACCTTTTGCACAAGAACTCTTCTGCAAAACAGTTCTTGTGCAAGAAGCCTGCAGTGTAGACAGAGCCCACGAGTTTCAGAGGGGTAGCTGAGTGAGTCTGTAACAGGAAAAACTTAAAACACAACATATAGTCACCTTAAAGATTAACAAACCGTGTCAATGGGATCATGAGCTTTCCTGGGCATAGCCCACTTCTTCAGACGACTGGAGTGTTGTATGTCCAGAACCAAAATGAACAGGGGAGGAAAAAATGGGAGGGGCGAAAAAAGGAGGCAGGGGGTATGTAAATATCAAAGGGAAAACCCAGCTGGTATGTAACAGGCACCACTGATAAGAGTTGTTGGGAATTTCCCAGGAACCGATCGGGGTTTCTTAGGAACAAGTTTAAAAAGGGGTGAGAATCGGGGTGAACTGGGTGGATGCCTGGGTGAGGGTTGGGTCGAACAACGCAGGGAGGGAAAAGCAGGAGCGTGGGGCGTGAGGGCAGGTGAGCGCTGCGGTGAAAGCCACGTGCGCAGGCCGGGCCGGGCCCCTCTCTCCTCCAGCTGACTTGCAACTTCCACTGCCGGCCCACGTGGCCCTCGAAGGGCGGAGCTTCCCCTTTCCTGCGCCCGCCCCTGGGGCCCTCCAGCCAATGGGAAGCAAGGGCTAATGTTGCTGGTGTTTCAACATTCGGAGCCGGCTGGCACAGCTGCTGCCGCGGGCCCGGGAGCTGCGAGCAGGCAGGAGGCGGAGGTGAGGGGCGGGGGGCGGTGACTCCTGGCCCCCCAGCGCAGGGGGGTCCAGGTCCGGGTCCGTCCGGGGTTACCAGGCCGCGCACTCCCCTCGCTCTTGGAGGCGACGCTGGTGCCAGTGTCTGCTTCAATGCGACCCTACAATAACAAGCCCCAATCGGCCGAGTCGCTGCTTGTTTCACCTCGTGTCCCCCTGCGCTGCAGAAATCCCGCCTCTGCTGGGCCAGCCCCGAGGCACGGGGTTGCCCCTCGATTGTAAGCAAGCTGCCCCCTTCTCCCCCATGCTCCCCATTCCCTGAATATCAGTCCTGCCCCCGCAGCCTGCACAAATCTTCATCCTTTAGGACCAAATAGGAAGGGGAGGGGGCGAGGGATTATTTTCTTTATTCCCACCCCCCCTAACGGAAGGAGCTGTTCTCTGTGTCTGTGTTTACAAACCAAGGAACGTGTTTCTCCCTGGTTTGGGTTGGGGGGTTTTTTTTGCCTGTTTCTTGACAAGATTGATTGAAATGTTGGTCTGACTAGAGTAGTCCCCAAGTTTAGCGCCCTGCCCTGAAGCAGGACGAAGTCAACCAAGACCTACGGGTTTGTCTAACCCTGTCTATTTCTTTCTTCCCACCCATGCTTCCCCAGAAGGGATCAGACAGGCTGTACACAGCGGGTGTTTAAGTCTCAGCTTGACAAAGCCCTGGCCGCGTTGATTTAGTTGGGATTGGTCCTGCCTAGAGCAGGGGGCTGGATTTGATGACCTTCTGAGGTCTCTTCCAGCTCTATGATTCTATGATTCCCTCCCCTTTCCTTCACCATCATTAATATCCTTTTGCAGTGAGTTCCAGAGGTTGATTATACACTTCAAAATACGTCCGTTTTAACTAGAGCTGGAAGGAAGTTTTCTGAGGGGATGTTTTTCCATTGGAAAATGCTGATTTTAGTGACCTTTTGTTTGGAAGGGGAAAACTCCACCATTTCAGAACATTAAAATGTAGTTTTCCATTCCTGAAATGACTCTTTGTTTGGTCTCTTTAAAGTTTATCTTCCGTAATCCACCGTACTACATTTAAAAAAAGTCAAAATCTAAACAAAACGTGAATTTATTTGCAGAACTGTGTGTGATCAGGAAAAAAAGTCAAAATCCTGGAATTTCTAGTCCCAATTCAACCCTACTTTTAGCCACCTTGGTGCCAGGGATGTAAAATCTCATTTAATTAGCTAACCAGTTAAACAATACGTTGAACCAGTTAACCGATTAAATGGGACACGTAGGACGTGTTAAAGATGGGCTTGGAGCAGCCCCCACACCTACCCCCGTGGCACACTGCTGTGACTGCTGAGCAACCCTACCCGTGGTGTGCCAGAGTGCCCTCTGCCTATGGCTGGTGGAGGGCTGCTCCAGCCCCCTCTGGTTAACCATAACCGGCTTACTGGTTAACCATTCACTTCCGAACTTGGTGTCCCCACTGCTAACATTAGGACAGTGGTCCCCAACACGGTGCCCGCATTTGTATGTGCCCGCCAAGTGCTCAGGGCTGGCCTGGCCTCGGGCTCGTGGTGCATGTGCGGTGCCGGAGCTGGCCCCGGGCGCATGGTGCACGGTGAGCGCCGGCCCCGGGGGCGCCGCAGATTGGCTGCCCGCGCTATGGCCACGTGGCGCATGGGGGGAGCGCAGGCCCCGGGTGCGCGGCACTTGGAGAGCGCCGGCCCCGGGGGCACCGCAGATTGGCTGCCCGCGCTATGGCCATGTGGTGCATGGGGGGAGCGCAGGCCCCGGGTGCGCGGCACTTGGAGAGCGCCGGCCCCGGGCGCGCGGTGCTTCGGGGGGGAGAGTGCCCGGGCGTGCGGTGCTTGGCGGGGGGCCAGGCCCTGGGTGTGCGGTGCTTGTGGGGGGGGGGGCGGCCCTGGGAATGTGGCTATGGGGGGTCCCCGCCCCCAGGTGCACAATGGGGGGCCCCGCGCAAGGGCGCCCTGCGGGCAAACGGCCACGCCCCTTGGCGCCCGGCAACCTCAAATGGTTGGGGACCACTGCATTAGGAGAAGCCATTGGCTGCGTCCCCTGCCCCGCCCCATTCCTTCTTTGACATTCCCCTGATCCCATGCCCCCCTTTGAGAGCTGATGCTGAAAAGTGCTGGGAAAGCTCGGGGCGATTATCTGCCTGACCCCGGTGAATAGGAGCTGGCAAAGGCCCTGAAGTGTGACAGACCCTGGAGCTGTGACCGGCCCTTTCACCCAGCAGGATGTGCCGAATGCCCCAGAGGACCAAGGGATGGTGGGCGTGGCACTTTAAGCACACCTTGATTTTCTTCTGTCAGGGCTGGGGCATCGGACCGTCCAGGCTGGGTTCCTGTGATTTCCCGCGTGTGCTGGGCGGATGGTTTCCTGTCCAGTGCAGACTGCCGCTGGTGCGGGACCTCTGCATATAAACGCTGGGTAAGTCCTGGTGGGTTTTTAATGGGCACTGCCATGTGGGTTGGTAACTCAGGGTGCCCCTGTATAAAACTATGGGACACCCACATCTGGAATACTGTGTACAGATGTGGTCTCCTCACCTCAAAACAGATATTTTGGCCTTGGAAAGGGTTCAGAAAAGGGCAACTAACATGATTAGGGGTTTGAAACGGGTCCCATATGAAGAGAGGTTAAAGCGATGGGACTTTTCAGTTTAGAAAAGAGGAGATTGAGGGGGGATATGATAGAGGTCTATAAAAACATGAGTGGTATGGAGAGGGTGAATCAAGAAAAGTGATTTATTAGTTCCCATAATAGAAGAACTAGAGGACACCAAATGAAGTTAATGGGTAGCAGGTTTAAAACTAATAAAAGAAAGTTCTTCTTCACACAGCGTGTAGTCAACCTGTGGAACTCCTTGCCAGAGGAGACTGTGAAGGCTAGAACTATAACAGGATTTAAAGAGAAGCTAGATAATTTCACGGAGGTTAGGTCCATAAAAGGCCATTAGCCAGGAGATAGAAATAGTGTCCCTGGCCTCTGTTTGTGGAAGGCTGGAGAAGGATGGCAGGAGACAAATCGCTTGATCATTGTCTTTGGTCAACCCTCTTTGGGGCACCTGGTGCTGGCCACTGTCAGCAGACAGGCTACCCAGTACTGCCGTTCTTATGTTAGGGTTCTTGGTTGGGGCACAGGGCAGAGCCCATCGGTTCAGAGCTGCTAAGAGCAGAGTTATTTGCACTTACGTCCCAGCCAGACTCCCTCGTATCCCCTAACACAGGGCTGGGGGGATCCTTTTTTGGGTCGGGGGCCACAGAGAAATCCGTCGGGCCTTGTAGTAGTTGGGCGGCAGGAGTGGAGCTTAGTGCCTACGGGGCCAAGGGAAACAGAGAGGGCACCATGTCCACAGGGCCGGGGTGCCATTTTCCCTAGGGCCTCCGGAGGGGTGGGGGGGGGGGGGAGTGTGTCTATGGTCTAGGAGCCAGGGCCCACCAAAGATGAATCCGACCCAGGCTCTGGTACATCTCTGCAGCGCTGCCGGCCGGTTCCCCCACCTCTTGGTCCTCAACCCAACTAGACCCGCTTCCCGACGGCTGGTTGCCCCCCGGCCAGCCCCGCTCCCTCCAGCCCCCTCCCAGCCAGCCCCGCTTCCCGGCGGCCGGTTCCCCCCCACCCCCTCTCTTCCAGCCAGTCCCGCCCCCCCCGCTCCCCGGCCCCTGCTGTTCGGTATTTTTTTTAAACCATCTGGTAACCCAAGCAGGTGGGGGTGAAAAGTGCATGGAACTGCCTGCACAGGCGCGTCTGGGAATGAGATGCTGCTCTAACATCTCCGCCTCTGTTCACTTCCAGCCCCTGCCTCGTGGCGCTGGCCCCCCGTGCCCTGGGCAGGCCCCCCAGGCGCACCATGGCCCGGCATAGCAAGCTGCAGAAGCACGTCCTGAGCCTATACAGGCAGTTCCTGTGCACCGGCCGGGAGAAGCCGGGATTCCTGCCTCGCATCCAGGCTGAGTTCCGGAAGAACGCCAGCATCCCCCGGGCCGACGTGATGCACATCGAGTATCTGCTCCGCCGTGGCCAGAGGCAGCTGGCGCAGCTCCGAGACGCGAACACCAAACAGATGGGCACCTTTGTCCAAGCCAAACCGGAGGAGCAGTGACCCCTGCTGGTTGGCGCAAGCGTCTGTCTTGTACTGGGACGGTTGGGGGTGAATTCACAGATCAGCCTTCCTGGTTCTCACATCCCTGTGCACCCCTCGTGTCCAAACACAGGTGCCTGGCTTGGCATTTGCTGAGCTAAGGTGTCTTTATTGGCAGCCAAGCTTTTAAACAGTTCAGGTGTGGATGGGTGATCTGGAGGAGATGCTCTTGTTTCCAGGACCTGGTACACAATTCATTCTACCCCTGCTGGCTCCTCTCTTCGGGTATGTCTACACTACAGCGCTAGTTCGAACTAAGCTAATTCGAACTAACGCGTCTAGAACTAAAAACTAGTTTTGCTAATTCGAACTAGCAAGTCCACATTGAGTGGACTCTGAACAGGGCTTAAGGATGGCCGGAAGCAGTGCCAGCAGGGCATCAGAGGAGGACTTAGAGCGTGGAGATGCAGTCTCAGGCTAGCCGAGGGCTACGCTTAAAGGGTCCCGACCCCCACCCCGGACAGACAGTTCTAAGGGGTGCCCCGCTTGAAAACCAGTCCTGGCTTGGAGTGCCCGGAGTACCCACACTGGGCACATCACACCACTCAGCCATCAGCCCGGCTGCACTTGCCGCAGGCTGCCATCTGGGGAGAGGGGGTAATCGGGGGGATGCAGGAGAGCTTCCACCCCCAGAAGCCCGCAGAGCCAGCCCAGTCCTCCCCATCGGGGGCTTGTACCCCATTCCTCTCTCACCTCCTTCCACTTACCCTTCCCTAGCCCCCCTTCTTATTGATGTACAAAATAAAGATAACGTTTCTTCCAACATTGACTCTGTCTTTATTGAACAAAACTGGGGGAGACTGGGAAAAGGAGGTGGGAGAGGGGAAGATTAAGGCTGGGAGAGGGGAGGGCAACTAACATGATAAGGGGTTGGGAACAGGTCCCGGATGAAGAGAGGCTACAGAGACTGGGACTGTTCAGCTTAGAAAAGAGGAGACGGAGGGGGGACAGGATAGAGGTCTCTAAAAGCAGGGGTTGGGTGGAGAGGGTGCATTCAGAAAAGTTCTTCATGAGTTCCCATAAAGAAGGACTAGAGGACACCAAAGGAAAGGACTGGGTAGCAGGCTTGAAACTAGTAAGAGAAAGTTGTTCTTCTTGACAAAGCAAATAGTTAACCGGTGGAACTCCTTGCTGCAGGAGGCTGTGAAGGCTACAACTAGAACAGAGTTGAAAGGGAAGTGAGATCAAGTCATGGAGGTTGGGTCCATGGAGTAGTCTTAGCCAGGGGGTAGGAGTGGTGTCCCTGCCCAAAGTTTGTGCAAGGCTGGAGAGGGATGGCACGAGACAAATGGCTTGGTCACTGTCTTTGGTCCATCCCCTCCACGGTCCCTAGGGTTGGCCGCTGTCGGCAGACAGGCTACTGGGCTAGATGGACCTTTGGTCTGACCCAGGACGGCCATTGTAAGCTCAGGGCTCAGGGTCGGGGGTCTCAGTGGACCCCCTTGATTTTCATGCAAACCTGCTCCTGGGTGGCCAGGCTGGCAGCTCTCCTGCCCTAGATGGCCACTTTCCTGTGCCTAGTGCGGAGATCGTGGAAGAGGTCCACGATGTCCGCACTAGCCCAGGAATGTACCCGCCTCTTGCGGTCCTGGGCAAGCTTCCGGGAGCCGCCAGCCTGGTCCCGGGAAGAGGGGGTGGGCTGGGGGACATCGGGTGGGTGGCTCTGTGCCGTGCCAGGTGCAGGGTCTGCTGGCTGGGTGCTAGCAGGCTTGCACCTGGCACGGGCACCGTAGCCAGCCCGTGCCCCTTTAAGGGGTCCGGGGCCGGGAGGGGGGCATAGAGTTTCCCTGGTGTTGGCCAGAGTGGCCACCAGGGAAACTTGGGGAGGGCTAGCCTCCCACTCGTTCGAATTAAGGGGCTACACAGCCCTTAATTCGAACTAGTAAGTTCGAACTAGGCTTAAGCCTCGTAAAATGAGGTTTTCCTAGTTCGAACTAAGCGCTCCGCTAGTTCGATTCAAATTCGAACTAGCGGAGCGCTAGTGTAGCGGCTATGAATGTTAGTTCGAACTAACATTGTAGTGTAGACATACCCTTCCATCCTTAGCCAAAGAGGAACAAGCCAGTTAGCCCAGGGAAATAAAAGAAAGGGAGAGCGGTGACGGAAAACCCTGTGTCTGTCATTTTTTCAAATGATCTATCTTGCCTAAAAGCCTGTCAGGGATTGGGCTCTGTTGCAGGAGGTGCTGGCGAAACACTCCGTGGATTTGGGTGCTACAATTCCTGAGTGTCGTCCGCCTTCCTGCCCCCTCCCCCCACCGAAGCGCTTTGGAAGGCTCACAAAGGACAGAGACCTGCCTTTTGAAAATCCGACTCCCCACCGGTGTCTCAAGACAGGCGGCTCTCTCTCGCCAAAAACGGAGGCAGCAGCGTGGGATGACAGGCAGCCAGGTCGCAAGGGGAGCTGCTTTTTAGACCAGTTCCCTCCTGGCACTCCGTACTGCTGCCTCTGTATCAGAGGCAGCAGCACAAGCTGGCAGCAGCCCTTGCCTGGGGGCTGGGTCTGAGCTTCTGGACCTGGTGCAAACTGGAACTGAGCGAGGCTGCCTGCCTGCCTGGCTCCTAACACACTGTAAATGCAGAGCCGCAGAGGGGGTAGGTCCCGCACCCAGCGCGAGCCAGGACTGAGACAGCTGGCCCCTGGGGACTATCGAAAAGTCAAGTAACCGATAAGAAATCATGAGGTTAATTGACTACTCAGTGAATATCTAACGTCCCTAATCCCTTTTCATAGTTCCCCTCTGGACTCTCTCTCCTAAAGCATGGCCCTGAGATCTGGACACAGTGCTCCAGCTGAGGCCTCCTCCGTGCCAAATAGCTAGGAGAGTGACCTCCCATGTCTGCCGTACGTCTCCTACCACGCCCCAGGGCTATGCCCTCTTACTGAAGGGCTTGTGTCTGAGATCGCTTCTCTCCTAGGCTGCGTCTACACAACGAGTTTTTTTGGCAACAAATATGCTAACGAGTGACTCTATGACAAGCAATGTCATTTGCATATTTTCTGCCGATCCGTTTTTGTGCTCGGGGTTTGTGCGCAAAACCGAGCCGTGTGGATGTTTACTTTTTGTGCAAAAAACCCCCTTTTCCCACAAGATCCCTATGCCTGCAAAAAGGCCGACCGATCTTGTGCAAAAAGGGGCTTTTGCCTAAAAAGAAAACATCCACATGGCTTGTTTTTGCGTGTTCTTGCGCAAAAACTTGTGGCGCGTCTACACTCTACGTGTGTTCTTGCAGAAGTAAATTTGCAGTAAAGCATCAGAGAACAGGGCTCCTTGCACAGGAGTTATTCCTCTCCTGACGATGACTAAGCCCCCTTTGTGCAAGAGCTGTTGTGCAAGAAGGCAGCGTGGACGGGCACCAGGGGCTTCTTGAGCAAGACACTTTTATGGCTAAAATGACCATCAGAGCTTTCTTGCACAAGAGAGCGTTCACACTGCCATGGACGCTCTTGTGCAAAAGCCCATGGCAGGGTGGAGGCACTCTTGCACGAGACCTTTTGCGCAAGAACTCCGGCGTGAAACAGCTCTCGTGCAAGAAGCCTGCAGTGTAGGGCAGGGAGCAGCCTATGAGGGAGGGGCAGGGACCCCTAGTAATGGCTCAAACTTCCCAGGGGGGTGGCCAGAGGCAGGACATTTGCCTGGCAGGGTGGGGGGGGGGGCGGTGACCTCACAGGGGCTTTGGGCAGCCCTCAGCATATAAGGCAAAGGGCAGGTGGGGAGGTGGTGACCTCACAGAGGGACCCACATCTCAGGCTGATAAAAGCGGGGGGCGGGCCCAGGGGACTTTGGAGACCCCCGGTTGCTTTAGCTCTGGTGCGTCTCCTCCTCACGGTTCATTCGCGTTCTGTGAGTTCCACATCCCGACACCTTTGTGACGAAGGTAAGAGCCCCCAGGGGTTGGATCCCGCCCGGGGCCGGCTGGGTTCCAGGCAGGCCCAGCCCTCGGTCAAGGGCCAGAAGGTGATTCCTCACCTGGGCTGCGTCCTTAGCGCCACTGGGGCTTTCTCCTGGTTGGTTTCCCTTTTCCTCCATCCCCCCACATTTCTGCTCTGTTCTTGCCTCCTCTGTGACCTTCCCTTGCTGCCTCCCCCAGCTTGGGACCCAACAGACTAGCTGAAGGACGGGGGGTGGTTTGCAGGAGCCGTGGGGTGGGGGATGCAGCCCCCATTGTAGGGACTGGGGAGGTGGGGCTGGAACAAGTCTATGCCGGTTTCTTTGGGGAGAACGCTCCACCCCCCACACCTTAGATTCTCCCCTGATTGGCCAAGAAGGGGCTGTTGATGGGCAGGAGACTCGTGGAATGAGGAGTAACGGTAGTTTGAACTAGGAAGCCTAGTTCGAACTACCTAGTTCGTGCCCCGTGTAGCCGCGCTGCACGGGGTTCGAACGAGCGGGGTTTTAAAAATGGCGGCTCCCCGCTTATGCAAATGAAGCCCGGGAAATTCAAATCCCGGGCTTCATTTGCAAGTGCGGTATGCCTACATTACCCTCCTAGTTCGAACTAGCGGGGTAGTGTAGACATACCCTCAGGTCCTTGCAGTGCCTGTGCAAGACCGAACCGATAAGCAAGGGGCCATTTGGGGGCTGGGAGCAGTCGCTCTGGGGAGCTGGAACCCCTGGATTTCGTTCATCAGGCTGCGCCCCAAGCTCCCCTTTGCTCCCCTCATTTCCAGCATGGCCAAACGTTTTCGGCTGTGGTTCAAGAAAGCCCTGAAGATGGCCCCAGGGCCGGTGGGGAGCAGCTCCTCCGTCCCCGCGGGCGGGGAAGCTGGATCTCACCAGCTCAGGGCGACTCGCCCACCGGCCAGGCCCCCCCGGACCTGGCTCCAGAGGCGGCTGGGCAGGCGGGACCCAGCCCAGCGGGGGAGCCGGGTAGGGTGGCTCCGGGGCCTCCTCTGTGGAGAGAAACACCTGCCCCGGGAGCCCAGCCCCCATTACCACCAGGGGGCATCGCCCTGCCCGGCCCCCGGGGACCTGCCAGTCTCCGGGAGCCCCCAGCCCGTCGCTCCCCGCACCAGCCCCTGCAGCTGTGGGTCCAGGTCCGTCAGCAGCAGCGCCTGGGCCTCCAGCTGCAGCCGGGCCACCTCCCGCAGCCGCTCAGACCCAGGTGAGGGGCCGTGAACACGCTGGGCCCAGGGGCTCACCCAGTACCCGGGGGGGGGGAGGGGCAGCTCCAGTGTCTGCCCCGCACCCTGGGCAATGGATGGCGGGGGGCTGCTTGGCTCTCTTCTTCCTGGTGGGGGCTCTGCTGAGGGCGTTGGCAGATGTGAGGGTGGAAGGGGGATGGGTCCCTGCGAGGGGCGTGTGGGGCCCAACCTGCCCTGGGTCCCTGACATGGGGGCGCATGACCCCTGCTGGCCACTGGAGTCACCCTGGTCCCTTCCCTCCCGCACAGAGCCCCCCTGCGCCTCGGCGGAGCTCTGCCAGGAGCGGGTGGACTCCCGGGTGGAGGAAGGGGCCATCTACGACATCGAAGAGCAGCTCCACACCCGGGACACGGTAGGAACCTTCTCCACACGGGGGGGACCCGAGATTGTCCGGCCCCTTCCCAGCACGTCCCCCCCCCCTCCGGGAGGGGCTTGTCCCTGGGGATCCCCCTGGGGCCCCTTCTCCTGCATGGCCTGGGCCCCCCAAGCTGGGGGCTCTTGTCATGCACCAGCTGGGCCCCCACAAGCCTGAGGCAGCAGTTGGGGGGGGAGTGCGGGTGCTTGGACAACCAGCAGCTCCCACCTCCACTCCTGGGAGACCTGAGCCCTGCAGCTGTCCGTGGGGGGCAGGCAGGCCCCAGGCTCATAGACTCTCTCTGGGGTGCAGAGCCCAGCCGCCCTGCAGCGGTTCCTTCTGGCCGTCACCCCCGCCTGCCTGGCCGCCCTCCAAAGGGGCGAGGACACCCTGGCGCCGCGCTGCTGCAAGGACACCATGATGGCCAGGATCGTTGTAAGCGAGTCGCGGCAGCCGGGAGGAGGGAAGGGGATACGTGGGGTGCACAGGGGTCTGCCTGGGCCATGGCGGTGGGTGGGGGTGCTGGAAACGGGATGGGTGGAGCCAGGAGGGCTGGAGGTGGACATGGGGAGGGTGGGTGGGGATGCTGGAGGTGGGAGGGACACAGAAATGGGGCAGGTCTGGGGTGCCGGACAGGAAGGGGGATTCGGGACAGGGAGGGGTCTCCCCGGGCCATGGGGGGCTGGAAGGGAGCCGAGCGGGCTGCTGGGGATGCGCCTGGGGAGCAGGGATGAGGAGGTTCAGAGGCTGGTCACCAGGGCAGTGAGGGGCAGGAGACGGCCTGGGGACAAGGATTGAGCTGGTCCCGGTTTGGGAGGGGGGTGCTGGGAGGGGCCCTGTGCCGGGCAGGGGGGCTACAGGGCAGCGGGAGGCAGTGGGGTTGGATCCTGCTGGGTGGGGGCGCTGGCCGCGTGAGCGTCTCTTGGGGGCCCCAGCCTCACACGCCCCTTTGTCTCCTTGGGTCTCCCAGGAGATCATGGAGGACTCGCCCCCCCCGCTGGTCTTGGCCGACTGCCTCAACGCCGCCTGCAGCCTCAGGTACCGACCCCCCCGCCCCCCGCCGACTCCCCCCAGAGCAGATCCCCTGGCCAGGGAGTGGGAAAGTCTCTGTCTCCTGCTGCTGAATTAACAGTCTCTGCCCCTCTCTCCTGCCAGCACCTTGCAGCCTCCCCTGCGGGCCCAGCTCCTGAGCCCCCTGCTGACGGCGGCCGTGGGACAGACAGTGTCTGGGGACTGGCAGCAGGAGCCCATCCACACTCAGGTACGTCCCTCCGGGCCCTGCTCCCGGGCTGGGCTGGAGCTCCAGAGAGGAGGGGGGGGGGGCAGAGGGAGGGAAGAAGCTGCAGGTTTGGATCCTTCCCTCCAGGGTTCCCGTTGCTCTCCCGGGGGGCCCGTCCCTTCCATGCCCAGCCTGGGCTCCTCCCTGCTCTGCGAGGCGGCTCAGACCCTGCTCAAGGCTGCACCCCGGAGCCAGCGGGTGGCCTGGATTCCCCAACCCCAACCCCCCTCTGACCCAGGGCTCCCCCTTGTCTTGCAGCAGTTCATCCGGGCCCTTCCCTACGACCTCCAGGCCCTACTGGCGAGCCTCCTCGCCGAGACCCCAGACACCGCCCGGCTGCAGCTCATAATGGAGGTGAGCCCCGTGGGGGGGACGGGGCCATTGTCCCTGCTTCCTCGGGGGGGGGGGGCGAGAGAGGAGCAGTGTCAGTGGCTGGGGGGGGGCACAGTCCGAGAGGAGCCCCAGGCTCTGCCCAGAACCGGCACCTCCCTACGGGTCCTGACCTGCCTCTTTCCCCCCCAGCACCTGAGCCCGTGGCTGGAGTCCCGCCTGCCCCAGGAGCGAGCCAGGGCCCTTGGCAGCACCACGGCCCTGCTGGGAGTCGCCACCACCCTCCCGGGGTTTGACGTAAGTGACCTCGGAGCCGGGGGGTCTGGGGCTGCAGGGCGCGGGGCTGGGAGCGTCCCCGGGAGGCAGAGGCAGGGCCGGGAATGGGCCGGGAATGGGCCGCGTTCTCCTTTCCCCGGGGAGGGGCAACCCTGGGCCCTTCAGGGGGGCTCTTGAGGGACTGGGCCTGGGGACTGGGGAGTGGCCGTCAGTGGATCCCCTTGTTCCACCCCCGGAGTGACCCTTCAGTCGGGGCCATTGCTCAGGGTTGTCTCCTCGCAAGGCCGGCCCCGCCCCGCCCCGGGAGGTGTCTCTGTCTGTCCCCCGAGCTCAGACCCGCCTCGGCGGCCGTTTGCATGGGACGTGCAGCCCCAGGATGCTGAGGGACCCCCCCTCTTCTCTCCCCTCAGAACTCCGCCGACTGGCCGAGGATGGGTCACCACGTGGCCCAGCTGGGCCTTTTTATTTCGGACCCATCCGAAGACGTCAGCCGGCTGGCCCGGGAGGGGGTGCACAGCCTGTATCAACTCCTCCTGCACCACAGGGGTAAGGAACCCAGCCGGGACCTGGGCCCCAGGGACACCCTGAGGGTGCCGGCGGCGGGGGGAGGGGACCCAGCCCTTTTCCCCCAGACTGGCCCAAGGGGGGATGCGTCCCTCTGTGTTCCCCTCCTTCTGCCCCCTGTGCCCCTCCATTTGCCCAGGGATGCCTGCAGGGACCCGTGGGAGGGGAAGGGCTCAGACCTGCCAGCAGAATGACCCTGTTGTGTCTCTTGCAGGCCTCAACATCCACCAGGCAGAGGACCTGTGGTGCAGACACTACTACAAAGAAAGATGGGTCCTGGCTCACAGCAACAGCGTGAGGGTGGGAGAGGTAAGGACGCGCTGCCAGGGCAGGGCAGGGCTCGGGGGTGGGGCTGGCTGGGGCCCTCGTGGGGGTAGGAGGGTCTTGGGGGCAGGAGGAAGCTGTGACCTGGGGCAGGGGTTGGGGTGCCGGGTGAGGAGAGCGTCTGGGTGCAGGGTCTGGAAGGGAGTTTGGGGGAGGAGGAAGCTGTTTTAGCCCCAGGAGTTGGGGCCGGGCTCTGGGCCGTCAGCTGAAACCTCCTGTGCTCTTGATTTCAGGTCTTTGGGCAGCTCTTCACACCAGAGCAGGAGAATTGCTTTTTGGACAAGGCTCTGCTCGCTGCCCGCTCCCCCCTGCGGCGCCACAGCCAGGCCGGGCTGGTCCTGGCCCACGCCCTGCATGGGCAGGCCCATCAGCTCCTGGAATACATGGTGACCAGCCGGAGCAGATCAGGAGAGTGGGGCAGGGCCAGGGTCTCCTTCCCATCCCCTCAGGGAGTCCCCCGCCCCTTTCCTCAGGCTGCCCCCACCCCACGTCCCTGCTGGCAGAATCCCTCCTGCCCCTGCGAGCGTCCCTGGGGGTGGGGGAGGCTCTGAACACAGAAACTGTCCTAGGAGGCGGGAGGGGGCCGAGGTGTCAGGAGCTCTGAGGGGGGGGGGTCAGGAGCTCACCCTGCGGGCCTGACGGGGGGTGACCAGAGAGCAGGGGGGAGGAGGGTGGAAATGCTGGGGGGCCAGTTCCCCTGAGTCCCCAGGGATGAATGTGACGGTTTCTGCTTCCCTTGCAGCAGGAAGACACCCAGTGAGAGCAGCAAGAGCTGAGGAGCCAGCAGCTGCGTCCCCCTCCCCCCAACCCTCCCAATTGTATTGAATTGTATTTACATTCTCATTAAACAATGTTTCAAAAAACATTTGGATCAGGCTTGGTCAATAATTTGTAATGGGGGGGCCATTTTGGCAACTGATCAAGGGCCACATTTCTACCGAGGGCTTTGGGGTCTGGGACGGAGTGGTTGGGTGCAGAAGGGAGCTTAGGGGTGGAGCCTGGGTGCAGGGGGGGGGGTATGATCTGGGGCGGTGGATAGGGGTGCAGGGTCCAGGAGGGGGTATGGGCGCAGGAGAGGACTCTGACCTGGGGGAGGGACTCTAGAGGGGTGCAGGGTCAGGGAGGGAGCTGTGACCTGGGTGAAGGGGGAGCAGAAGGTTTGGGGGAGGGGGTGCGGGTGCCAGAGAGGAGTCTGGCCTGGGGGAGGGGTGTCGGGGGGGTGCAGGGTCAGGGAGGGAGCTGTGACCTGGGTGAAGGGGGAGCAGAGGGTTTGGGGGAGGGGGTGCGGGTGCCAGAGAGGAGTCTGGCCTGGGGGAGGGGTGTCGGGGGGTGCAGGGTCAGGGAGGGAGCTGTGATCTGAGGGAATGGGGGACGCAGGTTCAGGTGGTCGCCTGGGACAGGCAGTCGGGGAGGGGACGTGGGCGCCAGGGGCAGGCTCTGGCTGCGGAGGTGCCTACCTAGGCAGCTGCGTATGGGGGAGCCCGACTGTCACCTGAGGGGATGGGGGAGCTCAATTTTCAACTGTGGGGAATGGAGGAAATACTGTGGAGTGGAGGGAGCGAGATGGGGGGGGCTGAATTGTTCCTGGAGGGGAGATCTCCCTGGCTTGGGGGGGGGGGGGCGTTTCCAGCAAAGCCCTCACATAAGAGGGGGACAGACGGGGGGAGGGAGAGGACGGGGATGGGCAGGGCAGGTGGAAATGGGGAGGGGCAGGAGAAGGGAAGGGGGAGGAGATGGAGGAGAGCAGGGGATAGGAGTGGGGGCGGGGATGAGGAGCAGGACAGAGGCAGGGCAGTGGTGGTGATGGCTGAGCGATGAGAACAGCTCGCAGGGAGCTTAAAGCCAGCAGATGCTTTTCGGCAGAGTTGCCATTTGCCCTGGCGGCTTTGCCAGAATAGCTGTGCCAGCGGGGGGGGGGGGGGGGGGGGGGCTTTTGCCACACACCCAAGCCAAGCCAGCTGTGGCGGCAAAGCCTTGTGATGTAACCTAAGCCCTTGGGATCAACCTGCTCTGACAATTTCTCGGACCGGCGGGATGAGAAACAAGGATCGTGCAGGGAGATGGGGATGACTAGGAAGCGAATCCAGGTGTGGGGGGAATATCCTGGGTTGGAGGGTCAGTCGATACCCCCGCCTGCCACTGTCTGCCGGGGCTCTGCCCGCAAGATGGAACCAACAGCTGAGTTTGCTTTTCTGCCCCGTCGTGGGCACAAAAGGCCCAGAGCAGCCTCCTGCTATCTTGGAGGAAAGGGGCCAAAGTTCAGGAAGCAGGTGCCAGGCTGGGCTGGAATCCGCGAGCTCCGCTTTTGCTTTGCCCTTCCTGGAAGCTGGGCTGCAGGTGAGTGGCGGTTTCATCTCTGCTCTTGGGGTGTTTCTTGTGGGTTCCGAGTGTGGATCTGAGAGGGGCTGCGCAGGGGCAGTGTCATGAACGTGCTGTAAGCGTTACAGCCCCTTCTGCGCAGGCTGGCTCCAGCCTCCCGTCTGTCTCCAAGCCCTGGGGGAGAGGCGGGAGGCCAGCAGCATGGCCTAGTGGAGGGGGCAGGGGGTTGGGTGTAAGAACTCCCGGGTTCTAATCTAATGCCACCTAGTGACTAAGGCACAGAGTTGTGTGTTAGACCCTTGCTCCTCAATTCTGCGCTCACTCTCGCACTGGTGACCTTGGAGAGGCCTTTCAGGTCTCCCTTTCCCTGTCCATCAAAGGCAGGCAAGTGCGATGTAATGCCCTGGAGCAAGTGCTTTGGGACGTGTCGCACAAGTGTGCCTGGCTCACAAGCGTGTCAGCACAGGTGTGTAAAAGCGTGACGAGGGCTTTGAGATCGATGCCGAAGGCGTGTGAGGCTGTAGCTGGCCAAGTGACAGGGAAATGAAAGGTCAGAGTTTGGTCAGTTAGATTTTATGGTAATACACTGAGACGAAGCACTTTGGGCGTATATACGATAATGTCTTTCCAAGTGCGTTAGTTCAAGGCGTGTCCTAGGAGCCAAGAGGTGAGACAAACATGCTTGGTCCTGTCTCGGTGCAGGGGTGGACTAGATCAGTGCTTCTCGACCAGTGGTACGAGTCCCCTTAAAGGTACTCAAGAGATGTCTGGGGGACACGTCAACACAACTGAAATTTGGAGAAAACTGAATTTTAGTTTTCAGTTTGACAGCGCTTTATTCTTTTTGTACCTTTTACACCCAAAAATGCCATCGCTCGCCCGGCTACGATGCAGTTGTTTAAACAAATGTGTTGCAACGGTAGAAAAAAATTGTGTGTGTCTGAAAACTGTAGGTACTGGGGGTACTTACACATTTTTTTTTAAAGGGGTACATTATAAAAAAAGTTTGCGAAACACTGGACCTATCATGGTCCCTTCCACTCAGACTTTTCTATGATTCTGTGACAGGGCTGGGCGATAATTTTCAGAAGGGGGCCACTTAATTGATTTTGGTATGGGGTCATAGGCCGGCTCCACCCACAGAAGGGGCGGAGCCTGAGGCAGAAAGGACTAGCCCACCCTCAGAGTTCTCCGCGGCTGAGGCTTTCAATTAAAAGCACAGAAAAGAGCTCACAGATTTGCCACTACTGGCAGCTGTCCAGCGTGGCTACAGCTTTTTAAAGGGCTCGTGGCTCCTGCCCCTGCTGTAACCATGAGCCGTGAATCATTTAAAATTGGATCCTGCTGCCTGAGTCACCACTTAGAATTCGGCGGCATGGGCAGCAGGATCTAAACAGAAAGCGGCCAGATCACAGTGTTAGGTGGGTTGCATCTTACCCAGCCCTGTTCTCTGAGCTGGTTTCGAATCCTCCGTGTCCTCCTTATGGTCTGACAGCTGCAGATTTACTGCCTGTCTCTCCTCTCGTGGCCCAGCCTAGCCACAGCTAATGGACTAACTCAGGTTAGCATCACCTGCCCTGTCTTGGTGACTCTTCACAGCTGAACAGCCTATAAGGCATCGTGCTGGTCTTCTGATCTCTTGGTGACTCCTCTGCCTATTTCTTTCTCCCTAGCTGGCCGATCGAGTCAAACCCTGTCAGTGCGTGAAGGCCCCAGGAATTACAAGTGCGATGGTCTCCCATGCCCAAGGTAATCGGCTGGCTAGTAATGGATGGGCTGCTTGGTTATCAGGTTAGGCTGCACAAGCCAGGTCTATGGGACCCCATGGCCAGCTGGCACCTGGTTCACAGGGAGGCAGCTGTACTAATCTGAAAATGGCTGGAGGACACCACCATCATTAGGCTCCAGAGTTACAGCACTCACTCTTCTTGGAGCTACTTGTCCGAGGCAGGCAGCACAGCTTAGCAGCTCATTGGGATGTCTCCTTTTTAGTTGTGAGATCTGGGCACTTTAGAATGGCTGTAGCTATTTAGCAAAGGTGCACAGCTATAGGCATGGGGGTTTCCAGCTTTATTCACCTAGGTGGCTGATTCCAGGAAGCAAGGGTGTGTGTGTGGGGGGGAGGGGGGAGTCCTGTACAGAGGGTTCCCTGGCCCCTCTGCTTCCATGGCTGTGCAACTGCCACCAGGTGGATTAGAACCTGGGACTTTTGGAGCTTAGGGCAGGAGCTGCTATAGCTTGAGTTATAAGTCAGTTGCCTCTCAGCATAGGCTGAAGAGCTCCCTTGTAATAATTGCTTGCTGGAAGTGGTCTCAGTGCCACTCCATAGGATAGTGACCCACATCAGGTGTGTGGGTTACAGCTGCAGGCCTGCTCCCAGCATGCAGATCTGCTCTCTGGGCGGCGTCTATAACTCTGTGGCTGCAGCCCTGCTCCCAGGACTGGATCTGCTCTCTGCCCATAGGCGTGCGCAGCACATTTCATTAGGGTGTGCACCCAAAGAATGTTTTTAAATGTACTCTTTGACCCCCATTAGCCACACCCCCTGACTCCCATTAGCCACGCCCCTGACCCCCATTAGCCACGCCCCCTGACCCCCATTAGCCACGCCCCCTGACTCCCATTACCAAGCCTCTGGAGGTAACACTTTCAGGGCAATATGGACACATGACCAGAAATAAAAGGTGTCATGTGACCTCCCCCCCCCCAAGGACTTTTCCCACCATCCACTTACCAATAGGGATTAGTTTGGCCCTCACCAAACCCCCCTCGTGCAACGATCCTGCAATTGCATTAACCCATGTGTGAGACATTAACTCGGGGGGTGGAGAGGCTGGGGGAAGTGTTCCCTCTAAGAGTTTCCTCCCATGAGCACAATACATTTTGTGTTGTGCACCAGTACTGAGTGTGGCTTGTTTGGATGTGTCAGTGTGGCACCCAAGTTATTCATAAATATCTTATGAACCACTTACCTGTCCCCTCTGCTGCCCTGTCTCCTTCCCTTCCTCCATCAGCTCCCCTGGTGCCTGCTGCCCCCCAATCCCTCACCCACCTCTGCTGCCCTGACTCCTGCCCTTCTCACTGCCCTCGGCCTTCCCGAGACCTGCCCCCTCCAGCAGCCTTTCTCTCCCCCCCTGTGCCCACTCCTCCAGTAGCCCCACTCTGACCATGTGAGCTACCCCTCCTCATCCCCTTTCCTAACACCCCCCTCTACACACCTGTCCTGCTTCTCTCCTCTGGTGCTGGTCCCTCCCCTGCAGGTGTCTGCCCTTCTGCTTCACCCCCCGGACTCCCCTGGCACCTGCACCTTCCCTTACCCTTGCACCCTCTTGGTGCCTCCCCCTTCCCTCACTGCCCCTGCCCCCTTTGCCCACTCCCTCACCACCCTCTGCCCCCGTTCCCCTCATGCCCCTGTGCCTTTACACGTGCCTTGCTCCATCTCCGCCTTCCTCATGCCCACCCCTTCTTTCAAGCCTTCTCCCAGCACCTCCCCTTCTCCCCTCTAGCCCCCAAAGCCCTTCCCCTCTCCTCTCCTAGCATCATCCTGTCCCCCCCCCCACTGACACCTCCCCTCCTGCCCTTTTCCTCATTGTCTCCACTTGGCCCCCTGGCATTTGTCTGTCTCCTACACCCTGTCCCTTAGTGCCTTCCCCTTTCATCTCCTGACCTGCCACAAACCCCCACCCTGCAGTCTCAGGTTCCCAAAGTTCCGGCAGTCCCCATCACTTGGTGCCTGCGCCGGGTCTGACTCGTAGGGTTGCCAGGTAGACCCTCCCCCCAAAAAACGGACACACTTGATCCTGGGCAGGGGGGAGGGAGGAAGAGGGACTGGCTGGGGGGGGGCAGGAACTGGCTGGAAGGAAGAGGGGATGGGAAGCAGCTCTGGGGGGGAAGGGCCAGATCCTGACCCTGGCCCCCCCTTCTCCCTCCCCGAGGCCAGTCATGCTGCCCCTGACCCCCCCTTCCTCCCTGAGGCCAGTCGCACTGCCCCCGATCCTGACCCCGGCCTCCCCTTCTCCCTCCCCGAGGCCAGCCCTGCTCTCCAGCTCAGTGCGGGCCCCTGCTCTCTCCTTAGCTCAGTCCCACTCTGCCGGCCCTGGCTCCCTCCTGGCTCCCTGCTCTGCCAGTCAGGCTGAACTGGGACTTTAGCCTCTCCCCGTTGTTCCTGGGGACTGTCAGTCTCAGGATCTTGATCTCTCATTTCCCCTGCCTTTCACTGAGTTTCAGTAAGGAGCTAGCAGCAATAATGCCTCTACTTTTTCCCCCACTCCTGTGCGGAATACATTTTGTTATGTGCACCAAGGCATGCACGGATGTGCACTGTTACGTCACGTGGAGTTTCACAGCATGGGAAGAAATCAGTGGAAATACAGAGAGCTTGAGTAGTTGCAAGTGTCCATTTTATTGCATAGCACGGAGCTAGCTAGAAAAAACCCAAACCAGCTGGGCTGACCCCCAGTGACCTAACGCAGTTACTATAACAACAAGATCTATGTCTACACCCAGTACACCACATGCACCACCACTAGAAACACATGCTACCGGCTAGCAAACTGGGCAGCATTTGAATATCTCCTGGCTGGCCGCCCAAGAGCTCAGCTTGCAGGGAACACTGGCTAACCGTCCCCTTCCACCTGGAGAAGGGAGAGACAGGAAAGCAGCAACAGAGCATCTGCCTGGGGGAAGCCCGAATCCCATGCAGGAGTGGAGCCCTGTTCCTTGTTCCAGGCCCTTGCTAGAGTCCCCTCCCGTAGCTGCAGCTATGGCCGGCAGTTTTAAAAGCGGACTTACGCTGGCCCTGCAACCCGAGCGACTCTGTCAGTGGGTGCTTATCACTCCATCACCTCGAGCTGTTTAACCAGCTTGTTTAACCAAGGAGGGAGGGAAAGGGAAACCTTTGGCCATTTGAGGGTTGCGTGCCAATGGAGGGAAAGGGGATGGATAAAAAGGGGCTGAGCACACGGTACTGCCTCTTTTTAAACCCAGGCCCAAAGATGTCCTGGAATTCTGGGCCACTGGCCTGAAGGAGATGGTCAAACTGCCTGGCAGCTGGACTTTTGGAGTCTTGTTATTCCTGGGCTCCTGGTAGCGATGGCTCCCATTCCAGGGGATTCCTGCCAGGTAGTTTACCTCAGACAGCAGCTTTTATTCCCCCGTGTCACTTCTCCCAGTATCTGAGACTTTGGTCATGGGGATCAAGCATTTAACATGATTCCAAGAGGAACCGGATGGTTCATCTAGCGAGCCAGGCTCACCGATATTTGAGTAGTTAATAAAAATCCCTAGTTGCTGTGTGTAGATCTAAAAAGGGAAGGTTAGTATCATTAGTCTTATTTTACAGACAGGGAATAACCTCTCCAACCTGTGGGAGAGGCAGGAATAGAACCCAGGTTTCCTGATACCACAGTCAGGGCTTTGTTACCAGGCTACATCCTGTACTAGAAAGGATGGGCCTGAAGCATGGGCCTGGTGTAAGGCCTGAGGCCTGAACCAAAGTAAGCAAGAGTTAGCTGAAGAGAAACAGGCAGGTCGTGTCAAAAGCAGACGGTTGCCTGAAAGTCTTGGGACTTAACCCTAACTGTCTTGCCTGGAAAGGTTGAAACCATAGACAAAAGGTCCTAGAAAGTCTCCAGGAATGCTAGAGAAGCAGGAAGCGAGTTGACAGGAGGCCAGGAAAGAAAATGGAAACAGAATTTGGGGTTTTGAATTGGAAGCAGTGAGGTGCCTGTTGTGTGATCATGCCTGGAAGATGTGAATTAAGCCAGGAACCTGGGCAAGCAGAATCCAGCGACTTTCTTGGCTAGGGAAAGACTAAATCTTGGAACAAGAGAGATGTGAGTAGAACAGGGAATTTTTAGTCAGACGCTACTAGGTTATTTTCTTTATTTTTTTAGTTTGTTGGACTTCTTTTTGCTAAGCACATGTAACTATCCCCCTTTACCCTAGAACTCTTCAAACTGAATCCCAGGGAAGTGATTTTCTGTGTTTTAATCTTTCTTTTTTCAGTTTCTTTGTAACACCTAGCAACCAAGTAGATATGCTGGAGGGCAGTAGATATGCTGGAGGGCAGGGATAGGGTCCAGAGTGACCTAGACAGATTAGAGGATTGGGCCAAAAGAAATCTGATGAGGTTCAACAAGGACAAGTGCAGAGTCCTGCACTTGGGATGGAAGAATCCCGAGCATAGTTCAGGCTGGGGACCGACTGGCTAAGTAGCAGTTCAGCAGAAAAGGACCTGGGGGTTACAGTGGATGAGAAGCTGGATATGAGTCAACAGTGTGCCCTTGTAGCCAAGAAACCTAATGGCATATTAGGGTGCATTAGGAGGAGCATTGCCAGCAGATCCAGAGAAGTGATTATTCCCCTTCATTCAGCTCTGGTGAGGCCACATCTGGCGTATTGTGTCCAGTTCTGGGGCCCCCACTATAGAAAGGATGTGGATGCATTGGAGAGGGTCCAGCGGAGGGCGACCAAAATGATTAGGGGGCTGGAGCGCATGACCTATGAGGAGAGACTGAGGGATTTGGGTTTGTTTAGTCTGCAGAAGAGAAGAGCGAGGGGGGTTTGATAGCAGCCTTCAACTTCCTGAAGGGAGGTTCCAAAGAGGATGGAGAGAGGCTGTTCACAGTAGTGACGGATGGCAGAACAAGGAGAAATGGTCTCAAGTTACAATGGGGAAGGTCTAGGTTGGATATTAGGAAAAACTATTTCACTAGGAGGGTAGGGAAACACTGAGATGGGTTCCCTAGGGAGGTGGTGGAATCTGCATCCCTAGAGGTTTTTAAGTCTTGGCTTGACAAAGCCCTGGATGGATTGATTTAGTTGGGATAGGTCCTGCCTTGGGCAGGGGCTGGACTTGATGACTCCTGAGGTCTCTTCCAGCTCTATGGTTCTATGATTCTAAGTAATGTTTCACCAAGTGTATTTGTTTTGTTAATAGACGTCACATTTTTAAAACCATGATCTGATTCCTGCATCCTAGAGGGCGGAAGGTTCTGTATGCACGTGCCTAAGACAGCAAGCCATACTACTAGGAGAAATTACAGGTTTTCAAGCTCTCTCTGGAGGGAGTGTCAAGGACAAGGAAGGTACCCCACAGGAGGGAATTCTGAAATGCTCCTGTCTGGTTCTGAAAGGGGTTTGTGCATTTGGATGATGGCAGCAACACCAACGCAAGCCTCCAGTGGCAGGGTATTTTAAAGTCTCTTGTGGGCCCCCACCTTCTGCACTTGGAGTGCCAGAGTGGGAAACAGCCTTGACATGACCCCTCTCCAATTTATCAACATCCATCTGGAATTCTGGTCACCAGAGCTGGGCACAGAACTCCAGCAGCAGAAGTTCAAGTGCCGAATAAAGAGGCTAAGTCGGTTCCCCACTCTGGCACTTGGAGTGCAGAAGGTGTGGGCCCAAAAGAGCCCTTAAAATACTGTGTCTCTATGGGCTTCTGCTTCAAAACTCCCCAAGGTCACAGATTCCCTGAGCTTAGGAGGGTTGCTGCCTCTACCCAAGTGGAAAAAAACTTTTTCTTCTTGAACGCAGGAAGAAGTCACTTGGGAACGTATTCCAGAAGGGTACCCCAAACTCTTTTACACAAGAGCCAAAAGAAATCTTATGAGGTTCAACAAGGACAAGTGCGGAGTCCTGCACTTGGGACAGAAGAATCCCAAGCATTGTTACAGGCCTGGGACCAACCAGCTAAGTAGTAGTTCTGCAGAAAAGGACCTGGGGGTTACAGTGGATGAGAAGCTGGATATGAGTCAACAGTGTGCCCTTGTAGCCAAGAAGGCTAATGGCATATTAGGTTGCATTAGGAGGAGCATTGCCAGCAGATCCAGAGATGTCATTATTCCCTTTTATTTAGCACTTGGAAAGAAAAAAAGAAAAATGAAAACAAACTGTAATTTCTGATAGCTGTCCTCTTAGTCTTAGGCAGGTATACACAGACCTCCTATTACTTTCCAGGATACAAAATCAGATCATAGCCTTAAAATAGGTGATTATATTAAGAAAACAAAAAGGTATTCATTTGTAAAGCTGACTTGGCTGCTAGGAGTTATAGCGCAACTGAGAAAAGAACAGATTAAAACACAGACAATTGCATCCCTGGGATTCAGTTTAAAGTTATAGTGGGGAGAGGAGGGGATATGGATTTAGCACAGAGGAGTTTAACCAAACAACAAAACAAAAAAATAACCTGATCGCATCTAAATAAACATTCTCTATCTACTCAAGTATCCACACTTCCAAGGTCCAGTCCAATTCTAGGCCCAGGTATTCTTTTTTTTAGGCATGATGTCCCTGCCCAGTTCAATTCATCCCCCCCCTCATCCCCTTCCACAGCTCCAGGATTAAACTCACAAAGAAAAACAGCAGACAGATTCCCTTTTAATGCAGATCTGAACTCTTTCTTCTCACTGGTGCTCCTGGCTCCCTGCCAACACTTTCTAGCTAGCTAGGTTTAACCCTTTAGTCACTGAATACTGGGATGTTCAGAAAAGAACAGTGGGCCTCCCATCCATCACAGAAGCGAGACAACCTCTTTACTCCTGCTCAAGAGTTTCCTGTTTATACATCCCAGAATTACAATAGCTTTTTAAGCCCCAACGCCACAATGGGAGCTCATGTTCTGCTGATTACCCACCATGATCTCTACATCTCTTTTCCCCGCCCTGCAAGTCTGGCCCACAGAACCATGGGAAGTGGCATAGGCTAGCCTGGGCCAGGGCAAAGGAACACGTGGGCCTTTCTCTTCTCCATCTCTCCCTCTGCATTGCACAGCAGGGCTCAGGAGTGCCAGGGGGCTCTGTGGACGCTGTTTGGCTTAATGCCAGCGAAAGCAGGGTCTACAGGAGTACTTACGGGCTCCTAGTGTTAAGAGCTGTGATGTGGTTGCCTCAGCAGCGTGGCTCAGTGCTTCTGTTCTTGGAGCTCTGGTGTTATCAGTGGTCAGTGCAGGTAACGCAGCCTGCTCCTGCTGCAGATCTCGCTGTTATGCACAAAGACTGACCACAGACACCGTCTGGTGACAGAGGCACTTGGCCATGTTTATAGCCGTGTAGTCACAGATCTAGTGCCCTGGATTTGCGGTTACACGTGCACCAACTCATGAGTGCCCCAGGACGAGGAGCAAGTCAGTCAGTAAGTCTCTGTTGTCCCTTCGGCCATGCAAAGGGGGTAAGGTCAGGCACCCCAATATTTATAGCCTAAAATAAACTTGTCTGGTTTCGGACATTTGTTTGCTCCCTCCCCTTGTACCTAGTACCTTGAACCGAAAAATATTAGCGGAGACACTGTTGAGCATCCACTGAGGATGCGCTCGGTGAGGCTAATCTTCGTGTTTTACCTCATCCCCGTTGCAGGGTTCCAGACCAAGGAGGATATCTACTGCCTCGCTTTAGCGAAGGCCCTGTACACTGTGCCCACGCCAGTGACTGCTGGGTTTTATGCACCATGGGGACATTGCAAAAACCTGCTCTTATACAAAATCAAGGGTGAGTACTGCCCCGGGGAACGTAAGACGGGGAAGGAACCTTGTGGGGATGGGGATTAGTGGATGACAACTATCTCCAAAGAGCCAGAGCCACCCGTACTCATTTGCCGATTATGCAATCGCATAGGGGACCTGAAAATTTGGAGCAGCACTGGGTTTTCATGTATCAGAGGGGTAGCCGTGTTAGTCTGAATCTGCAAAAGCGACGAAGAGTCCTGTGGCACCTTATAGACTAACTGAAGTGTAGGAGCATAAGCTTTCGTGGGCAAAGACCCACTTCGTCAGATGCATGTCCTGACGAAGTGGGTCTTTGCCCACGAAAGCTTATGCTCCTACACTTCAGTTAGTCTATAAGGTGCCACAGGACTCTTCGTCGCTTTTACTGGGTTTTCATGTCCACTCCACCCACCTGCCTCTTCCTATCCATGGTCTGTGGCTCTGCTTCCTCCAGCAGCAGAAGTTCTAGAAGTACGGCGTAGGATCCCATCAATCCTAAGGATGGCTTTGCCAAGAATTACCCATTCTTGATTGCTTCCCAGAAGGGAGGGATTGTGAAGCTGGAAGACCCTTCAGGAGGAGAGATTTAAGGCACTGCCAGGTACCTAACATATCTTCCTCTTTTATCTCAGAGAACATGGAAAACGAATCGAAGAAGAAAGACCAGGAAGAATTTCAGCGGACGCAGAAGATGCAGCGTGACAACACTGGCCGGGATCTACTCAAGCTCCTGTTACTCATGATCTTCTACCGGCCGGTGCTGACGGAGCAGCAGAAGTGGAGAAGGAACGTGAAACACGACTTCATCCATTTCAGCGCCTGGGAGTACGCGGGCTGCGACCAGCTCTGGGCAGGCCTCATTACCACACTGTGCGACGGCATCGAAAGCCACTTTGGTCTCCTACCCATGAGCATTTACAGGACCATAGACAGGAAATGTAGCATCATCGAAAGACCAGGGGATCAGGAATGGGTTAGCAAGAAGTTCCTCTTCCTCCCGCTGTGGGTGGCTGTGATCCTTTTGATCATGGTAGCTATTGGGGTGGGTGGTCTCCTCCTAGTGTTTGGGATCCCCATCGGGGATGCCTCGGGAGACGCCATAGCTGTCGTGGAAGGCATTGGGGTGACGGCTGTCAGCGTCTCTGCAGCAGCTGCCATACGGCTCACTATCACAGTGGTACGAAACATTATCGTCACCCAGAAGAGCCAGCTGGAGAGACAGATGAACCAGACGGCTCTCAGCGCACAGCTGGGCTTCATGAGCTGCGTGAAAAGCGAAGTCAGGACAATCACTGGGTTCCTGCAGTACATGGAGATCTTCCAGCGGCGGAAGCTGCGGGTGGTGCTGGAGATCACCCACTTGGATACATGCAGCCCTGACAAGGTGGTGGGCGTCCTTGATGCCATGAACATTCTCCTCTCAGACGATGACACCCCTTTCATCTCCATCCTGGCTGTTGACTCCAGCATCATTGTCGACTGCGTGGAAAGCTCCAAGTATATGAGAGGTATGGCCAACAACGGCTACGAGTTCTTAAACCGCATCGTCACCCTGCCCTTCTCTGTCCCTCGGATGGACTGCGACACCAAGCGGAGGCTGATCAGGAATATCATCGCGCGCAAGGAGCATCTAGAGGCAGAGGTCGGCTTCCGGCAGGATGGCAAGATGGAAGCCAGCTCTGACTTCCTCAACATCTCTCGCTACCATTCGGCCAACCACGATGCCCAGAATCCAGTTGCAGAGGACAGCCAGATACCTCTCATGGTTGGAACCCCAGCGCTGGGAACCGGCAGCTGCGGGAAAGGTATCCGAGCCAAAGACCTCATTCAAGATGCTTTCGACTACCTCCTGGATGACGCCTTGAAGGAATTCATGACAGACAACGTGGTGCAGATGCGGCGCATCGTGAACACCGTCACCATCACCATCAGGCTGCTGGCGAGTAACATCCCCAAGGATGAAGTGTGTCCGAAGAAGGTGGTGGAATGGGTGCTCCTTGCCAACCAGTGGCCGTGCCGTCTGAGCTGGCTCTTGCAGTGCATCGAGGATGAGGAGCAGAGGAGCCGAATGGGCAGCTGCCATGGAAGCCCGCTCCGCCCCGACATGTCTCTGTGGGAGGTCTACGAGAAGTACATGGAAGAGCTGGACATGCTGAAAGGCCAGATGGAAAAGCTGCTGGAATTGGACCAGGATCCCGAGCTGTTCCACACTTTCCTGTGCGGCAGGTTTCGGGTGGAGGAGGCCCTCTTCTACCTCCCCTTCACGGTCAATTTGGACCCATCCCTGAAAAGACAGATGGAGCTGCAACGTGGCAGCCACAGACTGAAACGGACAAAGAAATTCGACAAGCTCAGCACCTGCACTCTGCTGGGTATGACGGTGGAGGATGTCTGCCGAGAGGTGGGTCACCCTTGGGTTTCCTTCCTTCGAGCAGGGCCAGCTGTCGATAGAATGTCCATGCCTCTTCATCGCAAGAAGCATGTCATTCATGTGACAGCAGCTGCCCACAGATGACGGCTACAGGCAGAGCCATCTTTGCAAATCGTGGGGCCCTGAATAATTGAGGGCCCTTCTGCAGGATTGCCTGGGCCTTTTCCCCTCATGCAGCTTCTGCTGGAGGTCGGGTCGTTCCTACTACCTCCCTACCCCAAGCAGGGCTCAGGAACTAGAGCAGAGTTGCAGATCCTCTCTGCTTGCTAGCTTGCTGCTGCTGCTGATTTGAACCCCGTAGCAGATTTGAACCTAGGCCCTCTAGGAGTGTGTCTAAACTACATGGCTCCGTCGACGGAGCCATGTAGATGAGGCTGATTGGCAGAGGGAAATGAAGCTGCGATTTAAATAATCGTGGCTTCATTTAAATTTAAATGGCTGCCGCGCTCTGCCGACCAGCTGATGATCAGCTGTTTGTCGGCAGATCGGGGCAGTCTGGACGCTTCCCCGTCGACGTGAAAGCCCTTTGTCGACCTCCCCGGTAAACCTCATCCCACGAGGCATCAGGGGGAGGTCGACAAAGGGCTTTCATGTCGACGGGAGCGTCCACAGTGCCCCGATCTGCCGACAAACAGCTGATCATCAGCTGGTCGGCAGAGCGCGGCAGCCATTTAAATTTAAATGAAGCCGCGATTATTTAAATCGTGGCTTCATTTCCCTCTGCCGATCAGCCTCATCTACATGGCTCCATTGATGGAGCCATGTAGTTTAGACACACCCCTAGAGGCCTCGACAGCTGGAGCCATGAAGGCAGCTGGCTCCCAGCTTAGGATGTAGAGCTCCCTTGTTCTTATCTCTGGCTGTAAGAGGTCCAATTGCCACACGAAGGGACAGTGAACCACACACACTAGGTGTGTGGATTACACTGCCAGCTGAGAGGAGCACGTGGGGGAGGGCGAAGGGAAAAGCCCTGCAGCAGACAGGACAGAGCGTCCCCAGAGACGAACCGGCAGAGGCATATCCTCAGACATACAAGAACACATGGCTGCTGCATTGGGGAACTCAAAAATTTGGTGCCCAAATTTTCCGGTGCCCTATGCAGCTACATATTTCCCATGGGCCTAGGGACAGCCCTGACTACGGGCCCCAGAGCTGGGAGAAAACTGTCCCACATAACTGGTGCATAACTGGAGGGAGAGGAGCGAGAACTAGTGGGGGTAGGATGTTGAGGGGAACAGGCGGTGTGGGATGGGGGCTTTCGGGGAAGGCACAGTGTGGGTTTGAGGCCTCAGGAGTAGGGGGGGCACATGAGGGGGAATGGGCAGAGTGAGGATGAGGGGGAAAGGGTGATGTAGGGGGCAAGGCCACAGTCCGGGCTCTGCTAGTTCCCCCACTTTCTGCTGCTCCTGACTCTTGGTTTGCACAAAACATTTCTTCTTGGAACAACTCGGTTCCTTGGAGCTCTTTCCTCCAACCCCGAAGCCATTGGCTGGCTCTCCCCGGGTTCATCCTTTACGCTCTGAAGTGACTTGGGTCGGTTTTAAGACTGGGATACCCGTAGCTGTCTGTTATGCACTCCAGAGAGAAGAGAGGCAAAAACATAAATACTCTTGCTGGAGGCCTGCAGCGTAATACCCCTTATCCAGAATAACACACAAGAACCCTGAGGCTATGTCTACACTGCTAGCTTTTGCCTGCAGAGAGCATGCTAATGAGTGCCAAGAAGTTTCTAACGAGTGCTTCATTAGCATACTCTCTGCCTGCAAAGGCCCGCAGTGTAGATATAGCCTTAGGTCGAGAGGCCCAACTCCACCCCGTCAGGCTGACTGCATGCTTCCCTCCAGCCTACAAGCAGGGTCAGGAAACCTTCCCTCTTCATTTCAACACACCCCTCCAGTGGTCCCTGCATTGCTAGCTTTTGCCTGCAGAGAGCATGCTATTTCCCCTGCCGTGCCAACTTGCTCAGCGGTGCCCCTACCAGAATCCAAGCACACGGCAGTGGGGTGTGCCGGGTACCATACCTGGCCCCACAGCCGGCCGGCCCGCCTTGTTTGCTAGAATCTGAGCAAGCCCAGACAGGTTCCTCTCGGGAGCTATAGCGGACCCTTCCTAAAAACGTATTTGGCGACATGTTCAGTAGATGCACGGCACTAACGGGTGCTCCCACTTCTCTTCCAGATGGACACAATCGGCTTGAAGGAGGAAAACGTCCCGCTGTACAAACAGAGGCTCAGGGACCATAATCTCAACGGGCGCGCGCTGGTCTACAGTGACAACACTGAAATCAAAGAGGCCCTGCACATGAGTCTTGGCGAATGGACCCTCTTTAGCATCCATTTCCTTGGAGTGTTTCCCCCGGCGAATTTGGCCTCTTCTGTGGTGTCCCCCGTCCCGTTCCACGTCAGGCCAGAGGCTCTGAAGAACATGGTTGCCTTAAGAGAGACTGTGGCGAGAGGGAGCAAGCTCTCTCTGAACAGCTCCAGGGAAGATCTTTGGGAAAAGAGATAACTCTGAATCCTGAACACAGAGGTGAAAGTGCCCTGGTGCGCAGCTCCAGCAAGAACTGCAAAGACCTGGGCTGCAACAGGACAGTACCTGTGAGAAACTGTAAAGTTACTTTCACGGCCGCCTGTACAAAACCAGAAGCAAGATCGGGGCTTTCGCCCACAATGTACCTCCCTGCGTCTCCAGTGACATCGCAAGGATGAATCATAGAATCCTAGAGTTGGAAAAGACCTCAGGAGTCATCAAGTCCAGCCCCCTGCCCAAGGCAGGACCAATCCCAACTCAATCATCCCAGCCAGGGCTTTGTCAAACCGAGACTTAAACACCTCTAGGGATGGAGACTCCACCACCTCCCTAGGGAACCCAGCCCAGTGCTTCCCCACCCTCCTAGGGAAATAGTTTTTCCTAATGTCCAACCTAGACCTCCCCCGCTGTAACCTGAGACCACTGTTCCGTGTTCTGCCATCCCTCACTACTGAGAACAGCCTCTCTCCATCCTCTTTGGAACCTCCCTTCAGGAAGTTGAAGGCTGCTATCAAATCCCCCCTCACTCTTTGCTTCTGCAGGCTAAACAAACCCTAATCCCCCAGTTTCTCCTCATAGGTCATGTGCTCCGTACCCCGAATCATTTTGGTCAAGCTCCCCTGGACCCCCTCCAATGCGTCCCCATCCTTCCTGTAGTTGGGGGCCCAGAACTGGACACAATACTCCAGATGTGGCCTCACCAGAGCCGAATAAAGGGGAATAAACACTTCTCTGGATCTGCAGGCAATGCTCCTCCTAATGCCCCCTAATATGCCATTAGCCTTCTTGGCTACAAGGCCACCCTGTTGACTCATCTCCGGCTTCTCATCCACTGTAATCCCCAGGTCCTTTTCTGCTGAACTGCTGCTTAGCCAGTCGGTCCCCAGCCTGTAACAGTGCTTGAAGCAATCAGATGACAAGAGAAGAATTAAGGATCCGGGAGGAGGAGGGGGGAACTGTACTGGGTCTGAGGGATTTGGGGCACATTCATGTCAACGGGGCTGGTGACAGACGTTGTCGGGCCCTGGGTAATGTATGGGAGGGGGTCGGCTCAAGACCCCCTCAAAGGGGCAAGGCTCTAGACCCCCTCAAAGGGGCAAAGCTAAAGGTAGGAGGGGCAAGGCGAGGGCCATTCAGGCCTTAGCGCCACCCACCTTGCAACAGACAGAGCTCTAGGATTGATTTCATTTGCCCGGGTCTCTGGCAGTGGCGGCTGCCATAATAGTCGATACAGTGACCCAGAGGCCTGGACCCTTTTAAATCATCAGCTCCCGAGACAACTGCCCCCTTTTGCCTCTCCCCCTCCCCATCCGTGGCCCCTGTCTGTGGGGCTTCAGACCCTGGTGGTCAAAGTATTTTGGTCTGGTTAGTACAGCAGGGGACAGGGAGTTGGGACATACGGGTCCTATTCCTAGCGCTGCCACTGGCTTGCTGTGTTTTTGAACAAGCTGCTCCTCCTTTTTGGGACTCAGTTGCCTCTGTAGTAAGTTGCGGGTTGGTAACATAAAATCAGCAGGCCCGAATAAAGGCCGGTAACATAAAAACAGCAACAGGCCTGAAATCTAGGAAGCAAGACTTTGGCTCAGTGGAACCGCAGGCAGGAAAGAGAAATAGTATAAGCCAGATCAAGCATAAAGGTCCAGGCACAGGTACCAAGCACATTTATAGAATCCTATAAATGGAAGAGACCTCAGGAGTCAACAAAAAATCCTCATTAAAAAAAAAAATTGTTTGGTGTTCCTCGGTCTTAAAAAGTTTAAGAAACACTCGTCTAGACAGTACTGGGTCCTGCCATGAGGGCAGGGGACTGGACTCGACCTCTCGAGGTCCCTTCCTGCCGGCTACATGTGGCAATGAAACGGTAATTCGAACTAAGTCCTTAGTTCGAATTAACTGTTACATCTCATTCTATAGCCGCGCGGCAGTTACTTCGGGCTAGTGGAATTTCAAAATGGCGACCGGACGGGAACATGCAAATAAAGCCTGGGCTATTTAAATCCCGGGCTTCATTTACAACTCCGGTTGCCTGCTTTGCCTACCTAGCTCAAATTAACGAGCTAATGTAGACATACCCTTATTGACTAATTGAGTAGTCGATGGAAATTCCACCAACTACTGGATTAGCTGATTAAGCGCAATTTAACATCCCTCGGTTGAGCTACCACATATGTTTTAGAAAGACATCCAATCTTTATGGCTTGTGTGTAGTTCAACGCATTAAATTCCAAGCAGGTTGCTGAAGTTTCTTTTTTTCATCATGATTGGCAATTTGACCAGCCTTATACAGTAATGGATCTTTACCATTCCTCTGATTTCTTTTGTTCCCGATATATTTAAACATTTCCTAATTATCCTTTATGTTACTGGTTATAGATTTTTTCCCCCAATTTTAGCTTCTCCTATCAACTGTTTGCTTTTTCATAACTCGCATCCTCCCTTTTTTCCCATTTGCTTTATATTTTTTTCTTGTGGTGTTTATGACAAAAACTAAAACATAGGACATAAACTTTGAGTCCTATTTATAGTACTTTAGGTTGGTTTAATGGAAAAATGGGTTGATACAGAGTAAATTGGAGTTCAAAATAACCCTTTCTCGGGCAATTTTTCTCTCGAAAGCCTCACCTTTTTCAGCCTCCTTCCACTAACTTCTGATTTTAAATGTCTGGATTGTTAGACATGTGCTCAGGAAACCTTACCTGTCACTAAACATAGATTTTGTTTGTGTTAATTATAGATATGAATGGAGCTAGTTAATCCCTGTTGTAAGATTCCAGTGGAGCCAAAGAAAGTAAACAAGTAACTAATTTGGGTCAATCTTTCTACTTGACAGTCCCTAGGAATCTACCGTTTCAACATTTCCTGGGAACAGAAACACAAGTTAGAACAGTGATAGAAATGTAGCCGTGTTAGTCTGGTGTAGCTGAAACGAAATACAGGACTATGTAGCACTTTAAAGACTAACAAGATGGTTTATTAGATGATGAGCTTTCGTGGGCCAGACCCACTTCCTCAGATCAAATAGTGGATCTGAGGAAGTGGGTCTGGCCCACGAAAGCTCATCATCTAATAAATCATCTTGTTAGTCTTTAAAGCGCTACACAGTCCTGTATTTTGTTACAAGTTAAAACACTCATTAATTTTGGCTTCATTCAGCTTTCCCTTGGAACAAATTAAAAACATAGTTGATAAGTGGCAAAGTTGGTGCATGGGAGTGAAGGACACGTTAGCTCATTATGCCTACACAGGGGGATGTCACACTGGTCTGACCAGTTCCAAGGACAGTTGGGCTGCCATAGAAAGGGATCCATAGCTGCTCTTCAGGAGCTCCATGGATTAGACCTATACTGCTGTTGAAGGAATTGGGGCTCTCAAATAAAAGAAGTCCCTTGCCTTAGAATCATAGAATCCCAGGGCTGGAAGAGACCTCAGGAGTCATCGAGTGCAGCCCCCTGCCCAAAAGCAGGACCAATCCCAACTCATTCATCCCAACCAGGTCTGTGTCAAACCAGGACTTAAAAACCTCTAGGGATGGAGATTCCACCATCTCCCTAGTTAGCCCATTCCAGTGCTTCCCCATTCTCTTAGGGAAAGAGTTTTTCCTAATATCCAACCTACACCTCCCCCACTGCACCTTGAGACCATCACTCCTCGTTCTGCCATCGTCACCACTGTGAACAGCCTCTCTCCATCCTCTTTGGAACCTCCCTTCAGATAGTTAAAGGCTGCTATCAAATCCCCCGTCATTCTTCTGCAGACTAAACAAGCCCAACTCCCTCAGCCTCTCCTAAGTCATGTGCTCCAGCCTCCTAATAATTTTTGTTGCCCTCCACTGGACCCTCTCCAATGCGTCCACATCCTTCCTGTAGTGGGGGGCCCAGAACTGGACACAATACTCCAGACGTGGCCTCACCACATCCCAATAAAGGGGAATAATCACTTCCCTAGATCTGCTGGCAATGTTCCTCCTAATGCACCCTAATATGCCATTAGCCTTCTTGGCTACAAGGGCACACTGTTGACTCATATCCAGCTTCTCATCCACTGTAACCCCCAGGTCCTTTTCTGCAGAACTGCTACTTAGCCAGTCGGTCCCAGCCTATAACAATTCTTGGGATTCTTCCATTCAAGTGCAGGACTCTGCACTTGTCCTTGTTGAAACTCATCAGATTTCTTTTGGCCCAATCCTCCAATATGTCTTGGACACTCTGCACCATATACCCTACCGTCCAATGTATCTACCTTTCCCCCTAGCTTAGTGACATAGGCAAACTTGCTGAGGGTGCAATCCATCCCCTCATCCAATCATTAATAAAGATGTTGAACAAAACCGACCGTAGAACCGGTCTTTGAGGTACTCTGCTTGAAACTGACCGCCAGTCCGACATCGAGCTGTTGATCACTACCCATTGAGCCCAACAGTCTAGCCCAATTTCTATCCATCTTACAGTCCATTAATCCAATCCATACTTCCTTAACTTGCTGGCAAGAATAAGTCCAGGTATATCACATCCACTGAATTCCCCATGTCCACAGAGCCAGTTACCTCGTCATAGAAAGCAATCAGGTTCGTCAAGCATGACTTGCCCTTGGTGAATCCATGCTGACTGCTCCTGATCCCTTTCCTTATTCTAAGTGCTTCAAAATGGATTCCTTGAGGATCCCCTCCATGATTTTTCCGGGGAGTGAGGTGAGGCTGACCGGTCTGTAGTTCTGTGGATTGTCCTAAGGAACATCTTGGTACCATTTACCTCCCACAAATAAAGTACATACCGACCTATGTTCAGGACCAGGTCAAAGTTGACAGCATAACAGATAGTAAGTTGACAGTATGAAGACTAGGAAGTAAGCCCCCTTCTGCAAGGTAAGGGACGGTAACCAGGTAACAGGGGGTAGCAACCTGATACATCAGGAATGTATAAAAGTTCACCTCAAATGGTGTTCACCAGCTGACTGTGTGGGGGCACTGGATGGTGCTCAGTGGGTGTTAGGACATTGCCACGGCTTCCATAAAGTGTAGCGGCGCAGCGCTGAGTCTGTTCGCTGGCAACTATTATTGCATGTTGTTACGCAAAAAATCTGCTTGGGCGATTTCGAATCTTATCTGGTTTGTGGTCTCTGGGGACTCTGGGCACGGAGACCACATCCAGCGATAGTGACTCGGCTCTGCAACTTTAGCGAAGAGCCAGGTGGCTTGTACCTCATGCAGTAGAGAAGGCTCCAGACTTACAAACCAGGTAACAGAACTTTTGCGTTCTCCTCCAGCAGCAGGCGCTCCGACACAGCTGGACTGAGTACAACACCTGCAAATAACCCAGTTAGTTAATGCAAGCATAAAGAGAGGCAGCCTGGCCAGATGTAACCATTCATTAACTTCCAGGCCAGAGAGGGCCATTGTGATCTTCAGTCTAGCCTGGCATCCTATGAGGTGCACACAGGCCCTTCTCTTCCACTTGTTTAAACAGAGGCACCCTGGGGCACCTTAAAGACTAACACGTGTATTTGGGCATCCGCTTCCAGGGGTAAAAAACACTTGGACCTGCTTTTCCTCCGCAACAGCTGATGCCCAAATAAATCTTCAAGGTGCCACAGGACTCCTTGTTAGTAATGACTGTTGGGGTTGCCCCTCTAAGGCTATGTCTACACTGCAGGCTTTTTGCACAAGAACAGCTGTTCTTGCGCAAAAACTTGCAGAGTGTCTACACTGCGTGCGTGTTTTTGCACAAGTATTACAGTACAGCATCAGCAAACAGGGCTTCTTCCGGAAGAGTTATTCCTCTCCCCACGAGGAATAAGCCCTCTTGCACAAGAGCTCTTCCAGAAGGCGGCAGTGTAGACAGGCAACATGAATTTCTTGCGCAAAAAACCCCTACGGCTAAAATGGCCATCAGAGCTTTCTTGTGCAAGAGAGTGTCGACACTGCCATGGATGCTCTTGTGCAAAAGCACATCTCTTCTGCAAAAGCACATGGCAGTGTGGACGCGCTCGTATGGAAGACCTTTTGCACAAGAACTCTTCTGCAAAACAGTTCTTGTGCAAGAAGCCTGCAGTGTAGACAGAGCCCACGAGTTTCAGAGGGGTAGCTGAGTGAGTCTGTAACAGGAAAAACTTAAAACACAACATATAGTCACCTTAAAGATTAACAAACCGTGTCAATGGGATCATGAGCTTTCCTGGGCATAGCCCACTTCTTCAGACGACTGGAGTGTTGTATGTCCAGAACCAAAATGAACAGGGGAGGAAAAAATGGGAGGGGCGAAAAAAGGAGGCAGGGGGTATGTAAATATCAAAGGGAAAACCCAGCTGGTATGTAACAGGCACCACTGATAAGAGTTGTTGGGAATTTCCCAGGAACCGATCGGGGTTTCTTAGGAACAAGTTTAAAAAGGGGTGAGAATCGGGGTGAACTGGGTGGATGCCTGGGTGAGGGTTGGGTCGAACAACGCAGGGAGGGAAAAGCAGGAGCGTGGGGCGTGAGGGCAGGTGAGCGCTGCGGTGAAAGCCACGTGCGCAGGCCGGGCCGGGCCCCTCTCTCCTCCAGCTGACTTGCAACTTCCACTGCCGGCCCACGTGGCCCTCGAAGGGCGGAGCTTCCCCTTTCCTGCGCCCGCCCCTGGGGCCCTCCAGCCAATGGGAAGCGAGGGCTAATGTTGCTGGTGTTTCAACATTCGGAGCCGGCTGGCACAGCTGCTGCCGCGGGCCCGGGAGCTGCGAGCAGGCAGGAGGCGGAGGTGAGGGGCGGGGGGCGGTGACTCCTGGCCCCCCAGCACAGGGGGGTCCAGGTCCGGGTCCGTCCGGGGTTACCAGGCCGCGCACTCCCCTCGCTCTTGGAGGCGACGCTGGTGCCAGTGTCTGCTTCAATGCGACCCTACAATAACAAGCCCCAATCGGCCGAGTCGCTGCTTGTTTCACCTCGTGTCCCCCTGCGCTGCAGAAATCCCGCCTCTGCTGGGCCAGCCCCGAGACACGGGGTTGCCCCTGGATTGTAAGCAAGCTGCCCCCTTCTCCCCCATGCTCCCCATTCCCTGAATATCAGTCCTGCCCCCGCAGCCTGCACAAATCTTCATCCTTTAGGACCAAATAGGAAGGGGAGGGGGCAAGGGATTATTTTCTTTATTCCCACCCCCCCTAACGGAAGGAGCTGTTCTCTGTGTCTGTGTTTACAAACCAAGGAACGTGTTTCTCCCTGGTTTGGGTTGGGGGTTTTTTTTTGCCTGTTTCTTGACAAGATTGATTGAAATGTTGGTCTGACTAGAGTAGTCCCCAAGTTTAGCGCCCTGCCCTGAAGCAGGACGAAGTCAACCAAGACCTACGGGTTTGTCTAACCCTGTCTAATTCTTTCTTCCCACCCATGCTTCCCCAGACGGGATCAGACAGGCTGTACACAGCGGGTGTTTAAGTCTCAGCTTGACAAAGCCCTGGCCGGGTTGATTTAGTTGGGATTGGTCCTGCCTAGAGCAGGGGGCTGGATTTGATGACCTTCTGAGGTCTCTTCCAGCTCTATGATTCTATGATTCCCTCCCCTTTCCTTCACCATCATTAATATCCTTTTGCAGTGAGTTCCAGAGGTTGATTATACACTTCAAAATACGTCCGTTTTAACTAGAGCTGGAAGGAAGTTTTCTGAGGGGGTGTTTTTCCATTGGAAAATGCTGATTTTAGTGACCTTTTGTTTGGAAGGGGAAAACTCCACCATTTCAGAACATTAAAATGTAGTTTTCCATTCCTGAAATGACTCTTTGTTTGGTCTCTTTAAAGTTTATCTTCCGTAATCCACCGTACTACATTTAAAAAAAAGTCAAAATCTAAACAAAACGTGAATTTATTTGCAGAACTGTGTGTGATCAGGAAAAAAAAGTCAAAATCCTGGAATTTCTAGTCCCAATTCAACCCTACTTTTAGCCACCTTGGTGCCAGGGATGTAAAATCTCATTTAATTAGCTAACCAGTTAAACAATATGTTGAACCAGTTAACCGATTAAATGGGACACGTAGGACGTGTTAAAGACGGGCTTGGAGCAGCCCACACACCTACCCCCGTGGCACACTGCTGTGACTGCTGAGCAACCCTACCCGTGGCGTGCCAGAGTGCCCTCTGCCTATGGCTGGTGGAGGGCTGCTCCAGCCCCCTCTGGTTAACCATTCACCTCCGAACTTGGTGTCCCCACTGCTAACATTAGGACAGTGGTCCCCAACACGGTGCCCGCATTTGTATGCGCCCGCCAAGTGCTCAGGGCTGGCCTGGCCCCGGGCACGTGGCGCATGTGCGGTGCCGGATCTGGCCCCGGGCGCATGGTGCACGGTGAGCGCCGGCCCCGGAGGCGCCGCGGATTGGCTGCCCGCGCTATGGCCACGTGGCGCATGGGGGGAGCGCAGGCTCCGGGCGTGCGGCACTTGCAGGGTGCGCCAGCCCTGGGCGCACAGCGCTTGGAGAGCGCCGGCCCCGGGCGCGCGGTGCTTGGGGGGGGGAGAGTGCCAGCGCTAGTGCCGGCCCCGGGCACGCGGTGCTTGGGGGGAGAGCGCCGGTCCCGGGCGCACGGCGCTTGGTGGGAGGCCCGGCCCTGGGCATGCGGTACTTGTGGGGGGGGGGCGGCCCTGGGAATGTGTCTATGGGGGGGCCCCGCGCCCGGGTGCGCAATGGGGGGCTCCGCTCCAGGGCGCCCTGCGGGCAAACAGCCACACCCCTTGGCGCCCGGCAACCTCAAATGGTTGGGGACCACTGCATTAGGAGAAGCCATTGGCTGCCTCCCCTGCCCCGCCCCATTCCTTCTTTGACATTCCCCTGCTCCCATGGGGGTCACGCTGCCCCCCTTTGAGCGCTGATGCTGAAAAGTGCTGGGAAAGCTCGGGGCGATTATCTGCCTGACCCCGGTGAATAGGAGCTGCCAAAGGCCCTGAAGTGTGACAGACCCTGGAGCTGTGACCGGCCCTTTCACCCAGCAGGATGTGCCGAATGCCCCAGAGGACCAAGGGATGGTGGGCGTGGCACTTCAAGCACACCTTGATTTTCTTCTGTCAGGGCTGGGGCATCGGACCGTCCAGGCTGGGTTCCTGTGATTTCCCGCGTGTGCTGGGCGGATGGTTTCCTGTCCAGTGCAGATTGCTGCTGGTGCGGGACCTCTGCATATAAACGCTGGGTAAGTCCTGGTGGGTTTTTAATGGGCAGTGTCATGTGGTTTGGTAACTCAGGGTGCCCCTGTATAAAACTATGGTACGCCCACATCTTGAATACTGTGTACAGCTGTGGTCTCCTCACCTCAAAAAAGATATTTTGGCCTTGGAAAGGGTTCAGAAAAGGGCAACTAACATGATTAGGGGTTTGGAACGGGTCCCTTATGAAGAGAGGTTAAAGCGATGGGACTTTTCCAGGCCGAGTTCCGGAAGAACGCCAGCATCCCCCGGGCCGACGTGATGCACATCGAGTATCTGCTCCGCCGTGGCCAGAGGCAGCTGGCGCAGCTCCGAGACGCGAACACCAAACAGATGGGCACCTTTGTCCAAGCCAAACCGGAGGAGCAGTGACCCCTGCTGGTTGGCGCAAGCGTCTGTCTTGTACTGGGACGGTTGGGGGTGAATTCACAGATCAGCCTTCCTGGTTCTCACATCCCTGTGCACCCCTCGTGTCCAAACACAGGTGCCTGGCTTGGCATTTGCTGAGCTAAGGTGTCTTTATTGGCAGCCAAGCTTTTAAACAGTTCAGGTGTGGATGGGTGATCTGGAGGAGATGCTCTTGTTTCCAGGACCTGGTACACAATTCATTCTACCCCTGCTGGCTCCTCTCTTCGGGTATGTCTACACTACAGCGCTAGTTCGAACTAAGCTAATTCGAACTAACGCGTCTAGAACTAAAAACTAGTTTTGCTAATTCGAACTAGCAAGTCCACATTGAGTGGACTCTGAACAGGGCTTAAGGATGGCCAGAGTGGCCACCAGGGAAACCTGGGGAGGGCTAGCCTCCCACTCGTTCGAATTAAGGGGCTACACAGCCCTTAATTCGAACTAGTAAGTTCGAACTAGGCTTAAGCCTCGTAAAATGAGGTTTTCCTAGTTCGAACTAAGCGCTCCGCTAGTTCGATTCAAATTCGAACTAGCGGAGCGCTAGTGTAGCGGCTATGAATGTTAGTTCGAACTAACGTCCGTTAGTTCGAACTAACATTGTAGTGTAGACATACCCTTCCATCCTTAGCCAAAGAGGAACAAGCCAGTTAGCCCAGGGAAATAAAAGAAAGGGAGAGCGGTGACGGAAAACCCTGTGTCTGTCATTTTTTCAAATGATCTATCTTGCCTAAAAGCCTGTCAGGGATTGGGCTCTGTTGCAGGAGGTGCTGGCGAAACACTCCGTGGATTTGGGTGCTACAATTCCTGAGTGTCGTCCGCCTTCCTGCCCCCTCCCCCCACCGAAGCGCTTTGGAAGGCTCACAAAGGACAGAGACCTGCCTTTTGAAAATCCGACTCCCCACCGGTGTCTCAAGACAGGCGGCTCTCTCTCGCCAAAAACGGAGGCAGCAGCGTGGGATGACAGGCAGCCAGGTCGCAAGGGGAGCTGCTTTTTAGACCAGTTCCCTCCTGGCACTCCGTACTGCTGCCTCTGTATCAGAGGCAGCAGCACAAGCTGGCAGCAGCCCTTGCCTGGGGGCTGGGTCTGAGCTTCTGGACCTGGTGCAAACTGGAACTGAGCGAGGCTGCCTGCCTGCCTGGCTCCTAACACACTGTAAATGCAGAGCCGCAGAGGGGGTAGGTCCCGCACCCAGCGCGAGCCAGGACTGAGACAGCTGGCCCCTGGGGACTATCGAAAAGTCAAGTAACCGATAAGAAATCATGAGGTTAATTGACTACTCAGTGAATATCTAACGTCCCTAATCCCTTTTCATAGTTCCCCTCTGGACTCTCTCTCCTAAAGCATGGCCCTGAGATCTGGACACAGTGCTCCAGCTGAGGCCTCCTCCGTGCCAAATAGCTAGGAGAGTGACCTCCCATGTCTGCCGTACGTCTCCTACCACGCCCCAGGGCTATGCCCTCTTACTGAAGGGCTTTGTGTCTGAGATCGCTTCTCTCCTAGGCTACGTCTACACAACGAGTTTTTTTGGCAACAAATATGCTAACGAGGGACTCTATGACACGCAATGTCATTTGCATATTTTCTGCCGATCCGTTTTTGTGCTCGGGGTTTGTGCGCAAAACCAAGCCGTGTGGATGTTTACTTTTTGTGCAAAAAACCCCCCTTTCCCACAAGATCCCTATTTCTGCAAAAAGGCCGACCGATCTTGTGCAAAAAGGGGCTTTTGCCTAAAAAGAAAACATCCACATGGCTTGTTTTTGTGTGTTCTTGCGAAAAAACTTGTGGCGCGTCTACACTCTACGTGTGTTCTTGCAGAAGTAAATTTGCAGTAAAGCATCAGAGAACAGGGCTCCTTGCACAGGCGTTATTCCTCTCCTGACGATGACTAAGCCCCCTTTGTGCAAGAGCTGTTGTGCAAGAAGGCAGCGTGGACGGGCACCAGGGGCTTCTTGAGCAAGACACTTTTATGGCTAAAATGACCATCAGAGCTTTCTTGCACAAGAGAGCGTTCACACTGCCATGGACGCTCTTGTGCAAAAGCCTATGGCAGGGTGGAGGCACTCTTGCACGAGACCTTTTGCGCAAGAACTCCGGCGTGAAACAGCTCTCGTGCAAGAAGCCTGCAGTGTAGGGCAGGGAGCAGCCTATGAGGGAGGGGGAGGGACCCCTAGTAATGGCTCAAACTTCCCAGGGGGGTGGCCAGAGGCAGGACATTTGCCTGGCAGGGTGAGGGGGGGGCGGTGACCTCACAGGGGCTTTGGGCAGCCCTCAGCATATAAGGCAAAGGGCAGGTGGGGAGGTGGTGACCTCACAGAGGGACCCACATCTCAGGCTGATAAAAGCGGGGGACGGGCCCAGGGGACTTTGGAGACCCCCGGTTGCTTTAGCTCTGGTGCGTCTCCTCCTCACGGTTCGTTCGCGTTCTGTGAGTTCCACATCCCGACACCTTTGTGACGAAGGTAAGAGCCCCCAGGGGTTGGATCCCGCCCGGGGCCGGCTGGGTTCCAGGCAGGCCCAGCCCTCGGTCAAGGGCCAGAAGGTGATTCCTCACCTGGGCTGCGTCCTTAGCGCCACTGGGGCTTTCTCCTGGTTGGTTTCCCTTTTCCTCCATCCCCCCACATTTCTGCTCTGTTCTTGCCTCCTCTGTGACCTTCCCTTGCTGCCTCCCCCAGCTTGGGACCCAACAGACTAGCTGAAGGACAGGGGGTGGTTTGTAGGAGCCGTGGGGTGGGGGATGCAGCCCCCATTGTGGGGACTGGGGAGGTGGGGCTGGAACAAGTCTATGCCGGTGTCTTTGGGGAGAACGCTCCACCCCCCACACCTTAGATTCTCCCCTGATTGGCCAAGAAGGGGCTGTTGATGGGCAGGAGACTCGTGGAATGAGGAGTAACGGTAGTTTGAACTAGGAAGCCTAGTTCGAACTACCTAGTTCGTGCCCCGTGTAGCCGCGCTGCACGGGGTTCGAACGAGCGGGGTTTTAAAAATGGCGGCTCCCCGCTTATGCAAATGAAGCCCGGGAAATTCAAATCCCGGGCTTCATTTGCAAGTGCGGTATGCCTACATTACCCTCCTAGTTCGAACTAGCGGGGTAGTGTAGACATACCCTCAGGTCCTTGCAGTGCCTGTGCAAGACCGAACCGATAAGCAAGGGGCCATTTGGGGGCTGGGGGCAGTCGCTCTGGGGAGCTGGAACCCCTGGATTTCGCTCTGCAGGCTGCGCCCCAAGCTCCCCTTTGCTCCCCTCATTTGCAGCATGGCCAAAAGTTTTCGGCTGTGGTTCAAGAAAGCCCTGAAGATGGCCCCAGGGCCGGTGGGGAGCAGCTCCTCCGTCCCCGCGGGCGGGGAAGCTGGATCCCACCAGCTCGGGGCGACTCGCCCACCGGCCAGGCCCCCCCGGACCTGGCTCCAGAGGCGGCTGGGCAGGCGGGACCCAGCCCAGCGGGGGAGCCGGGTAGGGTGGCTCCGGGGCCTCCTCTGTGGAGAGAAACACCTGCCCCAGGAGCCCAGCCCCCATTACCACCAGGGGGCATCGCCCTGCCCGGCCCCCGGGGACCTGCCAGTCTCCGGGAGCCCCCAGCCCGTCGCTCCCCGCACCAGCCCCTGCAGCTGTGGGTCCAGGTCCGTCAGCAGCAGCGCCTGGGCCTCCAGCTGCAGCCGGGCCACCTCCTGCAGCCGCTCAGACCCAGGTGAGGGGCCGTGAACACGCTGGGCCCAGGGGCTCACCCAGTACCCGGGGGGGGGGGAGGGGCAGCCCCAGTGTCTGCCCCGCACCCTGGGCAATGGATGGGGGGGGGCTGCTTGGCTCTCTTCTTCCTGGTGGGGGCTCTGCTGAGGGCGTTGGCAGATGTGAGGGTGGAAGGGGGATGGGTCCCTGCGAGGGGCGTGTGGGGCCCAACCTGCCCTGGGTCCCTGACATGGGGGCGCATGACCCCTGCTGGCCCCTGGAGTCACCCTGGTCCCTTCCCTCCCGCACAGAGCCCCCCTGTGCCTCGGCGGAGCTCTACCAGGAGCGGGTGGACTCCCGGGTGGAGGAAGGGGCCATCTACGACATCGAAGAGCAGCTCCACACCCGGGACACGGTAGGAACCTTCTCCACACGGGGGGGACCCGAGATTGTCCGGCCCCTTCCCAGCACGTCCCCCCCCCCTCCGGGAGGGGCTTGTCCCTGGGGATCCCCCTGGAGCCCCTTCTCCTGCATGACCTGGACCCCCCAAGCTGGGGGCTCTTGTCATGCACCAGCTGGGCCCCCACAAGCCTGAGGCAGCAGTTGGGGGGGGAGTGTGGGTGCTTGGACAACCGGCAGCTCCCACATCCACTCCTGGGAGACCTGAGCCCTGCAGCTGTCCGTGGGGGGCAGGCAGGCCCCAGGCTCACAGACTCTCTCTGGGGTGCAGAGCCCAGCCGCCCTGCAGCGGTTCCTCTTGGCCATCCCCCTCGCCTGCCTCGCCGCCCTCCAAAGGGGCGAGGACACCCTGGCGCCGCGCTGCTGCAAGGACACCATGATGGCCAGGATCGTTGTAAGCGAGTCGCGGCAGCCGGGAGGAGGGAAGGGGATACGTGGGGTGGACAGGGGTCTGCCTGGGCCATGGCGGCGGGTGGGGGTGCTGGAAACGGGATGGGTGGAGCCAGGAGGGCTGGAGGTGGACATGGGGAGGGTGGGTGGGGATGCTGGAGGTGGGAGGGACACAGAAATGGGGCAGGTCTGGGGTGCCGGACAGGAAGGGGGATTCGGGACAGGGAGGGGTCTCCCCGGGCCATGGGGGGCTGGAAGGGAGCCGAGCGGGCTGCTGGGGATGCGCCTGGGGAGCAGGGATGAGGAGGTTCAGAGGCTGGTCACCAGGGCAGTGAGGGGCAGGAGACGGCCTGGGGACAAGGATTGAGCTGGTCCCGGTTTGGGAGGGGGGTGCTGGGAGGGGCCCTGTGCCGGGCAGGGGGGCTACAGGGCAGCGGGAGGCAGTGGGGTTGGATCCTGCTGGGTGGGGGCGCTGGCCGCGTGAGCGTCTCTTGGGGGCCCAGCCTCACACGCCCCTTTGTCTCCTTGGGTCTCACAGGAGATCATGGAGGACTCGCCCCCCCCGCTGGTCTTGGCCGACTGCCTCAACGCCGCCTGCAGCCTCAGGTACCGACCCCCCCCACCCCCGCCGACTCCCCCCAGAGCAGATCCCCTGGCCAGGGAGTGGGAAAGTCTCTGTCTCCTGCTGCTCAATTAACAGTCTCTGCCCCTCTCTCCTGCCAGCACCTTGCAGCCTCCCCTGCGGGCCCAGCTCCTGAGCCCCCTGCTGACGGCGGCCGTGGGACAGACTGTGTCTGGGGACTGGCAGCAGGAGCCCATCCACACACAGGTACGTCCCTCCGGGCCCTGCTCCCGGGCTGGGCTGGAGCTCCAGAGAGGAGTGGGGGGGTGGCAGAGGGAGGGAAGAAGCTGCAGGTTTGGATCCTTCCCTCCAGAGTTCCCGTTGCTCTCCCGGGGGGCCCGTCCCTTCCATGCCCAGCCTGGGCTCCTCCTGCTCTGCGAGGCGGCTCAGACCCTGCTCAAGGCTGCACCCCGGAGCCAGCGGGTGGCCTGGATTCCCCAACCCCCCTCTGACCCAGGGCTCCCCCTTGTCTTGCAGCAGTTCATCCGGGCCCTTCCCTACGACCTCCAGGCCCTACTGGCGAGCCTCCTCGCCGAGTCCCCAGACACCGCCCGGCTGCAGCTCATAATGGAGGTGAGCCCCGTGGGGGGGACGGGGCCATTGTCCCTGCTTCCTCGGGGGGGGGGGCCGAGAGAGGAGCAGTGTCAGTGGCTGGGGGGGGCACAGTCCGAGAGGAGCCCCAGGCTCTGCCCAGAACCGGCACCTCCCTACGGGTCCTGACCTGCCTCTTTCCCCCCCAGCACCTGAGCCCGTGGCTGGAGTCCCGCCTGCCCCAGGAGCGAGCCAGGGCCCTTGGCAGCACCACGGCCCTGCTGGGAGTCGCCACCACCCTCCCGGGGTTTGACGTAAGTGACCTCGGAGCCGGGGGGTCTGGGGCTGCAGGGCGCGGGGCTGGGAGCGTCCCCGGGAGGCAGAGGCAGGGCCGGGAATGGGCCGGGAATGGGCCGCGTTCTCCTTTCCCCGGGGAGGGGCGACCCTGGGCCCTTCAGGGGGGCTCTTGAGGGACTGGGCCTGGGGACTGGGGAGTGGCCGTCAGTGGATCCCCTTGTTCCACCCCCGGAGTGACCCTTCAGTCGGGGCCATTGCTCAGGGTTGTCTCCTCGCAAGGCCGGCCCTGCCCCGCCCCGGGAGGTGTCTCTGTCCGTCCCCCGAGCTCAGAACCGCCTCGGCGGCCGTTTGCATGGGACGTGCAGCCCCAGGATGCTGAGGGACCCCCCCTCTTCTCTCCCCTCAGAACTCCGCCGACTGGCCGAGGATGGGTCACCACGTGGCCCAGCTGGGCCTTTTTATTTCGGACCCATCCGAAGACGTCAGCCGGCTGGCCCGGGAGGGGGTGCACAGCCTGTATCAACTCCTCCTGCACCACAGGGGTAAGGAACCCAGCCGGGACCTGGTCCCCAGGGACACCCTGAGGGTGCCGGCGGCGGGGGGAGGGGACCCAGCCCTTTTCCCCCAGACTGGCCCAAGGGGGGATGCGTCCCTCTGTGTTCCCCTTCTGCCCCCTGTGCCCCTCCATTTGCCCAGGGATGCCTGCAGGGACCCGTGGGAGGGGAAGGGCTCAGACCTGCCAGCAGAATGACCCTGTTGTGTCTCTTGCAGGCCTCAACATCCACCAGGCAGAGGACCTGTGGTGCAGACACTACTACAAAGAAAGATGGGTCCTGGCTCACAGCAACAGCGTGCGGGTGGGAGAGGTAAGGACGCGCTGCCAGGGCAGGGCAGGCCTCGGGGATGGGGCTGGCTGGGGCTCTCGTGCGGGTAGGAGGGTCTTGGGGGCAGGAGGAAGCTGTGACCTGGGGCAGGGGTTGGGGTGCCGGGTGAGGAGAGCGTCTGGGTGCAGGGTCTGGAAGGGAGTTTGGGGGAGGAGGAAGCTGTTTTAGCCCCAGGAGTTGGGGCCGGGCTCTGGGCCGTCAGCTGAAACCTCCTGTGCTCTTGATTTCAGGTCTTTGGGCAGCTCTTCACAGCAGAGCAGGAGAACTGCTTTTTGGACAAGGCTCTGCTCGCTGCCCGCTCCCCCCTGCGGCGCCACAGCCAGGCCGGGCTGGTCCTGGCCCACGCCCTGCATGGGCAGGCCCATCAGCTCCTGGAATACATGGTGAGCAGCCGGAGCAGATCAGGAGAGTGGGGCAGGGCCAGGGTCTCCTTCCCATCCCCTCAGGGAGTCCCCCGCCCCTTTCCTCAGGCTGCCCCCACCCCACGTCCCTGCTGGCAGAATCCCTCCTGCCCCTGCGAGCGTCCCTGGGGGTGGGGGAGGCTCTGAACACAGAAACTGTCCTAGGAGGCGGGAGGGGGCCAAGGTGTCAGGAGCTCTGGGGGGGGGGGGGGTCAGGAGCTCACCCTGCGGGCCTGACGGTAACCAGAGAGCAGGGGGGAGGAGGGTGGAAATGCTGGGGGGCCAGTTCCCCTGAGTCCCCAGGGATGAATGTGACGGATTCTGCTTCCCTTGCAGCAGGAAGACACCCAGTGAGAGCAGCAAGAGCTGAGGAGCCAGCAGCTGCGTCCCCCTCCCCCCAACCCTCCCAATTGTATTGAATTGTATTTACATTCTCATTAAACAATGTTTCAAAAAACATTTGGATCAGGCTTGGTCAATAATTTGTAATGGGGGGGCCATTTTGGCAACTGATCAAGGGCCACATTTCTACCGAGGGCTTTGGGGTCTGGGACGGGGTGGTTGGGTGCAGAAGGGAGCTTAGGGGTGGAGCCTGGGTGCAGGGGGGGGGTATGATCTGGGGCGGTGGATAGGGGAGCAGGGTCCAGGAGGGGGTATGGGCGCAGGAGAGGACTCTGGCCTGGGGGAGGGGCTCTAGAGGGGTGCAGGGTCAGGGAGGGAGCTGTGACCTGGGTGAAGGGGGAGCAGAAGGTTTGGGGGAGGGGGTGCGGGTGCCAGAGAGGAGTCTGGCCTGGGGGAGGGGTGTCGGGGGGGTGCAGGGTCAGGGAGGGAGCTGTGACCTGGGTGAAGGGGGAGCAGAGGGTTTGGGGGAGGGGGTGCGGGTGCCAGAGAGGAGTCTGGCCTGGGGGAGGGGTGTCAGGGGGTGCAGGGTCAGGGAGGGAGCTGTGATCTGAGGGAATGGGGGACGCAGGTTCAGGTGGTCGCCTGGGACAGGCAGTCGGGGAGGGGACGTGGGCGCCAGGGGCAGGCTCTGGCTGCGGAGGTGCCTACCTAGGCAGCTGCGTATGGGGGAGCCCGACTGTCACCTGAGGGGATGGGGGAGCTCAATTTTCAACTGTGGGGAATGGAGGAAATACTGTGGAGTGGAGGGAGCGAGATGGGGGGGGCTGAATTGTTCCCGGAGGGGAGATCTCCCTGGCTTGGGGGGGGGGGGCGTTTCCAGCAAAGCCCTCACATAAGAGGGGGACAGACTGGGGGAGGGAGAGGACGGGGATGGGCAGGGCAGGTGGAAATGGGGAGGGGCAGGAGAAGGGAAGGGGGAGGAGATGGAGGAGAGCCGGGGATAGGAGTGGGGGCGGGGATGAGGAGCAGGACAGAGGCAGGGCAGTGGTGGTGATGGCTGAGCGATGAGAACAGCTCGCAGGGAGCTTAAAGCCAGCAGATGCTTTTCGGCAGAGTTGCCATTCCCCCTGGCGGCTTTGCCAGAATAGCTGTGCCAGCGGAGGGGGGGGGGGGCTTTTGCCACTCACCCAAGCCAAGCCAGCTGTGGCGGCAAAGCCTTGTGATGTAACCTAAGCCCTTGGCAAGGTCGGGATCAACCTGCTCTGACAATTTCTCGGACCGGCGGGATGAGAAACAAGGATCGTGCAGGGAGATGGGGATGACTAGGAAGCGAATCCAGGTGTGGGGGGAATATCCTGGGTTGGAGGGTCAGTCGATACCCCCGCCTGCCACTGTCTGCCGGGGCTCTGCCCGCAAGATGGAACCAACAGCTGAGTTTGCTTTTCTGCCCCGTCGTGGGCACAAAAGGCCCAGAGCAGCCTCCTGCTATCTTGGAGGAAAGGGGCCAAAGTTCAGGAAGCAGGTGCCAGGCTGGGCTGGAATCCGCGAGCTCCGCTTTTGCTTTGCCCTTCCTGGAAGCTGGGCTGCAGGTGAGTGGCGGTTTCATCTCTGCTCTTGGGGTGTTTCTTGTGGGTTCCGAGTGTGGATCTGAGAGGGGCTGCGCAGGGGCAGTGTCATGAACGAGCTGTAAGCGTTACAGCCCCTTCTGCGCAGGCTGGCTCCAGCCTCCCGTCTGTCTCCAAGCCCTGGGGGAGAGGCGGGAGGCCAGCAGCATGGCCTAGTGGAGGGGGCAGGGGGTTGGGTGTAAGAACTCCCGGGTTCTAATCTAATGCCACCTAGTGACTAAGGCACAGTGTTGTGTGTGAGACCCTTGCTCCTCAATTCTGCGCTCACTCTCGCGCTGGTGACCTTGGAGAGGCCTTTCAGGTCTCCCTTTCCCTGTCCATCAAAGGCAGGCAAGTGCGATGTAATGCCCTGGAGCAAGTGCTTTGGGACGTGTCGCACAAGTGTGCCTGGCTCACAAGCGTGTCAGCACAGGTGTGTAAAAGCGTGACGAAGGCTTTGAGTTCGATGCCGAAGGCTTGTGAGGCTGTGGCTGGCCAAGTGACAGGGAAATGAAAGGTCAGAGTTTGGTCAGTTAGATTTTATGGTAATACACTGAGACGAAGCACTTTGGGCGTATATACGATAATGTCTTTCCAAGTGCGTTAGTTCAAGGCGTGTCCTAGGAGCCAAGAGGTGAGACAAACATGCTTGGTCCTGTCTCAGTGCAGGGGTGGACTAGATCAGTGCTTCTCGACCAGTGGTACGAGTCCCCTTAAAGGTACTCAAGAGATGTCTGGGGGACACGTCAACACAACTGAAATTTGGAGAAAACTGAATTTTAGTTTTCAGTTTGACAGCGCTTTATTCTTTTTGTACCTTTTACACCCAAAAATGCCATCGCCCGCCCGGCTACGATGCAGTTGTTTAAACAAATGTGTTGCAACGGTAGAAAAAAATTGTGTGTGTCTGAAAACTGTAGGTACTGGGGGTACTTACACTTTTTTTTTTAAAGGGGGTACATTATAAAAAAAGTTTGCGAAACACTGGACCTATCATGGTCCCTTCCACTCAGACTTTTCTATGATTCTGTGACAGGGCTGGGCGATAATTTTCAGAAGGGGGCCACTTAATGGATTTTGGTATGGGGTCATAGGCCGGCTCCACCCACAGAAGGGGCGGAGCCTGAGGCAGAAGGGGCGGTATTGTGGACTAGCCCACCCTCAGAGTTCTCCGTGGCTGAGGCTTTCAATTAAAAGCACAGAAAAGAGCTCACAGCTTTGCCACTACTGGCAGCTGTCCAGCGTGGCTGCAGCTTTTTAAAGGGCTCGTGGCTCCTGCCCCTGCCGTAACCATGAGCCGTGAATCATTTAAAATTGGATCCTGCTGCCTGAGTCACCACTTAGAATTCGGCGGCATGGGCAGCAGGATCTAAACACAAAGTGGCCAGATCACAGTGTTAGGTGGGTTGCATCTTACCCAGCCCTTTTTTCTGAGCTGGTTTCGAAACCTCCGTGTCCTCCTTGTGGTCTGACAGCTGCAGTTTTACTGCCTGTCTCTCCTCTCGTGGCCCAGCCTAGCCGCAGCTAATGGACTAACTCAGGTTAGCATCACCTGCCCTGTCTTGGTGACTCTTCACAGCTGAACGGCCTATAAGGCATCGTGCTGGTCTTCTGATCTCTTGGTGACTCCTCTGACTTCTGTGTATTTCTTTCTCCCTAGCTGGCCGATCGAGTCAAACCCTGTCAGTGCGTGAAGGCCCCAGGAATTACGAGTGCGATGGTCTCCCATGCCCAAGGTAATCGGCTGGCTAGTAATGGATGGGCTGCTTGGTTATCAGGTTAGGCTGCACAAGCCAGGTCTATGGGACCCCATGGCCAGCTGGCACCTGGTTCACAGGGAGGCAGCTGTACTAATCTGAAAATGGCTGGAGGACACCACCATCATTAGGCTCCAGAGTTACAGCACTCACTCTTCTTGGAGCTACTTGTCCGAGGCAGGCAGCACAGCTTAGCAGCTCATTGGGATGTCTCCTTTTTAGTTGTGAGATCTGGGCACTTTAGAATGGCTGTAGCAATTGAAAGCAAAGGCGCACAGCTATAGGCATGTAGTTTCCAGCTTTATTCACCTAGGTGGCTGATTCCAGGAAGCAAGGGTGTGTGTGTGGGGGGGAGGGGGGAGTCCTGTACAGAGGGTTCCCTGGCCCCTCTGCCTCCATGGCTGTGCAACTGCCACCAGGTGGATTAGAACCTGGGACTGTTGGAGCTTAGGGCAGGAGCTGCTACAGCTTGAGTTATAAGTCAGTTGCCTCTCAGCATAGGCTGAAGAGCTCCCTTGTAATAATTGCTTGCTGGACGTGGTCTCAGTGCCACTCCATAGGATAGTGACCCACATCAGGTGGGTGGGTTACAGCTGCAGGCCTGCTCCCAGCATGCGGATCTGCTCTCTGGGCGGCGTCTATAACTCTGTGGCTGCAGCCCTGCTCCCAGGACTGGATCTGCTCTCTGCCGATAGGCGTGCGCAGCACATTTCATTAGGGTGTGCACCCAAAGAATGTTTTTAAATGTACTCTTTGACCCCCATTAGCCACACCCCCTGACTCCCATTAGCCACGCCCCCTGACCCCCCCATTAGCCACGCCCCCTGACCCCCATTAGCCACGCCCCCTGACTCCCATTAGCCACGCCTCTGGAGGTAACACTTTCAGGGCAATATGGACACATGACCAGAAATAAAAGGTGTCATGTGACCTCCCCCCCCCAAGGACTTTTCCCACCATCCACTTACCAATAGGGATTAGTTTGGCCCTCACCAAACCCCCCTCATGCAACGATCCTGCAATTGCATTAACCCAACGTGTGAGACATTAACTCGGGGGGTGGGGAGGCTGGGGGAAGTGTTCCCTCTAAGAGTTTCCTCCCATGAGCACAATACATTTTGTGTTGTGCACCAGTACTGAGTTTGTGGCTTGTTTGGATGTGCCATGGTGGCACCCAAGTTATTCATAAATATCTTATGAACCACTTACCTGTCCCCTCTGCTGCCCTGTCTCCTTCCCTTCCTCCATCAGCTCCCCTGGTGCCTGCTGCCCCCCAATCCCTCACCCACCTCTGCTGTCCTGACTCCTGCCCTTCTCACTGCCCTCGGCCTTCCCGAGACCTGCCCCCTCCAGCAGCCTTTCTCTCCCCCTGTGCCCACTCCTCCAGTAGCCCCACTCTGACCATGTGAGCTACCCCTCCTCATCCCCTTTCCTAACACCTCCCTCTACACACCTGCCCTGCGTCTCTCCTCTGGTGCTGGTCCCTCCCCTGCAGGTGTCTGCCCTTCTGCTTCACCCCCCGGACTCCCTGGCACCTGCACCTTCCCTTACCCTTGCACCCTCTTGGTGCCTCCCCCTTCCCTCACTGCCCCTACCCACTTTGCCCACTCCCTCACCACCATCTGCCCCCGTTCCCCTCATGCCCCTGTGCCTTTACACGTGCCTTGCTCCATCTCCGCCTTCCTCATGCCCACCCCTTCTTTCAAGCCTTCTCCCAGCACCTCCCCTTCTCCCCTCTAGCCCCCAAAGCCCTTCCCCTCTCCTCTCCTAGCATCATCCTGTCCCCCCCCCCCCCCACTGACACCTCCCCTCCTGTCCTTTTCCTCATTGTCTCCACTTGGCCCCCGGGCATTTTTCTGTCTCCTACACCCTGTCCCTTAGTGCCTTCCCCTTTCATCTCCTGACCTGCCACAAACCCCCACCCCGCAGACTCAGGTTCCCAAAGTTCTGGCAGTCCCCATCACTTGGTGCCTGCGTCGGGTCTGACTCGTAGGGTTGCCAGGTAGACCCTCCCCCCAAAAAACGGACACACTTGATCCTGGGCAGGGGGGAGGGAGGAAGAGGGACTGGCTGGGGGGGGGGGGGGGTCAGGAACTGGCTGGAAGGAAGAGGGGATGGGAAGCAGCTCTGGCGGGGAAGGGCCAGATCCTGACCCTGGCCCCCCCTTCTCCCTCCCCGAGGCCAGTCATGCTGCCCCTGACCCCCCCTTCCTCCCTGAGGCCAGTCGCACTGCCCCCGATCCTGACCCCGGCCTCCCCTTCTCCCTCCCCGAGGCCAGTCATGCTGCCCCTGACCCCCCCTTCCTCCCTGAGGCCAGTCGCACTGCCCCCGATCCTGACCCCGGCCTCCCCTTCTCCCTCCCCGAGGCCAGTCATGCTGCCTCTGACCCCCTTCCTCCCTGATGCCAGTCGCACTGCCCCCGATCCTGACCCCGGCCTCCCCTTCTCCCTCCCCGAGGCCAGCCCTGCTCCCCAGCTCAGTGCGGGCCCCTGCTCTCTCCTTAGCTCAGTCCCACTCTGCTGACCCTGGCTCCCTCCTGGCTCCCTGCTCTGCCAGTCAGGCTGAACTGGGACTTTAGCCTCTCCCTATTGTTCCTGGGGACTGTCAGTCTCAGGATCTTGATCTCTCATTTCCCCTGCCTTTCACTGAGTTTCAGTAAGGAGCTAGCGGCAATAATGCCTCTACTTTTTCCCCCACTCCTGTGCGGAATACATTTTGTTATGTGCACCAAGGCATGCACGGATGTGCACTGTTACGTCACGTGGAGTTTCACAGCATGGGAAGAAATCAGTGGAAATACAGAGAGCTTGAGTAGTTGCAAGTGTCCATTTTATTGCATAGCACGGAGCTAGCTAGAAAAAACCCAAACCAGCTGGGCTGACCCCCAGTGACCTAACGCAGTTACTATAACAACAAGATCTATGTCTACACCCAGTACACCACATGCACCACCACTAGAAACACATGCTACCGGCTAGCAAACTGGGCAGCATTTGAATGTCTCCTGGCTGGCCGCCCAAGAGCTCAGCTTGCAGGGAACACTGGCTAACCGTCCCCTTCCACCTGGAGAAGGGAGAGAAAGGAAAGCAGCAACAGAGCATCTGCCTGGGGGAAGCCCGAATCCCATGCAGGAGTGGAGCCCTGTTCCTTGTTCCAGGCCCTTGCTAGAGTCCCCTCCCGTAGCTGCAGCTATGGTCGGCAGTTTTAAAAGCGGACTTACGCTGGCCCTGCAACCCGAGCGACTCTGTCAGTGGGTGCTTATCACTCCATCACCTCGAGCTGTTTAAGCAGCTTGTTTAACCAAGGAGGGAGGGAAAGGGAAACCTTTGGCCATTTGAGGGTTGCGTGCCAATGGAGGGAAAGGGGATGGATAAAAAGGGGCTGAGCACACGGTGCTGCCTCTTTTTAAACCCAGGCCCAAAGATGTCCTGGAATTCTGGGCCACTGGCCTGAAGGAGATGGTCAAACTGCCTGGCAGCTGGACTTTTGGAGTCTTGTTATTCCTGGGCTCCTGGTAGCGATGGCTCCCATTCCAGGGGATTCCTGCCAGGTAGTTTACCTCAGACAGCAGCTTTTATTCCCCCGTGTCACTTCTCCCAGTATCTGAGACTTTGGTCATGGGGATCAAGCATTTAACATGATTCCAAGAGGAACCGGATGGTTCATCTAGCGAGCCAGGCTCACCGATATTTGAGTAGTTAATAAAAATCCCTAGTTGCTGTGTGTAGGTCTAAAAAGGGAAGGTTAGTATCATTAGTCTTATTTTACAGACAGGAAATAACCTCTCCAACCTGTGGGAGAGGCAGGAATAGAACCCAGGTTTCCTGATACCACAGTCAAGGCTTTGTTACCAGGCTACATCCTGTACTGGAAAGGATGGGCCTGAAGCATGGGCCTGGTGTAAGGCCTGAGGCCTGAACCAAAGTAAGCAAGAGTTAGCTGAAGAGAAACAGGCAGGTCGTGTCAAAAGCAGACGGTTGCCTGAAAGTCTTGGGACTTAACCCTAACTGTCTTGCCTGGAAAGGTTGAAACCATAGACAAAAGGTCCTAGAAAGTCTCCAGGAATGCTAGAGAAGCAGGAAGCGAGTTGACAGGAGGCCAGGAAAGAAAATGGAAACAGAATTTGGGGTTTTGAATTGGAAGCAGTGATGTGCCTGTTGTGTGATCATGCCTGGAAGATGTGAATTAAGCCAGGAACCTGGGCAAGCAGAATCCAGCGACTTTCTTGGCTAGGGAAAGACTAAATCTTGGAACAAGAGAGATGTGAGTAGAACAGGGAATTTTTAGTCAGACGCTACTAGGTTATTTTCTTTATTTTTTTAGTTTGTTGGACTTCTTTTTGCTAAGCACATGTAACTATCCCCCTTTACCATAGAACTCTTCAAACTGAATCCCAGGGAAGCGATTTTCTGTGTTTTAATCTTTCTTTTTTCAGTTTCTTTGTAACACCTAGCAACCAAGTAGATACGCTGGAGGGCAGTAGATATGCTGGAGGGCAGGGATAGGGTCCAGAGTGACCTAGACAGATTAGAGGATTGGGCCAAAAGAAATCTGATGAGGTTCAACAAGGACAAGTGCAGAGTCCTGCACTTGGGATGGAAGAATCCCGAGCATAGTTCAGGCTGGGGACCGACTGGCTAAGTAGCAGTTCAGCAGAAAAGGACCTGGGGGTTACAGTGGATGAGAAGCTGGATATGAGTCAACAGTGTGCCCTTGTAGCCAAGAAACCTAATGGCATATTAGGGTGCATTAGGAGGAGCATTGCCAGCAGATCCAGAGAAGTGATTATTCCCCTTCATTCGGCTCTGGTGAGGCCACATCTGGCGTATTGTGTCCAGTTCTGGGGCCCCCACTATAGAAAGGATGTGGACGCATTGGAGAGGGTCCAGCGGAGGGCGACCAAAATGATTAGGGGGCTGGAGCGCATGACCTATGAGGAGAGACTGAGGGATTTGGGTTTGTTTAGTCTGCAGAAGAGAAGAGCGAGGGGGGTTTGATAGCAGCCTTCAACTTCCTGAAGGGAGGTTCAAAAGAGGATGGAGAGAGGCTGTTCACAGTAGTGACGGATGGCAGAACAAGGAGAAATGGTCTCAAGTTACAATGGGGAAGGTCTAGGTTGGATATTAGGAAAAACTATTTCACTAGGAGGGTAGGGAAACACTGAGATGGGTTCCCTAGGGAGGTGGTGGAATCTGCATCCCTAGAGGTTTTTAAGTCTTGGCTTGACAAAGCCCTGGATGGGTTGATTTAGTTGGGATAGGTCCTGCCTTGGGCAGGGGCTGGACTTGATGACTCCTGAGGTCTCTTCCAGCTCTATGGTTCTATGATTCTAAGTAATGTTTCACCAAGTGTATTTGTTTTGTTAATAGACGTCACATTTTTAAAACCATGATCTGATTCCTGCATCCTAGAGGGCGGAAGGTTCTGTATGCACGTGCCTAAGACAGCAAGCCATACTTCTAGGAGAAATTACAGGTTTTCAAGCTCTCTCTGGAGGGAGTGTCAAGGACAAGGAAGGTACCCCACAGGAGGGAATTCTGAAATGCGCCTGTCTGGTTCTCAAAGGGGTTTGTGCATTTGGATGATGGCAGCAACACCAACACAAGCCTCCAGTGGCAGGGTATTTTAAAGTCTCTTGTGGGCCCCCACCTTCTGCACTTGGAGTGCCAGAGTGGGAAACAGCCTTGACATGACCCCTCTCCAATTTATCAACATCCATCTGGAATTCTGGTCACCAGAGCTGGGCACAGAACTCCAGCAGCAGAAGTTCAAGTGCCGAATAAAGAGGCTAAGTCGGTTCCCCACTCTGGCACTTGCAGTGCAGTAGGTGTGGGCCCAAAAGAGACCTTAAAATACTGTGTCTCTATGGGCTTCTGCTTCAAAACTCCCCAAGGTCACAGATTCCCTGAGCTTAGGAGGGTTGCTGCCTCTACCCAAGTGGAAAAAAACTTTTTCTTCTTGAACGCAGGAAGAAGTCACTTGGGAACGTATTCCAGAAGGGTACCCCAAACTCTTTTACACAAGAGCCAAAAGAAATCTGATGAGGTTCAACAAGGACAAGTGCGGAGTCCTGCACTTGGGACAGAAGAATCCCAAGCATTGTTACAGGCCTGGGACCAACCAGCTAAGTAGTAGTTCTGCAGAAAAGGACCTGGGGGTTACAGTGGATGAGAAGCTGGATATGAGTCAACAGTGTGCCCTTGTAGCCAAGAAGGCTAATGGCATATTAGGTTGCATTAGGAGGAGCATTGCCAGCAGATCCAGAGATGTCATTATTCCCTTTTATTTAGCACTTGGAAAGAAAAAAAGAAAAATGAAAACAAACTGTAATTTCTGATAGCTGTCCTCTTAGTCTTAGGCAGGTATACACAGACCTCCTATTACTTTCCAGGATACAAAATCAGATCATAGCCTTAAAATAGGTGATTATATTAAGAAAACAAAAAGGTATTCATTTGTAAAGCTGACTTGGCTGCTAGGAGTTATAGCGCAACTGAGAAAAGAACAGATTAAAACACAGACAATTGCATCCCTGGGATTCAGTTTAAAGTTATAGTGGGGAGAGGAGGGGATATGGATTTAGCACAGAGGAGTTTAACCAAACAACAAAACAAAAAAATAACCTGATCGCATCTAAATAAACATTCTCTATCTACTCAAGTATCCACACTTCCAAGGTCCAGTCCAAGTCTAGGCCCAGGTATTCTTTTTTTTAGGCATGATGTTCCTGCCCAGTTCAATTCATCCCCCCCCCTCATCCCCTTCCACAGCTCCAGGATTAAACTCACAAAGAAAAACAGCAGACAGATTCCCTTTTAATGCAGATCTGAACTCTTTCTTCTCACTGGTGCTCCTGGCTCCCTGCCAACACTTTCTAGCTAGCTAGGTTTAACCCTTTAGTCACTGAATACTGGGATGTTCAGAAAAGAACAGTGGGCCTCCCATCCATCACAGAAGCGAGACAACCTCTTTACTCCTGCTCAAGCGTTTCCTGTTTATACATCCCAGAATTACAATAGCTTTTTAAGCCCCAACGCCACAATGGGAGCTCATGTTCTGCTGATTACCCACCATGACCTCTACATCTCTTTTCCCCGCCCTGCAAGTCTGGCCCACAGAACCATGGGAAGTGGCATAGGCTAGCCTGGGCCAGGGCAAAGGAACACGTGGGCCTTTCTCTTCTCCATCTCTCCCTCTGCATTGCACAGCAGGGCGCAGGAGTGCCAGGGGGCTCTGTGGACGCTGTTTGGCTTAATGCCAGCGAAAGCAGGGTCTACAGGAGTACTTACGGGCTCCTAGTGTTAAGAGCTGTGATGTGGTTGCCTCAGCAGCGTGGCTCAGTGCTTCTGTTCTTGGAGCTCTGGTGTTATCAGTGGTCAGTGCAGGTAACGCAGCCTGCTCCTGCTGCAGATCTCGCTGTTATGCACAAAGACCGACCACAGGCACCGTCTGGTGACAGAGGCACTTGGCCATGTTTATAGCTGTGTAGTCACAGATCTAGTGCCCTGGATTTGCGGTTACACGTGCACCAACTCATGAGTGCCCCAGGACGAGGAGCAATTCAGTCAGTAAGTCTCTGTTGTCCCTTCGGCCATGCAAAGGGGGTAAGGCCAGGCACCCCAATATTTATAGCCTAAAATAAACTTGTCTGGTTTCGGACATTTGTTTGCTCCCTCCCCTTGTACCTAGTACCTTGAACTGAAAAATATTAGCGGAGACACTGTTGAGCATCCACTGAGGATGCGCTCGGTGAGGCTAATCTTCGTGTTTTACCTCATCCCCGTTGCAGGGTTCCAGACCAAGGAGGATATCTACTGCCTCGCTTTAGCGAAGGCCCTGTACACTGTGCCCACGCCAGTGACTGCTGGGTTTTATGCACCATGGGGACATTGCAAAAACCTGCTCTTACACAAAATCAAGGGTGAGTACTGCCCCGGGGCACGTAAGACGGGGAAGGAACCTTGTGGGGATGGGGATTAGTGGATGACAACTATCTCCAAAGAGCCAGAGCCACCCGTACTCATTTGCTGATTATGCAATCGCATAGGGGACCTGAAAATTTGGAGCAGCACTGGGTTTTCATGTCCACTCCACCCACCTGCCTCTTCCTATCCATGGTCTGTGGCTCTGCTTCCTCCAGCAGCAGAAGTTCTAGAAGATCTAGTTAATTTACAAGTGACAAAGTCTGCTCGAGCTACTGGCAGAACATCGACGACATGGTAATGAAGCCATTTAACAGGCATTTGCCAACCTCTGCTAAATGTTTGCTGAATTTACTGTGAGAGTCGACAGGACCTTAGTTTAAAATGTGTTTGTTTATTAGTGTGTGGATGAGGATTATAAAATCACATCGCTAAAAATTCAACATCCATCTGGGCTGCTGTTGGGCAGATGGGCACCAGTTTAATAGTACGGCGTAGGATCCCATCAATCCTAAGGATGGCTTTGCCAAGAGCTACCCATTCTTGATTGCTTCCCAGAAGGGAGGGATTGTGAAGCTGGAAGACCCTTCAGGAGGAGAGATTTAAGGCACTGCCAGGTACCTAACATATCTTCCTCTTTTATCTCAGAGAACATGGAAAACGAATCGAAGAAGAAAGACCAGGAGGAATTTCAGCGGACGCAGAAGATGCAGCGTGACAACACTGGCCGGGATCTACTCAAGCTCCTGTTACTCATGATCTTCTACCGCCCGGTCCTGACGGAGCAGCAGAAGTGGAGAAGGAACGTGAAACACGTCTTCATCCATTTCAGCGCCTGGGAGTACGCGGGCTGCGACCAGCTCTGGGCAGGCCTCATTACCACACTGTGCGACGGCATCGAAAGCCACTTTGGTCTCCTACCCATGAGCATTTACAGGACCATAGAATGGAAATGTAGCATCATCGAAAGACCAGGGGATCAGGAATGGGTTAGCAAGAAGTTCCTCTTCCTCCCGCTGTGGGTGGCTGTGATCCTTTTGATCATGGTAGCTATTGGGGTGGGTGGTCTCCTCCTAGTGTTTGGGATCCCCATCGGGGATGCCTCAGGAGACGCCATAGCTGTCGTGGAAGGCATTGGGGTGACGGCTGTCAGCGTCTCTGCAGCAGCTGCCATACGGCTCACTATCACAGTGGTACGAAACATTATCGTCACCCAGAAGAGCCAGCTGGAGAGACAGATGAACCAGATGGCTCTCAGCGCACAGCTGGGCTTCATGAGCTGCGTGAAAAGCGAAGTCAGGACAATCACTGGGTTCCTGCAGTACATGGAGATCTTCCAGCGGCGGAAGCTGCGGGTGGTGCTGGAGATCACCCACTTGGATACATGCAGCCCTGACAAGGTGGTGGGCGTCCTTGATGCCATGAACATTCTCCTCTCAGACGATGACGCCCCTTTCATCTCCATCCTGGCTGTTGACTCCAGCATCATTGTCGACTGCGTGGAAAGCTCCAAGTATATGAGAGGTATGGCCAACAACGGCTACGAGTTCTTAAACCGCATCGTCACCCTGCCCTTCTCTGTCCCTCGGATGGACTGCGACACCAAGCGGAGGCTGATCAGGAATATCATCGCACGCAAGGAGCAGCTAGAGGCAGAGGTCGGCTTCCGGCAGGATGGCAAGATGGAAGCCAGCTCTGACTTCCTCAACATCTCTCGCTACCATTCGGCCAACCACGATGCCCAGAATCCAGTTGCAGAGGACAGCCAGATACCTCTCATGGTTGGAACCCCAGCGCTGGGAACCGGCAGCTGCGGGAAAGGTATCCGAGGCAAAGACCTCATTCAAGATGCTTTCGACTACCTCCTGGATGACGCCTTGAAGGAATTCATGACAGACAACGTGGTGCAGATGTGGAGCATCGTGAACACTGTCACCATCACCATCAGGCTGCTGGCGAGTAACATCCCCAAGGATGAAGTGTGTCCGAAGAAGGTGGTAGAATGGGTGCTCCTTGCCAACCAGTGGCCGTGCCGTCTGAGCTGGCTCTTGCAGTGCATGGAGGATGAGGAGCAGAGGAGCCGAATGGGCAGCTGCCATGGAAGCCCGCTCCGCCCCGACATGTCTCTGTGGGAGGTCTACGAGAAGTACATGGAAGAGCTGGACATGCTGAAAGGCCAGATGGAAAAGCTGCTGGAACTGGACCAGGATCCCGAGCTGTTCCACACTTTCCTGTGCGGCAGGTTTCGGATGGAGGAGGCCCTCTTCTACCTCCCCTTCACGGTCAGTTTGGACCCATCCCTGAAAAGACAGATGGAGCTGCAACGTGGCAGCCACAGACTGAAACGGACAAAGAAATTCGACAAGCTCAGCACCTGCACTCTGCTGGGTATGACGGTGGAGGATGTCTGCCGAGAGGTGGGTCACCCTTGGGTTTCCTTCCTTCGAGCAGGGCCAGCTGTCGATAGAATGTCCATGCCTCTTCATCGCAAGAAGCATGTCATTCATGTGACAGCAGCTGCCCACAGATGACGGCTACAGGCAGAGCCATCTTTGCAAATCGTGGGGCCCTGAATAATTGAGGGCCCTTCTGCAGGATTGCCTGGGCCTTTTCCCCTCATGCAGCTTCTGCTGGAGGTCTGGTCGTTCCTACTACCTCCCTACCCCAAGCAGGGCTCAGGAACTAGAGCAGAGTTGCAGATCCTCTCTGCTTGCTAGCTTGCTGCTGCTGCTGATTTGAACCCCGTAGCAGATTTGAACCTAGGCCCTCTAGGAGTGTGTCTAAACTACATGGCTCCGTCGACGGAGCCATGTAGATGAGGCTGATTGGCAGAGGGAAATGAAGCTGCGATTTAAATAATCGTGGCTTCATTTAAATTTAAATGGCTGCCGCGCTCTGCCGACCAGCTGATGATCAGCTGTTTGTCGGCAGATCGGGGCAGTCTGGACGCTTCCCCGTCGACGTGAAAGCCCTTTGTCGACCTCCCCGGTAAACCTCATCCCACGAGGCATCAGGGGGAGGTCGACAAAGGGCTTTCATGTCGACGGGAGCGTCCACACTGCCCCGATCTGCCGACAAACAGCTGATCATCAGCTGGTCGGCAGAGCGCGGCAGCCATTTAAATTTAAATGAAGCCGCGATTATTTAAATCGCGGCTTCATTTCCCTCTGCCGATCAGCCTCATCTACATGGCTCCATCGATGGAGCCATGTAGTTTAGACACACCCCTAGAGGCCTCGACAGCTGGAGCCATGAAGGCAGCTGGCTCCCAGCTTAGGATGTAGAGCTCCCTTGTTCTTATCTCTGGCTGTAAGAGGTCCAATTGCCACACGAAGGGACAGTGAACCACACACACTAGGCGTGTGGATTACACTGCCAGCTGAGAGGAGCACGTGGGGGAGGGCGAAGGGAAAAGCCCTGCAGCAGACAGGACAAAGCGTCCCCAGAGACGAACCGGCAGAGGCATATCCTCAGACATACAAGAACACATGGCTGCTGCATTGGGGAACTCAAATATTTGGTGCCCAAATTTTCCGGTGCCCTATGCAGCTACATATTTCCCATGGGCCTAGGGACAGCCCTGACTACGGGCCCCAGAGCTGAGAGAAAACTGTCCCACATAACTGGTGCATAACTGGAGGGAGAGGAGCGAGAACTAGTGGGGGTAGGATGTTGAGGGGAACAGGCGGTGTGGGATGGGGGCTTTCGGGGAAGGCACAGTGTGGGTTTGAGGCCTCAGGAGTAGGGGGGGCACATGAGGGGGAATGGGCAGAGTGAGGATGAGGGGGAAAGGGTGATGTAGGGGGCAAGGCCACAGTCCGGGCTCTGCTAGTTCCCCCACTTTCTGCTGCTCCTGACTCTTGGTTTGCACAAAAAATTTCTGCTTGGAACAACTCGGTTCCTTGCAGCTCTTTCCTCCAACCCCGAAGCCATTGGCTGGCTCTCCCCGGGTTCATCCTTTACGCTCTGAAGTGACTTTGGTCGGTTTTAAGACTGGGAGACCCGTAGCTGTCTGTTATGCACTCCAGAGAGAAGAGAGGCAAAAACATAAATACTCTTGCTGGAGGCCTGCAGCGTAATACCCCTTATCCAGAATAACACACAAGAACCCTGAGGCTATGTCTACACTGCTAGCTTTTGCCTGCAGAGAGCATGCTAGGGTGTATCTAGACTACATGCCTCCGTCGACAGGCATGTAGATTAGACAGATCGGCAGAGGGAAATGAAGCCACGATTAAAATAATCGCGGCTTCATTTAAATTTAAATGGCTGCCCCGCTCTGCCGATCAGCTGTTTGTCGGCAGATCGGGGCAGTCTGGACGTTCCCCTGTCGACAGAAAACCCTTTTGTTGACCGCCCCGACAAACAGCTGATCGGCAGAGCAGGGCAGCCATTTAAATTTAAATGAAGCCGCGATTATTTTAATCGCGGCTTCATTTCCCTCTGCCGATCTGTCTAATCTACATGCCTCCGTCGACGGAGGCATGTAGTCTAGACACACCCCTAATGAAGCACAAGAAGTTGCTAACGAGTGCTTCATTAGCATACTCTCTGCCTGCCAAGGCCCGCAGTGTAGATATAGCCTTAGGTCGAGAGGCCCAACTCGACCCCCGTCAGGCTGACTGCATGCTTCCCTCCAGCCTACAAGCAGGGTCAGGAAACCTTCCCTCTTCATTTCAACACACCCCTCCAGTGGCCCCTGCATTGCTAGCTTTTGCCTGCAGAGAGCATGCTATTTCCCCTGCCGTGCCAACTTGCTCAGCGGTGCCCCTAGCAGAATCCAAGCACACGGCAGTGGGGTGTGCCGGGTACCATACCTGGCCCCACAGCCGGCCGGCCCGCCTTGTTTGCTAGAATCTGAGCAAGCCCAGACAGGTTCCTCTCGGGAGCTATAGCGGACCCTTCCTAAAAACGTGTTTGGCGACATGTTCAGTAGATGCACGGCACTAACGGGTGCTCCCACTTCTCTTCCAGATGGACACAATCGGCTTGAAGGAGGAAAACGTCCCGCTGTACAAACAGAGGCTCGGGGACCATAATCTCAACGGGCGCGCGCTGGTCTACAGTGACAACACTGAAATCAAAGAGGCCCTGCACATGAGTCTTGGCGAATGGACCCTCTTTAGCATCCATTTCCTTGGAGTGTTTCCCCCGGCGAATTTGGCCTCTTCTGTGGTGTCCCCCGTCCCGTTCCACGTCAGGCCAGAGGCTCTGAAGAACATGGTTGTCTTAAGAGAGACTGTGGCGAGAGGGAGCAAGCTCTCTCTGAACAGCTCCAGGGAAGATCTTTGGGAAAAGAGATAACTCTGAATCCTGAACACAGAGGTGAAAGTGCCCTGGTGCGCAGCTCCAGCAAGAACTGCAAAGACCTGGGCTGCAATAGGACAGTACCTGTGAGAAACTGTAAAGTTACTTTCACGGCCGCCTGTACAAAACCAGAAGCAAGATCGGGGCTTTCGCCCACAATGTACCTCCCTGCGTCTCCAGTGACATCGCACGGATGAATCATAGAATCCTAGAGTTGGAAAAGACCTCAGGAGTCATCAAGTCCAGCCCCCTGCCCAAGGCAGGACCAATCCCAACTCAATCATCCCAGCCAGGGCTTTGTCAAACGGAGACTTAAACACCTCTAGGGATGGAGATTCCACCACCTCCCTAGGGAACCCAGCCCAGTGCTTCCCCACCCTCCTAGGGAAATAGTTTTTCTTAATATCCAACCTAGACCTCCCCCGCTGTAACCTGAGACCACTGTTCCGTGTTCTGCCATCCCTCACTACTGAGAACAGCCTCTCTCCATCCTCTTTGGAACCTCCCTTCAGGAAGTTGAAGGCTGCTATCAAATCCCCCCTCACTCTTTGCTTCTGCAGGCTAAACAAACCCAAATCCCCCAGTTTCTCCTCATAGGTCATGTGCTCCAGACCCCGAATCATTTTGGTCAAGCTCCCCTGGACCCCCTCCAATGCGTCCCCATCCTTCCTGTAGTTGGGGGCCCAGAACTGGACGCAATACTCCAGATGTGGCCTCACCAGAGCCGAATAAAGGGGAATAATCACTTCTCTAGATCTGCTGGCAATGCTCCTCCTAATGCCCCCTAATATGCCATTAGCCTTCTTGGCTACAAGGCCACCCTGTTGACTCATCTCCGGCTTCTCATCCACTGTAATCCCCAGGTCCTTTTCTGCTGAACTGCTGCTTAGCCAGTCGGTCCCCAGCCTGTAACAATGCTTGAAGCAATCAGATGACAAGAGAAGAATTAAGGATCCGGGGGGGGGGGGGGGGATGGAGGGGGGGACTGTACTGGGTCTGAGGGATTTGGGGCACATTCATGTCAACGGGTCTGGTGACAGACGTTGTCGGGCCCTGGGTAATGTATGGGAGGGGGTCGGCTCTAGACCCCCTCAAAGGGGCAAAGCTAAAGGTAGGAGGGGCAAGGCGAGGGCCAATCAGGCCTTAGCGCCACCCACCCTGCACCAGACAGAGCTCTAGGATTGATTTCATTTGCCCGGGTCTCTGGCACTGGCGGCTGCCATAATAGTCGATACAGTGACCCAGAGGCCTGGACCCTTTTAAATCATCAGCTCCCGAGACAACTGCCCCCTTTGCCTCTCCCCCTCCCCATCCGTGGCCCCTGTCTGTGGGGCTTCAGACCCTGGTGGTCAAAGTATTTTGGTCTGGTTAGTACAGCAGGGGACAGGGAGTTGGGACATACGGGTCCTATTCCTAGCGCTGCCACTGGCTTGCTGTGTTTTTGAACAAGCTGCTCCTCCTTTTTGGGACTCAGTTGCCTCTGTAGTAAGTTGCGGGTTGGTAACATAAAATCAGCAGGCCCGAATAAAGGCCGGTAACATAAAAACAGCAACAGGCCTGAAATCTAGGAAGCAAGACTCTGGCTCAGTGGAACCGCAGGCAGGAAAGAGAAATAGTATAAGCCAGATCAAGCATAAAGGTCCAGGCACAGGTACCAAGCACATTTATAGAATCCTAGGGCTGGAAGAGACCTCAGGAGTCAACAAAAAATCCTCATTAAAAAAAAATTGTTTGGTGTTCCTCGGTCTTAAAAAGTTTAAGAAACACTCGTCTAGACAGTACTGGGTCCTGCCATGAGGGCAGGGGACTGGACTCGACCTCTCGAGGTCCCTTCCTGCCAGCTACATGTGGCAATGAAACGGTAACTCGAACTAAGTCCTTAGTTCGAATTAACTGTTACATCTCATTCTATAGCCGCGCGGCAGTTACTTCGGGCTAGTGGAATTTCAAAATGGCGACCGGACGGGAACATGCAAATAAAGCCTGGGCTATTTAAATCCCGGGCTTCATTTACAACTCCGGTTGCCTGCTTTGCCTACCTAGCTCAAATTAACGAGCTAATGTAGACATACCCTTATTGACTAATTGAGTAGTCGATGGAAATTCCACCAACTACTGGATTAGCTGATTAAGCGCAATTTAACATCCCTCGGTTGAGCTACCACATATGTTTTAGAAAGACATCCAATCTTTATGGCTTGTGTGTAGTTCAACGCATTAAATTCCAAGCAGGTTGCTGAAGTTTCTTTTTTTCATCATGATTGGCAATTTGACCAGCCTTATACAGTAATGGATCTTTACCATTCCTCTGATTTCTTTTGTTCCCGATATATTTAAACATTTCCTAATTATCCTTTATGTTACTGGTTATAGATTTTTTCCCCCAATTTTAGCTTCTCCTATCAACTGTTTGCTTTTTCATAACTCGCATCCTCCCTTTTTTCCCATAAACTTTGAGTCCTATTTATAGTACTTTAGGTTGGTTTAATGGAAAAATGGGTTGATACAGAGTAAATTGGAGTTCAAAATAACCCTTTCTCGGGCAATTTTTCTCTCGAAAGCCTCACCTTTTTCAGCCTCCTTCCACTAACTTCTGATTTTAAATGTCTGGATTGTTAGACATGTGCTCAGGAAACCATACCTGTCACTAAACATAGATTTTGTTTGTGTTAATTATAGATATGAATGGAGCTAGTTAATCCCTGTTGTAAGATTCCAGTGGAGCCAAAGAAAGTAAACAAGTAACTAATTTGGGTCAATCTTTCTACTTGACAGTCCCTAGGAATCTACCGTTTCAACATTTCCTGGGAACAGAAACACAAGTTAGAACAGTGATAGAAATGTAGCCGTGTTAGTCTGGTGTAGCTGAAACGAAATACAGGACTATGTAGCACTTTAAAGACTAACAAGATGGTTTATTAGATGATGAGCTTTTGTGGGCCAGACCCACTTCCTCAGATCAAATAGTGGATCTGAGGAAGTGGGTCTGGCCCACGAAAGCTCATCATCTAACAAATCATCTTGTTAGTCTTTAAAGTGCTACACAGTCCTGTATTTTGTTACAAGTTAAAACACTCATTAATTTTGGCTTCATTCAGCTTTCCCTTGGAACAAATTAAAAACATAGTTGATAAGTGGCAAAGTTGGTGCATGGGAGTGAAGGACACGTTAGCTCATTATGCCTACACAGGGGGATGTCACACTGGTCTGACCAGTTCCAAGGACAGTTGGGCTGCCATAGAAAGGGATGCGGAGCTGCTCTTCAGGAGCTCCATGCATTGGACCTATACTGCTGTTGAAGGAATTGGGGCTCTCAAATAAAAGAAGTCCCTTGCCTTAGAATCATAGAATCCCAGGGCTGGAAGAGACCTCAGGAGTCATCGAGTGCAGCCCCCTGCCCAAAAGCAGGACCAATCCCAACTCAATCATCCCAACCAGGTCTGTGTCAAATCAGGACTTAAAAACCTCTAGGGATGGAGATTCCACCATCTCCCTAGTTTGCCCATTCCTGTGCTTCCCCATTCTCTTAGGGAAAGAGTTTTTCCTAATATCCAACCTACACCTCCCCCACTGCACCTTGAGACCATCACTCCTCGTTCTGCCACTGTGAACAGCCTCTCTCCATCCTCTTTGGAACCTCCCTTCAGATAGTTAAAGGCTGCTATCAAATCCCCCGTCATTCTTCTGCAGACTAAACAAGCCCAACTCCCTCAGCCTCTCCTAAGTCATGTGCTCCAGCCTCCTAATAATTTTTGTTGCCCTCCACTGGACCCTCTCCAATGCGTCCACATCCTTCCTGTAGTGGGGGGCCCAGAACTGGACACAATACTCCAGACGTGGCCTCACCACATCCCAATAAAGGGGAATAATCACTTCCCTAGATCTGCTGGCAATGTTCCTCCTAATGCACCCTAATATGCCATTAGCCTTCTTGGCTACAAGGGCACACTGTTGACTCATATCCAGCTTCTCATCCACTGTAACCCCCAGGTCCTTTTCTGCAGAACTGCTACTTAGCCAGTCGGTCCCAGCCTATAACAATTCTTGGGATTCTTCCATTCAAGTGCAGGACTCTGCACTTGTCCTTGTTGAACCTCATCAGATTTCTTTTGGCCCAATCCTCCAATATGTCTTGGACACTCTGCACCATATACCCTACCCTCCAATGTATCTACCTTTCCCCCTAGCTTAGTGACATAGGCAAACTTGCTGAGGGTGCAATCCATCCCCTCATCCAGTCATTAATAAAGATGTTGAACAAAACCGACCGTAGAACCGGTCTTTGAGGTACTCTGCTTGAAACTGACCGCCAATCAGACATCAAGCCATTGATCACTACCCATTGAGCCCAACAGTCTAGCCCGATTTCTATCCATCTTACAGTCCATTAATCCAATCCATACTTCCTTAACTTGCTGGCAAGAATAAGTCCAGGTATATCACATCCACTGAATTCCCCATGTCCACAGAGCCAGTTACCTCGTCATAGAAAGCAATCAGGTTGGTCAAGCATGACTTGCCCTTGGTGAATCCATGCTGACTGCTCCTGATCCCTTTCCTTATTCTAAGTGCTTCAAAATGGATTCCTTGAGGATCCCCTCCATGATTTTTCCGGGGAGTGAGGTGAGGCTGACCGGTCTGTAGTTCTGTGGATTGTCCTAAGGAACATCTTGGTACCATTTACCTCCCACAAATAAAGTACATACCGACCTATGTTCAGGACCAGGTCAAAGTTGACAGCATAACAGATAGTAAGTTGACAGTATGAAGACTAGGAAGTAAGCCCCCTTCTGCAAGGTAAGGGACGGTAACCAGGTAACAGGGGGTAGCAACCTGATACATCAGGAATGTATAAAAGTTCACCTCAAATGGTGTTCACCAGCTGACTGTGTGGGGGCACTGGATGGTGCTCAGTGGGTGTTAGGACATTGCCACGGCTTCCATAAAGTGTAGCGGCGCAGCGCTGAGTCTGTTCGCTGGCAGCTATTATTGCATGTTGTTACGCAAAAAATCTGCTTGGGCGATTTCGAATCTTATCTGGTTTGTGGTCTCTGGGGACTCTGGGCACGGAGACCACATCCAGCGATAGTGACTCGGCTCTGCAACTTTAGCGAAGAGCCAGGTGGCTTGTACCTCGTGCAGTAGAGAAGGCTCCAGACTTACAAACCAGGTAACAGAACTTTTGCGTTCTCCTCCAGCAGCAGGCGCTCCGACACAGCTGGACTGAGTACAACACCTGCAAATAACCCAGTTAGTTAATGCAAGCATAAAGAGAGGCAGCCTGGCCAGATGCAACCATTCATTAACTTCCAGGCCAGAGAGGGCCATTGTGATCTTCAGTCTAGCCTGGCATCCTATGAGGTGCACACAGGCCCTTCTCTTCCACTTGTTTAAACAGAGGCACCCTGGGGCACCTTAAAGACTAACACGTGTATTTGGGCATCCGCTTCCAGGGGTAAAAAACACTTGGACCTGCTTTTCCTCCGCAACAGCTGATGCCCAAATAAATCTTCAAGGTGCCACAGGACTCCTTGTTAGTACTGACTATTGGGGTTGCCCCTCTAAGGCTATGTCTACACTGCAGGCTTTTTGCACAAGAACAGCTGTGCGCAGGCCGGGCCGGGCCCCTCTCTCCTCCAGCTGACTAGCAACTTGCAACTTCCACTGCCGGCCCACGTGGCCCTCGAAGGGCGGAGCTTCCCCTTCCCTGCGCCCGCCCCTGGGGCCCTCCAGCCAATGGGAAGCGAGGGCTAATGTTGCTGGTGTTTCAACATTCGGAGCCGGCTGGCACAGCTGCTGCCGTGGGCCCGGGAGCTGCGAGCAGGCAGGAGGCGGAGGTGAGGGGCGGTGACTCCTGGCCCCCCAGCGCAGGGGGGTCCAGGTCCGGGTCCGTCCGGGGTTACCAGGCCGCGCACTCCCCTCGCTCTTGGAGGCGACGCTGGTGCCAGTGTCTGCTTCAATGCGACCCTACAATAACAAGCCCCAATCGGCCGAGTCGCTGCTTGTTTCACCTCGTGTCCCCCTGCGCTGCAGAAATCCCGCCTCTGCTGGGCCAGCCCCGAGGCACGGGGTTGCGCCTGGATTGTAAGCAAGCTGCCCCCTTCTCCCCCATGCTCCCCGTTCCCTGAGTATCAGTCCTGCCCCCGCAGCCTGCACAAATCTTCATCCTTTAGGACCAAATAGGAAGGGGAGGGGGCGAGGGATTATTTTCTTTATTCCCACCCCCCCAGCGGAAGGAGCTGTTCTCTGTGTCTGTGTTTACAAACCAAGGAACGTGTTTCTCCCTGGTTTGGGTTGGGGTTTTTTTTTTGCCTGTTTCTTGACAAGATTGATTGAAATGTTGGTCTTACTAGAGTAGTCCCCAAGTTTAGCGCACTGCCCTGAAGCAGGACGAAGTCAACCAAGACCTACGGGTTTGTCTAACCCTGTCTAATTCTTTCTTCCCACCCATGCTTCCCCAGACGGGATCAGACAGGCTGTACACAGCGGGTGTTTAAGTCTCAGCTTGACAAAGCCCTGGCCGGGTTGATTTAGTTGGGATTGGTCCTGCCTAGAGCAGGGGGCTGGATTTGATGACCTTCTGAGGTCTCTTCCAGCTCTATGATTCTATGATTCCCTCCCCTTTCCTTCACCATCATTAATATCCTTTTGCAGTGAGTTCCAGAGGTTGATTATACACTTCAAAATACGGCCGTTTTAACTAGAGCTGGAAGGAAGTTTTCAGAGGGGGTGTTTTTCCATTGGAAAACACTGATTTTAGTGACCTTTTGTTTGGAAGGGGAAAACTCCACCATTTCAGAACATTAAAATGTAGTTTTCCATTCCTGAAATGACTCTTTGTTCTCTTTAAAGTTTATCTTCCGTAATCCACCGTAATACATTTAAAAATAGTTAAAATCTAAACAAAATGTAAATTTATTTGCAGAACTGTGTGAGATCAGAAAAAAAAGTCAAAATCCTGGAATTTCTAGTCCCAGTTCAACCCTACTTTTAGCCACCTTGGTGCCAGGGATGTAAAATCTCATTTAATTAGCTAACCAGTTAAACAATACGTTGAACCAGTTAACCGATTAAATGGGACACGTAGAACGTGTTAAAGATGGACTTGGAGCAGCCCCAACACCTACCCCCTTGGCACACTGCTGTGACTGCTGAGCAACCCTACCCGTGGTGTGCCAGAGTGCCCTCTGCCTATGGCTGGTGGAGGGCTGCTCCAGCCCCCACTGGTTAACCATAACCGGCTTACTGGTTAACCATTCACTTCCGAACTTGGTGTCCCCACTGCTAACATTAGGACAGTGGTCCCCAACACGGTGCCCGCATTTGTATGCGCCCGCCAATTGCTCAGGGCTGGCCTGGCCCCAGGCACGTGGCGCATGTGCGGTGCCGGAGCTGGCCCCGGGCGCATGGTGCACAGTGAGCGCCGGCCCCGGGGGCACCGCGGATTGGCTGCCGCGCTTTGGCCACGTGGTGCATGGGGGGAGAGCAGGCCCCGGGCGCGCGGCACTTGCAGGGTGTGCCGGCCCCGGGCACGCGGTGCTTGGGGGGAGAGCGCCGGTCCCGGGCACGCGGCGCTTGGCGGGGGGCCCGGCCCTGGGCGCGCGGTGCTTGTGGGGGGGGCGGCCCTGGGAATGTGGCTATGGGGGGGTCCCCGCCCCTTGGGGGGGTCCCCGCCCCTTGGGGGGGTCCCCGCCCCCAGGTGCACAATGGGGGTCCCCGCGCCAGGGCGCCCTGCGGGCAAACGGCCACGCCCCTTGGCGCCGGGAAACCTCAAATGGTTGGGGACCACTGAATTAGGAGAAGCCGTTGGCTGCCTGCCCTGCCCTGCCCCATTCCTTCTTTTACATTCCCCTGCTCCCATGGGGGTCATGCTGCCCCCCTTTGAGAGCTGATGCTGAAAAGTGCTGGGAAAGCTCGGGGCGATTATCTGCCTGACCCCGGTGAATAGGAGCTGGCAAAGGCCCTGAAGTGTGACAGACCCTGGAGCTGTGACCGGCCCTTTCACCCAGCAGGATGTGCCGAATGCCCCAGGGGACCAAGGGATGGTGGGCGTGGCACTTCAAGCACACCTTGATTTTCTTCTGTCAGGGCTGGGGCATCGGACCGTCCAGGCTGGGTTCCTGTGATTTCCCGCGCGTGCTGGGCGGATGGTTTCCTGTCCAGTGCAGACTGCCGCTGGTGCGGGACCTCTGCATATAAATGCTGGGTAAGTCCTGGTGGGTTTTTAATGGGCAGTGCCATGTGGGTTGGTAATTCAGGGTGCCCCTGTGTAAAACTATGGGACACCAACATCTTGAATACTGTGTACAGATGTGGTCTCCTCACCTCAAAACAGATATTTTGGCCTTGGAAAGGGTTCAGAAAAGGGCAACTAACATGATTAGGGGTTTGAAACGGGTCCCATATGAAGAGAGGTTAAAGCGATGGGACTTTTCAGTTTAGAAAAGAGGAGATTGAGGGGGGATATGATAGAGGTCTATAAAATCATGAGTGGTGTGGAGAGGGTGAATCAAGAAAAGTGATTTATTAGTTCCCATAATAGAAGAACTAGAGGACACCAAATGAAGTTAATGGGTAGCAGGTTTAAAACTAATAAAAGAAAGTTCTTCTTCACACAGCGTGTAGTCAACCTGTGGAACTCCTTGCCAGAGGAGACTGTGAAGGCTAGGACTATAACAGGATTTAAAGAGAAGCTAGATAATTTCACGGAGGTTAGGTCCATAAAAGGCCATTAGCCAGGAGATAGAAATAGTGTCCCTGGCCTCTGTTTGTGGAAGGCTGGAGAATGATGGCAGGAGACAAATCGCTTGATCATTGTCTTTGGTCAACCCTCTTTGGGGCACCTGGTGCTGGCCACTGTCAGCAGACAGGCTACCCAGTACTGCCGTTCTTATGTTAGGGTTCTTGGTTGGGGCACAGGGCAGAGCCCATCGGTTCAGAGCTGCTAAGAGCAGAGTTATTTGCACTTACGTCCCAGCCAGACTCCCTCGTATCCCCTAACACAGGGCTGGGGGGATCCTTTTTTGGGTCGGGGGCCACAGAGAAATCCGTCGGGCCTTGTAGGAGTTGGGCGGCAGGAGTGGAGCTTAGTGCCTACGGGGCCAAGGGAAACAGAGAGGGCACCATGTCCACAGGGCCGGGGTGCCATTTTCCCTAGGGCCTCCGGGGGGGTGGGGGGGGGAGTGTGTTTATGGTCTAGGAGCCAGGGCCCACCAAAGATGAATCCGACCCAGGCTCTGGTACATCTCTGCAGCGCTGCCGGCCGGTTCCCCCACCTCTTGGTCCTCAACCCAACTAGACCCGCTTCCCGACGGCTGGTTGCCCCCCGGCCAGCCCCGCTCCCTCCAGCCCCCTCCCAGCCAGCCCCGCTTCCCGGCGGCTGGTTCCCCCCCACCCCCTCTCTTCCAGCCAGTCCCGCCCCCCCCCCCGGCCCCTGCTGTTCGGTATTTTTTTTAAACCATCTGGTAACCCTAGCAGGTGGGGGTGAAAAGTGCATGGAAATGCCTGCACAGGTGCGTCTGGGAATGAGATGCTGCTCTAACATCTCCGCCTCTGTTCACTTCCAGCCCCTGCCTCGTGGCGCTGGCCCCCCCGTGGCCTGGGAGGGCTCCCCAGGCGCACCATGGCCCGGCATAGCAAGCTGCAGAAGCACGTCCTGAGCCTGTACAGGCAGTTCCTGCGCACCGGCCGGGAGAAGCCGGGATTCCTGCCTCGCATCCAGGCTGAGTTCCGGAAGAACGCCAGCATCCCCCGGGCCGACGTGATGCACATCGAGTATCTGCTCCGCCGTGGCCAGAGGCAGCTGGCGCAGCTCCGAGACGCGAACACCAAACAGATGGGCACCTTTGTCCAAGCCAAACCGGAGGAGCAGTGACCCCTGCTGGTTGGCGCAAGCGTCTGTCTTGTACTGGGACGGTTGGGGGTGAATTCACAGATCAGCCTTCCTGGTTCTCACATCCCTGTGCACCCCTCGTGTCCAAACACAGGTGCCTGGCTTGGCATTTGCTGAGCTAAGGTGTCTTTATTGGCAGCCAAGCTTTTAAACAGTTCAGGTGTGGATGGGTGATCTGGAGGAGATGCTCTTGTTTCCAGGACCTGGTACACAATTCATTCTACCCCTGCTGGCTCCTCTCTTCGGGTATGTCTACACTACAGCGCTAGTTCGAACTAAGCTAATTCGAACTAACGCGTCTAGAACTAAAAACTAGTTTTGCTAATTCGAACTAGCAAGTCCACATTGAGTGGACTCTGAACAGGGCTTAAGGATGGCCAGAGTGGCCACCAGGGAAACCTGGGGAGGGCTAGCCTCCCACTCGTTCGAATTAAGGGGCTACACAGCCCTTAATTCGAACTAGTAAGTTCGAACTAGGCTTAAGCCTCGTAAAATGAGGTTTTCCTAGTTCGAACTAAGCGCTCCGCTAGTTCGATTCAAATTCGAACTAGCGGAGCGCTAGTGTAGCGGCTATGAATGTTAGTTCGAACTAACGTCCGTTAGTTCGAACTAACATTGTAGTGTAGACATACCCTTCCATCCTTAGCCAAAGAGGAACAAGCCAGTTAGCCCAGGGAAATAAAAGAAAGGGAGAGCGGTGACGGAAAACCCTGTGTCTGTCATTTTTTCAAATGATCTATCTTGCCTAAAAGCCTGTCAGGGATTGGGCTCTGTTGCAGGAGGTGCTGGCGAAACACTCCGTGGATTTGGGTGCTACAATTCCTGAGTGTCGTCCGCCTTCCTGCCCCCTCCCCCCACCGAAGCGCTTTGGAAGGCTCACAAAGGACAGAGACCTGCCTTTTGAAAATCCGACTCCCCACCGGTGTCTCTCTCTCGCCAAAAACGGAGGCAGCAGCGTGGGATGACAGGCAGCCAGGTCGCAAGGGGAGGTGCTTTTTAGACCAGTTCCCTCCTGGCACTCCGTACTGCTTGTGACAGACCGGGCCGTGTCTGGGCACAGCTTAGGGCGTCCGCTCAGGGCGAATTGCTCAAATCCGGGGCTCTTTACAGTCCCCCTGACTGGCGACCTCTCCACACAGGCCACAAACCAGTCCCACAGAGCGCTTCAGCTGCCTGCCTGAAGCCTCCCGAGCAAAACCCCTCCGACACCCCAGCAATATCCGTGCCCCAGATGGCCCCGGGCCTATACACAGGTGGGGGGTCCTAGCACCCAATCCCCCTTGCCTGGGGGCTGGGTCTGAGCTTCTGGACCTGGTGCAAACTGGAACTGAGCGAGGCTGCCTGCCTGCCTGGCTCCTAACACACTGTAAATGCAGAGCCGCAGAGGGGGTAGGTCCCGCACCCAGCGCGAGCCAGGACTGAGACAGCTGGCCCCTGGGGACTATCGAAAAGTCAAGTAACCGATAAGAAATCATGAGGTTAATTGACTACTCAGTGAATATCTAACGTCCCTAATCCCTTTTCATAGTTCCCCTCTGGACTCTCTCTCCTAAAGCATGGCCCTGAGATCTGGACACAGTGCTCCAGCTGAGGCCTCCTCCGTGCCAAATAGCTAGGAGAGTGACCTCCCATGTCTGCCGTACGTCTCCTACCACGCCCCAGGGCTATGCCCTCTTACTGAAGGGCTTTGTGTCTGAGATCGCTTCTCTCCTAGGCTACGTCTACACAACGAGTTTTTTTGGCAACAAATATGCTAACGAGGGACTCTATGACACGCAATGTCATTTGCATATTTTCTGCCGATCCGTTTTTGTGCTTGGGGTTTGTGCGCAAAACCAAGCCGTGTGGATGTTTACTTTTTGTGCAAAAAACCCCCTTTTCCCACAAGATCCCTATTTCTGCAAAAAGGCCGACCGATCTTGTGCAAAAAGGGGCTTTTGCCTAAAAAGAAAACATCCACATGGCTTGTTTTTGTGTGTTCTTGCGAAAAAACTTGTGGCGCGTCTACACTCTACGTGTGTTCTTGCAGAAGTAAATTTGCAGTAAAGCATCAGAGAACAGGGCTCCTTGCACAGGAGTTATTCCTCTCCCGACGATGACTAAGCCCCCTTTGTGCAAGAGCTGTTGTGCAAGAAGGCAGCGTGGACGGGCACCAGGGGCTTCTTGAGCAAGACACTTTTATGGCTAAAATGACCATCAGAGCTTTCTTGCACAAGAGAGCGTTCACACTGCCATGGACGCTCTTGTGCAAAAGCCTATGGCAGGGTGGAGGCACTCTTGCACGAGACCTTTTGCGCAAGAACTCCGGCGTGAAACAGCTCTCGTGCAAGAAGCCTGCAGTGTAGGGCAGGGAGCAGCCTATGAGGGAGGGGGAGGGACCCCTAGTAATGGCTCAAACTTCCCAGGGGGGTGGCCAGAGGCAGGACATTTGCCTGGCAGGGTGAGGGGGGGGCGGTGACCTCACAGGGGCTTTGGGCAGCCCTCAGCATATAAGGCAAAGGGCAGGTGGGGAGGTGATGACCTCACAGAGGGACCCACATCTCAGGCTGATAAAAGCGGGGGGCGGGCCCAGGGGACTTTGGAGACCCCCGGTTGCTTTAGCTCTGGTGCGTCTCCTCCTCACGGTTCCTTCGCGTTCTGTGAGTTCCACATCCCGACACCTTTGTGACGAAGGTAAGAGCCCCCAGGGGTTGGATCCCGCCCGGGGCCGGCTGGGTTCCAGGCAGGCCCAGCCCTCGGTCAAGGGCCAGAAGGTGATTCCTCACCTGGGCTGCGTCCTTAGCGCCACTGGGGCTTTCTCCTGGTTGGTTTCCCTTTTCCTCCATCCCCCCACATTTCTGCTCTGTTCTTGCCTCCTCTGTGACCTTCCCTTGCTGCCTCCCCCAGCTTGGGACCCAACAGACTAGCTGAAGGACGGGGGGTGGTTTGCAGGAGCCGTGGGGTGGGGGATGCAGCCCCCATTGTGGGGACTGGGGAGGTGGGGCTGGAACAAGTCTATGCCGGTGTCTTTGGGGAGAACGCTCCACCCCCCACACCTTAGATTCTCCCCTGATTGGCCAAGAAGGGGCTGTTGATGGGCAGGAGACTCGTGGAATGAGGAGTAACGGTAGTTTGAACTAGGAAGCCTAGTTCAAACTACCTAGTTCGTGCCCCGTGTAGCCGCGCTGCACGGGGTTCGAACGAGCGGGGTTTTAAAAATGGCGGCTCCCCGCTTATGCAAATGAAGCCCGGGAAATTCAAATCCCGGGCTTCATTTGCAAGTGCGGTATGCCTACATTACCCTCCTAGTTCGAACTAGCGGGGTAGTGTAGACATACCCTCAGGTCCTTGCAGTGCCTGTGCAAGACCGAACCGATAAGCAAGGGGCCATTTGGGGGCTGGGGGCAGTCGCTCTGGGGAGCTGGAACCCCTGGATTTTGCTCTGCAGGCTGCGCCCCAAGCTCCCCTTTGCTCCCCTCATTTCCAGCATGGCCAAACGTTTTCGGCTGTGGTTCAAGAAAGCCCTGAAGATGGCCCCAGGGCCGGTGGGGAGCAGCTTCTCCGTCCCCGCGGGCGGGGAAGCTGGATCCCACCAGCTCGGGGCGACTCGCCCACCGGCCAGGCCCCCCCGGACCTGGCTCCAGAGGCGGCTGGGCAGGCGGGACCCAGCCCAGCGGGGGAGCCGGGTAGGGTGGCTCCGGGGCCTCCTCTGTGGAGAGAAACACCTGCCCCGGGAGCCCAGCCCCCATTACCACCAGGGGGCATCGCCCTGCCCGGCCCCCGGGGACCTGCCAGTCTCCGGGAGCCCCCAGCCCGTCGCTCCCCGCACCAGCCCCTGCAGCTGTGGGTCCAGGTCCGTCAGCAGCAGCGCCTGGGCCTCCAGCTGCAGCCGGGCCACCTCCTGCAGCCGCTCAGACCCAGGTGAGGGGCCGTGAACACGCTGGGCCCAGGGGCTCACCCAGTACCCGGGGGGGGGGGGAGGGGCAGCCCCAGTGTCTGCCCCGCACCCTGGGCAATGGATGGGGGCGGGGGCTGCTTGGCTCTCTTGTTCCTGGTGGGGGCTCTGCTGAGAGCATTGGCAGATGTGAGGGTGGCAGGGGGATGGGTCCCTGCGAGGGGAGTGTGGGGCCCAACCTGCCCTGGGTCCCTGACATGGGGGCGCGTGACCCCTGCTGGCCGCTGGAGTCACCCTGGTCCCTTCCCTCCCGCACAGAGCCCCCCTGCGCCTCGGCGGAGCTCTGCCAGGAGCGGGTGGACTCCCGGGTGGAGGAAGGGGCCATCTACGACATCGAAGAGCAGCTCCACACCCGGGACACGGTAGGAACCTTCTCCACACGGGGGGCACCCGAGATTGTCCGGCCCCTTCCCAGCACGTCCCCCCCTCCGGGAGGTGCTTGTCCCTGGGGATCCCCCTGGGGCCCCTTCTCCTGCATGACCTGGGCCCCCCAAGCTGGGGGCTCTTGTCATGCACCAGCTGGGCCCCCACAAGCCTGAGGCAGCAGTTGGGGGGGAGTGCGGGTGCTTGGACAACCGGCAGCTCCCACCTCCACTCCTGGGAGGCCTGAGCCCTGCAGCTGTCCGTGGGGGGCAGGCAGGCCCCAGGCTCACAGACTCTCTCTGGGGCGCAGAGCCCAGCCGCCCTGCAGCGGTTCCTTCTGGCCGTCACCCCCGCCTGCCTCGCCGCCCTCCAAAGGGGCGAGGACACCCTGGCGCCGCTCTGCTGCAAGGACACCATGATGGCCAGGATCGTTGTAAGCGAGTCGCGGCGGCTGGGAGGAGGGGAGGGGATACGTGGGGTGGACAGGGGTCTGCCTGGGCCATGGCGGCGGGTGGGGGTGCTGGAAACAGGATGGGTGGAGCAAGGAGGGCTGGAGGTGGACATGGGGAGGGTGGGTGGGGATGCTGGAGGAGGGAGGGACACAGAAATGGGGCAGGTCTGGGGTGCCGGACAGGAAGTGGGATTCGGGACAGGGAGGGGTCTCCCCGGGCCATGGGGGGCTGGAAGGGAGCCGAGCGGGCTGCTGGGGATGCGCCTGGGGAGCAGGGATGAGGAGGTTCAGAGGCTGGTCACCAGGGCAGGGAGGGGCAGGAGACGGCCTGGGGACAAGTATTGAGCTGGTCCCGGTTTGGGAGGGGGGTGCTGGGAGGGGCCCTGTGCCAGGCAGGGGGGCTACAGGGCAGCGGGAGGCAGTGGGGTTGGATCCTGCTGGGTGGGGGCGCTGGCCGTGTGAGCGTCTCTTGGGGGCCCAGCCTCACACGCCCCTTTGTCTCCTTGGGTCTCACAGGAGATCATGGAGGACTCGCCCCCCCCGCTGGTCTTGGCCGACTGCCTCAACGCCGCCTGCAGCCTCAGGTACCGACCCCCCCCCCCGCCGCCGACTCCCCCCAGAGCAGATCCCCTGGCCAGGGAGTGGGAAAGTCTCTGTCTCCTGCTGCTCAATTAACAGTCTCTGCCCCTCTCTCCTGCCAGCACCTTGCAGCCTCCCCTGCAGGCCCAGCTCCTGATCCCCCTGCTGACGGCGGCCGTGGGACAGACAGTGTCTGGGGACTGGCAGCAGGAGCCCATCCACACGCAGGTACGTCCCTCTGGGCCCTGCTCCCGGGCTGGGCTGGAGCTCCAGGGGGGGGGGGGGGGCAGAGGGAGGGAAGAAGCTGCAGGTTTGGATCCTTCCCTCCAGGGTTCCCGTTGCTCTCCCGGGGGGCCCGTCCCTTCCATGCCCAGCCTGGGCTCCTCCCTGCTCTGCGAGGTGGCTCAGACCCTGCTCTAGGCTGCACCCCGGAGCCAGCGGGTGGCCTGGATCCCCCAACCCCCCTCTGACCCAGGGCTCCCCCTTGTCTTGCAGCAGTTCATCCGGGCCCTTCCCTACGACCTCCAGGCCCTACTGGCGAGCCTCCTCGCCGAGTCCCCAGACACCGCCCGGCTGCAGCTCATAATGGAGGTGAGCCCCGTGGGGGGACGGGGCCATTGTTCCTGCTTCCTCGGGGGGCCGAGAGAGGAGCAGTGTCAGTGGCTGGGGGGGGCACAGTCCGAGAGGAGCCCCAGGCTCTGCCCAGAACCGGCACCTCCCTACGGGTCCTGACCTGCCTCTTTCCCCCCCAGCACCTGAGCCCGTGGCTGGAGTCCCGCCTGCCCCAGGAGCGAGCCAGGGCCCTTGGCAGCACCACGGCCCTGCTGGGAGTCGCCACCACCCTCCCGGGGTTTGACGTAAGTGACCTCGGAGCCGGGGGGTCTGGGGCTGCAGGGCGCGGGGCTGGGAGCGTCCCCGGGAGGCAGAGGCAGGGCCGGGAATGGGCCGGGAATGGGCCGCGTTCCCCTTTCCCCGGGGAGGGGCGACCCTGGGCCCTTCAGGGGGGCTCTTGAGGGACTGGACCCCAGACTGGGGAGTGGCCGTCAGTGGATCCCCTTGTTCCACCCCCGGAGTGACCCTTCAGTCGGGGCCATTGCTCAGGGTTGTCTCCTCACAAGGCCGGCCCCGCCCCGCCCCGCCCCGGGAGGTGTCTCTGTCCGTCCCCCGAGCTCAGACCCGCCTCGGCGGCCGTTTGCATGGGACGTGCAGCCCCAGGATGCTGAGGGACCCCCCCTCTTCTCTCCCCTCAGAACTCCGCCGACTGGCCGAGGATGGGTCACCACGTGGCCCAGCTGGGCCTTTTTATTTCGGACCCATCCGAAGACGTCAGCCGGCTGGCCCAGGAGGGGGTGCACAGCCTGTATCAACTCCTCCTGCACCACAGGGGTAAGGAACCCAGCCGGGACCTGGGCCCCAGGGACACCCTGAGGGTGCCGGCGGCGGGGGGAGGGGACCCAGCCCTTTTCCCCCAGACTGGCCCAAGGGGGGATGCGTCCCTCTGTGTTCCCCTTCTGCCCCCTGTGCCCCTCCATTTGCCCAGGGATGCCTGCAGGGACCCGTGGGAGGGGAAGGGCTCAGACCTGCCAGCAGAATGACCCTGTTGTGTCTCTTGCAGGCCTCAACATCCACCAGGCAGAGGACCTGTGGTGCAGACACTACTACAAAGAAAGATGGGTCCTGGCTCACAGCAACAGCGTGAGGGTGGGAGAGGTAAGGATGCGCTGCCAGGGCAGGGCAGGGCTCGGGGGTGGGGCTGGCTGGGGCCCTCGTGGCGGTAGGAGGGTCTTGGGGGCAGGAGGAAGCTGTGACCTGGGGCAGGGGTTGGGGTGCCGGGTGAGGAGAGCGTCTGGGTGCAGGGTCTGGAAGGGAGTTTGGGGGAGGAGGAAGCTGTTTTAGCCCCAGGAGTTGGGGCCGGGCTCTGGGCCGTCAGCTGAAACCTCCTGTGCTCTTGATTCCAGGTCTTTGGGCAGCTCTTCACAGCAGAGCAGGAGAATTGCTTTTTGGACAAGGCTCTGCTCGCTGCCCGCTCCCTCCTGCGGCGCCCCAGCCAGGCCGGGCTGGTCCTGGCCCACGCCCTGCATGGGCAGGCCCATCAGCTCCTGGAATACATGGTGAGCAGCCGGAGCAGATCAGGAGAGTGGGGCAGGGCCAGGGTCTCCTTCCCATCCCCTCAGGGAGTCCCCCGCCCCTTTCCTCAGGCTGCCCCCACCCCACGTCCCTGCTGGCAGAATCCCTCCTGCCCCTGCGAGCGTCCCTAGGGGTGGGGGAGGCTCTGAACACAGAAACTGTCCTAGGAGGTGGGAGGGGGCCGAGGTGTCAGGAGCTCTGGGGGGGGGGGGGGTCAGGAGCTCACCCTGCGGGCCTGACGGGGGGTGACCAGAGAGCAGGGGGGAGGAGGGTGGAAATGCTGGGGGGGCCAGTTCCCCTGAGTCCCCAGGGGTGAATGTGACGGATTCTGCTTCTCTTGCAGCAGGAAGACACCCAGTGAGAGCAGCAAGAGCTGAGGAGCCAGCAGCTGCGTCCCCCTCCCCCCAACCCTCCCAATTGTATTGAATTGTATTTACATTCTCATTAAACAATGTTTCAAAAAACATTTGGATCAGGCTTGGTCAATAATTTGTAATGGGGGGGCCATTTTGGCAACTGATCAAGGGCCACATTTCTACCGAGGGCTTTGGGGTCTGGGACGGGGCGGTTGGGTGCAGAAGGGAGCTTAGGGGTGGAGCCTGGGTGCAGGGGGGGGGGGTATGATCTGGGGCGGTGGATAGGGGTGCAGGGTCCAGGAGGGGGTGTGGGCGCAGGAGAGGACTCTGGCCTGGGGGAGGGGCTCTAGAGGGGTGCAGGGTCAGGGAGGGAGCTGTGACCTGGGTGAAGGGGGAGCAGAGGGTTTGGGGGAGGGGGTGCGGGTGCCAGAGAGGAGTCTGGCCTGGGGGAGGGGTGTCGGGGGGTGCAGGGTCAGGGAGGGAGCTGTGATCTGAGGGAATGGGGGACGCAGGTTCAGGTGGTCGCCTGGGACAGGCAGTCGGGGAGGGGACGTGGGCGCCAGGGGCAGGCTCTGGCTGCGGAGGTGCCTACCTAGGCAGCTGCGTATGGGGGAGCCCGACTGTCACCTGAGGGGATGGGGGAGCTCAATTTTCAACTGTGGGGAATGGAGGAAATACTGTGGAGTGGAGGGAGCGAGATGGGGGGGGCTGAATTGTTCCCGGAGGGGAGATCTCCCTGGCTTGGGGGGGGGGGGGGCGTTTCCAGCAAAGCCCTCACATAAGAGGGGGACAGACGGGGGGAGGGAGAGGACGGGGATGGGCAGGGCAGGTGGAAATGGGGAGGGGCAGGAGAAGGGAAGGGGGAGGAGATGGAGGAGAGCAGGGGATAGGAGTGGGGGCGGGGATGAGGAGCAGGACAGAGGCAGGGCAGTGGTGGTGATGGCTGAGCAATGAGAACAGCTCGCAGGGAGCTTAAAGCCAGCAGATGCTTTTCGGCAGAGTTGCCATTTGCCCTGGCGGCTTTGCCAGAATAGCTGTGCCAGCGGGGGGGCGGGGGGGGGGCGCTTTTGCCACACACCCAAGCCAAGCCAGCTGTGGCGGCAAAGCCTTGTGATGTAACCTAAGCCCTTGGCAAGGTCGGGATCAACCTGCTCTGACAATTTCTCGGACCGGCGGGATGAGAAACAAGGATCGTGCAGGGAGATGGGGATGACTAGGAAGCGAATCCAGGTGTGGGGGGAATATCCTGGGTTGGAGGGTCAGTCGATACCCCCGCCTGCCACTGTCTGCCGGGGCTCTGCCCGCAAGATGGAACCAACAGCTGAGTTTGCTTTTCTGCCCCGTCGTGGGCACAAAAGGCCCAGAGCAGCCTCCTGCTATCTTGGAGGAAAGGGGCCAAAGTTCAGGAAGCAGGTGCCAGGCTGGGCTGGAATCCGCGAGCTCCGCTTTTGCTTTGCCCTTCCTGGAAGCTGGGCTGCAGGTGAGTGGCGGTTTCATCTCTGCTCTTGGGGTGTTTCTTGTGGGTTCCGAGTGTGGATCTGAGAGGGGCTGCGCAGGGGCAGTGTCATGAACGAGCTGTAAGCGTTACAGCCCCTTCTGCGCAGGCTGGCTCCAGCCTCCCATCTGTCTCCAAGCCCTGGGGGAGAGGCGGGAGGCCAGCAGCATGGCCTAGTGGAGGGGGCAGGGGGTTGGGTGTAAGAACTCCCGGGTTCTAATCTAATGCCACCTAGTGACTAAGGCACAGAGTTGTGTGTTAGACCCTTGCTCCTCAATTCTGCGCTCACTCTCGCGCTGGTGACCTTGGAGAGGCCTTTCAGGTCTCCCTTTCCCTGTCCATCAAAGGCAGGCAAGTGCGATGTAATGCCCTGGAGCAAGTGCTTTGGGACGTGTCACACAAGTGTGCCTGGCTCACAAGCGTGTCAGAACAGGTGTGTAAAAGCGTGACGAAGGCTTTGAGATCGATGCCGAAGGCTTGTGAGGCTGTGGCTGGCCAAGTGACAGGGAAATGAAAGGTCAGAGTTTGGTCAGTTAGATTTTATGGTAATACACTGAGACGAAGCACTTTGGGCGTATATACGATAATGTCTTTCCAAGTGCGTTAGTTCAAGCCGTGTCCTAGGAGCCAAGAGGTGAGACAAACATGCTTGGTCCTGTCTCAGTGCAGGGGTGGACTAGATCAGTGCTTCTCGACCAGTGGTACGAGTCCCCTTAAAGGTACTCAAGAGATGTCTGGGGGACACGTCAACACAACTGAAATTTGGAGAAAACTGAATTTTTGTTTTCAGTTTGACAGCGCTTTATTCTTTTTGTACCTTTTACACCCAAAAATGCCATCGCCCGCCCGGCTACGATGCAGTTGTTTAAACAAATGTGTTGCAACGGTAGAAAAAAATTGTGTGTGTCTGAAAACTGTAGGTACTGGGGGTACTTACAAATTTTTTTTTAAAGGGGGTACATTATAAAAAAAGTTTGCGAAACACTGGACCTATCATGGTCCCTTCCACTCAGACTTTTCTATGATTCTGTGACAGGGCTGGGCGATATTTTTCAGAAGGGGGCCACTTAATGGATTTTGGTATGGGTGTGACGTAGTGGGGGGTACCTGGCTGGTTTCTATGCTGCTGGCTCTGGGGGAACCCCCACTGGCTGCCGTGGGTACCACGACCCAGCAAAACAGGATGAGTCACTATGCAAACCAGTGGCCAGACACCCCCCATGGAGAGGAACAAAGGAAGGTGGAATGCTGCCTTGGCTGGGGGGCAGGGCTGGAAGTGGGTGAGTTGGTTGGTGGCTGTCTGTGAGGATGGATGAGACAGCTTAGGGAGAGGAGCTGGAGTTTAGGGGCTCAGTCTCCCCCCTCTCAAGGGGGCCTGAGGCATCCTAGCCCAGTTCCTGTAACCAGATTACATCTGTGCTGCGCTGTGCTGGAGGAGCAATAAACCACCCTCAATTCCACTGGCTGGTACAGTCTGTTTGTGCCATTTCGGGGTGCAGGAGACGGGGAACCCCCAACGTGCCGTCACACTGGTGTCAGAAGTGGGATGCACTGCACCCCGTGGATGAAGCTCCCAGCGGCGAGCGACAAGGCGCAGTAGAAGCAAAAGCCCTGGAGCCAGGCGTGCTGGAGACAGAGCGAAGCGGTTCCTGGGAATCGTGGGGCGTTGCAGCACTAGACTGGTGAGTCTGCACCAAGGGGACCAGCGGGCAGATGGCCTACGCCCAACTCTTGAAGGCAGAGCTGGTGGGGCTGTGCAGAGAGAGGGGCTTGCCTGTGCGGAAAGCAACCAAGGCCCAGCTGATTACCCAGCTGGAAGAGAATGACCAGCCACAGGGCCAGGATCTTGTCCCCAGGGGAAGCAGCCAGACCCCCCCTGAGAGTGTGTCAGGCTCAGAGAGGGGGAGGAGCGCTGGAACCCACCGGAGAGATGAGACAGCGTCTCCCGGGAGGCCTGCAAGCCGTAGCCCATCTAGGGCAGGGGCCAGCCCAGCGGAGCTGCGGCGGCTGGAGATCCAGCTGCGGATCAGGGAATTGGAAGTACAGGACCGAGAGAAGGACCGCCAGGACCGAGAGAGGGAGCGCCAAGATCGAGAGAAGGAGCGCCAAGATCGAGAGAGGCAGCGACAGCATGAGCTGGCCATGACAGAGCGGAGAACCGGCGGGGCACCGGCCGCGCCAAGTGCGGATGGGCCCCAGGGTCCCAGGACTGCCAGACGCTTGGAGAGGCTCGTGGTGGCCCAACTGAAGGACATGGGTGACATAGACGGGTTCCTCAGTGCCTTTGAGAGGGCCTGTGGACTGCAACGGGTCCCCCCAGCTGACTGGCTGCAGGAGCTCATCCCCGCACTGAACCAGGAGGTGGCCGGAGTGCTCAGTCAGCTGGAGGACCTACAGCCAGGGGATTACAACCGAGTCAAGGAGGCCCTGCTGCACAAGTTCGGGCTGACCCCCGAGATGTACAGGAAGAAGTTCCGGGGGGTACAGAAAGGGCCACGGGAGACCTATGTGGACCTGGCCTCCCGCCTGTCGCAATACTGCCGCAAGTGGGTGTCTGGAGTCGGAGCCCAGACCGCAGAGGAGCTGCTCAAGCTGGTCATGATGGAGCAGTTCTATGAAGCGTGCCCACCCAAACTGAGGCTGTGGCTCAAGGACCGGAGACCAGAGAACCCCCAGGAGGCCGGGAGACTGGCGGATGAGTTCACGGAGAGCCGGTCCAGGTGTGAACGGGAGTCCCGGAGAGAGAGGGAACCGCGCAGAGACCGGATCTCGGCTGAGCGACGGAGGGAGTCAACTACGGGGCGAGACCAAGGAACAGGTCGTCTGCGCCCCAGAGAACCAGCCAGGGCCTGGACAGAGACAGCCCAAAGCCTAACTTGCCATCGCTGTGGGCAAAAAGGCCACAAGAGGGCTCAGTGCACCAGGTCCCAGGACCGGGGACTTTCCAGGGTTAACTGGCTGGGGCGGGAGGAAGGGCAGGCTGCCCCAGAGGCAGGGGCTGGCAGGCAAACCTCAGCTCAGAGAGAGGGGAAGGATGCTCAGTGCACCTCCCCTGGGAGGTCTGATTCTCAGGAGGCGGATTTCTCCGTGTACCGGGTGGGGGCAGGACGGCCCCTGCGGAGCGAGTGCCTCATACCCCTGGAGGTGGATGGTAGGAAGGTGACGGGCTTCTGGGACACGGGGGCGGAGGTGACTCTGGCCCGATCCGACATAGTGGCCCCGGAGCGGATACTACCCCACGCGCAGCTGACCCTGAAGGGCATAGATGGGTCCCCGTTTAAGGTGCCTGTAGCCAGGGTGCATCTGAAATGGGGGGCCAAGGAGGGCCTCAAGGAAGTGGGGGTGCACCCGCACTTGCCCACCGAGGTGCTGATGGGGAATGACCTAGAGGAGTGGCCCCATGAATCCCAGCGGGCTCTAGTCACTACCCGGAGCCAGAGCCAGCGGGGGGCTGACAACGTGGGTCCAGGGAAGGACTCCGGGCAGCGTCCTCAGGGTCCCATCCCAGTGGACACGGGGTCCAGCCAGGCTGGGACTCCGGACCTAGGCAAAGGTGGGGAACAGGTCCCGATCCCTGCCTCAGCAGCTGAATTCCAGGCTGAGGTGCAGGCAGACCCCTCCTTGCAGAGGCTGAGGGACCAGGCTGGCCTCCGTGCAGCTCAGCCCCGGGGGAGAGGTGGCCAGGAGAGATTCCTGCGGGAGCATGGGCTCCTGTTCCGTGAATGGCTCCCCCCCAGGAAGGCGAGGGCATGGGGTGTCCAGCGGCAGCTGGTCGTACCCCGAAAGTATCGCCTCAAGCTGCTGTATTTGGCCCACGATGTCCCCGTTGGGGGCCACCGGGGGATCCGGAGCACCCGGCTGAAGCTGCTCCAGCACTTCTATTGGCCGGGAATCTTTACAGCCGTGCAGGGGTACTGCCGGTCCTGTGACTCCTGCCAGAGGGGCAGGAAGGCCCAAGACAGGAGGAAAGCGGCTTGGAGGTCTCTACCCCAGATAGACCCTCTGGGCTGGCTGAGAGAGTTATGGGAGGGGAAGACCTCCCTGGATGGAGCTTCGGGGGTGGAAGCCGCCCTGGTTGTCCAGAGAAGGCTCACTGGGCTCATGGCCCCGGCCCGAGAGACCCTGGCCAGAGATCAAGGCCAGTGGAAGGGTGGGTGTGACCCCCAAGGACAGGCCTGTGCCAGTCGCCCTGGAGCGGGGCGGCGAGTGGACAGAGGGAAGCCAATTCATGTGGGGCCTCGCCACGGCCGGCCCGAGTCAAGGGGAGCACCCATGTCCCCAGGGCGGGTTACCACGCAGAGGACCCGAACTTCCCTAGGTCACGAGCGGAGTGACCCTGCTCAGTTCGCTCTCGGAGGGGGGAGAACTGTGACGTAGTGGGGGGTACCTGGCTGGTTTCTATGCTGCTGGCTCTGGGGGAACCCCCACTGGCTGCCGTGGGTACCACGACCCAGCAAAACAGGATGAGTCACTATGCAAACCAGTGGCCAGACACCCCCCATGGAGAGGAACAAAGGAAGGTGGAATGCTGCCTTGGCTGGGGGGCAGGGCTGGAAGTGGGTGAGTTGGTTGGTGGCTGTCTGTGAGGATGGATGAGACAGCCTAGGGAGAGGAGCTGGAGTTTAGGGGCCCAGTCTCCCCCCTCTCAAGGGGGCCTGAGGCATCCTAGCCCAGTTCCTGTAACCAGATTACATCTGTGCTGTGCTGTGCTGGAGGAGCAATAAACCACCCTCAATTCCACTGGCTGGTACAGTCTGTTTGTGCCATTTCGGGGTGCAGGAGACGGGGAACCCCCAACGTGCCGTCACAATGGGGTCATAGGCCGGCTCCACCCACAGAAGGGGCGGAGCCTGAGGCAGAAGGGGCGGTGTTGTGGACTAGCCCACCCTCAGAGTTCTCCGTGGCTGAGGCTTTCAATTAAAAGCACAGAAAAGAGCTCACAGCTTTGCCACTACTGGCAGCTGTCCAGAGTGGCTACAGCTTTTTAAAGGGCTCGTGGCTCCTGCCCCTGCTGTAACCATGAGCCGTGAATCATTTAAAATTGGATCCTGCTGCCTGAGTCCCCACTTAGAATTCGGCGGCATGGGCAGCAGGATCTAAACAGAAAGCGGCCAGATCACAGTGTTTGGTAGGTTGCATCTTACCCAGCCCTGTTCTCTGAGCTGGTTTCGAAACCTCCGTGTCCTCCTTATGGTCTGACAGCTGCAGATTTACTGCCTGTCTCTCCTCTCGTGGCCCAGCCTAGCCGCAGCTAATGGACTAACTCAGGTTAGCATCACCTGCCCTGTCTTGGTGACTCTTCACAGCTGAACGGCCTATAAGGCATCGTGCTGGTCTTCTGATCTCTTGGTGACTCCTCTGCCTTCTGTTTATTTCTTTCTCCCTAGCTGGCCGATCAAGTCAAGCCCTGTCAGTGCATGAAGGCCCCAGGAATTACGAGTGCGATGGTCTCCCATGCCCAAGGTAATTGGCTGGCTAGTAATGGATGGACTGCTTGGTTATCAGGTTAGGCTGCACAAGCCAGGTCTATGGGACCCTATGGCCAGCTGGCACCTGGTTCACAGCTGTACTAATCTGAAAATGGCTGGAAGACACCACCATCATTAGGCTCCAGAGTCAACAGCACTTGCTCCTCTTGGAGCTACTTGTCCGTGGCAGGCAGCACAGCTTAGCAGCTCATTGGGACGTCTCCTTTCTGTTGTGAGATCTGGGCACTTTAGAATGGCTGTAGCTATTGAAAGCAAAGGTGCACAGCTATAGGCATGGGGGTTTCCAGCTTTATTCACCTAGGTGGCTGATTCCAGGAAGCAAGGGTGTGGGTGTATGTGTATGGGGGGGGGGGGGGAAGTCCTGTACAGAGGGTTCCCTGGCCCCTCTGCTTCCATGGCTGTGCAACTGCCACCAGGTGGATTAGAACCTGGGACTTTTGGAGCTTAGGGCAGGAGCTGCTACAGCTTGAGTTATAAGTCAGTTGCCTCTCAGCATAGGCTGAAGAGCTCCCTTGTAATAATTGCTTGCTGGAAGTGGTCTCAGTGCCACTCCATAGGATAGTGACCCACATCAGGTGGGTGGGTTACAGCTGCAGGCCTGCTCCCAGCATGCGGATCTGCTCTCTGGGCGGCGTCTATAACTCTGTGGCTGCAGCCCTGCTCCCAGCATGCGGATCTGCTTTCTGGGTGGCGTCTACAACTCTGTGGCTGCAGCCCTGCTCCCAGGACTGGATCTGCTCTCTGCCCATTGGCGTGCGCAGCACATTTCATTAGGGTGTGCACCCAAAGAATGTTTTTAAATGTACTCTTTGACCCCCATTAGCCACGCCTCTGGAGGTAACACTTTCAGGGCAATATGGACACATGACCAGAAATAAAAGGTGTCATGTGACCTCCCCCCCCCCCAAGGACTTTTCCCACCATCCACTTACCAATAGGGATTAGTTTGGCCCTCACCAAACCCCCCTCTTGCAACGATCCTGCAATTGCATTAACCCAATGTGTGTGACATTAACTTGGGGGGTGGAGAGGCTGGGGGAAGTGTTCCCTCTAAGAGTTTCCTCCCATGAGCACAATACATTTTGTGTTGTGCACCAGTACTGAGTGTGGCTTGTTTGGATGTGCCATGGTGGCACCCAAGTTATTCATAAATATCTTATGAACCACTTACCTGTCCCCTCTGCTGCCCTGTCTCCTTCCCTTCCTCCATCAGCTCCCCTGGTGCCTACTGCCCCCCCAACCCCTCACCCACCTCTGCTGTCCTGACTCCTGCCCTTCTCACTGCCCTCGGCCTTCCCGAGACCTGCCCCCTCCAGCAGCCTTTCTCTCCCCCTGTGCCCACTCCTCCAGTAGCCCCACTCTGACCATGTGAGCTACCCCTCCTCATCCCCTCTTCTAACACCTCCCTCTACACACCTGTCCTGCCTCTCTCCTCTGCTGCTGGTCCCTCCCCTGCAGGTGTCTGCCCTTCTGCTTCACCCCCCGGACTCCCTGGCACCTGCACCTTCCCTTACCCTTGCACCCTCTTGGTGCCTCCCCCTTCCCTCACTGCCCCTACCCACTTTGCCCACTCCCTCACCACCCTCTGCCCCCGTTCCCCTCATGCCCCTGTGCCTTTACACGTGCCTTGCTCCATCTCCGCCTTCCTCATGCCCACCCCTTCTTTCAAGCCTTCTCCCAGCACCTCCCCTTCTCCCCTCTAGCCCCCAAAGCCCTTCCCCTCTCCTCTCCTAGCATCATCCTGCCCCCCCCCTCACTGACACCTCCCCTCCTGCCCTTTTCCTCATTGTCTCCACTTGGCCCCCGGGCATTTGTCTGTCTCCTACACCCTGACCCTTGGTGCCTTCCCCTTTCATCTCCTGACCTGCCACAAACCCCCACCCCGCAGACTCAGGTTCCCAAAGTTCCGGCAGTCCCCATCACTTGGTGCCTGCGCTGGGTCTGACTCGTAGGGTTGCGAGGTAGACCCTCCCCCCAAAAAACGGACACACTTGATCCTGGGCAGGGGGGAGGGAGGAAGAGGGACTGGCTGGGGGGGGGGGCAGGAACTGGCTGGAAGGAAGAGGGGATGGGAAGCAGCTCTGGGGGGGAAGGGCCAGATCCTGACCCTGGCCCCCCCTTCTCCCTCCCCGAGGCCAGTCATGCTGCCCCTGACCCCCCCTTCCTCCCTGAGGCCAGTCGCACTGCCCCCGATCCTGACCCCGGCCTCCCCTTCTCCCTCCCCGAGGCCAGCCCTGCTCCCCAGCTCAGGGCGGGCCCCTGCTCTCTCCTTAGCTCAGTCCCACTCTGCCGACCCTGGCTCCCTCCTGGCTCCCTGCTCTGCCAGTCAGGCTGAACTGGGACTTTAGCCTCTCCCCGTTGTTCCTGGGGACTGTCAGTCTCAGGATCTTGATCTCTCATTTCCCCTGCCTTTCACTGAGTTTCAGTAAGGAGCTAGCGGCAATAATGCCTCTACTTTTTCCCCCACTCCTGTGCGGAATACATTTTGTTATGTGCACCAAGGCATGCACGGATGTGCACTGTTACGTCACGTGGAGTTTCACAGCATGGGAAGAAATCAGTGGAAATACAGAGACCTTGAGTAGTTGCAAGTGTCCATTTTATTGCATAGCACGGAGCTAGCTAGAAAAAACCCAAACCAGCTGGGCTGACCCCCAGTGACCTAACGCAGTTACTATAACAACAAGATCTATGTCTACACCCAGTACACAACATGCACCACCACTAGAAACACATGCTACCGGCTAGCAAACTGGGCAGCATTTGAATGTCTCCTGGCTGGCCGCCCAAGAGCTCAGCTTGCAGGGAACACTGGCTAACCGTCCCCTTCCACCTGGAGAAGGGAGAGACAGGAAAGCAGCAACAGAGCATCTGCCTGGGGGAAGCCCGAATCCCATGCAGGAGTGGAGCCCTGTTCCTTGTTCCAGGCCCTTGCTAGAGTCCCCTCCCGTAGCTGCAGCTATGGCCGGCAGTTTTAAAAGCGGACTTACGCTGGCCCTGCAACCCGAGCGACTCTGTCAGTGGGTGCTTATCACTCCATCACCTCGAGCTGTTTAACCAGCTTGTTTAACCAAGGAGGGAGGGAAAGGGAAACCTTTGGCCATTTGAGGGTTGCGTGCCAATGGAGGGAAAGGGGATGGATAAAAAGGGGCTGAGCACACGGTACTGCCTCTTTTTAAACCCAGGCCCAAAGATGTCCTGGAATTCTGGGCCACTGGCCTGAAGGAGATGGTCAAACTGCCTGGCAGCTGGACTTTTGGAGTCTTGTTATTCCTGGGCTCCTGGTAGCGATGGCTCCCATTCCAGGGGATTCCTGCCAGGTAGTTTACCTCAGACAGCAGCTTTTATTCCCCCGTGTCACTTCTCCCGGTATCTGAGACTTTGGTCATGGGGATCAAGCATTTAACATGATTCCAAGAGGAACCGGATGGTTCATCTAGCGAGCCAGGCTCACCGATATTTGAGTAGTTAATAAAAATCCCTAGTTGCTGTGTGTAGGTCTAAAAAGGGAAGGTTAGTATCATTAGTCTTATTTTACAGACAGGGAATAACCTCTCCAACCTGTGGGAGAGGCAGGCATAGAACCCAGGTTTCCTGATACCACAGTCAGGGCTTTGTTACCAGGCTACATCCTGTACTAGAAAGGATGGGCCTGAAGCATGGGCCTGGTGTAAGGCCTGAGGCCTGAACCAAAGTAAGCAAGAGTTAGCTGAAGAGAAACAGGCAGGTCGTGTCAAAAGCAGACGGTTGCCTGAAAGTCTTGGGACTTAACCCTAACTGTCTTGCCTGGAAAGGTTGAAACCATAGACAAAAGGTCCTAGAAAGTCTCCAGGAATGCTAGAGAAGCAGGAAGCGAGTTGACAGGAGGCCAGGAAAGAAAATGGAAACAGAATTTGGGGTTTTGAATTGGAAGCAGTAATGTGCCTGTTGTGTGATCATGCCTGGAAGATGTGAATTAAGCCAGGAACCTGGGCAAGCAGAATCCAGCGACTTTCTTGGCTAGGGAAAGACTAAATCTTGGAACAAGAGAGATGTGAGTAGAACAGGGAATTTTTAGTCAGATGCTACTAGGTTATTTTCTTTATTTTTTTAGTTTGTTGGACTTCTTTTTGCTAAGCACATGTAACTATCCCCCTTTACCCTGGAACTCTTCAAACTGAATCCCAGGGAAGCGATTTTCTGTGTTTTAATCTTTCTTTTTTCAGTTTCTTTGTAACACCTAGCAACCAAGTAGATACGCTGGAGGACAGTAGATATGCTGGAGGGCAGGGATAGGGTCCAGAGTGACCTAGACAGATTAGAGGATTGGGCCAAAAGAAATCTGATGAGGTTCAACAAGGACAAGTGCAGAGTCCTGCACTTGTGATGGAAGAATCCCGAGCATAGTTACAGGCTGGGGACCGACTGGCTAAGTAGCAGTTCAGCAGAAAAGGACCTGGGGGTTACAGTGGATGAGAAGCTGGATATGAGTCAACAGTGTGACCTTGTAGCCAAGAAACCTAATGGCATATTAGGGTGCATTAGGAGGAGCATTGCCAGCAGATCCAGAGAAGTGATTATTCCCCTTCATTCGGCTCTGGTGAGGCCACATCTGGCGTATTGTGTCCAGTTCTGGGGCCCCCACTATAGAAAGGATGTGGACGCATTGGAGAGGGTCCAGCGGAGGGCGACCAAAATGATTAGGGGGCTGGAGCGCATGACCTAAGAGGAGAGACTGAGGGATTTGGGTTTGTTTAGTCTGCAGAAGAGAAGAGCGAGGGGGGATTTGATAGCAGCCTTCAACTTCCTGAAGGGAGGTTCCAAAGAGGATGGAGAGAGGCTGTTCACAGTAGTGACGGATGGCAGAACAAGGAGAAATGGTCTCAAGTTACAATGGGGAAGGTCTAGGTTGGATATTAGGAAAAACTATTTCACTAGGAGGGTAGGGAAACACTGAGATGGGTTCCCTAGGGAGGTGGTGGAATCTGCATCCCTAGAGGTTTTTAAGTCTTGGCTTGACAAAGCCCTGGATGGGTTGATTTAGTTGGGATAGGTCCTGCCTTGGGCAGGGGCTGGACTTGATGACTCCTGAGGTCTCTTCCAGCTCTATGGTTCTATGATTCTAAGTAATGTTTCACCAAGTGTATTTGTTTTGTTAATAGACGTCACATTTTTAAAACCATGATCTGATTCCTGCATCCTAGAGGGCGGAAGGTTCTGTATGCACGTGCCTAAGACAGCAAGCCATACTTCTAGGAGAAATTACAGGTTTTCAAGCTCTCTCTGGAGGGAGTGTCAAGGACAAGGAAGGTACCCCACAGGAGGGAATTCTGAAATGCGCCTGTCTGGTTCTCAAAGGGGTTTGTGCATTTGGATGATGGCAGCAACACCAACACAAGCCACCAGTGGCAGGGTATTTTAAAGTCTCTTGTGGGCCCCCACCTTCTGCACTTGGAGTGCCAGAGTGGGAAACAGCCTTGACATGACCCCTCTCCAATTTATCAACATCCATCTGGAATTCTGGTCACCAGAGCTGGGCACAGAACTCCAGCAGCAGAAGTTCAAGTGCCGAATAAAGAGGCTAAGTCGGTTCCCCACTCTGGCACTTGGAGTGCAGAAGGTGTGGGCCCAAAAGAGACCTTAAAATACCGTGTCTCTATGGGCTTCTGCTTCAAAACTCCCCAAGGTCACAGATTCCCTGAGCTTAGGAGGGTTGCTGCCTCTACCCAAGTGGAAAAAATCTTTTTCTTCTTGAACGCAGGAAGAAGTCACTTGGGAACGTATTCCAGAAGGGTACCCCAAACTCTTTTACACAAGAGCCAAAAGAAATCTGATGAGGTTCAACAAGGACAAGTGCGGAGTCCTGCACTTGGGACAGAAGAATCCCAAGCATTGTTACAGGCCTGGGACCAACCAGCTAAGTAGTAGTTCTGCAGAAAAGGACCTGGGGGTTACAGTGGATGAGAAGCTGGAGATGAGTCAACAGTGTGCCCTTGTAGCCAAGAAGGCTAATGGCATATTAGGTTGCATTAGGAGGAGCATTGCCAGCAGATCCAGAGATGTCATTATTCCCTTTTATTTAGCACTTGGAAAGAAAAAAAGAAAAATGAAAACAAACTGTAATTTCTGATAGCTGTCCTCTTAGTCTTAGGCAGGTATACACAGACCTCCTATTACTTTCCAGGATACAAAATCAGATCATAGCCTTAAAATAGGTGATTATATTAAGAAAACAAAAAGGTATTCATTTGTAAAGCTGACTTGGCTGCTAGGAGTTATAGCGCAACTGAGAAAAGAACAGATTAAAACACAGACAATTGCATCCCTGGGATTCAGTTTAAAGTTATAGTGGGGAGAGGAGGGGATATGGATTTAGCACAGAGGAGTTTAACCAAACAACAAAACAAAAAAATAACCTGATCGCATCTAAATAAACATTCTCTATCTACTCAAGTATCCACACTTCCAAGGTCCAGTCCAATTCTAGGCCCAGGTATTCTTTTTTTTAGGCATGATGTCCCTGCCCAGTTCAATTCATCCCCCCCCTCATCCCCTTCCACAGCTCCAGGATTAAACTCACAAAGAAAAACAGCAGACAGATTCCCTTTTAATGCAGATCTGAACTCTTTCTTCTCACTGGTGCTCCTGGCTCCCTGCCAACACTTTCTAGCTAGCTAGGTTTAACCCTTTAGTCACTGAATACTGGGATGTTCAGAAAAGAACAGTGGGCCTCCCATCCATCACAGAAGCGAGACAACCTCTTTATTCCTGCTCAAGCGTTTCCTGTTTATACATCCCAGAATTACAATAGCTTTTTAAGCCCCAACGCCACAATGGGAGCTCATGTTCTGCTGATTACCCACCATGACCTCTACATCTCTTTTCCCCGCCCTGCAAGTCTGGCCCACAGAACCATGGGAAGTGGCATAGGCTAGCCTGGGCCAGGGCAAAGGAACACGTGGGCCTTTCTCTTCTCCATCTCTCCCTCTGCATTGCACAGCAGGGCGCAGGAGTGCCAGGGGGCTCTGTGGACGCTGTTTGGCTTAATGCCAGCGGAAGCAGGGTCTACAGGAGTACTTACGGACTCCTAGTGTTAAGAGCTGTGATGTGGTTGCCTCAGCAGCGTGGCTCAGTGCTTCTGTTCTTGGAGCTCTGGTGTTATCAGTGGTCAGTGCAGGTAACGCAGCCTGCTCCTGCTGCAGATCTCGCTGTTATGCACAAAGACCGACCACAGGCACCGTCTGGTGACAGAGGCACTTGGCCAGGTTTATAGCTGTGTAGTCACAGATCTAGTGCCCTGGATTTGCGGTTACGCGTGCACCAACTCAAGTGCTCCAGGATGAGGAGCAATTCAGTCAGTAAGTCTCTGTTGTCCCTTCGGCCATGCAAAGGGGGTAAGGCCAGGCACCCCAATATTTATAGCCTAAAATAAACTTGTCTGGTTTCGGACATTTGTTTGCTCCCTCCCCTTGTACCTAGTACCTTGAACCGAAAAATATTAGAGGAGACACTGTTGAGCATCCACTGCGGATGCGCTCGGTGAGGCTAATCTTCGTGTTTTACCTCATCCCCGTTGCAGGGTTCCAGACCAAGGAGGATATCTACTGCCTCGCTTTAGCAAAGGCCCTGTACACTGTGCCCACGCCAGTGACTGCTGGGTTTTATGCACCATGGGGACATTGCAAAAACCTGCTCTTACACAAAATCAAGGGTGAGTACTGCCCCGGGGAACGTAAGACGGGGAAGGAACCTTGTGGGGATGGGGATTAATGGATGACAACCATCTCCAAAGAGCCAGAGCCACCCGTACTCATTTGCCGATTATGCAATCGCATAGGGGACCTGAAAATTTGGAGCAGCACTGGGTTTTCATGTCCACTCCACCCACCTGCCTCTTCCTATCCATGGTCTGTGGCTCTGCTTCCTCCAGCAGCAGAAGTTCTAGAAGATCTAGTTAATTTACAAGTGACAAAGTCTGCTTGAGCTACTGGCAGAACATCGACGACATGGTAATGAAGCCATTTAACAGGCATTTGCCAACCTCTGCTAAATGTTTGCTGAATTTACTGTGAGAGTCGACAGGACCTTAGTTTAAAATGTGTTTGTTTATTAGTGTGTGGATGAGGGTTATAAAATCACATCGCTAAAAATTCAACATCCATCTGGGCTGCTGTTGGGCAGATGGGCACCAGTTTAATAGAACGGTGTAGGATCCCAACAATCCTAAGGATGGCTTTGCCAAGAGCTACCCATTCTTGATTGCTTCCCAGAAGGGAGGGATTGTGAAGCTGGAAGACCCTTCAGGAGGAGAGATTTAAGGCACTGCCAGGTACCTAACATATCTTCCTCTTTTATCTCAGAAACATGGAAAACGAATCGAAGAAGAAAGACCAGGAGGAATTTCAGCGGACGCAGAAGATGCAGCGTGACAACACTGGCCGGGATCTACTCAAGCTCCTGTTACTCATGATCTTCTACCGCCCGGTCCTGACGGAGCAGCAGAAGTGGAGAAGGAACGTGAAACACGTCTTCATCCATTTCAGCGCCTGGGAGTACGCGGGCTGCGACCAGCTCTGGGCAGGCCTCATTACCACACTGTGCGACGGCATCGAAAGCCACTTTGGTCTCCTACCCATGAGCATTTACAGGACCATAGACAGGAAATGTAGCATCATCGAAAGACCAGGGGATCAGGAATGGGTTAGCAAGAAGTTCCTCTTCCTCCCGCTGTGGGTGGCTGTGATCCTTTTGATCATGGTAGCTATTGGGGTGGGTGGTCTCCTCCTAGTGTTTGGGATCCCCATCGGGGATGCCTCGGGAGACGCCATAGCTGTCGTGGAAGGCATTGAGGTGACGGCTGTCAGCGTCTCTGCAGCAGCTGCCATACGGCTCACTATCACAGTGGTACGAAACATTATCGTCACCCAGAAGAGCCAGCTGGAGAGACAGATGAACCAGACGGCTCTCAGCGCACAGCTGGGCTTCATGAGCTGCGTGAAAAGCGAAGTCAGGACAATCACTGGGTTCCTGCAGTACATGGAGATCTTCCAGCGGCGGAAGCTGCGGGTGGTGCTGGAGATCACCCACTTGGATACATGCAGCCCTGACAAGGTGGTGGGTGTCCTTGATGCCATGAACATACTCCTCTCAGACGATGACGCCCCTTTCATCTCCATCCTGGCTGTTGACTCCAGCATCATTGTCGACTGCGTGGAAAGCTCCAAGTATATGAGAGGTATGGCCAACAACGGCTACGAGTTCTTAAACCGCATCGTCACCCTGCCCTTCTCTGTCCCTCGGATGGACTGCGACACCAAGCGGAGGCTGATCAGGAATATCATCGCGCGCAAGGAGCAGCTAGAGGCAGAGGTCGGCTTCCGGCAGGATGGCAAGATGGAAGCCAGCTCTGACTTCCTCAACATCTCTCGCTACCATTCGGCCAACCACGATGCCCAGAATCCAGTTGCAGAGGACAGCCAGATACCTCTCATGGTTGGAACCCCAGCGCTGGGAACCGGCAGCTGCGGGAAAGGTATCCGAGCCAAAGACCTCATTCAAGATGCTTTCGACTACCTCCTGGATGACGCCTTGAAGGAATTCATGACAGACAACGTGGTGCAGATGCGGCGCATCGTGAACACTGTCACCATCACCATCAGGCTGCTGGCGAGTAACATCCCCAAGGATGAAGTGTGTCCGAAGAAGGTGGTGGAATGGGTGCTCCTTGCCAACCAGTGGCCGTGCCGTCTGAGCTGGCTCTTGCAGTGCATCGAGGATGAGGAGCAGAAGAGTCGAATGGGCAGCTGCCATGGAAGCCCGCTCCGCCCCGACATGTCTCTGTGGGAGGTCTACGAGAAGTACATGGAAGAGCTGGACATGCTGAAAGGCCAGATGGAAAAGCTGCTGGAACTGGACCAGGATCCCGAGCTGTTCCACACTTTCCTGTGCGGCAGGTTTCGGGTGGAGGAGGCCCTCTTCTACCTCCCCTTCACGGTCAATTTGGACCCATCCCTGAAAAGACAGATGGAGCTGCAACGTGGCAGCCACAGACTGAAACGGACAAAGAAATTCGACAAGCTCAGCACCTGCACTCTGCTGGGTATGACGGTGGAGGATGTCTGCCGAGAGGTGGGTCACCCTTGGGTTTCCTTCCTTCGAGCAGGGCCAGCTGTCGATAGAATGTCCATGCCTCTTCATCGCAAGAAGCATGTCATTCATGTGACAGCAGCTGCCCACAGATGATGGCTACAGGCAGAGCCATCTTTGCAAATCGTGGGGCCCTGAATAATTGAGGGCCCTTCTGCAGGATTGCCTGGGCCTTTTCCCCTCATGCAGCTTCTGCTGGAGGTCTGGTCGTTCCTTCTACCTCCCTACCCCAAGCAGGGCTCAGGAACTAGAGCAGAGTTGCAGATCCTCTCTGTTTGCTAGCTTGCTGCTGCTGCTGATTTGAACCCCGTAGCAGATTTGAACCTAGGCCCTCTAGGAGTGTGTCTAAACTACATGGCTCCGTCGACGGAGCCATGTAGATGAGGCTGATCGGCAGAGGGAAATGAAGCCGCGATTTAAATAATCGTGGCTTCATTTAAATTTAAATGGCTGCCGCGCTCTGCCGACCAGCTGATGATCAGCTGTTTGTCGGCAGATCGGGGCAGTCTGGACGCTTCCCCGTCGACGTGAAAGCCCTTTGTCGACCTCCCCGGTAAACCTCATCCCACGAGGCATCAGGGGGAGGTCGACAAAGGGCTTTCATGTCGACGGGAGCGTCCACACTGCCCCGATCTGCCGACAAACAGCTGATCATCAGCTGGTCGGCAGAGCGCGGCAGCCATTTAAATTTAAATGAAGCCGCGATTATTTAAATCGCGGCTTCATTTCCCTCTGCCGATCAGCCTCATCTACATGGCTCCATTGATGGAGCCATGTAGTTTAGACACACCCCTAGAGGCCTCGACAGCTGGAGCCATGAAGGCAGCTGGCTCCCAGCTTAGGATGTAGAGCTCCCTTGTTCTTATCTCTGGCTGTAAGAGGTCCAATTGCCACACGAAGGGACAGTGAACCACACACACTAGGTGTGTGGATTACACTGCCAGCTGAGAGGAGCACGTGGGGGAGGGCGAAGGGAAAAGCCCTGCAGCAGACAGGACACAGCGTCCCCAGAGACGAACCGGCAGAGGCATATCCTCAGACATACAAGAACACATGGGTGCTGCATTGGGGAACTCAAAAATTTGGTGCCCAAATTTTCCGGTGCCCTATGCAGCTACATATTTCCCATGGGCCTAGGGACAGCCCTGACTACGGGCCCCAGAGCTGGGAGAAAACTGTCCCACATAACTGGTGCATAACTGGAGGGAGAGGAGCGAGAACTAGTGGGGGTAGGATGTTGAGGGGAACAGGCGGTGTGGGATGGGGGCTTTCGGGGAAGGCACAGTGTGGGTTTGAGGCCTCAGGAGTAGGGGGGGCACATGAGAGGGAATGGGCAGAGTGAGGATGAGGGGGAAAGGGTGATGTAGGGGGCAAGGCCACAGTCCGGGCTCTGCTAGTTCCCCCACTTTCTGCTGCTCCTGACTCTTGGTTTGCACAAAACATTTCTTCTTGGAACAACTCGGTTCCTTGGAGCTCTTTCCTCCAACCCCGAAGCCATTGGCTGGCTCTCCCCGGGTTCATCCTTTACGCTCTGAAATGACTTTGCTCGGTTTTAAGACTGGGAGACCCGTAGCTGTCTGTTATGCACTCCAGAGAGAAGAGAGGCAAAAACATAAATACTCTTGCTGGAGGCCTGCAGTGTAATACCCCTTATCCAGAATAACACACAAGAACCCTGAGGCTATGTCTACACTGCTAGCTTTTGCCTGCAGAGAGCATGCTAGGGTGTGTCTAGACTACATGCCTCCGTCGACGGAGGCATGTAGATTAGACAGATCGGCAGAGGGAAATGAAGCCGCGATTAAAATAATCGCGGCTTCATTTAAATTTAAATGGCTGCCCTGCTCTGCCGATCAGCTGTTTGTCGGCAGATCGGGGCAGTCTGGACGTTCCCCTGTCGACAGAAAACCCTTTTGTCGACCGCCCCGTTATGCCTCGTGGGATGAGGTTTACCGGGGCGGTCGACAAAAGGGTTTTCTGTCGACAGGGGAACATCCAGACTGCCCCGATCTGCCGACAAACAGCTGATCGGCAGAGCAGGGCAGCCATTTAAATTTAAATGAAGCCGCGATTATTTTAATCGTGGCTTCATTTCCCTCTGCCGATCTGTCTAATCTACATGCCTCCGTCGACGGAGGCATGTAGTCCAGACACACCCCTAATGAAGCACAAGAAGTTGCTAACGAGTGCTTCATTAGCATACTCTCTGCCTGCAAAGGCCCGCAGTGTAGATATAGCCTTAGGTCGAGAGGCCCAACTCCACCCCCGTCAGGCTGACTGCATGCTTCCCTCCAGCCTACAAGCAGGGTCAGGAAACCTTCCCTCTTCATTTCAACACACCCCTCCAGTGGTCCCTGCATTGCTAGCTTTTGCCTGCAGAGAGCATGCTATTTCCCCTGCCGTGCCAACTTGCTCAGCGGTGCCCCTAGCAGAATCCAAGCACACGGCAGTGGGGTGTGCAGGGTACCATACCTGGCCCCACAGCCGGCCGGCCCGCCTTGTTTGCTAGAATCTGAGCAAGCCCAGACAGGTTCCTCTCGGGAGCTATAGCGGACCCTTCCTAAAAACGTGTTTGGCGACCTGTTCAGTAGATGCACGGCACTAACGGGTGCTCCCACTTCTCTTCCAGATGGACACAATCGGCTTGAAGGAGGAAAACGTCCCGCTGTACAAACAGAGGCTGAGGGACCATAATCTCAACGGGCGCGCGCTGGTCTACAGTGACAACACTGAAATCAAAGAGGCCCTGCACATGAGTCTTGGCGAATGGACCCTCTTTAGCATCCATTTCCTTGGAGTGTTTCCCCCGGCGAATTTGGCCTCTTCTGTGGTGTCCCCCGTCCCGTTCCACGTCAGGCCAGAGGCTCTGAAGAACATGGTTGCCTTAAGAGAGACTGTGGCGAGAGGGAGCAAGCTCTCTCTGAACAGCTCCAGGGAAGATCTTTGGGAAAAGAGATAACTCTGAATCCTGAACACAGAGGTGAAAGTGCCCTGGTGCGCAGCTCCAGCAAGAACTGCAAAGACCTGGGCTGCAACAGGACAGTACCTGTGAGAAACTGTAAAGTTACTTTCACGGCCGCCTGTACAAAACCAGAAGCAAGATCGGGGCTTTCGCCCACAGTGTACCTCCCTGCGTCTCCAGTGACATCGCACGGCTGAATCATAGAATCCTAGAGTTGGAAAAGACCTCAGGAGTCATCAAGTCCAGCCCCCTGCCCAAGGCAGGACCAATCCCAACTCAATCATCCCAGCCAGGGCTTTGTCAAACCGAGACTTAAAAACCTCTAGGGATGGAGATTCCACCACCTCCCTAGGGAACCCAGCCCAGCGCTTCCCCACCCTCCTAGGGAAATAGTTTTTCTTAATATCCAACCTAGACCTCCCCCGCTGTAACCTGAGACCACTGTTCCGTGTTCTGCCATCCCTCACTACTGAGAACAGCCTCTCTCCATCCTCTTTGGAACCTCCCTTCAGGAAGTTGAAGGCTGCTATCAAATCCCCCCTCACTCTTTGCTTCTGCAGGCTAAACAAACCCAAATCCCCCAGTTTCTCCTCATAGGTCATGTGCTCCAGACCCCGAATCATTTTGGTCAAGCTCCCCTGGACCCCCTCCAATGCGTCCCCATCCTTCCTGTAGTTGGGGGCCCAGAACTGGACACAATACTCCAGATGTGGCCTCACCAGAGCCGAATAAAGGGGAATAATCACTTCTCTGGATCTGCAGGCAATGCTCCTCCTAATGCCCCCTAATATGCCATTAGCCTTCTTGGCTACAAGGCCACCCTGTTGACTCATCTCCGGCTTCTCATCCACTGGAATACCCAGGTCCTTTTCTGCTGAACTGCTGCTTAGCCAGTCGGTCCCCAGCCTGTAACAATGCTTGAAGCAATCAGATGACAAGAGAAGAATTAAGGATCTGGGGGGGGAAGGAGGGGGGGACTGTACTGGGTCTGAGGGATTTGGGGCACATTCATGTCAACGGGGCTGGTGACAGACGTTGTCGGGCCCTGGGTAATGTATGGGAGGGGGTCGGCTCAAGACCCCCTCAAAGGGGCAAGGCTCTAGACCCCCTCAAAGGGGCAAAGCTAAAGGTAGGAGGGGCAAGGCGAGGGCCAATCAGGCCTTAGCGCCACCCACCTTGCACCAGACAGAGCTCTAGGACTGATTTCATTTGCCCGGGTCTCTGGCAGTGGCGGCTGCCATAATAGTCGATACAGTGACCCAGAGGCCTGGACCCTTTTAAATCATCAGCTCCCGAGACAACTGCCCCCTTTGCCTCTCCCCCTCCCCATCCGTGGCCCCTGTCTGTGGGGCTTCAGACCCTGGTGGTCAAAGTTGTGAAAGTAGAAAGAATTATACTGTAAGAAAAAGATGAATTGTGCTGTAATAACTGAATAAGTTGAAGGAATTCTGTTTGTCTTTTTAAGAGAAAGAAGAAAAGTATGTTAATGTTGATTGTAGGTATGCAGATCAAGGTGCTAGCCAATTTGGGCCTGAGTTTAACAGGAAAAGGAACATTAAGTGTTAGACAGGAAACAATTCCAGATAATCAGGGAGATATAGCCAGGAGATTGCTGTGTGCTTAATATTGAAATGAAGATACTTAACCACACTAATAATGTGAAGTTTTGCCACATCCTTTGATCTTGTTAACTTGGCCTTTTGACTGTATAAAATCAAGGGGTTTGAACCTTGTATGGTACTCACATTTTCTCCATGCATTTTAGCAAAGCTTTGCTGAAATAAACAGAGCAGTCTGCCAAATCTGTGAGTCCTGTCTGACTTTGACAATTTGGAGGTTCCACCGAGATGGCAACCGTCTTCGCTGAGGCTGTGTGATCCCTGACTGTTTTGCAGGATGACCGCGGTAGCCGGCACCTGGGCATTTGGCCCGAGCGGTCCTCCACCAGAACGGAAAGGTGCACAACCACAGCGAAGTCTACGCCATCGAACCTGTTGGTTCCTGCTCTGTTCTGGTAGGGATCCCGGGATCTAACATCAGGACTCTGGTCAGGTAATTATTTTGTCCGGACTGAGGACTGTCTTGTCTCTGTGTCTATCCGTCTTCCCTGTGGTGTGAGTGAGTCTGGGAGCCATCCCTGTCCAGGGACTGGCCGACCAAGGGGCTCCTGTCCCCACGGTCTGTGTGACTGGAATCTGCACAATCGCAGCCGCACCGCACCTTGGATAAAATCCTTGGAGTGAACGCAAGGGCGATTGAGGCAGTAGCCTGTGGGCTTCTTTTGTGTGTTGCACTGGGCACCGCTCTGACGAACCCGAATTTCCTCCTTGTGTAATTGGTGTATGAAGTCCTCCTGTATGGGTAACTAGACGTCTAAGCAGGGATAGTTCCCTAAAGGGACCCTGGCTCAGTTTATATATTTTAGAAAGGGTCCGGACTCCTGTAAATTTCTGGAAAAATGATCTAGATTGACTCTGGGGGGATCCCAAAACTCAGTGGCCACTGTTAGGATCTTGGAACAAAGACCAAGTGGACGTCTTAAAAGACAAACTTGGCCTTCCCAAAAACTAAATTGGCTAGAGGAGAGGTAGATTGCTTCATGCAGTGGTGGGACGAGGCAAATCTTAAATGAACTGAATCGAAGCTCGCCTCCCTTAAAAATTCTAATTATAAGAAAAAGCTTTATTGGAAACCTCCTCTCCCACCACCAGATCGAGCGCTTCCCTTTACCCCGTCCTCCAAGAAGACTCAGACCGGTCCTACTTGAAGCTATAAACCCTTGGCCCACACGGAGCTCCACTCGATTTTAAAAGGTTTTCCAAAGCCCCAGGAAAACCCTACCAAATTTGCAGAGAAATTTTGCTAGTGTGCAATGCCTATGAACCCTCTGAAGCAGACCTCCTGCAACTATGTAAGCTACTTATAACCCCGTAAACAGCAACAAAGAAAAAAAAAAAAACCCGGGCAACTATCACACAGACTGACTGATGGTTTTTTTTGTTTGTTTGGTTTTTTTGGGGGGGTTTTTGGGGTACAGCAACCAGGTAAAAATGGACAGGGCGCCCTGGCGCATGCGTTTGTTAATAGCCTCTTATCTGCTATTAGCAGTATGTTAAAGCAAATAAGTGTTGGATGGGAGGCCAAGACCATGGACAAATTGCAAGCAGTGGCAGAGCATTGCCACTGCACTCTAAAAGGAAAGAGAAGCAGTCCTCACAAAAGTTGATAGCTCTGCAAATACAGCATTATTCAGGGCAGGGCAGACAGTACTGGGAACGGGGAGGGTACCAAGAATGGGGATAAGGTCGGAGAAGGGGTTGTGGCACCGGGTTTTTGGGATTTAGAGGTTTCAGCTCCGGTCATATCCACCCTGTGGGAACAAGGCATTATTGTCCCCTATTCCAGCCCCTGTAACACTCCTATCCTCCCAGTTTGAAAAGCTGATGGTAAATCATGGCGGTTTGTTCAGGATCTTCAAGCTATTAACTGCATTGTTGTACCCACCTTTCCTGTAATCCCTAACCCAGCAACCAATCTGGCTTCTATCCTGCCAGATGCAACTCATTTTACTGTTGTTGATTTGTGTTCTGCTTTCTTTTCTGTCCCGGTTCACCCTAAGTTCCAGTATCTTTTTGCCTTTTCTTACAAGGAGCAGCAGTATGCTTCCCAAGGGGTACACAGAAAGCCCGTCTTACTTTTCCCAAGCATTAGCCAAAGACCTTGTTAACCTGGTCTTCCCCTCTGGGTCCACATTGGTCCAATGTGTAAATGATCTACTCCTCTGTTCCCCTTCATTATCTGCCTCAGAAACTGACTCTTTAGTGCTTCTCACTGCCCCCCTCCCCCACCTTAGGGTTACCTGACTACTGTAAGCCTTTACCCTTTTCTGCCACGAGCAATCTGGTTGTGCACTTGGGGTTCTTACTCAGGAGCATGGTGGCAAAAATCGTCCAGTAGCTTATTTCTCTGCCACCTTGGATCCTGTTGCCCAAGGTCTACCCCCCTGTCTGCGTGCTGTGGCTGCCGCGGCACGCCTAATTGAAATGTCTGAGTCCCTTGTCCTCCGCTCTCCTGTTTCTCTCATGGTCCCTCACTCTATAGATACTCTCCTGCTACAATGTAATACAGCTCACCTTTCCTCCGCCCGCCTCACTTTTACTGCTTTCGGCTTCGCATATCACCATAAAGTGCTGTTCTCAGTTGAACCCTGCCACTCTCCTTCCTCTGGCTAATGACGGTGAACCCCACGACTGCCTTGCAAGTGTCTCTGCTGTCACCGTCTCATGCCCCGACCTTTCTGATGTCCCTCTCTCTAACTCCGACCTTGTGTTATTCACTGACGGTTCCTGCTTTAGAGATAGCCAAGGTCGTCTCCTCGCAGGATACGCTGTGGTATCACTCTCTGAAACCCTAGAAGCTGCGCCTTTCCCTTCTGTGACCTCAGCACAAGTCGCTGAACTAGTTGCCCTAACCCGCACTTGCTTTCTGGCTGAGGGACGCTCCGCCACCATTTATACTGATTCTCGATATGCTTTTGGGGTTGTACATGACTTTGGCACCCTCTGGCAAGCTCGGGGTTTCCTTACCTCTGCTGGTACCCCTATCAAGAATGGCCCCTACATTGCTGCTCTCCTGTATGCACTCCCATCTGCATTAGCTATTGTTAAGTGCCCTGGTCACTCCACAGCAGATACTGATGTTGCTAAGGGTAATGCTGCCATAGAACCTTCCCCAGGTGCGTTTCTCGGTTCCCTTTCTGTTTCTGTACCACCGCAGTCCCTTTCTAAAGTCACCCTGCTCCAAGACTCTGCCTCAGAAACAGAAAAAGACTCCTGGGTCGCCCGGGGTTGCTCTCTACACCCTGATTCCCTTTGGCGCCCCCTTATTGGTGCCTTTGTGGCCCCCTTTTCGCTCTACCCAGCTCTGGCCGCCCTGCTACACGGCGTTTCGCATGTCGGAAAGGAGGGTATGATCTCTGCTGTAACTAAGGCAGAATGGTGGGCCCCCCATTTCAGCTCTTTTGCAGCTCACCACTGTGCCGCCTGTACCACTTGCCAAAGCTACAATGTTGGCAAACCTGTAAAGGTAGCTCAAGGGTTCTGGGGCCTGCCCCAAGCACTGTTCTTGCATTGGCAGCTTGATTTTGTACAAATGCCTGTGTGTCAACTATATGAATTTATTTTGGTTATGGTATGCTTATTTTTGGGTTGGATTGAAGTCTTTCCTTGTCGCAAAGCTGATTCGCTGTCTGTTGCCAAATGTTTGTTAAATCATATTATGCCTGCCAAAGAAATTCCTGCCACTCTGTCCAGTGACCGGGGTACACGTTTTACTGAACAACTTGTTCAGCACCTGGATCGTGTGTTACATGTCACACACCTGCTGCACTGTCCCTACCATCCCAAAGACATAAATTAAGTCCTTTTGAAATTGTTTATGTGAACAATGGCTACCATTACTCCAGTCTCAGACTTGAACTTGACTCACAGTACACTCCTTCAGTACTGCAAGGGACTAATGCAAGCTGTAAGTCACTTCCATTCACAGGTTCGAGCCGCCTGGCCGACGGAACCCACCTCGGATGCCTGCCACACTCTCGAGACAGGTGATTGGGTCTACGTACGACACCACCAACGAAAACACGCCATGGAACCCCGGTGGAAGGGCCTGCATCAGGTGCTGCTCACTGCCCAGACGGCTGTTAAGTTATCCGGCATCGCAGCATGGATACAGGCTTCGCAGTGTAAGAAGGCACCATCCCCAGCGGACCAATCATCACCTCAGGACCATGCAGAGTCAATTTTGACTCCAGAAGAAGACGTAGAGGAACAGCCTGCAATACCTTACAACCTACGTTCGCGTAAGGATTGCCTGAAGCAGATGAGGACCAAAAGCAAGGCCCAAGAAGAAGCAGTAGTGAGCCTAGCGCCTGCTGCCTGGTGGACATAAAACCGTAACTGCGGGTCCCTCAGTGGAGGTTGTCAGAACCAAAAGGGTCTTGCCTCCAACATGTGCCTCTGGTGGGGCCTGTTCCTCGGCCACTGGTGTCTTAAGATCTGGGGAATCCACAATGACAATGACAATTCTTTTATCCACCAGCAAGTATGGACCGCTCAGACCCTTAATATCTCTAATTGCTGGGTCTGCAGCCACATTCCATCCCACTCACAAGCTGGTTCCTGTCTTGGCAATCCCACTTAATTCCCCAGGCCTCACCCGTTTAACAAGACATGGAACAGTAATGACACTTGGGAAGCAGTGGGAATAATTGTGGGAATAAATGTATCTAAACGGATAAGTGTGGAGGAGAAAAAAGGTCACTGGTGTTTGGTGTGTAATGGGACGGGGCTGAATCTGGGGAGGAGCAGTTGTCTCCAGCATATTGTAACATCAGTACAATCTTTAATGCCATGCAAATAACACCACTCCCCGTAAGGAGAATCACCGTGTGCCCTTCGGGGGATATTACTCCTCCTTTGTAGACACCTATATGGCAAAGGGGTGCAACCGACCCTTCCCGGCTTTGATAGGGCATCATTGGGTCTGTGGAACAAAGGCCTATACCACATTACCAGTTAACTGGTCAGGTATCTGTTATCCCGCCCAACTCTTCCCACAATTCCGAGTGTTAGAGTCCTTCCCATGAGAACGCCTCCGTAATTTTAGGCGAAAAAGAAGGGACTTGTCGGATGCCCAATGGTATGTGAATCACATAAGCCCTTTAACTTGAGAAGAGGCTATTGGTGGTTCCTTTGACCCACTTGGGGGAGTAATACATCATGCAAAAAGGCTTCTGAGGTTACAAACAGTAGTTAAAATCATGGAAAATGAAACTGGAAAAAGTTTAAGGGCCCTGACCAAAGAAACAGGAGCGATCAGACAAGTGGTCCTCCAAAACCGTCAGGCATTGGATATAGTGCTGGCAGCAAAAGGAGGGACCTGTGCTCTCATTGGCAAAGAATGTTGTGTATATATACCAGACAACACCAATGATAGAATAGATCGCGCTAGCTACTTAAAAAAGATTGCATACCTTTCCAACGAAGAGCCAAGTTCCCTGTGAAAATGGCTAAGTAACTTGTCCAATTTCTCTGGCATAGGAAACTGGTTGTTTCAGGAAGCCCTGACTATCCTATTTGGAATCTTAATAATTTTTGTATGTTTTCAGTTAATCTCCTGTTGTATCCAAAACTGTGCAAGACATGTCACAGACATGTCCCCTCACCAGAGTGCTAATCTGATGCTTTTAAATATCACTAATGAACAAAAAGACAAAGAACGGTTAATGCAAGGAACCCAGTAATTGTTGGTCATAGGCGAGGCTTGACCAAAAGGAGGGATTGTGAAAGTAGAAAGAATTATACTGTAGGAGAAAGATGAATTGTACTGTAATAATTGAATAAGTTGAAGGAATTCTGTTTGTCTTTTAAGAGGAAGAAGAAAAGTATGTTAATGTTGATTGTAGGTATGCAGATCAAGGTGCTAGCCAATTTGGGCCTGAGTTTAACAGGAAGAGAAACATTAGGTGTTAGACAGAAAGCAATTCTAGATAATCAGGGAGATATAGCCAGGAGATTGCTGTGTGCTTGATATTGAAATGAAGATACTTAACCACACTAATAATGTGAAGTTTTGCCACACCCTTTGATCTTGTTAACTTGGCCTTTTGACTGTATAAAATCAAGGGGTTTGAACCTTGTATGGTACTCACATTTTCTGAATGCATTTTAGCAAAGCTTTGCTGAAATAAACAGAGCAGTCTGCCAAATCTGTGAGTCCTGTCTGACTTTGACACTTCCCAGGGTGCCCTGGTGGCCACTCCAGCCTCAACCAAGATCTCTCCTCTCCTTCCTCCCTCCCCGGAGCCTTTAGGGGTTGACTCTGGCCACAGTGTCTGTGCCAGTTCCAAGCCTGCCAGGCCAGAGCCAGCAGTCACTACCCCTGATCCAGTGGCCCCCAAACATGAGCCAGCAAAGACTGGCAGCCAGCCCTCCACCACTCGCCAGGAGCAGTCTGCCAGCTCCCAGGAGCCTGACAGTGGCTGGAGAAGGCGGGCACCTTCCTGGTCCAGGGTGGAGATCATGGACCTTATTCAGGTTTGGGGGGATTGCCCCCAATGTCCATGATCTCTGCACTAGAGAGAGGAATGCGGCCGTCAATGGCAGGATAGCTGCCAGCCTGGCACTAAAGGCCACATGTGAACCCAGGAGCAAGTTTGCATGAAAATCAAGTTGGTCTGGAGAGCCCCCCAACCCTGAGCCTTGACCTTCCCCTCCCCTTTCTTCCCCTTGCTTCCTCCCCCCAAGTTTTCCCCCTTCCCTCTCCCCCCCCTCTCTTCTCCTCTCTCCCGCCTCCTTTCCCCAGTCTCACCAGAGTTTCATTCTCCCCCCTCTCCCCCGGGGTTTTGTTAAAGAAAGATAGTTTGTGTTCATGAAAATACGTGTATTTTATTTGACATCAGGAAGGGGGCTGAGGGAGAGGTAAGTGGAAGGACGTGAGGGAGGAATGAGGCACAAGCCCCCAGTGGGGCAGACCAGAGAGGCTCTGAGGGCTCCTCAGGATGGAAGCTCTCCCGCAGAGCCTCCTGGATACTGACAGCCCCCTGATGGACCTCTCAGATGGCAGCCTGCAGAAAGTTCAGACAGGTCCGCAGCAACGCGTCCACGAAAAGCACCAGAGTGCCCAGGGGCAGCTCTGGCTTCACGTTGCAGAGTGCTGTGATGTCCCGAGTGAAGGCAACCAGAGCACACAGAGACAAAATGGTTTCCTGTCCCTCATGGAGGTAGGCAAGCAAGCAGGGAAACCTGAGAACTGGCTGTCCAGGGGGGTGCCTTTAAGCACAGGCCTCAGACAGCCTCAGGCAGCAGCCACACAAAGTAACTCCTGACCTGATGCCCTGCCGGACCTGATTCTGTCCGGCCTTAAATGCGATTCACCGTCCACTCAGTGTGGACGCGCTATTTCGAAATAGCAAAACGCTATTTCAAAATGCATTTTGTGTGTAGACGCGCTATTTCGAAATAAGATATTTTGAAATAATGCTGTAGTGTAGACATACTCTGAAAGAAGAAATCAGGCCCCTGAGTAATTGAAACAGATACTTCAAAGAGTTTAATTGGAAACATGTGCACAGTAAATACAAACACTATATTATTTACAGGGGAGGGTTATTTACAGGTGACTGTTTGTGAGACACAGCATAGCCAGCACCTGAGAAATAAACTTAAAGAGTCATCAGCATTTGTACAATGCCCCTTAATAAATATAATAACATGGGTTGGGATTAAGCTGCTGGATATGGAATGGAAAACAATCTCCAAAACAGGAAACACCACAAGATTAGGGGAACTCCTATTACCTAATATAGTGAATTATCAGAAAGTGTCAATTCAACAGGGGAAAACACTGATCCCCTTCCCATATTCAGCCATCACAGGAAGATTCTCTCCCCATTGAGAACCACAGACAATGATATCCCAGACCCCCTCAGCCTTTTACCCTCCTTTGCTAACTGTTGTCTGGTGACTCCTCATAGGCCCAGAACCCAGGAGGGCAAGAGTAAAGTGCTGAGAGAGACTAGAAACCTAACTATTCAGGAAACTTTTTCTATGAGGTGGAGGATCATAGCCTCTAAATTTGGAGGACGAATGATATCTGCTGAGTACCTTCTTTGAAGGGCAGAGTGTTCTGAACTCCCAATATCATCAGAGGGAGTTTGAGGACACTCAGCAACTTATGAGACTGGACAATACAAGCACAGTTAAAGGCCCTGGATATCTAAAGGAAATCACCAAAATCCACAGTTAGATGCTTAAATGCCAATTAAAGCCACCCTTAGTGAATTCCCCCGGCATGTGGAATCCCCTAAGTAGTATAAGGGCCCTACCATCAATCAAACGTTAGCCCTGCCCCCTGATCCCGGAAGTCCCGCCCCCTGACCGCCAGAATTCCCTTCTCCCCTGTCACCAGAAGTCCGGCCACTGGATGGTAGTACATCCGGGTCAAGAGGGACAGCTGACCGGGTGTCATGTGACCCCCGTTAGGCCCGTCCCCTGTCACCGGAAGTCCTGCCTTTGGGGGTAATACATCCGGGGTCAAGAGGGGCAGGTGACCGGAAGTAAGGAGTGTCATGTGACCCCTCTAAGGACTCGCCCCGCCTCCCTCAACCAATCAGGAAGGGTTTTTCCCCTGTAGGACCGCCCCGCGAACCGCTTTAACCAAGCGGGGGGGCAGTTCTGGGACCGGATGACCCGCCCCGCAGTGGGTTGTGTGACCCCTCTAAGAACTTGCCCCGCCTCCCTCCACCAATCAGGAGGGGGTTTTTCCCTGTAGGACCGCCCCGCGAACCCCTTTGACCAATCGGGGGGCAGTTTTGGGACCGGATGACCCACCCAGCAGTGGGTTGTGTGACCCCTCTAAGAACTCGCCCTGCCTCCCTCTACCAATCAGGAGGGGTTTTTTCCCTGTAGGACCACCCCACAAATCGCTTTGACCAATCCGGGGAGTGCAGTTCCGGGACCCGTTGACCAGACCGGAGACGGGTCGTGTGACCCCTCTAAGAGCTTCCCGTGACACCCTTTGCCAATCAGAGCATAGCACTTCCCCGTAAGTTCTAGCGCCACACAAAAGAGGCCATCTTGTTCCAAGAGCGCGTGTTTCAGAGAGCGTGCAAACGCTGAGCGGAAACATGGCTTCTTTCACCAACTTTGTTTTGGTGCCGAGAAGAAAGCGCTACATCAGCGACAGTTCCGAGGAGGAAGGAGAAGTTGAAGGGAGCCCTTTGACCCACCCGCTGATGGATACACCAATATCTGACACCGAAACCCAACCACTCACGATGCAGCCAGACAAGCTAGATAGCCTGGAGGAAGAAGGTGCCCATGGCTCCCAGGAGTCGGACAAGACGCATGGAAAAGAAGCCAAATAGGTAAATGAAAGATCGAAGTTGGGGCATCATGGGGTTAGGAATCCGGGATTTTGTAAACTTTAAAAAAAAAATGACCAGAGCGTCTTACATTATTTCTTTCTGGCAATCTTTTGACAGCTTGACGATGCCTTTCTAGCTGACCGTCAGACCCAGGACAGCATTGCATCGGACGAGGAAGACGAACCGGGCCCACCTTGTTTTTGCTCAACACCGATACAAAGCATTGAAGAGAACGCCTAGGATGACGGCCACGAAGAATTCAGGAGGTGGCTGTGCATTGACCTAGTTGAGCCAGTGCCACATCATAAGCGTAAAAAAGTTATGCGCTCTATTGTACGCATTAGTGTTTATACCGTCCTTAGTCACTGTCTTAGGGAAAAGCTTTTTGAGGACTGTGAGGGTTGTGTCATAAATGCGCCAGCCCAGCGGTACCATGACTGTTTGACTTGGACTCCAGAGGGTATAAACTGCAAGCTCCAGGGCCTATGTGCTGAACTGTGTTTGGAAATCTTATTAAATACTGTTATTGCCGTAGGTCCGTGGTCCCCAACACGGTGCCCACGGGCGCTATGGCGCCCGCAGGGGCATTTGCATGCACCCGCCAGGTGCTCAGGGCTGACCTGGCCCTGGGCACATAGCGCGTGGCGCTTGCACGGGGGGGCGCGCCGGCCCCGGGCGCGCGGCGCTTGGCAGGGGGAGTGCCGGCCTCGGGCGCGCGGCGCTTGGCGGGGGGAGTGCCGGCCCCGGCCCCGGGTGCGTGGCGCTTGCGGGGGGAGCGCCGGCCCCGGGCGCGCGGCGCTTGGCGGAGATGAGCATTACTATGGGGTTCTGGATGTGAAAAAGTTGTTCGGAGCGAAAAATTATTGTGAGTTTTGCCACACAGTATACAGTCATGACCACTCTTGCAGGTATTGTTGCCGCCTCTGCTTGAGCGGAACGTGCTCAGACAGCGTGGGCGTGCCGCTGCGGTGTCCTAGCTGTATCTTGGAACAAGATGGCCTCTTTTGTGTGGCGCTAGAACTTATGGGGAAGTGCTATGCTCTGATTGACAGAGGGTGTCACGGGAAGCTCTTAGAGGGGTCACACGACCAGCTTCCGGTCTGGTCAACGGGTCCCAGAACTGCACCCCCCGAATGGTCAAAGCGATTTGTGGGGCGGTCCTACAGGGAAAAAAACCCTCCTGATTGGTAGAGGGAGGCAGGGTGAGTTCTTAGAGGGGTCACACGACCCACTTCTGGGCGGGTCATCCGTTCCCGGAACTGCCCCCCGATTGGTCAAAGCAGTTCACGAGGCGGTCCTACAGGGAAAAAACTCCTCCTGATTGGTGGAGGGAGGCGGGTTGAGTTCTTAGAGGGGTCACACGACCCACTTCTGGGCGGGTCATCCGTTCCCAGAACTGCCCCCCGATTGGTCAAAGCGGTTCGCGGGGCGTTCCTACGGGGAAAGCCCTTCCTGATTGGTAGAGGGAGGAGGGGCAAGTCCTTAGAGGGGTCACATGACACCCCTTACTTCCGGTCACCTGCCCCTCTTTACCCCGGATGTATTACCCCCAAGGGCGGGACTTCCGGTGACAGGGGACGGGCCTAACCGGGGTCACATGACATCCTTTTTTACTTCCGGTCACCTGTCCCTCTCGACCCGGATGTACTACCCTCCAGGGGCGGGACTGCCAGTGACAAGGGAGAAGGGACTTCCGGGGATTCGGGGGGGGGGGACTTCCAGGGTCAGGGGGCGGGGCTAATGTTTGATTGATGGTAGGGCCCTTATACTACTCCCCTACCCCATAGACAGCTAGCAGATATAGCGTTCAGTCTAGCTTCCCACCCAAGTATATGATGTGCAAGCTGGAAACAGAAGCAGGAGCTCTTTCTTCTATTTGTCTGTGCTTCATTCCCCGAGCACTCATCCAGGTCAGATGTCTCTTAGGACCTGAGTTGCCACCAGCTGGACAATGGGACTTGGGTCATTCTGTAGGACCTGGAGAGCTGGAATTACAGAGAATATGACTCACTTTTCATATAGTCACCTATGCCTGCAGTAGCTGGATATTTAGTACCAGTGAGTACCAAGCTCCAGAAGCTCTCTGTACAAACAAAGCTTTAGGTTCCTCCATTGGGATCCTTCCAAGCTCCAAACTGAGATGGAGGAGGGGGGAGAGGGGAGACCCTGACCCTACCAGAAACTCATCCAATTGGAAGGTGCTCCATTGACTCAATAGCTTCTGCTTTTAAGTTAGTTTACATCTCCTGACAGAAATAAATCTGATGGTGTGGAGTTTGGGGTAGCAAAAAGTGGCTCCCAGGGAGCCGATGGAGCCCAAAGAGTGGATCACACAGGTTGGGAAGAGGCATTGCCAGGGTAGCCAGGAGATTCACTGACTTATATCACACTGGCTGCAGTTTCCTCCAGGTACGTCTACACCGCAAAGTTAATTCAAAATAACAGCTGTTATTTTGAATTCACTTTAATAGCATCTATACATGCAAACCGCTATTTCGAAATTAATTCGAAATAGCAGAGCGCTTAATTCAAATTTGGTAAACCTCATTCTACGAGGAGTAACACCAAATTTGAAATAGCTATTTCAAATTAAGTGCTGTGTAGACAATTAATTCAAAATAGGGGGCCTCCAGCCCTTCCCAGGGAGCCCTGGTGGCCACTCTGGGCACAACCAGGAAAACTTCCTCTCCTCTCCCCCTGGCCCCAGAGCCATTAAAGGGATAGACCCTGGCCCGTGCCAGATCCAAGCCTACCAGCCAAGAGCCAGCAGTGGCCACCGGGGCCCCTGAGCCAGTAGCCACAAAACGTGAGCCAGCAAGGCACTGGCAGCCAACCCTCCACTGCTCCTCAGGAGCAGTCTGCCAGCACCCAGGAGCCTGACAGGGGCTGGAGAAGGCGGGTGCCTTCCTGGTCCAGGGTGGAGATCATGGACCTTATTCAGGTTTGGGAGGGATGCCCCAGCATCCATGATCTCCGCACTAGACAGAGGAACACGGCCGTCAATGGCAGGATAGCTGCCAGCCTGGCCACCAAAGGCCACATGCGAACCCAGGAGCAGGTTTGCATGACAATCAAGTTGGTGCGGTGAGACCCCCAACCTTGGGCCCTGATCTTCCCTTCCCCCTTCTTCCCTTTGCTTCTCCCTTCCAACTTCCTCCTCCCAGGTTTCACCCTCCCCTCTCCCACCCACTCTATTCCTCTCTCCCACCTCCTTTTCCCAGTCTCCCCAGAGGTTCACCCTGTTGTTCAATAAACCCAGTTTCTATTTTTGAACATACATGTCTTTTATTTGACATCAGGAAGGGAGGCTAGGGAGGAGTAAGTAGATGGACGTGAGGGAGGAATGGGGCACGAGCCCCCGGTGGGGAGGACCGGGGTGGCTCTGAGGGCTCCTCGGGGTGGACACTCTCCTGCAGGGCCTCCTGGATCCTGACAGCCCCCCGATGGACTCCCCGGACGGTAGCCTGCAGCAAGTGCAGCTGGGCTGATGGCAACAACCCTACGAGACGCACCGGTGTACCCAGGGGCAGCTCTGGCTCCATGTGGCCGAGTGCTGTGGTGTCCCGAGTGCAGGCACTCAGGGCACTCCAAGACAGGACTGCTTTGCTCTCCCTCATCGGGGTAGACAAGCGAGCGGGGAACCCTGAGAACTGTCTGTTCGGGGTGGGGGTAGGGTCCCGTGAAGCACGGAGCTCAGTTAGCCTGAGGCAGCAGCCCCACACACTATGTCCTAACCTGATGCCCTGCCAGCACTGGTTCCGGCCAGCCTGAACTTCGGTTCAGGGTCCACTCAGTGTGGACGCGCTATTTCAAAATAACAAAATGCTATTTTGAAATAGGTTTTGTGTATAGATGCATAATTCGAATTAGCTTAATTCAAATTAACTATTTCGAATTAAGTTAACTTGAATTAACGCTGTAGTGTAGACGTACCTCTTTCAGAGCAGACTAAAGCTGAATCTGTCCTTTGATGTGTGGCTGATGCACTTCACACCTGTGGTATCAGTTACTGCTTGCTTGTCAGCTAAATTTCTTTATAACTCACTAATGAATAGGATTTCACCTGTATTTGTTACTTACAGGTCAACAGATGTTCCATGTCCAGCCATTTCATATTCTTGGTGTCCGTATGTTCCAGGATGATGCCTAAATAAGCAGTGTAAAATAAACATCAATAAAAAACCTTCTCTTGTTAAGTGCAAGGTGATAACATTGGCCCTTTGGCTTCTATTGTGGATCTAAGGTGAGCTGTAGGCAAGAAAATACTAGAAAAGTTTAGCGTCCACACTGAAGAGAAAAAAATTAAGAATGTTTACATAAAACCTCATTTGCTTTAAACAATCTATGTTCCTCTTGCCACTGCTGTCAGTTAGTGGAGATATACTAGGATAGTGTATTAATCTAGTGGTGTGAACAAAGGGCTGGGGCCAGGAATAAGTGCGTACTAAGCAAGGATCTCACATGGATAAATTAATTAGGCCACAATGCTTGCCTGGCTTGCATGGGTGTGCTAAGGAAAGGATGGCACAGGGCCAAAGGGGAGGAATCTAGTGCTTCCTGGGCAAGGCAATCAGGAACCTGCAACAGCAGGCACTGTGTGGCGGTGGCCTGCCTACCTCCCAGTGATGAAGCACCAGTAAGGAACAGTCAACAACACTGAGCTTAGGTCTATAGTTTGAGTCCACACTAACTCTGACTACTAAAAATAGAGTGCAGGTCAGATGACAGAAGCAGTCGGAGGAGCTAGCCACCTTGAGAACAGACTTTTGGGTTTGGATGGGATCATCCTTGGAATAGTTAACCCCTCCTGCTACTCCTGCCACAGCTACTCTATTTTTAGCACACTAGTTTGATCGGAGAATAAACATACCCTACGTGACAGTGTGCCAGCCTCTGCTACTAAATGACTGCGCCATCTCAAAGCATTCTATTGCAAATTACAAATTCCTCCTAACACCACACTGGAGAAGTAGGAGAACATTAACATCTCCATTTATGCATGAGAAGTCACAGCACGGAGAGATTAATAGTAGCTCAGTGCTGCACACAGGGACTTTTTCTGTCTACCTCAAAGGGAATACCAAAAGGGACACGGCACACTTTCTCTCACCAGCTAACTTGGCTGCAACTGCCCGGATCTCTTCCCAGCTGCTGCAGAAGTATGTGATGGTGCTTTTGTAAAAGTTCTCCAGTAGCTCAGCCTTCTCTTTGGCCTAGAGAAAATCAGGGACACATGAGCTCTCTCTGGCTAGAAATGCCCTTTGACTGCCAACACATGCCTTTACAAACCACAAGTAAACAGTCTGTGTTCCTCTTGCCACTGCTGTCAGTTATTGGACTCATTCAGACTTTTTTTTTAATTTAAACAAGTAAATAAAAGAAAGGACAGGAGGCTGTGTAGAAGTGGGGAAAGTGGGAATCTATGGCAGATTTACATTCCTCTCACCCTCAGTCCTGTATCCCACTCTAATAGGGTACGTCTACACTACAACGTTAATTCGAACTAACTTAGTTCGAATTACTTAATTCGAACTAAGCTAATTAAAACTAACGGATCTAGACTAAAAAACTAGTTCGAATTAGCGTTTTACTAATTCGAACTAGCATGTCCACATTAAGTGGACCCTGAACCGGGCTTAAGGATGGCCGGAAGCAGTGCCGGCAGGACATCAGAGGAGGACTAAGAGCGTGGAGATGCTGTCTCAGGCTAGCCGAGGGCTGTGCTTAAAGGGTCCCAACCCCCACGCCGGACAGACAGTTCTCAGGGGTGCCCCGATTGCAAAGCAGTCTTGGCTTGGAGTGCCCGGAGTGCCCACACTGGGCACATCACAGCACTTGGCCATCAGACCGGCTGCACTTGCCGCAGCCTGCCATCTGGGGAGATGGGGCAATTGGGGGGCTGCAGGAGAGCTTCCACCACAAAAGCCCGCAGAGCCAGCCCAGTCCTCCCCATCGGGGGCGCGTACCCCATTCCGCCCTCAACTCCTTCCACTTACCCTTCCCTAGCCCCTCTTCTTGATGTACAAAATAAAGGACAATTGTGTTCAAAAATGGAATCTGTCTTTATTGAACAAAACTGGGGGAGACTGGGAAAAGGGGGTGGGAGAGGGGAAGAGAGAGGGTGGCAGAGGGGAGGGCAACTAAAATGATCAGGGGTTGGGAACAGGTCTCATATGAAGAGAGGCTAAAGAGACTGGGACTTTTCAGCTTAGAAAAGAGGAGACGGAGGGGGGACAGGATAGAGGTCTCTAAAACCAGGAGTTGGGTGGAGAGGGTGCATACAGAAAAGTTCTTCATTAGTTCCCATAAAGAAGGACTAGAGGACACCAAAGGAAAGGAATGGGTAACAGGCTTCAAACTAGTAACAGAAAGTTGTTCTTCACAAAGCACAGAGTCAACCTGTGGAACTCCTTGCTGCAGGAGGCTGTGAAGGCTACAACTAGAACAGAGTTTAAAGGGAAGTGAGATCAAGCCATGGAGGTTGGGTCCATGGAGTGGTATTAGCCAGGGGGTAGGAGTGGTGTCCCTGCCCAAAGTTTGTGGAAGGCTGGAGAGGGATGGCACGAGACAAATGGCTTGGTCACTGGCTTCGGTCCATCCCCTCCAGGGTCCCTAGGGTTGGCCGCTGTCGGCAGACAGGCTACTGGGATAGATGAACCTTTGTTCTGACCCAGGATGGCCATTGTAAGCTCAGGGCTCAGGGTCGGGGGTCTCAGTGGACCACCTTGATTTTCATGCCCTCCTGCTCCTGGGTGGCCAGGCTGGCAGCTCTCCTGCCCTAGCCGGCCACCTTCCTGTGCCTAGTGCGGAGATCGTGGACGAGGTCCACGATGTCCGCACTAGCCCAGGAGGGAGCCCGCCTTTTGCGGTCCCGGGCAAGCTCCCAGGACCCGCCAGCCTGGTCCCGGGAAGAGGGGGAGGACTGGGGGGCATCGGGTGGGTGGCTCGATCCGCACCAGGTGCAGGGTCTGCCTGCTGGGTGCTGGCAGGCTTGCACCTGGCATGGGCACCGTAGCCATCCCGTGCCCCTTTAAGGGGTCCGGGGCCGGGAGGGGGGCATACGAGTTTCCCTGGTGTTGGCCGGAGTGGCCACCAGGGAAACCTGGGGGGGGCTAGCCTCCCACTAGTTCGCATTAAGGGGCTACACAGCCCTTAATTCGAACTAGTAAGTTTGAACTAGGCTTAATCCTCGTGGAATGAGGATTACCTAGTTCGAACTAAGCGCTCCGTTAGTTCGAATTCAATTCAAACTAACGGAGCGCTAGTGTAGCGCCTATGAAAGTTAGTTCGAACTAACGTCCGTTAGTTCAAACTAACTTTGTAGCGTAGACATACCCATAGATACTTCCATTGCCCATCACACATTCCCCCTGCTTCTACACCACAAGCCTATGCTGTCAATAATCTCATATAATTCCATAGGTCACTCACAAGGTGTCTGCAGATATCCATCTGGAGCTCCTCAGGGTTCAGCTCGGTTCTCCAACTAAGATGCTCATTAAGTATAGTTTGGAGCCTCTTCAGTCCCAAAAATGGGGCACAGAGATGAAATGTAGCTCTGCACTCCTGAAAAAGAGGGTTGCACCATTGAATTGTTCCATAACACGTATTGTGCTCATTCAAATGGAACTCATGTCCTTGACTGCTCATCTACCCCAAGAATAAAAGGGATTCCCCTGAAGTAATAGACAGAAAATATGCCAGCATGACTTTAATAGGGGGAAAGGGATTCTACTTCTGGAGTATTGCATCCAATTCTGGGCACCCCATTACTTAAAAAATGTTGATACATTGGAGAAAGTCCAACGGAGGGCAACAAAAATGATTAGGAGGCTGGAACACATGATTTACAAGGAGAGGCTGAGGGATTTGGGATTATTTAGTCTTCAGAAGAGAAGAGTGAGGGGAGCTTTGATAGAAGGCTTTAACTACCTGAAGGGGGATTTCAAAGAGGATGGAGAGAGGCTGTTCTCAGTGGTACTAGATGACTGAATGAGGAGCAATGGTCTCAAGTTACAGTGGGGGAGGTCTAGGTTGGATAGTCGGAAAAACTATTTTACTAGGAAGGTGGTGAAGCACTGGAATGGGTTACCTAGGGAGGCAACGGAACCTCTAAATCTAGAGTTTTCAAGTCCTAGCTTGACAAAGCCCTGGCTGGGATTGTTTAGTTGAGGCTGGTCCTGTTTTGGGCAGGAGGTTGGACTCAGTGACCTCCTGAGGTCTCCTCCAAACCTATGGTTCTATGATTTTATAATACTGAAAACTGGAGATAGCAGCAATGTTTTTTCAGAACGGATGTAGCTATGAAAGCTGCTTCACTAGGCATAGCTGTGGTCTTTCCTCTGTTGTGGGGAGGCAGGAACGTGGGGTGCAGAGATAGGCAGGAATGAACTCTTGGGATCAGACCCATGACCTATCCTGAACTCCAGTGAGACAACCCTGGCTGCTAAGGACCAGCCTGTCTGGGATTAACTCAAAAGGAGGGCAATGAACTGAGGGAAGAATTTAGGTCTCCACTGCGGGAAGGAATAGCAGAGCTCCCCTGGCATCAGGAGGAAGATTCTTTTTGCTTAGTAATTAAGTCACTGTCATTCTTACCATTGAAACCTCAGGGCTTGGATCTTGCAGGTGCATAAGAAGCGTGACCCAGCTCTGTCTAACCTGCTTGGCAAAATAGTCCTTCCATTTTCTCTTTGCAGAGCCGGCCAGGATACCAAACAGGACAAAGGCCAATGCACGAAGAGTGTTGTCCTCCTATAGCCAAGAAAGCCACACAGGTTGGTAACGAAGAAATAACCACATCATGTATCTAGCACAGCTGTCTCTTCTACATTAGGGTAGAGTGATTCCAACGACAGAAGTTTAAAAGAACTGGAATTAATCAAGTTTGGGCCAAATGTGTTGATTCATCAAAATACTTTGAAGACAGTTCAATTTTGACAAAATTCTTCCAGAAGCCAAGTAGGGGTACTTGGTCAGCTTCTTGGTGACCCATCTAGCAGGCTGACTGGGATCTTGGGCTTCCTGGCCCTCACCTTCAGAACAGCCTGTCTGGCAGGCTGACAAGGAGCCAGGAAATGTGCACCCTGGCACCTCTAATTCCCAGTGTTTCCAGGTTCCCTGTCTCCAGCATAGTCTGCCAGTAGACTGCCCTCAGGCAAGGCTCCCAGTAGAGCTGGGTTGAGAATAGTATTACTGTTTCACAAAGAGTTTTGAAATTTGGGCTGGGGGGTGTGTCCCCCAAATAGGAACAAAACCAAAATTTGAAATCTCAAACTTCTCTGCAAAATGGAATAATTTCAACCATCTGACATAAAAATCGTATGGAGCAGGCCCAAAACAGTCTATTACACCCTGTATGCCCATTTTCCTTGTTATGCAGCTACCTAATCTAGTATTCATACTTCCTTTGCCATTCTCATTGGAAATAAAGATGAACAGAAGGGTGAGACTGAAGGAGCAGGGATGGCATCCTCATTTTCTTAATTCTCTGCTCCTCCATAAAACACATCTCTTCCCTAAGGCCTAAAATCACTTCATTCTGACATGAACAATGCCCAGTGAGGACACATCATGCATTGTAAATGGAGCCTCATCAATGTCAGCTGAACTGGGGTTGAAGGCTTCTGTTCACGTACATTATCGAAGTACTTCCGGATCTGTGTGGTGAGGTCTCTGAAGGAAGAACCTATGTCCTTCCCTTTCAGCTCCTTAAGGACTTTGGCCAGTGCCTTCATGCTTTCGACGACTTCAGAACTGAAAGTGTCTTCTAAAGTCCTGATCAGTGCCTCCAGAAGAAACTTCTTGTACTTTTTCACCTGTTCAGACGTATGACATTAAAAAACACTTTCCACTAACCACATTTCTAATATGTTTTTTTTAGCAATTATGAAGCAGTGGGAATTTCATCTGCCCCCCTAGTGACCTATAGCTATATTTTACATCAGGTACTAGCTACAATAAGCCAAACTCTGTGCCATATTACGCCTATGTAATCCTATTAGATTTCTAATTACTTAGATTTGAAGGCCAAAAGGGACCATTGTGATCATTCAGTCTGACCTCCTTCACAACACAGAACCTCCCCAAAATAATGTCTGTTTGACTAGAGCACCTCTTTTAGAAAAACAGCCCATCTTGTTTTTAAAGTTGCTACTGATAGAGACCCCACCACAACCCTTGGTAAATGGTTCCAATGATTAAAATTACCATTAAAATGTATGCCTTACTAGCAGTCTGAATTAGTTTAGCTTCATCCCCCCCCCCCCCATTGAATCTAAAGGCACATTTTCTAGCCCTTTGAAAATTCTTGTGACTCTTCTCCAATTTATCAGCATCCTTCTTGAATTGCAGGCATGATCCTGACATAGTATTCTAGCAGTTCTCACACCAGTGCCATAAGCAGAGGTAAAATAACTTCTTTATTCTTATTCAGAATCCCTCTGTCTATGCCTCCGAGGATCACCTCAGCTCTTTTGGTCACAGCTTTGTACTGGGCGCTTACGTTCAGCTGATTATCTATCATGATTTGAGTTTTTTAGTGTCTCTGTTTCCTGGAATAGAATCTCTCATCTTGGAAATAAAGCCTACACTCTTCATTCCTGGGAGTATACATTTACATATGATCATATTAAGTCCATATTGTTTCCTTATGCCCAGCTTACCAAGGGAACAAACCTGCTGTGTATTGACTGCAAAGAGGTTACAGGGGTATGAGAGAGCAGAAGTTGGCCTAGTGCATTGTGCATGGCCTCTGTAAATCCTGAGCAATTGTTTCCTTTAGTTTCTCTAGTTATGCTGCATTGTATTCAGTATTCTATCTTACCTTCTCAGGTGCCCCATAGACTAAATTGCCTAGGCCTCTTACAGCCATTTGACGGACAATGCTGTTATTGTCCCGTGACCTTTCTTCTAATATATGTAAGGCAGACTTAAGGGTCTTCTTCTCCCTGAGTATGGGATCAGTCATTAGCTGAAATAAAATCAACATGTCCATTAGCTCTAATCTGTTCATTAAGATAGCGAATATAATTTGAGGAGACACGTAATACACTGTAATTTATTATTCTATATGAATGAGTACTGTGTTAAAAACATGGATTTTTTCCTTTTAGGCACTATAATGGGGGATTGCTCATCCCTTGAAAGCCTCTCAGTGACTGCATTTGATACCACAGTCCTTTTCTCGCCCAGGTGCATCCTGCCAGTCGATCTTAGTGAGTCTTCCATGGCTCAGCCCTCTGGCCAAGTCCCAAAGTCCAAACAAATGCCTTTTAGGTCCTGTTGCCCTCACTAGGGTCTTCAGCCCCAACTCTGGACCCTTTATATTCTGTTCTTTGTTCAACCTCTCCACAAGCCTTGTCCCCTTCATCGGGTTTATGCCACTGGGGAACCTGGGCCTGCCCACTACTCTTGGTTCCAACCTAGAAATAGCAGCGAGTCATTGCTTCATTTCAGTTTATTGCTACTTTTTCCTTGGGTTCTTCCTATGGGGCCACTTTCAGTTTCTCCCTCTAATTAGATGTTGAAGGCTCGTAAGGACTCTCTCTCTGCAAATTCAGCTTCAGAAAATGCTGCCTGAAATAAACCCCTGTGAATTGGTTTGGCCAGAGAATAGCATCCTTTCTTGGCCCTCCACTTCCTGAAAGGAACTGACCTAATAAAGCCCTGTAGCTCCATAGATCTGAGCCAGCTGGGCTCTGATTGGCAGCTTTCATGAGGCCTCTCTAGGCAGACCTTGAAAACCCACGTTTGTGACTCCTTTCCTAGGTGGGGTGTAGAAAGATTTGGGGGCACAAACAGATTCCTAGAACCACCAGATGAGCCTCTAAAATAGCGACTTAGCGTAAATGTGAAAAATGACACAGACGTTATAGCAAGGCTGTGGAGAGGGAGGATGCTCCAGTGGTCAGCAGCCTAGGACTTAGGAGGTTCCAGTTCAATTTCCTGCACCCTCAAAGACTTCCTAGATGATGTTGGGCAAGTCACTTAGGCCTTCTGTGCATCAGTTTCCTGTTTGCAAAATGGGACTAATAGTGTTTCCCTGCCTCACAGGGGTGTTGTAGGGATACATACTTTTAAAGAGTTTTGAGGCACTCAGATACTACATTCTCATTTTGAAGTACTCAGATAATACAAGTTTCTAAAAGGATGTTTTAAGGAAGATGGAGAAAAATTGTTCTCCTTGGCCTCTAAGAATAGGATAAGAAGCCATGAGCTTAAATTACATCAGGGGAAGTTTAGGTTGGACAGCAGGAAAAACGTCCTGCCTGTCAGGGTGGTTAAACCCTGCAATAAATTGCCTCAGGAGGTTGTGGAATTTGCATCACTAGAAATATTTAAGAGCAGGTTAGACAAACACCTGTCAGGGATGATCTAGACTGTGCTTGGTCCTGCCGTGATGGCTGGGGATTGGACTCGAAGACCTCTCAAGATCCCTTCCAGTTCTAATGATCTATGAATCTATTATTCTACATTCATGAGAATCTAAGATAGATGTTAATGTATTTGTATGTTGCTTATTTTATAGTATTAGGACACTAGATTCATTTAGAAGATTTGCTGAGCTAGACCAAAATCAGGAGCTGTTGGTCAGTATTAGCCCTAGGAATTGTCAGAAAAGGTCTAGTAATTCAAATTCTATGGCTACATCTACATTGGCATGATTTTGCGCAAAAGCAGCTGCCTGTCTACACTGGTGGGGAGTTCTTGCACAAGAACACTGACATTCTAATGTCTAAAATCAGTGCTTCTTGCGCAAAACCTATGATGCTCCCGCTCAGGAAAAAGCCCTCCTGTGCAACTGTTCTTGCGCAAGAGGCCAGTGTAGACAGGCCACATTAATTTCTTGTGCAAGAAAGCCCAATGGCTAAAATGGCCATCGGAGCTTTCTTTCGCAAGAGAGCGTCTATTCTGGCACGGATGAGTTTGCAGAAAAGCGCCTCTTAGCGCAACAGCACATGCCAGTGTAGACGCTCTCTTGCGCAAATATTCTAACGCAAAAACTCTTGCGTTAAAAGTATGGGTATGTCTACAGTACAAAGTTAATTCAAACTAACAGCCGTTAGTTCGAATGAACTTTAATAGCGGCTATACATACAAACTGCTAGTTCGAATTTAAATCGAACTAGCGGAGCGCTTAATTCGAACTAGGTAAACCTCATTCTACGAGGAGTAACGCCTCGTTCGAATTGTGTAGTTCAAATTAAGGGCTGTGTAGCCACTTAATTCGAACTAGTTGGAGGCTAACCCTAATCAGGTTGCCCTGATGGCCACTCTGGGCCAAACCAGGGAAACTTTTCTGCCCCTCTCCCAGCCCCAGAGCCCTTAAAGGGGCATGGTCTGGCTACAGTGCCTGTGCCAGTGGCAAGCCTGCCAGCACCCAGCCAGCAGACCCTGCACCTGGCATGGCATGAGCCAGCCACCTGCTGCCACCCAGCCCTCCGCCTCTTCCCAGGACCAGGCTGGCGGCTCCTAGGAGCCTGCCCAGGGCCACAAGAGGCAGGCGCCTGCCTGGTCTAGTGCAGAGATCGTGGACATTATTGAGGTTTGGGGGGAGGCCTCCAGCGTCCACGACCTCCACACTAGGCACAGGAATGCAGCCGTCTAGGGCAGGATAGCTGCCAGCCTGGCCACCAAAGGCCACATCCAAACCCAGGAGCAGGTTTGCATGAAAATCAAGTTGTTCCAGTGAGACCCCCGACCCTGAGCCCTGCGCTTAGTACATAAGAACATAAGAATGGCCGTACTGGGTCAGACCAAAGGTCCATCTAGTCCAGTAGCCTGTCTGCCGACAGCGGCCAACACCAGGTACCCCAGAGGGGATGGACCGAAGACAATGACCAAGCCATTTGTCTCGTGCCATCCATCTTCAGCCTTCCACAAACAGAGGCCAGGGACACCATTCCTACCCCCTGGCTAATAGCACTCCACGGACCCAACCTCCATGAATTTATCTAACTTCTCTTTAAACTCTGTTATAGTTCTAGGCTTCAAAGCCTCCTGTGGCAAGGAGTTCCACAGGTTGACTATAAGAAGAACTTTGTGTGAAGAAGAACTTTCTTTTATTAGTTTTAAACCTGATGTCCATTCATTTCATTTGGTGTCCTCTAGTCCTTATATTATGGGAACTAATGAAGAACTTTTCTTTATGCACCCTCTCCACACCACTCATGATTTTATAGACCTCTATCATATCCCCCCTCAGTCTCCTCTTTTCTAAGCTGAAAAGTCGCAATCTCTTTAGCCTCTCTTCATATGGGACCTGTTCCAAACCCCTAATCATTGTACTTGCCCTTTTCTGAACCCTTTCCAAGGCCATATCGTTTTTGAGGTGAGAAGACCACATCTGTACACAGTTCTGAAGATATGGCGTACCATAGTTTTATACTTCCCCTCCTCCTTCTTCCCCTGGCTTCCCCCTTCCAGCTCCCTCCTCCCAGGTTTCCACCTCCCCTCTCCCACCCTCTTTCTTCCCCTCTCCCACCTCCTTTTCCCAGTCCCCCAGAGGTTAATCCCCTCCGCCCCCAGTTTTGTTAAATAAAGAGAGTTTCTATTTTTGAACACATGTCCTTTATTTTTTACATCAGGAAGAGGGGGCTCGGGAAGGGTAAGTGGAAGGAGGTGAGGGAGGAATGGGGCACGAGCCCCCGATGGGGAGGACTGGGGTGGCTCTGCGGGCTCCTCGGGGTGGAAGCTTTCCTGTAGGGCCTCCTGGATCCTGATAGCCCCCTGATTGACCTCCCCCAGATGGCAGCCTGCGGCAAGTGCAGCCGGGCTGATGGTCGAGTGCTGAAATGTGCCGAGTGTGGGCATTCAGGGCACTCCAAGACAGGACTGCTTTGATGTCCCCATCGAGTTAGACATGCAAGCGGGGAATCCTGAGAACTGTCTGTCCGGGGTGGGGGTCAGGTCTTTTTAAGCACAGCCCTCGGCTAGCCTGAGGAAGCAGCTCCACACCTTAAGTCCTAACCTGATGCCCTGACGGCACTGGTTCTGGCCAGCCTTAACTTCGGTTCAGGGTCCACTCAATGTGGACATGCTATTTCGAATTAGCAAAATGCTCATTCGAATTAGTTTTTAGGTCTAAATGCACTCATTCGAATTAGCTTATTTCAAATTAACTAATTTGAATTAAGTTAATTCGAATTAGTGCTGTAGTGTAGACATACCCTATTTGCGCAAAATCTTGCCAATGTAGACGTAGCCTATCTATATCTTGCTCACTCTCTCTTAACCAGCAACTAGAATAGGCAGCTAGGCTAGGCTAGTATAGGCCCCCAAAATAACAAAGAGAAAATTATTAAGAAAGGTGTAATGAAGTTCCTTATGAGATTTCCTTATAAAGGACACATTCTACTATCTAAAATGAATTCCTATGAACTGAACTGTACAATTCCTCAGAGAAAGGTAAACAACAGATAACAGCCTAATGGTGGAACTGCTCATACCTGAGCAAAGAAAGCTGTGCTGGTGACTCGCTGGTTTTCTGATGGGGAATTTACCCAGGGAAGGAGGCTCTGTATGATTTCCACTGTTATTAGTCCAGATCTTTGCAGAACCCTGGAAGACAAAAGGAACCACTTATGGGGCAGACTGTGCACTTCAAAAGCTTAGCTGCTATGACCATACAACTCTAAAACCTACGCATGGAAGCTCTGTGTTTCTCACCCAGGGCACCCCGCACAAAGCTATACCTGAAAGTTCCCTGTCAGTCACTCTATTTGTTGCCGATCCCTGAGGATGAAGTGCTGTCTCCTAGATCTCTTACCTCACCAGCAAACACACCCCCTCGTGGTGAGTCTGCGGATTTTCAAGAAGCATCCAAGTTTTCTGCTTCCAGAGAGTTCGTATCAGCTTCTCATTCATAGCCTTGAGAAGCACAGCCTCTAATGCTTCAATAGAAAGCCTGGGGGAAAAGAGGCACAGAACTGTAGTAACCAATAGAAAGGCACAGCCTAAGCAGTCAGGAAACCCCAGATACTTGTCAGGTCTGTTGTTCATTGACAGTTCATCCATTGACAGTATCCTGGGGACCACTGTTTTTGGAAGGACTTAATTCCCAGGAGGTATTTCAGTCTCATACATCTCATATTACTAGTGTTGCTATGGACAACATTTTGCAGTCACTTTCTCCTATCTGCAAGGTGTATGGGCACTAGCACAGTACAGTAATATGGAAAAAATTCACAATCAGACCCCAAAAGCTGGGACACAGAGAGATTAGTGATCACTAATGGATATTTTGGGGCCCTATGTCCAGCGAGATGTGACAGGGTGCTGAGAGCTTGTACTTGGGGTCAGCACTCTGGTAACTACTAGTACTAATGAGCTTCCCCAGAGAAAGCCTAATTGGATAGAAATGTACCTGATTGCCTGGCTAGAGTGGGGCTATAGAATCAACAAACCTATTCTCCCATGAATAAGGAATCTGCCTAAAGGGACATCCACAGGAGTGTTTGAGGGAAACAGAGAGCAAAAGAGACAAAATGCTAGAGGCATCTAGATAGACTTATGTGTAGTGCTGGGGAGGAGCCGGTGGTCGTGGTACATGTAGGTCTCAATGACATAGGGAAGGGTAGGAGAGATGTCCTGGAGGCCAAATTTAGGTTGCTAGGAAAGAGACTGAAATCCAGGACCTCTATGGTGGCATTCTTGGAAATGCTTCCAGTTCCATGCGCAGGACCAGGTAGGCAGGCAAAGCTTCAGAGTCTCAATGCGTGGATGAGACGATGGTGTAGGGAAGAGGGGTTTGGATTTATCAAGAACTGGGGACACTTTTGGGAGAGGGGGAGCCTATACAGGAAGGATGGGCTCCACCTAAACCAGGGTGGAACCAGACTACTGGCACTAAACATTTAAAAGGCTGTAGAGCAGTTTTTAAACTAAGAGATGGGGGAAAGCCGATTGGTGGGGAGATGCACGTAAATCGCAGGGAGACTTCTCTTAGAGGAGAATCTGTTGATAGAGATTCTCTAAGCTGTAGTCAGAAAGAGAGGACAAAGAGACTGAGGCCTGAGGAGGCCTAGATAGTAGTGTTTGTGTTGCCAGAGCTTGGTGGTTTCAGGGAACTGACCTATAGCAAGCACAAACAAGACTTTCTCATATTAAAAGCAGGTGATGGTAAGGTGCCTCATAACCCTGAGAACTCCTGGGGAGTGTCACACAAATGGACTGGGATTCTCTTTGTTTTGCTCCCTTTCTTCTAATTACCTGCAAGGGTTGCCCTCACATAGTTGTTGTCCTTTTCTAAATAACCTCCTTCGGCGTCTCATCCTGGGCAAAGGCATCTTTTGTCCTAGGGTTTGGCTGATCTGCTGCAGAAGAACAGTGAACAACTCCGGGAACAGCTCCTGCACAGTTTTGCTCAACTGCAATGCTGACACCACTTCAAAGATGGCACATGTTGCCTGAAAGGAGAGCATGGTAAAAGAAGAGGTCTCTTCCTAACACTATCACACGCTCTCCCCTTCTGATACCTGCTGGACTAAATTCTCACTCCTGTCACTAACTTGATGAATGACCGAGAGCAATTCACTCCATGTGTGCCTTAGCGTCCCATAGCTGTAAAAATGTGTAGGACCTATCAAGGCATGTTATGAGTTGCACAAAACATTTGCAAAGCACTGTAAGAAATCTGATTCAAAGACTTTCTAATTGCCAGATATTATTAAGTGAATCAGCCACATACTCTAAATCTGCCACAGAAAGCACAGCTGGAATCCAGGAAACAGTACTTCAGAAAAGAAGTGCCCAGATGACAATATTATACCACTCATCTAGCTTTCCATCAGCATGTTTGTCACAAAGCAGAGAAATACATGTCTGTCGTCTAACTTACTGTGAGAGGTGCAGCAGCTGCTAAATGCAGGTCAGTTTCTGTCTCTGAGGTCATGCTTCCTTCTTGGCTTGTTGGAGTCTTTATTCTTTCTATTAGGACCTTCAGGACTTGAGGGGCGAGCAAGGGATCTGTCCCCAGAGATCTCCACAGCTCAGTGGTGTTACTGCAATTTAACATAGGTTATATGTGACCCCTGGAGACTTTTGTGGCTCTGACTATATGCATCATATTCAAGTAAAGAACACATTTTCTCCTTGACTATGATCAGGGCTCACCAGCCGCGCTGTCCGGCGATCTGCGCATGCACAGATCGCCCGAACCCGGCTCTTCCAGGTTACAATCTACACGCCATGGATGAGTAGATTGTATTATTTGTCAAGCCCTGCCTATGATGAGCAAGTTCAGAGTGCTGTCCTCCTTATATGGTCCTCATGTTTTACATATTGAGTTTCTAGTTACAGAACTAAGTTAAGTTACATTTCAGGTTACATTTCTACAGTGCATGACTATTTTGGGATCCTGGAGGTATCCCGAAATACCTACCCCACATTTACAGAAGCAGCCCGTTATTTTGAAATATTTTTCAAAATAATGGGCACACTATTTTGCCATCCCAATAAACTTTGTTGCATGAGGGATAAGGGATGGCTTGAAATAGCACATTATTTCGACATTTGGTGCTGTGTAGAAGTGCCACATTTCAAAATAGGCTATGCAAAATATGATACGCAATTTGCGGAGTGCAAATTGTGCATCCTATTTCAAGTTTAGGGTGCTGTATAGACACAACCCTAGCCTTACTGCACCATAACCATTAATGCTAGACTTCAGAAGGAAAGGACACAGAGCTCTAATCACAGTTCCTGTTTTCCTACTTCTCAGTAGATATGGAATCATGAGCATATGATGCCCAAAGATCTAGGGCCTGGGAGACAAGTTGAAGAAAGAAAAATGATCTTCCTACTAACTGGATGTACAACTATGAGAACAAATATTTGTGGCTAGCCCATGACCTCTTCACAAATGGCATTCCCTGGCCTCTATTTGCCAGAATGGGCATGTTCTGTTCACTCCCTATGGGGCACCTGGCATTGGCCACTGTCTGAAGACAGGATCCTGGGCTAGGTGGACATTTGGTCTGACCCACTACAGCCGTTCTTATGTTCTTAGATTCCAGCACAGATGACTGATAATTCAGCTAGGGATGTTTGAATGAAATGATAGATATGCTTACCGCCCTGTCTTTAAGTACCAAGAATGACAACTCCATTCCAGCAGCCATACCCTTCCTGATACCAAAAGCCTGGTGCCCTATCCTTGCTAATCAGCCAGGAATTTGGATTTGAAGCTTTCATGCTACCAGAAAACGAACAGTCACTGGCAATTTCCAGGGTGATGTTAGTTCAGGGGTCTGGAGAGGCAAAAGTCCACTCCAGTGATGCCAGTAAAGGGAAGTCTTTAGGATGCCAAAGCAACTATTAATTAATGGAAACAGAATGAAACTTAATTTCTCCCTGCACCCACCTTGACATGGTCTTGGACCTTTCTGCAGAAAGACCCAAGCTATTAACCTTTAGGAATTATCTCAACCTGTCTGTGGCTTAAATGAAGCCTTACATCTTCCAGTGAAGCTGTGGGATCCATGGTTACCAAAATGAACACTGTAAGGAGCAGTATATACCTGTCCATCGGCAGACGTTTGGTGAGGAGGCTGAAGATCACTGCCTCTAGGTGATGGTGGGCTAGAATGGACACTGCCTCCACCAGGAACTGCCTCAAGCTACCCTGCTTGATGGTAGGCATATGAATGTATATTCTCCTCAGGATAGCTGGCACCTGGACAGAATAAAACCAGAAAAAATGTCCCTTTTCCATTCTCTGCATTCATTCTGCAGAGCCAAAACCTTTATTTAGTCGTTTAGCAATTTGCTGTTCTTGTAGAAATTCCTCCCTTCAAAAAACAAGTATTTAGACATGGCTGCATAGATTTAATCCACAAAAATTATGCATATCTCTGCCCATACCTGGCTGCAACACTGGGTTAAGACATGCTGAGGCCCTAAGCTATGTCAAGTTAAAGAGGCCTCATTGCATTTCCAAAAAAACATGTATTATTCTAACAGAAAGGACAATGAAAAGAGAAATAATAAAGTTATCTATCTATCTATCTATCTATCTATCTATCTATCTATCTATCTATCTATCTATCTATCTATCTATCTATCTATCTATCTATCTATACATAGGCAAAGAGGCAAGTAAAAACTAGTAATTTGGGGGTATTTTTAGAGACCCCTCATTATCTGAGGCCCGAAGATGTAGTTCACTTAGCTTGTCTCTTGGGGCCGGATATTCTCTTTTTGCATTTTACTCGGAGTCTAATTTTTCCAAGCCTTTCATGGCTGGAAACTGTGACAACAAGATAGACAACTAATCAAGCATCTTCCTTTTCCCTTGGGGTACGGCTACACTAGCTCGTTAGTTCGAGCTAGGTAGGGTAATGAGGGCAAGCAGAGTTGCAAATGAAGCCCAGGATTTAAATATCCCAGGCTTCATTTGCATGTTCCCGGGTGCTGCCATTTTAAAATCCTCCTTAATCTGAACTCCGTGCCCGCGGCTACACGCGGCACCGAGTAGGTAGTTCTAATTAAAGATCCTAATTCCATGAGGAGTAACGGTAGTTCGAATTAGGATCTTTAATTTGAACTACCTAGTCCATGCCGCATGTAGCCACGGGCACGGGGTTTGGAGTAAGGGGGATTTAAAAATGGTGGCGCCAGGGAACATGCAAATGAAGCCCGGGATATTTAAATCTCGGGCTTCATTTGCAACTCCGCTTGCCCTCATTACCCTACCGAGCTCGAACTAACGAGCTAGTGCAGATGTACCGTTAGATTATCTCTGTCTTCTGCTGTTGATTCCCCCATTGCCTGACTCAGGATAGGAACACAGATGGAATTAACTTCCAATCCCAGGGGGAGAAACAGCAAGACTTGTGTTCACTGCAAATGATGGCAAAGACCTGAAAGCCTGCAGGTTAGCCAGAAAAACCTCTCCAGCTTCTATTTTACCTCATCCAGCATGGCACCTCCACACTCCTTCAGGATGATCTTCATCCACAGACCGGCTGCTGTGGCACAGGAGGGGCTAGCAGACCGCATACCATCCAGTATGGCCTCAATAAAATCTGTGGCTTGTTCAGAGGGAAAGTACTTACTAACCACCTGTGGACAGATCAAAAACAGGAAAGATTGCAATGATAGTCGGCTCCAGTACTTTTAAGAAAGGAGGCCTAAGAGCTGTATTGGAAAATAATGTATTCATCAGCAAATTGCTAATTGGGCTCCTATCTGGCAAGGCAGTTGCAATTAAAATTTTCTCTGTAATCTTTCTAGCTACCACATCTCTATTCTACACTAATAATATCAGGTTAGATCTTAGGTTGTACAGTTAGCACAACATTGTATGGGACAAACAGGATGTAAATTTCCAGTTTATATTCTATTATGTACATGACATCTTTTCACAAAATATAAAAATATGCAAAGAGATGCATGCACACAAATATAGGTTCAGGTAAACACACAAGGTGCCAAGACTGGTTTCTCAGCTTGATGTCCCGCTCACATATTTTCCCCCTGGATGGATGGATGGATGGATGGATGTGCGCGCGCACATGCATGGGCATGTTCATGCAACTGTCTGGAATCTGTTTGTTTTTTACATGGCATTCATAGCATATACCTATGAAAAGCATGTTACTGATTACCCATGAATGCCTCACTCCCATAGCTCGCTCCAAGTGTGGAAAGACATCACAAAAGCATAAAACAATCATAGAATCATATGGTCATAGAAGCATAAAACAATCATAGAATACTAGGACTGGAAGGGACCTTGAGAGTTCATCGAGTCCAATCCCCTGCCCTCATGGCAGGATCAAATACTGTCTAGACCATCCCTGATAGACATTTATCTAACCTACTCTTAAATATCTCCAGAAATGGAGATTCCACAACCTCCCTGGGCAATTTATTCCAGTGTTTGACTACCCTGACAATTAGGAACTTTTTCCTAATGTCCAACCTAAATCTCCCTTGCTGCAGTTTAAGCCCATTGCTTCTTGTTCTATCCCCATAGGCCAAGATGAACAAGTTTTCTCCCTCCTCCTTATGGCACCCTTTTAGATATCTGAAAACTGCTCTCATGTTCCCCCTCGATCTTCTCTTTTCTAAACTAAACAAACCTAATTCCTTCAGCCTTCCCTCATAGGTCATGTTCTCTAGACCTTTCATCATTCTCGTTGCTCTTCTCTGGACCCTCTCCAATTTCTCCACATCTTTCTTGAAATGCGGTGCTCAGAACTGAACACAATACTCCAATTGAGGCCTAACCAGCGCAGAGTAGAGCGGAAGAATGACTTCTCGTGTCTTGCTCACAACACCCGTTAATGCATCTCAGAATTATGTTTGCTTTCTTTGCAACGGCATCACACTGCTGACTCATATTCAACTTGTGGTCCACTATAACCCCTAAATCCCTTTCTGCCGTACTCCTTCCCAGACAGTCGCTTCCCATTCTGTATGTATGAAACTGATTGTTCCTTCCTAAGTGGAGAACTTGGCATTTGTCTTAAACTTCATCCTATTTACCTCAGACCATTTCTCCAATTTGTCCAAGTCATTTTGAATTAGTGACCCTATCCTGCAGATTAGTCGCAACCCCTCCCAGCTTGGTATCATCTGCAAACTTAATAAGCGTACTTTCTATATCAATATCTAAATCGTTGATGAAGATATTGAACAAAGCCGGTTCCAAAACAGACCCCTGTGGAACCCCACTTGTTATGCCTTTCCAGCAGGATTGTGAACCATTAATAACTACTCTCTGAGTATGGTTATCCAGCCAGTTATGCACCCACCTTATAGTAGCCCCATCTAAGTTGTATTTACCTGGTTTATTGATAAGAATATCATGCGAGACTGTATCAAATGCCTTACTAAAGTCTAGGTATACCACATCCACCCCTTCTCCCTTATCCACAAGACTCGTTAGCCTATCAAAGAAAACTATCAGATTGGTTTGACATGATTTGTTCTTTACAAATCCAGGCTGGCTGTTCCCTATCACCTTGCCACTTTCCAAGTGTTTACAGACGATTTCCTTAATTACTTGCTCCATTATCTTCCCAGGCACAGAAGTTAAACTAACTGGTCTGTAGTTTCCTGGGTTGTTCTTATTTCCCTTTTTATAGATGGGCACTAGATTTGCCCTTTTCCAGTCCTCTGGACAAGGGAAAATGAATGGTGCACAGCCACTAGGACAGTCACCTAGTGTTTGTTACCTTAGCCATTTTGGAAGATGCTTGAAACAGAGCCTCAGGGTCTGGAGTTGTTAGTGCCTCACGGAGACAACTCAGCTCCTCCTCTGCTGACCCCAGGTTAGTGCACTGACCTAGGATAGAGAAAAGGAGAAAAAGTATGGCAACATTTAATAAAACTGAACCTCTGATCCAGAGATAATCATACAGGAGGATCTATGGGGTATGTTATTACCAGCTGTGTGTGAAATTTTGGCCCCACTAAAGCCAATGACGAAATTCTTCTTGACTTTAACGGAGTCAGAATTTTACCGTCAGGCTATGTCTAGACTACATCCCTTTTTCGGAAAAGGGATGTAAATTAGACGTATCGCAATTGCTAATGAAGCGGGGATTTAAATCTCCCCTGCTTCATTAGCATAAAAATGGCTGCAGCTTTTTTCGGCACGGAGCTTTGCCGGAGAAAAGCGCCAGTCTAGATGCTGATCTTGCGGAAAATTAAGCCTTTTCCGAAAGATCCCTTATCCCTCCGAAAAAGGGATGTAGTCTAGACGTAGCCCCTATGTCTGAAAGTTAACGGTAATGGCATGTGATTCATTGTGATTCATACAGGATTAAACAGGCACTGTATTCTGTGTGGAGCATCTTTCTCTGTATATCTGGTTTCAGTAGCCACTCTGCTCTCAGTATTTAAATCTAATCTCATAGTCAAGCACAACTCATGTAGATTGATCTGAGGTTCTGATTTGGAGGAGAATCCCTCCACTGAACTCTCATTGTAAAAGAGATGGGGCTGACCAAAAGCTTAGGTAGGAAACCCAGGCTCTTCGCTCACTTCTAAATCATGAACTGTCTCTTTAAGGGAAAGCTGTCCTGCTCTGTCATCTCCCTCTCCCCACCCCACTCTGCAGAGCGGGGGCATATGGGCATATGGCGGGGGAGAGAGTGTGTGTGAGACAATGTGTGTGTGTGTGTGTGTGTGAGAGAGAGAGAGAGAGAGAGCGAGAGAGAGAGGGACATGCTGGCTGCCAGAGAAATCTTAGAAACAGTGCCTCTTTAGATAGGCACTCCGTTACTCACCATACTTCAGACTGGAGCAGCACTATTGTATGTGTCCCTCTCCCCAAACTCTGCTCTGCAGAGATGATGACAGGGGCAAAAGGGTCACCCTGATTTCTGCATGTCTCCCTGCTCACCTCCCCTCCACACACCACTAGCAGCAGATAGGATGGAGCAAGGTCGGAGAGGGGCAGCTGAACACATGCTGCTGGCATGCTTGCTAATCAGCTGAGCGCTCCAGACAGAAATTCTGGGGAGAAGGGCAGATCTGGCCTGTGTGCTATATTTTGTCCACCCTCTAATATTTGCAGATTATTTATTATTTGTGCAGTTCTCTTCCAGCAATGTACTTACAAGGCCCCAATCGTTCTGTTATATAAGTGTCGCTAACAAGACAGAAAGAATTACAGATGGAAAAAATGGTCATTACAACAATGAAAGAAAGTGAAGAGTTACTTACACCTGCTCATGGTCTCCTCACCTTGTATATTGAGAAGACAGTTGATACAGTCAACCACCCACTGACGCGATGTCGTAAGTGAAGCACAGGTATATGGTGCTAACAGCCCAATCAGCGATCCAAACTGATCAAAAGTTTCCTGAGGCTAATTTTAAAAGAATGAAGAATGAAAGTTCTCCGGCTATACTGGACATTATTTGCCTTCCTTATTGTGAACTCCATTACTGTACCTGGGTACGGCACATTGGAAAACATAATCCTTGTTGTACATGCAAATTGATGGGGTCTAAATTAGCTGTAGCACTCAAGAAAAATCTCAGAGTCATTGTGGATAGTCCTCTAAAAACATCTGTTCAACATGCAGCTGCAGTTAAAAATGCTAATGGTATGTTAGGAACCACTAGGAAAAGGGATGAATAATAATATGATAAATATCATCATGCCACTGTTTCAAATCCATGGTACACCCACACCTTGAATATTGCAAGCAATTGTAGTCCTCCAACTTAAATAAAGTTAGGTTATAATTGGAAAAAGTTCAGAGAAAAGCAACAAAAATGATATGGGATATGGGACAAGTCATACAAGGAGAAGTTAAAAGGACTGGGACCATTCATCTTAGAAAAGAGATGCTTACAGGGGGGTTTGATAGAGCCATATAAGATGATCAGAGATGCATGATATGGGTGTCCCTATATCTCTGACTGCCTGGGGCTGGGACTGGACAACAGGGGAGAGATCACTCAACAATTGCCTTGTTCTGTTTGTTCCCTCTGATGCACCCACCACTGTCAGAAGACAGGCTACATGAACCATTTGTCTGGGGGATCCAGAATGGCCATTCATGTTTTATGTTCTTATCCGATTAAATAGAAATAGAAATTCAACTTTAACAGCGATAGAAATGTAGCTGTGTTAGTCTGGAGTAGCTGAAGCAAATGCAGGACAATGTAGCACTTTAAAGACTAACAAGATTTATTTATTTATTTATTTATTTTTTAAGATGGTTTAGTAGATGATGAGCTTTCGTGGGCCAGACCCACGTCCTCAGATCAGGAAGTGGGTCTGGCCCACGAAAGCTCATCATCTAATAAACCATCTTGTTAGTCTTTAAAGTGCTACATTGTCCTGCATTTTGCTTCAACTTTAACAGCCTGAGAGTATAGGAATGCATCTATGACACTGACACAGCCAACCTATGTGTGACCACAATAACTTAACAAGCGGCACTGCAATTGTATCAAGACAAGTCACTTCTATGTTATTTCAAAGGGTGTGTCTAGACTACTGAGTTTTGTCGACAAAAGTGGACTTTTGTCGACAAAACTATACCTGCGTCTACACTACCGCTGAGTTCTGTCAACATAACGTCGACAGAAGTCAGCAGTTTTGTCGATGCTGGTAAACCTCATTTTACGAGGCATAACACCTTCTGTCGACAGAGTTCTGTCGACAGAAGGTGTTATTGCATGTAGGGTTGTGTCTAGACTACAGGGTTTTGTCGACAAAGCAGCTTGTTTAGTCGACAGAACTGAATGTGTCTAGACGCTCTTTGTCGACAGAAGTTTTGTCGACAGATACTGTCGACAAAACTTCTGTCGACAAAACCCTGTAGTCTAGACGTACCCAAAGAAAAGTCCTAGACTAGCGATCACCAACATTATGCATTTTGGTAATAGATATGAAAGGTAGATGTTATGTATTATTGTCTGTATTTATATCTTGCTAGAAGTTTAACATAACCAAATTAGCTTGTAGATTCCAATTCCTTTTCATGTCTTAATTGCCTTAATTATATGCAACTGTCTTCAGTTAACCTTAAGATCAAAGATAGAAGATAGTACAAGAAAATAGTTTGTACATTGCCTTCAGCTTAACTATCTGTGTTGTAATGGAAGACTACGATCGGCTAATTACTTTATGTGAATGACTATCACCCATTTACCAGTGTATGCGTAGGAAATAGAAAATTAACTTCAAAACAAAGTACGACAGGAGATCTGCATGACCTATTCTTTCTCAGGGAGAGATCCTGCTTCGACAATTTCTGTGAGGAGGCTTGCCAACCGGCTAGAATAGCTATAAAAGACAAGTTATGGGACTGATCTTCTCTCTCCAGTCTGCTTAAACTTTGAACAGGGGACGTGTAAGCCATAGGACATAGATCTTCCAAATAATTATTTGGAATAGTCTGGGAAATGCATGGAAAAACTAACAGCCTTTGCATCTAAACTGGCTTTGGATGTTGACTGGTTAGCATGATTCCAGAGAGACTTTTACAAGCCAGCCGTTTATTCCACCATGGTTGTGATCCTGAACTATGAAAAGTGAAAGTCATTTTAACAACTATCTATCACTTAACCATTTGTAACTCTCTTCTTTTTCCTTTTAACAACAAATCTGATATTCCGTTATTAAGGATTGGCTGATATTTAGGGAAGACCTGTGATTCATATTAACCTAAGGATAAGTGTCTAGTCCTTTGTGATTGGTGATTATATTAGACTTAGTTGTCTAGATGGGAACCAAGGTCTGGAATGCCTAAAGGGTACTATTGTTTGGTATTTTGTTAACCAGAGTAGAAGCTCTTTTCTTACTGGTTTGGTGAATCTAATTATAAAATCACTAGTCTGGGGAACTGCCTGCCCTGTTTCTTACAGTCTGGCCTGAGTGCTGTCACAGCACTATTATGGAAACCTTTCTCTTATGGAAGCAGAGGGATCTTACTCACTTTGAGGCCCCAGCTGCAGGCCTAGTAGAATTTCTCATGCATTCACGTTGAATGTCAGATTTGATAGAAGTTGGGAAGTCAGCTCAAGGAAGAGTAGAACTATACTCACTGTGCTATTAACTATCTCCTGATAGGCAGTTAGCAGCCAGACACTGGCCTGCAAGGCCCTTTCTCTCTCCCACTCCTGCCCTGAACTGAGCCAGGTCTCTAGTAGCTGTTGGCAAAGCAGGAGAATGGACAAAGTTAGTACCAGAAAATCCCTCCCAAACGTTTCTTTTAAATAGGTTTGATTGTCACTAAAATCCCTCTCCAAAGCATTTAACTTCCATATAGCAAAAGATTGATATGTCTCCAAAAAGAGACCCTTGTATATACAAGTCCCAGGGACCAGATTCACCTCTGGTGTACGTAACTCCATCAAAGCCAAAGGAGTTACATGAGAGATGAGTCTGGCTCTGTGTATGTGAGGGCTTCTGTAGACTGTCTGATGGCAGCTGTCTAGCACATTGCATGCAGTTTGGGGTCCGGTGCTGTGTTCTCTTTCCTGGACAGCTTCTCCCATGCTGAGTGGCAAATGACAGAGAGGAGCATTTCTTTTTATTTAGAGCAGAGAAGTCTCCCCAGCCCAGCTCCTTTTATAACTTTATTTTCATACCAACGTTGCACCTAACTCCCCTCCCCTCAGCTCTTCAAACTATTCTGTTTATGTCTGAAGAGCAGGAAGTCTTTGGTGAATGAGTTTCCATACACAGAGCTTAACTCAATACTAATTCATTCCTTTTACGAGAGGTGATCAGTTCTCACTGGTCCTCTTGAATTTGGTTACTGCGCTGATGATTTTCTTTCCTGTCCATGTAGTGTTAACTATACTGGAAAAACTAGATCTCAGTCCACCACTGGCATAAAATGTCCCCTGCTATGAGATAGATACATAGCATTTACTAGCTAGTGGGAAAACACTGGCTGTAGAATCGGTGTCTATTTCTTACAAAGCCTTTCTGAATATTGACCTAGGAGAGCTTTTCCATTGCATTAGGAGTGCACAAATCATAAAATCATGGATTAAGGATGGAAGGGACCTCAGGAGGTCATATAGTCCAACCCCCTGCTCAAAGCAGGGCCAGCCCCAACTAAATTATTCCAGCCATGGCTTTGCCAAGCCTGGCATTAAAAACCTCGAATGATGGAGATTCTTAAGGGAAGAGAATAACAGAAACACCTAACTGGTGGGTCAGAACCCAGGCTTAGGAAAACCCCAGCACAAGGGGACACAAAGAAGATGGAGAGAGGCTGTTCTCAGTAGTGACAGATGACAGAACAAGAAGCAGTGGTCTCAAGTTGTGTGTGGGGGGGTGGATCTTAGGAAAAACGATTTCACGAGGAGGGTGGTGAAGCACTGGAATGGGTTACTGAGGGAGGTGGTGAGATCTCCATCCCTAGAGGTTTTTCAGTCCCAGCTTGACAAAGCCCTGGCTGAGATGATTTAGTTGGAATTGGTTCTGCTTTTAGCAGGGGGTTGGACTCGATGACTTCCTGAATTCTCTTCAAGCCCTATCGTTCTATGATTCTATAAAAGAGTTCCCTGAACTCTTTTCAAAAAATTTTTCAAAAAAGAACATTTCTTCTTTTTATCTCTGAGGAGAGCCACTCAGACTCTGCCCAGTGGAAATAAATATGCAGAACCTAGAGGGAGCCATTCTGTTTGTTCTGATGCCCCAAGCAGCTTGATCATTCTGTGCATAGTGAATGTGAGTCTATCTATAGGCTAAATTCTGTTCTTCCTTACACCAAACTAAATATTGATCAGCTCTACTGATTTCAGTTTAAATAAGAGCAAATGTGGCCTGATGAGAAAGAGTTGCCTCCTACTTTCTTTGAGATGTGTAGGATGAAAAAGAGGCAGTTGGTGAGTACTGCCATAAGCTCCCACTTGGTAGCTAAAGGGCCAGGCAGAGCTAAGATCCTCAACAACTTACTGTAAAGTTAATGTATATCATGGATCCCATCATGGAACTCTGTGTCTGGAGTCCATGACTCTGCCCATAGCTGGAAATACCCATTGAAAAGATTTTGAACTAGTACACATAGAACAGAGAATGAAGTGTGCAGCAAACTTTTCCAGGTTCTAGACATCTTGATGTAGGCTGCATAACTTCAGTGTTTTGCTAATAGTTTATGTATGCTTCAGCAGCCACAGGATTGGGCACCAGTGTGTTCTTTGGAGAGTCTATTTATAAAAAAGATGTGCTTCCTTATACAAGAGCATTTCACTGAAAGATTGTGTTGTCAGAATTTTCACTGACTTGCCCGAGGTCTAAGTAATGTAGGTCGCACTGTCAGATATAAATATCCAGAATCAGATTCTGGTCTCTGTTACACTTGTGTAAATCCAAAATAATGCCACTGAAGTCAGGGGCATTACCCTGGTTTTACACGAATATCACTGATCAGATTCTAGCTCTAATCCTTCAGTCCAGCTGCATCCTTGAGCATCCAAAGCTCCCACTGAAGTCAAGGGGAACAATCAGCATGCCAGAATGGCAGAACTGAGTCCTAAGTGTTAAGAACTCTCCTTACCAGATTTCTGGTGGACACATCGAACTCTCCGAATACATAGGCGACCATATCCCCTGCTGCACAATTGTCCACACTTCCTGAACTGAGCAGCTTCAGGACAAAATGGAGAGCTGCCATCCTCACCTGCAAGGGTAGAGATTATGCACGAGTTATTATTATCTCTTCTGCATGCAATATGAGACAGGATATGAGAGTCCTTTTGCTTTTTCTTTTATCTCTTTGGAATAGTGGCTGAAGTACAAATGATTAACACATCTGTTATGTAAATTCCTTGCAACACTGGCTACAGAAGTACCATGCAAATGCCAGTTTTCACTTTCAGGTGACACTGTAATTAGGAAAAAGGCAGCATTTTCTCCTATAAATGGAAACAAACTTGTTTGTCTTAGTGTCTGGCTGAACAAGAAGTAGGTCTGAATGGACTTGTAGACTCTAAAGTTTTACATTCTTTCATTACAGTTAACAAAAAATATCTACATTTGTAAGTTGCATTTTCACGCTAAAGAGATTGCTCTACATCACTTCTATGAGATGAATTGAAAAATATTATTTCTTTTGTCATTTTTACAATGCAAATGTTTGTTATAAAAATAATATAAAGTGCATAGTACACACTTGTCATTGTGTTGTAATTGAAATCAATATATTTGAAAATGTAAAAAACCACAAAAATATTTAATAAATTTCAATTTTTAATCGCATTAATTTTTAGTTAACTGTGATTAATTGAAACCCTATTAATAATCTCAGCCTAAAAATGTGTCTCGTTGCCAGACTCTCCACTGAGTGAAATACTTCCCAGATATTAACAGCAATACCACTATTCCACACACAATCTTACCTTAGCACTCTGATCACTGAGAGCAGATTTCACTGCCTTCACAATCAGAAACTTTCTAACTCTTGTCTCAGGCACTGAAAGATAAGGAGAAGTGTGCAATATAGTATATCTTTGTTCCAAACACTCATGCTCCACATTAGAATGTGTCCTGTGCCCTATTTAAGAGTACTACCAAGCTTCACTCATATACAGAATCAGCGGGGAAAATATAGGACCAGACTCTGATCTCAGTTACACCAGTCTAAGTCTGAAGTATTTCCACTTCTGTAAATAGCACCATCATACTATCCTGATGGAAATATTGTGAGAGAGTTAGACAAATGGAGGTCAGTGAAGTTAGTCTGTGTTTACCACCAGTATAGCAGAATTCGGAATCTATTCTAGAGTGTCTAATACTTATTCAGTCAGGAGTACTATTTTGTTTTTATCTCATTATTATTAACATGCATCCGCCACAAGATTACATTTGTATTTGTACCTTGAAAATATTTTAGGCTACATTCAGCACTTAATTAACCCTGTTGATTTCTGTGTGACCACATGGGAGTAACTTAGAGCAGCACTGGGTCCCTTTAGTGAATTTCCAACCCTCTGGTGAGCATGCATCTAAAAGGGTGTCGCAAGGAGAAGGGAGAAAAATTGTTCTCTTTGGCCTCTGATGATAGGACAAGAAACAATGGGCTTAAATTGCAGCAAGGGAGGTTTAGGTTGGACATTAGGAAAAACGTCCCAACTGTTAGGTTGGTTAAACACTGTGAAAAATTGCCCAGGGAAGTTGTGGAATCTCCACCACTGGAGATATTTAAGAGCAGATTGGATAGACACCTATCAGGGATGATCTAGACAGTGCTTGGTCCTGCCATGAGGGCAGGGGACTGGACTTGATGACCTCTCAAGGTCCCTTCCAGTTCTAATAATCTATGACTATATGACTCTATGTGTTGCAGCAGGGGCAGATGACCGTTTTGCGGGGCCCCGGGCAGCATAATTCCGCGGGGCCCCCCCTTTGCCACGGCGCATGCACAGTGATGCCATGCTCATGCGCGGTGGCACCACGGCGCGTGCGCGGGGCTTTTTGAAGCGCGGGACCCGGGGCGGCCACCCCGCTCGCCCTGCCCTATATCCGCCCCTGTGTTACAGATCCTCTGTGCCCCATTTGCAGAGATGATGAGTATGTTATAGCCCTACCATGCCTGCAAAGCCTTGGTTCTTTAGATCAACCTATAGCAGCTCATGCTTTTAGCTCTGGATGTCCCCAACTCAACCCCCAGCACGATGGCGATGATCGCAGCAGTCACAGTTACTCCTGTGTTACTTACAGTCAGCACCAATAATAGCTGTGAGCAGATTCAGGGTTGCCACACGAACAGTCTCATTCTCAATCTTCAGCTGCGAGTGCAGAAATGCTATGAGGTCATCAGGAGAAGAACGGGCTGCAAAGGAAGAAATCACATCCTCACTAACAACTGAAAGCTCATTCTTACCACACCTACAAAAGAAGGAAGTTACAAGGACACTACTGTGTAATTTGGAGTCTCTTCCCCTACCTAGCAGTAGGATACAATAGCACAGCTCCATTTGATTTTCCATGATGAGCTGCTGAGTTGGAGAACAGATCTGTGGGAAGAAGAGAAGTGATCAAAGGAAAACTAATCAGAACAAGCAACTGAAAAGAAGATGCTCAATTAATTTCTAAGCACTCACTTCCTACCTTTCCAAATAGAGCTCTGAACCCAAAAGAAATGGTACTGACTGCACAACAAGAATCAGAAACAATGACCGATACACTGGATAACAGAAGTTCATGCTTTCAAAGTGTTTTTAGCAGCAGAGCTAATTGAATCAAGATTTGACCCTTGGTAACTGGTTCAAATGGTTAATTATTCCACCATAAAAATGTAGGCCTTATTTGCAGTCTGAATTTGTCCAGCTTCATTTTCTAGTTATTGGCTCACGTTATGCCTTTCTCTGCTAGATTATTACATATGTTTCCCCACATAGATATTATAGACTGCAATTAAGTCACCCTGTCACAGGACAGGTCCTCCCCATTTGGATGGGATCAGTTTTTACTATATAACTCTAACTCCCTCTAATAACTGGCTTATGCTAAAATTGCTTTACAAACTGAGCTGGATTTTAGCTAATAAAATGAGACCACTATCTGCTTATTCTTAAGCCAGCAGAAACCAATAAGGCATGAGAAGGTCTCCGGGCTCTTCACTAGCATTCAAAAGATGTTTATTCTTAATATGCTTCAGATCTGCTGTGCTTAAGCTCAAGTGATACAAGAACAAGTTCCCCTCACCCGGTCGTGCAGAGCACTGCAGATGGCTTGAAATTTCCCTTCAGGTAGAAGGATCTTATATTCACCAGAGACTTCCAAGAGCTGCCTCAGACTCTACAACAGAGGGTGAAAGTTAGAAGGTGGGCATACAAAGGAGCAATATGCAATGACTGAAGCAGGTTCATGGAATTCATAGATTCCAAGGCCAAAAGGGATGATTGTCATCAACTAGTCAGGCCTTCTGTATGACACAGGCCTTAGAAATTGCCAAAATAATTCCTAAAGCAGAACTTTCAGAAAAAAATCCAATCTTGATTTTAAAATGATCCCCTTGACTCTTGGTAAATGGTTTGAATGGCTAATATCCCACCACTGAAAAGGTAGACCTTATTTCCCATCTGAATGTCTCCTGTTTCAGTTTGGAGCCACTGGATCATGTCATGCCTTTCTCTGCTAGGTCATTACCTATATTTCCCCATGCAGATATTATAGACTGTAAGTAAGTCACCTGTCACAGGGTAGGTCCACCCTGTTTGGATGGTATCAGGTTGTGGAGGAGTTAAAGAACTAAGGCAGCCCAAGTGACCTAGTCTCCCCAACCACCATAGCAGGCCTGGTTCTTAGAGCAGCATTGCCTAATAGTCAGGGTCAGTGCAGCAGCCCTTTAATGAGGCTCTTCAGCTCAATGACCCAAGCCCTTCCAGGTACGACCGTGCAACCTAGTGCTCAACCACCCTTTGGGGCAAACCAGTGTTGCCTAGTGGCCAGCCCTTCTCCACCAGGCTCTACCTACTCCACAGGGTCCCAGCCCAGGGCCTTGTCTTGCAGCTCAATGGGGTTTCTTCCAAAACATGCAGAGTCAAAGACTAATACCTCAACTCAATAATGCTTAGTTCACATAGATTGCTTCCCACCATTCTTCTGCAGCAGGTCATCTCAGTAACTCCGTGGTCTCTCCTCCATCTGTGGCATTGGATGGTTGTGGGGGGGTCAACTGGAACCACAGGCTGGCTGGTTTCTGCATCCTAGGGCACTGGCAGTCCCTCCACAAAAGCCTGCAAAGCACCTCTGCTCCCTTCAGCTGTCAGCCTAGACAGAACTGAGCTGCTCCCTTTTATATCCTGGTTCCAGTTGGAGCATTCCCAGCAAGTATGAAGGGGCATAGCCCACAGATCATGATTAGCCCCCGCTGAACCATGCATGGGGGGTATCCTCTGTCACAAACACTCCCCCTTAAGAGGGTGTCCATTGGTGGACCTTCCTCTTCATCGTCTCCTTCCACTTGGGAGAAGTCTGTGTTTGCATGAGCCTTCCCTGGCCCAGCGTAACATACAGAAGTCATAGGGTTGGAGCGGGAAGTACTACCTCATGATTCAGGCACTGGTGTCCTTCATGTTATTAATCCATCTGAGGGGTGCATGGTTGGTGACCAGTTGAAAGGGCTTCCCCAGTACAGAATATCCCAGGGTATGTCTACACTACAGCGCTAATTCGAACTAACTTAGTTCGAATTAGTTAATTCGAACTAAGCTAATTCGAACTAATGCATCCAGACTAAAAAAACTAGTTCGAATTAGCGTTTTGCTAATTCGAACTAGCATGTCCACATTAAGTGGACCCTGAACCGGGGTTAAGGATAGCCGGAAGCAGTGCCGGCAGGGCATCAGATGAGGACTTAGAGCGTGGAGCTGCTGCCTCAGGCTAGCCGAGGGCTGTGCTTAAAGGGACCCGACCCCCACCCCGGACAGACAGTTCTCAGGGGTGCCCCTCTTGCAAAGCAGTCCTGGCTTGGAGTGCTCTGAGTGCCCACACTGGGCACATCACAGCACTCGGCCATCAGCCTGGCTGTACTTGCCGCAGGCTGCCATCTGGGGAGAAGGAGCAATTGGGGGGCTGCAGGAGAGCTTCCACCCCCAGAAGCACGCAGAGCCAGCCCAGTCCTCCCCATCGGGGGCTCGTACCCCATTCCTCCGTCACCTCCTTCCACTTACCCTTCCCTAGCCCCCCTTCCTGATGTACAAAATAAAGAAAACGTGTGGTCAAAAATAGAATCTCTCTTTATTGAACAAAACTCGGGGAGACTGGGAAAAGGAGGTGGGAGAGGGGAAGAGAGAGGGTGGGAGAGGGGAGGGCAACTACAATGATCAGAGGTTTGGAACAGGTCCCATATAAAGAGAGGCTAAAGAGACTGGGACTTCTCAGCTTAGAAAAGAGGAGACTGAGGGGGGATAGGATAGAAGTCCATAAAAGCATGAGTGGGGTGGAGAGGGTGCATTAAGAAAAGTTCTCCATTAGTCCCCATAATAGAAGGACTAGAGGACACCAAAGGAAAAGGATGGGTAGCAGGCTTCAAACTACTAACAGAAAGGTGCTCTTCACAAAGCAAAGATTCAACCTGTGGAAATCCTTGCTGCAGGAGGTTGTGACGGCTAGAACTAGAACAGAGTTTAAAGAGAAGTGAGATAAAGTGATGGAAGTTGGGTCCATGGAGTGCTATTAGCCAGGGGGTAGGAGTGGTGTCCCTGCCCAAAGTTTGTGGAAGACTGGAGAGGGATGGCACGAGACAAATGGCTTGATCACTGTCTTCGGTTCACCCCCTCCAGGGTCCCTAGGGTTGGCCACTGTCGGCAGACAGGCTACTGGGCTAGATGGACCTTTGGTATGACCCAATACGCCCATTGTAAGCTCAGGGCTCAGGGTTGGGGGTCTCAGTGGACCACCTTCATTTTCATGCACACCTGCTCCTAGGTGGCCAGGCTGGCAGCTCTCCTGCCCTAGACGGCCACTTTCCTGTGCCTAGTGCGGAGGTCGTGGACGAGGTCCATGATGTCCGCACTAAACCAGGCGGGTGCGGTCCTGGGCAGGCTCCCGAGAGCCGCCAGCCTGGTCCCGGGAAGAGGGGGATGGCTGGGTGGCAGCGGGTGGCTGGCTCGAGCCGTGCCAGGTGCAGGGTCTGCTAGCTGGGTGCTGGCCAGCCTGTGCCCCTTTAAGAGGTCCGGGGCCGGAAGGGGGGCAGACGAGTTTCTCTGGTGTTGGCCAGAGTGGCCACCAGGGAAAGCTGGGGATGGCTAGCCTCCCACTAGTTTGAATTAAGGGGCTACACACCCCTTAATTCGAACTAGTAAGTTCGAACTAGGCTTAGTCCTCGTTCAATGAGGTTTACCTAGTTCGAACTAAGCACACCACTAGTTCGAATTAAGTTCAAACTAGCGGAGCGCTAGTGTAGCACCTATCAAAGTTAATTCGAACTAACATCCGTTAGTTCGAATTAACTTTGTAGTGTAGACATACCCCCAGGGTGTAGATCACCCACTTGATGGCCAGGGCCTCCCTTGCTATAGTAGGGCGGCAGGTCTCTCAGGAGAACAGCTTGCAGCTGAGATAAAGGATCTGGTGCTCCTTCCCACCTATTTCTTGAGATAGTACCACTCCTGGTCCTACCTCCGAGGCCTCCATTTGAAGGATAGAAGGCTTTGTGAAGTTGGATGGGATAGGACCAGCTCTTGGTTCAGCTGTTTTCACAGGGCCTGGAAGGCTTCCTCACAGTCTTCTGATTACTGGACTTTCTGTGATTGGGTGTTCTTCATCAGGTCCAATAATAGGGTGCCCAGTGTGATGAAGTTGAGTACTAAGCAGCCACTGTGTCTGAAGTATTGTGGCACCTGTTTCTTTGTCAGGGAGGTGGGGCAGTCACACAAGCCTTAGACCTTATTTATCAAGGAGCTATAGTTTTCCCCTTCCTACTGTGTTCACTAAGATGGCACTTGACTGGATTCACAGTGAGTCCTGCATCTATTGGGGCTTACAATACCTTGCTAAGATGTCAGAGGTGTTTCCCCCAGCTGGTGCTGTGGATGACAATATTCTTAATGCACACGGCTGTATATTACATATATGTTTGCAATATTTGGTTCGTGAGCTGCTGAAAAGTGGCTGAGGCTCTGTGCAGCCCAAATGGCATCCTGCTGAATTGCTACAAGCCAAGCAGGGTGTGGAAGGCACTCTTCTCACAGGAAGCCGGTATCAGGGGTATCTACCAATATCTGTTGGTCAGTTCTAGTGTGGAAATGAACTTTGCATTTCCCACTGTATTCCTCCTTGAGATTTCCCCATGTATGCATCCCAGTATCACTTCAGCTTTTTTGGCCACAGCATCGCATTTGTAGGTCATGTTCAGCTGAGTATTCACCAAGTTTCCCAAAATATTTTTCAGAGTTACTGTTTCTCAGGAAGCATCCCTCAACATGTATGTATCACCTACATTGTTTTGTTCCTAGATGCATCTATTTACATTCAGCCATATTTAAATGCACATTTATTGTTAGCACCCAGTTTACCAAATGATCTATATCACTCTGAATCAGTGAGTTGTCCTTTCCATTATTTACCACTCCCCAATGTTTATTTCATCTGCCAATTTTATCAATGATGATTTTATGTTCTCTTCCAGGCTATTGATAATGAGATGACAGTCTAACACCTTCCTGTACCTACACACTTTTCTTCTTTGCTGCTTGAAGCTTCCAGGATATCTCTGATGAAATCTACATATTTTACTACATTTAGGCTCTTGTGTAGTCCTTTGATACTTTTAGTCAAGTCCATGAGACATTGATTCCCTCAAAGTCACGGGCATTCCAATCCCAAAAGCAACCACATATTCTGGACCAGAAAGCCAACATAGATTGGGAGTAAACCATGGAGGAAGTGGGGAGGGGGAAAGGGCAGCAGGGTTGTGGCCCTGGATTTGCTGCTTGGCTTGTACTGAGCCAGCTCACAGAGACTGAGCATGCTCAATCATACTACTGAAGCCAACTGCCCTCACTCCATCCTCTCACTATCAGCAGACAAGAGTTACCTTGTAGATGAAATAAGAGAGACAAGGTGGGTGAAATAATATCTTTAATTATATTATCTCACCCACCTTGTCTCTCTAATGTCCTTGAACCAACACAGCTACAACAGCCCTGTACACAACGGTAGATGAAATAGACAGTGATTTTATATCTATCTAGTTATAGAATCTAAAGCAATGCAATTCAGGCCTTCTTAGTATTAATTTTCAGCTACTGGCAGTTTACTTAATACTGCCCAGAGACAACACACAGCAGCCCCTGCTCTGAGGAGTTTATTTATAATCTAAAAGAGAGACACAGAGTTGATAGGATGTTCCAGTAAATCACAAGGAGGGAGTATCTTATGGGGGAGGGGGAAGGGAACAGGTGTTTTGTTTCTTACCTCCTTATCATCTCCAGAAACAGAAGATACTTTTCATGAGAGGCTTTTACCTACAAAACTTGTCACCTGGGTCACCATGTCTATAAAATCAAGACTTGTGTGTTTATCTATTATCTAACAAGTCACTATGTAGACCAGGAAACGCCACTGGTAGCAGCTAGTGCAGTTCACCTATGCGCACACATTGATAGTTATTTTAATAAGTATCTCACCTTGGTGACATGAAAAACATTAACATCCTCTTTATATTGCTCAAGGAGCCATGGGATCTGTTCGAACACCTTATCTTGATGCTCTTCTTTATGCAGGAGGAGGCTCATCATAGTACCAAGGGCTTTGATAATGGCCTGCATGAGCTACATAGAGACACAGAATTTATGTTCCTACAAATTCATTCAATATCATGCAATGGGCCCATCTTTTCTACTTCTGACGAGTGCAATTTCCCTTTTCCACTGTTGAAACAGCCCTATCTCAATATTTCCTGGTAAAGAGTTAAGACTCATGCATGGCTTCGTCTACACTGGCATGATTTTCCGAAAATGCTTTTAATGGAAAAGTTTTCCGTTAAAAGCATTTTCGGAAAAGCACGTCTAGATTGGCAGGATGCTTTTCCGCAAAAGCACTTTTTGCGGAAAAGCGTCCGTGGCCAATCTAGACACGCTTTTCCGCAAAAAAGCCCCAATTGCCATTTTCGCGATCGGGGCTTTTTTGCAGAAAACACTACTGTGCTGTCTACACTGGCCCTTTTGCGCAAAAGTCTTTCGGAAAAGGACTTTTGCCTGAACGGGAGCAGCATAGTATTTCCGGAAACGCATTGACGATCTTACATGAGATCGTCAGTGCTTTTCCGGAAATTCAAGCAGCCAGTGTAGACAGCTGGCAAGTTTTTCCAGTCTAGACACAGCTATGGTGTTGGTTTCAGAATTATATTCTACTGCACCTCACAACTTTCCCTAGTGGGATATTTCCCCAGATTAGTATGCACACTAAACCAACTCATTCCTGCTGTAACTCTACTGGAACTGAATAGACATCTGCCAGGAATGAATTTAGCCCATTCTCCTATATTCATCTGCATGTCAGGTGACAAAACTGGAATCTATGTACACTATGTACAGACAGAATTTCCATGAGATTGTGACATTATAATCTTTTTTAAATGTTTTACATCATACTCCGTTCTATCCCAAAGAACCTGCCATTGAACTCCATCATCACAAAGAGTGCCATACACAGAGAATTTAACAATACAATTTCTCATAAAGGTTTAGAAAGCCTACAATTCTCACCTCCAAATCTTCACATGTGGTCCATTTGCTTGTCACATGACGATAGAGGGGAAGAATTTCATCACAGAATTGAGATTTACCCATTTTGGGAAATGGCCACCTTTCCCAGTTACTAAAATATACATTTACTGCCCTTGACCATTTTTCCAGAACTGCATGGAAGGAAAAAAGACAGGCAATATGAAAAGGATGCAATAGTAATGAGGATACGTTGTTTTATCAGTGAAGACACCCAGGCTTGTAGTTTATTACAATTCCATGCCCAATTCAGGAACAGCTGATGAAATCCAATAACAGTTTTGAATGATTTCTCTTCCCTCCTTTCCGTTTCTTGTTTCTCAAAAGGCTTTCTTCTCTTTTGTCTCTCTCCATCTCTTTTTAATTCCCATCATTTGAAAACATATTTTTTTCTCCCTTGTTACCTCTTAATTAGAGATGATTGTAAAGGTAGTTGAAATTAAATTAAAAGTGTTTACTCTTGTTTTTTTTCAAAATTTCAAATTACAAAGATCATTCACATGTTTCAAAAATCAATAAATTTCAGCCACCTTTTTAGCTGCACAAAAACACTGAACACATCCTGATTAAAACTGTCATTGACATTTTTTCAGTTTAATATTCCATCAACTTGGAAAAAAATATGAAAAATGTAATACAAAAACAAAATATTTTGACCAGCTGTTTTCTGAATGATTCATGTCCTCTGCAGTTATTGCTTATTTAGCCCTAAAACTGTATGATTTCCTGTTGGGTTACAGTTTGTCTGAAAGATGTTCAGTGCCCCTAACTCCTATTAGCTATACTGAGATTTGACAGCATTTTGCCCTAAAATTACATGCACCCGCTGCCCTTGAAAGGAAAATTAAGGCTCAATCCTATGTTCTATGAAGCTGATGGCAAAATTCCCATTGATCTCAAAGGTGCAGGATTAATCCCTTAGGCCTGATCTACACTAAAGGGGAAAGTTGACTTAAGGTACGCAACTCCAGCTATGTTAATTATGTAGCTGGAGTTGACGTATCTTAAATCGTGTTTTCAGACTGTCCACACAGTGGAAGGTTGACAGGAGTGTTATTCCTCATGAGAAGCAGGACTTCCGGTGCCAACGGGAGCACCCACTCAGTTCGAATTAGTGGGTCTTCACTAGACCTGCTAATTTGGACCCTGGTGATCAACTACAGCAGCATTGATCTTCTGCATAGTGTAGACGTGGCCTTACTTGAGCATCAACTAAAAAGCAAAGGAAGAGAGAAGTGGAGAAGACCAGAGGACAGAGAAAGAGGGTGAAAGGAGATGATAATTAAGCAACTAAAGAGGAGGAATGGGTGGAGGGGTGGAAAACGGGAAATTTTTAAATGTAATTCAGTCTGTTGCCTGCACATTCTCCCCCAGGAGTTTCCTGGCACATGGGCAGCATCAGCTTTTGTTTATTTTTAAAATAGCCACAAGTCATAAAGGGCCTGAACTTACAAATGCTCAGCACCTCCAGCAAAGTAAGGAGCACTCTCAACTCCACTGAGTGCCACAGGAGCATGAGGACTCAGCCCCTGGTACAATCCAGTTCAGAGCCTGTTTGTAACGATCAGTCACTTAACTCTGTACCAAGGCCCCTAAATATCCATTTTGGACATCTACAATAAGTGCTGGCACTTACCACCACAAAATGCTTGCCTCAGCCTGCTCTCGTCGTCTAACATCCGCATGGAGCTCATGCCGTACAGGGTCATTCCCACAAAAGGAATGCACTTGAGCGCTGAAAAGAAGGACCAGAAGAAAAGGAAGAGAGACAATTGACTGTTATCTGCCTTCTTACTATCGCATTTAGAAACACCGCTGGGTCGGATGCTATGGGCTCTTAGGTCATTTTGTGCTGCGTACACAAATGATAAGGCAGAAGTAAAAAATCAGTGGGGGATTTACCCTGAGGAGGAGCATTCTCCACCAATGTGCAGCTGTGCCAGATGCCCAATCCTCTCCCAGAGTAGGAGAGAGAGCACTGGGAAGGGATGAGAAATGGAATGGAGAAGAGCTCCACTAGACCTGATTTTCCTCAATCCTGTCCTTTAAGAACTTCAAATGGGGCATAAGAGCTTGCACCTTGGTGTGGATAGCTCATGGTCTAGCAACTGGAACCAGCCACAGCAGTTCATCTCATGCCCCCCAAATAGCACTCTGTGTAGCTGTACAGAGTGTGAACCTCTGTCCTTAAATGGAAGACAATAACTTTGAAACAAAAGATGGAAGTTGACATACGATAAGCTGATGATAGGTTGCCCAGCGTAATCAAAGTGAACACGTCAGACAGCTTCAGTGGATTCAGATGACATTGAAGCTCATACATCACCTCACTGAAATAGCAGCGTGCCAGAGCCACTAATGTGTTGCTCGCTGCCACTTTTAGTTCATTTGTTGCGTCCTTAAAAAATACAAAAAGAGAGAGACTGAAGTGATTAAAGCCAACTACACCAGCCAATGCTGCTCAAATGAATCAAGTTCTTATTTCTGTTTTCCACCCAACTTTCTGAGAACAGAATCATGAGTCATAAATAATCATTGAATCGTTTGCCTAAACACTTGTCAGCCTTTCAGTTGTTTGCAAGCTGCTTAGACTATTCGCTATTAGCTATTTGTGGTGGATGATTGGCTATCATAGTGACATGATATTTTTTCCCTCAGAGGAGGTGGGCAGCTTCAAGATATTCAGAGAATTTTCCTGAATAAACTATACCCTAAATCCAAATACTGCTTCTTTTGGAAACAGCTCAGATTCTGTTTAAAGGTTTCATCCTGCTGCTTAACACCATAGTATCAGAGCACCTTCCACACAAAATCAGTATCAATAATGAAATCCCTAGGAGACTTCACAAAATACTTGCTTGTTAAGAAACGGTAGGCCTCTCTGCATCTGATATATGTCACAATATCCTGACCTTACAAAGCACTTAAGTGTAACTTGAACAAGATGAAACTAGTCACATGCTGCTTAGGACCTGGGATTTCTGGAGGACGGTGTGGGGATCTAGCAGTCATTAATCCTGGAGTTTCAGTATATAGTTTACAAACAATGTTTTAATTAGTTTAGGCTTTCATTCCTGTCATTAGCATATAGGGAAAACTAACTTACCTGAGTATCAGAGGGGTAGCCGTGTTAGTCTGAATCTGCAAAAGCAGTGAAGTGGGTCTTTGACCACAAAAGCTTATGCTCCAACACTTCCGTTAATCTAACTTACCTGAGTCTCTCTCATGTGCTTTGAGGCAAGTGTTATTATTTTGCTCAGTAGCCTTCTCTTTAGGACCTGGGCATCCTGCTGTAATACTTTCTCCAGGATACAGTAAATGTCTACTCTGTTTTTCTGGGGACAAAACATAAAAGAACAATTGGGGGAAATGTTTCCTTGATGACAATATAGTAATGCTATAAGCTAATATAGTAACGCAATATAGTAACACTTACGCTAATAAGCTTCTGCCCAAAAGAGTTTACAATCTAAACATGAAACAACTAGCCCAGGCTAAAAGAGCAGATCAATAGCCAGGAAAATAATTCAGGTCTTCTGATTCACTATCTGGAGTCCTCTCCACTAGACCACACTGATTCCACAGCCTGCATACTCACTCAAGTAACCCCTAGTCTTCATTTGTATAAAACTTGCTATGCCCTCCACAATCACCCCAGCTAGCAGCATTTCAGAAGAAGCTGAGCAATTTACACATTTTTTAATCAGAATAAGGGCCCTGCACTGCCCCCTTATCCAATTTCGTTTATTATTATTATTGTTGTTATTATTATTATTATTGTTATTTTTGTTATTGTTATTATTAGCATCATGCCTTTTTTTATCCACTGCAGACAGAATTTGTAAATACAATTATAAAATACCCAACTCCTGCAGTAAATCTTCTGCAGCTTTTAGGGAAAATTAGCTCAGGAGTTACCTCTACATTGACAGTAGCACACTTGAAGGTCTCTTTTATGGGGTCCATCAAAGTTCAAATTCACAGATGATACTAAATATGGAGGAGTTGAAGGTATGAGTTGTGACAGAGAAATAATAAAGAGGGGCACAGAGAAATTAGAAACTTGAGCAGAACAAGACTGATTTCAGAGAACTGCAAACTAGCGCACCTAGAGAGGGGTTCGATATAACTGACATAATGAGAGGGAGAAAAGTGGGAAACAACAAGTGACCTGGAGTGACAGTGAAAAAAAAAGTCAGCCATCTGGGTTGGGTTTGTTACATACAGGAATCTTGTCATAAAGCAGGAAGACAACAGTTTCTCATTGTTCATCTGAGGTGTGACTGCTTCTGGCTTATTTCACTTTTTTGGCACCACATTCCCCAGAAAAGATCAACAGCTTGGAAGTAATTCAGGAGAAAATTTTAAAAAGTGCAGGGAGGCCAGCAGAACTGACTTTTAAATAGAGACCTGCAACCTCTATGGGATCTGACCTCATGCATCAGGGTGAGGTTGGGTGGGTGTAGGGGAGCCTGCCTTGACAATAAATGGCCACGTCTCCCTTTAACACGTGCGGATCTCTAACAAGCAAAACCCAGGCCTGTCTCAAGTCTGGTGCACATAAGCATGCAGGCAAGGTCATGGGAGAAGCTGTGAGAGGAAGGAATGTTTTGCATAACAATGCAGATGAAGCATGGTACGTGAGACTATGTCAAGAACACATGGCAAGCAATCTTGTACAGGTACTTCTGTTTCTGATAACCACAAATTACAGATGCAGCCATACAACTGTCAACTATGCACATAGCAGCAACATCCTGAGTGACAGGATGTACTCCAGATAGGGTATTGGGCATGTTCCATATCCTACACAATACGTAATCAATTGGTAAATATTATTAGAACAACCAAGTCTCGCTTTGCTATAAAATGGGCTTAGTAAGAACAATCCGTGGGAGGGAATGAGCAGGATTGACCCACAGGTACTGCTCGATGTAACTAGAAGTAAATAGGCCCTTCACACCGGTGATCCAGTGCATGGTGTTCCAATGCATGGGAAGAAAAGGAACCCTGACCTCCTGCCTGCTACTGTAGGTAGCATACGGGTGAAGTGTAAGTGAACTAGTCTTTATTATTGTATTATAGTAGCTCTTTTATTAATTGCTTTTGCATTGCTTTGCACTATATTCTTGCTTTAGAATGTATGGCATTTAAGGTTTAAATTGTGTAGTAATTGTTTTTAAGGCTTGTAAAACTTAAACAACTGTCATAACTGCTTAAAGCTTGCAATAAATAAGAAAGTGGTTAAGTATCCCTGGAGTGTCCTGGTTTCTCTTGGATCTAAAATAAATCGTATCACATCACAGTGGGAAAACAACTGGACTCCCCTGGGCTCAGATCAGGTCAGCTCTCCTCCACAGAGTCAGCACAACCGTGACTGCCTACTCCAGCCAGCCACCACCTCCTTGCTGCATAGCATGCACTGTGGAGTGAGGATGCTTAGGAGTCAGTGTTTCTTACCCTGCAGCACGTACATTGCACAGCAGGGGGCAGTATCAGAGACCTAAAATTTAGACTTTAACATCAGGAAAAATGCCCCAGCTATAAGACATCTATCAGGTTATTACATCGTCTTCATTGGAAAGTGGTGGAAACCCAGTCACTAGGAGCTTTTAAAATTGGTTTGGCCCCAAAAAATGAAAAAGGCACTGCTGGGAAATTGGATGATCCAACAAGCCTTTCACATCTGTCTCCTGTGAGTCTATAACTCTGAATTCAGGCAGCTGAAGGTGTGAACTGCCTGCTAAGGTCATAAAGCACTTTGGAATGTTCAAAGCCAATGGTTGGCTACACATTCCAGTGGTTGTGCTTTTAAAGGATGCTGCTGCAAACTGCTATTATTACTGCTCTAGTGGGGAGAGGCTCTGCCTCTTTCCATTCATTTTTAAATGTAAGGAGGATTTTTAATTGAAAATCATAATTGATAACTTATGAATACAAGCGCCCCACACTATTCAAGCGAGCCAGAAATGAACTGCTTGTCTTGGCTTCCTGGTACTTGAAACTAAAATGCCTTCTGTGTTGACCCTTAATAGAGAAATGGACTTTGCTGGATGCGAGTATTAATAAAAGAAAAAGGGGTTTGGATTATTTAAGAACCCTTCAGAGCTATATCCCAATCATATGTCATTATAATTAAGAAGTGTTGTCTTGGGTTTAGAGCAGAGAGTCAGTTCACATGGGTTTTATTCCCCATTCTTCTACTAACTCACTATGTGGTGTTGAGCAAGTTATTTAATTCCCCATGACACAGCCCATCAGTAAATGGGGATGTTTATCACTCTCCCAAAGGTGCTGTAAAACCTAATTCATGAGTAAGTAGGTAAGTGCTTTGAGGTTTTTGGATGAAGATGCTAAAGGAGGACAAACTACTGCTATAAGAGATTATAGATACCCCTACAGTGCACTTTTATAATATACAGCCCATGTACTCCAGTGTGTACAAAAGGACAGTGCTCCTCTGAGTGTCTCTTTATTATATCATCCTGATCTGTAACAGAATTTTGCATGATGAGTTTTGCATGAAGACAGAAGGGTAAATACTGCTTACACTGAAGGTGGGCTGAGCCAAGTTCTGTATTGAATTACTTCCATGAAGTCAAACAGAATTTGGAGTGGAAACATGGAAAACAGATGTGATTTGATGAAACTGCCCTACCTCATCCTGCTGAAGTTTTTCTAGCAGAACAGTCACAACGACAGCCAGTTTGGTCTCAGCTATCTTGACAATCTGAAGGGCAATAGAGGCCTTATCTTGATCGTCCATATGGTCCAGGAGGAAAACAACCTCGCTGTAAACAGCTGAAATTAAAGGAAAGGATTCTGCTGGTTATCATTGATGTTGGGATTCAGGGCTTGTGTCTTTAATTCACTATCTAGTAAAGACTCTGTAGGAGACCAGACATGGTGATAAGTGGACCTGGGAATCATGCAAATCCTTTTCTTCCCTCATGGTGACCATGTCTGTTTGCAGAGCTATTGTGGGGGGACGGATTATAATAAGGAAAAGCTGCTCCTTTTAAATAAGATCCCCACATAAAATAATCTTTTCCGCCTTTACTATTAATTTAGGCATTTTGATAGCACACAGAATAATTTAGAGCCAAGATTTTTAAAACTGGGTGCCTAAACTAAAACTCCTCAATCCATATTAACACGCCTACATCCTGATTCAACAAATTAATCACATGCCTAACTCAATGCCAACAAATAAATCTAAAGTTAAACACATGCTGAAGTGTTTTGCTTAGTCAGGGTGTCATTTCCAAAAGTGCTGAGCACCCAGAATTACCTATGGATGGTGCAAAGAACTTCTAGGGGTTCAGTATCTCTTGAAAATCAAGCCACTTTTTAAAGACCCCACTGTATGAATTTAGAAGTCAAACTTTATGCACTCTGTTTTGAAAAAAGGCTTCAGTTTTATTTTATGGTAATTTAAATACTTGCAGAGAAGACACATGGAATAGGTATTTGTCCAGTTGCCTCTAGAGACCCTAAAAGATTTTCCCCCAATGCACAACATAAGAACATAAGAACGGCCGTACTGGGTCAGACCAAAGGTCCATCTAGGCCAGTATCCTGTCTGCCGACAGTGGCCAGCACCAGGTGCCCCAGAGAGGGTGGACAGAAGACAATTATCAAGCGATTTATCTCCTGCCATCCCTCTCCAGCCTCTGACAAACACAGGCCAAGGACACCATTTTATCCCCTGGCTAATAGCCTTTTATGGACCTAACCTCCATGAAATTATCTAGCTAGGTGTTTTCCATGGGTAGGGTGATTGCCCCATACCTTTATGTGAAGCCTCAGAGATTAAGTCTTGGTAAGTCTTGCTCACATAGTCAGGATCAGTGTTACCCGTAAACTGAGCACTTGGGTGGCAGACATGTGTTTCTAATGGTTGTACACATCCGTACATGCCTCAATGCACATCAAATGTATTCTACACGTAGAATTGGAGAGAACATTGGTCAGGATGCAATTGATCTCCAGATTTGAGGGTGGGGAGGAATTTTCCCTGGGTCAGACTAGCAGGGATTATTGTTTGGGAGGTTGGGAATTTGTCTTCTTCGGGAGTATGGGGCACTGATCAACCACCAGGATCATCAGGGCATTTCTGACCTAATCATTTCTCTACCATTGCAAAGGCCTCAGGCATTGGTAGCATTTCAGTTTCTCCTATCCTCTGTCAGCAGCACACAGCATCTTGGTCTCCTAGGCCTTGGGCACATCTACACAGCAGGGCTAAAGCAGAAATAAGCTACACAACTTGAGCTCTCAATTGTGCAGCTTAAGTTGAAATAGTTTATTTTGGCTTTTGGCGCTGTCTACACAGCAGGAAGTCGGGGAAAGAGCACTCTTCCTCCTACTTCCCTTACTCCCCATAAAATGCGGGTTATAGGAGTCGGAGAAAGAAGTCCTCCAGCTTGACATTATTTGACATTATGTTGAAATAATGGCTTGCTGTGTAGATGCGGACTATGTTATTTTGCAATAACATCAGTTATTCCAAATTAACACTGCTGTGTTGACATACCCTTCAAGAGTGACAATTTTTAGTCCAAGACAAGTTTTGGTTTCAGCATAGGGTTGCTAGGTGAAACGTAATGGTTTGTGACATACAGAAGATTAAAGTACATGATCGAATGACCTACCAGCCTTAAACTCGATGAAACTGTGAAATAGTTGATGTATTAATAAAATCAGGATTTTATCTCCCATGTGTCTCTCAGCAGAAATTCTCCTGGAGACTTAATATTTAACAAGAAATCTGAAATGCCATATTTATCTGTCTCCATTGTAACAGCATTCCAAGGCATGGAGGAGGAATTGATCAGAATTTACCCTTCCCATGAAAGATTGCTCAGGATTAGGCGATTACCCATCCTTACCCTTCGATTCCAACACCCAGATGCAGATGGAATCAGAACTGTAACTTACATTGCCCATACAGTTGCAATAGTAATGGTGAAGGATTAAGAGCACTAGTGTTGCTAAGAAACGCTTTGTTATCCTCCATTTAATATGCTAGCTATCCACTTAATATCTTAAGTAGACAGCAGGTACATCTAGACTGCAGAGTTTTTCCAGGATACCAGAGATATCCCAGAAAAGCTCTGCCACGTCCAAGGAATGCGTCTGCTTTTCCAAAAAAATATTGGAAAAGCAGACATGTTTTTTCAGCATCTCAGTAAACCTCGTTCTACGAGGAAGAAGGGATGTTCTGAAAGAGGCTTTTTTTTCTGACATTTGGCCCAGTGTAGACGGGCCAACTGTCAGAAAAGCCTCTTTCAAAAGAAAAGTGATAGAACTTTGTAGTCTAGACACAGTCAGCTAGAAGAGAAGTCCTTCTGTGTTTTCTCTTCTAATTTCTCCCATCTCTGATGCTTTGCACCACTGGATTTTGGCTCCAAGGATGCAGAAGTCATAAAATAAGGACCCATATTAACAACATAAAACAACTGGAGAAAGGAAAGAAGACCTTCCCCATAAGATCCAATAGTGACACAGGTTGTCAGGAAAGTTTCCAGGTTCAGAGGCTGTAGGCCTTCAACTCAAGTCAATTAAAAGGGAAGTCAGTAGAGGCTCACTGGATTTACAGCAGCTAATGATCTGGTCATAGAAATGGAGAATATTACACGTTTCTATGCACCCATGCTCTTGAATGTGTATGTGTGGCTACAAGTTGGATATAAAAAATACAATAGTGACTCTTACCTCTATCAATTACCTCCTGTTCACTCACAAATGTATTCATGGTTTAGTCTTTCCTCAACACCTTCTCTCAATCCTTTCTCCAACTAGCTCCAGTACTGAGAGATAGATGGCCTCTCAGTCTGTCAACCAGAACTTCCAGTTAAACTTACACAAGCACTATTGTGACATCCTTGTGACCAAAGCAAATTCCATAAACTGTTGATGACCAGGTAGGCACACAGGGACTCTGTCACTTTGCTGGAGAGAACTATGGTTAAGATGACCTGTCACCTGTCTATGACTTTTACTAAAAATTGCCCTAAATAAATTTTAGGTGCTGGGGAAAGGCAGCACTCCAGCAGACTCCACCGCTCTGAGAGCAGGCTAGGGTGCCACTACTACTTCCACTCCAGGTGGGTGAACTGCCCAGGGTACCCTGACTGCTCTCCAACCAATGCTCCAGCACAGCATCTGGCCCCAGGGATGCCCTGAGATGTACCACGCCAACTACTGTGGAAGTCACAAAGGTCCCAGAAAGTCACAGAATCCATGATTTCTGTGATAGAAATGTAGCCGTGTTAGTCTCGTGTAGCTGAAACAAAAAACAGGACTATGTAGAACTTTAAAGACTAACAAGATGGTTTATTAGGTGATGAGCTTTCGTGGGCCAGACCCACTTCCTCAGATCAAATAGTGGAAGAAAATTGGCACAACCGTATATACCAAAGGATACAATCAAAAAAATGAACACATGAAATTTGATTTGTCCTTTTCATATGTGTTCATTTTTTTGATGGTATCCTTTGGTATATATGGTTGTGCCAATTTTCTTCCACTATTTGATCTGAGGAAGTGGGTCTGGCCCACGGAAGCTCATCACCTAATAAACCATCTTGTTAGTCTTTAAAGTGCTACATAGTCCTGTTTTTTGTTTCATGATTTCTGTGACCTCCATGAATGATTCACAGCCTTATTCATAATCACTTTCTCCCAAATAGACCTCTACCTACAGGTTCCCAACCATCTCCTCCCTGTTGGTCAGAATCAATTCTTAAATGCCTATGCCCTGGGTTACTTCCTTCAGTTTCTGAAACAAAGCATTGTCCCCATGACATTCCAAGAACTTATTGGATATTTTGTGTTTTATCATATTACTTTTCCCACTGATGTCTAGGTAGGTAAAGTCCCTCATTACTATAAGGGTCTGGATATTTGTTTTATTTGTTCTAGAAATGCCTCATCTCCCTCCTCCTCCTGGTTTGGATGTGTTTTCCCCACTTCGTCTTTACCCAGAGACTTTCAGCTGGTCTGCCTCGTGCCTCTTTCTGGAACTCAGAACAAGTGTACAATACAACACCACCTCCCTTTTATTCCTACATGCTCTTCCTGAACAAGATGTACCCCTCTATGCCAATACTGCAGTTATGAGATTTATCCCATCAAGTATCTGAGATGCCACTTAAGCTCAGTTATGACTTGTCTATTAGTACTCCCAATTCTGACTGCTTATTCCTGTTATTCCTTGAATTTGTGAGTAGACGTCTAAAGCAGTGACACTCAAAATGGTTCATGAAACCACTTTGAGAAAACTGCTAACTGGCTACACTGGTGTGTTTATTTACTGGTGCCGCAGCCACAAAGCCTCGTGGCTCCCATTGGATCCGATTTGCTGTTTGCAGCCAAAGGGAGCCATGGGAAGCAGCAGCCACAGCTCCTTTTGCTATGACTGGCTAACCAGAGCCAAAGGGACCTGCAAGGCTCCGTGACCTCAGTGCTGGTAAATTGTAGGGTAAACTGAGGCAGCCCTAAATGTGCTAGTAGGCCTCTAAACAGCATAACTCCATTCTAGGATTAAGGCCTGGGAACACCACAGTCAGGATAAGAACTGCAGACAGTAAAAGACCCTGGGCACCATAGCAACCACATTCTAAAACACTCGAACTGGGTCTCAGTTGGTAATGTAACACATTTTGCTTGAGATAACATTCATAAAATTTGCTTAAACTGTCTTGCTTCACTCCTAGATAATAAGCCTGAGAACCAAGTGCTGCACCACATCAAGGCCATACCCGCCTCCTATAGCAACATCATCATCTATGGAGACTAAAATGTTATTACTGTTTTGCTGACATGTTTTGGCATTTGAACAATAACCACCTGTATATTAATTAACGAGCTGTTACTTTGCAATGGGTGGAGATATTATGTAATCTTGAGTAGTTCTATTGGCTTATGTGCTCATTTCGTCTTGCTGCTAGACCTATCAAATCATTTTTCCTCCGTCCTCCTGCTGACTATATAATCTATTGTATTGTGTTAATTAACCAGTGTTCACCAGGGTAACCCCTGCGTGTCACTCCATCAGCTGATGTATAATAAATCCTCTGCTTGTTTTCACCTGCATCCAGAGTGTCCTGGCTTATTTCCAACATAAATAAACACACCGGCGCGGCCAGTTAGCAACTTTCTCAAAGTGGTTTCACGGATCACTTTGAGAAACACTGATCTAAGGGATTGATCAAATTCCCCCCAGGGATTTCCCTCTTGTTGCTCCTGTAATTCTACTCTAATTTTCCATATCTGATTCTCCCCAAAGAACTAGTCCTCTATTAAAGATACCTTTTGTACCTAGTTGCCTTTTGTCACCTGCCCCTACTCAACTTAGTTTAAAGCCCTTCTAATAAGATTGGTGAGTCACTGCATTAAGATGTCCTTCCCTTTTGTGGTCAGATCGACCCCATCTCTTCCCAGCAAACCTCCTTCCTGCAACAGTACGCCATGACTAAGGAAGTCAAAACCTCCCATCCATCCATCTTCATCACACTGTTATGTGGACATGCTTACCATTTAGTGTAAAAAGCAGAAAAAACACTCAGTGCAGGAAACAAGGGGACTGAAACTGAAGCTGTCAAGTTCACATGCTTCCATTTTCACTAACTGATACATCTGGATCTCTCAAGCTAGTGGGGATGTCCAAGGCAGAAAAATATTTCTGTAGATCAGCATGTGATTATTTGTATTGCGGTACTGCCTCATAGTCCCAGTCATAGGCCAGAATCTCATTGCCTTACGACCTGTACAAACTCAGAATAAGATGGTCCTTAACTGTCATTAAGTAATATTTATTCACAGCACAACAGAGAAGATAATTAAGCAAGAAGATAAGCCTACTTTGACCAGGTACCAACATGAAACTAGTGTAATAATACTACATATTTAGGAAACTTTCTCCCTGATTCAGGGTCTGTTGTGGCTAAGCCCCAGTTCCATACCATTGTGCAAACTGGGGTCTTATACAACTGCGCTAGATAGAAAGTGTACAGCAGTACAGTTCAAGAGTACTCCATATTTAATACATGCACAGGAGGTCACTTCCACAAGAAGCTAAGGGCATGGTCATCACAGAGAGACTTCCTGTCTCTGCTAGTTTTATGCATCCCTCACTGTCTACGCCTGCTCCATAAGTTCAGGCCTTTCAAAAACACAGCATCATGTACAGGTAACTGTAACAATGCTTGTTCGTTGTATCTGTTCACATGAGAGCAAGGCATCCAATATCAGTCCACTATGGGTGGATCAGCAATAGGAATAATGTTTGTGCATGTGACAAATAACCCCAGGACCACAGAACAGATTAAGGACACCAATGTGTGTAGCAAAGTCATCACAAACACCGTGCAGACGTCAGGGAACTCATAAGTTAGCGTATAACCTTAATTCAGATCTTGGTGCAATAGTATATCCTCAAAAGGAAACTTTACTTATTAATTGGTTGTATTTTACTTATCAGTTGGTTGTATTTTACAAGATAAAAAGCTGAATCGTTGGTTGAATGTTAGTTTATTTGCCCCAGGGCCAGATTTTTACAAAAACAAGTCATGTGCACATACACAACTAAGAGTTCTGCAGCAACGCACACTGTCCTGCAGCAATTAGTAGTGGGATCCTGCCCTTAGCAAGTCCTGGGCTTACAATTCACATGCTTATCTCACTAATAGGTATCAATTGATCAGCCTGTACTGAATATGGCTTGACAATTTGCCATCACTCAAAACACATTACAGTCAGAGAGGATGATAAATATACCATTTATTCACCATTATGTACAAAGTCCAACATGTCCAAGGAGGCAAGAAAACAAAACTGGTGAATACAGAAAAAACATTACAGCCTCTCTCCGAGTTACAGACCAAACACTTGGCTGTAACTCGATCAGTTTGTAACTTGGACCCCATTGAGTTACACGTGACCACGCTGTTTGTAAGCGCGGGTCACATTCGTAACACGGGGACCGCCTTTACGACTGCTCCATGGGAGCTTTGGTCGTAAGTGCGAACGGTCGTAACTCGACCATTTGCAACTCGGGGAGCAGCTGTACTGCAAAAAATAGACTGATAGCAAGAAGCTTTTGTACAATGTGCAGTAAGATGCACACCTTAATCCCGCTCAGCGTTTGACTGACTCTAATTCAACCTAAGTTTTGTCAGAGTAGGGTATGAGGCCCAGATCTTCAAAGGTATTTAGACTAATTTCCATTGAAACCAATGGGAGCCAGGAATCTCAATACCTGGGAGGATCTGAGCAAGGACGGCAGAATTTGATGCAAAAACAATATGCATTTCTAGAGAGATTTTCCTTTTTAAATAATTTTACTAACTCTCTGATTCAAATATAAGCCATTATTAGCCAATAATTATATTTTTTCTATCCCTATTAGAGCACAGACAAATAGGAGAGTGGAAATAACCTGATTTATTTAAAAGATTTTAACCAGGTTCTTTCATGGAAAAAAATTAAAGATCCAGCATTGTACAGATCACTCTGCTGAGATGTGAGCCAAATGACTTAAAGCAGAATTCCAATATTACTTCTCTTTTTTGAAAGTTTTCTCACAAACTCCTCAAAATATCTGCCTCCACCTAGTGGTGTGGGTTTGTTATTTATATTCCCTGTTGTAGAAATACATCAAATTATACTCCGCATGATTCTATGATTCTATCTGTAGGGACAGGGACAGGGATAATCCTGGGAAGAGGCTCTTTTTTCCTTCACTACTCTATAGAGGTTCTTATACTGCTTGTTGTCAGCAAGACATGAGAAGTCATTCTTCCACTCTACTCTGCGCTGGTTAGGCCTCAGTTGGAGTATTGTGTCCAGTTCTGGGCACCACATTTCAAGAAAGATGTGGAGAAACTGGAGAGGGTCCAGAGAAGAGCAACAAGAATGATTAAAGGTCTAGAGAACATGACCTATGAAGGAAAGCTGAAAGAATTGGGTTTGTTTAGTTTAGAAAAGAGAAGACTGAGGGGGAACATGATAGCTGTTTTCAGGTATCTAAAAGGGTGTCATAAGGAGGAGGGAGAAAACTTGTTCATCTTGGCCTCTGAGGATAGAACAAGAAGCAATGGGCTTAAACTGCAGCAAGGGAGATTTAGGTTGGACATTAGGAAAAAGTTCCTAACTATGAGGGTAGTCAAACACTAGGGCTGTGTCTAGAATGCATCCTTTTTCCGTAAAAGGGATGCAAATTAGACACATCGCAATTGCAAATGAGGTGGGGATTTAAATCCCCCCTGCTTCATTTGCATAAACATGGCTGCTGCTTTTTTCCGGCTCGGAGCTTTGCCGGAAAAAAGCGCCAGTCTAGACGCGGATCTTTCGGAAAATAAAGCCTTTTCCATAAGATCCCTTATACCTCTTAAAAAAAGGAATAAGGGATCTTTCGGAAAAGGCTTTATTTTCCGAAAGATCCCTGTCTAGACTGGCGCTTTTTCCGGCAAAGCTCCGAGCCAGAAAAAAGCGGCAGCCATGTTTATGCAAATGAAGCGGGGGTATTTAAATCCTCGCTTCATTTGCAATTGCGATGTGTCTAATTTGCATCCCTTTTACAGAAAAAGGATGCAGTCTAGACACAGCCTGGAAGAAAATGCCCAGGGAGGTTGTGGAATCCCCATCTCTGGAGATATTTAAGAGTAGGTTAAATGAATGTCTATCAGGGATGGTCTAGACAGTATTTGGTCTTTCCATGAGGGTAGGGGCCTGGATTCGATGACCTCTCGCGGTCCCTTCCAGTCTACCGTAGGATCCATCCTGATGGAGGTAAGTCATTGTCTGGGGACAGTCACAGTTTGGGGTGGGGGGAAGGGAGACTGTCAGGAAGGGCCAAGTGGAGTGGGAGTGGGAGGGAGCTCCTCCACTCACCCTGAATTGTTGGGGGGGGGGGTTCTGAGGAGGGGATTCCCGGGGTGTTTGAGAGGGAAGGTGGGCGGTGGGTTCTCCTCCTAAGAGATAAGGCACCCCTTCTAACATTTTGTTGTCTGTCTCGTTCTGCAGGTGGTGAGGGCCATCAATTCAGAGCTGCTCAACAGGCTCATCTGTCTACCAGATCTGGACAGCGTCATGGCCGGCTTTGCTGCCCTCGGCTTCCCGAATTGCGGAGGAGCGCTCGATGGGACACACATTGCAATCCGTGCACCGCCCCATCGAGCAGCCCAATTCATCAACAGAAAGGGCTACTTTTCTATGGTCCTCCAGGCCCTGGTCGACCATCGTGGCCAGTTTTCGGACATTTGTGTTGGGTGGTCAGGGCGGGCACACGATGCCCGCATCTTCAGGAACTCGTACCTCTACCGGAGGCTTCAGGAAGGAACATTTTTCCCACATCGTGAGTTTGCGGTTGGGGATGTGCACATGCCGGTGTGCATAGTGGCTGATGCCGCCTATCCCCTGATGCCGTGGCTGATGAAGCCCTACACCGGCCACCTGGATGCGAGCAAGGAGCAGTTTAATGCTCACCTTAACCGGGTTCGCAACCAGGTGGAATGTGCGTTCGGACGTTTAAAAGGCAGATTCCGGTGCTTGCTCACACGCCTCGACATGGGGGAGAGCAACATCCCTGAGGTGGTGGCCGCGTGTTGCGTTCTCCATAACCTGGTGGAGAGGAAAGGGGATGCCTTCCTACCAGGGTGGGGTAGAGGTGCTGATGGCCAGGAGAGGCACTTTGCCCAGCCCCGGACAGCTGCCATCCGCCAGGCTCACAGGTCTGCTGTTGGCATCCGGGAGGCCCTCCGGGAGCAATTCTCCAGTGGAGGCCACTGACTCTACTTAGGGGCTTCTGCCTGGGGACTGGGCCCTGGCCCAATAGAAGCTTCCCTCCACAACCCATCTCCTGACCCTGTTTGGACACATCAGTAACACCAGGGTGTGTTGCAAAATAAAATGTTATGTTTAATGTTTGTACATATTCTCAAACAATAGTATAAATGTAGCAAACATAATACATTTTTTTTTTATTTTTGTTGTTGAAAACACTATTTACAATAAAGAAACATTTTGTTGAACCCTTTGTTTGTGCTTTAACTGGGGTGATGGGGGTGCTTGAAACCTGGAGGGGGGAAGGGGACTGGAAACCTGGAGGGGGGAAGGGGACTGGAAACCTGGAGGGGGGAAGGGGATCAGGTTGCATGGTGCTTGCCAGATTTCCCTCTCCTGCCTGGGCCTCGTGTTTGGGGTGCTCCACGGCTACGGGAACGTGTGGTGCACCTGTCGGTTGGCTGGCTGGGGTGCTCTTAGGACGTGGAAGCCTGGGGGAGAGGAGGGCCAGGGGGAGAGAGGGGCTGGGGAACTGGGGGGGCTGGGGGAGAGGGAGGTCCAAGGAGGGAAAGGGATGCTGTTGTGGAAGGGGGGTTTGGTGGGGTGGGGTCATGGGGTGCTGGAGGAGCAGGACCAGGCACAGGAGCAGGCAAGCCGCAGACCTCCCTGAGAGTGGCACACAGGGACGTGCGCTGCAGGACCAGCTAGTCCATGAGCCGGTCACGCCAGCGATCCTCTGCCTCCGCCCTCTCTCTGAGGTTGGAGTTCAGCTCCTGCATGGCCTCCACGTGCTGCCTGAGGATGTTCGCATAGACACGCCTGTGTCTGCGGCTCCCATGTCCCCGAGATGGAGATGGAGGTGGGGCTGGTGTGCTGCGGCCCTCTTCCACGGCTGGTCTGGCTGTGGAGGAAAAGAAGAACACACAATCAGTCCTAAAAACTGGACTCTGTAGCACTTAAAATACTAACAGGATGGTTTATTAGGGGATGAGCTTTCGTGGGCCAGACCCACTTCCTCAGATCAGAGTAACACGGCTACATTTCTATCACAATCAGTCATGTGTGCAACAGCTGTCCAAAAGGACATGCCCTCTCCCTTGAGACAGGGGAATCAGACATTCTGAAGGTTACACTGTGTGTGTGTGTGTGACCTGGGCATCAGCCTGAGCATGACAGGTTTCCCTTGTGCATCACCCACTGTGCACCCACCTACCTCCCCCCCCCCCCCCCCGGGTGTTACACAACCTCACTGCACTCACCTGCTGCTTCCTCTCCTGCGCCAGATGACGCCTGGGAGGCCTCTGGGGTCTGGGTGACTGGCTCCAGGGTGAGGGTCGCCGTCTCCTCACTGTCCTCCTCCTCTGGGACCATGTCCCCGTCTCCAGACTGCTCTGGGTCCTGCTCGGGAGCGTCCACCATGGGGTCTGCCAATCCAGACTGTACGAACCGCCGTGGTGTGCGTGCTTCTCCACTGCCACCCAGGATCTGGTTCAGCTCGGGGTAGTAGGGGCAGTAGTGGGGGGCTGCCCCAGAACGGGAGCTCTCCTCCCTGGCTTTGACGTACCCCTGGCGCAGCTCTTTTACTTTGGAGCGCACCTGGTCCTGGGTGCGGGGGTAGTGGCCCTTCTGGGCCAGGGCTTCAGCCACGTGGCCATAAATATCTGCGTTTCGCCGCCGGCTTTTGAGGGCCTGTAAGGCCTCCTCCTCTCCCCAGAGCTCCAGCAGGCTCTTGATCTTTGCGCCAGACCAGGATGATGCCCGGCGTTTGGAGCCCTTGGCTGGGTCCCCAGAAGGCTCTCTGTAAGGGCCAGGACGGTCTTGGGGCTGGGACATGCTGCAGCAAAGTAGCCATGTGCTCTGGCTCCTTCTCTGCAACAAGTGGCTGTGAGGGTGCCTGTCCCTTTAAGGAATGGCTGCAGCCAGGAACCACAGACATGCAACCCATGGCCCATATTGTCCACCAGGGCTTCTTCCTGGAGGCCAATTCTTTCGAAAAAAAGGGCTCCCCCCGTCCACACTCACTTACTTTCGACGGATCTCCCTCAAAAAAGGCGTTCTTCCTCGTAGAATTAGGTGTACCGCCGTCGAAAGAAAAGCCGCGTTCTTTCGATTTACTTTCGAAAGAACGCGGCTTGAGTCTGGACGCAGGGGAAGTTCTTTCGAAAAAAGGCTACTTTTTTCGAAAAAACCCCTGAGTCTGGACACAGCTCTTGTGAAGAGCTATTGGCGAGTGCTGGACTGTGATGGGACTTTGAAATAAAGCCCTGAGGTAAGGGCAAAAATGCTGTATTTTGGTGGGGTAGCTCTGGGGACACCACTCTCTTTGAGTGGGGAACAAACTTGAAAGGACATAAGAGAGCTAACCAAGATAGGCTCCGATTAGGTGTGTACCCTGGAAGGGATTTTGATGAGCACACATAATGAGTGAGACTCGGCCAGAGACTGTGTCACCGAAGTCAGACAAGAGAGTGCAGGCACATGTGCTTAGCCAGAAGGGGTACTCAAGAGAGGCGAATGCTGCTCTGTTACAGAGAGCAGTCCAATATTGTCGTTAATTCCTGTTCATGGCTTGTTCCTTCATTAAAACCAGTTGTGTCTCTGCATATGATGTCCTTTGTGGACCCCGGGTGAGGTGAAGGGACATGGCTTCGCGCATAAGGGGTGTGGCACTTCCTCCCTCCGAGCTACCCAAAGTGTGTGGTGCTCCAGCAGCAATTGATAGGGTTTTGGGCTCTGGCTGCTGCTGCATTAGCAGCAGCCCTTATTGGAAAACTTGAGAGCCCCAATCCCTCTCTATCCCTTCCCCCAAATCCCACTCCTGCTTCACCCCACTGGGTACTGAGACTAGGGCCAGGACACTCTGCTTCCCGGCCACCACCATAGTGAAGTAGAGCAACCCAGCTGGGAGATGGTGGAGCACAGTAGGCTGTTGGTTGTTCCAGGTCCCACCACTGTGGTGTGTGCTTGGGGGCATGACCCCCTCTGACTGCCCTGTGCTAGATTTTCCCAGATAATTACCTGGGCACCATGGGTCCCATCCATCTGATGGTTGAGGCATCCACTGTGGGGCCTGGACAGCTCGGAGAGGCCTATATAACCGTGTCTCGCATGGGCCAATACAAACTGCCTCCTGTGTTGCATCATTTAATGAAGCATCTCTTGTACACAGGCAAGACTAGGAAGAGCTGACAATTAGGCTTACCATTTTTCCCAACTGGATGGACTGGACGCCATTTACAGCAATGGTGTCCCATCCCTCTGGTCAGGAAAGATGATAACCCTAAGCTGACTCAATGCAATGGTAGCAACGTCAGGTGACAGAACAGTAGCACAAAAGAGTGGCAGGGGAAACTCAAAACAATATTTTTTTAAAAAAAAGAGAAAATTGAAAGTTTCAGCAACAAGACAAAAAACAGGAGAAAATGACTCAAGTGGAGAATTAGGCGGGAGTGAGGGAGTGTCATGTCTTTCTTAGTATACCTGCGGGGCAGGAAACCCTATTCAGACCTAAAGGGCAGACACCAAGTCTAAGGGCCTTATGCCCAGAACCTCAGAGGTATTTCGGCTCTTAGGGTATGTCTACACTGCAGTGTTTTTCCATTATAACTGCCGTTAGTCCAGAAAAAAATACTTGCGTCCATACTGCTATTGCATTCTTTTGACAAAAAGTTGAAAGAACCAAGGGGTTCTTTCACGAGGAAGACGTCTTTGTCTGAAAGAGCAGAAGAGGGAGTTCTTTTGAAAGAAGAGGCCTCCAGGAAATAGCACAGGTGCCCTGGTGGCCACTCCGTCCAAACTAATCAGAACTCTATAGTCCCTGTCTCCGGCCAGCTCTTAAAGCTGCAGGCACCTGGGACAACACTTGTGGCAGGGGGCTGGCCCAGAGAGCTGCACCTCACTGCGTGGCTGTGACTGCCACACTAATTGGGACCCATGGCCCAGCCACAAGCCTCCTGAGACCTCTCTGGCCCTCACAGGGAGCATGACCAGGGCTCCCAGGACTCAGCCAGAGGCCCGAAGAGGTTTGTGCCATCATGGTCCGGGGCAGAGATCCTGGCCTTCCTGTAGGTGTGGGGTGAGCAGGAGACCCTGCAGGATCTCGGCTCCCAGTGGCACAACGCCGACATATACGGTCGGATGGCCGAGGCTCGGGCCACAAGAGGCCACCACTTCCAGAACCTCATACAAGTATGGAGCAAAGTGAAGGAGCTCTGCCAGGGCTATGCGAGGGCAAGGGAGCACAGCTCTCTCTCTGGGGCAGGACCCCACTCCTAGCCCTACTACGCTGAGCTCCACCACATCCTGGGGGGTGGTTCAGCCCCTTCCTCACCCCTGGTGGTGGACGTGGGGCTGGAGATGCTCATCTTTGCCAACCCAGGGCTCCCAGGCCAGGAGGAGGAAGAATCCGACGACGAGCTGGAGGAGGAGGAGGAGACAGCCAGCACAGTCACCCTCACCCTCAAGCCCGTACCCCAGGGCCTGGATGTCTTACACGCATTCTCTGAGGACGGGGAGGAATCATCAGGTGAGTCTCTGTTTTTCACACACACAGGGCAGGGAAGGCGGGCGCAGAGGGGATGGGATGCAATCGTCGCTTGGTCATCTTGGCCTGGATATTGTGCTACACTCCGTGCACGTGGAACTACATGCAGTGCCAGTCTGCAACATGCAGCCCCAGGAGGCAGCCCCAAAGCACCTCCAGGCAGGGCCAGCCCGAGCCCTTTGGCACCCTGGGCCCAGGCATGCGGCGCCACCCCCAGGCGCAGGGTGCATGCGTGGGCCTGCCCCCCAGGGCGCTCGGCGCATGCGCGAGCTGGTCACGGCCACTGGCGCGCAGCCCGGGGCCACCCCCAGGGTGCACAGCACATGCGCACAGGGCCCCGCAGCCATGGGTGGAAGGGTGCTGTTAGCCAGCGCCGCGGGGCCGGTGCTGCGGGATCCAGGCACGTGGCTCCTGATGGCAGCTGTAAGGGACGCCATGCACCCCTTACAGCTGCCATTAGGCGCCCCTCATCGGCTGGCGCCTTGGGCAGCTGCCCGGCTCACCCATGCCTCCATCTGGCCCTGTCCCCAGGGTCCTGTTCACGGGCTCTGGGGAGGCCACACACACATCTGACCCCTGTGGGAGATGCCCTCCCACCACTAACCACTGCTGGAAGCAGGCTGGGGACAAGGGCACACACGTGGCTGCATACAGACTTAGGAGTGCCGCACACGACACACGGGAATGCCTGCACACTTGAGGCACCACCCACTTCCACGGACAGCGCTGGCAGGTGTGCGTGCAGCCCCCATGGAAGAGCAGACTGCTCCAGGCCCCTCTCCTGCCCATGGCATCCCACTGTGGCCGACCACTTCCCTTGCCCTGCCTGTCTGTGGGATGAGGATGGGGGGGAGCAAGAAGCATGGTCCCCTGGGCACCTCAGGGCCTCTGTGAGGCAGGGCCGATGTCCAGGCCACACATAGCCTTGCTCCTGGAACATCCCTGCCCTCTAGCCTGAGGACTCTTGTTCTCAGCTCACAGAGGAGGGCACGGACTCAGGGACAGTGTCTGCATGGATGACTGACCGCCTCTTCCTCTTTATTCTCCACAGCCGGACTAGCATCACTAATGGGCGATCACCGCCAGCTGAGGCAGCCGCCTGACCCTGGGGGAGCTACAAGTGCAGGAGGGTTCAGGGGGACCTGATGAGACAGCACGTGGTCATCCTCCAAGGCATGCAACGGATCCTGGCCCAGAAGGACCAGGAGGACGCTCAGGGGCCGTGTCTACATTTGCGAGATTTTGCGCAAAAACTTGCCGCCTGTCTACACTGGCCGCGAGTTCTTGCGCAAGAACTATGATGCGCCCGCTCAGGAATAAGCCCTCTTGAAGAAGTGTTCTTGCGCAAGAGGCCAGTGTAGACAGGCAACATGAATTTCTTGTGCAAGAAATCTCGATGGCTAAAATGGCCATCGGAGCTTTCTTGCGCAAGAGAGCGTCTACACCGGCACGGATGCTTTTGCGCAAAAGCACATCTCTTGCACAGAAGTACATGCCAGTGTAGACGCTCTCTTGCACAAATACTTTAATGCAAAAACTCTTGCGTTAAAAGTATTTGTGCAAAATCTTGCCAATGTAGATGTAGCCAGGGTGTGTCTAGACTATAGGGTTTTTTCCAAAAAAGTGGCCTTTTTTTGAAAAAACTTCCCCTGCATCTAAACTGCTGCCATGTTCTTTTGAAAGTAAATCGAAAGACCATGGCTGGTTTTTTAACTATGGAAAACCTCGTTTTACAAGGAATAACGCCTTTTTTCAAAAGTGCTCTTTCAAAAAAAGGCACTATGTATTGCAAACTGTGCTTTTTCGAAAGCGAGCATCCAGACAGTCTCGGTGCTCTCTTTTGAAAAAGTGGCTTGCTTTTTCAAAAGTACCGGTTGTAGTCTAGATGCTCTTTCGAAAGAGGCTTGCAGTCTAGATGGGACCCAAATATGGGCTCAGATGGTGCAGCAGAGCCAAAACATGTGTGCTACCATATATGAAATGATGGCACACCCAGCTCCTGTCCCTGTCCCTGTCCCCGCTGCTCCCACTGCCCTCCCTGCTCCTGCTTCTCCTGTTGTCCCAGGCCCCACCCACCTCCCGAGGTTGCCGAGGTCCTGAGACCTGAGGTGGCACTTCCAGCTGCACCACGCACCACTCCCAGCCCTGAGTCCCCCTCCTCCTTGGCCCTATCCAGGGAAGAAAAGGAGGAGTTGCACTATATGTAAGAGAGCACTAGGACTGCTCTGAACTCCAGTATAAAGAGGGAGAAAAACCTGTTGAGAGTCTATGGGTTAAGTTTAGAGGAGCAAACAACAGCAGTGATGTTGTGGTTGGTGTCTGCTACAAGCCACCGAATCAGGTGGATGAGGTAGATGAGGCTTTCTTCGGACACCTGAGAGAAGCTTCCAGATCTCAGGCCCTGGTTCTTGTGGGGGACTTTAATCACCCTGACATCTGTTGGGAAACCAATATGGCAGTACACAGGCAATTCAGGAAGTTTTTGGACAATATTGGGGATAACTTCTTGACACAAGTGCTAAAGGATCCAACCAGGGGCCATGCGCAGCTTGACCGTCTGCTCACAAACAGGGAGGAACTAATAGGGGAAGTAGAGGTGGGTGACAACCTTGGAGGCAGTGATAATGAGATGGTAGATTTCAGGATCCTGACCAAAGGAAGAAAAGAGAGTAGTCAAATACACACCTTGGACTTCAAAAAAGCAGATTTTGACTCCCTCAGAGACCGGATGGGCAGAATCCCCTGGGATGCTAACATGAAGGGGAAAGGAGTCCAGGACAGCTGGCAGTATTTTAAAGAAGCCTTATTGAAGGCACAGAAAGTAACCATCCCGACACGTAGCAAGAGAGGCAAACATGGTAGGAGACCGGATTGGCTTACAGGGGAAATCCTTGGTAAACTTAAGCACAAAAAGGAAGCTTACAAAAAGTGGAAACTTGGACAAATGACCAGGGAGAGCTATAAATGTATAGCTCAAGAATGCCGGGGGGTTATCAGGAAGGCGAAAGCGGAAATGGAATTGCGATTGGCTACGGATGTGAAGGATAACAAGAAAGGTTTCTACAGGCATGTTAATAATAAGAAAGTGATCAGACAGGGTGTGCGGCCCCTACTGGATGAAGGAGGTAACCTAGTGACAGATGATGTGGGGAAAGCTGAAGTACTCAATGCTTTCTTTGCCTCTGTATTCACGGACAAGGTGGGCTCCCGGACTAATGCGCTAAATGACACAAGATGGGATGAAGATGGACAGCCCTTGGTGGGTAAAGAACAGGTTAGGAACTATTTAGAAAAGCTAAACGTACACAAATCCATGGGTCCAGACTTAATGCATCCGAGGGTACCGAAGGAGTTGGCAAATGTCATTGAGGAGCCTTTGGCCATTATCTTTGAAAAGTCGTGGAGGTCGGGAGAAATCCCGGATGATTGGAAAAAGGCAAATGTAGTGCCCATCTTCAAAAAAGGGAAGAAGGACGATCCAGGGAACTATAGGCTGGTCAGTCTTACCTCGGTTCCTGGAAAAATCATGGAAGCGATCCCTAAGGAATCCATTTTGAGGTACTTGGAAGAGAGGAAACTGATTAGGAATAGTCAGCATGGATTCACAAAGAGCAAGTCATGCCTGACCAATCTGATTAGCTTCTATGATGAGGTAACTGGCTCTGTGGACGTGGGAAAGTCAGTGGATGTGATATACTTGACTTTAGCAAGGCTTTTGATACCGTCTGCCACAATATTCTTGCCAGCAAGTTAAGGGAATGTGGATTGGATAAATGGACGGTAAGATGGATAGAAAGATGGCTAGAAGGCCGGGCCCAGCGGGTAGTGATCAATGGCTCAATGTCAGGATGGTGATTGGTTTCTAGCGGAGTGCCCCAAGGTTTGGTTCTAGGACCGGTTTTGTTCAATATCTTTATTAATGACCTGGATGAGGGGATGGATTGCACCCTCAGCAAGTTTGCAGATGATACTAAGCTAGGGGGAGAAGTAGATACGCTTGAGGGCAGAGATAGCGTCCAGAGTGACTTAGACAAATTGGAGGATTGGGCCACAAGAAATCTGATGAGGTTCAACAAGACGGAAGAATCCAAAGCATAGTTACAAGCTGGGGACCAACCAGCTAAGTAGTAGTTCTGCAGAAAAGGACCTGGGGGTTACAGTGGATAAGAAGCTGGATATGAGTCAACAGTGTTCCCTTGTAGCCAAAAAGGCTAATGGCATATTAGGTTGCATTAAGAGGAGCATTGCCAGCAGATCCAGAGATGTCATTATTCCCCTTTATTCGGCTTTGGTGAGGCCACATCTGGAGTATTGTGTCCAATTCCGGGCCCCCCACTACAAAAAGGATGTGGACGCATTGGAGAGAGTCCAGCAGAGGGCAACCAAAATGATTAGGGGGCTGGAGCATATGACTTATGAGGAGAGGCTGAGGGAGTTGGGTCTGTTTAGTCTGCAGAAGATAGGAGTGAGGGGGGATTTGATAGCAGCCTTCAACTTCCTGAAGGGAGGTTCCAAAGAGGCTGGAGAGAGGCTGTTCTCAGTAGTGACAGATGGCAGAACAAGGAGCAATGGTCTCAAGTTGTGGTGGGAGAGGTCCAGGTTGGATATTAGGAAAAACTATTTCACTAGGAGGGCAGTGAAGCACTGGAATGGGTTATCTAGGGAAGTAGTGGAGTCTTCATCCCTAGAGGTGTTTAAGTCTTGGCTTGACAAAGCCCTGGCCGGGTTGATTTAGTTGGGATTGGTCCTGCCTAGAGCAGAGGGCTGGACTTGATGACCTCCTGAGGTCTTTTCCAGCTCTATGGTTCTATGATTCTATGATTCTAGGTTCTGAATCCTGCTCCTCCCTAGTTACTTTTATTATGGACAAAATACAAAGTTCTTGGTTTTCAACACAAAACTGGTATCTGTACTGATACCAAGGAAGGGGGGAAGGGAAAGATTGTTGTGGGAAAGGCAGAGAGGGGCAAGGCACAGGCCTCTAGTGGGGAGGGGGGGGTCATGGGGAGAGTTGGTGGGGTCTTTCAAAGAAACTCTCCCTCAGAGCTTCCCAGATGTGCACCCTCATTTGATGGGCCTGATGGATGGCAGCTGTGCACGGCGCATTCCACATGGATACAGGCCCTGTTTAGGTGGGTATTAAATTGGTCCCTGCTGAGGTCCAGGTGGCAGGTGTATAGCTTCATCAGCCATGGCATGAGGAGTAGGCCACATCCCCCATGATGCACAGTGGCATCTATGTTATACCAAATAAAAGCAAGCAGGATCTTATGAGGGGGATAAGGCAAAAAGCCACGTTTATTGTAAAGATAATAATAAAAAATAAAGAAAAGATAGAAGCAAACAACGTTGTTTAACTACTTAACCCTTATACATATACACATTCATTCATCCATTTATTCAGGTTCTGTGTATTTGTTATAGTTACCAGCCTGGAAGTTGCTTGTGACAGAAAAATGGCCAGGTATTCTGTACACAAGTGATGGTAGTGGGGAGCGAAGTCCTGATCAGATGTGCATCTGAAGCTCCTGGTAGGCTGGCAGCAGAACCTTGGACTCTGATTCCATAGTTTTTTAGTCCAGTTCTTATAGGAATTTTTTCCTATGCCAGTCTATGGAAATTGCTGCATCATGCTGATGTCTCCAGGGTGGCTGCCAGGTGCTTGACAGTGATCTCATCGGGTGGACCTTCAGTATTTGACACCTTTTGGTTGCACTGGCACCTGACGCCTTTTTCAGCCCTTTGTTGCTGTATTCTCAGGCTGGCACCTCTCAGAACCATTCACTCATCATCCAAGCACTCTCTCTCTTACATACATTCCTTAATTAATGTTTCCCATACAATATTTTTGTATAATAATAACTTTACATATCTCAGAGTTGTAGTTACAAAAAGTTTCTGGATGGTATTGCTTAAAACATTCTCTGAGTGCTGAATAAAGTTACAATGTTTTAAAGAGAACAGGCCTTAAGTAAGTAATAATGCCCTTAGTCAATTACAGGGCTTGGCTCCCATAGCAGAGTTAGTGGATTGACAGTGCATTGTTACAATGTATCTCTGCAATGTCAATTTCAAGCAGCCCCTTGCACAAGCTTGAGCATGCCCTGGAGCACAGAGGGGGGGCTGTTTCTGGCTACATAGGATTATATTCTTAAATTCTAAATTACATAACCTAATACATTATATTCTAAAGGGGCAATAATAATGATAAATCTAAACATTTAACAATCTTAACAAATAATAATAATAATAATAATAAGAAGAAGAATTAATAATAAATCTAAACACTTTAAGTTGTGGGGAACAAATTATGGGGAGTCACTTTCATTTGGGGGAATCATTTTCAATATATTAATATGTTATCCCTACATCTGCACATCCCCAACCTGACAGTCACGCTGGGGGAAGAATGTGCCAACCTCCAGCTAGTGGTAGAGGCTGGAATTCCTGAAAATGTGTGCATCGTGAGCTCTGCCCAACCACCCAACAAAAATGTCCATGAACTGTCCATGGTGGTAGACCAGGGCCTGCAGCACCATGCAGAAATAACCCTTGCAGTTGATGTATTGGGCGGCTCGATGCTGTGGTGCATGCATGGGAATATGGGTTCCATCTATGGCCCCACCGCAGGTGGGGAAGCCCAGGGTGGCAAATCTAGCCATGATGGGGTCCAGGTCTCCCAAGCAGATGACCCTATATAGCAGGATGGAGTTAGGCCTTCACCACCTGCAGAAGGAGACAAAGAAATACAGAAAACAGAGAATGAGAGGGGGTGCCTGAGCCCTTGGGAGGTTCCGGAGTCCCTCTTCCTCCTTTCCCCCTCAAACACCGCAGGAGCCACCCCCTATGAGTCGTCCCCCACCCCCTGCAGGGCTGTGTGAGGGCGGGATGGCACATCCCCCCCAGGGATGGGACTTTCCCTCCACTCCCAGCCCACCCCCCACAGCCTCGCACCCCTTTCCCTAGGGTCCCCTTTTCCAAGACTTCTCCCCCCCCAGAGATTCTGAGAACACCTTACTTCCATGAGGAGGGCCCGGACAGTGGACTTTCCCATGCCAAACTACTTGCCCATAGACCACTAACTGTCTGGGGTGGCGAGCTTCCAGACAGCGATGGTGACCCACTTGTCCAGGGGGATGGCGGGTCGTATCTGGGTATCCCGTCAATGGAGGGCAGGGGCAAGCCAGGCACACAGCTCCATGAAGGTGGCCTTCCTCATACGAAAGTTATGGAGCCATTGCTGGTTGTCCCACCACTCCATGACCAGCTGGTCGCACCAGTCGGAACTGGTGTCCAGCCTCCAAAACCGTCTCTTCACTGTGGGATGCAGTTGCCAGGGCCTTGCTCCGCACACAGGGAGAGGGTCTCAATGATGAGCTCGGTGTCGAGCTCGTGCAGGGCCAGGAAGCAGCCTGCACAAACAGAAGCTGCAGCAGTGTGGGGCCATCGCATGCCCACAGGCAGCTTCGGCTCCATGGCAAAGAGTATGCTGTGGTGTCCAAAAGCCGGGCAACCAGAGCACACACTGCAAAAGCTTTGCTGTCCCTCGCAGAGGTAGGAAAGCAAGCAGCGGGGTCCCTGTAAGCACATGTCTCAGCTAGCCTTAGGCAACAGCACCCAGAAGCAACTACTGGTAAACCTCATTGCAGGAGGAATAACAGCTAATTCAATGTAGGGCTTTAATTTGGAATCCCGTTTCACTGCCGCGTGTAGACGCGGGCAGTTACTTCGGCCTAGTCAATTTCTAAAATGGCGACTGGACGGGAACATGCTAATGAAACGCGGGATATTTAAATCCTGCGCTTCATTTGCAATTTCGGTCACCCTCATTAGCCTCCCTAGATCGAACTAGGGGGCTAGTGTAGACATACCCTTCCAGAAAAGCTTATTCCAAAAGAAGTTTGCAGTCTAGACGTAGCCCTAAAGTCCATTGCTTTCAATGGATGTTAGAAGGCTAAATACCTTTGAGGATCTGGGCCCTACTCCTACAAAATGATCCACACAGATAGATCTGTGTGTCTGCATTCATGTCAATGGTACTCTACACAGACACAATGAAAGATTAAGGAGTAAAGGATATTTAGTTGTGATATATCTCTTCAGACACGCACATACATGCCTGCATACACAGTAGCCCAACAGTTAGTTTGTTCTTTTAAAGAAATGATGTGACACACATAAGGCTGACTCAAAGGCAGGGACTCATAAAAACGTGTAGTGATATATGCCTGTCAACTTGTACAACTATAATCATTAGGAAATACAACTTAAACCCGTTTTATTTCCTAACATGCAGAGCACATGTAGGCAGGGAATAGCAAGCACTTTGAAATGTATCCACACACTTGCTGAGCTGTCTATGGAGAGCGACAGTCTACATCCATAAACTCCAAGGCTGGCATGTCGGATCCAAAGCAATGAGCAAAAGTCTTAGTGTCATCAACTTCCACAGATGTCAGTGGGAGCTACAGATACTGAGAGCTTCTCAGCACAGTATGATTATCTATGTGTGTGGCCAACTTTAGCAGGATTTTGTTTTGTTTAGTTTTGTTTTTCCTCCAAGCCCTAGCTCTTGGATTCATGATTATGTACAACTCAGTTTTTGCCTTGAAAAAGTAAGTTTCTATCCGTCATGATTACAGAGAAGTTTAAAATATGACATGAGTTCACCCAAATGACTCAGAATCCAGAAAACAGTCCAAAAATAATATTTTTTTAAAAAACCTCATGATTTTTAAGCCAAATGAATGACTTTTTTCAGGCCTGACCTGAGATATTTGTTATGCTTGGGTTTAGAAATATTAATAACATGTTAGAAGTAATTTATATGCTGGGCTCTTGCAGTGCATTAGAAAGCCTGATGAGTGCTATCCCACGAGAAGTACTGTTTTCCAACTGAACAGGGGAGAGGATCTGTGGGATCACGTGAGGATTACTTGTATTCCCTCCCTCTGGGGTATCTGGTGTTGGCCACTGTTGGCAGACAAGATACTGGGTTAGATGCACCTTTGGTCTGACCCAGTCTGGCCATTCCTTTGTTCGTATCAAGCACCCATGCTGAGTGAGAATGTGAATGGAGCAGACAGAGTATGTCTACTAGGGATGTTAAAAGTTGATTAAATAGGTAACTACGTGACCACTGAAAATCTCATGGGCAACATGCTGCATGCTCTTAAATAAGCATTATATTGCTGAGCCCACAGCGATGCCTCCCTGAGAGCAGGCCTGTCAGCCCCTGCTGGCCTGGCTCCCAGGGAAGTGGTTTTCCTGCCACAGTGAAGCTACATCCCTGGGAACTGCCTCCATCCCTAATGTCTTCACCAGTGGCCTCCAACCTTTTTATGCACAAGAACATTTTTTAAGTATTAGGGCAACTCCCACCCTACCCCTGAGGCTCCACAGACTTCATTCCCCGCTCTCTCCATCACTTGCTCTCCCCACACACACACTTTCATTAGGCCGGGACAGGGGGTGCAGGCTCCAGGCTGGAACCAAGAGTTCTGGGAGCAGGAGGGGGTAAGAGATGCAAGCTCTGGGAGGGAAACTGGGTGCAGGAAAGGGGCTCTAGGCTGGAGCACAGTGTTAGGGTGCAGGTGAGGTATAGAGTACTGAGCAAACACCCAGGCCAAGGAGAAAGTCTCTGAATGCTTATGGGAAGCAAGGCTTTGCATTTCCCCCCTCAGTGACCCCTAGCATGCAGGACAGCTGCCTCCCAGGCTGGAGGCCCAAGGAAAAAGCCTGTGTGGGTGGGCGCACAACAGGGCTTGGTGCAGTAATTTGCTTGACCACAAGCCCTCTCATGGGGTGGTCTCGGCTACTGCCTAACTCCATCTGCACTGCTAGCCAAGGCAGCACCTTCTCCTCAGTGCGCACAGGCTCCAGCCTCAACTCCCCTGGGCAGCTGGATCAGCTCTTATCAGATCCCAATCTAGACCCCCCAGAATCACCAGTCTTCCTGGATAAGATCACAGAGTAGTTAGGAAGGGAGGAGGGAGAAGCCTGTGGTAATAGCAGCAGCAGAAGGCAGCAAATTGAAGGTGGAGACAGCTAAAAGTGGGAGAAAGCACCAGCAAATGGGTGAAAGGGCAGGAGCAGAGGTGGCAGCAGCAGGAAGGATGAACATTAGATGGGTCCCAAGAGAAGGGGGAGGAAAGAAATAGCAAAAGAGAGGGATAAATGGATGAGAGGCAGCAGGAGACAGAGGAGCCAATAGCATGGGCAAGGGCCAGCAGTACTTGGTAGGAGAAGGCACTTCTAGCAAATGGCAAAGTTGTTTATGAGATCAACATGGTCACCAGCAAGTCACCAGGTCCTGATGAAATGCATCCCAGGATACTCAAGGAGCTGATAGAGGAGGTATCTGAGCCTTTAGCTATGATCTTTGAAAAATCATGGCAGACAGGGGAGATTCCAGAAGACTGGAAAAGGGCAAATATTGTGCCCATCTATAAAAAGGGGAATAAGAACAACCCAGGAAATTATAGACCGGTCAGTTTAACGTCTGTCCCAGGGAAGATAATGGAGCAGGTAATTAAGGAAATAGTATGCAAACACTTGGAAAGTAATAAAGTGATAGGGAATAGCCAGCATGGGTTTGTGAAGAACAAGTCATGCCAAACTAATCTGATAGCTTTCTTTGAAAAGATAACGAGCCTTGTGGATAAGGGAGAAGCGGTGGATGTCATATACCTAGACTTTAGTAAGGCATTTGATACGGTCTCGCATGATATTCTTATTGATAAACTAGGCAAATATAACTTAGATAGGGCCACGATAAGGTGGGTGCATAATTGGCTGGATAACCGTAGTCAGAGAGTTGTTGTTAACGGTTCTAAATCCTGCTGGAAAGGGATAACAAGTGGAGTTCCTCAAGGGTCTGTTTTGGGACCCGTACTGTTCAATATCTTCATCAATGATGTAGATATTGGGATAGAGAGTACTCTTATTAAGTTTGCAGATGATACCAAACTGGGTGGGGTTGCGACTTCTTTGGAGGAGAGGGACATAATTCAAAATGACCTTAGCAAGTTAGAGAAATGGTCAGAGGTAAACAGGATGAGGTTTAATAAAGAGAAATGCAAAGTGCTCCACTTAGGAAGGAACAATCAGTTCCATACATACAAGATGGGAAGCGACTGTCTAGGAAGGAGCATGGCGGAAAGGGATCTAGGGGTCATAGTGGACCACAAGTTGAATATGAGTCAACAGTGTGATGCTGTTGCAAAAAAAAGCAAATATGATTCTAGGTTGTATCAACAGGTGTGTTGTAAGCAAAACTCGTGAAGTCATTCTGCCGCTCTATTCTGCACTAGTTAGGCCTCAGCTGGAGTACTGTGTCCAGTTCTGGGCGCCACATTTCAAGAAAGATGTGGAGAAATTGGAAAGGGTACAGAGAAGAGCGACAAGAATGATTAAAGGTTTAGAGAACATGACCTATGAAGCCAGGCTTCATGAACTGGGCTTGTTTAGTTTGGAAAAAAGAAGATTAAGGGGGGACATGATAGCGGTTTTCAAGTATCTAAAAGGGTGTCACAAGGAGGAAGGCGAAAATTTGTTCCTCTTGGTTTCTGAGGACAGGACAAGGAGTAATGGGCTTAAAGTGCAGCAGGGGAAGTTTAGATTGGACATTAGGAAAAAATTCCTAACTGTCAGGGTGGTCAAATATTGGAATAAATTGCCAAGGGAGGTGGTGGAATCTCCCTGTCTGGAGATATTTAAGAACAGGTTAGATAGACATCTGTCAGGGATGGTGTAGACGGAGCTTGATCCTGCCTTGAGGGCGGGGGGCTGGACTCGATGACCTCTCGAGGTCCCTTCCAGTCCTATTATTCTATGATTCTATGATTCTATGTCTTCTAGTGCCCAAAGGAGCTCAGCTGAGACCTGGCCATCCAGGCTCTCGCTCTGCATGGTCATTGCAAATGGCCCTTCTCCCTGCTGGAGAAATGTGAACAGCTCTGACACCGCTGTGTGATCATTAAATACTGCCAATGCTGTTCTCTCCTGGGACTCTAGGGGTATGTCTACACTATACCGCACTTGCAAATGAAGCCCGGGCTTTGAATTTCCCGGGCTTCATTTGCATAAGCCGGGCGCCGCCATTTTAAAATCCCGGCTCGTTCGAACCCCGTGCCGCGCGGCACGGACTAGGTAGTTCGGACTAGGCTTCCTAGTCCGAATTACCGTTACTCCTCGTGGCCACAACTTCCCCCACAGAGTGAGGGAAAGTGAAGGGGGAAACTGAGGTTCCAGGCTTCCCATAGACCAGACTTATTTTTCTGAAGTTCTGGAGTTAGTGGATTAGACTCTGGCGTAGGGATAAAAATGAGGCTTCAGAGGTAGGTACCTTATCCACTGTGACACTGAAGGAGCCCTCCAACCTCCCTACCTTCAGGGCCCCCTTTATCCTTCCTGTGTTCAAGGGTGCCAGGTTCGTTCTCTGTGACACTGGTGGTGGCTGTCCCCAAGGGGACAGTGTGTGAGACAAGACTCCCAGCAAGTAGGATAGGGACAGGGTGCAGGATCTGGGAGGTAGCTGGGGTGCAGAAGCAGGCTGGGAGTAGGGTTTCTGGCCAGTTGGAGGGAGCAAGAACGAGGGAGGGTGCAGTGTGTGGCCAGGAGAGAGGGTTAAAGAACAAAGGAGGGTGTCGGAGTAAGCTGGGGATGCTGGGTGTTGGTGGGGAGGTAAATGACAGGATTAGGGTGTAAGTGAGGGGGTCTGGACATGAGGGGGAACCTTACCTGGCTTCGTGCTCCCTTGCAGCAATGGCTGCAGCCACGCTGTCCTTGCTGCCCCAGAGGGAGGCCCTGCTTCTGCGGGCCACGTGGTTCCGAAGGCCGGAGACACTGCGGCTGTGGCCATGCGATCCAGGGCTGACCCCGAGGCACTGCAGCCACAGGCCACCCCAGAGGCTGGAGGTGCCACTGCCGCAGCCACGCGGCCGGACCCCAGGTACCACCTGCCACAGAGGCACCATGGCCTGGGGCTGGCCCAGGAGGTGCCACTGTCATGGCTACACAGCAGGCCCTACAGGCTGCCCCAGAGGCACTGCAGTCACATGGCCCGGGGCCAGCCCCAGAGGTGCCACTACTGCGGATACATGGCCTGGGGCTCGCCCTGGAGTCACTGCTACCACAATTATGTGACCCAGGGCTGGCCCTGAAGGTGCTGCTACTGTGTCTTAGGGCTGGCCTGGAGGCACCACTACTGCAGCCAGGCCGTCCGGGTCCAGCCCTGGAGGTGCCGTGGTATCAGCGTCTCCATCCTCCGGAGCCAACCCCAGACTGTGTGGCCGCAGAAGCAGTGTCTCCTGGGCTGGCCCCTGGCTGCCTGGCTGCGGTAGCAATGCTTCCAGGCTGGCCCTAGAGAGGTGCTTGAGTCCTGGCGCTGCCTCCTCTCCAGTGGCAGTGTGGGGCATGTAGGGGCTCAGCTGAGCTCCTCCCCATCACGAGTCCTGTAATTAGGAGGAGGGGTCTGTAATTGCCTCGCGGGCCGGATCAAAGCCCAAAGCGAGCTGGATCCAGCCCGCTGAGAGACTTTTGTCCACCCCGATCTAAAGAATAGCCACATCTCCTGAATAGGAGTGAAACCCTTATGAATTTGTAGACAAAAGACATTTTCTGTGAAAAATCACTTTTTGTGAAAAATGTGATGTAATTGAGAGTCCAGCTTTCCATTAATAATTACATTAGAGAGAAGTTTTTGACCTGCCCTATTGAAAATGAATAGCCATTCAACATTTGAGGGAACATGTAGGCTGTGTCTGCATTGGCACGATCTTGCGCCAAAGTGGCCGCTTTTGCGCAAAAACGTGCTGCCTGTCTACACTGGAGGGGAGTTCTTGCGCAAGAACACGGACGTTCTAATGTGTGAAATCAGTGCTTCTTGTGCAAGAACTGTGATGCTCCTGCTCAGGAATAAGCCCTCTTGTGCAACTGTTCTTGCGCAAGAGGCCAGTGTAGACAGGAAACATGAATTTCTTGCGCAAGAAAGCTCGATGGTTAAAATGGCCATCGGAGCTTTCTTGCGCAAGAGAGCATCTACACTGGCACGGATGCTCTTGTGCAAAGGCACATGCCAGTGTAGACGCTCTCTTGCGTAAATACTTTAAGATTGAAAAATGTATATTTAGTTGTGATTAGGTTATTTTTCTTTGTTTTGTTGTTTGGTTAAACTCTGTGCTAAGCCCATGTGCCTCCCGCCTCCCCCTCTCCCCGACACACACACACACACACACACACACACACACACACGCTATATCTAATCTGGACCCAGAGATATTATTTTTCTCTATGTTATATTTTGTTTTTCTCAGTTGCTCTGTAACATCTAGCAACCAAGTAGTCTTTATTAGTATATCTGGGTATGTCTACACTACAACGCTAGTTCGAATTAACTTAGTTCGAATTAGTTAATTCGAACTAAGCTAATTCGAACTAACGCGTCTAGAACTAAAAACTAGTTCGAATTAGCGTTTTGCTAATTCGAACTAGCAAGTCCACATTGAGTGGACTCTGAACAGGGTTTAAGGATGGCCGGAAGCAGTGCCGGCAGGGCATCAGAAGAGGACTTAGAGCGTGGAGATGCTGTCTCAGGCTAGCCGAGGGCTGTGCTTAAAGGTTCCCGACCCCCACCCCGGACAGACAGTTCTAAGGGGTGCCCTGCTTGAAAACCAGTCCTGGCTTGGAGTGCCCGGAGTGCCCACACTGAGCACATCACACCACTCGGCCATCAGCCCGGCTGCACTTGCCGCAGGCTGCCATCTGGGAAGAGGGGGCAATCGGGGGGCTGCAGGAGAGCTTCCACCCACAGAAGCCCGCAGAGCCAGCCCAGTCCTCCCCATCGGGGGCTCGTACCCCATTCCTCCCTCACCTCCTTCCCTAGCCCCCCTTCTTATTGATGTACAAAATAAAGATAACGTTTCTTCCAACATTGACTCTCTTTATTGAACAAAACTGGGGGAGACTGGGAAAAGGAGGTGGGAGAGGGGAAGAGAAAGGCTGGGAGAGGGGAGGGCAACTAACATGATCAGGGGTTGGGAACAGGTCCCAGATGAAGAGAGGCTACAGAGAATGGGACTGTTCAGCTTAGACAAGAGGAGACGGAGGGGGGACAGGATAGAGGTCTCTAAAAGCAGGGGTTGGGTGGAGAGGGTGCATTCAGAAAAGTTCTTCATGAGTTCCCATAAAGAAGGACTAGAGGACACCAAAGGAAAGGAATGGGTAGCAGGCTTGAAACTAGTAAGAGAAAGTTGTTGTTGTTGTTGTTGCCAAAGCAAAGAGTTAACCTGTGGAACTCCTTGCTGCAGGAGGCTGTGAAGGCTACAACTAGAACAGAGTTTAAAGGGAAGGGAGATCAAGTCATGGAGGTTGGGTCCATGGAGTAGTCTTAGCCAGGGGGTAGGAGTGGTGTCCCTGCCCAAAGTTTGTGGAAGGCTGGAGAGGGATGGCACGAGACAAATGGCTTGCTCACTGGCTTCGGTCCATCCCCTCCAGGGTCCCTAGTGTTGGCCGCTGTCGGCAGACAGGCTACTGGGTTAGATAGACCTTTGGTCTGACCCAGGACGGCCATTGTAAGCTCAGGGCTCAGGGTCGGGGGGGTCTCAGTGGACCCCCCTGATTTTCATGCACACCTGCTCCTGGGTGGCCAGGCTGGCAGCTCTCCTGCCCTAGCCGGCCACTTTCCTGTGACCTAGTGCGGAGGTCGTGGACGAGGTCCACGATGTCCACACTAGCCCAGGTGGGTGCCCGGCTCTTGCGGTCCCGGGCAAGCTCCCGGGAGCCGCCAGCCTGGTCCCGGGAAGAGGGGGTGAGCTGGGGGGCATCAGGTGGGTGGCTCTGTGCCGTGCCAGGTGCAGGGTCTGCCGGCTGGGTACTGGCAGGCTTGCACCTGGCACGGGCACCGTAGCCAGCCCGTGCCCCTTTAAGGGGTCCGGGGCCGGGAGGGGGGCATACGAGTTTCCCTGGTGTTGGCCAGAGTGGCCACCAGGGAAACCTGGGGAGGGCTAGCCTCCCACTAGTTCGAATTAAGGGGCTACACACCCCTTAATTCGAACTAGTAAGTTCGAACTAGGCTTAATCCTCATAAAATGAGGTTTTCCTAGTTCGAACTATTCGCTCCGCTAGTTCGATTCAAATTCGAACTAGCGGAGCGCTAGTGTAGTGGCTATGAATGTTTGTTCAAACTAACGTCCGTTAGTTCAAACTAACATTGTAGTGTAGACATACCCTCTTTTAGTTTTGTTAATAAAAACAACTTTTTTAAGGCGACGCTATGATTCTTGTATCCTAGAAAGCAGCAGGAGGTCTGTGTACGCAAGCCTAGACTGAGAGGTCATCTAGCAGAGATTACAATTTGTTTTCTGTTTTTCTTTTCCAAGCTCTCTTGGCGGAAAAGAGTTTGTGGATACCCCCTTGGAAGAACTCAAAGCCTAAGAAGAAAGGTGGGTTTTTTATTCACTTGGCAGAGGCAGCTACCTCCCAAGGTGAAGGGATCTGTGACCTCAAGGAAGTTGGTTTTTATTTTTAAGCGGAATGCTGTTAAGGCAAGGTCTTTAAGGTCTCTGGCAGGTCTGTACCTTCTGCACACAGAATGCCAGAGTGGGGAACAGAGTTGACCACCCTCCCCCTCCAATGGCAACAGCCTCCCTGCTCTCTGCCTCCAGGCTGCGCTGACACCCCAGGAGCATCTGAGCCCAGCCCGGCCTGACCCCATGGGCCTGGCGTGGGGAGCTGGGCCCAGTGACACCCCAAGTGTGGGATCCAGCTGAGTGCCAGGTCCCAGCTCTCCACAGGAAACGCTGCCGCCCTGCAGCCTGGGGCCTGGGTGGGGAAGTAGGGACCCAGGGAAGGATTTAGGCCCCGGGGACAGTAACTGGCCATGAGCTCCCAGGGCACCGCGGGGCAGCTGGGCCGATGGGCCCTGGGCTGTGTAACGAGGGGGCAGGGAGCAGGCACCGGGGGGGGGGGGGGGATTTCCCCAGCCTGAGGCCTTGGGGAGGCCGATCCTGGATCATGCGCCCGGCTCAGGCCCCGTTTCAAAGGCTGCTGGCAAAGTGTAGGGGGGGCAGGACAGGACCCTCTGCTGCTAGAGGGGATTTGCCGACTCCCTGGGCTTCCTTGGTTCCATTTTCTCCCACCCCCTGCGAGTTAGCCCAGGCTCTCACACACTCACCGAGCAGCAAGAGGAACAGAGACAGGAGCATCGGGGCTGCGGCAGGAACCGAAAGGGTGGAAATGGCCAAACGACGTCTGCTTCTGACGAGACCAGGAAGGGACAATCTGCAGTCGCTGTCTGCTCCGACCTGCCCCCCGCTGCTCCTCTGGGCTCACAGCAGAAAGCCCCCCTCCCCGTGCAGAGTCTCTGCCAGCCCCTCAGGGCTGGGCTGGGAACCCAGGGTATGTCTACACTACAAAGTTAGTTCGAACTAACAGACGTTAGTTCGAACTAACTTTAATAGGCGCTACACTAGCGCTCCGCTAGTTCGAATTTGAATCGAACTAGCGGAGCGCTTAGTTCGAACTAGGAAAACCTCATTTTACGAGGACTAACGCCTAGTTCGAACTAGCTAGTTCGAACTAAGGGCTGTGTAGCCCTTTAGTTCGAACTAGTGGGAGGCTAGCCCTCCCCAGGTTTCCCTGGTGGCCACTCTGGCCAACACCAGGGAAACTCTATGCCCCCCTCCCGGCCCCGGACCCCTTAAAGGGGCACGGGCTGGCTACGGTGCCCGTGCCAGGTGCAAGCCTGCCAGCACCCAGCTAGCAGACCCTGCACCTGGCACGGCACAGAGCCACCCACCCGATGCCCCCCAGCCCACCCCCTCTTGCCGGGACCAGGCTGGCGGCTCCCGGGAGCTTGCCCTGGACCGCAAGAGGCGGGCACCTTCCTGGGCTAGTGCGGACATCGTGGACCTCGTCCACGATCTCCTCACTAGGCACAGGAAAGTGGCCGTCTAGGGCAGGAGAGCTGCCAGCCTGGCCACCCAGGACCAGGTGTGCATGAAAATCAAGGGGGTCCACTGAGACCCCCGACCCTGAGCCCTGAGCTTACAATGGCCGTACTGGGTCAGACCAAAGGTCCATCTAGCCCAGTAGCCTGTCTGCCAACAGCGGCCAACCCTAGGGACCCTGGAGGGGATGGACCGAAGACAATGACCAAGCCATTTGTCTCGTGCCATCCCTCTCCAGCCTTCCACAAACTTTGGGCAGGGACACCACTCCTACCCTCTGGCTAATAGGACTCCATGGACCCAACCTCCATCACTTTATCTCCCTTCCCTTTAAACTCTGTTCTAGTTGTAGCCTTCACAGCCTCCTGCAGCAAGGAGTTCCACAGGTTAACTATTTGCTTTGGGAAGAAGAACAACTTTCTCTTACTAGTTTCAAGCCTGCTACCCATTCCTTTCCTTTGGTGTCCTCCAGTCCTTCTTTATGGGAACTAATGAAGAGCTTTTCTGTATGCACCCTCTCCACCCAACTCCTGCTTTTAGAGCCCTCTATCCTGTCCCCCCTCCGTCTCCTCTTTTCTAAGCTGAGAAGTCCCAGTCTCTGTAGCCTCTCTTCATATGGGACCTGTTCCCAACCCCTGATCATGTTAGTTGCCCTCCCCTCTCCCAGCCTTTCTCTTCCCCTCTCCCACCTCCTTTTCCCAGTCTCCCCCAGTTTTTTTTCAATAAAGACAGAGTCAATGTTGGAAGAAACGTTATCTTTATTTTGTACATCAATAAGAAGGGGGGCTAAGGAAGGGTAAGTGGAAGGAGGTGAGGGAGGAATGGGGTACGAGCCCCCGATGGGGAGGACTGGGCTGGCTCTGCGGGCTTCTGGGGGTGGAAGCTCTCCTGCAGCCCCCCAATTACTCCCTCTCCGCAGATGGCAGCCTGCGGCAAGTGCAGCCGGGCTGATGGCCGAGTGGTGTGATGTGCCCAGTGTGGGCACTCAGGGCACTCCAAGCCAGAACTTCTTTGCAAGCGGGGCACCCCTTAGAACTGTCTGTCCGGGGTGGGGGTCGGGACCCTTTAAGCGCAGCCCTCGGCTAGCCTGAGACAGCATCTCCATGCTCTAAGTCCTCCTTTTATGCCCTGCCGGCACTGCTTCCGGCCATCCTTAAGCCCTGTTCAGAGTCCACTCAATGTGGACTTACTAGTTCGAACTAGCAAAACGCTAGTTCGAACTAGTTTTTAGTTCTAGATGCGTTAGTTCGAACTAGCTTAGTTCGAATTAACTAATTCGAACTAAGTTAGTTCGAACTAGCGCTGTAGTGTAGACGTACCCCCAGATGCTGTCGCTGCTCTGATCCTCGTCAGGGCGTACGGTGAGGGAGCAGAGATGCGGCCCTTCTGCTCTGCCCCATCCTCTCCTCGTGTCTGATCGTCACTGTTCTTCATTTCCTGTCCTCTACATACCCCACCACCACCCACATCTTTATTTAGCGCCGGAAGCCTGAGAATCAAACACGTGTAGTTACAGGACTCAGCGAAAGCTACCATGTTACATGTAGTCCTGGCCTCGCTGGAAGGTTTAACATGAACTACACTGAACTCATACATAGAGCTCAAAGTGCTGTATCAGGGAAACAGGTGGGGAAACTGAGGCACGGGAAGGTGGGAATGGGAGTGTCCTGAAGTCACCCAGCAGGACAGAGCCAAGAATAGAAGTCAAGTCTTTGTCTATACATTCAGCATTAAAACACTGAGCGCACGGGGTGATTTTTTACACCTCTAAGCAATGTTCCCTCTAATTATTTTCATTTGTGTGCGCCATAAATATTGTTATGTGCACTGAGGTATGTGTGGATATGCATCACCAGTGGCAACACCTATTCCCGGCTATGGGCACTGTGCTCCTCAGCTGGGCTGCATATAAATGAAGGGTAGCGGTGGTCGGAGACTCTCTTCTAAGGGGGACGGAGGTGCCCATCTGTCGCCCTGACATTTCATCCCAGGAGGTATGCTGTCTGCCGGGGGCCGTATCCAAGATTTTACGGAGGCATTGTCAAGGATTATCCGGCCCTCTGACTACTACCCCATGCTACTCATCCATGTGGGCACAAATGATACTGAGAGGTGTGACACTGAGCGGATCAAGAGTAACTACAGGACACTGGGGGTATGTCTAGACTACAGGCTTTTGTCGACAGAAGTTTTGCCAACAGATACTGTGGACAAAGCTTCTGTCAACAAAGAGCGTCCAGACTACTTACAGTTCTGTTGACAAAGCAGGCTGCAATAACGCCTTCTATTGACAGAACTCTGTTGACAAAAGGTGTTATTCCCTGTAGAATGAGACCATCTTGGCTTAACCACGAGATCTTGCATGATCTAAAAATAAAAAAGGAGTCATATAAAAATGGAAAGTAGGACAAATTACAAACGATGAATATAGGCAAACAACACAGGAATGCAAGGGCAAGATTAGAAAGGCAAAGGCACAAAATGAGCTCAAACTAGCTACGGGAATAAAGGGAAACAAGATGACTTTTTATAAATACATTAGGATGAAGAGGAAGCCTAAGGACAGGGTAGGCCCACTGGTCAGTGAGGAGAAACATAACAGGAATGGCAGAGATGCTTAATGACTGCTTTGTTTCGGTCTTCACTGAGAAGTCTGAAGGAATGCCTAACATAGTGAATGCTAGTGGGAAGGTATTTAGAAGATAAAATAAAAAAAGAACAAGTTAAAAATCACCTAGAAAAGTTAGTTGACTGCAAGTCACCAGGGCCTGATGAAATGCATCCTAGAATACTCAAGGAGCTGATAGAGCTGAGCCTCTAGCTATCATCTTTGGAAAATCATGGGAGACAGGAGAGATTCCAGAAGACTGGAAACGGGCAAATATAGTGTCCATTTATAAAAAGGGAAATAAGAACAACCCAGGAAACTACAGACCAGTTAGCTTAACTTCTGTGCCATGGAAGATAGTGGAGCAAGTAATTAAGGAAATCATCTGTAGACACTTGGAAGGTGGCAAGGTGATAGGGAACAGCCAGCATGGATTTGTAAAGAACAAATCATGTCAAATCAATCTGATAGCTTTCTTTGATAGGAGGCAGAGGCAGGCCGGGAATGGGCCGGGACTGAGCCGCGTTCTCCTTTCCCCGGGGAGGGGTGACCCTGGGCCTTTCAGGGGGGCTCTTGTGTGACTGCAGCTGGGCCCCAGACTGGGGAGTGGCCGTTAGTGGATCCCCTTGTTCCATCCTCCGGAGTGACCCTTCAGTCGGGGCCATTGCTCAGGGTTGTCTCCTCACAAGACCAGCCCCGCCCCCGCCCCCGCCCCCGCCCCAGGAGCTGTCTCTGTCCGTCCACTTAGCTTAAAACCGCCTCGGCAGCCGTTTGCATGGGACGTGCAGCCCCAGGATGCTCAGGGACCCCCCCCTCTTCTCTCCCCTCCGAACTCAGCCAACTGGCCAAGGATGGGTCACCACGTGGCCCAGCTGGGCCTTTTCATTTTGGACCCTTCCGAGGACGTCAGCCGGCTGGCCCGGGAGGGGGTGCACAGCCTGTATCAACTCCTCCTGCACCACAGGGGTAAGGAACCCAGCCGGGACCTGGGCCCCAGGGACACCCTGAGGGTGCCAGCGGCAGGGGGAGGGGTCCCAGGCCTTTTCCCCCAGACTGGCCCAAGGGGGAATGCGTCCCTCTGTGTTCCCGTCCTTCTGCCCCCTGTGCCCCTCCATTTGCCCAGGGATGCCTGCAGGGGCCCGTGCGAGGGGAAGGGCTCAGACCTGCCAGCAGAATGACCCTGTTGTGTCTCTTCCAGGCCTCAACATCCACCAGGCAGAGGACCTGTGGTGCAGGCACTGGTACAAGGAGAGGTGGGTCCTGGCTCACAGCAACACAGTCAGGGTGGGAGAGGTAAGGACGCGCTGCCAAGGCAGGGCAGGGCTCAGGGGTGGGCTGCCCCTTTGTGACGCTGTCCCGGCGTTTCAAGGGGGCGGCTCTTCCTAGGGGCAGTGACGCACGGAGCCCGTAGAAGGGGAGACAGGGTGGGGGGGAGGTAACGCTTTCTGATGTTGGCCAGTGGTCTAGGGCTGCTCTGTTCTGCGGAGGGGGGTGAGGTCTGGGAGGATCCTGGGGGCAGGAGGAAGGTGTGACCTGGGGCAGGGGTTGGGGTGCAGGGTCAGGAGAGCGTCCAGGTGCAGGGTCTGGAAGGGAGTTTGGGGAAGGAGGAAGCTGTTTTAGCCTCAGGAGTTGGGGCCGGGCTCTGGGCCATTAACTGAAGCCTCGTGTCCTCTTGATTTCAGGTCTTTGGGCAGCTCTTCTCCCAGGAGCAGGAAAACTCCTTTTTGGAGACGGCTCTGCTCGCTGCCCACTCCCCCCTGCGGTGCCCCAGCAAGGCCGGGCTGGTCCTAGCCCACGCCCTGCAGGGGCAGGCCCAGCACATCCTCGGCTACGTGGTGAGCAGCCAGAGCGGATGCAGGAGAGTGGGGAGGGTCAGGGTCTCCTTCCCATCCCCTCAGGGAGACCACCCCGCCCCTTTCCTCAGGCTGACAGAATCCCTCCTGCCCCTGAGAGCGTCCTTGGGGTTGGGGGAGGCTCTGCACACACAAGCCGTGTCCTGGGAGATGGGAGGGGGGAGAGGTGTCAAGAGCCCTGGGCTGGGGGTCAGGAGCTCACCCTACGGGCTGCTGGCCTGACAGGGGGGTGAGCAGGGAGCAGAACAAGTCTCAGCACTGGGGGCAGGAGGGTGGAAATGCTGGGGGGGGCCCAGTACCCCTGACTTCCTGGGGATGGATCTTTGTCTGACAGATTCTGCTTCCCTTGCAGCAGGAAGACAGCCAGTGAGCGCACCAGGAGCTGAAGAGGCAGCAGCTGCGTCCCCACTTCCAACCCTGCAAATTGTATATAATTGTATTTTAATTATGATTAAACAACATTTGAAAGAACTTTTGGAGCAGGCTTGGTCAATCATTGTTAATCCTTCAGTCTCTCCATACGCAGCCAACAGTGGACAGCAGTTTTATATTCTGGAATGCAACATTAAAACATTAGACAGAAAGTCACTTTAAAAGGGAAAATCGAGAGGTTCCCTTTCAATCTGATGGCAACAACTCATTTACCTGTTTTTTTTCATTACCCAGATTTTTGTGAAAATTGACAAGTTTCTTTGAGGTGTTTCAATTTTGATGAAACTGCATTTTCCAGTGGAAAAGCATTGCGCTGGAAAAATTCCAGCCAGCTCTAGGAAATAGGTAATACACCAACCAATGGCTCTCAGGAATATGTAGCATAGCTCAAGAGTGTACTAGAACGAATAAAACGGCCTTGTCATGCACTGCAAGAGGCTTTTTGTGTTCAGTTATTTCCTTTTTTTAAAAGCCCTTCACCCCAGACAGTTGCAGCTTCCATCCGTGCAGGACTCTGCTGGAGAACACACAGCACGCTGGCTGCCCAAGTTTATCGTCCACATGATGCCCCCTCTGGGAAAGGTGAGAAGGTTGCTCTGTGGTTGTTTGGTCCTCTGGTCTCAGCTCCTCACTGGTTCCCCTGCACAGACATCCCCCGACTGCCCTGGGAGTAGGGCCTGGTTCAGATCTAAGGCCCCCAGTGTCGATCCGCAGTCACCCCCCAACTGCCCTGAGGACCCGTCCGGATTCTGATCTAAGCCCCCCAGTGTCAAAACAAGGAGGTGGAACTCAGCTTTGGGGTGAACATTCAGGTATCAACAGCTCTTCTCTGTCCCCACCTGTCCCAAACAGAGATACTCATGTCCCAACACCCTGAATTGCTCCGCCAGCCAGCATCCTGGAGAGGAGACAGCTCATTAGGGACCAGAACTCAGAGCGATTGGATCCCACACCCTGGTCTCGGATCTTCCACACACACGCCTGCCATAGGCACGTTCCCCAGCTGTCTCTGATACTAACCGAGGAAGAGGACAGTGATAGCAGATGCCATGATGGGGCTGTGAGGGGCCCCTTAGCACCACCACCAACGCCCCGGTGCCCAGTTCTACCCAGTCCCATATAAGGAGCTCAGATGCTAGCTGCAGCTACAGGAAGATGTCGATGTCTTGTCACTTCCTGAGTCCGTCACACCTTGTCTCTGATCTTCAGGTGAAATCTAGTGCGGTGACAGTTAGCAGCAAAGGTCCCTGCACAAATCAGGAAACCCTGCAGCCAAGTGTCACGTAGCTCGCAGCTGGCCTGTTTGTTTTGGGGAGGGGGAAACTGGTCACCATCAAAGTACTCTGTGTCCTGGGCTAATGTGCATCTGAGCGAGATCTAGGAAGCCGCAGTCTCATCTTCCATCTTTAATCGACGACTATTTCCTGCAGATTACACACACCCCTTTTTTTACAAATGATCCAAAGGATGGCATCACAAGCCACGTGACTGAGGGGGCAGAGTTAAGGGCATTTGGGGGACAGTCACTGTGTCATTTCCAGTTGCTGGAAAGTTTGATTCTGCAGCCTCCCCTCCTAGCCTGCAAACCTGCCGCCATGTGACATGGGCCCTGGTGCCATGCATGGAGAGGACGCAATGGGGGACACCTGGGTTTGCTGCCTCTTATGCCATAGTTCAGCGGTGATGATGGCTTAATGCCTGGAGCTAAGCGTGTTTTCTCTGTGTGTGAATTAAATCAACCAAGTTCAAAAGGAAACGGAAACAAGTTAATGTTGAGCCAGGTGGTTTGGGGCCAAAAAGCTTGAGAGCCGCTGCTCTGGGATGTGCCCTGCAGCCTCCTGGCGAGGGGAGGTCACCTCCTCTGAAGCTGGGTTGGGGGGAGAGGGAAGAGGTTTCTGCTGTAGGGCTCCCTAAAGCTGGCCCTGGCCTCTGTCACGTGGTGGGGGGGGGTGTCTCTGTGTTTCTGATGTGACTTGAGGTATCGCCCCATCCTGACAGCACGTCCCTGCCCCCAAAAGTGGGAGCTGGAAAAAAAACTGTAAAGAGTATCTGAGGAGCAGGGTTATGTGCGTGTGGGGGAGACCCCCAGACACCTGGGCACAGAAAGGGCAGCTCCCCTGGGCCCTGACTGGGCTCTCATCGCCCAGCCATCCTCACCACTGCCCCACTCCTGTCCTGCTCCTCATCCCCACCCTCCGCTTTTCCCATCCCCTGTTCTCCTCCATCTCCTCCCCCTTCCCTTCTCCTTCCCCTCCCCATTTCTACCTGCCCAGCTCTCTGCCCATCCCCATCCTCTCCCTCCTCCCCATCTGTCCCCCTCTTATGTGAGGGGCTTTGCTGGAAATGTCCCTTCCCCCCCCAGCCAGGGAGATCTCCCCTCTGGGAACAATTCACCCCCCCATCTCGCTCCCTCCCCTCCACATTGTTTCCTCCATTCCCCACAGTTGAAAATTGAGTTCCCCCGTCCCCTCAGGTGACAGTCGGGCTCCTCCATCCCCTCAGGTGACAGTTGGGCTCCCCCATATGCAGCTGCCTAGGTAAGCGCCCCCCAGCCAGAGCCTGCCCCGGCACCCACATCCCCTCCCCCACTGCCTGTCCCAGGCGACCACCTAAACCTGCGTCCCCCTTTCCCAGGTCACAGCTCCCTCCCTGACCCTGCACCCCCCCGACACCCCTCCCCCAGGCCAGACTCCTCTCTGGCACCCTGTGACGGCGCGTTGGGGTCCCCCGCCTCCTGCACCCCCGTAATGGCACGAACAGACTCCACCAGCCAGTAGAATAGAGGTGGTTTATTGCTTCTTCAGGATACAGCACAGCACAGATGTCATCAGGCTACAGGGCAGGTCTAGGATGCCTCAGCCCCCCTTGATATAGGGAAGGGGGTCTCGGCTTCTAAACCCCCCAGCCTGTAGCTGAGGCTGCTTCCTCCATGCTCCCAGACAGAAACTAAGTAACTCTCCTCCAGCCCTGCCCCCCAGCCAGGGCAGACTTCCACCCCCTCCTTGCACCAGGCTCCTACACTAAACTCCCTTCTGCACCCAACCACCCCGTCCCAGACCCCAAACCCCTCGGTAGAAATGTGGCCCTTGATCAGTTACCAAAATGCCCCCCCCCCCCCCCATTAAAAATTATTGACCAAGCCTGATACAAATGTTTTTTCAAATGTTGTTTAATCAGAGTTTAAATCCAGTTCTATACAATGAGGAGGGTTGGGGAGAGGGGGACGCAGCTGCTGGCTCCTCAGCTCCCTCACTGGCTGTCTTCCTGCTGCAAGGGAAGCAGAATCCGTCAGCGGTTCATCCCCCAAGGACTCAGGGGTACTGGGCCCCCCGGGATTTCCACGCCCCTCCCCCCTGCGCTGAGACTTGTTCTGCTCTCTGGTCACGCCTGTCAGGCCTGCAGCCCGTAGGGTGAGCTCCTGACCCCCCCAGGGCTCCTGACACCTCTGCCCCCTCCCGCCTCCTAGGACACGGTTTCTCCCCCAACCATGCGGGTAGGACATGGGGTGGGGGCAGCCTGAGGAAAGGGGTGGGGGGGACTCACTGAGGGGAAGAGAAGGAGACCCTGCCCCTGCCCCATTCTCCTGCATTTGCTCCTGCTGCTCACCATGTATTCCAGGAGCTGATGGGCCTGCCCCTGCAGGGCGTGGGCCAGGACCAGCCCGGCCTTGCTGTGGCGCCGCAGGGGGGAGCGGGCAGCGTGCAGAGCAGTCTCCAGAAAGGCATTCTCCTGCTCTGGTGTGAAGAGCTGCCCAAAGACCTGAAATCAAGAGCACAGGAGGTTTCAGCTGACGGCCCAGAGCCCGGCCCCAACTCCTGGGGCTAAAACAGCTTCCTCCTCCCCCAAACTCCCTTCCAGACCCTGCACCCAGACGCTCTCCTCACCCTGCACCCCAAACCCCTGCCCCAGGTCACAGCTGCCTCCTGCCCCAAGACCCTCCCAGACCTCACCCCCCTCCGCACAACAGAGCAGCCCTAGGCCACTGGCCAACATCTTGGAGCGGCCTCCATCAAAAAGTGTTGCCCCCCGTCCCGCCCTGGTTCCCTCCTACGGGAGATCCGGGCTCCGTGCGTCGCTGCCCCTAGGAAGCGCCGCCCCTTTGAAACGCCGGGACAGCGTCACAAAGGGGCAGCGCCGCCCTGTCCACGGCTCGAATAGTCGAGGGAAAATGCATCGACCATTCGATCAGCGACTCACTCCCCGCTTCCCCCCCGCGTCCTACCCGCACAAGGGCCCCAGCCAGCCCCACCCCCGAGCCCTGCCCTGCCCTGGCAGCGCGTCCTTACCTCTCCCACCCTGACGGTGTTGCTGTGAGCCAGGACCCACCTCTCCTTGTACCAGTGCCTGCACCACAGGTCCTCTGCCTGGTGGATGTTGAGGCCTGGAAGAGACACAACAGGGTCATTCTGCTGGCAGGTCTGAGCCCTTCCCCTCCCACGGGCCCCTGCAGGCATCCCTGGGCAAATGGAGGGGCACAGGGGGCAGAAGGACGGGAACACAGAGGGTCGCATCCCCCCTTGGACCAGTCTGGGGAAAAGGGCTGGGTCCCCTCCCCCCGCCGCCGGCACCCTCAGGGTGTCCCTGGGGCCCACTTCCCAGCTGGGTTACTTACCCCTGTGGTGCAGGACTAGTTGGAAGAGGCGGTGCACCCCCTCCCGGGCCAGCCGGCTGACGTCCTCGGAAGGGTCCGAAATGAAAAGGCCCAGCTGGGCCACGTGGTGACCCATCCTCGGCCAGTCGGCGGAGTTCTGAGGGGAGAGAGAAGAGGGGGGGTCCCTCAGCATCCTGTCCCACGCAAACGGCCGCTCCCTGAAAGGCCCAGGGTCGCCCCTCCCCAGGGAAAGGGGAACGCGGATCACTCCCGGACCATTCCCGACCCTGCCTCTGCCTCCCGGGGATGCTCCCAGCCCCGCGCCCTGCAGCCCCAGACCCCCCCGGCTCCGAGGTCACTTACGTCAAACCCCGGGAGGGTGGTGGCGACTCGCAGCAGGGCCGTGGTGCTGCCAAGGGCCCTGGCTCGCTCCTGGGGCAGGCGGGACTCCAGCCAGGGGCTCAGGTGCTGGGGGGGAAAGAGGCAGGTCAGGACCCGTAGGGAGGCGCCGGTTCTGGGCAGAGCCTGGGGCTCCTCTCAGACTGTGCCCCCCCCCCAGGCACTGACACAGCTCCTCCCTCGACCCCCCGAGGAAGCAGGGCCAATGGCCCCGTCCCCCCCACGGGGCTCACCTCCAGAATCAGCTGGAGCCGGGCGGTGTCTGGGGACTCGGCGAAGAGATTGCCCAATAGGACATCGTGGATGTCAGCAAGGCCCCGGCTGAACTCCTGCAAGGCAAGGGGGAGCCCTGGGTCAGAGGGGGGGCTGGGGTTGGGGGATCCAGGCCGCCAGAGGCTGCTCCTGCTCCTGGCTGCGAGGGGGGGGGGCGAGGGAGGGGACGTACCTGATTGTGGGTGGGCTCCTGCTGCCAGTCCCCAGACACTGTCTGTCCCACGGCCGCCCTCAGCAGGGGGCTCAGGAGCTGGGCCGGCAGGGGAGGCTTCAGGGTGCTGGCAGGAGAGAGGGGCAGAGACTGTTAATTCAGCAGCAGGAGACTTTCCCACTCCCTGGTCAGGGGATCTGCTCTTGGGGGGGGGTCGGGGGGGGTCGGTACCTGAGGCTGCAGGCGGCGCTGAGGCAATTGGCCAAGACCAGAGGTGGGGGCGAGTCCTCCATGATCTCCTGTGAGACCCAAGGAGACAAAGGGGAGTGTGAGGCTGGGCCCCCAAGAGACGCTCACGCGGCCAGCGCCCCCACCCAGCAGGATCCAACCCCACTGCCTCCCGCTGCCCTGTAGCCCCCCTGCCCGGCACAGGGCCCCTCCCAGCACCTCCCTCCCAAACCGGGACCAGCTCAATCCTTGTCCCCAGGCCGTCTCCTGCCCCTCACTGCCCTGGTGACCAGCCTCTGAACCTCCTCATCCCTGCTCCCCAGGCGCATCCCCAGCAGCCCGCTCTGCTGGCTTCCAGCACCCCCCCCCCATGGCCCGGGGAGACCCCTCCCTGTCCCGAATCCCCCTTCCTGTCCAGCACCCCAGACCTGCCCCATTTCTCTGTCCCTCCCTCCTCCACCAACCCCACCCACCCACCCACCCCCTCCAGCTCTCCTGGCCCCACCCATCCCATTTCCAGGTCCCCCACCCACACCCATTGCCCAGGCACACCCCTGTCCACCCCTTGTATCCCCTCCCCTCATCCCGGCCACCGCGACTCACTCACCACAATCCTGGCCACCACGGTGTCCCTGCTGCAGCGCGTCGCCAGGGTGCCCTCGCCCCTTTGGAGGCAGGCGGTGGAGATGGCCAGGAGGAACCGCTGGAGGGCGGCTGGGCTCTGCACCCCAGAGAGAGTCTGTGAGCCTGGGGTCTGCCCCCCCCCCCGGGAAGCGGCAGGGCTCAGGTCTCCCAGGAGTGGAGGTGGGAGCTGCTGGTTGTCCAAGCACCCACACTCCCCCCCCAACTGCTGCCCCAGGCTTGTGGGGGCCCAGCTGGTGCATGACAAGAGACCCCAGCTTGGGGGGCCCATGTCATGCAGGAGAAGGAGCCTCAGGGGGATCCCCAGGGACAAGCCCCTCCCGGGGGGGGGGACGTGCTGGGAAGGGGCCGGACACACTCGGGTCCCCCCCGTGTGGAGAAGGTTCCTACCGTGTCCCGGGTGTGGAGCTGCTCTTCGATGTCGTAAATGGACACGTCCTCCACCCAGGAGTCCACCCGCTCCCGGCAGCGCTCCGGTGAGGCGCAGGGGGACTCTGTGCGGGAGGGAAGGGAACAGGGTGACTCCAGCGCCCAGCAGGGGTCACGCGCCCCCATGTCAGGGACCCAGGGCAGGTTTGGCCCCACATGCCCCTCGCAGGGACCCATCCCCCTTCCACCCTCACATCTGCCAACGCCCTCAGCAGAGCCCCCACCAGGAACAAGAGAGCCAAGCAGCAGCCCCCGCCCCCATCCATTGCCCTGGCTGCAGGGCAGACACTGGGGCTGCCCCTCCCCGCCCCCCCCGCCCCCCGGGTACTGGGTGAGTCCCTGGGCCCAGCGTGTTCACGGCCCCTCACCTGGGTCTGAGCGGCTGCAGGAGGTGGCCCGGCTGCAGCTGGAGGCCCAGGCGCTGCTGCTGACAGACCTGGACCCACAGCTACAGGGGCTGGTGCGGGGAGCGACGGGCTGGGGGCTCCCGGAGACTGGCAGGTCCCCGGGGGGCCGGGCAGGGCGATGCCCCCTGGTGGTAATGGGGGCTGGGCTCCCGGGGCAGATGTTTCTCTCCACAGAGGAGGAGGCCCCAGAGCCACTCTACCCGGCTGCCCCGCTGGGCTGGGTCCCGCCTTCCCAGCCGCCCCTGGAGCCAGGTCCGGGTGGGCCTGGCCGGTGGGCGAGTCGCCCCGAGCTGGTGGGATTCAGCATCCCCGCCCGGGGGGACGGAGGAGCTGCTCCCCACTGGCCCTGGGGCCATCTTCAGGGTGTTCTTGAAGAATTGTCTGAAGCGTTTGGCCATTCTGCAAATGAGAGGAGCAAAGGGGAGCTTGGGGCGCAGCCTGAAGAGCGAAATCCAGGGGTTCCAACTCCCCAGAGCGACTGCCCCCAGCCCTCAAATGGCCCCTTGCTTATCGGCTCGGTCTTGCACAGGCACTGCAAGGACCTGAGGGTATGTCTACACTACAATGTTAGTTCGAACTAACGGACGTTAGTTCGAACTAACATTCCTAGGCGCTACACTAGTGCTCCGCTAGTTCGAATTTAAATCGAACTAGCGGAGCACTTAGTTCGAACTAGGAAAACCTCATTTTACGAGGATTAAGCCTAGTTCGAACTTACTAGTTCGAATTAAGGGCTGTGTAGCCCCTTAATTCGAACTAGTGGGAGGCTAGCCCTCCCCAGCTTTCCCTGGTGGCCACTCTGGCCAACACCAGAGAAACTCTATTGCCCCCCCTCCAGGCCCCAGACCCCTTAAAGGGGCACGGGCTGGCTACGGTGCCCGTGCCAGGTGCAAGCCTGCCAGCACCCAGCTAGCAGACCCTGCACCTGGCACGGCACAGAGCCACCCACCCGATGTCCCCCAGCCCACCCCCTCTTCCCGGGACCAGACTGGCGGCTCCCGGTAGCTTGCCCGGGACCGCAAGAGGCGGGCACCCACCTGGTCTAGTGCGGACATCGTGGACCTCATCCACGACCTCTGCACTAGGTCACAGGAAAGTGGCCGGCTAGGCCAGGAGAGCTGCCAGCCTGGCCACCCAGGAGCAGGTGTGCATGAAAATCAAGGGGGTCCACTGAGACCCCCGACCCTGAGACCTGAGCTTACAATGGCCGTCCTGGGTCAGACCAAAGGTCCATCTAGCCCAGTAGCCTGTCTGCCGACAGCGGCCAAGCCTAGGGACCCTGGAGGGGATGGACCGAAGACAGTGACCAAGCCATTTGTCTCGTGCCATCCCTCTCCAGCCTTCCACAAACCTTGGGCAGGGACACCACTCCTACCCCCTGGCTAATAGCACTCCATGGACAAAACCTCCATGACTTGATCTCATTTCCCTTTAAACTGTGTTCCAGTTGTAGCCTTCACAGCCTCCTGCAGCAAGGAGTTCCACGGGTTAACTATTTGCCTTGGGAGATAGGCCGGCCCTTGCCCACACACAACCCGCCAATCTGAAGCATATTCTCACCAGCAACTACACAACGCACCATAATCACTCGAACTCAGGAACCAATCCTTGCAACAAACCTCGCTGCCAACTCTGCCCACATATATACACCAGCAACACCATCACAGGACCTAACCAGATCAGCCATACTCTCACTGGTACATTCTCCTGCACATCCACCAACGTAATATATGCCATCATGTGCCAACAATGACCCACTGCTATATACATCGGCCAAACAGGACAGTCCCTACGGAAAAGAATCAATGGACACAAATCTGATATTAGGAACGGCAACATACAAAAACCTGTAGGGGAACACTTCAATCTTCCTGGACACACAATTGCAGATCTAAAAGTAGCCATCCTGCAGCAAAAAAACTTCAGGACCAGACTTCAAAGAGAAACTGCGGAGCTACAGTTCATCTTTAAGTTTGACACAATCAACTCTGGATTAAACAAAGACTGTGAATGGCTTGCTAACTACAAAAACAGCTTCTGCTCTCTTGGAATTCACACCTCCAGCTCAGCTGCTAGAAGTGGGCCTCATCCTCCTTGATTGGATCCACCTCCTCATCTCCAGCCTGATCCTGGCCTGCATATTTATTCCTGCCTCTGGAAATTTACACTACATGCATCTGACAAAGTGGGTCTTTGCCCACGAAAGCTTATGCTCCTACACTTCATTTAGTCTATAAGATGCCACAGGACTCCTCGTTGCTTTTGCAGATTCAGACTAACACGGCTACCCCTCTGATACTTAACTTTCTCTTACTAGTTTCAAGCCTGCTACCCATTCCTTTCCTCTGGTGTCCTCTAGTCCTTCTTTATGGGAACTCATGAAGAACTTTTCTGAGTGCACCCTCTCCATCCAACCCCTGCTTTTAGAGACCTCTATCCTGTCCCTGCTCCATCTCCTCTTTTCTAAGCTGAACAGTCCCAGTCTCTGTAGCCTCTCTTCATCTGGGACCTGTTCCCAACCCCTGATCATGTTAGTTGCCCTCCCCTCTCCCAGCCTTTCTCTTCCCCTCTCCCACCTCCTTTTCCCAGTCTCCCCCAGTTGTGTTCAATAAAGATAGAGTCAATGTTGGAAGAAACGTTATCTTTATTTTGTACATCAGGAAGGGGGGCTAGGGAAGGGTAAGTGGAAGGAGGTGAGGGAGGAATGGGGTACGAGCCCCCGATGGGGAGGACTGGGCTGGCTCTGCGGGCTTCTGGGGGTGGAAGCTCTCCTGCAGCCCCCCAATTGCCCCCTCTCCCCAGATGGCAGCCTGCGGCAAGTGCAGCCGGGCTGATGGCCGAGTGCTGTGATGTGCCCAGTGTGGGCACTCCGGGCAATCCAAGCCAGGACTGCTTTGCAAGCAGGGCACCCCTGAGAACTGTCTGTCCGGGATGGGGCTCGGGACCCTTTAAGCGCAGCCCTCGGCTAGCCTGAGACAGCATCTCCACGCTCTAAGTCCTCCTCTGATGCCCTGCCGGCACTGCTTCCGGCCATCCTTAAGCCCTGTTCAGGGTCCACTCAATGTGGACATGCTAGTTCGAATTAGCAAAACGCTAATTCGAACTAGTTTTTAGTTCTAGACGCGTTAGTTCGAATTCGCTTAGTTCGAATTAACTCTTTAGTGTAGACATACCCTGAGTCTCCTACCCATCAACAGCCCCTGCTCAGCCAATCAGGGGCGAGTCTAAGCTGTGGGGGGTGGAGCTTTCTTCTGAAAGACACCGGCATAGACCTGTTCCAGCCCCACCTCACCAGTCCCCACAACGGGGGCTGCATCCCCCGCCCCACGGGCTCCTGCAAATCTCACCCCATCCCTCAGCTTGTCTGTTGGGTCACAAGCTGGGGGGTGGGAGGGCAGCAGGGGAAGGGCACAGAAGAGGTAAGAACAGAGCAGAAATGCGGCGGGATGGAGGAACCCAGCCGGCCCCGGGCGGGATCCAAACCCCTGGGGGCTCTTACCTTTTGCACAAAGGTGTCGGGATGTGGAACTCACAGAGCACAAAGGAACCGTGAGGAGGAGACGCACCAGAGCTAAAGCAACCGGGGGTCTCCAAAGTCCCCTGGGCCCGCCCCCCCCTTTATCAGCCTGAGATGTGGGTCCCTCTGTGAGGTCACCACCTCCCCACCTGCCCTTTGCCTCATATGCTGAGGGCTGCCCAAAGCCACTGTGAGGTCACTGCCCCCCCCCTCACCCCTGCCAGGCAAATGTCCTGCCTCTAGCCACCCCTCTGGGAAGTTTGAGCCATTCCTAGGGGTGCCCCCCACTCCCTGACTGGGCATCCTGCAGCCAGCAGCTCCAGTAGCCCCACAGGCTGCTCCCTGCCCTACACTGCAGGCTTCTTGCACGAGAACTGTTTCACGCAGGAGTTCTTGCGCAAAAGGTCTCGTGCAAGACCGTCTCTACCCTGCCATGTGCTTTTGTACAAGAGTGTCCATGGCAGTTGAATGCTCTCTTGCGCAAGAAAGCTCTGATGGCCATATTAGCCATAAAAGTGTCTTGCTCAAGAAGCCCCTGGAGCCTGTCCACGCTGCCTTCTTGCACAACAGCTCTTGCACAAAAGGGGCTTATTCCTCGTGGGGAGAGGAATAACTCTTGTGGAAGAAGCCCTCTTTTCTGATGCTTCACTGCAAATTTACTTGCGCAAAAATTCATGTGCAGTGTAGACGTGCCACAAGTTTTTGCACAAGAACAGTTGTTCTTGAGCAAAATGCCCGCACTGCAGCCGCAATGTGTACGTTAGGCATGTCCACTGGGAGCAGAGGAGAGGGTAGAGGAGCGGGGTCCTGGGATGGGCATGTTAATGTGGGGTGCACCCTTGGCTCACTCTGCACCTTTTGGGTGACCCTGCCTTGTTCTGTGCCTCAGTTTCCCCCCACTGCACCATGGGACCAGGGACTCTGCCCCACCTCGGTGTGCTTGGATGCAGTCAGGCCAGTCTGTGACAATTATAAAATTGTCAGACATATGGATGAACATAATTTGTTGGGGAAAGTCAACATGGTGTCTGTAAAGGGAAATCATGCCTTACTAATAGCCAGAGTTCTTTGAGGGAATCAACTATCATGTGGTCAAGGGGGATCCAGTGGAGATAGTGCATTTAGATTTCCAGAAAGCCTCTGACAAGGTCCCTCACCCAAGGTTCTTAAGTAAAGCAAGTTGTCATGGGAGAATAGGCTCGGCTTATGGTCTCCCCATAACCCTCCTGCAGCTGGTTCTGCCGCATCCAGCCGCTCAGACCCATACCCTCCCCATTGGACACATGCCTCAGTTTCCCTCCAATGGGCACATGCCCTGGTCTCAGATCTCCCCACAGGCGCATGCCCCTGGCTCTCTGCAATACTCACCGAGGAAAAGGATGGTGAGAGCCGATCCCATCATGGGGCAGTGAAGGGTACCACCGATCCCCTAATGCGCAGCTCCACCCCTCCTCAAATAAGGTGCTCAGCTGGTGGTTGCAGCTACAGGAAGTCAATAATATTTCATCTCTTCTGGTATCCCTTGCCTCTTATCGGCAGGCGACATGTCATGCAATCACAGTTAATTAGAGGTCTTTGCAAAACCGAGGAAATGATCAGCCTGGCTCAGTGTCCTGCAGCTCCAGCTTGTCCGTATCCCTGTGGGGAGAAAGGGAAGTCTCCTCTGTCTGTGGGGAGCCAGGAGACCACAGGTTCTGAAATTCAATCATGGACTGACCATTATTTCCATGACGATTCCCCTCCCCCTTTCTTTGTTTCTAGATCCAAGTGGTTGGTGACTCATGTAAATAAAATCAGGACGTGATCATGCAATTAAAGGAAGCTGTTGTGAGGCCTGTTAGTGAAGGGACAGAGTTAAGGGTGTTTAGGGAACAGTAAGTGGCATTTCCTGGCTTTGGAGGCTTTGATTCTTTAAAGCCTCCTGCTCAGCTTGCAAACCTGCCCACGTGCAACACAAGCCCTGGCAGCATGCGAGGAATGGGCATGAAGGGGAACACCTGGGTTCACTGCCCCTTGCACCATAGCTGAGCGGTGTTGGCGGCTTTACACTGTAACGCTTGGTTCTAAGGGTCTTTAGTCAGCCTGTGAATTAAACAGCCAGGTTCAAAAGAAAATGGGAGCAAGAGAAATTCCATTCAACCCAATGGGTCACCAACCAGGAGAGACTCAGGGACTTTCCCATGTGCCACATAAACCTTGCCCACTGAGCTGCCAGTGGGTGTGTGGCTAGGCCCCTAGAGAGGGACATAAGCTGTGTTTGTGCAGCTGCTGGCTACCTGGCAGGAGTAAGCTAGTAGTCAGGCACATTTGGCCCTGGTCCCAGCTCTGGGAGGGGAGTGGGGACTAAGGGTTAGAGGAGGAGGTTGGGAACTAGGACTCCCATGTAACAGCTAAGAACCAAGCCCTTTCTGTTTGCAGATCCTGGTTGGGCCTGGGCAGCCCTTAGACCTGCTGTGGGGAGCCAGGCTCATAAGCCTCCCCCAGCAACACACAGACAGCCCCTTCCCTCCCCCTCTCCTCCTCCCCCCTCCCGCCAGCTGCAGAACGATACAGATGCTGAGAGCATCTCTGGGCAGGCTCAGCTGAAGGGACTTGCCCCAGGCCAGGTGTTCCCCTCCCTTGGAGACCAACATCATTCCCCTTCTCATGGGCCCACAGGTCACATCCATACTTGGCCCGATGGCCCTGGGGGAACCCGCTTCAGGGAGACAGCCCCTTCTCGTATGGTCCTTGGGACCACACACTCCTGGGGGGGCACTAGAGCCCTTTATTTCCAACCTTCTACTGTGCTGCTTTCCATGGGAACCTCCCAACCAGCACACACAGGGACAAGGGCCGGCAATTCCTCCTGTGGCCGCTAGGTGGCGCTGCAGCCTTGCACTGCCCCGTTCCCCAGAGAATCTGGATTTGTGCTGATCTGATCTGGCCCCTCTGCATTTGATGGGATAAATGAGGCCCTGTTGCACTCGCGGCTGGCTGAGTCAGGCTATGTCTGCACTCGCGGCTTCTTGCCTGAGAAATATGCAAATGAGGCTAAGCGTGGAATATCGCCTAATGAGCCACCTTTTTTGCAGAAGAGGCTCTTGCGCCAGAAGGAGCTGTCTGCACTGCCCCTTTCTGTGCAAGAAAAACCCTCTTGCGCGATGCTGTTACGCCGATTATTTTCAGGAATAACGGCATTGCGCAAGAGTGTAAAGCTGCAAAGTTGCCATCCCCACTCAGCTATGCAGCAAAGAGCATCAAACCCATCACACCTGCTTTTCTCCCCATCACACCTGTTCTTCTCATGGTGCCAGGGCTCATGTTGCACATGGGCAGGATTGCAGGCTAAGCAGTAGGCTTTGAATAGTCAAACTCTCCGGAACCAAGAAATGCCACTTACTGTTTCCCAAACACCCTTAACTCTGCCCCCTCAGGCACATGCCTTATGACACCTTCCTTTAAATGGTCAGTCAAAGACTGAATTTCAGATCCTGTACACATCTGTGTCAAGGCTGTCCCCAACTCTGGCATGATGAATGCAGAAGTGGGTCCCTCAAAAGCACTCCAAAATCTTGCCTCTGCAGGCTCTGGTAGAAACCCCCCCCCCCCCCCAAAAAAATCCTAATACCCAGATTTTGGGGAATCCGCTGCCACCACCCAAGTAAATCCAAGAAAACCAGGGAAGAGATCACGTGGGAAACCTCCTACCTAAGGTAAAACTCTCCCCATGCCCCAAGCTCTGTTTTACTTGGAGTTGGGAAAACAGGAGATTCACAGACAACAATGAACTCTGCCCTTGTAAGTAGGCACTGAGTCCTAAGGACACAACAATCAACCAATCTCAGTTAATTACAAGATACAACAATTCTTTATTATCAAAATAAAACTACAGTAGCAAGCACAGTAAAGTGGTTAGATGGAAAGAGCCACCAAATTGATAAAGATACTCAGGGAAACCCCATGGGCTAAAACTTGGTTACAAAGAAAAAAGAAAAACACAATTAACAGCTTAGACATTATTTCCAAATCCCCAAACAAGGAAAACAACAAATCCTGATGGACTAGCTAAACTTTTCCCTACTTACACATTCTAAGAAATCCGTTCTTGGAGAGAGAATCATAAAATCATAGAATACTGGGGCTGGAAGGGACCTCGAGAGGTCATCGAGTCCAGTCCCCTGCCCCTATAGCAGGACCAAATACTGTCTAGACTATCCCTGATAGACATTTATCTAACCTACTCTTAAATATCTCCAGAGATGGGGATTCCACAACCTCCCTGGGCAATTTATTCCAGTGTTTGACAACCCTGACAGTTAGGAACTTTTTCCTAATGTCCAACCTAAACCTCCCTTGCTGCAGTTTAAGCCCATTGCTTCTTGTTCTATCCCCAGAGGCCAAGATGAACAAGTTTTCTCCCTCCCCCTTATGACACACTTTTAGATACCTGAAAACGACTATCATATCGCCTCTCAATCTTCTCTTTTCTAAACTAAACAAACCCAATTCTTTAAGCCTTCCTTCATAGCTCATGTTCTCTAGACCTTTAATGAGTCTTGTTGCTCTTCTCTGGACCCTCTCCAATTTCACCACATCTTTCTTGAAATGCGGTGCCCAGAACAGGACACAATACTCCAACTGAGGCCTAACCAGAGCAGAGTAGAACAGAAGAATGATTTGTCATGTCTTGCTCACAACACACCTGTTAATGCATCTCAGAATCATGTTTGCTTTCTTTGCAACAGCATCACACTGCTGACTCATATTCAGCTTGTGGTCCACTATAACCCCTAGATCCCTTTCTGCCGTACTCCTTCCTAGACAGTCGCTTCCTGTTCTCCCATTTCCCTCAGTCTTGGAAGAGACTACTCTACCTCTCAAACACAGAAGAGAGAGAGAAAACCCCTGTTTTTCAGTTTGAATTTTCTACTTGCATTGTTATTGACTTACCACCTGATACTTGGCTAGCTACAGGGTTAACCCCTTAGTCACCAGACACTGGTCAGCACTCCTGATTATGACAACCCGGCTCCCAGCCTAGTGTACCCTCCCCAAAGAAGACGACCTCCCTCCCTCCCTCCCCACAGAGACATGGACAAGCTGGTGCTGCTGGACATTTGGCACACAAACACACACAGCCACACACCAGACAGTCCTGATCCCAGACAGCATGGGGTATTCATATGCAGTGAGGGGGTGCATGGTGCATTGGTGTGGGGTGAGGCAAGGCACAGAGCTGGGGAGTTTTGGGGGGCACTTACAAAGACATCTTGCAGTTTCCCTTGGCCCACGAGGGCATCTGTGGAACAAAAACACTCAGGGGCAGGGAGGGTGTGAGGAAGCCGGAATCTGTGGCTAGTTATACAGGGTGTCTATACACCATGGGCTGAGCCAATTCCCTGGAGTGAGGATGGGACACAGGGACTGGGGCTGGATCAGTGTCCCTGGGATCGCAGGATGGGTCCCAGTGAGACCCTCAGCAAGATACGGCCCCTGCCTGGCTCCATGGAAACCACAATCCCTAATGACTCGTGCTAATCACCAGGAGCCCTGTCCTGGGTGTGAAAGTAGAAAGAATTATACTGTAAGAAAAAGATGAATTGTGCTGTAATAATTGAATAAGTTGAAGGAATTCTGTTTGTCTTTTTAAGAGGAAGAAGAAAAGTATGTTAATGTTGATTGTAGGTATGCAGATCAAGGTGCTAGCCAATTTGGGCCTGAGTTTAACAGGAAAAGAAACATTAGGTGTTAGACAGGAAACAATTCCAGATAATCAGGGAGATATAGCCAGGAGATTGCTGTGTGCTTAATATTGAAATGAAGAGTACTTGAGTAGCCTCACACTAATTATGTGAAGTTTTGCCCCCCTTTTAATCCCGTTAATTTTGGCTTTCTTTTGACTGTATAAATCAAGAGGTTTGAACCTTGTATGGCACTCACATTTTCTGAATGCATTTTAGCAAAGCTTTGCTGAAATAAACAGAGCAGTCTGCCAAATCTGTGAGTCCTGTCTGACTTTGACAATTTGGAGGTTCCACCGAGATGGCAACCGTCTTCGCTGAGGCTGTGTGATCCCTGACTGTTTTGCAGGATGACCGTGGTAGCTGGCACATGGGCATTTGGCCTGAGCGGTCCTCCGCCAGAACGGAAAGGTGCACAACCACAGCGAAGTCTACGCCATCGAACCTGTTGGTTCCTGCTCTGTTCTGGTAGGGATCCCGGGATCTAACATCAGGACTCTGGTCAGGTAATTATTTTGTCCGGACTGAGGACTGTCTTGTCTCTGTGTCTATCCATCTTCCCTGTGGTGTGAGTGAGTCTGGGAGCCATCCCTGTCCAGGGACTGGCCGACCAAGGGGCTCCTGTCCCCGCGGTCTGTGTGACTGGAATCTGCACAATCGCAGCCGCACCGCACCTTGGATAAAATCCTTGGAGTGAACGCAAGGGCGATTGAGGCAGTAGCCTGTGGGCTTCTTTTGTGTGTTGCACTGGGCACCGCTCTGACGAACCCGAATTTCCTCCTTGTGTGATTGGTGTATGAAGTCCTCCTGTATGGGTAACTAGACATCTAAGCAGGGATAGTTCCCTAAAGGGACCCTGGCTCAGTTTATATATTTTAGAAAGGGTCCGGACTCCTGTAAATTTCTGGAAAAATGATCTAGATTAACTCTGGGGGGATCCCAAAACTCAGTGGCCACTGTTAGGATCTTGGAACAAAGACCAAGTGGACGTCTTAAAAGACAAACTTGGCCTTCCCAAAACTAAATTGGCTAGAGGAGAGGTAGATAGCTTCATGCAGTGGTGGGATGAGGCAAATCTTAAATGAACTGAATCGAAGCTCGCCTCCCTTAAAAATTCTAATTATAAGAAAAAGCTTTATTGGAAACCTCCTCTCCCACCACCAGACCGAGCGCTTCCCTTTACCCCGTCCTCCAAGAAGACTCAGACCGGTCCCACTTGAAGCTATAAACCCTGGACCCACACGGAGCTCCACTCGATTTTAAAAGGTTTTCCAAAGCCCCAGGAAAACCCTACCAAATTTGCAGAGGAATTTTGCTAGTGTGCAATGCCTATGAACCCTCTGAAGCAGACCTCCTGCAACTGTGTAAACTACTTATAACCCCGTAAACAGCAACAAAGAAAAAAACCCGGGCAACTATCACACAGACTGACTGATGGTTTTTTTGTTTGTTTGGTTGGGTTTTTTGGGATACAGCAACCAGGTAAAAATGGACAGGGCGCCCTGGTGCATGCGTTTGTTAATAGCCTCTTATCTGCTATTAGCAGTATGTTAAAGCAAATAAGTGTTGGATGGGAGGCCAAGACCATGGACAAATTGCAAGCAGTGGCAGAGCATTGCCACTGCACTCTAAAAAGAAAGAGAAGCAGTCCTCACAAAAGTTGATAGCTCTGCAAATACAGCATTATTCAGGGCAGGGCAGACAGTACTGGAAATGGGGAGGGTACCAAGAATGGGGATAAGGTCAGAGAAGGGGTCGTGGCACCGGGTTTTTGGGATTTAAAGGTTTCAGCTCCGGTCATATCCACCCTGTGGGAACAAGGCATTATTGTCCCCTGTTCCAGCCCCTGTAACACCCCTATCCTCCTCCCAGTTCGAAAAGCTGATGGTAAATCATGGCGGTTTGTTCAGGATCTTCAAGCTATTAACTGCATTGTTGTACCCACCTTTCCTGTAATCCCTAACCCAGCAACTAATCTGGCTTCTATCCTGCCAGATGCAACTCATTTTACTGATGTTGATCTGTGTTCTGCTTTCTTTTCTGTCCCAGTTCACCCTAAGTCCCAGTATCTTTTTGCCTTTTCTTACAAGGAGCAGCAGTATGCTTCCCAAGGGGTACACAGAAAGCCCGTCTTACTTTTCCCAAGCATTAGCCAAAGACCTTGTTGACCTGGTCTTCCCCTCTGGGTCCACATTGGTCCAATGTGTAAATGATCTACTCCTCTGTTCCCCTTCATTATCTGCCTCAGAAACTGACTCTTTAGTGCTTCTCACTGCCCCCCCAGCCACCTTAGGGTTACCTGACTACTGTAAGCCTTTACCCTTTTCTGCCACGAGCAATCTGGTTGTGCACTTGGGGTTCTTACTCAGGAGCATGGTGGCAAAAATCGTCCAGTAGCTTATTTCTCTGCCACCTTGGATCCTGTTGCCCAAGGTCTACCCCCCTGTCTGCGTGCTGTGGCTGCCGCGGCACGCCTAATTGAAATGTCTGAGTCCCTTGTCCTCCGCTCTCCTGTTTCTCTCATGGTCCCTCACTCTATAGATACTCTCCTGCTGCAATGTAATACAGCTCACCTTTCCTCCGCCCGCCTCACTTTTACTGCTTTCGGCTTCGCATATCACCATAAAGTGCTGTTCTCAGTTGAACCCTGCCACTCTCCTTCCTCTGGCTAATGACGGTGAACCCCACGACTGCCTTGCAAGTGTCTCTGCTGTCACCGTCTCATGCCCCGACCTTTCTGATGTCCCTCTCTCTAACTCCGACCTTGTGTTATTCACTGAAGGTTCCTGCTTTAGAGATAGCCAAGGTCGTCTCCTCGCAGGATACGCTGTGGTATCACTCTCTGAAACCCTAGAAGCTGCGCCTTTACCTTCTGTGACCTCAGCACAAGTCGCTGAACTAGTTGCCCTAACCCGCGCTTGCTTTCTGACTGAGGGATGCTCCGCCACCATTTATACTGATTCTCGATATGCTTTTGGGGTTGTACATGACTTTGGCACCCTCTGGCAAGCTCGGGGTTTCCTTACCTCTGCTGGTACCCCTATCAAGAATGGCCCCTACATTGCTGCTCTCCTGTATGCACTCCCATCTGCATTAGCTATTGTTAAGTGCCCTGGTCACTCCACAGCAGATACTGATGTTGCTAAGGGTAATGCTGCCATAGAACCTTCCCCAGGTGCGTTTCTCGGTTCCCTTTCTGTTTCTGTACCACCGCAGTCCCTTTCTAAAGTCACCCTGCTCCTGGTTTTTGATCTGAGGAAGTGGGTCTGGCCCACGAAAGCTCATCATCTAATAAACCATCTTGTTAGTCTTTAAAGTGCTGCATTTTGCTTCACCTGCTCCAAGACTCTGCCTCAGAAACAGAAAAAGACTCCTGGGTCGCCCAGGGTTGCTCTCTACACCCTGATTCCCTTTGGCGCCCCCTTATTGGTGCCTTTGTGGCCCCCTTTTCGCTCTACCCAGCTCTGGCCGCCCTGCTACACGGCGTTTCGCATGTCGGAAAGGAGGGTATGATCTCTGCTGTAACTAAGGCAGAATGGTGGGCCCCCCATTTCAGCTCTTTTGTAGCTCACCACTGTGCCGCCTGTACCACTTGCCAAAGCTACAATGTTGGCAAACCTGTAAAGGTAGCTCAAGGGTTCTGGGGCCTGCCCCAAGCACTGTTCTTTCATTGGCAGCTTGATTTTGTACAAATGCTTGTGTGTCAACTATATGAATTTATTTTGGTTATGGTATGCTTATTTTCGGGTTGGATTGAAGTCTTTCCTTGTTGCAAAGCTGATTCGCTGTCTGTTGCCAAATGTTTGTTAAATCATATTATGCCTGCCAAAGAAACTCCTGCCACTCTGTCCAGTGACCGGGGTACACGTTTTACTGAACAACTTGTTCAGCACCTGGATCGTGTGTTACATGTCACACACCTGCTGCACTGTCCCTACCATCCCAAAGACATAAATTAAGTCCTTTTGAAATTGTTTATGTGAACAATGGCTACCATTACTCCAGTCTCAGACTTGAACTTGACTCACAGTACACTCCTTCAGTACTGCAAGGGACTAATGCAAGCTGTAAGTCACTTCCATTCACAGGTTCGAGCCGCCTGGCCGACGGAACCCACCTCGGATGCCTGCCACACTCTCGAGACAGGTGATTGGGTCTACGTACGACACCACCAACGAAAACACGCCATGGAACCCCGGTGGAAGGGCCTGCATCAGGTGCTGCTCACTGCCCAGACGGCTGTTAAGTTATCCGGCATCGCAGCATGGATACAGGCTTCGCAGTGTAAGAAGGCACCATCCCCAGCGGACCAATCATCACCTCAGGACCATGCAGAGTCAATTTTGACTCCAGAAGAAGACGCAGAGGAACAGCCTGCAATACCTTACAACCTACGTTCGCGTAAGGATTGCCTGAAGCAGATGAGGACCAAAAGCAAGGCCCAAGAAGAAGCAGTAGTGAGCCTAGCGCCTGCTGCCTGGTGGACATAAAACCGTAACTGCGGGTCCCTCAGTGGAGGTTGTCAGAACCAAAAGGGTCTTGCCTCCAACATGTGCCTCTGGTGGGGCCTGTTCCTCGGCCACTGGTGTCTTAAGATCTGGGGAATCCACAATGACAATGACAATTCTTTTATCCACCAGCAAGTATGGATCGCTCAGACCCTTAATATCTCTAATTGCTGGGTCTGCAGCCACATTCCATCCCACTCACAAGCTGGTTCCTGTCTTGGCAATCCCACTTAATTCCCCAGGCCTCACCCGTTTAACAAGACATGGAACAGTAATGACACTTGGGAAGCAGTGGGAATAATTGTGGGAATAAATGTATCTAAACGGATAAGTGTGGAGGAGAAAAAAGGTCACTGGTGTTTGGTGTGTAATGGGACGGGGCTGAATCTGGGGAGGAGCAGTTGTCTCCAGCATATTGTAACATCAGTACAATCTTTAATGCCATGCAAATAACACCACTCCCCGTAAGGAGAATCGCCGTGTGCCCTTCGGGGGATATTACTCCTCCTTTGTAGACACCTATATGGCAAAGGGGTGCAACCGACCCTTCCCGGCTTTGATAGGGCATCATTGGGTCTGTGGGACAAAGGCCTATACCACATTACCAGTTAACTGGTCAGGTATCTGTTATCCCGCCCAACTCTTCCCACAATTCCGAGTGTTAGAGTCCTTCCCATGAGAACGCCTCCGTAATTTTAGGCGAAAAAGAAGGGACTTGTCGGATGCCCAATGGTATGTGAATCACATAAGCCCTTTAACTTGGGAAGAGGCTATTGGTGGTTCCTTTGACCCACTTGGGGGAGTAATACATCATGCAAAAAGGCTTCTGAGGTTACAAACAGTAGTTAAAATCATGGAAAATGAAACTGGAAAAAGTTTAAGGGCCCTGGCCAAAGAAACAGGAGCTATCAGACAAGTGGTCCTCCAAAACCGTCAGGCATTGGATATAGTGCTGGCAGCAAAAGGAGGGACCTGTGCTCTCATTGGCAAAGAATGTTGTGTATATATACCAGACAACACCAATGATAGAATAGATCGCGCTAGCTACTTTAAAAAGATTGCATACCTTTCCAACGAAGAGCCAAGTTCCCTGTGAAAATGGCTAAGTAACTTGTCCAATTTCTCTGGCATAGGAAACTGGTTGTTTCAGGAAGCCCTGACTATCCTATTTGGAATCTTAATAATGTTTGTATGTTTTCAGTTAATCTCCTGTTGTATCCAAAACTGTGCAAGACATGTCACAGACATGTCCCCTCACCAGAGTGCTAATCTGATGCTTTTAAATATCACTAATGAACAAAAAGACAAAGAACGGTTAATGCAAGGAACCCAGTAATTGTTGGTCATAGGCGAGGCTTGACCAAAAGGAGGGATTGTGAAAGTAGAAAGAATTATACTGTAGGAGAAAGATGAATTGTACTGTAATAATTGAATAAGTTGAAGGAATTCTGTTTGTCTTTTAAGAGGAAGAAGAAAAGTATGTTAATGTTGATTGTAGGTATGCAGATCAAGGTGCTAGCCAATTTGGGCCTGAGTTTAACAGGAAGAGAAACATTAGGTGTTAGACAGAAAGCAATTCTAGATAATCAGGGAGATATAGCCAGGAGATTGCTGTGTGCTTGATATTGAAATGAAGATACTTAACCACACTAATAATGTGAAGTTTTGCCACACCCTTTGATCTTGTTAACTTGGCCTTTTGACTGTATAAAATCAAGGGGTTTGAACCTTGTATGGTACTCACATTTTCTGAATGCATTTTAGCAAAGCTTTGCTGAAATAAACAGAGCAGTCTGCCAAATCTGTGAGTCCTGTCTGACTTTGACACTTCCCAGGGTGCCCTGGTGGCCACTCCAGCCTCAACCAAGATCACTCCTCTCCTTCCTCCCTCCCCGGAGCCTTTAGGGGTTGACTCTGGCCACAGTGTCTGTGCCAGTTCCAAGCCTGCCAGGCCAGAGCCAGCAGTCACTACCCCTGACCCAGTGGCCCCCAAACATGAGCCAGCAAAGACTGGCAGCCAGCCCTCCACCACTCGCCAGGAGCAGTCTGCCAGCTCCCAGGAGCCTGACAGGGGCTGGAGAAGGCGGGCGCCTTCCTGGTCCAGGGTGGAGATCATGGACCTTATTCAGGTTTGGGGGGATTGCCCCCAATGTCCATGATCTCTGCACTAGAGAGAGGAATGCGGCCATCAATGGCAGGATAGCTGCCAGCGTGGCACTAAAGGCCACATGTGAACCCAGGAGCAAGTTTGCATGAAAATCAAGTTGGTCTGGAGAGCCCCCCAACCCTGAGCCTTGACCTTCCCCTCCCCTTTCTTCCCCTTGCTTCCTCCCCCCAAGTTTTCCCTCTCTCCTCTCCCCCCCTCTCTTCTCCCCTCTCCCGCCTCCTTTCCCCAGTCTCACCAGAGTTTCATTCTCCCCCCTCTCCCCCGGGGTTTTGTTAAATAAAGATAGTTTGTGTTCATGAAAATACATGTATTTTATTTGACATCAGGAAGGGGGCTGAGGGAGAGGTAAGTGGAAGAACGTGAGGGAGGAATGAGGCACAAGCCCCCAGTGGGGCAGACCAGAGAGGCTCTGAGGGCTCCTCAGGATGGAAGCTCTCCCGCAGGGCCTCCTGGATACTGACAGCCCCCTGATGGACCTCTCAGATGGCAGCCTGCAGAAGGTTCAGACAGGTCCGCAGCAACGCATCCACGAAAAGCACCAGAGTGCCCAGGGGCAGCTCTGGCTTCATGTTGCAGAGTGCTGTGATGTCCCGAGTGAAGGCAACCAGAGCACACAGAGACAAAATGGTTTCCTGTCCCTCATGGGGGGGTAACTCCTGACCTGATGCCCTGCCGGACCTGGTTCTGTCCGGCCTTAAATGCGATTCACCGTCCACTCAGTGTGGACGCGCTATTTCGAAATAGCAAAACGCTATATCAAAATGCATTTTGTGTGTAGACGCGCTATTTCGAAATAAGATATTTTGAAATAATGCTGTAGTGTAGACATACTCTGAAAGAAGAAATCAGGCCCCTGAGTAATTGAAATAGATACTTCAAAGAGTTTAATTGGAAACATGTGCACAGTAAATACAAACACTATATTATTTACAGGGGAGGGTTATTTACAGGTGACTGTTTGTGAGACACAGCATGGCCAGCACCTGAGAAATAAACTTAAAGAGTCATCAGCATTTGTACAATGCCCCTTAATAAATATAATAATATGGGTTGGGATTAAGCTGCTGGATATGGAATGGAAAACAATCTCCAAAACAGGAAACACCACAAGATTAGGGGAACTCCTATTACCTAATATAGTGAATTATCAGAAAGTGTCAATTCAACAGGGGAAAACACTGATCCCCTTCCCATATTCAGCCATCACAGGAAGATTCTCTCCCCATTGAGAACCACAGACAATGATATCCCAGACCCCCTCAGCCTTTTACCCTCCTTTGCTAACTGTTGTCTGGTGACTCCTCATAGGCCCAGAACCCAGGAGGGCAAGAGTAAAGTGCTGAGAGAGACTAGAAACCTAACTATTCAGGAAACTTTTTCTATGAGGTGGAGGATCATAGCCTCTAAATTTGGAGGACGAATGATATCTGCTGAGTACCTTCTTTGAAGGGCAGAGTGTTCTGAACTCCCAATATCATCAGAGGGAGTTTGAAGACACTCAGCAACTTATGAGACTGGACAATACAAGCACAGTTAAAGGCCCTGGATATCTAAAGGAAATCACCAAAATCCACAGTTAGATGCTTAAATGCCAATTAAAGCCACCCTTAGTGAATTCCCCCGGCATGTGGAATCCCCTAAGTAGTATAAGGGCCCTACCATCAATCAAACGTTAGCCCTGCCCCCTGATCCCGGAAGTCCCGCCCCCTGACCGCCAGAATTCCCTTCTCCCCTGTCACCAGAAGTCCGGCCACTGGATGGTAGTACATCCGGGTCAAGAGGGACAGCTGACCGGGTGTCATGTGACCCCCGTTAGGCCCGTCCCCTGTCACCGGAAGTCCTGCCTTTGGGGGTAATACATCCGGGATCAAGAGGGGCAGGTGACCGGAAGTAAGGAGTGTCATGTGACCCCTCTAAGGACTCGCCCCGCCTCCCTCAACCAATCAGGAAGGGTTTTTCCCCTGTAGGACCGCCCCGCGAACCGCTTTAACCAAGCGGGGGGGCAGTTCTGGGACCGGATGACCTGCCCCGCAGTGGGTTGTGTGACCCCTCTAAGAACTTGCCCTGCCTCCCTCCACCAATCAGGAGGGGGTTTTTCCCTGTAGGACCGCCCCGCGAACCCCTTTGACCAATCGGGGGGCAGTTTTGGGACCGGATGACCCACCCAGCAGTGGGTTGTGTGACCCCTCTAAGAACTCGCCCTGCCTCCCTCTACCAATCAGGAGGGGTTTTTTCCCTGTAGGACCACCCCACAAATAGCTTTGACCAATCCGGGGAGTGCAGTTCCGGGACCCGTTGACCAGACCGAAGACGGGTCGTGTGACCCCTCTAAGAGCTTCCCATGACACCCTTTCCCAATCAGAGCATAGCACTTCCCCGTAAGTTCTAGCGCCACACAAAAGAGGCCATCTTGTTCCAAGAGCGCGTGTTTCAGAGAGCGTGCAAACGCTGAGAGGAAACATGGCTTCTTTCACCAACTTTGTTTTGGTGCCGAGAAGAAAGCGCTACATCAGCGACAGTTCCGAGGAGGAAGGAGAAGTTGAAGGGAGCCCTTTGACCCACCCGCTGATGGATACACCAATATCTGACACCGAAACCCAACCGCTCACGATGCAGCCAGACAAGCTAGATAGCCTGGAGGAAGAAGGTGCCCATGGCTCCCAGGAGTCGGACAAGACGCATGGAAAAGAAGCCAAATAGGTAAATGAAAGATCGAAGTTGGGGCATCATGGGGTTAGGAATCCGGGATTTTGTAAACTTTAAAAAAAAAATGACCAGAGCGTCTTACATTATTTCTTTCTGGCAATCTTTTGACAGCTTGACGATGCCTTTCTAGCTGACCGTCAGACCCAGGACAGCATTGCATCGGACGAGGAAGACGAACCGGGCCCACCTTGTTTTTGCTCAACACCGATACAAAGCATTGAAGAGAACGCCTAGGATGACGGCCATGAAGAATTCAGGAGGTGGCTGTGCATTGACCTAGTTGAGCCAGTGCCACATCATAAGCGTAAAAAAGTTATGCGCTCTATTGTACGCATTAGTGTTTATACCGTCCTTAGTCACTGTCTTAGGGAAAAGCTTTTTGAGGACTGTGAGGGTTGTGTCATAAATGCGCCAGCCCAGCGGTACCATGACTGTTTGACTTGGACTCCAGAGGGTATAAACTGCAAGCTCCAGGGCCTATGTGCTGAACTGTGTTTGGAAATCTTATTAAATACTGTTATTGCCGTAGGTCCGTGGTCCCCAACACGGTGCCCACGGGCGCTATGGCGCCCGCAGGGGCATTTGCATGCACCCGCCAGGTGCTCGGGGCTGACCTGGCCCTGGGCACATAGCGCGTGGTGCTTGCACGGGGGGGCGCGCCGGCCCCGGGCGCGCGGCGCTTGGCAGGGGGAGTGCCGGCCTCGGGCGCGCAGCGCTTGGTGGGGGGAGCGCCGGCCCCGGCCCCGGGCGCGCGGCGCTTGGCGGAGATGAGCATTACTATGGGGTTCTGGATGTGAAAAAGTTGTTCGGAGCGAAAAATTATTGTGAGTTTTGCCACACAGTATACAGTCATGACCACTCTTGCAGGTATTGTTGCCGCCTCTGCTTGAGCGGAACGTGCTCAGACAGCGTGGGCGTGCCGCTGCGGTGTCCTAGCTGTATCTTGGAACAAGATGGCCTCTTTTGTGTGGCGCTAGAACTTATGGGGAAGTGCTATGCTCTGATTGACAGAGGGTGTCACGGGAAGCTCTTAGAGGGGTCACACGACCAGCTTCCGGTCTGGTCAACGGGTCCCAGAACTGCACCCCCCGAATGGTCAAAGCGATTTGTGGGGCGGTCCTACAGGGAAAAAAACCCTCCTGATTGGTAGAGGGAGGCAGGGTGAGTTCTTAGAGGGGTCACACGACCCACTTCTGGGCGGGTCATCCGTTCCCGGAACTGCCCCCCGATTGGTCAAAGCAGTTCACGAGGCGGTCCTACAGGGAAAAAACTCCTCCTGATTGGTGGAGGGAGGCGGGTTGAGTTCTTAGAGGGGTCACACGACCCACTTCTCGGCGGGTCATCCGTTCCCGGAACTGCCCCCCGATTGGTCAAAGCGGTTCGCGGGGCGTTCCTACGGGGAAAGCCCTTCCTGATTGGTAGAGGGAGGAGGGGCAAGTCCTTAGAGGGGTCACATGACACCCCTTACTTCCGGTCACCTGCCCCTCTTTACCCCGGATGTATTATCCCCAAGGGCGGGACTTCCGGTGACAGGGGACGGGCCTAACCGGGGTCACATGACATCCTTTTTTACTTCCGGTCACCTGTCCCTCTCGACCCGGATGTACTACCCTCCAGGGGCGGGACTGCCAGTGACAAGGGAGAAGGGACTTCCGGGGAGTCGGGGGGGGGGGGGACTTCCAGGGTCAGGGGGCGGGGCTAATGTTTGATTGATGGTAGGGCCCTTATACTACTCCCCTACCCCATAGACAGCTAGCAGATATAGCGTTCAGTCTAGCTTCCCACCCAAGTATATGATGTGCAAGCTGGAAACAGAAGCAGGAGCTCTTTCTTCTATTTGTCTGTGCTTCATTCCCCGAGCACTCATCCAGGTCAGATGTCTCTTAGGACCTGAGTTGCCACCAGCTGGACAATGGGACTTGGGTCATTCTGTAGGACCTGGAGAGCTGGAATTACAGAGAATATGACTCACTTTTCATATAGTCACCTATGCCTGCAGTAGCTGGAGATTTAGTACCAGTGAGTACCAAGCTACAGAAGCTCTCTGTACAAACAAAGCTTTAGGTTCCTCCATTGGGATCCTTCCAAGCTCCAAACTGAGATGGAGGAGGGGGGAGAGGGGAGACCCTGACCCTACCAGAAACTCATCCAATTGGAAGGTGCTCCATTGACTCAATAGCTTCTGCTTTTAAGTTAGTTTACATCTCCTGACAGAAATAAATCTGATGGTGTGGAGTTTGGGGTAGCAAAAAGTGGCTCCCAGGGAGCCGATGGAGCCCAAAGAGTGGATCACACAGGTTGGGAAGAGGCATTGCCAGGGTAGCCAGGAGATGCACTGACTTATATCACACTGGCTGCAGTTTCCTCCAGGTACGTCTACACCGCAAAGTTAATTCAAAATAACAGCTGTTCTTTTGAATTAACTTTAATAGCATCTATACATGCAAACCGCTATTTCGAAATTAATTCGAAATAGCAGAGCGCTTAATTCAAATTTGGTAAACCTCATTCTACGAGGAGTAACACCAAATTTGAAATAGCTATTTCAAATTAAGTGCTGTGTAGACAATTAATTCAAAATAGGGGGCCTCCAGCCCTTCCCAGGGAGCCCTGGTGGCCACTCTGGGCACAACCAGGAAAACTTCCTCTCCTCTCCCCCTGGCCCCAGAGCCATTAAAGGGATAGACCCTGGCCCGTGCCAGATCCAAGCCTACCAGCCAAGAGCCAGCAGTGGCCACCGGGGCCCCTGAGCCAGTAGCCACAAAACGTGAGCCAGCAAGGCACTGGCAGCCAACCCTCCACTGCTCCTCAGGAGCAGTCTGCCAGCACCCAGGAGCCTGACAGGGGCTGGAGAAGGCGGGTGCCTTCCTGGTCCAGGGTGGAGATCATGGACCTTATTCAGGTTTGGGAGGGATGCCCCAGCATCCATGATCTCCGCACTAGACAGAGGAACACGGCCGTCAATGGCAGTATAGCTGCCAGCCTGGCCACCAAAGGCCACATGCGAACCCAGGAGCAGGTTTGCATGACAATCAAGTTGGTGCGGTGAGACCCCCAACCTTGGGCCCTGATCTTCCCTTCCCCCTTCTTCCCTTTGCTTCTCCCTTCCAACTTCCTCCTCCCAGGTTTCACCCTCCCCTCTCCCACCCACTCTATTCCTCTCTCCCACCTCCTTTCCCCAGTCTCCCCAGAGGTTCACCCTGTTGTTCAATAAACCCAGTTTCTATTTTTGAACATACATGTCTTTTATTTGACATCAGGAAGGGAGGCTAGGGAGGAGTAAGTAGATGGACGTGAGGGAGGAATGGGGCACGAGCCCCCGGTGGGGAGGACCGGGGTGGCTCTGAGGGCTCCTCGGGGTGGACACTCTCCTGCAGGGCCTCCTGGATCCTGACAGCCCCCCGATGGACTCCCCGGACGGTAGCCTGCAGCAAGTGCAGCTGGGCTGATGGCAACAACCCTACGAGACGCACCGGTGTGCCCAGGGGCAGCTCTGGCTCCATGTGGCCGAGTGCTGTGGTGTCCCGAGTGCAGGCACTCAGGGCACTCCAAGACAGGACTGCTTTGCTGTCCCTCATCGGGGTAGACAAGCGAGCGGGGAACCCTGAGAACTGTCTGTTCGGGGTGGGGGTAGGGTCCCGTGAAGCACGGAGCTCAGTTAGCCTGAGGCAGCAGCCCCACACACTATGTCCTAACCTGATGCCCTGCCAGCACTGGTTCCGGCCAGCCTGAACTTCGGTTCAGGGTCCACTCAGTGTGGACGCGCTATTTCAAAATAACAAAATGTTATTTTGAAATAGGTTTTGTGTATAGATACATAATTCGAATTAGCTTAATTCAAATTAACTATTTCGAATTAAGTTAACTATAATTAACTCTATAGTGTAGACGTACCTCTTTCAGAGCAGACTAAAGCTGAATCTGTCCTTTGATGTGTGGCTGATGCACTTCACACCTGTGGTATCAGTTACTGCTTGCTTGTCAGCTAAATTTCTTTATAACTCACTAATGAATAGGATTTCACCTGTATTTGTTACTTACAGGTCAACAGATGTTCCATGTCCAGCCATTTCATATTCTTGGTGTCCGTATGTTCCAGGATGATGCCTAAATAAGCAGTGTAAAATAAACATCAATAAAAAACCTTCTCTTGTTAAGTGCAAGGTGATAACATTGGCCCTTTGGCTTCTATTGTGGGTCTAAGGTGAGCTGTAGGCAAGAAAATACTAGACAAGTTTAGCGTCCACACTGAAGAGAAGAAGAGAAAAAAATTAAGAATGTTTACATAAAACCTCATTTGCTTTAAACAATCTATGTTCCTCTTGCCACTGCTGTCAGTTAGTGGAGATATACTAGGATAGTGTATTAATCTAGTGGTGTGAACAAAGGGCTGGGGCCAGGAATAAGTGCGTACTAAGCAAGGATCTCACATGGATAAATTAATTAGGCCACAATGCTTGCCTGGCTTGCATGGGTGTGCTAAGGAAAGGATGGCACAGGGCCAAAGGGGAGGAATCTAGTGCTTCCTGGGCAAGGCAATCAGGAACCTGCAACAGCAGGCACTGTGTGGCGGTGGCCTGCCTACCTCCCAGTGATGAAGCACCAGTAAGGAACAGTCAACAACACTGAGCTTAGGTCTATAGTTTGAGTCCACACTAACTCTGACTACTAAAAATAGAGTGCAGGTCAGATGACAGAAGCAGTCGGAGGAGCTAGCCACCTTGAGAACAGACTTTTGGGTTTGGATGGGATCATCCTTGGAATAGTTAACCCCTCCTGCTACTCCTGCCACAGCTACTCTATTTTTAGCACACTAGTTTGATCGGAGAATAAACATACCCTACGTGACAGTGTGCCAGCCTCTGCTACTAAATGACTGCGCCATCTCAAAGCATTCTATTGCAACTTACAAATTCCTCCTAACACCACACTGGAGAAGTAGGAGAACATTAACATCTCCATTTATGCATGAGAAGTCACAGCACGGAGAGATTAATAGTAGCTCAGTGCTGCACACAGGGACTTTTTCTGTCTACCTCAAAGGGAATACCAAAAGGGACACGGCACACTTTCTCTCACCAGCTAACTTGGCTGCAACTGCCCGGATCTCTTCCCAGCTGCTGCAGAAGTATGTGATGGTGCTTTTGTAAAAGTTCTCCAGTAGCTCAGCCTTCTCTTTGGCCTAGAGAAAATCAGGGACACATGAGCTCTCTCTGGCTAGAAATGCCCTTTGACTGCCAACACATGCCTTTACAAACCACAAGTAAACAGTCTGTGTTCCTCTTGCCACTGCTGTCAGTTATTGGACTCACTCAGACTTTTTTTTTAATTTAAACAAGTAAATAAAAGAAAGGACAGGAGGCTGTGTAGAAGTGGGGAAAGTGGGAATCTATGGCAGATTTACATTCCTCTCACCCTCAGTCCTGTATCCCACTCTAATAGGGTACGTCTACACTACAACGTTAATTCGAACTAACTTAGTTCGAATTACTTAATTCGAACTAAGCTAATTAAAACTAACGGATCTAGACTAAAAAACTAGTTCGAATTAGCGTTTTACTAATTCGAACTAGCATGTCCACATTAAGTGGACCCTGAACCGGGCTTAAGGATGGCCGGAAGCAGTGCCGGCAGGACATCAGAGGAGGACTAAGAGCGTGGAGATGCTGTCTCAGGCTAGCCGAGGGCTGTGCTTAAAGGGTCCCAACCCCCACGCCGGACAGACAGTTCTCAGGGGTGCCCCGCTTGCAAAGCAGTCTTGGCTTGGAGTGCCCGGAGTGCCCACACTGGGCACATCACAGCACTTGGCCATCAGACCGGCTGCACTTGCCGCAGCCTGCCATCTGGGGAGATGGGGCAATTGGGGGGCTGCAGGAGAGCTTCCACCACAAAAGCCCGCAGAGCCAGCCCAGTCCTCCCCATCGGGGGCGCGTACCCCATTCCGCCCTCAACTCCTTCCACTTACCCTTCCCTAGCCCCTCTTCTTGATGTACAAAATAAAGGACAATTGTGTTCAAAAATGGAATCTGTCTTTATTGAACAAAACTGGGGGAGACTGGGAAAAGGGGGTGGGAGAGGGGAAGAGAGAGGGTGGCAGAGGGGAGGGCAACTAAAATGATCAGGGGTTGGGAACAGGTCTCATATGAAGAGAGGCTAAAGAGACTGGGACTTTTCAGCTTAGAAAAGAGGAGACGGAGGGGGGACAGGATAGAGGTCTCTAAAACCAGGAGTTGGGTGGAGAGGGTGCATACAGAAAAGTTCTTCATTAGTTCCCATAAAGAAGGACTAGAGGACACCAAAGGAAAGGAATGGGTAACAGGCTTCAAACTAGTAACAGAAAGTTGTTCTTCACAAAGCACAGAGTCAACCTGTGGAACTCCTTGCTGCAGGAGGCTGTGAAGGCTACAACTAGAACAGAGTTTAAAGGGAAGTGAGATCAAGCCATGGAGGTTGGGTCCATGGAGAGGTATTAGCCAGGGGGTAGGAGTGGTGTCCCTGCCCAAAGTTTGTGGAAGGCTGGAGAGGGATGGCACGAGACAAATGGCTTGGTCACTGTCTTCGGTCCATCCCCTCCAGGGTCCCTAGGGTTGGCCGCTGTCGGCAGACAGGCTACTGGGATAGATGAACCTTTGTTCTGACCCAGGATGGCCATTGTAAGCTCAGGGCTCAGGGTCGGGGGTCTCAGTGGACCACCTTGATTTTCATGCACTCCTGCTCCTGGGTGGCCAGGCTGGCAGCTCTCCTGCCCTAGCCGGCCACCTTCCTGTGCCTAGTGCGGAGATCGTGGACGAGGTCCACGATGTCCGCACTAGCCCAGGAGGGAGCCCGCCTTTTGCGGTCCCGGGCAAGCTCCCAGGACCCGCCAGCCTGGTCCCGGGAAGAGGGGGAGGGCTGGGGGGCATCGGGTGGGTGGCTCGATCCACACCAGGTGCAGGGTCTGCCTGCTGGGTGCTGGCAGGCTTGCACCTGGCATGGGCACCGTAGCCATCCTGTGCCCCTTTAAGGGGTCCGGGGCCGGGAGGGGGGCATACGAGTTTCCCTGGTGTTGGCCGGAGTGGCCACCAGGGAAACCTGGGGGGGGGCTAGCCTCCCACTAGTTCGCATTAAGGGGCTACACAGCCCTTAATTCGAACTAGTAAGTTTGAACTAGGCTTAATCCTCGTGGAATGAGGATTACCTAGTTCGAACTAAGCGCTCCGTTAGTTCGAATTCAATTCAAACTAACGGAGCGCTAGTGTAGCGCCTATGAAAGTTAGTTCGAACTAACGTCCGTTAGTTCAAACTAACTTTGTAGCGTAGACATACCCATAGATACTTCCATTGCCCATCACACATTCCCCCTGCTTCTACACCACAAGCCTATGCTGTCAATAATCTCATATAATTCCATAGGTCACTCACAAGGTGTCTGCAGATATCCATCTGGAGCTCCTCAGGGTTCAGCTCGGTTCTCCAACTAAGATGCTCATTAAGTATAGTTTGGAGCCTCTTCAGTCCCAAAAATGGGGCACAGAGATGAAATGTAGCTCTGCACTCCTGAAAAAGAGGGTTGCACCATTGAATTGTTCCATAACACGTATTGTGCTCATTCAAATGGAACTCATGTCCTTGACTGCTCATCTACCCCAAGAATAAAAGGGATTCCCCTGAAGTAATAGACAGAAAATATGCCAGCATGACTTTAATAGGGGGAAAGGGATTCTACTTCTGGAGTATTGCATCCAATTCTGGGCACCCCATTATTTAAAAAATGTTGATACATTGGAGAAAGTCCAACGGAGGGCAACAAAAATGATTAGGAGGCTGGAACACATGATTTACAAGGAGAGGCTGAGGGATTTGGGATTATTTAGTCTTCAGAAGAGAAGAGTGAGGGGAGCTTTGATAGAAGGCTTTAACTACCTGAAGGGGGATTTCAAAGAGGATGGAGAGAGGCTGTTCTCAGTGGTACTAGATGACTGAATGAGGAGCAATGGTCTCAAGTTACAGTGGGGGAGGTCTAGGTTGGATAGTCGGAAAAACTATTTTACTAGGAAGGTGGTGAAGCACTGGAATGGGTTACCTAGGGAGGCAACGGAACCTCTAAATCTAGAGTTTTCAAGTCCTAGCTTGACAAAGCCCTGGCTGGGATTGTTTAGTTGAGGCTGGTCCTGTTTTGGGCAGGAGGTTGGACTCAGTGACCTCCTGAGGTCTCCTCCAAACCTATGGTTCTATGATTTTATAATACTGAAAACTGGAGATAGCAGCAATGTTTTTTCAGAACGGATGTAGCTATGAAAGCTGCTTCACTAGGCATAGCTGTGGTCTTTCCTCTGTTGTGGGGAGGCAGGAACGTGGGGTGCAGAGATAGGCAGGAATGAACTCTTGGGATCAGACCCATGACCTATCCTGAACTCCAGTGAGACAACCCTGGCTGCTAAGGACCAGCCTGTCTGGGATTAACTCAAAAGGAGGGCAATGAACTGAGGGAAGAATTTAGGTCTCCACTGCGGGAAGGAATAGCAGAGCTCCCCTGGCATCAGGAGGAAGATTCTTTTTGCTTAGTAATTAAGTCACTGTCATTCTTACCATTGAAACCTCAGGGCTTGGATCTTGCAGGTGCATAAGAAGCGTGACCCAGCTCTGTCTAACCTGCTTGGCAAAATAGTCCTTCCATTTTCTCTTTGCAGAGCCGGCCAGGATACCAAACAGGACAAAGGCCAATGCACGAAGAGTGTTGTCCTCCTATAGCCAAGAAAGCCACAGAGGTTGGTAACGAAGAGATAACCACATCATGTATCTAGCACAGCTGTCTCTTCTACATTAGGGTAGAGTGATTCCAACGACAGAAGTTTAAAAGAACTGGAATTAATCAAGTTTGGGCCAAATGTGTTGATTCATCAAAATACTTTGAAGACAGTTCAATTTTGACAAAATTCTTCCAGAAGCCAAGTAGGGGTACTTGGTCAGCTTCTTGGTGACCCATCTAGCAGGCTGACTGGGATCTTGGGCTTCCTGGCCCTCACCTTCAGAACAGCCTGTCTGGCAGGCTGACAAGGAGCCAGGAAATGTGCACCCTGGCACCTCTAATTCCCAGTGTTTCCAGGTTCCCTGTCTCCAGCATAGTCTGCCAGTAGACTGCCCTCAGGCAAGGCTCCCAGTAGAGCTGGGTTGAGAATAGTATTACTGTTTCACAAAGAGTTTTGAAATTTGGGCTGGGGGGTGTGTCCCCCAAATAGGAACAAAACCAAAATTTGAAATCTCAAACTTCTCTGCAAAATGGAATAATTTCAACCATCTGACATAAAAATCGTATGGAGCAGGCCCAAAACAGTCTATTACACCCTGTATGCCCATTTTCCTTGTTATGCAGCTACCTAATCTAGTATTCATACTTCCTTTGCCATTCTCATTGGAAATAAAGATGAACAGAAGGGTGAGACTGAAGGAGCAGGGATGGCATCCTCATTTTCTTAATTCTCTGCTCCTCCATAAAACACATCTCTTCCCTAAGGCCTAAAATCACTTCATTCTGACATGAACAATGCCCAGTGAGGACACATCATGCATTGTAAATGGAGCCTCATCAATGTCAGCTGAACTGGGGTTGAAGGCTTCTGTTCACGTACATTATCGAAGTACTTCCGGATCTGTGTGGTGAGGTCTCTGAAGGAAGAACCTATGTCCTTCCCTTTCAGCTCCTTAAGGACTTTGGCCAGTGCCTTCATGCTTTCGACGACTTCAGAACTGAAAGTGTCTTCTAAAGTCCTGATCAGTGCCTCCAGAAGAAACTTCTTGTACTTTTTCACCTGTTCAGACGTATGACATTAAAAAACACTTTCCACTAACCACATTTCTAATATGTTTTTTTTAGCAATTATGAAGCAGTGGGAATTTCATCTGCCCCCCTAGTGACCTATAGCTATATTTTACATCAGGTACTAGCTACAATAAGCCAAACTCTGTGCCATATTACGCCTATGTAATCCTATTAGATTTCTAATTACTTAGATTTGAAGGCCAAAAGGGACCATTGTGATCATTCAGTCTGACCTCCTTCACAACACAGAACCTCCCCAAAATAATGTCTGTTTGACTAGAGCACCTCTTTTAGAAAAACAGCCCATCTTGTTTTTAAAGTTGCTACTGATAGAGACCCCACCACAACCCTTGGTAAATGGTTCCAATGATTAAAATTACCATTAAAATGTATGCCTTACTAGCAGTCTGAATTAGTTTAGCTTCATTCCCCCCCCCCCATTGAATCTAAAGGCACATTTTCTAGCCCTTTGAAAATTCTTGTGACTCTTCTCCAATTTATCAGCATCCTTCTTGAATTGCAGGCATGATCCTGACATAGTATTCTAGCAGTTCTCACACCAGTGCCATAAGCAGAGGTAAAATAACTTCTTTATTCTTATTCAGAATCCCTCTGTCTATGCCTCCGAGGATCACCTCAGCTCTTTTGGTCACAGCTTTGTACTGGGCGCTTACGTTCAGCTGATTATCTATCATGATTTGAGTTTTTTAGTGTCTCTGTTTCCTGGAATAGAATCTCTCATCTTGGAAATAAAGCCTACACTCTTCATTCCTGGGAGTATACATTTACATATGATCATATTAAGTCCATATTGTTTCCTTATGCCCAGCTTACCAAGGGAACAAACCTGCTGTGTATTGACTGCAAAGAGGTTACAGGGGTATGAGAGAGCAGAAGTTGGCCTAGTGCATTGTGCATGGCCTCTGTAAATCCTGAGCAATTGTTTCCTTTAGTTTCTCTAGTTATGCTGCATTGTATTCAGTATTCTATCTTACCTTCTCAGGTGCCCCATAGACTAAATTGCCTAGGCCTCTTACAGCCATTTGACGGACAATGCTGTTATTGTCCCGTGACCTTTCTTCTAATATATGTAAGACAGACTTAAGGGTCTTCTTCTCCCTGAGTATGGGATCAGTCATTAGCTGAAATAAAATCAACATGTCCATTAGCTCTAATCTGTTCATTAAGATAGCGAATATAATTTGAGGAGACACGTAATACACTGTAATTTATTATTCTATATGAATGAGTACTGTGTTAAAAACATGGATTTTTTCCTTTTAGGCACTATAATGGGGGATTGCTCATCCCTTGAAAGCCTCTCAGTGACTGCATTTGATACCACAGTCCTTTTCTCGCCCAGGTGCATCCTGCCAGTCGATCTTAGTGAGTCTTCCATGGCTCAGCCCTCTGGCCAAGTCCCAAAGTCCAAACAAATGCCTTTTAGGTCCTGTTGCCCTCACTAGGGTCTTCAGCCCCAACTCTGGACCCTTTATATTCTGTTCTTTGTTCAACCTCTCCACAAGCCTTGTCCCCTTCATCGGGTTTATGCCACTGGGGAACCTGGGCCTGCCCACTACTCTTGGTTCCAACCTAGAAATAGCAGCGAGTCATTGCTTCATTTCAGTTTATTGCTACTTTTTCCTTGGGTTCTTCCTATGGGGCCACTTTCAGTTTCTCCCTCTAATTATATGTTGAAGGCTCGTAAGGACTCTCTCTCTGCAAATTCAGCTTCAGAAAATGCTGCCTGAAATAAACCCCTGTGAATTGGTTTGGCCAGAGAATAGCATCCTTTCTTGGCCCTCCACTTCCTGAAAGGAACTGACCTAATAAAGCCCTGTAGCTCCATAGATCTGAGCCAGCTGGGCTCTGATTGGCAGCTTTCATGAGGCCTCTCTAGGCAGACCTTGAAAACCCACGTTTGTGACTCCTTTCCTAGGTGGGGTGTAGAAAGATTTGGGGGCACAAACAGATTCCTAGAACCACCAGATGAGCCTCTAAAATAGCGACTTAGCGTAAATGTGAAATATGACACAGACGTTATAGCAAGGCTGTGGAGAGGGAGGATGCTCCAGTGGTCAGCAGCCTAGGACTTAGGAGGTTCCAGTTCAATTTCCTGCACCCTCAAAGACTTCCTAGATGATGTTGGGCAAGTCACTTAGGCCTTCTGTGCATCAGTTTCCTGTTTGCAAAATGGGACTAATAGTGTTTCCCTGCCTCACAGGGGTGTTGTAGGGATACATACTTTTAAAGAGTTTTGAGGCACTCAGATACTACATTCTCATTTTGAAGTACTCAGATAATACAAGTTTCTAAAAGGATGTTTTAAGGAAGATGGAGAAAAATTGTTCTCCTTGGCCTCTAAGGATAGGATAAGAAGCCATGAGCTTAAATTACATCAGGGGAAGTTTAGGTTGGACAGCAGGAAAAACGTCCTGCCTGTCAGGATGGTTAAACCCTGCAATAAATTGCCTCAGGAGGTTGTGGAATTTGCATCACTAGAAATATTTAAGAGCAGGTTAGACAAACACCTGTCAGGGATGATCTAGACTGTGCTTGGTCCTGCCGTGATGGCTGGGGATTGGACTCGAAGACCTCTCAAGATCCCTTCCAGTTCTAATGATCTATGAATCTATTATTCTACATTCATGAGAATCTAAGATAGATGTTAATGTATTTGTATGTTGCTTATTTTATAGTATTAGGACACTAGATTCATTTAGAAGATTTGCTGAGCTAGACCAAAATCAGGAGCTGTTGGTCAGTATTAGCCCTAGGAATTGTCAGAAAAGGTCTAGTAATTCAAATTCTATGGCTACATCTACATTGGCATGATTTTGCGCAAAAGCAGCTGCCTGTCTACACTGGTGGGGAGTTCTTGCACAAGAACACTGACATTCTAATGTCTAAAATCAGTGCTTCTTGCGCAAAACCTATGATGCTCCCGCTCAGGAAAAAGCCCTCCTGTGCAACTGTTCTTGCGCAAGAGGCCAGTGTAGACAGGCCACATTAATTTCTTGTGCAAGAAAGCCCAATGGCTAAAATGGCCATCGGAGCTTTCTTTCGCAAGAGAGCGTCTATTCTGGCACGGATGATTTTGCAGAAAAGCGCCTCTTAGCGCAACAGCACATGCCAGTGTAGACGCTCTCTTGCGCAAATATTCTAACGCAAAAACTCTTGCGTTAAAAGTATGGGTATGTCTACAGTACAAAGTTAATTCAAACTAACAGCCGTTAGTTCGAATGAACTTTAATAGCGGCTATACATACAAACTGCTAGTTCGAATTTAAATCGAACTAGCGGAGCGCTTAATTCGAACTAGGTAAACCTCATTCTACGAGGAGTAACGCCTCGTTCGAATTGTGTAGTTCAAATTAAGGGCTGTGTAGCCACTTAATTCGAACTAGTTGGAGGCTAACCCTAATCAGGTTGCCCTGATGGCCACTCTGGGCCAAACCAGGGAAACTTTTCTGCCCCTCTCCCAGCCCCAGAGCCCTTAAAGGGGCATGGTCTGGCTACAGTGCCTGTGCCAGTGGCAAGCCTGCCAGCACCCAGCCAGCAGACCCTGCACCTGGCATGGCATGAGCCAGCCACCTGCTGCCACCCAGCCCTCCGCCTCTTCCCAGGACCAGGCTGGCGGCTCCTAGGAGCCTGCCCAGGGCCACAAGAGGCAGGCGCCTGCCTGGTCTAGTGCAGAGATCGTGGACATTATTGAGGTTTGGGGGGAGGCCTCCAGCGTCCACGACCTCCACACTAGGCACAGGAATGCAGCCGTCTAGGGCAGGATAGCTGCCAGCCTGGCCACCAAAGGCCACATCCAAACCCAGGAGCAGGTTTGCATGAAAATCAAGTTGTTCCAGTGAGACCCCCGACCCTGAGCCCTGCGCTTAGTACATAAGAACATAAGAATGGCCGTACTGGGTCAGACCAAAGGTCCATCTAGTCCAGTAGCCTGTCTGCCGACAGCGGCCAACACCAGGTACCCCAGAGGGGATGGACCGAAGACAATGACCAAGCCATTTGTCTCGTGCCATCCATCTTCAGCCTTCCACAAACAGAGGCCAGGGACACCATTCCTACCCCCTGGCTAATAGCACTCCACGGACCCAACCTCCATGAATTTATCTAACTTCTCTTTAAACTCTGTTATAGTTCTAGGCTTCAAAGCCTCCTGTGGCAAGGAGTTCCACAGGTTGACTATAAGAAGAACTTTGTGTGAAGAAGAACTTTCTTTTATTAGTTTTAAACCTGATGTCCATTCATTTCATTTGGTGTCCTCTAGTCCTTCTATTATGGGAACTAATGAAGAACTTTTCTTTATGCACCCTCTCCACACCACTCATGATTTTATAGACCTCTATCATATCCCCCCTCAGTCTCCTCTTTTCTAAGCTGAAAAGTCGCAATCTCTTTAGCCTCTCTTCATATGGGACCTGTTCCAAACCCCTAATCATTGTACTTGCCCTTTTCTGAACCCTTTCCAAGGCCATATCGTTTTTGAGGTGAGAAGACCACATCTGTACACAGTTCTGAAGATATGGCGTACCATAGTTTGATACTTCCCCTCCTCCTTCTTCCCCTGGCTTCCCCCTTCCAGCTCCCTCCTCCCAGGTTTCCACCTCCCCTCTCCCACCCTCTTTCTTCCCCTCTCCCACCTCCTTTTCCCAGTCCCCCAGAGGTTAATCCCCTCCGCCCCCAGTTTTGTTAAATAAAGAGAGTTTCTATTTTTGAACACATGTCCTTTATTTTTTACATCAGGAAGAGGGGGCTCGGGAAGGGTAAGTGGAAGGAGGTGAGGGAGGAATGGGGCACGAGCCCCCGATGGGGAGGACTGGGGTGGCTCTGCGGGCTCCTCGGGGTGGAAGCTTTCCTGTAGGGCCTCCTGGATCCTGATAGCCCCCTGATTGACCTCCCCCAGATGGCAGCCTGCGGCAAGTGCAGCCGGGCTGATGGTCGAGTGCTGAAATGTGCCGAGTGTGGGCATTCAGGGCACTCCAAGACAGGACTGCTTTGATGTCCCCATCGAGTTAGACATGCAAGCGGGGAATCCTGAGAACTGTCTGTCCGGGGTGGGGGTCAGGTCTTTTTAAGCACAGCCCTCGGCTAGCCTGAGGAAGCAGCTCCACACCTTAAGTCCTAACCTGATGCCCTGACGGCACTGGTTCTGGCCAGCCTTAACTTCGGTTCAGGGTCCACTCAATGTGGACATGCTATTTCGAATTAGCAAAATGCTCATTCGAATTAGTTTTTAGGTCTAAATGCACTCATTCGAATTAGCTTATTTCAAATTAACTAATTTGAATTAAGTTAATTCGAATTAGTGCTGTAGTGTAGACATACCCTATTTGCGCAAAATCTTGCCAATGTAGACGTAGCCTATCTATATCTTGCTCACTCTCTCTTAACCAGCAACTAGAATAGGCAGCTAGGCTAGGCTAGTATAGGCCCCCAAAATAACAAAGAGAAAATTATTAAGAAAGGTGTAATGAAGTTCCTTATGAGATTTCCTTATAAAGGACACATTCTACTATCTAAAATGAATTCCTATGAACTGAACTGTACAATTCCTCAGAGAAAGGTAAACAACAGATAACAGCCTAATGGTGGAACTGCTCATACCTGAGCAAAGAAAGCTGTGCTGGTGACTCGCTGGTTTTCTGATGGGGAATTTACCCAGGGAAGGAGGCTCTGTATGATTTCCACTGTTATTAGTCCAGATCTTTGCAGAACCCTGGAAGACAAAAGGAACCACTTATGGGGCAGACTGTGCACTTCAAAAGCTTAGCTGCTATGACCATACAACTCTAAAACCTACGCATGGAAGCTCTGTGTTTCTCACCCAGGGCACCCCGCACAAAGCTATACCTGAAAGTTCCCTGTCAGTCACTCTATTTGTTGCCGATCCCTGAGGATGAAGTGCTGTCTCCTAGATCTCTTACCTCACCAGCAAACACACCCCCTCGTGGTGAGTCTGCGGATTTTCAAGAAGCATCCAAGTTTTCTGCTTCCAGAGAGTTCGTATCAGCTTCTCATTCATAGCCTTGAGAAGCACAGCCTCTAATGCTTCAATAGAAAGCCTGGGGGAAAAGAGGCACAGAACTGTAGTAACCAATAGAAAGGCACAGCCTAAGCAGTCAGGAAACCCCAGATACTTGTCAGGTCTGTTGTTCATTGACAGTTCATCCATTGACAGTATCCTGGGGACCACTGTTTTTGGAAGGACTTAATTCCCAGGAGGTATTTCAGTCTCATACATCTCATATTACTAGTGTTGCTATGGACAACATTTTGCAGTCACTTTCTCCTATCTGCAAGGTGTATGGGCACTAGCACAGTACAGTAATATGGAAAAAATTCACAATCAGACCCCAAAAGCTGGGACACAGAGAGATTAGTGATCACTAATGGATATTTTGGGGCCCTATGTCCAGCGAGATGTGACAGGGTGCTGAGAGCTTGTACTTGGGGTCAGCACTCTGGTAACTACTAGTACTAATGAGCTTCCCCAGAGAAAGCCTAATTGGATAGAAATGTACCTGATTGCCTGGCTAGAGTGGGGCTATAGAATCAACAAACCTATTCTCCCATGAATAAGGAATCTGCCTAAAGGGACATCCACAGGAGTGTTTGAGGGAAACAGAGAGCAAAAGAGACAAAATGCTAGAGGCATCTAGATAGACTTATGTGTAGTGCTGGGGAGGAGCCGGTGGTCGTGGTACATGTAGGTCTCAATGACATAGGGAAGGGTAGGAGAGATGTCCTGGAGGCCAAATTTAGGTTGCTAGGAAAGAGACTGAAATCCAGGACCTCTATGGTGGCATTCTTGGAAATGCTTCCAGTTCCATGCGCAGGACCAGGTAGGCAGGCAAAGCTTCAGAGTCTCAATGCGTGGATGAGACGATGGTGTAGGGAAGAGGGGTTTGGATTTATCAAGAACTGGGGACACTTTTGGGAGAGGGGGAGCCTATACAGGAAGGATGGGCTCCACCTAAACCAGGGTGGAACCAGACTACTGGCACTAAACATTTAAAAGGCTGTAGAGCAGTTTTTAAACTAAGAGATGGGGGAAAGCCGATTGGTGGGGAGATGCACGTAAATCGCAGGGAGACTTCTCTTAGAGGAGAATCTGTTGATAGAGATTCTCTAAGCTGTAGTCAGAAAGAGAGGACAAAGAGACTGAGGGCTGAGGAGGCCTAGATAGTAGTGTTTGTGTTGCCAGAGCTTGGTGGTTTCAGGGAACTGACCTATAGCAAGCACAAACAAGACTTTCTCATATTAAAAGCAGGTGATGGTAAGGTGCCTCATAACCCTGAGAACTCCTGGGGAGTGTCACACAAATGGACTGGGATTCTCTTTGTTTTGCTCCCTTTCTTCTAATTACCTGCAAGGGTTGCCCTCACATAGTTGTTGTCCTTTTCTAAATAACCTCCTTCGGCGTCTCATCCTGGGCAAAGGCATCTTTTGTCCTAGGGTTTGGCTGATCTGCTGCAGAAGAACAGTGAACAACTCCGGGAACAGCTCCTGCACAGTTTTGCTCAACTGCAATGCTGACACCACTTCAAAGATGGCACATGTTGCCTGAAAGGAGAGCATGGTAAAAGAAGAGGTCTCTTCCTAACACTATCACACGCTCTCCCCTTCTGATACCTGCTGGACTAAATTCTCACTCCTGTCACTAACTTGATGAATGACCGAGAGCAATTCACTCCATGTGTGCCTTAGCGTCCCATAGCTGTAAAAATGTGTAGGACCTATCAAGGCATGTTATGAGTTGCACAAAACATTTGCAAAGCACTGTAAGAAATCTGATTCAAAGACTTTCTAATTGCCAGATATTATTAAGTGAATCAGCCACATACTCTAAATCTGCCACAGAAAGCACAGCTGGAATCCAGGAAACAGTACTTCAGAAAAGAAGTGCCCAGATGACAATATTATACCACTCATCTAGCTTTCCATCAGCATGTTTGTCACAAAGCAGAGAAATACATGTCTGTCGTCTAACTTACTGTGAGAGGTGCAGCAGCTGCTAAATGCAGGTCAGTTTCTGTCTCTGAGGTCATGCTTCCTTCTTGGCTTGTTGGAGTCTTTATTCTTTCTATTAGGACCTTCAGGACTTGAGGGGCGAGCAAGGGATCTGTCCCCAGAGATCTCCACAGCTCAGTGGTGTTACTGCAATTTAACATAGGTTATATGTGACCCCTGGAGACTTTTGTGGCTCTGACTATATGCATCATATTCAAGTAAAGAACACATTTTCTCCTTGACTATGATCAGGGCTCACCAGCCGCGCTGTCCGGCGATCTGCGCATGCACAGATCGCCCGAACCCGGCTCTTCCAGGTTACAATCTACACGCCATGGATGAGTAGATTGTATTATTTGTCAAGCCCTGCCTATGATGAGCAAGTTCAGAGTGCTGTCCTCCTTATATGGTCCTCATGTTTTACATATTGAGTTTCTAGTTACAGAACTAAGTTAAGTTACATTTCAGGTTACATTTCTACAGTGCATGACTATTTTGGGATCCTGGAGGTATCCCGAAATACCTACCCCACATTTACAGAAGCAGCCCGTTATTTTGAAATATTTTTCAAAATAATGGGCACACTATTTTGCCATCCCAATAAGCTTTGTTGCATGAGGGATAAGGGATGGCTTGAAATAGCACATTATTTCGACATTTGGTGCTGTGTAGAAGTGCCACATTTCAAAATAGGCTATGCAAAATATGATACGCAATTTGCGGAGTGCAAATTGTGCATCCTATTTCAAGTTTAGGGTGCTGTATAGACACAACCCTAGCCTTACTGCACCATAACCATTAATGCTAGACTTCAGAAGGAAAGGACACAGAGCTCTAATCACAGTTCCTGTTTTCCTACTTCTCAGTAGATATGGAATCATGAGCATATGATGCCCAAAGATCTAGGGCCTGGGAGACAAGTTGAAGAAAGAAAAATGATCTTCCTACTAACTGGATGTACAACTATGAGAACAAATATTTGTGGCTAGCCCATGACCTCTTCACAAATGGCATTCCCTGGCCTCTATTTGCCAGAATGGGCATGTTCTGTTCACTCCCTATGGGGCACCTGGCATTGGCCACTGTCTGAAGACAGGATCCTGGGCTAGGTGGACATTTGGTCTGACCCACTACAGCCGTTCTTATGTTCTTAGATTCCAGCACAGATGACTGATAATTCAGCTAGGGATGTTTGAATGAAATGATAGATATGCTTACCGCCCTGTCTTTAAGTACCAAGAATGACAACTCCATTCCAGCAGCCATACCCTTCCTGATACCAAAAGCCTGGTGCCCTATCCTTGCTAATCAGCCAGGAATTTGGATTTGAAGCTTTCATGCTACCAGAAAACGAACAGTCACTGGCAATTTCCAGGGTGATGTTAGTTCAGGGGTCTGGAGAGGCAAAAGTCCACTCCAGTGATGCCAGTAAAGGGAAGTCTTTAGGATGCCAAAGCAACTATTAATTAATGGAAACAGAATGAAACTTAATTTCTCCCTGCACCCACCTTGACATGGTCTTGGACCTTTCTGCAGAAAGACCCAAGCTATTAACCTTTAGGAATTATCTCAACCTGTCTGTGGCTTAAATGAAGCCTTACATCTTCCAGTGAAGCTGTGGGATCCATGGTTACCAAAATGAACACTGTAAGGAGCAGTATATACCTGTCCATCGGCAGACGTTTGGTGAGGAGGCTGAAGATCACTGCCTCTAGGTGATGGTGGGCTAGAATGGACACTGCCTCCACCAGGAACTGCCTCAAGCTACCCTGCTTGATGGTAGGCATATGAATGTATATTCTCCTCAGGATAGCTGGCACCTGGACAGAATAAAACCAGAAAAAATGTCCCTTTTCCATTCTCTGCATTCATTCTGCAGAGCCAAAACCTTTATTTAGTCGTTTAGCAATTTGCTGTTCTTGTAGAAATTCCTCCCTTCAAAAAACAAGTATTTAGACATGGCTGCATAGATTTAATCCACAAAAATTATGCATATCTCTGCCCATACCTGGCTGCAACACCGGGTTAAGACATGCTGAGGCCCTAAGCTATGTCAAGTTAAAGAGGCCTCATTGCATTTCCAAAAAAACATGTATTATTCTAACAGAAAGGACAATGAAAAGAGAAATAATAAAGTTATCTATCTATCTATCTATCTATCTATCTATCTATCTATCTATCTATACATAGGCAAAGAGGCAAGTAAAAACTAGTAATTTGGGGGTATTTTTAGAGACCCCTCATTATCTGAGGCCCGAAGATGTAGTTCACTTAGCTTGTCTCTTGGGGCCGGATATTCTCTTTTTGCATTTTACTCGGAGTCTAATTTTTCCAAGCCTTTCATGGCTGGAAACTGTGACAACAAGATAGACAACTAATCAAGCATCTTCCTTTTCCCTTGGGGTACGGCTACACTAGCTCGTTAGTTCGAGCTAGGTAGGGTAATGAGGGCAAGCAGAGTTGCAAATGAAGCCCAGGATTTAAATATCCCAGGCTTCATTTGCATGTTCCCGGGTGCTGCCATTTTAAAATCCTCCTTAATCTGAACTCCGTGCCCGCGGCTACACGCGGCACCGAGTAGGTAGTTCTAATTAAAGATCCTAATTCCATGAGGAGTAACGGTAGTTCGAATTAGGATCTTTAATTTGAACTACCTAGTCCATGCCGCATGTAGCCGCGGGCACGGAGTTTGGAGTAAGGGGGATTTAAAAATGGTGGCGCCAGGGAACATGCAAATGAAGCCCGGGATATTTAAATCTCGGGCTTCATTTGCAACTCCGCTTGCCCTCATTACCCTACCGAGCTCGAACTAACGAGCTAGTGTAGATGTACCGTTAGATTATCTCTGTCTTCTGCTGTTGATTCCCCCATTGCCTGACTCAGGATAGGAACACAGATGGAATTAACTTCCAATCCCAGGGGGAGAAACAGCAAGACTTGTGTTCACTGCAAATGATGGCAAAGACCTGAAAGCCTGCAGGTTAGCCAGAAAAACCTCTCCAGCTTCTATTTTACCTCATCCAGCATGGCACCTCCACACTCCTTCAGGATGATCTTCATCCACAGACCGGCTGCTGTGGCACAGGAGGGGCTAGCAGACAGCATACCATCCAGTATGGCCTCAATAAAATCTGTGGCTTGTTCAGAGGGAAAGTACTTACTAACCACCTGTGGACAGATCAAAAACAGGAAAGATTGCAATGATAGTCGGCTCCAGTACTTTTAAGAAAGGAGGCCTAAGAGCTGTATTGGAAAATAATGTATTCATCAGCAAATTGCTAATTGGGCTCCTATCTGGCAAGGCAGTTGCAATTAAAATTTTCTCTGTAATCTTTCTAGCTACCACATCTCTATTCTACACTAATAATATCAGGTTAGATCTTAGGTTGTACAGTTAGCACAACATTGTATGGGACAAACAGGATGTAAATTTCCAGTTTATATTCTATTATGTACATGACATCTTTTCACAAAATATAAAAATATGCAAAGAGATGCATGCACACAAATATAGGTTCAGGTAAACACACAAGGTGCCAAGACTGGTTTCTCAGCTTGATGTCCCGCTCACATATTTTCCCCCGGATGGATGGATGGATGGATGGATGTGCGCGCGCACATGCATGGGCATGTTCATGCAACTGTCTGGAATCTGTTTGTTTTTTACATGGCATTCATAGCATATACCTATGAAAAGCATGTTACTGATTACCCATGAATGCCTCACTCCCATAGCTCGCTCCAAGTGTGGAAAGACATCACAAAAGCATAAAACAATCATAGAATCATATGGTCATAGAAGCATAAAACAATCATAGAATACTAGGACTGGAAGGGACCTTGAGAGTTCATCGAGTCCAATCCCCTGCCCTCATGGCAGGATCAAATACTGTCTAGACCATCCCTGATAGACATTTATCTAACCTACTCTTAAATATCTCCAGAAATGGAGATTCCACAACCTCCCTGGGCAATTTATTCCAGTGTTTGACTACCCTGACAATTAGGAACTTTTTCCTAATGTCCAACCTAAATCTCCCTTGCTGCAGTTTAAGCCCATTGCTTCTTGTTCTATCCCCATAGGCCAAGATGAACAAGTTTTCTCCCTCCTCCTTATGGCACCCTTTTAGATATCTGAAAACTGCTATCATGTTCCCCCTTGATCTTCTCTTTTCTAAACTAAACAAACCTAATTCCTTCAGCCTTCCCTCATAGGTCATGTTCTCTAGACCTTTCATCATTCTCGTTGCTCTTCTCTGGACCCTCTCCAATTTCTCCACATCTTTCTTGAAATGCGGTGCTCAGAACTGAACACAATACTCCAATTGAGGCCTAACCAGCGCAGAGTAGAGCGGAAGAATGACTTCTCGTGTCTTGCTCACAACACCCATTAATGCATCTCAGAATTATGTTTGCTTTCTTTGCAACGGCATCACACTGCTGACTCATATTCAACTTGTGGTCCACTATAACCCCTAAATCCCTTTCTGCCGTACTCCTTCCCAGACAGTCGCTTCCCATTCTGTATGTATGAAACTGATTGTTCCTTCCTAAGTGGAGAACTTGGCATTTGTCTTAAACTTCATCCTATTTACCTCAGACCATTTCTCCAATTTGTCCAAGTCATTTTGAATTAGTGACCCTATCCTGCAGATTAGTCGCAACCCCTCCCAGCTTGGTATCATCTGCAAACTTAATAAGCGTACTTTCTATATCAATATCTAAATCGTTGATGAAGATATTGAACAAAGCCGGTTCCAAAACAGACCCCTGTGGAACCCCACTTGTTATGCCTTTCCAGCAGGATTGTGAACCATTAATAACTACTCTCTGAGTATGGTTATCCAGCCAGTTATGCACCCACCTTATAGTAGCCCCATCTAAGTTGTATTTACCTGGTTTATTGATAAGAATATCATGCGAGACTGTATCAAATGCCTTACTAAAGTCTAGGTATACCACATCCACCCCTTCTCCCTTATCCACAAGACTCGTTAGCCTATCAAAGAAAACTATCAGATTGGTTTGACATGATTTGTTCTTTACAAATCCAGGCTGGCTGTTCCCTATCACCTTGCCACTTTCCAAGTGTTTACAGACGATTTCCTTAATTACTTGCTCCATTATCTTCCCAGGCACAGAAGTTAAACTAACTGGTCTGTAGTTTCCTGGGTTGTTCTTATTTCCCTTTTTATAGATGGGCACTAGATTTGCCCTTTTCCAGTCCTCTGGACAAGGGAAAATGAATGGTGCACAGCCACTAGGACAGTCACCTAGTGTTTGTTACCTTAGCCATTTTGGAAGATGCTTGAAACAGAGCCTCAGGGTCTGGAGTTGTTAGTGCCTCACGGAGACAACTCAGCTCCTCCTCTGCTGACCCCAGGTTAGTGCACTGACCTAGGATAGAGAAAAGGAGAAAAAGTATGGCAACATTTAATAAAACTGAACCTCTGATCCAGAGATAATCATACAGGAGGATCTATGGGGTATGTTATTACCAGCTGTGTGTGAAATTTTGGCCCCACTAAAGCCAATGACGAAATTCTTCTTGACTTTAACGGAGTCAGAATTTTACCGTCAGGCTATGTCTAGACTACATCCCTTTTTCGGAAAAGGGATGTAAATTAGACGTATCGCAATTGCTAATGAAGCGGGGATTTAAATCTCCCCTGCTTCATTAGCATAAAAATGGCTGCAGCTTTTTTCGGCACGGAGCTTTGCCGGAGAAAAGCGCCAGTCTAGATGCTGATCTTGCGGAAAATTAAGCCTTTTCCGAAAGATCCCTTATCCCTCCGAAAAAGGGATGTAGTCTAGACGTAGCCCCTATGTCTGAAAGTTAACGGTAATGGCATGTGATTCATTGTGATTCATACAGGATTAAACAGGCACTGTATTCTGTGTGGAGCATCTTTCTCTGTATATCTGGTTTCAGTAGCCACTCTGCTCTCAGTATTTAAATCTAATCTCATAGTCAAGCACAACTCATGTAGATTGATCTGAGGTTCTGATTTGGAGGAGAATCCCTCCACTGAACTCTCATTGTAAAAGAGATGGGGCTGACCAAAAGCTTAGGTAGGAAACCCAGGCTCTTCGCTCACTTCTAAATCATGAACTGTCTCTTTAAGGGAAAGCTGTCCTGCTCTGTCATCTCCCTCTCCCCACCCCACTCTGCAGAGCGGGGGCATATGGGCATATGGCGGGGGAGAGAGTGTGTGTGAGACAATGTGTGTGTGTGTGTGTGTGAGAGAGAGAGAGAGAGAGAGAGAGAGGGACATGCTGGCTTCCAGAGAAATCTTAGAAACAGTGCCTCTTTAGATAGGCACTCCGTTACTCACCATACTTCAGACTGGAGCAGCACTATTGTATGTGTCCCTCTCCCCAAACTCTGCTCTGCAGAGATGATGACAGGGGCAAAAGGGTCACCCTGATTTCTGCATGTCTCCCTGCTCACCTCCCCTCCACACACCACTAGCAGCAGATAGGATGGAGCAAGGTCGGAGAGGAGCAGCTGAACACATGCTGCTGGCATGCTTGCTAATCAGCTGAGCGCTCCAGACAGAAATTCTGGGGAGAAGGGCAGATCTGGCCTGTGTGCTATATTTTGTCCACCCTCTAATATTTGCAGATTATTTATTATTTGTGCAGTTCTCTTCCAGCAATGTACTTACAAGGCCCCAATCGTTCTGTTATATAAGTGTCGCTAACAAGACAGAAAGAATTACAGATGGAAAAAATGGTCATTACAACAATGAAAGAAAGTGAAGAGTTACTTACACCTGCTCATGGTCTCCTCACCTTGTATATTGAGAAGACAGTTGATACAGTCAACCACCCACTGACGCGATGTCGTAAGTGAAGCACAGGTATATGGTGCTAACAGCCCAATCAGCGATCCAAACTGATCAAAAGTTTCCTGAGGCTAATTTTAAAAGAATGAAGAATGAAAGTTCTCCGGCTATACTGGACATTATTTGCCTTCCTTATTGTGAACTCCATTACTGTACCTGGGTACGGCACATTGGAAAACATAATCCTTGTTGTACATGCAAATTGATGGGGTCTAAATTAGCTGTAGCACTCAAGAAAAATCTCAGAGTCATTGTGGATAGTCCTCTAAAAACATCTGTTCAACATGCAGCTGCAGTTAAAAATGCTAATGGTATGTTAGGAACCACTAGGAAAAGGGATGAATAATAATATGATAAATATCATCATGCCACTGTTTCAAATCCATGGTACACCCACACCTTGAATATTGCAAGCAATTGTAGTCCTCCAACTTAAATAAAGTTAGGTTATAATTGGAAAAAGTTCAGAGAAAAGCAACAAAAATGATATGGGATATGGGACAAGTCATACAAGGAGAAGTTAAAAGGACTGGGACCATTCATCTTAGAAAAGAGATGCTTACAGGGGGGTTTGATAGAGCCATATAAGATGATCAGAGATGCATGATATGGGTGTCCCTATATCTCTGACTGCCTGGGGCTGGGACTGGACAACAGGGGAGAGATCACTCAACAATTGCCTTGTTCTGTTTGTTCCCTCTGATGCATATAACACCCACCACTGTCAGAAGACAGGCTACATGAACCATTTGTCTGGGGGATCCAGAATGGCCATTCATGTTTTATATTCTTATCCGATTAAATAGAAATAGAAATTCAACTTTAACAGCGATAGAAATGTAGCTGTGTTAGTCTGGAGTAGCTGAAGCAAATGCAGGACAATGTAGCACTTTAAAGACTAACAAGATTTATTTATTTATTTATTTATTTTTTAAGATGGTTTAGTAGATGATGAGCTTTCGTGGGCCAGACCCACGTCCTCAGATCAGGAAGTGGGTCTGGCCCACGAAAGCTCATCATCTAATAAACCATCTTGTTAGTCTTTAAAGTGCTACATTGTCCTGCATTTTGCTTCAACTTTAACAGCCTGAGAGTATAGGAATGCATCTATGACACTGACTCAGCCAACCTATGTGTGACCACAATAACTTAACAAGCGGCACTGCAATTGTATCAAGACAAGTCACTTATATGTTATTTCAAAGGGTGTGTCTAGACTACTGAGTTTTGTCGACAAAAGTGGAATTTTGTCAACAAAACTATACCTGAGTCTACACTACCGCTGAGTTCTGTCAACATAACGTCGACAGAACTCAGCAGTTTTGTCGATGCTGGTAAACCTCATTTTACGAGGCATAACACCTTCTGTCGACAGAGTTCTGTCGACAGAAGGTGTTATTGCATGTAGGGTTGTGTCTAGACTACAGGGTTTTGTCGACAAAGCAGCTTGTTTAGTCGACAGAACTGAATGTGTCTAGACGCTCTTTGTCGACAGAAGTTTTGTCGACAGATACTGTCGACAAAACTTCTGTCGACAAAACCCTGTAGTCTAGACGTACCCAAAGAAAAGTCCTAGACTAGCGATCACCAACATTATGCATTTTGGTAATAGATATGAAAGGTAGATGTTATGTATTATTGTCTGTATTTATATCTTGCTAGAAGTTTAACATAACCAAATTAGCTTGTAGATTCCAATTCCTTTTCATGTCTTAATTGCCTTAATTATATGCAACTGTCTTCAGTTAACCTTAAGATCAAAGATAGAAGATAGTACAAGAAAATAGTTTGTACATTGCCTTCAGCTTAACTATCTGTGTTGTAATGGAAGACTACGATCGGCTAATTACTTTATGTGAATGACTATCACCCATTTACCAGTGTATGCGTAGGAAATAGAAAATTAACTTCAAAACAAAGTACGACAGGAGATCTGCATGACCTATTCTTTCTCAGGGAGAGATCCTGCTTCGACAATTTCTGTGAGGAGGCTTGCCAACCGGCTAGAATAGCTATAAAAGACAAGTTATGGGACTGATCTTCTCTCTCCAGTCTGCTTAAACTTTGAACAGGGGACGTGTAAGCCATAGGACACAGATCTTCCAAATAATTATTTGGAATAGTCTGGGAAATGCATGGAAAAACTAACAGCCTTTGCATCTAAACTGGCTTTGGATGTTGACCGGTTAGCATGATTCCAGAGAGACTTTTACAAGCCAGCCGTTTATTCCACCATGGTTGTGATCCTGAACTATGAAAAGTGAAAGTCATTTTAACAAATATCTATCACTTAACCATTTGTAACTCTCTTCTTTTTCCTTTTAACAACAAATCTGATATTCCGTTATTAAGGATTGGCTGATATTTAGGGAAGACCTGTGATTCATATTAACCTAAGGATAAGTGTCTAGTCCTTTGTGATTGGTGATTATATTAGACTTAGTTGTCTAGATGGGAACCAAGGTCTGGAATGCCTAAAGGGTACTATTGTTTGGTATTTTGTTAACCAGAGTAGAAGCTCTTTTCTTACTGGTTTGGTGAATCTAATTATAAAATCACTAGTCTGGGGAACTGCCTGCCCCGTTTCTTACAGTCTGGCCTGAGTGCTGTCACAGCACTATTATGGAAACCTTTCTCTTATGGAAGCAGAGGGATCTTACTCACTTTGAGGCCCCAGCTGCAGGCCTAGTAGAATTTCTCATGCATTCACGTTGAATGTCAGATTTGATAGAAGTTGGGAAGTCAGCTCAAGGAAGAGTAGAACTATACTCACTGTGCTATTAACTATCTCCTGATAGGCAGTTAGCAGCCAGACACTGGCCTGCAAGGCCCTTTCTCTCTCCCACTCCTGCCCTGAACTGAGCCAGGTCTCTAGTAGCTGTTGGCAAAGCAGGAGAATGGACAAAGTTAGTACCAGAAAATCCCTCCCAAACGTTTCTTTTAAATAGGTTTGATTGTCACTAAAATCCCTCTCCAAAGCATTTAACTTCCATATAGCAAAAGATTGATATGTCTCCAAAAAGAGACCCTTGTATATACAAGTCCCAGGGACCAGATTCACCTCTGGTGTACGTAACTCCATCAAAGCCAAAGGAGTTACATGAGAGATGAGTCTGGCTCTGTGTATGTGAGGGCTTCTGTAGACTGTCTGATGGCAGCTGTCTAGCACATTGCATGCAGTTTGGGGTCCGGTGCTGTGTTCTCTTTCCTGGACAGCTTCTCCCATGCTGAGTGGCAAATGACAGAGAGGAGCATTTCTTTTTATTTAGAGCAGAGAAGTCTCCCCAGCCCAGCTCCTTTTATAACTTTATTTTCATACCAACGTTGCACCTAACTCCCCTCCCCTCAGCTCTTCAAACTATTCTGTTTATGTCTGAAGAGCAGGAAGTCTTTGGTGAATGAGTTTCCATACACAGAGCTTAACTCAATACTAATTCATTCCTTTTACGAGAGGTGATCAGTTCTCACTGGTCCTCTTGAATTTGGTTACTGCGCTGATGATTTTCTTTCCTGTCCATGTAGTGTTAACTATACTGGAAAAACTAGATCTCAGTCCACCACTGGCATAAAATGTCCCCTGCTATGAGATAGATACATAGAATTTACTAGCTAGTGGGAAAACACTGGCTGTAGAATCGGTGTCTATTTCTTACAAAGCCTTTCTGAATATTGACCTAGGAGAGCTTTTCCATTGCATTAGGAGTGCACAAATCATAAAATCATGGATTAAGGATGGAAGGGACCTCAGGAGGTCATATAGTCCAACCCCCTGCTCAAAGCAGGGCCAGCCCCAACTAAATTATTCCAGCCGTGGCTTTGCCAAGCCTGGCATTAAAAACCTCGAATGATGGAGATTCTTAAGGGAAGAGAATAACAGAAACACCTAACTGGTGGGTCAGAACCCAGGCTTAGGAAAACCCCAGCACAAGGGGACACAAAGAAGATGGAGAGAGGCTGTTCTCAGTAGTGACAGATGACAGAACAAGAAGCAGTGGTCTCAAGTTGTGTGTGGGGGGGTGGATCTTAGGAAAAACGATTTCACGAGGAGGGTGGTGAAGCACTGGAATGGGTTACTGAGGGAGGTGATGAGATCTCCATCCCTAGAGGTTTTTCAGTCCCAGCTTGACAAAGCCCTGGCTGAGATGATTTAGTTGGAATTGGTTCTGCTTTTAGCAGGGGGTTGGACTCGATGACTTCCTGAATTCTCTTCAAGCCCTATCGTTCTATGATTCTATAAAAGAGTTCCCTGAACTCTTTTCAAAAACATTTTCAAAAAAGAACATTTCTTCTTTTTATCTCTGAGGAGAGCCACTCAGACTCTGCCCAGTGGAAATAAATATGCAGAACCTAGAGGGAGCCATTCTGTTTGTTCTGATGCCCCAAGCAGCTTGATCATTCTGTGCATAGTGAATGTGAGTCTATCTATAGGCTAAATTCTGTTCTTCCTTACACCAAACTAAATATTGATCAGCTCTACTGATTTCAGTTTAAATAAGAGCAAATGTGGCCTGATGAGAAAGAGTTGCCTCCTACTTTCTTTGAGATGGGTAGGATGAAAAAGAGGCAGTTGGTGAGTACTGCCATAAGCTCCCACTTGGTAGCTAAAGGGCCAGGCAGAGCTAAGATCCTCAACAACTTACTGTAAAGTTAATGTATATCATGGATCCCATCATGGAACTCTGTGTCTGGAGTCCATGACTCTGCCCATAGCTGGAAATACCCATTGAAAAGATTTTGAACTAGTACACATAGAACAGAGAATGAAGTGTGCAGCAAACTTTTCCAGGTTCTAGACATCTTGATGTAGGCTGCATAACTTCAGTGTTTTGCTAATAGTTTATGTATGCTTCAGCAGCCACAGGATTGGGCACCACTGTGTTCTTTGGAGAGTCTATTTATAAAAAAGATGTGCTTCCTTATACAAGAGCATTTCACTGAAAGATTGTGTTGTCAGAATTTTCACTGACTTGCCCGAGGTCTAAGTAATGTAGGTCGCACTGTCAGATATAAATATCCAGAATCAGATTCTGGTCTCTGTTACACTTGTGTAAATCCAAAATAATGCCACTGAAGTCAGGGGCATTACCCTGGTTTTACACGAATATCACTGATCAGATTCTAGCTCTAATCCTTCAGTCCAGCTGCATCCTTGAGCATCCAAAGCTCCCACTGAAGTCAAGGGGAACAATCAGCATGCCAGAATGGCAGAACTGAGTCCTAAGTGTTAAGAACTCTCCTTACCAGATTCTGGTGGACACATCGAACTCTCCGAATACATAGGCGACCATATCCCCTGCTGCACAATTCTCCACACTTCCTGAACTGAGCAGCTTCAGGACAAAATGGAGAGCTGCCATCCTCACCTGCAAGGGTAGAGATTATGCACGAGTTATTATTATCTCTTCTGCATGCAATATGAGACAGGATATGAGAGTCCTTTTGCTTTTTCTTTTATCTCTTTGGAATAGTGGCTGAAGTACAAATGATTAACACATCTGTTATGTAAATTCCTTGCAACACTGGCTACAGAAGTACCATGCAAATGCCAGTTTTCACTTTCAGGTGACACTGTAATTAGGAAAAAGGCAGCATTTTCTCCTATAAATGGAAACAAACTTGTTTGTCTTAGTGTCTGGCTGAACAAGAAGTAGGTCTGAATGGACTTGTAGACTCTAAAGTTTTACATTCTTTCATTACAGTTAACAAAAAATATCTACATTTGTAAGTTGCATTTTCACGCTAAAGAGATTGCTCTACATCACTTCTATGAGATGAATTGAAAAATATTATTTCTTTTGTCATTTTTACAATGCAAATGTTTGTTATAAAAATAATATAAAGTGCATAGTACACACTTGTCATTGTGTTGTAATTGAAATCAATATATTTGAAAATGTAAAAAACCACAAAAATATGTAATAAATTTCAATTTTTAATCGCATTAATTTTTAGTTAACTGTGATTAATTGAAACCCTATTAATAATCTCAGCCTAAAAATGTGTCTCGTTGCCAGACTCTCCACTGAGTGAAATACTTCCCAGATATTAACAGCAATACCACTATTCCACACACAATCTTACCTTAGCACTCTGATCACTGAGAGCAGATTTCACTGCCTTCACAATCAGAAACTTTCTAACTCTTGTCTCAGGCACTGAAAGATAAGGAGAAGTGTGCAATATAGTATATCTTTGTTCCAAACACTCATGCTCCACATTAGAATGTGTCCTGTGCCCTATTTAAGAGTACTACCAAGCTTCACTCATATACAGAATCAGCGGGGAAAATATAGGACCAGACTCTGATCTCAGTTACACCAGTCTAAGTCTGAAGTATTTCCACTTCTGTAAATAGCACCATCATACTATCCTGATGGAAATATTGTAAGAGAGTTAGACAAATGGAGGTCAGTGAAGTTAGTCTGTGTTTACCACCAGTATAGCAGAATTCGGAATCTATTCTAGAGTGTCTAATACTTATTCAGTCAGGAGTACTATTTTGTTTTTATCTCATTATTATTAACATGCATCCGCCACAAGATTACATTTGTATTTGTACCTTGAAAATATTTTAGGCTACATTCAGCACTTAATTAACCCTGTTGATTTCTGTGTGACCACATGGGAGTAACTTAGAGCAGCACTGGGTCCCTTTAGTGAATTTCCAACCCTCTGGTGAGCATGCATCTAAAAGGGTGTCGCAAGGAGAAGGGAGAAAAATTGTTCTCTTTGGCCTCTGATGATAGGACAAGAAACAATGGGCTTAAATTGCAGCAAGGGAGGTTTAGGTTGGACATTAGGAAAAACGTCCCAACTGTTAGGTTGGTTAAACACTGTGAAAAATTGCCCAGGGAAGTTGTGGAATCTCCACCACTGGAGATATTTAAGAGCAGATTGGATAGACACCTATCAGGGATGATCTAGACAGTGCTTGGTCCTGCCATGAGGGCAGGGGACTGGACTTGATGACCTCTCAAGGTCCCTTCCAGTTCTAATAATCTATGACTATATGACTCTATGTGTTGCAGCAGGGGCAGATGACCGTTTTGCGGGGCCCCGGGCAGCATAATTCCGCGGGGCCCCCCCTTTGCCACGGCGCATGCACAGTGATGCCATGCTCATGCGTGGTGGCACCACGGCGCGTGCACGGGGCTTTTTGAAGCGCGGGACCCGGGGCGGCCACCCCGCTCGCCCTGCCCTATATCCGCCCCTGTGTTACAGATCCTCTGTGCCCCATTTGCAGAGATGATGAGTATGTTATAGCCCTACCATGCCTGCAAAGCCTTGGTTCTTTAGATCAACCTATAGCAGCTCATGCTTTTAGCTCTGGATGTCCCCAACTCAACCCCCAGAACGATGGCGATGATCGCAGCAGTCACAGTTACTCCTGTGTTACTTACAGTCAGCACCAATAATAGCTGTGAGCAGATTCAGGGTTGCCACACGAACAGTCTCATTCTCAATCTTCAGCTGCGAGTGCAGAAATGCTATGAGGTCATCAGGAGAAGAACGGGCTGCAAAGGAAGAAATCACATCCTCACTAACAACTGAAAGCTCATTCTTACCACACCTACAAAAGAAGGAAGTTACAAGGAAACTACTGTGTAATTTGGAGTCTCTTCCCCTACCTAGCAGTAGGATACAATAGCACAGCTCCATTTGATTTTCCATGATGAGCTGCTGAGTTGGAGAACAGATCTGTGGGAAGAAGAGAAGTGATCAAAGGAAAACTAATCAGAACAAGCAACTGAAAAGAAGATGCTCAATTAATTTCTAAGCACTCACTTCCTACCTTTCCAAATAGAGCTCTGAAGCCAAAAGAAATGGTACTGACTGCACAACAAGAATCAGAAACAATGACCGAGACACTGGATAACAGAAGTTCATGCTTTCAAAGTGTTTTTAGCAGCAGAGCTAATTGAATCAAGACTTGACCCTTGGTAACTGGTTCAAATGGTTAATTATTCCACCATAAAAATGTAGGCCTTATTTGCAGTCTGAATTTGTCCAGCTTCATTTTCTAGTTATTGGCTCACGTTATGCCTTTCTCTGCTAGATTATTACATATGTTTCCCCACATAGATATTATAGACTGCAATTAAGTCACCCTGTCACAGGATAGGTCCTCCCCATTTGGATGGAATCAGTTTTTACTATATAACTCTAACTCCCTCTAATAACTGGCTTATGCTAAAATTGCTTTACAAACTGAGCTGGATTTTAGCTAATAAAATGAGACCACTATCTGCTTATTCTTAAGCCAGCAGAAACCAATAAGGCATGAGAAGGTCTCCGGGCTCTTCACTAGCATTCAAAAGATGTTTATTCTTAATATGCTTCAGATCTGCTGTGCTTAAGCTCAAGTGATACAAGAACAAGTTCCCCTCACCCGGTCGTGCAGAGCACTGCAGATGGCTTGAAATTTCCCTTCAGGTAGAAGGATCTTATATTCACCAGAGACCTCCAAGAGCTGCCTCAGACTCTACAAGAGAGGGTGAAAGTTAGAAGGTGGGCATACAAAGGAGCAATATGCAATGACTGAAGCAGTTTCATGGAATTCATAGATTCCAAGGCCAAAAGGGATGATTGTCATCAACTAGTCAGGCCTTCTGTATGACACAGGCCTTAGAAATTGCCAAAATAATTCCTAAAGCAGAACTTTCAGAAAAAAATCCAATCTTGATTTTAAAATGATCCCCTTGACTCTTGGTAAATGGTTTGAATGGCTAATATCCCACCACTGAAAAGGTAGACCTTATTTCCCATCTGAATGTCTCCTGTTTCAGTTTGTAGCCACTGGATCATGTCATGCCTTTCTCTGCTAGGTCATTACATATATTTCCCCATGCAGATATTATAGACTGTAAGTAAGTCACCTGTCACAGGGTAGGTCCACCCTGTTTGGATGGTATCAGGTTGTGGAGGAGTTAAAGAACTAAGGCAGCCCAAGTGACCTAGTCTCCCCAACCACCATAGCAGGCCTGGTTCTTAGAGCAGCATTGCCTAATAGTCAGGGTCAGTGCAGCAGCCCTTTAATGAGGCTCTTCAGCTCAATGACCCAAGCCCTTCTAGGTACGACCGTGCAACCTAGTGCTCAACCACCCTTTGGGGCAAACCAGTGTTGCCTAGTGGCCAGCCCTTCTCCACCAGGCTCTACCTACTCCACAGGGTCCCAGCCCAGGGCCTTGTCTTGCAGCTCAATGGGGTTTCTTCCAAAACATGCAGAGTCAAAGACTAATACCTCAACTCAATAATGCTTAGTTCACATAGATTGCTTCCCACCATTCTTCTGCAGCAGGTCATCTCAGTAACTCCGTGGTCTCTCCTCCATCTGTGGCATTGGATGGTTGTGGGGGGGTCAACTGGAACCACAGGCTGGCTGGTTTCTGCATCCTAGGGCACTGGCAGTCCCTCCACAAAAGCCTGCAAAGCACCTCTGCTCCCTTCAGCTGTCAGCCTAGACAGAACTGAGCTGCTCCCTTTTATATCCTGGTTCCAGTTGGAGCATTCCCAGCAAGTATGAAGGGGCATAGCCCACAGATCATGATTAGCCCCCGCTGAACCATGCATGGGGGGTATCCTCTGTCACAAACACTCCCCCTTAAGAGGGTGTCCATTGGTGGACCTTCCTCTTCATCGTCTCCTTCCACTTGGGAGAAGTCTGTGTTTGCATGAGCCTTCCCTGGCCCAGCGTAACATACAGAAGTCATAGGGTTGGAGCGGGAAGTACTACCTCATGATTCAGGCACTGGTGTCCTTCATGTTATTAATCCATCTGAGGGGTGCATGGTTGGTGACCAGTTGAAAGGGCTTCCCCAGTACAGAATATCCCAGGGTATGTCTACACTACAGCGCTAATTCGAACTAACTTAGTTCGAATTAGTTAATTCGAACTAAGCTAATTCGAACTAATGCATCCAGACTAAAAAAACTAGTTCGAATTAGCGTTTTGCTAATTCGAACTAGCATGTCCACATTAAGTGGACCCTGAACCAGGCTTAAGGATAGCCGGAAGCAGTGCCGGCAGGGCATCAGATGAGGACTTAGAGCGTGGAGCTGCTGCCTCAGGCTAGCCGAGGGCTGTGCTTAAAGGGACCCGACCCCCACCCCGGACAGACAGTTCTCAGGGGTGCCCCTCTTGCAAAGCAGTCCTGGCTTGGAGTGTTCTGAGTGCCCACACTGGGCACATCACAGCACTCGGCCATCAGCCTGGCTGTACTTGCCGCAGGCTGCCATCTGGGGAGAAGGAGCAATTGGGGGGCTGCAGGAGAGCTTCCACCCCCAGAAGCACGCAGAGCCAGCCCAGTCCTCCCCATCGGGGGCTCGTACCCCATTCCTCCGTCACCTCCTTCCACTTACCCTTCCCTAGCCCCCCTTCCTGATGTACAAAATAAAGAAAACCTGTGGTCAAAAATAGAATCTCTCTTTATTGAACAAAACTCGGGGAGACTGGGAAAAGGAGGTGGGAGAGGGGAAGAGAGAGGGTGGGAGAGGGGAGGGCAACTACAATGATCAGAGGTTTGGAACAGGTCCCATATAAAGAGAGGCTAAAGAGACTGGGACTTCTCAGCTTAGAAAAGAGGAGACTGAGGGGGGATAGGATAGAAGTCCATAAAAGCATGAGTGGGGTGGAGAGGGTGCATTAAGAAAAGTTCTCCATTAGTCCCCATAATAGAAGGACTAGAGGACACCAAAGGAAAAGGATGGGTAGCAGGCTTCAAACTACTAACAGAAAGGTGCTCTTCACAAAGCAAAGATTCAACCTGTGGAACTCCTTGCTGCAGGAGGTTGTGACGGCTAGAAGTAGAACAGAGTTTAAAGAGAAGTGAGATAAAGTGATGGAAGTTGGGTCCATGGAGTGGTATTAGCCAGGGGGTAGGAGTGGTGTCCTTGCCCAAAGCTTGTGGAAGACTGGAGAGGGATGGCACGAGACAAATGGCTTGATCACTGTCTTCGGTCCACCCCCTCCAGGGTCCCTAGGGTTGGCCACTGTCGGCAGACAGGCTACTGGGCTAGATGGACCTTTGGTATGACCCAATACGCCCATTGTAAGCTCAGGGCTCAGGGTTGGGGGTCTCAGTGGACCACCTTCATTTTCATGCACATCTGCTCCTAGGTGGCCAGGCTGGCAGCTCTCCTGCCCTAGACGGCCACTTTCCTGTGCCTAGTGCGGAGGTCGTGGACGAGGTCCATGATGTCCGCACTAAACCAGGCGGGTGCGGTCCTGGGCAGGCTCCCGAGAGCCGCCAGCCTGGTCCTGGGAAGAGGGGGATGGCTGGGTGGCAGCGGGAGGCTGGCTCGAGCCGTGCCAGGTGCAGGGTCTGCTAGCTGGGTGCTGGCCAGCCTGTGCCCCTTTAAGAGGTCCGGGGCCGGAAGGGGGGCAGACTAGTTTCCCTGGTGTTGGCCAGAGTGGCCACCAGGGAAAGCTGGGGAGGGCTAGCCTCCCACTAGTTTGAATTAAGGGGCTACACACCCCTTAATTCGAACTAGTAAGTTCGAACTAGGCTTAGTCCTCATTCAATGAGGTTTACCTAGTTCGAACTAAGCACACCACTAGTTCGAATTAAGTTCGAACTAGCGGAGCGCTAGTGTAGCGCCTATCAAAGTTAATTCGAACTAACATCCGTTAGTTCGAATTAACTTTGTAGTGTAGACATACCCCCAGGGTGTAAATCACCCACTTGATGGCCAGGGCCTCCCTTGCTATAGTAGGGCGGCAGGTCTCTCAGGAGAACAGCTTGCAGCTGAGATAAAGGATCTGGTGCTCCTTCCCACCTATTTCTTGAGATAGTACCACTCCTGGTCCTACCTCCGAGACCTCCATTTGAAGGATAGAAGGCTTTGTGAAGTTGGATGGGATAGGACCAGCTCTTGGTTCAGCTGTTTTCACAGGGCCTGAAAGGCTTCCTCACAGTCTTCTGATTACTGGACTTTCTGTGATTGGGTGTTCTTCATCAGGTCCAATAATAGGGTGCCCAGTGTGATGAAGTTGAGTACTAAGCAGCCACTGTGTCTGAAGTATTGTGGCACCTGTTTCTTTGTCATGGAGGTGGGGCAGTCACACAAGCCTTAGACCTTATTTATCAAGGAGCTATAGTTTTCCCCTTCCTACTGTGTTCACTAAGATGGCACTTGGCTGGATTCACAGTGAGTCCTGCATCTATTGGGGCTTACAATACCTTGCTAAGATGTCAGAGGTGTTTCCCCCACCTGGTGCTGTGGATGACAATATTCTTAATGCACACGGCTGTATATTGCATATATGTTTGCAATATTTGGTTCGTGAGCTGCTGAAAAGTGGCTGAGGCTCTGTGCAGCCCAAATGGCATCCTGCTGAATTGCTATAAGCCAAGCAGGGTGTGGAAGGCACTCTTCTCACAGGAAGCCGGTATCAGGGGTATCTACCAATATCTGTTGGTCAGTTCTAGTGTGGAAATGAACTTTGCATTTCCCACTATATTCCTCCTTGAGATTTCCCCATGTATGCATCCCAGTATCACTTCAGCTTTTTTGGCCACAGCATCGCATTTGTAGGTCATGTTCAGCTGAGTATTCACCAAGTTTCCCAAAATATTTTTCAGAGTTACTGTTTCTCAGGAAGCATCCCTCAACATGTATGTATCACCTATATTGTTTTGTTCCTAGATGCATCTATTTACATTCAGCCATATTTAAATGCACATTTATTGTTAGCACCCAGTTTACCAAATGATCTATATCACTCTGAATCAGTGAGTTGTCCTTTCCATTATTTACCACTCCCCAATGTTTATTTCATCTGCCAATTTTATCAATGATGATTTTATGTTCTCTTCCAGGCTATTGATAATGAGATGACAGTCTAACTCCTTCCTGTACCTACACACTTTTCTTCTTTGCTGCTTGAAGCTTCCAGGATATCTCTGATGAAATCTACATATTTTACTACATTTAGGCTCTTGTGTAGTCCTCTGATACTTTTAGTCAAGTCCATGAGACACTGATTCCCTCAAAGTCATGGGCATTCCAATCCCAAAAGCAACCACATATTCTGGACCAGAAAGCCAACATAGATTGGGAGTAAACCATGGAGGAAGTGGGGAGGGGGGAAGGGCAGCAGGGTTGTGGCCCTGGATTTGCTGCTTGGCTTGTACTGAGCCAGCTCACAGAGACTGAGCATGCTCAATCATACTACTGAAGCCAACTGCCCTCACTCCATCCTCTCACTATCAGCAGACAAGAGTTACCTTGGTCATGTGATACTGAGGGTAGATGAAATAAGAGAGACAAGGTGGGTGAAATAATATCTTTAATTATATTATCTCACCCACCTTGTCTCTCTAATATCCTTGAACCAACACAGCTACAACAGCCCTGTACACAACGGTAGATGAAATAGACAGTGATTTTATATCTATCTAGTTATAGAATCTAAAGCAATGCACTTCAGGCCTTCTTAGTATTAATTTTCAGCTACTGGCAGTTTACTTAATACTGCCCAGAGACAACACACAGCAGCCCCTGCTCTGAGGAGTTTATTTATAATCTAAAAGAGAGACACAGAGTTGATAGGATGTACCAGTAAATCACAAGGAGGGAGTATCTTATGGGGCGGGGGGGGGGGGGGGGGGGGGAACAGGTGTTTTGTTTCTTACCTCCTTATCATCTCCAGAAACAGAAGATACTTTTCATGAGAGGCTTTTACCTACAAAACTTGTCACCTGGGTCACCATGTCTATAAAATCAAGACTTGTGTGTTTATCTATTATCTAACAAGTCACTATGTAGACCAGGAAACGCCACTGGTAGCAGCTAGGGAGATTTAGGCTTAAACTGCAGCAAGGGAGATTTAGGTTGGACATTAGGAAAAAGTTCCTAACTATCAGGGTAGTCAAACACTAGGGCTGTGTCTAGAATGCATCCTTTTTCCGTAAAAGGGACGCAAATTAGACACATCGCAATTGCAAATGAGGTGGGGATTTAAATCCCCCCTGCTTCATTTGCATAAACATGGCTGCTGCTTTTTTCCGGCTCGGAGCTTTGCCGGAAAAAAGCGCCAGTCTAGACGCGGATCTTTCGGAAAATAAAGCCTTTTCCATAAGATCCCTTATACCTCTTAAAAAAAGGAATAAGGGATCTTTCGGAAAAGGCTTTATTTTCCGAAAGATCCCCGTCTAGACTGGCGCTTTTTCCTGCAAAGCTCCGAGCCAGAAAAAAGCGGCAGCCATGTTTATGCAGATGAAGCAGGGCTATTTAAATCCTCGCTTCATTTGCAATTGCGATGTGTCTAATTTGCATCCCTTTTACAGAAAAAGGATGCAGTCTAGACACAGCCTGGAAGAAATTGCCCAGGGAGGTTGTGGAATCCCCATCTCTGGAGATATTTAAGAGTAGGTTAAATGAATGTCTATCAGGGATGGTCTAGACAGTATTTGGTCTTTCCATGAGGGTAGGGGCCTGGATTCGATGACCTCTCGCGGTCCCTTCCAGTCCTAGTATTCTACGATTCTATGATTCTTTTCGTCCATAAACATTTTTACAGACAAAGGGAACGTGATGCAATTGACCTGGCCTTGGGATCCCCTCCTGGAGGCCCTATGGTCTGACCATACCCTAGAGACACAATAGAAAAGTCCTCCAGACAGACTGGAGTGGCTGTGGGAGAAGCAACCAATCAGGGCCAGGAAAGTCCTATCAAAGCAGCGGAAAGACCAGTATCAGTCAGTGTCTCTGGAGGCCACAAGGTATGCAGAACCAGGAGACAGGCTGCCTGAGAGAGTGGCAGCACTGCAGACAGCTCCTTGGCTATGTCTAGACTGCAGGGTTCTTTCAAAAGAGGCTCTTTCGAAAGAGCGCGTCTAGACTACAATACGCGGATCGAAAAATCGATCCGCTTTTTCGAAAAAGAGAATTCAGACTGCTGGACGCTCTTTCGAAATTGAAAGCCACCCGGAACTGCTTCTGCCAGGGCATGGGGGCAGCATTTCCTTCCGGGTGCTGCCTGCCTGCCCTTTGCAGAGACGCGTGGTGAGAGGGACACTCCTGAACACCCGTTGCTCTGCTCCTGCAGCTGCCTTTGCTGTCCCTCGAGGAAGTAAGCAAGGCATTGCAGTGCTGCTTTGGAGTGCTCAGCTTCCTGGGACACCCCAGCAGCTTTTTTCTTTTGAGGTTTTTCGCTTTGAGACCCTTTTTTTTGGCATGGAGCCAGAGCTGCCCCTGGGCAGGCGATGGCCCCACACCACCATACTGCAGCTGTTGCTGCATCTGCATGACACTGTCATGAGGCTACTTCCCGAGCTGGACCCAGACCAGAGGTACGAGGGGCTCCTCCGTCAAGCAGCCGCACTGCCCTTGCCTCCAAACTTTTTCGTGGACAGGCGTGTTTGGAGGTTTGACACCAGCTCTGACTGGTGGGACCGGCTCGTGATGGAGATCTGGGATGACCAAGACTGGCTACGCAATTTCCGGATGCGAAAGACCACTTTCCAGGAGCTCTGTACCTGGCTCGCCCCTGCTCTGCAACGGCAAGACACCCACCTGCGGCCCGCCATCCCCCTGGAAAAGAGGATCGCCATTGCCCTCTGGAAGCTGGCAACCCCCGACAGCTACCGCTCCGTGGGACACCAATTTGGCGTGGGCAGGTCTACCGTAGGATCCATCCTGATGGAGGTAAGTCATTGTCTGGGGACAGTCACAGTTTGGGGTGGGGGGAAGGGAGACTGTCAGGAAGGGCCAAGTGGAGTGGGAGTGGGAGGGAGCTCCTCCACTCACCCTGAATTGTTGGGGGGGGGTTCTGAGGAGGGGATTCCCGGGGTGTTTGAGAGGGAAGGTGGGCGGTGGGTTCTCCTCCTAAGAGATAAGGCACCCCTTCTAACATTTTGTTGTCTGTCTCGTTCTGCAGGTGGTGAGGGCCATCAATTCAGAGCTGCTCAACAGGCTCATCTGTCTACCAGATCTGGACAGCGTCATGGCCGGCTTTGCTGCCCTCGGCTTCCCGAATTGCGGAGGAGCGCTCGATGGGACACACATTGCAATCCGTGCACCGCCCCATCGAGCAGCCCAATTCATCAACAGAAAGGGCTACTTTTCTATGGTCCTCCAGGCCCTGGTCGACCATCGTGGCCAGTTTTCGGACATTTGTGTTGGGTGGTCAGGGCGGGCACACGATGCCCGCATCTTCAGGAACTCGTACCTCTACCGGAGGCTTCAGGCAGGAACATTTTTCCCGCATCGTGAGTTTGCGGTTGGGGATGTGCACATGCCGGTGTGCATAGTGGCTGATGCCGCCTATCCCCTGATGCCGTGGCTGATGAAGCCCTACACCGGCCACCTGGATGCGAGCAAGGAGCAGTTTAATGCTCACCTTAACCGGGTTCGCAACCAGGTGGAATGTGCGTTCGGACATTTAAAAGGCAGATTCCGGTGCTTGCTCACACGCCTCGACATGGGGGAGAGCAACATCCCTGAGGTGGTGGCCACGTGTTGCGTTCTCCATAACCTGGTGGAGAGGAAAGGGGATGCCTTCCTACCAGGGTGGGGTAGAGGTGCTGATGGCCAGGTGAGGCACTTTGCCCAGCCCCGGACAGCTGCCATCCGCCAGGCTCACCGGTCTGCTGTTGGCATCCGGGAGGCCCTCCGGGAGCAATTCTCCAGTGGAGGCCACTGACTCTACTTAGGGGCTTCTGCCTGGGGACTGGGCCCTGGCCCAATAGAAGCTTCCCTCCACAACCCATCTCCTGACCCTGTTTGGACACATCAGTAACACCAGGGTGTGTTGCAAACTAAAATGTTATGTTTAATGTTTGTACATATTCTCAAACAATAGTATAAATGTAGCAAACATAACACATTTTTTTTCATTTTTGTTGTTGAAAACACTATTTACAATAAAGAAACATTTTGTTGAACCCTTTGTTTGTGCTTTAACTGGGGTGATGGGGGTGCTTGAAACCTGGAGGGGGGAAGGGGACTGGAAACCTGGAGGGGGGAAGGGGATCAGGTTGCACGGTGCTTGCCAGATTTCCCTCTCCTGCCTGGGCCTCATGTTTGGGGTGCTCCACGGCTACGGGATCGGGTGGTGCACCTGTCGGTTGGCTGGCTGGGGTACTCTTGGGACGTGGAAGCCTGGGGGAGAGGAGGGCCAGGGGGAGAGAGGGGCTGGGGAGCTGGGGGGGCTGGGGGAGAGGGAGGTCCAAGGAGGGAAAGGGATGCTGTTGTGGAAGGGGGGTTTAGTGGGGTGGGGTCATGGGGTGCTGGAGGAGCAGGACCAGGCACAGGAGCAGGCAAGCCTCAGACCTCCCTGAGAGTGGCACACAGGGACGTGCGCTGCAGGACCAGCTCGTCCATGAGCCGGTCACGCCAGCGATCCTCTGCCTCCGCCCTCTCTCTGAGGATGGAGTTCAGCTCCTGCACGGCCTCCACGTGCTGCCTGAGGATGTCCGCATAGACACGCCTGTGTCTGCGGCTCCCATGTCCCTGAGATGGAGATGGAGGTGGGGCTGGGGTGCTCTTCCACGGCTGGTCCGGCTGTGGAGGAAAAGAAGAACACACAATCAGTCCTAAAAACTGGACTCTGTAGCACTTAAAATACTAACAGGATGGTTTATTAGGGGATGAGCTTTCGTGGGCCAGACCCACTTCCTCAGATCAGAGTAACACGGCTACATTTCTATCACAATCAGTCATGTGTGCAACAGCTGTCCAAAAGGGCATGCCCTCTCCCTTGAGACAGGGGAATCAGACATTCTGAAGGTTACACTGTGTGTGTGTGACCTGCGCATCAGCATGAGCATGACAGGTTTCCCTTGTGCATCACCCACTGTGCACCCACCCACCTACCTCCCCCCCCCCCCGGGTGTTACACAACCTCACTGCACTCACCTGCTGCTTCCTCTCCTGCGCCAGATGATGCCTGGGAGGCCTCTGGGGTCTGGGTGACTGGCTCCAGGGTGAGGGTCGCCGTCTCCTCACTGTCCTCCTCCTCTGGGACCATGTCCCCGTCTCCAGACTGCTCTGGGTCCTGCTCGGGAGCATCCACCATGGGGTCTGCCAATCCAGACTGTACGAACCACCGTGGTGTGCGTGCTTCTCCACTGCCACCCAGGATCTGGTTCAGCTCGGGGTAGTAGGGGCAGTAGTGGGGGGCTGCCCCAGAACGGGAGCTCTCCTCCCTGGCTTTGACGTACCCCTGGCACAGCTCTTTTACTTTGGACCGCACCTGGTCCTGGGTGCGGGGGTAGTGGCCCTTCGGGGCCAGGGCTTCAGCCAGGCGGCCATAAATATCTGCGTTTCGCCGCCGGCTTTTGAGGGCCTGTAAGGCCTCCTCCTCTCCCCAGAGCTCCAGCAGGCTCTTGATCTCTGCGCCAGACCAGGATGGTGCCCGGCGTTTGGAGCCCTTGGCTGGGTCCCCAGAAGGCTCTCTGGAAGGGCCAGGACGCTCTTGGGGCTGGGACATGCTGCAGCAAAGTAGCCGTGTGCTCTGGCTCCTTCTCTGCAACAAGTGGCTGTGAGGGTGCCTGTCCTTTAAGGAATGGCTGCAGCCAGGAACCACAGACATGCAACCCATGGCCCAGATTGTCCACCAGGGCTTCTCCCTGGAGGCCAATACTTTCGAAAAAAAGGGCTCCCCCCGTCCACACTCACTTACTTTCGACGGATCTCCCTCGAAAAAGGCGTTCTTCCTCGTAGAATTAGGTGTACCGCCGTCGAAAGAAAAGCCGCATTCTTTCGATTTACTTTCGAAAGAACGCGGCTTGAGTCTGGACGCAGGGGAAGTTCTTTCGAAAAAAGGCTACTGAGTCTGGACACAGCTCTTGTGAAGAGCTATTGGCGAGTGCTGGACTGTGATGGGACTTTGAAATAAAGCCCTGAGGTAAGGGCAAAAATGCTGTATTTTGGTGGGGTAGCTCTGGGGACACCACTCTCTTTGAGTGGGGAACAAACTTGAAAGGACATAAGAGAGCTAACCAAGATAGGCTCCGATTAGATGTGTACCCTGGAAGGGGTTTTGATGAGCACACACAATGAGTGAGACTCGGCCAGAGACTGTGTCACCGAAGTCAGACAAGAGAGTGCAGGCACATGTGCTTAGCCAGAAGGGGTACTCAAGAGAGGTGAATGCTGCTCTGTTACAGAGAGCAGTCCAATATTGTCATTAATTCCTGTTCATGGCTTGTTCCTTCATTAAAACCAGTTGTGTCTCTGCATATGATGTCCTTTGTGGACCCCGGGTGAGGTGAAGGGACATGGCTTCGCGCATAAGGGGTGTGGCACTTCCTCCCTCCGAGCTACCCAAAGTGCGTGGTGCTCCAGCAGCAATTGATAGGGTCTTGGGCTCTGGCTGCTGCTGCATTAGCAGCAGCCCTTATTGGAAAACTTGAGAGCCCCAAGCCCTCTCTATCCCTTCCCCCAAATCCCACTCCTGCTTCACCCCACTGGGTACTGAGACTAGGGCCAGGACACTCTGCTTCCCGGCCACCACCATAGTGAAGTAGAGCAACCCAGCTGGGAGATGGTGGAGCACAGTAGGCTGTTGGTTGTTCCAGGTCCCACCACTGTGGTGTGTGCTTGGGGGCATGACCCCCTCTGACTGCCCTGTGCTAGATTTTCCCAGATAATTACCTGGGCACCATGGGTCCCATCCATCTGATGGTTGAGGCATCCACTGTGGGGCCTGGACAGCTCAGAGAGGCCTATATAACCGTGTCTCGCATGGGCCAATACAAACTGCCTCCTGTGTTGCATCATTTAATGAAGCATCTCTTGTACACAGGCAAGACTAGGAAGAGCTGACAATTAGGCTTACCATTTTTCCCAACTGGATGGACTGGACGCCATTTACAGCAATGGTGTCCCATCCCTCTGGTCAGGAAAGATGATAACCCTAAGCTGACTCAATGCAATGGTAGCCACGTCAGGTGACAGAACAGTAGCACAAAAGAGTGGCAGGGGAAACTCAAAACAATATTTTTTTTAAAAAAAGAGAAAATTGAAAGTTTCAGCAACAAGACAAAAAACAGGAGAAAATGACTCAAGTGGAGAATTAGGCGGGAGTGAGGGAGTGTCATGTCTTTCTTAGTATACCTGCGGGGCAGGAAACCCTATTCAGACCTAAAGGGCAGACACCAAGTCTAAGGGCCTTATGCCCAGAACCTCAGAGGTATTTCGGCTCTTAGGGTATGTCTACACTGCAGTGTTTTTCCAGAATAACTGCCGTTAGTCCAGAAAAAAATACTTGCGTCCATACTGCTATTGCATTCTTTTGACAAAAAGTTGAAAGAACCAAGGGGTTCTTTCACGAGGAAGACGTCTTTGTCTGAAAGAGCAGAAGAGGGAGTTCTTTTGAAAGAAGAGGCCTCCAGGAAATAGCACAGGTGCCCTGGTGGCCACTCCGTCCAAACTAATCAGAACTCTATAGTCCCTGTCTCCGGCCAGCTCTTAAAGCTGCAGGCACCTGGGACAACACTTGTGGCAGGGGGCTGGCCCAGAGAGCTGCACCTCACTGCGTGGCTGTGACTGCCACACTAATTGGGACCCATGGCCCAGCCACAAGCCTCCTGAGACCTCTCTGGCCCTCACAGGGAGCATGACCAGGGCTCCCAGGACTCAGCCAGAGGCCCGAAGAGGTTTGTGCCATCGTGGTCCGGGGCAGAGATCCTGGCCTTCCTGTAGGTGTGGGGTGAGCAGGAGACCCTGCAGGATCTCGGCTCCCAGTGGCACAACGCCGACATATACGGTCGGATGGCCGAGGCTCGGGCCACAAGAGGCCACCACTTCCAGAACCTCATACAAGTATGGAGCAAAGTGAAGGAGCTCTACCAGGGCTATGCGAGGGCAAGGGAGCACAGCTCTCTCTCTGGGGCAGGACCCCACTCCTAGCCCTACTACGCTGAGGTCCACCACATCCTGGGGGGTGGTTCAGCCCCTTACTCACCCCTGGTGGTGGACTTGGGGCTGGAGATGCTCATCTTTGCCAACCCAGGGCTCCCAGGCCAGGAGGAGGAAGAATCCGACGACGAGCTGGAGGAGGGGGAGGAGACAGCCAGCACAGTCACCCTCACCCTCAAGCCCGTACCCCAGGGCCTGGATGTCTTACACGCATTCTCTGAGGACGGGGAGGAATCATCAGGTGAGTGCTCTGTTTTTCACACACACAGGGCAGGGAAGGCGGGCGCAGAGGGGATGGGATGCAATCGTCGCTTGGTCATCTTGGCCTGGATATTGTGCTACACTCCGTGCACGTGGAACTACATACAGTGCCAGTCTGCAACATGCAGCCCCAGGAGGCAGCCCCAAAGCACCTCCAGGCAGGGCCAGCCCGAGCCCTTTGGCACCCTGGGCCCAGGCATGCGGCGCCACCCCCAGGCGCAGGGTGCATGCGTGGGCCTGCCCCCCAGGGCGCTCGGCGCATACGCGAGCTGGTCACGGCCACTGGCGCGCAGCCCGGGGCCGCCCCCAGGGTGCACAGCACATGCGCTGCCCAGCCTGGTCCGGCCAGCGCTGCTGGCACGCACGCTGGGCCGTGCAGGGCCCCGCAGCCATGGGTGGAAGGGTGCTGTTGGCCAGCGCCGCGGGGCCGGCGCTGCGGGATCCGGGCACGTGGCTCCTGATGGCAGCTGTAAGGGACGCCATGCACCCCTTACAGCTGCCATTAGGCGCCCCTCATCGGCTGGCGCCTTGGGCAGCTGCCCGGCTCACCTATGCCTCCATCCGGCCCTGTCCCCAGGGTCCTGTTCACGGGCTCTGGGGAGGCCACACACACATCTGACCCCTGTGGGAGATGCCCTCCCACCACTAACCACTGCTGGAAGCAGGCTGGGGACAAGGGCACACACATGGCTGCACACAGACTTAGGAGTGCCGCACACGACACACGGGAATGCCTGCACACTTGAGGCACCACCCACTTCCACGGACAGCGCTGGCAGGTGTGCGTGCAGCCCCCATGGAAGAGCAGGCTGCTCCAGGCCCCTCTCCTGCCCATGGCATCCCACTGTGGCCGACCACTTCCCTTGCCCTGCCTGTCTGTGGGATGAGGATGGGGGGGAGCAAGAAGCATGGTCCCCTGGGCACCTCAGGGCCTCTGTGAGGCAGGGCCGATGTCCAGGCCACACATAGCCTTGCTCCTGGAACATCCCTGCCCTCTAGCCTGAGGACTCTTGTTCTCAGCTCACAGAGGAGGGCACGGACTCAGGGACAGTGTCTGCATGGATGACTGACCGCCTCTTCCTCTTTATTCTCCACAGCCGGACTAGCATCACTAATGGGCGATCACCGCCAGCTGAGGCAGCCGCCTGACCCTGGGGGAGCTACAAGTGCAGGAGGGTTCAGGGGGACCTGATGAGACAGCACGTGGTCATCCTCCAAGGCATGCAACGGATCCTGGCCCAGAAGGACCAGGAGGACGCTCAGGGGCCGTGTCTACATTTGCGAGATTTTGCGCAAAAACTTGCCGCCTGTCTACACTGGCCGCGAGTTCTTGCGCAAGAACTATGATGCGCCCGCTCAGGAATAAGCCCTCTTGAAGAAGTGTTCTTGCGCAAGAGGCCAGTGTAGACAGGCAACATGAATTTCTTGTGCAAGAAATCTCGATGGCTAAAATGGCCATCGGAGCTTTCTTGCGCAAGACAGCGTCTACACCGGCACGGATGCTTTTGCGCAAAAGCACATCTCTTGCACAGAAGTACATGCCAGTGTAGACGCTCTCTTGCACAAATACTTTAATGCAAAAACTCTTGCGTTAAAAGTATTTGTGCAAAATCTTACCAATGTAGATGTAGCCAGGGTGTGTCTAGACTATAGGGTTTTTTCCAAAAAAGTGGCCTTTTTTTGAAAAAACTTCCCCTGCATCTAAACTGCTGCCATGTTCTTTTGAAAGTAAATCGAAAGACCATGGCTGGTTTTTTAACTATGGAAAACCTCGTTTTACGAGGAATAACGCCTTTTTTCAAAAGTGCTCTTTCAAAAAAAGGCACTATGTATTGCAAACTGTGCTTTTTCGAAAGCGAGCATCCAGACTGTCTCGGTGCTCTCTTTTGAAAAAGTGGCTTGCTTTTTCAAAAGTACCGGTTGTAGTCTAGATGCTCTTTCGAAAGAGGCTTGCAGTCTAGATGGGACCCAAATATGGGCTCAGATGGTGCAGCAGAGCCAAAACATGTGTGCTACCATATATGAAATGATGGCACACCCAGCTCCTGTCCCTGTCCCTGTCCCCGCTGCTCCCACTGCCCTCCCTGCTCCTGCTTCTCCTGTTGTCCCAGGCCCCACCCACCTCCCGAGGTTGCCGAGGTCCTGAGACCTGAGGTGGCACTTCCAGCTGCACCACGCACCACTCCCAGCCCTGAGTCCCCCTTCTCCTTGGCCCTATCCAGGGAAGAAAAGGAGGAGTTGCACTATATGTAAGAGAGCACTATGACTGCTCTGAACTCCAGTTTAAAGAGGGAGAAAAACCTGTTGAGAGTCTATGGGTTAAGTTTAGAGGAGCAAACAACAGCAGTGATGTTGTGGTTGGTGTCTGCTACAAGCCACCGAATCAGGTGGATGAGGTAGATGAGGCTTTCTTCGGACACCTGAGAGAAGCTTCCAGATCTCAGGCCCTGGTTCTTGTGGGGGACTTTAATCACCCTGACATCTGTTGGGAAACCAATATGGCAGTACACAGGCAATTCAGGAAGTTTTTGGACAATATTGGGGATAACTTCTTGACACAAGTGCTAAAGGATCCAACCAGGGGCCATGCGCAGCTTGACCGTCTGCTCACAAACAGGGAGGAACTAATAGGGGAAGTAGAGGTGGGTAACAACCTTGGAGGCAGTGATAATGAGATGGTAGATTTCAGGATCCTGACCAAAGGAAGAAAAGAGAGTAGTCAAATACACACCTTGGACTTCAAAAAAGCAGATTTTGACTCCCTCAGAGACCGGATGGGCAGAATCCCCTGGGATGCTAACATGAAGGGGAAAGGAGTCCAGGACAGCTGGCAGTATTTTAAAGAAGCCTTATTGAAGGCACAGAAAGTAACCATCCCGACACGTAGCAAGAGAGGCAAACATGGTAGGAGACCGGATTGGCTTACAGGGGAAATCCTTGGTAAACTTAAGCACAAAAAGGAAGCTTACAAAAAGTGGACACTTGGACAAATGACCAGGGAGAGCTATAAATGTATAGCTCAAGAATGCCAGGGGGGTTATCAGGAAGGCGAAAGCGGAAATGGAATTGCGATTGGCTACGGATGTGAAGGATAACAAGAAAGGTTTTTACAGGCATGTTAATAATAAGAAAGTGATCAGACAGAGTGTGCGGCCCCTACTAGATGAAGGAGGTAACCTAGTGACAGATGATGTGGGGAAAGCTGAAGTACTCAATGCTTTCTTTGCCTCTGTATTCACGGACAAGGTGGGCTCCCGGACTAATGCGCTAAATGACACAAGATGGGATGAAGATGGACAGCCCTTGGTGGGTAAAGAACAGGTTAGGAACTATTTAGAAAAGCTAAACGTACACAAATCCATGGGTCCAGACTTAATGCATCCGAGGGTACCGAAGGAGTTGGCAAATGTCATTGAGGAGTCTTTGGCCATTATCTTTGAAAAGTCGTGGAGGTCGGGAGAAATCCCGGATGATTGGAAAAAGGCAAATGTAGTGCCCATCTTCAAAAAAGGGAAGAAGGACGATCCAGGGAACTATAGGCTGGTCAGTCTTACCTCGGTTCCTGGAAAAATCATGGAAGCGATCCTTAAGGAATCCATTTTGAGGTACTTGGAAGAGAGGAAACTGATTAGGAATAGTCAGCATGGATTCACAAAGGGCAAGTCATGCCTGACCAATCTGATTAGCTTCTATGATGAGGTAACTGGCTCTGTGGACGTGGGAAAGTCAGTGGATGTGATATACTTGACTTTAGCAAGGCTTTTGATACCGTCTGCCACAATATTCTTGCCAGCAAGTTAAGGGAATTTGGATTGGATAAATGGACGGTAAGATGGATAGAAAGATGGCTAGAAGGCCGGGCCCAGCGGGTAGTGATCAATGGCTCAATGTCAGGATGGTGGTTGGTTTCTAGCGGAGTGCCCCAAGGTTTGGTTCTAGGACCAGTTTTGTTCAATATCTTTATTAATGACCTGGATGAGGGGATGGATTGCACCCTCAGCAAGTTTGCAGATGATACTAAGCTAGGGGGAGAAGTAGATACGCTTGAGGGCAGAGATAGTGTCCAGAGTGACTTAGACAAATTGGAGGATTGGGCCACAAGAAATCTGATGAGGTTCAACAAGACGGAAGAATCCAAAGCATAGTTACAAGCTGGGGACCAACCAGCTAAGTAGTAGTTCTGCAGAAAAGGACCTGGGGTTACAGTGGATAAGAAGCTGGACATGAGTCAACAGTGTTCCCTTGTAGCCAAAAAGGCTAATGGCATATTAGGTTGCATTAAGAGGAGCATTGCCAGCAGATCCAGAGATGTCATTATTCCCCTTTATTCGGCTTTGGTGAGGCCACATCTGGAGTATTGTGTCCAATTCCGGGCCCCCCACTACAAAAAGGATGTGGAGAGAGTCCAGCAGAGGGCAACCAAAATGATTAGGGGGCTGGAGCATATGACTTATGAGGAGAGGCTGAGGGAGTTGGGTCTGTTTAGTCTGCAGAAGATAGGAGTGAGGGGGGATTTGATAGCAGCCTTCAACTTCCTGAAGGGAGGTTCCAAAGAGGCTGGAGAGAGGCTGTTCTCAGTAGTGACAGATGGCAGAACAAGGAGCAATGGTCTCAAGTTGTGGTGGGAGAGGTCCAGGTTGGATATTAGGAAAAACTAGTTCACTAGGAGGGCAGTGAAGCACTGGAATGGGTTATCTAGGGAAGTAGTGGAGTCTCCATCCCTAGAGGTGTTTAAGTCTTGGCTTGACAAAGCCCTGGCCGGGTTGATTTAGTTGGGATTGGTCCTGCCTAGAGCAGAGGGCTGGGCTTGATGACCTCCTGAGGTCTTTTCCAGCTCTATGGTTCTATGATTCTATGATTCTAGGTTCTGAATCCTGCTCCTCCCTAGTTACTTTTATTATGGACAAAATACAAAGTTCTTGGTTTTCAACACAAAACTGGTATCTGTACTGATACCAAGGAAGGGGGGAAGGGAAAGATTGTTGTGGGAAAGGCAGAGAGGGGCAACGCACAGGCCTCTAGTGTGTGTGGGGGGGGGGGGGTCATGGGGAGAGTTGGTGGGGTCTTTCAAAGAAACTCTCCCTCAGAGCTTCCCAGATGTGCACCCTCATTTGATGGGCCTGATGGATGGCAGCTGTGCACGGCGCATTCCACATGGATACAGGCCCTGTTTAGGTGGGTATTAAATTGGTCCCTGCTGAGGTCCAGGTGGCAGGTGTATAGCTTCATCAGCCATGGCATGAGGAGTAGGCCACATCCCCCATGATGCACAGTGGCATCTATGTTATACCAAATAAAAGCAAGCAGGATCTTATGAGGGGGATAAGGCAAAAAGCCACGTTTATTGTAAAGATAATAATAAAAAATAAAGAAAAGATAGAAGCAAACAACGTTGTTTAACTACTTAACCCTTATACATATACACATTCATTCATCCATTTATTCAGGTTCTGTGTATTTGTTATAGTTACCAGCCTGGAAGTTGCTTGTGACAGAAAAATGGCCAGGTATTCTGTACACAAGTGATGGTAGTGGGGAGCGAAGTCCTGATCAGATGTGCATCTGAAGCTCCTGGTAGGCTGGCAGCAGAACCTTGGACTCTGATTCCATAGTTTTTTAGTCCAGTTCTTATAGGAATTTTTTCCTATGCCAGTCTATGGAAATTGCTGCATCATGCTGATGTCTCCAGGGTGGCTGCCAGGTGCTTGACAGTGATCTCATCGGGTGGACCTTCAGTATTTGACACCTTTTGGTTGCACTGGCACCTGACGCCTTTTTCAGCCCTTTGTTGCTGTATTCTCAGGCTGGCACCTCTCAGAACCATTCACTCATCATCCAAGCACTCTCTCTCTTACCTACATTCCTTAATTAATGTTTCCCATACAATATTTTTGTATAATAATAACTTTACATATCTCAGAGTTGTAGTTACAAAAAGTTTCTGGATGGTATTGCTTAAAACATTCTCTGAGTGCTGAATAAAGTTACAATGTTTTAAAGAGAACAGGCGTTAAGTAAGTAATAATGCCCTTAGTCAATTACAGGGCTTGGCTCCCATAGCAGAGTTAGTGGATTGACAGTGCATTGTTACAATGTATCTCTGCAATGTCAATTTCAAGCAGCCCCTTGCACAAGCTTGAGCATGCCCTGGAGCATAGAGGGGGGGCTGTTTCTGGCTACATAGGATTATATTCTTAACAGTTCTAAATTACATAACCTAATACATTATATTCTAAAGCGGCAATAATAATGATAAATCTAAACATTTAACAATCTTAACAAATAATAATAATAATAATAATAATAATAATAATAATAATAATAATAATAATAATAATAATAATAAGAAGAAGAAGAATTAATAATAAATCTAAACACTTTAAGTTGTGGGGAACAAATTATGGGGAGTCACTTTCATTTGGGGGAATCATTTTCAATATATTAATATGTTATCCCTACATCTGCACATCCCCAACCTGACAGTCACGCTGGGGGAAGAATGTGCCAACCTCCAGCTAGTGGTAGAGGCTGGAATTCCTGAAAATGTGTGCATCGTGAGCTCTGCCCAACCACCCAACAAAAATGTCCATGAACTGTCCATGGTGGTAGACCAGGGCCTGCAGCACCATGCAGAAATAACCCTTGCAGTTGATGTATTGGGCGGCTCGATGCTGTGGTGCATGCATGGGAATATGGGTTCCATCTATGGCCCCACCGCAGGTGGGGAAGCCCAGGGTGGCAAATCTAGCCATGATGGGGTCCAGGTCTCCCAAGCAGATGACCCTATATAGCAGGATGGAGTTAGGCCTTCACCACCTGCAGAAGGAGACAAAGAAATACAGAAAACAGAGAATGAGAGGGGGTGCCTGAGCCCTTGGGAGGTTCCGGAGTCCCTCTTCCTCCTTTCCCCCTCAAACACCGCAGGAGCCACCCCCTATGAGTCGTCCCCCACCCCCTGCAGGGCTGTGTGAGGGCGGGATGGCACATCCCCCCCAGGGATGGGACTTTCCCTCCACTCCCAGCCCACCCCCCACAGCCTCGCACCCCTTTCCCTAGGGTCCCCTTTTCCAAGACTTCTCCCCCCCCAGAGATTCTGAGAACACCTTACTTCCATGAGGAGGGCCCGGACAGTGGACTTTCCCATGCCAAACTACTTGCCCATAGACCACTAACTGTCTGGGGTGGCGAGCTTCCAGACAGCGATGGTGACCCACTTGTCCAGGGGGATGGCGGGTCGTATCTGGGTATCCCGTCAATGGAGGGCAGGGGCAAGCCAGGCACACAGCTCCATGAAGGTGGCCTTCCTCATACGAAAGTTATGGAGCCATTGCTGGTTGTCCCACCACTCCATGACCAGCTGGTCGCACCAGTCGGAACTGGTGTCCAGCCTCCAAAACCGTCTCTTCACTGTGGGATGCAGTTGCCAGGGCCTTGCTCCGCACACAGGGAGAGGGTCTCAATGATGAGCTCGGTGTCGAGCTCGTGCAGGGCCAGGAAGCAGCCTGCACAAACAGAAGCTGCAGCAGTGTGGGGCCATCGCATGCCCACAGGCAGCTTCGGCTCCATGGCAAAGAGTATGCTGTGGTGTCCAAAAGCCGGGCAACCAGAGCACACACTGCAAAAGCTTTGCTGTCCCTCGCAGAGGTAGGAAAGCAAGCAGCAGGGTCCCTTTAAGCACATGTCTCAGCTAGCCTTAGGCAACAGCACCCAGAAGCAACTACTGGTAAACCTCATTGCAGGAGGAATAACAGCTAATTCAATGTAGGGCTTTAATTTGGAATCCCGTTTCACTGCCGCGTGTAGACCCGGGCAGTTACTTCGGCCTAGTCAATTTCTAAAATGGCGACTGGACGGGAACATGCTAATGAAACGCGGGATATTTAAATCCTGCGCTTCATTTGCAATTTCGGTCACCCTCATTAGCCTCCCTAGATCGAACTAGGGGGCTAGTGTAGACATACCCTTCCAGAAAAGCTTATTCCAAAAGAAGTTTGCAGTCTAGACGTAGCCCTAAAGTCCATTGCTTTCAATGGATGTTAGAAGGCTAAATACCTTTGAGGATCTGGGCCCTACTCCTACAAAATGATCCACACAGATAGATCTGTGTGTCTGCATTCATGTCAATGGTACTCTACACAGACACAATGAAAGATTAAGGAGTAAAGGATATTTAGTTGTGATATATCTCTTCAGACACGCACATACATGCCTGCATACACAGTAGCCCAACAGTTAGTTTGTTCTTTTAAAGAAATGATGTGACACACATAAGGCTGACTCAAAGGCAGGGACTCATAAAAACGTGTAGTGATATATGCCTGTCAACTTGTACAACTGTAATCATTAGGAAATACAACTTAAACCCGTTTTATTTCCTAACATGCAGAGCACATGTAGGCAGGGAATAGCAAGCACTTTGAAATGTATCCACACACTTGCTGAGCTGTCTATGGAGAGCGACAGTCTACATCCATAAACTCCAAGGCTGGCATGTCGGATCCAAAGCAATGAGCAAAAGTCTTAGTGTCATCAACTTCCACAGATGTCAGTGGGAGCTACAGATACTGAGAGCTTCTCAGCACAGTATGATTATCTATGTGTGTGGCCAACTTTAGCAGGATTTTGTTTTGTTTAGTTTTGTTTTTCCTCCAAGCCCTAGCTCTTGGATTCATGATTATGTACAACTCAGTTTTTGCCTTGAAAAAGTAAGTTTCTATCCGTCATGATTACAGAGAAGTTTAAAATATGACATGAGTTCACCCAAATGACTCAGAATCCAGAAAACAGTCCAAAAATAATATTTTTTTAAAAAACCTCATGATTTTTAAGCCAAATGAATGACTTTTTTCAGGCCTGACCTGAGATATTTGTTATGCTTGGGTTTAGAAATATTAATAACATGTTAGAAGTAATTTATATGCTGGGCTCTTGCAGTGCATTAGAAAGCCTGATGAGTGCTATCCCACGAGAAGTACTGTTTTCCAACTGAACAGGGGAGAGGATCTGTGGGATCACGTGAGGATTACTTGTATTCCCTCCCTCTGGGGTATCTGGTGTTGGCCACTGTTGGCAGACAAGATACTGGGTTAGATGCACCTTTGGTCTGACCCAGTCTGGCCATTCCTTTGTTCGTATCAAGCACCCATGCTGAGTGAGAATGTGAATGGAGCAGACAGGGTATGTCTACTAGGGATGTTAAAAGTTGATTAAATAGGTAACTACGTGACCACTGAAAATCTCATGGGCAACATGCTGCATGCTCTTAAATAAGCATTATATTGCTGAGCCCACAGCGATGCCTCCCTGAGAGCAGGCCTGTCAGCCCCTGCTGGCCTGGCTCCCAGGGAAGTGGTTTTCCTGCCACAGTGAAGCTACATCCCTGGGAACTGCCTCCATCCCTAATGTCTTCACCAGTGGCCTCCAACCTTTTTATGCACAAGAACATTTTTTAAGTATTAGGGCAACTCCCACCCTACCCCTGAGGCTCCACAGACTTCATTCCCCGCTCTCTCCATCACTTGCTCTCCCCACACACACACTTTCATTAGGCCGGGACAGGGGGTGCAGGCTCCAGGCTGGAACCAAGAGTTCTGGGAGCAGGAGGGGGTAAGAGATGCAAGCTCTGGGAGGGAAACTGGGTGCAGGAAAGGGGCTCTAGGCTGGAGCACAGTGTTAGGGTGCAGGTGAGGTATAGAGTACTGAGCAAACACCCAGGCCAAGGAGAAAGTCTCTGAATGCTTATGGGAAGCAAGGCTTTGCATTTCCCCCCTCAGTGACCCCTAGCATGCAGGACAGCTGCCTCCCAGGCTGGAGGCCCAAGGAAAAAGCCTGTGTGGGTGGGCGCACAACAGGGCTTGGTGCAGTAATTTGCTTGACCACAAGCCCTCTCATGGGGTGGTCTCGGCTACTGCCTAACTCCATCTGCACTGCTAGCCAAGGCAGCACCTTCTCCTCAGTGCGCACAGGCTCCAGCCTCAACTCCCCTGGGCAGCTGGATAGCCAATCTGTTATAATCTCCACTCCCTCCCCATCCTATCATTCCAGACTCCCTGCTGAATGCACAGGGGCAATCCCATCCCCTGAGTCTGTGGGGGCCGTTCTCAGACAAACACCTTCCTGCTGGCCAGATCCACCATATGCCACAGCAGCTGGATCAGCTCTTATCAGATCCCAATCTAGACCCCCCAGCATCAGCAGTCTTCCTGGACAAGATCACAGAGTAGTTAGGAAGGGAGGAGGGAGAAGCCTGTGGTAATAGCAGCAGCAGAAGGCAGCAAATTGACGGTGGAGACAGCTAAAAGTGGGAGAAAGCACCAGCAAATGGGTGAAAGGGCAGGAGCAGAGGTGGCAGCAGCAGGAAGGATGAACATTAGATGGGTCCCAAGAGAAGGGGGAGGAAAGAAATAGCAAAAGAGAGGGATAAATGGATGAGAGGCAGCAGGAGACAGAGGAGCCAATAGCATGGGCAAGGGCCAGCAGTACTTGGTAGGAGAAGGCACTTCTAGCAAATGGCAAAGTTGTTTATGAGATCAACATGTCTTCTAGTGCCCAAAGGAGCTCAGCTGAGACCTGGCCATCCAGGTTCTCGCTCTGCATGGTCATTGCAAATGGCCCTTCTCCCTGCTGGAGAAATGTGAACAGCTCTGACACCGCTGTGTGATCATTAAATACTGCCAATGCTGTTCTCTCCTGGGACTCTAGGGGTATGTCTACACTACCCTCCTAGTTGGAACTAGGAGGGTAACGTAGGCATACCGCACTTGCAAATGAAGCCCGGGCTTTGAATTTCCCGGGCTTCATTTGCATAAGCCGGGCGCCGCCATTTTAAAATCCCGGCTCGTTCGAACCCCGTGCCGCGCGGCACGGACTAGGTAGTTCGGACTAGGCTTCCTAGTCCGAATTACCGTTACTCCTCGTGGCCACAACTTCCCCCACAGAGTGAGGGAAAGTGAAGGGGGAAACTGAGGTTCCAGGCTTCCCATAGACCAGACTTATTTTTCTGGAGTTCTGGAGTTAGTGGATTAGACTCTGGCGTAGGGATAAAAATGAGGCTTCAGAGGTAGGTACCTTATCCACTGTGACACTGAAGGAGCCCTCCAACCTCCCTACCTTCAGGGCCCCCTTTATCCTTCCTGTGTTCAAGGGTGCCAGGTTGGTTCTCTGTGACACTGGTGGTGGCTGTCCCCAAGGGGACAGTGTGTGAGACAAGACTCCCAGCAAGTAGGATAGGGACAGGGTGCAGGATCTGGGAGGTAGCTGGGGTGCAGAAGCAGGCTGGGAGTAGGGTTTCTGGCCAGTTGGAGGGAGCAAGAACGAGGGAGGGTGCAGTGTGTGGCCAGGAGAGAGGGTTAAAGAACAAAGGAGGGTGTCGGAGTAAGCTGGGGATGCTGGGTGTTGGTGGGGAGGTAAATGACAGGATTAGGGTGTAAGTGAGGGGGTCTGGACATGCGGGGGAACCTTACCTGGCTTCGTGCTCCCTTGCAGCAATGGCTGCAGCCACGCTGTCCTTGCTGCCCCAGAGGGAGGCCCTGCTTCTGCGGGCCACGTGGTTCCGAAGGCCGGAGACACTGCGGCTGTGGCCATGCGATCCAGGGCTGACCCCGAGGCACTGCAGCCACAGGCCACCCCAGAGGCTGGAGGTGCCACTGCCGCAGCCACGCGGCCGGACCCCAGGTACCACCTGCCACAGAGGCACCATGGCCTGGGGCTGGCCCAGGAGGTGCCACTGTCATGGCTACACAGCAGGCCCTACAGGCTGCCCCAGAGGCACTGCAGTCACATGGCCCGGGGCCAGCCCCAGAGGTGCCACTACTGCGGATACATGGCCTGGGGCTCGCCCTGGAGTCACTGCTACCACAATTATGTGACCCAGGGCTGGCCCTGAAGGTGCTGCTACTGTGTCTTAGGGCTGGCCTGGAGGCACCACTACTGCAGCCAGGCCGTCCGGGTCCAGCCCTGGAGGTGCCGTGGTATCAGCGTCTCCATCCTCCGGAGCCAACCCCAGACTGTGTGGCCGCAGAAGCAGTGTCTCCTGGGCTGGCCCCTGGCTGCCTGGCTGCGGTAGCAATGCTTCCAGGCTGGCCCTATAGAGGTGCTTGAGTCCTGGCGCTGCCTCCTCTCCAGTGGCAGTGTGGGGCATGTAGGGGCTCAGCTGAGCTCCTCCCCATCATGAGTCCTGTAATTAGGAGGAGGGGTCTGTAATTGCCTCGCGGGCCGGATCAAAGCCCAAAGTGAGCTGGATCCAGCCCGCTGAGAGACTTTTGTCCACCCCGATCTAAAGAATAGCCACATCTCCTGAATAGGAGTGAAACCCTTATGAATTTGTAGACAAAAGACATTTTCTGTGAAAAATCACTTTTTGTGAAAAATGTGATGTAATTGAGAGTCCAGCTTTCCATTAATGATTAGATTAGAGAGAAGTTTTTGACCTGCCCTAGTGAAAATGAATAGCCATTCAACATTTGAGGGAACATGTAGGCTGTGTCTGCATTGGCACGATCTTGCGCCAAAGTGGCCGCTTTTATGGAAAAACGTGCTGCCTGTCTATACTGGAGGGGAGTTCTTGCGCAAGAACACGGACGTTCTAATGTGTGAAATCAGTGCTTCTTGTGCAAGAACTGTGATGCTCCTGCTCAGGAATAAGCCCTCCTGTGCAACTGTTCTTGCGCAAGAGGCCTGTGTAGACAGGCAACATGAATTTCTTGCGCAAGAGAGCGTCTACACTGGCACGGATGCTCTTGTGCAAAGGCACATGCCAGTGTAGACGCTCTCTTGCGTAAATACTTTAAGATTGAAAAATGTATATTTAGTTGTGATTAGGTTATTTTTCTTTGTTTTGTTGTTTGGTTAAACTCTGTGCTAAGCCCATGTGCCTCCCTCCTCCCCCTCCACCCGACACACACACACACACACACACACACACACACACACACACACACGCTATATCTAATCTGCACCCAGAGATATTATTTTTCTCTATGTTATATTTTGTTTTTCTCAGTTGCTCTGTAACATCTAGCAACCAAGTAGTCTTTATTAGTATATCTGGGTATGTCTACACTACAACGCTAGTTCGAACTAACTTAGTTCGAATTATTTAATTCAAACTAAGCTAATTCGAACTAAAGCGTCTAGAACTAAAAACTAGTTCGAATTAGCGTTTTGCTAATTCGAACTAGCAAGTCCACATTGAGTGGACTCTGAACAGGGCTTAAGGATGGCCGGAAGCAGTGCCGGCAGGGCATCAGAAGAGGACTTAGAGCGTGGAGATGCTGTCTCAGGCTAGCCGAGGGCTGCGCTTAAAGGGTCCCGACCCCCACCCCGGACAGACAGTTCTAAGGGGTGCCCTGCTTGAAAACCAGTCCTGGCTTGGAATGCCCGGAGTACCCACACTGGGCACATCACACCACTCGGCCATCAGCCCGGCTGCACTTGCCGCAGGCTGCCATCTGGGGAGAGGGGGCAATCGGGGAGCTGCAGGAGAGCTTCCACCCCCAGAAGCCTGCAGAGCCAGCCCAGTCCTCCCCATCGGGGGCTCGTACCCCATTCCTCCCTCACCTCCTTCCCTAGCCCCCGTTCTTATTGATGTACAAAATAAAGATAACGTTTCTTCCAACATTGACTCTGTCTTTATTGAACAAAACTGGGGGAGACTGGGAAAAGGAGGTGGGAGAGGGGAAGAGAAAGGCTGGGAGAGGGGAGGGCAACTAACATGATCAGGGGTTGGGAACAGGTCCCAGATGAAGAAAGGCTACAGAGACTGGGACTGTTCAGCTTAGACAAGAGGAGACGGAGGGGGGACAGGATAGAGGTCTCTAAAAGCAGGGGTTGGGTGGAGAGGGTGCATTGAGAAAAGTTCTTCATGAGTTCCCATAAAGAAGGACTAGAGGACACCAAAGGAAAGGAATGGGTAGCAGGCTTGAAAGTAGTAAGAGAAAGTTGTTGTTGTTGTTGTTGTTGCCAAAGCAAAGAGTTAACCTGTGGAACTCCTTGCTGCAGGAGGCTGTGAAGGCTACAACTAGAACAGAGTTTAAAGGGAAGGGAGATCAAGTCATGGAGGTTGGGTCCATGGAGAAGTCTTAGCCAGGGGGTAGGAGTGGTGTCCCTGCCCAAAGTTTGTGGAAGGCTGGAGAGGGATGGCACGAGACAAATGGCTTGGTCACTGGCTTCGGTCCATCCCCTCCAGGGTCCCTAGTGTTGGCCGCTGTCGGCAGACATGCTACTGGGCTAGATGGACCTTTGGTCTGACCCAGGACGGCCATTGTAAGCTCAGGGCTCAGGGGGTCTCAGTGGACCCCCTTGATTTTCATGCACACCTGCTCCTGGGTGGCCAGGCTGGCAGCTCTCCTGCCCTAGATGGCCACTTTCCGGTGCCTAGTGCGGAGATCGTGGACGAGGTCCACGATGTCCGCACTAGCCCAGGAAGATGCCCACCTCTTGCGGTCCTGGGCAAGCTCCCGGGAGCCGCCAGCCTGGTCCCGGGAAGAGGGGGTGGGCTGGGGGGCATCGGGTGGGTGGGGTCCGGGGCCGGGAGGGGGGCATAGAGTTTTCCTGGTGTTGGCCAGAGTGGCCACCAGGGAAACCTGGGGAGAGCTAGCCTCCCACTAGTTCGAATTAAGGGGCTACACACCCCTTAATTCGAACTACTAAGTTCGAACTAGGCTTAATCCTCGTAAAATGAGGTTTTCCTAGTTCGAACTATTCGCTCCGCTAGTTCGATTCAAATTCGAACTAGCGGAGCGCTAGTGTAGTGGCTATGAATGTTAGTTCGAACTAACGTCCGTTAGTTCAAACTAACATTGTAGTGTAGACATACCCTCTTTTAGTTTTGTTAATAAAAACAACTTTTTTAAGGCGACGCTATGATTCTTGTATCCTAGAAAGCAGCAGGAGGTCTGTGTACGCAAGCCTAGACTGAGAGGTCATCTAGCAGAGATTACAATTTGTTTTCTGTTTTTCTTTTCCAAGCTCTCTTGGCGGAAAAGAGTTTGGGGATACCCCCTTGGAAGAACTCAAAGCCTAAGAAGAAAGGTGGGTTTTTTTATTCACTTGGCAGAGGCAGCTACCTCCCAAGGTGAAGGGATCTGTGACCTCAAGGAAGCTGGTTTTTATTTTTAAGCAGAATGCTGTTAAGGCAAGGTCTTTAAGGTCTCTGGCAGGTCTGTACCTTCTGCACTCTGAATGCCAGAGTGGGGAACAGAGTTGACCACCCTCCCCCTCCAGTGGCAACAGCCTCCCTGCTCTCTGCCTCCAGGCTGCGCTGACACCCCAGGAGCATCTGAGCCCAGCCCGGCCTGACCCCATGGGCCTGGCGTGGGGAGCTGGGCCCAGTGACACCCCAGGGGTGGGATCCAGCTGAGTGCCAGGTCCCAGCTCCCCAGGGAACGCCGCCGCCCTGCAGCCTGGGGCCTGAGCAGGGAAGTAGGGACCCAGGGAAGGATTTAGGCCCCGGGGACAGTAACTGGCCATGAGCTCCCAGGGCACCGCGGGGCAGCTGGGCCGATGGGCCCCTGGGCTGTGTAACGAGGGGGCAGGGAGCAGGCACCGGGGGGGGGGGGGGATTTCCCCAGCCTGAGGCCTTGGGGAGGCCGATCCTGGATCCTGAGCCCGGCTCTGGCTCCATTTCAAAGGCTGCTGGCAAAGTGCAGCGGGGGCAGGGCAGGGCCCTCTGTTGCTAGAGGGGATTTGCCGACTCCCTGGGCTTCCTTGATTCCATTTTCTCCCACCCCCTGCGAGTTAGCCCAGGCTCTCACACACTCACCGAGCAGCAAGAGGAACAGAGACAGGAGCATCGGGGCTGCGGCAGGAACCGAGAGGGTGGAAATGGCCAAACGACGTCTGCTTCTGACGAGACCAGGAAGGGACAATCTGCAGTCGCTGTCTGCTCTGACCTGCCCCCCGCTGCCTCTCTGGGCTCACAGCAGAAAGCCCCCCTCCCCGTGCAGAGTCTCTGCCAGCCCCTCAGGGCTGGGCTGGGAACCCAGATGCTGTCGCTGCTCTGATCCTCGTCAGGGCGTACGGTGAGGGAGCAGAGATGCCGCGGCCCTTCTGCTCTGCCCCGTCCTCTCCTCGTGTCTGATCGTCACTGTTCTTCATTTCCTGTCCTCTACATACCCCACCACCAACATCTTTATTTAGCGCCGGAAACCTGAGAATCAAACACGTGTAGTTACAGGACTCAGCGAAACCTACCATGTTAGATGTAGTCCTGGCCTCGCTGGAAGGTTTAACATGAACTACACTGAACTCATACATAGAGCTCAAAGTGCTGTATCAGGGAAACAGGTGGGGAAACTGAGGCACGAGAAGGTGGGAATGGGAGTGTCCTGAAGTCACCCAGCAGGACAGAGCCAAGAATAGAAGTCAAGTCTTTGTCTATACATTCAGCATTAAAACACTGAGCGCACCGGGTGATTTTTTACACCTCTAAGCAATGTTCCCTCTAATTATTTTCATTTGTGTGCACCATAAATATTGTTATGTGCACTGAGGTATGTGTGGATATGCATCACCAGTGGCAACACCTATTCCCGGCTATGGGCACTGTGCTCCTCAGCTGGGCTGCATGTAAATGAAGGGTAGCGGTGGTCGGAGACTCTCTTCTAAGGGGGACGGAGGTGCCCATCTGTCGCCCTGACATTTCATCCCAGGAGGTATGCTGTCTGCCGGGGGCTGTATCCAAGATGTTACGGAGGCATTGTCGAGGATTATCCGGCCCTCTGACTACTACCCCATGCTACTCATCCATGTGGGCACAAATGATACTGAGAGGTGTGACACTGAGCGGATCAAGAGTAACTACAGGACACTGGGGGTATGTCTAGACTACAGGCTTTTGTCGACAGAAGTTTTGCCAACAGATACTGTGGACAAAGCTTCTGTCAACAAAGAGCGTCCAGACTACTTACAGTTCTGTTGACAAAGCAGGCTGCAATAACGCCTTCTATTGACAGAACTCTGTTGACAAAAGGTGTTATTCCCTGTAGAATGAGACCGCCTTGGCTTAACCACGAGATCTTGCATGATCTAAAAATAAAAAAGGAGTCATATAAAAATGGAAAGAAGGACAAATTACAAAGGATGAATATAGGCAAACAACACAGGAATGCAAGGGCAAGATTAGAAAGGCAAAGGCACAAAATGAGCTCAAACTAGCTACGGGAATAAAGGGAAACAAGATGACTTTTTATGAATACATTAGGATGAAGAGGAAGCCTAAGGACAGGGTAGGCCCACTGGTCAGTGAGGAGAAACATAACAGGAATGGCAGAGATGCTTAATGACTGCTTTGTTTCGGTCTTCACTGAGAAGTCTGAAGGAATGCCTAACATAGTGAATGCTAGTGGGAAGGTATTTAGAAGATAAAATAAAAAAAGAACAAGTTAAAAATCACCTAGAAAAGTTAGTTGACTGCAAGTCACCAGGGCCTGATGAAATGCATCCTAGAATACTCAAGGAGCTGATAGAGCTGAGCCTCTAGCTATCATCTTTGGAAAATCATGGGAGACAGGAGAGATTCCAGAAGACTGGAAACGGGCAAATATAGTGTCCATTTATAAAAAGGGAAATAAGAACAACCCAGGAAACTACAGACCAGTTAGCTTAACTTCTGTGCCATGGAAGATAGTGGAGCAAGTAATTAAGGAAATCATCTGTAGACACTTGGAAGGTGGCAAGGTGATAGGGAACAGCCAGCATGGATTTGTAAAGAACAAATCATGTCAAATCAATCTGATAGCTTTCTTTGATAGGAGGCAGAGGCAGGCCGGGAATGGGCCGGGACTGAGCCGCGTTCTCCTTTCCCCGGGGAGGGGTGACCCTGGGCCTTTCAGGGGGGCTCTTGTGTGACTGCACCTGGGCCCAAGACTGGGGAGTGGCCGTTAGTGGATCCCCTTGTTCCATCCTCCGGAGTGACCCTTCAGTCGGGGCCATTGCTCAGGGTTGTCTCCTCACAAGACCGGCCCCGCCCCCGCCACCGGCCCCGCCCCCGCCCCAGGAGCTGTCTCTGTCCGTCCACTTAGCTTAAAACCGCCTCGGCAGCCGTTTGCATGGGACGTGCAGCCCCAGGATGCTCAGGGACCACCCCCTCCCTCTTCTCTCCCCTCAGAACTCAGCCGACTGGCCAAGGATGGGGCACCACGTGGCCCAGCTGGGCCTTTTCATTTTGGACCCTTCCGAGGACGTCAGCCGGCTGGCCCGGGAGGGGGTGCACCGCCTCTACCAACTCCTCCTGCATCACAGGGGTAAGGAACCCAGCCGGGACCTGGGCCCCAGGGACACCCTGAGGGTGCCAGCGGCGGGGGGACGTGTCCCAGCCCCTTTCCCCCAGACTGGCCCAAGGGGGGATGCGTCCCTCTGTGTTCCCGTCCTTCTGCCCCCTGTGCCCCTCCATTTGCCCAGGGATGCCTGCAGGGAACCGTGCGAGGGGAAGGGCTCAGACCTGTCAGCAGAATGACCCTGTTGTGTCTCTTCCAGGACTCAACATCCACCAGGCAGAGGACCTGTGGTGCAGGCACTGGTACAAGGAGAGGTGGGTCCTGGCTCACAGCAACACAGTCAGGGTGGGAGAGGTAAGGACGCGCTGCCAGGGCAGGGCAGGGCTCAGGGGTGGGCTGCCCCTTTGTGACACTGTCCCGGCGTTTCAAGGGGGCGGCTCTTCCTAGAGGCAGCGCCGCACGGAGCCCGGATCTCCCGTAGAAGGGGAGACAGGGTGGGGGGGGAGGTAACACTTTCTGATGTTGGCCAGTGGTCTAGGGCTGCTCTGTTCTGCGGAGGGGGGTGAGGTCTGGGAGGATCTTGGGGGCAGGATGAAGGTGTGACCTGGGGCAGGGCTTGGGGTGCAGGGTCAGGAGAGCGTCCAGGTGCAGGGTCTGGAAGGGAGTTTGGGGAAGGAGGAAGCTGTTTTAGCCTCAGGAGTTGGGGCCGGGCTCTGGGCCATTAACTGAAGCCTCGTGTCCTCTTGATTCCAGGTCTTTGGGCAGCTCTTCTCCCAGGAGCAGGAAAACTCCTTTTTGGAGACGGCTCTGCTCGCTGCCCACTCCCCCCTGCGGCGCCCCAGCAAGGCCGGGCTGGTCCTGGCCCACGCCCTGCAGGGGCAGGCCCAGCACGTCCTCGGCTACATGGTGAGCAGCCAGAGCGGATGCAGGAGAGTGGGGAGGGTCAGGGTCTCCTTCCCATCCCCTCAGGGAGTCCACCCCGCCCCTTTCCTCAGGCTGACAGAATCCCTCCTGCCCCTGCGAGTGTCCTTGGGGTTGGGGGAGGCTCTGCACACACAAGCCGTGTCCTGGGAGATGGGAGGGGGGAGAGGTGTCAAGAGCCCTGGGAGGGGGGTCAGGAGCTCACCCTACGGGCTGCTGGCCTGACAGGGGGGTGAGCAGGGAGCAGAACAAGTCTCAGCACTGGGGGCAGGAGGGTGGAAATGCTGGGGGGGGCCCAGTACCCCTGACTTCCTGGGGATGGATCTTTGTCTGACAGATTCTGCTTCCCTTGCAGCAGGAAGACAGCCAGTGAGCGCACCAGGAGCTGAGGAGGCAGCAGCTGCGTCCCCACTTCCAACCCTGCAAATTGTATATAATTGTATTTTAATTATGATTAAACAACATTTGAAAGAACTTTTGGAGCAGGCTTGGTCAATCATTGTTAATCCCTCAGTCTCTCCATACGCAGCCAACAGTGGACAGCAGTTTTATATTCTGGAATGCAACATTAAAACATTAGACAGAAAGTCACTTTAAAAAGGAAAATCGAGAGGTTCCCTTTCAATCTGATGGCAACAACTCATTTACCTTTTTTTTTTCATTACCCAGATTTTTGTCAAAATTGACAAGTTTCTTTGAGGTGTTTCAATTTCGATGAAACTGCATTTTCCAGTGGAAAAGCATTGCGCTGGAAAAATTCCAGCCAGCTCTAGGAAATAGGTAATACACCAACCAATGGCTCTCAGGAATATGTAGCATAGCTCAAGAGTGTACTAGAACGAATAAAACGGCCTTGTCATGCACTGCAAGAGGCTTTTTGTGTTCAGTTATTTCCTTTTTTTAAAAGCCCTTCACTCCAGACAGTTGCAGCTTCCATCCGTGCAGGACTCTGCTGGAGAACACACAGCACGCTGGCTGCCCACGTTTATCGTCCACATGATGCCCCCTCTGGGAAAGGTGAGAAGGTTGCTCTGTGGTTGTTTGGTCCTCTGGTCGCAGCTCCTCACTGGTTCCCCTGCACAGACATCCCTCTCTGAAGAGCTACACAGCACTTGAGTTGCAACCTTTCCTGTCACTTCACATAGCACCATGATCTGATCTATGTTGATTTTCGTCTGGCTTTTGGCATTGTCCCTCATGGCATTCACACCGGAAGACTGGGGAAATGTGGTCTAGATGAAATTAGTATAAAGTGAGTGAACAACGGCTTCTACATTTTGTAGATGACTCCAAACTGGGATGGGTTGCAAACACATTGTAGAATGGGATTACAATTCAAACAGATCTTGAGAAACTGGAGAATTGGGCTGGTATCCCGGATTCTGACTGCACCTTTATACAGCCACAGCCTCCTGCCCCGGCACCAACACTGACAGCGGATGGTGATGGCTTCCCCCATGGCAACCACCCCGCCGGGGCTGATGGAGATGGAGGGTCCGGGCGCAGGGAGCTCTGCATTTACACACAGACAGGAGTGAGCTGGGGAGGCACAAACTCCTCCCCGTGTGTTAGCACCCACCCCCAGGGACAGCGCCGGGGCTCACAGACACCTCTCTGCACCCACAGGGGCCCTGCGGGCTGGGGACTGATCTCTGCCCCCCTTAGAACAATCTGGAGTCACCCCCGACTGCCCTGGGAGTAGGGCCTGGTTCAGATCTAAGGCCCCCAGTGTCGATCCGCAGTCACCCCCCAACTGCCCTGAGGACCCGTCCGGATTCTGATCTAAGCCCCCCCAGTGTCAAAACAAGGAGGTGGAACTCAGCTTTGGGGTGAACATTCAGGTATCAACAGCTCTTCTCTGTCCCCACCTGTCCCAAACAGAGATACTCATGTCCCAACACCCTGAATTGCTCCGCCAGCCAGCATCCTGGAGAGGAGACAGCTCATTAGGGACCAGAACTCAGAGTGATTGGATCCCACACCCTGGTCTCGGATCTCCCACACACACACCTGCCATAGGCACATGCACCAGCTGTCTCTGATACTCACCGAGGAAGAGGACGGTGATAGCAGATGCCATGATGGGGCTGTGAGGGGCCCCTTAGCACCACCACCAACGCCCCGGTGCCCAGTTCTACTCAGTCCCATATAAGGAGCTCAGATGCTAGCTGCAGCTACAGGAAGATGTCGATGTCTTGTCACTTCCTGCATCCGTCACACCTTGTCTCTGATCTTCAGGTGAAATCTAGTGCGGTCACAGTTAGCAGCAAAGGTCCCTGCACAAATCAGGAAACCCTGCAGCCAAGTGTCACGTAGCTCGCAGCTGGCCTGTTTGTTTTGGGGAGGGGGAAACTGGTCACCATCAAAGTACTCTGTGTCCTGGGCTAATGTGCATCTGAGCGAGATCTAGGAAGCCGCAGTCTCATCTTCCATCTTTAATCGACGACTATTTCCTGCAGATTACACACACCCCTTTTTTTACAAATGATCCAAAGGAAGGCATCACAAGCCACGTGACTGAGGGGGCAGAGTTAAGGGCATTTGGGGGACAGTCACTGTGTCATTTCCAGTTGCTGGAAAGTTTGATTCTGCAGCCTCCCCTCCTAGCCTGCAAACCTGCCGCCATGTGACATGGGCCCTGGTGCCATGCATGGAGAGGACGCAATGGGGGGCACCTGGGTTTGCTGCCTCTTATGCCATAGTTCAGCGGTGATGATGGCTTAATGCCTGGAGCTAAGCGTGTTTTCTCTGTGTGTGAATTAAATCAACCAAGTTCAAAAGGAAACGGAAACAAGATAAATTCGATCCTGTGCCCCCAGTAGGTTACCAATGAGGAGAGACCCAGGGACTTACTCATGCCCCACAGATACCCTGCCCCCAAGTGGCCAGTGGGTGAGTGGCCAGGTCCCTAGCAAGAGATGGGACACGGGCTGTGTTTGTGCTGCCCCTGGCTAGAGAGCAGGAGAAAGCTGGGGGCCAGGAAGGTTTGATTCTGATCCTGGCTCTGGGAGGCGAGTGGGGACTAGTGGTTAGAGTCGAGGGCCTGGCAGGCAGGACTCCTGAGTGTTGCCAGCAGAGGTCGCTGTAGGGCAGAAGAGGGGGTTGAGAGAAATGGACGGGAGCTGAAGGGCAATAAGGGTTGGGAGGGAGATGAGCCGAGGACAGTGCTGAGAGATGGGGGAAGGGGTTTGAGAGCAGACAGGATGGGGCAGAAAGGACGGAGATTTGAGGGGACATGGGAAGGGGCAGCAGGGCGGAGGTTTGGGGGGAGATGGAGGAAGGTCCAGCGGGGGCCACAGACATTGTTGGAAGGGGGTGGCGAGAGGGGGGATGGGAACGGTTCCCCCCTCACCGAGTCAGGGTCAGCGGATGGGGTATGGGGATTTGTTTTCCCTCCAAAACTCCGGCTGAGCTGGGGCAACTCTGTCCGGTGGGGGGGGGGGGGGGAACAAGGGGCAGGCGACACCCCCCATGGCCATGGGGCAGATACACACTGACACACTCATGAACGGGGAACGCTGGTGCCCCCCAGCCAGGTGGGGGGAGTTTCCATTGTCCCCTCTTCCCTTCCCCCCTCAGCACCTGCTCCCTTTATCCCCGCTCTCCCCCCATATTCCCCTCCCCCCAGTGGGCACCTTTTCCCTGAGGGGAGGGGGACAATGGTGGCAGCCATCGTAGCTGAGGGCGGGGGATTGGCATTGAAAGGACACGGGGGGAGGATGGCCAGTGGTGGCCGGGAGGCCCTGGTTTTCCTGGGCGGCAATTGGAAGGCAAACTTTGTGGGTACGACCCCCACACAAGGACTCAAACCCGCCTGTCCCTGGATGGGGGTGAGCGGAGTCAGCCCGGCTCCCCGTCCTGCTGGAGTTGCCCGAGCAGAGACGCTTGTTTGTTTCCACAGGAGCCGGGCTCCGGGGAGGTGGCTCCGGTGCTTTTCACTCTCTGTGTGGACAGCAAGGGCTGTGGCTGACCCTGCTCCCAGTGTAAGCGGGGGAAAGGCCCTCGTAACCCCAGCAAGGCTGGGCCAGGATCCCTGGAGGCGCGACCCCCCAGTCTTGTCCTGGGCACTTAGCACAGGGGCAGGGAGTCCCCAGCTTGGGGTGGTCTCTGTGCTCCGGATGCTTCCCGACCACAGCTCGTTACATAGAGCTCAGGGCAAACACAATTTATTACACAGCAATGACTACTACCCCATGCTACTCATCCACGTGGGCACAAATGATACTGCCAGGTGTGACACTGAGCGGATCAAGTGTGACTACAGGGTTTTGGGAGTACGGGTGAAGGAGTTTGGAGCGCAGGTGGTATTCTCTTCTATCCTTCCTGTCAAAGGTAGGGGCCCGGGCAGAGAGAGGTGCATCCTGGAAGTGAAGGCCTGGCTGCGACGATGGTGTCACCACGAGGGATTCGGCTTCCTTGATCACGGGGTGCTCTTCCAGGAAGGACTGCTTGGCGGAGATGGAGTTCACCTTTCCAGGAGCGGGAAGGCCTTGTTTGGACACAGACTGGCTAACCTTGTGAGGAGGGCTTTAAACTAGGTTTGTCGGGGGCAGGTGAACAAAGCCCTCAGGTAAGTGCTGCATGTGCGGGACTGGGAGATGGGTTGGAAATGGGGGGGACTATGGCCTATAATGGCAAGGAGAAAGGAGGGTCAGGGCACAACAGGGAGGCAAGATCAAATCAGTATCTTAGATTCCTATATACAAATGTGAGAAGTATGGGTAATAAGCAGGAAGAACTGGAATTGCTAACCAATAAATACAACTATGATATCATTGGTATTACAGAAACCTGGTGGGATGGGACGCATGATTGGAATGTTGGTATGGAAGGGTACGGCTTGCTCAGGAAGGACAGACAGGGAAAAAAGGGAGGAGGGGTTGCCTTGTATATTAAAAATGTACACACTTGGATGTCTGCGTTCAGGAGATGAACGTAGGAGATAGCTGTGTAGAGAGTCTCTGGGTTAAGCTAAAAGGGGTAAAAAACGAGGGTGATATCATGCTAGGAGTCTACTACAGGCCACCTAGCCAGGTAGAAGAGGTGGATGAGGCCTTTTTTAAACAATTAACAAAACTATCCAAAGCCCAAGATTTGGTGGTGATGGGGGACTTCAACTATCCAGACATATGTTGGGAAACTAACACAGCGAGGCACAGGCTATCCAATAAGCTTCTGGACTGCATTGGAGACAACTTTCTGTTTCAGAAGGTTGAAAAAGTTACCAGAGGAGAAGCTGTTCTGGATTTGGTTTTAACAAATAGGGAAGAACTAGTTGAGAACTTGAAAGTGGAAGACAGTATAGGGGACAGTGATCACGAAATAATAGAGTTCATGATCTTAAGGAAAGGTAGAAGGGAGACCAGCACAAATGAGGTAATGGATTTCAGGAAGGCAGATTTTGATAAGCTCAGAGAACTTGTAGGTAAGGTCCCATGGGAAGCAAGACTGAAGGGAAAAACAACTGAGGAGAGTTGGAAGTATTTCAAAGGAACGTTGTTAAGGGCCCAAAAGCAAACAATTCTGCAGTGTAGGAAAGATAGAAAATATGGCAAAAGACCAGCTTGGCTTAACAAGGAGATCTTGCACGATCTCAGAATAAAAAAGGAGTCATATAAAAAATGGAAACTCGAACAACTAACAAAGGATGAATATAGGCAAGCAACACGGGAATGCAGGGGCAAGATTAGAAAGGCAAAGGCACAAAATGAGATCAAACTAGCTACAGGCATAAAGGGAAACAAGAAGACCTTTTATAAATACATTAAAAGCAAGAGGAAGACCAAGGACAGGGTAGGTCCACTGCTTAGTGAGGCGGGAGAAGCAGTAACAGGAAACTTGGAAATGGCGGAGATGCTCAATGACTTCTTTGTTTCGGTCTTCACCGAGAAGTCTGGAGGTGTGCCTAACGTAGTGAATACAAGCAGAGAGAGGGCAAGTTTAGAAGATAGGATACACAAAGAACAAGTTAAAAATCACTTAGGAAAGTTAGATGTCAGCAAGTCACCAGGTCCTGATGAAATGCATCCCAGGATACTCAAGGAGCTGATAGAGGAGGTATCTGAGCCTTTAGCTATGATCTTTGAAAAATCATGGCAGACAGGGGAGATTCCAGAAGACTGGAAAAGGGCAAATATTGTGCCCATCTATAAAAAGGGGAATAAGAACAACCCAGGAAACTATAGACCGGTCAGTTTAACGTCTGTCCCAGGGAAGATAATGGAGCAGGTAATTAAGGAAATCATATGCAAACACTTGGAAGGTAAAAAAGTGATAGGGAATAGCCAGCATGGGTTTGTGAAGAACAAGTCATGCCAAACTAATCTGATAGCTTTCTTTGATAAGATAACTAGCCTTGTGGATAAGGGAGAAGCGGTGGATGTCCTATACCTAGACTTTAGTAAGGCATTTGATACGGTCTCGCATGATATTCTTATTGATAAACTAGGCAAATATAACTTAGATAGGGCCATGATAAGGTGGGTGCATAATTGGCTGGATAACCGTAGTCAGAGAGTTGTTGTTAATGGTTCTAAATCCTGCTGGAAAGGGATAACAAGTGGAGTTCCTCAAGGGTCTGTTTTGGGACCCATACTGTTCAATATCTTCATCAATGATGTAGATATTGGGATAGAGAGTACGCTTATTAAGTTTGCAGATGATACCAAACTGGGTGGGGTTGCGACTTCTTTGGAGGATAGGGACATAATTCAAAATGACCTTAGCAAGTTAGAGAAATGGTCAGAGGTAAACAGGATGAGGTTTAATAAAGAGAAATGCAAAGTGCTCCACTTAGGAAGGAACAATCAGTTCCATACATACAAGATGGGAAGCGACTGTCTAGGAAGGAGCATGGCAGAATGGGATCTAGGGGTCATAGTGGACCACAAGTTGAATATGAGTCAACAGTGTGACGCTGTTGCAAAAAAAGCAAATATGATTCTAGGTTGTATCAACAGGTGTGTTGTAAGCAAAAATCGTGAAGTCATTCTGCCGCTCTACTCTGCACTAGTTAGGCCTCAGCTGGAGTACTGTGTCCAGTTCTGGGCGCCACATTTCAAGAAAGATGTGGAGAAATTGGAAATGGTACAGAGAAGAGCGACAAGAATGATTAAAGGTCTAGAGAACATGACCTATGAAGCCAGGCTTCATGAACTGGGCTTGTTTAGTTTGGAAAAATGAAGATTAAGGGGGGACATGATAGCGGTTTTCAAATATCTAAAAGGGTGTCACAAGGAGGAAGGAGAAAATTTGTTCCTCTTGGTTTCTGAGGACAGGACAAGGAGTAATGGGCTTAAAGTGCAGCAGGAGAGGTTTAGATTGGACATTAGGAAAAAATTCCTAACTGTCAGGGTGGTCAAATATTGGAATAAATTGCCAAGGGAGGTGGTGGAATCTCCCTCTCTGGAGATATTTAAGAACAGGTTAGATAGACATCTGTCAGGGATGGTGTAGACGGAGCTTGGTCCTGCCTTGAGGGCGGGGGACTGGACTCGATGACCTCTCGAGGTCCCTTCCAGTCCTATAATTCTATGATTGTATGATTCTATGGTTCCACCAACACTCGGGACAATCTGATACAATTTAGAGTAAGGTCGGGGCTTTAAGTTGTGCTGGATTCTATGCCATTTCCATGATTGAGGCCTTGCTAGGAATAAGACAACTCCAATTTTTCCCTTTCTCTGGTCACAGCCCTAGCATCAACTGTTTGGAAGGGGCTTGTGAAGAGGCCAGCTATGTTGGCTCTGCATGTTGCATGTTCTCCTAAAGAGAAGGAATCTACCAGTGAGGTTTAGATAAGCTTTATGCTGCTGGATCAGAGCCAAGCAAGGTAGAATCTGGGCTATAGTGACTATGCCCAGCCTTAGACCAAGGGCAAGTGATTTTGAACACCCCATAAGGCAACAAAATACTTTTAAAAATCTCTCACTAAGTCTATAGCAAATGCAAAATGTGGTCTTCCCTGGAGAAATTAACTCCAGAACAAAACCCTGCTGAGAAAAAAATCCATAATACACGTGAACCAACTAACCTGGGGAGAAGTATGAGTGACAGAAGGGGTCAGAGTTGGCCTTTAACTTGCAACATTTACCTTGCAGAGAACTTGAGCAATGATTTCTGGAATAGGAAAAAATGAAATCAAACTGGCCACCTCAAAGAATGACAAGCCTTGCTTGTAGGAAGCACTGATGGGCTGTTCTTTGCAGCAATGCAATAACACATGGTCAGAACAATGTTTTTAAAACATTCTTCTTCATAGCTAGAGAAAAACAACAAATGGTCTGGTAGCACTTTATAGACTAATGAAATCTATAGATGGTAATGTGAGCTTTCGTGGGCACAGCCCACTTCTTCAGATTACTTGAATTATGAGTTGGGGATATGAAAACTCGAAATAAATCGGGGTATGACTACACTACAAAGTTAGTTCGAACTAACGGATGTTAGTTCGAACTAACTTTCATAGGCGCTACACTAGCGCTCCGTTAGTTTGAATTTAATTCGAACTAACGGAGCGCTTAGTTCGAACTAGGTAATCCTCATTCCACGAGGATTAAGCCTAGTTCGAACTTACTAGTTCGAATTAAGGGCTGTGTAGACCCTTAATTCGAACTAGTGGGAGGCTAGCCCTCCTCAGCTTTCCGTGGTGGCCACTCTGGCCAACACCAGGGAAACTCTACTGCCCCCCTCCCGGCCCCAGACCTCTTAAAGGGGCACGGGATGGCTACGGTGCCCGTGCCAGGTGCAAGCCTGCCAGCACCCAGCCAGCAGACCCTGCACCTGGCACGGATTGAGCCACCCACCCGATGCCCCCCAGCCCTCCCCCTCTTCCCGGGACCACGCTGGCGGCTCCCGGGAGCTTGCCCGGGACCGCAAGAGGCGGGCACCCGCCTGGGCTAGTGCGGACATCGTGGACCTCGTCCACGACCTCCGCAGTAGGCACAGGAAAGTGGCCGTCTAGGGCAGGAGAGATGCCAGCCTGGCCACCCAGGAGCAGGTGTGCATGAAAATCAAGGGGGTCCACTGAGACCCCCGACCCTGAGCCCTGAGCTTACAATGGCTGTCCTGGGTCAGACCAAAGGTCCATCTAGCCCAGTAGCCTGTCTGCCAACAGCGGCCAACCCTAGGGATCCTGGAGGGGATGGACCGAAGACAGTGACCAAGCCATTTGTTTCGTGCCATCCCTCTCCAGCCTTCCACAAACCTTGGGCAGGGACACCACTCCTACCCCCTGGCTAATACCACTCCATAGACCAAACCTCCATGACTTGATCTCCCTTCCCTTTAAACTCTGTTCTAGTTGTAGCCTTCACAGCCTCCTGCAGCAAGGAGTTCCACAGGTTGACTCTTTGCTTTGTGAAGAACAGCTTTCAGTTACTAGTTTGAAGCCTGCTACCCATTCCTTTCCTTTGGTGTCCTCTAGTCCTTCTTTATGGTAACTAATGGAGAACTTTTCTGAATGCACCCTCTCCACCCAACTCCTGCTTTTAGAGACCTCTATCCTGTCTCCCCTCCGTCTCCTCTTTTCTAAGCTGAAAAGTCCCAGTCTCTTTAGTCTCTCTTCATATGGGGCCTGTTTCCAACCCCTGATCATTTTAGTTGCCCTCCCCTCTCCCAGCCTCTCTCTTCCCCTCGCCTACCTCCTTTTCCCAGTCTCCCCCAGTTTTGTTCAATAAAGACAGATTCAATTTTTGAACACAATTGTCCTTTATTTTGTACATCAAGAAGAGGGGCTAGGGAGGGGTAAGTGGAAGGAGGTGCGGGAGGAATGGGCTTTGCGCCCCTGATGAGGAGGACTGGGCTGGCTCTGCGGGCTTCTGGGGGTGGAAGCTCTCCTGCAGCCCCCCGATTGCCCCCTCTCCCCAGATGGCAGCCTGCAGCAAGTGCAGCCAGGCTAATGGCCGAGTGCTGTGATGTGCCCAGTGTGGGTACTCCGGGCAATCCAAGCCAGGACTGCTTTGCAAGCGGGGCACCCCTGAGAACTGTCTGTCTGAGGTGGGGGTCAGGAACCTTTAAGCACAGCCCTTGGCTAGCCTGAGACAGCATCTCCACGCTCTATGTCCTCCTCTGATGCCCTGCCGGCACTGCTTCCGGCCATCCTTAAGCCTGGTTCAGGGTCCACTTAATGTGAACATGCTAGTTCGAATTAGTAAAACGCTAATTCGAAGTAGTTTTTTAATCTGGATCCGTTCGTTTGAATTAGCTTAGTTTGAATTAACTAATTCGAACTAAGTTAGTTCGAATTAACATTGTAATGTAGACGTACCCCAGGAGAGGGGAAGGAGAGAGGGGAGAAAAAGAAAAAGGGAGGGGGCTGAGAGACGAGCATCATTAAGTATCTGGAGAATGGGTACTTACACCTAAGTAGATAAAAATCAAAGTCAATAGATAGATTCCTAAACCAATCTGATTAGCTTCTATGATGAAATAAGTGGCTCTGTGGATATGGTAAAGTCAGTAGATGTGATATACATTAGCAAAACTTTTGATATGGTCTTCCACAATATTCTTGCCAGCTAGTTAAGGGAATGTGGATTGGATAAATGGATGATAAGATGGATAGAAATCTGGCTAAAAGGTCAGGCCCAGCAGGTAGTGATCAATGGCTCAATGTGAGGATGGAGGTCGGTTTCTAGAGAAGGGCCCCAAGATTCAGTTATTGGACGGGTTTTGTTCAACATGTTTATTAATGACCTGGATGAGGGGATAGATTGCACCCTCAGCAAGTTTGCAGATGACAGTAAGCTAGGGGGAGAGGTAGATACCATGAAGGGTAGGGATAGGGTCCAGAGTGACATAGACAAATTGGAGGATTGGGCCACAAGAAATTTGATGAGCAGAGCTCAAGAAACTGCGGCGAGAGCTACTTGTCAGCCCTGCACCGCACATGAGCCAGATTGGCACTGCATATGCACACAGCACTGGTGAATGGGGTGCATGAAGTGACCAGCTGAAATCTACTCACCACGGGTGAGTAAAAACAGTAGTTTGTCAAGCCCTGCTGATGAGGTTCAACAAGAACAAGTACAGAGTCCTGCACTTGGGACAGAAGAATCCCAAGCACTGTTACAGGCTGGGGACCGACTGGCTAAGTAGCAGCTCTTCAGAAAAGGACCTGGGGATTACAGTGGATGAGAAGCTGAATATGAGTCAACAGTGTGCTCTTGTAGCCAAGAAGGCTAATGGTATATTAGGTTGCATTAAGAGGAGCATTGCCAGCAGATCCAAACATGTAATTATTCCCCTTTATTCGGGCTCTGGTGAGGCAACATCTGGAGTATTGTGTCCAGTTCTGGGCCTCCAATTACAGGAAGGATGTGGACGTATTGGAGAGGGTCCAGCGGAGGGTGACCAAAATGATTAGGGGGCTGGAGCATATGACCTATGAGGAGAGGCTTAGGGATTTGGGTCTGTTTAGTCTGCAGAAGAGAAGAGTGAGGGGGGATTTGATAGCAGCCTTCCACTTCCTGAAGGGAGGCTCTAAAGAGGCTGTAGAAAGGCTGTTCTCAGTAGTGACGGATGCAGAACAAGGAGCAATGGTCTCAAGTTGTGGTGGGAGAGGTCCAGGTTGGATATTAGGAAAAACTATTTCACTAGGAGGGTGGTGAAGCACCGGAATGGGTTCCCTAGGGAAGTAGTGGAATCTCCATCCCTAGAGGTTTTTAAGTCCCAGCTTGACAAAGCCCTGGCAGATTGATTTAGTTGGGGTTGGTCCTGCCTTGCAGGAGGAATAAGGGTAGTTTGAATTAGGAGCTTTAATTCGAACTATCTAGTCTATGTCACATGTAGCTGCGGGCAGGTAGTTCGAACTACCGAGCATTTAAAAATGGTGGTGCCTGGGAACATGCAAATAAAGCCTGGGATATTTAAATCCCGGGCTTCATTTGCAAGTTCAAATGCCTACATAAGCCATCTTAGTTCGAACGAGGGTGGCAGTGTAGACATATCCTTAGTGAATTGATCTCTTATCTTTAGCCTTACTCTTGACTCTTATTCTTTTCTCATTCCTGTATACTTATTCCTGCCTCTGGCATTTCCACTACATGCATCTGACAAAGTGAGCATTTGCCCATGGAAGCTTATGCTCCAATAAATCTGTGAAGGTATATCTACACATCAAAGTTATTTCGAAATAACTTTCCTAGCATCTACACAAGCCAACCGCTATTTTGAAATTAAATCAAAATAGTGGAGGGCTTATTTTGAAATTGGTAAACCTCATTCTACGAGGAATAACACCAAATTTGAATTTGCTATTTTGAACTAAGTGCTGTGTAGACACTTATTTTGAAATAGGGGGCCTCCAGCCTTCCCAGGGTGCCCTGGTGGCCACTCCAGCCTCAACCAAGAACTTTCCTCTCCCTCACCCCCTCCCTGGAGCCCTTAAGGGCAGTGCCTGTGCCAGCTCCAACCCTGCCAGCCAAGAACCAGCAGTCACTGCCCCTGAACCAGTGGCCCCAAAGCATGAGCCAGCAAGCCACTGGCAGCCAGCCCTCCACCACTGCCCAGGAGCAGTCTGCCAGCTCCCAGGAGCCTGCCAGGGCCCGGAGAAGGTGGGCTCCTTCCAGGTCCAGGGTGGAGATCATGGACCTTCTTCGGGTTTGGGAAGCATGCACCCAATATCCATGATCTGCACACTAGATAGAGAAACATGGCCATCTATGGCAGGATAGCTGCCAGCCTGGCCATCAAAGGCCACATGCCAACCCAGGAGCAGGCTTGCATGATAATTAAGTTGGTTCAGCAAGACCCCCAACCCTGAGCCCTGAGCTTTCCCTCCCCCTTCTTCCCCTTGTTTCTCCCTTCCAGCTCCCTCCTCCCAGGTTTTCCCCTCCCCTCTCCCATCCTGTCTCCTCACCTCTCCCACCTCCTTTCCTCACTTTCACCAGAGTTTCACCCCTCCGCCAAGTTTGTTAAATAAAGAGAGTTTGTGTTCATGAAAATACGTGTATTTTATTTAACATCAGGAAGGGAGGTAAGGGAGGGGTAAGTAGAAGGACGTGAGGGAGGAATGAGGCACAAGCCCCCAGTGGGGCAGACCAGGAAGACTGTTAGTTTTCCTCAAGGTGGAAGCTCTCCCACAGGGCCTCCTGGATACTGACAGACCCTCAATGGACCTCCCTCATGGCAGTCTGCAGAAAGTGCAGCTGGGCTCGTAGCAACGTGTCCGAGAGAAGCAACAGAGTGCCCACGGGTGGCTCTGGCTCTATGTTGCAAAGTGTTGTGATGTCCTGAGTGAGAGCAACCAAAGCACACAGAGACAAAATGCTTTGCTGTCCCTCATTGAGTTAGGCAAACAAACAGGGAAACCTGAGAATTGGATGTCCGGGGGGGCGGGGGTGGGTCCCTTTAAGCACAGACCTCAGATAGCCTCAGGCAGCAGCCACACAAAGTAACTCCTGATCTAATGCCCTGCCGTACCCGATTCCGGCCCGCCTTAAATGCGATTCAACGTCCACTCAGAGTGGACGTGCTCTTTTGAAGCAGCAAAACGCTATTTTGAAATGTATTTTGTGTGTAGATGCATTATTTTGAAATATCTTATTTCAAAGTAACTATTTCAAAATTAGATATTTCGAAATAATGCTGTAGTGTAGACATAGCCTGAGTATATAAGGTGTCACAGAACTCATTGTCACTTTTGCAGATTCAGACTAACATGACTACCTCTCACTTGACCCAAAGAAAACTCTTCTTACTTGATCCAAAGAAAAATCATTTGGAGACCACACAAGTGAGTAGCAAAAATACTCCTCCCATAACCCCCAACCCTCACTGATGTGGTCCCAAACTGAGACATGTCACTCCTGTGACACTCCAGCCTCACAGGATGAGGGGAAGGGACAGGGAGGAGAAAGGTTCAAGGCTTCCCATAGGCTAGGTTTACTTTCCTGGGTTTCCAGAGTTAGTGGATTTTGTGAACCCCTCTTAGGCTATGGGGTGGGAACAAAAATGAGGGATTCAGTGTGGGGGACAGGACTGCCCGTGAGTGGGAAAGGGATGCAGGATCTGAGCAGGAGGTGGGGTATAGGAGGTGTGAGAAGGACAAGGACTGGCAGGGAGTTTGGCGACAGGAGAGGGGGTGGAGTGGGGCACAAGAGGGAGTTTGGAGTTGGAAGGGAATTGGGGGAGTAATGCAGAGAGGTTGAGAGGGTGAGAATGCTGCCAAATAGTTAGTTGGGGAGAGGGGCAAAGAAGTGGGGAGTAAAGGAAAGTGCAGCTTCTACAACGTAAAATTGTATCCCCCCTTACATCTTCCCTCAGCCCCATGACCCTCTAGGCTGATCCCTTACATTGCCCATGCCCCTCAGTGCAATTCCTGCCCCCTCCCATCCTGCCCCTGCATCCTCCTTCATTCCCCCCCTGTTACCCTCACATGCCTGTGTCCCCAGTACATTCACTGGCAGGACAGAAGCACTAGGACTTGCAACCCCCCAGGAGCAGCCCTGGGGTGAGGAGAGGTAGGAGGCAGAGTCTCTTCCCTGATTGGACCAGCCCTTTGCCTGAAGGATGAGATTCCTGGGCTAGGGCAGGCAAAGCCTGGGACTGCCCAGGGCTTGCTCCAGCCCATCTGGGTGCAGAGGGGTGCTGGGGAAGGGACTCCCCACCTGGTTGTCAGCAGTGGGTTATGCATCCAGGAGCCCAGCAGGGCCAGCGGAGGGGGTCAGGGAACCTGGTGGGACCAGTGGCAGAGAAAGACTTGGCCAAGAGTCTGATGGCTGGGCCAGGAGCAGAGCTGAACTTGTTACAGGGGGGACAGAATTGACCTCCTCTGGTCTGGCAAATTTCCTCATGAGGGAATAGTCATCTCCCAAGAGTGTCAGACCAGAGAGGTCCAAACTGTATTAACATCTGCATCACATGCCCCAAAAGCACTGTTTTTAAGAGGTTTGTGAATTATCATACTGAACAAAAAACAGAAAGAAAATAGGAAATGAAAACATTTAATGCAAAATATGTAATAAAAACAACATGTCAATGTGCATTCTTTTAAAAGAAATCAGCTTTTAATATAAAAAAAAATCATGAAAAAACTTTATTTCAGTTTATCAGAATAAAATCAGCCTTATTCATTTTAAATCTATTCCTCTTTAACTGAACAAATTCTCATTGTTGTTTCCTTGTGTGAATTTTTAAAGAATGGACAAATCTCTCCTGAGAATGAACAATCATTAAATGTGAACAACACAGACATGTCAGTTCCATTGTAAAAGATCACCTGCCTGTCTTTGTAACTAAGGTAAATGCCAGTTTTCTTGAGCTTTTTCTGCACTATGACCCGGGTCCATGGGTCTGTTTTTGCCCAATAATCTTTCCCACTGAGACCCAGAACCCAGAATCCCTCTTTAGGGGACAGGGACAGTTTCCCTTTCCTCTGTATTGACTTTCTAGCCACTCCCAGGTCCCAGTCAGTGCTGTTCCCGACATCCACCTCCCAGTAGTGCTTCCCAGAGGAGAATCCTCCAGAGCCCAGCACACACACAGTAGCATCGAACCTCTCTGGGTTTGGTGGAATTCTTTGAGGTTGGGCTTCATGTGTGAAATTCTTCTTATCCCCAGCAACGGAGAGGTTGGGGTGGGCAGTTTCTGCATTAAGTGTGATGTCAGCTGGAGAAAGAGAGATCTGGTTGTAAGACTCATTCCCATAAGGCCAGTAGAAACAATAGTATGAGGGAAATATACCCCATGGCAGGGTAACCAATTGTCCCATTCTAAAAAGGAATAGTCCCATATATAAGTGTTCTTGCAGGTGTCCCAGCACTTTTTAAAAAGGACAAACTGTTCAATATTTTCTCTCATAGAATCATAGAACCATAGAACTGGACGAGACCCCAGAAGGTCATCAAGTCCAGCCTCCTGCTCTAGGCAGGACCAATCCCAACTAAATCAACCGGGCCAGGGCTTTGTCAAGCCAAGACTTAAACATCTCTAGGGATGGAGACTCTACTACTTCCCTAGGTAACCCATTCCAGTGCTTCACCATGCTCCTAGTGAAATAGTTTTTCCTAATATCCAACCTGGACCTCTCCCACCACAACTTGAGACCATTGCTCCTTGTTCTGCCATCTGTCACTACTGAGAACAGCCTCTCTCCAGCCTCTTTGGAACCTCCCTTCAGGAAGTTGAAGGCTGCTATCAAATCCCCCCTCACTCTTTGCTTTTGCAGACTAAACAGAGCCAACTCCCTCAGCCTCTCCTCATAAGTCATATGCTCCAGCCCCCTAATCATTTTGGTTGCCCTCCACTGGACCCTCTCCAATGCGTCCACATCCTTTTTGTAGTGGGGGGCCCAGAACTGGACACAATACTCCAGATGTGACCTCACCAAAGCCAATAAAGGAGAATGATGACATCTCCGGATCTGCTGGCAATGCTCCTCTTAATGCAACCTAATATACCATTAGCCTTCTTGGCTACAAGGGCACACTGTTGACTCATATCCAGCTTCTCATCCACTGTAACCCCCAGGTCCTTTTCTGCAGAACTACTACTTAACAGGTTGATCCCCAGCCTGTAACAATGCTTGGGATTCTTCCGTCCCAAGTGCAGGACTCTACACTTGTCCTTGTTGAACCTCATCGGATTTCTTTCGGCCCAACCCTCCAATTTGTCTCAGTCACTCTGAACCCTATCTTTGCCCACCCTTCTTAATAATGGTGGTTTCTGTTTCTGGCTGGATCCCTGCTCAGGCAGTGTACAGTAACTCGCAATGGGGGTGGTGTACAAGTCCATTGGGCTGGATGGTTCCCCCGATGGCCATCACTGTAGCCCCTGCTGTGTGCTGGCTCTTGTCCAGCAAGGTCACTTTCCCACCATCCTGTTTCTGGCCAAGATTTTCTGTGAGCTGCATTGGCTGATGAGTGAGGGCAGGTGCCAGGTGGCAGTCGGTTACATGTCCCTTCTGCTGACCACCCATCAACTCTTAACATACTCCCCCTCTCGCTGTCCTCTCCCTGCTTTGCCCTTTCACCCCTCCCAGCCCCACTGCTCCTCCGTATCCCCCCCTCCAGCGGGGCATGTCCCATGCCAGGCATTATGCAGTGACTCAGCCCCTGGTCAGAGCACTCAGCTCACAGACAAACTGGGCAGCTGACTCCTTTCTTCCCCCACTGCCTATGGTTGAGCCAGTGCCCTGGGAAAGCTCAAGACCCTCTGGCTGGGAGTATGGGGTAGAAGGAGTCAAGCCCTACATGTGTCAAAGCCCTGCACATTGCTGACACGGGGCAGCACCTTTGCCACTCAATGAAGCTTTAGAATGGTGTATGGGGAGGAGGAGAAGTGATGTCCTGCCCATTCACACCCTCAGCCTGCAGGGGTCACAGCAGCCTCTTCACTTAGGCCTCTCCCTCAGCCCCACCAGCTCAGGGCTTCCCGGTTGCACAAGAACCCTCCTCTGCTGAGCCACTTCTCTGGCCATGTTTGCCAAAGCCCCTGCAGGCAGGTTCCCTGGATTCTGGTTCACAATCCAGCCTTAGCACTTAACCCATTTCCTGACTCCTGGCCACAGTGGCGGCAGGAAGGGATTATGGGTGGGAGTGGCAAGGAGGGAAGGGAAGAAAGAGAAGAGCTCTTCAAAGACATGGGCCAGGTCATGCCATTCCTCTTCCTCCTCACAGCTAGAAGCAGCTCTCGTCCCTTCCTTTCTGCACAAGGCTGAAAGATGCTACTATCCATACTCTAGTGTGAACTCAGGCAGAAATCTGGGGTGAGTGGCATGTGACTCCATGTGCCCCTGCTCATGTTGCCTCAGGAAGATGCAATCCCAGGTACTAGGAGAGCTGAGTCCATCCTGGGGGCCTAGCCTGGCATGAAAGGTGGAGAGTGCTGGGCAGGGAGAGCTGTGCTTGTCAGTTACCGCCTCTCCCCCTAGGATACACACACACAAAGTGACAGAAGTGTATAGGGATATGAGTGTGTGTGACCTCTCCTCGTGTCTGGAGGGGGGGGGGAGGGATGTGTGTGTTACCCATCTCTGTGTGAACTCTAAAGCTTTAAAGATAAATAAAAAGACTCCAACTAAGCAGTATTTCTTGTTAGCAGGCTCAGTCAACTTGATGTTAATTTCAATATGTCTACAATAAATTGCTGTTGAACATGAATACAATTAATTATACCAGGTATCTGATATTGAGTATAATGAAATATGGTCACCTTACCCCATGAGGCCTTTTCCTGATTAAAAAAAAATCTCCAACAGGAGTTCTACTTGAGTAGAAACTGTGGGTCTTGGCCTGTGCCGCATACTTGCCAATTAGATGTTCCACTGAACTATTTTGGAAACAAGACTTGCTGGATATTTACACACAATTAAAAGGGATCCTGAACTGTTCACAACTTTAGCACCTAAATATGCCAGATTCTGGGCTCAGTTACACTAGTGTGATCCACAGTAACATCATTTAAACTAATGGCCAGGAAAGCACCTATCAGCAATGAAACTGAGAGCAGGATGGACCTCATTATGTTTAACATTATGGGATTATTGGCGTGTGAAGCCTAGCAAATGTATTCTAATGTATCTCACGCCGAGAGGTTCTTACGCTGCATCTATCATCTTAGTATTAGCACCTCTAGCCACATGCTGTGTGTTCTGTTACCTGCAGCATTCCGAAGTCTTATCCGTTCTGAAACGAAAGTGAAAAAACAACAGACACTGAATTAAAGAGGCTTTGACTGTATATTACGCTCCTCTAGCAGTCAGAGGTATTAGCAGGAACCAGTCATCTCTGACAGCAGCAGGGAAGTCCCAGACTGAGGGCAAATGAGGCTGCCAATGACGTAGTGTGCACTTCCTTTTGCAGGAGTTAATGTAGACAAAAACGTCCCTTGAGTGGACTCTCTCTCTCTCTCTCTCTTTCTCGCTGTGGGATTAATTCCCCATAACATGTTTATGTGACCAGCAGAAAAGTGTGGTGCTAAAGAGGCTTTAAGATCCGCTTAGGAACTCCACATAGTTGGAGAGGAATATTGGGTGCTTTGTTCAGGATATGGGTTCCATGGGTTGGTGGGACACTGTCCTCTCTCTGTACCTCTCTGTAAAGCTGTGGGTGTCTGCATGGCCTCAGCTATCACAGCTAATGCCGAGCTTTAGGAACTCTGTCTTGCTGAACTCTGCATCCAGAGCTCTGAGAGGAGCAGGCAGGTTCACCTCATGGAGCAGGCAAATGTGCTAAAACTCAGACTGCCCTTGATCCTCTCCTTTATGCATTTTTTTGCAGAGATCTGCAGAGGGCTCAGCTCAATGATGCACTAGGAGACCTCTTGGTTGGCCCTTCCTCTCCCCAGGCTTCTATGCCATCTAAGCACAGTACGGTACTCTTGTAGTGTTATGGAGCTTCATAAAACCACACAAAGAATAAAGGATTTGCTGTTTTAGTGACAATGTTCAGTAACATGAATAAACTCACCCATCTCCTCTTGAAGTTTCTCTGAAAAAATAGAAGGGAGAGAAGAAAAGAATCACTTCATGCCATTTCTGTACAGACTGCATAGATGGATTGGGATCCTTTTAAATACTATAACAACTAAGTCTCACAGAATCTTTATTAGCCATTCAGGTGATAGGGCTGTTGTTTCATGACCATCTTCTTACCATTAATTAGCAATGTAGCTCAATACATAGTGAGAGATAAGAAAGTAGGTTTATGATTGTGATTCTACATGCCATATTCATAGAAATATATTTTGCAACAGAGGACAACCACTGAACATGTATATTCTATTCATGAGATGTTAGAAATATTAAATGGCAATCCATTTTATTACTTCTAGGCATTCTAATGAATACTTCATAAGTTGGGCTGTAAGGGTACATCTAGGCTATAAGGCTTTTGTCGACAAAGAGTGTCTAGACTATAGCCAGTTCTGTCGACAAAGCAAGCTGCTTTGTCGACATGACGGTGTAGATGCAAAGCACAGTATAGATGTCCTTAGTTCGAACTAACGTTTAACTGCCGCAGCTAGCTGCAGGCAGTTAGTTTGGACTAAGGGGGATTTAAAAATGGCGGCGCCCAAGAACATGCAAATGAAGCCCGGGATATTTAAATCCCGGGCTTCATTTGCAACTCCGGTTGCCCGATTTGCCTACTTAGCTCAAACTAATGAGCTAGTGTAGACATACCCTTATTTATTATCACATCTAATGTAAACAATTATTACAAGGGGGGGGGGAGGTGGAAAAAAAACTATAGAACTGTTTTGAACCAGAGCTGATCATTCAGAAAAAAAATTTAATCTGACTGCAAAAACTTGAATGATGCAGCAAGCATCTTGATATCTGGTGATCTGTTCAGAGAGCTAATTACTCTCACTGGTAAAAAGTGACACCTTATTTTAATCTCAATATTTCGCTTCCTCATCTTCAGCCACTGACCAGCAACATAGCCTTGGCAACTTTTTTTTCTAAAGAGACAAGAAAAAAGCCAATAACGTTGATAGGATTTATTCTGTCCCTCTTCACTGAACACAAGCAATATAAGAATATCCCTGCTGAAGGTGGAGAAATCGGAACACATAAAGTACCAGAATTTTTGTTATGTAGACTGCAACCATTCAGTAAACTAGTCAAACTCACCTATTTTGTCCTTGAGATCCTCTGTAAAAGAAATGGGGGAGAAACAGAAAAGAGTTCAATGAATGTTCATTTAGCTACAAACTGAATGGGAGAAGTGGGATTATTTCTTTAATGAGTACTATAAATATGGGCCATGGTTGATGAGAGGCACAGAACCATCTCTGACTATTGGATCTGTGATCTCATCTCATGCCCATTCCCCTACATAGTGGAAAGTCAAGATTCTATATTTTTAATGCATGAAATAAGAAACTTCATGACCACAACTAATTATTAAAAGAGGCAAGTATGGAAAATGAAGCTCCTTTAATACATGGTATCTGCTGTGAAAGATACAGTAACACCCATGATATCACAGCCTGTATTTCATTTCCATCTCAGTGCAGAGTCCTTTTACATGCCCATTATCGATTGTTCTTTGTCTCTGTGTACAAGGTTTTAAGGTTCTTGTGGGATTCAAAATAATAATGGGAAAGTCTATTTAAATTTCAACAACCTATGAGCATAACTGTGGACATATAGCAAATATTCACTTATGGTGCTAGCAAAGTAAGAGTTAGAAACATCTCCAGCAAAAGCAGAAGAAAAGAACAGTGGTTAATAATGAATCAGCCATTTACTTCTCCTGCTTCAAGACACTCACAGGTCATTAGAGTAAAAAGAAGAAAAAAATGGACACAGACTTACTTATTTTCTTCTCCCAGTTTTCTAAAAATGAAAATGTCTCTATTAATAAGAACAACACATTTTATCATAATACAGAAAAGAGGAAGGTAACTAATAATAATTAAAAACCAATACTGACAGCTGTACTGCCTGATTAGAGAACAGTTGTGAGAGAGTAGATGAGACAATGTGCATGCCATAATCTAAGTCTAGAAGAAACCACAGTTATCTGTATATATATACAAAATTAATAACTACTTATTAATAAAAAGGCAAGTATGACACACAATGGTCCTGCATGTCTGACTGTATATCTGTGAGTTAGTCTGTTCAAGGACTCCTTCTAAATGGTAAGATTTAAGGCCATCAAATTTGGTAGGCAGCTTCCTCTTCTCCTAATTTAAAGCAAGGTTAGGGTGTGGTTGTGCCAGGACAATGGGAGATGCTGGGAATGGAGCTTCCTCATGGCCACTACAAGGGCAGTGAGCGCCGGAGACAGCTATACTGCAAAGTGCCTAGTGGGGGCAGCTTTGTCACCAAAGGAATGGCTAGCTTGGGCTGCCAGTTGCCATAATTGCTTGTCATATTGCCATATGGGGAAGGGGGAGGGAGAACACTCTCCATACTCCCCTTTTCTCTTCCCTCAGAGGGACTGGGGGAGGGAGAGAAAGCCCCGCTCCACTGCAGATGAGCTAAGGGGGAAGAGAGAAAACTGCCACACCCTGTCTTTGGAGGGGCCAGGAAAGAAGGAGAAAGCTGACCCCTCCCTCCCAGGAAAGGCCAGCCCCCACCATGAAGAATCTGGTAAGTCTCCAAGACACCTATAACAGATGTAAAATGAGCTGTGAGCCCAAGTGTTATCTATTGTTATTACTGAAATGGGGCTTCTTAGACTGTCCTTGTCGAAATTGCAATTTTCATTCATATTTTCAATAAAACTTTTTAAAGTCAATTTTATTATAATTTTCATCAGCTTTGGGAAATTAGCCCTTTGAAGACAGAACTGTATGCATATCTGGTTGAGAATGCCTTCTGTTTCCTCATACTGAATCTAATCATAGGATTATTACTGGGCTTGTACAACTAAAAATACCATGTTCAGTGATCAATTAATCTTTATCAGTGAGAATAAGGTGCCAAAGAGAGTTATCCTGTGGTGGGTGCAGCATTATTTAAGCAGGAATGTAGTCATCTGTACATTTTAGAAATATTAATGATGTGTTATAACTATTTGCATGTTACTGCAAGCAAGGGAGTGAAACAGGCAAGAATTCAAAGTAGATTTACTGAAGAAATGGTGGGGATATAATTATTCCAAGAAAAAAAAAGACACTTCTAGCTAATGAAAAAGTACATCTACAGGAAATCTTACCTGCTGGAGAATGATCTCCTTTCCTTTCTAAATGTGGAGAAGAAAAAAAATGTCAATTAGCTAAATATGTGTGCATTTCTCAGGTCTGTACATGCATATACATATGCACACCTTCCTGTCACTGAATACCAGAAACATTGGAGCTCCTGGGAAACGCACCTTTGGACTTGAATTGGAGAGGATGTTTTAGAAAAAAAAAACCCCAACTATAAATCTTGATTTTAAAATGAGCAGTGATGGGAAATCTTTGTAACTTCTTCTAATGGTAAATTAAAAATAAATTTCAAGATTAACACCTTAAGAACATAAGAACAACCAAATTGGGTCAGACCAACAGTGGCCAATGCCAGATGCCCCAAAGGGGTGGGGGGAGGAACACAACAGGTAATCCTCACTTGATCCCTCCTCTGTCACCCAACTCCAGACAAACAGAGGCTAGGGACACCATTCCTACCCATCCTGGCTAATGGCCATTGATGGATCTAACTTCCCTGAGTCTATCTAGCTCTTTTTTAAACCCTGTTAAAGTACTAGCCTTCACCACATCCTCTGACAAGGAGTTCTACAGGTTGACTCTGAGCTGAGTGAAGAAAAATTTCCTGGTATTTGTTTTAAACTTGCTTCCTATTAATCTCATTTCCTAGTTTTTATATTGTGGGTATAAGTAGATAACTTTTCTATATTTACTTTTTTTCAAACCAGTCATCATTTTATAGACCTCTATCATATACTCCCTTAGTCTCACCTTAAATACAGTGTGAATTTCTCTACCTTCACTTCCATACATTCCATCATCTTATTCCTTTCTCTGCGAGATTGAAGAGTCAATTACAAAACATTTGTTCCCCTCTGCTGCTTAAAGAGCATGATCAAGTAACCCTTTCTCTTGTTCAGCAAGACAGAGACCCTGGAGTCTACCAAAAGAAGGCATGTTTTCCAAATTTGTTATCACGCTTGCTCTTTTCTGAATGGTCTCCAATTCGTCAGTTTACTTCTTCAGTTGGGATACCAGAACTCGACACAGTCATATAGACACATTGCATATTGCCATAGAGGGCAGAAGCAGGTGATATTTTGGGAAAATAGTTCATTGGAAGCCCTGACAACCTGCAAAATATGTTGAGACTGATCTTTTCCCATGGTTAATGTAATTTGGTCAGGCTTCAACCATCATTGCTGACTCCACTAATTCATTGATCTCTACTGTGTGAGCAGCATTGGCCTGGTGCAGATATGCTCCCTGCAATGAGTAGGGAAAGATTATACCCTCTCAGGATCCCCTTCCCTCTTACAGGAAAGAGAAGAGAGACCAGAGAAATGGCTCCTTTCCCCAGGGGTATAAGCAATGGAAGAGAGGACAATATCAAGTCAGCACATGGGTTGTCACTCACCTAATTTATTCCTCAATTCACCTGGAAAAGAGAAAAGACTACATCAATAACGACTCCTTTTAAACACTTCTTCAGTGTTTCCCTGAGACTATGGACATACAGATACTTTGTAAATGAATTACACTGTGCAAAATCTATGTTCACTTTAAGTTACAAAAGAGCAAGACAACTAGATAAATAGATAGCTGGAATAATTCATGGAAATGATGGGTGATTGATCATCACTGACAGATATTGGTATAGAATTTGCTTTGGCTCTCCAATGGCAACTAATGACGAGTTCAGAGTCCAACCCATAGGTGCTAATGTATCAGTGGTTCTGTCCTTCTCTACAGATTCATATGAACAGGGAGAAGGCCACTATGGGTGAGCAGTGTGGGGAGATGCAGTCTGTCTGCCTGCGTGTGCTACATTCCCTGATAAGGCTGAGGATGAAAATGGACAGTCAGGATCCCCTTCCCTCTCAGATGCAGCCCAGGAGAGGTAGGGGAGACAGCACAAATGGGTCCCTCAATAAATATCCAAGGAATAGGTATGGAGGGCCATAGCAAGGGTGCACATACGTCTTCACTGATGTAGCTCCTTATTCACCACAGCCGTAAACAAAGGTAGCACTGTCAGCATTTTAAACATTTGTTTGGTACTTTCAGTAGCACATATTGCTGTGAAATTCATCAAAAAGTGTCATTAAAGGGATCTTAAATTCTGGTAAGTAATGGGAGAACGTCATGAGACCTTTTCAATATGGGTTGGGTCACTGGAAGACTCCCCAAATCTTGTGAAATTCTTGGCCCCCCTTATCCCTGCTATGATAGGGCTGATGACACACTCTCAGGATCCCCTTCCCTCTTGAAGGCAGTCTCAGAAAGTGAACAGAGACCAGAGGAATTGCTCCTTTCTCCAGGGAAAGGATACAGGAAAATATCAAGTCTGTACATGAGTCGTCACTCACCTAATTTATCCCTCAATTCAGCTGGAAAAAAGAGAAGACTGCATCAGTAATGACAACCTTTTAAACACTTCTTCAGTGTTTTCCTGATACCATGGGTTTACAGATACACAGAGCCTGGGGGGACATTGTTTTCTGTGTCACCCTGAAGCAGTGTAGTGTTCCTTCATGGTCTCAGCTCTTATAGTGCAGGCATAGCTCTAGCAGTTCTTTCTTCCTGCTCTCTGCCCCTACAGGTCTGTTGTGCAGCATTTCTATTCAGTGCATGGAGCAGGCAGCTGTGCCCAGGTTCAAACTGCCCTTCATACTCTTGGGTGATGTGCAGAGAGCAGGGGAGTCTTTAGCTCCATGATGCACAGGAGCTCCAGAGACTCCTAATTTGGATCCTCTTCTTTGTATTCTCCCAAGGCTGTGTAAATGTGGCCAGGGAACTAGACAAGCTCACCCATTTCCTCTTCGAGTTGCTCTGCAAAAACACAATGGCGAGAAGGAAGGAAAAGTTCAGTCTCTTTCCATTTCTATGCAAATTGGGGTTATGGAATGGAATCATTTTGGATACAATCATAACAGGGTTGTTAACATCACAGAGCCTCCCTCAGCCATCAGAAAATAGGGATAAAATTTGATGCACATATCCTTATGTAGATGAAAGAATAGATTCTAGTATATTTTTAATCGCCTAGTATCTTCATGTTTACAAGTAGTTGCCAAAATGGGTAAAGACTGCCTCGTAGTCTCCAGTGTGAGAAGGGGCCACAGTCATTGTCTCCTCTAATCTCCCATGGAACACAGGGGGAGGAATGCCCTGAAATATTTCCTGTTGCAACTAGAGCAGATTGTTTGCAGACTCCTCCCTTCTCCATTTTTTGACCAATGCCAGTGTTTAGAGCCAGTTCACATCTAACTTACAATGACATCTGTCATGAAAGAAGCAATGAAATGACATTCCTTTCATTGTGTGATGGTCCATTTTAAGTTTCAGAAGGAATCATTTCCATACCCGTATTCCCTTCCTGTATGCCTGTTAGGTTTACCATAGGCTTGTCTATTCAAGAGCACTTCTCTACAGTGCAGTAACTGTCCCTCTGGGAATAGAAAGGACTCTCTTGACAATACAGATAACCCATCTGTCAGAAGAGCAGTAGCTAGGTTGATGGCAGAAGATGTCCATGAACCTGGCACCATTTACACCAGAGGTTGGCTATACTCCATGCTTTCCCATGTGGACTGGCAAACCGAAGCAGTGCAACACAGGTGTGACACGCAGTCCTAAGTGCTGTTTCCAATCCCAGTGAATGTCAGGAGAGAAGGGAGTTATTTTAGCCCTAAATCTTTCCTCTTTCTATCATAAAAGGCTTATGAGCAATTGAAGTATTTCAACGTAAAAAACACCCCAAACTTACCCATTCTCTTCTGCAGATTTTCTGTGAAAAAACAAAGACATGATTTATATTATTGATGGACACATTTGTTATAGAAGAGCTAAGAACTTACATGATCTGTAAATTGTATTTCCAGGTGTGTTGCATCAGCAGAAATGCACTATGCCACAGAAAAGTTCCTTCAAAACTGTGTGTGAGGGCACCATAGTCTAACAGAAGTGCTGGTGATAAGTGTTGCGGGGAGGGTCACAACAGGTATTTGGGAAATGGTCAAGGGCTTCAGCTTTCTCTGATATTAATGGAGGAGGAGCAGGGTCTGGAATGGAGGCTGAGTTCAGAAGGGACCTTGGACTAAGGGATTGGGGAGAGGGATCTAGGAGGGAGTTTCGGTAAAGGAGGGAGTTGTGAGCTGGAGCAGGACACTGGAGAGCAGAAGGTGTAAGGTTGGGAGTAGGTGTGAGTACAGAAGAGGATTCTGTCCTGGAGGAGGGCTGTAGGACGAGGTGAGAGATCTGGGAAAGTATTGTGAGGTGTGGCTGGAATGCAGGGTTTGGCTTGCGGGTGGGTGTAGAGGATTGAGTTGTGAGGATAGGAGAGGGTTGTGACCTCAGGACAGGTTTATGGAATAGGCTGTGTGTACTGGAGTGGGGGGTGATGAGGGTTTGGGTTACATGAGCTATAGGTACAGAAGAGATGCTGAAGGCTGGCTGAGAGGGACAGAAGCAGGTTCTAGCTGAGTGGCACTGTCCTATCTGAATGCTGTGAGCTTAGAGGGAGAGAGGAGGGTTCATTTACTGACTGCCTGTACTGAAAATAGGCAGCTCCCTTTGGCCAGAAACTCACCAATGGAACTGAAAGATTGTGCTGGTGCTGGCTATAGGATATGAAGCCCCTCCCCTGTGAACTCGCAGAATTCAGATAGCTGTTCCGAGCAACAAGCAGGTGCGGGATAGGCAGGGACCCAGGTTGAGGGCCCCGTTGAGTCTGCAGGCTGGATCAGGTGCTTTGACAAGCTGGATCTGTCTTGGGGCCTGTATTTTGCCCACCCCGGTCAAAAACCAGAGTGTGAATGAGGTTTCTTCAGGCAGTAACATAAATATGAGCCATAACTGGTGATGGGCTCAGAGCCTTTACCGACTGGTCTAGCTGTCATGTAGACTTGTTGCATATGCCCATAGGGGGCAGAAACAAGCGCTATTTGGTGAAAATAGCTCATTGAAAGCCCTGACTATCTGCACAATGTGTTGAGACTGACCTTTCTCCATATTAAGTGTATTTAGGTCAGGCTTCAGCCATCCTTGCTGTCTCCACTAATTCATTGACTTTTACCTCTCACATTTGTATACAGGCATGGTTACCTTGTGCTGGGTGCAATGCCTTCTGAGCTAGGAAATATCACTTTTATGTTTTATAAGCAGAAAATCCTGTAAATTTTATGTCATTACAGTCTTCCCTGGACTTCAAGCAGAGAAATGAAACTATCAAGAAACAATGCAAAAATAAGCTGCGTAAAATATATATTTTTAAATTCTCTTTCAAATGGATTAGGATGAACAAGGTAAATCTAACCTGGTTCAGCATGACCTCTTTTCCTTTCTGTATCTAGGGAATGAAACATTTTTCAGTAACTAAATGGTTATATTTCTCAGGTCTATCCTCACAAAAACATCTCACCATCACCAAATCTAGCAATCACGAATACTCATGACATGCAAATGTTCAGTTCCTTTAGAGGTGATCTTCTAAGGAAAACCACACAATCACAATCATGCTTTTAAAATGATCAGTAATAGACAATCTGCCATGAAACTTTGTAAATCATTCCAATGCCATCTAAACACGTCTTTTTGTGCAAGTAATAGAAAAGTAGCCATATTAGTCTGATCTTGCTAAAACATCCACACCTCAAGCACATTTTTGTTCAAGAAAATTTACAGTGGAATGGCAGAACGGAAGCATTTTTCAGTATAGGTATTCCTCCTTCTATGAGCAACTATTCTTGCACAAAAACAAAAGGAAAAACCATGTTGCACTTTCAACCATGTTGAAAGGCTACATCTACACTGGCATGATTTTCCAGAAATGCTTTTAATGGAAAAGTTTTCGGTTAAAAGCATTTTTGGAAAAGAGCATCTAGATTGGCATGGATGCTTTTCCACAAAAGCACTTTTTGCGGAAAAGCGTCTGTGCGAATCTAGACGCGTTTTTGCGCAAAAAAAGCCCCGATTGCCATTTTAGCCATCAGGGCTTTTTTGCGGAAAACAGTACTGTGCTGTCTACACTGGCCCTCTTGCGCAAATGATTTGCGCAAGAGGGCTTTTGCCCGAACGGGAGCAGCACAGTATTTCCGCAAGAACACTGACAATCTTACATGAGATCGTCAGTGTTCTTGTGGAAATTCAAGCGGCCAGTGTAGACAGCTGGCAAGTTTTTCCACAAAAGCAGATGATTTTGCGGAAAAACTTGCCAGTCTAGACACAGCCAAAAAAGCCTTTTCACTGTAAATTTTTTTGCACAAAAATGTGCTTGAGGTGTGGATGCTCCATGGGTTTTTGCATAAAAATGGCCATTTTTTAGCATAACCCCTGTAGTCCGGACGTAGCCTCTGTCTTGCTGAAGACTGCATCCAGAGCTCACTTCATGGAGCAGGGAAATATACTAAAACTCAGACTGCCCTTAATCCTCTCCCTTAGACACTTTTTGCAGAGAGCTTTGCAAAAGAGCTCCAGAGACATCTTGGGTGGCTCTCCGATCCCCATGCCATGTAAACATGGTACAGTATTTCTGCTGCTTATGGAGCTTTATGAAACCACACAGAATAAAGGAAGTGGCTTTTTGAGTGTCTGTGTTCAGTAACTACGACCAACTCACCCATCTGTTCTTGAAGTTTCTCTGGAAAAATGTAAGGGAAATAAGAAAAAAATCACTTCATGCCATTTCTGTACAGACTGCATAGATGGACTGGGATCCTTTTAAATTCCATAACAACTGGGTACTAAGTCTCACAGAGCCCTTATCAGTCATTCAGTGCATAGTGCTGGTATTTCATGACCATCTTACCAATAATCAGCCATGTAGCTCAATAAATTATCATAGATAAGAAGGTAGGCTTATGACTGTGATACTCATATTTATGGAAATATATTCTGAATATAAATATACTTAACTTTAATATGGTTTATGAAAAACAGGACAACTAATCACCTGAACATGTATATTCTATTCATGTTCATGTATCATTCTTTTATGATAAGTTAGGAATATTAAAATGAGAAGTCCAATAGCACAGATTTATTTGTTAGTCTCTAAGGTACGTCTAGACTACAGGCTTTTGTCGACAGAAGCTTTGTCGACAGATACTGTCGACAAAGCTTCTGTCAACAAAGAGCATCTAGACTACATCCAGTTCTGTCGACAAAGCAAGCCGCTTTGTCGACATGACAGTGTAGACGCAAAGGACAGTGTAGATGCAATAACGCCTTCTGTCGACAGAACTCTGTCGACAAAAGGCATTATTCCTCATAGAATGAGGTTTACAGCCGTCGACAAAACTGCTGAGTTCTGTCGACGTTATGTTGACAGAACTCAGCGGCAGTGTAGACGTAGGTATAGTTTTGTCGACAAAAGTGGACTTTTGTCGACAAAACCCTTTTGTCTAGAAACACCCTAAGATGCCATAGGACTTCTCATTGTTTTTGCAGATTCAGACTAACATGGCTACCCCTCTGACATTAGGAATATTAAGTGGCAATCCATTTTTTAATTCTAGGTATTCTAATGAAAGCTTCAAAAGGGTAGCTGAGTTAGTCTGCAACTGGTTAAACTTAAAAATCAATAAAAAAATTAAAAAAACCTCCATTTATCTGAAGAAGTGGATTGTACCCACAAAAGCTCATAATGCCATCTAAATGTTTTGTTAGTCTTTAAGGTACTGAAAGACTATTCTTTGTTTTTTTGGTTTTTCCAATGAAAGCTGTTAGTGGTATTTAAGGAATTTAATATCCTGGTCATTCAAGACAATGATTTCTAAATGGCTTTGTTTTTCCCATAAACTGTGGCTGACTCTACAAAGACATGTGACCTCGCCACCTGGTGCTGGAATCCATCTTGAATGTGAATTTTTTTTCCATTGGGATGGGGAAAATGGAAAAAAAGACTTCCTTTCTAGGGAAATTCTATTTAAGAGATGGGAAGCCATCAATGATCATCTTCATCTGGCTCTTGAAATTGCCTCCTCCACTGTAAGATAATAGACAAGAAACTCTTATACCCTGGCCAGAGGAAAGATCAGTCGTCACTTGAAGGATTTTACCTGAAATAAGGAGTAGGGTCCAAAATATTATTTGTGACATATTATCTTAGTTTATTAGGGGTAACTGGTGTGCTTTGTATATTTTACACTAGTAATTTACTTTCATCTGTCTGTTTTAACCTGCAATCACTTCAGTCCTACTTTTTATACTCAATAAAAACTTTTATTTATTATTAAACCTAATGTAAACAATTAGGTAAAACAAAAGCTATAGAACTGTTTTGAACGAGAGCTCATCATTAAGAAAACAATCAAATCTGATTGCAAAAACTGGAATGGTGGAGCAAACACTTTGTTTATGTGTTCTCAGATCTAATTACTCTCACTGGTAAATCTGACACCTTATTTGTAATCTCAGTATTTCGCTTCCTCATCTTCAGTCACCACCCCCCTGTAATATAGCCTTGGCAACTTTTTTTTTCTAAAGAGACAAAGAAGAGAGCCAGTAACATTGGTAGGATGTACTTTGTCCCTCTTCACTGAACACAAGCAATATAAGAATATCCCTGGAGAAGTTGGAGCAATTTTTGTTATGTAGACTGTAACCATTCAGTAAACTAGTCAAACTCACCCATTTTATCCTTGAGATCCTCTGTAAGAGACAAATGGGGAGAAGCAGAAAAGAGTTCAATGAATGTTCATTTAGCTACAAACTGAATGGGGCGAATAGGATTATTTCTTTAATGAGTACTATAAATATGGGCCATGGTTGGTGAGAGGCACAGAACCTTCTCTGACTATTGGATCTGTGATGTTGTCTCATGCCCATTCCCCTACATAGCGGAAAGACAAGATTCTATTTTTTTAATAAATGAAATAATAAACTTCACGACCACAACTAATTATTAAAAGAGGCAAGTAAGACAAATGAATCTCCTTTAATACGTAGTATCTGCTGGGAAATGTGCAGTAACACTCCTGATATCACAGCCTGTATTCTGTTTCCATATCAGTGCAGAGTCCTTTTACTTGCTCATTATCGATTATTCTTTGTCTCTGTGTACAAGGGTTTAAGGTTCTTGTGGGATTCAAAATAATAATGGGAAAGTCTATTTAAATTTCAACAACTTGACTGCGGACATATAACAAATATTCACCTATGGTGCTAGCAAAGTAAGATTTAAAAACATCTCCAGCATAAGCAGAAGAAAGGAGCAGTGGTTAATAAAGAATGAGCCATTTACTTTTCCTGATTCAAGACACTCACATGTCATTAGAGTGAAAAGAAGAAAAAATGGACACAGACTTACTTATTTTCTTCTCCCAGTTTTCTAAAAATGAAAATGTTGACTTTAAGTTAAAAAAGAGCAAGGCAACTTGATAATTAGATAGCTGAAATAATTTGTGGTAATGATGATTAAAGTTTGGGTGACTGAACATCACTAACAGATATTGGTGTAAAATGTGCTTTGGCTTTCCAATGGCGACTAATGAAGAGTTTTGAGCATGACCCGGAGCGGCCAACATGTCAGTGGCTCTATTCTTCCCCACAGATTCAGATGTACAACAGATAGAAAGCCACAATTGGTGAGCAGTGTGGAGAGATACAGTGTGTCTGTCTGGAGCAGCTGCATTACCTGCTAAGGCTAAGGATGAAAATGTACAGTCAGGATCCACTTCCCTACCAGAGGCAGCCAAGAGACAGAGGAGAGACAGGAAAAGAGCCCCCCTCTTGGCAAATATCCAAGTAATTGATGTGGAGGGCCATAGCAATGGTGTACATAGGCCATCATTGACCTAAGTCCTAATTCACCACATCTGTAATCAAAGCCAATGCCGACAGCATTTTAAACCATTCTTTGGTACATTCCCTAGCACATATTACTGTGAAATTCAACAAAATGTTGCATTAAAGGGATTTGAAACCCTGGTCAGAGCCGGCAGAGCCTCATAACACTTTTTTTATATAGGTGGCGAGAAGAGGAATCTTGGGAACTCTGTGAGAGGGGACACTGTTTTCTCCGTGTTCCTGTGGCTGTGTGGTGTGTCTGCATGGACTAAGCTCTTGCATCTCAGGCACAGCTCTAGCAATTCTGTCCTCCTGTCTCCTGCCTCCAGAGCTCTGCCAGGCAGCATTTCTATCCAGTGCATGGAGTGGGCAGCTGTGCCCATTGTTAGACTGCCCTTCATTCTCTCCCCTCTGAGATGCTGTACAAGGACCATTGGAGGAATGAGCTCCTGATGAACAGGGGCTCCAGGGACTTCTGGTTGGGATCCTCTTCTTTGCTCTCTCCCAAAACTGTGTAAATGTGGCCAGGTAACAAGACATGCTCACCCATTTCCTCTTCAAATTGCTCTGCAAAAATACAATGGAGAGAAAGAAGGAAAAATTCAATCTCTTCTCATTTCTGTGCAAATTGGGGTTACGGAAAAGGATCTTTCTAGACAAAGTCAACTGGTTTGTTAATGTCACAAAGCTTCCCTCAACCATTGGAAAATAGGGCTGAAATCTGATGCACATCTGCCTACATAGACGAAATAATAGATTCTTCTATATTTTTATTGGCCTAGTATCTTCATGTTGGCAAATAGTTGCCAAAATGCGTAAATACTGCCTCCTAATCTCCATGATGAGAAGGGGCCACCATCACTGTCTTGTCTGATCTCCTGCTGAACACAGGGGAGAGGAATGCCATGAAAAAGTTCCTGTTTGGACTAGAGCAGATAGTTTACAGTCTCCTCCCTTCCCCATTTTTTGACCAATGCTAGTGGTTATAGCCAGCTCATACCTAATTTACAATGATATCTTCCATGAAAGAAGCAGTGAAATGAAACACATTAGTCAATGTGTGATGGTCCTTTTTCAGTTTCAGGAGGAATCGTTTCCATACCCACATTCCCTGCCTGCCTGCCTGCCTGCCTGCCTGTTAGGTTTACCGTAGGCCTGTCTACACGTGAGCACTTCTCTACAGCTCTTCAGTGCAGTCATTCCCACTCTGGTAGTGGAAAGCGCTCTCTTGACAATATAGAAAATCCACCTGCCAGAGGGGCAGTAGCTAGGTTGATGTCAGAATATGTCCATGAACCTGACACTGTCTACACCAGAGGTTGGGTTGGCTATCCTCCATGTTTGCCATTTGAATTTTTCATAGCCCTCAGGCACCACTCTGAATTGACTTACAATTTCATTGCAGATGTGTTGGGAAGGCTGATATTCTTGGGCACAATTGGATAGCAACATGGAGAACAATTTTCAAATTAAACAAACGGGAGCAGTACAACACAGATGTGGGATGCAGTCCTGTGTGCTGTTTCCAATCCCACAGAATGTCAGCACAGAAGGGAGCATTTTAGCCCTAAATGTTTCCTCTTTCCATTGTAAAAGACTTGTGCACATTTGAAGAATTTCAAGGGAAAAACAAGAGACTTACCTATTCTCCTTTGCAGGATTACTGTGAAAAAACAAATACATGATTTATATTATTGATGGACATGTTTGTTATGGAAGAGCTAAGAAGTTACATGATTTGTAAATTGTGTTTCCAGGTCTGGACGCAGACACGTCTTCCATCAGCAGACATGTAATATGCAGCTGTAAATCTCCTTCGAAGCTGTGTGAGGGCAGCATAGTCTAACAAAAGGTGAGTGATAATGTTTGATGGGTGTCATAACAAGAATTTGGGAAGTGGTCAAGGACTGCAGTTTCTTTGGATTAATGGAGGAGGAGCAGAGTCTGGGATGGAAGCTGAGTGCAGAATGGAGCTTGCAGTAAGGGATTGGAGAAAGGGTTTTGGAGAGGAGGGAGTTTTCGTAAAGGAGGGGGTTGCGAGCTAGAGCAGGAGACTGAAGGTGCAAGGAGGTATAGGATAAGGAGTAAATGTAGGTACAGAAGAGGATTTTGTCCTGGAGGAGCGATGTAGGAAGATGCGAAAAGTCTGGGACAGGATTGTGACGTGTGGCTGGAATGCAGGATTTGGGTTGTGAGTGGGAGTAAAAGGTTCAGTTGTGAGGATAGGAGGAGGTTTAGAGCTAGAGAACAGGTTCAGGATAGGTGTAGGTGCAAGAGAGGGGCAGAGGGCTGGGTGAAGGGGAGAAAAGCAGGCTCTAGTTGAGAGGCACTAACTTGGGCGGCTCCTGAGCACAGCCCAGCCTCACAGCTTCTGCAGCCAGAATATGTCTGAGGGACCATGCCCTCTCTGAATGCTGTGAGCTCAGAAGGAGGGAGGAGGGTTCATTTACAGACTGCCTCTCTTGCAACTGACCACTGGAACTGAAACTTTGTGCTGGTGGCAGCTACAGTATATGAAGCCCCCCTCTCTTCTGATCTTGCAGAATTCAGATAGATGCTCCAAGCAGCAAGCAGGTGCAGAGTAGGCAGGGATCTGGGTTGAGGATCCCACCTTGACTGAAGGCTGGATCAGGTGCTTTGGCAGGCTGGATCTGTCCTGCAGGCTGTATTTTGCCTACCCTGGCCAAAAACTACAGGGTAAATGGAATCCTTTCTTTTGTCAGTACCAATGATATGGGCCTTAAGTAATGTCAGGCACAGAGCCTTTACCAACTGTTCTAGTTGTCATCTAGACACGTTGCATATTCCCATTGAGGGCAGAAAAAGGAGATATTTTGGAGAATAGCTCATTGGAAGCCCTGATTATCTGCAAAATTTGGTGAGACTGTCCCTTTCCCATATTAAATGTAATTAGATCAGGCTTCAAACATCATTGCCGTATCCGCTAATTCATTCATGTTTACCAGTCACAACAGCATGCAGAGCAGAGTTACCATGTACTGGGCACAATGCCTTTTGAGCTAGAAAATCATCACTTGCATATTTTAAAAACAAAAAATGTAGTTAAATGTTCTGTCATTACTGTCTACACTGGACTCAAACAGAGGAATGAAACTGGCGAGAAATCAAAGCATGTTTACTCAGTAAACAATGCAAAATTAAGCTATACAATATTTTGTTGTTTAAAAATCCTCCTTCAAAAAGATTAGATGGACAAGGAAAATCTTACCTGTTTCAGCATGACCTTTTTTCCTTTCTGTGTCTGGGGAATGAAACATTTTTCAGTAACTAAATAGATGTATTTCTCAGGTCTGCCCACATAAAAATATCCTGCTATTCCTTTCTCTTCCAGATTAAGGAGGCTATTATCAAATACTTGTTCCCCATGTACATACTCATAGAAGTTAATTAGTCCCCTCCAGTCATTATAAAGTTAAATTCTTTAATTCCAGAATTCTATTATTCTAAGACATGTATTGGAATCCATTAATGATTCCCATGGCTGTTCTCTGAACCTTCTGCAATTTAATAACTTCACTCACTAAAGATCATATGGAATTGATGTAGGATGGTATCATCTGTCGTATTCATGCACAGCTTGGATCACAAAACAATTAATTGCAGGGAAGGAACAAAATAACCTGAGAATATTTAGTTCAGACCCAGCAGAATGTATAATCCCTTTTGAACAGAACATGTGCTATTACTGGAGTCTGCTGAACATTTTTGACAGGATCTAAGAGGAGTAAAAGCTCAAGCAAATGGTCATATTCCCAATTCTGGCTCTCAGGCTCAAACAGATAACAGGAAACAGGCCACATTTCCCATGCCGCCTGCTATGTGTGAGCAGTTCTGTCCTGGAGCAGATGTGCTCCCTGCTATGGATAGGGAAGATAACACACAGTCAGGATCCCTGTCACTCTTAAAGGCAGTCTGAGAAAGAGAAGAGAGACTAGAGAAATGGGTCCTTTACCCAGAGATATAAACAATGCAAGAAAGGACAATATCACATCTGTACATGGGTCATCACTCACCTAACAGATTCCTCAAATCAGCTGGAGGAAAGAAAAGACTACATCAATAACAACACCTTTTAAACACTTCTTCAGTGTTTTCTCTGATACCTCAGATGTACAGATACTAGGTAACTGAATTACATTGTGCAAAACCCATTTTGACTTTCAGTTAAAAGAGTTCAAGACAACTTGATAACTAGATAACTGGAATAATTCATGGTAATGATGGTTCAGAGTTTAGGTGATTGAACATCACTAGCAGACATTGGTGTAGAATTAGCTTTGGCTCTCTACTGGTGGCTAATGAATTGTTTGGGGACAGACTTGTAGTAGCCAATATGTCAGTGGTTCTGTCCTTCCCCACAGATTCAGACATACAACAGGGAGAAATCCACTATGGGTTAGCAGTGTGGGGAGATGTAATGTGCTTGCCTGGAGCGGCTGCATTCCCTGCTATGGCTGAGGATGAAAATGGACTATCTGGATGCCCTTCCCTCTCATAGGCAGCCCAGGAGAGGGAGGAGAGACAGCAGAAGTGACCTACTCAGCATATATCCGAGTAATAGGAGTGGAGGGTAACAGCAAGGGTTTACGTAGGTTTTCACTGACCTAAGTCCTTACTCTTCACAGATGTAAGGAAGCCAATACTGACAGCATTTTAAACGTTTCTTCAGTACTTTCACTAGCACCTATTGTTGTGAAATTCAGTGAAATGAGGCATTAAAGGGATTCAAAATCCTGGTAAGTGACAGTAGAGCCTCATGAGACCTTTTTCATACAGTTAGGGGAGACAGGAATCTTGGGAGCTCTGCAGAGGAGGTGGTATCCAGGCCTGGGGGACACTGTTTTCTGTATGTCCTTTCGGCAGTGTGGGGTGTCTGCATGGCCTCAGCTCTTATAGCTCAGTCACAGATCTAGCAGTTCTGTCCTCCTGCCCCCAGAGCATTTCTCTTCAGTGCATGGAGCTGGCAGCTGTGCCCATGCTCAGACTGCCCTTCATCCTCCCCCTCTCGGGTGCTGTGCAGAGACTAGGGGAGGGCTCATCTCCATGATTCACAGAGGCTCCTGGTTTGGATCCTCTTCTTTGCACTCTCCCAAAGTTCTGTAAATGTGGCCAGGGAAATAGGCATACTCACCAATTTCCTTGTGAAGTTGCTCTGCAAAAATACAATGGAGAGAAGGAGGGAAAAATTCAGTCTCTTCCCATTTCTATGCAAATTGGGGTTATGGAATTCAATCACTTGAATACGAGCATAAGCTGTTTTTTAACTTCTCAGAGCCTCCCTCAGCCATTCGAAAATAGGACTGAAATTTTATGCCTATATGTTTATGTGGATGAAAGAATAGATTCTAATATATTTTTAATTGCCTAGTATCTTCACGTTTACAAATTGTTGCCAAAATGAGTAAATACTAACTCAGACTCCAAAGAGGGAGGTGGCCACTATGATCATCTTATCTGATCTCCCTCGTATCACAGGGGAGAGAAATGCCCTGAAATAGTTCCTGTTTAAACTAGAGAAGATTTTTTAAAGATTCCTCCCTTCTCAATTTTTCGACAAATTCTAGTGGTTACAGCCAGTTCATTCCTCACTTAAAATGATCCCTGCCATGACAGAAGCATTGAAATGACTCACTTTAGTCAACATGTGATGGTTCATTTTCAGTGTCATGAAGAATTATTTTCATACCCACATTCCTTTCCTGCCTGCCTACTAGGTTTACTGTGGGGTTGTCTATACATGAGCAGTTCTCTACAGTACTTCAGTGCAGTCACTCCCCCTCTGGTGGTGGAAAGGGCTCTCTTGAAAATACAGTTAATCCAACCATCAGACGGGCAGTAGAGGGGTTAATGACACATGAACCTGGCACCGTCTATACCAGAGGTTAGGTTGGCTACACTACATCATTTACGGTGAGGATTTTTCATAGTCATCAGCAACAATGCTGAATTGACTTAGCTGTTCTCTGAAGATGTATTAGTAGAGCTCATATTCTTGGAGACATTTGGACAGCAATGCAGAGAACAGTTTGCAAATGAAACAACTTGGAGCAGTACAACACACATGTGGTACACAATCCTAAGGGCTGTTGCCAGTCCAGGAGAATGTGAGGAGAGAAGGGAGTACTTTCGCCATAAATCTTTCCTCTTTGTATTGTAAAAGGCTTGTGAGTAACTCAAGATCTTCAAGGTAAAAACGACACACTTACCTATTCTTTTTTGCAAGTTTTCTGTGAAAAAAAATATTTATATTATCGATGGAAACTATTGTCATGGAAGAGCTAAGAAGCTGCATGATCTGTACATTGTGCTTCCAGATGTGGATGCAGAAATGTATTCCATCAGCGGAAATGCAGTGTTCCCCTGTAAAGGTCCTTCAAAGCTGTGTGAGGACAGCAAAATCCAACAGAAGGGTGGGTGATAATTTTTTATGGGGTCTCAACAAGACTTTCGGAAGTGGTCAGGGGCTGAAGCTTACTCTGATATTAATAAAGGAGGAGGAGGGTTTGGGATGGAGGCTGGGTACAGAAGGAATCTTCCAGTAAAGGATTGGGTAAAGGGACCTAGGAGTGAGTTTCAGCCAAGGAGGGTATTATCAGCTGGAACAGGAGACTAGGTTGCAGAAGGAGGTATAGAGTTGGGAATAGGTACGTGTACAAAAAAGGGCAGAGAGCTGGGTGAGGGGGACAGAAGCAGGCACTTACTTGGGTGGCTCCTGACCAGCAGTCCTACCTAGCAGCTGTGAGCTCAGAGGAAGGGAGAAGGGTTCATTTACTGACTGCCTGTCCTGTAAAAAGGCAGCTCCCATTGTCCAGAAACTGACCAATAGAACTGAACGATTGTGTTGTTAGTGGCTACAGTGTAGGAAGCCTCCCTCCCGTCTCAACTCACAGAATTCAGATAGCTGCTCTGAGCAACAAGCGGGTATGGGCGAATGCAGGGACCTGGGCTAAGGGCCCCACTGAGTCTGCAGGCTGCATCAGGTGTTTTGTCAGGCTTCATCTCTCCTGCAGGTTGTAGTTTGCCCATTCTGGTCAAAAATCAGATGGTGAATTGGATGCTTTCTTCAGGCACTACCATAAATGTGGGCCATAACTGGTGATGGGGACAGAGTCTTTACCGACTCTTCTAGTTGTCATCTAGACTTGTTGCATATTCCGACAGGTGGCAGAAACAGGTAATATTTTGGGGAAGTAGCTCGTTGGAATCCATGACTACCTGCAAAACTTGGCGGCTGTGTCTAGACTGGTCAGTTTTTCCGGAAAATTAGCCGCTTTTCTGGGAAAACTTGCCAGCTGTCTACACTGGCCACTTGAATTTCCGCAAAAGCACTGACGATCTCATGTAAGATTGTCAGTGTTTTTGCGGAAATATTATGCTGCTCCCGTTCAGGCAAAAGTCTTTTTCCGAAAAACTTTTGCGCAAAAGGGCCAGTGTAGACAGCAGAGATTTGTTTTCCGCAAAAAAGACCCGATCACGAAAATGGCGATCGGGGCTTTTTTGCAGAAAAGTGCGTCTAGATTGGCCACAGACGCATTTCCGCAAAAAGTGCTTTTTCAGAAAAATGTCCTGCCAATCTAGATGCACTTTTCCGAAAATGCTTTTATCGGGGAACTTTTCCATTAAAAGTATTTCCGGAAAATCATGCCAGTCTAGACTTAGCCGGTGAGACTGCCGTTTTCCCATAGTAAAAGTAATTAGCTCAAGCCTCAACCATCATTGCCGTGTTAACAGATTCATTGATCTTTACCAGTCTCAACAGCATTCAAAACACGGCTATAAGGGCTGGGTGCAATGCCTTTTGAGCATGAAAACCATTACTATTTCATTTTATAAACAGATAATGGTGTTAAATGTTGTGTCATTACCGTCTGCACTGGACTTCAAGCAGAGGCACTAAAGTGGCATGAAATCAAACCAGATTTAGTCAGGAAATAATGCAAAAGTAAACTGTAAAATAAATTTTTAAAAAAATCCTCTTTCAAATGCACTAGGGTGGACAAGTTAAATCTTACCTAGTTCAGCATGACCTCTTTTCTTTTCTGTATCTGGGGAATAAAACATTTTTCAGTAACTAAATGGGTGTTTTTCTCAGTTCTATCTACACAAAAACATCTTACCATCACCAAACCTAACAATGACAAATTGTCACGACACACAAGTTTTCAATTCATTTACAGCTGATTTTCTAAGCAAAACCACACAATCATTCTTTTTAAATGATCAATAATATATAATCTGCCATGAAACATTGTAAATTGTTTCAATGCCATCCTAACACGTCTTTTTGCTCAAGAACTCTTGCTCAAAAAGGAGTTATTCCTCCTAGAAGGTGGATTACCTATAGCGCAAAAAGCCTTCTGTTCTGCCCTTCTATTGTATATTTTCTTGCACAAAAATGTGCTTTAGGTGTGGACTCGCTGCACGTTTTTGCGTAAAAATGGTCGCTTTTGTGTAAAAAACCCTGTAGTCTAGACATAGCCTCTGTCTTGCAGCCATCTGCATCCAGAGCTCAGTTCATAGACTCAGACAGCCCTTGATCTTCTCCCTTAGATATTTTTTGCAGGGTGCTGCTGAGAGCTCAGCTCCATGATGCACAAGAGCTCCAAAAACCTCTTGGTTTGCCCCTTATCTCCCCAGACCTCCATGCCATGTCAACATATGACAGTGTTCCTGCTGCTTATGGAACTTCATGAAACCACACAGAGAATAAAGGATGTGGCTTTTTGAGTGTCAGCGTTTGGTAACCTCGACAAACTCACCCATCTTCTCTTGAAATTTCTCTGAAAAAATTCAAGGGAGAGAAGAAAAAAAATCACTTTGTGCCATTTGTGTACAGACTGCCTGGATGGAATAGGATCGTTTTAAATACCATAACTACTAAATAGTAAGTCTCACAGAGCCTTTATGAGCCATTCAATGCATAGGGCTGGGATTTCATGACATTCTTCTTACCACTAATTTGCAGTGTAGCTCAATAAATTGTTATAGATAAGAAGGTGGGCTTCTGATTGTAATGCTCATATTTGTGAAAATATATTTTGAATATAAATATACTTAACTTAACTATGTGGGTGTATCATTCTTTTATGAGAAGTTAGGGATATTAAACCAACGAGAAGTCCAGTGGCACCTTATAGCCTAACAGATGTATTGGAGTATAAGCTTTTGTGGGCAAAGACCCACTTCGTCAGATGCATCAGATTTGTTAGTATACAAGATGCCACAGGACTTTTCATTGTTTTGGCAGATTCAGACTAACATTGATACCCCTCTGATACTAGGACTACAAACTGGGAATCGATTCTATTAATACTGGGTATTCTCATGAAGACTTCAGAAGGGTAGCTGAGTTAGTCTGTAACAGGCAAAACTTTTAATTTGTAAATGTCTTTGCTTTTCCCATATACTATGGTTGACTGTACAAAGACATGTGACCATGCCACCTGGTGCTGAAATCCATCTTGAATGTGATATTTTTTCATTGGGATGGGATGAATGGAAAAAAAGACTACCCCGCTGGGGAATTTCTACTCCTCTAATGTAAAATAATACACCAAATTCACAAAAATCTGTAAAGAGAGGAGAGATCAGCCTTGACTTGAAGGATTTTACCTGAAATAAGGAGAAAGGTCCAAAATGTATTTTGTAACATTTTATCTTAGTGTACAGTATTGGGGTAACTGGTACGTTTTGTTTATTTTACACTAATAATTTACTTTCATGTGTCTGTTTTCGCTTGCAAACACTTCAGACCTATGTTTTATACTCAATAAAAACACTTTTATTTATTATCAAACCTAATGTCAACAATTGTGTGTGGGCGTGGGGTGGGGGAGGGTAGAACAAAAGCTATAGAACTGTTTTGAACCAGAGATGATCATTCAGAAAAAAAAATCGAATCTGATTGCAAAAACTGGAATGATGGAGCACGCGCCTTTAAATCTGGAGATCTATTCACAGAGCTAATTACTTTCACTGGTAAAAACAGACACCTTATTTTTAATCTCAGTATTTTGCTTTCTAATCTTCAGCTACCTCCCTCCCCCTGTAACATATCCTTCGCCACATAAGAAAAGAGCAAGTAACATTGTTAGGATGTACTCTGTCCTTCTTCACTAAACACAAACAATATAAGAATATTCCTGCGATAGCTGGAGAAGTTGGAACACATAGAAGTACCAGTATTTTTGTTATGTAGACTGTAACCATTCAGTAAACTAGTCAAACTCACCCATTTTGTCCTCGAGATCCTCTGTAGGAGACAAATGGGGAGAAAGAGAAAAGAGTTCAATATATGTTCATTTAACTACAAACTGAATGGGGCGAATGGGATTACTTCCTTAATGAGTAGTATTAATATGGGCCATTGTTGGTGAGAGACACAGAACCTTCTCTGACTATTGGATCTGTGATCTTGTCTCATGCCCATTCCCCCAGATAATGGAAAGACAAGATTCTACTTTTTTTAATAAATGTAATAAGAAACTTCATGACCACAACTAATTATTAAAAGAGGCAGGTATGAAGCTCCTTTAATAATATGGTATTTGCTGTGAAAAGTGCAGTACCACCCATAATATCATAGCCTGTATTCCATTTTCATATCAGTGCAGAGTCCTTTTAAGTGCCCATTATTATTATTCTTTGTCTCTGTGTAGAAGGGTTTAAGGTTCTTGTGGGATTCAAAATAATAATGGAAAAGTCTATTTAAATTTCAACAACCTATGAGCATGACCGCTGACATTTAGTAAATATTCACTTATGCTGCTAGCAAAGTAAGATTTAGAAACATCTCCAGCAAAAGCAGAAGAAAGGAGCAGTGGCTAATAATGAATCAGCCATTTGCTTTTCATTCATCAAGACACTCACATGTCATTAGAGCACAGAAAGGAAAAAGGACACAGACTTACTTATTCTCTTTTCTGCAATTTCTGAAACTGATAAGGTGTATATTAATTAATACAGCACATTTTATCATAATACAGCCAAAGAGGAAGGTAACTAAAAATAATTTAAAACAAATATTGAGAGCTGTACTGCCTGATTAGAGAATAGTTGTGAGGGAGCAGTTGAGACTATATGCATCTCACAATCTAAGGCCAGAAGAAATCACTGTTTTGTGTGTGTGTGTGTGTGTGTATAAAACTAGTAACTATTAATTAATAAAAGAGACAGGTATGACACATAATGATCCCACATGTCTGACTGTACATCTTTGAGTCTGTTGATAGAATCATAGAATACTAGCATTGGAAAGGACCTTGAGAGGTCATCAAATTCAGTCCCCTGCCCTCATGGCAGGACCCAGTACTGTCTAGACCAGTGGTCCCCAACCTTTAGAGGCTGCGGGGCGCCAGGGGGCATGGCCGTTCGCCTGCCGGGCGCCAGGGGGCGGGGACACATGCACGCCCGGGGGCGGACAGCCCCCCCCCATAGCCGCGTGCTCAGGGGCGGCCCCCCCAGCAAGCGTCGTGCTCCCGGGGCCGGCCCCCCCTGCAAGCACGGGGGGCCAGCGCCCCGTCCAAATGCCGCACGCCTGGGGCCGGTGCCCCCTCCTCCCCCAAGCGCCGCACGCCCGGGCCAGCACTCTTCCTAAGCGCCGGGCGCTCGGGGCCGGCGCCCTCCTCCCCCCAAGCGCCGCTCACCCGGGCCGGCGCTCCCCCCAAGCGCCACGTGCCCGGCGCCCCCCTCCCCCCAAGCGCCGCGCACCCAGGCCGGCGCTCCCCCTAGTGCTACGCGCCCGGCGCCCCCCCCAAGCGCCGCGTGCCCGGGACCGGCGCCCGGGGCACGAGCGGCCAATTGGCGGCGCTCTCGGGGCAGCGCTTATCATGCGCCCCGGGCTGACTCCGGCACACAAATGGCTACCATCCTAGTTCGAACTAGTTCTAGGCTACCATCCTAGTTCGAACTAGGGTGGTAATGTAGTCAACCAGAGTTGCAAATGAAGCCCGGGCTTTTGAATTTCCTGGGCTACATTTGCATGTCGCCGGGCGCCGCCATTTTTAAATGTCCGCTAGTTCGGACTCTGTGCCCCGCGGCTACACGTGGCACGTACTAGGTAGTTCGGACTAGGCTTCCTATTCTGAACTACCGTTACTCCTCATGGAACTCCTCCCTCCACCGCAGGATAGGCCAGCCCACTACCATGAAGGATCTGGTTAGTCTCTCAGTCATCTACAGTAGGTCTAGGACGAGCTGTGAGCACAATTTGACCTCTTTTTGTTATTCTTGAATTGTGGCTTCTTAGAAATCCTAGTTTCATTCATACTTAAAAAAAAACCTTTTAAAAGTCAATTTTATTATAATTTTCATCAGCTTTGGGAAATTAGCCCTTTGAAGCCGAAACTATATGCATATTTGGTTGAGAATGCCTTCTATTTTCTCATATTGAATCTAATCATGGGATGATTATTGGGCCTGTGCAACTACAAATACCATGAGCAGTGATCAATTCATCTTGATCAGAGAGAATAAGGTGCCGAAGGAGTTATCGTGTGGTGGGTGCAGCGTTATTTAAGCAAGAAAGTCATTCTCTGTACCTTTTAGAAATTTTAATGCATGTTACCAAAAGCAAGGCAGTGAAACAGGCAAGAAAGCAAAGTATATTTACTGAAGAAACAGTGGAAATGTAATTGTTCTAAGAAAAATTACCTCTCTTGCAAATGAAAAAGTACATCTACAGGAAACCTTACCTGCTGGAGAATGGTCTCCTTTTCTTTCTAAATGTGGGGAAGAAAATAAACAGTTCATTGGCTAAATATGTATATATTTCTCAGGAATATACATGCACATATGCATGCATACCTTCCCCTCACTGAATACCACACCCATCAAAGCTCATGCGAAACATAGCTTTAGACTTGAATTGGAGCAGATGTTTTAGAAAGCTCCCCCACTGAATCTTGATTTTAAAACGACCAGTGACGGGCAATCTTTTTAAATTCTTCCAAAGGAAAATTAACATCACATTTAAAAATGTACAATTTAAGAAAATAATAAGGCAATATTGGATCATATGATGGTCCATCTAGCCCAATATCCTGTGTGCCAACAGTGCCCTCTGCTGCTTACAAAGCATGATCAAGTAATCATTTCTCTTGTTCACCAAGACAGATAGAGATCCTGGAGCGTACCAACAGAAAGCATGCTTTCCAGACTTGTAATTTTTCTTCTGGCTTTTTTCTGAATGCTCTCCAATTCGTCAGTTTATTCTTCAGCTGAGATAACAGAACTCAACACAGCCATCTAGACTTCTTACGTATTCTCAATGAGGGCAGAAACTGTAGCTATTTGGGGAAAATAGCTTACTGGAAGCCCTGACTACCTCCAAAACTTGGTGAGACTATCCTTTCCCCATATTAAATGTAATTAGGTCAGGCTTCAACCATCATTGCCGTATCCATGTATTCATTAATCTTTACCAGACACAACAGAATGCAAAGTGGTGTTACCCAGTGCTGCACACTATATATTTTGAGTTAGAAAACGAACACTTTATATTTTAAAAACAAAAAATGTAGTTAAATGATGAGTCATTACTGTCTACACTGGACTTCAAACAGAGGAACGAAACTGACAAGAAATCGAAGCATATTTACTCAGTAAACAATGCAAAAAGTAATCTATAACATATATTTTTTAAATCCTCTTCCAAATAGATTAGAATGGAAAAGGTAAATCTGACCTGGTTCAGCATGACGTCTTTTCATTTCTCTATCTGGGGAATGAAATATTTTTCAGGAACTAAAAAGGTAGATTTCTCATTTCTACCCACACAAAAATAACTTGCTATAACTTTCTCTTCCAGATTAACAAGGCTATTATCAAATACTTTTTCCCCATCTACATACTCATAGAGGTGAATTTGTCACCTCCAGTCATTATTAAGTTAAATTCTTTAATTCCAGAATTCTATTATTGTAAGACATGTATTGGAATCCATTAATCATTCCCATGGCACTTCTCTGAATCTTCTGCAACGTAATAACTTCACTCACTAAAGATCATATGGAATTGATGTGGGATGGTATCATCTGTCGCGTTCATGCACAGCTTGGATCACAAAACAATTGATTGCAGAGAAGGAAATAAATAACCTGAGAATCTTTAGTTCAGACCCAGCAGAATGTATAATGAACAGAACGTGTGCTATTGCTGGAGTCTGCTGGACACTTTTGACAGGATCTAAGAGGACTAAACACTCAAGCAGAGGGTGATCATTCCAATTCTGCCTCTCAGGCTCAAACAGTAACTGGAACTGGCCACATCTCCCATGCCACCTGCTATGTGTGAGCAGCGTTGGCCTGGTGCAGATGTGTTCACTGCTATGGGTAGGGAAGATAACACACTGTTAGGATCCCCTTTCCTCTTAAAGGCAGTTTGAGAAAGAGAAGAGAGACCAGAGAAATGGCTCCTTTCTCCAGGGATATATACAATGCAAGAAAGGAGAATATCATGTCTGTATATGGGTCATCACTCACCTAATTGATTCCTCAATTCAGCTGGAGGAAGGAAAAGACTACATCAATAACACCTCCTTTTAAACACTTCTTCAGTGTTCTCCCCGATACCACGGATGTACAGATACTCGGTAACTGAATTACATTGTGCAAAACCCATTTTGACTTTAAGTTAAAAAAGTTCAAGGCAATTTGATAACTAGATAGCTGGAATAATTCATGGTAATGATGGTTCAGAGTTTAGGTGATTGGACATCACTAGCAGATATTGGTGTAGAATTTGCTTTGGCTCTCCAGTGGCGGCTAATGAATGGTTTGGGGCCCAACTTGTAGTTGCCAATGAGTTAGTGGCACTGTCCTTCCCGACAGATTCAGACGTACAACAGGGAAAAGTCCACTATGGGTGCTCAGTGTGGGGAGATGCAGCAAAGATGTACATAGGTCTTCACTGACCTAACTCCTTATTCACCACAGTTGTAAACAAAGCCAATACTGACAGCATTTTAAACATTTTTTTCAATACTTTCACAAGCATATATTGCTGTGAGATTCATCAAAATGAAGCATTAAGGGGATTTTAAATACTGGTAAGTCCCAGCAGAGTTTCATGAGATTTTTTTCACGTGTATGGGGAAGAGAATTCTTGGGTGCTCTGCAGAGGAGGCTAGCCAGACCGGGGGGGGGGGGGGGGGGGGGGCACTGTTTTCCATGTGCCCCTGCGGCATTGTGGGGTCTCTGCATTGCCTCAGCTCTTATAGCTCAGGTACAGCTCTAGCAGTTTTGTCCTCCTGCCCTCTACCCCCAGATCTCTGTCATGTAGCATTTCTATTCAGTGCATAGAAAGGGCAACTTTGACTAGGCTCTGACTTTCCTTCATCCTCTCCACTCTCAGATGCTGCACAGAGAGCAGGGGAGGGTTCAACTCCATGATGCACAGGGGCTTCAGAGACTCCTGATTTGGATCCTCTTCTTTGCGCTCTCCCAAGACTGTGTAAATGTGGCCAGAGAAGTAGACAAACTCACCAATTTCTTCTTCAAGTTGCTCTGCAAAGGTTCAATGGAGAGGAGAAAGGAAAAAATTAGTATCTTCCCATTTCTGTGCAAACTGGTGTTATGCAATGGGATAAAAATTGGTTCATTAACGTCACAGAGTCTACCTCAACATTTGAAAAATATGGCTGGAATTGATGCCCGTATGCTTATGTAGACAAAATAATAGATTCTAGAATATGTTTAATGACCTAGAGTCTTTATATAGTTGCCAAAATAGGTAAATACTGACTCATAGACTCCAAGGGGAGAAGGAGTCACTGTGATCGTCTTGTCTGAGCTCCTTCATAACATAGGTAAATAATTCCTGTTTCAACCAGAGAAGATTTTTTCAAGCTTCTTCCCTTCTTAATTTTTTGACAAATGCCAGTGGTTACAGCCAGTTCATTCCTAAATTCCAATGACACCTGCCATGACAGAAGCAATGAAATGATAGGCTACTTCTAGACTGGCATGATTTTCCACAAATGCTTTTAACGGAAAAGTTTTTCTGTTAAAAGTATTTGCATAAAAGTGCGTCTAGATTGGCACGGATGCTTTTGCACATAAGGGCTTTTATATTTTTGATGGAAACTTCTGTTATGGAGAGAAAGAAGGAAAAATTCTACCTCTTCCCATTTCTGTGCAAATTGGGGTTACAGAAAGGAATCTTTCTAGACACGGTCAACTGGTTTGTTAATGTCACAAAGCTTCCCTCAACCATTGGAAAATAGGGTTGAAATCTGACCACAGGTCCAAAAGACCTACCCATAAACAGCTTGGTACCCTCACACTCTCACCAACATGGTGAGTTGACAAAAATGAAGCCTCCCCACCTGAATCTCAGTTACAAAGGGTGCGTCTACACTGCAGCATTTTTCAAAAAAAACAATACTTGTGTCCACAGTGCCATTGAGTTCTTTTTGGAAAAAGGTATGTGTGGATGGAGAAGAGGGAGTTCTTTCGAAAGCAGAGGCCTCCAGGAAATAACAGAGGTGCCCTGGTGGCCACTCCATCCTTACTAATCACAATTTAAATGCAAGATAGCCTCCAAGCAATGTGGCTGCTATATTTTAAAAAAGCAGATCGCTTTATCGATGAGTTTTTGCTGTGAAGATGCTCTCTTTTGAAAGACATTTTTCAATTCATTCAGAAGATCTCTTCCAGAAAAGCTTCTTCTGGGAGAAGTCTGCAGTCTAGATGTAGCAAAACATGTCAGATCCCCATATGACAGGTTATTCATTAATTCCAAGGACAAAAGGAAACATGTGATCATCTAGTCTGACCATCTGTAAATCACAGGGCAGAGGACTGCACCAAAATAATTCCTAGAGTAGAGTTTTTAGAAAAACATCCACTCTTGATTCAGAAATTGTCAGGGATAGAGCATGCATGGGAGCCCATTGTAAATTGTTACACTGGTTAATTATCCACACTGTTACAAAATTAACTCTTTTTGTAAATTAATAAAAAATAAGTTAACTTACTTGTGCATTTTCCACAAAAATATTGCATGATCACCATACACAGCAACATACCAATACACAGCAACATACAGACATCTATTGAAAGATAGAACATGATATTGTTACTACAATGTATCCTCAAACACGGAAGGTATTTCTAAGTGTTACAGTTTTTGACCTGAACAATGATAGACTATTTTCTCATTCTCTCAAGTACTGTCGTCTTTGCACTTTGACAGAGAATGAGAAAAAGTATATTTTATATGGAAAAAGCATAAAGGCGTGCCTTCAGAGTCTCAGGGTATGCCTACACTAGCCCCCTAGTTCGATCGAGGGGGGCTAATGAGGGCAACTGAAATTGCTAATGAAGCATGAGATTTAAATATTCCACGCTTCATTAGCATGTTTCCGGGCAGTTGCCATTTTAGAAATTGATTAGCCCGAAGTAACTGCCCATGTCTACACACGGTAGTGAAATGGGATTTTGAATTAAAACCCTTAACTCAAATTAGCTGTTACTCCTCGTGGAATGAGGAATTTAGTCTTCAGATAAGTTCTTGTTACATGGCAGGTCTTCCACTCTGAGTTGCAGCTCCTTGGGCCTCCATGACTGTTGTAGCCAGGATGTTCTCTGCATTACCACAGCTCTGGTAGCTGCTTTAACTACTAAGTTCACCACAGCAAGGGAGGACTGTAGTGCAGTATGGGGCTATGATATCCCCTTCCTGCAGAGTGGACTTGAGGACGGGACACTTTGAATCTGGCATGTGGTCCATAAGTACTCAGTGTAGAAATTCCTCACCCGTCATGTAAATGCAACCACGTTTGAGAGCACTACAGAGGCAGTTCCCCATCAGAAACACTCCTTGCTGCGGTGTGGTCATACTTCATGACCATCATCTGTTGGATGCTCTTGAAATCTATGGCAGTATGTTTGTGGCTTTAATCCATCCTGAGTCACAAACTAAAGTAACACTGTGATTTGATATAATGGGAGATGAGGGCACTGAGTAGGTCACAGACAGGATCTGTTCATTGTGAAGAATAAAGTCCTAATTTGCTAGGGATGAGTTATTTGGAGATAGGGATGAATTAAGATACTGAATGTAAATATTCATGCTTGTTAGTATGCAGGAGGATGTCCCAAAGGCCAAATAAAAGAGCCAGTAACTCCTGTTCAGAAGAAGACAAGTTTCCTGGAGTAATAACTATGATGTAATAGTGAGTTTTGGATATCATCCTCTCCACTTACATTCACATCCGAAAATCTTCTGCTCAGACACTTGCGAAGATGTTTCATTCTGTACTTCTGTAAAAAAGGCAGCATTATCACAATGTCTGACAATGCAGAGAGAGTTCAGTGTGAAAAAATCCAGGGACATTTAGACATTTGTTCACTGTTCTATCTCAAAGCAAAAAGTGTGTGTTTTGCTTAATGCGATTTAAAATAAAACCCACTGGAAAAAATGGGAAATAATCTTCCTTTTTCCATAAGCACATCTGCTTTCTTCTGTCTGAACAAAATTGAAGGTTCAAGTGTTGTTCTCATTAACACTCATACAACTCCAATGAAGCCAAAAGAGGTGTTAATGGGGTTAACAAATTTACCCTGAATATTATTAGTAAGCAGACTGTGCTCTATAAAGAGAAAGGCTGAGCTCCAGCCAAAGCCCCACTCTTTGTCCCTTTACATGGTGTTTCTCAGCCCAATAACCCATCACTCTTCACCAACTTTAAATGAAAAAAAAAAAGCTTTAATGTGAAAAGATGGACAAAAATCACTGTACTTTGCCTTTAACAGAAGGCTGCTGTACTAACCCCCTGGCTTAGTACAGCAAAAGGTTTTATAAAAGAGTCATTTTCTATAGAAAGTGGGTACAATTGCCAGTTTGTGCTCATAGATGAATAAGTTATGATGACAGGAAAATAAAGAGAACATGTGGAATTGTCACAGAACGCTGTTTGCAGTAAAATCACCATACTCCTCTGTAAATATCAATAAAGTATGCTAGTGTTAAAAAATCTCTACCTGTTCCAACCATCCCTAAAGCCTTATCTTTCCTGGTCCTTCCATGATCATTATCTCTCAAATATCTCATTATGAATTTTAAGTTCACACACTAAGAAATTATTTCAAACGAACTAAAATTGATTTAATGACTCCCAAAATAACAAGATTGAAATAGCATGTCCACATTATGGGGAAGCCTTGAAATTAGTCTGAGGTAGTTTCCCTTAATGTGGATGTACTACTTTGATTTAGAACCCCAGGATGCACTAGGGAGTAATTAGTTTGAATTTCTCTGGGGAATGGTAATTTTGAATTTATCAATATTCCCTGATAAAAGCAGGAGTACAGATTTCTAAATAAACAGCCCGCTATTTCAAAATGACAGGTTTGGCAGTGTGGATACTTCACTCATTAATTCAACCTAAGGAGGCCTATAATAAAGCCTTAGTGTAGACCAGAGCAAAGAGGAAACTGCAATTGCATCATAACTCGTTTGCTACTCTCAGCCTTTGGTTTTGTGACTTTGTTTTATATCTCTTAAAAACCATCCAGCTCTATTGAAAAGTAACCAAGTTAGTTCCAATTTGCAGATGAGCAATTCAGGAAACATGTCACCTGCACAGAGTGGAACAGATTGATTCTAGCAAGGAAGAGATGGAGATACAGTGAGAAAGAAGGAGGTGGCAGCAGGGGCAGATGTCATAGGGGCTCCTCCTTTGCTGCTTGTGCTTCTGCCTGTATTGATCTGCCTGTCTAGGCATATATTAGGACGACCTTGGTTGAAGCTGAGGAAAAGACTTGGTTCTTCTCAGGGGTAGTGTGCACTAACCTAGGGATTTCAGTAAGGGTACATTTAGACTTCACCTCTCTTTCGACAGAGAGATGTAGATTAGGCACATCGAAGTTGCTAATGAAGTGGAGATTTAAATATCTCACCCTTCATTAGCAGAAACATGGCCACTGCTTTCTTTCGAAATTGAGCTTTTTCGGGGGAAAAAAAACCAGTAGTCTAGACACGGCTCTTTCAAAAATACAACCCTTTTCCAAAAGCTCCTGTAAACCTCATTTTATGAGGAATAAGGGATCTTTCAAAAAAGGTTTGTATTTTTGAAAGATCTGCATCTAGACTGCCTTTTTTTTTTCAAAAAAAAAGTGGTGACCTTGTTTATGCTAATGAAGTGCGGGATATTTAAATCCCCACTTCAATAGCAATTTCGGCATGCCTAATCTACATCTCTCTGTCAACAGAGCGGTGTAGTCTAGACACAGCCTCAGTGTTGTCAGTGCTTTGTCCATCTTCAAAGAAAATAAAGTACAACACATGATGGGGAAGTTGACAAAGGTGGGAATCTTATGAAGCCTAAAATTAATCTGGTTGCCCAGTGGGTCAGGTCAAGGATATGTAAGAGTCGGTTTCATTGGCTATGATAGAAAAATCATTTTGGAAATGCTGTATCAACAATGCACTTGATGGGTCAGAAGATGACGTCATATTTTCTGAGGCCACGATGGAGGCTGATGATAAACAAGCTGAGTCTGAGGACGACATTACTGGCATCTATGATGACAATGAAGGAGCAGCTGTGACCGAAGCTGAGTTTAATGAACCATCGGTGAATTGGAGACCGATTCAGAATTAGAAGGGTTTTAAGATTTTAAGTGCATTACAAAGATATGAGACGATAAAACATGGACTGTATTTTTGAAGTTATTTGTTCAGTTATTATAACATGTTTTTGTTAGATTGAATTAAAATAAAGCTAGTAAAACCTCTGTTTCTTTTGACTCCAACTTTTAAAATACAACAGAGTCTACAGCACGGTCAGTTCCAAGCCCAGCAGGGCAAACCACTGGCATGTTGGGACATTTGGAGTGTCTGCAAACATGGAACCGCTCAGCTCCCATTGGCTGCTCTTTGCCATTCCCAGCTAATGGAAGCTGTGGGAAGCAGCATGGGTCAGGGTATGCTGACCACCACTTCCTGCCACTCCCGATGACCTGGAATGGTGAACAGCAGTCACTGGGAGTTGAGGGGCTCTATGCCTGAAGACACTCCAGGCCAAAGACTGAAGAGGCTGTATGCTTGAAGACACTCCAGTGGTTCTCCTTGCAGGGCTGGAAACTGAAGTTTGCTGACTCTCCCCCAAGTTAAAAAAATTGTAAAAAAAATGTTCATAAGCCAACCCCCGCTCTTTACTGTAACATTTTTTATAGTCAAGTATATACATTAATTGAGTCACGTTAAATCAACTTTCCCCAATTCTAGGCTTTTCTTACCTATAACCAAGACGTTAATGGTGATCTCTCTGTGAAACAAGCTGGCTGTGGCAGAACATACATATTTCCCTTCATCTTCCACCTGAATATTGTTCAATTTCAGGGAAATATTTCCTTTCCCAAATTCCTTTCCTTTAAACACTCCTGCCTTTTTTTCATACTCCTTCCTGAGCCATTTTCTGCTGTTGTCTCCATTTGGAGACAAATAACCCACTGGGCATTTGTCATTCTGTGGATAAGAATTAATCAGGGAACTACTTTCATCATAAAGATAGAAACAGATTGTCTTATCCTCCCGAGGTCCAACTTTCCTCCATTTCAGCTCCATGCTAGAGGGCAGATGTTTTGTAATCAGTCGGCAGGGAAGAATGACATTTTCTCCAATGACAGCGGTAATTGTCCTATGTTCTGCCTCCACATCAAAGAAACCTGAAAAGGGTTCAGAGGATTATATTTTCACCAGAAGCACACGATAACTCATATTAATGTGCAAGAAAGAGTGAAACAGAATACAGTCCTAATTCCTCTTATTTATACTGCTTTGTTAAATAGTGTAAATTCGTTAGCTTCCAGAGATTCACTCCCAATATATACACCGGGAGTAGATATAAAGTAAAGTAAGTAAGAAGAGAATTAGTGCTCAAGAGAACGTTACTCACCCCATGCAGTATCAATGGCTCTTCAAGATGTGTGTTCCTGTGGGTGCTACACTTCAAGTGCTGGTGTGTCCTCATGCTTGAGATGAGAGAGTTTTCTAGCAGTGCCCTGCTACATTGCAGATGCTCAGTAGTGCTCTTTCATGTCGTTAGTATCTATTGACTATGTGCACTACACCTCTGTTCCTTCTTTACTTTGGATATAGCTCTGAGGAGGCTCCAGAGTATCAGAGGAAGGAGGGTAGTAGAGCACCCACAGGGATACACATCTTTAAGAACCATCATAACTGTACAGGATGAGTAACTTGCTTTTCTTAGGTTGCTGTCCCCTGTAGGTGCTCCACTTCAGGTGTTTGAAGAGCAGGGTCCATCTTGTGGATGAAGGCTTTACAGGCATGTCCAAGAGATAGTGGAGAGGACTGCCTGTCCCACTGATGTAGATAGGATAGGGCCAGATGTTAAAACATAGAGCCTGGTGAATGTGTGTTCTGAGGACCAGGTTTCTGCCCTACAAACATTTGTGAGTGGAACATGATTGAGGACAGCTATGGTTAATATCATGGTCCTTGTGGAATGATCCATAACAGGTAGTGGTTGTCTGTTTTGGATGGTGTAGCAAAATGGTTCCCAAACCTCCTGTCCTCCCTCCAGGCTGTGAAACGCTCTTCTGCGGCTGGGAGAAGACATTGCTCTTTTCTGGTGCTGGTTGGCTTAGAGGTGGGGCAGGATATGCCTCTCACAACAGCCATAGCAGGGCAGCCATGCTCTGCTGGGGGATGGAAGGCAACATAGGGCTAGCTGAGGAGAGTGGGGAAGGCATTGGGGGCTCTCAGGGTGAAGCTAGTGCTGGGGGCTCTGGATGTGGAGGCTCTAGAGGTTGGGAACATCTAAGAGGCATTGGGGGGCTCTTGGGATGGGGCTAGTAGTGGCAGGGGCTCTAGGGACAAGGCTGGCACTGGGGAGCTCTAGGGATGGGGCTAATGTTAGGGGCTGGCCCTTGAGGATTGGGTGCAGTGTGGCTCTAGAAACAGGAGACTGGAACTGAGAGGTCTGGTGGTGGGAGGATTGTGATTGCTCACATGCTGGGTGACTTGTTTGTATAGACTTTTCTGATGCACTCCACAAGTTCCCTACTCCTGCTTTTCTGTATTAGTGTTTGAAACAATAATACAGTAAAGTACACCAAGAAACCCTTTGTGAGCACCAACTGGGCATCTACATGGACTAATTAATGTATAAACCATTAAAGTTCTATAAAAATCTCTTCCCCATAATGGGAGTTGGTGTTCCATATAACTCCTTGAGTGGCATGGTGGCCCTAAGGCACATGCATTTAGCTCTATTTTGTGAGTAAGAGAAGGAACATTTGCTTCATCTCTTACCTGAAATTGGAATCACTTTTTTACGCTGCCGCTTCAGTACAGGATTTATTATAGTACATGAGATAGTGTCAGAAGAACTATCTACTATCAGGATTGTACTGTTGATTTGATAGAACCCTGCCATATCTTTCAGGATTCTTGTTTTAGCCATAGCAGTGATGTTTTGTCTTGTGCTGTCAGTCCAAAGTACTTCAGGGTGTGGGTACCACCCTTGGGATGTGCATCTCAGAGTGGCTGAATTATTATGCTGCTGTTCTATAGTTAGGCACGGTGTAGATCCAAAACCTAGAATGAAAAACAATTTTAGAAAATGTTAAATAAGCTGAAGAATGAACTCATACATCAAAGTGCGTTAATGATGACTAATCACTAGTATCATTACAGTCTCCATCTACACTGAACTATAATCTTGTATTTCCAAATAACTTACATTCATAGAAATTTACCCCCCAAACACTTCTCTAAACACTTCACAAACTGCTCCCAAACTGTACACAGACATGACATCATTGTATGTATGTGACAACTTTATTTCTGGGATGGCAGTAGGTCAGTCGGACAATAGTTTTTCAGAAAAAGGGAGTGTCACAGGACTATCCCTGTTCTTTATGGAACTATGCTTGCAGATATGAATATGTGTAACTGGAACATGCTTTGCGCTAAATACTTTGTGCACAGTATCTTTTGAAAAGTTACAATCTACCGAATTTTGTAGATATCCCCGTTCAGTATGTGTGAAAGTTACTGTAGCTTCCTAAGTGGAATACTTTGCATTTGTACTTATCAAACTTCATCTTATTTACCTGAGACCATTTCTCTAGTTTGTCCAGATCATTTTGGATTTGGACCCTATCCTCCAAAGCAGTTGCAACCCTTCCCAGCTTGGTATCATCTGCAAACTTAGTAAGTGTACTTCCCATTCCATCATTTAATTAATTGATGAAGGTATTGAACAGAACCGGTCCCAAGACAGACCCCTGTAGAACACCTCTTGTTATGACCTTCCAGCAACATTATGAACCATCAGTAACTATTTTGAGTAGTTCGCTGCCAGCAACTGAGTAGTTCACTGCCAGCAACTCTTCTATAAGAACATCTCTGTGCTTACCTGCAACAGTCACCTGGGTAACAGCTTCTTGATAGACACCATCGCCTGTCACTGCACACACATACCGGCCTGTGTCTTCTATGTGCACATGAAAGAATTTCACCCTAACAACTCCATTCTTATACCATCCTTTGGGGGCACCGTTCCTATGATGGTCCCAGTCCCTACTCAGCTCAGTCCCATTTGGTGTGCTATTGCAAACATATAATGTCATATTTTTGCTCCTTTCCCATTTATACCAATGTACTTGACAGTTAGCAGGAACCTGGCCTATGAGGTGGCAGGACAACATCAGACCTTGCCCAACCAAGGGAATCAAAGGATCAATGTGTACAGTGAGGGAGAAATCACCTGCAAGAAAGAAAACAAATCATGATCACAGATTTTCTTCAAAAGATCAACTTTGATGTAGAAAGAAAAAAAAATACAACGAGTGAGAGACAATAGCAGGGGTTATGTTTCATGGTAGAATCTCTCCCTATCTAAACTAGTAACCCTCTCAGAAAGGGGAGTGTTTGAGGTCCTCGCTGCTAGCTCAGATATGCACAGATTTCCGCGAAAGGTGGTGCAGACTGAACTTCTCATGGGTGGGTGCAGGATGCACACTCCCTCCAGGAAAAAAAGGAACTTGTGCCATCGCCAATCGTATTACAATGTGCTGTCCTATTAGTGGCTGGCCAGCATGGGGAGGTGAACAGCTGAGCTAAGGCTAGATCTGGCAGAATTTGATTTTTTTTAAATAGTGTTGATGGATAATATCACAGTTTATTTTAATTATTTTTTTCTGTTTTCATTTGTTTGTGCCCCATGGTGCAGTTTGGGTTTATGCAGGGCTCATCTCAAGGCCCATGGGTGGGGCCTTTTAAACATGGTCTCCACTGGGAACATGTTTCACGACGGCGAGGCTTCTCCCCAGTGGGATGAACACTGAAAGACACAAGCAGACGGGCTGGCTGGAACAGAGGGGTACAGGGTGTCGGCATTTCTAGCCTCCAGGGAGGAGGTGCCAGGAGCACCTGGGCATTGTGGGAAGTGATGGCTGATTAGCCTTATGCACAGAGCATGAGAGGCGCTGAGTGGCTCACAATGGCCATGTTTGATCTGGTGTTATGGCTTAAGGCTTAATCTTTGGATTCCTGCCTATCAGTGTGAAAGATGCTGTTTGCATATATTAGCTTACTAGCCAATTAGCCCATCATAAGACGGGATTTTCAGGTCTCTCCTCCACGTTGGTCTTCTCTCCTGAGCCTCCGGTCTCTTGCTTCATCTCTCACTCCATCTCTCTCCTCCTCCTCCTGCCTCCACTGCCCTCCCCCCCCAGCTCTTCTCCGCCTCCTGCCTTTCTCTCTCTTTCTCTTCTCCTCCCCCTCTTGCCTCTCATTCAGGGGACTGCGGAGCCCAAATGGCTGTTTGGGCTCCGCACTCCCTGTGCTGCATGGGGAGCATGGAGCCCAAATGGTCTCTTGTGCCACTTGCTCCCATACAGTGGCCTGGCTGAGTGGTGCAGAAGTCAGCCAAGTTCCACGGCAGGAGGAGAAGTGGGGCAGGGTGATGATGTTCATGGCCAGGGGCCAAGGCCTGGAGCTGCTGTCATGCCGCACATCACTGTCCCACCCGCCTTCACCTCCCACGCTGGTGCTCGGCTGACGTCTGCGCCTCTCAGCCGGGCTGCCGCGTGGGAGCAACCGGTGCAAGTGGCTGTTACGGCCCCACACTCCCCATGCAGCATGGGCCATCCAAAGGGAACAGCCAGCATTTCAGGCTACAGCGCCCCCCAGAGGGAACAGCCAGCATTTCGGCGTTACAGACTCTCAGACACTGGGCTACTATATACATGATATATTCACATGTATATGCAATCACACTTCAGCTGAAGTCCTTGGTATGTGCTGTGAGTATCATTGTGGTCCCCGGGGCTTTCAAAGTTGACTAGCTCTGGTTTAAATAGTTCATTATTTATATATTTATTTATTTATATATTTATTTATTTATTTATTATATTTTCCTAGTTGCAGGAAAAAATGGAGAGCACACAATGGGGAGAGGCAGCAGGCTTGAGGGTGGAAGGGGCAAGGCTAAAAGCAGTCAACCTTTAGTGCTATCCAGAGCTCAGCACTCCTCCCCCCCAGCTCTCAAAGATTCAAGGAGCTCAGCTCCAGGCCCCTTTGAATCTCCAGGCTCCAGAGCAATTATCCCCTTTCTCCCTGCTTTCAGCAGGCCTAGGGACAGGTCAGGCTACTATTTAATGACAGTAGATTCTGGGATTCAAAAAGTTTATAAGCTTATAAGCATAAAAACACCATCTCAATAGATTATATCAAACGTTTAGCCTTAAGGTATCTATGAGTATTTAGCAGCGATGGAAATATGGGTGATCAGCTTGTGTACATGCACTGATATTGGCATGAATCAACATATCCTGCTAAAAATATAAGACTAGTTATTACACCGTGTGTGAGAGAGAGAGACAGAAAGAGAGTGAGTAGGGGTTTCTTTACACAGGATTTAAACAAGCACCAATTAATATATCTATTTTCTGATCAGTAGGTAGGAAAAATGGTGTTCTTACCCAAGAGACATTTCCCGATGATAAAAATAAATGGAAATATCGCAAGTCTAGCAGTTGCTCTGATCCGCACAAGCATTGTGAAGTGATTGCAATATCATCCATCCAATGCTCTACCAATGGAAATAGAAAATACCACAAACTGTAGCATGATTTGTACACAAAATTAGAGCTTCTCTGATTTTTTTTTTTTTTTTATAATGAGGCTGCATTAGAAAATGCTGATTTGTCAAAACTAAAATATTTCACAGGAATCATAGAATCATATATTACTAGGACTGGAAAGGACCTCGAGAGGTCATCGAGTCCAGTCCCCTGCCCTCATGGCAGGACCATGTCTAGACCATCCCTGATAGACATTTATCTAACCTACTTTTAAATATCTCCACAGATGGAGATTTCACAACCTCTCTGGGCAATTTATTCCACTGTTTGACCACCCTGACAGTTAGGAACTTTTTCCTAATGTCCAACCTAAACCTCCTTTGCTGCAGTTTAAGCACATTGCTTCTTGTTCTATCCTCAGAGGCCAAGATGAACACGTTTTCTCCCTCCTCTTTATGACACCCTTTTAGATACCTGAAAACGGCTATCATGTCCCCCCTCAATATTCCAGACATCTAACTTTTCTAGGTGATTTTTAACTTGCTCTTTTTTTATTTTATCTTCTAAACCTACCCCCTTCCCAATAGCATTCACTATGTTAGGTATTCCTTCAGATTTATCGGTGAAGACTGAAACAAAGAAGTCATTAAGCATCTCTGCCATTTCCAAGTTTTCTGTTACTGTTTCTCCCTCCTCACTGACCTGTGGGCCTACCCTGTTCTTGGTCTTCCTTTTGCTTCTAATGTATTTATAAAAAGTCTTTTTGTTTCTTATTCCCGTAGCTAGTTTGAGCTCATTCTGTGCCTTTGCCTGTCTGATCTTGCCCCTGCATTCCTGTGCAGTTTGCCTATATTCATCCTTTGTAATTTGTCTGACTTCTTTTTTATTTTTAGATCATGCAATATCTTGTGATTAAGTCAAGGGGGTCTATTGCCAAATTTGCTATCTTTCTGACACAGCGGAATAGCTTGCTTTTGGGCCCTTAACCAATGTCCCTTTGAAAAACTGCCAACTTTCCTCAGTTGTTTTTCCCCTCAGTCTTGATTCCAATGGAACCTTACCTATCAGATATCTGAGTTTACCATAATCCACCTTCTTGAAATCCATTTTCTCTATTTTGCTGCTCTCCCTTCTATCCTTGCTTAGAATTGGGAACTCTATGATTTTATGATCACTTTCACCCAAGCTGCCTTCCAGTTTCAAATTCTCAACCAGTTCCTCCCTATTTGTTAGGATCAAATCTAGAACAGCTTCCCCCCGGTAGCTTTTTCAACCTTCTGAAATAAAACGTCTCCAATGCAGTCCCAAAACTTTTTGGATAGTCTGTACCCCACAGTGTTATTTTCTGAATATATATCTGGATAGTTGAAGTCCCCCCATCACCACCAAATCTTGGGCTTTGGATGATTTTATTAGTTGTTTAAAAACAGCCTCATCCACTTCTTCCACCTGAGAAGGTGGCTTGTAGTAGTCTCCTAGCATGACATCACCTTTGTTTTTAATCCCTTTTAGCCTAATCCAGAGACTCTCAACACCTTAACAGTTTCAGGAAAGTCTGAGCTTCATGGATCCAAGGCTCTGGGTTAGAGTTGCCATGCAGATGGCCCCAAAGCCTGTGACCTAGGGCTGTCAGGATTTCCTGGTTCCCAACTCTGCATTTACTTTTTCGCATAATAAAAGAACTAGGGGTCACCAAATTAAATTAATAGCTAGCAGGTTTAAAGCAAACAAAAGGAAGTTTTACTTCACGCTACACACAGTCAACCTGTGGAACTCCCTGCCAGAGGAGGTTGTGAAGACAAAAACATTAACAGGGTTCCAAAAAAGAACTAGATAAATTCAGGGATGTTGGGGCCATAAATGGCTATTAGCTGGGATGGGTAGGAATGGTGTCCCTGGCCTTTGTTTGTCAGAGGCTGGAAATGGGTGACGTGAGATGGATCTCATAAGGATTACCTATTTGTTCCCTCCCTCTGGGGCATCTGGCATTGGCCACCAGTGGACAGGACACTGGGCTGGATGGACCTTTGGTCTGACCCAGTGTGGCTGTTCTTATTTTCTTATGTTATAAAGTCCCCATGACAGAACATTGAATAAAAAGGCCATGAGATGACAATTTATGTTCAGACTAGCTGGAGTGACCCAGCGTTGCTCGGTCCCACTCCCTGATGACCAATTCACTTCCCTTCCCCGCCCCATCCTCCTGCCAGCCCTGCTCCCTTCTGAGCATTTCTCCTTCTCTCGATCTCCCCTGGCCAGCCCCGCTCCCCTTGGCCACGCCCCCGATGCCCCTGACCCCCCTGCCAGCTCTGCTTCCCTCTAGCCATCCCTCCCCTGATTTCCCCTGGCCAGCCCCGCTGCCCCCGACTCCCGCTCCCACCAGCTCTGCTTCCCACTGGCAGTCCCTCCTCTGGCCAGCCCTGCTGCCCCCCCCTCCCCGCAACCAGCTCTGCTTCTCACTGGCTGCCCCTCTCCTGATCTCCCATGGCCAGCCCTGCTGCCTCCATACCGCCCCCCCCCAACCAGCCAGCCCTGCTGCCCCCAGCTCTGCCGCCCCCCGATCAGCTCTGCTTCTCACCGGCTGCCCCTTTCCCCATCTCCCCTGGCCAGCCCCGCTGCCTCTGCCCCCCCCCCCCAGTTCTGCTTCCCACCCACCCCTTCCTCCCAACAAGCCCCACTCCCCTCCAGATTGGTTCCTCCCCCCCGCTCCCAATCAAGTGTGTCCATTTTTTTAGACTACCTGGTAACCTTAGCTGCGGGGGGCAGGGCAGGTGCCTGAGCCATTGTGCATGTGGGGGTGGGGTGAGTCACAGATGGCGCCGGGGACTGCACATGACCTAGGGTGGGAGCGCAGCATGATGGGTTATGTTTTACAGGTTGAGATCAGGCTCAATTGGGTCCCAAAGTACTTTAAAATCTTCTTCTGGAGGAAAGGTTATCCCATGGAAAGTTTGATTCTGGTAGATCTTATAGTGTCCAAGTTATTAGAGCAGATACATACAAATATTCTCCTTCATATATTAGATACTAGAAGGATTTTTAAACATAACAAACAGAAATACCAATTACTTCCTTGTACAAAGTACAAAGATCAGTGCTGCTAGAACAGGAATTTAACACTTCATTCACCTGAGACTACAGGGTGATTTCTGTACACAAGCATTGGTTAACTAGACTGTAAGACACCAGGGTTAACACACTGACCTTTACAAGAACACACCACACTATAGACCACATCGCGTTCCCCCTCCATACTGTGATGCACACTGGGTTCTTAGAGCAGGTACATTCCAATACGTTCCATGAGGCGTATAGCTAGTTCGGATTAGAAGCCTAATCCAAACTAGCTGGTCCATGCCACATGTAGCCGCGCGGCACGAAGTCCGAAGTAGCCGGCATTTAAAAATGGCGCTGGCCGGGCTTCATTTGCAAGTGCGGATGACTACATTACCCCCGCTAGTTTGAACTAGCGGGGTAGTGTAGACATACCCCTTCACTTCTCCCATTGGCTCATTTAAATAATGAACCACCTAGAGTGCGGGCTTTAGGGAGCGTTAGTGTAAGTTGCATCCCTCCCACCATTCATCCTGGGCACCAAACTCTGACCTTTGGCCTATAGTGATTTTCCAGGTGCCTGATACACACACATGTTCTTTTCCACAAAGCAGTCAGAGTCCCTTTCCCTAGAAATCACTTCTTGCCCCTTGCCTTAATGTACTGCCCATTATAAATATTTCAAAAACATTTATTGATCCTACCTCAAAATCACTCACTGCCCCTCCCTCACCATCAAATCACTTACTGCCCACCACCCACAAAAATCAGCTCCTGCCTCTACCAGTTAAGCATCACAATGTGGCAGTTTCCCTGGCCTTTATTTATTCCCCAGACCCACAGTGAGGGTATGTCTACACTACCCCGCTAGTTCGAACTAGAGTCCCTTTCCCTAGAAATCACTTCTTGCCCCTTGCCTTAATGTACTGCCCATTTAAAAATGGTGCCGGCTGGCTTCATGCAAATGAAGCCCGGGAAATTCAAATCCCGGGCTTCATTTGCAAGTGCGGATGACTACATTACCCCCGCTAGTTCGAACTAGCGGGGTAGTGTAGACATACTCAAGATGAGCAATGTGCACTAAGCCTGAATTCTTTCAGAGGCAGGTACCTAAGTAAAAGTGGCTTTGTAGTCAGGATTTATTGGTAACTGCTGGGGTGATTGTAGCTTTCCTCATTTCATGCTTAAAGACTGTGAAGACTATTTGTTAAAAAATATCCTAATGTAATTATGAGCAGGGCTCACCGAGCCACGCAGTCTGGTGAGCTGCGCATGTGCAGATCGTTCTGCGCATGCGCTGATCGCCCAAACCCGGCTATTCCGGGTTACAATCTACTCTCCACGGATGAATAGATTGTATATTTGTCGAGCCCTGATCATGAGGGATAATAATATATCTCAGTTTTGTCTAATTTCAAATCATACTTTTTAATTTCTCAATAACCAGAAAGAACACACTTAAAAATCAAAGATTTGGATTTTTCTCTCTCACTTTCTCTCTCTTTTCTCCTTTTTTTGCCACTGAATGCAATAGTTTTACTGAGTGAGGTCTAGGGTTTGTTTATTTCTTTATCCTCCCCCACCTTTTTGTCTAAACTCTCTAATTTTGGAAAAGTTACAGATAACAAAAGGGAAAGAAATGAAAAAATGTAAACATGAGAAAAATGTGGAACCCCCCCCCCCCCACCTCCAAAAGGATATTGTGGTGTCTGAGGATATTTTGACACTACTTTTTTTTTCTTCTTCCAGAAAAAGGTACACAAATTGTGCTCCACAATTTACATACTGTTTTCCAACTCTTTTCAGAAGAGACTTTTTTGAAATTTGGCCTGTCTACAAGGAGCCAAATTTTGGACAAGCCTTACTCATGAAAAAAGGTATTCAGGGATTCCAAAAGAGTTTGTCTGCTCTTCCAAAAAAATATGTTGGAAGACAGACATGTTCCCCGGACTCAGTGGAGATTTTCTGGGATACCTCCGATACCCCAGAGAAACTCCGTAGAGTGAACACAGCCTGAAATTCCAGATTTAAAGAAATTCTATTAAAATAAAATGTTATTAATTTCATTTTTGAATATTCCATGAAAAATCTAAGCCTTTCAAATAATTTTTGTTGTTCAAAACTTCCCACAGGAAAGAAAAAAATTAGGAACAGCCCTCATATTCAGTCAATTGAAAAGCTTTCTTATGTACACTTCAAAATCCTACTGACTGCAAATAACAGCTGAGGGATTTGTGGGAGGGAAGGCTTTTGTTTGTTTTCCCAATTTCTTCCCCCTTAAAGCTCCAGCTAACAGCAGCTAACTGCCAGCTAACAGCAGAGCGATGCTGTTAATCCCCAGAAATATGCAGCACTCCCTCTGAAGAGCCTCCACTTAAATACAAGGCAAGAAAAATGCATAAGTCTCCATTTCTTTCCTTCCTCTTTTTTTCACCAACAGATCCACAACTACCTACCTATCCCATGCAGGTAGAGTGCCTTAGTCTTTTTTACACAAATACATACTTTCTGATCTCCAGTCACAAAAGGAGAGTATTTCTGATTACAACTTCCCTCCTTCAAAAAAAAATGAAGTGCCTGCCTCCCTTAGCGTTACAATATTAAATCCATCTTTGAGTAACACCTCTACTCTCTCAGCATGAACCAGTTCATATAGATATGATAGTCCAAACTCTATATTTTCACAAAACACATTCTGAGTAAATGCCTCCATTTTATGAATGAATTTCAATATTTTTACATTATAAATTACATTCACACACCACAGTTTTGTGTACTCACCTCAGAACTCTCTTTGAATCCACAAATAAGTCAGTCAAAATCTGTTGGACTATAAAAGGCATGGGCAAAGGGCAATTGTATGAACAAACACAAAAATGGGAGGGGACTGAAAGTGAATGAAAGAATAATTGTGTGTGTGTGTGTGTGTGTGTGTGTGTGTGTGTGTGTAAGTAGAAATTGCATCCTACTTCATCTAGGTCAGGGGTTCCCAACTTTTTTCGGTCCCCGTACCTCCTTGACTTTTAGTAAACCTTCCCGTATCCCCTATTCAATATGAAAGGAAATAAATTCTAGACTCTAGAATCCAAAACTTTTTTCACTAACACTACTACTTTTGGAATATTTCAATTAGGATAATCTAGTTATTTACCAAATATTCCTCGTACCCCCTTGACAAGTTTCTCATACCTCCTGTGGTTACACATACCCCAGGTTGGGAACCCTTGATCTATGTAGGCATTTGGATCCCAGAATTAATGGATCCCTAGGATCTGTACACGGGGGCTATGTCTATCCTACAGGGTTTTTGCGCAAAAACGGTAGATTTTGTGCAAAAACCCGCGGAGCAACCACATCTCAAGCACATTTTTGTGCAAGTAAATTTACAGTGAATCGACAGAGTGGAGGGCTTTTTGTGGTGTAGGTATTCCTCTTTTTATGAGGAATAACTCCTTTTTGCGCAAGAGCTCTAGCGCGAAAAGGTGTGTGTGGACATTTAGCACGGGGGTTTGCATATGAATTAGCCTCCGGGGGGGGGGGGGGGGGGGGGAATAGGTGGCCTCTTGGCCACTAAGGCCAAGTTCATCACAACTCTATAGTTTTTGTCTGCTGCACCCCCCCCCCCCCCCCCCAAAGCTGCAGGCTCCCTGAATAAGCCTTGTGGCAGGAAGTTTGCAGGGAGCAGGTGCCTTCACAGCGTGGCTCTGCTTCTGCCACAAATGGCCCTTCCTGGGGATCCTTGAAGAGATCTTCAGGTGAGTGGTCTCATTTTCTCACACACACAGGGTGAAGGAGTCCATCACACAGGCAGCAGGGGGGGACAGTGTAGCTTGGGCTCCTCAGTCAGCACATGGTGCTGCAGTCTGTGCAGGTCCAACCACATGTAGTGGGAGGATGCAGCACATGGGCATGGCAGGCAACCCCTGAATATGGCCCGGATCCTGCTGCCAGCCTCGTGTGAGCATACAAGTTCAGCTCCAGGGGGCACACCCAGCTGCAAGCAGGCTAGATGCAAAAGTGCAGACATGACCCCTCCCCCCACACTCCAGAGTGCAGCACACAGCACACAGACATGCCTATGCATGTGAGGCAGCAGCCACTCCCACAGACAGCACAGCAAGCCACAGCTATGTGTGCAGACCCCAGGGAGGGCAGGCTGCTCACGGCTCCTCTGCTGCCCACAAGAGGATCCCACTCTGGCCCCATACTTCCCTTGCCTGCCTAGCTGTGGTGTGTGCGTGCGGGGGGAGGGGGAGAGGGAAGGGGAGAAGAAGACAGCATGGTCCTGAGGCCTCATAAGGGCCCATGTGAGACAGGCCATGCTGTGCAGGCCACACATGGCCTTGCACCCAGGATGACATGGCCTCAGGGAATGTGTGCAGAGATGACTGATGGCCTCTCATAGAATCACAGACCCATAGAGCTGAAAGAGAACTCAGAAGGTCATCAAGTCCAGCCCCCTGCTCTAGGCAGGACCAATCCCAACTAAATCAACCCAGCCAGGGTTTTGTCAAGCCGAGACTTAAAAATCTCTAGAGATGGAGACTCCACTACTTCCCTAGATAATCCATTCCAGTGCTTCATCACTCTCCTAGTGAAAGAGTTTTTCCTAATATCCAACCTGGAGCTCTCCCACCACAACTTGAGAGCACTGTTCCTTGTTCCACCATCCATCACTACTGAGAACAGCCTCTCTCCATCCTCTTTGGAACCGTCCATTTATCCAATCCATATTCCCTTAACTTGCGGGCAAGAACATTCTGGGAGACCGTATCAAAAGCCTTGCTAAAATCAAGGTATATCAAGGTATATCATACCAACTGACTTTCCCATGTCCACAGAGCCAGTTACCTCATCATAGAAGCTAATCAATCAAATTGGTCAGGCATGACTTGCCCTTTGTGAATCCATGATGACTATTCCTAATCACTTTCCTCTCTTCCAAGTGCCTCATAATGGATTCCTTAAGGATCCCTTCCATGATTTTTCCAGGTACCGAGGCAAGACTGACCGGTCTATAGTTCCCTCCTGATCTCCATGACTTTTCAAAGATAATGGCCAAAGGCTCCTCAATGACATTTGCCAACTCCCTCAGTACCCTCAGATGCATTAAGTCTGGACCCATGGATTTGCGTACATTTAGCTTTTCTAAATAGTTCCTAACCTGTTCTTTACCCGCCAAGGGCTGTCCATCTTCATCCCATCTTGCGTCACTTAGCGCATTAGTCCTGGAGCCCACCTTGTCCGTAAATACAGAGGCAAAGAACGCATTGAGTACTTCATCTTTCCCCACATCATCTGTCACTAGGTTATCTCCTTCATCCAGTAGGGGGCCCCACACCCTCTCTGATCACCTTCTTCTTGTTAACATGCCTGTAGAAACCTTTCTTGCTATCCTTCACATCCTTTGCCAATTGCAATTCCAATTGTGCTTTCGCTTTCCTGATAACCCCCCGGCATTCTCAAGCTATACATTTAAACCCCTCCCTGGTCATTTGTCCAAGTTTCCACTTTTTGTAAGCTTCCTTTTTGTGTTTAAGTTCACCAGGGATTTCCCTTGTAAGCCAATCCGGTCTCCTACCATGTTTGCCTCTCCTGCTACGCATCGAGATGGTTTCTTTCTGGGCCTTCAATAAGGCTTCTTTAAAATACTTCCAGCTCTTCTGTATTCCTTTCCCCTTCATGTTAGCATCCCCGGGGATTCTGCCCATCAGTTCTCTGAGGGAGTCAAAATCTGCTTTTCTGAAGTCCAAAGTGTGTATTTTACTACTCTCTTTTCTTCCATTGGTCAGGATCCTGAAATCTACAGTCTCATGATCACTGCTTCCCAGGTTGTCACCCACCTCTACTTCCCCTATTAATTCCTCCCTGTTTGTGAGCAGAAGGTCAAGCTGCGCACGGCCCCTGTCGGATCCTACAGCACTTGTAGAAAGAAATTATCCCCAACATTCTCAAAAAACTTCCTAGATTGCCTGTGTACTGCCGTATTGGTTTCCCAGCAGATGTCAGGGTGATTAAAGTCCCCCACGAGAACCAGGGCCTGCAATCTGGAATCTTCTTTCAGTTATACGAAGAAAGCCTCCTCTACCTCATCCACCTGATTCGGTGGCCTGTAGTAGACACCAACCACAACATCACTGCTGTTGTTTGCACCTCTAAACTTAACCCATAGACTCTCAACTGGTTTCTCTCTCTATATATATTGGAGTTCAGAGCAATTGTAATGCTCTCTTACATATAGTGCAACTCCTCCTCCTTTTCTCCCCTGCTTGTTCTTCCTGAATAGTCTATACCCTTCCATGACAGCGCTCCAGTCATGTGAGTCATCCCACCAAGTCTCTGTTATCCCAATTAAATCATATTTCTTGGACTGGGCCAGAACCTCCAGTTCTTCCTGTTTGTTGCCCAGGCTTCTCGCATTAGTGTACAAACACCTCATCTTCTCCATTCATATCAGGGGTCCTCCTTTCTTGCTCCTTCCTCTTTGCATTTCTTTCCGGTATCCGACTTTCCCACTCCCCTCAGGGTTTTGGTTCCTGTCCCCCAATGAACCTAGTTTAAAGCCCTCCTCATTGGGTTTGCAAGCCTGCCCGTGAAGATGCTCCTTCCTCTCTTTATTAGGTGGATCCCATCTCTTCCTAACAATCCTTGTGCCCAGAACAGAGTCCCAAGGTCGAAGAAACCAAAGTCCTCTCTGCGACACCACCTGCGCAACCACGCATTTACCTCCTCAGTTCGATGATCCCTGCCCAGTCCTTTCCTTTCAACAGGGAGGATGGACGAGAACACTACTTCCGTTCCGAATTCTTGGATCCTTCTTCCCAGTGCTACATAATCCGCAGTAACCCGCTCAAGGTCATTTTTGGCCATATCATTAGCTCCCACATGGAGTAGCAGGAAGGGTTAGCGATCCAAAGGTTTGATCAGTTTGGTAAGCCTCTCAGTCACATCCTGAATTCAAGCTCCCGGTAAGCAGTGCACCTCTCGAGATTCCAGGTTCAGACGGCAGATGAATGGCTCAGTCCCTCTTAGGAGGGAGTCCCCGAACACCACCACCCGTTATTTTCTTTTGAGGGTGGTGGTCGTCGAACCTCCATCCCTAGGACTACATAACCCATGCCTTCCAGTAGATGGTGTTCCCTTGCGGTTTCTTCCTTGTGAGGTCCCTTCCAAAGCATTCACCACTACAGAGCCTGTGGAGAGAGCCTAAAAGCGATTACTTACCTCTATAGCATTGGGGGATTACCGTGCTGCCTTTTTCCTCTTCTAGAATTTAAATGCTGCTAGTTCTCTTCCTGTTCTTGAACTGCCCTCTCTGGCTCTTCCGCCTGCCGTGCTTGCAGGATTAAATGCTGCCTTCTATCGAGGAAGTCTTCATCCTCTCTAATCGAGCATACGGTCAACACTTGGCCCTCCAGTCCTCTAATTTTTTCTTCCAAAATGGCGACCAGCTTGCACTTAGTGAAGATGAAATCCATTCTTTCTTCTGGGAAGAAGACAAACATGGCATGCGCTGTGCGGGTAACAACAGCAGACCTATCACCATCCATCCCTGCTGTCCTGATGAAAGGATTTTAAAAAGAAAGGCAAGAGAACCTCACCCCTTTCCCTGTCCCCTTCCCAACTCCCTCTCTAAACTCCCTGTTACCACTCACCTGTTCACAAGCCCCTTGGTCGCTTGCTCACTGCTTTATGAAGCCCTGGACAGCCTGAAAGTCCCTCCCCCTACCAAGGCTCAGCCAATCAGCAGAGGCTTCTAGAATTCAAACTTTAATTAGAAGCCAACAGTTTCCACCTGGCACTCACAGCACACACTCCATGAAGGAGAGGGGGAGGGGAAAGGGGAAGTGAAAAAAAAAGTCTCACTCACAAACAGAATCTCAGTACCCAGAAAGAAAGCCCCAAACACAATACACACTTCCTTCAAGAATCCTGTATCTGCTTCTCCTCTACCTGGAGAACTTCTCTAAAGCCTCACAGGAAAAAAAACCCACCACCACACACCAACCCTCACTCAGAAACACAAGCTCAGCACACAGCCAGAAAGCTCCGAACAGAATACACACTTCCCTCAAGAGTTCTGTATCTTCTTCTCCTTTACCTGGAGAACTCCCTCTCTAAACTCCCTGTTAGCACTCACCTGTTTGCTAACTGAGGAAACCCTCAGTTTCCTTATCTTCCAAGTTTTTTAGCCCTATTCTCCTCCCCTTTCCAGTTTAAAAAAAATAAAATTTTTCTTGTTGCGATTAGCTGCTTCACCAACCCCTCATGCCCAGCTCTCTGGGCTTTAAAAGGTGCGAGTCATGTCGCAATGCCATGTCTATTTTGGATGGGCACTCTAAATGTATTAAGTGCCTAGGGGAGGTGCACCAGACTCAAAAGTGCCTCCACTGCTCCAAATTAATAGGGAGGCACACTGGGACCGAGTCAACAGGCTAAAGACATTCTTATATGAGAAGTCCCTCCGTCCTTCCTCGGAGGACTCTCCTACAACTTCAGGACCGGCTCAATTGAGTAAGGGTATGGAGAAAAATCACCCCTCTACCCACTCTGGTCTTACGACATCCAAAGCGGGTCTTTCCCTGACTCCATCGCTACCCCCGGCACCATCAGCCGTATGAGTCAGCACCAAAGATAGGCCGGGAACCTCCAGTATGGTGCACTCTAAGACGTCGGCACCGCATAAAAGAACTCACTCAGAGCCAAAGCAGAGGTCAGCAGCATCAACTGGTACAGCACCGGAGCTGCCCTTGGCGCCGACTGCACTAGCAAAAGATCGCACAGCACCGAAGCACCATGCCAAAATGGCACCTAGCCTGGCACCGAAGAAGGCCCGAGCCGACATGCCACCACTGAGCACAACAGGCCTGGAATGATCCTCGGCACCACCGACACCACCGCTGCCCGTACCACCACCATTCAAACCGCATCATCCCCTTACCAACTGAGGGACGTGAGAGGTACTGATCCTCGGTACAGAGCCACATATCATCGGCACCGCCTTCCCCTGGCTTCTCCATCCACTCCGTGAGGTCCCACGCTCTTCCATCGCGTCTCGCTCTGCCAGTGACATCGGCACCGAATCAAGGAGCAGGTTCTCCTCCCAGCACTCTAACCCAGCACACAGACCTCCATCCTGGCAGCTGGCCCTGGTGCAATATGTGTACCCTCCCCCTCTGCACCCTTGGTATGCACAACAATGTGCCTACCCACCTCTGGCATATACCACCTAATGGAAACCCTGGGAGCCGCACCCTAAGAAGAGCCACCATCGGGCCTCTTTGACTATTTCCAGGCCTCCTCCTCCCTTGCCCCCCGACACAGTATCTGTTACTGAGCCGAATTCTCCAGCCCCCTCGGAGGTACATGACTCTGTCTCTGAAGGGGAGACCAGATCACCTCTCCATAACTCCTCTTCTTCCCCAGACGAAGCGGTCACAACTGAAGACCCACCATCCGGTGATGACACTAAAAAATTCCAGGACCTGTTCAAAAGAGTTGCTATAGCTCAGGAAAGGGACCTCCAGGAGGTATAGGTGAAACAATACCGCCTTCTCCATACGCTACAGCCACCAACCGCCTCCAGAATAGCTCTCCCCATGGACGAGGTTATTATGGACCCAGCTGACAACATCTGGCAGACTCCAGCATCCATCACCCCAACAAATAAGAGAGCAGATTGTAAATATTTTATCGCTCCTAAGAACATGGCCTTCCTTTTTACCCACCAACCTTCTAACTCCCTAGTGATGGACTCGATATGACACAAAGGCAAACAACCTAACCTCAGAACTACTCCACAAGACAAAGACCACCAGAAAGTGGTTGTTATGGGCTGGAAGGTTTACTCATCAGCCACATTGCTCCTCAGGGCTGCGAACTATACTGCCATGCTTGCGGACTATGATCATGCTAACTACTCTAAGGTCCAAAATCTGCTTCAACACCTTCCGGAACACAAGAGGCCAACTTGCTCAATATCATGCAAGAGGGCCACACTGTATCCTGTGCAGTCCTACAGTTCGCCATGGACATAGTGGACACCGCAGCTCGTATTACAGCTTCAGTGATTGTCCTTTGCAGAATTTCCTGGTTACAGGCATCTGGTGTACTTAGGGACGTACAACACAAGGTCAAGGACTTACCCTTTGACTGAACCAACCTTTTCGCAGCTAAAACTGATGAAGTGTTGCATTCCATGAAGGACTCCCAGACTACTCTCAGGACCCTGGGAATGTACACTCCTCCCTTTAAGATAACTAGGTACCAGCCTTACCAACACTTGAGAGAGCCCTTCAGGCAGCAGCCCAAGTACGATTTCCACCTAAAGCAAAGACCTCAGCGGCGTAGACCACAACAACATCAACAGCAACACTTCACATCTAATATACCACCGAGCAAACAGCAGGTTTGAGAGTCAGGTCAAGAGCCAGGAAGCCAATCCACTACTATTGCCAACCGATACTCTTCAGTTCCACCAACCCCTCCGGGCCTTTTTCCATCAATGGGCTCTTATCACTTCGAACAAATGGGTCCTGGAACTGATTCAATTTGTTACACTATCCCCTTTACTTCCTTCCCTCCCTCCTACCCACTCTCCTATCCCATCCCTCTTCAGGGACCCCTTTCATGAAACCGTTCTCCAACAGGAGGTTTCTCATCTTCTTCAACTAGTAGAACTTCTTCAGCAGTAGAACTAGTACTACCTCAATTCCATGGCCGGGGTTTCTACTCAACTTACTTCCTTACCCAGAAGAAGACGGGAGGGTGGCGACCCATCTTAGACCTCAGGCACCTCTACAAATACATTGTATACCACCGTTTCAAGATTGTCACTCTCACAACAATCATTCCCACAATCGATCAAGGTGATTGGCTTTCAGCTCTCGACCTCCAGGATGCCTACTTTCACATTACGGTTCATCCTGCTCACAATCGTTTTCTACGGTTTATGGTGGGCACCCAGCATTATCAATACTGAGTGCTCCCGTTTGGCCTCTCCACTGCCCCTAGGATGTTTTCCAAAACCCTGGTAGTCATAATGGCCTCACTTCAGCATCAAGGGATCATAATATTCCCGTGTTTAGACAATTGCCTCATAAAAGGCACGTCCTTCGACGAGGCCAAGGCCATGACAGACACCACAATAGCCCTTCTACTCAGACTCGGGTTTTACATAAATTACACAAAATCCACTCTATGCAGAGGCTAGAGTTCATAGGCACCCTCATCGACACGGTCACAGTGGGAGCTATGCTTCCTGAGCACAGGTTCACTACCATATGAGACCTTATCCGCACAGCAGAATTGGTTCCGACTGTCACAGTCCGTAATTGTCTCAAGATCCTTGGGCACATGGCCTCCATGACCTACATCATCAAATTCGCCAGACTCTATATGAGACTGCTTCAGTCCTGGCTTGCGATGGTTTACAAGCCTTCCAGAGACCAACTTTCCAAACTCATGGCCATTCCACCGCACATCATCAACTCCCTGCTTGGGTGGACAATTCTACAAAATATGCTACAGGGCGTTCCTTTCCAGCATCCTCCTTCTAATCTCACAGTTATAACAGATGCCTCACTCATGGGATGGAGGGCCCACCTAGGGAGCATCACAGCCCAAGGCAAATGGTCATTCACAGAGCAAACCTTCCATATCAACCTCCTCGAGTTAGAGGCAATCAGATATGCATGCCAATATTTCAGTCAGTACATAGCGCACAAGTCCATTACCATGATGATGGACAATGCCACCTGCATGTACTATATCAACCGACAAGGGGGAGCTCGGTCCCCTTCCCTATGTTTGGACGCTATCAAGTTCTAGAACTGGTGCCTGACACACAGGGTCACTACTTTGGCCATTTACCTTCAAGGTGTGCTCAACGTCACAGCGGATCCCCTAAGTTGTACATTCCAGGACTAACACGAATGGGAGCTCGACAGACATGCCCTCACTTCACTCTTCCTTCGCCGGGGACAACCAGACATAGATCTCTTCACCACAAAAAACAACAGGAAATGCCACCTTTATTGCTCCAGAGGAACCCTGGGGAAACATTCCCTCGGAAACACCTTTTCGATCGCAAGGGATGCACCTCTCCTTTATGCATTTCCCCCCTTCCTGCTCCTACACAGAGTCCTCAACAAGATCAAGACAGACCAGGCACAAGTCATACTAGTGGCACCTCCACAAGCCAACAACTGCTCTGTAGTCACCCAGGGTATGTCTACACTACCCTCCTAGTTCGAACTAGGAGGGTAATGTATGCATACCGCACTTGCTAATGAAGCCCGGGATTTGAATTTCCCGGGCTTCATTCGCATAAGCGGGGAGCCGCCATTTTTAAATCCCCGCTGCTTCGAACCCCGTGCAGCGCGGCTACACGGGGCTCGAACTAGGTAGTTCGGACTAGGGTGCCTATTCCGAACTACCTAGTTCAAGCCCCGTGTAGCCGCGCTGCACGGGGTTTGAAGCAGCGGGGATTTAAAAATGGCGGCTCCCCGCTTATGCTAATGAAGCCCGGGAAATTCAAATCCCGGGCTTCATTAGCAAGTGCGGTATGCATACATTTCCCCGCTAGTTCGAACTAGCGGGGTAGTGTAGACATACCCCCAGAGTGGAGCACCCACGGGGACCACTCGAAGGAGAAGAAAGAGTTACTCACCTTGTGTAGTAATGGTGGTTCTTCAAGATGTGTCCCCGTGGGTGCTCCACTACCCTCCCCTCTTTCCCTGCTTTGGAGACTTGTACTTTAGCGGGTAGAGAAGGAAAGGAGGGTCCATGCCGTGCATGTGCCCAACAATTCCAATGACACTAGAGGGCACTATGGTGCCTGCGTGGCGTGGCAGAAACTGCTAGAAAAGTCTCCGGTTGCCTGGTCAAGGATGCACCAGCACCCAGAGTGGCGCACGCACAGAGACACATCTCGAAGAACCACTGTTACTGCACAAGGTGAGTAACTCTTTCATCCAGGTGTAACTACACCACTGGGGCAGAGTCAAATAACTGACAAGTAAAAGCTTGGGATTAAGAGTTAGCCCAGTGGTGAGAAATAAAACAGGGATGTTTCCCCAGGGTTAGCCCCTGGTGGGCTTCTGCTGTTATATTTACCTGCCCCTCCACAGGTCTGGGCCATCTCAGGTCCCATTGGCCAGGAAGAGCTCTGTGCTGTCAATGGGAGCTGTGATCCCGTGTACTTGTGGAGGCATAGGTAAATACAACAGTGTGGGGGCCTTCCAAGGGCTAACACTGGCAGACTGGATACAGCCCACGGGCTGGTATTTACTCACTCCCAGGCTATCTTGATCCATAGGAAGAGAGATGCCTTCTCTGGGAGCCAGGGAAGGGGGAGAAGGCATTTTGGAAGAGTCAGGGTAAGTCACAGTAAGGGCAGGACTGGCTGAGGTGAGTTTGTGTCCCAGGTCTGCATGCTGAGAATTGGTACCTGGCTCTTAGAAGTAATATCCCAGGGTATGTCTACACTACCCTCCTAATTCGAAATAGGAGGGTAATGTAGGCATACCGCAATTGCAAATGAAGCCCGGGATTTGAATTTCCCCGGCTTCATTTGCATAAGCGGGGCTCCGCCATTTTTAAATCCCCGCTCGTTCGAACCCTGTGCCGCGCGGCTACACGGGGCTCGAACTAGGTAGTTCGAACTAGGCTTCCTAGTTCGAACTACCGTTACTCCTCATTCCACGAGGAGTAACGGTAGTTCGCACTAGGAAGCCTAGTTCGAACTACCTAGTTCGTGCCCCGTGTAGCCGCGCGGCACAGGGTTCGAACGAGCGGGGATTTAGAAATGGCGGAGCCCCGCTTATGCAAATGAAGCCTGGGAAATTCAAATCCCGGGCTTCATTTGCAATTGCGGTATGCCTACATTACCCTCCTATTTCGAATTAGGAGGGTAGTGTAGACATACCCCCATAGCTTGGTCCTCTCTCTCTTCCTAAGGAAAATCAGTAACCACATGCACCACTGCTCTGGATCCTAGTCCAGGACTCCCACCTGCTGTGAATAGTCAGCCCTCGCTCCTTGTTTCAACAGGAGTCTCCCCAAATTGGGCTTCATCTCCTGAGGGCTTCAAAAGCCAAACAGGGAGGTCACATATTCATTGTCATCATAGTCAGTCTAAATTCCCTGCCTCCCATAGACATGTAACTTGTTCCAATGATTAGTTTCCTTCACTGTTACACATTTATACATTATATAAATTAAAAAAATAAACTTTTGCCAAAGAAATTTTCAACAGTCACAGGAGCTGTTCTTCCTCATTTTTTCAGAAGAACAGCTCTGGTGCAAGAGGGTTTTTTTTCTCAAAACCAGCTCCTAATTAATTATGCAAATGAAATGCAGCAATATACTAATCTGCACTTCACTTGCATAGACTTTTGCAGAAGAGGGAAGCTGTGTAGATGTAGCCCAAGACTTTTAGGTGACTTATGGGTCTACAAGAAGTAGAAGGAAATAGTCCCAAAGTGGCAGAAAAAATAACTATACTTGAACACTTTGAGGGTGTGTATGTGAGCAGGCACATAGCAAGCTTTTTCATATTTTGGAATAACAACCTTTCTATTATTTTAGACTTCCCATTACAATATGGCCTGATAGGGTATATGTTCCATCTAAGCCCGAGTGTCATTGTGCTTTCATACAGAAACAAAGTTCTCTGTATTTTTCCCTAGATTGAGGAGGGTATCTAATGGTAATTTTAACTTTGTGTTCAGACAGGGACCATGTATGGTTGTTTCTCCTGCTTAATGAAGCAGGGTGACTGAGGCTATGTCTACACTGCACTGTATGCTGAAATAAGTTACATAATTTCAGCTACACAAATTGTGTATCTTGTTTTGATTCTATTTTGAATTAGGTTATTTCATCATTTGGCGCTGTCTACGCAGTGCCAAATTTCAAAATAACCCATTATTATGAAACATCCCTTACTCCTCATGGAATGACGTTTATAGAGATGTTGGCATAGTGAGCCTGAAATAATGGGCTTACTGTGAAGATGCGGGTTAGCTATTTCAGGATATTCCTGAGAACATGTAAAAATGACCTGGGAGATAGACAGGCTCCAGAACACAATGATGTTAATCCCCGTTCAATTCTATTAGCTCTCCCAAATTTTATTTTGGTTTCCCTCTTCAGATTGCATCATGGTTTCCTTAGCCAGGGCTAAGACAGGAAACAATAGATATATTTATTTTCTGATCAGTAAGTAGAAAAAAATTGTTCTTACCCCCAAAGACTTCTTCCAATGAGAAAGATAAATGGAAGGATGGCAAGATAAGTGGCTGATTTGATTCAGACAAGCATTGTGAAGTGAATGCAATATCATCCATCCAACTCTCTGCCAAACAAAATTGAAAATATTACAGACTATAGTATAAAAACAACCAGAGCTGGTCAGGAATTCTCTTAAAATGGGGCCACATCAGAAAATTCTGATTCATCAAAACCAAAACATTTAATGAAAACAGCACATCTCACCAGTGTCAGAAGAGTCCATACTTCCAGAATTTAGGACTCTACAGTGACAATGCCATGCAGATGATTCCAGGACCTGGGACTCTGAAACTCTCAAGATTTTCAGGTTCTTCTCTTTTCAGAAGAGACTTCCCCAAATTTGGGGGACTTCCCATGAATCCCAGGAAGTCTCTAAGGGTATGTCTACACGACAGCGCTAATTCGAACTAATTCAAACTAGCTAATTTGAATTAGAGCATCCAGACTTAAAAACTAGTTTGAATTAGCGTTTTGCTAATTTGAACTAGCATGTCCACACTCAGTGAACCCTGAACCGAGGTTAAGGATGGCCGGAAGCAGTGCCGGTAAGGCATCAGATTAGGCTTAGAGCATGGAGCTGCTGTCTCAGGCTAGCCGAGGGCTGTGCTTAAAGGGACCCGACCCCCACCCCGGACAGACAGTTCTCAGGGGTTCCCCGCTTGCAAAGCAGTCCTGGCTTGGAGTGCCCTGAGTGCCCACACTCGGCACATCACAGCACTCAGCCATAAACCCGGCTGCACTTGCCACAGGCTGCCATCCGGGGGAGGGGAGCAATCGGGGGGCTGCAGGAGAGCTTCCACCCAGAGGAGCCCGCAGAGCCACCCCAGTCCTCCCCATCGGGGGCTCGTACCCCATTCCTCCCTCACCTCCTTCCACTTACCCCTCCCTAGCCCCCCTTCCTGATGTACAAAATAAAGGACATGTGTGTTCAAAAATAGAAACTCTCTTTATTGAACAGAACTCGGGGAGACTGGGAAAAGGAGGTGGGAGAGGGGAAGAGAGAGGATGGGAGAGGGGAGGGCAACTACAATGATCAGGGGTTTGGAACAGGTCCCATATGAAGAGAAGCTAAAGAGACTGGGACTTTTCAGCTTAGAAAAGAGGCGACTGAGGGGGGATATGATAGAGGTCTATAAAAGCATGAGTGGTGTGGAGAGGATGCATACAGAAAAGTTCTTCATTAGTTCCCATAATAGAAGGACTAGAGGACACTAAATGAAATGAATGGGTAGCAGGCTTCAAACTAATAACAGAAAGTTCTTCTTCACAAAGCAAATAGTCAACTTGTGGAACTCCTTGCTGCAGGAGGCTGTGAAGGCTACAACTATTACAGAGTTTAAAGAGAAGTGAGATCAAGTCATGGAGGTTGGGTCCATGGAATGGTATTAGCCAGGGGGTAGAAATGGTGTCCCTGGCCTCTGTTTGTGGAAAGCTGGAGATGGATGGCACGAGACCAATGGCTTGGTCATTGTCTTTGGTCCATCCCCTCCAGAGTACCTAGTGTTGGCTGCTGTCGGCAGACAGGCTACTGGGCTAGTTGGACCTTTGGTCTGACCCAGTATGGCCATTATAATGTTTTTATGTTCTAAGCTCAGGGCTCAGGGTCGGGGTCTCAGTGGACCACCTTGATTTTCATGCAAACCTGCTCCTGGGTGGCCAGGCTCGCAGCTATCCTTCTCTAGACAGCTGCTTTCCTGTGCCTAGTGTGGAGGTCGTGGACGTTGGAGGCTTCCCCCCAAATCTCGATGAGGTCCACGATGTCCGCACTAGACCAGGCGGGCGCCCGCCTCTTGCAGCCCCAGGCAGGCTCCTGGGAGCCTCCAGCCTGGTCCCGGGAAGAGGCGGAGGGCTGGGTGGCAGCAGGTGGCTGGTTCGTGCCGTGCCAGGTGCAGGGTCTGCTGGCTGGGTGCTGGCAGGCTTGCACCTGGCACGAGCACCGTAGCCAGCCCGTGACCCTTTAAGGGCTCCGGGGCCGGGAGGGGGGCAGACGAGTTTCCCTGGTGGTGCCCAGAGTGGCCACCAGGGAGAGCTGGGGAGGGCTAGCCTCCCACTATTTCGAATTAAGTGGCTACACAGCACTTAATTCGAACTACTTAATTCGAACTAGGCGTTAGTCCTCTTGGAATGAGGTTTACCTAGTTCAAATTAAGCGCTCCGCTAGTTCGAATTAAGTTCAAACTAGCAGTTTGTATGTGTAGCGCCTATCAAAGTTAATTCGAACTAACGGCTGTTAGTTCAAATTAACTTTGTAGTGTAGACATACCCTCAGTCAGCAACTGAAACAGCCACATTTGCTATTTCATTTTTCCACAGTTTTGTTTGAGAGAAATTTCAAAATTTCTAGTTTTACTCCTAATAAAAATAAAAACCTTTTGAACATTTAAGAACTCCCAAAAGAATGCACATTTTGAGTTTTGACTAGTTCTGTACAAAATTCTGTTCATTTACATGGCTATTTGTACTTTCCTGAACTATAACATACTAAGGAAATATATAGAATCCTGGGGCTGGAAGAGACCTCAGGAGGTCATCAAATCCAGCCCCCTGCAAAAGCAGGACCAACCCCAACTAAATCAATCCAGGTAGGAATTTTTCAAGCTGAGACTTAAAAAACTCTGGGGATGGAGATTCCACCACCTACCTAGGTAACCCATTCCAGTGCTTCACCACCCTGATAAGGAAACAGTTTTTCCTAATTTCCAACCTATTGCTCCCCCACTATAACTTGAGACCATTGCTCCTGTTTCTGCCATCTGTCACAGAGAGATGTCAGCCTCTCTCCATCCTCTTTGGAAACCCTATTCAGATAGTTGAAGGCTGCTATCAAGCCTTTGCCTCATTCTTTTCTTCTATAGACTAAATAAGACCAAATCCCTCAGCCTCTCCTCATAAATCAAGTGCTCCAAAGCCCTAATTGTTTTTGTTGTCCTCCACTGGGCTTTCCTTTCTGTGGTGGAGGGCCAAGAAATAGACACAATACTTCAGATGTGGCCTCACCAGAACCAAATAAAGGGGAATAATCACTTCTCTGGATCTGCTGGCAATGCTTCTTCTAATGCACCTAATATGCCGTTAGCCTTCTTGCCTACAAGGGCACATTGGTGACTCATATCCAGCTTCTCATCCACTATAATTACCAGGTCCTTTTCTGCTGAACTGCTACTTAGCCAGTCAGTCCCCACCCTGTAACCATGCTTGGGATTCTTCCATCGCAAGTGCAGGACTCTACATTTGTCCTTGTTGAACTCATCAGATTTCCTGTGGCCCAATCCTCCAATTTGCTTAGGTCCCTCTGGACCTTATCCCTGCCCTCCTGCATATCTACCTCTGCCCCTAGCTTAATATCATCCACATCCACAAATCCATCCCCTCATCCAGGTCATTAATAAAGATGTTGAAGAAAACTGGACCTAGAACTGATCCCTGGGGCACTCCGCTAGAAACCTACCGCCAACCTGACATTGAGCCATTGATCACTATCCATTGGGCCCAACAGTCTAGCCAGTTTTCTATCTATCTTGCAATCCATTTATCCAATCCACATGTCCTTAAATATATTTTTGTTTAAGAATATGTCCACAAGCAAAGGCTCCAGAGCTTAGAGTGCCCACCTCCAACTCCCACCTGCCAGCACAGAAACTCTGAGCTGCAGGGAAAAGGGTAAACACCTGAGAGAGTCCTGAAGAGTAACAGCTAGTGGGACTGTCCCAGAGAGCCACCCCCACAGGTTCTAGAGAGGGAGGGTTCCTGTGACCAGCCACAGCCCCATCAACCAGGACATAGAAATCAAGTCAAGTGTCCACACTGGACCCCCAGTGCTGCATCCAGAGTGCAAAAAGCTCTATGCCTCTTGTGGAGGTGTTTTCCCTAGAGCACAGCAACTGCAGAGTTGCTAAGGCCTAGTCTAAACTACATGGGAAGGTCCAAGAAAGATACACAACTCCAGCTATGTATCTTACAGCAGGAGGTTGACAGAAGCAAATGCTCCCATCAGCTTTCCTTACTCCTCCTGAGGAATAGGAGTACTTTCACTGTCTGGGGCACCCTTTGAGTTTGATCTGATGGTTAATCATTTTTGTTTTATTTGTTTAATTGAAAATCTTTAATTTCTTTAAAAAAAAACAAGAACATTTCCAAAAATCAAACACTAGAATTGTTATCTCTTCCCCTTCCTTTTGTCTCTCTGTAGAATGCAATAAATTGATTAAACGCCATGTAGGGTTGTCTGCTTGTTTGGTTTTTTTCTGCCTTCTGTAACTTTGCAAACTGCCTCCAATTTTGGAAAAGTTACACTAGTTACAATTACATGCTGTTAATTGAATGAAACATTCATCTCCTCAGCTGAAGCTACCCAAGTTAAATAAAGGGTAGGAAGAACAATTCACAGCCTATTTGTCTTCTCTTCTTTTTTTCACCAACTGAGCACTATTTGCATGCATGAACATGGAATAACCTAGTATATTTTACACCAAGATATACTTTCCTATCTGATATCCAATCTGTTCTTAAGAATAAAAGTCCCTTTTTGTATTTGAGAGCTGTAAAGACACATCTAGTTCTGCCATCTTCTTAAGAGCAGATTCCCACCTTCATGCTCTGATAAAAAAAATTGAGAGGATGTGTACGTCTTAACTACATCCCTTTTCTCGAGGGGCTTTTTGAAAGAAAAACCACGGTTTCGACTGGTATCTTTCAAAAATAAAGCCCCTTTTCAAAAGATCCTGTACTCTTCAAAAAAGACCCTTTTTGAAAAAAACGTGGTCACCATTATGTAAATGAAGCACAGAAAATTTAAATCCCGGCTTCATTTACAATTTCGAAGTGTCTAATTTACATCTCTTTTTTGAGAAAAGGGATGTAGTTTAGACATACTCTATCTGTGGTAACAACTTGTCTTGTTTGAAATATATATATATAAAGTGTACCAAAGTAAAGTGCCTGCCTCCTCTTAGTAGTGCAACACTAAATCCAATATGATCTGACATAAAAATTATCTATTACTCTCCTCTTTGTTCTCAGCCTGAGCCAGATAATATACATACATGTTAAGATGGTGAGGAGTCCTGTGGCACCTTATAGACTGACCGAAGTGTTGGAGCATAAGCTTTCGTGGGCAAAGACCCACTTCGTCAGATGCATGTAGTGGAAATTTCCAGAGGCAGGTGTAAATATGCAGGCCAGAATCAGGCTGGAGATAATGAGGTGGATCCAATCAGGGAGGATGAGGCCCACTTCTAGTAGCTGATCTGGAGGTGTGAATTCCAAGAGAGCAGAAGCTGCTTTTGTAGTTAGCAAGCCATTCACAGTCTTTGTTTAATCCAGAGTTGATTGTGTCAAACTTGAAGATGAACTGTAGCTCAGCAGTTTCTCTTTGAAGTCTGGTTAAGATAAATTCTATATTTGCACAGAAAATTCCTTCTGATCACATGCACTACTTTATGAATGAATTGCTAATTTTCCTAGCTTCAGTTTATGAAATACCCTGCAATGTATCTGCATTTTAACCTTCAGTTGCTTCAGGAAACAAGAATTAATTTTTAAAAATACAAAATCTGCAGAAAATACAAGGCAAAAATATTATAGAAATCATTTCACTGTATTATAAATTACTTTCTTACACAGTAAGTATGTATACTCACCTCAGAATTTTCTCAGCAGACTAAAGTAAGCCTGCCAAAATTCATTCAAAGCAGGTGTGGGCACAGGGCAAAGTATTCAAGAATTATAGAAGAATGAAAAAATGTTGTGAATTTCTGTGATTCTATGTGTGTGGAGATTGCACAGAATGGGCATTTTAACTTTTGTCTAGTTCTGTACAAAATTTCATTCATTTACACGGCTACCTTCCAAGGTAACCCATCCCAGTGCTTCCCTACCCTCCTAGGGAAATAGTTTTCCTATTGTTCAACCTTGGCCTCTCCCACTGCTATTTGAGACCATTTGTCAGCCGATGGTCAGGGCAGTGCGTGGTATGTGTGTGTGTGTGTTATACACCCGAGTCTTCGAGATCCCTTCGCAGTGGGCAGACTAGGGAAGGCTGACGGGTGCCCCCAAAGGTGTGCAGGGAGAGCTTATTTCATCCGTGTCTTTAGCTGCTAGGACCGGGGTCCCTTCGCAGAGGGCAGCCTAGGGAAGGCTGATGGATGCCCCAAAGGGTCTGTCCCGTGGAGGCGACAGGACCCAAATGCCCAGCTCTCCCTCAGTGTGTCTGTCCTATGACTGGCTGGAGTTCTTTTAATTGTGCTTGGTTCTGTTACAGCAGCTGAAGAAGTCAGGTTAAAGCTTAAACAGTTACAGGTTTATTAAAGAAGCTTATAAATCATATGGTTACAGTGGCTATTGCTCTATTTCTTAACTGCTAGCAAATATAGATCTTAAAAATGGTTACAAAGAAAATAAAGATAGAAAATAGAAATAATGGTACCAAGTGACAGCTTAATCTTTAAAGAGCTCTAAGTCTATGTGTACACTTAAGACAAAGGACACATCCAGGTACAATTTTTACCCCCTTCTGTGCCTCTTGACTCCAGCATATCAGGCCAGGGCCAGTCCCTCAATTCCTAGGAAAGACTAATACGAGGAGGGCATCCCCGTGGAACCAATCATGGGAGGCCAATCACCTAACCCAGCCAGCAGATAGATACTTTATACCCATATGGGCCCGTATCCTCTTTCTTATCTATGATGCCAAATTGTGCTGGTCCATCTTTGTGACGCCAGTTCTTACAAGGTAGTTTCAACTTAATTTACACTTGCAAGAGAGATAACTACATTGTGAGTACTGGACATTCTTTACTGAGCAGGAGATTCCTCCCCTGCCTCCCTCTGGACGAGTGTGTGTGATCATATCAATATGGGTTTCAGTCAAGGGCACAACTCTGCAGCCTCTTGGTCAGCGATTAGCTCGATCACCCTCATATCTATGCTTACAGTTGTCCAGGGTCACTGTGAGCTAGCATATTTGGGCATCCTGTCAAGGCTTCAAAGACTATGCTGATTTTACTGCTCTGTGTGCCCTGTGTGCTCCAGGCATCTCAGAGAGGGGCAAGCAAGACGGATGTTACGGGGGGAGGGGGTTCCTGTCTGGCTACACCATTGCTCCTTGTTCTGCCATCTGTGACAGGCAGATGGCAGCCTCTCTCCTTGTCCCTTATCCCATTCGGATAGGAATTTGATTCCGAGAGTCTGCAGATCCCCAAGATCTGTTCACTGGTGCATGTGACTACACAAAATGCAGGAAAATTATGTGGTGTCTCAGTAAACACTCTCCCCCATAAGTCTAAGGCTGAGTGAGCCCTCAGAGGTGGTTATTCCTTGACTCTGCATCCATGAAAAACAAGCCACCATCTAGAGGACTGCCCACAGATCTCTGATAGGCAAGTGAAGTGTCAGTACTCCCTTGCACTCTTGCCTCAGGCTTCCAGTTTCCTTATTCCCCTTAACTAAAGGGGTAAGGAGAGTTGAGCCACCCTCATGGCTAACTGGTCGAGTTGAGCCACCATCATGGAAAGCCAGGGCCCTCCTCTCCATTAGGCTCCAACCCAGGGCTCTACGAGCGATAGTGACACTAAGGAGTGATCTCAGGTTGCCTCCCTGGACCACTTCATACCACTTCCTTTGCCAGTTCAGGGTGAAGTCAAAGTGTCATGAACAATCCAGCAGGAGATGAATGGAGGGTATCATAATCATTAAGGACAAGCTGGTCACTCTGGGGCTGATGTAGCTGCTGTTTTTAGTTCCCTTCCCCTCCTCAGGGAGCCCCATTATACCCTTATTTGAGACTTTGCTAGATAAGACAATTTTCATATTTACGTAGCTGGAGTTGTGTAACTTAAGCCAACCTCCCTGGGGATAGTGTAGACCTGGTCTAAGTTTGGTTTCATATCTCATTGGTTGCTAGTGCTCTTTTCAAGCTTGTCCTCCAGTTGCAGCTGGCTCTGCTTATGCAATGGAAGGAGGGGTTGGGTCCTTCAGTGTGGGATAAGCGTTCTCAGTACCCTCAAGAAGGCACTTAGTGGATGGGTAAAGACAATGAGCATGGTAAGTGGTGATGGCTGATAAATGCACCTTGCTTGAGCTAGTTGAGATGCCAGAATTTTCCAGTGTCTTCTGGAAGTAGCCAATGCCAGGTGCCCCAGAGGGAATGAACAGAACAGGGAATAATCAATTGATCCATCCCCTGTCACCTATTCCCAGTTTCTGAAAGACAGAGCATCTGATCATCCTGGCTAATTGGCATTGATGGACCTACCCTGCATGAATTTTCATAGCTCTTTTTGAAGCCTGATACAATATTTTGGCTTTCACAACATCCTCTGCCAAGGAGTTCCACAGGTTGTGTGAACAAGTATTTCCTTTTGTTTGTTTTAAACCTGCTAGCTATCAATTTCCTGTGGTGATCCCTAGTTTTTGTATTACGGGAAGGAGTAAATAACTCTTCTTTATTCACTTTCTCTGCAGCAGTAATAATTTAACAGATCTCTGTCATCTTCCTCTTAGTCATATCTTTTCCAAGCTGAAAGGTCCCAGTCTTATTAATGTCTCCTTATATGGCATCCATTCCATATACCTTATAATTTTTGTAGCCCTTTTCTGAACTTTTGCCAATGTCAAGATACCTTTTTTGAGATGAGGTGACCATATCTGTAAGCAGCATTCAAGATGTGGGCATACCATGGATTTATGTAGAAGCAATATGATATTCTCTGTCTTAATCTCTATCCCTTTTTTAATGATTCCCAAAATTTCATTTGCTTTTTTGTCTGCCACTGTACATTGAGTGGATGTTTTTAGAGAACTAGCCACAATAACTCTAAGATATCTCTCTTAAGTGGTAACAGCTAATATAGGCCCCAACTTTGTAATGTACACTTGGGATTATTTTTCCAATATATATTACTTTGCATATACCTCCAATTTGTCTACATCTTTCCTGGGCACACTACTCCAGTTCAGGGCTATCAGTGTGCAGTAGAACAAAATAATTATTTCTTGTTTGTTGCTTACAATACTCCTGCTAATCCATCCAACTATGTCGGTTGCGGTTTTTGGAAACACTATTACACATTTGACTTACATTTAGCTTGTGAGGCACTATACATTCCAGATCCCTTTCCACAGTACTTCTCAGGGCATGTCTAAACTAGGAAATTATTTTGAAATAGCTTCTTTCAAAATAATAACTTAAAACATAACTTTTTTGGAATAAGCTTATTCCTCAAGGAAAGCAGCAGTACAGATTTTGAATGAACCAGACCTTTATTTTAAAATAACGGGCTTAGTAGTGTGGACAGTCCACTTATTATTTGGACATAAAGGAGGCTATTTCAAAATAACTACCTAGTGTAGACCAGGGCTCACTTGTCATCCTGTATCAGTGCAACTGATCGTTCCTTCCTAAGCGGAGCCCTTTGAATTTATCCTTACTGAATTTCATTCTGTTTGTTTCAGACCGTTCCTCCAGTTTGACTAGATCATTTTGAATGTTAATCCCAGCCAGCAAAGCATTTGCCAGCCCTCCCTGCTTGGTGTTATAAGCAAACTTATGAGTTGTACTCTCTGTGACATTTTTTAAATCACTGATGAAGATATTGAGCAGAACTACAACCAGGATTGATCTCTGCAGCACCACTCCACTTCATATCCCCTTGCAATTTGACTGTGAACCATTGATAACTGCTATCTACTAATGATTTCGCAAGGCGTTTTGTACCCATCCAAGTTTGTTTATGAGAAGGGAATGCAAGACATTATCAAGATATTACTAATTACCAATGCTCCATATCTACTGATTATCCTTTGTCCACCAGGCTTACCTTGTCAAATAAAGCTATTATGATAATGGAACAAATAAGGAAGCAAACTATTTGCCATAAACAAAACTGGGAAGCATTCAAAACCAATTCTCCAGAGAAAAACATCTGGCCAATGCCTAAGCCAGCTGTCAACAAAATCAAATTGATCATCACCTGGGTAGGTAGCCATTCTTTGGCAAGAGAGATGTGTCTCCTAATCTTCAACTGGAGATTAATCTCAAAAAGGTGAGAGAAGTATAAGAAGGGAGAGCAAACCACTTCAATGGTCTCTCAGGGCACATCTTTACTTACTGCACAATCAATGCTCTGAAGGTCAATCTTATATAGACCTATAAATCAAACACTGAGGGTACCCCCTGCCAGTGTCCGGTACTCCTCATTCTGCAAAGAGTAAATTAAACCAAGAGGAGAGTTTGGTCCTGTTGGCCTCCCACTACGCGACACTGCCAAGGTTAGGCTTAAGGTAAACTGACTCTAGCTATAGAAAATACTAGACCTTAAGTTGACCTTCCTCATCTAGTAAAGACCAGAACTTACTTTCTTTGTGCCCACAACACTGAAAGCCCCTATAAGAACAAAGGAGGCAGCACTGAACTACAATGTGGATCCTGACTGAAAAAAATTCAGCCAGTAAAACTTCTGAAACTTATAGGCTGTGTCTACATTGACAAGATTTTGCACAAAATCAGCCACTTTTGCGCAAAATCTTGCCGCCTGTCTACACTGGCTGCGAGTATTTGTGCAAGAACACTGACATTGCAATGTATAAAATCAGACACTCCCGCTCAGGGGTAAGCCCTCTTTTGCAAGTATTCTTGCACAGGAGGCCAGTGTAGACAGGCAACGTTAATTTCTTGCACAAGAAAGCCCGATGGCTAAAATGGCATGGATGCATCTGCGCAAGAGAGTATCTACACTGGCACGGATGCTTTTGTGCAAAAGCACATCTCTTGTGCAAAAGCACATGCCAGTGTAGACACTCTCTTGCGCAAATACTTTTAATGGAAAAATTCTTCCGTTAAAAGTATTTGCGCAAAATCTTGCTAGTGTAGACGTAGCCGTAGTGAGAGAGCTTTACTTTGAATACACTTTGTTAAGTTAGACATTAGTTGTGTTTTACTTATATTTTCTTTTAATTGTTTCTGACATTTATGCCTTATTGATTGTAGATATGAAAAATTTCTCTTTTCATTCTTAATAGATTTTTTCATTGTTTTATCTAACCCAATGTATTTGGGTAAAAGAGACTGGGAAAGTTCATTTGAGATGAAAGTATTTGTGCATATAATTTTCTATTGGTAAATGATGGACTTTATATGGGCTTGTATTGTTCAGAAGAAAGCTAAGGAAAGCACATTTCTGGGGAAAGTCAGGGACTGGGAATTTCCTTGTGTTGCTCTGAAGTGTAAATCAGGAGGGGCACACTATAGTACTCACAAAATACCTGATAGTAATTTACATGCTGGAGTGCTTTGAAGTTCCAACTGGAGCTTAGGTGCTTAAGTGTAGGTAGGTTATTAATTTCATTACCAAAGTGCTTAAATGGGGATTGCTGCAGGTGCAGAGTGTATCAGTGAAACCTGATTAACTTTGTAGCCTCACCCAGGCTGTATTCATATAAACTCCCCTGTGTGTATGATCCAAAGTTGTCTTGGATGTAGCCAAATTCTTACAGTTTTGGAACCTACATTCAACCTTTCGGACTAAGAAAAAGTAGGATTTCACAGACATTTTTGGGACTTGGTGTTATTGAATTGGTACAAAGAACAGGCCATCCACAGTTCCTAGGGGCAAGCTCCATTTGTTTGTTACACTGTAAGGCTGTGTCTAGACTGGCCAGTTTTTCTGGAAAATCAGCCACTTTTCTGGAAAAACTTGCCAGCTGTCTACACTGGCCGCCTGAATTTCCGCAAAAGCACTGACGATCTCATGTAAGAGTGTCAGTGTTCTTGCAGAAACACTATGCTGCTCCCATTCGGGCAAAAGTCTTTTTGCACAAAACTTTTGTGCAAAAGGGCCAGTGTAGACAGCCCAGATTTGTTTTCCACAAAAAAGCACCGATCGCAAAAATAGCAATGGGGCTTTTTTGCGAAAAAGCACATCTAGATTGGCATGGACGCTTTTCTGCAAAATGTGCTTTTGCGGAAAAGCGTCCATGCCAATCTAGATACTCTGTTCTGAAAATGCTTTTAAAGGAAAACTTTTCCGTTAAAAGCATTTTTGGAAAATCATGCCAGTCTAGACGTAGTCGAAGTGTCAGAGTCGATTTTGTTCTTTCTCACTGTAGAGCTGACTGCCCTGATTCTGTGCAAGCCAAATTTTACAAGCTGAAAGGCACAAACTCCTTCCCCTCCACCTCCAAAAAACAAAGCAAAAAAACCCAAACCTTCCTGGTTTAGTTGCCTTCTATGAGTTAGGATTCCATCTATTAAAAATTTGGTCTGGGGTTAATTTCTCCTTTGAAAACCCAGTTTTGCATCTGCTGCAGATTTAAGGTATTTTGATGCCTTTTCAGATGTTCAAAAGCACTGAAAGATCTGGCCTGTGTTCTAAGGCCGGGCCCAATCACTATGGTCCATATCATTCCCTGCTGGACTCCATGACACCAACACAAAAGCTTCTAAAGCCACTTGCAGGATTCCACCTCTCTAAGGTTACGTCTATACTACAAGAATATTTTGAAATAAGTTAATATGGAATAATAACTCCAGAAATAAATATTTAAAATAAAAGCTTCAGAGTGGTAGCCGAGTTAAACTGTAACAGGAAAAACTTAAAAAACAACAAATGGTCTGGTAGCATTTTATAGACTAACAAAACAAAAAGAAAGTGGGCTGTGCCTATGAAAGCTCATGATATCATCTACATGTTTTGTTAGTCTATAAAGTGCCACCAGAACATTTGTTGGTTTTTTTCTGTAAGAGTACGTCTACAATTGCACCTCAAAAAATGAGGAGTAATGTTAGTTTGATTCGAACTAACGCAGCCTTTCACTTTCAAAACAGCTGGGTTTCAAAACAGCACCCGGATGCAATTATGCTAATGAAGCACGAGATATTTAAATCCCCATTTCATTAGCAATTCTGGTCGATTACATTTGCATCCCTTGTTCGAACTAGGGTGCAAGTGTAGACATACCCCAACAGGCTAACTCAGCTACCCCCTGAAGCTTCTGAAGAAATAGTCATCTGAAGAAGTGGGCTGTGCCCATGAAAGATCATGATAACATCCGTATGTTTTGTTAGCCTTTAAAGTGCTACCAGACCATTTGTTGTTTTTTATTTTGAAGTAGTACATCCACACTACAGGGAAGTCTAGAAATAAGTCCCTTAATGTGGATGTGCTATCTCGATGTAGAGGCCCAGGAGCACTGAGGAATACTTACTTAGAATGGCCTAGGGAGAAGTTATTTTGAAATAGAAGCAGTGGAGCATCCACAAAGCTGCTATTTTGAAATAACAGTTTTGATATAAGCATTATTCCTCATGAAATGAGAGTTTATTTTTTCAAAATAAGAAGCCCATTATTTTGAAGTAATTTAGAAAAAATTGGCTTGCTGTGTGGATGCTCACCTTGTTGTTCCAAAATAACTCTAGTGTAGACATGCCCTAAGAGACCCTTCATGATGCAGAGCTCCTAAGCGTCCCCCTTTCCAATAGTTAGTTCAAGAGCCATGACCAGAGCAGGGAAAAGACTAGGATAAGAGACTGCCTTATCCTCAGCAATTCCCAATTACTGAAATGACCCTTTTGCGCTAATATCAGCCAGCGTAATTTACAGAGGTTGCCAGTAATACTCTAAATTGTACCAAGATTAGAAATGCAAAGGCACAAAATGAGCTCAAACTAGCTATAGGAATAAAAGGAAATATGATGACTTTTTATAAATACATTTGAAGCATGAGGAAGACCAAGGAGAGAGTAGTCCCACTGGTCAGTGAGGAGGGAGAAACAGTAACAGGAAACTTGGAAATGGCAGAGATGCTTAATGACTTCTTTGTTTTGGTCTTCACCGAGAAGTCTGAAGGAATGCCTAACATAGTGAATGCTAGTGGGAAGGGGGTAGGTTTAGAAGATAAAATTAAAAAAGAGCAAATTAAAAATCACCTAGAAAAGTTAGATGCCTTCAAGTCACCAGGGCCTGATGAAATTCATCCTAGAATACTCAAGGAGCTGAAAGAGGAGGTTTCTGAGCCTTTAACGATTATCTCTGGAAAATCATAGGAGACGGGAGAGATTCCAGAAGTCTGAAAAAGGGCAAATAAAGTGCCCATTTATAAAAAGGGAAATAAGAACAACCCAGGGAACTACAGACAGTTAGTTTAACTTCTGTGCCAGGGAAGATAATGGAGCAAATAATTAAGGAAATCATCTGTAAACACTTGGAAGGTGGCAAGGAGATAGGGAATAGCCAGCATGGATTTGTAAAGAACAATTCATGTCAAACCAATCTGATAGCTTTTTTTAATAGGATAACAAGTCTTGTGGATAAGGGAGAATCAGTGGATATGGTATACCTAGACTTTAGCAAGGCATTTGATACGGTCTCACATGATATTCTTATCAATAAACAAGGTAAATACAACTTAGATGGGGCTACCATAAGATGGGTGCATAACTGGCTGGATAACCATACTCAGAGAGTAGTTATTAATGGTTCACAATCCTGCTGGAAAGGCATAATAAGTGGGGTTCCGCAGGGCTCTGTTTTGGGACCGGCTCTGTTCAATATCTTCATCAATTATTTAGATATGGGTATAGAAAGTACACTTATTAAGTTTGCAGATGATACCAAGCTGGGAGGGGTTGCGACTAATCTGGAGGATAGGGTCATAATTCAAAATGATCTTGACAAATTGGAAAATGGTTTGAGGTAAACAGGATGAAGTTTAATAAAGACAAATGCAAAGTGCTCCACTTAGGAAGGAACAATCAGTTTCACACATACAGAGTGGGAAGTGACTTTCTAGGAAGGAGTACAACAGAAAGGGATCTAAAGGTTATAGTGGACCATAAGTTGAATAGAAGTCAACAGTGTGATGCTGTTGCAAAAAAAAGCAAACATGATTCTGGCATGCATTAACAGGTGTGTTGTGAGCAAGACACAAGAAGTCATTCTTCGCTCTACTCTGCGCTGGTTAGGCCTCCGTTGGAGTATTGTGTCCAGTTCTGGGCACCGCATTTCAAGAAGGATGTGGAGAAATTGGAGAGGGTCCAGAGAAGAACTACAAGAATGATTAAAGGTCTAGAGAACATGACCTATGAAGGAAGGCTGAAATAATTGTGTTTATTTAGTTTAGGAAAGAGAAGATTGAGGGGGGACATGATATCAGTTTTCAGGTATCTAAAAGGGTGTCATAAGGAGGAGGGAGAAAACTTGTTCATTTTGGCCTCTGAGGATAGAACAAGAAGCAATGGGCTTAAGCTGCAGCAAGAGAGGTTTAGGTTGGACATTAGGAAAAAGTTCCTAACTGTCAGGGTAGTCAAACACTGGAATAAATTGCCCAGGGAGGTTGTGGAATCTCCATCTGTGGAGATATTTAAGAGTAGGTTAGATAAATGTCTATCAGGGATAGTCTAGACAGTATTTGGTCCTCCCATGAGGGCAGGGGTCTGGACTAAATGACCTCTCGAGGTCCCTTCCAGTCCTAGTATTCTATGATTCTAAGATAGCCTCAGGACGGGGGAATCACACAGATGGCTTAACACCTTGTTGGAGTGTTCCCTTCCTGAGACACACACATCACTCCTTGGCCACAGCTCAGGATTTGGTCCAATAAGATTTTTGATACTGTGCCTCAGTGTTGAAGATGCCATAAGGAAGGTGTGAGCCAGGATAGTGTTTTCAATACGTGAATCAAAGGACAAAACCACTGTTTTTGAGAGGCTAGTAAAATATTGTATTGGACAAAAGTCACAAAAAATATAGAAAATGGAACCATTTTATTTCAAAATATTTAATGAAAATGTACAATTAAAATTGCTTTTTATATCACAGTACCTTTTTTACCTTGATTTCAGTTACATTAATATAAAATCAGCATCACTGTCATGTTATATTTATTCCTCTTTAACTGAACAAATTTTCATTGTTGTTTCTTTGAGTGAATTTTTAAAGAATGGACAAACCTCTCCTGAGAATGAACAATCATTAAATGTGAACAACACAGACATGTCAGTGACATTGAAAAAGGTCACCTGCTTCTCTTCGTAACTAAAGTAAACTCCAATTTTCTTGGGCTTTTTCTGCACATTGACCCGGGTCCATGGGTCTGTTTTTGCCCAGTAATCTCTCCCACTCTGACCCAGAACCCAGAATCCCTCTTTAGGGGACAGGGACAGTTTTCCTTTTCTAACTATGGTTTTGCTGGCCACCCCCAGGTCCCAGTCAGTGCTTTTCTCAACATCTACCTCCCAGTAGTGCTTTCCTTTGGAGAATCCTTGAGAGCCCAACACACAGACAGTTGCATCGAACCTCTCTGGATTTGGTGGAGATTTTTTAGGTTGTACTTCATGTGTCAAACTCTTCTTATCCCCAGCAATGGAGAGGTTGGGATGGGCCGTGTCTGCATCCAGTGTGATATCATCTACAAGAAGAGGGGAATTTCTCTATTTTATATTAGTATAAATGGAATGGGGGGGTATATAAACAATGAACCTTCTCCTGCTGCTCTCCTCATGCACAGCTCCCATTGATTTCAATGGCAGGGTTGTCTGTGTAAGAACTGAATGACTTGACCAATGCTGCACACTTGCCAATTCAATGTGTCACCAACATATTCCAGAAGTGAGATCTGTTTGTATTTACACAGAAATTAAATTGATCCTGAAATGATTATTATATTAGTACTCAAACTGGGCCAGTTTGCTACATAGGTGTCAATTAAGAGAAACTTGACTTAAATTCATGGCCAGCAAAGTACGCATCATCTTCACCACTGAGAGCTGAATTGGATCCACTATGTCTAGCATTAGGGGTGTTCTCTGTGTGAAGCATGGCAAATATATGCATCTGGTGATAGGTAACTACGAGTAGAACTTCATCGTGAAAAGCAGAATTTGAGCATTAAGAATTGTAACACTGGTCGTGTCATTATGCCCCTATTTCTAATAAGAGTCATGTAAATGATACAAAATGAACATTTCTCCTCTGGGGCTCTCTTGTCCAGAAACATCTTTGGTCCAGCAGGATGATCAATAGTGCTGGAGCAGACAGCTCCTGGGCCAGAGAGCCTCAGCACTGCCAGGAACAGATCCCAGAGGCCAGAAGGCAGAAGTGGAGCTGGGAGCCCGGTGACAGGGCTAGCAGCAGAACTAACCTGGGGGAAGGAAACCAACACTGCAGAATCAGGCAGACAGGGCCAGCAGCAGAGCCTGGAAGGGGTCCTGGAGCCCAGCAGCTGAGGCCCAAACCTAGCAGCCCAGCACAGACAGGGGCACAGAGCCCAACTGGTGGCTGTGGCCTGGGCCAAACCAGCAGAGCAGCCTGTCTGACAGCCTGGACCAAGGTCAGGATTGAACAAGCAGCTCAGTCCGATACAGGGGGTGGAGCCCAGTGGCTGGTACCAAAGACCTGGGGAAGGGAGCCCTGCCAAGTCTGCTAATGGACACTGGAAGAATCTGGTGTCCACCAGCAGAAGGGTCAGAATTGACCTCCCTGGTCCAGCAATTGGGATTGATCAGGTCCGAAGAGTGCTGGACCAGGGAGGTCTAACCTGTAACGCGTTATAATTACTCATTAATATAAAGGTTTATCTAGCAATGAGACCTTCAGTCAGGACCCCTGGGTTCTGTTTCCATCTCTGCTGCTGTGAGAGGTTGGTCAGGTAACATAAGCTCCTGATAGTCAGTTTGCTCCTCAGTCACCTGAATATGGTGCTACCCTTATCAGGTGCTATAGGGTGTTTATTTTTGTTTGTAAAGAGCTTCAAGATGATCAGCCACAAACAGCAAATGTGCAAATTATTATCTGTACAATTTTCATTGTCCTATCACTATTGGTGCCCTTCAACACATCAGTATCATTTTCAGGTCTCACTGTAATTGTTATAATCAGCAACATCACAGTCAGTCTCCATTATCACCAGAACAATGATCCCGCCTTCGCCTTCATCACTACCAAATGCCTCATAAATGTTATTGACTCACTCCAGATCATGCCTGTCTTTACTGCAGGGCCCAGGATGATCCCACCACCACTGCTTTATGATTCTCTTTGCAGTCACCATCTCTGCCTCCACATCATCTCTGCCTTCCCTGTGGCCCACTTGGGAAGGGCCTCCTTAGGCCCTTCTGCAAATCCCACTCCTGGTAAACACTAAGGCCCAACTTCTCAAAGGCATTTAGGTGCCTAATTCCCATTGTTACCATAACCTTTGAGGAGATGGGCCAAAGAGATTAAGGAACACCGAGAAGCAGTGCGAGAGGCTAGAGAAGCCTCCAGAGCAAGGGCAGCAGAAGGCAGTATAAGCAGGTGCAAGAGATTATTCTGTCCGAACATGGCCCCTGAGATGGAATCCAGTGTAGTGGGTGGGCCCATTCCTTTACCTACCCTATTCAAGGAATTTGGAGACAAAGGCTGTAAAATGTGGAGATTTCAGGCTGTCTAGTCCCACTAGAGCCAAGGGATTTCCAACCACCCATTATCCTGAAGGGGACAGAGACTATTAAGGACACTGCCAAAGGGCCAGACAATGAACTTGACGAATACAGAATTGGGGGTGGAGGCATAAAGGGAGGAAGGCAGGTGCTGTAGCTCCACGACCTTCCACACTGGTGCTAACAAGACAGGTCTCATACAAGGCTCCCTCTCAGTTTAAATGGAATTTTTGCTCTGAAATCACATCTATGATATTAAAAATCACATTAAGTCATTTACTCAGAGAACTCTTTCACTCGGGACTGATTCTGATCCGATAAATGTGATACAGGAGTAACTGCATGTATGTTATTAGCATCACAATAGTGTGAAATTAAGGTAAATAAGGTCAAGATAAGGCCTAGAAATCAGTTTGGGCGCTGGGAAGTAAGGACCTTAGGAGCTGTGTCTATGATGAGAAAAGTTTGTTTCTAGTTGGATGATGGTAGCAGACATGCTGATTTCTTTAACTTTGGGGCAGATTCCAATGTAGTGAGGTTCTCACACTGCATCTATCTGCGTTGGCATCTCTAGCCCTGTGCTCTATGTATCATTACCTGAATTGTTCCGAGCTCTTCTCCAGTCTGAAATGAAAGAGCGAAAACAACAGACACTGAATTAATAGACTGAATAAATAGTGAATTAACCTCGTTATCTCTATCCTGATTCTTGTCTGCATATTTTTGCCTGCCTCTGGAAATTTCCACTACATGCATCTGACGAAGTGGGTCTTTGCCCACGAAAGCTTATGCTCCAATACATCTGTTAGTCTATAAAGTGCTACAGGACTCCTCGTTACTTTTGAATAAATAGAGGCTTTCACTGTAGATTTCCTCAGTCAATCAGCAGAGACTTTCCAGACTGAGTGCAAGTGAGGATGTCAAATGCAAAAGGGGGGTGATTCTTTTGACAGAGTTAATATGGACAAAAGTGGCACTGGAATGGTCATTATCTCTCTTTCTTTCTGTCACACACACATGGCTGTTCTGAGCTAAGATTAAAAACCAGGGCATAGTCCTAATCTGTTTGAGATCTGTTCTGTCTGCCTTGCACTTCCACCTGAAGAATCCACCTCACAAAGTTACCTGCCCTCACTGCCTTTGGTTTAACTCCCTCTTACACATTCCATTCTCACTGGAACAGAAAATGGACCTTCCCATTCACACACGTGGCATTTCCAGCCACCGGATGCTATAGGCACAGCCATCCAGCTCCTCCCAGGCAGGACACAGAAGGACAATGCCCCTCCAATGTGTGTCTGCATTGCATCTGGGGAGTATAATACCCCCTCATGGGTAGACATCTATGTGCAAGCTCTGTTTGGATTAGTGCACTAAGCATAGCATTATGACCATTCTGGCTCAGGTTAACCACACAAGTAATTTCACCTGGGCCCTGGGTATGTATTCAGGCAGCTAAACCAAACTGCTACTTGTATCACCACACTTACACTGTGATATTTAATGTGCTAGCTCGAGCTGAGCTGCCAGGTGTGTATTTGCACTGGGAATTGCACAGCCCAGATGCTGTGCAGATTGATGGTTAATCAGTGACACTTTCACTGTGGCTACTGAGGTGTCTCAGACCCCATTGTGGCTGCTCAGGAGACAGTTGTTCTATCCCTAACCTGAGGCAAACAAGAGGTATCAGGCCTTATCTCCCTTTCTGCCTAGTATGTGTGAGCAGGGAGTGAAGCTGCAATGTGTGTGCCTGGAGCTGCTGTACACTCTGCTATGGCTGGGGAGAAAATGGACTGTCGAGATCCCCTTCTCCAATGAAAGTAGCCAGGGAGATGGAGGATTGACAGGAGAAATGGCCCCTCTAAATATGCAAACCCTATGGAGAGGCAGAGCCATCGGTGGACCACGTAAGGTGTACATGGACCCCTGCTCCATCCATTCCACCCAGGTTGGGATGGTAGAGCACTGCTGGTGAATTTTTGAACTCTGGGGCGGCACTGACCCGGAGCAGAGACTTTTGGGGTGTTGGACTTTGGGTGATTGTTTGGGTTGCTGTACTCAAGAGACCTTTGGGGTGTTGGACTTTTGGGGACTTTGGGTGATTCTTGGCTCGAGGTGGGTCTTTGCTCATGTTTGCCCTATGAATCTGAGTTATGGTGTTTTTCCAATTTAATGCTGATGTCAGTTACCTCATGTTATTAAAGATTTGCTCCTATACTGAGGCTCTGTGCTTGCTAGAGGGGAAGAATTGCCTCTTTGAGGTGCCATGGGGTGTGTGTAAGATTTCCCAGGTCACTGGGTGAGGGCTCGAGTCGGTGTTGTATTACATTTTTGGGAGGAGACCCCTAGATACTGAACCCGGCCCTTGCTGCTGTTAACACGGCATAGCAGAAGCATTACACAAGCAATGAGAGTGGGAATACCAGCAAGGGTGTACACAGGTCTTCACTCACCTAGTTCCTTCTGCATTTCACCTGGGAAAAAAACATCAATTATTAAAACCTTTAAAATTCTTGTTCAGTGTTTCCTTGTAACCATGGACCAAAGATTACACAGGAAATGAATTACATTTTTCAAAATCTATTATGACTTAAAATAAAAAAGAGCCAGAGAAATTGATAGCCAAATGGCTGGAATCATAGAAGCATACATTATTAGAACTGCAAGGTATCTTGAGAGACCATCAAGTTCAATCCCCTGTAGTCACAGCAAGACCAAGCACTGTCTAGGTCATTCCTGGCAGGTGTCTATCCAACCTGCCCTTAAATAGCTCCAGTGATGAGGCTTCCGCAACCTCCCTAGGCAATTTATTCCAGTGTTTAACCACCCTGACAGGAAGTTTTTCCTCATGTCCAATTTAAAACTCCCTTGCTGCAAGTTAAGTCCATTGCTTCTTGTCCTATCATCAGAGGTTAAAGAGGTATGTCTGTCCTCCTGTACTCCCCATCGAGCACTTTCTCCTATGCTCAATATGTTCAGTTCCTGGATGTCCTGACTGTGTTTGCTTTCTTCCCCAATTGCTGTTGAACCTCCTCCCCTTTAGTCCTCTTTGCAAGTACCTGGTGAGGTCTCAGCTACATTATGCTCAATGGCTGCTGAGTCCCATACAGGGCCCCTTCTCTTGGGTCTGAAGGCCATGCCAATGATAGCATATCTCCTTCACTTGGGTCATGTATACTCTATAGATAAGATTGAAGCAGACACAGTCAATCTTTTGGGGTCTGAATTGGCAGATCTATTGAAGACATGCTCATTCAGGCTGAGAGGGCACTCTGGTTGATATTGGTAGTCTTGCTTCCATGAGAAGTAAGGAAGTCGAAGAGAGAGTATACTCCCTTTAACTTCTTGCAGTGTGGATTGCACCAAAATTCAAATTAAGATATTTCAACTTAAGCTACAAAATTAACATAGCTGAAGTTGCGTATCTTAATTCAACATTATCCTGTCTAAAGGAACCTAGCCTGGTAATGCAGTGTTTTGCTTCTGGATTGTAACTATTTGGTGATGACGGCAAAGTCAAATTTTCTCCTGCAGATCTACCGCAAAAGAAAAATGAAGAGAAGGCAGAAAGAATTTCGTCCATACCCACTGAGTTCGAAATTGAAGAGGACGAAAGAGATACTTTGTTTCCTGAGTAGCATAAATATTGGCCATAGCAATGGAGAGAGAGCAAGATGCACACTGGCTATTCAGCCTGTGGCCTAATCCCATGGCTCTCTCTCAAAATCAAAAAGACAAGGTTCTAATATTGTTTGACTACATTTCGGAAGCTTTGCTGCTACAACTAATTACATAAGAGGTAAAAATGGTATATAATGGTACTCCATTAATATGGTATCACGAAGTGCATTTCATTTCAGCTTAAATGTAGAGTCTTATTATTTGTACATTTCCCTTCTTACTGTGTTTTCATACTGGCAGGTTATGGTTTTTCAGGATACAAAACAGAAATGGGGAAATCTATTTAGATGTTAATGATGTATGAGTAGCACTGTTCAGATACAGAAAATGCTCATATATGTTAGGGTATGTCTACACTACCACCCTAGTTCGAACTAGGGTGGTTAATGTAGTCAATCGAAGTTGCAAATGAAGCCTGGGATTAAAATATCCCGGGCTTCATTTGCATCTTGCCGGGTGCCGCCATTTTTAAATCTGAAAAATCAGAAATCTCGTTCCATGAGGTGTAACGGTAGTTTGAATTAGAAAGCCTAATTCGAACTACCTACTCCGTGCCGCGTGTAGCCTCGGGCACGGAGTCTGAACTGGCGGGGATTTAAAAATGGCGGTGCCTGGCAAGATGCAAATGAAGCCCGGGATATTTAAATCCCGGACTTCATTTGCAACTTCGATTGACTACATTAACCACCCTAGTTCAAACTAGGGTGGTAGTGTAGACATACCCTTATGGACAAACAAACCAAGGAAAATGCTCCATCGAAAGTGGGAAGGAAATGTGAGCTTTAAGGATACATCAATCATTTTTTTCTTTTAATTCTGCAAGAGCCCTACAAATTAGTGGAGTAGATGGAAGAAAAAGTACACAGACTTACTTATTTTCCTTCCTAAGTTCCCTAAAAAAGAAAAAAATTCCAATAGCACCTTTTGTCATAAAATGGCCAAGAATGGAGGTAATTAAAACATTGAAAGCTGTATTGTTCTTTTGGAAAATATTTATGAGGGAAGTGATAAGATGATGAGCATGATCAAGGTTAAGGCCAAAAAGGACTATTTTTATCATCTATCACACAGTGCAGAGATATTTTCCAACATAATGCCCATCTTTATTAGGGCAAATTTTTGTGGGAAAAATAATCCAATCTTGATTAGAAATTGCAAGTGTGAGACAATCTGCTATGAATTTTGATAATTAATTCTAATGTCTAATAACCCCTATTCTTAATTTTTAAGAATAACAAAAAGGAAACATCAATATATGCACTTTATTGTTCTCCTGATCTCAGTGTAATCAATGCAACTGAGTTTATTGAAAGATTTTTTTTCTGACACTCTCTCTCTGACCTCATGGGGGGATGTCAGTTTAATTTAATCTTAATAATTTCTTTGTGGATTTATTCCATGAAAAAGTTCCAGAATCCACACGTTACTATTATCTGAGTGCAAATGACACAAAGTCAGTATGAGATAACTGATTTTCTTTGGCAGGAATTCTGAACATTAAATGTTACAATGAAATACAAATCTGGTACTGAAGACCCCTGACTTCCAACTGCCTGGCCTATGACCCCCTGCATTTATGGTCACCATGCTCCGGGAGCTATGGAGCCTAACCCAGCCTAACCTACTGCCTAACCCAGCCCCCAGTCAGGTAGTTCATGGCACCATTTGCGCCGCTCCACAGGGCTGTTAACTGCCCAGCAGAGCCCCCTGGCTCCAGGACACTACAACTCCCAAGAAGAAAAGCAGGCTAAGAATGGAACCCCCCATCATAACATTGCCCCTATGGGCCATGAGGGTTCAAGTTACAACAGCCCAACTTACAACGGTTCTCCAGGAACCAATTAAGTACAGGGGGTCGCCTGTGTCTTACAGTAAATATGCAACTTGTTGTAGTGCACTAAGCACAAGATATTTATTTAAATATATTCCACCTCCTAGTCCAATTTAGTATAAGATGGCTTCAGAGAACACAGAATGGGGATGTTTTGTTCGATATACAAGGAAGAAGGGGAGGTAAAAAACAGACATCATGAAACATCTAAGTTGTTTGTCTCAGTTTTCTGTTTCAGTCTCTAAATGGTGGGGTACCTTGGCTGAAACTTTTCTGTGGCCTAGGAAAAATCAGAAAGTCCAACTGCTAACTGAGAATATGTCTACACTGCAGAGTTTTTCTGGAAAACCTACACTTACCTCCACACTGAAATTGCAGAACTTAATTGTGAGATAGTGTCCAATCAATGTGGACGCTATCTTTTAAAATGGCAGATAGATTTTTTTGTTGTGCTTTTGCTCTCTGGACACTCTCTTTCGTAAGAAGAGTTTCTGGAAGACGTGTTCTGGAAAAGCTTCTTCTAAAAGAAGCCTGCAGTCTAGATGTAGCCTGAGTCTCTCCTTGCCATTGGGCCTTCATATGTTAGTACAACTATTCACAGAGCCAGGGTGTGATGACTGTTCCTTAAGGGCAATAAATCTGGCAAAATAACTTGTCACTGAACCATGCCTGTGGTCTTTCTTTGAGCATCACTGAAATATACTGAATTAACAACCTACATTATCTGTTAGTGCTGATAACACCAGAGTGCTAAGGACAAAAGCACAGAATAGCTTGAACAGCATTAATGAGACAACAATTCATTCTTCAACACATAAGAATCCTCTAAATTTTTTTCCCCAAAAATACCCATGTTCCAATGGAGAGTTTCTGTAAATCCCTTCATCTAGTAGTGAATACACTGTGTAGGAAACCAGAATATCTATTTCTTGCTCTAGAAAACATTTCTTTGTGACCATTACTACTTCCTTTCAATGGATATTTTTAGTTCCTGGAGATTGTTTGTGTTCTCATTCCTGACTCTCCTTCAACTTCTTCTGTTCAGACTATTCGCAAAGTGATGCTCAGGTCTCAGCTCTATAATATATGATTCAAGAGACCCCTGTACAGATCCTCCTCTTCCCAGGCCCAATAGCCATGCAATGAGATTATACCTGTTGAGTTGAGGCTTTTAGAACTCATAGAGGAGATGAAAAGTTTGCTCAGTGGACTGCAAATATTTAGTAAAATAGGCAAACTCACCTGTTCCCTTCTGAAGTTCTGCAAAAGAAAAAATGGGAGAAAAAATAATTCAGGAGATACAAATTGAAGAGGGTGAATGAGCTCCTTACTTTATTAATTAGCATAAAGAATAGTCATAGTGCATGAAGCACATAGACTAGTCATAGACGAGTCAATCAGTGAGTTTGTCCAAGGCTCTCCTCCCTACATAGTAGAAAGACAAGATTCTATTATTGTTTGAATACATTTAAACAAGAAGCTTCATGAACCTGAGTATCACACACAATGCTCTTATGCTGGCCTCTTTCACAATTGTCAAATTGTGGCTTTGGGGGCATTTTATAGACTTTTTCAGAGTCCCTTTGAGATGCTGGGGCAGCCCATTAAAGGGGCAGTGCTGTCCCATGGTCCTGTCCCTTGGAAATGCCAGGGTGACCTTTTCATGGGGCAGCGCTGCACCTAGTCAGGATCAGCTGAGGACTCTAGCTGATCCCAGGCTCCATGAAGCACTGTGTTTCAAAGGGGCAGAGCTAGCAGAGCTCTGGATCAGCTGGGGACTCCAGCTGAACCCAGGCTCCTGCCGTGCTGCCTCTTTGAAATGCTGCTGCTGCATTTCAAAGAGGCAGCTATACTAAGCCTCGGGCCAGCTGAGGACTCCAGCTGATCCTAGGCCACTGCAGCATTTCAAAAGGGCAGAGCACATGTTAAATCACACGATTAAGCGTGATCACAATTTTAAATCACGCGATTAATCGTGATTTTTTAATCACTTGACAGCCCTACATGAGACCATTGTTCCTCATTCTGCCTTCTGTCACTACTGAGAACAGCCTTTCTCCATCCTCTTTGGAACCCCTCTCCCAGCAATTAAAGTTGCTATCATATCCCCTCTCTCTCTTCTCTTCCTTAGACTAAATAAGTCCAAATCCATTATCCTCTCCTTATATAGGTCATATGCTCCAGCCCCCTAATCATTTTTATTGCCCTTGAAGAGACCTCAGGAGATCGAGTTCAGTCCTCTGCCCTCACAGCAGGACCAAGCACCCTCTAATACAGGGGTCTCCAAACTTTTCAGCCCGAGGGCCGCATTAACTATCAAACAGCAGTTCGGGGGCCGACTACACACTTGAGGTCCAAATAAAAAACAATCAAAACATGGATGTTGTTTTTAATTATGTATTTAATATTATTTTATTCAGTTATTATTTAATAACACATTCATACACTACACATGAACACCTGTATTAGTGTGAATGGTGAAATTGTTTCCTGGATGCCAAAATAGCAGACATTTCTGGCTTTAGATTTGTTGTCCCTAACATCAACAGTGACCTGAGATTATCATCGGACAAGTTTGTTCTCAAATTGTTCTTCACGTATTTCATTCTTGAAAATGTTTGTTCACACAGGTATGTTGTTCCAAAGATTGAAAGGTACCTTGATGCAAAAGTTTTGACATTAGGAAAGTCTTCCTTGGGCAAAAACTGGTAAAAACCCACCAGTCCTATTTTGAACTTGTCCCTAAGGAGGTCATTTGCTTGCAACTCAATGACTTCCAGCTGCAGTTCATCTGGGCAACTGGCCACATCTGCTTCAAATGGGTTTTGAAACAATCTCACTTCTTCTGCCTTTGAATCCAAAAAGGTCTCCACGGGCCGGATGAGAGGGCCTCGCGGGCCGCATCCGGCCCCCGGGCCGTAGTTTGGAGACCCCTGCTCTAATAGGAAGATTTTACATGGATTTGTAAATGTGAGTGCAGTGCTCTCAGGTCAGCTCCCATCCATGTTCATATTTCACCTCATGAGTGGAATGTGTCAAAAGGGTTTATGAGCTACCTGAATTGTGTAGCTCACTTGATAAACTGCTTTTCTGTGGCCCCACCCTGAACCAGGGCTGGGCCTTGATAAACTGCTGGGCTATAAACTGCTTTGCCTACCACCCTATCCTGACCAAGGGCGGGGCTTATAAACTGCTACCCGCTGCCCACCCTGACCAGAGGCCGGGTTACAAACTGGTTACTGTCGGCCCACGCTTAACTAGGACTGGGCCTTCTTCACCACAGACTTGGCGGCCTGCCCTGAACTAAGGCTGGGTCTCTGTCTATCATTTCTTGGCCTGCCCAAACCCAGGCCACCTTTGTTATTGGTTACTTTTGTCACCTCACACTGAGGTAAGGACCAAGCAGAGAAAGAGCATCGGACAATGAAAATACCCTAACTCTGTTCAGTCCCAGTTACAAAACTCGCAAACTTCCAAAGTGACTGCAAAGCAGAAGGATGCTGCCCTCTCAGGTTATGTCTAGACTTCAAAGAAAAGTTTGAAAAAGGAATGCAAAGATATGTATCCCGGAAAATCTCAGCAGTATCGACGTAGTCTCAGGCATTAAAGAAATCCTGCTTCTGCTACATCCCTCATTAGGGAAATGACAAACCCTTCAACCTCCAAACTGCAGATGTTGCCACCGCCTTACCCTTTTCTTCCTTGAGTTGGGCTGCAGAAGAAAAACACAAAAGACAATTTTCAATCTATGAAATTTATTGTTATCAAGTTAATGACCTAACCCTGTTCCAGTGTAGTCACTGGGGGTATATCTACACTACCCCCCTAGTTCGAACTAGGGGGGGTAATGTAGTCATACGGAGTTGCAAATGAAGCCCGGGATTTGAATTTCCCGGGCTTCATTTGCATGAAGCTGGCTGGCGCCATTTTTAAATGCCGGCTAGTTCGGACTGCGTGCCGCGCGGCTACACGTGGCACGGACTAGCTAGTTAGGATTAGGCTCCTATTCCGAACTAGCTGTACACGTCGTTCCACGAGGCGTACAGATAGTTCGAAATAGAAGCCTCCCACAGCTCACCAGAGAAAGCCCTGGGGCTCTGAGTCTGAGGGAGCGCATCCATATTAACGGAGCCTGCCACTTTCTAAAGTGTCAGCACAAAGCAGCAGCCAAAGGGGACATGGCAAGAGACTGACAGGGGCTCAGAACCCAACACGCAGAGCTCCACTGAAAGCCAGGAGACTGAAAAGAAGCTTCCAAGGATCTCCTCTGGGTATCCTGGAGGCGTTGTAGGTTCCCAGTTGGAGGGGTGGGAAGGACACTTCTGCCATCTCTCAGAGGAGTTGTGAGGAGCTTTTCGGGTGTCAGTGATAGCATCCTAGGCAGGACTGAACTCTTTCTTACCACAACCAGAGATTTGCCATAGAACAGGCATGCTCCCTCAATACTTGGGCAACACAGCCCTGCAATATCTCCTCTCCACACTGATTTGCAGAAAGCTAGCAAGGTCTCAGCTCTGTAATGCGCAAGGGATCCCGCAGCACAAGGAATCCTCCCCCCATGGACGTTGGCATGCAACACTCTAGCTACATGTGGCACTGTCAGAGCCCATGATCGGGGAGTAATTCAGAAAACTCACCATTTTCTTCTTGCAGTTGCTCTGGAAAAGAATGACGGAGAAAAGAGAAAGAGAAAAATAATGAATGTTCGTCTCAGGAGTAGCCAGCTGTAGAGTGAGGATGGGACACTTTGGCCCTTGATTAATACCAATATTGATAATGACTATTGGCCATTGAGCAGGAAAGGCCTTTGCCAGCTAGTTATTCTAAGGAGTTGGCCACATTTCCATTTTTCTCCACAGAAGAGAGATTAGATCCCAAACTTATTTAGCAATTTCAGCAATAATACTTTCAGTCATGCTTAAATGGAACAGAAGTCAATAGGGCACAAATCTAACTCTCCTAAGATGGGTGTCAGCAATGGAAAGATTCGTGCTATTATTTATTGAACGTATTGTGTTCTTGATTCACTCAACGTGGTCAATCTTTTTTATTTGTCCATGTTCTTTAATGTGATATTCGGTGGCTTGAAATTGCATTGCCTAGAGGAGAATTCAGGGTCTTCACTTAAAAATGCCACAATATAAAAGAAAAGTTCAACCATGGTTGTCAAAGAAGCTAGTATGACACTCCACGGTCCTCTACTTACAAGGTGTCTTTCAGGAAAGCAGCCATATCACCAAGACCTGCATTCCATTTATGCTTTAGTGCACGAAGCTGTGGTTTGGACGTATAAAATAAGAACCGGGGACAGACATGAGCATCACTTCTCAGAGATAGCTAATGTATGTATATAGTGTGCACAATTCAAGCCAGGGAAGCTGCTTCATCAATAGTGGGAAGGATGAGTGAGGTTTAATTGTAAATGAATCCTTTTTTTTTTCTTTTTTTTTTCATTCCATAAGGCTATGTCTACAGTGCAGGCATCTTGCGCAAAAAGTTCTTGCAGAAGACCGCCTCCACACTGCCATGTGCTCTTGCACAAGAGAGAGGTGCTTTTGCACAGAAGCGTCCATGGAAACGTTGTCGCTCTCTTGTGCCAGAATGCTCCGATGGCCATTTTAGCCATAGGGGAATCTTAAGCAAGAAACCCCTGTTGCCTGTCCACATGTGTCTTTTTGCGCAAGATCTCTTATTCCTCGTGGGGAGAGGAATAAGTCTTGCAGAAAAATCCCCGTGTTTTTACAATGTAGTGTACTTTCTCTAACGCAAGAACGGGCTTGTAGTGTGGACTCTCTGCAAGTTTTTGTGCCAAACCAGCTGTTATTTTCCAAAACTCTGCAGCATGGACACAGCCCAGGAGTTCCACATATTGGTAATTCACAAGGATGAAAAAGGACACAGACTTACCTATTGTCTTCTTCAAGTTCCCTGAAAATGAAACAAATCTTTCATTATTACAACTTCGCTTTCTGAATTAAAAGGGCCAAGAATGAATGTACCCAACAGTGAAAATGCCAACAACTGCACTGGTTTTCTTGGAGTACATTTTTGAGGCAACAGGAGAGACATTGAACAGCTTCAGATTTCAGGCCAGAAGGAACCACTCTTATCATCTATCACACAGGCCAGAGAACTTCCCCAAAGTAATGCCTGTCTGCGCTAGAGCCCATCTGTGAAAACCACATTCACTTCTGAGGGAGGGGTCATGGCAGCAGTGGTAAATAGGAGGCTCCGGGCTTGACCCTGAGGAGAGCTGCTAGAGGAAAATCTTCTAACACTTGTGCCTATGATAGGGGTACACCTGATTGGAACACCTGATCAACAAGGCCTCAAAGAAGAACTCTTCTCTCGTTTGTAAATGAGGACAAGGAACACAGAACAATTTTCACTCATGAACTAACTGTTCCTTGATTTACTCTGCATCCATACTTGAAGCTAGACGTATGGTTGAACGCGCATGGACAGCAAGGAGGATGGGACGGGCTAGTCACCCTGTGTAGGTATCTACCACGATCAAGTAAAACTTTGGCTGACAGCAGGACTGAATCCTGAGTCTTTTTTTTTTTTTTTTTTTTTTTAATTTCAGCCATTCTCAGGGGGCTCTGCAGTGAGTCCTGGAACATCTCCTCCCCACGCTGCTTTGCAGAAAACTGGCAATTTCTCAGCTCTCTAATGTCCTGTGATGCACAAGGGATCCTATGGCACAAGACATCTCCCAGCCACACAAGTGAAAAAACAACTTTCTAGCTGCACGTGGCATCATCAGAGCTCATGGCTGGGGAGTAATTCAGAAAACTCACCAATTTCCTTTTGGAGTTGCTCTGGAAAAGAACCAAGGAGAAAGGGAAAGAGAAAAATCATTACTGTCCTTTTATTTATTAGCCAGCTGTAGAGTGAGAAGGACAAGCTTTATTCCTTGACTACCACAACTATTTACCATGATGGGAAGGAGGAAAGAGCCTTTGCCATCTAGTCATTCTATGAGGTTAATCACTTGCCCAGTCCTCTACACAGAAGACTAGACCAGAGATTAGGCCCCCGACATGTTTAACAATGTTGGTAAGAACCTTCCCGGTCACAATTAAATGGAAAAGAAGTCCACAGGGCACAAATCTAAAATGGGTGTCAGCGCTTGAAGGAGTCTTGATAATATTTAGCTAAGGAATGATGTTGCATTTGCACGCACAACGGTCAATGTTTTCTCATGTACGTTTTCTTTCATGTTGAATGCAGAGCTACAATAGCCAAGTGCCTACGACTTTACTGAGACAGAAATTCCACCTATTACTATCACAGAGAAGTTCAACTACATGTTAGCAGTGTTGAGTGGGCTTGTGGGGACTTCCTGCTAGCGTAGTACCACCAGGTGTTGACTGCATCTCCTGGAGTTTCTAGGCATAAAAGGGGACAGTGCCCTCAGTGCTCTGCTGCCAGCGGCAGGGAGAATAGAACTCTCTCGTTGCAGATAGGCACAGAACGCCAGCACATGGTGTCTGGCCTGGCCTCTGGCAGAGATATTGTTGCTCTGAGCATTCCCGGGTGCTCTACGCTCTGCTGTGTGAAGGGAGCTCCCCGCTCAGCCACAGAGCAAGGAATGAACATTCCTTTCAATTCCCAGAAGGGATTCCCACGCAAGGGGATGCCCCGGCCCTTCTCTGTCAAGGCTTCACCCTTTGGGGAGTGTGTTAAATCCCAAAGAGTCGATTAACGTCTATCGACGGCCACATGGTGCAATCTGGAATTAGCAGTTCGACATTTCTCTGATAAAAGCACAGTGAGAAAGCAAAGCAAAAGCTCCCTGGCCATCTACCCACTGCTTTACCAAACTGGACATGTCTCTTTGTGTCAGCTGGTTTGTCCTTGTTTTGGCAGAATAGTTGGTTAATGAACATTTCTTTCCTCTCAACTGTCCCGGTCTCTCACCCCAGGCAGACTCTCCTCAGACCAATGACAAAACTCACTTCCCTGGCAGCAGTTAAAGAAATCCTTCCTGCCCAGCTTCTCTCACTGATAAAATGACCCTTCTCTTCCTTGAATACGGCTTCAAGAAGTAACACATCTCAAAATATGCCCTTCATAGTTATCAGATTTGATCCCAGTAGGTCAGGATCAAATTCGGAGCCACCGGAAATGTGGCCAATTAGGTCTACTCCACTGAATGAAGGGTCAAATCTTGAATTCAGTACTATTTTTTTCCCCTGAAACCCCTATTCTGCTTTGACATCACCGGATGGAACTATTTTCTCCTTTCCCCTTTTGAAAAAAATTACACAAATTGCCATGCCAAATCTCATCTCTGGTGTTGATCTAAAAATCTGTTGAGTGGGGGAAAACCCAGAAGAACTTGGTTCTATTTCCCTGCTCTAGTAAATGTTCTAGTATGTCTATCGTTACTTCCCTTGCACGGTGATGGCTGCAGAGCCCCCTCTGGAAGCCCTGAACAACACGTGGTTTCCCATTTTTATGGAAGTCTATTGGGAAAGTCTATTCTGCCTCCGTCCCTGAGGTAGGAGGTGGAGCGTCTGCGAGGGCTCTGTTATTACAGTACCGCAACAGTGTCAGCTCTGTCCTTCCTCATAACCCAGAACCTTTTCATTAAGCAGACACGTTGAGTTCCTGGAACATGGGAGTATTTTCCCTTCCATGCCCTTCTTGCACCTCTCCCCCTCTGACTTCCTGTGTAAGCTGCTGAGAGATTTCACCTCCCTGACATAGCACAATTCCAGAGTCACCTAGAGAATCGCCCCTTTCCAGACTATGGGCAGTGCAATGGGGGCATCTCTGCTGCAAACGGATCTCTTAGAAACTGTTGGAGGAGAGGAAGAGATCTGACATTTGCTGTGTCACTATCCAAGAATGTAGGCCAACTCACCCTTTTCTCTCTGGAGTTCCTCTGCAAAGGACAAATGGGGAGGAAAGAAAACAGTTCAGTGTTTGTTCCTTGACTTACATTTGAACATACTGAATGAGATCCTGGCTTTCTTGAATGACATAAACATTGTCATGGGCAGGGAAAGGGAAAGAGCCGTCAATTGCTATACATTTTGCTGCTTAATTCTATGGACATCTTCCTAGATAGGAGGAAAACAAGTTTCTATTCTTGTTTCATTACATTAAGCATGACAATAACAAGTCAGGAAAAGAAGTGTGTATTCACCACACTACACAGAAGAGAAAAAAAAGACAAAGACGTTGTATAGTCATCAGTAGGTTTTCTGAAACAAAACAAATATTCAGTGAGAGTGACGGAAACTTCCCTGGTTAAAGGATTAGGCAGAAAGGTGATTATCCATTGAGACTACAGGCTAAGGGCTGAGCTGTACTGCCTTGTGTGGGCAATCCACGGGGTCAGCAACAGTAACAAGATGCATTATCCCCCCATTGTCCAAACCGGTCCCTCCAATATTTCTAGCTGCAGGGATTCCAGGAACAGCAAAAGTGCATTGTGACATCCTGATGAACAGTTAGAGCATGCTAGACAGAAAAATCCTCCTATTCTGAGGGTTAGATATGCCTAAATACCTAGCGCTTGGGGGTTACGTTTAACTGTAGCTCACTAGGCTATGTAAAAGCTGAAAGAGGAGATCAAAAGGTTCCAATGGTAGAAAGGTGATATTAATGTATGTCCCTCTCATTTTGAACTCCTTGTGTATTGGTTGAGGCCCTGCAGATGGACTGGGGGTAGGACTCCTTGCCTCTTTACTCCTGAGGGACCTCCTCACTGCCCCTCACTTGCATCTCCTTTATGAGAAGAGAAGAGAGTATCCCCCTCCTACCATGCAGGGTACCCAGTGCTCTGAGGTAACGTAGGACCAGGCACAGCAGAAGTGGAATTCAGGAAACATGGCAGTGTATGCGGAGCTTAGCTGGGAACACCCTTCTTGGAGTTTCTGTAGTACCAGTGATGTCGAGGGGCCAGTGTGCCTGCCAGTGCTGTAGGGCTTCAGTGCTGAGAGTCTTTTGCACAGGAGTTCTATCTCAGCGCCATTTGCCATACCAAAATAGGAGTACTGCAAATGGAGCTTGCACCGGGTGCCTGACGAGCCATAATTAAAGGTCTAAGAGCGTCTTGCATAAAGAACTGCTTACGTCTGAATTCACACTCTTTCCTAATACAGGGCTTGAACCCTCTGCAAGTCTTACAGTAGTCAGACTGCTGCTCTTCACACAAGCACCTCAGGCAGGTGTCATGACAATCACAATTGGGCATAAACTTCTTGCCGTCCATGCCAAACTTAAAGTCTTAGGCTTTCGGCATGCCCTGGTGCCATGGAGGGCCAATACGGTAGGCGAGCCTACCCACTCCGAACTACTACATTTTGCACTTCAATAGAAATATATTTTACGGCTGAAAAAGATTAATTTACACGCAGTTCATCGAAATGTTTTGCTCGATAGTGAGAGGCTTGTTAATTGCAAAAGAAGGAGACTCTTCCGATGCTTCCACAGATGGTCAGAAGGAACTGAGGGAGGGCTCAGGGCAGTGGTGGTATATAACAGCAGCTAGTGGCACCATGGCAAGGAGCAGTTGGACGAAAACATTTCCAACCCTAGTGCGCATGGTTGCGCGTACTCCTGATTGGAACAGATGTGAACAAGCCCTCAAAGAGGAACACTTTTCCCTTTTTGAAATGAGGACAAGAAACATCCAACGATTTTCATTCATGTTCCCTGCATCCAAGAGATGGCTAAATTGGCATGGACGGCGAGGAGGACGGTGGGGCTCGCCACCCTGTATATGCACCCCCAGGGTCTAGCTGGGACGGTACTGGGAGCGGCCAGCTCCCAGAGCTGCACACATGACCTGTATTAACCACAAGACACAGCTTTTTCACAGCCTAGCCAGGTAAGAGGGAGCACGAGTATCTCCTAGTGATCTGGTAATCACCCATCCAGCTCCAAGAGCAGATGGAACCCCTTAGGCAGAGATTTCACTTTTACTGATGGAAGAATGGAACTCTTACCTGCTTCTGGAAACACTGGTTTCCTTTCTAAAGGAGGACAAGAAACATAAAACAATGTGCATGTATTAACTGGGTTGTTCCTTTTTGTCCTTAAGACACACAGACCTTGGACAGAAATCCTGTGTCTCAAAGAGTTAAGGTCAAACTTCTGTTGACAGCTAATCAGGGCAGGTCTGAATCCTGAGTCTCTTTCGATTTCTGTCATTCTCAAGGGCTCTGCTTAGGGTGAGTCTAAGCTGCTCCAACGTTCCTCTAAGAATTCACACGCCCTTGCCTTGGCCACAAGATGCTGAAGAAACTTCCAGCTGAGAGGTTCTTGGAAGTCCCAGCTGACATTTTTCCTGGGTGGTGGGATGACCTGAGACAGAGTTCCCAAACATTCACAAGGAGAGAGGAGGCTGTTCATAAAAACGTAGTCCTGGTCTACACAAGGACCTAACTCTGAAATAAGACCCACAATGTCCATTCTTTAAGTAAAACATCTCAAGTCTGTTATTTAGGAATAAGGGGCCTTGGAATTTGAGCTCTGTAGTCCTGCTTTTCATGAGGAAGAACGGTATTCCTCAACTTGTAAGTCTGAAATAACATTAACGTGGATGCTCCAGTGAAGCTAATTAGAACTATTTGGCCCTGGGAGGCCTCCCACAGCTCACCTGAGAAAGCCGTGGGGCTCTGAGTCTGAGGGAGCGCATCCATATTATCGGAGCCTGCCACTTTCTAAAGTGCCAGCACAAAGCAGCAGCCAAAGGGGACATGGCAAGAGTCTGACAGGGGCTCAGAACCCAACACGCAGAGTTCCACTGAAAGCCAGGAGACTGAAAAGAAGCTTCCAAGGATCTCCTCTGGGTATCCTGGAGGCGTTGTAGGTTCCCAGTTGGAGGGGTGGGAAGGACACTTCTGCCATCTCTCAGAGGAGTTGTGAGGAGCTTTTCGGGTGTCAGTGATAGCATCCTAGGCAGGACTGAACTCTTTCTTACCACAACCAGAGATTTGCCATAGAACAGGCATGCTCCCTCAATACTTGGGCAACACAGCCCTGCAATATCTCCTCTCCACACTGATTTGCAGAAAGCTAGCAAGGTCTCAGCTCTGTAATGCGTAAGGGATCCCGCAGCACAAGGGATCCTCCCCCCATGGACGTTGGCATGTAACACTCTAGCTACATGTGGGACTGTCAGAGCCCATGATCGGGGAGTAATTCAGAAAACTCACCATTTTCTTCTTGCAGTTGCTCTGGAAAAGAATGACGGAGAAAAGAGAAAGAGAAAAATAATAAATGTTCGTCTCAGGAGTAGCCAGCTGTAGAGTGAGGATGGGACACTTTGGCCCTTGATTAATACCAATATTGATGATGACTATTGTCCATTGAGCAGGAAAGGCCTTTGCCAGCTAGTTATTCTAAGGAGTTGGTCACATTTCCATTTTTCTCCACAGAAGACCAGAAGAGAGATTAGATCCCAAACTTATTTAGCAATTTCAGCAATAATACTTTCAGTCATGCTTAAATGGAACAGAAGTCAATAGGGCACAAATCTAACTCTCCTAAGATGGGTGTCAGCAATGGAAAGATTCGTGCTATTATTTATTGAACGTATTGTGTTCTTGATTCACTACACGTGGTCAATCTTTTTTATTTGTCCATGTTCTTTAATGTGATATTCGATGGCTTGATATTGGATTGCCTAGAGGAGAATTCAGGGTCTTCACTTAAAAATGCCACAATATAAAAGAAAAGTTCAACCATCGTTGTCAAAGAAGCTAGTATGACACTCCACGGTCCTCTACTTACAAGGTGTCTTTCAGGAAAGCAGCCATATCACCAAGACCTGCATTTCATTTATGCTTTAGTGCAGAAAGCTGTGGTTTGGACGTATAAAATAAGAACCGGGGACAGACATGAGCATGACTTCTCAGAGATAGCTAATGTATGTATATAGTGTGCACAATTCAAGCCAGGGAAGCTGCTTCATCAATAGTGGGAAGGATGAGTGAGGTTTAATTGTAAATGAATCCTTTTTTTTTTCTTTTTTTTTCATTCCATAAGGCTATGTCTACAGTGCAGGCATCTTGCGCAAAAAGTTCTTACAGAAGACCGCCTCCACACTGCCATGTGCTCTTGCACAAGAGAGAGGTGCTTTTGCACAGAAGCGTCCATGGAAACGTTGTCGCTCTCTTGTGCCAGAATGCTCCGATGGCCATTTTAGCCATAGGGGAATCTTAAGCAAGAAACCCCGGTTGCCTGTCCGCATGTGTCTTTTTGCGCAAGATCTCTTATTCCTCGTGGGGAGAGGAATAAGTTTTGCAGAAAAATCCCCGTGTTTTTACAATGTAGTGTACTTTCTCTTACGCAAGAACGGGCTTGTAGTGTGGACGCTCTGCAAGTTTTTGTGCCAAACCAGCTGTTTTTTCCCAAAACTCTGCAGCATGGACACAGCCCAGGAGTTCCACATATTGGTAATTCACAAGGATGAAAAAGGACACAGACTTACCTATTGTCTTCTTCAAGTTCCCTGAAAAATGAAACAAATCTTTCATTATTACAACTTCGCTTTCTGAATTAAAAGGGCCAAGAATGAATGTACCCAACAGTGAAAATGCCTACAACTGTACCGGTTTTCTTGGAGTACATTTTTGAGGCAACAGGAGAGACATTGAACAGCTTCAGATTTCAGGCCAGAAGGAACCACTCTTATCATCTATCACACAGGCCAGAGAACTTCCCCAAAGTAATGCCTGTCTGCGCTAGAGCCCATCTGTGAAAACCACATTCACTTCTGAGGGAGGGGTCATGGCAGCAGTGGTAAATAGGAGGCTCCGGGCTTGACCCTGAGGAGAGCTGCTAGAGGAAAATCTTCCAACACTTGTGCCTATGATAGGGGTACACCTGATTGGAACACCTGATCAACAAGGCCTCAAAGAAGAACTCTTCTCTCATTTGTAAATGAGGACATGGAACACAGAACAATTTTCACTCATGAACTAACTGTTCCTTGATTTACTCTGCATCCATACTTGAAGCTAGACGTATGGTTGAACTCGCATGGACAGCAAGGAGGATGGGACGGGCTAGTCACCCTGTGTAGGTATCTACCACGTCCAAGTAAAACTTTGGCTGACAGCAGGACTGAATCCTGAGTCTTTTTTTTTTTTAATTTCAGCCATTCTCAGGGGCTCTGCAGTTAGTCCTGGAACATCTCCTCCCCACGCTGCTTTGCAGAAAACTGGCAATTTCTCAGCTCTCTAATGTCCTGTGATGCACAAGGGATCCTGTGGCACAAGACATCTCCCAGCCACACAAGTGAAAAAACAACTTTCTAGCTGCACGTGGCATCATCAGAGCTCATGGCTGGGGAGTAATTCAGAAAACTCACCAATTTCCTTTTGGAGTTGCTCTGGAAAAGAACCAAGGAGAAAGGGAAAGAGAAAAATCATTAATGTCCTTCTATTTATTAGCCAGCTGTAGAGTGAGAAGGACAAGCTTTATTCCTTGACTACCACAACTATTTACCATGATGGGAAGGAGGAAAGAGCCTTTGCCATCTAGTCATTCTATGAGGTTAATCACTTGCCCATTCCTCTACACAGAAGACTAGACCAGAGATTAGGCCCCCGACATGTTTAACAATGTTGGCAAGAACCTTCCCGGTCACAATTAAATGGAAAAGAAGTCCACAGGGCACAAATCTAAAATGGGTGTCAGCGCTTGAAGGAGTCTTGATAATATTTAGTTAAGGAATGATGTTGCATTTGCACGCACAACGGTCAATGTTTTCTCATGTACGTTTTCTTTCATGTTGAATGCAGAGCTACAATAGCCAAGTGCCTACGACTTTACTGAGACAGAAATTCCACCAATTACTATCACAGAGAAGTTCAACCACATGTCAGCAATGTTGAGTGGGCTTGTGGGGACCTCCTGCTAGCGTAGTACCACCAGGTGTTGACTGCATCTCCTGGAGTTTCTAGGCATGGAAGGGGACAGCGCCTTCAGTGCTCTGCTGCCAGGGGCAGGGAGAATAGAACTCTCTCGTTGCAGATAGGCACAGAACGCCAGCACATGGTGTCTGGCCTGGCCTCTGGCAGAGATATTGTTGCTCTGAGCATTCCCGGGTGCTCTACGCTCTGCTGTGTGAAGGGAGCTCCCCGCTCAGCCACAGAGCAAGGAATGAACATTCCTTTCAATTCCCAGAAGGGATTCCCACGCAAGGGGATGCCCCGGCCCTTCTCTATCAAGGCTTCACCCTTTGGGGAGTGTGTTAAATCCCAAAGAGTCGATTAACATCTATCGACGGCCACATGGTGCAATCTGGAATTAGCAGTTCGACATTTCTCTGATAAAAGCACAGTGAGAAAGCAAAGCAAAAGCTCCCTGGCCATCTACCCACTGCTTTACCAAACTGGACATGTCTCTTTGTGTCAGCTGGTTTGTCCTTGTTTTGGCAGAATAGTTGGTTAATGAACATTTCTTTCCTCTCAACTGTCCCGGTCTCTCACCCCAGGCAGACTCTCCTCAGACCAATGACAAAACTCACTTCCCTGGCAGCAGTTAAAGAAATCCTTCCTGCCCAGCTTCTCTCACTGATAAAATGACCCTTCTCTTCCTTGAATACGGCTTCAAGAAGTAACACGTCTCAAAATATGCCCTTCATAGTTATCAGATTTGATCCCAGTAGGTCAGGATCAAATTCGGAGCCACCGGAAATGTGGCCAATTAGGTCTACTCCACTGAATGAAGGGTCAAATCTTGAATTCAGTAATATTTTTTTCCCCTGAAACCCCTATTCTGCTTTGACATCACCGGATGGAACTATTTTCTCCTTTCCCCTTTTGAAAAAAATTACACAAATTGCCATGCCAAATCTCATCTCTGGTGTTGATCTAAAAATCTGTTGAGTGGGGGAAAACCCAGAAGAACTTGGTTCTATTTCCCTGCTCTAGTAAATGTTCTAGTATGTCTATCGTTACTTCCCTTGCACGGTGATGGCTGCAGAGCCCCCTCTGGAAGCCCTGAACAACACGTGGTTTCCCATTTTTATGGAAGTCTATTGGGAAAGTCTATTCTGCCTCCGTCCCTGAGGTAGGAGGTGGAGCGTCTGCAAGGGCTCTCTTATTACAGTACCGCAACAGTGTCAGCTCTGTCCTTCCTCATACCCCAGAACCTTTTCATTAAGCAGACACGTTGAGTTCCTGGAACATGGGAGTATTTTCCCTTCCATGCCCTTCTTGCACCTCTCCCCCTCTGACTTCCTGTGTAAGCTGCTGAGAGATTTCACCTCCCTGACATAGCACAATTCCAGAGTCACCTAGAGAATCGCCCCTTTCCAGACTATGGGCAGTGCAATGGGGGCATCTCTGCTGCAAACGGATCTCTTAGAAACTGTTGGAGGAGAGGAAGAGATCTGACATTTGCTGTGTCACTATCCAAGAATGTAGGCCAACTCACCCTTTTCTCTCTGGAGTTCCTCTGCAAAGGACAAATGGGGAGGAAAGAAAACAGTTCAGTGTTTGTTCCTTGACTTACATTTGAACATACTGAATGAGATCCTGGCTTTCTTGAATGACATAAACATTGTCATGGGCAGGGAAAGGGAAAGAGCCGTCAATTGCTATACATTTTGCTGCTTAATTCTATGGACATCTTCCTAGATAGGAGGAAAACAAGTTTCTATTCTTGTTTCATTACATTAAGCATGACAATAACAAGTCAGGAAAAGAAGTGTGTATTCACCACACTACACAGAAGAGAAAAAAAAGACAAAGACGTTGTATAGTCATCAGTAGGTTTTCTGAAACAAAACAAATATTCAGTGAGAGTGACGGAAACTTCCCTGGTTAAAGGATTAGGCAGAAAGGTGATTATCCATTGAGACTACAGGCTAAGGGCTGAGCTGTACTGCCTTGTGTGGGCAATCCACGGGGTCAGCAACAGTAACAAGATGCATTATCCCCCCATTGTCCAAACCGGTCCCTCCAATATTTCTAGCTGCAGGGATTCCAGGAACAGCAAAAGTGCATTGTGACATCCTGATGAACAGTTAGAGCATGCTAGACAGAAAAATCCTCCTATTCTGAGGGTTAGATATGCCTAAATACCTAGCGCTTGGGGGTTACGTTTAACTGTAGCTCACTAGGCTATGTAAAAGCTGAAAGAGGAGATCAAAAGGTGATATTAATGTATGTCCCTCTCATTTTGAACTCCTTGTGTATTGGTTGAGGCCCTGCAGATGGACTGGGGGTAGGACTCCTTGCCTCTTTACTCCTGAGGGACCTCCTCACTGCCCCTCACTTGCATCTCCTTTATGAGAAGAGAAGAGAGTATCCCCCTCCTACCATGCAGGGTACCCAGTGCTCTGAGGTAACGTAGGACCAGGCACAGCAGAAGTGGAATTCAGGAAACATGGCAGTGTATGCGGAGCTTAGCTGGGAACACCCTTCTTGGAGTTTCTGTAGTACCAGTGATGTCGAGGGGCCAGTGTGCCTGCCAGTGCTGTAGGGCTTCAGTGCTGAGAGTCTTTTGCACAGGAGTTCTATCTCAGCGCCATTTGCCATACCAAAATAGGAGTACTGCAAATGGAGCTTGCACCGGGTGCCTGACGAGCCATAATTAAAGGTCTAAGAGCGTCTTGCATAAAGAACTGCTTACGTCTGAATTCACACTCTTTCCTAATACAGGGCTTGAACCCTCTGCAAGTCTTACAGTAGTCAGACTGCTGCTCTTCACACAAGCACCTCAGGCAGGTGTCATGACAATCACAATTGGGCATAAACTTCTTGCCGTCCATGCCAAACTTAAAGTCTTAGGCTTTCGGCATGCCCTGGTGCCATGGAGGGCCAATACGGTAGGCTAGCCTACCCACTCCGAACTACTACATTTTGCACTTCAATAGAAATATATTTTACGGCTGAAAAAGATTAATTTACACGCAGTTCATCGAAATGTTTTGCTCGATAGTGAGAGGCTTGTTAATTGCAAAAGAAGGAGACTCTTCCGATGCTTCCACAGATGGTCAGAAGGAACTGAGGGAGGGCTCAGGGCAGTGGTGGTATATAACAGCAGCTAGTGGCACCATGGCAAGGAGCAGTTGGACGAAAACATTTCCAACCCTAGTGCGCATGGTTGCGCGTACTCCTGATTGGAACAGATGTGAACAAGCCCTCAAAGAGGAACACTTTTCCCTTTTTGAAATGAGGACAAGAAACATCCAACGATTTTCATTCATGTTCCCTGCATCCAAGAGATGGCTAAATTGGCATGGACGGCGAGGAGGACGGTGGGGCTCGCCACCCTGTATATGCACCCCCAGGGTCTAGCTGGGACGGTACTGGGAGCGGCCAGCTCCCAGAGCTGCACACATGACCTGTATTAACCACAAGACACAGCTTTTTCACAGCCTAGCCAGGTAAGAGGGAGCACGAGTATCTCCTAGTGATCTGGTAATCACCCATCCAGCTCCAAGAGCAGATGGAACCCCTTAGGCAGAGATTTCACTTTTACTGATGGAAGAATGGAACTCTTACCTGCTTCTGGAAACACTGGTTTCCTTTCTAAAGGAGGACAAGAAACATAAAACAATGTGCATGTATTAACTGGGTTGTTCCTTTTTGTCCTTAAGACACACAGACCTTGGACAGAAATCCTGTGTCTCAAAGAGTTAAGGTCAAACTTCTGTTGACAGCTAATCAGGGCAGGTCTGAATCCTGAGTCTCTTTCGATTTCTGTCATTCTCAAGGGCTCTGCTTAGGGTGAGTCTAAGCTGCTCCAACGTTCCTCTAAGAATTCACACGCCCTTGCCTTGGCCACAAGATGCTGAAGAAACTTCCAGCTGAGAGGTTCTTGGAAGTCCCAGCTGACATTTTTCCTGGGTGGTGGGATGACCTGAGACAGAGTTCCCAAACATTCACAAGGAGAGAGGAGGCTGTTCATAAAAACGTAGTCCTGGTCTACACAAGGACCTAACTCTGAAATAAGACCCACAATGTCCATTCTTTAAGTAAAACATCTCAAGTCTGTTATTTAGGAATAAGGGGCCTTGGAATTTGAGCTCTGTAGTCCTGCTTTTCATGAGGAAGAACGGTATTCCTCAACTTGTAAGTCTGAAATAACATTAACGTGGATGCTCCAGTGAAGCTAATTAGAACTATTTGGCCCTGGGAGGCCTCCCACAGCTCACCTGAGAAAGCCGTGGGGCTCTGAGTCTGAGGGAGCGCATCCATATTATCGGAGCCTGCCACTTTCTAAAGTGCCAGCACAAAGCAGCAGCCAAAGGGGACATGGCAAGAGACTGACAGGGGCTCAGAACCCAACACGCAGAGTTCCACTGAAAGCCAGGAGACTGAAAAGAAGCTTCCAAGGATCTCCTCTGGGTATCCTGGAGGCGTTGTAGGTTCCCAGTTGGAGGGGTGGGAAGGACACTTCTGCCATCTCTCAGAGGAGTTGTGAGGAGCTTTTCGGGTGTCAGTGATAGCATCCTAGGCAGGACTGAACTCTTTCTTACCACAACCAGAGATTTGCCATAGAACAGGCATGCTCCCTCAATACTTGGGCAACACAGCCCTGCAATATCTCCTCTCCACACTGATTTGCAGAAAGCTAGCAAGGTCTCAGCTCTGTAATGCGCAAGGGATCCCGCAGCACAAGGGATCCTCCCCCCATGGACGTTGGCATGTAACACTCTAGCTACATGTGGGACTGTCAGAGCCCATGATCGGGGAGTAATTCAGAAAACTCACCATTTTCTTCTTGCAGTTGCTCTGGAAAAGAATGACGGAGAAAAGAGAAAGAGAAAAATAATGAATGTTCGTCTCTGGACTAGCCAGCTGTAGAGTGAGGATGGGACACTTTGGCCCTTGATTAATACCAATATTGATGATGACTATTGGCCATTGAGCAGGAAAGGCCTTTGCCAGCTAGCTATTCTAAGGAGTTGGTCACATTTCCATTTTTCTCCACAGAAGACCAGAAGAGAGATTAGATCCCAAACTTATTTAGCAATTTCAGCAATAATACTTTCAGTCATGCTTAAATGGAACAGAAGTCAATAGGGCACAGATCTAACTCTCCTAAGATGGGTGTCAGCAATGGAAAGATTCGTGCTATTATTTATTGAACGTATTGTGTTCTTGATTCACTACACGTGGTCAATCTTTTTTATTTGTCCATGTTCTTTAATGTGATATTCGATGGCTTGATATTGGATTGCCTAGAGGAGAATTCAGGGTCTTCACTTAAAAATGCCACAATATAAAAGAAAAGTTCAACCATCGTTGTCAAAGAAGCTAGTATGACACTCCACGGTCCTCTACTTACAAGGTGTCTTTCAGGAAAGCAGCCATATCACCAAGACCTGCATTTCATTTATGCTTTAGTGCAGAAAGCTGTGGTTTGGACGTATAAAATAAGAACCGGGGACAGACATGAGCATGACTTCTCAGAGATAGCTAATGTATGTATATAGTGTGCACAATTCAAGCCAGGGAAGCTGCTTCATCAATAGTGGGAAGGATGAGTGAGGTTTAATTGTAAATGAATCCTTTTTTTTTTCTTTTTTTTTCATTCCATAAGGCTATGTCTACAGTGCAGGCATCTTGCGCAAAAAGTTCTTACAGAAGACCGCCTCCACACTGCCATGTGCTCTTGCACAAGAGAGAGGTGCTTTTGCACAGAAGCGTCCATGGAAACGTTGTCGCTCTCTTGTGCCAGAATGCTCCGATGGCCATTTTAGCCATAGGGGAATCTTAAGCAAGAAACCCCGGTTGCCTGTCCGCATGTGTCTTTTTGCGCAAGATCTCTTATTCCTCGTGGGGAGAGGAATAAGTTTTGCAGAAAAATCCCCGTGTTTTTACAATGTAGTGTACTTTCTCTTACGCAAGAACGGGCTTGTAGTGTGGACGCTCTGCAAGTTTTTGTGCCAAACCAGCTGTTTTTTCCCAAAACTCTGCAGCATGGACACAGCCCAGGAGTTCCACATATTGGTAATTCACAAGGATGAAAAAGGACACAGACTTACCTATTGTCTTCTTCAAGTTCCCTGAAAATGAAACAAATCTTTCATTATTACAACTTCGCTTTCTGAATTAAAAGGGCCAAGAATGAATGTACCCAACAGTGAAAATGCCTACAACTGTACCGGTTTTCTTGGAGTACATTTTTGAGGCAACAGGAGAGACATTGAACAGCTTCAGATTTCAGGCCAGAAGGAACCACTCTTATCATCTATCACACAGGCCAGAGAACTTCCCCAAAGTAATGCCTGTCTGCGCTAGAGCCCATCTGTGAAAACCACATTCACTTCTGAGGGAGGGGTCATGGCAGCAGTGGTAAATAGGAGGCTCCGGGCTTGACCCTGAGGAGAGCTGCTAGAGGAAAATCTTCCAACACTTGTGCCTATGATAGGGGTACACCTGATTGGAACACCTGATCAACAAGGCCTCAAAGAAGAACTCTTCTTTCATTTGTAAATGAGGACATGGAACACAGAACAATTTTCACTCATGAACTAACTGTTCCTTGATTTACTCTGCATCCATACTTGAAGCTAGACGTATGGTTGAACTCGCATGGACAGCAAGGAGGATGGGACGGGCTAGTCACCCTGTGTAGGTATCTACCACGTCCAAGTAAAACTTTGGCTGACAGCAGGACTGAATCCTGAGTCTTTTTTTTTTTTAATTTCAGCCATTCTCAGGGGCTCTGCAGTTAGTCCTGGAACATCTCCTCCCCACGCTGCTTTGCAGAAAACTGGCAATTTCTCAGCTCTCTAATGTCCTGTGATGCACAAGGGATCCTGTGGCACAAGACATCTCCCAGCCACACAAGTGAAAAAACAACTTTCTAGCTGCACGTGGCATCATCAGAGCTCATGGCTGGGGAGTAATTCAGAAAACTCACCAATTTCCTTTTGGAGTTGCTCTGGAAAAGAACCAAGGAGAAAGGGAAAGAGAAAAATCATTAATGTCCTTCTATTTATTAGCCAGCTGTAGAGTGAGAAGGACAAGCTTTATTCCTTGACTACCACAACTATTTACCATGATGGGAAGGAGGAAAGAGCCTTTGCCATCTAGTCATTCTATGAGGTTAATCACTTGCCCATTCCTCTACACAGAAGACTAGACCAGAGATTAGGCCCCCGACATGTTTAACAATGTTGGCAAGAACCTTCCCGGTCACAATTAAATGGAAAAGAAGTCCACAGGGCACAAATCTAAAATGGGTGTCAGCGCTTGAAGGAGTCTTGATAATATTTAGTTAAGGAATGATGTTGCATTTGCACGCACAACGGTCAATGTTTTCTCATGTACGTTTTCTTTCATGTTGAATGCAGAGCTACAATAGCCAAGTGCCTACGACTTTACTGAGACAGAAATTCCACCAATTACTATCACAGAGAAGTTCAACCACATGTCAGCAATGTTGAGTGGGCTTGTGGGGACTTCCTGCTAGCGTAGTACCACCAGGTGTTGACTGCATCTCCTGGAGTTTCTAGGCATGGAAGGGGACAGCGCCTTCAGTGCTCTGCTGCCAGGGGCAGGGAGAATAGAACTCTCTCGTTGCAGATAGGCACAGAACGCCAGCACATGGTGTCTGGCCTGGCCTCTGGCAGAGATATTGTTGCTCTGAGCATTCCCGGGTGCTCTACGCTCTGCTGTGTGAAGGGAGCTCCCCGCTCAGCCACAGAGCAAGGAATGAACATTCCTTTCAATTCCCAGAAGGGATTCCCACGCAAGGGGATGCCCCGGCCCTTCTCTATCAAGGCTTCACCCTTTGGGGAGTGTGTTAAATCCCAAAGAGTCGATTAACATCTATCGACGGCCACATGGTGCAATCTGGAATTAGCCGTTCGACATTTCTCTGATAAAAGCACAGTGAGAAAGCAAAGCAAAAGCTCCCTGGCCATCTACCCACTGCTTTACCAAACTGGACATGTCTCTTTGTGTCAGCTGGTTTGTCCTTGTTTTGGCAGAATAGTTGGTTAATGAACATTTCTTTCCTCTCAACTGTCCCGGTCTCTCACCCCAGGCAGACTCTCCTCAGACCAATGACAAAACTCACTTCCCTGGCAGCAGTTAAAGAAATCCTTCCTGCCCAGCTTCCCTCACTGATAAAATGACCCTTCTCTTCCTTGAATAGGGCTTCAAGAAGTAACACGTCTCAAAATATGCTCTTCATTGTTATCAGATTTGATCCCAGTAGGTCAGGATCAAATTCGGAGCCACTGGAAATGTGGCCAATTCAGTCTACTCCACTGAATGAAGGGTCAAATCTTGAATTCAGTACTATTTTTTTCCCCTGAAACCCCTATTCTGCTTTGACATCACCGAATGGAACTATTGTCTCGTTTCCCCTTTTGAAAAAAATTACACAAATTGCCATGCCAAATCTCATCTCTGGTGTTGATCTAAAAATCTGTTGAGTGGGGGAAAACCCAGAAGAACTTGGTTCTATTTCCCTGCTCTAGTAAATGTTCTAGTATGTCTATCGTTACTTCCCTTGCACGGTGATGGCTGCAGAGCCCCCTCTGGAAGCCCTGCACAACACGTGGTTTCCCATTTTTATGGAAGTCTATTGGGAAAGTCTATTCTGCCTCCGTTCCTGAGGTAGGAGGTGGAGCGTCTGCGAGGGCTCTGTTATTACAGTACCACAACAGTGTCAGCTCTGTCCTTCCTCATACCCCAGAACCTTTTCATTAAGCAGACACGTTGAGTTCCTGGAACATGGGAGTATTTTCCCTTCCATGCCCTTCTTGCACCTCTCCCCCTCTGACTTCCTGTGTAAGCGGCTGAGAGATTTCACCTCCCTGACATAGCACAATTCCAGAGTCACCTAGAGAATCGCCCCTTTCCAGACTATGGGCAGTGCAATGGGGGCATCTCTGCTGCAAACGGATCTCTTAGAAACTGTTGGAGGAGAGGAAGAGATCTGACATTTGCTGTGTCACTATCCAAGAATGTAGGCCAACTCACCCTTTTCTCTCTGGAGTTCCTCTGCAAAGGACAAATGGGGAGGAAAGAAAACAGTTCAGTGTTTGTTCCTTGACTTACATTTGAACATACTGAATGAGATCCTGGCTTTCTTGAATGACATAAACATTGTCATGGGCAGGGAAAGGGAAAGAGCCGTCAATTGCTATACATTTTGCTGCTTAATTCTATGGACATCTTCCTAGATAGTAGGAAAACAAGTTTCTATTCTTGCTTCATTACATTAAGCATGACAATAACAAGTCAGGAAAAGAAGTGTGTATTCACCACACTACACAGAAGAGAAAAAAAAGACAAAGACGTTGTATAGTCATCAGTAGGTTTTCTGAAACAAAACAAATATTCAGTGAGAGTGACGGAAACTTCCCTGGTTAAAGGATTAGGCAGAAAGGTGATTATCCATTGAGACTACAGGCTAAGGGCTGAGCTGTACTGCCTTGTGTGGGCAATCCACGGGGTCAGCAACAGTAACAAGATGCATTATCCCCCCATTGTCCAAACCGGTCCCTCCAATATTTCTAGCTGCAGGGATTCCAGGAACAGCAAAAGTGCATTGTGACATCCCGATGAACAGTTAGAGCATGCTAGACAGAAAAATCCTCCTATTCTGAGGGTTAGAAATGCCTAAATACCTAGCGCTGGGGGGGTTACGTTTAACTGTAGCTCACTAGGCTATGTAAAAGCTGAAGAGGAGATCAAAAGGTTCCAATGGTAGAAAGGTGATATTAATGTATGTCCCTCTCATTTTGAACTCCTTGTGTATTGGTTGAGGCCCTGCAGATGGACTGGGGGTAGAACTCCTTGCCTCTTTACTCCTGAGGGACCTCCTCACGGCCCCTCACTTGCATCTCCTTTATGAGAAGAGAAGAGAGTATCCCCCTCCTACCATGCAGGGTACCCAGTGCTCTGAGGTAACGTAGGACCAGGCACAGCAGAAGTGGAATTCAGGAAACATGGCAGTGTATGCGGAGCTTAGCTGGGAACACCCTTCTTGGAGTTTCTGTAGTACCAGTGATGTCGAGGGGCCAGTGTGCCTGCCAGTGCTGTAGGGCTTCGGTGCTGAGAGTCTTTTGCACAGGAGTTCTATCTCAGCGCCATTTGCCACACCAAAATAGGAGTACTGCAAATGGAGCTTGCACCGGGTGCCTGACGAGCCATAATTAAAGGTCTAAGAGCGTCTTGCATAAAGAACTGCTTACGTCTGAATTCACACTCTTTCCTAATACAGGGCTTGAACCCTCTGCAAGTCTTACAGCAGTCAGACTGCTGCTCTTCACACAAGCACCTCGGGCAGGTGTCATGACAATCACAATTGGGCATAAACTTCTTGCCGTCCATGCCAAACTTAAAGTCTTAGGCTTTCGGCATGCCCTGGTGCCATGGAGGGCCAATACGGTAGGCGAGGCTACCCACTCCGAACTGCTACGTTTTGCACTTCAATAGAAATATATTTTACGGCTGAAAATGATTAATTTACACGCAGTTCATCGAAATGTTTTGCTCGATAGTGAGAGGCTTGTTAATTGCAAAAGAAGGAGACTCTTCCGATGCTTCCACAGATGGTCAGAAGGAACTGAGGGAGGGCTCAGGGCAGTGGTGGTATATAACAGCAGCTAGTGGCACCATGGCAAGGAGCAGTTGGACGAAAACATTTCCAACCCTAGTGCGCATGGTTGCGTGTACTCCTGATTGGAACAGATGTGAACAAGCCCTCAAAGAGGAACACTTCTCCCTTTTTGAAATGAGGACAAGAAACATCCAACGATTTTCATTCATTTTCCCTGCATCCAAGAGATGGCTAAATTGGCACGGACGGCGAGGAGGACGGTGGGGCTCGCCACCCTGTATATGCACCCCCAGGGTCTAGCTGGGATGGTACTGGGAGTGGCCAGCTCCCAGAGCTGCACACATGACCTGTATTAACCACAAGACACATTTTTTTCACAGCCTAGCCAGGTAAGAGGGAGCACGAGTATGTCCTAGTGATCTGGTAATCACCCATCCAGCTCCAAGAGCAGATGGAACCCCTTAGGCAGAGATTTCACTTTTACTGATGGAAGAATGGAACTCTTACCTGCTTCTGGAAACACTGGTTTCCTTTCTAAAGGAGGACAAGAAACATAAAACAATGTGCATGTATTAACTGGGTTGTTCCTTTTTGTCCTTAAGACACACAGACCTTGGACAGAAATCCTGTTCCTCAAAGAGTTAAGGTCAAACTTCTGTTGACAGCTAATCAGGGCAGGTCTGAATCCTGAGTCTCTTTCGATTTCTGTCATTCTCAAGGGCTCTGCTTAGGGTGAGTCTAAGCTGCTCCAACGTTCCTCTAAGAATTCACACGCCCTTGCCTTGGCCACAAGATGCTGAAGAAACTTCCAGCTGAGAGGTTCTTGGAAGTCCCAGCTGACATTTTTCCTGGGTGGTGGGATGACCTGAGACAGAGTTCCCAAACATTCACAAGGAGAGAGGAGGCTGTTCATAAAAACGTAGTCCTGGTCTACACAAGGACCTAACTCTGAAATAAGACCCACAATGTCCATTCTTTAAGTAAAACATCTCAAGTCTGTTATTTAGGAATAAGGGGCCTTGGAATTTGAGCTCTGTAGTCCTGCTTTTCATGAGGAAGAACGGTATTCCTCAACTTGTAAGTCTGAAATAACATTAACGTGGATGCTCCAGTGAAGCTAATTAGAACTATTTGGCCCCGGGAGGCCTCCCACAGCTCACCAGAGAAAGCCCTGGGGCTCTGAGTCTGAGGGAGCGCATCCATATTAACGGAGCCTGCCACTTTCTAAAGTGTCAGCACAAAGCAGCAGCCAAAGGGGACATGGCAAGAGTCTGACAGGGGCTCAGAACCCAACACGCAGAGCTCCACTGAAAGCCAGGAGACTGAAAAGAAGCTTCCAAGGATCTCCTCTGGGTATCCTGGAGGCGTTGTAGGTTCCCAGTTGGAGGGGTGGGAAGGACACTTCTGCCATCTCTCAGAGGAGTTGTGAGGAGCTTTTCGGGTGTCAGTGATAGCATCCTAGGCAGGACTGAACTCTTTCTTACCACAACCAGAGATTTGCCATAGAACAGGCATGCTCCCCCAATACTTGGGCAACACAGCCCTGCAATATCTCCTCTCCACACTGATTTGCAGAAAGCTAGCAAGGTCTCAGCTCTGTAATGCGCAAGGGATCCCACAGCACAAGGGATCCTCCCCCCATGGACGTTGGCATGTAACACTCTAGCTACATGTGGGACTGTCAGAGCCCATGATCGGGGAGTAATTCAGAAAACTCACCATTTTCTTCTTGCAGTTGCTCTGGAAAAGAATGACGGAGAAAAGAGAAAGAGAAAAATAATGAATGTTCGTCTCTGGACTAGCCAGCTGTAGAGTGAGGATGGGACACTTTGGCCCTTGATTAATACCAATATTGATGATGACTATTGTCCATTGAGCAGGAAAGGCCTTTGCCAGCTAGTTATTCTAAGGAGTTGGTCACATTTCCATTTTTCTCCACAGAAGACCAGAAGAGAGATTAGATCCCAAACTTATTTAGCAATTTCAGTCATGCTTAAATGGAACAGAAGTCAATAGGGCACAAATCTAACTCTCCTAAGATGGGTGTCAGCAATGGAAAGATTCGTGCTATTATTTATTGAACGTATTGTGTTCTTTATTCACTCAACGTGGTCAATCTTTTTTATTTGTCCATGTTCTTTAATGTGATATTCGATGGCTTGATATTGCATTGCCTAGAGGAGAATTCAGGGTCTTCACTTAAAAATGCCACAATATAAAAGAAAAGTTCAACCATCGTTGTCAAAGAAGCTAGTATGACACTCCACGGTCCTCTACTTACAAGGTGTCTTTCAGGAAAGCAGCCATATCACCAAGACCTGCATTTCATTTATGCTTTAGTGCAGAAAGCTGTGGTTTGGACGTATAAAATAAGAACCGGGGACAGACATGAGCATGACTTCTCAGAGATAGCTAATGTATGTATATAGTGTGCACAATTCAAACCAGGGAAGCTGCTTCATCAATAGTGGGAAGGATGAGTGAGGTTTAATTGTAAATCAATCCTTTTTTTTTCTTTTTTTTTCATTCCATAAGGCTATGTCTACAGTGCAGGCATCTTGCGCAAAAAGTTCTTGCAGAAGACTGCCTCCACACTGCCATGTGCTCTTGCACAAGAGAGAGGTGCTTTTGCACAGAAGCGTCCATGGAAACGTTGTCGCTCTCTTGTGCCAGAATGCTCCGATGGCCATTTTAGCCATAGGGGAATCTTAAGCAAGAAACCCCGGTTGCCTGTCCGCATGTGTCTTTTTGCGCAAGATCTCTTATTCCTCGTGGGGAGAGGAATAAGTTTTGCAGAAAAATCCCCGTGTTTTTACAATGTAGTGTACTTTCTCTTACGCAAGAACGGGCTTGTAGTGTGGACGCTCTGCAAGTTTTTGTGCCAAACCAGCTGTTTTTTTCCAAAACTCTGCAGCATGGACACAGCCCAGGAGTTCCACATATTGGTAATTCACAAGGATGAAAAAGGACACAGACTTACCTATTGTCTTCTTCAAGTTCCCTGAAAATGAAACAAATCTTTCATTATTACAACTTCGCTTTCTGAATTAAAAGGGCCAAGAATGAATGTACCCAACAGTGAAAATGCCTACAACTGTACCGGTTTTCTTGGAGTACATTTTTGAGGCAACAGGAGAGACATTGAACAGCTTCAGATTGCAGGCCAGAAGGAACCACTCTTATCATCTATCACACAGGCCAGAGAACTTCCCCAAAGTAATGCCTGTCTGCGCTAGAGCCCATCTGTGAAAACCACATTCACTTCTGAGGGAGGGGTCACGGCAGCAGTGGTAAATAGGAGGCTCCAGGCTTGACCCTGAGGAGAGCTGCTAGAGGAAAATCTTCTAACACTTGTGCCTATGATAGGGGTACACCTGATTGGAACACCTGATCAACAAGGCCTCAAAGAAGAACTCTTCTCTCGTTTGTAAATGAGGACAAGGAACACAGAACAATTTTCACTCATGAACTAACTGTTCCTTGATTTACTCTGCATCCATACTTGAAGCTAGACATATAGTTGAACTCGCATGGACAGCAAGGAGGATGGGATGGGCTAGTCACCCTGTGTAGGTATCTACCACGTCCAAGTAAAACTTTGGCTGACAGCAGGACTGAATCCTGAGTCTTTTTTTTTTTTTAATTTCAGCCATTCTCAGGGGGCTCTGCAGTTAGTCCTGGAACATCTCCTCCCCACGCTGCTTTGCAGAAAACTGGCAATTTCTCAGCTCTCTAATGTCCTGTGATGCACAAGGGATCCTGTGGCACAAGACATCTCCCAGCCACACAAGTGAAAAAACAACTTTCTAGCTGCACGTGGCATCATCAGAGCTCATGGCTGGGGAGTAATTCAGAAAACTCACCAATTTCCTTTTGGAGTTGCTCTGGAAAAGAACCAAGGAGAAAGGGAAAGAGAAAAATCATTAATGTCCTTCTATTTATTAGCCAGCTGTAGAGTGAGAAGGACAAGCTTTATTCCTTGACTACCACAACTATTTACCATGATGGGAAGGAGGAAAGAGCCTTTGCCATCTAGTCATTCTATGAGGTTAATCACTTGCCCATTCCTCTACACAGAAGACTAGACCAGAGATTAGGCCCCCGACATGTTTAACAATGTTGGCAAGAACCTTCCCGGTCACAATTAAATGGAAAAGAAGTCCACAGGGCACAAATCTAAAATGGGTGTCAGCGCTTGAAGGAGTCTTGATAATATTTAGTTAAGGAATGATGTTGCATTTGCACGCACAACGGTCAATGTTTTCTCATGTACGTTTTCTTTCATGTTGAATGCAGAGCTACAATAGCCAAGTGCCTACGACTTTACTGAGACAGAAATTCCACCAATTACTATCACAGAGAAGTTCAACCACATGTCAGCAATGTTGAGTGGGCTTGTGGGGACTTCCTGCTAGCGTAGTACCACCAGGTGTTGACTGCATCTCCTGGAGTTTCTAGGCATGGAAGGGGACAGCGCCTTCAGTGCTCTGCTGCCAGGGGCAGGGAGAATAGAACTCTCTCGTTGCAGATAGGCACAGAACGCCAGCACATGGTGTCTGGCCTGGCCTCTGGCAGAGATATTGTTGCTCTGAGCATTCCCGGGTGCTCTACGCTCTGCTGTGTGAAGGGAGCTCCCCGCTCAGCCACAGAGCAAGGAATGAACATTCCTTTCAATTCCCAGAAGGGATTCCCACGCAAGGGGATGCCCCGGCCCTTCTCTATCAAGGCTTCACCCTTTGGGGAGTGTGTTAAATCCCAAAGAGTCGATTAACATCTATCGACGGCCACATGGTGCAATCTGGAATTAGCCGTTCGACATTTCTCTGATAAAAGCACAGTGAGAAAGCAAAGCAAAAGCTCCCTGGCCATCTACCCACTGCTTTACCAAACTGGACATGTCTCTTTGTGTCAGCTGGTTTGTCCTTGTTTTGGCAGAATAGTTGGTTAATGAACATTTCTTTCCTCTCAACTGTCCCGGTCTCTCACCCCAGGCAGACTCTCCTCAGACCAATGACAAAACTCACTTCCCTGGCAGCAGTTAAAGAAATCCTTCCTGCCCAGCTTCCCTCACTGATAAAATGACCCTTCTCTTCCTTGAATACGGCTTCAAGAAGTAACACGTCTCAAAATATGCTCTTCATTGTTATCAGATTTGATCCCAGTAGGTCAGGATCAAATTCGGAGCCACTGGAAATGTGGCCAATTCAGTCTACTCCACTGAATGAAGGGTCAAATCTTGAATTCAGTACTATTTTTTTCCCCTGAAACCCCTATTCTGCTTTGACATCACCGAATGGAACTATTGTCTCGTTTCCCCTTTTGAAAAAAATTACACAAATTGCCATGCCAAATCTCATCTCTGGTGTTGATCTAAAAATCTGTTGAGTGGGGGAAAACCCAGAAGAACTTGGTTCTATTTCCCTGCTCTAGTAAATGTTCTAGTATGTCTATCGTTACTTCCCTTGCACGGTGATGGCTGCAGAGCCCCCTCTGGAAGCCCTGCACAACACGTGGTTTCCCATTTTTATGGAAGTCTATTGGGAAAGTCTATTCTGCCTCCGTTCCTGAGGTAGGAGGTGGAGCGTCTGCGAGGGCTCTGTTATTACAGTACCACAACAGTGTCAGCTCTGTCCTTCCTCATACCCCAGAACCTTTTCATTAAGCAGACACGTTGAGTTCCTGGAACATGGGAGTATTTTCCCTTCCATGCCCTTCTTGCACCTCTCCCCCTCTGACTTCCTGTGTAAGCTGCTGAGAGATTTCACCTCCCTGACATAGCACAATTCCAGAGTCACCTAGAGAATCGCCCCTTTCCAGACTATGGGCAGTGCAATGGGGGCATCTCTGCTGCAAACGGATCTCTTAGAAACTGTTGGAGGAGAGGAAGAGATCTGACATTTGCTGTGTCACTATCCAAGAATGTAGGCCAACTCACCCTTTTCTCTCTGGAGTTCCTCTGCAAAGGACAAATGGGGAGGAAAGAAAACAGTTCAGTGTTTGTTCCTTGACTTACATTTGAACATACTGAATGAGATCCTGGCTTTCTTGAATGACATAAACATTGTCATGGGCAGGGAAAGGGAAAGAGCCGTCAATTGCTATACATTTTGCTGCTTAATTCTATGGACATCTTCCTAGATAGTAGGAAAACAAGTTTCTATTCTTGCTTCATTACATTAAGCATGACAATAACAAGTCAGGAAAAGAAGTGTGTATTCACCACACTACACAGAAGAGAAAAAAAAGACAAAGACGTTGTATAGTCATCAGTAGGTTTTCGGAAACAAAACAAATATTCAGTGAGAGTGACGGAAACTTCCCTGGTTAAAGGATTAGGCAGAAAGGTGATTATCCATTGAGACTACAGGCTAAGGGCTGAGCTGTACTGCCTTGTGTGGGCAATCCACGGGGTCAGCAACAGTAACAAGATGCATTATCCCCCCATTGTCCAAACCGGTCCCTCCAATATTTCTAGCTGCAGGGATTCCAGGAACAGCAAAAGTGCATTGTGACATCCCGATGAACAGTTAGAGCATGCTAGACAGAAAAATCCTCCTATTCTGAGGGTTAGAAATGCCTAAATACCTAGCGCTGGGGGGGTTACGTTTAACTGTAGCTCACGAGGCTATGTAAAAGCTGAAGAGGAGATCAAAAGGTTCCAATGGTAGAAAGGTGATATTAATGTATGTCCCTCTCATTTTGAACTCCTTGTGTATTGGTTGAGGCCCTGCAGATGGACTGGGGGTAGAACTCCTTGCCTCTTTACTCCTGAGGGACCTCCTCACGGCCCCTCACTTGCATCTCCTTTATGAGAAGAGAAGAGAGTATCCCCCTCCTACCATGCAGGGTACCCAGTGCTCTGAGGTAACGTAGGACCAGGCACAGCAGAAGTGGAATTCAGGAAACATGGCAGTGTATGCGGAGCTTAGCTGGGAACACCCTTCTTGGAGTTTCTGTAGTACCAGTGATGTCGAGGGGCCAGTGTGCCTGCCAGTGCTGTAGGGCTTCGGTGCTGAGAGTCTTTTGCACAGGAGTTCTATCTCAGCGCCATTTGCCACACCAAAATAGGAGTACTGCAAATGGAGCTTGCACCGGGTGCCTGACGAGCCATAATTAAAGGTCTAAGAGCGTCTTGCATAAAGAACTGCTTACGTCTGAATTCACACTCTTTCCTAATACAGGGCTTGAACCCTCTGCAAGTCTTACAGCAGTCAGACTGCTGCTCTTCACACAAGCACCTCGGGCAGGTGTCATGACAATCACAATTGGGCATAAACTTCTTGCCGTCCATGCCAAACTTAAAGTCTTAGGCTTTCGGCATGCCCTGGTGCCATGGAGGGCCAATACGGTAGGCGAGGCTACCCACTCCGAACTGCTACGTTTTGCACTTCAATAGAAATATATTTTACGGCTGAAAATGATTAATTTACACGCAGTTCATCGAAATGTTTTGCTCGATAGTGAGAGGCTTGTTAATTGCAAAAGAAGGAGACTCTTCCGATGCTTCCACAGATGGTCAGAAGGAACTGAGGGAGGGCTCAGGGCAGTGGTGGTATATAACAGCAGCTAGTGGCACCATGGCAAGGAGCAGTTGGACGAAAACATTTCCAACCCTAGTGCGCATGGTTGCGTGTACTCCTGATTGGAACAGATGTGAACAAGCCCTCAAAGAGGAACACTTCTCCCTTTTTGAAATGAGGACAAGAAACATCCAACGATTTTCATTCATTTTCCCTGCATCCAAGAGATGGCTAAATTGGCACGGACGGCGAGGAGGACGGTGGGGCTCGCCACCCTGTATATGCACCCCCAGGGTCTAGCTGGGACGGTACTGGGAGTGGCCAGCTCCCAGAGCTGCACACATGACCTGTATTAACCACAAGACACATTTTTTTCACAGCCTAGCCAGGTAAGAGGGAGCACGAGTATGTCCTAGTGATCTGGTAATCACCCATCCAGCTCCAAGAGCAGATGGAACCCCTTAGGCAGAGATTTCACTTTTACTGATGGAAGAATGGAACTCTTACCTGCTTCTGGAAACACTGGTTTCCTTTCTAAAGGAGGACAAGAAACATAAAACAATGTGCATGTATTAACTGGGTTGTTCCTTTTTGTCCTTAAGACACACAGACCTTGGACAGAAATCCTGTTCCTCAAAGAGTTAAGGTCAAACTTCTGTTGACAGCTAATCAGGGCAGGTCTGAATCCTGAGTCTCTTTCGATTTCTGTCATTCTCAAGGGCTCTGCTTAGGGTGAGTCTAAGCTGCTCCACCGTTCCTCTAAGAATTCACACGCCCTTGCCTTGGCCACAAGATGCTGAAGAAACTTCCAGCTGAGAGGTTCTTGGAAGTCCCAGCTGACATTTTTCCCGGGTGATGGGATGACCTGAGACAGAGTTCCCAAACATTCACAAGGAGAGAGGAGGCTGTTCATAAAAACGTAGTCCTGGTCTACACAAGGACCTAACTCTGAAATAAGACCCACAATGTCCATTCTTTAAGTAAAACATCTCAAGTCTGTTATTTGGGACTAAGGGGCCTTGGAATTTGAGCTCTGTAGTCCTGCTTTTCATGAGGAAGAACGGTATTCCTCAACTTGTAAGTCTGAAATAACATTAACGTGGATGCTCCAGTGAAGCTAATTAGAACTATTTGGCCCCGGGAGGCCTCCCACAGCTCACCAGAGAAAGCCCTGGGGCTCTGAGTCTGAGGGAGCGCATCCATATTAACGGAGCCTGCCACTTTCTAAAGTGTCAGCACAAAGCAGCAGCCAAAGGGGACATGGCAAGAGTCTGACAGGGGCTCAGAACCCAACAGGCAGAGCTCCACTGAAAGCCAGGAGACTGAAAAGAAGCTTCCAAGGATCTCCTCTGGGTATCCTGGAGGCGTTGTAGGTTCCCAGTTGGAGGGGTGGGAAGGACACTTCTGCCATCTCTCAGAGGAGTTGTGAGGAGCTTTTCGGGTGTCAGTGATAGCATCCTAGGCAGGACTGAACTCTTTCTTACCACAACCAGAGATTTGCCATAGAACAGGCATGCTCCCCCAATACTTGGGCAACACAGCCCTGCAATATCTCCTCTCCACACTGATTTGCAGAAAGCTAGCAAGGTCTCAGCTCTGTAATGCGCAAGGGATCCCGCAGCACAAGGGATCCTCCCCCCATGGACGTTGGCATGTAACACTCTAGCTACATGTGGGACTGTCAGAGCCCATGATCGGGGAGTAATTCAGAAAACTCACCATTTTCTTCTTGCAGTTGCTCTGGAAAAGAATGACGGAGAAAAGAGAAAGAGAAAAATAATGAATGTTCGTCTCAGGAGTAGCCAGCTGTAGAGTGAGGATGGGACACTTTGGCCCTTGATTAATACCAATATTGATGATGACTATTGGCCATTGAGCAGGAAAGGCCTTTGCCAGCTAGTTATTCTAAGGAGTTGGTCACATTTCCATTTTTCTCCACAGAAGACCAGAAGAGAGATTAGATCCCAAACTTATTTAGCAATTTCAGCAATAATACTTTCAGTCATGCTTAAATGGAACAGAAGTCAATAGGGCACAAATCTAACTCTCCTAAGATGGGTGTCAGCAATGGAAAGATTCGTGCTATTATTTATTGAACGTATTGTGTTCTTGATTCACTCAACGTGGTCAATCTTTTTTATTTGTCCATGTTCTTTAATGTGATATTCGGTGGCTTGAAATTGCATTGCCTAGAGGAGAATTCAGGGTCTTCACTTAAAAATGCCACAATATAAAAGAAAAGTTCAACCATCGTTGTCAAAGAATCTAGTATGACACTCCACGGTCCTCTACTTACAAGGTGTCTTTCAGGAAAGCAGCCATATCACCAAGACCTGCATTTCATTTATGCTTTGGTGCACGAAGCTGTGGTTTGGACGTTTTAAATAAGAACCGGGGACAGACATGAGCATGACTTCTCAGAGATAGCTAATGCATGTATATAGTGTGCACAATTCAAGCCAGGGAAGCTGCTTCATCAATAGTGGGAAGGATGAGTGAGGTTTAATTGTAAATCAATCCTTTTTTTTTTCATTCCATAAGGCTATGTCTACAGTGCAGGCATCTTGCACAAAAAGTTCTTGCAGAAGACCGCCTCCACACTGCCATGTGCTCTTGCACAAGAGAGAGGTGCTTTTGCACAGAAGCGTCCATGGAAACGTTGTCGCTCTCTTGTGCCAGAATGCTCCGATAGCCATTTTAGCCATAGGGGAATCTTAAGCAAGAAACCCCTGTTGCCTGTCCACATGTGTCTTTTTGCGCAAGATCTCTTATTCCTCGTGGGGAGAGGAATAAGTCTTGCAGAAAAATCCCTGTGTTTTTACAATGTAGTGTACTTTCTCTTACGCAAGAACGGGCTTGTAGTGTGGACGCTCTGCAAGTTTTTGTGCCAAACCAGCTGTTTTTTCCAAAACTCTGCAGCATGGACACAGCCCAGGAGTTCCACATATTGGTAATTCACAAGGATGAAAAAGGACACAGACTTACCTATTGTCTCCTTCAAGTTCCCTGAAAATGAAACAAATCTTTCATTATTACAACTTCGCTTTCTGAATTAAAAGGGCCAAGAATGAATGTACCCAACAGTGAAAATGCCAACAACTGTACTGGTTTTCTTGGAGTACATTTTTGAGGCAACAGGAGAGACATTGAACAGCTTCAGATTTCAGGCCAGAAGGAACCACTCTTATCATCTATCACACAGGCCAGAGAACTTCCCCAAAGTAATGCCTGTCTGCGCTAGAGCCCATCTGTGAAAACCACATTCACTTCTGAGGGAGGGGTCACGGCAGCAGTGGTAAATAGGAGGCTCCAGGCTTGACCCTGAGGAGAGCTGCTAGAGGAAAATCTTCCAACACTTGTGCCTATGATAGGGGTACACCTGATTGGAACACCTGATCAACAAGGCCTCAAAGAAGAACTCTTCTCTCGTTTGTAAATGAGGACAAGGAACACAGAACAATTTTCACTCATGAACTAACTGTTCCTTGATTTACTCTGCATCCATACTTGAAGCTAGACGTATGGTTGAACTCGCATGGACAGCAAGGAGGATGGGATGGGCTAGTCACCCTGTGTAGGTATCTACCACGTCCAAGTAAAACTTTGGCTGACGGCAGGACTGAATCCTGAGTCTTTTTTTTTTTTTTTTTTTTTTTTTTTTTAAATTTCAGCCATTCTCAGGGGGCTCTGCAGTGAGTCCTGGAACATCTCCTCCCCACGCTGCTTTGCAGAAAACTGGCAATTTCTCAGCTCTCTAATGTCCTGTGATGCACAAGGGATCCTGTGGCACAAGACATCTCCCAGCCACACAAGTGAAAAAACAACTTTCTAGCTGCACGTGGCATCATCAGAGCTCATGGCTGGGGAGTAATTCAGAAAACTCACCAATTTCCTTTTGGAGTTGCTCTGGAAAAGAACCCAGGAGAAAGGGAAAGAGAAAAATCATTAATGTCCTTCTATTTATTAGCCAGCTGTAGAGTGAGAAGGACAAGCTTTATTCCTTGACTACCACAACTATTTACCATGATGGGAAGGAGGAAAGAGCCTTTGCCATCTAGTCATTCTATGAGGTTAATCACTTGCCCATTCCTCTACACAGAAGACTAGACCAGAGATTAGGCCGCCGACATGTTTAACAATGTTGGCAAAAACCTTCCCGGTCACAATTAAATGGAAAAGAAGTCCACAGGGCACAAATCTAAAATGGGTGTCAGCGCTTGAAGGAGTCTTGATAATATTTAGTTAAGGAATGATGTTGCATTTGCACGCACAACGGTCAATGTTTTCTCATGTACGTTTTCTTTCATGTTGAATGCAGAGCTACAATAGCCAAGTGCCTACGACTTTACTGAGACAGAAATTCCACCTATTACTATCACAGAGAAGTTCAACCACATGTCAGCAATGTTGAGTGGGCTTGTGGGGACCTCCTGCTAGCGTAGTACCACCAGGTGTTGACTGCATCTCCTGGAGTTTCTAGGCATGGAAGGGGACAGCGCCCTCAGTGCTCTGCTGCCAGGGGCAGGGAGAATAGAACTCTCTCGTTGCAGATAGGCACAGAACGCCAGCACATGGTGTCTGGCCTGGCCTCTGGCAGAGATATTGTTGCTCTGAGCATTCCCGGGTGCTCTACGCTCTGCTGTGTGAAGGGAGCTCCCCGCTCAGCCACAGAGCAAGGAATGAACATTCCTTTCAATTCCCAGAAGGGATTCCCACGCAAGGGGATGCCCCGGCCCTTCTCTATCAAGGCTTCACCCTTTGGGGAGTGTGTTAAATCCCAAAGAGTCGATTAACGTCTATCGACGGCCACATGGTGCAATCTGGAATTAGCAGTTCGACATTTCTCTGATAAAAGCACAGTGAGAAAGCAAAGCAAAAGCTCCCTGGCCATCTACCCACTGCTTTACCAAACTGGACATGTCTCTTTGTGTCAGCTGGTTTGTCCTTGTTTTGGCAGAATAGTTGGTTAATGAACATTTCTTTCCTCTCAACTGTCCCGGTCTCTCACCCCAGGCAGACTCTCCTCAGACCAATGACAAAACTCACTTCCCTGGCAGCAGTTAAAGAAATCCTTCCTGCCCAGCTTCCCTCACTGATAAAATGACCCTTCTCTTCCTTGAATACGGCTTCAAGAAGTAACACGTCTCAAAATATGCCCTTCATTGTTATCAGATTTGATCCCAGTAGGTCAGGATCAAATTCGGAACCACCGGAAATGTGGCCAATTCAGTCTACTCCACTGAATGAAGGGTCAAATCTTGAATTCAGTACTATTTTTTTCCCCTGAAACCCCTATTCTGCTTTGACATCACTGAATGGAACTATTGTCTCCTTTCCCCTTTTGAAAAAAATTACACAAATTGCCATGCCAAATCTCATCTCTGGTGTTGATCTAAAAATCTGTTGAGTGGGGGAAAACCCAGAAGAACTTGGTTCTATTTCCCTGCTCTAGTAAATGTTCTAGTATGTCTATCGTTACTTCCCTTGCACGGTGATGGCTGCAGAGCCCCCCCTGGAAGCCCTGCACTACACGTGGTTTCCCATTTTTATGGAAGTCTATTGGGAAAGTCTATTCTGCCTCCGTCCCTGAGGTAGGAGGTGGAGCGTCTGCAAGGGCTCTCTTATTACAGTACCACAACAGTGTCAGCTCTGTCCTTCCTCCTACCCCAGAACCTTTTCATTAAGCAGACACGTTGAGTTCCTGGAACATGGGAGTATTTTCCCTTCCATGCCCTTCTTGCACCTCTCCCCCTCTGACTTCCTGTGTAAGCTGCTGAGAGATTTCACCTCCCTGACATAGCACAATTCCAGAGTCACCTAGAGAATCGCCCCTTTCCAGACTATGGGCAGTGCAATGGGGGCATCTCTGCTGCAAACGGATCTCTTAGAAACTGTTGGAGGAGAGGAAGAGATCTGACATTTGCTGTGTCACTATCCAAGAATGTAGGCCAACTCACCCTTTTCTCTCTGGAGTTCCTCTGCAAAGGACAAATGGGGAGGAGAAGAAAACAGTTCAGTGTTTGTTCCTTGACTTACATTTGAACATACTGAATGAGATCCTGGCTTTCTTGAATGACATAAACATTGTCATGGGCAGGGAAAGGGAAAGAGCCGTCAATTGCTATACATTTTACTGCTTAATTCTATGGACATCTTCCTAGATAGTAGGAAAACAAGTTTCTATCTTGCTTCATTACATTAAGCATGACAATAACAAGTCAGGAAAAGAAGTGTGTATTCACACACTACACAGAAGAGAAAAAAAAGACAAAGACGTTGTATAGCCATCAGTAGGTTTTCGGAAACAAAACAAATATTCAGTGAGAGTGACGGAAACTTCCCTGGTTAAAGGATTAGGCAGAAAGGTGATTATCCATTGAGACTACAGGCTAAGGGCTGAGCTGTACTGCCTTGTGTGGGCAAACCACGGGGTCAGCAACAGTAACAAGATGCATTATCCCCCCATTGTCCAAACCGGTCCCTCCAATATTTCTAGCTGCAGGGATTCCAGGAACAGCAAAAGTGCATTGTGACATCCCGATGAACAGTTAGAGCATGCTAGACAGAAAAATCCTCCTATTCTGAGGGTTAGAAATGCCTAAATACCTAGCGCTGGGGGGTTACGTTTAACTGTAGCTCACTAGGCTATGTAAACGTTGAAAGAGGAGATCAAAAGGTTCCAATGGTAGAAAGGTGATATTAATGTATGTCCCTCTCATTTTGAACTCCTTGTGTATTGGTTGAGGCCCTGCAGATGGACTGGGGGTAGAACCCCTTGCCTCTTTACTCCTGAGGGACCTCCTCACTGCCCCTCACTTGCATCTCCTTTATGAGAAGAGAAGAGAGTATCCCCCTCCTACCATGCAGGGTACCCAGTGCTCTGAGGTAACATAGGACCAGGCACAGCAGAAGTGGAATTCAGGAAACATGGCAGTGTATGCGGAGCTTAGCTGGGAACACCCTTCTTGGAGTTTCTGTAGTACCAGTGATGTCGAGGGGCCAGTGTGCCTGCCAGTGCTGTAGGACTTCTGTGCTGAGAGTCTTTTGCACATGAGTTCTATCTCACCGCCATTTGCAACACCAAAATAGGAGTACTGCAAATGGAGCTTGCACCGGGTGCCTGACGAGCCATAATTAAAGGTCTAAGAGCGTCTTGCATAAAGAACTGCTTACGTCTGAATTCACACTCTTTCCTAATACAGGGCTTGAACCCTCTGCAAGTCTTACAGCAGTCAGACTGCTGCTCTTCACACAAGCACCTCGGGCAGGTGTCATGACAATCACAATTGGGCATAAACTTCTTGCCGTCCATGCCAAACTTAAAGTCTTAGGCTTTCGGCATGCCCTGGTGCCATGGAGGGCCAATACGGTAGGCGAGGCTACCCACTCCGAACTGCTACGTTTTGCACTTCAATAGAAATATATTTTACGGCTGAAAATGATTAATTTACACGCAGTTCATCGAAATGTTTTGCTCGATAGTGAGAGGCTTGTTAATTGCAAAAGAAGGAGACTCTTCCGATGCTTCCACAGATGGTCAGAAGGAACTGAGGGAGGGCTCAGGGCAGTGGTGGTATATAACAGCAGCTAGTGGCACCATGGCAAGGAGCAGTTGGACGAAAACATTTCCAACCCTAGTGCGCATGGTTGCGTGTACTCCTGATTGGAACAGATGTGAACAAGCCCTCAAAGAGGAACACTTCTCCCTTTTTGAAATGAGGACAAGAAACATCCAACGATTTTCATTCATTTTCCCTGCATCCAAGAGATGGCTAAATTGGCACGGACGGCGAGGAGGACGGTGGGGCTCGCCACCCTGTATATGCACCCCCAGGGTCTAGCTGGGACGGTACTGGGAGTGGCCAGCTCCCAGAGCTGCACACATGACCTGTATTAACCACAAGACACATTTTTTTCACAGCCTAGCCAGGTAAGAGGGAGCACGAGTATGTCCTAGTGATCTGGTAATCACCCATCCAGCTCCAAGAGCAGATGGAACCCCTTAGGCAGAGATTTCACTTTTACTGATGGAAGAATGGAACTCTTACCTGCTTCTGGAAACACTGGTTTCCTTTCTAAAGGAGGACAAGAAACATAAAACAATGTGCATGTATTAACTGGGTTGTTCCTTTTTGTCCTTAAGACACACAGACCTTGGACAGAAATCCTGTTCCTCAAAGAGTTAAGGTCAAACTTCTGTTGACAGCTAATCAGGGCAGGTCTGAATCCTGAGTCTCTTTCGATTTCTGTCATTCTCAAGGGCTCTGCTTAGGGTGAGTCTAAGCTGCTCCAACGTTCCTCTAAGAATTCACACGCCCTTGCCTTGGCCACAAGATGCTGAAGAAACTTCCAGCTGAGAGGTTCTTGGAAGTCCCAGCTGACATTTTTCCTGGGTGGTGGGATGACCTGAGACAGAGTTCCCAAACATTCACAAGGAGAGAGGAGGCTGTTCATAAAAACGTAGTCCTGGTCTACACAAGGACCTAACTCTGAAATAAGACCCACAATGTCCATTCTTTAAGTAAAACATCTCAAGTCTGTTATTTAGGAATAAGGGGCCTTGGAATTTGAGCTCTGTAGTCCTGCTTTTCATGAGGAAGAACGGTATTCCTCAACTTGTAAGTCTGAAATAACATTAACGTGGATGCTCCAGTGAAGCTAATTAGAACTATTTGGCCCCGGGAGGCCTCCCACAGCTCACCAGAGAAAGCCCTGGGGCTCTGAGTCTGAGGGAGCGCATCCATATTAACGGAGCCTGCCACTTTCTAAAGTGTCAGCACAAAGCAGCAGCCAAAGGGGACATGGCAAGAGTCTGACAGGGGCTCAGAACCCAACACGCAGAGCTCCACTGAAAGCCAGGAGACTGAAAAGAAGCTTCCAAGGATCTCCTCTGGGTATCCTGGAGGCGTTGTAGGTTCCCAGTTGGAGGGGTGGGAAGGACACTTCTGCCATCTCTCAGAGGAGTTGTGAGGAGCTTTTCGGGTGTCAGTGATAGCATCCTAGGCAGGACTGAACTCTTTCTTACCACAACCAGAGATTTGCCATAGAACAGGCATGCTCCCCCAATACTTGGGCAACACAGCCCTGCAATATCTCCTCTCCACACTGATTTGCAGAAAGCTAGCAAGGTCTCAGCTCTGTAATGCGCAAGGGATCCCACAGCACAAGGGATCCTCCCCCCATGGACGTTGGCATGTAACACTCTAGCTACATGTGGGACTGTCAGAGCCCATGATCGGGGAGTAATTCAGAAAACTCACCATTTTCTTCTTGCAGTTGCTCTGGAAAAGAATGACGGAGAAAAGAGAAAGAGAAAAATAATGAATGTTCGTCTCTGGACTAGCCAGCTGTAGAGTGAGGATGGGACACTTTGGCCCTTGATTAATACCAATATTGATGATGACTATTGTCCATTGAGCAGGAAAGGCCTTTGCCAGCTAGTTATTCTAAGGAGTTGGTCACATTTCCATTTTTCTCCACAGAAGACCAGAAGAGAGATTAGATCCCAAACTTATTTAGCAATTTCAGTCATGCTTAAATGGAACAGAAGTCAATAGGGCACAAATCTAACTCTCCTAAGATGGGTGTCAGCAATGGAAAGATTCGTGCTATTATTTATTGAACGTATTGTGTTCTTTATTCACTCAACGTGGTCAATCTTTTTTATTTGTCCATGTTCTTTAATGTGATATTCGATGGCTTGATATTGCATTGCCTAGAGGAGAATTCAGGGTCTTCACTTAAAAATGCCACAATATAAAAGAAAAGTTCAACCATCGTTGTCAAAGAAGCTAGTATGACACTCCACGGTCCTCTACTTACAAGGTGTCTTTCAGGAAAGCAGCCATATCACCAAGACCTGCATTTCATTTATGCTTTAGTGCAGAAAGCTGTGGTTTGGACGTATAAAATAAGAACCGGGGACAGACATGAGCATGACTTCTCAGAGATAGCTAATGTATGTATATAGTGTGCACAATTCAAACCAGGGAAGCTGCTTCATCAATAGTGGGAAGGATGAGTGAGGTTTAATTGTAAATCAATCCTTTTTTTTTCTTTTTTTTTCATTCCATAAGGCTATGTCTACAGTGCAGGCATCTTGCGCAAAAAGTTCTTGCAGAAGACTGCCTCCACACTGCCATGTGCTCTTGCACAAGAGAGAGGTGCTTTTGCACAGAAGCGTCCATGGAAACGTTGTCGCTCTCTTGTGCCAGAATGCTCCGATGGCCATTTTAGCCATAGGGGAATCTTAAGCAAGAAACCCCGGTTGCCTGTCCGCATGTGTCTTTTTGCGCAAGATCTCTTATTCCTCGTGGGGAGAGGAATAAGTTTTGCAGAAAAATCCCCGTGTTTTTACAATGTAGTGTACTTTCTCTTACGCAAGAACGGGCTTGTAGTGTGGACGCTCTGCAAGTTTTTGTGCCAAACCAGCTGTTTTTTTCCAAAACTCTGCAGCATGGACACAGCCCAGGAGTTCCACATATTGGTAATTCACAAGGATGAAAAAGGACACAGACTTACCTATTGTCTTCTTCAAGTTCCCTGAAAATGAAACAAATCTTTCATTATTACAACTTCGCTTTCTGAATTAAAAGGGCCAAGAATGAATGTACCCAACAGTGAAAATGCCTACAACTGTACCGGTTTTCTTGGAGTACATTTTTGAGGCAACAGGAGAGACATTGAACAGCTTCAGATTGCAGGCCAGAAGGAACCACTCTTATCATCTATCACACAGGCCAGAGAACTTCCCCAAAGTAATGCCTGTCTGCGCTAGAGCCCATCTGTGAAAACCACATTCACTTCTGAGGGAGGGGTCACGGCAGCAGTGGTAAATAGGAGGCTCCAGGCTTGACCCTGAGGAGAGCTGCTAGAGGAAAATCTTCTAACACTTGTGCCTATGATAGGGGTACACCTGATTGGAACACCTGATCAACAAGGCCTCAAAGAAGAACTCTTCTCTCGTTTGTAAATGAGGACAAGGAACACAGAACAATTTTCACTCATGAACTAACTGTTCCTTGATTTACTCTGCATCCATACTTGAAGCTAGACATATAGTTGAACTCGCATGGACAGCAAGGAGGATGGGATGGGCTAGTCACCCTGTGTAGGTATCTACCACGTCCAAGTAAAACTTTGGCTGACAGCAGGACTGAATCCTGAGTCTTTTTTTTTTTTTAATTTCAGCCATTCTCAGGGGGCTCTGCAGTGAGTCCTGGAACATCTCCTCCCCACGCTGCTTTGCAGAAAACTGGCAATTTCTCAGCCCTCTAATGTCCTGTGATGCACAAGGGATCCTGTGGCACAAGATATCTCCCAGCCACACAAGTGAAAAAACAACTTTCTAGCTGCACGTGGCATCATCAGAGCTCATGGCTGGGGAGTAATTCAGAAAACTCACCAATTTCCTTTTGGAGTTGCTCTGGAAAAGAACCAAGGAGAAAGGGAAAGAGAAAAATCATTAATGTCCTTCTATTTATTAGCCAGCTGTAGAGTGAGAAGGACAAGCTTTATTCCTTGACTACCACAACTATTTACCATGATGGGAAGGAGGAAAGAGCCTTTGCCATCTAGTCATTCTATGAGGTTAATCACTTGCCCATTCCTCTACACAGAAGACTAGACCAGAGATTAGGCCCCCGACATGTTTAACAATGTTGGCAAGAACCTTCCCGGTCACAATTAAATGGAAAAGAAGTCCACAGGGCACAAATCTAAAATGGGTGTCAGCGCTTGAAGGAGTCTTGATAATATTTAGTTAAGGAATGATGTTGCATTTGCACGCACAATGGTCAATGTTTTCTCATGTACGTTTTCTTTCATGTTGAATGCAGAGCTACAATAGCCAAGTGCCTACGACTTTACTGAGACAGAAATTCCACCAATTACTATCACAGAGAAGTTCAACCACATGTCAGCAATGTTGAGTGGGCTTGTGGGGACCTCCTGCTAGCGTAGTACCACCAGGTGTTGACTGCATCTCCTGGAGTTTCTAGGCATGGAAGGGGACAGCGCCTTCAGTGCTCTGCTGCCAGGGGCAGGGAGAATAGAACTCTCTCGTTGCAGATAGGCACAGAACGCCAGCACATGGTGTCTGGCCTGGCCTCTGGCAGAGATATTGTTGCTCTGAGCATTCCCGGGTGCTCTACGCTCTGCTGTGTGAAGGGAGCTCCCCGCTCAGCCACAGAGCAAGGAATGAACATTCCTTTCAATTCCCAGAAGGGATTCCCACGCAAGGGGATGCCCCGGCCCTTCTCTATCAAGGCTTCACCCTTTGGGGAGTGTGTTAAATCCCAAAGAGTCGATTACCGTCTATCGACGGCCACATGGTGCAATCTGGAATTAGCCGTTCGACATTTCTCTGATAAAAGCACAGTGAGAAAGCAAAGCAAAAGCTCCCTGGCCATCTACCCACTGCTTTACCAAACTGGACATGCCTCTTTGTGTCAGCTGGTTTGTCCTTGTTTTGGCAGAATAGTTGGTTAATGAACATTTCTTTCCTCTCAACTGTCCCGGTCTCTCACCCCAGGCAGACTCTCCTCAGACCAATGACAAAACTCACTTCCCTGGCAGCAGTTAAAGAAATCCTTCCTGCCCAGCTTCCCTCACTGATAAAATGACCCTTCTCTTCCTTGAATACGGCTTCAAGAAGTAACACGTCTCAAAATATGCCCTTCATTGTTATCAGATTTGATCCCAGTAGGTCAGGATCAAATTCGGAGCCACTGGAAATGTGGCCAATTCAGTCTACTCCACTGAATGAAGGGTCAAATCTTGAATTCAGTAATATTTTTTTCCCCTGAAACCTCTATTCTGCTTTGACATCACCGAATGGAACTATTGTCTCGTTTCCCCTTTTGAAAAAAATTACACAAATTGCCATGCCAAATCTCATCTCTGGTGTTGATCTAAAAATCTGTTGAGTGGGGGAAAACCCAGAAGAACTTGGTTCTATTTCCCTGCTCTAGTAAATGTTCTAGTATGTCTATCGTTACTTCCCTTGCACGGTGATGGCTGCAGAGCCCCCTCTGGAAGCCCTGCACAACACGTGGTTTCCCATTTTTATGGAAGTCTATTGGGAAAGTCTATTCTGCCTCCGTTCCTGAGGTAGGAGGTGGAGCGTCTGCGAGGGCTCTGTTATTACAGTACCACAACAGTGTCAGCTCTGTCCTTCCTCATACCCCAGAACCTTTTCATTAAGCAGACACGTTGAGTTCCTGGAACATGGGAGTATTTTCCCTTCCATGCCCTTCTTGCACCTCTCCCCCTCTGACTTCCTGTGTAAGCTGCTGAGAGATTTCACCTCCCTGACATAGCACAATTCCAGAGTCACCTAGAGAATCGCCCCTTTCCAGACTATGGGCAGTGCAATGGGGGCATCTCTGCTGCAAACGGATCTCTTAGAAACTGTTGGAGGAGAGGAAGAGATCTGACATTTGCTGTGTCACTATCCAAGAATGTAGGCCAACTCACCCTTTTCTCTCTGGAGTTCCTCTGCAAAGGACAAATGGGGAGGAAAGAAAACAGTTCAGTGTTTGTTCCTTGACTTACATTTGAACATACTGAATGAGATCCTGGCTTTCTTGAATGACATAAACATTGTCATGGGCAGGGAAAGGGAAAGAGCCGTCAATTGCTATACATTTTGCTGCTTAATTCTATGGACATCTTCCTAGATAGTAGGAAAACAAGTTTCTATTCTTGCTTCATTACATTAAGCATGACAATAACAAGTCAGGAAAAGAAGTGTGTATTCACCACACTACACAGAAGAGAAAAAAAAGACAAAGACGTTGTATAGTCATCAGTAGGTTTTCGGAAACAAAACAAATATTCAGTGAGAGTGACGGAAACTTCCCTGGTTAAAGGATTAGGCAGAAAGGTGATTATCCATTGAGACTACAGGCTAAGGGCTGAGCTGTACTGCCTTGTGTGGGCAATCCACGGGGTCAGCAACAGTAACAAGATGCATTATCCCCCCATTGTCCAAACCGGTCCCTCCAATATTTCTAGCTGCAGGGATTCCAGGAACAGCAAAAGTGCATTGTGACATCCCGATGAACAGTTAGAGCATGCTAGACAGAAAAATCCTCCTATTCTGAGGGTTAGAAATGCCTAAATACCTAGCGCTGGGGGGGTTACGTTTAACTGTAGCTCACGAGGCTATGTAAAAGCTGAAGAGGAGATCAAAAGGTTCCAATGGTAGAAAGGTGATATTAATGTATGTCCCTCTCATTTTGAACTCCTTGTGTATTGGTTGAGGCCCTGCAGATGGACTGGGGGTAGAACTCCTTGCCTCTTTACTCCTGAGGGACCTCCTCACGGCCCCTCACTTGCATCTCCTTTATGAGAAGAGAAGAGAGTATCCCCCTCCTACCATGCAGGGTACCCAGTGCTCTGAGGTAACGTAGGACCAGGCACAGCAGAAGTGGAATTCAGGAAACATGGCAGTGTATGCGGAGCTTAGCTGGGAACACCCTTCTTGGAGTTTCTGTAGTACCAGTGATGTCGAGGGGCCAGTGTGCCTGCCAGTGCTGTAGGGCTTCGGTGCTGAGAGTCTTTTGCACAGGAGTTCTATCTCAGCGCCATTTGCCACACCAAAATAGGAGTACTGCAAATGGAGCTTGCACCGGGTGCCTGACGAGCCATAATTAAAGGTCTAAGAGCGTCTTGCATAAAGAACTGCTTACGTCTGAATTCACACTCTTTCCTAATACAGGGCTTGAACCCTCTGCAAGTCTTACAGCAGTCAGACTGCTGCTCTTCACACAAGCACCTCGGGCAGGTGTCATGACAATCACAATTGGGCATAAACTTCTTGCCGTCCATGCCAAACTTAAAGTCTTAGGCTTTCGGCATGCCCTGGTGCCATGGAGGGCCAATACGGTAGGCGAGGCTACCCACTCCGAACTGCTACGTTTTGCACTTCAATAGAAATATATTTTACGGCTGAAAATGATTAATTTACACGCAGTTCATCGAAATGTTTTGCTCGATAGTGAGAGGCTTGTTAATTGCAAAAGAAGGAGACTCTTCCGATGCTTCCACAGATGGTCAGAAGGAACTGAGGGAGGGCTCAGGGCAGTGGTGGTATATAACAGCAGCTAGTGGCACCATGGCAAGGAGCAGTTGGACGAAAACATTTCCAACCCTAGTGCGCATGGTTGCGTGTACTCCTGATTGGAACAGATGTGAACAAGCCCTCAAAGAGGAACACTTCTCCCTTTTTGAAATGAGGACAAGAAACATCCAACGATTTTCATTCATTTTCCCTGCATCCAAGAGATGGCTAAATTGGCACGGACGGCGAGGAGGACGGTGGGGCTCGCCACCCTGTATATGCACCCCCAGGGTCTAGCTGGGACGGTACTGGGAGTGGCCAGCTCCCAGAGCTGCACACATGACCTGTATTAACCACAAGACACATTTTTTTCACAGCCTAGCCAGGTAAGAGGGAGCACGAGTATGTCCTAGTGATCTGGTAATCACCCATCCAGCTCCAAGAGCAGATGGAACCCCTTAGGCAGAGATTTCACTTTTACTGATGGAAGAATGGAACTCTTACCTGCTTCTGGAAACACTGGTTTCCTTTCTAAAGGAGGACAAGAAACATAAAACAATGTGCATGTATTAACTGGGTTGTTCCTTTTTGTCCTTAAGACACACAGACCTTGGACAGAAATCCTGTTCCTCAAAGAGTTAAGGTCAAACTTCTGTTGACAGCTAATCAGGGCAGGTCTGAATCCTGAGTCTCTTTCGATTTCTGTCATTCTCAAGGGCTCTGCTTAGGGTGAGTCTAAGCTGCTCCAACGTTCCTCTAAGAATTCACACGCCCTTGCCTTGGCCACAAGATGCTGAAGAAACTTCCAGCTGAGAGGTTCTTGGAAGTCCCAGCTGACATTTTTCCTGGGTGGTGGGATGACCTGAGACAGAGTTCCCAAACATTCACAAGGAGAGAGGAGGCTGTTCATAAAAACGTAGTCCTGGTCTACACAAGGACCTAACTCTGAAATAAGACCCACAATGTCCATTCTTTAAGTAAAACATCTCAAGTCTGTTATTTAGGAATAAGGGGCCTTGGAATTTGAGCTCTGTAGTCCTGCTTTTCATGAGGAAGAACGGTATTCCTCAACTTGTAAGTCTGAAATAACATTAACGTGGATGCTCCAGTGAAGCTAATTAGAACTATTTGGCCCCGGGAGGCCTCCCACAGCTCACCAGAGAAAGCCCTGGGGCTCTGAGTCTGAGGGAGCGCATCCATATTAACGGAGCCTGCCACTTTCTAAAGTGTCAGCACAAAGCAGCAGCCAAAGGGGACATGGCAAGAGTCTGACAGGGGCTCAGAACCCAACACGCAGAGCTCCACTGAAAGCCAGGAGACTGAAAAGAAGCTTCCAAGGATCTCCTCTGGGTATCCTGGAGGCGTTGTAGGTTCCCAGTTGGAGGGGTGGGAAGGACACTTCTGCCATCTCTCAGAGGAGTTGTGAGGAGCTTTTCGGGTGTCAGTGATAGCATCCTAGGCAGGACTGAACTCTTTCTTACCACAACCAGAGATTTGCCATAGAACAGGCATGCTCCCCCAATACTTGGGCAACACAGCCCTGCAATATCTCCTCTCCACACTGATTTGCAGAAAGCTAGCAAGGTCTCAGCTCTGTAATGCGCAAGGGATCCCACAGCACAAGGGATCCTCCCCCCATGGACGTTGGCATGTAACACTCTAGCTACATGTGGGACTGTCAGAGCCCATGATCGGGGAGTAATTCAGAAAACTCACCATTTTCTTCTTGCAGTTGCTCTGGAAAAGAATGACGGAGAAAAGAGAAAGAGAAAAATAATGAATGTTCGTCTCTGGACTAGCCAGCTGTAGAGTGAGGATGGGACACTTTGGCCCTTGATTAATACCAATATTGATGATGACTATTGTCCATTGAGCAGGAAAGGCCTTTGCCAGCTAGTTATTCTAAGGAGTTGGTCACATTTCCATTTTTCTCCACAGAAGACCAGAAGAGAGATTAGATCCCAAACTTATTTAGCAATTTCAGTCATGCTTAAATGGAACAGAAGTCAATAGGGCACAAATCTAACTCTCCTAAGATGGGTGTCAGCAATGGAAAGATTCGTGCTATTATTTATTGAACGTATTGTGTTCTTTATTCACTCAACGTGGTCAATCTTTTTTATTTGTCCATGTTCTTTAATGTGATATTCGATGGCTTGATATTGCATTGCCTAGAGGAGAATTCAGGGTCTTCACTTAAAAATGCCACAATATAAAAGAAAAGTTCAACCATCGTTGTCAAAGAAGCTAGTATGACACTCCACGGTCCTCTACTTACAAGGTGTCTTTCAGGAAAGCAGCCATATCACCAAGACCTGCATTTCATTTATGCTTTAGTGCAGAAAGCTGTGGTTTGGACGTATAAAATAAGAACCGGGGACAGACATGAGCATGACTTCTCAGAGATAGCTAATGTATGTATATAGTGTGCACAATTCAAACCAGGGAAGCTGCTTCATCAATAGTGGGAAGGATGAGTGAGGTTTAATTGTAAATCAATCCTTTTTTTTTCTTTTTTTTTCATTCCATAAGGCTATGTCTACAGTGCAGGCATCTTGCGCAAAAAGTTCTTGCAGAAGACTGCCTCCACACTGCCATGTGCTCTTGCACAAGAGAGAGGTGCTTTTGCACAGAAGCGTCCATGGAAACGTTGTCGCTCTCTTGTGCCAGAATGCTCCGATGGCCATTTTAGCCATAGGGGAATCTTAAGCAAGAAACCCCGGTTGCCTGTCCGCATGTGTCTTTTTGCGCAAGATCTCTTATTCCTCGTGGGGAGAGGAATAAGTTTTGCAGAAAAATCCCCGTGTTTTTACAATGTAGTGTACTTTCTCTTACGCAAGAACGGGCTTGTAGTGTGGACGCTCTGCAAGTTTTTGTGCCAAACCAGCTGTTTTTTTCCAAAACTCTGCAGCATGGACACAGCCCAGGAGTTCCACATATTGGTAATTCACAAGGATGAAAAAGGACACAGACTTACCTATTGTCTTCTTCAAGTTCCCTGAAAATGAAACAAATCTTTCATTATTACAACTTCGCTTTCTGAATTAAAAGGGCCAAGAATGAATGTACCCAACAGTGAAAATGCCTACAACTGTACCGGTTTTCTTGGAGTACATTTTTGAGGCAACAGGAGAGACATTGAACAGCTTCAGATTGCAGGCCAGAAGGAACCACTCTTATCATCTATCACACAGGCCAGAGAACTTCCCCAAAGTAATGCCTGTCTGCGCTAGAGCCCATCTGTGAAAACCACATTCACTTCTGAGGGAGGGGTCACGGCAGCAGTGGTAAATAGGAGGCTCCAGGCTTGACCCTGAGGAGAGCTGCTAGAGGAAAATCTTCTAACACTTGTGCCTATGATAGGGGTACACCTGATTGGAACACCTGATCAACAAGGCCTCAAAGAAGAACTCTTCTCTCGTTTGTAAATGAGGACAAGGAACACAGAACAATTTTCACTCATGAACTAACTGTTCCTTGATTTACTCTGCATCCATACTTGAAGCTAGACATATAGTTGAACTCGCATGGACAGCAAGGAGGATGGGATGGGCTAGTCACCCTGTGTAGGTATCTACCACGTCCAAGTAAAACTTTGGCTGACAGCAGGACTGAATCCTGAGTCTTTTTTTTTTTTTAATTTCAGCCATTCTCAGGGGGCTCTGCAGTGAGTCCTGGAACATCTCCTCCCCACGCTGCTTTGCAGAAAACTGGCAATTTCTCAGCCCTCTAATGTCCTGTGATGCACAAGGGATCCTGTGGCACAAGATATCTCCCAGCCACACAAGTGAAAAAACAACTTTCTAGCTGCACGTGGCATCATCAGAGCTCATGGCTGGGGAGTAATTCAGAAAACTCACCAATTTCCTTTTGGAGTTGCTCTGGAAAAGAACCAAGGAGAAAGGGAAAGAGAAAAATCATTAATGTCCTTCTATTTATTAGCCAGCTGTAGAGTGAGAAGGACAAGCTTTATTCCTTGACTACCACAACTATTTACCATGATGGGAAGGAGGAAAGAGCCTTTGCCATCTAGTCATTCTATGAGGTTAATCACTTGCCCATTCCTCTACACAGAAGACTAGACCAGAGATTAGGCCCCCGACATGTTTAACAATGTTGGCAAGAACCTTCCCGGTCACAATTAAATGGAAAAGAAGTCCACAGGGCACAAATCTAAAATGGGTGTCAGCGCTTGAAGGAGTCTTGATAATATTTAGTTAAGGAATGATGTTGCATTTGCACGCACAATGGTCAATGTTTTCTCATGTACGTTTTCTTTCATGTTGAATGCAGAGCTACAATAGCCAAGTGCCTACGACTTTACTGAGACAGAAATTCCACCAATTACTATCACAGAGAAGTTCAACCACATGTCAGCAATGTTGAGTGGGCTTGTGGGGACCTCCTGCTAGCGTAGTACCACCAGGTGTTGACTGCATCTCCTGGAGTTTCTAGGCATGGAAGGGGACAGCGCCTTCAGTGCTCTGCTGCCAGGGGCAGGGAGAATAGAACTCTCTCGTTGCAGATAGGCACAGAACGCCAGCACATGGTGTCTGGCCTGGCCTCTGGCAGAGATATTGTTGCTCTGAGCATTCCCGGGTGCTCTACGCTCTGCTGTGTGAAGGGAGCTCCCCGCTCAGCCACAGAGCAAGGAATGAACATTCCTTTCAATTCCCAGAAGGGATTCCCACGCAAGGGGATGCCCCGGCCCTTCTCTATCAAGGCTTCACCCTTTGGGGAGTGTGTTAAATCCCAAAGAGTCGATTAACGTCTATCGACGGCCACATGGTGCAATCTGGAATTAGCCGTTCGACATTTCTCTGATAAAAGCACAGTGAGAAAGCAAAGCAAAAGCTCCCTGGCCATCTACCCACTGCTTTACCAAACTGGACATGTCTCTTTGTGTCAGCTGGTTTGTCCTTGTTTTGGCAGAATAGTTGGTTAATGAACATTTCTTTCCTCTCAACTGTCCCGGTCTCTCACCCCAGGCAGACTCTCCTCAGACCAATGACAAAACTCACTTCCCTGGCAGCAGTTAAAGAAATCCTTCCTGCCCAGCTTCCCTCACTGATAAAATGACCCTTCTCTTCCTTGAATACGGCTTCAAGAAGTAACACGTCTCAAAATATGCCCTTCATTGTTATCAGATTTGATCCCAGTAGGTCAGGATCAAATTCGGAGCCACTGGAAATGTGGCCAATTCAGTCTACTCCACTGAATGAAGGGTCAAATCTTGAATTCAGTAATATTTTTTTCCCCTGAAACCTCTATTCTGCTTTGACATCACCGAATGGAACTATTGTCTCCTTTCCCCTTTTGAAAAAAATTACACAAATTGCCATGCCAAATCTCATCTCTGGTGTTGATCTAAAAATCTGTTGAGTGGGGGAAAACCCAGAAGAACTTGGTTCTATTTCCCTGCTCTAGTAAATGTTCTAGTATGTCTATCGTTACTTCCCTTGCACGGTGATGGCTGCAGAGCCCCCTCTGGAAGCCCTGCACAACACGTGGTTTCCCATTTTTATGGAAGTCTATTGGGAAAGTCTATTCTGCCTCCGTTCCTGAGGTAGGAGGTGGAGCGTCTGCGAGGGCTCTGTTATTACAGTACCACAACAGTGTCAGCTCTGTCCTTCCTCATACCCCAGAACCTTTTCATTAAGCAGACACGTTGAGTTCCTGGAACATGGGAGTATTTTCCCTTCCATGCCCTTCTTGCACCTCTCCCCCTCTGACTTCCTGTGTAAGCTGCTGAGAGATTTCACCTCCCTGACATAGCACAATTCCAGAGTCACCTAGAGAATCGCCCCTTTCCAGACTATGGGCAGTGCAATGGGGGCATCTCTGCTGCAAACGGATCTCTTAGAAACTGTTGGAGGAGAGGAAGAGATCTGACATTTGCTGTGTCACTATCCAAGAATGTAGGCCAACTCACCCTTTTCTCTCTGGAGTTCCTCTGCAAAGGACAAATGGGGAGGAAAGAAAACAGTTCAGTGTTTGTTCCTTGACTTACATTTGAACATACTGAATGAGATCCTGGCTTTCTTGAATGACATAAACATTGTCATGGGCAGGGAAAGGGAAAGAGCCGTCAATTGCTATACATTTTGCTGCTTAATTCTATGGACATCTTCCTAGATAGTAGGAAAACAAGTTTCTATTCTTGCTTCATTACATTAAGCATGACAATAACAAGTCAGGAAAAGAAGTGTGTATTCACCACACTACACAGAAGAGAAAAAAAAGACAAAGACGTTGTATAGTCATCAGTAGGTTTTCGGAAACAAAACAAATATTCAGTGAGAGTGACGGAAACTTCCCTGGTTAAAGGATTAGGCAGAAAGGTGATTATCCATTGAGACTACAGGCTAAGGGCTGAGCTGTACTGCCTTGTGTGGGCAATCCACGGGGTCAGCAACAGTAACAAGATGCATTATCCCCCCATTGTCCAAACCGGTCCCTCCAATATTTCTAGCTGCAGGGATTCCAGGAACAGCAAAAGTGCATTGTGACATCCCGATGAACAGTTAGAGCATGCTAGACAGAAAAATCCTCCTATTCTGAGGGTTAGAAATGCCTAAATACCTAGCGCTGGGGGGGTTACGTTTAACTGTAGCTCACGAGGCTATGTAAAAGCTGAAGAGGAGATCAAAAGGTTCCAATGGTAGAAAGGTGATATTAATGTATGTCCCTCTCATTTTGAACTCCTTGTGTATTGGTTGAGGCCCTGCAGATGGACTGGGGGTAGAACTCCTTGCCTCTTTACTCCTGAGGGACCTCCTCACGGCCCCTCACTTGCATCTCCTTTATGAGAAGAGAAGAGAGTATCCCCCTCCTACCATGCAGGGTACCCAGTGCTCTGAGGTAACGTAGGACCAGGCACAGCAGAAGTGGAATTCAGGAAACATGGCAGTGTATGCGGAGCTTAGCTGGGAACACCCTTCTTGGAGTTTCTGTAGTACCAGTGATGTCGAGGGGCCAGTGTGCCTGCCAGTGCTGTAGGGCTTCGGTGCTGAGAGTCTTTTGCACAGGAGTTCTATCTCAGCGCCATTTGCCACACCAAAATAGGAGTACTGCAAATGGAGCTTGCACCGGGTGCCTGACGAGCCATAATTAAAGGTCTAAGAGCGTCTTGCATAAAGAACTGCTTACGTCTGAATTCACACTCTTTCCTAATACAGGGCTTGAACCCTCTGCAAGTCTTACAGCAGTCAGACTGCTGCTCTTCACACAAGCACCTCGGGCAGGTGTCATGACAATCACAATTGGGCATAAACTTCTTGCCGTCCATGCCAAACTTAAAGTCTTAGGCTTTCGGCATGCCCTGGTGCCATGGAGGGCCAATACGGTAGGCGAGGCTACCCACTCCGAACTGCTACGTTTTGCACTTCAATAGAAATATATTTTACGGCTGAAAATGATTAATTTACACGCAGTTCATCGAAATGTTTTGCTCGATAGTGAGAGGCTTGTTAATTGCAAAAGAAGGAGACTCTTCCGATGCTTCCACAGATGGTCAGAAGGAACTGAGGGAGGGCTCAGGGCAGTGGTGGTATATAACAGCAGCTAGTGGCACCATGGCAAGGAGCAGTTGGACGAAAACATTTCCAACCCTAGTGCGCATGGTTGCGTGTACTCCTGATTGGAACAGATGTGAACAAGCCCTCAAAGAGGAACACTTCTCCCTTTTTGAAATGAGGACAAGAAACATCCAACGATTTTCATTCATTTTCCCTGCATCCAAGAGATGGCTAAATTGGCACGGACGGCGAGGAGGACGGTGGGGCTCGCCACCCTGTATATGCACCCCCAGGGTCTAGCTGGGACGGTACTGGGAGTGGCCAGCTCCCAGAGCTGCACACATGACCTGTATTAACCACAAGACACATTTTTTTCACAGCCTAGCCAGGTAAGAGGGAGCACGAGTATGTCCTAGTGATCTGGTAATCACCCATCCAGCTCCAAGAGCAGATGGAACCCCTTAGGCAGAGATTTCACTTTTACTGATGGAAGAATGGAACTCTTACCTGCTTCTGGAAACACTGGTTTCCTTTCTAAAGGAGGACAAGAAACATAAAACAATGTGCATGTATTAACTGGGTTGTTCCTTTTTGTCCTTAAGACACACAGACCTTGGACAGAAATCCTGTTCCTCAAAGAGTTAAGGTCAAACTTCTGTTGACAGCTAATCAGGGCAGGTCTGAATCCTGAGTCTCTTTCGATTTCTGTCATTCTCAAGGGCTCTGCTTAGGGTGAGTCTAAGCTGCTCCACCGTTCCTCTAAGAATTCACACGCCCTTGCCTTGGCCACAAGATGCTGAAGAAACTTCCAGCTGAGAGGTTCTTGGAAGTCCCAGCTGACATTTTTCCCGGGTGATGGGATGACCTGAGACAGAGTTCCCAAACATTCACAAGGAGAGAGGAGGCTGTTCATAAAAACGTAGTCCTGGTCTACACAAGGACCTAACTCTGAAATAAGACCCACAATGTCCATTCTTTAAGTAAAACATCTCAAGTCTGTTATTTGGGACTAAGGGGCCTTGGAATTTGAGCTCTGTAGTCCTGCTTTTCATGAGGAAGAACGGTATTCCTCAACTTGTAAGTCTGAAATAACATTAACGTGGATGCTCCAGTGAAGCTAATTAGAACTATTTGGCCCCGGGAGGCCTCCCACAGCTCACCAGAGAAAGCCCTGGGGCTCTGAGTCTGAGGGAGCGCATCCATATTAACGGAGCCTGCCACTTTCTAAAGTGTCAGCACAAAGCAGCAGCCAAAGGGGACATGGCAAGAGTCTGACAGGGGCTCAGAACCCAACAGGCAGAGCTCCACTGAAAGCCAGGAGACTGAAAAGAAGCTTCCAAGGATCTCCTCTGGGTATCCTGGAGGCGTTGTAGGTTCCCAGTTGGAGGGGTGGGAAGGACACTTCTGCCATCTCTCAGAGGAGTTGTGAGGAGCTTTTCGGGTGTCAGTGATAGCATCCTAGGCAGGACTGAACTCTTTCTTACCACAACCAGAGATTTGCCATAGAACAGGCAAGCTCCCCCAATACTTGGGCAACACAGCCCTGCAATATCTCCTCTCCACACTGATTTGCAGAAAGCTAGCAAGGTCTCAGCTCTGTAATGCGCAAGGGATCCCGCAGCACAAGGGATCCTCCCCCCATGGACGTTGGCATGTAACACTCTAGCTACATGTGGGACTGTCAGAGCCCATGATCGGGGAGTAATTCAGAAAACTCACCATTTTCTTCTTGCAGTTGCTCTGGAAAAAATGACGGAGAAAAGAGAAAGAGAAAAATAATGAATGTTCGTCTCTGGACTAGCCAGCTGTAGAGTGAGGATGGGACACTTTGGCCCTTGATTAATACCAATATTGATGATGACTATTGGCCATTGAGCAGGAAAGGCCTTTGCCAGCTAGTTATTCTAAGGAGTTGGTCACATTTCCATTTTTCTCCACAGAAGACCAGAAGAGAGATTAGATCCCAAACTTATTTAGCAATTTCAGCAATAATACTTTCAGTCATGCTTAAATGGAACAGAAGTCAATAGGGCACAAATCTAACTCTCCTAAGATGGGTGTCAGCAATGGAAAGATTCGTGCTATTATTTATTGAACGTATTGTGTTCTTGATTCACTCAACGTGGTCAATCTTTTTTATTTGTCCATGTTCTTTAATGTGATATTCGGTGGCTTGAAATTGCATTGCCTAGAGGAGAATTCAGGGTCTTCACTTAAAAATGCCACAATATAAAAGAAAAGTTCAACCATCGTTGTCAAAGAATCTAGTATGACACTCCACGGTCCTCTACTTACAAGGTGTCTTTCAGGAAAGCAGCCATATCACCAAGACCTGCATTTCATTTATGCTTTGGTGCACGAAGCTGTGGTTTGGACGTTTTAAATAAGAACCGGGGACAGACATGAGCATGACTTCTCAGAGATAGCTAATGCATGTATATAGTGTGCACAATTCAAGCCAGGGAAGCTGCTTCATCAATAGTGGGAAGGATGAGTGAGGTTTAATTGTAAATCAATCCTTTTTTTTTTCATTCCATAAGGCTATGTCTACAGTGCAGGCATCTTGCACAAAAAGTTCTTGCAGAAGACCGCCTCCACACTGCCATGTGCTCTTGCACAAGAGAGAGGTGCTTTTGCACAGAAGCGTCCATGGAAACGTTGTCGCTCTCTTGTGCCAGAATGCTCCGATAGCCATTTTAGCCATAGGGGAATCTTAAGCAAGAAACCCCTGTTGCCTGTCCACATGTGTCTTTTTGCGCAAGATCTCTTATTCCTCGTGGGGAGAGGAATAAGTCTTGCAGAAAAATCCCTGTGTTTTTACAATGTAGTGTACTTTCTCTTACGCAAGAACGGGCTTGTAGTGTGGACGCTCTGCAAGTTTTTGTGCCAAACCAGCTGTTTTTTCCAAAACTCTGCAGCATGGACACAGCCCAGGAGTTCCACATATTGGTAATTCACAGGGATGAAAAAGGACACAGACTTACCTATTGTCTCCTTCAAGTTCCCTGAAAATGAAACAAATCTTTCATTATTACAACTTCGCTTTCTGAATTAAAAGGGCCAAGAATGAATGTACCCAACAGTGAAAATGCCAACAACTGTACTGGTTTTCTTGGAGTACATTTTTGAGGCAACAGGAGAGACATTGAACAGCTTCAGATTTCAGGCCAGAAGGAACCACTCTTATCATCTATCACACAGGCCAGAGAACTTCCCCAAAGTAATGCCTGTCTGCGCTAGAGCCCATCTGTGAAAACCACATTCACTTCTGAGGGAGGGGTCACGGCAGCAGTGGTAAATAGGAGGCTCCAGGCTTGACCCTGAGGAGAGCTGCTAGAGGAAAATCTTCCAACACTTGTGCCTATGATAGGGGTACACCTGATTGGAACACCTGATCAACAAGGCCTCAAAGAAGAACTCTTCTCTCGTTTGTAAATGAGGACAAGGAACACAGAACAATTTTCACTCATGAACTAACTGTTCCTTGATTTACTCTGCATCCATACTTGAAGCTAGACGTATGGTTGAACTCGCATGGACAGCAAGGAGGATGGGATGGGCTAGTCACCCTGTGTAGGTATCTACCACGTCCAAGTAAAACTTTGGCTGACGGCAGGACTGAATCCTGAGTCTTTTTTTTTTTTTTTTTTTTTTTTTTTTTAAATTTCAGCCATTCTCAGGGGGCTCTGCAGTGAGTCCTGGAACATCTCCTCCCCACGCTGCTTTGCAGAAAACTGGCAATTTCTCAGCTCTCTAATGTCCTGTGATGCACAAGGGATCCTGTGGCACAAGACATCTCCCAGCCACACAAGTGAAAAAACAACTTTCTAGCTGCACGTGGCATCATCAGAGCTCATGGCTGGGGAGTAATTCAGAAAACTCACCAATTTCCTTTTGGAGTTGCTCTGGAAAAGAACCCAGGAGAAAGGGAAAGAGAAAAATCATTAATGTCCTTCTATTTATTAGCCAGCTGTAGAGTGAGAAGGACAAGCTTTATTCCTTGACTACCACAACTATTTACCATGATGGGAAGGAGGAAAGAGCCTTTGCCATCTAGTCATTCTATGAGGTTAATCACTTGCCCATTCCTCTACACAGAAGACTAGACCAGAGATTAGGCCGCCGACATGTTTAACAATGTTGGCAAAAACCTTCCCGGTCACAATTAAATGGAAAAGAAGTCCACAGGGCACAAATCTAAAATGGGTGTCAGCGCTTGAAGGAGTCTTGATAATATTTAGTTAAGGAATGATGTTGCATTTGCACGCACAACGGTCAATGTTTTCTCATGTACGTTTTCTTTCATGTTGAATGCAGAGCTACAATAGCCAAGTGCCTACGACTTTACTGAGACAGAAATTCCACCTATTACTATCACAGAGAAGTTCAACCACATGTCAGCAATGTTGAGTGGGCTTGTGGGGACCTCCTGCTAGCGTAGTACCACCAGGTGTTGACTGCATTTCCTGGAGTTTCTAGGCATGGAAGGGGACAGCGCCCTCAGTGCTCTGCTGCCAGGGGCAGGGAGAATAGAACTCTCTCGTTGCAGATAGGCACAGAACGCCAGCACATGGTGTCTGGCCTGGCCTCTGGCAGAGATATTGTTGCTCTGAGCATTCCCGGGTGCTCTACGCTCTGCTGTGTGAAGGGAGCTCCCCGCTCAGCCACAGAGCAAGGAATGAACATTCCTTTCAATTCCCAGAAGGGATTCCCACGCAAGGGGATGCCCCGGCCCTTCTCTATCAAGGCTTCACCCTTTGGGGAGTGTGTTAAATCCCAAAGAGTCGATTAACGTCTATCGACGGCCACATGGTGCAATCTGGAATTAGCAGTTCGACATTTCTCTGATAAAAGCACAGTGAGAAAGCAAAGCAAAAGCTCCCTGGCCATCTACCCACTGCTTTACCAAACTGGACATGTCTCTTTGTGTCAGCTGGTTTGTCCTTGTTTTGGCAGAATAGTTGGTTAATGAACATTTCTTTCCTCTCAACTGTCCCGGTCTCTCACCCCAGGCAGACTCTCCTCAGACCAATGACAAAACTCACTTCCCTGGCAGCAGTTAAAGAAATCCTTCCTGCCCAGCTTCCCTCACTGATAAAATGACCCTTCTCTTCCTTGAATACGGCTTCAAGAAGTAACACGTCTCAAAATATGCCCTTCATTGTTATCAGATTTGATCCCAGTAGGTCAGGATCAAATTCGGAACCACCGGAAATGTGGCCAATTCAGTCTACTCCACTGAATGAAGGGTCAAATCTTGAATTCAGTACTATTTTTTTCCCCTGAAACCCCTATTCTGCTTTGACATCACTGAATGGAACTATTGTCTCCTTTCCCCTTTTGAAAAAAATTACACAAATTGCCATGCCAAATCTCATCTCTGGTGTTGATCTAAAAATCTGTTGAGTGGGGGAAAACCCAGAAGAACTTGGTTCTATTTCCCTGCTCTAGTAAATGTTCTAGTATGTCTATCGTTACTTCCCTTGCACGGTGATGGCTGCAGAGCCCCCCCTGGAAGCCCTGCACTACACGTGGTTTCCCATTTTTATGGAAGTCTATTGGGAAAGTCTATTCTGCCTCCGTCCCTGAGGTAGGAGGTGGAGCGTCTGCAAGGGCTCTCTTATTACAGTACCACAACAGTGTCAGCTCTGTCCTTCCTCCTACCCCAGAACCTTTTCATTAAGCAGACACGTTGAGTTCCTGGAACATGGGAGTATTTTCCCTTCCATGCCCTTCTTGCACCTCTCCCCCTCTGACTTCCTGTGTAAGCTGCTGAGAGATTTCACCTCCCTGACATAGCACAATTCCAGAGTCACCTAGAGAATCGCCCCTTTCCAGACTATGGGCAGTGCAATGGGGGCATCTCTGCTGCAAACGGATCTCTTAGAAACTGTTGGAGGAGAGGAAGAGATCTGACATTTGCTGTGTCACTATCCAAGAATGTAGGCCAACTCACCCTTTTCTCTCTGGAGTTCCTCTGCAAAGGACAAATGGGGAGGAGAAGAAAACAGTTCAGTGTTTGTTCCTTGACTTACATTTGAACATACTGAATGAGATCCTGGCTTTCTTGAATGACATAAACATTGTCATGGGCAGGGAAAGGGAAAGAGCCGTCAATTGCTATACATTTTACTGCTTAATTCTATGGACATCTTCCTAGATAGTAGGAAAACAAGTTTCTATCTTGCTTCATTACATTAAGCATGACAATAACAAGTCAGGAAAAGAAGTGTGTATTCACACACTACACAGAAGAGAAAAAAAAGACAAAGACGTTGTATAGCCATCAGTAGGTTTTCGGAAACAAAACAAATATTCAGTGAGAGTGACGGAAACTTCCCTGGTTAAAGGATTAGGCAGAAAGGTGATTATCCATTGAGACTACAGGCTAAGGGCTGAGCTGTACTGCCTTGTGTGGGCAAACCACGGGGTCAGCAACAGTAACAAGATGCATTATCCCCCCATTGTCCAAACCGGTCCCTCCAATATTTCTAGCTGCAGGGATTCCAGGAACAGCAAAAGTGCATTGTGACATCCCGATGAACAGTTAGAGCATGCTAGACAGAAAAATCCTCCTATTCTGAGGGTTAGAAATGCCTAAATACCTAGCGCTGGGGGGTTACGTTTAACTGTAGCTCACTAGGCTATGTAAACGTTGAAAGAGGAGATCAAAAGGTTCCAATGGTAGAAAGGTGATATTAATGTATGTCCCTCTCATTTTGAACTCCTTGTGTATTGGTTGAGGCCCTGCAGATGGACTGGGGGTAGAACCCCTTGCCTCTTTACTCCTGAGGGACCTCCTCACTGCCCCTCACTTGCATCTCCTTTATGAGAAGAGAAGAGAGTATCCCCCTCCTACCATGCAGGGTACCCAGTGCTCTGAGGTAACATAGGACCAGGCACAGCAGAAGTGGAATTCAGGAAACATGGCAGTGTATGCGGAGCTTAGCTGGGAACACCCTTCTTGGAGTTTCTGTAGTACCAGTGATGTCGAGGGGCCAGTGTGCCTGCCAGTGCTGTAGGACTTCTGTGCTGAGAGTCTTTTGCACATGAGTTCTATCTCACCGCCATTTGCAACACCAAAATAGGAGTACTGCAAATGGAGCTTGCACCGGGTGCCTGACGAGCCATAATTAAAGGTCTAAGAGCGTCTTGCATAAAGAACTGCTTACGTCTGAATTCACACTCTTTCCTAATACAGGGCTTGAACCCTCTGCAAGTCTTACAGCAGTCAGACTGCTGCTCTTCACACAAGCACCTCGGGCAGGTGTCATGACAATCACAATTGGGCATAAACTTCTTGCCGTCCATGCCAAACTTAAAGTCTTAGGCTTTCGGCATGCCCTGGTGCCATGGAGGGCCAATACGGTAGGCGAGGCTACCCACTCCGAACTGCTACGTTTTGCACTTCAATAGAAATATATTTTACGGCTGAAAATGATTAATTTACACGCAGTTCATCGAAATGTTTTGCTCGATAGTGAGAGGCTTGTTAATTGCAAAAGAAGGAGACTCTTCCGATGCTTCCACAGATGGTCAGAAGGAACTGAGGGAGGGCTCAGGGCAGTGGTGGTATATAACAGCAGCTAGTGGCACCATGGCAAGGAGCAGTTGGACGAAAACATTTCCAACCCTAGTGCGCATGGTTGCGTGTACTCCTGATTGGAACAGATGTGAACAAGCCCTCAAAGAGGAACACTTCTCCCTTTTTGAAATGAGGACAAGAAACATCCAACGATTTTCATTCATTTTCCCTGCATCCAAGAGATGGCTAAATTGGCACGGACGGCGAGGAGGACGGTGGGGCTCGCCACCCTGTATATGCACCCCCAGGGTCTAGCTGGGACGGTACTGGGAGTGGCCAGCTCCCAGAGCTGCACACATGACCTGTATTAACCACAAGACACATTTTTTTCACAGCCTAGCCAGGTAAGAGGGAGCACGAGTATGTCCTAGTGATCTGGTAATCACCCATCCAGCTCCAAGAGCAGATGGAACCCCTTAGGCAGAGATTTCACTTTTACTGATGGAAGAATGGAACTCTTACCTGCTTCTGGAAACACTGGTTTCCTTTCTAAAGGAGGACAAGAAACATAAAACAATGTGCATGTATTAACTGGGTTGTTCCTTTTTGTCCTTAAGACACACAGACCTTGGACAGAAATCCTGTTCCTCAAAGAGTTAAGGTCAAACTTCTGTTGACAGCTAATCAGGGCAGGTCTGAATCCTGAGTCTCTTTCGATTTCTGTCATTCTCAAGGGCTCTGCTTAGGGTGAGTCTAAGCTGCTCCAACGTTCCTCTAAGAATTCACACGCCCTTGCCTTGGCCACAAGATGCTGAAGAAACTTCCAGCTGAGAGGTTCTTGGAAGTCCCAGCTGACATTTTTCCTGGGTGGTGGGATGACCTGAGACAGAGTTCCCAAACATTCACAAGGAGAGAGGAGGCTGTTCATAAAAACGTAGTCCTGGTCTACACAAGGACCTAACTCTGAAATAAGACCCACAATGTCCATTCTTTAAGTAAAACATCTCAAGTCTGTTATTTAGGAATAAGGGGCCTTGGAATTTGAGCTCTGTAGTCCTGCTTTTCATGAGGAAGAACGGTATTCCTCAACTTGTAAGTCTGAAATAACATTAACGTGGATGCTCCAGTGAAGCTAATTAGAACTATTTGGCCCCGGGAGGCCTCCCACAGCTCACCAGAGAAAGCCCTGGGGCTCTGAGTCTGAGGGAGCGCATCCATATTAACGGAGCCTGCCACTTTCTAAAGTGTCAGCACAAAGCAGCAGCCAAAGGGGACATGGCAAGAGTCTGACAGGGGCTCAGAACCCAACACGCAGAGCTCCACTGAAAGCCAGGAGACTGAAAAGAAGCTTCCAAGGATCTCCTCTGGGTATCCTGGAGGCGTTGTAGGTTCCCAGTTGGAGGGGTGGGAAGGACACTTCTGCCATCTCTCAGAGGAGTTGTGAGGAGCTTTTCGGGTGTCAGTGATAGCATCCTAGGCAGGACTGAACTCTTTCTTACCACAACCAGAGATTTGCCATAGAACAGGCATGCTCCCCCAATACTTGGGCAACACAGCCCTGCAATATCTCCTCTCCACACTGATTTGCAGAAAGCTAGCAAGGTCTCAGCTCTGTAATGCGCAAGGGATCCCGCAGCACAAGGGATCCTCCCCCCATGGACGTTGGCATGTAACACTCTAGCTACATGTGGGACTGTCAGAGCCCATGATCGGGGAGTAATTCAGAAAACTCACCATTTTCTTCTTGCAGTTGCTCTGGAAAAAATGACGGAGAAAAGAGAAAGAGAAAAATAATGAATGTTCGTCTCTGGACTAGCCAGCTGTAGAGTGAGGATGGGACACTTTGGCCCTTGATTAATACCAATATTGATGATGACTATTGGCCATTGAGCAGGAAAGGCCTTTGCCAGCTAGTTATTCTAAGGAGTTGGTCACATTTCCATTTTTCTCCACAGAAGACCAGAAGAGAGATTAGATCCCAAACTTATTTAGCAATTTCAGCAATAATACTTTCAGTCATGCTTAAATGGAACAGAAGTCAATAGGGCACAAATCTAACTCTCCTAAGATGGGTGTCAGCAATGGAAAGATTCGTGCTATTATTTATTGAACGTATTGTGTTCTTGATTCACTCAACGTGGTCAATCTTTTTTATTTGTCCATGTTCTTTAATGTGATATTCGGTGGCTTGAAATTGCATTGCCTAGAGGAGAATTCAGGGTCTTCACTTAAAAATGCCACAATATAAAAGAAAAGTTCAACCATCGTTGTCAAAGAATCTAGTATGACACTCCACGGTCCTCTACTTACAAGGTGTCTTTCAGGAAAGCAGCCATATCACCAAGACCTGCATTTCATTTATGCTTTGGTGCACGAAGCTGTGGTTTGGACGTTTTAAATAAGAACCGGGGACAGACATGAGCATGACTTCTCAGAGATAGCTAATGCATGTATATAGTGTGCACAATTCAAGCCAGGGAAGCTGCTTCATCAATAGTGGGAAGGATGAGTGAGGTTTAATTGTAAATCAATCCTTTTTTTTTTCATTCCATAAGGCTATGTCTACAGTGCAGGCATCTTGCACAAAAAGTTCTTGCAGAAGACCGCCTCCACACTGCCATGTGCTCTTGCACAAGAGAGAGGTGCTTTTGCACAGAAGCGTCCATGGAAACGTTGTCGCTCTCTTGTGCCAGAATGCTCCGATGGCCATTTTAGCCATAGGGGAATCTTAAGCAAGAAACCCCTGTTGCCTGTCCACATGTGTCTTTTTGCGCAAGATCTCTTATTCCTCGTGGGGAGAGGAATAAGTCTTGCAGAAAAATCCCTGTGTTTTTACAATGTAGTGTACTTTCTCTTACGCAAGAACGGGCTTGTAGTGTGGACGCTCTGCAAGTTTTTGTGCCAAACCAGCTGTTTTTTCCAAAACTCTGCAGCATGGACACAGCCCAGGAGTTCCACATATTGGTAATTCACAAGGATGAAAAAGGACACAGACTTACCTATTGTCTCCTTCAAGTTCCCTGAAAATGAAACAAATCTTTCATTATTACAACTTCGCTTTCTGAATTAAAAGGGCCAAGAATGAATGTACCCAACAGTGAAAATGCCAACAACTGTACTGGTTTTCTTGGAGTACATTTTTGAGGCAACAGGAGAGACATTGAACAGCTTCAGATTTCAGGCCAGAAGGAACCACTCTTATCATCTATCACACAGGCCAGAGAACTTCCCCAAAGTAATGCCTGTCTGCGCTAGAGCCCATCTGTGAAAACCACATTCACTTCTGAGGGAGGGGTCACGGCAGCAGTGGTAAATAGGAGGCTCCAGGCTTGACCCTGAGGAGAGCTGCTAGAGGAAAATCTTCCAACACTTGTGCCTATGATAGGGGTACACCTGATTGGAACACCTGATCAACAAGGCCTCAAAGAAGAACTCTTCTCTCGTTTGTAAATGAGGACAAGGAACACAGAACAATTTTCACTCATGAACTAACTGTTCCTTGATTTACTCTGCATCCATACTTGAAGCTAGACGTATGGTTGAACTCGCATGGACAGCAAGGAGGATGGGATGGGCTAGTCACCCTGTGTAGGTATCTACCACGTCCAAGTAAAACTTTGGCTGACGGCAGGACTGAATCCTGAGTCTTTTTTTTTTTTTTTTTTTTTTTTTTTTTAAATTTCAGCCATTCTCAGGGGGCTCTGCAGTGAGTCCTGGAACATCTCCTCCCCACGCTGCTTTGCAGAAAACTGGCAATTTCTCAGCTCTCTAATGTCCTGTGATGCACAAGGGATCCTGTGGCACAAGACATCTCCCAGCCACACAAGTGAAAAAACAACTTTCTAGCTGCACGTGGCATCATCAGAGCTCATGGCTGGGGAGTAATTCAGAAAACTCACCAATTTCCTTTTGGAGTTGCTCTGGAAAAGAACCCAGGAGAAAGGGAAAGAGAAAAATCATTAATGTCCTTCTATTTATTAGCCAGCTGTAGAGTGAGAAGGACAAGCTTTATTCCTTGACTACCACAACTATTTACCATGATGGGAAGGAGGAAAGAGCCTTTGCCATCTAGTCATTCTATGAGGTTAATCACTTGCCCATTCCTCTACACAGAAGACTAGACCAGAGATTAGGCCGCCGACATGTTTAACAATGTTGGCAAGAACCTTCCCGGTCACAATTAAATGGAAAAGAAGTCCACAGGGCACAAATCTAAAATGGGTGTCAGCGCTTGAAGGAGTCTTGATAATATTTAGTTAAGGAATGATGTTGCATTTGCACGCACAACGGTCAATGTTTTCTCATGTACGTTTTCTTTCATGTTGAATGCAGAGCTACAATAGCCAAGTGCCTACGACTTTACTGAGACAGAAATTCCACCTATTACTATCACAGAGAAGTTCAACCACATGTCAGCAATGTTGAGTGGGCTTGTGGGGACCTCCTGCTAGCGTAGTACCACCAGGTGTTGACTGCATTTCCTGGAGTTTCTAGGCATGGAAGGGGACAGCGCCCTCAGTGCTCTGCTGCCAGGGGCAGGGAGAATAGAACTCTCTCGTTGCAGATAGGCACAGAACGCCAGCACATGGTGTCTGGCCTGGCCTCTGGCAGAGATATTGTTGCTCTGAGCATTCCCGGGTGCTCTACGCTCTGCTGTGTGAAGGGAGCTCCCCGCTCAGCCACAGAGCAAGGAATGAACATTCCTTTCAATTCCCAGAAGGGATTCCCACGCAAGGGGATGCCCCGGCCCTTCTCTATCAAGGCTTCACCCTTTGGGGAGTGTGTTAAATCCCAAAGAGTCGATTAACGTCTATCGACGGCCACATGGTGCAATCTGGAATTAGCAGTTCGACATTTCTCTGATAAAAGCACAGTGAGAAAGCAAAGCAAAAGCTCCCTGGCCATCTACCCACTGCTTTACCAAACTGGACATGTCTCTTTGTGTCAGCTGGTTTGTCCTTGTTTTGGCAGAATAGTTGGTTAATGAACATTTCTTTCCTCTCAACTGTCCCGGTCTCTCACCCCAGGCAGACTCTCCTCAGACCAATGACAAAACTCACTTCCCTGGCAGCAGTTAAAGAAATCCTTCCTGCCCAGCTTCCCTCACTGATAAAATGACCCTTCTCTTCCTTGAATACGGCTTCAAGAAGTAACACGTCTCAAAATATGCCCTTCATTGTTATCAGATTTGATCCCAGTAGGTCAGGATCAAATTCGGAACCACCGGAAATGTGGCCAATTCAGTCTACTCCACTGAATGAAGGGTCAAATCTTGAATTCAGTACTATTTTTTTCCCCTGAAACCCCTATTCTGCTTTGACATCACTGAATGGAACTATTGTCTCCTTTCCCCTTTTGAAAAAAATTACACAAATTGCCATGCCAAATCTCATCTCTGGTGTTGATCTAAAAATCTGTTGAGTGGGGGAAAACCCAGAAGAACTTGGTTCTATTTCCCTGCTCTAGTAAATGTTCTAGTATGTCTATCGTTACTTCCCTTGCACGGTGATGGCTGCAGAGCCCCCCCTGGAAGCCCTGCACTACACGTGGTTTCCCATTTTTATGGAAGTCTATTGGGAAAGTCTATTCTGCCTCCGTCCCTGAGGTAGGAGGTGGAGCGTCTGCAAGGGCTCTCTTATTACAGTACCACAACAGTGTCAGCTCTGTCCTTCCTCCTACCCCAGAACCTTTTCATTAAGCAGACACGTTGAGTTCCTGGAACATGGGAGTATTTTCCCTTCCATGCCCTTCTTGCACCTCTCCCCCTCTGACTTCCTGTGTAAGCTGCTGAGAGATTTCACCTCCCTGACATAGCACAATTCCAGAGTCACCTAGAGAATCGCCCCTTTCCAGACTATGGGCAGTGCAATGGGGGCATCTCTGCTGCAAACGGATCTCTTAGAAACTGTTGGAGGAGAGGAAGAGATCTGACATTTGCTGTGTCACTATCCAAGAATGTAGGCCAACTCACCCTTTTCTCTCTGGAGTTCCTCTGCAAAGGACAAATGGGGAGGAGAAGAAAACAGTTCAGTGTTTGTTCCTTGACTTACATTTGAACATACTGAATGAGATCCTGGCTTTCTTGAATGACATAAACATTGTCATGGGCAGGGAAAGGGAAAGAGCCGTCAATTGCTATACATTTTACTGCTTAATTCTATGGACATCTTCCTAGATAGTAGGAAAACAAGTTTCTATCTTGCTTCATTACATTAAGCATGACAATAACAAGTCAGGAAAAGAAGTGTGTATTCACACACTACACAGAAGAGAAAAAAAAGACAAAGACGTTGTATAGCCATCAGTAGGTTTTCGGAAACAAAACAAATATTCAGTGAGAGTGACGGAAACTTCCCTGGTTAAAGGATTAGGCAGAAAGGTGATTATCCATTGAGACTACAGGCTAAGGGCTGAGCTGTACTGCCTTGTGTGGGCAAACCACGGGGTCAGCAACAGTAACAAGATGCATTATCCCCCCATTGTCCAAACCGGTCCCTCCAATATTTCTAGCTGCAGGGATTCCAGGAACAGCAAAAGTGCATTGTGACATCCCGATGAACAGTTAGAGCATGCTAGACAGAAAAATCCTCCTATTCTGAGGGTTAGAAATGCCTAAATACCTAGCGCTGGGGGGTTACGTTTAACTGTAGCTCACTAGGCTATGTAAACGTTGAAAGAGGAGATCAAAAGGTTCCAATGGTAGAAAGGTGATATTAATGTATGTCCCTCTCATTTTGAACTCCTTGTGTATTGGTTGAGGCCCTGCAGATGGACTGGGGGTAGAACCCCTTGCCTCTTTACTCCTGAGGGACCTCCTCACTGCCCCTCACTTGCATCTCCTTTATGAGAAGAGAAGAGAGTATCCCCCTCCTACCATGCAGGGTACCCAGTGCTCTGAGGTAACATAGGACCAGGCACAGCAGAAGTGGAATTCAGGAAACATGGCAGTGTATGCGGAGCTTAGCTGGGAACACCCTTCTTGGAGTTTCTGTAGTACCAGTGATGTCGAGGGGCCAGTGTGCCTGCCAGTGCTGTAGGGCTTCTGTGCTGAGAGTCTTTTGCACATGAGTTCTATCTCACCGCCATTTGCAACACCAAAATAGGAATACTGCAAATGGAGCTTGCAGCCAAAGGGGACCTGGCAAGAGTCTATTGGGAAAGTCTATTCTGCCTCCATCCCTCCCCCCATGGATAGTCTATTGGGAAAGTCTGTCATCCCCCTATGGACGTTGGCATGTAACACTCTAGATATATGTAGGACTAGCAGAGCCCGTGAGTAAGTCAGAAAACTCACCCATTTTTTCTTCGAGTTGGTCTGGGAATGAATTACAGAGAAAAGAGAAAGAGAAAAATAATGAATGTCTGTGTTTTAGCAAGCTGTAGAGTGAGACTGGGAACCTTTTGCCCTTGATTAAAATATTCGTGTGGACTACTGGCTCTTGAGAAGGATAGAGCCTTTGCCAGCTAATCATTCTAAGGAGTTGGTCACATTCCCATTGTTCTCTACAGAACACTAATAGAGAGATTAATTCCCAAACACATTTAACAAATTTAGTAATAACTTTCATGGTCATGATTAAATGGAAAAGTGAATGGGGGCATAAATCTCACTCTCCTAATATGGTCCCTCCCTTCTTTTCAATAGCAGCCCTGCAATATCTCCTCTCCACACAGATTTGCATAAAGTTAGCTCTGTAATGCACTGTCATGCACATGGGATACTGCTGTACAAAAGATACCCCAGTCTCACTAGTATAGATATAACCTTCTAGCTGTACATAGGATCATCAGAGCACATGACTGGGGAGTAATTTCGAAAACTCACCATTTTGCTCTTGGAGTTGCTCTGGAAAAGTATCATGGAGAAAAGGGAAGGAGAAAAATAATTAATTTGTATCCATGTGTTCGCAAGCTGTAGAGTGAGAACAGCACCCTTTATCCCTAGACTAGCAGAAATATTTACCAACTGAGGAGCCAGAAAGTGTGTTTGCAGCTAGTCATTTTATAAGGCTAGCCGATTACCCATTCCCCTACACAGAAGATTGGATGAGAGATCAGTTCCCAAACATATTTAACAATGTTGGCCAGAAGCTTCCTGGTCATGATTAAATGGAAAAGAAGTCAATAGGGCACAAATTTTACTCTGGTAAAAAGAGTGTCAGTCATTAAAAGTGCTGTGCTATTACATATTGAATGAATTGTGTTCTATATTCACTTACAATTTCTATATTCACTTTTGATTTGTACATTTCCTTTACTGTGATACCTGTTTGCTTGAGAATTACATCACCTAGGGTATGTCTACACTACCGCGCTAGTTCGAACTAGCGGGGTAATGTAGGCATACCGCAATTGCAAATGACGCCCGAGATTTGAATTTCCCGGGCTTCATTTGCATAAGCGGGGCGCCTCCATTTTTAAATCCCCGCTCGTTCGAACCCCATGCTGCGCGGCTACACGCGACATGAACTAGGTAGTTCGAACTAGGCTTCCTAGTTCGAACTACCGTTACTCCTCGAATATGGCTGTGGTGGTGGTCACTGCCCACGTAGCCTCTTCGCGAGCCGGGGCCTTTAATAGGCAATCGTCGAGGTATGGGAAAATCGTGATATTGAGGCATCGGAGGTAAGCAGCTACCACCGCCAGGGTTTTGGAAAACACCCATGGTGCTGCTGACAGACCGAAAGGTAACACTCGGTATTGGTAATGTTCTGCGCCCACTACGAAACGAAGGAATCGCCTGTGGGCCGGGTGAATCGCTATGTGGAAATAGGTGTCCTGTAAGTCGAGGGACGCAAACCAATCCCCTTTGTGGAGAGCCGGGATGATAGAAGCTAACATGACCATTTTGAATTTTTGTTTTCTCAGGTAGCGGTTGAGTCGACGCAGGTCCAGGATAAGTCTCCAACCCCCTGATTTCTTCTGGGTGAGGAAGTACCTGGAATAGAAACCTATCCCCCAAAATTGAATGGGTACCCTCTCCACGGCTCCTATAGTAAGTAGTCGGGACACCTCTTGCTGTAGAAGAGTCTCGTGAGAGGGGTCACTGAAAAGGTACAGGGAGGGCGGGAAGTGGGGGGGATGGAGTTGAAAGGGATGGCATATCCTGAAACAACTATGTCATTGACCCATCGATCGGTGGATATCAGAGACCAGAGATGTTGATAAGGCCTCAGCCAATGATGGAATAAGGCTACCTGATTGTGTGATGCTCCCGACATAGGAGTTGCACGCAGTCCCTCGACTGACCCATCAAACTTGTTGCCGGCCCTGCTGCTGACCGGAAGTCTTGCCAGGTTGTTGTCTTCATTTTTGCTGTTCTTGCCTTGGTCTCTGTTGTTCATATGGGGGGCGGAATGTTGCATAAGAGAAGGGTCTCTGTTTGTTATAGGGCGTGTACCTCTTACGTTTATACGGAGGCGTATACATGCCAAGCGTTCTAAGAGTCGTACGGGAGTCCTTGCCCGAGTGGAACACCTGATCAGTGGACTGGGAGAAAAGAGACTGACGATCGAAAGGTAAGTCTTCCACTTTGTTTAATAACTCCCTCGGGGCAGCTGCTTGGTGCAGCCACGACCCGCGACACATAACCACCGCAATAGCCGTGACTCTAGCTGCTGCATCAGCCGTGTCTAGGGCGATCTGAAGCGCTGTTCTGGCCGTTGTGTAGCCCTCTTGTATTACCACCCTCAAGATCTTGCACTTTGAGTCTGGTAGGTGCTCTAGAAGAGGGACTAATTTGGAGTAGTTATCAAAGTCGTGATTGGTAAGGGGGGCCACATAATTGCACAGCCGGAGAACTGAAGTGGCAGAAGAATACACTTTTCTACCTAAAATGTCCAGGCGTTTAGCCTCTTTATCACTTGCCGTATTTTTATTTTGGGCCATCTTTGATCTTTGCTGGGCAGCGTCCATAACAAGGGAATTGGACTGGGGATGCGTAAACAAAAAATCCATCCCTTTTTGGTTTATAAAGTATTTCTTGTCCGCCCTCTTGTTAGTCGGTAAAGAAGCGGCGGGGGTCTACCATACATCATTTGCGATTTCCGGGATAGCCTCATCGAAGGGCAGAGCCAGTTTTGATTTTTGTGAGGACTGCAAGTTCTTCAGCAAGGGATGTTGCTTTTGCTGTACGTCCGTAATTTGGATACCCTGAGATTGTGCCACTCTGGAAAAGAGCTCCTGAAACTGTTTGTGATCTTCCATGGGAGATAGTTCACCAGGAAAGACAGCATCGTCCGGAGATGACTGGTTGGCCGGAGACTCAGGGGTCCGTGGTTCCCTATTCAGAGTGTAGTTGTTTTCATACGCGTCCTGACTAGTAACTGGCATCACGCCCTCCACAGGCACGGATGGAATCGCCGGCGAAGGCACAGGAAGTGGAGACGCTGGGCGTGTGGTTTGCGGAGATCGTGATCGTGGATATCGCGTGGTATGAGGACACCGACGGTCATCATAGTGACGGTCACATCTCCGACCATGAGTCGGGGAGCGTCTAGGAGTGTAGGCTCTAGATGCCTCGCATCGACGTGAGTATCTCGAACGTCCCGAAGACCTCGGTGATATAGATCTGTCGGAAAAACGAGATGGTGAATGAGAATAATAGGAATAGCGTCGTTGATCGTGGTAGCGATAGTGATGGTACGATGGTGATCGCTGCGGTGATCTATGATATCGGTCTCTAGGGGAGACATAATAAGAAGCACGATGGTTTTCAGAGCAGAGTGAAGCTGGTGACCAAGGTCCCGGAGAGAACCGTGATCTTTCAGGTGTGAATGAAGAGGTCCGAATGCGCCTTGACTTGAAGGGCACCTCATTCAGCACCAAACAATCTTCAGGAGAAGACAGTGCCGTTCGAAGTGGTGTAGTCCCGGTTGCATGGCTGTCCTGGAGTTGAATCAGCGGTGCCGCGGGAGTTAATAGCTGTGCCGGTGCCGGGGGAGGCTGCAGTGCAGAGTGCTGCGTGGTGCCGTTGGCTGCCTGTGGTGCTTGAGTCGGTGCTGTTGCTTGCGGCACCGCAGGGAGCAAGATCTCATCAGCTGGCACTGTGGGCATGGGTGCCAGCAGGACTGTCATTGGCCGCGCATGCGCAGTATCAGCCGGTGCCGGGGCCGTCATTGCTTCTTGTGGCCCGACCGTTGGAGCCTTTGCCGGTGCCGAGTCTGCCTGCGGTCCCTTACAGGGAGCCCGCATCGGGTCTTTTGATCCGACCAAGGTCGGAGCTGAGGCACTGCGGCTCTTGCCCGGCTTCTCTGTTGGGTGCCTCGGCAAACTCTAAGAGGTACCCGGTCTGTCCTGTACGTCCCTGGGCTGTGGCTCAGCATTGTGGAGCTCCTTCTCAGGTGAACGGGACAAGTGAACTCCCGAGACAGTGGGAGAAGACGTGGTCGCATCGGACTTGAGGGCTTTATTGAATAAAATCACCCTCAGCCTCATTTCCCTATCGCGCTGAGCGCAGGCTGTCAGTTTCATGCAGTGAGGGCACTTCATAGGGATGTGCCCGTCCCCTAGGCACTTAACGCAGCGTGAATGCCCATCTGAGTCAGGCATCGCCTCCTGGCACTGGGAACATTTCTTGAACCCAGGCATTTTGTCTTTCCTTTTCTCTCTCTCTCTCTCTCTCTTTCTTTCTTTTTTTTTTTAAGGGCTACTACAAAAAAATAAACTAGGACGAAACAAGGAACTTGAGACTGACTAACTAACTATCTAAGTAAAAACTACTAAGAACTATTAACACTATCTTAACTATAAACTGCCAAATGGCAAACAGATTTCTAAATGAAACTCCCTTTTCTCCTAGGTCCATCTGCGGTCGCGGAAGGTTGAAGGAAACTGATGAGCTGGCCCGCGCTCAGCTGTAAAGGCGCGAACGGCATGAGGCAACAGGAGCGCACGCATGGGCTGGCAGGGCTACTGCTGGGGAAGTTTCTCCGTTTTGCGGCGCCGGGACAGACCCAGCACCTCGAGTGGAGCACCCTCGGGGACACTACTCGACGAAGAACAAAAACTTTCATAGTCACAGGGTCAGGCAGAAAGGTGATTAACCATTAAGGCGATAGTCTAAACTCTGACCTGTATTTCATTGTGTGTGCTATCTGTGGGGTCAGCAAAAGGAGAAATATGTATTATCCCCATGTTGCCCAAAACAGTCCCTCCAGTATTTCCAGCTGTAGGGATCTTAGGACCAGTGAAATTGCATTGTGATTTCCAGCTGAAGGATAACAGTGTGATTGTGAGCCAAATGTTCCTCTTCTGCAGGAGAAAAATGCCTAAATATTTGTCATAGAGGGATTTAGTTTGTCCATAGCTAACTTCAGTGTGTAAGAAACACTCCTCTGGAAGATGGGATTAAAAGGTTCTAGTGGTAGAAAGCTGATATAAATATACACATGTCTTTGTTCTACCAGGAGTGATGTTGAGGGGCCAATGTGCCTGCCAATGCCATATGGTTTGCTGCCCAGAGTCTCTCATACAAGAGTTCTTTCCCAGAACTATTTCCCATACCAAAATGGAGGATGCAAATTGAGCATGCACCCAGTGCCTGACAGTCTGTAGCTAAAGGTAAAAACTGGCTTCCATTAAGAGCTGTTTTAGTGTGAATTCATGCTCTGCACATCTTACAGCTGTCAGACTGATGCTCTTAACACAAACACCTCAGGTACGTGTCATGAGGATCACAGTTTGGCAAAAACTTCTTGCAGATGATGCAAGAGATTAAGCCTTGGGCTTTTGGCATGCCCTGGTGCCATGGAGGGGTACTATAAGTGGGTGAGCCTGTCCACTCCTAGCTACTAAGTATTGCAGGTCAATAGAGATTAATTTTATGGCTGAAAATGATTTATTAACAAGCAGTTCATCAAAAAGTTTCGCTCAGGAGTGAGAGTTAAACACAAGAGAAGGAGACCCTTCCAATGCACCACAGATGGTATGAAGGAACTGAGGGAGGGATCAGGGTAGCAGTGATATTTAGCATCAGACAGTGGCACCATGCCAAGGGGCTTCATGCTTGACCCTGATCGGAGCTGCTAGAGGAAAAACTTCCAACACTTGTGCTTATGACACATGTACACCTGATTGGAACACCTGACCATCAAGCCCTCAAAGAAGAACTCTTCTCTCTTTTTTAAATGAGGACAAGGAATACAAAACATTTTTCACTAATTAACTGTTCCTTGATTTACTCTGCATCCATACTTGAAGCTAGACATATGGCTGAAGTTGCATGGAAAGCAGGGAGGACCGGATGGGCTAGTCTCCCTGCATATGTACCCACCGCTTCTAGGTCAAACTTCTGCTGATGGCTAGTCAGAGCATGTCATGATTATGAGGGTTAGCCAGCTGCCTGGGGATTAAGGGGTTAACTACACCTAGCCAGGTGGAGTGACCAATAGGAATGTAGGTGGGACTTTTCAAACTGGGACAAAGGAATTTGGGTTTTTTTCTTTTCTCCTTTTTGTCTCTCAGAGAGTTCTCTGCAGCTACAGAGAGGGACAAGCATGTCTCTCTCTCTCTCCAAGACATCATTCTTCATTTTCTGTAAGTAGGGTAAAGTTTAGGTAGTTTCGTTAGGTTTTATTGTGTTATGGATTGGGTATGGGATCTGAGATCTGGCACTGCTTAAAAGATGTTTTGGCTTTTCTTTGTAACTAAGTTCTAGGCCCATGGAGTTTCTCCATGAGTATATTTTGTTACCTTTCTCTCTAGTCATTATACTTGCAACCAGAATATTGTTGTAATAATAAAAGTTCTTTCTTTTCTTTTATTAACCTGGCAGTGGTTAATGGTGTGCCCTGATTTTTGTTTTAGGGGGAAGATTTCCCAAATGATCTTTCCCCTGGTTTCTTTAGCAACATTTGGGTGGTGGCAGCGGAAGTTTTATTCCCAAGATCTAGGTTTTTAAGATCTTGGGGGAAGTTTTATACCAAAGCCTGGTAGATAAGGCTTTGGGGTACACTTGCTGGCCCCCACTTCTGCATTTATCATGCCAGAGTGGGGAAGGAGCCATGACATGGCGGCATAGCGGTGGCATTATTTTGAGAACCCAGGATTTTTAAAAGGGCACAAGTTTCTTTTGAGTTGCAAGCTTTGCAGTTTTTCCTTTTGTTTTTTCTTTTGTTGCTGGGCTGCCTCAGGAAGGAGCAGACCTTAAGCCAGACACAGACCTACCCAAACAGTTTGTTTTTTTCTAGCTTTCGGGACAACTGGATAGCTAGGCTAGTTAAGACAGGATGTCCAACTCTAGGACAGATTCATTCCCCAAGGGGAGGGCAGGAGCAATGTATAGCAGTGCTTCTCCCCCCTCATCAATGCCTTCTACATGGGAAGTTGCCTGTAAGATCGGCAGGCCTCTAACTGACAAGGAGATGGAGTTTTTCCTACAGCTGGAGGACAGGCGTGCACGAGAGGCCGAAGACAGGCGTGCACAACGAGAGGCCGAAGACAGGCGTGCACGAGAGGCCGAAGACAGGCGTGCACAACGAGAGGCCGAAGACAGGCGTGCACGAGAGGCCGAAGACAGGCGTGCACAACGAGAGGCCGAGGACAGGCGTGCACAACGAGAGGCCGAGGAGAAGTGTGCCCAGCAAGAACATCTGGAGAGGCTAGCAGCAGCACAGGCGAGGCTAGCAGCAGCACAGGCAAGACTAGCGGAAATAAAGGCCGAGACCAGGCGAATCGAAGTGGAAACACAGGAGAGGATTGCTAAAGCGAAGGCCCCATCAACTGACCATCCTGCTCCCATGAATGTTCCAGTCCCTGTTCAATATCCCAGGAAACTCCAGGTCCAGGGAGTGGAAGAACAACAGAGACTGTATCCTCAGGGGGGTTCAGTGGAGAACCATGTGGGGATGGGGTGTGATTATGGCATGAATAGTATGTATAATCAGGCGGATACCTTAACCCAGCCCCAGAACATGCATGAGGTTTGGGGAGGGGGTGAGTGTGAATCTGGGAAGTTGTCTGTGGCTAGTCAGGCCTATGGGGAACCAGGTAAAAGTTTTCCTCAATGTTTGCCTGAGGGAGATAGTTGTGTGTCTGTGAGTGAGGCCTCTACATATCTGCCTGGAGCCTCAGAGGAGAGGCTAGTGTCAGATTTTTGGTCAGATTTTTGGGCTCTCCCTGCCCTATTTCAGGAAAGTGTCCCTCTGGTGCAGTCTGGGGTGGCTGGCCAGAGTGAAAGTTTAGTTGGGGAAAAAGATCAAATTCTGGAGGGTGTTCAGTGTGAGCAGCCTCTGTGTGTGGAGCCTGGCAGTTTGGCTGCTGAGGAGGGGGGGTATGCATGTGGGGGAAGGGTTTCTTCCCAGTTCTTTGTCTACAGGAGGTGCCTGTCAGCCTGGATTGGCTGAGGAGAGTGCTGTAGGCCCAGATTTAGCTCTGGGGGCAGCTGAAGCCCAGAAGGAGGAGAGGGAGGTCTCTGATCTTTCCCCAGAGGAGTCTGTGTGTTTTCCTGAAGGGGGGTTGTGTGAAGACCTGCCTGTTCAGGGGATAGAGGGATCACAGGAGGAGTTGGTGGTGGTTCAGCAGGGTGATGCTGCTGTAGAGCCAGGGGAAGATGAGCTTTTGCTTGCAGAAAGCCATAAGGAAGAGGATCCTTATGGTGAGGCTGGCCAGCAGGTTGCTGTGCCTGAGGGGGGTAAAAGTGACTTGGGGATAGAAAGATCCTGTGAGGAGCAAAGGAATTCCATAGCCATTGTGAGCAGGGGAGCCACACCCAGCCAGGCCTATGTCTGTGTGGGAGGGAGTTCACAGCCTAAACCCACAGGGCATGGGGGAGGGAAAAGACTTGTGTTTGCCCAGGAAGGTTGCAACTTTTTAAATGTAAAAAACCAGAATTGTCAATGTACACTTGGGGTGGATTTGTTCCTACTGCTTATGTTAACTTGCATAACCACAGTACTGCTGTTACTAAGAATGGTAACGATGTCCACTGTGCATGATTTTGTACCAAAACCCTGGAAACTGTTACAAGATGTACCCAAGGACACACTGGATGTTCAAAAGCTTTGGGACCCTGGTATTTCACTGTTAATACTTGTAATTAGGGTTGAAGCTTCTCACCTGAGAAGGGACATTCCAAAATTGATATGCTGTATGGGAAGGGAAACTGAGGCACGGCAACATTTTTGTGCAAAGGGACCCATGTAAGGTGTCTAATGAAAGCTTGTTCACTGTTGATTCTATGTATGAGACATGTGTACAGGTGTGATGTTTATATATGAAGGTTCTCATTAACAATCTTACTCTCGACATTTTCTTCCTTTCAGTAATGTATCTTTAGAGTTTAGATTCTAAAGGATTGGCCCAGCGTGATCTTGTGGGTAAAATCTAAAGTGAAAATTGGCTTGGTACTGTGGCTGAGTCCTTTGGACCAGGAGGATCTGTTTGGAGTTGGTGAGTGGGTTTTGGTAACCTCTCACCTGTGTATGGAGGCCTAAGTCTGGTGATGGCACCGGGAAGCTGAAGTGTCTAAGGGGTTTTGCTGGTGAGGCTTCCGGCTTACCGGGGAGGCAGCTGAAGTGCTCGGTGTAATTTGAGGGGTGCCTGGGAAAGGACCCCAGTTGAGGGCGGTAAATAGCCCTGGTTTTGTGCTCGGTGTAATTTGAGGGGTGCCTGGGAAAGGACCCCAGTTGAGGGCGGTAAATAGCCCTGGTTTTAAGCAATTCGCCCTGAGCTGACACTCTCAGTGGTGCCAAGACCTGGCCTGGTGTATGATAGTGATGTATTTCGCAAGAGACACAGAACCTGGTCAATTGAACTTTAGATCAAGACCCCACGCTATTCTAAATTTGATTTTGAGACTGAGAGTTTGATTGGTTAATGAGGCATTTCTGGACTCAACTACTTAATATTCTCTGTATAGCTGTGATGGTACTCTATGGATATGGAAGCCTTTGCTTACTTTTTATGTCTTCAAGCGTTTAGTCAAGTGTGCATAATGTATTTACTATGTTTTATCTTAGACCTACAGGAAGAAATCACAGCCAGTGTGGCCAGAGGCTGTCCAGCACCATCTGTGATTTGGTGGGCATGTCATGATTATGAGGGTTAGCCAGCTGCCTGGGGATTAAGGGGTTAACTACACCTAGCCAGGTGGAGTGACCAATAGGAATGTAGGTGGGACTTTTCAAACTGGGACAAAGGAATTTGGGTTTTTTTCTTTTCTCCTTTTTGTCTCTCAGAGAGTTCTCTGCAGCTACAGAGAGGGACAAGCATGTCTCTCTCTCTCTCCAAGACATCATTCTTCATTTTCTGTAAGTAGGGTAAAGTTTAGGTAGTTTCGTTAGGTTTTATTGTGTTATGGATTGGGTATGGGATCTGAGATCTGGCACTGCTTAAAAGATGTTTTGGCTTTTCTTTGTAACTAAGTTCTAGGCCCATGGAGTTTCTCCATGAGTATATTTTGTTACCTTTCTCTCTAGTCATTATACTTGCAACCAGAATATTGTTGTAATAATAAAAGTTCTTTCTTTTCTTTTATTAACCTGGCAGTGGTTAATGGTGTGCCCTGATTTTTGTTTTAGGGGGAAGATTTCCCAAATGATCTTTCCCCTGGTTTCTTTAGCAACATTTGGGTGGTGGCAGCGGAAGTTTTATTCCCAAGATCTAGGTTTTTAAGATCTTGGGGGAAGTTTTATACCAAAGCCTGGTAGATAAGGCTTTGGGGTACACTTGCTGGCCCCCACTTCTGCATTTATCATGCCAGAGTGGGGAAGGAGCCATGACAGAGCAGAATGGAATCCTGATTTTCTGTTGATTTTGGCCATTCTCAGGGGCTCTGTAGTGAGCCTGGAATATCTCCTTTCCGCACTGATTTCAGGAAGTTGGCAATTTCTCAGCTCTGTAATGCACTGTGATGTACAAGGGATGCAGTGGCACAAGAGATCCCCCAGCCACACAAGTGAAAATACAACTTTCTAGCTGCACGTGGCATCATCAGAGCCCATGGCTGGGGAGTAATTCAGAAAACTCACCAATTTGCTCTTGGAGTTGCTCTAGAGAATAATCATGGAGAAAAGAGAAGGAGAAAAATAATTAATGTGTATCTATGTATTAGCAAGCTGTAGAGTGAGAACAACAAGCTTTATCCCTAGACTAGCACAAATATGTACCATATTGGTGAGCAGGAAAGAGGCTTTACCACAAGTCATTCTATGAGGATAGTCACAACCATTTCTCTACACAGAAGACTAGATGAAAGATTAGGTCCCAAACATATTTATCAATAAACTTAAAAAACAACCAATATAGACTAACAAAAGATGTAGATGGTATCATGAGCTTTCGTGGGCACCTTCCTACTCATGATTAAATGGACAAGAAGTCAATAGGGCACAAATTTGAAATGGGTGTCAGTGCTTGAAAGAGTCGTGATAATTTAATGAATTATCTTTCATTTGCACTCACAATGTTCAATGTTTTTCACATGTATATTTTCTTTTCTGTTGAATGCAAAGCTGCAAGAACCAAGTGCCTATGACTTTACTTAGACAGAAATTCCACATTACTATCACAGACAAAGAGTGTGGGAGAAGTTCAGCCACGTAAGCTGAGTGGGCTGCTAGACTACACCATCCTGGGGACCTTCTGCTAGCATAGTACCATAGGGAGTTAACTGCATCTCCTGGAGTCTCTAGGCATGGAAGGGGACAGCATCCTCAGTGCCCTGCAGCCAGGGGCAGGGAGAACAGGACTCTCTCATTGCCAATAGGCCCAGTAAATGCTGCCTGGCTTCTAGAAGAGATTTTGTTTCTATCAGGATTCCAGGGTGCTCTACACTCTGCTGTGTGAAGGGAGCTCCCCACTCAGCAAAGGAGCATGGAATGAACATTCCCTTCAATTCCCAGAAGGGATTCCCTTGCAAGGGGGTGCTTTATCAAGGCTTCACCCACTGCAAAGTGCATTAAATTCCACAGAGGAGATTAATGCATATCGAGTGCCACTTGGTGCAATCTGGAACTAGCAGTTGAACATTTCTCTGATAAAAGTGCACTGAGAAACCAAAGCAAAAGCACCCTTGTCATCTAGCCATTGCTTTACCAAACTAGACATGTTTTTCTGTTTTTTGCAGTATTCAGGGGCCAATGTGCCTGACACTGCTGTGTAGTTTGGTGCCAAGAGTCTCTCTCACAAGAGTTCTTTCCCAGCACCATTTCCCATATTATAATGGGGGCCCTGTGAATTGAGCATGCACCTAATGCGTAATCCATGACTGTAGGTCTAAGAGTGTCCTTCCTATTAACAGTTGTTTAAGTCTGAATTCACACTTTTTCCAGGTATAGGGCTTAGACCATCTGCTCATCTTACAGTAGTTAGACTGGGTCTCTTGAAAATTATGGGAAGTGAGGAGCAAATTTGATCTTCGACTACTCAGGAAAGTAGGCCCACTCACCTTTTTCTCTCTGGAGTGCCTCTGCAAATGAAAAAAGGGAGAAGAAAACAGTTCAGTGTTTGTTCCTTAACTTACAAACTGACGATGTTGAATAAGATACTCTCTTTCTTGAGTAACATAAATATTGGCCATAGGCAGTGAAAGACAAACGGCTTTCACCAGCTATTCATTTTACTGGTTAATTCGGAAGAAAAGCAAGATTCTATTATTCTATTATTACTTCAACATATGAAATATGACAAATCTAATGAATAAAATAAGTGAATGTGACATGTTATACTCCTCTGTTGATCAATTTTACTTCCTCACACAATTGTGTAATAGAACAGACACTTAACAATGCCTCCTTGGGTTCGTTCTGTGTAAGAGGCAAAGGGACTGCACGTGATCCATAAAGAGGTAACATTTCCCTCATTCATTTGATTGTAGCCAGTACAAAGTAGGTGGAGACTTACTGATTTTCTTGGCATGGTGGCTGAACAATACTGCCATTTTTTATTGTGGATATTAGTGAATAAAAAGTTATATTATTTATTTAGGGAATCATGTTCCATATATACTTGAAATGTTCAGTTTTTTCATATGTACATATTTTTCCTGCAATATCTGTTTTTTTACATTATATCTGTTTCTTTCATTTGCCACTGGGGACATAAGAACTGAATATACTTGCCCCAGTAACTATGAGAGATACATTTCCTGGAGGATAATTTAAAAAGCACTTGGGGAAGTCCCTTAAAAATGCCAGAATGTAAAACAAAAATATCCTCTTATCCATCAAATATTCAGAGCTGCCCATTTCAAGCAAGGTAATTAGAATCATGAAGGGAAGGGAAGTTTAACTATAAAGTCACCCATTTTCCACTGTACAAGATTAGTATGTGTTCACCAGACTACACATAAGATAAAGGAGACACAGACTTATGTATAGTAATCTGTAGGGTTTCTGATATAAAACAAATATTCAGTGAGAGTGTCAGAAACTTTCATGGTTAAAAGGTCAGGCAGAAAGGTGATTAACCACTGAGGGTGTGTCTAAACTACATGGCTCCATCGACGGAGCCATATAGATTTGTTTGTTTGGCAAAGGGAAATGAAACCGCGACTTAAATTATCGTGGCTTCATTTACATTTACATGGCTGCCACGCGGAGCCGACAAACAGCTGATCAGCTGTTTGTCGGCTCAGCGTGCTAGTCTGGACGCTCCTGCGCCAACCTGAAAGACCTTTATCGACCTCCCCGTTATGCCTCATAGGATGAGGTTTACCGGGGAGGTCGATAAAAGGCTTTCATGTGGACAGTGGAGTGTCCAGACTAGCGCACTGAGCCGATAAACAGCTGATCAGCTGTTTGTCGGCTCAGCGTGGCAGCCATGTAAATTTAAATGAAGCCGCGATTTGTTTGTTGCCAAACAAACAAATCTACATGGCTCTGTCGACGGAGCCATGTAGTTTAAACGTACCCTGAGAGTGTGTCTAGACTTTAGGATTTTGTTGACAAAAGTGGACTTTTGTCGACAAAACTATACTTGCTTCTACACTGCTGTTGAGTTCTGTTGACATAACGTCGACAGAACTCAGCAGTTTTGTTGACGGCGGTAAACCTCATTCTATGAGGAATAACGCCTTTTGTCAAAAGAGTTCTGGCAACAGAAGGCATTATTGCATCTACACTGTCCTTTGTGTCTACACTCTCATGTCAACAAAGCGTAGTCTAGACGCTCTTTGTCGACAGAAGCTTTGTTGACAGTATTTGTCAACAAACCTATCTACAAAAGCCTGTAGTCTAGACGTACCCTAAGACTACAGGCTAAGGGCTGAGCTCTATTGCCTTGTGTGTGCAATCCCTGGGCTCAGCAACAGTAGCAATATGCATTATCCCCACATTGTCCAAACCGGTCCCACCAGCATTTCCAGCTGGAGGGATCTCAGAGCCAGAGAAACTGCATTGTGACATCAAGTGGAAGGGTAACTGAGTACTAGTCAGCCAAATTCTCCTCTTTTGAGGGAGAGAAATGCTTAAATATCTGTCATTGAGGGAGTTAATTTGACTGTAGCTAACTTCAGCATGTAAGAGACACCCAGCTGCAAGGGAGGATTCAAGGGTTAGTCACCTTGTGCAGTAATGGAGGTTCTTCGAGATGATTGTCCCTTCAGTTTCTTCTCTGCCCCAGAATGAAACCGTGGCCCACTAAAGCAGAGAGAGGAAGAGTGGGTAGTGGAGCACCCACAGGGATACCCATCTCAAAGAACCATTACTGAACTAGGTGAGTAACTTTATCTTCTTCTTCAAGAAGTGTCCTTGTAGGTACTGCACCTTAGGTGACTATGAGCCGTACCCGTGAAGGAGGCAGGTGCTTCAGTTCAGTGGTATGTTGTACCATATGGAGGACAGTGTGTCCAAAAAGAGTACCCCTATAGGGGTGATTGTCCAGGACATAGTGCCTTGCAAATGTGTAGGCAGAGGATCACGTAGCCTCCCTACAAATGTCCACAAGGGGAATGCCACACATGTAGGCCATGGTAGCTGAGGTAGCCCTAGTTGAATGGGCCTTGATTTGGAACAGATGTGACTGTCTGTTAGTGGTGTAAGCTAGACTTCCACTATCCACTATCCACTGAGATATCCTTTGAGTGGAGATGGTCATGCTAAGCAATCTCTCCATGGTGGAAACAGTCTATTTGTTTTGCAAAATTGCTTGGTTCTGTCCAAGTAAAAGGAAATTGCACGTCTCACATCAAGTATGTGTAATACAGCCTCTCTGGCACTTGTGTGAGGTTTTGAGAAAAACATAGGTTAGTTTATAGGCTTGTTACAGTGAAAATGTGAGGAAATCTTTGGGAGGAACTTTGGGTGAGAATGTAGTACTACTTTGTCCTTATGAAATATGGTGATAAGAGAGTGCCGATTTCATTGACCCTCTTGGGCAATGTTAGTGCTATGAACAAGATGAAGAGATGTACCATGGAACATTTTGCCAGAGGTTCGAATGGCTTCATAGTGAGGGCCCGTAAGACTAAGTTCAGGTTTCAGGCAGGGATGGATGCCTGTAAGGCGGGTAAGTATTCTGTATGCCTCTCAGAAATCATTTGGTGGTAGGGTGAGCAAAAACTGATTTATTGTTGATAGGGTGATGAAAAGCTATTATGGTAGCTAAATGGTAAGAGAACTGAGCAATAGTCCTGAAATCTTTCAGCTCTACTATATATTGCAGGATGATTCTGAGAGGAACTGTGCCTGGTTCCAAGTTTCTGTGTTCCGCCCATGTTATTATTCATCCAAGAATATTAAAGGAACTGGCACATGAAATTGCAAGTCCATTAACAAAAAATCTCTAAACTCAGGGGTTGTACCATTTGACTGGAGAATTGCTAATATAGTTCCTATTTTTAAGAAAGGGAAAAAAAGCAACCCGGGTAACTATAGGCCTGTTAGTTTGACATCTGTAGTATGCAAGATCTTGGAAAAAAATTTGAAGGAGAAAGCAGTTAGAGATATTGAGGCTAATGGCAATTGGAACAAATTACAACAAAAGGTAGATCGTGCCAAACCAACCTGATCTCCTTTTTTGAGAAAGTAACAGATTTTTTTAGATAAAGGAAATGCAGTGGATCTAATCTACCTCAATTTTAGTAAAACATTTGATACAGTACTACTTGGGGAATTATTGGTTAAATTGGAAAAGATAGGGATTAATATGAAAGTTGAGAGGTGGATAAGCCACTGGTTAAAGGGGAGACTACAGGGGTCATACTGAAAAGTGAACTGTCAGGTTGGAGGAAGGTTACTAGCGGAGTTCCTCAGGGATCAGTTTTGGGGCCAATTTTATTTAATCTTTTTATTGCTGACCTTGGCACCAAAAGTAGAAGTGTCCTGATAAAATTTGCAGATGACACAAAGTTGGGAGGTATTGCCAATTCAGAAAAGGATCGGGATATCACACAGGAAGATCTGGATGATCTTGTAAATTGGAGTGATAGCAATAGGATGAAATTTAATAGTGAGAAGTGTAAGGTTATGCAGTTAGGGATTAATAACAAGAATTTTAGTTATAAGCTGGGGACACATCAGTTGGAAGTAACGGAGGAGGAGAAGGACCTCGGAGTCCTTGTTGATTATAGGATGACTATGAGTCGCCATTGTGACATGACCATGAAAAAGGCTAATACGGTCTTGGGATGTATTAGGCGAAGTATTTCCAGTAGGGATAAGGAGGTGTTAGTGCCATTATACAAGGCATTGGTGAGACCCCATTTGGAATTCTGTGTGCAGTTCTGGTCTCCCATGTTTAAGAAGGATGAATTCAAACTGGAACAGGTACAAAGAAAGGCCACTAGGATGATCTGATGAATAGAAAACCTGTCTTATGAAAGGAGACTCAGGGAGATTGGCTTCTTTACCTTAACCAAATGAAGGCTGAGGGGGGACATGATTGCTCTCTTTAAATATATTAGAGGGATAAATACCAGGGAGGGAGAGGAATTATTTAAGCTTAATACTAGTGTGGACACAAGAACAAATGGATATAAGTTGTCTACCAGGAAGTTTAGACTTGAGATTAGACGAAGGTTTCTAACCATTAGAGGAGTGAGGTTCTGGAACGGCCTACCAAGGGAAGTAGTGGGGGCAAAAATCTATCTAGATTCAAGATTAAACTAGATGGCTTCATCTAGACTGGCAAGTGTTTCCGCAAAAGCACGCGCTTTTGTGCAAAAACTTGCCAGCTGTCTACACTGGCCGCTTGATTTTGCACAAAAGCAGTGATGTTCTACTGTCTGAAATCAGTGCTTCTTGCACAAATGCTTTGACATTCCCGTTCGGGCAAAAGCCCTTTTTCGGAAATGTTTTTGCACAAGAGGGACAGTGTAGACAGCTAAAAACTGTTTTGCACAAAAAAGCCCCGATGACAAAAATGGTGATCAGGGCTTTCTTGCTCAAAACCGCGTCTAGATCAGCACAGACGCTTTTCCACAAAAAGTGCTTTTGCAGAAAAGCATCCGTGCCAATCTAGATGCTCTTTTCCGCAAATGCTTTTAACAGAAAAACTTTTCCGTTAAAAGCATTTGCGGAAAATCATGCCAGTCTAGATGTAGCTGATGGGTTTATGAAGGGGATGGTTTGATGAGATAATATGATTTTGGTAACTAATTGACCATTCATTATCAGTGGTAAATAGGTCAATGGAGGGATGATAGGAGTTACTATAGAGAACTTTCTGGGTGTCTGGATGGTGAGTCTTGCCCACATGCTCAGGGTTTAGCTGATTGCCATATTTGGGGTCGGGAAGGAATTTTCCTCCAGGGTAGATTGGCAAATACCCTGGAGGTTTTTCGCCTTCCTCTGTAGCATGGGGTACAGATCACAGCTGGAGGATTCTCTGCATATTGGGGTCTTCCAATTATTTGAAGGCTTTATTATCTGAGATATAGGTGAGAGGATAATTCTAGCAGGGGGTGGGTGAGATTCTGTGGCCTGCATTGTGCAGGGGGTCAGACTAGATGATCATAAGGGTCCCTTCTGACCTTAAAGTCTATGAGTCTACGTCAGGAAAGGTGAGTGGACTGCTGAACTGCACGAGCATGGGGTCCTCCTGTAGGATTGTACCAAGAAGGGTTAAACTGCATCTTCTGGAGTTTCTAGGCATGAAAGGGGACAGTACCCTCAGTGCCCTTCTTCCAGGGGGAGGGAGAACAGGACTATCTCATTGCAGATGGGCCCAGAACACCAGCACATGCTGTCTGGCTACTAGCAGAGATTTTCTTTCTATCAGGATTCCTGGGCGCTCTACGCTCTGCTCTGTGAAGGGATCTCCCCACTCAGCAAGGGAGCATGGAATGAACATTCCTTTCAGTTCCCAGAAGGGATTCCCATGCAAGGCTCTTCTCTATCAAGGCTTCACCCATTGCGTAGTGTATTAAATCCCATAGAGTTGATTAGTACATTCTGAGGGCTGCTTTGTGCAACTTCCCAGACGCTGCTCTGTTCTGGTTACAAAACTTACTTTCTTGAGACTGCAAAAGCAGAAAGATGTTGACCTGCCAGCAGTTAAATAAATCCTCCCTCCCCAACTTCCCTCCCTGATAAAATGCCCGGCCTTCCCACTTTCTAACAGCAGAAGTCACCGCTCATTGACTCTTTTAAGACACTTTTCAATATATGCAGAATCTAAGACTAAAGTTTTCATGTGGAGCCTGAGAGGTGGACCACTCTGAGGTTGCACAGGTTTGGGTCCCATGGCCAGAGTCCATCTCCCATAAGTGGAAGGTAAGTGTCACGGGGGCTCTCAGTCACTAAGGGAGAAGTATCTCTTATATAAGAAGGGGAGATTTTATGTGAAACTTTGAATATAAATGCAGAGGCCTTGAACTGAACTCCATATTCAAGAAGTAACTCTTTACTCTGTTCATACTTAGGTATATTTAAATAAGAGCTGTCAACTCCAGGGCAACAGATTGAATACATTGTGTATTTGGTACATTGATTTCAATGGGATTACATAGACAATGATTCTTCACAGAATTGAGAGTTCAGAACCTGATATTGTATAATGGAATATGTTGGGAACAGCACTGGAATTTATAAATACTGGATATATCCTATACTTCTGGGAAATAAAAATGAGTGATGCTACCTACAGATCCACACAAACTCACCAATTTCTCCCTGCAGTTGCTCTGGAAATGAATGAACATGATCAATGAGTGTTCTTGTTTAGAATGTGGGAAAAAAACAGTTGGGTACTTGATTTATTACCTTCACAAACAGTGTAATTTAGCCATATTGAGTATGGCATGTATTCAGTAAGCTAACTATTTTAGTGCAATATTTATCCATTTTTTGTACTTTATCACATCCTGGTGTCTTTGCTGTTCTCAGAACTATATAATTGTTTACCTGCCATTTTAAAATGCTGCCTAGTCCTCATGTGTGCGCAATGTAACACTTCAAAATATTCTAATCAAATTCTGGCCAGATTTCCAGAGACCCAAGGATTAATTGAGCTGATGGAGTATAGCACCATGAAAGACTCACATTCTCCCACAGAGGCAACCTTTTACAATCAGTACAAGAACTAAAAGAACTTAAAAAACAACAAATGGTACTGCAGCACCTTACAGACTAACAAAAAAAATGTAAAAGGTATCATGAGCTTTTGTGGTTACAATCCACTTCTTCAGATGACTAACCAGCCTCACTTTCAGATGTGGATGTGCTCTGTCAGTTGTTATATACTTACTTGAAGCCATGGAAGTAGCTAATATAGTATGGTGCAGCAGTGAGGATGGGATGAACCACCCAACCTGCACATGTACCCACAGGGTCCAGGCGGCTATCCCATGCAGTTGCACATGCAGCCTGTGCTACCTCCGAAAAACAACTTTTTTAGTATTCTAGCTGAATAAGAGAGTATTTTACGTGACTGGTAACCACCCATCTAGTTCCAAGAGTACAAGCAGTCACTGATATAGAGCTTTGACCCTGGCTGATGGAAGCAGAAAGGAAATCTTACCTGCTCCATGAAACTCTTGTTTGTGTCCTAAATAAAGACAAGAAACACAAAGCAATTTATATTGGTTAACAGTGTCATTCCTTTTTGTCTTTAATACACCAAATATTGAACTAAAATCCTGCCCCAAAAAGTTAATAACAAACTTTTTTTAATATTAATAATTCACTATTCATTCACAATTCACTCATTCAATCCTTTTCACATCTACATTTTCTTTCCTGCAATATCTTTTTTCTGGAGAGTTGCATACACTCGAAGATAATTGAAAAGTAGTTGGGCCTGCCGTGGCTTTGGCCTTGGCCTGGCCAAACCCCCAGTGGCCAGAGGTGGGGGGAAGGGTCCAATGCCTATGGGGAGAGAGCTGGGGTAGGCCAGTGCTGCCAGGCTGCCTATGCCCACAGAAAGGGATTGGCGAGCATAGTAAGCAGGAGGCACCACTCCCATTGTATTGTTTTAAAGGGAGTTTTCATCAAAGCCTACATTTTCCCTTGTATAATCCATAGACTTTAGTGAAATTATAGACAGGATGTGTTTGGTCTGGGTAGTACACTACTTTGAGAGAATATGTAGCCAAGAAAAAAGGGAGTTACTCACCTCGTGCAGTAACGAGTGTTCTTCGAGATGTGTGTTCCCGTGGGTGCTCCACTGTAGGTGAAGGGTTGCCCTGAGCTGCAGATCGGAGCTTTGCATAGCAGTTTCCCCTGTTGAGCCACGCATGCCCAGGAGGCGTCTCGAGCCCTTCCCGCCTCCTGAGGAGCGTGACTCAACCCCCTCCCTTTCAGTTCCTCGTCTCCGCCCGAGAATTTTGACTCCGAGCAGAGGGGAGGTAGGGAGGGTCGTGGAGCACCCACGGGGACATACATCTCGAAGAACACTCGTTACTGCACGAGGTAACTCCCTTTTCTTCTTCGAGTAGTGTCCCCGTGGGTGCTCCACGGTAGGTGACTACAAAGCAGTATTCAATGTAAGGCTGGAGGGAGCTGGAGTCATTGTTTAGCAGTGGTAGAGAGTACTGCTGTGGCAACTGCTGAATCACTCTTGAGTTGTGGAAGGATAGCGTAGTGTTTAGCAAAAGTATGGTTTGAAGACCATGTTGCTGTCCAGTAAATGTCCCTTAAGAGGACATTGCCCAGAAAGGCTGTAGAAGCAGCCGTGGCTCGAGTAGAATGCGCTCGTGGTGGGTGTTGTCGCGGTCTATTGCCCAGAGAGTGGCATGTGATTATACATGTCGATATCCACTTTGAGATTCATTGCGATGATATTGGTGTCCCTTTGGATCGTTCAGCAATGGAAATAAAAAGTCTTTCAGATTTACAAAATGGTTTTGTTCTTTCTAGGAAGAACGGAAGAAGGCCAGAGCCCTCCGGATGTCCAGAGTGTGCAAGCTGGCGTCTGTCTGCGAAGAATGCGGTTTTGGGAAAAATGTAGGTAATACGATTAGTTCATTGAGATGGAATTCTGTACAGACCTTTGGCAAAAATGTGGGGTGGGGTCTCAGTATGACCCTATCCTTTGTGAAAACTGTGTAAGGAGGTTCTGACATTAATGCTCCGAGTTCGCTCACCCTCCTGATGGAGGTAATGGCTAAGAGGAAGCAGACTTTCATAAAAAGGAAGGGAAGTGGTACTGTTGCCAGTGGCTCAAAGGGAGGTCTGGTGAGGCAGTTCAAAACAAGATTTAGGTCCCACAAACGGGGTGGGGCCTTATGTGGTGGGTACACATTCTGGAGTCCCTTGAGGAATCTCTTCATAATAGGATGGTTAAAAATGGAGAAGCTGTCTACTGAGGTATGAAATGCTGCTATTGCAGAGAGGTGTACTCTTAGGGTACGTCTAGACTACAGGGTTTTGTCAACGGAAGTTTTGTCGACAGATACTGTCGACAAAACTTCTGTCGACATAGAGCATCTAGACACATTCAGTTCTGTTGACAAAGCAAGCTGCTTTGTCAACAAAACCCTGTAGTCTAGACGCAACCCTACAGGCAATAACACCTTCTGTCGACAGAACTCTGTCGACAGAAGGTGTTATGCCTCGTAAAATGAGGTTTACCAGCGTTGACAAAACTGCTGAGTTCTGTCGACATTATGTCGACAGAACTCAGCGGTAGTGTAGACGCTGGTATAGTTTTGTCGACAAAAGTCCACTTTTGTCGACAAAACTCATTAGTCTAGACACACCCTTAGAGAGGAGATTGACAGTCCTGATGCTTTAAGGTCCAGAATGTAGTCTAGGATGGTATTTAGTGGTGAGGCACAGGGCTCCACTTTGGCTCGCTGACACCAGTGACAGAAACGTGTCCATTTCTGTTGGTAAGTTTTCCGAGTAGACTGTCTCCTGCTATGGAGGAGGATGTCTTTTACTCGCTGGGAGCAGCGCTCTTCTACCTCCGAGAACCAGAGAGAAGCCATGCGTGAAGATGCAGGGTATTGAGTTGTGGATGCAGTATCCTGCTGTCATCCTGAGATAGTAGGTCTATTCAGTATGGTAGTGGGTGGGGAGGCTGGACCGCTAGCCTGTGAAGGTATGGGTACCAGGTTTGGCGAGACCATGATGGCGCAATCAGGATGACTAGGGCTTTGTCTCTCAGGATCTTGCGCAGAACTCTTGGGATGAGTGGTATGAGAGGAAAGGCGTAGTGTAGGGGGGCTGTCCATTTGATTAGGAAGGCATCCCCCAGATAGTGTTTGCCAAGTCCCGCATGTGAGCAGAATTGGGGACATTTGGTGTTCTGGGTAGAAGCAAAGAGGTCTATCAATGGCCATCCCCACTGGTGGAAAATTGAGTTCGCCACCTCCGTATGTAACTCTCATTCATGCTCCGTGGTGAAGTTTCGGCTGAGGGAGTCCGCTTTGGTATTGTTCACTCTGGGCAGGTAGGATGCTATAAGGGTGACTTGGTTGCAGATGCAGGCGTTCCACAGGCGAATAGCCTCCGTGCATAGAGAGCGGGAGCGGGCTCTACCCTGTCTGTTTATGTAGAACATCGCGCAGATGTTGTCCGTTAGGATGCGGACTGTGTGATTGGCGATGTAGGAGACAAAGTGTGCACAGGCATTTCTTACTGCCCTCAATTCGAGGAGATTGATATGTAAGAGTGTCTCGTTTGGGGACCACCTGCCTTGAACTTCGTGACCTTCCATATGTGCCCCCCAGCCGAGCAGGGAAGTAACTGTGGTGATTTGAATAGTGGGTTTGGTTTGTTGGAACGGAACCCCTGCCAGAAGATTGTTTGGCACTGTCCACCATCGTAAGGATGCGAGCATGTCTGGTGGGCTAGTAACCGTTTTGTTTCGAGGGTGTCGTGATGGGATATAAACGGTTGCAATCCAGAGCTGAAAACATCGAAAGTGCAGACGAGCATAGTGGACTACGTAGGTGGTGGAAGCCATGTGTCCCATTAGTCGGAGGCATGTAAGTATTGTGGTGGTAGGAACTGTGAGCATCCTGTTTATAATTTCTTGCATGGTTGCAAAGCGTTGTTGAGGTAGGTATGCCCAGGCTGTAACTGAGTCCAGGCGTGCGCCAATGAACTCTATATCTTGAATAGGGTGCAGAATTGATTTGTCTTGGTTGATTAGAAGGCCTAGACGACTGAGGAGGGCCGTGGTCATATGTATCATAGAGGCGGTTTCGGCGTGTGAGGATCCCTTTAGAAGGCAGTCATCTAGATAGGGAAATATGATGACGTTCTGCCGTCTGATACACGCAGTTACGACCGCCAGTACCTTCGAAAATACCCTCGGAGCCAATGAGAGACCGAAGGGAAGAACCTTGTACTGGAAATGGTCCAGTCCCAACGTGAAGCGTAGGTAGCGTCTGTGGGCGGGGTGGATAGTTACATGGAAATAGGCATCTTGGAGGTCAAGGGCTGCGAACCAGTCCCCTCGATCTAGTGCAGGAATGATAGCGGAAAGAGTGACCATCTTGAAACGTTGTCTCTTGAGAAATTTGTTCAGTTTGTGGAGATCCAATATAGGTCTCCAACCCCCTGTTCTTTTCTCAGTCAGGAAATAGTTCGAGTAAAACCCTCTCTCGTGGAACTCTCGGGGTACCCTTTCTATAGCCCCAATGACAAGGAGCCGATTGACTTCTTGTTTTAGAAGGGTTTCGTGAAAGTGGTCCCTGAAAAGGGACAGGGTAGGGGGAAGGGGAAGGGGGATAGAAATAAAAGGGATGGTATAGCCCACTCGAATTATCTCTAGGACCCAGCGGTCCAATGTTATGGATTCCCACTGTGGGAGGAAGGCGCGCAAACGGTGGTTGAATAGATGGCCATGTTGAGGTGCGAGATCGAACGGGAGGTCTTGCAGACCCTCGACCAAATGTTCAAATTTGCTGCTTAGATGGTTGGTTAGCTAGCGGGCGGGCTTGGTTGGGTCGCCTTCTGGGACCTCGCTGTCTTGGTCTGTTGTCTTCATAAGGCCTCTGTGGTTGATTGTATTGTCCATACCGATATCGATTATATGAATTATATGGAGTGTATCACCTGCGTTTATAGGGCGGCGTGCACATACCTAGCGTGCGAAGTGTAGACGTAGAATTTTTGCTGTTGTGGAGCATTTCGTCTGTAGTGGCTGCAAATAACTTTTGTTTGTCAAATGGCAAGTCCTCCACTTTGGGCTGGAGTTCGCGGGGAATGCCAGACGACTGGAGCCAAGAAGCTCTACGCATCACCACCGCTGTAGCTGTAACTCGGGCTGCAGTGTCAGCTACATCCATTGCCATTTGGAGAGTGGCGCGGGCGATCATATGGCCCTCATGAACTATTGATTTTAAGATGGGTCTTTTGGAGTCGGGGAGATGCGCCATTAGTTCTCCCAGTTTTGAGTAGTTGTCAAAGTTGTGATTTGCTAAGAGAGCAGAGTAATCTGATATTCTGAGTTATAGGGTTGAAGAGGAGTATACTTTCTTGCCAAAGGAGTCCAACTTTTTGTGGTCCTTGTCTGCATTGCCCATCCTACACTGTGGAAGCTTCGCTCGTTGTTGTGCTGAGTCCACGACTAGTGAGTTAGGTTGTGGGTGAGTGAAAAGAAAGTCGTTGTCTTTTGAGGGGACAAAGTACTTTCTGTCAATTTTCCTGTTAGTTGGTTGGATGGATGCAGGCGTCTTCCACAGATCTTCTGAGGTCTCCATGATTGCTTCGTCTATGGGTAGGGCAATCTTGCCCTGCAGTGTCGGATGTAGATTCTTCTGCACCTCTTGCAGGGAGACATTCTGGCTTGTCGCTACTCTCTTGAATAGTTCTTGGAACTGTTTTAGATCGTCAATCGTTCCAGTGTCTGATGGTACTACGGCGTCCTCTGGTTGTGCATCAAGGGCATCAGAGTGTGTGACGTTTACTGACTGAGTATCTGAGTAATTGTCTGAGATTTGTTCCACCTTGTCCCCCGAAAAACTTGCTGGAGGTAGGGGTTGTGACTGAGGCAAACTTCTCCAGGATGCAGTGGAACGAGGTGGGGAGCGGTGTCCATATGGCTCCCAGTGTCCCCATGGTCCCCATTGCGGTGGATAAGGTGGAGGTGGATAAGGCCAGTATGGGTGCCATGGGCCATGTTGTGGCGGAGCCCTATAATGGTGGGAGTGAGCCTTCCCAGGTGACGGATGTTGCGAGGAATAGACTGTGTGGCGGTCATCATCAGGAAGGGGAGCATCATGAAGAGACAACTGTGATATCGACCTGGGAGGGGATTGCCTTGATGGAGACCCCTTAGGAGAGTAAGAAGTAGAGGGCAAGCACAGATAATGATGCCTGCTGTATGGATCAGTCTCTTGTTGGGGCTGATCCCTAGGAGCCTCATCTGGTTGCTTGTCTGGCTGTGGGAGGACCAGCGGAGCATCAGTTGGTGTCAGTGGCTTCGGAGGCTGCCCATCCTTTTGCTGCGGTGCCGTGACTTTAAGAGGCACCACAGCTTTAAGCCGTGGTGTAGCTTTCAGCACTGCAGAGGCTTGAAGCGGTGCCGGGGCTGGAAGCGGTGCCGCGCTCTGAAGCGGCACCGCGGTTTGAAGCGGCGCCGGCTTTTCATGCCGTGCTGGCTGCTTAGAACTCTCTCAGGGCCGCTCAGCTGTTGAGCGCCCCGATACCGGCGCAGAGTGGGAGGATCGCCCCAAAGCCTTAGTGGCAGGGGACTTCCCAGCCTGGTGTGCCTCTCCTCTGTGTTTGGGAGAGGAAGAGGCTGGAAGAGAGCGGGATGGAGAGGCTCTGGGTCTCGGGGCATTTGTGGAAGGTGGCGGAGGCTCTTGCCGCAGTGCAGATTGTTCTCCCGCGGGCTGTAGAGCTTTTTCAAATAAAATCATCCTGAGGCGGAGCTCACGATCTTTTCTGGCTCTTGCCATCAGGGAATTGCAGTGGGTACAGTTGTGGGGAGAGTGGGTCTCCCCCAAACACCGTATGCAGTCCGAGTGGCCATCTGAAGCCGGCATTGGGTCCCGGCATTGACCGCACTTTTTAAACCCTGAGGAGCCGGACATTGCGGGCTCTCTCCCTCTTGAAATTATTATATTTATCTTCTATATTGTTATAGTTTATGTGGTTTTGCTTCTTTTTTTGTTTTTAAGCCTTTATGTGTTTCTTGTTTTGACAGGCGGGAGAAAGCCGGTTCATCAGAGTCCCGGTCTGAGGTAAGTTCAAGCCCCCTGAGGGGGGGATTTAATTAAGTCTATTTTTCCTATTTCTAGTTTTTTTTTTTTATAAAGAAACAAGGAAAGTGTAACTAGGATAAAACAGGGGAAGCTAACTATGCCTAAATCACTAAGGGGAAAGTAGTCTGACAGGGAGCTCCTGGGTGCTCCGTCTGCTGACGAGGGCGGTTAAAGAGGAACTGAAAGGGAGGGGGTTGAGACACGCTCCTCAGGAGGCGGGAAGGGCTCGAGACGCCTCCTGGGCATGCGTGGCTCAACAGGGGAAACCACTATACAAAGCTCCGATCTGCAGCTCAGGGCAACCCTTCACCTACAGTGGAGCATCCACGGGGACACTACTCAAAGAAGAACTATGCAGTACATGCGATTTAGTTGAAACAAAATACAGGACTATGTAGCACTTTAAAGACTAACAAGATGGTTTATTAGGTGATGAGCTTCCGTGGGCCAGACCCACTTCCTCAGATCAAATAGTGGAAGAAAATTGGCACAACCATATATACCAAAGGATACAATATTTTCTTCCACTATTTGATCTGAGGAAGTGGGTCTGGCCCACAACAGCTCATCACCTAATAAACCATTTTGTTAGTCTTTAAAGTGCTACATAGTCCTGTTTTTTGTTTCAGCTACACCAGACTAACATGGCTACATTTCTGTCACTATGCAATTTAGTGAGTCCCCTATCCCTCCACTGCTCCAGAGGAAAGTTATAGACATCAATACAAACTTACCAAATTTCTTTCGCAATTCTTCTGCAAATGTAAGAAATACATTTGATTAAAATAGACGTCTTCTCTATGAATTAATATTTTCTATGCATGGTGACTTACCATAAGGAGCTTTTTAGCCAAATAAAGCAAGTCTGCAGTAAACAATCCATGTGTACAGAACGCTACTGTGTAAGAAATTAAGTCTACTTCATACAAATAAAAAATTATTGTCATTACACAAGTTACTATGAGCATTATTTTCCTTATTAATAAGAATGTATTTAACAGACAGTCTAAAGCCCAGCACTGCATTAACCAGTCAGATGACTCATGTTCTCATTCTATGTAATGCTCTCTGGGTATATATACACTAGCATTGAAAGGGTAAAGTCCAGCTCAAGTGGACATGCCTGCACTAGCCCTGATTTGATTAGTTTACTAGAAATAAAGGGGAAACTGCAACAATTACAAGTGGCAAGCAATGTGAGAGGCTACTGAGAAAGCTTGCCCATCTGCTGCCCAGGCAGACATATATGACCATACTAATGATTTTGGCATGCTACCTCAATCAGATCTAGAACGATTATCCAAACTGGAAATTACACCTCCTTCTGCTCCAGTGTAGATGTACCATTGGTAAATATGAAGCTTCTTTGTGGCCAAGAAGAATGATAATTGTCCCATCTTTTAAATCATTGATAAAAACGTTCAACAGAGAAATACCAACAATTGACGATTGTGGTACCACACTAGAAACACACCCATTCTATAAGGATTGGTTGATAATTGTTTCAGTCAGCAATCTTTTAATCTATTTAGTATAGATCATGTTGATTTTATATTCATCTATTTTTAGACCAAATACCATGTGGTACCAAGTGAAATGTCTTACAGAAATCTATTACAACAACACTATTATCTCTATCAATCAAATTTGTTAGGAGGAAGAGGAAGGGATAAACCTGATCCCTCAAGGAGTGAAAGGAGTAATCTAGATATGAAGCACTTTATACAATAAAAGTGATTATTTTAAGATGCTTGGATTGTCAAAGCTTCAGTACTTTGTATATTTCTAGACAGACACATTGACAGAATAAGACATTATTTTTAAAAATGAGATAATTCTGTACTTGGGCAACTATCTGCAAAGGGACTATTTATGTGGGGAAGAATACATGATAACACTATCATATATAACTAACTGTGCCAGTGCAGAGTCCCGTAAGCTCGACCATGAGGGAGCTGTTCCCTCTGACACCACCGAAGGAGAAAGTTTCCTTGGTGGTGTAATATGCTCTGGGTGAACAGACTTTTCCAGGAGCAGCATCTTTAGTTGAAGCTCCCTAGCTTTTCTGCTTCGTTTAATGAGCTTTTTGCAGTGAAGACACTGCTGCTATGGGAGCATGGAGAGTGTCTGTCAGAGATAGTTATAGACAACCTGGTTACACACCTTTTAAAATCTCGAGAACCAGGCATATCCATTATATGGTAACCGCTAAAGCAGGAACCTTGAGGAAAAAATGTTACCTTTTTAAAAATGATAAAAATACCAACCATACTAACTAATCTACAATCTAACTAATGTTTGAGGGCAACTGCTAGACTCCATCTGCAGCCAATGGCAGTAGAGAAGGAACTGAAGGGATGGTTGGCTTACACATGCAGGGTAGATACTTCTAATGGCATGTTCTGGCTGTCCTGTGTGCAGAGCCAAGTGAGGGCAGTGGTATCATAATTCTCTGACTGAAAGCACAGCGAGGCTCAGACATCTAAAGTGCAGCACCCACGGGGACACTCCTCGAAAAAGAACTTGCCAGAATCAATTAAGGCAATTAATCTAATTAAGTGGGATTGCAGGGTTAGGTGAACCAAGCCTGGTTGGAAGACATAGGGCCAATTAAAGAACCAGTTGAATCTGGTTATAAATTTTTTGTTCTGCAGTGCGTGGAGAGCTAAGAGGATGGAAGGAGTGATGCAGGGAGTTTAGGAGGAGCAAGCACCAGCAAATACTAGGAGGAAGAGTCTGAGAGAAGGAATGTGCTGGGGAAGATGTGGGGAAATAGGCCAGGGGTTTTGTAGCTCTCTCATAGCAGGTGTTGGAGACTTTTATAGGCAGCTGCTATTACAAGACCCTGGTCTGAAACCCAGAGAAGAAGATGGGCCTCGATTTTCCCCAATACCCACTGCCCCATTTCCAACTGCAGAAAAAGTCTGGCTGGGAAAAAGGGGGTTTACCCAGCTCTGTATCGTTTGTGGGTCCACTGAGCCCATGGAATTTGTTTTCCCTTTATACCTTATGTTGGCCAATGATAGGAGTAGCTCAACAAACAGCAAGCAAATGTCCTGCATGTGGTGCCTAAAATGAGGGCTGCTGTGCGTCTCTGAGGCAAGCAATCTGCCTGAAAGTGGACCCACCAAGATTGAGGAGCTTTATCACACAACCTTTACGAAAAGAGATTTCCAAACAAGAAATACATACACCTACAATTCTCTCATATATCCTCTCTTTTTTCCCTTGTGTGAGTGGAAGGCTAAATAAATTGAAGAAAACAAACTGATTTATCTTTGTTGTTGGTCAGAGTAAGAACATGATTTTCCTCTTCTTCAAACAAATATTTTCTATGTAGGATGAGGGGGGTATATGTCTGTTATATGTGACTTTAAAAAAGCAATTGTAAAAAAAAAGCCTAACTCATTACTGAAGCTTGAATTACTGTGAAGGTGCAATAGCTGTATTTTCAGCAGTGATGGACCTGGCCATTGTCATGCAACAGACTGTTCTGTGGGGGATGGGTGTGCTGGTCAGCAAATATAAAGCACGAGTAAATCCACCATAAGCTCTACCATCTCTGTTTCAAAGTATGAGAACACAAAACACATCAAACTTACCCATTTCCCTCTGCAGTTTGGCTGCAAAGGAATGACACACATTTTAGTAACAACAAAGTTTTTGTTCTATCCAGTAATGTTTGCTACATAGGATGACTTGGCGGGGTTGGCTGTTAGGTGGGAGCCATAGAGAGCATGAAACACAAGGAAGCTATTTTGAAATAACTAAAATCAATTTAATAATTCTCAAAATAACAAAATCGAAATAGCATGCCCACATTATGGGAAAGTCTTGAAATTAGTCCGAAGCAGGCTGTGTTAATTTGGATGCGCTACTTTGACTTAGAGACCCAGGAAACATAGACTCACAGAATACTAGAACTGGAAGGGACCTCGAAAGGTCATCAAGTCCAATCCCTGCCTTCATAGCAGGATGAGGCATCATCTAGATCATCCCTGAGAACCATAGGGCTGGAAGAGATCTCAGGAGTACCGGGGAGTAATTAGTCTGGTTTACTCTGGGGAGTAGTTATTTCAAACTTGTGGCACTGGAGAATCCATACTACTGCTATTTCAAAATAAAAACTCTTTCAAAATTAATGTTATTCCTTGAGAAAAGCAGGAGTACAGATTTCAAAATAATCAGCCTGCTATTTCAAAATAACAGACACTCCCCTTATAAATCCATCCTAAAGGGGGTTTATTTCAAAATAATTCCTTAGTGTACATCAGGGCAAAAAGTCCACAGGAAAAGGTAATGGTCACTGGATACTGACTGACAAGGAATTAGCCCCTCCTGGTATCCTGTACTCAGACTAGTTACTCATGAATATCATGGTGACAGATATGGTAAACTCCTAAATTATCTTTGGGAAATCTTACTGCATGAAGTTTATAGATTGTAGTTAGTCATGGATTATATTTAATTCCATGAGAAAGGATGATCACACCTGTTCAGAAATTTAGAACAGTGGGGAATGATCAGGCATATTCACTCAAATTATAACATCTCCCAATAGCACCACTTCTTTGATTGTCCAGGGACCAGCAATCACAAAATGGACTTTTGAATAAATAGCCTGAGTTGAAAGTGACTCAGGGCCTTCTGATCCATCAAACAGAACATTCTATGCCAGGGAGCCCAACATTTTCTGGGAAAAGTTGGAAGAACTCAGGTCTATGCAGGGATGCCAACAAACTTGCTGGTTCCCTGGGCAAGGGGGTGGGGCAGTTGCATGCTCCCAGAAGGGGCAGGGCTGGAACAGCTAGTTCCCAATGCCACCTGAATCACACACACTTTATCAAATTGATGATTTATATGTGATCAGTCACTATAGAAATGAAACTGCTGTATATTTTGAGGTAAATGAGACAACATAGGTAAGGAGATGGGTAGAAAGTCCTGAAATTTAGGATATACATTGCAGAGCAGAAAAAAAATCTGAATATCACTACTTACAAACTAGTGCACACTTACCACAGATATTGAGGAATTGTTCTGTAATAGATTATATTAGATGAATATGATTATTCTGAGATCTTGAGAATGTGACTAACAATACATTTATCTGGCTGAATTTTTAACATCTGCACCGCACACTTATGTCAGAATAATCTGCTCCAGGAAAAAGGCTGTGAAATAGCTTATTTCAAAATAGCACTTCTACACTACAGGAAAGTCTCAAAATTAGTCCGAGGCAGACTCCCCTAATGTGGATGTGATTCATCAATTTAGAGCCCCAGGAAACACTGGAGAGTAATTACTGTGAATGGCTTGGGACAGGAGCTATTTTGAATAGCAGCAGTGTGGTAACCACAAAAAATAGCTATTTCAGAAAAGGTATTATTACTCATGGAAAGCAGTTTACAGAATCTGGAATAAGTCATCCTTTATTTTATTATTATTTTGAAATAACGGAATTTCTGTGTAGATGCTTACACCCCTAGGCTATACCTACACTGATGAGTTCTTGCACAAGAATGGAAATTCTTGCGCAAGAACCCCCAGAGCGTCCACACTGCCTGCCCGCTGTTTCACAAGAAGATTTACAGTACAGCGTTGGAAGACAGGGCATCTTGAGCAAGAGCTATACTCTTTTCTAACACATTTAAACCCTCTTGTGCAAGAGGGAAGTGTGGATGCGTGGGAAGGGTTTTTTGCACAAGAAAGCCCTATTGCTAAAATGGCTATCAGAGTTTTCTTCCACAAGAGAACATCCACACTGCCATGGATGCTTTTGCACAAAAACACATGGCAGTGTGGACGTGTTCTTGTGCAAAAGTTCTTGCACAAGAACCCACCAGTGTAGACATAGCCCTAGTGAATAGCACTAATAATCCTTATTTAATTACCCACATATGGCCATATCTTTGTGCTAAGGATATATTTTACCACCATCTTGGCGTAACTGCCACTACTGATTCTTACTGATTCTTACTGATTCTGTGTTGTATCTTGCAAGCAAATCTAAAATAGTTCTTTCACGACATAAAATGGTCACTACATTTATTATATCTTCCACCTGTATTTAAAATTTGCTCTATTATGATCAAAAGTTAGCTGCTAATTTTGGCATAAGCTGATATCTTCTCTATAGTTAGCCCTCTGGCCAAAAATGAATAAATCAGCATTTGTTCAACATGATTTTCACAAAAACTCTGTCACCTAATTTATCCTTTGTTCAATTACATTGACTCTCAACAGGGATGAATTTTGCCACTGCTATGTAGAAGACTGCAGGGAGATGGAGCAGCACTTTGGACAATAAATACATATCACATAAAATTATTTCATGCCATGTTACAGCTGCAATGAGCAGAGAGGCTGAGACTAGGGCTATGTCTAGACTGCAGGCTTCTTTCGAAAGAGGCTCTTTTGAAAGCATCTTTCGAAAGAGCCTCTTTCGAAAGATCGCGTCTAGACTGCAGGCGGATCTTTCGAAAGAGAAATCCGCTTTTTTGAAAGAGAGCACCCAGCGAGTCTGGATGCTCTCTTTCGAAGACAGCCTCTTTACATTGAAGAACGCCTTCCTTTGAAAGAGGAACTTTCGAAGGAAGGCGTTCTTCCTCGTGAAACGAGGTTTACCGCCATCGAAAGAAAAGCCGCGTTCTTTCGAAATAATTTCGAAAGAACGCGGCTTGAGTCTGGACGCAGGGGAAGTTTTTTCGGGAAAAGCCTACTTTTCCCGAAAAAACCCCTGAGTCTGGACACGGCCTAGATGTCCTTAGTATAGAGTCTAAAGTACAGAATTTTCATTGTTAGTAAACAAATTATTTCAATGGTAGGAAGGAGCGATTTGGGAAACTTACGCATTTCCTCCTGTAGTTGGTCTGCAAAGGAATGACATACATTTTAGTAATGGAAGAGTTTTTCTCCTATTTTGTAAATAAATAATTACAATGATCATGTCAGTTAGGAAGGATATAAGATATAACAAGACTGCAGAATTCTGGGTAATGAGGAGTTATCTCCTACTCACTATCATTTTACAGTTTTCAAAAGTAAAAATAAAGAAGGGTTGAAAGACACTTGGCATTGGATTCAACTGTCAAGTCAGTTTGTAGTCTCCAGCTCTTTCTGATTCTTAACTTGCTGAACACTCCAGTATGTTCAGCTTTTAAAACTCTTTGCTACACCTGGAACTGATGATCTGGCACACTTCTTTGTAACAGATGCTGACTATGCTACAATGAATTATATCCTCATGGAGTCTAGGAAGAGGTGAATGAGTGTTCACGTTAATATTCCAACTGTCTTTGTATCCAGAAGGTAGATGCCTATTTCCTGAAGAACGCTGGTCAGTGAGAGTGCATGGTCCTGTTGCTGCTCTCATTACATTGAATACTGAGTCAGCATCAGTCTCTGGAGCCTCCTCTTTATATCATTCCTGACTGCAAACTCAACATGCCTTGAAGCAGGATCCCTCTTCACAATTACTTTTCTTGAGAACTATGGAAATATCTTTGATCTAATGAGAAATGGGGCTTTCTCAGTGCTTGATACTCTAGAATGAAATGCTAAAATTCTTCAGGCAAGCGAGAAAGATGAAGTAGCGAGATAAATTAGCTCAGTAAAATAGGATATGCATTTCTGAAAGAGAAAAAAATATGAGAAGCACTGCTTAGAAAACACTGCAAACTTACCATAATCCTTGCGGGATTGGTCTGCAACAAATTAAATCAGTTCACAATGAGAAAATTTTCAATGATAATTGGCTGATTGAATTGTTAACTTGATGAATGGCATGAATCAGCCTTATTTAATGAGCCACATATGATAGAGCATATAATCTTTAATACTCATGTCATGTTATACATATAAAACTACTATTTTACTCTCTTTAGTCTCACTATGGGTATGTCTAGACTGCAGTGCTCTTTCAGGATACCAGAAGTATCCCAAAATAATAATGTCACATCTTTTAAAATGTTTGCTATTTTCCAAAATAGCAGACGCTCTATTACGGCATCCCTGCAACCCAAAGTTTAAGGGATTTGTTGGAATAGTGCCTTATTTTGAAATTTAGAATTGTGTAGACAGCACCAAATTTAAAAATAAATTCTTTCAATTTAGACTTGGAATAAGCTATGCAATTTGCATATTCCAACAGAAGGGTGCTCTCTAGATGCACTCTATGTCTAGTAACATCAAGCAAAATTCACTTAATTTTTCACAGTGGAAGATCACTATTTTCATAATATCTCCATTCAGGTTCATGCTGTATTTGAAATCAAGCTCTTCTCATACCAACTGTTAACAAATGTTGGTGAATCTGTCATTAATATCATCTTTCTGGGAATGAATGACAATACATTTGTTCAAGTAGGAATATCCAAAATATGTCTCCCTCTCCCAAATCCTGTAACTTAATCCTTCCCTGACTTCATTGGAATTCTAAACAAGATGATTTTTTACCAGTGCAATATAATGGACCACACTGAGAGAGTTAGGCTCTTGTCCACAAATATACAGTACACATAGTTCCATCAGATGTTCCATTTAATACTGGCCTGATTGAAAGTCTACATAAATCAGTACTAACTTACCTCTTTCCCTCTGCATTTTGTCTGCAATGGAAAGATACAGTGTTGAACAAATACATAGTTTTCCCTTTTCTGCAAACAAGCGTTCAGTCTGATGGGCAACTTGGCAAAAGTAATGGTTAGATGTGCTCTTGAAGAAGAGATCACTAAAAGCTCATGTCACTGATAATTCACCTTGGCACTCCATAAAATTCTGAGTTGAATTCAAGATCAAGGTTTATCTTTAAGGAAGCTTTTTATGTATACACAAACTGATAAAAACCACTTTTGTCCATCTTACTGCATTATCTTACTGCAAGATTTCTCTTGAGGGCTTTCAGATGAAGTGGTTAACCACACTTGCTGGACTTTTGAGAGCAGCACATGAGGCTTCCCAGTAGCTGTAAAAAGACTGGGAAGCTACTTTAGAAGCAGGCAAGTAGGCCTCAGATCTCACTGGTTCCAGAAAAAAATGTAAACTTTCTCATAGCCACAATATAGAGAAAGGAAAAGCAGAGGAGAAAAAGACATGCAAACAATTATTTTTATCAGAAAAGGAAGAGTTAGATTTAAGTAGGTAGCTTTTGTCAATAGCTTTGATTGTGAATAGGCAGCATGTTTAAAACAAACAAAAGGAAATACTTTTCACTCAAGACACAGTCAGCCCATGGAGCTTATTTCTAGGTGACATTGTGAAGACCAAAAGTACAAGGGAGTTACAAATATTAGCTCAGTTCATCGAAGACAGGTCCATGAATGGCGAACAGCCAACATAGTCGATATGCAACCTGTGCTGGGGGTGTCCATAATCCTCTGACTGCCAGAAGCTGGGACTGGACAATAGGGGATGTTGATAAATTGACATGTTCTATTCATTCCCTTTGGCATGGGCACCACAGGAAGACATAACAGTGAGTTAGATGGACCGCTATCCTGATACAATATGGCTGCTTTTATGTTCTTAATGTTTTTAAGGAGTTTAGTGTCAATAAGGACTAAATAAAACTTATATTTGCTCCACATAATCCAATGGGCAATTCATGCGGGTAAAATGAGCATTCATCCAACTAAATATTTGCAAAATCTGAGCCTTACAGTGAAAGGGTTTTGGATTTTGATTTTTTGAGTTTCAGTTTCTACTGCCTAGCGGATTAGTGAGTGACTAGCGTGGAGAATTGAAATAGTATTTGTTTTGGTTTTTCAATAAACCAAATGGAAAATGAAAACACAATTTGAGTGCACCTTCTCGGCAATGAGGTCAAACTCACCAATCGTATCCTGGAATCGGCCTGCAAAAGATTAAATATGATCATTATACTTAGTCCATGTTAAAAATTACTAACTGTACTTTAAACAACTTCAACAACACAAAGTAGCCCTCTTCTGTGACATGGAGAATATATAGATTATGTACTTTTGCTATCAGTAAAATTGACCATCATTGTGTTCTCTCGGCCGTTGTCAGATAGCTTCTTCATTGTTTCTTTCAAGGACAGTTAACCTTTTTTTCACTTGCAGTGTAAGGAGTTACTGTTTTCAAAAGTTTGTGTAAAAGGTTAAATGAATTAACTTTTGTTCTAACAGATACCTAATTTTTCCTGGTGTCATGGCACCAGTTTCATTGCAGTTATTCATCAGTATTGAACTATTACAAACAAGAGCAATTCACTGTTCAGCTAAACTCCTTGCAATTCCATCACATGCACCAAGTCCCTGCTTGTATGGGAGACTGTATAAATTAATACAAACTTAATACTGCAATGCATAGTTTACCTGAAAAAGAACAAAGATTTCAGTAACTGCATATTTTTGTCTTCTTCTCTAAAAGCATTTTCTTTCTGAGGTAACTAGGAAGTTTGAGCTGACTCCAGACTATTTAATCTGGTTCATATATTCTAAATGTATTTTAAATAATGTTGTACAGGTTGAACGTCTCTAATCTGGCACCTTCAGGACCTGACCTGTGTCGAACCAGAGAATTTGGTGAACCACGGGAGGTCAATATTTTTTAGCAGCATTACACTTTCACTCTTTATTGGGCTATATAACATCAAAGAACATTGAGAGTCAGGATTGGTGGCTGTAAACAAACTTTATGGGACCACAGAAAACTTGGGCATACCCATGGTTAATGGAGATCCAGCTAACTAAAATCATGCTGCATTATGGCTGTTGCCAGGCCAGAGAGGGCCAGACTAGAGATTTTCAACCTGTAGGAATTATGCTAGACTTGAAGATAAAAAATAGGTCAACCTGAAATACATAATAAAAAAGCTAATATGTAGTTTAGACTCGTTTTTTTTTATTTCAAAGAATTCAAATGGTATTTACTCTGATTCGGAAAGAAGAAGAAAGGTAGGACACTGCAAAACTGTTTTAAGCACAAGCTGTTATTTGCATAATTTCAACTCAAAATACAAGGTTTAAATGCTGTAGAGCTCCCTTGTTCTTATCTCTCACCGAAAGTGGTCTAAGTGCCACTACATGGGATAGTGAACCATAGACCCTAGAGGTGTGTGGGTTACATATGCTTGTGCCTACTCTCCCCTCCCCTGCCCCCCGCTTCCCACACTCAATAAGGCAGACACCCAGGGCAGGCTACTCTTTGCTTTCTCCCACTTCCAAAACACCCAACTAAGCAGAATGTCAGCACCATTATTGAACTGCCTCCATTCCTTACTTCATGGCTGTGTCTACATTGGCACCCCTTTCCGGAAAAGGGATGCTAATGAGACACTTCGGAATTGCAAATCCATGGGGGATTTAAATACCCCCCGCGGCATTTGCATTTACATGGCTGCTGCTTTTTTCCAGCTCGGGGTTATGCCGGAGAAAAGCGCCAGTCTAGACGCGATTTTCCGGAAAATAAACCCTTTTCTGGAAGATCCCTTATTCCTACTTTCAATTAATTAATTCCAAGGACAAAAGGAAACATGTGATCATCTAGTCTGACCACCTATAAATCACAGGGCAGAGGACTGCTCCAAAATAATTCCTAGAGCAGAATTTTTAGGAAAACATCCACTCTTGATTCAGAAATTGTCAGGGATGGAGCACGCACAGAAGCCCATTGTAAATTGTTACACTGGTTAATTATCCACACTGTTACAAAATTAACTCTTTTTTAGATTAATAAAAAATAAGTTAACTTACTTGTGCATTTTCCACAAAAACATTCCATGATCACCATACACAGCAACATACCAATACACAGTAACATACAGACATCTATTGAAAGATAGAGCATGATATTGTTACTACAATGTATCCTCAAACACAGAAGGTATTTCTAAGCCTTACAGTTTTTTACCTGAACAATGATAGACTTTTTTTCTCATTCTCTCAAGTACTGTTGTCTTTGCACTTTGACAGAGAATGAGAAAAAGTATATTTTATATGGAAAAACATAAAGGCATGCCTTCAGAATCTCAGGGTACGTCTACACTAGCCCCCTAGTTTGATCTAGGGAGGCTAATGAGGGCAACTGAAATTGCTAATGAAGCGCGAGATTTAAATATGTTTCTGGGCAGTTGCCATTATAGAAATTGATTAGCCAGAAGTAACTGCCCACGTCTACACACGGTAGTGAAATGGGATTCTGAATTAAAACCCTTAACTCAAATTGGAATGAGGAATTTAGTCTTCAAATAAGTTCTTGTTACATGGCAGGTCTTCCACTCTGAGTTACAGCCCCTTGGGCCTCCATGACTGTTGTAGCCAGGATGTTCTCTGCATTACCACAGCTGTGGTAGCTGCTTTAATTACTAAGTTCACCACAGCAAGGGAGGACTGTAGTTCAGTATGGGGCTATGATATCCCCTTCCTGCAGAGTGGACTTGAGGATGGGACACTTTGAATCTGGCATGTGGTCCATAAGTACTCAGTGTAGAAATTCCTCACCCATCATGTAAATGCAACCATGTTTGAGAGCACTACAGAGGCAGTTCCCCATCAGAAACACTCCATGCTGCGGTGTGGTCATACTTCATGACCATCATCTGTTGGATGCTCTTGAAATCTATGGCAGTCTGTTTGTGGCTTTAATCCATCCTGAGTCACAAACTAAAGTAACACTGTGATTTGATATAATGGGAGATGAGGGCACTGAGTAGGTCACAGACAGGATCTGTTCATTGTGAAGAATAAAGTCCTAATTTGCTAGGGATGAGTTATTTGGAGATAGGGATGAATTAAGATACTGAACGTAAATATTTATGCTTGTTAGTAGGCAGGAGGATGTCCCAAAGGCCAAATAAAAGAGGCAGTAACTCCTGTTCAGAAGAAGACAAGTTTCCTGGAGTAATAACTATGATGTAATAGTGAGTTTTGGATATCATCCCCTCCACTTACATTCACATCTGAAAATCTTCTGCTCAGACACTTGCGAAGATGTTTCATTCTGTACTTCTGTAAAAAAGGCAGCATTATCACAATGTCTGACAATGCAGAGAGAGTTCAGTGTGAAAAAATCCAGGGACATTTAGACATTTGTTCACTGTTCTATCTCAAAGCAAAAAGTGTGTGTTTTGCTTAATGCGATTTAAAATAAAACCCACTGGAAAAAATGGGAAATAATCTTCCTTTTTCCATAAGCACATCTGCTTTCTTCTGTCTGAACAAAATTGAAGGTTCAAGTGTTGTTCTCATTAACACTCATACAACTCCAATGAAGCCAAAAGAGGTGTTAATGGGGTTAACAAATTTACCCTGAATATTATTAGTAAGCAGACTGTGCTCTATAAAGAGAAAGACTGAGCTCCAGCCAAAGCCCCACTCTTTGTCCCTTTACATGGTGTTTCTCAGCCCAATAACCCATCACTCTTCACCAACTTTAAATGAAAAAAAAACCCTTTAATGTGAAAAGATGGACAAAAATCACTGTACTTTGCCTTTAACAGATGGCTGCTGTACTAACCCCCTGGCTTAGTACAGCAAAAAGTTTTATAAAAGAGTCATTTTCTATAGAAAGTGGGTACAATTGCCAGTTTATGCTCATAGATGAATCAGTTATGATGACAGGAAAATAAAGAGAACATGTGGAATTGTCACAGAACGCTGTTTGCAGTAAAATCACCATACTCCTCTGTAAATATCAATAAAGTATGCTAGTGTTAAAAAATCTCTACCTGTTCCAACCATCCCTAAAGCCTTATCTTTCCTGGTCCTTCCATGATCATTATCTCTCAAATATCTCATTATGAATTTTAAGTTCACACACTAAGAAATTATTTCAAACGAACTAAAATTGATTTAATGACTCCCAAAATAACAAGATTGAAATAGCATGTCCACATTATGGGGAAGCCTTGAAATTAGTCTGAGGTAGTTTCCCTTAATGTGGATGTACTACTTTGATTTAGAACCCCAGGATGTAATTAGTTTGAATTTCTCTGGGGAATGGTAATTTTGAAATTAGCAATATTCCCTGAGAAAAGCAGGAGTCCAGATTTCAAAATAAACAGCCCGCTATTTCAGAATGACAGGTTTGGCAGTGTGGATACTTCACTCATTAATTCAACCTAAGGAGGCCTATAATAAAGCCTTAGTGTAGAGGAAACTGCAATTGCATCATAACTCGTTTGCTACTCGCAGCCTTTGGTTTTGTGACTTTGTTTTATATCTCTTAAAAACCATCCAGATCTATCGAAAAGTAACCAAGTTAGTTCCTGTTTGCAGATGAGCAATTCAGGAAACATGTCACCTGCACAGAGTGGAACAGATTGATTCTAGCAAGGAAGAGGTAGAGATACAGTGGGAAAGAAGGACGTGGCAGCAGGGGCAAATGTCATAGCTCCTACTTTGCTGCTTGTGCTTCTGCCTGTATTGATCTGCCTGTCTAAGCATATCATAGGACTACCTTGGTTGAAGCTGAGGAAAAGACTTGGTTCTTCTCAGGGGTAGTGTGCACTAACCTAAGGTATGTCTACACTACCCCCCTAGTTCGAACTAGGGGGGGTAATGTAATCATACGGAGTTGCAAATGAAGCCTGGGATTTGAATTTCCCGGGCTTCATTTGCACAAAGCCGGCCGGCACCATTTTTAAATGCTGGCTAGTTCCACGAGGTGTACAGCTAGTTCGGATTAGGAAGCCTAATCTGAACTAGCTAGTCCGTGCCGCGTGTAGCCGCGCAGCACGGGGTCCGAACTAGCCGGAATTTAAAAATGGTGCCGGCTGGCTTTACGCAAATGAAGCCCGGAAAATTCAAATCCCGGGCTTCATTTGCAACTCCGTATGACTACATTACCCCCCCTAGTTCGAACTAGGGGGGTAGTGTAGACATACCCCCAGGGATTTCAGTAAGGGTACATTTAGACTACACCTCTCTTTCGACAGAGAGATGTAGATTAGGCACATCGAAGTTGCTAATGAAGCGGAGATTAAATATCTCCCCCTTCATTAGCAGAAACATGGCCACTGCTTTCTTTTGAAATGGAGCTTTTTCGGGAAAAAAAACAAAACCCAGTAGTCTAGACACGGCTCTTTCAAAAAATACAACCCTTTTCCAAAAGCTCCTGTAAACCTCATTTTATGAAGAATAAGGGATCTTTCAAAAAAGGTTTGTATTTTTGAAAGATCTGCATCTAGACTGCCTTTTTTTCAAAAAAACTCAGTTTTGAAAAAAAGTGGTGACCTTGTTTATGCTAATGAAGTGCAGGATATTTAAATCCCCACTTTAATAGCAATTTTGGCGTGCCTAATCTACATCTCTCTGTCAACAGAGAGGTGTAGTCTAGACACAGCCTCAGGGTACGTCTAGACTACAGGCTTTTGTCAACAGAGTCAAAATTTCTGTCGACAAAGAGCGTCTAGACTACATCCAGTTCTGTCAATACAGAAAGCCGCTTTGTTGACATGAGAGTGTAGAAACAAAGGACAGTGTAGATGCAATAATGCCTTCTGTCAACAGAACAAAAGGTGTTATTCCTCGTAGAATGAGGTTTACCGCTGTCGACAAAATTGCCGAGTTCTGTCAATGTTAGGTCGACAGAACTCGACGGTAGTGTAGACACATGTATAGTTTTGTCGACAAAATTCCACTTTTGTTGACAAAACCCTGTAGTCTAGACACACTCTCAGTGTTGTCAGTGCTTTGTCCATCTTCAAAGAAAATAAAGTACAACACATGATGGGAAAGTTGACAAAGGTGGGAATCTTATGAAGCCTAAAATTACTCTGGTTGCCCAGTGGGTCAGGTCAAGGATATGTAAGAGTTGGTTTCATTGGCTATGATAGAAAAATCATTTTGGAAATGCCGTATCAACAATGCACTTGATGGGTCAGAAGATGACGTCATATTTTCTGAGGACACACTGGAGGCTGATGATAAAGAAGCTGAATCTGAGGACGACATTACTGGCATCTATGATGACAATGCAGGAGCAGCTGTGACTGAAGCTGAGTTTAATGAACCATCGGTGAATTGGAGACCGATTCAGAATTAGAAGGGATTCAGAAATAGAAGGGAGAAACGGTGGATGTCAAATACCTAGACTTTAGTAAGGCATTTGATACGGTCTCGCATGATATTCTTATTGATAAACTAGGCAAATATAACTTAGATAGGGCCACGATAAGGTGGGTGCATAATTGGATGGATAACCGTAGTCAGAGAGTTGTTGTTAACGGTTCTAAATCCTGCTGGAAAGGGATAACAAGTGGAGTTCCGCAAGGGTCTGTTTTGGGACCCGTACTGTTCAATATCTTCATCAATGATGTAGATATTGGGATAGAGAGTACGCTTATTAAGTTTGCAGATGATACCAAACTGGGTGGGGTTGCAACTTCTTTGGAGGATAGGGACATAATTCAAAATGACCTTAGCAAGTTAGAGAAATGGTCAGAGGTAAACAGGATGAGGTTTAATAAAGAGAAATGCAAAGTGCTCCACTTAGGAAGGAACAATCAGTTCCATACATACAAGATGGGAAGCGACTGTCTAGGAAGGAGCATGGCGGAAAGGGATCTAGGGGTCATAGTGGACCACAAGTTGAATATGAGTCAACAGTGTGATGCTGTTGCAAAAAAAGCAAATATGATTCTAGGTTGTATCAACAGGTGTGTTGTAAGCAAAACTCGTGAAGTCATTCTGCCGCTCTACTCTGCACTAGTTAGGCCTCAGCTGGAGTACTGTGTCCAGTTCTGGGCGCCACATTTCACGAAAGATGTGGAGAAATTGGAAAGGGTACAGAGAAGAGCGACAAGAATGATTAAAGGTTTAGAGAACATGACCTATGAAGCCAGGCTTCATGAACTGGGCTTGTTTAGTTTGGAAAAAAGAAGACTAAGGGGGGACATGATAGCGGTTTTCAAATATCTAAAAGGGTGTCACAAGGAGGAAAGAGAAAATTTGTTCCTCTTGGTTTCTGAGGACAGGACAAGGAGTACAGGCAGTCCCCGAGTTACACGGATCCAACTTATGTCGGATCCGCAGTTACGAACGGGGCGTTCCTCTCCCTGGTCTGCTGGAGACCAGGGAGAGGAAGCAAAGCGGCGGAACATGTGGGCAGCGGACAGGGCTGTCCGCTGCCCACGCGCTCCGAGGCTTGGCTCTGCTTTGCCTCCCCCGGTCCCCCTAGTCTGCAGACAAGGGGGGCGGGGGAGGGGAGGCAAGGCAGAGCCAAGCCGCGGAGCGCCCGGCCAGCTGACAGCCCAGACGCGTCTGGGCTGTCGGCTGATCGCGCGCTCCGCGGCTTGGCTCTGCTGTGCTCTGCTTTGCCCCCCCCCCCGTCTGCAGACCAGGGGGACGGGGGGCAAAGCAGAGCCAAGCCGCGGAGGACGCGGGCAGCGGACAGGCCAGACGCGTCTGGGCTGTCCGCTGCCCGCGTGTTCCGCAGCTTTGCTCCCCGTCCCCCTGGTCTGCAGACCAGGGGGACGGGGAACAAAGCAGAGCAAAGCCACAGAGCCCGAGGGCAGCAAGACAGCCACGGCGCCTCTGGGCTGTCCCGCTGCCCCCGTGCTCCATGGCTTTGCTCCGGACACCTGTGGTACAGCAGCTGGGGCGCTGCCAGTTGGTCCCGTAGCGCTGCTCTGGGCGCTACTGGACCAACCGGGCAGCACCCCAGCTGTTCTGTTCTGCCCCAGCATCCTGATTCAGCCACTGCTGGTCAGATTCAGCAGCGGCTGAATCAGGACGCCTGGGGCAGAGCAGCTTGGGTGCTGCAGGGTTGGGTCCTGCTCTGGGCGCTACTGGACCAACCCAGCAGCACCCCAGCTGCTCTGCCCCAGGCGTCCCCAAGTCAGCCGCTGCTGAAACTGACCAGTGGCTGCTCCGGGCTTCCTTGAATCAGCCGCTGATCAGTTTCAGCAGCAGCTGACTTGGGGATGCCTGGGGTTCTTAAGTTGAATCTGTATGTAAGTCAGAACTGGCGTCCAGATTCAGCCGCTGTTGAAACTGATCAGTTTCAGCAGCGGCTGAATCTGGATGCCAGTTCCGACTTACATACAGATTCAACTTAAGAACAAACCTACAGTCCCTATCTTGTACGTAACCCGGGGACTGCCTGTAATGGGCTTAAAGTGCAGCAGGGGAGGTTTAGATTGGACATTAGGAAAAAATTCCTAACTGTCAGGGTGGTCAAATATTGGAATAAATTGCCAAGGGAGGTGGTGGAATCTCCCTCTCTGGAGATATTTAAGAACAGGTTAGATAGACATCTGTCAGGGATGGTGTAGATGGAGCTTGGTCCTGCCTTGAGGGCGGGGGGCTGGACTCGATGACCTCTCGAGGTCCCTTCCAGTCCTATCATTCTATGATTCTATGATAAAATTTTAAGTGCATTACAAATATATGAGACGATAAAACATGGACTGTATTTTTGAAGTTATTTGTTCAGTTATTATAACATGTTTTTGTTAGATTGAATTAAAATAAAGCTAGTAAAACCTGTTTCTTTTGACTCCAACTTTTAAAATACAACAGAGTCTACAGCACGGTCAGTTCCAAGCCCAGCAGGGCAAACCACTGGCATGCCAGGACATTTGGAGTTTCTGCAAACATGGAACTGCTCAGCTCCCATTGGCTGCTGTTTGCCATTCCCAGCTAATGGAAGCTGTGGGAAGCAGCACGGGTCAGGGTATGCTGACCACCACTTCCTGCCACTCCCGATGACCTGGAATGGTGAACAGCAGTCACTGGGAGTTGAGGGGCTCTATGCCTGAAGACACTCCAGGCCAAAGACTGAAGAGGCTGTATGCCTGAAGACACTCCAGTGGCTCTCCTTGCGGGGCTGGAAACTGAAGTTTGCTGACTCTCCCCCAAGTTAAAAAAATTGTAAAAAAAATGTTCATAAGCCAACCCCCGCTCTTTACTGCAATATTTTTTATAGTCAAGTATATACATTAATTGTCACGTTAAATCTGCTTTCCCCAATTCTAGGCTTTTCTTACCTATAACCAAGACGTTAATGGTGATCTCTCTGTGAAACAAGCTGGCTGTGGCAGAACATACATATTTCCCTTCGTCTTCCACCTGAATATTGTTCAGTTTCAGGGAAATATTTCCTTTCCCAAATTCCTTTCCTTTAAACACTTCTGCCTTTTTTTCATACTCCTTCCTGAGCCATTTTCTGCTGTTGTCTCCATTTGGAGACAAATAACCCACTGGGCATTTGTCATTCTGTGGATAAGAATTAATCAAGGAACTAATTTCATCATAAAGATAGAAATAGATTGTCTTATCCTCCCGAGGTCCAACTTTCCTCCATTTCAGCTCCATGCTAGAGGGCAGATGTTTTGTAATCAGTCGGCAGGGAAGAATGACGTTTTCTCCAATGACAGCGGTAATTGTCCTATGTTCTGCCTCTACATCAAAGAAACCTGAAAAGTGTTCAGAGGATTATATTTTCACCAGAAGCACATGATAACTCATATTAATGTGCAAGAAAGAGTGAAACAGAATACAGTCCTAATTCCTCTTATTTATACTGCTTTGGGAGTAGATATAAAGTAAAGTAAGTAAAAAGAGAATTAGTGCTCAAGAGAACGTTACTCACCCCATGCAGTATCAATGGCTCTTCAAGATGTGTGTTCCTGTGGGTGCTACACTTCAAGTGCTGGTGTGTCCTCATGCGAGAGATGAGAGATTTTTCCTAGCAGTGCCCTGCTACATTGCACATGCTCAGTAGTGCTCTTTCATGTCATTAGTATCCATTGACTATGTGCACTGCACCTCTGTTCCTTCTTTACTTTGGATATAGCTCTGAGGAGGCTCCAGAGTATCAGAGGAAGGAGAGTAGTAGAGGACCCACAGGGATACACATCTTTAAGAACCATCATAACTGTACAGGATGAGTAACTTGCTTTTCTTAGGGTGCTGTCCCCTATAGGTGCTCCACTTCAGGTGTTTGAAGAGCAGGGTCCATCTTGTGGATGCAGGCTTTACAGGCATGTCCAAGAGATAGTGGAGAGGACTGCCTGTCCCACTGATGTAGATAGGATAGGGCCAGATATTAAAACATAGTGCCTGGTGAATGTGTGTTCTGAGAACCAGGTTTCTGCCCTACAAACATTTTTGAGTGGAACATTACTGAGGACAGCTATGGTTAATGTCACAGCCCTTGTGGAATGATCCATAACAGGTAGTGGTTGTCTGTTTTGGATGGTGTAGCAAAATGGTTCCCAAACATCCTGCCCTCCCTCCAGGCTGTGAAACGCTCTTCTGCGGCTGGGAGAAGACATTGCCCTTTTCTGGTGCTGGTTGGCTGAGAGGTGGGGCAGGACATGCCTCTCCCAACAGCCACAGCAGGGCAGCCATGCTTTTCTGGAGGATGGAAGGCAACACAGGGCTAGCTGAGGAGAGTGGGGAAGGCATTGGGGGCTGTCGGGGTGAAGCTAGTGCTGGGGGCTCTGGATGTGGAGGCTCTAGAGGTTGGGAACATCTAAGAGGCATTGGGGGGCTCTTGGGATGGGGCTAGTAGTGTTAGGGGCTCTAGGGACAAGGCTGGCACTGGGGAGCTCTAGGGATGGGGCTAATGTTGGGGGCTGGCACTGGGTGCAGTGTGGCTCTAGAAACAGGAGACTGGAACTGGGAGGTCTGGTGGTGGGAGGATTGTGATTGCTCACATGCTGGGTGACTTGTTTGTATAGACTTTTCTGATGCACTCCACAAGTTCCCTACTCCTGCTTTTCTGTATTAGTGTTTGAAACAATGATACAGTAAAGTACACCAAGAAACCCTTTGTGAGCACCAACTGGGCATCTACATGGACTAATAATGTATAAACCATTAAAGTTCTATAGAAATCACTTCCCCATAATGGGTGTTGGTGTTCCATGTAACTCCTTGAGTGGCATGGTGGCCCTAAGGCGCATGCAGTTAGCTCTATTTTGTGAGTAAGAGAAGGAACATTTGCTTCATCTCTTACCTGAAATTGGAATCACTTTTTTACGATGCCGCTTCAGTACAGGATTTATTATAGTACATGAGATAGTGTCAGAAGAACTATCTACTATCCAGATTGTACTGTAGATTCGATAGAACCCTGCCACATCTTTCAGGATTCTTGTTTTAGCCATAGCAGTGATGTTTTGTCTTGTGCTGTCAGTCCAAAGTACTTCAGGGAGTGGGTACCACCCTTGGGATGTGCATCTCAGAGTGGCTGAATTATTCTGCTGCTGTTCTATAGTTAGGCGCGGTGCAGATCCAAAACCTAGAATGAAAAACAATTTTAGAAAATGTTAAACAAGCTGAAGAATGAACTCATACATCAAAGTGCGTTAATGATGACTAATCACTAGTATCATTACAGACTCCATCTACACTGAACTATAATCTTGTGTTTCCAAATAACTTACATTCATAGAAATTTACCCCCCAAACACTTCTCTAAACACTTCACAAACTGATCCCAAACTGTACACAGACATGTCGTCATTGTATGTATGTGACAACTTTATTTCTGGGATGGCAGTAGGTCAGTCAGACAATAGTTTTTCAGAAAAAGGGAGTGTCACAGGACTATCCATATTCTTTATGGAACTATGCTTACAAAAATGAATATTTGTAACTGGAACATGCTTTGTGCTAAATACTTTGTGCACAGTATCTTTTGAAAAGTTACAATCTACTGAATTTTGTAAATAATAGAGATTGCCTATCCCCCAGAACTGGAAGGGACCTTGAAAGGTCATTGAGTCCAGTCCCCTGCCTTCTCAGCAGGACCAAGTAACCTCCCAGATGAATTTTTGTCCCAAATGGCTTCTACAAGGATTGAGCTCACAACCTTAGGTTTAGCAGCCCAATGCTTAAACCACTGAGCTATCCATCCCTCCCCACATACATATTCCCATTCTGTATGTGTGAAAGTTACTGTAGCTTCCTACATGGAGTTCTTTGCATTTGTACTTATCAAACCTCATCCTATTTACCTGAGACCATTTCTCTAGTTTGTCCAGATCATTTTGAATTTGGACCCTATCCTCCAAAGCAGTTGCAACCCTTCCCAGCTTGGTATCATCTGCAAACTTAGTAAGTGTACTCCCCATTCCATCATTTAATTAATTGATGAAGGTATTGAACAGAACCGGTACCAAGACAGACCCCTGCAAAACCCTTCTTGTTATGCCCTTCCAGCAGCATTATGAACCATCAATAACTACTCTGAGTAGTTCACTGCCAGCAACTCTTCTATATTAACATCTCCATGCTTACCTGCAACAGTCACATGGGTAACAGCTTCTTGATAGACACCATCACCTGTCACTGCACACACATACTGTCCTGTGTCTTCTATGTGCACATGAAAGAATTTCACCCTAACAACTCCATTCTTATACCATCCTTTGGGGGCACCGTTCCTGTGCTGGTGCCATTCCCTGCTCAGCTCGGTCCCATTTGCTGTGCTATTGTAAACATATAATGTCATATTTTTGCTCCTTTCCCATTTATACCAATGCACTTGACAGTTAGCGGGGACCTGGCCTATGAGGTGGCAGGACAACATCAGACCTTGCCCAACCAAGGGAATCAAAGGATCAACATGTACAGTGAGGGAGAAATCACCTGCAAGAAAGAAAACAAATCATGATCACAGATTTTCTTCAAAAGATTGACTTTGATGTAGAAAGAAAAAAAAATACAACGAGTGAGAGACAATAGCAGGGTTATGTTTCATGGTAGAATCTCTCTCTACCTAAGCTAGTTACCCCCTCAGAAAGGGGAGTGTTTGAGGTCCTCACTGCTAGCTCAGCTATGCACAGATTTCCGTGAAAGGTGGTGCAAAGTGAACTTCTCATGGGTGGGTGCAGGATGCACACTCCCTCCAGGAACAAAAGGAACTTGACCATCGCCAACCGTATTACAATGTGCTGTCCTATTAGTGGCTGGCCAGCATGGGAAGGTGAACAGCTGAGCTAAGGCTAGATCTGGCAGAATTTGATTTTTTTTAAATAGTGTTGTTGGATAATATCACAGTTTATTTTAATTATTTTTTTTCTGTTTTCATTTGTTTGTGCCCCGTGGTGCAGTTTGGGTTTATGCAGGGCTCATCTCATGGCCCATGGGTGGGACCCTTTAAACATGGCCTCTACTGGGAACATGTTTCACGATGGCGAGGTTTCTCCCTGGTGGGCTGAGCACTGAAAGACGTAAGTGGACGGGCTGGCTGGAACAGAGGGGTACAGGGTGCCGGCATTTCTAGCCCCCAAGGAGGAGGTGCCAGGAGCACCTGGGCATTGTGGGAAGTGCTGGCTGCTTAGCCTTGTGCACAGAGCATGAGAGGTGCTAAGTGGCTCACAATGGGCATGTTTGGTCTGGTGCCATGGCTTAAGGCTTCATCTTTGTATTCCTGCCCATCACTGTGATAGATTCTATTTGCATATATTAGCATATATATTCACATGTATTTGCAACCACAGTTAAGTTGCAGCCTTTGGCATGTGCTGTGAGTATCATGGTGGCTCCCAGGGCTTCCAAAGTTGACTTATTTAAATAGTTCATTATTTATTCATTCAGGGTGTGTCTACATTACCCCGCTAGTGCGAACTAGTGGGGTAATGTATGCATACCGAACGAGCAAATGAAGCCCGTGGAACGAGGTGTACAGTGTGCAGATAGTTCGGAATGGCTTGCTAGTCCAAACTATCTAGCCCGTGCCGCGTGTAGCCGCGCGGCACGGGGTTCGAACAAGCCGGCATTTAAAAATGGCGCCGGCCGGCTTATGCAAATAAAGCCCGGGAAATTCAAATCCTGGGCTTCATTTGCACGTTCGGTATGCATACATTACCCCGCTAGTTCGCACTAGCAGGGTAGTGTAGACATACCCTCATTTATTACATTTTCCCAGGCGCAGGAAAAAATAGAGAGCACACAATGGGGGCAGGCAGCAGGCTTGAGGGTGGAAGGGGCAAGGCTAAAGGCAGTCAACCTTTAACGCCACCCAAACCTCAATGCGCCTTTCCCAGCTCTCACAGATGCAAGGAGCTGTGCTCTGGCACTCCTGCTGCAATTCAAAGAGGCCCGGTGCTCCAGGCCCTTTGAATCTCCAGACCCCAGGGCAATTATTTTCTTTCTCCCCACTGTTTGCAGGCCTAGGGACAGGTCAGGCTATTATTTTCAAAAGATTCTTTATCCCTCATACAATGAGGTTTATAGGATCTTTTGGGAAAAGGTTTATTTTTCGAAAGATTCACGTCTAGACTGCTGGGGTTTTTTAAAAAAATCTTCATTTTGAAAAAAAGCGGCAGCCATGCTTATGCTAATGAAGCATGGGATATTTAAATCTCCACTTCATTAGCAGTTTTGATGTGCCTAATCTACATCTTTCTGTCGACAGAGAGGTGTAGTCTAGACACAGCAGAGAGACAGAGAGAAAGAGAGTGAGTAGAGGTTTTCTTACACAGGATTAGAGAAGCACCAATGGATTTATTTATTTTCTGATCAGTAGGCAGGAAAAATGGTGTTCTTACCCCAAAACCATTTCCCGATGATAAACAGACATGGAAATATCGCAAGTCTAGCAGCTGATTTGATCCACACAAGCATTGTGAAGTGATTGCAATATCATCCATCCAATGCTCTACTAACAGAAACAGAAAATATCACAAACTGTAGCATGAGGTGTACACACAATTAGAGCTTGTCAGAAATTTTTGTTTACAATGGAGCTGCATTAGAAAATGCCGATTTGTTAAAACCAAAACATTTCACAGAAATATCATACCTTACCAGTTTCAGAAGAGGCTGAGCTTCATGGATCCATGGCTCTGGGTTGGCATTGCCATGTGATGGCCCCAAAGCCTGTGACCTAGGGCCATCAGGATTTTCTGGTTCCCAACTCTGCAGCCAAGGATTTGCCAAACTTTACCAGACTCCCCATGAAGCCCATGGAGACTTCAGGAGATGAGAGCAGCCAGCTGCTCTAATTCATAGTGGGAAAATTGGATCAAAGCCATTTGACTTTTACAAAAAAAACCCAAGTTTTTCAGATTTTTTTTATGTGAGAAATTTCAAACATTCCAGTTATGTTTCTGAATCAAAATTAAGACTTTTTTCAACATTTCAGAATTTCCAGTACAAAGGAAATGTTGAGTTTTAGCCTCCTCTATACAAAACTGCATTCATTTTACAGAGACACTTCTGTTTTCTTGAACAGTAAAATACTAAGCAAAAATTATCTTTTGTGGAAGCAGATTATGGGAAAATAAGACCATTCATTTGCTATTTAGTTAAACCTGGACACTTCCATCTGTCCAATACCAAAAGCAGCCCAAGTAATGGGTGACATAAACTCTGCACCAGTCAGTGATTCTTCTGGGCTATCCTGACTATCCCAACCAAGTTTCTAAAAGAAAAACATTCCTATGAAAAAGTGGGAAAGCACATGAATAGTAATCTGTTCCTTTGAGGCACAGTACTTATGTAGATATGACATTATGCTCCCCCAAATGGTCTTTTTAGATCTCAGTTGTGGAATTCGAGCTTATTCTTTTACCATTTCTGTTCAGATATTATAAAGGAATTTAGTTTCCATGGATCTCAAATGAGTCACTGAATCTTGATTTTGTCAATGGGTGCTCCATCCATGGCCCACCTCCCACTCATCCTCTTCTCCATGATCGCAACCCTACCCTGCCTCTTCCTACTATGCTCTGCCCCCTGTCTGAGACTTCTCCTGCCTTCCTATCACTTGCTTCTCTCCCAGGGCTGTCCCAACCAATAGGGAAAACACACAACCGGGTAGGGCACCATGAAATTTGGGGTACCATGGACTATGGGCTTTATTAGCCCCCAGCCCCATTCTTCAGCCACTGGCCCCAGCTTAGCACTGGTCCAGCTGTCCTCCATCACATCTCCTGGCTGCCTGCCCCCAGCTCAGAGCTGGTCCAGCCACCATCAGCCCCATCCCCTGGCTGCCTGTCCCCTGCTCTGTACCAGTCTGACCACCACCTGCTTCACCCCTAGCTGTCTCCCAATGCTCAGAGCCCAGCTCTTACCCATCAGGTGGAAGGGAAAACCTTTGTGGGCTAGAGTACTAAGCATGGGGCTAGAGAGAAGCTTTTTCACTTTAAAAGCACCACTTCTTTCTGGCTGGCTGCAAGGCACCCGCAGCTCCTCTGGTCCACACTTTCCTCCTGGCCCTGCTGCTGGTTGCCAATTCTCCCAGACTGCACATCACTACAGTAAATAACATCTGTTCCATCTGGTTCAAGAGAGTTTGCAACCTCTTTCCTCACTGCTTCAGCCCCTCCCGGGGGGGGGGGGGGGGGGGAGGGAGAAGGGTGGTTCAGATGCTGGATTATATAGGGCACCAGCACTTATAGGAGCGACCCTGTCCTCTCCACTCCAAAGGCCCCCCCTGCTCACCACTCTCTCCTGTCTGCTGTTGCTTCCAAGTACTTCCTACCTGTCACTTGCTCCTTTTTTCTGCCTCCTGGCAGTGGCCTCGGGGGAGGGGGAAAGGGGGAGGAAGGAAAGAGACCATAGTCTGGACAGGGTCACTGTCCTTGGGTGCTGAGCACACCCTATTATTTTCCATAGGTGCTTGAACCATAGAGCACCAAGAGTTGGTGTCAATGCTCAAATGAGAGCTTTCCACAAATACAAAATCATTTCAAAGAAAGCATTCAAATTCAGACTCACCTTATATTGTCTTGTAAATGTGCTATTCTTTTCCTCAGAAATACTGACTCGCATGCTAATTAGAAGACATTCATGTGCCTTGTACAAGACCCTATTTAAAGAGAGAGTTTAGTAGAAGTAAATAGTTAAAAAGGGATAGAGAATAAGATGGATAATATCGTATTGCCTCTATATAAAACCATGATATGCCCACGTGTACAGATGTGGTCTCCTCACCTCAAAAAATATATATATTGGCATTGGAAAAGGTTCAGAAAATTTGAACAAAATTGATTAGGGGTTTGGAACAGGTCCCATATGAAGAGAGACTAAAAAGAACGGGACTTTTCAGCTTAGAAAAGAGGAAACTAAGGGGGGATATGATAGAGGTCTATAAAAACATGACTGGTGTAGAAAAAGTAGATAAGAAGAAATTATTTACTTTTTCCCATAATAAAAGAACTAAGGGTCACCAAATGAAATTAATAGGTAGCAGTTTTAAAGCAAACAAAAGGACATTTTTCTTTACGCAGCACACAGGTGGAACTTCTTGCCAGAGGATGTTGTGAAGACCAGGACATTAACAGGGTTCAAAAAATAACTTGATAAATTCATGGAGGTTAGGGCCATCAATGGCTATTAGCCAGGATGGGTAGGAACGATGTCCCTAGCCTCTGTCTGTCAGAGGCTGGAAATGGGCGACATGAAAGGGATCAAGTGAGGATTACCTCCCTCTGGGGCATCTGGCATTGGACACTGGTAGACAGTATGGCCGTTCTTATAATCATATGTTATAAAGTCCCCATAAGAGAGTCTTGAAGAAAAGGTCATGAAATAACAATTTATGTTCCAGTGTTAGAGGCCTTTGTAAACATAACAAACAGAAATACCAATTACTTCCTTGTACAAAGTACAAAGATCAGTGCTGCTAGAACAGGAATTTAACACTTCATTCACCTGAGACTGCAGGGTGATTTCTGTACACAAGTCTTGGTTAACTAGACTGTAAGACACCAGGGTTAACACACTGACCTTTACAAGAACACACCGCACTATAGACGACATCGCGTTACCCCTTCATACTGTGATGCAAACTGGGTTCTCAGAACAGGTACATTCCAATTTCCCAAAATAAGCAAAGCCCCTCCCCCATCACCCTGTCTTTAGCAAATAGTCCCTCCCCTACCACTCTCAGGGTATGTGTACACTACATGGCTCTGTTGATGGAGCCATGTGGATTAGGGTTGTAGACATAGCAAAATGAAGCTGCGATTTAAATAATCACCACTTCATTTACATCAAAATGGCTGCTGGACTGAAAGGGGCAGTTTGTACCCAGCAGCCCCAGCCCAGATGCTCTCTCCCCTCCACACCCTCACCCCTTACGGACCCCCAGCACCATAGAATCATAGACTCCTAGGGCTGGAAGAGACCTCAGGAGTCATCGAGTCCACCTTGGGTTACCAGGTGGCTTCAAAAAAACCCAGACACACTTGATCTCAGATGGGGGTGGGGACTGGCCAGAGGCGGAGGAGGGGGGACTGGCCAGTGAGAAGCAGGGCTGGTGGGGGTGGGGGTCAGGGGCAGCGGTGCTGACTGGGGGAGATTTGGGGTAGTAGAGCTGGCCAGGGGAGATCAGGCAGAGGAGGAAGGAGAACCAGGCAGCAGGAAACAGGGATATTGGGGGAGGGGGAACCAGCCAGTGGGGAGCAGGACTGGACAGGAGGGGCTCAGGGGAAGCGGGGCTGACCAGGGGGCAGAGCAGGGGGCGGGGGAATAAATATAGGCCAGGGAAACTGACACATTGTGGCGCTGGACTGGTAGGGGCAGGAGCTGATTTTTGTGGGTGGTGGGCAGTAAGTGATGTGGGGGTGAGGGAGGGGCAGTGAGTGATTTTGAGGTAGGATCAATAAATGTTTTTGAAATGTGTTTATAATGGGCAATATATTATTTAAGGCAAGGGGCAAGAAGTGATTTCTAGGGACAGGGAAGGGGACTTGGACTGTTTTGTGAAGAAGAACATGTGTGGGTCTCAGGCACCTGGAAAATCACTATAGGCCAAAGGTCAGAATTTGGCGCCCAGGATGATTGGAGGAAGGGATGCATCTTACATTAACGTTCCCTAAAGCCTGCGCTGTAGGTGGTTCATCATTTAAATGAGCCAATGGGAGATGCCAAGATGAGCAATGTGCGCTAAGCCTGAATTCTTTCAGAGGCAGTTGCCTAAGGACAGAGTGGCTTTGTAGTCAGGATTTATTGATGACTACTGGGGTGATAGTAGCTTTCCTCTTTTTATGCTTAAAGATTGTGAAGACTATTTGATAAAAAACATCATGATGTACTCATGAGGGATAATAATATATCTCAGTTTTGTCTCATTTCAATTATAATCTTTCATTTCACAATAACCGGAAAGAACACCTTTAAAAATCAAACATTTGGATTTTTATCTCTCCCACTTTCTCTTTTCTCCTCTTTTGCCACTGAATGCAATAGTTTTACTGAGTGAGGTCTAAGACTTGTTTACTTCTTTATCCTCCCCCCCCCCTTTTTTTTGTCTAAACTCTCCAATTTTGGGAAAGTAACAGAAAACTAAAAGGAAAGAAATGAAAAGAAAAGTAAACAGGAGAAAACTGACAGAAAGTGAAAGAAAACCCCCCCCCCCAAAAAAAAAGGGCGGGGTAGGGGGAGGGGAGGAATGGAATAGTGTGGTGGCTGAGGTTATGTCAACATTACTGGGGTTTTTTCAGATAGAGGTATGCAAAATGCACTCCACAGTTTGAATAACTTTTTCTGACTCTTTTTTCGGAAGAGGCTTTTCTAAAATTTCGCCCATCTACACGGGGGCCAAATTTCAGAAAAACCTCCTCTTGAGGAAGAGCCCTCATTCCTCGTGAAATGAGGTTTACAGGGCTTCCAAAAGAGTGCATCTGCTATTCCAAAAAAAAATGTTGGAAGAGAGACATGTTCCCTGGATGTGGCAGAGTTTTTCTGGGATACAACTAATATCCCAGAAAAACTCCGTAGTGTAGACATAGCCTGAAATTCCAGATTTAAACAAATTCCATTAAAATAAAAACGTTATTTATTTCATTTTGGAATATTCCATGAAAAATCTAAGCCTTTCAAAAAAAATGTTCAAAATTTCCCACGGGAAACAAAAAAATGAAGAATAGCCCTCATCTTCAGTCAATTGTAAAGCTTTCTTATGTACACTTCAAAATCCTACTTACTGCAAATAACTGTTGGGGGATTTGGGGGAGGGAAGGCTTTTGTTTGTTTTCCCAATTTCTTCCCCCATAAAGCTCCAAATGTAACTGCCAGCTAACAGCAGAGCAATGCTGTTAATCCCCTGAAATATGCAGCACGCCCTCTGAAGAGTGAAATACAAGGCAAGAAAAATGCATAAGCCTCTATTTCTTCCCTTTCTCTTCTTTTCACCAGCAGATCCACAACTACCTACCTATCCCATGCAGGTACAGCACCCTAGTTTATTTTACACAAATATATACTTTCTGATCGCCAATAACTAAAGGAGAGTATTTCTGATTACAAGTTTCCTCCCTCAAAAAAAATGAAGCGCCTGCCTCCCTTAGCATTATAATATTAAATCCACCTTTGTGTAACACTTCTACTCCCTCAGCATGAACCAGTTAATATAGATATGATAGTCCAAACTCTATATTTTCACAAAACACATTCTGAATAAATGCCTCCATTTTATGAATGAATTTCAGTATTTTCTCACCTTCAGTTATGAATGAAAACATCCCTGCAAAGTATCAAAGCTTAAATTGCAGTCATTCCAATTGTTCCAGAAACAAGAAGTAACATTTAAAAATCCAAAATGTACAGTAAACATACAAAACATATTTAATAGATCACTTCTCTGGAGTAAAACATTCACACACCACGATTTTGTGTACTCACCTCAGAACTCTCTTTGAAGCCACAAGTAAGCCCGCCAAAATCCGTTGGGCATGGGCAAAGGGCAATTGTATGAACAAACACAAAAATGGGAGGGAACTAAAAGTGAACGAAAGAATAAGTGTGTGTGTGTGTGTGTGTGTGTGTGTGTAAGTAGAAATTGCACTCTACTCCATCTAGGTACACATTTGAATACCAGAATTAATGGATCCCTATGATCTGTACACAGGGGCTCCATCTATATTACAGGGCTTTTGTACAAAAATGGCTGTTTTTGTGCAAAAACCCACAGAGCATCCATACCTCAAGCCCATTTTTGCGCAAGAAAATGTATAGTGAATCAATAGAGCAGAGGGCTTTTTGCGGTGTAAGTATACCTCTTTCTACAAGGAATAACTCCTTTTTGCACAAGAGCTCTTGTGCAAAAAGGTGTGTGTCGACACTCAGCAGAGGGTTTTGCATAAGAATTGACCTCCAGGGGGAAAAAAAAGGTGGCCTCTTGGCCACTCAGTCCAAGTTCATCACAACTCTATAGTTCCTGTCTGCTGGTCCCCCTTAAAGCTGCAGGCACTCTGGATAAGCCTTGCAGCAGGAAGTTTGCAGGGAGCAGGTGCCTTCACCACACGGCTCTGCTTCTGCCACAAATGGTCTCACAGCAAACTCCCTGAGACACCCCTGGCCCTTCCAGGGGGATGAAAAGGCGTGTCACTACTCGGTCTGGACCTGAAATTGCCATCCTCCTCAAGTTGTGGGGCAAGGAGAAGTCGCTGCAGGATCCCCAGGCCAAGCACGGCAATGCAGAGATCTTCTCCTGCATGGCCATATCCCTGGCAGGGCAATGTCACCCTCCCTGGACCATGGAGCAAGTCTGGACAAAGGTGAAGGCGTTCCATCTACACTGAGCTCCACCACATCTTGGGGGGTGGGGAAATCTCTTGGTCCCCCCCTCCCATCGTGGTGGACTCAGGGTTGGAAACCCTAGTGGTCGTGTGCCTGGAGGTCGCCCCTGAGGAGGAGCTGAAGGGCCAGGTCCAGCCCCAGCCAGAGGAAGAAGAGCAGGAGACAGGGAGTGTCACCTTGAGCTGGTCCCTGCCAGCCAGGACCTCTCCCAGGCCTCCTCAGAATCCTGGGAGGGATCTTCGGGTTAATGGGCTCACTTTCTCACACACACAGTGCGAGGGAGTCAGTCGCAAAGGGAGCGGGGGGCACAGTGTAGCTTGGGATCCTCAGCACATGGGTGCAGCACGTGGGCACAGCAGCCAGCCCCTGAACATGGCCAGGATCTTGCTGCAAGCCTCATGAGTGAGCATATATATTTTGCCCCCAGTGGGGGAGAGGGCGCACCCAGCTGCAAGCAGGCTAGCTGCAAGGGCGCAGGCACAACCCCACACACACCCCGGAGTGCTGCACACAGCACACAGGAATGCCTGCATATGCGAGGCAGCAGCCACTCCCACAGACAGCCCAGCGAGTCGCATTGTGTGGTGGGCAAAAAGGTGTGTGTCGAAACTCAGCAGGGAGGGCCAGGCTGCTCACAGCTCCTTTGCCGCCCATGAGGGCATCCCACTGTGGCTGCACATTTCCCTTACCTGCCTGGCCATGGTGTGTGCGTGGGGGCGGGCGGAGAGGGAGGGAAGAGGACAGCACAGTTCTCTGCCCTATCAGGGCCCATGTGGGACAGGGTGTGCTGTGCAGGCCACACATGGCCTTGCACCAGGACATCCCCCTCCTGTGGGCCGTGGACTGATGAGGCCGCTCACACAGGAGGGCGCAGCCTGAGGTAATGTGTGTGCAGGGAGGGCTGACGACATCTCCCTTTTCTGTGTTCTCTACAACCAGACCAGCTGGGTTGGAAGGTCCAGTCACACCACCACCGCACCCACCTGACAGAGTCCAGGGGAGCCTCAGACGGGCCAGAGTGGTGGAGGAAATAATGCAGCTACACGTCGGCGTCATGTACAACATTCATGACACCCTGTCATGCAGGCTCAATGCAGACACTGAATGGCGGGAGCGTGCATGCACCAAGATGATGTCACGTTGCGACAACATCTATAACATCCCGTCCTGCATGGGGGAACACCTGCCCGATTCCGCTGTTCCTGACTTCCACCCTCCTGCCCCCTCTCCGATGGCCCTTGCCCATGCGTCTGCCCACAATACTATGCCTCTTCTCACTCCCCATGCCATGCCTCTGCTTCCTCCCTTTCCAGTGCCCATGCCCCATCCCCAAGCGATGCCTGTGGCCCCTCCTACTGCCCGTCTTGCCCACCCCACCCTTACCCCACTCTGGATGCCTCTCCTGCCCAACTCTTTCTGGTCCCCAGACCCACCCAACCCAAAGAGGTCCCTGCACCCAAGGTGGCAGCACAGGCCGCCCCACTACTCCTCTCAGTCCTGATCCCCTCTCCTAGTCCAGACATCTCCCCTCTCCCTACCCACCTTCTCTTTATGTTTAATAAAAAAAGACTTGTTTTGTTTTGAAACAAAACAGGTGTATTTATTGGGAAAGGTGTATTTATAGGAAAGGGGCAAAGGTGGGGAGGGTTAAGAGGGAGGAGAGAGACCAGAAAGGCAGATGCCCCTGTTGGGGAGGCCCTGGGGAGAATTACTGGGGAGACCTGAGAGAACCTCTCCCTTAGGGCCTCCCGGATGTGCACCTCGGCCTGATGGCATTTGCCACCCACTCTTCCCCTCTTCTGCGAGGGTCCCCATGGGTGCTCCACCTTAGGTGATTACAAATCAGTAGTTGTGTTAGGAGCTTTGGAGTGTATAAGTCTGCAATCAAGAGCATTGTTTTGCCAAACTTCGTTTCAGAGTCTGCAAATGTCTGGATGGCATCGTGCTGAGTGAATGTATGTGTAGATGCCTGTGTCGCAGCCTTGCACATTTGTTCCATTGAGACGCCTCTTGGGAACACAGTTGTGACTGCCATGGCTCTTGTGGAATAAGCTCTTATGTTGGGAGTTGTCTCCTTTTGTGCTAATTTTACGTTAAGCATATGCAGTTCAATACTCATTTTGATAATCTTAGTTTTGATATGGGTAGTCCTTGTGACCTTTCTGTCATTGAGATAAACAGTCGTGGAGATTATCAGAAAGGTTTTGTGCACTATAAATAAAAGGAGAGTGCCCTGTGGATGTCCGAGGTATGATATGCCTCCTTCTTTTGGTCTTTAAGGTTTCAAGTAGAAAACAGATAAGTGTATTGGTTCATTTCAATGGAATGAGTTAAGTAATTCTGGTATAAATTTTGGGAGTATTCTCAAAACTACTTTGTCTTTGTGGAATGTGGTGTATGGCTGGTCTGACATGACGGCCCCCAACTCTCCTATGCACCTTGCAAAAGTAATCACAAGAAGGAAGGCCACCTTCATTGAGAGGTGTAACAAAGAGCATGTAGCTAATAGCTCAGAAGGTCTGCCTATGATCCTTTTTAGTATGAGATTTAAGTCCCATGCAGGCACTGGGTTCTTAAGTGGTGAATACATGTTTGTCTCTAAGGGTACGTCTATACTACATCGCTAGTTCGAACTAACTTAGTTCGAATTAGTTAATTCGAACTAAGCTAATTCGAACTAACGCGTCTAGAACTAAAAACTAGTTCGAATTAGCGTTTTGCTAATTCGAACTAGCAAGTCCACATTGAGTGGACTCTGAACAGGGCTTAAGGATGGCCGGAAGCAGTGCCGGCAGGGCATAAAAGGAGGACTTAGAGCATGGAGATGCTGTCTCAGGCTAGCCGAGGGCTGCGCTTAAAGGGTCCCGACCCCCACCCCAGACACACAGTTCTAAGGGGTGCCCCGCTTGCAAAGAAGTTCTGGCTTGGAGTGCCCGGAGTACCCACACTGGGCACATCACACCACTCGGCCATCAGCCCGGCTGCACTTGCCGCAGGCTACCATCTGGGGAGAGGGGGTAATTGGGGGGCTGCAGGAGAGCTTCCACCCCCAGAAGCCCGCAGAGCCAGCCCAGTCCTCCCCATCGGAGGCTCGTACCCCATTCCTCCCTCACCTCCTTCCACTTACCCTTCCCTAGCCCCTCTTCTTATTGATGTACAAAATAAAGATAACGTTTCTTCCAACATTGACTCTGTCTTTATTGAACAAAACTGGGGGAGACTGGGAAAAGGAGGTGGGAGAGGGGAAGAGAAAGGCTGGGAGAGGGGAGGGCAACTAACATGATCAGGGGTTGGGAACAGGTCCCAGATGAAGAAAGGCTACAGAGACTGGGACTTTTCAGCTTAGAAAAGAGGAGACAGAGGGGGGACAGAATAGAGGTCGCTAAAAGCAGGGGTTGGGTGGAGAGGGTGCATTCAGAAAAGTTCTTCCTGAGTTTCCATAAAGAAGGACTAGAGGACACCAAAGGAAAGGAATGGGTAGCAGGCTTCAAACTAGAAAGAGAAAGTTGTTCTTCTTCACAAAGCAAATAGATAACCTGCGGAACTCCTTGCTGCAGGAGGCTGTGAAGGCTACAACTAGAACAGAGTTTAAAGGGAAGGGAGATCAAGTCATGGAGGTTGAGTCCATGGAGTGGTATTAGCCAGGGGGTAGGAGTGGTGTCCCTGCCCAAAGTTTGTGGAAGGCTGGAGAGGGATGGCACGAGACAAATGGCTTGGTCACTGTCTTCGGTCCATCCCCTCCAGGGTCCCTAGGGTTGGCCGCTGTCGGCAGACAGGCTACTGGGCTAGATGGACCTTTGGTCTGACCCAGGACGGCCATTGTAAGCTCAGGGCTCAGGGTCGGGGGTCTCAGTGGACCCCCTTGATTTTCATGCACACCTGCTCCTGTGTGGCCAGGCTGGCAGCTCTCCTGCCCTAGCCGGCCACTTTCCTGTGCCTAGTGCGGAGATCGTGGACGAGGTCCACGATGTCCGCACTAGCCCAGGAAGGTGCCCGCCTCTTGCGGTCCTGGGCAAGCTCCTGGGAGCCGCCAGCCTGGTCCCGGCAAGAGGGGGTGGGCTGGGGGGCATCGGGTGGGTGGCTCTGTGCTGTGCCAGGTGCAGGGTCTGCTAGCTGGGTGCTGGCAGGTTTGCACCTGGCATGGGCACCGTAGCCAGCCCGTGCCCCTTTAAGAGGTCCGGGGCTGGGAGGGGGGCATAGAGTTTCCCTGGTGTTGGCCAGAGTGGCCACCAGGGAAACCTGGGGAGGGCTAGCCTCCCACTAGTTCGAACTAAAGGGCTACACAGCCCTTAGTTCGAACTAACTAGTTCGAACTAGGCGTTAGTCCTCGTAAAATGAGGTTTACCTAGTTCGAACTAAGCGCTCCGTTAGTTCGAACTAACTTTGTAGTGTAGACATACCCTAAGCTATGCAGGAACCTCTGTGTATAAGAAGAAATTACTCACCTTGTGCAATAACAAAGGTTCTTTGAGACGTCCTGTGGGGTACGTCTACATTGCACGATTATTTTGAAATATGCTTTCTGGAATAGTTCAGGGGAGACTCAAAATTAGTCAGAGGCAGGCTTCCCTAATGTAGATGTGCTATCTCAATTTAAAGTGTCCAGGAGGAATAACTTAGAACGGCCCTGGTGAGGGGCTATTTTGAAATAGAAGTGGAGCATCTACACCAGTGGTCTCCAACTTTTTTACACCCAAGATCACTTTTTAAGTCTCAGAACAGGGGAAGCTCTACCGCCCCACCCATTCCTTGAAGCCCCGCATATTCCTTGAAGCCCCACCCTCTCTATTCTCCTGTCCATCACTTGCTATCCCCAACCCTTATACACTCTGTTAAACAATTTTTTAAATTATGCAATATATAAAATTAAAATCACATGTTTATAGTTATGAAATAAATGGTCTATTTTTAATTCATGCTATATAAATGTCAAATGAAGCATTTACAATTATACATTTTGTTCTCTGCTATTTTGTAAATCTAAAATCAAGTATTGATTATATATTTTTTCTTCCAATAACAAAGTCTCAGTGTGACACCTGTGACTGAACAGTATCTGCCAGTGTCTTGAAGTCTGGGTTGTAGTCTGAGATTGCTAGTAATATACAGTCCATCAGATGGGCATCTGTGATCCTGCGCTCAGCCTGGGAAGCTTGCTCCAGCACAGCTGGAGCTAGATGCAGCCTCCCTGGGCTGAGCGCAGGGCAGCTGGGCTGGAAGGAAGAGAAGTGGCTGCCCAACCAGCTGGCCATGGTGCTCAGCCAGGGTGCACCAAGCTCCACGTGGGCAGGTGCAGAGGAGAAGCCGCCAATCAGCTGGAGCACGGGGCAGCCTCTTTCAGCTGAAAGCCACAGTCAGCTTGCTGGGGTGTTTCAGCCCTCCCTATCGCTCAGCTCCCACTATTCCTTGCAGCTACTCACCTGTGTTGTTGCTCGGTGAGTAGCTGCTCCTCAAATGAGAAAATGTAATGTAAATGTATTTGCAGGCGTGCAGTTCAGAGAGGGCTCAAGAGCTACTCTTAGAGCCCCTGAGATCTACCGGTAGATCGCGATCTACTGGTTGGTGACCACGGATCTATACATAACTTATTTCAACATGGCTATTTCAGAATCGGCATTATTCTTAGTAGAATGAGATTTACAGAAGTCGGAATAAGCCAGCTGCTATTTCAAAATTATTTTGAAATAGCTGAATTGCTGTGTAGATGCTCATATATTTATTTCAGAATAACGGCCATTATTCCAAAATAACTTTGCTGTGTAGACACACCCTGTGGCTGTGTCTACACTGGCATCCCTTCTGGAAAAGGGATGCTAATGTAGCACTTTGGAATAGGCAAATCTGCGGGGGATTTAAATATCCCCCGTGGTATTTTCATTAACATGACTGCCGCTTTTTTCCGGCTTGGGGATAAGCCGGAGAAAAGCGCCAGTCTAGATGTGATTCTCCGGAAAACAAACCCTTTTCCGGAGGATCTTTTATTCCTACTTTCATGTTAATGCAAATACCGCGGGGGATATTTAAATCCCCCGCAGATTTGCCTATTCCAAAGTGTCTAATCTGCATCCCTTTTCCAGAAAAAGGGTGCAGTGTAGACACAGCCTGTGAGTGCTGCACTCTTTTAGTAGTGACAGGATTATGTTTGCCTGTGTAAGAATTCTGAAAAGTTGATTCTTTACAAACATGCTTAACTCATGTAAATACAAGATGGGTCTACATCTCCTAGTCTTTTTCAGGATTGGAAAGTACAGGGAGTAAAATCCTGTTCCCTTGTGCTGTAAAGGGCCCTGCTGTATTGCTCCTAGTTGAAGCAAGTGCTGTATCTCCTTTTGTAAAAAGATCTCATGGAAGGGGACCCTGACAATGGACAGGGGAGGAAGTTTGGTAGGTGGAGTGCAGAGGAATAGATGGAGTAACAGCAAATAATTATTTCCAGTTCCCATTTGTCTGTTGTGATATGTTCCCTGGCAACTATGGAAGAAGGTGATCTGTAAAAGTGGAGTGGTAGTGTTGCCATACCCACTGAACAGGAGATAACAAGCCCTCAACCAAGATGTGAGTATAACATGGATTAATAAAACATGCATCTCATCTTGGGGCCAGGAGAAGAGAGAGATCTAGTCATTGGTAGGGTACATCTACACTTGCTCCCTAGTTCGAGCTAGGGATGCAAATGTAGGAGACCGAAATTGCTAATGAAGCGGGGATTTAAATATCCCGTACTTCATTAGCATGATCTCGTCTGCATGTTATCCCACTCAACTGCTGATTCGAAACAGGAAGTGCACTCCTGGATGCGCTAGTTCCAATCAAACCCCTTGGTTTGAACTAACGTTACTCTGTTAGGGTAATGATGAAGAAAGTGTTGGTGATGACCAAGAAAATGGCAAACATACATACCAGTTTGTTGTGCAAAGGATGATGTGAGTTTATGGATGTTCAGGAATTCATTACCTAGAGTGTTTGTGACTTTGCTAAAAGTATTACATTATTATAAATATAGACATATTCCTAAAATGTGAGTGTAACAACTTTCACATTGAGGTTCCCAATTACATAACAATTAAAATAACACTAGGACTGACCTTGGGAAAAGAAGCTGTCAACCCTCAAAGAAAAGGAAAAAGTATGTAGCATTTTAAAGACTAACAAGATGGTTTAATAGGTGATGAGCTTTCATTGGCCAGACCCACTTCCTCAGATCATATTCTGGAAGAGAATTGGCATTACCACATATACCAACGGAATACAATGAAAAAAGTGAACACATTATTAAACTGACAAATCAGATTTAGAACAGAAGGTGGGACGAGGGAGAGGAAGGGAGGGAATAGTTATTTATGATTCAATGAATGGCTAATCCAGGGTGATAAACTATCTTTGTAATGTGTAAAGTAATTACCATCTTTGTTAAGGCCCATTCATAAAGTGTCAAATTTAATAATGAATGAAAGTTCTGAAGTTTCTCTCTGTATTACCTATTAAACCAGTCTTTAAAGTGTTACATAGTTTTCCCTTTTGTTTTAGCAAGATCAGACTAATACAGCTACCTCTTTACTACTATTCAATCCTCAAAGAGATAACACAAACTTCTCAAGCAATTAATATGGTTAATAAAAAAATATAGTTCTAAAGTTCATGCTGTAGTGTGTAGCTACACATGGCAGTAAAAGTCTTGGGTATCAGGGACTCGTAGAGCCTTTTTCTCCTGCCTCCCCTGCCAGAACCTTTTCACATAGTTAGAGCTGTTTCCTGTAGCAGGGAGACTGCAGGACACTACACTTTAAAATCAGTAGTGTGGACATATGGTGCAGTGCTTTGGCATATAGATAGCCATGTAAGGTTTATACACCCGGAGGTCTTTCTTTTCTTTGCTTATTTAAGCATTGTAGGGATAGAATAGCATTTAGCTCATTGATATGTAAGTAAGACTCTGAACCACTGTCTCTTGTTAAGCTTTTCCACATAGGCCCATGCTATCCAGCTTGAGGCCTAGCCTGCAACAGACAACAGGATTAATTCAAAAAAACAACCTCATCTGTTTATAACAAATAAAAGGAGATGGAGTAGCATAACAGTAGGTAGAAAGCCCTAACTGAACATTCTTATCATTAGTTTCACACACACAAGGCTAAAATCCTGAGGGGGCCTCACAGTCTGCCATCTTACATGGGAGAGGAACAACAGCTGGCTTCCCGAGGCCAACCACAGGTTCAGGGAAAGGCCTAGCATGTCATTAGGATATGACACCCTCCCATCCTAACAATCCAGACTCAATAAATTATTGCATTGCTTTATACGTGATATTGGTTTTTGCTTTAAACCCCTAGACAAGCACCTATGAATCGCACCCCGCACCTGTCAGGAAAACACCGTTATTACTCCTATGGATCCCAATTGAAATGTAGTTTATGCATTGTGAGGCAATTCTTGGGGCAGGGGAGGATAGTTGGGTTTTAGCAAATACGTTAACCTGAGCTATGGGTGGAGCTACTATGTAATCTCTTAGATTATTGGCTTACCATGCTCATATGTCTTACTGCTAGAACCTAACCAGGGGCTCGGGAACTCCCACCCCATCACTTTTCTCTGCCCAATCCTGGGTCCATCTTAATGCAATCTAGAACAGGGTAGCAACTGTTCTCAGTTTTATTGGCTGCTATTAGTTCCAAACGGGCCATTTCAGGAATTGGAAATTGCCAGGGCATTAGGTAACCCCAGCATCTCACCTTCTCTGGTCATAGCCTCTGTATGTGAGGTCTAACCTGTCACTCCATCTATAGCCTTCAGCTTTGGTGTGTTCTCCTAGAGATAACACAGTGGCTGTGTCTAGACTGGCCAGTTTTTCTGGAAAATCAGCCGCTTTTCCGGAAAAACTTGCCAGCTGTGTACACTGGCTGCTTGAATTTCTGCAAAAGCACTGACTTCCTACTGTAAGAAATCAGTGCTTTTTGCGGAAATACTATGCTGCTCCCATTTGGGAAAAAGTCCCTTCTGCGCAAAAGTTTTGCGCAAAAGGGCCAGTGTAGACAGATGAGATTTGTTTTGAGCAAAAAAGCCCCAATCGTGAAAATGGCGATCGGGGCTTTTTTGCGCAAAAGCACATCTAGATTGGCCATGGACGCTTTTCTGCAAAAAGTGCTTTTGCGGAAAAACATCTGTGCCAATCTAGACGCTCTTTTCCGAAAATTCTTTTAACAGAAAACTTTTCCGTTAAAAGCATTTCCGGAAAATCATGCCAGTCTAGACGTAGCCATTATGTTTGCAGGTGCAGCAGCAGTGATCTTCATTCAACAGAGGAAATATTAAGCCCATCTATGGCTATGTCTATGGCTGTGTCTACACTGGCATCCCTTCCGGAAAAGGGATGGTAATGTAGCACTTTGGAATAGGCAAATCCGCGGGGGATTTAAATATCCCCCGTGGTATTTGCATTAACATGGCTGCCGCTTTTTTCCAGCTTGGAGATAAGCCGGAGAAAAGCCCCAGTGTAGACGTGATTCTCCGGAAAATAAAGCCTTTCCCGGAGGATCTCTTATTCCTTACAGGTGCAAATTAAGCTTCGGACCCCCTGTGAGAATTGGCGTCACAAAGACGTTCCAACTTAATTGGCATTTTAATGACAAGAGAAGCATCTACGTGACCACAGGGGTATAAAGTAGGGCCCTGTGCCCCACTCAAATTGCAGATCTGCCCACATACCTGCTGGTCAGGCGGTCTTGGACCCCCAAGACTTTAGGGATGCTTTAGTCTTGTACTGACTGCTTCCCATTGGGATTGAGAGGAACCTGGCTTCACTGCAGTAAGGATCGCAGGCGTGAGAATATACCTGCTAGGTGTCTATTTTGCATGCATTTAATAAGAGCTCAAAGAACCAAAAGGTTTTCATGGTATCTGTAAGTGACTTTTTAGTGTAATTTCTGTCTTGTCCTGTTGTAGTGGTTGTGTTATCTGTAACACAGCAGTAGCATTTAACAACTAAGTTTGCCTTGTAACAATAAAATAGTAACTGTTTAAGCTTTAGCCTGACTCTTCCTGCTGCTGTAACAGAACCAGACACAATTAAAAAGAACTCCAGACAGTCATAAGGGACAGATATAGGGAGAGCTGGGCGTTTGGATTGTGTCACCTCCAGTGGACAAATCTGTGGGGCACCTCTCAGCCTTACCTAGGCTGCCCACTGCAATGGAAACTTGTGTCCTAGCAGTTAAAGTCTGAGATGTAATAAGCTCTCCCTGTAAACTTTGGGACATCTGTCAGCCTGTTGGCTGCCCGCTGCGAAGGGACCCCAGTCCTAGCGGTCAAAGACACGGACATAAAACCTCTTGGGGCACCCATCAACCTTCTCCAGGTTGCCCGCTGCAAAGGGACCCAGGTCCTAGCAGTTGAAGTCTCGGGTGTATAACACACACACACCACTCACTGCCCTGACCCCACTGGCTGACAGGTAGGATCTCGTGGTGGGCTCATATTTGTAAGGCACTTAATAAATCTTTTTCTGATTGGATGGATGAAAACAGAGATTCAGTCGATCGGTAGTCTGAATGCGGAAATTGCCTCCAAATGAACCCTGAGAGGTGCTAATGAAAGACTTGTCTGTTTCAGGTGTAGCAAGTACTCAGGAATAATTGGAAGAGGAGCCGATTCTGGGAGTTGTTGCTTTGTGATGCACCAGGAGACAAACCTGCGCCACTTGGAGAGGTAAGTATGTCTAGTTGTTTGCCGTCTGCTATGGATGAGGATGTGTTTGACTGGTGCCAAGCATAAGGATTTGAAGGGATTTAGCCAGTTAGGAACCATGCTGTGAGCTTCAGGGTGTGAATCTGGGGGTGTCGTAGATTGCCCTGGTTCTGTGTGAGGAGGTCCGGTAGGGCTGAAAGCTGAAATGGTCTGCGTGCTGATAGGCAGTGGAGAAAGGGGAACCAATGTTGATGCACCCAAGCTGGAGCTATCAATATGATTTTGGCCCCATCTGACCTCATCTTCTGTAGAACCTTCGGAATGAGGGGTATAGGAGGGGAGGCATGTAGGAGAGGTCCATTCCAGTTGAAAAGGAAGGCGTCCCCTGGGAAGCCCAGGCTGAGCCTCGCTCTGGAACAATACCTGTGGCATTTTCTGTTGCGGTGGGTAGCGAAAAGATCTACTAGGGGAATTCCCCAGTGTTGAATAAGCATGTGAAGGACTCCCTCGTGTCATTCCCATTTGTGTTTCACGTTGAAGTGTCTGCTGAGAAAATCTGCAGTTGTGTTTGCAGTTTCAGGTAAGTAGGATGCCCCAGGTGTTATTCCGTGGCAAATGCACCAATTCCAAAATCAGATAGACTCCATGTACAGGGAGCAGGATCCAGCTCCTCCCTGACGATTTACGTAATACATGGCTGTGACATTGTCGGTGAGGATTCTCACTGTGGTGTTCCAGATCTGCTCACGGAAGTATTTGCAGGCATTGAATATCGTGCATAAATCTAGAAGGTTTATATGAAGACGTGCCTCTGGTGTTGACCACCGACCTTGTGCTGAGATCGCACCCATATGAGCTCCCCATCCTAGCAGGGAAGTGTCGGTTGTGATGTAATACTGAGGCTGCTGTTGGTGGAACAGTATCCCAGAAAGAAGGTTCTTGCGACTCGCCCACCAGAGTAGTAATTGGAGGATGGATTGCAGAGGTGATACCGACCTGTGAAAGTCGTGTCTGGTGTAATTGTACACTAGTGCCAGCCAATACTGTAGGGCACAGAAGTGTAGCCTGGCGTAATGCACCATATAGGTGGTAGCGGTCATATGACCCATGAGTCTCAGGCAAGTGATAACTGGAATAGTAGGGATGCCATGAACGTTCTAAATGAGATCTCGGATAACGTGGAATCTCTGCAGAGGTAAGTAGGCTCTGGCTGCAATTGAATCCAAGTGGACTCCCATGAATTCCAGATCTTGAGTCGGATGCAAAACGGACTTTTGTTCATTGACGAGGAGTCCAAGAGCTTGAAAGGTTTGTTTGGTGATGCAAATCATATTGCGTATCTCAGAGGCGGTACGGCCCTTGAATAGACAGTTGTCCAGGTATGGAAAATAATAACTCTTTGTCTTCAGAGGTAGGCCGCGATTATTGCCAGGATTTTTGAGAATACCCTGGGAGCAGACGAGAGGCTGTATGGCAGGACTTTGTATTGATAATGGTCTGTGCCAACAACAAAATGTAGAAATCTGGTTCCCCTTTCTCCATCTGCAGCCAGAGGCAGTCGAAAGGAACTGGCGGGGGCCAGACCCCACACACAGGGGAAAAAAGCATGAACGCTGTGAGACGCCGGCGCATGCGTGGTCTGGCTGTGTACTGCTTCTAGAAAAATCTCCTTTCTGCGGCACTGGGGAAAGCCCAGCACCCACAGTGAGGCACCCGCAGGGACATCCTCAAAGAAGAACTACAGCTTCCCTTCTTAAGCATGTAGACATATCCTAAAGCTGTGAATTTAAGTGGATAAGCTAAATGGCTTTAAGCCTCTCAGTGGATATTGTCACTCGGCCTACATTTAAAACACTGCATTTGCACAGCTGCACCAGTGTTGTGCTGTTGTAGTGCCTTAATGAAGACATTGCAATCCAAAAGGAGAGAGTGGCTCCCATTGATTTGGTTAATCCACCTTTCCAACATGTGGTTGCTATGTCAACAGTAGACTCTCTCCCATCAACATAGCATTGTCTACACAGTGGCATCTGGTCCAGTATAACTACATAGCTCATACCTGTGTGTGATATAGACCAGAACTGAAAAACTGGCCTCAATTTAAATTAGCTAATTTACTGTGAGTGAAGTCCCAGGAAATTCTATCTAGGTAGGAAGTGCCAGGGAGACTGAATAACTTTTTCGGGAGAGGTGTGGTTAAAAAGCAGGTTTGTACCAGAAATCTGCCGAAAGTTTGATCCAGAATTGCTATTTCATAATATAATAGCAAACAGTCCCAAAATATGGTTATTAGTGAGATATCCAAGTCATTTATATATCTTTTATTTTAGAGAGAAAGGATAGATTTAGCAAACAGATTCTTATTATTGTGCCTCTGAGATGAAGATGCCTATAAGGAAGGTGTTTTATTGGATAAAAGTCACGAGCAAAAAACCAATGGGAAATGAAAAAAAATGTTATTGCAAATTATAGCATGTACAATGTACATTTTTAGAAAAATACAGCTTTTTTACATTAAAATCCATTCAGGAAAATCTTGATTTAAGTTACATCAGTATAAAGTCAGCATCAGTGTCATCGTATAGCTATTCCTCTGTAATTGAACAAATCCTCATTATTGTTTCCTTATGTGAATTTTTAAAGAAGGGATAAACATCTCCTGCGAATGAACAATTGCTAAATGTGAACAACACAGACATGCCAGTTACATTAAAAAAAGTTACCTGCCCCTCTTGATAACTAAGGTAAACTCCAATTTTCTGGGGCTTTTTCTGCACCATGACCTGGGTCCATGGGTCTGTTTTTGCCCAATAATCTGTCCCACTGAAACCCAGAACCCAGAATCCCTCTTTGGGGAACAGGGAAAGATTTCCTTTTCTCTGTATGTATTTTCTGGCTACCCCTAGGTCCCAGTTAGTGCTGCTTCCAACATCTACTTCCCAGTAGTGCTTTCCAGAGGAGAATCCTTGAGAGCCCAGCACACAGACTGTCAAATCAAACCTCTCTGGAGCTGGTAGAACTTTCTGAGGTGTGGATTCATGTTTCAAGCTCTTCTTATCCCCAGCAATGGAGAGGTTGGGGTGAGCTGTGACTTCATGAAGAGTGATGTCAACTATGGGAAGAGAGTTTTCTTTTATGAGAATAATTCTTATAATGTCAGTATAATCTTGAATAGGAAGGAAATACACAGTATGAGCCTTGTCATAACACCTCTCCTCATGCACAGCTCCCACTGATTTCTGTGGAAGTTTTGCCTGAGTAAGGACTGCAGGACTTGGCCAATTTCCACTTGCAAATTGGAAGTTCCACTGAACTATTTCAGAACTAAACTTGTTCGATATTTTCACAAAAACAAAAGTGATCTGGAACTGTTTATCACATTGTCACTCAAACTGGGCCAGATTCTGAGCTCTGTCAAATGAGTGTGAATACAGAGTAAATTTCCTTAAACTAAACTAATGGCCAGCAAAGTACAATTTCAACATCATCATTGAGCTGAATTGGTCTCCATATGTCCCAGCATTATAGGATGTTTTGTGTATGAAGTATGGCAAAAACACATATTCTGTGAGAGCTACCTATGATGAGAAGTTCATGATGAAACCCAGAGTAGAATTATCAAAAAATTCAAATACTGGTCTTGTCAAACTGCTCCTATTACTATCATTGTAAATAAATAAGATAAGATGCATACAAATAACAACACATTATAATTATTAATTAAAATACATTTTTACCTAGTAAGTAGACCTGTTCTGTACCCAGCTCTGTGATGCGTGAATTTGGTTAGATTATATAAGCAAAGGGCGAGACAATGAACTTGACAAAGACAGAACTAAGTGTAGATGAGTAAGGGGAGTGGAGTCAGGAGATATAGCTCTCTGTTCAGTCACAGTACGACGCTGACAGATACAAGCCCAATATTTCAAAGCCCCATTAGGTTACAATAAGATTTATGTGATGAAAAAACTTAGGTGGCTTTGAAAAATCACACCATAAGTCATTATTCAGGGAAATCTCTCACTGTGGGACAATCCTTATCTGACTGGTGTCATTCAGGAGTAAGTAGAGTTACAATGGTATGAAACTGGTGTAAACAAGGTCAGGATCAGGCCTTGAAATCAATTTGGGAGCTAGAAAGAAAAGACCTTAGGAGCTATGTCTGACAAGAACAGGTTGTGTTGTCTGTTTTGATGATAGTAGCAAACATTCCAATCTATTTAATATTGTGACAGATTTTAATATACAGGCAGTCTCCGGGTTACATGGATCCGACATACAAACGGGGTGAGGCAACCCCGCACTAGCTGCTTCTCCCCAGCAGACCAGGCAGACGCGAAGCTAGCGCCCCCCCCCCCCCCCCAGCAGACCAGGGAGACGCGGAGCGGCTTTTCTCAGCAGACACCTCAGCTTGAGAATAAAGGACTGAGGGAAGTGAGGTGTGGGAGAATAAAACTGAGCTCTGGAGAAATGTTTGGCTAGAGTTTCCCCTACAATATGTACCAGTTCCGACTTACATACAAATTCAACTTAAGAACAAACCTACAGTCCCTATCTTGTACATAACCCGGGGACTGCCTGTATTGAGGTTCTTGTGCAGCAGCGTGCACCATAATATTAGTACCTCTACTCCTGTGCTGTGTGTACTGTTACCTGAATTATTCCGGATCCTTCTCCATTCTGAAATGACAGTGAGAAAACAATAGACAGTGAATTAGGAGAGGCTTTGACTGTCCATTTCCTCCCTCTAGCAGCAGGGAAATTCCAGACTAAGGGCAAGTGAGGATGCCAGCTGCATTAGGGAGTGATTATTTGTACAGGAGTTAATATGGACAAAATGGTCCTTGAATGGCCGTAATGGTCATTCTCTCTAAGAGTATGTCTACACGACAAATTTAATTCGAACTAACAGATGCTAGTTCGAATTAATTTTGATAGGTGCTACACATGCAAACCGCTAGTTCGAACTTAATTCGAACTAGCGGAGCGCTTAATTCGAACTAGGTAAACCTCATTCCACGAGGACTAACGCCTAGCTCGAATTAATTAGTTTGAATTAAGGGCTGTGTAGCCACTTAATTCGAACTAGTGGGACGCTAGCCCTTCCCAGCTTGCCCTGGTGGACACTCTGGCCAACACCAGGGAAACCCTTCTGCCCCCCTCCCGGCCCCGGAGCCCTTAAAGGGGCATGGTCTGGCTACGGTGCCCGTGCCAGGTGCAAGCCTGCCAGCACCCAGCCAGCAGACCCTGCACCTGGCACGGCACTAGCCAGCCACCCGCTGCCACCCAGCCCTCCGCCTCTTCCCGGGACCAGACTGGCGGCTACCAGGAGCCTGCCCGGGGCCGCAGGAGGCAGGCGCCCGCCTGGTCTAGTGCGGACATCGTGGACCTCATCGAGGTTTGGGGGGAAGCCTCCAACATCCACGACCTCCGCACTAGGCACAGGAAAGTGGCTGTCTAGGGAAGGATAGCTGCCAGCCTGGCCACCCAGGAGCAGGTCTGCATGAAAATCAAGGTGGTCGAGTGAGACCCCGACCCTGAGCCCTGAGCTTAGAACATAAAAACATAAGAATGGCCGTACTGGGTCAGACCAAAGGTCCATCTAGCCCGGTAGCCTGTCTGCTGACAGCAGCCAACACTAGGTACCCTGGAGGGGATGGACCGAAGACAATGGCCAAGCCATTTGTCTCGTGCCATCCATCTCCAGCCTTCCACAACAGAGGCCAGGGACACCATTTCTACCCCCTGGCTAATAGCACTCCATGGACCCAACCTCCATGACTTGATCTAACTTCTCTTTAAACTCTGTTCTAGTTCTAGCCTTCACAGCCTCCTGCAGCAAGGAGTTCCACAGGTTGATTATTTACTTTGTGAAGAAGAACTTTCTGTTATTAGTTTGAAGCCTGCTACCCATTCCTTTCATTTGGTGTCCTCTAGTCCTTCTATTATGGGAACTAATGAAGAACTTTTCTTTATGCACCCTCTCCACACCACTCATGAATTTATAGACCTCTATCATATCCCCCCTCAGTCTCCTTTTTTCTAAGCTTAAAAGTCCCAGTCTCTTTAGCCTCTCTTCATATGGGATCTGTTCCAAACCCCTGATCATTTTAGTTGCCCTCCCCTCTCCCACCCTCTCTCTTCCCCTCTCCCACCTCCTTTTCCCAGTCTCCCCGAGTTTTGTTCAATAAAGAGAGTTTCTATTTTTGAACACACATGTCCTTTATTTTGTACATCAGGAAGGAGGGTTAGGGAGGGGTAACTGGAAGGAGGTGAGGGGGGGAATGGGGTATGAGCCCCTGATGGGGAGGACTGGGCTGGGTCTGTGGGCTCCTCGGGGTGGAAGCTCTCCTGCAGCCCCCCGATTGAGCCCCCCCCGGATGGCAGCCTGCCGCAAGTGCTGCTGGGCTGATGGCCGAGTGCTGTGATGTGCCGAGTATGGGCACTCACGGCACTCCAAGACAGGACTGCTTTGCAAGTGGGGAACCCCTGAGAACTGTCTGTCCGGGGTCGGGGTTGGGTCCCTTTAAGCACAGCCCTCGGCTAGCCTGAGGCAGCAGCTCCATGCTCTAAGTCCTAATCTGATGCCCTGCCGGCACTGCTTCCGGCCATCCTTAACCTCATTTCAGGATCCACTCAATGTGGACATGCTAGTTCGAGTTATCAAAATGCTAATTCAAACTAGTTTTTAGGTCTAGATGCACTAGTTCGAATTAGCTTAGTTCGAATTAACTAATTCGAATTAAGGTAGTTCGAATTAGTGCTGTAGTGTAGACATACCCTAACTTACTCTTAGAGGCTATGTCTGCACTGCAGGATTCTTTTGGAAGAAGTTTTTCCAGAAGAGATTTTCTGAAATTTTTTTTCTGAAAGAGAGCTTTCACAGAGCAAAAGTGCATCAAAAAGTGATTTGCTTTTTCGAAAGATAGTGTTCACATGGATTGAATGTGATCTCGCATTTAAGTTGTGATTACTGTGGACAGAGCAGCCACTAGGGCATCTGTGCTTTTTCCTGGAGGCCTCTTCTTTCGAAAAAAAAGTCCCTCTTCCCCATCCACACATGTTTTTTTCTGAAATGGATCTTTTAGAAAAAGGCTTCTTCCTTGTAAAAAGAGGTTTACTGCTATCAGAAAAAAACCCCTCCATTCTTTTGACTTTCTGTCAAAAGAACACAACTGGGCTACGTCTACACTGGCCCCTTTTCCGAAAGGGGCATGCTAATTTCACAGGTCGTAATAGGGAAATCCGCGGGGGATTTAAATATCCCCCGCGGGATTTAAATAAAGATGTCCGCCGCTTTTTTCCGGCTTGTAGAAAAGCCGGAAAAGAGCGTCTAGACTGGCCCAATCCTCTGGAATAAAGCCCTATTCCAGAGGATCTCTTATTCAAAGTAGGAATAAGAGATCCTCCGGAATAGGGCTTTATTCCGGAGGATCGGGCCAGTCTAAACGCTCTTTTCCGTCTTTTCTACAAGCCGGAAAAAAGTGGCGGACATCTTTATTTAAATCCCGCGGGGGATATTCAAATCCCCCGCGGATTTCCCTATTACGAAGTTTAAAATTAGCATGCCCCTTTCGGAAAAGGGGCCAGTGTAGACGTAGCTCTGTAGTGTAGATGTAAGTGTAGTTTTTCTGGAAAAATAGTCATTTTTCAGGAAAATTCTGCAGTGCAGACATACTCTCACACACGCACATGGGCTAGTTTGAGCTATGATTAGAAAGCAGAGCAGGAGTCCTGATCAGGCTGATTGAGATATTTTCCATCCTGCACCTCTAACCAATGCCTCACCTCACTGTACTAACTGCTCTTATGATTTTTTATCTGTTTCCAACTCCCTCTTACACATTCCCGTCTCACTGAAACAGAAAATGAATCTTCCATTGACACACTCAGCATGTCCAGTCAACAAAGGCTGTGTTTCAGCTGACCAACTCCTACCAAGCAGGACATAGAAAGCAATTCTCTACAGTGACATGTCTATACTGCAGGAAGGGTGACTATGTTGGCTCAAGTTAAACATTCCTCCTGACCCTCTGGGTACATATTCAGGAAGCTAGTCTCACTGCACTTATATTGCTACTAGCAGAGTTACCCAGCATTGCCTGGGTCCTTCAAGATAGGGGGCTTGTGGTGTAGGGAGTGCAGGAGTGGCGGGGGGGAGGGGGCTTGAGGATGTGGTAGTGAAGGAGGCTGGGGGTGAGAAGGGGCCAACAGGTGTCTCATCTGGAACAGGTTTTTCTCTCCCCAAGAGCCCCCTGACTGCCTGGGGCACTTTCTCATCCCCAATCACTCTCTAGCTGCAGAGGTATTTTCTTTCACCTCAGCTCCCCATCAGTGGATTCTCTGAGGGATAGCTCTCCTCTGTGAGCTTGTTGCCCCCAGCGGCCATGCTTAGTATTGCATCCCTTCAAACAGTAACCTTTCCTTTCTCATGTTGTGGAAAACAGTCCCTTTCCTGGAGCTTCCAGTTGATTATCCTGGCACAAGCAAATCCTGACGTTGCTTCAAGTTAGAAGAGGAAGCTGCAACCCAAATTGGTGGCCCTAGCTCTTATTGTTTAGGAGAAATTCTTGAACAAATGCACTTGAGACAGACACACAGACAGATGCACTGTATATATATATATATATATATATATATATATACACAAATTTTTGAACACGTCAGCTCTAACAGAATTGGCAGGTGTCTGTCAACTTGCACTGGGAACCATATACCCCAGTATGTACAGACATACTCTAAATAAGTGACACTAGAGCTGTGACTTGTGAGATGTTTCAGACCCTACATGTTGCTATGAAGGAGGCTGAGACAGAAAAGAGGGCTCAGGTCACATCCCCAATGCTGCCTGGTATGTGTAAGCAATGTGGAGAGTTGCAATGTGTGTGCCTGCATCTGCTGTACTCCCTGCTTTGGATGGGGAAGTAGGGGGACTGACAGGTTTCCTATCTCCATCAAAAGCAGCTAGGGAGATGGACAAGATGGACAAGACACAAGAAAAATGGGCCCTCTATCCAAATATCAAAGCAGTGGGAGTGGGGACATCAGCAAGGGTGTGCACACGTCTTCACTCACCTAATTCCTTTCTCATTTCATCTGGAAAAAAATGAACAGTTAATACATCCTTGTAAAATCTTGTCCAGGGTTTCCCTTGGTGCCATGAGATTAACAATTACCCATGAAATTAATTAAATTGTGCAAAATTCATCATGACTTACATTTTAAAAAAGCTAGAAAAAATGATGGCCAGATAGCTGGAATAATTCATGTGATATTTAATGATCTTTTGCAGATGAGTGTGTGGAATGGGGGAATGTGTGGAGTTCAAGGGACTTTGAGATTCAGGAAAGGGACTGCACAGCTGTCTGAGCCCTTCTTGTACATAGAGGGACTTATGGGGTACGTCTAAACTACATGGCTCCATCGACGGAGCCATGTAGATGTGTTTTTTTGGCAAACGGAAATGAAGCCGAGATTTAAATAATTGCAGCTTCATTTAAATTTACATGGCTGCCACGCTGAGCCGACAAACAGCTGATCAGCTGTTTGTCGGCTCAGCATGCTAGTCTGGACACTCCCCCTGTTGAAATGAAAGCCTTTTATCGACATCCCCGGTAAACCTCATCCTACGAGGCATAACGGGGATGTCGATAAAGGGCTTTCAGGTCGGAGCGGGAGCGTCCAGACTAGCACGCTGAGCCGACAAACAGCTGATCAGCTGTTTGTCGGCTCAGCGTGGCAGCTATGTAAATTTAAATGAAGCCGTGATTATTTAAATCGCGGCTTCATTTCCCTTTGCCTACAATCCTCATCTACATGGCTCAATCGATGGAGCCATGTAGTTTAGACACAGCCATGGTGACTAGTTCAAGACACATCTCCCAGAGAATGTTCTTCAGTCTCATCTCTCTATCCTGTCTGGCCCTAGCAGTCAAGCTCTGGCAAGTCTGGCACTTCTGCACAACATGCCCTTCACCCAGACATCTTATGCAGGAAGCAGGCCTGTCTGAGACAGGCATGGGATCCCTGCGGGAGTCACATTTCATGAATCCAGGAAAGCTTGGCATGATGAACAAATAGGGATGGAGAGAGTCAGGGGAGAAAAAAAAACAAATAAACTCCAAATAAACTTTTTTTGAAGCAAAAAGGGTTAGATTGAGAAAAAATGACTAAAGATGAAGAAAGGTCTCACTGCTGATGAGCTTCATCTTCTGCTGAGGACAATAGGAAAGGAACTGAGGGGCTCATGCCACATGCGTAACTAACAGACACAATAGTATGAGGCAGTGACTGTGCATGTGCAGTGCAGGAAGGGCTCTGGTAGGGGCAAAACCTCTGATCAACAGCACAAGGATGCACTGACACCGAGTGGAGCACCCGCAGGAACACCACTGAAAGGAGAACAATACTTCACAGAGCTAACATTTCCGTCTACTGGTGCATAAAGGAATATTTGGGGAGTGGTGCAAATACAGGATATACAACATATCTAGGGGAAATAAAAAATGAAGTGATACTGCTTAGAAACTCACCAATTTCTCTCTGCAGTTGCTCTGCAAAAGAATAAACTTTATCTGTCACCACTTGGAGTTTTGTTGTTTTGGATGTGAGAAGAATATATCAGTGCATACTTCATTTACTAACAGCATGAATCGGCCACACTCAGTATGGCTCACTCAGTGTGTTCAATATTTATTCCAACATTTACTAACTGTGTTAATGACCACACCCTGCCATCTCTACTGCTCTCAGCCCTACAAAAGACATTGCTTCCCATTTCTTATATGCCTGTTAATTCACACATGGGCAATAGAACATTTCAAAATCTTCTGACAAAAACCTGCAAAAACAGGCCAGATTCCTGAATATCAGAAGATTAATTGAACTGAAAGATAATCACGTAATTAAGAATTCAAATTCCCAGGCTGTGGCAATGTTTTGCTGCTAGCATAAGAATGTACCAGCCTCACCTTCAAATGCAGTCTGTCACTGGCTACACTTCCACACTGGAAATTATGGGTGTAGCTGAAGTAGCATGGGCAGTAGTGAAGGCAACATGAGTTAGCTACCCTGAAGTTCCTGGCAAGCCTTGGAAGTGCTAATATAACATTCCGGCTGCATGTGGCACTGTCAGAGCCCACAAGGGACTTGGTTCTTTCACTGGATATTTATTCAGTAAACTCACCCTTTTGTTGTTGGATTTGCTCTGAAAAAGAATCATGAAGAGAAGAGGAGAAATATGGGAATCAGTAATTAAAATAGGCATGTGTTTAATTATTTTCCATATACAGTTTCATATATACACATTTTCATACAATACCTGTTTTCTGGAGAGTTACATTGTCTAGAGGATACTGACAGCAAGGGAAAGTCATTTAAAAAATGCCAGAATATAAAAGTAAATATTCTTAGATCTAGAAAGCTTTCAGGGTACATCTAGACAGAGGGACTATTTCAGGATACCAGCTGTATCCCGAAATAGCTACCCTGTGTCTTTTAAATGCGCCTATTATTTCAAAATATTTTTCAAATTAACTGGCACGGTATTTCCGCATCCCTGTAATCCTTGTTCCACGAGGCTTAAGGGATATGTCAAAATAGCATGTTATTCTAAAATCTGACACTGTGAAGACATGCTTAATTTTGAAATAAGGTATCTTGAAATACAATCAAAAGAAGATTTGATATGGTACATAATTTGTGTAGTGCAAATTGAGTATCCTATTTCCAGTTTAGGGTGCTGTGTAGATGCACCCTCAGAGATGTTTTTATGTGGGAAAAGTGGGAGATGGTAGAAAGCATTGAAGTTTAAAAATCAAGTCTACCACACAAGATTTGTGTGTATTGATCAGACTATATATAAAAGAAATGAGATACAAACTTACTTAGTATCCTCTCTAGGTATTCTGAAAATGAAAAAATATTCAGTGATAATCACAGAAACCTGCATTTTGTAAGTGTGAGGCAGAAAGGTAAATAACTGTTAAAGGCCAAAGATTCCACTGTGTTGCACTGTCCCGTCTGTGCAATCATTGGGACAGCAAGGAGAGCAGTGTGCATTATCCCTACTTCTCAGTCCCTCTAATATTTGCAATCGTACAGATCCCAGGACCAAATAAAGAGGTTTGTGCAAACTGTGAAGGGATACAGGGGGTCAGCTGAACCCTGGTCATTTGTAGGGCAGAAAAACCTGTTGTAGAGGGATTTAGTTTGGGTCTGGCTCACTTGAGGATGTAATACACATGCAGCAGAAAGAGGCGATGAAAAAATGTCATTGAAGACATTTCATCTACACTCATTATAGAATGTTTGTGCATGATCGGCCCAAACTGTCTTGATTGCAAATACTTTCCTCCCCATTTCTGCATAAGTACAAAAGTCCTGATTCCCCACTCAGTTGAAGGAACCCTGCCTACCTCCATGGGGAAATGCTAGGTCCTTCCCCCTTCAAACTGCAGCCATCAGAGGATACTTACTTTTGTCTTCCCTCAGTTGATCTGGAAAACAAAACACACTTTTCATTATATTTACTGTATGAGCTGATGAGTTAGCCCCAGTTGAGTGGCCCTTGATTTGGAAAGGAGGTGACTATCCATTAGTAGTGTAAGGTAGGCTAATGCATTCTGCTCTCCACCAAGATATCCTCTGAGTGGAGATCAGTATGCAGAACAATCTCTCTGTGAAGGAGACAAACAGTCCATTTGTTTAGTTCTGTCCAAATAGAAGGCAATTGCACATCTTGTGTTAAGTGTGTGTAATATAGCCTCCCTGGCACTGGCATGAGGTTTTGGGAAAAATATAGGTAAAGTAAGGAATTTTGGGTGGGGACGGAAAATTACTTAGTCCTGATGAAATATAGTGAATGGAGAGTCTGACATGAGAGTGCCAATTTCACTGATTCTCCTGGCTGATATCAGTACTATGAACAGTGCAAATTTCATGGAGAGCTGTACCATAGAACATGTTGCCAGAGGTTTAAATTGTTTTATTGTGAGAGCCCATAAAACCAGATTCAGATACCAACCAGGAATGGGGGGACCCGTGGGGAGGGTAATTATTCATTATGCCTCTCAAAAACCATTTGATCACAGAGTGAACAAAAACTGATTTATTGTTGATGGAATGGTGAAGAGCTGTTATGACAGCTAGATGAACCTTAAGAGAGCTGAACTGTAGTCCTGAGCCTCCAGCTCTAGGATTTACTGCTGAATGATGCTGAGAGGAATTGTGGTTGGTTCCAAGTTTCATTCCGTCCATGTAGCGAACCTGTGACATTTGTAGAGGTAGGATTTTTTGGTTGACATTCTGCAACTGTTGAGTAAGATTTGTTGTACTTGTTCTCTCACGCGTGACGAGAGAGTGACTGGATGGAGCAGGTCCTCTTCTCCTGGGTTAGGAAATGAGGAAGAAATGGGAGACACCAGGGCTGTTTCAAGGACATCAGGGTAAGGTAAGTGTACCAAGTCTGTGTTGGCCAGTCTGGGGTGATAAGGATGACAATGTATAATTCCATTTTTATTTTATTGACCACTCGGAGTACTAGGGGGATGTGTGGGTAAGCATATGAGAGTGTTGTGTTCCATCTTATTGCAAATGCATCCCCTAGGGAGTAACTGCCAATGCCCGCATGACAACAGTAATATGGACACTTCTTATTGGCATTGGTTGCAAATAGGTCCATGTCAGAAAAGCCCCAACGTGTGAAGAAGCAATGTGCAATCAGTGGTCCATTTCCCATTTGTGGTTGGATTTGAAGTTCATGCTGAGGCTGTCAGCCGTAAGATTGTCTTTTCCCAGGAGGTATAAGGCCTATAAGTTGAGCAGTAATGACTGCTTTGGGCCTGTGGAAAGACTGAAGGGGAGGACCGTGCACTAGTAATGCTGGTAATGCTTTCTGGTGACTATAAACTGAGGTATTAGCAATGTGCCAGATGGATGGAAATATGAAAATAAGCATCCTGAAGGTCGAGATTTGATAACCAATCGTCTTTGCTCAGGATGCAAATTACTATGGATAGGGCGACCATTTTGAATTGTTTGTGATTGTATGTGTTTGTTTAGTCTCCTGAGAATAGGTCTCCATCCCCTGACTTCTTTTCAGTCAGGAAATAGTGGGAATAGAATCCCTTTACCTCATATCATCATGGTACTTGTTCCACTACCCTGAGATGGAGTAGGTGTTTAACCTCTTATAGGAGGATAATCTTGTGAGATGGATAGGGAAGATGGGTGGGGCGGGGGAGGTAGAGGAGAAAGGGATATAGTACCCATTCTTTACAATGTCCAGGACCCATCTGCTGATCGTAATCATAGAATCATAGAATACTAGGACTGGAAGGGACCTCGAGAGGTCATCAAGTCTAGTCCCCTGCCCCCATCGCAGGACCAAATACTGTCTAGACCATCCCGGATAGACATTTATCTAGCCTACTCTTAAATATCTCAAGAGATAGGGAATCCACAACCTCCCTGGGCAATTTATTCCAGTGTTTGACTAGCCTGACAGTTAGGAACTTTTTCCTAATGTCCATCTTAAACCTCCCTTGCTGCAGTTTAAGCCCATTGCTTCTTGTTCTATCCCCAGAGGCCAAGATGAACAAGTTTTCTAACCTCCTCCTTATGACACCCTTTTAGATACTTGAAAACATCTATCATGTCCCCCCCCCAATCTTCTCTTTTCTAAACTAAACAAACCCAGTTCTTTCAGCCTTCCTTCATAGTTCATGTTCTCTAGACCTTTAATCATTCTTGTTGCTCTTCTCTGGACCCTCTCCAATTTCTCCACATCTTTCTTGAAATGTGGTGCCCAGAACTGGACACAATACTCCAACTGAGGCCTAACCAGTGCAGAGTAGAGCGGAAGAATGACTTCTCATGTCTTGCTCACAACACACCTATTAATGCATCCCAGAATCATGTTTGCTTTCTTTGCAACAGCATCATGCTGATAACCCCTAAATCCCTTTCTGCCGTACTCCTTCCTAGATAGTCTCTTCGTATTCTGTATGTGTGAAACTGATTGTTCCTTCCTAAGTGGAGCATTTTGCATTTGTCTTTATTAAACTTCATCCTGTTTACCTCAGACCATTTCTCCAATTTGTCCAGATCATTTTGAATTATGACCCTATCCTCCAGATTAGTTGCAACCCCTCCCAGCTTGGTATCATCTGCAAACTTAATAAGCGTACTTTCTATGCCAATATCTAAATCGTTGATGAAGATATTGAACAGAGCCGGTCCCAAAACAGACCCCTGCAGAACCCCACTTGTTATACCTTTCCAGCGGGATTGTGAACCATTAATAACTACTCTTTGAGTATGGTTATCCAGCCAGTTATGCACCCACCTTATAGTAGCCTCATCTAAGTTGTATTTGCCTAGTTTATTGATGAGAATATCATGCGATATTGTCAACCATTGTTGAAAGAAGGGTGCGTGACATTGCCAGAATACGTAGTTGCTTTGAACAAGGAGGTGTCACTGGATTCTCAACATAAGGTTCAAAAGGTTTCTCTTGAGGTAGTCAGTTGGAAGGTGGAGGGTTGCTCTGAGGTTTCTCTCCTTCTGAAATGATTTAACTAGAGAATAAAGGAATAACTAAGGGTATGTCTAAACTACGAGGCGTACAGATAGTTCGTATTAAAAGCCTAATCCGAACTATCTAGTCCGTGTCGCGTGTAGCCGCGCGGCACAGGGTTCGCACTAGCCGGCTTTTAAAAATGGCGGCACCGGCTTTATGCTAATGAAGCCCGGGAAATTCAAATCCCGGGCTTCATTAGCAAGTTCGGTATGCATACATTACCCCCCTAGTTCGAACTAGGGGGGTAGTGTAGGCATACCCTAACTGTAGTAAATTGAGGGTCAGTAACATGGAGTCAGCAGGCCTCAATAGAGGCCTGTAACATGAAAACATCAACAGGCCTGCAATCTAGTGAGCAAGACTTTGGTTCAGTAACAGGAGCCAAGAAAGAGGCCCTATTGATAATTGTGTGATTGTGTAAGTTAGGTCGAGCATGGAAGGGCACACGGAGGTACTGGGTACAGACTGTGAGCCAAAGGGGAGTATTGGAACATCTTAAGAAGAAATGTCTTGGTACAAAAACTCCCTAAAAACTAATGCACATATCGACCTAGGTTCGGGACCAGGTCGAGATTGACAGCATGAAGGATAATAAGTCAGCTCCTCTTCCATAAGGTGAGGGGTGGTAACTAGGCATCAGAGGGTGGTAACCTAGTACGTAAAGAAATGATGTAAGTTGTTTGTACCTGCCTATAAAAGGACACTGCAGAGGGTGCTCTCCGGCCGACCTTGGAGGGGGCGCACTAGGTGCCTGAACAGCAGGTGTCATTGCCTAAACTTACAGAGTGCACAGTAGTTTAACTTTGACTAACTGCTGTTAATATCTGTTATATGGCAATAGGCCTGCCCGGTGTTGGTACCTTGTCAACGCGGGCCATAGTGCCCAGTGGTGTAACATTGTACTGATCTCTGTTACCAACTGGTAGAGCTTCGCATTTGACAATAAACCTGCTCGATTGATTTCAAACCTTGCCTGCATCTGTCGTTTCTGGGGCCTCTCAGAGATCTCTTGTGTTGACCCAAGTGCACGGGGTCTAACACTCTAAATAACGGGAGTACCGGTTGTTACGCACGCAGCCGAAAGTTTATCAACGGAGTAAAGGTCCTGTCAGGAGCGCGCCAGGACAGCCCTGACCAGACGACGCTGACACTGACAGTCCAGACCACCGAAGGTACCGAGGTACGAGAACACCGAGGTATGACACTAACTATCCAAAAATAACAAGGGAAAGCCTATGTTGAAGAGCAGAGTGGTTCCAACCAATGTCAGCAGTGGCAGAGAAGGAACTGAAGGGATGGTTGCTTTGCATGTGTAGTAGAGGTGCCATGTGTGCCATCTGCTTCGTGTGTGCAGCACACCGGAGAGCACAGCTCCCAAAAATCTTTGATTAGGAGTGAAGGAATGTCCAAGACACCTAAGGAGGAGCATCCACATGGACACTCCTCGAAGAAGAATTGTACCTTTTCTGCTCAGATTGAAGCCTGCTTCAGTATAATGGATTGTTGAAGAACTGGTGGTGGGTCATATAAACACAAGACATTCACTAGTATTAAGTGTTACGGCTTAGAAGTCAGTGTAAGCTCACCATTTTGTCTCTGCAGCTTCTCTGTGAAAACAAAAACATTATCAGTCAACACCTGTGTGTTTGCCCTGGAGAATGTGAGAAGTATTTCAATATGACTTATCAACATATTAACCCCATAGACAGCACATAGGACATGGTGGTTGTTCACCCAGCCCAAAATCATGGTGCGCCTTTGCCTGCCCTGCAACCCTGGGTGATTCAGTATTATGCAGCTTTAGCTCTGAGTCCTGAGAGCCTGGTCTCAGCACAATGACCTCACTCTGGGTTCCACCTGCTTGATTATTCCTTTCAGGGTGACTGAGCTCTTCCAGTCCCAAGTCTCACCAGGCTCCTCTTGCCTGATGTTTCCAGGATCTCTTGCTGGCTCCTCCCAAAAATTCTCTAGTTTGCTGCCTCCAAAGATACACAATACACACCAGCCTGCTAGATTAACTGAGGATTTTACCCTTTCAATTAATACACAATAAAACCTATGTTATCTGACATACCAGTAACTTAAAAATTATAGTTATCTGGGGTGGGGCAGCCATGCGGGGCCTATGCGGGGGGAGGTACGGGAGCCATGCGGGGACTGGGATGTGGCCTGCTAGGGGGGCCCCAAGCTGTGGGGGGGAGGCATGGGATGTGGGTGGGGGGTGGAAGCTGGGGGACGGGAGGAGGAGATGGCGGGGGTAGCCTGCCAGGGGAGGTTGCGGGAGCTGTGAGGGGGCTGGCCTTCCAGGGGTGCCGGGAACTGTGGGGAGGAGAGAGAGATGGCCTTCCAGGGGTGCAAGGAGCTGTGGGGAGGAGAGAGAGATGGCCTTCCAGGGGTGCCAGGAGCTGTGGGGAGGAGTCAAGATGCTTGCTTCCAGCTCCCGTTCTCCCCTCACTTTGGGTACTTCTGTCGACATAGAACATCTAGACTACATTGAGTTCTGTCGACAAAGCAAGCTGCTTTGTCGACATGGTAGTGTAGACGCAAAGGACAGTTTACATGCAATAACACCTTCTGTCGACAGAAACTCTGTTGACAGAAGGCGTTATGCCTCGTAAAATGAGGTTTACCAGCGTCGACAAAACTGCTGAGTTCTGTCGACGTTATGTCGCCAGAACTCAGTGGAAGTGTGTACGCAGGTATCGTTTTGTCGACAAAACCCTGTAGTCTAGACGCAACCCTACAGGCAATAACACCTTCTGTCGACAGAACTCTGTCGACAGAAGGTGTTATGCCTCGTAAAAAGAGGTTTACCAGCGTCGACAAAACTGCTGAGTTCTGTCGACGTTATGTCGACAGAACTCAGCGGTAGTGTAGACGCAGGTATAGTTTTGTCAACAAAAGTCCACTTTTGTCGACAAAACTCAGTAGTCGAGACACACCCTTTGGTACATATTGCATGTTTGTCTGAGGAGAACTTAAAGGGCCAGTTTCCTTGTTTTTGTTTGTTTTGTTTTGCTTTTCCCAGCATCAAAAATTTGCCAGTTTCTACAGTTTTCCTGAGGCAGGTGGTGCAGATGGTGCGGATGGTGCGGATGGTGCAGGTTTTACTGAGCTGGTTTTCTACTGTACTGAGCTGGTTTTCTAAAAGTAAAACAAGTTTATTTCCAAAAGAACCTAGATGTTTGTGAAACCAGGCTGAAGGAACAGGGATGGAAACAGTAACAAAGAAACAAACAGAAGTTAAAATATGCCTCTAAATCTGAAACTTAATTTTAGCCAGTTATAGTGTTTGCTGAGGCAGGTTTCTCATGACAGCTCTCAGAAATGTCAACCCCCCCGCCTGAAGGACACATCATAATGTGATTTGTAGGGCTCTGGTCATTTATTCCCCTAAGTGACAGATAAGTCAAATGTCTTTTTGCAGTTTCAGATATTATCCCAAACTTCATTTTTTGTGTCTCAGAACCAGGGAGGCTTCCCAATGGACTTCTCTTCCTGTGGACTCTGTATCCCCCCTACTGGAAACTGGGGCTTCCATTGCTGGAGAAAATTATAGGAAATATCTTGTGGAATGTGAGGACATATCTGATTCTGTCTATATCTCTGTGAGTCTGTGGGCCCCCTTATGCTAAGAATAGGTCTTTGCTAGCAATTGTTTCTTGACATTTGGTGAACAAAATGTTTAAAAATAATTATGGGATTATACTGCTTGAATTGCTCTATTTATTAAACACATGAAAAATGGTATTCATACCTAATTGAGAGCTGTGTATTTTCATTTCTGAAATAAAATCAATGAAAAGATGAGAAAAGTAAATTACATGTGTAAAATTTACATGTGTAAATTATCTGGTCTCCTAACACACTGCCCACCTTGGGCCCCTTTCATTCATAATCTCAGAACCTTGATACCGTAGTATCCCAAAATAGCTATCCCGTGTCTTTACAGAAAGCCCATTATTTCAGGCTCACTATTCTAACATACTTGTAAACCTCATTCCAGGAGAAGTAAGGAATGTTTCGGAATAGCGTTTTATTTCAAAATTAGGCACTGTGTAGACAGCACCAAATGAAAAAAACAGCTATTTCGAAATAGCATTGAAATAATTTTATTTCTCTCACTATTTTATTTCGAGTTACGATGGAGTGTAGATACACTCTAAGGGTATGTCTACACTACCCCCCTAGTTCGAACTAGGGGGGGTAATGTAGTCATATGGAGTTGCAAATGAAGCCCGGGATTTGAATTTCCCAGGTTTCATTTGCATAAAGCCGGCCGACGCCATTTTTAAATGCCAGCTAGTTTGGACTGCGTGCCACGCGGCTACATGCGGCACTAACTAGCTAGTTCGGATTAGGCATGGCCATATCCCTGGCAGAGCAAGGTCATCGTGTCTGGCCCATGGAGCAAGTCTGGGCTAAGGTGAAGGAGATCTGTCAGGGGTACATTAAGGCCATGGAGCAGAGGGGCGCTCAGGGGCAGAACCTCAAACCTGCCCCCACTATGCTGAACTCCACTACATCCTTGGGGGAGGAACCCTCTTCCCCCTCTATTGTGGTGGACTCCAGACTGGAGCAGCCAGTAGTCCAGTGCCTGGAAGCTGTCCCCGATCTGGAGGAGATGGAGGGGCAGGTCCAGCCCCCGACGGAGGAGGAGATGGAGGAGGACAATGACCAGGACAGTGGGACCATCACCCTGTCCCTGGAGCCAGTCCCTGCCAGTCTGGACATCTCCCAGGCCTCCAAGGAGACTTGGGAGGGATCTTCAGGTACATTGGCACACACAAACAGACACAGGGTGTGGGAGGTGGCCACACAGGGGATGCGGGGCACAGTGTTGCATGGGCTGCTAGGCCAGCACATGCTGCTGCAGTCTGGCCATTTGCAGCGGGAGGGTGTGGCACGCAGCCACAGCAGCCAGCCCTTCAACATGCCCGGTAGCCCGCTGCCAGCCTCATGCCAGGCCACAAGTCCTGCCCCCAGGGGGAGAGGGCACAGCCGGTTGCAAGCAGGCTAGTCTCAAGGGTGCAGGCACAACCCCCCCCCCCCCCACACACACACACCCCGGAGTGCTGCACAGAGCACATGGGCATGTCTGCAAATGAGAAGCAGCAGCCGCTCCCAATGATAGCCCAGTGAGCTGCAGCTGTGTGTGCAGCCCCTAGGAAGGGTCTGGTGGCTCATGGCTCCTTTGCCAGCCATGAGGGGATCCACTGTGGCCGTACACTTTCCCTGCCTGCCTGGCCGTGGTGTGTGTCCAGGGGGGAGGGAGAGGGCAGCATGGTCCTCTGGCCACCTGTGAGACAGGGACCCCTGTGACACAGGGCATGCTGTGCAGGCTGCACATGGCCTTGCACCCGGGACATCCCCCTCCTGTGGGCTGCGAACTGGTGTAGCTGCTCACACAGAAAAGCACAGCCTTGGGGAATGTGTGTGCAGGGAGGACTGATGGCCTCTCCCTTTTCTGTATTCTCCACAGCCAGACCAGCCAGGACAGAGGGCCCAGCCACACCACTGCTGCAGCCGCCTGAAAGAGTCTGGGGGAGCCACAGATGAGCCAGGCCTGGGGAGGAGCTCATACAGCAACACATCGACATAATGCACGACATCCATGACACCCTGCCGCGCAGGCTCAATGCAGACACTGAATGGTGGGAGTGTGTGTGGACTGAGACGATGTCCAGTTGCGACATCTGTAACATCCTGTCCTACACGGGGGAACTCCCACCCGATGCCGTTGCCCCTGCCTTCCACCCTCCTGCCCCTCTCCTATGGCTCTTGCTCATCCATCTGCCCACCCTGCTATGCCTCTCCTCCCTCCACATGCCATCCCTCTTCTCCCTGCCTCCCCCATGGCCATCTCCCCTCCCCAGATGATGCCTATTGCCTTTCCTCCTGCCCCTCTGCCAACCCTGACCCAGCTGTAGCTGCCCCTCCGGTCCAACCCTCCGTTGCATGCTCTGGGGCAGCTTGGGCTCCATGGCAAACAGCAAGAAAGCAAAAAGCTGTATCATCCTCAAAAAGGAACAGGGCAAACACAACAGGCACTGCTGAAGCTTAGCTTTGCCAAAGAGGCTAGCAAGCAGGCAGAAGAAACAGAGAAGCAGCTGTCCAGGGGGGGTCGCTTTAAGCACGCATCTCTGGAGAGCTCCGGCAACAGCACTCAAGAGTGACTGATGGCCTCTAGCCCAGCTAGAACTGGTTCCAGGTGGATTTTATAAGTGGGAGAACATCCAATAGTGTGGATGTGATCTTGCACACAAAGTTTTTGCACAAAAACTCTTGTACAAAAGGCTTCTTGTGCCAAGAAGCCTGTAGTGTAGACGTAGCCCAAGATTGCACTTAAGTTCAGAAAGTGATCTTTTGCTTAAAAAGATTGGCGACCACTGATCTAGAAGAATGACTGCCGTCTCAGCTCCTATGTCCAATAGTTTTACAATGAGCGAATGACTGTTCACTAGTCATAAATGGAAATACACTCCTTTACCTAATCTGGTGCTCAGTGTATAGGGCACTGAAATACAGGCAGGCAGGAGGTCAAGACAATCTTAATTCCCCCTAAAGACAATGGAAGCAACCATACCCTTTATTCAGCTCACTGCTGTTGGAAGAGCAAAGGAATTTTAAAACTTCATACCCTGTTACAGTGGCTCTTTGCACATGAAATAACCAATTATATTTTTATGTGGACTCTATTATTGTGAATGGGTGAAATGTGCCCCTTGCTGAGGAATTAACAGGAATACAGAAAATCTTACCTTCATCAGAATGCCCGTCATCCCTTCCTAGAGGAGGAAAAGCAACAAAGGATAATTTCCATTTGACAACATTTTTCCTTTGTCATTACTATGCACACATGCACTACACCCACTGAAACTCATGACCAATTCCTATTGACTGCAATGGGAGAAGGAATACAAGTCTACTGTTTCCATTTATTCTTGTCACACACTATGATTCTCCTTGATGTCAGGCCATGCCCCATCCCTTCTTCAAAATTAGGAACTCCACCCAGTTTTGCAGAAGAAACTCTCCACTGAGAGGCTCCTGGAGTTCCCAGAAGTTCCCTCATCCCCACCACTCCCACCATAGAAGATTATCTGGCCCTTAGTTCCCATGAATTCCACTTGGGAACAGGAGTGAAAATACTGTTTATATTTTGCAGAATTACAGACTAGTTGTAGGGGGATTTAGTGGTAGAGTCTAGAAATATCTGGACCCAGATCCACCCAATGGTTATGATACTTACATGGGATTTCCTTAAATTCTCCTCTTAGTCTGCTGAAGGGAAGGTATTTAAAGAGACAGAGCATGTCTACACTAGTCCCCTACTTCGATCTAGGGAGGCTAATGAGGGCAACCAAAATTGCAAATGAAGCGTGGGATATAAATATCCCGCACTTCATTAGCGTGTTCCCAGCCGGTTGCCATTTTAGAAATTGACTAGCCTGAGGTAAGTGCCCGCGTCTACACGCGGCAGTGAAACAGGATTCCGAATTAAAGCCCTAAATCGAATTAGCTGGTAAACCTCATTCCAGGAGGAATAACAGCTAATTTGATTTAGGGTTTTAATTCGGAATCCCGTTTCACTGCCGCATGTAGACGCGGGTAGTTACTTCGGGCTAGTCAATTTCTAATATAGTGACCGGCAGGGAATACGCTAATGAAGCGCAGGATATTTAAATTCCGTGCTTCATTTGCTATTTCGGTCATCCTCATTAGCCTCCCTCGATTGAACTAGGGGGCTAGTGTAGACATACCCACATTCCCTACCTTTCAGCTGATTGCCTTCACTACTGGACTATGGGTCTTAGTCTCTCTTACCAAATCTTTTGCTATTTAATAAAATAAATATTAAATCAATGGGGGGGGGGGGAGGCTAATACCTGATAAATTGGAAACCCAGTTTCACTGCCCTCCTTTTTCTGAGAGGGAGGAGGGATTTAAAGCAAAACACCTCCTTTGCAGGAGGCTGTGATAACCAGTCAGTTCAGGGACATCCTGAGTGAGATGCCTTGAGTTTCTGTTGAGTCTCGCCCACTTGGTATAAATAATTGAAGAAATATTACAACAGGAGGGCTACATCTACACTGGCCCCTTTTCCGAAAGGGGCATGCTAATTTCACAGGTCGTAATAGGGAAATCCGCGGGGGATTTAAATATCCCCCGCGGCATTTAAATAAAAATGTCCGCCGCTTTTTTCCGGCTTTTAGAAAAGCCGGAAAAGAGCGTCTACACTGGCCCCGATCCTCCGGAAAAAAGCCCTTTTCCGGAGGATCTCTTATTCCTACTTCGAAGTAGGAATAAGAGATCCTCCGGAAAAGGGCTTTTTTCCGGAGGATCGGGGCCAGTGTAGACGCTCTTTTCCGGCTTTTCTAAAAGCCGGAAAAAAGCGGCGGACATTTTTATTTAAATGCCGCGGGGGATATTTAAATCCCCCGCGGATTTCCCTATTACGACCTGTGAAATTAGTATGCCCCTTTCGGAAAAGGGGCCAGTGTAGACATAGCCGAGGACTAGACACTGGGTTTCAGCATCAACAGATGAGACATATGAAGCTTCCATACTGGATTATTCTATAGCCCAGTGGTTAGCACAGTAGACCCTGGTCTACAGTTGGACCTTATTTTCAATTAACCCCTGCAAGATCACATTTATAAGTGGAACATCCACACTACTAAGCCTATTATTTCAAAATAATGGGCTATAGAATTCAAACTCTGTACTTATGCTTTTCATCAGGAATAATGCTAATTCCCAAATAGTTATTTCAAAATAACAGTAGCGTGGCTGCTCCTGTGCTGTTAATTTGAACTAATTAGTCTCCAGAGGCCTCCCACAGCTGCAGCTCTGATCACTCTGTCCACACCAGGTGTCTCCACTGCTCTCCTCCTCCTGTCCCCATGTGGCCAGCTGTATGAGGCCTGATCAAAGAGAGGTCTGAGCAACCCCAATGCTCCCTCAGAACCTGCAATGGCTTCCAGCACTTCTGCTAGTCCCATGGCCTCCACTGCCCAGGGACACAGAAGAGCTCTGACCTGGATTGGTGTGGAGATCCTGGACCTCATCAAGGTTTGGGCGGAGGAGTCTAATCTCCAGGATTTCTGCACCAAAAGGCACAATACTGACATATAGGGAAGGATCACTGTCAGCCTGGCCAAGAAATGACCAAGCAGGACCCTCGGAGAGTGTTGGCTCAAAATCAAAGAGCTATGATAGGCCTACCACAAGGCCAGAGAGCACAGCACACACTCTGAGGATACACTGCACACCTGCTTCTACTATGAGACGCTGGATGCCGTCCAGGGAGGGGGGCTGATCAGCTCCCCCGTCATCATCACACAGTCAGGCCAAGACACTCCCGGTGTCAGACTGCAGGAGGGTGGGGTGGCAGAGAAAGATGACAACTACGTAGAGGAGGAGGAGGCCAGCCAGGCGACCATGCCCGAGAGCAAGGAGCTACTTCTCACCTTGCAGCTGCCCCCTCCACCCAGCATCTCTTCCAACAGAAGCTAATGCCAGATGCCCATTTTTAAGTGGCAAATTTGAGCTATATAATAGTGAGAAAGAGTGGGGAGACTCATCAAATTTAGCATTTTTAATTTACAAAAATGTCTTCTGAAAAAAAAATATTAAAAATGAATTTAAATGTCTATTGATGTTAATAGTTATATTTATGGCATTCACAGATGTTATACAAGATGAATTAATTTTTTGCTTTCTGTAGTCCAGCCTGATGCTCCAAACCCAGCCTATATAAGGAATATTCCCAACAATCCACCAGTTGAAAAGAAACAATCTAACCTAGGTATGTCTAGCTGTTTTAGTATTTATATGGCCTTCAACATCCTTTGTTCCGTCAGTAATTATATAGTTCCACTACATTTGCTTTCTCTCCTCAATTTGAGAAGGCTACATAAATGAATGTAAACTTACCTTTTTCCATCCGTAGTTCATCTGCAAAGGAATGACATACATTTGAGCAACTACATAGTTTTGCATTTTTCTATAAGCATTAAGTGAATGACTTTGGGCTGGCACTTATTAAGTGTGAGGCATAGAGAATGCAGATGTGTAAGGAATTAGCTTTTCCTTCACTTCATCACTTCACAACCACACAAGACAACTATGAGCAGCATTTCAATTTTTAAAATGCATTATTCCTCCCCCCCCCCCCCCATTATTAAGAATGAATGTGGGATCAATGGAATGAAGACCAGCCTTAGAGTTGCTTTTCTGATTCAGGAACTTCTCACCATTGATGAACACTCCATTACAGGCAACTCCCCAGGTGGCCATTGCACCCTATCCAATCTGTCCTTCCCCCCGACTGAATGCAAGGTTACACATGTGAAAGCAAACTTACCTCTTTCAAGCTGCATTTGCTCTGCAAAGGAATGACACATTTCACAAACAGCATAGTTCTTGTCTCATTTTCTAATCCAGTATTTTTATGGGGGAAGAAATGGGGTAGGTGGCTGCAAGATGTGAGCTATGGGACTGTATCAGTAAAACAATGGATGCAGGTTGTTGAGGGAGTAAGGATCAAGTCCCTCCCATGTACCCTCTTCACACAAGCCAACCCTAATTAGCATTTCACAGTTTTCAAAGAGTATAATTTTGCCCTTTTATTATTCAGAATGAAGTAAAATGGATGGTTTGAAGCCCAGCATTGGAATCAATTACTGAGTCAGTTTGCAGCCTATGGCTCTTTTTGGATTCATTCCAGATCAACACTCCAGCTTGCACAGCTGCTGCAAACTTCTTAAGTCTGAGTCTGCATATTAAGCTGCACTGCCTTTTGTCAGAAGATGGCAGATGACATTTGCTAGGCTGAAATAGTCAGTACTGAGAGAGGTATGAATAATCTCACTGACCTTCAGAAAAAATTATATGGGTGCAGAAGAGATCAGTTTATCTCCACTCATGCATCAGTGGGGTGCTTCACTGGCTCCTTGGGAATTCTGTATCAGTTTGGAAGCCCGGGTACACAAAACTGTATCTGACTAAGGTAATTCCTACCATAGTCAGAAAGTCCAAACTTTAAGTTGACTTACTGAAAAGGTTCCTAAAATGCCACTGCATCTATTTTCCCTGTAAAAGAGCCATTCAGCTTCTGCACAGCCACCTCTTTCCCAGAACCTAGGTGAATCGCTCATGTCTAATACCCAGAGGTATCCCCAAACCACGTGAAACTAGGTATTGTGTTAATTACGTAGCCTGGAGTGGCTAATCTGAGAGGTGTTCTCAAGCTCAAGAACTTTGAGTGCATTCACAGTGGCAGCAGGGCTATGCTCAATGTACAGGGACTTAAGCTATTGTTTTCTCCTCTACTACCCACTGCAAAATATCACATGGAGTGAGATGTGCCCCACTACCATTCTTACAAGAAATGGTTTAGGCAGCTGACTTCAGAAAAGGCACATTGTCTGTGATAGGTGCCTATGTTCCTGAGGGCACATTTACACAGCAGGGCAAAAGTTGAATTAAGCAATACAACTTAAGCTATTCAACTGATGTAGCTTGAGTTGAAATAGCTCATTTCAGCTTTTGGCGCTGTCTACATAGCAGGAAGTCGAAGGAAGAACACTCTTCCTTTGACTTCCCTTACTCCTCATGAAAGGAGGGTTACAGGAGTTGGAGTAAGAAGTCCTCCAGCTTGCCATTATTTCAGAATAATGGCTTGCAGTGTAGACATGCTCTTTGTTAATTTTGAATAACTGACGTTATTCTGAAATAATGCTGCTATGTAGACAAACCCTGGGAGGACTAGAAAAGGGAGTTACTCACCTTGTGCAGTAACGACTGTTCTTCGAGATGTGTGTCCCCGTGGGTGCTCCACTGTAGGTGAAGGGTCGCCCTGAGCCTCAGATCGGAGCTTTCTATAGCAGTTTCCCCTGTTGAGTCACGCATGCCCAGGAGGCGTCTCGAGCCCTTGCCGCCTCCTGAGGAGTGTGACTCATCCCCCTCCCTTTCAGTTCCTCATCTCCGCCCGAGTAATTTCGACTCCGAGCAGAGGGGAGGTAGGGAGGGTCGTGGAGCACCCACGGGGACACACATCTCGAAGAACAGTCGTTACTGCACAAGGTGAGTAACTCCCTTTTCTTCTTCGAGTAGTGTCCCCGTGGGTGCTCCACTGTAGGTGACTACAAAGCAGTATCCAGTATATGGTTGGAGGGAGCCGGAGTCAGTGTTTGGCAGTGGTGGAGAGCACTGCCGTGGCAACTGCTGAGTCACTCTTAAGTTGTGGAAGAATGGCATAATGTTTAGCAAAGGTATGATCTGAAGACCATGTCGCTGCCCGGTAAATGTCTCTTAGGGGGACATTGCTCAGAAAGGCTGTGGAGGCAGCCGTGGCTCGAGTAGAGTGTGCTCTTGGTGGGCATATCAGCGGTCTATTGCCCAGTGAGTGGCACTTAATTATGCATGTAGATATCCATTTTGAGATTCGTTGAGATGATATCGGTGTGCCTTTGGATCGTTCAGCGATGGAGATAAAAAGTCTTTCAGATTTACGGAATGGTTTTGTTCTTTCTAGGAAGAAGGCCAGAGCCCTCCGGATGTCCAGGGTGTGCAGAGTGGCATCTGTCTGCGACGAGTGCGGTTTTGGGAAAAAGGTAGGTAACACGATTGGTTCGTTAATATGGAATTCTGTACCGACCTTTGGCAAAAACGTGGGGTGGGGTCTAAGTATGACCCTATCCTTTGTGAAAATTGTGTAAGGAGGTTCTGACATTAACGCTCCAAGTTCGCTCACCCTCCTGACTGAGGTGATGGCTAGGAGGAAACAGACCTTCATAAAAAGGAAAGGAAGTGGCACTGTTGTCAGTGGCTCAAAGGGAGGTCTGGTGAGGTAGTTCAAAACAAGATTTAGGTCCCACAAGGGGGGTGGAGTCCTATGTGGTGGGTATACATTCTGGAGTCCCTTGAGGAATCTTTTTGTAATAGGGTGGTTGAAAACGGAGAATCCATCTACTGGTGTATGAAATGCTGCTATTGCAGAGAGGTGTACTCTTAGGGAAGAGACAGAGAGTTCTGATGCTTTAAGGTCCAGAATGTAATCTAGAATGGTATCTAATGGTGAGGCACGGGGCTCCATTTTGACTCGCTGACACCAGTGACAGAAACGTGCCCATTTCTGTTGGTAAGTTTTCCGAGTAGACTGTCTCCTGCTCTGGAGGAGGATGTCCTTTACTTGCTGGGAGCAGCGATCTTCTACCTCTGAGAACCAGAGAGAAGCCAAGCCTGAAGATGCAGGGTATTGAGTTGTGGGTGCAGTATCTTGCCGTTGTTCTGAGATAGTAGGTCTATCCGGTATGGTAGCGGGTAGGGGGGCTGGACCGCTAGCCTGTGAAGGTATGGGTACCAGGTTTGTCGAGGCCATGATGGCGCAATCAGGATGACTAGGGCTTTGTCCCTCAGGATCTTGCGCAGGACTCTGGGGATGAGCGGTATGGGAGGAAAGGCGTAGTGTAGGGAGGCTGTCCAATTGATCAGGAAGGCATCTCCCAGAGAGTGTTTGCCAAGTCCCGCACGTGAGCAGAATTGGGGACATTTGGTGTTCTGGGTAGAAGCAAAGAGGTCTATCGATGGCCATCCCCACTGGTGGAAAATTGAGTTCGCCACCTCCGTATGTAACTCCCATTCGTGGTTCAACGCGAAGTTTCGGCTGAGTGAATCCGCTTTGATGTTGTTCACCCCGGGCAAGTAGGACGCTATGAGGGTGACTTGGTTGCGGATGCACGAGTTCCACAGGCGAATAGCCTCCGCGCATAAAGAGCGGGAGCGGGCTCCACCCTGCCTGTTTATGTAGAACATTGTGCAGATGTTGTCTGTTAGGATGCGGACTGTGTGATTGGCGATGGAGGAGGCAAAGTGTGCACAGGCATTCCTTACTGCCCTCAACTCGAGGAGATTGATATGTAAGTGTGTCTCGTTTGGGGACCATCTGCCTTGAACTTCGTGGCCGTTCATATGTGCCCCCCAGCCTAGCAGGGAAGCATCTGTGGTGATTTGGATAGTGGGTTCGGTTTGTTGGAACGGAACCCCTGTCAAGAGATTGCTTGGCACTGTCCACCATCGTAAGGATCCCAGCACGTCTGGTGGGATAGTAACCGTTTTGTTTCGAGGGTGCCGTGATGGGATATAAACGGTTGCCATCCAGAGTTGAAGACATCGAAAGTGCAGGCGAGCATGGTGGACTACATAGGTGGTGGAAGCCATGTGGCCCATTAGTCTGAGGCATGTAAGTACTGTGGTGGTAGGAACTGTAAGCATCCCATTTATAATTTCTTGCATAGTTGCAAAACGTTGTTGAGGTAGGTATGCCCGGGCTGTCACTGAGTCCAGGCGTGCACCAATGAACTCTATGTCTTGAACTGGATACAGCGTTGACTTGTCTTGGTTGATTAGAAGGCCTAGACGACTGAGGAGGGTCGTGGTCGTCTGTATCATAGAGGCTGTTTCGGCGTACGAGGATCCCTTTAGGAGGCAGTCGTCTAGATAGGGAAATATGATGACGTTTTGTCGTCTGAGATATGCCGTCGCGACAGCCAGTACCTTCGAAAATACTCTCGGGGCTGATGAGAGGCCGAAGGGGAGAACCCTGTACTGGAAGTGGTCTGGTCCCAACATGAAGCGCAGGTAACGTCTGTGGGAGGGGTGGATGGTTATATGGAAATAGGCATCTTGGAGGTCGAGGGCTGCAAACCAGTCCCCTTGATCTAGCGCAGGAATGATTGTGGAGAGTGTGACCATCTTGAAATGTTGTTTCTTGAGAAATTTGTTCAGTTTGCGGAGGTCCAATATAGGTCTCCAGCCCCCTGTTCGTTTTTCGGTTAAGAAATAGCTCGAGTAAAACCCTCTCCCGTGGAACTCTCGGGGTACCCTTTCTACTGCTCCGATGAGGAGGAGTCGATCGATTTCTTGTTTCAGAAGGGTCTCGTGAGAGTGGTCCCTCAAGAGGGACGGGATAGGGGGAAGGGTAGGGGGGATAGAGGTGAAAGGGATGGTGTAGCCCACTCGAATGATTTCCAAAACCCAGCGGTCCGATGTTATGGACTCCCATTGAGGAAGGAATGGGCGCAAACGATGGGTGAACAGATGGCCATGTTGGGGTAGTGCTAGATCGTAAGCAGGGTGTCGCAGGCCCTCGACCAAATCTTCAAATTTGCTGTTTAGATGGTTGGGTAGTTGGTGGGCGGGCCTGGTTGTGGCGTCTTCTGGGACCTCGTTGCCTTGGTCTAGTGTCTTCATAGGGCCTCTGTGATCTATTATATTGCCCATATCGGTATCGGTTGTATGAGTTATATGGGGTGTATCGTCCGCGTCTATAGGGCTGCGTGCACATGCCCAACGTGCGGAGTGTAGACTTGGAATTTTTGCTGTTATGGAGTATTTCATCCGTAGTGGCTGCAAATAGTTTGTGCTTGTCGAATGGCAGATCCTCTACTTTAGGCTGGAGATCGCGGGGAACTCCTGATGACTGGAGCCAAGAGGTTCTACGCATGACTACCGCTGTAGCTGTAATTCAGGCTGCGGTGTCAGCAACATCCATTGCGATTTGAAGAGCAGTGCGGGCGATCATATGGCCCTCATGAACTATTGTTTTCAGGATGGATCTTTTAGACTCGGGGAGATGTGGTATCAGCTCTCCCAGTTTTGAGTAATTGTCAAAGTCATGATTTGCTAAAAGAGCAGAGTAGTTCGATATTCTGAGTTGTAAGGTGGAAGAGGAGTATACCTTCTTGCCAAAGGAGTCCAGCTTTTTGTGGTCCTTGTCTGCGTTGCCCAACTTGTATTGTGGGATCTTTGCATGTTGTTGCGCTGAATCCACTACTAACGAGTTGGGTTGTGGGTGTGTGAAAAGAAAGTCATTGTCTTTTGATGGGACAAAGTACTTCCTATCGATCCTTTTATTCGTTGGTTGAATGGATGCAGGTGTTTTCCAGAGGTCTTCCGAGGTCTCCATTATTGCCTCGTCTATAGGGAGGGCAATCTTGCTATGTAATGTGGGATGGAGATTCTTTAGCAGTTGGTATTGTTTCCTCTGGACCTCCTGCAGGGAAACATTCTGGCTTATTGCAACCCTCTTGAATAGATCTTGGAATTGTTTTAGGTCGTCAATTGGTGCAGAATCTGATGGAACTACGGCTTCATCTGATTGTATATCGGGAGCATCAGAATGTGTGACGTTTATTGAGTGAGTGTCTGATTCATTGTCAGAGATTCGGTCCACCTCCTCATCCGAAAGAGTTGCTGGAGGTAGGGACTGCGGCCGAGATAAGCTTCTCCGGGATGGAGTGGAGTGAATTGGGGAGCGTTGTCCACGTGATTCCCAGTGTTCCCAGGATCCCCATTGCGGATAAGGTGGGGGTGGGTAAGGCCAGTACGGGTGCCATGGGTTCTGTTGTGGTGGGGCTCCGTAGTCATAAAAGCGAGATTGCCTAGGTGATGGGTGCCTCGAGGAATAAGATGTGTGGTGATCATCCTCAAGAAGGGGAGCGTCTCGGCCGGATAAGATTGGTGTAGACCTGGGAGGGGATAGCCGTGATAGGGACTTCCCAGGTGAGTAGGATGTGGAAGGCAGACACTGAGCAGAAAGACTGCTGTGTGAGAGAGCTTCTTGCTGGCTCTGCTCCATAGCAGTGTCGTCTGGCTGCCTGTCAGTTTGCCCTGGCAGCGTTAGTGCAGCATCCTGCTGCTTATCTGGAGGTGGTGCCGGGCGTTTGGGCTGTGGGTCACTCTGCTGCGGTGCCGTGGTTTTAGTCGGCACCGTAGCTTTAAGGATCGCTGTGGCTTTCGGCGCCGCGGAAGGCTGTGCAGTTGAAAGCGGTGCCGCTGTTTGAAGCGGCACCGCGGTTTGCTTCGGCGCCGGCTTTTCTTGCCGTGCCGGCTGTTTTGAACGCTCCCGGGGCCGCTCAGCAGTAGCGTGCCCCGATGCTGGCGCGGAGTGGGAGGATCGCCCCGAAGCCTTTGTGGCGGGCGTCCTCCCGGTCTGGTGTGCCTCTACTCCATGTTTAGGAGAGGAGGAGGCTGATAAGGAGCGGGATGGTGAGGCTCTACCCCTCAGCTCGGTTCTGGAGAGAGGGGGAGGCTCTTGGCGCGTTCCCGGCTGTTCTGCGGGCTGCAAGGCTTTTTCGAATAGAATCATTCTTAGGCGGAGCTCACGGTCTTTCCTGGCTCTCGCCGTGAGGGAATTACAATGATTGCAGCTGTGGGGAGAGTGAGATTCCCCCAAACAGCGAATGCATTTTGAATGACCATCCGAAGCCGGCATAGGGTCCCGGCATTGGTCGCACTTCTTAAAGCCTGAGGAGGCGGACATGTCCGGTTCTCTCCTCTTTAAGCTTTTTTTTTTTTTTTTTTTGTATTTATTTTAGTGTTCCTGCTGTTGTCGTCAGTCCGTGTTGGTTTCTTTTTTTTTTTTTTTTTAAATCTGTTCTTTCTTCTCTGTGTTAAAGAGCTGTGAAAACTCCGGTATCTCTGAGACCCGGTCTGAGGTGATTCAAGCCCCCCCGAGGGAGGAGGGGGGGGGTTAGGTAAGTGTATTTCCCTTATTACTAAAAATTCTTTTTCTTCTTTTAAAAAGAAACAGGGAAGGTAATTTGGATATCAGGGGAAAGAACTATAACTAAACTAGGGAGAAAAAGGTAGTCAGAGAGTCTGACAGGGAGCTCCTGTTTGCTCCGTCCGCAGGCGAGGGCGGTTGAAGAGGAACTGAAAGGGAGGGGGATGAGTCACACTCCTCAGGAGGCGGCAAGGGCTCGAGACGCCTCCTGGGCATGCGTGACTCAACAGGGGAAACTGCTATAGAAAGCTCCGATCTGAGGCTCAGGGCGACCCTTCACCTACAGTGGAGCACCCACGGGGACACTACTCGAAGAAGAACTTAAGATATGCCTCTTGTTTTGGCATCTGCTTTGTATTATTTTATGCAGAGCCCCACCTGTTATGCTGGCCTTTGTGCATCCCATATGGAAAAGCATGTCACCCCCCATATATCAGAAAGGCAGCCTAGGCCATGTGGATTATATTTGGTGTCCAGGCACCTGCAAGTTAGGTGGTGCAATCTCTAACATTTCAATGCCCTTTGTGGATCTGGGCTTTATTTCCCATCCATTTCACAGCCATTCATGTCAATCATGATCAGCACTTAGAAAAACAAAGTGCATTATTTCCCCTTCCTATTATTAAGAATGAAGTAGGACCGATGCATTGATGATCAAATCAGTTCATAGCCTCTGATTCCTTCTGGGTTCTTCATTGTTCTGAGCGCTCCAATACAGGCAGCTCACTAGGTGATGACTCCATCCCTGCCTGATGTCTCTCCCTTGCTCGAGGAGAAGGCTACATAACTGAATCACACTTACTCCTTTCCCACCGCACTTGTTCTGCAAAGGAATGACACACAACTAAGTAACAGCAGATCTTTAGCCTGGTTCTGTAAGCAAATGTTGTATAGTGCATTATGACATGGGATAGGCGGCTTTAGGGTATGAGCTACAGAGTTGCTGCAGTGAATGAATTATGGAAGCCAATTGCTGAGGTAGTAAGAAAGGGTTACTTACCCTGCTTAGTAACTTAGGTTCTTTGAGATGGTTGTCCCTGTCTGTGCACCACTTTAGTTGTCTTTGCACCCTGCACTTCTAATCAGAGATGTGTAGCAGCAGTGCCCTTGATGACCATGAATGGTCAGCAGCCATCTTGTGCCTCTCCCAACTGTTATCTAGAGTGCACAGCCATCCATTCCCCAGTTCCTTCTCCACGCTAGAGATTGAATGAAAACCCCAAAGTAGAGGGGGAGGAGGCTGGGTAGTAAAACATCCACAGGAACACATCTGGAAGAGCCTGTTACTGTACAGAGTAACCTTCTCCTGCTCTTCAAGGGGTGTTCCTGTAGGTGCTCCACTTTAGCCGGCTATGGAGCAGTGCTCCTCATTGGAGGGGAGGGGCTTTGAAGATGGACTGGTAGTGGTGGAAAGCACTGAGAGTCCAAACTGAGCATCTGTTGCAGATTGCTGTTTCAGAGCATGCTTGGTAAAATATGGATTGATACCCAAGTAGCTGATTTGCAAATGTCTGTGATAAGGGCATTATTGAGAAAAGCTACGATATAGATAATATTGCTGAGCTGTGTACCTGTAGCTGGTGGTGTCATGACACTAGTAGGTGTTGGGACATTCATTAGTATGGTTAGTTCTGAGCTAGGGAGCTTAACTTTAGATCATGCACCAGACAGAGCCTGTCCACGCTAGGTCCTTGGCTTCTTGGACAGTCTTGGTACTAGATGTTCCTGATGCTTCTTGGTCTGAGGCTTTTAGTACCATCATTAGTGGGGCAGATTTTTCTCTGAAAACCCATTTTATTTTAGGCAGCTCTCCCTGTGGCTATGAGTGAGACTGGTGTTTGGTCACCTTTTTAGGGATGAGGTGCTTAGAAATTGTCTTATTAGTGGAGTTCCTTCTGAGACTCCTGCTGGCAACTGTTGCTCAGGAGGTATCCTGGACCCTGGGTCAAAAACTGGTCTGAGACATTTCTCCATCACTAGTCATTTAAGTTAGAGGTCCCTGGCCTTCCTTGTCCTGGCAGTCAGTTCTTTACAATAAGGACAATTTGGGGAGTATAGCTCTCTCCAAGACAGTGGATGCACTGATTGTGGCTGTCTGAAATAAGTTTCGGGAACATGTAGGTCAGATAGCATTTAAATCCAGGAGAATCAGGCATATCTGAGGATGGGCTAGCCCAGGAGAGAAAACAGGATAGCCTTTTAAAAATGTATTTTGTCATTACTGATGGAGGCGAGCCAGGTGTAGGTTTGGAAATGGAACTACACTAAATTATTTTTAATATGAAAGAAATTAAAACTAAGATTAATAGAAGGGTTGAAAGGATAAAAGAAAAAGGAATACCAACTGCCTAAGGAAATGAAAAGGCACTGCTGCCAGTTCAACTCTAGCCAAAGAAGGTAGAAAAGAATCTGAGGGATGATCGGCTGTGCACTCTGGAAAGCTGCTCAGAGAGGCATGAGATGGCTGTCATGTATGTTCAACCCATCAGGTGCTGCTCTTATAAATCTTGAAGTGCAGGGCACCAAGATACCTAAAGCAGACTTTATGGAAAGTCTTGGTTCTGGACACTCCTCCATAGGGACACTCCTCAAAGTAAAAGGAACTAGTTCCTCCTATATGCCCCATTCACACAAGTCAGTTCTGATCAGTATTTCACTGTTAGAATTGTATTGTTTATCCCTCATTACTCTGAATGAAGAAAGATGGATGAACTAAAGTCCACACTTGCAGCCAATTATCAAGTTAGTTTTCAGCCTCTGACTCTTTCTGAACTCATTCTCAATGAACACTCCAGTACACACTGTTGCTACAAACTCCTCTTAACATTTATGGCTGCCTAGGAGGCTGGACTGTATTCCATCAGAAGATATCTGCTACAATGATCCATGCCCATGTGCCCTCTTGATTCAAATACTGGGATGTTGGATTTATCACATCAACCTTCCAAAACAGCATACCTGCCTGTCCCCTCAGCAACACTTGTCCCAAAAAAATGTGGTGCTTCACTCATGACATTCACTCTTTACAAGATCCTACATTAGATCTTGGGTCTCATATTTAAGGCTTTGCTTCCTGTGGTATCTATCAGACTGTCTATCTGTCTAACACCAAAAATTCCCTGAGGAACTAAGGAAGGCAACTATGAAAGGCAACTATGAAAGAGTCAGCTAAATCCACCAGCCTACAGCAACTGACATTGGAGCACATTTCTGATGGCAATGAGACTATCATCACATCTTACCACTTCCAGAGAAAGTCTGATTGGGTATGTCTACACTACAACACTAATTCGAACTAACTTAGCTAAGCTAATTCGAATTAGTGCATCTAGACTTAAAAACTAGTTCGAACTAATGTTTTGCTAATTCAAACTAGCATGTCCACACTGAGTGGACCCTGAACCAGGGTTGAGGATGGCCGGAAGTAGTGCCAGCAGGGCATCAAATTAGGACTTAGAGCATGGAACTGCTGTCTCAGGCTAGCCAAGGGCTGTGCCTAAAGGGTCCCGACCCCCACCCCAGACAGACAGTTCTCAGGGGTGCCCTGCTTGCAAAGCAGTCCTGGCTTGGAGTGCCCTGAGTGCCCACATTCGGCACATCACAGCACTCGGCCATCAGCCCGGCTGCACTTGCCACAGGCTGCCATCCAGAGGGGGGGGGTGTCAATCAAGGGGCTTCAGGAGAGCTTCCACCCCGAGGAACCCGCAGAGCCAGCCCAGTCCTCCCCATCGGGGGCTCGTACCCCATTCCTCCCTCACCTCCTTCCACTTACCCTTCCCTAGGCCCCCTTCCTGATGTACAAAATAAAGGACACGTGTGTTCAAAAACAGAAACTCTCTTTATTGAACAAAACTGGGGGAGACTGGGAAAAGAAGGTGGGAGAGGGGAAGAGAGAGGGTGGGAGAGGAGAGGGCCACAAAAATGATCAGGGGTTTGGAACAGATCCCATATGAAGAGAGGCTAAAGAGACTGGGACGTTTCAGCTTAGAAAAGAGGAGACGGAGGGGGGATATGATAGAGGTCTATAAAAACATGAGTGGTGTGGAGAGGGTGCATAAAGAGAAGTTCTTCATTAGTTCCCATAATAGAAGGACTAGAGGACACCAACTGAAATGAATGGGTAGCAGGCTTCAAACTAACAACAGAAAGTTGTTCTTCACAAAGTAAATAGTCAACCTGTGGAACTCCTTGCTGCAGGAGGCTGTGAAGGCTAGAACTAGAACAGAGTTTAAAGAGAAGTGAGATAAAGTCATGGAGGTTGGGTCCATGGAGTGCTATTAGCCAGGGGGTAGAAATGGTGTCCCTGGCCTCTGTTTGTGGAAGGCTGGAGAGGGATGGCACGAGACAAATGGCTTGGTTATTGTCTTCGGTCCATCCCCTCCAGGGTACCTAGTGTTGGCCACTGTTGGTAGACAGGCAACTGGGCTAGATGGACCTTTGGTCTGACCCAGTACGGCCATTCTAAGCTCAGGGCTCAGGGTCAGGGGTCTCAGTGGACCACCTTGATTTTCATGCAAACCTGCTCCTGGATGGCCAGGCTGGCAGCTATCCTGACCTAGACGGCCACTTTCCTGTGCCTAGTGCGGAGGTCCACGATGTCTGCACTAGACCAGGCGGGCGCCCGCCTCTGGCGGCCCCGGGCAGGCTCCCGGGAGCCGCCAGCCTGGTCCCGGGAAGAGGCGGAGGGCTGGGTGGCAGTGGGTGGGTGGCTCGATCCGTGCCAGGTGCACGGTCTGCAGGCTGGGTGCTGGCAGGCTTGCACCTGGCACAGGCACCGTAGCCAGCCCATGCCCCTTTAAGGGCTCCGGGGCCGGGAGGGGGGCAGACAAGTTTCCCTGGTGGTGCCCAGAGTGGCCACCAGGGAAAGCTGGGGAGGGCTAGCCTCCCACTAGTTCAAATTAAGTGGCTACACAACCCTTAATTCAAACTACTTAATTCGAACTAGGCGTTAGTCCTCGTGGAATGAGGTTTACCTAGTTCGAATTAAGCGCTCCGCTAGTTTGAATTAAGTTCGAACTAGCGGTTTGCATGTGTAGTGCCTATCAAAGTTAATTCAAACTAACGTCTGTTAGTTCGAATTAACTTTGTAGTGTAGACATACCCATAGCTACTTGCTTAACTTGGCTCTATCATAGCACCAAGATTCATTTAGTTTGATCCGCTGTGTAACACAAGCCATTGATCTTCCCTGAAAATAATTCCTAGAGAAGATATTTTAGAAAAATACCAACTCTCGATTTTAAATATATCTGTGTTGGAGAATACACCAGGGCCCTAGTTAATTTATCCACAAGCCTTGATAAATTTGTCCAATAATTAATCACCCTCCCTGTTTCAACTTCCAGGCATTGGCTTTCTCTGCTAGATTGAAGCGCTCATTATATTTGTTCCCCATGTACAGTGCTTACTATATGGAAGTTTTTCTAATGCTTTCATCATTCTTGAGACTTTTTCCTGACCCTTCTGCAATTTATCAACATCCTCCTTGAATTGTGTGCACCAGAACTGGACACAGTATTCCAATAGAAGTTGCACCAGTGCCAAACAAAGAAGTAAAATATATCTCTCTACTGCTACCTGAGATTTCCCTGTTTATGTTCCCAAGGTTAGCTATTCTAGTTATGGCAGCATACTGGAAGCTAATGTTAAGCTGATTATTCACCATGGCTCCCTATTCCTTTTCAAAGTCATACTATTTCCTTATTCTGTTCTATGACTTGGCTTTAATGTAGTAGCTGTGGTATGAGAGCTAACCTTTGTAAACCTATTGCAACTTTCCACATTTAGCCCTGGTCTACCCTAGAGAGGTATTTTGAAATAACCCCCCTAATTTTTTAGTGGCATTACAGACTAACTTGGCAACAAGAAAAACCTAAAAAAACAACACATAGACTAGTAGCACCTTAAAGACCAATAAAACATGTAGATGGTATCATGGGCTTCAACCCTAATTTTGAAATAATAAGTAGAGCATCGACACTACCAAGCCCGTTATTTCAAAATAATGGGCTGGTTATTTCAAAATCTGTACTCCTGGGGAATAATGCTAATTTATAAATAGTTATTTCAAAATAGTTTTAGTGTGGATGCTCTGCTGCTGCTATTTCAAAATAACAAACTAATTATTCCCCAGTGCTTCCTGGGGCTCTAAGTCGAGGTAGTGTGTCCACAATAATGGAGTCTACCTCAGACTAATTTTGAGGCTCCTCTGAAGTGTGGATACGCTATTTCAATTTTGTTATTTTGGGAATTATTATTTCAAATTTAGTTATTTCAGAATAATTTCCTAGTGTAGACATGCCATTATTTACTTAACTTTGAGAATTAAGGAGAGTAATCACTGTGGGAAAAATTAAATATTTGGAAGTTCAGTGTTCTGGTCCTTTAAGCTCCCATATAATGTGCTGAGAGGTTACTCTTTTTCATTATTTAACACTCCTCGAACTATTGTGCCATATGCAAACTTCATCAGTGATCATTTAATGGTGTCTTCTAAGTCAGCAATAAAAATATTAGAGTATAGGGCAATAAACTGATCTCTGTGGGACATCACTAGAAACAATAAACCCTATGGGACCTGACCATTCTCTGGCCCTCTCTTCTAACTCAATGAGGATTTTATTCTAAAAGTTATACTCCAGGAATCATTTTGGGGAAATTCTATGGTCTGTGTTAGAGGGAAGTTCATATCACATGATGGTTTTTAATGTGCTTAGGTATTTTAAGTATAGTTATGTTGTATTTTATGGATAAACAAATTAATATAAAAGGTAAAATATTAAGAAAAATAGTAAAGTATAAAATGTACAAACATATAAATAGATGTAGATTAAGTAGAGAGACAGCCTTGTTTTTCATACTTAAAATCTTTTTCACATCAGAATCCCCAAAATAGGGAAACTGCTTAGAAATCTGAGCAAACTTACCATTTTCAAGCTGGAGTTGACCTGTAAAAAATTTAATTTGATCAAGATTTGTAATTTCCTTGTTGAAAATTAGATTTTCATTACCACTGGCTACATAGATTTTAAGGTCAGAAAGTATCATCACAATAATCTAATCTGATTTCCTGCACATTCCAGATCACAGAACCTCACCCACCCACTCCTGTAGCAGAACTCCTGAAGTTCTCAAATCATAGTTTAAAGACTTCAAGTTGCAAAATATCCATCATTTATATTAATTACAGTCTGTAAGTTGCCCATTCTCCATAATGCAAAGGAAGGTGAAACACCAATCTGATCCTCGGGGAAAATTTCTTCCTCACCCCAAATACGACAGTTAGGCCCTGAGCATAGAGGCAAGACCCAACCACCAGATATCTGGGAAATGTGGAAGACCAGAATTGCACACAGTATTCAAGATGAGGTCTCACTCAATGCCTTGTAAAATGGTCATAACACTTTCTAGCTTTACTAGAAATACCTCACATGCCGCATTCTAAGGTTACATTAGCCTTTTTCATAGTCACATCATATTGGAAACTCATAGTCAACCCAAACACCAAGATCTTTCTCCTCTATAACTTCCAACTGATGGGTCTCCAACTTATATAGAAAAATAATCTTCTTGTAAGTTTCTGAATGCATGATCTTGCACTTTCCAATATTAAATTCCAACCCATTTCTACTACTTCAGTTCACAAGGTCTTTCAGATCTTCTTGTATTCCTACTTGAAAGTAGGAATAAGAAATCCTCCGGAAAAGGGTTTATTTTCCGGAGAATAACGTCTAGACTGGCGCTTTTCTCCGGCTTTTCCCCAAGCCGGAAAAAAGCGGCAGCCATGTTAATGCAAATGCTGTGGGGGATATTTAAATCCCCCGCAGATTTGCCTATTCCAAAGTCTACATTAGCATCCCTTTTCCGGAAAGGGGTGCCAATGTAGACACAGCCTTACATATTTGAGTGAAGTGCTTAAAAGTCATATCTGACTTAATGGATTTTCTTCTGGAACGTTTCTGTGAAACACTCTATAGAACCCCACTAGAAACTCAGACCTATGGGACCTTCCCACTGACCAACCTCCCAGTCAGATTCAATGAGGATCTTCCTTCTTAAAGTGATACTTTAGGAATCGTTTTGGGAAATTCTATGACCTGAGTTAGAGAGGAGTTCATATTAGATGATGATTTTTAATGTGCTTGGATATTCTAAACATGATTATGTTATAATTTGTGAATAAACAAAATGATATAAAAAGTAAAATATTAAGAAAAATTAAGATTAAAATGTATAAATCTATAAATAGATTGAGTAGGGAGACAGTTTAGTTTTTCATACGTAAGGTCTTTTTTAGGTCAGACTCTAAAAAAATAGTGAAGCTGCTTAGAAATGTGAACAAACTTACCATTTTCAACCTGGAGATGACCTGTAGAAAATAAACTTCATCAAGATTTGTAATTTCCTTGTTGAAAATTACCAATGACTACATAGACTTTAAAGTAAGAAGGAACCATTGTGATCATCTAGTATGACTTCCTGCACATTTCAGATCACAGAGCCTTATCCATTCACTCCTCTTACAGACCCCTACTCTGGCTAAGTTACTGAAGTCCTCAAATCACAGTTTAAAGTCCTCAAGTTGCAAAGAATCTTTTGCATTAAATTTAATCTTGCAAGTGGCCCCATAATGCAAAGGAAGGTGAAACACTCCTGCAAAGAGTCTCAGCCAGTCTGACCCTGGGGGAAAATTCCTGGCCCCAAATATGACAGCCAGTTAGGCCTTGATCATGGAGACAAGACACACCTATCAGACATCAGGGAAACATGGAGACCATAACTGCACACAGTATGCCAGATGAGGTCTTACCAATGCCTTGTATATTGGTTGTAACAGTTTTTGGCTTTACTAGTGTGTCAAAGTTCTGGCCATGGCCCTAGGGTCCTGAGCTTCTGGAGGATAATGTTTGCCTCAGAGGCTTGCTGTGATCCTCCTCACAGTCTCTTCTTTTCTATAGGCAAGGATCACAGCCTACTGAGCTAAACTCATCAAAGTTGGGATGAAAACTCCTCTCCAGTCCTGATCTCCACTCTCATGGGAAAAATCTGTTGTGGATGGGGAGGGTTGCTGGGAATTTGGGCCCACCCACTATTTTGAGTTCTAGCCAAAGAACCCTAAGTCAGTGGCCACAGACAGAGTTTTTTCTACTCCCAGTCTGGCAGCTTCTTCCCTGGACCACTTCCCCCAAATGATCCCTCTCAGTACCTTTCCTCTGGTACCTGATCAAGTCTGTCCTACTCCTCCATGGCACTCTGCCTTACTCAGAGTCCTCAGTTCTCACTCAGAAGACCTTTTGCTCTCAGATCTTGAGCTTCTGCCCTCTGCAATAAAGCCTTATAAACAGAAGTCTGCTGCTTCTGGCAAGCTCTTCATTGGCCTCAGGTTCCTGCCTAATTATGCTCCACTAGGCTTGACCCTGTTTACCCAGGGAAGAGGACACTGTTCACCCAGGCTATGTCTACACTGGCAGGTTCTTGCACAAGAATGGCCGTTCTTCCATAGAGTGTCCAGACTGCCCACCTGCTCTTGCGCAAGAAGATTTACAGTAAAGTGTGGTAAGAGAGGGCTTCTTGCCCAAGAGCTACACTCTTTTCTAACAGGTGAAAGCCCTCTTGTGCAGGAGCTCTTGAGCAAGAGGGCTGTGTGGACGCGCAGCTGGGGTTTCTTGCACAAGAAAGCCCTATTCCTAAAATGGCCATCAGAGCTTTCTTGCACAGAGAGCATCCACATTGCCATGTTCTTTTACACAACTTATATAGAGAAATATAATTCTTGTAAGTTCCTAAGTACATGACCTCGCACTTTGAAATATTAAATTTCAACTCATTTTTATTACTCCAATTTACAGGATCATTTAGATCTTCTTGTATGATATTCCAGTTCTTTGTATTGGCAATAACTCTCAACTTCATCTCATCTGCAAATTTTATTAATGCAGCGCCTCTGTTAGTGCCAGTGTCAGTAATAAGAATAATGAAATAAGATTGGTTCCAAGACTGATCCCTGAGGAACTCTACTACTAACCTACTTCCAGCCTGACCATTCACTTTTCAATATGAGCTGCGGAAGTCTCCCCTCTCACCAGTTTCTCATTCACTTTTCAGTTCTCATATGAATCCCCTTTTTAGCAAATGTAACAAATAATAGTCCATGTAAAACTTTTTCAAATGTCTTACTGAAATGCAAGTAGATTATATTCCTGCATTTCCATTGTCTAAAAAATTAGTTATCTTTTCAAAGGAGATCAGATTAGTCTGGCACAATATATCTTTTGTAAAACCATGTTGTATTTAATCACAATTGTTGTTCGTATTCTTGGACAGAGATTATATAGTCCTCTGATTTAGTTCCCTCAAACTGTATGAGTCCAAATTCCGTTTTGGATGTTGTAATCTCTGCCTTTTTATCTTTGTTCTCATTATACATCCTACCACTATCCTAAAGCTCTTCATTAGTCTCATTAACAAGTAAGGCAAATTATTTATTTAGGTGTTAGGCCATGTCTAGATTTTCTTTAATCTCCACCTCATCCTTAGTACTTAGCAGTCCCTCTTCTTTCTTTTCTTGTTTGCCCAAATAGTTAACTTCTGGGATAACTAGAATTAGCCATGTTCAGGGCCTGATCTAAAGCAAAGTAAAATTATTGTGAGCCTTTCCATTAGATTTGATGGGCTTTGGTCAACCCTGAGGTTGCGCATGAAATCTGTGTACATTTGCATATTGTGGAAAATTCATTTTTGCTATTCATTGGGAAAAAAACACACAAAAGAGTGGACTTTTAAGCAGTCTTACTCAAACTATTCATATGCCAGATTAAAATGTTGTACAGCCAAGTCAATTATACTTTAGTGACTGATGGGGAAAAGTCCAATATACAGAAAACCGATTGAAAAACTTCTTCACAAACTGCTATATATTTGAGTGCACATGCTTAAAAGTCATCTCTGACTTACGGATTTTCTGCTGAAGTGAGCCTGAAAAAGAAAGATTGAATAACACATTTTCAGTTTTTCTCCAAATTGTGTCAGAAAATGTAACTTCTTGTTTTTTAACTAAATGACCAATCAAGTTATTAGACACATCATAGCAATGGAGAGCTTTCTTCTTTGATACTTGTCATAGAAAGGAACTAAGATTGTATTTTATACTGGTGCAATGGGTGAATTTAGACTGCTTAATTCCTCTCTTTCCTCTGCTTGAAAAGAATTTTTTTTATAAATTAATGTGCATTTTCTCAATACCTTCAATAGCTCGATTGCAAAGGAATGACACATATTGAATAAGTAAATCTTTTCCCCTGTTAAAACAAATCATCTTAATTGCCCCCCTCCCCGTAGATAGTGCTCCATCTTTCCTGTTTCAGATGAGGGATTCTCCTTGACTCTTTATGAGCAAGTGAAAAGATTTCTCAGTATCACCCTAGTAAAGAAGCACTGCTCACCCCTGTTATCAAAAGGCCAATATTTTTCTTCCATCATCAAACCTCAGAAATCACAGCAAACTTACTCTTTTCCACTTTGAACCAGCCTGCAAAAAACAAAACAAAACAGAACAAAAGCCCAAAACACAACCAATATTGTTAATAAATACATTTTATTTTCATTCTGGGGACTCTGTCCTGTCCCCACTGACATCAAGGGGACTGCCATTGTTTTCACTGAGACCAGGACCAGACTCCAACTTAAAAGTTGTCAAACTTTTTGTTGCCATATGTGAACTCTGATACATAACCCATAGCACATCTATCGGATGCTGTCAGCCCTTTCTCATTGATAAATACCCAATCCCTAAAATTTCTATTAGCAGAGAATACTCAGTGGAGAAATGCGCTCAAACAATGCAGTAACATTTAGATTCCAACTTTTGCCCACTAATAAAAACTCATCTGGAGTTGTCCATCTCAATCATGCTGACAAGCCCCTGTAACCTGAAGCAATAGTATAGAAACATTCCCTCCTCCCATGCCTACCCAACTGGATCATTCAAAGCATGTCTACCTTTGAGTTGTGGGTGTAGGTACCAATGCTTGCCCTGACTCATAGAAATGTATGTCTGGAAAAAGCCTCGAGAAGTCATAAAGTCCAGCTCACTGTCCTGAGCCACGACCAAGTAAACTTGAAATATGTTGGTCCTGCTTTGGGCAAGGGACTGGAATCAATGGCCTCCTAAGGTCTCTTCCGGCCCTATGATTCTGTTTTTTAAACTTGTTTTTAAAAACTTCCTATGATGGTGATTCCACAGCTACTCTTAGAAGCCTGCTCCAGTGCTTAACTACACTCATGATTAGAAAGTTTTTTCTAAAATCTTATCTAAATCTCCCTTGCTGAAGATTAAGCTCCTTATTTCTGCTCTTACCTTCAGTGGGCATGGATCTAATGATCACAGTCCTCTTCATAACTGCCCTTAGCATATTTGAAGACAGTTATTAGATTCCTTTTCTTCTTTTCTCAAGTCTAAATATGCCCAGTTGCTTTAACCTTTCCTCAGAGGTCTTATTTACTGAATTCCTTAATGTTTTTGTTGGTCTCTATTTAACTCTCTCCAAATTATTCCTAAAGTTTGATGTCCAGAACTAGATACAGTACCCCAGCTGGGACCTCAGCAGTACCAAGTAGTGCAGGACAATTACTTTCCATATACAGTAAACTTTAGGACCCAGGGAGTGCCGAATTTCTCAGATATATAATATTTGCCTTTTTGCATTTGCATCACGTTGTTGATTCATATTCAATTTCTGAATCCCTGACCAACAGTCTTCTCTCTCTGGACACCCTATTCTGAAGGCAGTATAAAAGTAATGGTGGCAGTATCATGGTCTCATTAAAATAATTTTGTGACCCCCTATGCAACTCTCTTTTGGGTCAGGATCAACAATTTGAAAAACATTGGTCTCCTGCTGTGAAATCTGTATAGTATAGGATAAAAGCAAACAAAAGATCAGATTTCATGATCCATTACACATTTTTCATGGCCATGAATTTGGTAGAGCCCTAATAATTGCTAATGGTTAGAACAGAGTTTCAGCTAATTTCTTAAGTACGTGAGCATGAATATCATCACGCCCTGCTAACTTGAATATATCTAATTCTTCTAAATATTATTTTACATGGTCTCCCCATATTGTGGCATGTGTTCCTTACCCCCTGTTATTAACAATAATAATTGTGCTAGGTATCTGATCACCATTAAATTTTTTGCAGACATTGAAGCCGTATAGGCATTAAACACCTCAGCTTCTTGATACTATCAATTATTTAGTCTTTTTCTTTTTATTGCCTTTTATGTCCCTTGCTATATGTATATCATGTTGTGCCTTAAGCTTCCTGGTGATTATGCTGTTTTTTCTACCACACATTAATTTGTAATGTGCCTGCGTTTTCACTTCTTATAGGATTCCTTTCTGATTATTAAAGAGGTCCTCATAGAGCTATATTGGCCTCTTACAACTCTTCCAGTCTTTCCCTTATATCAGAGTAGTATGCAATGTTTAATATTGCCATCTCGAGAAACTTCCAGCTCTCCTGAACTCCTTTAGCCCTTAGGTTTTCTTCCTATCAATCCTACCAAACTGCACCTACGAGTTCTCTAAGTTTGTTAAAGTCTGCCTTCTTATTTCTATGTCACTCATTACCCTTGATCAGGCTAGTGCATTAAAAATAAAAATGTGGCCATGGTGGCATGGGCAATGGAAAAAGGCAGAGCCCCCAGCCCACTAAGATCTTGTTTGAAATCCTAGGCATTTACTTGGGTAGCTAGCCTCCCCCACCACTTATACCACTGTTGCTATGCTAAGGGCTGAGGAAGGAGAAGGGCACAGCACCATACTCTGACCCTTCTGGGGATGTGGCGCCAACCCCTCACTCCTTGCCTCCAGCCTGTGGTGGCTGCTGGCTCTGCTCAATATACTGATGTATGGAAGTATGTTAATTAAACCTCCTGCTCCATTGCAGGCCCACCCTTACTCAGATTAAGCTAACTACTTTCAATTTCTTAGGTGTCAGGGCTACAGGAATAGTTTCCTAGTATTTTTATATTTTCTTTGTCAAATTTCAAATATATATTTAGGACCAGTTTGAGATGTGGAATAAAGAGAGTAAGCAGTAAATCTGTTCTTCCTTCAGTTCTCTGTATGAATGAATGAGGGAAGAAGGCCATGCAGAATGACTAAAGTTTTCCCTTGCGTATTATTGACAAAGAAATTATCACTGAGATGTCAAATATGTAGATTTTTTTCCATATCAGGCAAAGAATATTTTATCAACTATAGATATTAAAATATTAAGATGTTAGTTTTCCCATTCCTCTCTCCTTTGCTACTGTCGATATCACTGAGTTTAAAAATATTTATAGAAAGAACAAATCTGAGGGATTGCTTAAAATGCAAATTTACCAATTGCATATTGAGACTTTCTGGTGGGGACAGCATGATTTCTGTCTGTGGGTTTTTTAATATTTCGCTAATGCAGCATTTTGATATTTTTGATTTATTAAATATATTCATGAACAGCAGTAGGAATCTGAATTATTTGTTCAGCACCATATTCAGTGAAATTAATACTTTTTACATTCACAGGCTCTCCCACCAAATTCAGGATGTATTCAAAATCTGATCTCAATAATATAAATGTTTATATAAAGATTAAGACACACCTACTAAGAACAGTAAACCACTTTCAGGAAATTAAACAAAACAGTATTGTTCTAATAGCGATTTTGATCAAAGTCTTAATTTTTCTCTAGTGTAACCACACTGACTTTGCTAGAATTTCACATATTTGGCCTCTGCTAAATAGGATACTATTTTGAGAGGAATTGTGGCCAACATTACTACATTGTGTGCAACAGTTCTTGCACTTCCATCACATACTCTGTCCCTCTACTGCTTAAATGTACAGGTTTAGAGGTCAATACACACTTACCACATTTCTCTCGCAGCTGTTCTGCAAATGAATGACATACATTTGAATGAAGAATACATGTTCTCACATAGTGTGAACTTACATTTTTTATGTAGACTGATTTACAGTAAAGAACTCTTGGAGCTGCATTGTAGCAAATTTCATATGTGTAAGACATTAGTGTAATTAATGAGATCTACCCCACACCTATTCACACAAGTCAACTATGGTCATCATTCCATACATTTTGATGTGTATTGTTTTTCCTTGTTATTAATAAGTATGTATTCTGACTGATAGACTAAAAGCCAGCACTAGACTTAATTAACCAATTATGTAACCTACTGTTCCAGATCCTATACATTAGATATAACTCTCTCAGGGTTAAGAAATATGTAAGGCTAAACAAAACTAAAAGGAAACAACTAAAGCAGCTAAGGGGGCACATTAGGGCTACGTCTAGATTATAAGCCTCTTTTGAAAGAGGCTTTTTCCAAAAGAATCTTTCAAAACAGCTTATTTCGAAAGAGATTGTCTAGACAGCAACCGGTATTTTCGAAAAAGAGAGCTGCTTTTTCAAAACAGAGCACCCAGGCAGTCTGGATGCTCTCTTTTGAAAAAGCACTGTTTGCATTCAATAACGCCTTTTTTTGAAAGAACACTTTCAGAAAAAGGCATTATTCCTTGTAAAATGAGGTTTTCCGTGGTCGAAAAAACTGCCGCGTTCTTTCGATTTAATTTCGAAAGAACACGGCAGAAGTCTAGATGCAGGTGAAGCTTTTTTTAAAAATAGGCCACTTTTTTTTAAAAAAAACCTGTAGTCTAGACACACCCTAGATGCCCCATCCCAACCTAAAGTGGCTGAATATTACCAAAGGGCAGTTCACCTGCGCTGCCCTATATAGGCTTGGTGCAAGGCAAGAGGTTCACATTGGTGCCTAAGCAGGTCGAACTGGTCCTTCTTCCAAAATATTGATAGAAGATGAATGTGTCTGATGCATCTTAAAATACTAATATACCACTTTTATTCTCACATTGTTTTATCAACATTTCTGTCTTTGTTTTTGTTTTGAAAATTTGTTTCATAATGTAATTGTCTCTTTGAAATATGAACTTGATTCATGAATAGTAGTACGAAGCAGCCATATTCATACAAGCTCTTAGTTAGTGAGATAAATATTATGATCTGTAAGTTGTGCTATCTATGTGTTCAACCACTATCACATTCTTTCCCCTATTTTCAATGTCTCATTATGGCTTATCTGTTTTCAGTTAACAAAAGTATTGTCATTCTTTTCAGTATAAATCGGATCCTGAATTCACAGGTTCTCATAGCAAATGCAGGGTGAATTTAAAAGCTAGTCTAAAAAATATCAAGGTCCAGATACCTGGTGGGTTTATACTACAACTGCTAAATCAAAGCCCAGAAAATTGATTGTAGCACCATCAATCTTCCATATAGTGTAGATGTGCCCTCAGAGTATGTCTACAGTAGAGGCAGGTATAAATCCCAGTTTGAGAAAACATGCCCACAATAGCTGGTACTGAGCTAGTGTACAGGAAAAAAAAAGTGTTACCATGGCAACAACAACAATTTAAGGGGTTATCCACGCAAAATATGATCGCATTTGAAACAGTAGTTGTGTACTGGGGAAGGCAAGCCTATCCTGTCTTTGCACTGCACTGTTAATTTTGGTGTGATCACTGATGAAAATTTAGGTTCCTATGGGACCACAGTAAAACACACCAAATAAGGAAGTTACTCACGTTTGTGCAGTAACTATGGTTCTTCGAGTTGTGTGTCCCCGTGGGTGCTCCATTGTTAGGGTCCCCATGGGCGCTCCACTGTTGGTGGTGTTGGGTGGACCCAGCACCGCAGATTGGAGTTTTCCATTAGCAGTGGCTGACCACATATGTGCAGCATGCACTGAGCAGTGTTCGCTCCTTTTTGATGTCTCGCACAGTCCGGCTCCTGCCAGTTCCTCAAGTCCGCCCCAGGATCTGAAAGATAAAAAAAAGGAGAATCCAAAGAGGGGAGAAGGGCAGGAACTGGAGCACCCATAGGGACACACATCTCGAAGAACCATTGTTACTTCATGAAAGTGAGTAACTTCCTCTTCTTCTTCTTCTTCAAATAGAGTCCCCGCGGGTGCTCCACTGTTGGTGACTGTAGCAGTATCCATATAAATGGAAGGTGGGCAATAGAGCCAAGGTTTAGCTACAGCTGAAAGCGTGGGGTATCAAGTAGTGTTTTCTGAAGGTATCGTTGGTGGACCATGTGGCCACTTGGCAGATATCTTTAAGAGGAAGTCCATGAAGGAAGGCTGTAGAGGTTGTCACCGCTCCTGTAGAATGAGCTCTAAGTGACTGGTTGTGGGTTATTTCATATAGCATAGCATTTTGTGATGCAAGTAGCAATAAGCTTAGCAATTCACTGTGAGGAGAGAGGTTGGCCCTTGGAATGTTCCGCTACTGAAATTAGCAGTCAGTCCGATTTGTGAAAAGATCATGTTCTTTCAAGTGATCCATGCACGTCTAATGAATGAAGTAGAGCTTCGTAACAAGTGGTGTGTGGTCTCAGGTAGAAAGATGGAAGTATGATTGTCTCGTTTATGTGGAAATCAGAACAAGCCTTAGGTATAAAAGATGGATGTGGATGTAATACAACTTTGTTATTATTGAAGACGGTATATTGGGGTACTGCCCTTAATACTTCTATTTCTCCAACCCTGTGGGTGGAAGTGATGGCCAACAGAAATGTAAATTTTAGTGTTAAGATTGAAAGTGGAGTGGTTGCTATTGGCTTGAAGGGAGCGTGGGTAAGAGTGTTGAGAACCAGCTCCAATTTCCATGTAGCAAGTGGTATCTGGTGTGGAGGGTAAAGGCTGGAAAGGCCTTTAAGTACTCTCTTGTTGGTAGGATGTGCAAATACTGAATGACCATTAAATTAATCGTGGAATGCAGTAATAAGTGTTAGATGTATTTTTAAAGATGCTATGCTCAGCCCTGTTTCTTTTAGTTGTAGGATATAATCCAAAATATCGTGTATAGGGGTGCTCTCTGGATCTATTCACTTTCCAGCACACCAGGAAAGGAACCTGTGCCACTTCTGAAGGTAAGTGGATCTAATGGATTATTTTCTGCTATTCAATAGCACATTGCTCGCTTTGCCAGAACAGTGGAGTTCATCTTCCTGGAACCAACAATGAGCCACGCCGTTAACTGTAGTGTATGGGGTTGAGGATGGATGAAAATCCCATTGTTATGGGTTAGGAGATTGGGGTATATGGGCAGGCGATAGGGTGGTTGAGGAGACATCTGATACAGATAGGGGAACCACGTCTGTCATGTCGAAAATGGGGCTATGAGAATGACTCTTGCTCTATCTCTTGATTTTTCTCAAGAACTCTGGAAATAAACTGTATGGGAGGAAAAGGGTATAAGAAGGCATCTGTCCAATGAAGGAGAAAGATGTCCCCTAGTGATCCTAGTTTTATGCCAGCCCTTGAGCAATATTGTTGGCATTTTGTGTTCTTAGAGGGGGCGAAGAGGTCTATCTGTGGCTGACCCCAGTGGTTGAAAATAGTCTGAAGGACACGCAGATGACGTTCCTTTGCATTGTCTGGAGCAGTGTCTGCAGAGCAAGTTGGAGAATACATTACTGATGCCTAGTACGTAGGAAGCTGTTATGGTAACCACATTGTGGATGCACCAATTCCATAATCAAATTGCTTCTGCACATAGGGAATAGGAGCGGGCGCCACCCTGGGCGATTGATATAGCACATTGTGGATACATTGTCTGTAAGTACCCTCACTATGGTTCCTCAGATGTGTGGTAGAAAATGTCTTCATGCATTTGCAACTGTCCTTAGTTCCAGTATGTTGATGTGTAGGATAGACTCTCCTGTCATTCATAAGCCTTGGATGAACAGGTCTCCCACATGAGCTCCCCACACTTTGAGGAAAGCATCAATGGTGATTTGTGTGGTAGGTTGGTCCTGATGGAATGGGACTCCTATAAGTAAGTTGTTTGGTTTGGTCCACCACTTCAGGGACACTAGGACGTTGGCAGGTAGCGACACTTGTCTGGTTACATCGCTCTTGCAATGGATATAAATGGAAGCAAGCCAGTGTTGAAAAGAGTGAAAATTGAGCCTCGTGTAAAGAACTACATAAGTTGTAGCTACCATGTGACCCATGAGTTGTAAACAGGTAAGTATTGAGGCTCTAGGGCTGTTCGTAAGCATAAAGACCAGGTCTTGAATTGCTTGGAACTGTTGGAATAGTAAGTATGCTCTTGTTGCAGAGGAGTCTAATTGGGCTCCAATGAACTCTAGGGTTTGTGTAGGAACAAACGTTGATTTCTTCCAATTGAGAATGAGACCTAGCAGGTTGCAAGTCTGTCTGATTATGGATATCATATGGAGAGTATCCATAGCAGTTGACCCTTTTATCAGATAGTCAACTAAGTATAGAAAGATCATGATCCATTGTCGATGGTGATATGCCGCAATAACAGCAAGTGTCTTTGAGAATTCCCTGGATGCCAATCACAAGCCAAAGGGTAGGATTTGGTACTGATAGTGGTCTGATCCAACTACGAACCATAGAAATCGTCTGTGTATGGTAATATGAAAATATGAATCTTGCGGGTCGAGGACTGCAAACCAGTTCTCCTGTTCAAATGCTAGACTAATAGATGCTAAGGTCACCATCTTGAATTGTTGTTTGCAAAGATAGTGGTTCAACCTGTGAAGGTTCAGAATAGGTCTCCAGTGACCGGTCTTTTTTGTTGTGAGAAAATAGTGGAAATAGTTGCTTCTGTTTCTGAACTCTTCTGGAACCATCTATACCACATAGATGTATAAAACATGGTAGACCTCCTTTTGCAAGAAGAGTCCCTGAAGAGAGACGGGGATGGTGGGGACGTGGAAGTTATAGCTACAAATGGGATGGTGTAACCAGATTATATGATCTCTAGGCAGGTAGAGGAGCACCCACAGGGACACACATCTCAAAGAGTTTCCCACGGCTCCCCGTGGCTGCAAAAGATAAAATGGAGCCAATAGGAGCCTTTAGGCTCTGTGGCTGTGGTGCTGGTACATAAAAAAACCAGGGTTACCAGTTAAAGTGTTTCTGAAAGTGTTTCCATGGTACACTTTCAGAAACACTGCCCTAGAGCATGGTAGTTGATATATTTGTTTTTGGTGGTGACAGTCTTTCATCTTCCCTCTTCTGTTTTGTTTTGTTTTGTTTTGTTTCGTTTTTTTGGAGAAAAGTTCTAACAGGAGAAAAAACATTTTTTAAACAAGCTAACTAATACCATAACTACGAATGGCAATTGAAAACTGACTAAAGTGATAACAATATCTAACAATAAAAGTTAATTTCTTGTCTGACTAGATTTGTTGATGAGAAGAGTCAACAAATGTGACTTGGGGTGGCGAAGAAGGAACTGGTGGGAGCCGGACCACGCAAGATGCCAAAAGGGCAGGAATGCTGCTCAGTGTGTGCCATGCATGTGCAGTCCAGCCAACCACTGCTAATGGAAAACTCTGATATATGGCACTAGGACCACCCAACAGCACCAACAATGAAGTACCCTTGGGGACACTAACAGTGGAGCACCTATGGGGACACTACACGAAGAACTATGAAGATTCCATATTTGCAGTTACATTTGGAGATCTATCAGGTAGTAAGCTTTAACTCCATTTAACTTGTTTTATTTTAATGATATACTGAGCTAGCATTTTATCCAAAATGCCTTGTGGTATCAAGTCAAATGCTTTTGGGCATGTCTACACTAGGAAATTATTTTAATAACTCCCAAAATAACTATGTTGAAATAGCTTGTCCATGCTACAAGGCATCATCAAAATAGCGCTGAATTATTTTGAAGTAGCGTGTTCACAGTAATTGGAGGCTGCATTGCATTTAAAGACCCCAGAAGCACTCCAGCGAGGGCATCAGGAGAGCTATCACTTCCTGTAGCTGCTTGCTAAGCTAGCTGAGACTTGCAGTTAAAGGGGCTCCTCTCTACAGCTGGGTCCCACACGCCATTTGTCCACTGCCTACCTCCTCCTGGAACACTAAACTCATGCTGAATGCTCTGGTTGTCCTTGAGGAAGACACAACACTTCCAACCTGGAGCTGGAGCCGCTGCAAAGCAGTGCCAAGCTCTTAGGCCTTGTGCTGTGCCCCATGGCATACTTCATCCACACTGCCCATGTGGAGATTCGGGAGCATGATGACCAACCCAGACTGGGGGGCATCTTCACCCAGGTGCTAGCACTCATAATACCCCAAATTTCCATCTGTCTCATGCACACCGTTGAATGCCACTTCTGATGCAGGGAGACCAGTTCTGACTGGTGGGACCACATTGTCTTGCAGCAATGGGACAACCAGTAGTGACTCTAGAACTTCTGCATGTGGAAAGCCACCTTCCTGGAGCTCTGCGAGTGGCTTACCCCTGCCCTGAGGCAACAGGACACCCAATTGAAACCCACCATTCCTCTGTAGAAGCATATCACCATCACTATTATCCTCTGGAAGATCACTACCCCGGATAGCTACCACTCCGTGGGGAACCAGTTCTGCATGGGGAAATCCACGATTGAGGCAGTGCTCATGCAGGTTTGATTATTTTACTATTTTATTAGGAGGATGGTGAAACACTGGAATAGGTTTCCTAGGAAGGTAGTAGAATCTCCATCCCTAGAGGTTTTTAAGTCACAGCTTGACAAAGCCCTGGCTGGAATTGTTTAGTTGTGTTTGGTCCTGCTTTTGGCAGGGGATTGGACTCTGTAACCTCCTAAGGCCTCTTCCAACACTATGATTCTATGTTTCTATAGGTGGTCAAGGTCATCAACATGAGTTTACTGTGAATGGTCATCACCCTGGAAATTGCTGACCCCATCATCACTGGCTTTGCCGCCATGGACTTCCCCCACTGCAGGGGGCCATGTATGACACCCAAATCCCTATTCTACCCCCTGACCACTGTGCCTCCAACTACATCAACAGGAAGGGGGTAGTTTTCAATGGTGCTGCAGGCTCTTGTGGACCACATGGTACGGTTCACTGCCATTTATGTCGGGTGTTCGAGGAAGGTGCACAATGCCTGTGTATTCCACAACTCAAGCCTGTTCCACAGGATGCATTCTGGAAGTTTTTCCCCTGACTAACCCACGAGAGACAGGATGGTGGACATGCCCATGTGTGTCTTTGGCAATCAAGTCTACCGCTACTCCCCTGGCTGATGAAGCCCTACACAGGCAGCCTGGACCCCATCAAAGAGAACTTCCAAAGCTCAGCAGATACTGCATGGGGGGTCAAGTGTGCCTTCAGCCATCTAAAAGGGAGGTTCAGGAGTCTCCTCACTCACCTGACTGGAACATTCCCTATGTGGTGTGAGCCTGCTGTGTGCTCCACTATATCTGTGAGTGCAAAGGGGAGACTTTCTTGCCAGGGTGTGGTGTGTTTGTGTGGGAAGGGAGGATGGGGAGGTAGAGGCTAAGCAACTGGCCAGGGATTTCAAACAGCTGGACACTGTTGCCATTCAGCATGCACACTGAGAGCTGTACTCATCCAGGAGGCTGTGAGGGAGACCATGGGCCCAGAAGGGGCCCCTGCATTGCCTCTGTGTGCCTTCCCTACTCCACACCTCCCTTTCCCTGCTCTCCCTTCCAATCTTCTCCTACTCCCCTGCAGAGCAAATAAAGAAGCCTTTTTTGTTTGGGGGAAAAACAGTCTTTTTTCTTTTATTTGGAGGATATACAACAGTGGAGTATGCCTGGGAGCCTGGGAGTTCCTACCATCACATGTTTGCAAGCCCCGGAAGAGAAGCCAGGAGGAATGGGCAGATGCTGGGAGTTGGGGGAGAGTGGGTGTGGGGAATTGAACAGGGAGTTTGGGGATGAGTAATTAGGCAGAGAGTTGTGGGGGACAAATGTGGGGAGATGGCTGGTGAACCACTCCATACACATGACCATGAATTCCATGATGGAAGTTATGGAGGAGCACATGGCCTCATGCTGGCATGACAGCTGTTCCCACATGGCCTTCCTCAGCTCCTGGTAAGCCTAACAATCCTCATGGTCAGTGACCTGCTCCTGGTGCTCCTCATCAAAGCTGCAGATGAGGAAATGGAGGCAGTCCAGGTATACCCACACCAGGTTCTCACAAGATCTCCTCCACCAGTGGATCTACAAGGTTGTGCTAATGGCATCGGTGGTGGTGGACACACCACACTTGCAGCTGGCCCAGCTGTGAATAAAAGTGATAAGGGCAGTCATACCTGGAGACACTGTGCATGAAGCCTAGCCCTAATCTCTGAGTTGACACTAAGGCTATGTCTAGACTGCAGGCTTCTTTCGAAAGAGGCTCTTTCGAAAGCATCTTTCGAAAGAGGCTCTTTCGAAAGATCGCATCTAGACTGCAGGCGGATCTTTCGAAAGAGAAATCCGCTTTTTCGAAAGAGAGCACCCAGCGAGCCTGGAACTTTCGAAAGAAGGTGTTCTTCCTCGTGAAATGAGGTTTACCGCCATCAAAAGAAAAGCCGCGTTCTTTCGAAATAATTTCAAAAGAACGCGGCTTGAGTCTGGATGCAGGGGAAGTTTTTTCAGGAAAAGGCTACTTTTCCCGAAAAAACCCCTGAGTCTGGACACGGCCTAAGGGTATGTCTACACTAGCCCCCTAGTTCGAACTAGGGAGGCTAATGAGGGTGACTGAAATTGTTAATGAAGCATAGGATTTAAATATCCCATGCTTCATTAGCATGTTCCCGGGTGGTCGCCATTTTAGAAATTGATTAGCCCGAAGTAACTGCCCGTGTCTACAAATGGATTCCGATTTAAAGCCCTAACTCAAATTAGCTGTTATTATTCCTCCTGGAAAGAGGTTTAACAGCTAATTCGAGTTAGGGCTTTAATTCGGAATCCCGTTTCACTGCTGCGTGTAGACGCTAGTCAATTCCTAAACTGGCAGTGTGTGTGAGTGGCAGAGGTCACTTTCCAGAGAGGGTGGTACTGGGGTCCCCTCCACTTCTTCCACCCGACAGGTTCTCATGCAGGGGGATTGGTCTCCTCTGCATGGCTGTGCTTGACCAGGAGTGGATGCTTCCCCAGTGCTGTGTGCAGCACTGCTGTGTGTTCCCCTGACCCCAGCCTCCTTAGTGGTGGCTTGTAGTGGGAAGGTGTCCCACCAATGTCCAGAATAAGACAGGCCTGTCCAGAAACCTTGTGAGAATGAGCAATGGATTTCTGTCCGAGAGAGTCATGGGGTTGAATGCTCCATACTGGTGTTCCATGTGCACCCACATGCCCAGGATGTTGTGCAAGCCCAGGCTGAGAAGGCTGGGCCAGGAGTGTGCAAGCCCCTTGCCGCCTTCTGCCTATCCTGTGCCCCACGTGTGTATATGGTAAGTTATAAAACTCACCTGAAATGTCTATCCCAGGTTTGTCCAAGCCCTGAGAGACATTCAGGGGGAAAGGAGAGGGGAGACTGGCTCCAGGAGACTGGCTCCAGGCTAAGGATGACCTCCTGGTTGATGGACACGGTGTCCAGTCTAACCTGCTCCTCCTCGTTGTTCTCCTCCACAACCCTGCTCTCGTGGAGGCTGATGTCCTCACGATGATACAGGGGAGACTGGTCCAATTCCCAGAATGGCATCCAACTGCTCATAAAAGCAGCAGGTATGTAGTGCCACTCCAGAGCTGGAACTTTGCTCCCTGGCCTTGATATAGGCCTGCTGGAGCTCTTTTGTCTTCATCTACATCTGGTCCAGGGTCCGACTGTGTCTCTTCAGAGCCAGGCTGGAGGCCATTGGGCTGTAGATTTTGGCATTGCACCTCTTGGTGCAGAGATCCTGGATGTTTGTCTCCTCCCTCCAGACTTCAATGTGATTCAGGATCTCGGCACCAGTCAAGTAATGTTGCAAGTAGTTACAGAAAAATATAAGTTACAAATTAAGATATTTGCAGCCCTAATTAAAGTGCATTAGGTAGGAAAACAGATTTGTGTGTTCCCCTCAAAATATTTGTTCAAGTGTTACCCACATAGAAGTGTGGATATGATTGGATGTTTTGTGTGACCGATAATTTAGAAAATTCCATATTTGGCCACTTATCTTAAAATAGTCTATTTATGTGGATAAGGACACCTCATTCAACTCAGAGTTTGATGAACTGGACACATTCTGAATAAAATATTTTCTTTAAAACTGTGCTACACAATGGTTAATTTATGGACTTCTGTTTAGATTTAGAAATATAAGATGCGTAGTTGAGTTTAAAAAATAATCGTATTACACCTGCTTAGAAATCTGAGCTAACTTACTGTTTTCATGCTGGACTTGATCTGTAAAAGAATAAATTTGATCAAGATTGGCATTTTTAAATGGAAAATTGTGTTGTCATTACTATTGATCATATCAATTCTAAAGTTCTGGAACTGTATGATTATCTATTTTGAATGAGCAAATGGGATTTGTAAAAAATTCCATTGGATTAGATAGGCTTTGAATCAGCAACAAAGTTTCTCAAAATGGTCCTATATATTTTGGAAAGACCATTTTTGCTATTAAGACTGAAAGAATGAATCAGCACAATTCTTTTTAAATGTCAAGGAATATGAGCAAGTTTACTCAAACTCATCATGGATACTGTATAAAGATTTATTACAGCCAAGCTAAGGGCATACTTTTGGGACTGTCAGGAAAAAGGGACTTAATCAGGAAATTGAAGGAAAAGCTCTCTCACAGAGGGTAATTAATTTAAATGCAAGTGCTAAAAAGGCGATTTTGATTTACAGATTATCTCCTGGGGAATTGCTAAAAAAGAAAAGTTGAGATAACACGTTTAGTTTTTATATAAATGAGGTGGGGAACATAGCTTGTTTTATTTTTAATTTAATAATTTATCAAATTTATCAGACACATTATAGCAATAGAAAACTTTCTGCTTTATTGCTTGTCAGAAAAACAAACCTATGTTTAAACCCAATTGCTTTTAACATTCTACAATGAGATTCAGATATGAAGATTACTCTGCTCAATCTCAGTTCTATGCAGTCTCATCGTAAGCTGTCTCTCTCCTCTGCCTGATAAGAAGATCACAGTAAATCATTGTATACTTTTCAAGTGCCTTCCACAGCTTGGTTACAAAGGAATTACACACATTTGAAGTAACTACATATTTGACCTATTGCATAAATCAGTCAGCTCAGTGCTTCCCCATTAAGTAATACTCAATCTGTCCAGTTCCAGGTGAGGGAACTTCCTGGAGTCCCCTTTATGTACAAAATATAGTGCAAGTAAACATAAGTTCTTAATGGTGTGGGAGGGGAAGCACATGACCTCTCCATGTGAACACCCACATTACTCTGCCCTAGCCCAGAACCCTCAGGCTCTTCTCCTCCTCTCCCTTCCCTATCCCACATTGCCGGGGGAAGGAGAGGTTGGGGCCACTGCAGTAGACGGAGGAGCTGCTAACATTGTACTTCTTTCCCCATTGCTCCTCCCAACAGGAAAAGGAGTAGAACTTCCAGTCCCATCCCTCCCCTCCTCCTCGGTTCTCCCACAGAGCTTCAATGTTTGTGTACAGGGCTCAGGGATGGAGGGCAGGGGTGGCAATTCTGCTCCTTTCCCCATAGGAAGGGACAGTGGGGAAAGGTACAGACTGCCGGCAACACCTCTGGCTGCCATAGTGCTCCAAACCCCATCCCTCGGGACCCAGCCCTATACATAGATGTGAGGCAGATCAGGGAAGAGGCTGGGGTCAGCCAGCAGGCAGTCTTTTCAGTATGCCCTGGGAGCTAAACCTAACTTGCTGGCATGACATACCATACTGAACCCGCCCTCTTGTACCACTGTGCACAAATGATCGAATCTCTCCTTATCACTCTGTAAAATACATTCACCAAGAAGGCAATACTTGACTAACTTCTTCCAAACCATAGAAATCAGAGCAAACTTACTGTTTTCTACCTGAAGCCGTTCTGAAAAAAAATACACAATATTGTCAATAAATACACTTTATTTTTATATTAGGGATCCAGTGCTGCCCCACTAACATCAGTGGGATTTCATCCATTCATTTCCATGAGAGCAAGAACAGGTTCAAAGTAAACAACTATTTTCATTTTGAATATTATCATATGGCCAAGTTGACACAATTCCAGCTTTCAACACAGCTACCACACCTCTTTGCTCTTCCCTCCATGATGAACACCCAGTCCCCACTGATTAATGTGGGAGACATGCACTCAAACTTTGCCCAGTATAAGTGATTCACATGTGAAAATCTTTCACAAACATCATGAGAAGATCCTTGTCTCTAAGCAGTTGAATAAATACTCCCCCTTTCCCTTGCAAATAAATCATTATTGGTATGTCTATACTTGAGCTCCAGGATGACTTTGAAGGAAAGGAAAAAGAAAGCAGGCAGAATGACTGGATTTCCACCTTGAGAGTCATTGAAAAAGTAATAAATGATGAAGTATCAAATATGTAGATTTTCTTCCATGTAAAAAGGAAAGGCTATTTTATCTAAAGTTTGTATTTAATATTTAAGGTTGATATGGTAATTTTCCTGTCACTCCATCTTTTACTGCTTTTGATGCCTCTTTCTGTATTCTCCCTTGCAAGCAAAATTTCCAAGTATGGGTTATTCATTTCTGATAAAAATGCAAACTCAAAGATAAAAAAATCTGAGGAATTAATGCAAATTCAACAATTTCATTTTAAAATTTTTGGGAAAAATGTATTTGCTCAACATTTATATTTCTTTTGATCAAATGGTTAATATTGCAGTTGACTACTTGGTTTACTATCATCATTCAGGAGCACTCATAAGGATTAGCCGTATTCATACAGACATATGTTTACTTAGATAAATACTTTAGTCCATGATTTATGCTATTTGTATGCTCAACCACCATTCCAATTCCCCTTCCTGCTCTCAGCCTGCCATCACAATTTCACTGTTTTACTGCTAGAAAAATTATCCTAATTCTTTTGCAATGTTAGGTTGTTGCTGAACATGCAAGTTCTCTCACGAAATGCAGGGTGAGTTTCAAATCTAGTCTCAATAATAAATGAGGATTACAGGGTGTGAAAGAAAAACTTGTGTGTGTTGAAGAGACAAAATGGTACAGAAAGAGGAAACATTCCCAGATAAGGCGTAACAAGGGAGAGACCTAGTCAAGGACATTTTATGGTTTATCACTCATGGTGAGGCAAGCAGAATTAGGTGGTTGGAGCAGGCTGCCTCAAGATTGGTTGTGGTCAAGCTAGCAAGAAGGAGGGTGCAACATCACCCCCCCCCCCAGGCTGGGTGCAAACAGTGAACATTGTGCCACGCGACTGGCTCCTGCCAAAGGAATAAATAACACACCATTTTGCCCCACAAGTTGGAGTCCATTGATTCGGCATATTGGAGTGATGTGTACGTCGGACTTCTGCCTTAACCAAATTAATCAATATTACCTGGGGTTTGGCCAGCTCCAGAGGGTGAGTGGTATGTATGAGTGTGTCTTTGAAAGTGTGTGCTAAATTGGGTTAAGAATTAGATTGTTAATTGTTCAACTTAAATTGCTTTTAACCTGTCTTTAAAATTGCTAATTACTAGATATGTATATCGCTTTTAAAACTGCTCCTGAACAATTGCTGGCAATAATACCCTTAAAGGTACATTTGAGCTACTGTGGATCTTTGTTCTGTGACACTGATTAAAGACCTGGTGTGTGGCCTGATTAACCATATAACAGCGCCTTCTTGTGACAGGTTCTTTTAAGAATGTGGAGTTGCTATTTCGGGATACTTCAGGTATCCCGAAATAGCAACGCAGTCTTGACATATCCTAAGACAACTACACAGTACATGAATTTGCATCAGATTCTCCATCCCACTACTGCTTAAATATAAAGCTATAACAATCAATATAAGCTTACCTCTTTCCACTAGCAGCTCCTCTGCAAAGGAATAACATATATTTGAATAAAGTAATTTTTTTCTCAATACAGGTAACTAATGTTTTCCATGCAGGCTGAGTTTAGACACATAGCCTCTTTTATCAAGATTGTAGCAAAGGGTGCACATGTGCAGGGCATTAGAGCATAAGGAATTATAGTTACACCCAGTCACATAAGTCAACTACCATCATCCTCTTTTCACTTGTTTATAGGAGCTCTATATTTCATTCTAATTAATAAGAATGTGGTTAGACCAATGAACCAGGACCAAAGCCCAACAGTGGACTAACCACTCATGTGACTTAGAACCTCTACACGCTTTCAAGGTATGTCTATGCTGGAGGTGTAATTCTCAGCTTGGATAAAAAGTGTAACTGAGGCAGTGACAACCGTGTAAGTGGCATATACCATCTGAAAAACTAGCTAGGTACAAAAGGAATTCTCACAACCTAATGCAGATATGGTTACATTGATAATTTTGGCATGCTAATTTGATCAGAACGAGCATGGTTAGGTCTGTCCATGTTGTAAATTATACCTCCAGTTTCAGTATACACATATAAATAGTGAAGGTGAAGCTTCTTAGTACATGGGAACATGTTCCAAACTTTCATGTCATTGATGAAAATGTTAAATAGAATAATGCCAAGAACTGATTCATGTTGGACCATATGACAAACATACCCACTTAGTGAGGATTGTTGGTTTATTATTGCATTTTTAGACCAACCAGTTAGCCGTCTTTTAATCTATAGTTTAAAAAATTTAAATCAATAGAAAATTAACATGACATATAAACATATTTAATTTTTTTCCTGTTATATGACAGAATGATGTCATGAGGCTGTTTGGCCATGAAAGCGTCCAGGGAAAGGGGAATTGGCGAGCATAGAGAGCAGGGTGTAGCCCCCTAGTCGATACAGATTTTCAAACTAAGTGTCATGTAGTACGATGTGGTAAAGAGTAGGAAGGAGGGACATGCCAACTCCCTGAAGAGATGGAAGGATAAATATGGACCAAATAAGCTTTGTACAATTCAAGTGATGATTTTGAAGGTGCTTAGATACTTTAAAGCATAAGTTTTCTAGATATTTGAAGATAAATTGATAGAATAAGTTAGTTATCAAAAACAAGTCTTCCTGTGGCACCTTATATTTTGGTTAGTCTCTGAGGCGCTACAGGACCACTTGTTTTTAAAGTTAGAGACTAACATGGCTACCCAACTAAGATCAATTATTAAAGAAAAAGTTGTGCTTTTATTTAGACCTAGATGCTTAGGATGTAGAGTTCAGTTAACAATTCTGATTTAGAAACTGGAGAAAAATTACCTTTTTCACACTGGAGTTGTTCTGGAAAAAAAATCAAGATTTCACTTTTAATTATTGAAAATTAGATTCTCAATACCATTGAGTATGTCAATATTTAACTTCTGGAATAGCAAGAATTACCTACATTCAGTGAACAAATTAGGCCCTGGGAGACTTTTCATTGGATTTGAATCATCTCTGAAGTTTCTCAAAACTGTCAAATATATTTTAAAAAGATCTTTTTCCTACTGAGATTGGAACAACAAATGTGTATTTTTTTTTTTTTAAATGCCATGGAATAAAAGAACCCTTACTGAAAGCCTCTCATATGATGAATTAAGATTGTGTACAGTGAGGACCTTGGCCTACAACTGTGATGGCAGGACAAATGGCATTATTCAGAAAATAGAAGGAAAAATTTTCTCACAGATGACTTGAATGGAAGTGCTGAAGAAGAAACTTTGACTTACCGATTATCTGAGGGGCAGTTGCTAAAAAAGAAATATTGAAATAATCCATTCAGAGTTTTTCTCAAAATGAGACACAGAATGTAATTTTTTAACAGATCTTTAAACTACTAGGTATAGCATATGAACAGAAAAAAAAAATACATTCTGCTTCACTTGAAAAATAAACTGTGTGAAATGAAATTGCATTTAAAATTGTACATTGGGAGTCGGATGTGAAATTTTGCCTGTTTAATCTCACTTTCAATTCATTCTCCTTTCCATGATAAAAAAACCTACAAAAGTGTATAGTTCTGCAGTTTTTAAAGTAGCTTTGGTAAAAAAGAATAATTTATATTTGAGTCCCCTGTTGTGTAAACCTATCATCTCAATGGTCCCCAAAGAAACAATGCTCAATCTGTCCTGTCCCAGGAGAGCAAACCTCCCCTTCATGGACAATTGAGATGATCTTTCATCATAGAGCTCTTAGGCTGTGTCAAGACTACATGGCTCCATCGATGGAGTCATGTAGATTAGACAGATAGGCAAAGGGAAATGAAGCCGTGATTTAAATGATCGCGGCTTCATTTAAATTTACATGGCTGCCGCGCTGAGCCAACAAACAGCTGATCAGCTGTTTGTCGGCTCAGCGCGCTAGTCTGGACGCTCCCCTGCAGACATCAAAGCCCTTTGTCGGCAGCTCCGTTATTCCTCGTGGGATGAGGTTTACCAGGGCTGCCGACAAAGGGCTTTGATGTTGTCAGGGGAGCGTCCAGACTAGCGTGCTGAGCCGACAAACAGCTGATCAGCTGTTTGTCGGCTCAGCGTGGCAGCCATGTAAATGTAAATGAAGCCGCGATCATTTAAATCGCAGCTTCATTTACCTTTGCCAAAACAACAAATCTACATGGCTCCGTCGATGGAGCCATGTAGTTTAGACGTACCCTTACAGAAATTCACCAAGAGAGCAAACTTACGTCTTGCCATCTGGAACGGACCTGAAAAAGGAAAACAAATATTGTCAAAAAATGCTCTTTTCTTTCACATGGGGAATCCATTCCTGCTCCTTGACAGCACTGAGACTCCAGCCATTGATTTAAATGAAAACAAGAACAGGATTAAAGTAAACAAGTATTCATACACCCAGACTGACATCATTCTAACCTTTGACACAACTGTGAAACATATTCAGTCCTCCCTCAAGGATAAACACCAAAACTCAATTGACTCGCATCTGCAGAATACACTCAGATTCCCCAAAGAGAAATACACTCAAGCCAACTCAGAATCCCCCTTTTACCCAGTATTAAATAATTTACATGTGTCTGTCCCTCTCAATTATTATGAAAAGCTCTCTATCCTTAAGCAATTGCGGAAATCCCCACTCCACACCAATGCAGTCCCAAAGAACAAACTTATGATGTTCTCTGAGTGAATGAGAATAGAAATAATGTAGAAAGACTAAATTTTACTCTGAAGTTTTATTGAAAAATAAATGAATGTTGAAATATAACAGATATGGATTATCTTCCATATCAGGCAGAGTCTTTTATCAGCTAAATATTTTATTATATTATGAAGACTGATATTCTATCCCTCCCTCTTTTGCTGCTTCCAATATCACTTTCTGTATTCCCTCCTGCAAGTAATGTTTAGAAATATGGACATACATTAAAAACTCATATTGAAACATTTTAAACACTGGAGACATTACTTAAAATACACGTTTATCAATTTAATTTTCAAATTGGAAAACGACCAACATTTATGTCTATGTATTTAAAACATGTGGCTAATAAGCAATTGGCTACTTGATTTGTTAACTTCATTCATGAGCAGTTTTATATGAACCAGCCATATTCGAACACACTCATATTCAGTTGAGATAATATTTTGGGCCATCACTTGTGCTAGCTGCATATTCAACAATTCTGTATCTTGCTCTTATCCTATCATCATGATTTCACTATTTTTACTGCTAGAAAAATTGTGCTTTTGCAATGTAAGGTGGCTCTTGAATGCACAGGTTCTTAGATCTGATTCAGGGAGTATTAGAAATCCAGCCTCAGTTAAATCACATTCTACACAAAGATTAGGACTCAGCTATTCTGCACATTAAACCACTTCCTGATAATTAAATAAATAATATTGGGGTTTTTTTTTTTAAATCAACAAAGCCTTCTTTTTCCTTTGTGTAACTCCACTGATATTAATAGAAATATAGAGAGGATGTATTTGGCCTGTAGTGGGTAGTATACTGCTCTGAGAGGATGTGAGGCAAAGACAACTAAATAACACATGCATTTGCATCAGATGTTCTATCCCTCCCCTGCTTCAAGAAAAAGCTATAGAGATCAACATATACATACCACATTTCTCTCGCAGTGCTTCTGCAAAGGAAAGAGATACATTTGGAAAAAAAAGGCGTGTTCTCCACAAAGTGTGAACTAATGTTTTCTGTGCAGAATGAATTATGTTTAACTTGTTATAGCAAGACTGGAGCAAATGTTACATGTGCAGAAGACTAGAGCATAACGAATTCTGACTACTTCACAGAAATGAACAATCATGATCACTCCACAAGTTTCTATGAACATTGTTTTCCTTTTTATTAATAAGATTGTATTTAACTGATGAACTAAAGCTCAGCACTGCAGTTCACTAACCAGTCATATGATCATACGTTCTAGATCCTGTACATTGTTAAATAACTCTGTCGTGGTACTATACACTAGGGCTACGTCTACATTGGCACCCCTTTCCGGAAAAGGGATGCTAATGAGACGAGTCGGAATTGCAAATCCGCGGGGGATTTAAATATCCCCTGCGGCATTTGCATTTACATGGATGCCGCTTTTTTCCAGCTCGGGGATAAGCCGGAGAAAAGCGCCAGTCTAGACGCGATTCTCCGGAAAATAAGCTCTTTTCCGGAGGATTTCTTATTCCTACTTGAACAGTTCTTCCCTGTCTACACTTGCCCTCTTGAGCAAGTATTTTTGCGCAAGAGGGCTTTTTCCTGAGCAGGAGCGTGAAAGTATTTACGCAAGAAGCACTGATTTTGTACATTACAAAGTCAGTGCTCTTGCGCAAATTCAAGCAGCCAGTGTAGACAGCTGGCAAGTTTATGCGCAAAAGCAGGCGCTTTTGCACAAAATCTTGCCAGTCTAGACGCACTCTAACGTTTTGAAACTGCCTTCCTGTTTTTCCCCTTGATTTTCCAAACCTTCTGTTCCCTGTCTCCCAGTCCCCTTCTTCCCTCCCCCTGCCCTCTCTCCTATTTATTTTGGGTCTGCATATCTTAAACTCAAAACTCCAGTCGTCTGAAGAAGTGGGCTGTGCCCATGAAAGCTTATGATACCATCTATATGTTTTGTTAGTCTATAAAGTTCTACCAGACCATTTGTTGTTTTTTCCTGTACAGATTAACTCAGCTACCCCCTGAAGATTTTGAAACCTATCACTCAGTAATCTTTTAATCTATTTATTGTATGTCATGTAAATATTATATTTATTTAGTTTTTAATCCAAATTATCATGTGATACTAAGATAAATGCATTGTAAGCACCTATTACAACAACACTATTATCTCTATCAATCACATTTGTAAGGAGGAGAGGGGGAAGGATGTATCAGATCCCATGAGGAAAGAAAGGAGAAATCTAGAAATGATGCATTGCATACAATAAAATTGATTATTTTAAGGTGGCTGGATACTCTAAGGATCAGAGTAGACAAATTGATAGACTAATGCATTATGAAAAAAATTGAGAGAATTCTGTATTTGACCAACTATCTGCAGCAAAGGGGCTAGAGATATGGAAAAGCATATCTCAGAATCTGAGAAGATAAAAACCACAGCAAAATATTTGTTCTTAAGTTCTAATATACAAAAATTAGTTAGAAGATTTTGTTTAGATTTACAAATAGAGGACGTACAGTTAACTTTAAAAGAAAAACAACTCAGCACACCTATTTAGAAAATAAAGCAAACTTACCGTTTTCAAGCTGAAGTAGTTCTGCAAAAGAATAAATTTGATCAACATTTATATTTCTTTGTTATTGAAAATTAGGTTATACCATTTTCTATCTATACATAATTTCTGGAATAGCAAGAATTACCTAAATTCAGTGAACAAATTCGGCCATGTAACACTTTCCATTGGATTTTGTGAACTTTAAACAAGCTCCAAAATTTCTCAAAGTAGCCCCTTGTATTTTGGAAAGACTATTCTTTTATATTGAAACTGGAATAATAAATGAATAGAAGTTGGTGGGTTTTTTCAATGTCACTAAATAGAAGCACCTTTACTCAGAGCTTCTGATATGCTGAATTAAGATTTTGTGTAGATGAGACAATTACACATTTTTGTAACCAGCAGAATAGAGGGCATCATTAAGGAAAGACTGAAAAACTTTCTCACAGACAATTTTTAATTTAAGTGGAAGTACTGATAAGGAAACTTTGACTTACGGATTAGTGGCTGTAGATTTGCTGAAGAGGAAATTTTGAAATAACTCGTTCAGAATTGTCCTCCAAAAGATGCAAGGTATGTAACTTTTTTTAAAGTAAATAATCTCCTAAATTACCAGATATATTATAGCAGCAAAAAACTGCTTTCTTTCTTACTAAAAAAACAAATTGAATATTAAATGAGAGTCAGGTGTGAAATTCTGGCCGCTTAAACCCTGGTGTGTCTACACTGCACCATTATTTCGAGATAACTAGCATTATTTCAAAATAATAATGTGAGCATCTACATAGCCATTCCATTTCAAAATAACTTCAATATAATGCATGGATTATTCCAAAATCTGTAAACCTCATTCTACGAGTGTAGCCTGGGATGGAACACTAGTGTAATTTAGGTGCGTAAAACTTGCCAATCTGACCAGAAGTTTTAAATTTGTCCTCACCATCCAAGGTTACAATGTGTTAGAATCATAAGATTCCCCCTTGTGACAGTCCACAGTCAATTGACAACAAATACACTTTAATTCAGGAAATGAAATAGAGAACAATCTTATTGCCAAAGGGAATATGATAATAACAACCACAATGAATATGGCAGCAAGAACAGAGATTACCTGGATCCCTTCCCCGATGGCATTAACAAAATCAAACTAAAACTTATCTAGATATATAGAAATTAACCATTTAACAATATCTTACACCCATAAAATCGTAATGCCCCTAAGTCGGGGCTTGGAGGACCAATCTCCCTTTGCCTTGCAGGCCTTGGAGCAGGTGGTATGTGAGATTTTTAAAAGCAAATTTAAACAAAATCAAAGCAAGGAAGAAATACAAAGCTAGATTAAAGATAAGTATATAGTTTCTGACCTTAAAGATAAGTACTCCGGAGTGGGCTTGGTCAGCAGCGGCTGAAGCAGCAGCAGCCCCGATCTCCCAAATTCCTAGGCCTAAATACCATTTTTGGCACCAAAATGTTCTGGATGTTTAACCCTTTGCCCATAGCTGGTCTTGGTACCCTAAGATTTCTGTGGTTACTATCTCTAATTGGAGAAAATACTGGGGAACTCATCTTTTTTAGACATGACTGATGCTTTCTTGGGTTCCATTCCAGAATTGCGTAAGAAAAGTCAGGAAATTACAGTTTTGATTCGGAAATCTGTTGTCTGTTCTTATAAGAAGTTTAGGATGGCAGTTACTGACAAGATAGCAGATTTTACTTGTTGATTCTGAGAAAAATTTAAAAAGTAACCTATTACATCAATTGCAAAACTTTTGCCTCATACATCTTTTGGAAAATCACAAGAAAAACTTAAATCTAACTATCACCAGCTACCATATTTTTACTAGAAGCAATCAATTAGAAAATTAATTCTGTAGGCACCTTGTGTTGCCAGCTTATATACGTCTATAACTATATAAAAAAATCAACAAAATAAAATAGGACAGGTGCAATTTAGCAGGCTACAATGAGGAATAACACATATTCCGAAATAGCTATTTCAAAATTAGGCATGTGTAGATGCTCCACTGCTGCTATTTCAAAATAGCCGCTCACAAGAGCCATTCTAAGTTATTCCTCCCCAGTACCCTTTGGGGATCTAAATTGAGATAGCACTTCTACATTAGGGAAGCCTATCTCAGACCAATTTTGAGGCTTCCCTGCAGTGTAGATGTGCCATTTCAAAACAAGCTATTCTGGAATATCTATTCCAGAATAGTTTATTTTGAAATAGCCATGTAGTGTAGGCGTATCCTCAGATTCAATGCAGTCACATTATAAATTCTCTCTGATCTCTGTTTGATAAGAAGATTGCAAAAAATCTATGTACACTTTCCCAGTGTCTTCTTCAGGTTTGTTGCAAAGGAATGACGTTCATTAAAGTAATTACTGATGTATTTTGTTGTGTAAACTAGTTATTTCAATAGTTCCCAAAGAAATAATATTCTATTCTGTTCTGTCTCGGAGGAGGGAGCCTCTTTGACTCCCTTTCATGAAGAACTGAGAAAATGTCAACAATGGAGCAATATTTGGCCTTCTACCTTCAAAGCCTAGAAATTATAGCAAACTTACTGTTTCCCACCTGCTGCCGCCCTGAAAAAAAACAATATTGACAATAAATACACTTTATTTTTATATTAGGGATCTAGTGCTGCACCACTGTCATCAGTTGGATTTCAGCCATTCATTTCCATGAGAGCAAGAACAGGTTCAAAGTAAACAACTATTTTCATTTTGAATATTATCATATGGCCAAGTTGACACAATTCCAGCCTTCAACACAGCTACCAAACCACTTTACAGGGATGCTGAAAAAACGCGTCTGCTTTTCCGTTTTTTTTTTAAAGTGGACACATTCCTTGGATGCAGCAGAGCTTTTCCAGCATACCATATCCCAGAAAAGCTCTGCAGTCTAGATATACTCTAACTCCTAACTATTTAATATGCTACTTTTCTTTACTAGCCATTATCATGGATGCAAAAATATTCCTGAGCTCCTCCTAAACTATTCAACGGGTCACAGTAAAAAGGAACTGTGATGACTGGAGCACCATTGCCCTTTTTATACCCAGGCCCTGATATGCTCCAGGTTCACTGAGGGGAGAAGTGGAGGTGTGTGAGCTGTCCAATGGCTATAGGTGGCAAGAATTCTGTTGTTCAGGCTGCACCAGTCTTCAGTATTTCCATGAGTATGAATATGCAGAGGACACTTGAAGGAGAAGAATCTCTTTGTGGATGGTCCAGGATTCATGGATAGAACCTGCTTTGGCTTCAAAGTAAAGGTTTCCAGGCAGCAAACTTTATCCCTTCTGTGAGCTGGAAAATCCATCCCCCAGGAGAAGCTCGTAGATTTCCTGGCAGATGTATCAAATTGGATAACAAACTATGGCTTCTTGTGATAATCTAAAACTGCCAGCCCAGCAAAAATGAAAGAAACTCCCAACAATCCCTCAATGAATAATGAGCAATACAATCCAAGTACCAGCTACAATAAACTTCTCAAATCTCCTTGCTATCCATCACTGCTGCCCCTGATTACTTCATACAGTCTTTTCTAGCCAAAATCCTCCCAACTCAGTGATAACTTACCCCTTTGCCTCTGAAGCTCATCTATAAAGAACAACATATTTGAAATTACATAATATTTTCAATTTTTTTCAAGTTTTAAAATTGCTTTATTTATCTCCTGATTACTAAGAATAATGAAGGATTGATGGACAGAGCACTGTACTGAATTTGAGAAAGAACCTCTAGTTTCCTTTTGGACAATTCACAATTGTTGGACATAGAATTTTAGGAGCTTCATGTATTTCCTTCTCAAACCTGCAGATGGCTAGGATGCTGTCCTATGGATGTTGGCAATATGTGCATATGTGTAATGAAATAATTATCCCTTCTGCAAACATCTGAATACAAATGCAGGAAAAATATGTTGGAGTTTTCCCAAAATCCCAGGGATTAATTTACTAAGAGTAAATACACTGACACCACTGTAGTTACAGAAGGGATTAATTTAGCCATGTCCATGTAGTGGAATGTTTTAGAGAGAATAGATTCCTAAACAACAAATAAAAAACACCCATAATTCCACAATATATCCTTTTATATTTCCTTTGCTTGAGTGGGAGGCTACATAAATCAATGAAAACTTACTCATTTCTCTCTGCAGTTGGTCTAGAAAAAAAATAAAAGCTGAGTAAGAAAATACTTTCCCTCTTCCACAAACATTTTCTATACAGTTTGATAATCTGGACTGGCACTTGAATAAGTGTGAGGTTTTTTTTTGTTTGTTTTTTGTTGTTGTATCTCTTCTTCAGTAAAAGATTACAAGAATCATATCAAACTTACCCATTTTTTCCCATAGCTGGGCTGTAAAGGAACAACACATATTTGAGTAGCAGCAAGAGTTTTTGTGCTATCCTGTAAAGAAATGTATTCTATATAGAATGAGATGGCAGAGGTGGCTATTAGACAGGAGCTACAAAAAAGACTCAAGTAAAAATATAACTATCACAGGATGCTGACAGATAAGGAATTAGCTCCCCCTACCAGGCATGCATGAATGTTACCGTGACAAATATGGCAATTTCCTAAAATATCTTTGGGAGAAATTTTACTGAATTCAATTTTAGTCATGGATTATAGTTCATTCCATGTGGGAGGATTAGCACACCCCTCCAGGAGCTAAAAACAGCAAGGAATGATCTCGCAAATTGACTCCTGTTGTAACACCTCCCAAAAGTACTAACTCCTGGAGAGGCTAAGATATACTGATACAAACTGGATTATTTAGGGACCAAAAGACAAAAGTGGACTTTCACATAAATAACATGAATTTAAACTGATTTATGGCCACCTTCTGTCTGATCCAGCAAATAAAAGTCATGACTTTCTGTGAAGGGGGGCCCAATCCTTCCCAGGAAGCATTTGAAGGACGTGGGTCTATGAAAGAATCATAAGACTGACAGGTGACCTTTTAGCATGAGTATGGGAACATTTACTGGTTCTTTTGGGGATTATATTTTCTCAGTAATTGTTTCACCTTTTAAGAACTGTGTTTGCATATAAAAGATATGGAGTAACTTGTACATGCTGGTAATTCCAGCTTTGAACAGAAAGCAATGAATAGATGCAGATCTGTATAGTCAGTCTGGCTTGCTAGGGATTGCACAGTGTAGGGAGGGGGAAAGGTAGATACATTGGAGAGAAGGGATAGAGTCCAGAGTGACCTAGACAGATTATAGGATTGGGCCAAAATAAATCTGATGAAGTTTAACAAAGACAAGTGCAGAGTCTTGCACTTGGGATGGAAGAATCCTAAGCATTGTTATAGGTTGGGGACTGACTGGCTAAGTAGCAGGTGTGCAGAAAAGGACCTGGGGATTAACATGGAAGAGAAGCTGGTTATGAGTCAAGCGTGCCCTTGTAGCCAAGAAGGCTAATGGCATATTAGGATGCATTAAGAGGAGCATTGCCAGAAGACCTAGAGAAGTGATTCTTCCTCTTTATTCAGCACTAGTGAGGCCACGTCTGGAGTACTGCATCCTATTCTGGCCCCTCCACTACAGAAATGATGTGGATGCATTGGAGAGGGTCCAGCAGAGGGCAACCTAAATGATTAGGGGGCTGGAGCACATGACCTATGAGGAAAGGCTGAGAGATTTTGGATTGTTTAGTCTGCATCAGAGAAGTGTAAGGGGGGATTTGATAGCACCTTTCAACTTCCTGAAGGGAGGTTCCAAACAGAATGGAAAGAAGCTGTTCTCAGTAGTGACAGATGGCAGAACAAGAAACAATGGTCTCAAGTTAGAGTGGGGAAGGTCTAGGTTGGATAGTAGGAAAAATAGTTTCACTAAGAGGATGGTGAAGAGCTAGATTCCCACAGCTGCAAAAAGGAAAGCAAAGAGAGAAGTAGGCCATTTGCAAAAAAAATTAATAATGATTGCCTGCTATCTTCTGGGAGACATGTTGATAATAAGAGGCACTGTAAGTATTATACACATTTTGAGGTAAGTGAGACAGAGTAGAAACGAAGATAAGTAGAAAATTTAGAAATGTAAAGATGCACATTGCAAATATGGGGAAAAATACCACTACTTACAAACCAGGGCAAACTTACCATAGTCACTGCGGAATTGGACTGCAATAGATTAAATTTGATTAAATTAGCTTCCCATGTGATGAAAGGCTAGAAGATTATGAAAAGTTTAGCAGAAATCTACTCTATAGATTAGCCCTCTTGCTAAGAATTAAATAAACCAACCTTTGTTCCAGTTAGAGTTTTGCAAAAACTCCATCATCTATCCTTTGTGGAATTACATCTCTTTCACAACAGGGATGAATTTGGCTATTGCTGTGTAATGGACTGCATGGAGATGAAGCAGCACTCTGAACAATAAATATCTATTGTGACACTAAACCCCCATATTTTATGGAAATATGTTTTTGAATATGTATATGAATAATTGCAAGATGCTTTATGTGAAGTACATCATGATACATATCATCTTTAAAGTTACAGTCTGTTGAATGTGTATATTGTTGTAAAGGTCTCCACCCTGTGAGTGCACCTTGGTGGCTGAGGGGAGTTTTATAGTCTCTACTTGACTGTTTGTGGGAGAGGAAGTGTCCAGTAAGTGGCCTGGGACCAGCCCTTTTCTTTTACCCCCTGGTGTGGTTGCTGGGGCCTGAAGGAGACCCAAGCCTGCCCACTCCTCTGGGTTCCAGCCTGGGGACCCTATATGTAGCAGTTACCTGCTGAGTCTCAAAACTGATGGGTTGCTGTCAAATCCCTGGGCCAATTCCCCTGGAAGCTACTCCATCCAGCCCTTTCTCTAGGGCAGTGGTCACCAACCAGGGAAAGGATCTTGGAGCCTCTGACAGGTGATTCTGACTGATTTGACTGGGAAGCTTTCAAGTACTGGCACTTCAGTTGCCCCTCCACCCACTGTCATGCTGACCCAACAGGTACATGGGGCATTGTTACTACTTTTACTGATGGCAAAGTCGGTTAGTTTTGGTTTGTGATTGGTCTGTACATTTCATAACTTTTATTTCTCTCTTATGCTTCAATGTAATTTTTTGAGTTGTGTTTTCTAAAATGTCTAACCTGTCATGGCAGGAGTCATTATCCCTATGGCAATTGTGCTCCTGGAAGTGGCTGGGATGTCCCTAAGAAAATCAGAGCAGGGAGGTCCACTTATGCTGTCCTTGCCTGCAGACACTGCTCCTGAAGCTCCCATTAAACAATATTAGGGTACGTCTACACTTGCATCCTATTTTGAAATAGGAATGCAAATGCAGCAATTTGAAATTGCAAATGAAGTTGGGATTTAAATATCCTGTGCTACATTAGCATAATTGTGTTATGGCGCTATTTTGAGTTAGAGCTATTTCGAATTAACAGATGCTGTGTAGGCATGGTTATTTTGAGAGAAAACCATTCTCTCGAAATAACCCTTAATCCTTGTACAATGAGGTTGGACAGTTATTTTGACACAAGGGTTTTCTCTCAAAATGACCGTGCCTACACAGCGTCTGTTAATTCGAAATAGCGCTCACTTGAAATAGCACTATAATGTGATTATGCAAATGAAATGTGGGATAATTAAATCCTGGCTTCATCTGCAATTTCAAATTGCTGCATTTGCATCCCTATTTCAAAATAGGGTGCAAGTGCAGACATACCCTAACAGGGCTCTGCCCAGTGGAGTCAGAGCCTGTAGATGAGGGGCAGCACATGCCAGCTACTTCTAGGAGTGGGGCTAGGCCAGGGCATGAATAAGCCTGCCTTTGTTCTGCTCTTCCAGCTGTGCTGTTGCTCAAGCCCACAGTTCTGCCCTCCTTCAGGGTCCCTGATACTGCTACCCTAACTAGGGAACTAGCCCTATTGCTGGGGCAGGCAGTGTTGTCTCTCCTCCAGATACTCCTGGGATGGCTGGGACTTGAACTCATTGCCCTATACTGCTTATGTGAATGCTCTATCCCCTAAGCCAGTCCAGAACCCACCTTGCAGCCCTCATTTCTGCTTTCCTACTGCAAGGGCTCAATCCCTACATTCAAAGGTTCCCTTATCCTGTGTTGGCTGCCCTGCTACTTCCCAGGGTGGGTTCCTTGAACACACTACCCTGTGCTCCTCTGCAGGAATGCTATATCCCATAGTCCATTCTAGGACCCCCTCCCCTTGCTGCCTTTAGAGGGTATCTTACTTTGGGGTAGCTGTCTAGTCATTCCCATCAGGGGCAGGGCTTGGGCTGTACCCTTAGGTGTACAAGCTGAGCTGCCCGGTCTAGTGTAGACCTGGACTTAGTGTATTTTTACTTAGTGTATATTAACTGGTGTGTTTTGTTTCTTTTGGTTAAATAACTTACTTTATTATGTCTGTTTTCCCTTGCAATCACTTAAATCCTACTTTTTATATGTAATAAGGCCATTTTTGTTTATTATCAAATCCAGTGTTCTAATTGCTACCTGGAGGGAAAACAGCTGTGTAAATCTCTTTCATTGATAAAAGGGGAAATGTCCTTACAAGCTTTCTCTGTGTAAAAACTTTTAAACAAAGAAAGATGGATTTATCTGGGATTCTAGTCCCTTTTGAGGATTGTGTTCCTGGATGCTGTCAAGGCCCTAGAGCTGAGCCCTCTCACAGCTGACCTGTTACACCATGGCTGCGTCTAGACTAGCATGATTTTGCGGAAATACTTTTAATGGAAAAGTTTTTCTGTTAAAAGTATTTCTGCAAAAGAGCATCTAGATTGGAAAGGATGCTTTTGCGCAAAAGTGCTTTTGCACAAAAGCATACATGCCCAGTATAGATGCGCTTTTGCGCAAGAAAGCTCGGATGGCACAAGAGGGCTTATCCCTGAGTGGGACCATCAAAGTATTTGCTCAAGAAGTACTGAATTCTTACATTAGAACACCAGTGCTCTTGCACAAATTCAAGCGGCCAGTGTAGACAGCTGGCAAGTTTTTGCGCAAACACCCATGCATCTGTGTTGCTCTGAGGGCTGTCATCTCAACTCTGTGTCTTGGTTGAAGCAAACTGGGTGGGGGACACCCCAGAGGGCAGGTAGGCAGGCTCTGTGACATGATCAGCACACCAGGTGACAGTCTCAAAGGGATCTCTGTGATAAAACCTGTCACACATATCACATACAATTCTTCCTGGCCATGTGACATCTGCAATCAGCAGAGAAGCTGAGACTAGGTCTCCTTCTTAAAAAGGAAAATGGCTGGTGGAGAGAACTCTAAATTTCCTGCAGCTTTTGGTTACCCTCCTGACCTAGGTCTTAAATAGCCTGGATTGTCAAACTTTCAGAGCATGACATAGAACTGGTTAATATATTGAGAGGCGATCAGACTCAAAGACTGAAATTTGTATTTGATTGTGTATTTTGAAATAACTGTCAAGGTGCTCACAGCTCACATATGGGCACATTGTACTGCTGAAGCTGGAGATAAATACATTTTAACAAATATAGTCTTGCTTTCTTAGCAAGACAAGGTGGGTGAGGCAACATCTTTTATTGAACCAACTTTTGTGGGTGAAAGAGACAAGCTTTCACGCTCTCACAGCAGTCTTCTGCAGCTAGTGTTCAAGATCTGAAAAAGAGCTCTTGAAATCTTGTCTCTTTCACCAACAAAAGATGGTTCAATAAAAGATGTCACTTTACATACCTTGTCTCTATAATATCCTGGGATCAATGCAGCTTCAACAACTTCTCCCTTTCCTGTCAATTTTAATAGAAGCATACAGAAATCAATGTAAACTTACCCCTTTCCATCTGTAGTTCATCTAAAAAGAAAGTACACCAATTTCATTGTTAATAATCAAATTATTTAAAAGGGATGAGTGAGAATTAGGATAGGGGTTTGTTCTCTTTGATTAGAAAAAGACTGCAGAAAATCTGAGTTATAAAATACCTTATTAGGCTGATACTTTTAGGATGGATATAAGAACTTTTTTTATGTTTTCTTGGACATTATGGAAGTTATATAGGGATGGATTTAGCCACAGCTGTGCAGTGGATTTTTCTGTGAGGGAGCACCGGTTTGGTCAACAAACATAAAGCACATGTACCTTCACTATATGCTCCATTCTTTTCTGCAGGAGTAGAAACCTACATAAAACATACCCATTTCCAGCCGTAGCTGATCTGTAAAGGAATGACAGATTGAGTAATGAAATAATTTTTCTCCTGTTCTAAGAGACATGTCTTAACTGAAGTTATTTGTTTACAGAAAGGGGCTATAAATAAACAGCAGGAAGTATGCAAGACAGCAGGATTCTAGATAGGAAAGAATTAGATCTTCCTCCATCTCCCACTTAATACAATTTCGCAGTTTTCAAAATGCATTTGTTTCCTATTGTTGTTGTTCTTGTTGTTGTTATTAATTATTATTATTATTATTATGATGATGATGATGATGATGATGATGATGAAGGAAGAAAGTTTCGAGGGCTGAAATCTGCACTAGATTCAATTGCCAAGTGAATCTGTGGTCTTCAGCTCCTTCTACAGTCTTAACTCTGGATCCACCCTCTGGTATGTGCAACTCCTAAAATTCCTTGCTATGCCTGGGACTGACTAGTTGGCTGCACTTCACTTTTCATCAGGTGTAATGCTAATTCTGAAATATTTATTTCATCAAATGATGACTTGGTATTGGTCCTGCTTTGGGCAGGGGGCTGGACTTGATGACCTTCTGAGATTTCTTCCAGCTCTATGATTCTACCTACAATGAATTATACCTTCATGGGGTTTAAGAAGAGCTGTATGATTTTTGGAACATGAACATGAACAGTCATCTCGTTCAAAAAGCAAATGCCTGTTTCCTGAGGAACACTAATGACTGAGCCATAGACTATACTAGGGCATTATTTTGAAATAACCCCCCAAGTTTGAATTTATATATGGAGCATCCTCAGTACCAAGCCCATTATTTTATAATGGTCTGTGGAATTCAAACTCTGTACTTCTGCTTTTCATCAAGTATAATGCTAATTCTGAAATATTTATTTTGAAATAATGGTAGTATGGACACTGCAGTGTCTCTATTTTGAAATAATTCCTCCCCAGAGTATCATAGAATCATAGAATACTTGGACTGGAAGGGACCTCGAGAGGTAATCAAGTCCAGTCCCCTGCCCCCATGGCAGGACCAAATACTGTCTAGACCATCCCTGATAGACATTTATCTAACCTACTTTTAAATATCTCCAGAGATGGGGATTCCACAACCTCCCTGGGCAATTTATTCCAATGTTTGACTACCCTGACAGTTAGGAACTTTTTTCTAATGTCCAACCTAAACTTTCCTTGCTGCAGTTTAAGTTCATTTGAACTAATTACTCCCCAATGCCCAATGCTTCCTGGGGCTCTAAGTCTGAGGTAACTAGTCCACATTAACAGAGCCTGCCTCAGACTAATTTTGATACTTCCCCATATTAAGTCTATGGTAGTTCGAATTTGTTAAATCGGCCATTAAGTTGAATTTCGTAATTTCAAAATAGTTTCCTAGTAGTATAGATATGGCCTGAAAGTCTGTGATCTTACTGCTGCTCTCATTATGTTGCTCTCATTATATTGAATAGTGAATCAGAATCAAACTCCAGGCCCTTACCTTTATATCATTCATGACTGTGAACTCAAGGCTAGGTCACAGCCTTTTTTTAGGAAAAAGCTACACAAATTGCATGCCACAATTTGCGTAGCTTTTTCCGATTTCTTTTCCAGAAGAGGCCTTTCCACCATTTGGCCCCATGCAGAGGCCAAATGATGGAAAAGCCTCCCCTTTGGGAGGAGCCCTTGTTCCTCATAGACTGAAGTATACAGGGCATCTGCTCTTCCACAAAAAAAAGCAAAAGAGCAAATGCATTCCCGGGACGCGGCAGAGTTGCATACTTTAAGCTGAGCCACCAGGTCTAGGTATCCTGGAAGAATCCCACAGTCTAAACATACCCTAATAGAATGATTCTTCTTCACAATCACCTTCCTTGGGAACTAGAGAAATGTCATTTATCTAATGATAGATGGGGCTTTTCCAGCAGCTGACACTAGAGAAAGAAGCTGCCTTCTCAAGGAGCAGGGAATATCCTCTGATTTCACCACTTCCATAGCAAGTTAAAAACACAGTCACTTAGCCTGGGTTTCCAATAGCCACAACAAAATACATGAATAGGACAGCAGAAGTAGCAATCGATCTCTATATCTATATCTTTGTAGAAGTGATCATTTGAAAGGAAATTATACCCTATTACATGATATACTAAAACCTCAGTAAACCTTACATGGCCAAATTAATAATGCAGCTCAGTAAAACAGGATATACATTTCTGAAAGAGAAAAAAAGTCTGAGAGCTACTATTTAGAAATCATTACAAACTTACCATAATCATCGCGGGATTGATCTGCAACAGATTAAATTGGTTCAAAATGTGCATTTTATCACTGGAAATTTGGTTAGAATTACAATTGGCTGATGGAATTGTTAACTTAATGAATCTCATGATTCACTCTTATTTAATGAGAAACACATTATAGTATATTTAATTTTTAATACTTATGTTATGTTATTTTATATTATTTCACTCTCCGCCCCACTATCTCTTGTACCAATAAGAAAAATAAACTTAATTCTTCACAGAAAAAAACAACAAATGGTCCGGTTGCACTTTATAGACTAACAAAACATGTAGATGTTATCATGAGCCACAAAAGCTCATGATACCATCCACATGTTTTGTTAGTCTATAAAGTGCAACCAGACCATTTGTTGTTTTTTTCTGTAACAGACTAACTCAGCTACCCCCTGAAGCTCTTAATTCTTTACAGTGCAGAATTACTCTTTTCATAAAATCTCCATCCAGGTTCATGCTATATTTGAAATATAACTGCTTTCAGACCAATCTTGTGCAAAGTTTAGGTGAAATCCACCTTTCATAAAAAACAGGACTATGCAGCACTTTAAAGACTAACAAGATGGTTTATTAGGTGTTGAGCTTTTGTGGGCCAGACCCACTTCCTCAGATCAAATAGTGGAAGAAAATTGTCACAACCATATATACTAAAGGATACAATTTAAAAAAAATGAACACATATGAAAAGGACAAATCAAATTTCAGAACAGAAGGAGGATGAGGGGGGAGGTAAATGTCTGTGAGCTAATGATATTAGACGTGATAATTGGGGAAGCTATCTTTATAATGGGTTAGATAATTAAAGCTTCTCAAACCCTACGTAACCAACACCCCCATCTATCTTCGAGATACTACTGACTTCCTAAGGAAACTACAAAACATCGATAACCACCCCGATAACACGTTGCTACTATGGATGTAGAACACCATACACCAACATTCCTCATGAAGACGGATTACAAGCTATTAGAAACACTATCCCAGAGGACACCACTGCCAATCTGATAGCAGACCTATGTAACTTTGTTCTCACCCACAATTATTTCCAGTCTGAGAACAACTTATACCTCCAGATCAGCGGCACAGGCATGGGTACACGCATGTCCCCACAGTATGCTAATATCTTTATGGCTGACCTAGAACAACGTTTCCTCAACTCCCGTCCCCTTTTACCCTTTCTCTACATCTTACGCTACATTTTACGCTACATCGATGACATCTTTATGATCTGGACGCATGGCCAAGAAACACTGGAGACATTCCTCAGAGATTTTAACAACCTACACCCCACCATCAGTCTCAGCCTGGACCATTCTACATGAGAGTTCCATTTTCTGGACACCACAGTACAAATCAGCAATGGAAAATTAGATACCACTCTGTACAGAAAACCCACTGACTCATACAGTTACCTACATGCTTCCAGCTCCCATCCAGAACACACCATACGATCCATCATCTAAAGCCCAGACCTTTGATACAACCGCATCTGCTCTAATCCCACTGACAGAGACCAGAAACTTCAGGATCTCTACCAAGCATTTATAAACCTCAATTACCCACCCGGAGAAATAAAAAACAAATTGAAAGAGCCAGACGAATACCCAGAAACCATCTCCTTCAAGACAGACCCAAGAAAACCAACAATAGAACACCACTTGTCATCACCTACAGCCCCCAACTTAAACCTAACACATTATCAATAAACTACAGCCTATACTGGAACAGGATACTAAACTCCAAGAGGCTCTGGGAGACAGACCCATAGTCTTCTATAGACAACCACCTAACCTCAAGATGATTCTTACCAACAACCACAGGACATACCACACTAATACCAACCCTGGTGCCTTCCCTTGCAACAAACCCCGTTGCCAGCTTTGTCCACATATTCACTTTGCTGATACCATTATTGGACCTAACCAAGTGAGTTATAAGATCAAGAACACATATTCCTGCTCATCCAGAAATATAATTTATGCTATCATTTGCTATGTACATTGGACAAACGTCTCAGACACTTCGCCAAAGGATCAATGCCCACAAAACAGATTATTAGACAGAATCACAAAGAAAAAACAGTTTCTTGCCATTTCAACCAGAAAGGACATTGGCTCAATGACTTGATTACCTGCATCCTGCTTCAAAGACCTTTTAAGACTACACTTGAAAGAGAATCCTCTGAACTGTCATTCATGCTTAAATTCGACACTTTATGCCTAAATTTGAACAAAGACTTTAATTATCTCACCCATTACAAAGATAGCTTCCCCAATTTTCACCTCTAATATCATTAGCTTACAGACATTTACCTCCCCCGCATCCCCTTCTGTTCTGAAATTTGATTTGTCCTTTTCATATGTGTTCATTTTTTTTAAATTGTATCCTTTGGTATATATAGTTGTTACAATTTTCTTCCACTATTTGACCTGAGGAAGTGGGTCTGGCCCACGAAAGCTCATCACCTAATAAACCATTTTGTTAGTCTTTAAAGTACTACATAGTCCTGTTTTTTGTTTCAGCTACACCAGACTAACACAGCTACATTTCTACCACCTTTCATAGTTATCTTCTTTCTGGAAACTAGCCAATTAGCCTGTCATAAGGTGGGATTTTCAGGTCTCTTCTCTACTTCAATCTTCTCTCCTGAGTCTCTCGTTCCATCTCTTTCTCCCCTCCTCCTACTGCCTCCCCCTCTTCCAGCTCTCCTCCACCTTCTGCCTCTCTCTCTGTCTCTCTCTTTCGCTTCTCCCCCTCCCACCTCTCCCTTTCTCTTCTGCTCCTCCTCCTTCCTCTCACTCTCTGTCTGCTCCGCCTCTCTCTTTCTCTTCTCCCCTCCTGCCTTTCACTCTCTCCACTCTCCTCTGTCTCCGTCGGGGATGCACGCTTGTCCAGGCCCCGCCCCCTGGGCGTGTAAATCACCACCCCACCACCCTTCACCTCCCATCATGGTGCTCGGCTGATTTCTGCACTGCTCAGCCGGGCCGCCATGGGATAGCAAGCGGACGTTTGGGGCCCACACTCCCCATGCAGCACGGGCCGCTCAAAGGGAATGGCCAGTGTTTCAGGCAGCAGCGCTGCACAGAGGTTACAGCCAGCATTTCAGCATTACAGAGTCACAGACATTGGGATACTAGGGTATGTCTACACTACCCTCCTAATTCGAACTAGGAGGGTAATGTAGGCATACCGCACTTGCTAATGAAGCCCGGGATTTGAATTTCCCAGGCTTCATTTGCATAAGCCCGGCGCCGCCATTTTTAAATCCCGGCTAGTTCGAACCCCGTGCCGCGCGGCTACACGCGGCACGGAGTAGCTAGTTCGGATTAGGAAGCCTAATCTGAACTAGCTGTACTCCTCGTGGAATGAGGAGTACAGCTAGTTCGGATTAGGAAACCTAATCCGAACTAGCTACTCCGTGCCACGTGTAGCCGCGCGGCACGGGGTTCGAACTAGCCGGGATTTAAAAATGGCGGTGCCCGGCTTATGCAAATGAAGCCCGGGAAATTCAAATCCCGGGCTTCATTTGCTAGTTCGAACTAGCGGGGTAGTGTAGACATACCCCTATATATATGACTGGCCAATTAGCCCATCATAAAACGGGATTTTCAGGTCTCTCCTCCACATCAGTCTTCTCTCCTGAGCCTCTGATCTCTTGCTCCGACTCTCTCTCTCTCTCCTCCACCTCCTGCCTCTCTCTCTGTCTCTCTCTTTCTCTTCTCCTCCCTCTTCTGCTTCTCACTCGGGGGACCACGGAGCCCAAATGGCCTTTTGGGCTCTGCACTCCCCGTGCTGCATGGGGAGTGCGGAGCCCAAATGGTCGCTTGCTCTACTTGCTTCCATGCGGCAGCCCAGCTGAGCGGTGCAAAAGTCAGCCAAGAGCCACAGCGGGAGGCAAAGGGGAGCGGGGAGGTGACGTTCACAGCCAGGGGGCGGGACCTGGAGCTGCTGTCACGCCGCACATCACCGCCCCGCCCTCCTTCCCCTCCCGCCGTGGCGCTTGGCTGACCTCTGCGCCACTCAGCCAGGCTGCCACGGGAGAGCAAACGGCCGTTTGGACCCCACACTCCCCATGCAGCACGGGCCGCCCAGAGGGAACAGCCAGCATTTCAGCAACAGCCTCACCCAGAGAGAACAGCCAGCATTTCAGGCAACAGCACCGCTCAGGGGGAACAGCCAGTATTTCAGCAACAGCCCCACCCAGAGAGAACAGCCAGCATTTCAGGCAACAGCGCCGCTCAGGGGGAACAGCCAGCATTTCAGCGTTACAGACTCTCAGATACTGGGCTACTATATATATGATACCCAAAATAATAAGAAAAAAAAATCCTGCAATCGAATCCTTCTATGTTCTAACTGTACTGACTTCACTAGAATTTCAATAATGATGAATTTCTCCAGTGCAGTAAAATGGACTAGACCTGCTCTTTTATCAGTAAATATATAGTACACACACTACCGTCAGATGTTGTATTTAATGTTGGCATGAAAAGACTACATATATTAATACTAACTTACCTCTTTCTCTCTTCATTTGGTCTGCAATGGAAAGATACAGTGTTAAATAAATACATGTATTTGCTCACTTATATAAATAATTATTCTCCCAGAAGATTCTGAAGAAGACTGAAGCAAAGTCTATGACTGGGAGCTAATGTCCCCAATATTTCACATTAGCACCCCATAAAATCCTGAATCAAACTTACCTTTAAGAAAGTTTTTGATATGCACACACTATGAGAAAGAAGAAGGCTACAATGTAGACGTAGCCTAAGAGTCCATTTGTTCAAGAAATCCTCCTAAACCATAAAAAATAGGACTACCAAATTTGGTATGCAGCCTCCTCGTATCCTAACTTAAACCAAGGCTAGGGTTTGGTTGTGCCCAGAAAACATGAAGTGCTCGGAATGAGATTATATTCCGTAGCATGGAAAAAGAGGTGGCAGAAAGAGAAGGAACATAAAAGGGAGGGGCACAAAGAGGAGGGATGTGATACTGAGAGTGGCCACTGAGGGCAGCTGGAGCACCAAGAGAGCTGTAAGCTGAGTTGGAGCTCTGCCAATTTGCCTCACTCCAAAGCTGATAAGTAGCTCTCCTGCCCCAAACCTGGAGCCTTCCTCCTCCAAGTGGAGAGCCTGCAGGATGTAGTAGGGCAGGGCCACTGGAAGCCAGAGAAAACCCCCAGATCCTTGCCTTCACCTCAACATCCTTGCAAGTTGCAGATGGGGCTGCTGGGGAGCAATCCTCAAGTCTTCTCCCTTCCAGACAGCCTGCTGGCTTTGTGGGTGAGGGGGTGTTGTTAGGGATGCAACTTCATGCACTGGGTGTTTATAAGTCTCTGTGTGGCAAACACTCAGATTGGACAACAGTGAATGGTGATCAATTGCTACCATTTGAAGGATAGTAAGTTTGATGGATCATTGGTCTGACTGAGTATGGCCATTCTTGTGTTTTTCATATTTTAGCAAAAAAGTTTTGTGTCAATAAGAACTCAGTAAAACCTGTATTTGATCCACATAATCAAATTAATTATTCATGTAGATATAAGCATTTCTGTTCTTTTCTTCGTGCCTACTACAATGTGGATTTTCAAGTGACTAATGTGTAGAACTGAAATGATAGAAATATAATTTTTTTCAATAAATCAAAGAGAAAATGAAAAAATCTGAATGCATCTGCTTAGTAATGAAGTCAAACTCACCAACCATATTCTGGAAATGTTCTGCAAAACATTAAATTTTATGAATAGACTTAGTCCATGTTAAAATACATAAATTATATTTTAAACATCTTGAATACCATAAATTAGCCACCTTCAGTGATATGCATATGCTGAAATATTTGGATTTAGTACTTTTATATCAGTAAATCTGACCAGCATTGTGATCTCTATGCTGCTCACAGTCAGCTTTTTCACTGTTTCTTTCAAGGAAAGTTGATGTCTTTCACATGAAGTGTAAGAGGTTACTGTTTTTACAGATTTGTGTAGAAGGAATCAACTTTTGTCCTTATTTTTGTGCCTATTTTTTTACTGGTGTAATTCATGTGTGGCAAACTATTTCAAACATGAGCAATTTTCTGAACAAGGGTATAGATTTTTCAATTCCATCATATGTTCCAAGTCCCTACTAGCATGAAGTCTGCATGAATCAGTACAAACTTAACATTGCTCTGCATAGTTTATCTGCAAAACAGCAACAGAGATATAGATAATTGCGTTATTATCCCCTCATCTATAAGAAATGTTTTTTGGGAACATAACTTGGGAGTTTGGTCTGACTCAAACCTATAAAATCTTGTCCACATACTATAAATGTATTTTAAATAATGTAGGAATTTTGCTGGAATAGGAGATAAAAACTTAGAAAACATGAAAAAAAATTAAGCTTATATGTAATTTAGATTTTTTTGTTTTATTTCAAAGAATGTAAATAGCATTGACTCTGACTCAACAAGATGACATATATGGTACTGCAAGACCGTTTTAATCACAGGTTGTTACTTGTATCAATTTGACTCAAAATACAAGATTTAAAACGAGTTTCAAACTCCCTGGTAATAAGCTGTCTAATGCACACTCATGTCTACCCCATATAAGACAGATATAACACAGGAGACGCAACTCTTTGGTCTCTCCCATCTCCAAAACAACTAATTAACTAGAATTTCAGTGCCATTATTGAACTCCTTCCACTCCTTTGTATGAGGGATGACCATTTGGAAAACTTCTGCTGCACAAGCTGTTGGGCTGCATCTTCACTGCAGGCTTCTTGTGCAATAACTGTTTTGCACAAGAGTTCTTGTGCAAAAGTTCATGCACAAGACAGCGTTCACACTGCCATGTGCGTCCACATAGCCTTGGAGTTTACCTTTTTGCCTGCCTGCAGGAAATGCCCACTTTTTGGCCCCATACAAAAGTTCCCTGTATCCCTCTATAGTCATGACTCCAGGCCCACAAGAGATACCAATTACTAGCATGAACACACCATGCTCCCACCAACATGGCAGGCTGACAAAAAAAATGAAGGATCGCCATCTGAACCTAAGGTAAAATTTTGTTAAGGACCCCTATATGACAGATTTTTCATTGATTCCAAGGCCAAAAGGAACTATTTTGATTATCTTGTCTTACAACCTGTAGACCACAGGCCAGAGAAATGACTCAAAATAATTCCAAGAGCAGAGATTTTAGAAAAAAATATCCACTCTTGATTTAGAAATTGACAGGGATGGAGAATGCACAGAATCCCTTGGTAAACTGTTCCAATGATTAATTACTCTCACCGTTGAAAATTAACTCTTTCTATAAATTTAATGAAACAAAAATAAGTTAACTTACTTTTGCTTTTTCCAAAAAAATGTTCGAAGGTCACAACAATAAACAGCACTAAACCGATTAAGAAACCTACTGAAAAACAGCATATGTTACTCTAACTAGTAATGTAGCCTTGAACACCAGAGGTATTTCTAGGTTTATAGCTTTGGACCTAAACAAGGGTAAAACATTTTTTCATTTTACTGTTGTCTCTGCACTTTGACAGAGAATAAAAGAAAATCCCTCTCTCTCAAAAAGTTTTTCCTGAAGAATGACAGAGTAACATCATCACATCACTCTGTGTCCCACCTGCCTCCTCCCTCCCTCCTTCCCCTTTCCCCAATGCTTGGCTGCCATGTGGGCCCAGAGAAGCCCCGAATGGTTCCCCTCCCCCAAACTCTGAGAGGGAGGACTGAAGCTGCAAGCCACGCAGCCCAGGAGCTGTGTGGCCTTTCCTTTCCCCTGTCCCCAGTGCTCTGAGTGGGGAAGGGGGCTGAAGCTGTGAACTGTGCAGCCTTTCCTCTCCCCTTTCTCCTGTGCTCTGGGGAGCCACCCCTCTAAGTTGATCCAGGGGAGTAAGAGCTGCACCCCTTCCCTGCACCCCAGTCCCTGACACACACCTCTAGGTTGGGGAAGAGCTAGGCTAGTCTTGCTTCAGCCCCCCTTCCTGGGGGCGAAAGCCAGGGTGGCCTTGAGCGGTGGGCAGGGGAGAAGAGTCAGGGCCAGTGTGGGGGGAAGGGGCTGGAGTGGACAAGAACTGGAGCGGCCTTGGAGCCAGGGGTAGGGGGGAAGAGCCGAGGTGGCCTTGGACCCTCTCTAGGGGAGAGAGGAAGGAGAGCCTTGGCCTAGTTCAATCCCCCAGTGGCTAGAAGGAGAAAGTCAGGATGGTTTCAGCCTGCTTGCCACTGGTAGCCATGGGGAGGAGAGAGCTGGGGCATGCCAGGGCTGCCATGCTTTGGCCTGGCCTTCTCCAACTTCACGGGAGAGAGCTAAGGCTGCCTACCCCTAGAATGAAGGTTGGCAAGCCTACCCAAGTAGGGGGTACCATCCCCTCGTATATTTTATGTGGAATAACAAAGGAGGCCTGCCTTCAGAGTCTCAGGCGATTACAGCAACATCCAAAATATAATGTCCTTACTTTTCTGTTGTTAATTTCTCTATTGGACTACACTGTGAATATTTACATTAAGATTATGAATGAGCTCAAGAGCCAGTCCCGGAATGTTTTTTTCCCCTTCAAACACCGACAAAATTGTCTCATACCGAGTTACTCCATAACAAAGGGAAGGCCATATTCTATCCTGACTGGCATAAGCTGAAACACCTTTGTATGAAACTGAAGAAATCCCTCTAAAATAGAAATGCCACCCCCACCCTGGAAAGGCAATCACATCTGAGAGGATTGCAGAGTCAGTTTCCCATCAGAAACACTACATGCTGTGGTGTGATGATACTTCAAGCCCTTCATCTGTTGGATGCTCTTGAAATCTTTGGGAAATATGATGGGAGATGGGGTGTTGAACAGGTCACAGTCAGGTGTTAAGAATCTTGAAGGATAATCTCCTAATTAGTTAGGGACAAATTATTTGGGCATAGGGATGAAAATAAGATTCAGAATGTAAATATTTGTGCTGGATAGATGGTAGAATGAAGCCCCAAAACCCAAATAAAAAGGGCAGTAACATTTGGTAAGAGGTCAAATTTCTTGGACATAAAATTACATACCAAGGCGTCCATCAGTTGATTCTGTGTTGACAATGGCACAGGTAACCTCCGGAGTATCACATGGCACAGCAATGGAGCTTGCAACTGTGAAATGATTATTTTCCTCCTGCATTTCTTTTGTGTCGGCCAGTGAGTTTAGGCTTTCTCCTTTGTGATTTCTCCAGGAGAATCTGGGCTTTGGATACCACCCTGTCCACTTACATTCATATCCACAAATCTTCTGCTGATGCACTTGCAAAGACGTTTCATTCCCTACCCCAATAAGAAAGGTAGAATTATAACATGAACTCATGTCTGACAATGCAGAGACATACTCAGAAAGCATTCAGTGTAAAAAAGATTTATGGGGCATCTGCACCTTTGTTCACTATTTCTCTTCATAGCAGAGTGTATGTTTTGGTAAATTTGATTTAAGAAAAAAATAGTGGAAAAAATAGTTTGGAGCAGGGGATTGGCCTAGATGACCTCCTAACCTTCCAGACCCAATCTTCTACGATTCTCCTCCAGCACTGTTTCTGTTTTCAGAAACACATCTGATCTGATCTGCCTGAACAAGCTGAATGGTCAAGTGTTACTTTCATTAACACATGTATAACTTCAGATAAGTTAATGGGGGCTTAATGGTAGGCAGAATTTGCCCTGAATGTTTTCATTGAGCTGAATGTGTGCCACTGGGAATAATTCAGCAAAAGGTCACATGTAGGACTTACTTTGTGTCACGAGTGGATATAATTGCCAGCTTCTGCTCATAGATGAATACATTATGATAACAGGATAGCAGGAAAACAGAATTTATGGAATTGCCACAGAACTCTATTTGCAAAAAAAATTGACTCTAATCCTCTGTACATGTCTGTAAATTATGCTAAGGTGACAGAATCTTCTATCAGTTCTAAACCTCTCCTGAAGCCTTCTCCTTCCAAGTGCCTCAAGACTAGCATATCTCAATTATCTTCTTATTACGAATTTATAATTCATACACTATGAGGAAACTACAATTGCATCATAACTCATTTGCTATTCTAAGTCTTTGATTTTGTGAATTTGCTTTTGTATCTTTTATATATCATCCAGAGCCATCAGTAAGTAGACAAGTGAGTTCCAGTTTGCAGATTCAGAAAACATGTTACCTGCATGGAGAAAAACACTTGTAAATCAGCTAGATTCCAGTAGGGAAGAGATGGAAAGAGAGTGGGGAAAGCGGGGGTAACAGCACAGGTGGATGGAATCGGGGCTCTTCCTTTGCTGGTTGCTCTTCTGTTTGTATTGATCTGCCTGTCCAAACATATCATGTGTCTGTATTGACTGAAACTGATGACCAAACTTGGTTCTTTTCAGGACTAGTGTACACTAGCCCAGAGATTTCAGTAGTGCCCTGGAATCTTTTAGTGTTGGCAGTGCTTTGTCCATCTTCAAAGAAAATGAAATATTATACATGAAGGGGAGTTCTTCAATGGGGTCTTGAACTTCCACAGGAATCTCCAAAGACTGAAGCCATGAGGAACACTGTATAGAAACGTCATCGCAAAACCACTGGCAGCTGACATGGCCACAACAGACATGCAGACCTTGCTACCAGTTGATCTTTCTCAAGAAGGAAGTGGGACTCATCCTTGGAGTCCTCTTGCAGAATGATGAGTAATTTGATCAAATCATCCCAGTTCAAATAATCGCAACCAGATACTAGAACCTGACAATGTGCTAATGTTGATGTAATTCTGCAGTTGAAGAAATGTATCAACAAGGACCAATTTAAAAATCTCTTTCTTTAGGAGGAACTTTTGTATTCCTTCACAGTATCTTTTATTTGCTGTCACTACCAGGGAGCTTTGTGTGGGGTGCTGATAAAACTCTTCATAGTACTGTGATGGAACTTGGTACTTGCACTGCATATACTTTTGACACTGGCTTAAGAGATAATGGCATTTGCCAAAAGACCTGTATAGGTTGAACAATTGCCTCAACTATAGGAAAAGCATCTGTCCCTGTCATAGCAGAGTGTAAAATGCCTATAAGTCTCTGGGGATTTTCCATGACAAGCTCTATATATATCCCTAAGGACATAGTCACACTTTTCAGGAGTTCCTGGAAGGGGTTAGGATAATCCAGAACTGTAGAAGATAACCCTAATACCAGAGACTTATCTTGTAAAGAAGACAAAAGGAGGCATAACAAATTATATTAAAAGGCAATAACAATAACTACTCATTATAGTAGCACATTCACAGATAGAATGAGCTGACAGCATGCTCCCACTGTCATCCCTGCACAGTAAAAGAGAACTAAGAAATGGGTGGGTTGGCTCTACTTCCCTCCTTAGATACAGTCATTCCATAAACATTTTTTATAGACAGCAAAAGAAAAATAGCTGATTATGGCTCATGAAAATTTCCTCATATAAGGATGGCATAAGTCAAACATTGCTCTAGAACTTCCTTTTCAGGTAAAAAAGTATTTTATAAAAATATCTTAAAATTGATCAGAAGTCTATAAAAAAGAAAGATTGGCTTATGGTCAAAGCTTCCATTGGACTGAGGGTGCAGATGTTCTGGGCTCAATTCTTGGTTTCGCCACAGAGTGCAACCTAAAGCAAGTCACTAATTTCGCTGTTCTTTAGTTCCCTTTCTATAAAATGTGAATTAGAACACTTCCTTTCTTTCACCTTTCACTAAATGTGTCTTAGCTATATGATTATAAACTTTTGGGGGCAGAGACTGTCCCAATAAAAAATAACAATGTAGACTTATTGGGTAAAATTTTCAAAAGCATTTCAGTCCCACTTTCAAAGGTAATATATGCACTTCTGAGCTTAGGGCTGGTCTGCCCTTAAAACAGTGGATTGGTGCAACTAGTCTGATGCAGCTTTCTTCTTAGAATGCTAAGAAACTCTGGTAACATGAATAATGTTTTTTAAAGGCTTATAAAAATAGAATTAATTGCATTCTAACATTCCTTCAATGTTTGATAAATTGAAGAACTGGCATTTCAAAGGAAAATAAATGGGAGAGTGATTATTATTGGAATATTTCACAACAGCAGTCTGAAATCATTTCTGAAATAAGGAAACAGATCTCACAGTGAGATGCATTGTACTAAGTAATAGCTTCCCAACTGAAGAAGTGGAACATACGGACGTTTCAGATAAGAGGTATGCTTAGTCCAGTATCATGTCTTTCAATAGTGGCTGGTGCCAAGGAAATGAACAAAACTGGGTAATTTATCAGCATCCCCTATCATCCAGCTTCTAGCAGTGATCAAAGCCAGGTGTCCCAGAGTCAATGAACAGTACAGGTAAACATGAAGTGATCCATTTCCTGTCACTCATTCCCAACTTCTGGAAAATCTATTGTTTAGGAGTTTGTAAACAGTAATAGGCAAAGCAATAGGAAATGTGCTGTAGAGAAAGGATGAGCCCACACTGACTCTTTAGGATATAAAACAATAGTTTTGCTTTGTTAAATCTGGTCTCTCCAAGTCTAGATATTTCTTACCACCAAATACAACTTCAATGATGATCTCTCTGTGAAAAATGTTGGATGTGGCAGAACATATGTATTTTCCTGTATCTTCCACCTGAATATTGTTCAATTTCAGAGAAATATTTCCTTTCCCAAATTCTTTTCCTTTAAAAACTTCTGCCTTTTTTTCATACTCCTTCCTGAGCCATTCTCTGCTATTGCTTCCATTTGGAGATAAATAACCCATTGGGCATTTGTCATCCTCTGGATAAGAATTAATCAGGGGGCTGCTTTCATCATAGAGGTAGAAATAGATTGTCTTATCCTCCCCAGATTCAACTTTCCTCCATTGCAGTTCCATGCTAGGGGGCACATGTTTTGTAATCAGCCGGCAGGGAAGAATGATATTTTCTCCAATTACAGCAGTAATCGTCTCATGTTCAGCCTCCACATCAAAGAAATCTGAAAAATGTGCAGGGGGTTATATCTGCACCAGCAGCACTCACTGACTTATATTAATTTGTAAGAGAGAATAGAAAAGAGCATAGACCTAATTATCCTCTTATTTATACTGCTTTTACAATAGTGTAAATCCATTACATTCAGGGACTTCACTCCTAATGTACACACAGAAAAGTGAAAGGAGAAGCAGAGCTATGTCATCTTTCACATCTATGAAGAGGATCTCAAGAATGTTATTTGAAAAGAAGCGCTGAGTTGTATAGTTCTTCTGATTCACTGTGCTGCACCCTGACCCTGTCTACACAGTGGGGTAATGCTACACAGTGGGGTAATCACAGGAGTGTGATTACTACGAACATCAACATGTTGAGCATTAACTGGTCTGCCTAGACCTTGCTGATGAACCCTAACAGTTCCCTATTGAGCTTTCCTGTATTATTATTTCAAAGGGAACCCTTAGTGAGCACCAGCTGGGTGTCTACATTGACTAATTAATGTGGAACCTGTTAATGTGCTTTAGAATTCACACTCCAGTCATGTGTGTTGGTGTACCACATAGTCAAGCATGTTGGCCACAAAGCAAGTGTGTTTAGTTCTATATTGTAAGTCAGACAGGAATGGTTGCTTTGGCACTACTGCATCTCTTACCTGAAATTGCAATAACATTTTCACGGTGCTTCTTCAGCAAGGGATTTATTACAGTGCATGAGATAATGTCTGAAGCAATATCTGCTACCCTGAGAGTACTGTCGATTTCATACAGCTCTGTCACTGATTTCTGGATTCTTGTTTCAGCCATAGTACTTATATTTTGTCCTGTGCTGTCAGTCCAAAGTACTTCAGGGAGTGGGTACCACCCATGGGATGTACACCTCAGAGTGGTTGAATTATTCTGCTGCTGTTCTATAATTAGGCGAGGTGTAGATCCAAAACCTAGAGTGAAAACCAGTTTCAGATGTTAAACAGACTGATGAACTAGCTTACACACCAAACAAAAGAGGTAGCTGTGTTAGTCTGTTTCTGCAAAAATAATGAAGGGTCCTTTATTTTTACCCACACAAAAAGTGCAACTTATGAATGAGCACCATTATCATTGCAGTCTCCATGTCCTATTGAATCTACACCGAACTGCAATCTAGTATTTCCAGGTATCATAAATTTATAGAGTTTTTCCACCTCAAGAAATCACCAAATACTTCACTATGGGGATGGCAGCAGGTCAGTAGGAAAAAGGCAATCCACTTTTGTGCTTCCTGTATTTGGGACACATTCGGGGCCCTCATAGGACCCAAAGTAAGTCAGAGCAACCTTAGGGCTATTCTGACTTAGGGTATGTCTACACTACCCCGCTAGTTCGAACTAGTGGGGTAATGTATGCATACCGCACTTGCTAATGAAGCCCGGGATTTGAATTTCATAAGCGGGGAGCCGCCATTTTTAAATCCCCGCTGCTTCGAACCCCGTGCAGCGCGGCTACACGGGGCTCGAACTAGGTAGTTCGGACTAGGTTCCTAGTCCGAACTACCGTTACTCCTCGTGAAACGAGATGTACCGGTAGTTCAGAATAGGCACCCTAGTCCGAACTACCTAGTTCGAGCCCCGTGTAGCCGCGCTGCACGGGGTTCGAAGCAGCGGGGATTTAAAAATGGCGGCTCCCCGCTTATGCTAATGAAGCCCGGGAAATTCAAATCCCGGGCTTCATTAGCAAGTGCGGTATGCATACATTACCCTCCTAGTTCCAACTAGGAGGGTAGTGTAGACATACCCTTATACTTACCATGGTCCCTTGTTAGCCCTTGGAAGCAGAGCATAGCTAAAGTACAGTGCACCAGCCATACCCCTATCAGCCTGTTCTCTCATTCCAACAACCATGACAAGCTCTTTACACCATGTTCAGAAGCAATGCTCTCAAATCAGTAGTCCCAACCTTTTGGGGCTGCCGGGCACCCGAGGGCAGGGCAGCTCACATGCCGGGCACCCAGGGGTGGGGCCACACATGCGCCCGGGGGTGGGGCTGCACACGCGCCTGGGGGAACAGCCACCCATATGCTGTGTGCCCGGAGCTGGCGCCACCCATACGCCGCGTGCCCGGGGCTGGAACAGCCCATGTCCTGTGAGCCCGGGGGCAGGACCGCCACTGCCCATGCGCTGCGTGCCTAGATCTGGAGCCTGCGCCACGTGCCCAGGAACCGACAGCACCCATGCACCGCGCACCCGATGGCAGGGCCAGCCCCGATCACTCGGCGGGCACACAGAAATGGCCCGGGGGGTGTCATGGTGCCCGCGGGCACCACGTTGGGGACCACTGTCTTAAATCATCTCTACACTTCTCTGTAAAAGGGGTAACATCAGTATTTTATTTCCATGTAAAAGAGCCTTTGGCATAACTGAAAACCAGGTGCAGTGTGTACAAACCCTGGAGGACAGTGACCTCATAGTTCCTCAGGCCAGGTCTACACTAGACCCAGCAGCTCAGCTTAAGGTTCAACTCCATCTATGTAGAATATGTAGCTGGAGTCAGCTTATCTTTAGCTGAGTTTGGCGGCGTTCCCACAGTGGGAGGCTGACAGGAGCAAGCATTCCCGTTGGCTTCCCTTCCTCCTCACCAAAGGAGGAGTACCGGAGGCCAGTGGGGGTGCCCTCTGAATTTGATTTAGTGAGCCTTAACTATACTTGCTAAATTGAACTCTGGAAGATCGATTGCACAAGCATCAAACTTCCTTTTAGTGTAGATAAGACCTCAGGACTCTAACGTACTGCCTGGATGCATACGTGTGCACTTGGGAGGTAATGGCCCAGCCTTGCCACTGAAATTTATTCATTTTTTGTGGTTGTGTAAAGTAGCACACATAACTCAGGCAAATGCCACCATTAAAAAGTCTGAGAAAAATGTACATAATGTATGTATGTTGTGTGCATATACTACGTATAATTTGAATATACTAAGTGAGCTGGACACCAAACTGTAGAAGAATCCATGACTCCAAGATCAGCACTACTCCCCACTTCCTTCCCAGACCATCAGTTCCTCTGCCCACCTTTCACGTGGGTGTTTGTCCATAAAAGATTCTATTTCTCCTTCCCCTTGTTGAACCCTCCCTGGTGAGAGGGAAGGTTAAATGGAAATACAGCTGGTCACTCACAGTGCAATGCAATAGGGAATCAGAGTCACTGTGATAAGTGCAGCATTGTTTACTGCCAGCAGCACTTCTGTACGAACATCTTCATGCTTACCTGCAACAGTCACCTCAGCAATGGCTTCTTGATAGACATCGTCACCTGTCACTGCACACACGTACCGCCCTTTGTCTTCTGCTTCCACTGGAAATAGTCTCACCTTAACGACTCCATTCTTATACCATCCTTTGGGAGCGATACTCCTGTGCTCATCCCAAACCCTAACCAGTTCACTCCCATTTGATGTGCTATTGTAAAAATATAATGTCATATTTTTGTTCCTTTCCCACTTATACCAATGTACTTGAAAGTTAGTGGGGATCTTGCCTATGAGGTGGCAGGACAACATCAGACCTTGCCCAATCAAGGGAACTTCAGGATCAGAATGTACAGTGACAGTAAAACCATCTGCAAGAAAGAAAATAAATCACGATCGTGGATTTTCTTCAAAAGTTTGACACTCATGTAGAGAGAACCAAAATAAACTAGTAAATTAAAACACTCCCCATCTTACCTAATGGTCCCCTTCAGAATGGAGAGCGTTTGAGATCCTGGCTGCCAGTGCAGCTATGTACAGATTTGAGCAAGAGGTGGTGCAGACTGAATTTTTCAAGTCTACGTGCAGGATGAATAGTCCCTCCCGATATTCTAGGCACAGCAGGAGCTTGTACCACCACTGACAGTATTACAATGTTTAGCGCTCACCAGCTTGAGGAGGAGGACAACAAAGCAAGTGCTAGACTTGGCAGAATTCAATTTTTTAAATAATTTTGATAGATAATTGACATGTTTATTTTTAATCATTTTCTTCTATTTTTATTGAAATGTTCAGAGTTTTGCAGACTTGTAGATTTGATTTTTTAAAATTTGTATTCATTTAAATTTTCACAGTTGCAGAAAATTATAGAGGAGCACTTGTGGGTGGTTCACACCATTATATAATGAGAGTCGATTCTGGGATTCAAAAAGTTAAAGCTTATAAGCATTAAAACACATTCTGTCAACAGCTTATATCAAAAGTTTAGCTTGAAATCAAACCCTAATTTCTTACTTTCCATCTCTGAATATTTAGCAGAAAAGGATATATTTTTCATCAGTCAGTACGGTGATAGCAACATTTACTGATAAAAATCTCAGCCTAGTTATTGTCCTGTTCTTCCTATTTGGGCATCTCTAAAAAGTAGCATGGAGAACATCCTGAGAGCAGGAAAAACATTTGTACCTGGTCACTATCCTATGAAATGTAAGAGAGAGAGAGAGAGAGAGAAAGAGAGAGCATGTATGCGTGCAAGAATTTTTCTGTTACTTTGGCTCACTACCAATCAGTTAAAGCGACAAGGAGTCCTAAAGCACCTTATAGACTAACAGTTGTATTGGAGCATAAGCTTTCGTGGGCAAAAACCCATTTCGTCAGATGCATGTCCTGCATGTCATGCATCTGACGAAGTGGGTCTTTGCCCACAAAAGCTTATGCTCCAATACATCTGTTAGTCTATAAGGTGCTACAGGATTCCTTGTCACTTTTGCAGATCCAGACTAACATGGCTACCCCTCTGATACTTGATACCAATCAGTTGTCTCTGTAAGCTCCCCCTGTAGAGTAAATGTCCCTTTAAGAAGTATCTACATATAATTGTGCTTTCATCCTGAAATATGATCTTCTGTACTTTTCCATAGATTGAGGAGGGTGACTAATGGGAATGTTAGCATTGTGTTCAGACAGGGAGTGTGTATGGTTGCTCCCTCTGCTTAATGAAGAGGGTCACTGAGACTTCATACACACCTGAGATCTTGTAAAAACAATCAGGGAGACCCCACAACACAATGATCACTGCCATTATAGCTCCCAAATTTTGTTTGGGTTTTCCTTTTCAGAATACATCATGGTTTCTTGACACGGATTACATGGTAGCAATGGATATATTTATTTTCTGAACAGTAGTTAGGATAAAATGGTGTTCTTACCCAAAAGCCATTTCCCAATTATATAAAAAAATGGAAGGGTGACGAGAAGGGTGATTGATTTGATCCACATAGTCATCATAAAGTACTTGTAATATCATCCATCCAACTCTCTGCCAATGGAAATACAAAACACAAAATCTAGCATGAAGTATACACACAAGTAGAGCTGGTCAGAAATTCTTCTGCAGGGGGGCTGCATCACAAAATGTTCATTTGACAAAACCAAAATATTTCAACAGAACACTTTGCTGGTTTCAGCGGAGTCTGGCCCTCCAGGATCCATAGCTCCAGGAATCACACAGATGGTCCAGCACCTTGGACCCAGTCTTTTAGGATTTGCATCAGAAGACTCCTCAAACTTTGGAGGATCCCCCCACCCTCCCAATTCAGCCCAGAAAAGCTCCAGGAATTGAGAACAGCCAGCTGTTTCTCATGTTGAGAAAAATGAATTGAAACCATTTTATTTTTCAGGAAAAAAAAGATTTTTAATAATTTCCTATATGTGAGAAATTTCAAACTTTCCAGCTTTTTCAAAATTTCAGAATTTATAATAGAATGGAAATGGTGAGTTTTGCTAGCTGTATACAAAATTAATTGTATATGGTCACTTCTACTTTCCTGAACAGCAAAACACTATGCAAAAATTATCTTCTGTGATAACAGATTGAGAAAAGAGAAGATAATGCATTTGACATTTAGTTAACCTGGCAAACTTTCACCTAACAGGAGCTGTATGAATCAAGAGGAGCCCAGACTTTAAATGACAAAGTCAGTACCATTCAGTGAATCATCTGGACTATATGAAATGGCTAATTGTCCCAGCCACATTTCTAATACAAAATTATTCTAATGAGAAAGTAAAAACCAAATTGGAAGTAATCTGATCCTTTGTGAAACTGACATGAGATTCCACAAGTAGTCTCTCTAGATATTGGTTGGGAGATTTACGCTTCTTTTACTATTTCTGCTTATAAAATCTTATAAAAGAATTTAGTCTCCATTGATCTCAAACTGACCTTTTTGATGGTGGGTATTCTATCCCTGCTCTGCCTCAAAACCTTGCCCATTCTCTGCCTCTCTCCCACCGATGCTCTGTACCCTCCCCGGAAGTGTGTCCAGTCACCACTCACTCCTTTCTACCCCCACCCCGAGCCCCTCACACCTACCACTCCTTTCTGTCCCCTCCTCCATTAAGGGTGAGTGATGGGGGAGAAGCATAGCGGAGTAATTGGTAGGGATCTGGGGAGAGACGTAGAGCAGGGGCAGAAAGAGGAACAGCTTGGGTGGGGCCATGGAGGACAGGACACAGTGTGGGCAGCACCATAGTCTATAGTTTAAGTACTAACACACACACACACACTCCTATTTTTTTGCCATTGATGTGTGAGCCCTGGAGCATCCATAGTATTACCACTTCAATGGGAACTTTTCACAAACATAAAAATCATTGGAAAAAATTCTAATTGAAACTCACCTTGTAGTTTCTTGTAAATGTGCTGTATGTTGCCTAGAAATGCTGATTCAGTTGCTGCTCAGATGACATCCATGCCTCTTGTACAAAACCCTATTTTAAAACAGAGAGTGTGGTAGAAGTAAGCAGTGACAGTCCCCAGGACTGAAAAAGTCCCTGTAGTAACCATTGATGTACAGCAACTCCAGTATTTATCATCCCAACAGGATTTATAAACTAAAATATCAGTCACTTACTTGTACAAAGTCCAGCACTGCTAGAACAGGAATGTAACAGTCCGTTCACCTGAGAATCTTGCAGGATTTCTGTAGACAAGCCTTGGTTTAAAAAAATGTAATAAGACATTAGGGTTAATACACTGACCATGACAAGACCATACAACAGTGTAGATCTGATTCATGTCACATCCAGTGGTCCCCATCTCGATGCCTGCAGGCGCCATGGTGCCCATTGGGGTATTTATGTGCACCAGCTGAATGATTTGGGGGGTGCATGGGCGGCCCCTGCCCCAGGCACGTGGCTCATGCACAGTGCCGGCCCTGGGCATGTGGCACAAGGGCAGGCCCGCCCCCGGACACACGGTGGGTGAGCGACCCTGCCCCCAGGCACCCGGCAGCCCCAAAAGGTTGGGGACCACTGCAGTAGATGTTACTCCTTCCCACTGCGATACAGTAGCCAGTTGTGTTATCTAGCTGGGCACCTTCGACCTTCCTGTTTCCAGTTACCCACAGTAAGCAAAGCTCTTTTGTGCAACACCCACAGCGCTGCTATTAGTGAAACGTAAAAGGGCCGAATGGAGACGTTCATTTCTCCCCCACCCTGCGCCTCCAGGCCAGCAGAGTTATCAGCCCCTCCCTCGCATCACCCAATGCTGGACTGAGGCAACGTCCCCTCCCCTCATAACCCCGAGGGCTGGGCAGAGTTGCCAGACCCTTCCCTCCTGTCACCTCAGTGCAGGGCTAACACCCGCCCCTCCCTCATCACCTCCAGGGCTGGGCTGAGACACCAGCCCCTCCCCTGACCAACTGCCATTTCCCAACTGCCATGGAACCATGCAGTGTCTTTGGGCTGGTTCCACCCACTGCTGTGCTCTGGGTCCCACAGGCTGCTTTTCAATGCAAACTTCATTGTTAACTCTGTGGGATATGGATATTATAGCTATCTCGTGGCAAAGCCCTTGCACAAGCCCCTCACCTTGTGACCCCCGCTTCAGCCACAAATCACCCAGAGACCCTCTCTCATGCAATCACTCACGTCTTTTTATTGCCGGTGCCCACTTCCCACCACCTTCCATTGGCAGAGCTTTTTCCAAGAGCTAAGTTAGCTAGCCCCTCTAGCTGACTGCAGAGCACACTCTCTGGCTCCTTTCCCTTCCATTTCCTGGGGTATGTCTACACTGCATTCCTCTTTTGAGAGAGGAATGAAAATGTAGACATATGAAATTGCAAATGAAGTGGGGATTTAAATATTTTATGAGGAGTAAGGATTATTTTGGAAGAAGGGTTTTCTCTTGAAATATCCATGTCTTAATAGCATTTTTTATTTTGAAATAGCGCCTGTCTGCAATTATGCAAATGAAACACGGGATATTTAAATCCCCGCTTCATCTGTAATTTCGGATGTCTACATTTGCATTCCTCTTTGAAAAGAGGAATGCAGTTTAGACATACCCCTGGATTCCTCATTTACCCCTCTAGCTAATGAGGCCACAGATGTTTCCCATTAGCCCCCTCAGGCATGGGCCTGCTCAGTTGGCCTCAATTGCTTTGATAACAAAAGGAGGGTAATTTTGGTTACAACTTTCCTCCCTAGGAAAAAAAAATAGTGAAGTGCCTCTGCTTCCCCTTTGCATTACTGAGTTACGTGCACATCTGCAACCTCCTCCTTGTTATACTCAGTTACTCTGTAATTCCGAGCAACCAAGTATGCTTTATCAAGTATATCTTTCTGTTTTGTTAATAGAATCATCCTTTTTAAGGCAATGATTTTATTCTTCTGTCCTAGAAAGAAGCAGAAGATCTGTCTGAGTGCATATCTCCCTAGCCTGAGTGGTCAGCTATTAAAGACACAGTTTGTTTTCTTTTTGTTTCTTTTTTCAAGGTCTTTTGTGGCAGAAAAGCTTAGGGTACCCCATGTGGAAGGAACTCCAAGTGCTTTCTTCCTGGGTTCAAGAAGAAAGGGGTGTTTCAGTTGGTGGTGTCAGCTACCACCTCTAAAAATGTAATTCTGGGGAGTTTTTGTAAGCAGAGCCTATAGAGGCAAGGTATTTAAGGTCTCTTCTGGGCCCCAATTTTCTTCACTCAGAGTGCCAGAGTGGGGAACAGCCCTGACAGAAAGCTAATGGCATACTGCGGTGCATTAGTAGAAGCATTGCCAGCAGATCTAAACAAGTGATGGTTCCCTTTTTGTGGAGGGGGGGTGGGAGTTCTCACTGGTAAGGCTACATGTGGAATATTGCATTCAGTTCTGGATCCTTCATTACAGAAAGGATGTGGATACACTGGAGAAAGCCCAATGTAGGGCGACCAAAATTATTAGGAAGCTGAAACACAAGACCTATGAGAAGAGGCTGAGGGATTTGGCCTTATTTAGTCTGCAGAAGAGAAGAGTGAAGGGGGATTTGATAGCAGCTTTCAACTACCTAAAAGGGGTTCCAAGAGAATGGAGAGAGGCTGTTCTCAGGCTATGTCTTCATTACAGGGGTTTTCCAGGATACCAGAGGTATCCCAGTAAAACTCCATAGTGTCCAGGGAACACATCTGTTCTTCTGTTTGCTTATGTTTTTATTTTTGTTTTTTTGCAGAAGAGCAGACACACTCCTTAGGAAAACCTGTCTTCTTCCTCCCACAAGGAAAGAAGGGCTTTTCTAAAAGAGGATGCTTTTCCAAAATTTGGTCCAGTGTAGATGGGCCAAATTTCAGAAAAGCCTCTTCCAAAAAAACCATTGCAAAAAGGTACACAAATTGTGGAATGCAATTTACATATCTTTTCTTGATAGACCCTTGTACTGTAGACATAGCCTCAGTAGTGACAGGTGGCAGAATGAGGTGCATAAGTCTTCAGTTACAGTGGGGGAGTTCTAGGTTGGATATTAGAAAAAAACTATTTCCCTAGAAGAGTGGTGAAGCACTGGAATGGGTTACCTAGGGAGGTGGTGGAATCTCCTAGGGTTTATAAGTCACAGCTTGACAAAGCCCTTGCTGAGATGATTTAATTGGGCTTGGTCCTGCTTTTAGCAGGGGGTTGGACTCAATGACCTTCCAGACTTAGGACTCTGTGATTCAATGATTTCTGGGTAATTTGTTCCAATTATTAGCTGCCCTCACTATTAAAAACGTGCAGCTTATATCCATTCTGAATTTGTCCAGCTTAAATACTAGGCAATAGATTTCATGATTTATTAATACTAAATTAAAGACCCATCATGTAGGTGCTTGAAGACTGTGATCAAGTGACCTCTTTCCAACTACTGCCCTCTATGCCACTCATCAGGCGGTATGCTAGGTTATGGAAAGATATTTATGCAATAACAATTATTGCAGTTGGAATACATAGTAATGTCCTGCTTGGTAACTGGGGTGCTATGCAAGAAGAACATTTATCCTGTGCTCTAACAACCTGACATTTTGATTTCCAAGATAAGTTTAATATGTTCATTTTGAGCTGGGTTTTTTGGGAGTGGCTCATGCATCAGTCACAGGACTATTAACTGAACTTTGATTGCAAATCTTTGTTGTCAATGACCCATGAAACAGTAAAAGACCAACTTGAGGGTCAGAGACCACACAGAGTTTTCAGTGCTGCTCCTTATTTGTAGACGGAACACATTTTCTCCGGAGTCACTGAGAAACAGAAAATTAGTCATTTCTCAGCGTTTCAGTCAGTATTTCATACAAGGACTTTATGACAGGACTTGACAATACATAAAGATTTCAGGTCTCAAGATATTATCTTGTCATTAAAATGTATTATGGGAAGAAGGCTGAATAGGTAGAGAAGTTAAGGTAATGTTAGACATACGCTTCAGCTGACCATTTCATTCCTTGTTCTGCAAGTTACCATGATTCTCAATTCCCATCAATTATACAGCAGACTTGTGCTCCCAGAGACAGCAAGTAGTTACCTGTTGTCAGGAGAGCTGACAGCTTCTGTGGCCCCTGGGCCAGATGTGGGGGAGGGAGGGGAGGAAAGGGGAAGGATCTCCAGCAGAAGGGATGGGGCCAGAGGCAGCCTGCCCTGCCCTCAGTGCTCCCTGGACCACGGTGTGCTCTTCCTAGGCCTCAGAACCATGCGGGATGTGTGGAGTGGTGCCCTCACTTCCCCAGGCAGCCCTAAGACTCTCCTGGAACATTCAGTGCAGTGCTGTGGTGGCAAGTTATAGGGGAACAAACCGTTTCATACAAAAGTGTCTGCTTTCTTAGAAAACTTCTGATTTTTTACCACAACACTGAACATGTGAAAATTGAACATTTCCGTCCAAAACCCAAAGATTTCCCAGTTTGTGGCTGAAAATGTTTAGCCTTCAGCAATTTTAGACCAAAATATTTTTCAGAATTTTGGATTTGTCAAATAATCACGTTTTTCTGCTAAAACATTCACTAGATTTTTTTTTCTGCTGAGGGAAAAAAACAAATATGACTTGCTGAGAGCCATTCTCTTTCAGGGTGTGTGATAGACAGGAAGAGTGCTGGCCAGCACCAAAGATGTGTTTAGACTACGGCGAGTTTTTTTTTTAAGTGGCCTTTTTTTAAAAAATTTAATCTGAATCTAGACTGTCATTGTGTTCTTTTGAAATTAAATTGAAAGAACATGGAGGTTTTTTTGAAATCTGTAAACCTACTTTTACTAAGAAGAAAGTCTTTCTTTGAAAGAGCCCTTTCAAAAGAAAGGTATTCTTGAACACAAACTGGACTTTTTGAAAAGAAAGTGTCCAGATTGCCTCGGTGCTCTCTTTCGAAAAAGTGGATCACTTTTTTAAAACTCTTGTGGCTGTCTAGACAATCTCTTTGGTACCCTGAGTTACTAAAGGGTTAAACTCAGGTAACCTGGGGGGTTGGCAGAAAGCCAAGAAAGCCAATGGTAAAGATGGCTGAAATGTAAATTGAATATAGATACCAGGCTGCTGTTTCTTTGTGTGAGTTCTAAGTTAAGAGTTGGAGGAAGCAAAATGCAGTACTCTTACAGAATTACCATACCTACAAGGAATATTGGGCATCGGAATGGACTCATGAGTAGGGAAAGACAGAATCAGGGTAATTGTCTCTCTTTGGTTAAACTTCTCTGTGTGAAATCCATTGCCTCCTTCCTCTCTCCACTATACCTAAACTATGCTAGAGATATAATTTTTGTGTGTGTTTTAATCTGTTCTTTTTTCAGTTGCTCTGTAACATATCTTTTTGTTCTGTTAATAAAATCACCTTTTAAAGCGATGTTTTGATTCTTGTGTCCTGAAAAGTAACAGGAAGTCCTTCTGTGTGCCTGGCCTGAGAGGTCACATCAGAGACACAGTTTGTTTTCTGTGTTTGTTTCTTTTTTCAAGCTGCCTTTTGGTAAAACAGCTTGGGGTACCCTCTGGGAATACGTTCAAGTGTTTCTTTCTGTTTTTTAGGGTTTTTCTTAATTCACTTGATGGTGGCACCCTATCTCCCAGGGCCAGTGAAACTCTGACTTTGGGGAGTTTTTGTAAGCAGAGGCTATAGAGGTAAGGTATTTAAATCTTTTGGGGCACATCTACACAGCAGGGCAAAAGTTGAATTAAGATTCGCAACTTCAGCTATATCAATTGAATAGTTGAAGTCAAAATAGCTTAATTCAGCTCTTGGTACTGTCTACACATCAGGAAGTCAAAGGGTTACAGATGTCAGAGTAAAAAGTCTGCCATCTCGAAATAATGTTTTAAAACAATGGCTTGTTGTGTAGAAGTGTACTTCCTAATAATGGAGCAGTGTAGACATAGCCTTGAGGGCCCCCACCTTCTGCATTTGGAGGGCCAGAGTGCGGAACAGCCCTGACAGGGTGCCAGATAGGACTCCCTGGTGCTCAGGAGTTGAACATTCCAAACTATACCTCTATAAGTGAAGCTGCCTTTTCCTTTCTGAAGAACTGGTCTGCTGGTTTACAAAAAGGCAGAACTCTGGCAGGGGTAGAACCACTGTTGTGAAGACTATGTTCAGTTTCAAATGTCTTTAGGAGTCCTGAGCAAATTCTGCACAGTAGGTTTGATTGTTTTTTTAAATTATTATTATTATTATTGTATTATTTGTATTGTTTTTCCTACTAGTGAATGTAATGTTAGTATTTCTCACTTCTCCAATGTATTCACTATTCAAAGTCCTGTTCTGAATAATTGTGGCAAAACAATTCTTGGCTGGTAGACTGAACTATTCAGTAAGAGTATCTGAAATTTGAATCTGAGGTGTGTTAGTTACAATTGTTCGAATGCATAAGAATTCTACCTTGAATGGGGCTCCAGGCCAGCAAACCATCCCTATTCAGCAAAACATAAGGGTCCTCTAAAGTCTGTTACTGAAGCAAAGGCTTAAACTTTGCTGCAGAGGAATGGACTTTGGTGCATTGTGCCTAGATTATCATATTACTCGGCATCAGGTTTCTGGTGTAAACACTTGGATTTGTTCATTCATAATTTGGTTTTTACAAATATTCTGTCGTCTTTGCTTATACTTTTTTATTTCTACTATTGTAACTGATAGCAAATTAGTTCACTAGATACCTGATAAAAGTGAACACAAAATGGACAAAGACACAACTCTACTTTATTATTTGTTTGCAAGTACATACATTCTGTAAAAAGTGTTGATCCATTGGAACAACCCTGGTTTTTATTCAGTTCACTTCACTTTGTCTAGGTCAGGACCTCAGGGCCATCTTCAAATATGTCAAAACTGTATAATTCCCCCTTTCTCTCATCTCTTTCTCTCCAGTTCTATAATGATGAATTAAAACCTCTCCTTTCCTTGTTTTTGTTCAGATGTTCACCATCTCCTCAAATGCAGTAAGCTTTAAAGTATCAACTTTTGATTCAGTTCTTGATTTCAGAGGGAAGTTAAGGGGCTGGAAACATTGACAGGACGGACACCCAGGTATTGCTTATCACCGCCAGGATTGAAGAATGGGTACAGCTTCCCCTGAAACTCTTGACAAATGGACTCAATAGGGTATGACAGCTCAACATTATAGAATGTAACCATATCCTCTTCCCAATCCAGAAAAATCCCAACCACTGGGCATTTATCATCATCAGAGGCGATTTCGACACTTTTCCCATGACAATTGTATCGACCCCCTGAAAACTGCAAACTCCAATGTCCCCCCTCAGGAGGATTCTCAAACTTCTCTTTTTTCATTTTGTCCCTCATAGCCTGAGTCAGCACCCCCAGCTCCCAGTATGGTCTGTCCCCCACCTCCACCTCCCAGTATTGTTTCCTTTCTGAAAATCCTTCATTTGCGATCACTATGACTTCACTGCTGACTTTGCTCTCTGTTTTGGAAACAACTCTATTTTTATCCAGGAGTGAGAGATTGGGGTGTTTACAGTCAGAATCCAGAGTGATGTTAACTGGAGGGAGGAATAAAAATGTTTATTTCATCAGTAACCAGAGACTCCTTAACTCTAACTAATTAAATAAATATCAAAGCAGGTAAAAAAAGCAAAGATACTAGAAAAAGAGAAATAAAATATTAAATATTTCAGCAACAAACACTGTAACCAATCAGAAAAAATAACAGAAAAAGTAATATATGTAACAGCAAGGACACATAGCCCTGGTCTATACTACAGAGTTATTTCAAAATAACTCCCTTTATTTTGAAATAAAAAGCTGAGCATTCACACTACTAAGCCCATTATTTCAAAATAAAGGGCTGATTATTTTGAAATAACAACTCCTGTTTTCCACAAGGAATAATGCTTATTTTGAAATAGTTACTTTGAAACAGTGATAGTGTGGATGCGCAGCTGCTGCTATTTCAAAATGCCTGCTCACCAAAGTTATTCAGAGTAATTACTCCCCAGTGCTTCCTGGGAGTCTAAGTCAAGGTAGTGCATCAACATTAAGGGAGCCTTCTTCAGACTAATTTCAAGGCTTCCCTGTAGTGTGGACACACTATCTTGAAATAGTTGTTTCGGGAGTTATTATTTTGAAATAATTTCCTAGTGTAGAAATGCCCATGCAGTCCTGCCAAGTTATAACCTGAATTAATGTTCCTGTCCCATAGTAAAAACCACAGGAAAAGAGTGAGGAAATCTCTGATCTCATAATACCAGTCATAATGGATCTGTCTAGCCCGGTATCATGTCTTCTGGCAGTGATACTGGGCTAGATGTTTCAAAAAGGAACGAATGAAACAGGGCACTTTGGAGTGCTGTCTGAAAACTGGAGATGTACAATTACCAAGAGCATGTGGTTGCATCCTTCACCATCCTGGCTAATAGCCATTGACAGACCTATCTTCCATTAAATTATCTAGATTTTTTTTAACCCTGTTACAGTTTTGGCATACACAGTATCCCTGGCAATGAGTTTCATAGGTTGACTGTGCATTGTGTGAAGAAATACTTCCTTTTGTTTCTTTTCAATCTGTTGCCTATTAATGTCATTGGATGACCCTGATTCTTGTGTTATGTGAAGTAGTAAATACAATTTCCCAATTTTACAAAATCAAAATTGCATATCCCCACTGCATGGAAGCCTCAAAATTAGTCTGAGGTAGGTTCTATTAATGTGGATGAACTACCTCAACTTAGAGCCCCAGGAAGCACTGGGGAGTAATTAATTTGAATTACTCTGGAGAGTAGTTATTTCAAAACAGTGAGACCAGAGTGTCCACACAAATGTTATTTTGAACTAACTGTTTTGAAATTAGCTTTATTCCCCGAGGAAAGCAGGAGTACAGATTTCAGAATAAGTGGTCTGTTGATTCAAAATGATAGGCTTGGTAGTATGATATCATTATCTGCTGGCTACTTGGTCCCAGAGACTTAAGATCAAAGGCCCATAGAGTATGAAGGAAAGTTATGGAGGTGCTAGTTCTGAATTAAGGTTGCTATGAATTTATAATTGCAAGAAAATACCTGTGCTTTTTGAATGACTGATCATCAATCAAAGACTGAGGCTGTCAGTAAGCTTATTAGCCTGCGGTATTCTGAAATAGCTACCTCACATCTTTTGAACATGTCTACTATTTCAAAATATAGAGGACGTGCTATTTCAGCATCCCTGTAAATCTCATTCCATGAGAAATAAGGGATATCTCAAAATAGTGATTTATTTTAAAATCTGACGCTGCGTGGATGCGCCACATTTCTAAATAGCCTATTTTGAAAAGGAAACAAAATAAGATACACAATTTGCATGGTGCAAATTGCTTATCTTATTTTGAGCTAAGGGTGCAGTATAGACATACCCTTAAAAAGAGGTGTGTGATAACATGTGGCTTTGAGCAATTACAGCTGTTTATAGAGTCTGCTTTCTCTTTAAAGTGCAGATGCTGGTTTATTCAGGGGCTCTGACTTGCTGGGCATGGCAAGTGTAGGCAGGGAGCTGTGAAGCCTCTAAAATCTCTGTTCAGGACAGAGACATGGGTCTCTGTACAAGCATGGTGTTAAGAAGCTTATAGAAGGTGTCTATAAGGGACAATGCAGAGGGCATACAAGTACAGAAGCCCTGAACTGTGACATAAGATATCTAGAGACAATGGCTTCCAAGAAAATGAATAAAATAAATAAGCAATGTTAATATGGGATGATTAATTGTGATTGGTCCTGCTTAGGGCAGGGGACTGGACTCAATGGTCTTGTGAGGTCTCTTCCAGCTCTCGGATTCTATGATTCTATAATTCTATGAACTATTCTATAATTCTATGAACAAGTCACACTATGGCTTGTTGAAGAGAATAGATGCATGTTTGGATCCCCCATTTTAGAGGAAAGCACAACCTGTACTGGGCTTTGAAATGTGGCTTCAGTCTCTCCTTTTTAAAGCTGTTCCATGTTTTATAAATAATTAACAAGTAATTGGGTGAGGGACTTTAACTTGGGACTCCTAGATCTTAATTACTAGGCTCTAGCTACTCCCACTCTCCTTCTCTGGCCCATTAACTATCCATTGTCCTCATGTATGACTATGGATTACCAGTGTGAAGAAGGTTCTTAGTGTCCAGTGCCCCTGCTATTACACGTGTAATTAACTTTATTGATATCCATGGATCAGGCGAGTAATGGGAACAGCAGGAGTAATGTGTTAGCACCCATTACATTCAAGAGAAGTTGCATGGCTAAATCAATTTTTCCTGCAGAATCTTTTGAAATTTCTCCATTCCTTTAGAACACTATGGCTTTTCTTGTAGGCTACGTCTACACTGGCCCCTTCTTCGGAATAGCCATGCTAATTTAGAATTTTGGAATAGGGAAATGCGCGGGGGATTTAAATATCCCCCGCGGGATTTAAATAAACATGGCTGCTGCTTTTTTTCCGGCTGCTGCTGCTTTTTGGGGAAAAGCCGGAAAAGAGCATCCAGACTTGAAAGTAGGAATAAGAGATCCTCTGGAATAGGATCCTTTATTTCGGAGGATTGCGCCAGTCTGGATGCTCTTTTCTGGCTTTTCCCCAAGCCGGAAAAAAAGCGGCGGCCATGTTTATTTAAATCCCGCGGAGGATATTTAAATCCCCCGCGCATTTCCCTATTCCAAAGTTCTAAATTAGCATGGCTATTCCGAAGAAGGGGCCAGTGTAGGCACAGCGTACGTCTACACCAGTGTTTCCCAAACAGTGCTCTGCAGAACCCTGGGGTTCCACAAAGTGAAAGTGGCCAAATAAAATTGGGAAACACTGGTCTACACAGCCAGCAGTTATTTCAAAATAATGTTGAAATACTGTCAAGGTGGAGGACTTCTTACTCTGACTCCTGTAACCCTCATTGTAGGAGGAGTAAAGAAGTCAAAGAAAGAGTGCCCTATTTCAAAATAAGTGCTGTGTAAAAGCTCCCAATTTCAAAATAAGCTATGCAATTGAAAGTTAATTAATAAGTTAATTAACATATTTCGAGTTAATTACGTAGCTGAAGTTGACATATTTTGTTTCATGTTTCCCTGCCATCCCCACAATGGAAGCTGATGGGAGCAAGTGCTTTTGGAGGCTTTCTTTACTCCTCACAGGAGTGGTAGTACTAGCACCAATGGGGGCACCCTCCTAGTTCAATTTAGCAGGTCTTAACTAGACCCGCTAAACCGAACTTTGGAAGATTGATCACAGCAGCGTCAGTCTTCCGCTGAGTGAAGACATGGCATAAGAGAGGCACCAGGCTTTTCTCCTTTAGCCATTTGGTGACTCTAGTCCCCCTTTCCTTTGTTTCTGTCAAAATGCCTGAACATGTACATGTTTTTCAGACTGAAATGAAACATTTTGACTTTTTCAATACAATTGAAATTCTTCAGCTAACTCAATATCAATTTGTCAATCATTTCAGTAGATTGGAAACTACATTTTACTGCATGTCCAAAAGTTATTTTCAGACACAGTCACCAATTCTTTTATCAACAAATATTGTTCCTTTCTTCTGCAGCGAGGTGGCTAATCAAATCCCAGTCACATTGCCTTTCAGGGCTGTTGAGCAGACACATTTTTAGGGGGGTGTGGGGGGGTTTACTTCTCCTTTCAGATCTCAGGACACCTTAAATATTTAATCAAATATTAAACTTCAGAAAATAACTTGGATATAATTCCAGATAAAAGGCGAATTACCTGCATTGCTACGAGCCCTCCTGAAGTCTACAACAAAATAAAGAGAATTCAGAATTTCATATATAGCATATATCTTATTTTAAATTCAAATAATAAGAACATAAGAACGGCCATAATGGGTCAGACCAAAGGGCCTTCTAGCCCAGTATCCTGTCTTCTGATAGTGGCCAATGCCAGGTACCCCAGAGGGAGTGATCACAACAGATAATACTCACATGATCCCTCCCCGTCACTCACCTCCAGGGAAACAGAAGCTAGGGATACCATTCCTACCCATCCTGTTTTTTAGTTATTGATGTACCTAACCTCCATGAATCTATCTAGCTCTTTTTTGAACCCTGTTAAAGTTCTAGCCTTCACCACATCCTCTGGCAAGGAGTTCCACTAGTTGACTATGCGCTGAGTGAAGAAAAATTTCCTTTTGTTTGTTTTAAACCTGCAGCCTCTTAATTTCATTTGTTGACCCCTAGTACTTTTATTGTGGGAATAAGTAAATAACTTTTCCTTATTCACTTTTTCCATATCAGTCATGGTTTTATAGACTTCTATAATATCCCCACTTAGTCTTCTCTTTTCTAAGCTGAAAAGTCCAAGTCTTTTAAATCTCTCTTCATATGGGACTCATTTCAAACCCCTAATCATTGTTGTTGCCCTTTTCTGAACCTTTTCCAATGCCAATATATCTTTTTTGAGATAAGGCGACCACATCTGAATGCAGTATTCAATATGTAGGCGTACAATGGTTTTATACAGAGGTAATACGATATTTTCTGTTGCACTCTTGATACCTTTTTAAATGATTCCAAACATTCTATTTGCTTTTTTCTCTACAGCTGTATACTGAGTGGATGTTTTCAGAGAACTATCCACAATGACTCCAAGCTCTCTCTCTTGAGTACTTTTTGGCAAATTAGTCCCCATGGGTATGTCTACACTACCACCCTAGTTCGAAATAGGGTGGTTAATTTAGGCAACTGAAGTTGCAAATGAAGCCCAGAATTTAAATATCCCGGGCTTCATTTGCAACTTCGGTTGCCTACATTAACCACCCTATTTCGAACTAGGGTGGTAGTGTAGACATATCCCCTCATATATAGTTGGGATTATTTTTCCAATATGCATTAGTTTCCATTTATCCACATTAAATTTCATTTGCCATTTTGTTGCCCAATTGCTTACTTTGGTGAGATCTTTTTTAATCTCTTCACAGTCTGCTTTGGTCTTAACTATCTTGAGCAGTTTGGTATCATCTGCAAATTTTGCCACTTCACTGTTTACCCCTTTCTCTAGATCATCCATAAATAAGTTGAATAGGATGAGTCCCTTGGGGAACCCCACTAGTTACCTTTCTCTACTCAGAAAACATACCATTTATTCCTACCCTTTGTTTCCTGTCTTTTAACAAGTTATCAATCCATGAAAGGACCTTCTCTCTTATCCCATGACAGCTTATTTTACTTAAGAGTTGTTGGTGAGAGATTTTGTCAAAGGCTTTCTGGAAATCTAAGTACACTCTATCCATTGGATTCCCCTTGTCCACATGTTTGTTGACCCCCTCAAAGAACTCTAGGTGAAATACTTCCAGATTAGTAACGCATGATTTCCCTTTACAGAAACCATGTTGACTTTCCCCCAACAAATTATATTCATCCATGCAGCAGATGACTAGACAAAGTGTAATATTAATCATGGCCTTTCAACTCACCCAGCTCAGCCATGGCTTTTTCTGAAATAGAAAAAGATTACTATATTATACATGTGCATTATTCCTCTGTTAATTCTGTATTGTAGGAAATCTGTCCCCCTTACACAGCTCTGTAAGGATCAGTTTCTAAGAACCCAAACCTGCAAAAATCTAAATCCATGCTTCAATATAGTTGCTGTGAGTTATTCCATAGTGTTAAATACAAATTTCATCATCTGTCTAAATCTTTGCAGGGTTGGATCTTACGGTAAGTCTACACTTGCACCCTAGTTCTGACTAAGGATGCAAATGCAGGCTTTCAAAATTGCTAATGAAGCGGGGATTTAAATATCCCACGCTTCATTAGCAATATCTCACCGGTGCGCTAGTTTGAATCACAGCTGATTAGAACCGGGACATGCGTGCTGGGACACATTAGTTTGAACCAAACTTCTTAGTTCGAACTAACGTTACTGAGGAGGGGTTTGGTTTGAACTAATGAGTCCCGGCGCACACTTCCCAGTTCGAATCAGCTGTGATTTGAACTAGAGCGCTGGCGAGGTCTTGCTAATGAAGCACGGGATATTTAAATCCCCGCTTCATTAGCAATTTTGAATGCCTGCATTTGCATCCCTAGTCCAAACTAGGGTGCAAGTGTAGACATACCCTATATGTTTGTCTTTTTGCCATATGAGCTGCAATAGGACCTCTACTATATTATGTTCAGTATCTTCTTCATACAACCTAAACTATGCACAAAAATGTAGCTAAATTTTTAAATTCATGCTGCATTTAAACAATGGGAGATTACCTAAGTGAAAATAATGTATAAGAGAGTGAGAGTCAGATTTGTAATTGTATTAAACACTGCAGCTAGATAGAAGGATTGGATTTTGAAAAAGAGGTTAGATGTCTAATTCCCATTGGTTTCAATGAGAGTGAGGCTCCTAGCAGCATTTTCAGAAGTGCCTACGTACCTATCTCATCTTTACAGAGTAAATATGTATTTTTAAATCTAATCCTGGATTTGTTTGGATTTGACATACTGATTTACATACTTTAAAATTCAGAATTTTTGACATAGTGTATTTTTAACTGTATTTCCTCACTTATGGAAAAAGAGCTAAAAGCTATATGGATTTGAGAAAAGGTTTCTGGACTATGTTAAGCTCTGGTGGTCAGACAAGAAAAGCACAATGATCCCTTCTGGCCTTGGAATCTAAGACTACAGAGAAGGAAAACAGGGGGGAAAAAAATGACGAACAAGGGAGCTAGCTATCCCCTAAGTGGCCAGATGGCTAGGATGAATTTATTACCAGGACGATGTTAAAGATTAGAGTTGGTTGAAGATGCTAAAGACTAGAGCTAATTGAAACTATTCCAGTGAAATACTCACTATACTTTTCTTCTATTTCCTGAATTTCTGCAAGAAAACAAAATTAAATTTTAACCAAAAAAGAAGTCAGACTGTGAACCTAAGTAAACAGAAAATTTTAATATAACAGACATACATTGCGGAGGTGAGTTTGTGGGAGTGCAGAATGCATTCATCTATGAGTAGAAACCAACATTTGACAGATATTTGTCTCTCTCAAACGCTTGCTCTAGTTCTGTACTTACATCGGTTTGCAGAATACATAGATTCAGCTAACATAGGTATAAACCGCAGTTATAGGCAGAAAACCCTAGCATATGGAGTTATATGCTGTGCTGCTTTTTTCAGACACTCCCTTTTTGATATGTGCACTAAGTGCAATTTATCTGGTAAGTGATTCCCTTCTATTGGTGCTAAGTGTTTGAGTTATTATTTGGCTCTTGAGGACTAGAAAATGATATCTTCAGATTACATTTTCTTATTTATTGTGGGTCTCAGCTAGAGGTGGTGAAAATAGTCAGAACAATTGTGTAGATTTTCATTTTTCAAAACATAAAATGTAAATGATTTTTGTTGGAAATCATAATTGATCTCATCAGGATTTTTTGAAATGCTCCCCTGTCACCCCCAAAAAATTGTGATTAACATTTTCATCAGTATTTTCTGCTTTTTTTTTTATAAAAAGCAAAGCATTCTAAAATTTTTATCTATCTCTCTGATCATCATTTGTGTATACAGGGGCGGCCCGTGGATGCAGGCAAGCTCAGCAGTTGCCTAGGGTGCCGCGTTAAACGCGGTGCCCAATGATGATGTCATGCCATTGAGGGCTATGGAAGTAGGGGCGTCGATCACGCATTCTGCCTACGATGCCAGTTGCCAGCAGCTCTCCTCGAGCTGCTCCTGTGTGTATAATAACCTTATTTTCTTAGTTTTCACTGTTGTGCTATGTCTACACTGCGAGTTTTTGCAGCAGAAAATATGCTAATGAGGAACTCATTAGCATGAGTCTTGATATCATTAGCATTTTTCTGCCATTTCTTTTTGTACAAAGGTTTTTTGCTCAAAAAGAAGCAGAGTTTTGCAAAACCCCTGTTTTGTGCAAGATCCTTATGCCGCTCCGGGCATAAAAACGGGGGTTTTGCACAAAATGGAAGTGGCTACACTGCTTCTTTTTGCACAAAAACCCCTTCTATAAAAAGAAACAGCAGAAAATATGCTAATGATATCATGACTCATGGTAATGAGTCTTTCATTAGCATATTTTGTGATGCAAAAACTCGCAGTATAGACAAAGCCTTGGTGTAGCTGTTTTGGTCAGAGGCAAAGTGGTGAGGTAATATCTTTTATTAGATCAACTTCTGTTGACGAATCAAGCTTTTGAGCTTACACAGAGTCCAAAAAAAGATAGTTACACCAGTTCAAAAGAAGCCTCCATGCCCAAGATGGAAAGAAATCTCTCTAATTTTAGTAATAGAAATGTAGCCGTGTTAGCTGGTGTAGTGAAGCAAAATGCAGGACTATGTAGCACTTTAAAGACTAACAAGATGGTTTAAATATGCAATGGTAAGAGATGGAATTACCTCTTTGAGCTTTTTCCTTCTGATCCTCTGCAAAATAAAAGGAAGAGGTTACTGAAGAGTAACAAGACAGAGGTTATATTAGACCTCAAACTCAGAGATATGACAGTGGAAACATTTTGACAGAGGTTTGCAAATATGCCTATGGAATGTGGATGCCTAATTCTCATTAAAATTAAATCAGGCATCCAAACACCACAGGCTGATTGAAAATTTCAGCCTTCAGATTCAGAGTGATATACAGGCCTTTAAGCATTTTACATCATCTTTGAGCTGTCAATTTCCCCATCTTTCTGTAACATTTGCAAGCAATACATCCGTTGGGGGGAGGGGAATGGGGAGGGAAAGGGGGGAATGCAAGCTTTTGCAGAGAAAAATGAAATACATTTTTCCTTAGAAATAGTGCCCTGACAGTTCTCACTATTTGCTAATGATTCCTCTAGCTACACTGACACAGTCCTCACATTCTTTATTCCAGCCAGACACACACATCATACTCAAAAGAGCTCAGATCTAGGCCTCTTTTGGTTTATTTTCCAAGTCCATCAGAACTGAATTCGTCTAGGTCAAAAGAAGCCAGTAGAACTGCTGAAAACTATCGGGGGAAGCTGCAGTTCCTGAAAAATTGGATTTCAGCCTTTTCTGTGCCTTCTCCCACTGTGTCCTCACTCCAATTATTGGCAACTAGGGCTGGGTGGAAATCCTGTGAGAATTTTCAAGATTTTAAAAACTTTCACATTCTGTTGGAGTGAAAGCCTAAGCCTGTTGAGATTTCACACACACACACACACACACACACACACACATAAACTCACTCTATGGTAGCCAACGGCCTAGCTGTTAGGGCCCTCTAATAGGATGCAACAAATACAGTGTCCAGTCTGTGTTCTGCCTATTTCATGCCAGATGAGTTCTCTAACCACCAGGCTACTGACCATGGGATTTCTCTGGGGTTTCCTCCAGAAATTGCATGTTGGATTTGAGGAACCTCTCAACTAAAACTTTGTCAAAACTGACACAGTTCAATGAAAAGTTTTGCTTTTAATGAATCAGCATTTTTCAATTAAAAAACACTTCACTGGAAAACTCCCAACCAACCAGTTCTGTTAACAAAGGACATGAAGGGCTGAGAAGATGGTCAGAACTGGAACCCAAGCAATTAACGATCTGGAGCCTTCTGTTTGCTACAGAGCCAGCTGTTCCCTTGATGAACCTCCAAGTTAGAGGGCACCCCAGACTCAGGCAAGGATTTAGTTTCCAATTTTAACAATTTGGGGGAGAGCTAAATGATGTTGGGGAAGAAGTGGTGCATAGATAAGGCTTTTTGACTGTGGGCCTGGGGTTGTTCAGAGGCTGAGCAAAGGTGAGTACGCTAATATCCATCTAGCATTGTTCTACTGCCCTGCTGCACAGACCTGTTCCTGAACCCAGTATGGAGCTTGGTTTCTAATGGGATGGCCATTTTGTGTAGTCACACATCATTTCTTTTTTATATAATTAATGTCAGTGGAGATTTCTCAATGGAACTTTTACCTCTACATCTTTTAAGTCAGTGATGGGAAACTTCAGGCCCAGCGGCCAGATGTGGCCCTCAGCTTGCCTAGATCCGGCCCTCAATACTCAGGGCCCCCCAGTCAGTGGAGAACACATGTTGGTGCTCCAGTCGCCCCATTGACCCACTGTGGGGCTGGAGGACACAAAATCTATTAGACTGGGCCCCCCGAGGCTCTCTGGTATGAGAGAGAAATGTGGGGAGTGTCTTTCACCTTCTTAGTTGGGTGCCACAGGGAGGGTTTTGTTTTTGTTTTTTGCTTCTCACTTGTGTGCCATCCCCAACTAATTTTTCTGTGGCCCCCAACCCAAAACAGTTTCACCAACCCTGTTTTAAGTGGTTTTGAAAAAACTTACCTCTAATATATATGGGACCCAAGTGACACAGGCAGGTTTGTTCGGCTTTAAATCATTATACATCTCCTGGGGTATGTCTACAGAGCAACATTATTTCAAAATAACAGGTGTTATTTCAAAATAACATAGTTTGCTTCTATACACTGGGAAGTTATTTCAATAAATAATGTCAAAATACTGTCAAGCTGGAGGGCTTCTTACTCTGACTACTGTAACCCTTAGGCTGTGTCTACATTGGCACCCTTTTCCGGAAAAGGGATGCTAATGAGACACTTTGGAATTGCAAATGCCGCGGGGATTTAAATTTTCCCCGCGGCATTTGCATGAACATGGCTGCCGCTTTTTTACGGCTCGGGGCTTTGCCAGAAAAAAGCGCCAGTCTAGACGGGGATCTTTCGGAAAATAAAGCCTTTTCCGGAAGATCCCTTATTCCTGATTTTAAGAGGAATAAGGGATCTTCCGGAAAAGGCTTTATTTTCTGAAAGATCCCCATCTAAACTGGCGCTTTTTTCTGGCAAAGCCCCAAGCCGGAAAAAAGCGGCAGCCATGTTCATGCAAATGCCGCGGGGAAAATTTAAATCCCCGCGGCATTTGCAATTCCGAAGTGTCTCATTAGCATCCCTTTTCCGGAAAAGGGTGCCAATGTAGACACAGCCCTTTATTGTACAAGGAGTAAGGGAATTTCTGGGGAAGAGTGCTCTATTTCGGAATAAGTGCTGTGTAGATGCTCCCAATTTCAAAATAAACTACACAACTGCAATAGCTCAACTTGCGTTGTTTATGTTTAGTTAAGCCCTGATACGTAGACACACTCCTAGGCTAGGTCTACACTGTAGGCTTTTTGCGCAAGAACACTTGCATAAAACCTTGCCAGTTGTCTACACTGCATATGGGTTCTTGCACAAGTAAATTTACAGTACAGCGTCAGAAAACAGGGCTTCTTCTGGAAAGGTTACTCCTCTCCTAATGAGAAATAAGCCTTCTTGCACAAGAGCTCTTCCACAAGAAGGCAATGTACACAGGCAACATGATTTTCTTGCGCAAGATGCTAAAATGGCCATCAGAGCTTTCTTGTGCAAGAGAGCATCCACACTGCCATGGACACTCTTGCACAAAAGCACATCTCTTCCACAAAAGCACATGGCAGTGTGGACGTGCTCTTGTGGAACACCTTTTGCACAAGAACTCTTGTGCAAAACAGTTCTTGTACAGGAAGCCTGCAGTGTAGACGTAACCCTATAGTTTAAACGGGAAGGTAGCTGAGCTGGGTGAGAGTAGGATTCAACATTTCAAATGCTATCACCAAGCATAAGAAATTCAAATTCAGCTGGCATTTTGTGGGAAGGATTTCACTGGGATTGTGAAAAGACACTTTTTAAAGAGTTAGATGTCCAATTCCCATTGAAATGGTAGACATGAGAAGATTAAAAAATGCCTACAGTCCAATGGAAATTAGGAGCCTAAATATCTTTGGGGATCTGAGCTTGAGCAATTTAGCACAGATCTCAAGAGAAGCCAGTGGGGCTTTTGCTCCTAATTAACCTTGGATTAATTTTTGAAAATCCCTGACTGGGTGCCCTACTCCCTTTGGGTCTGTTGAAAAAACCCTAGAATGTAACAACTGTCTCACTCTTAACTGGAGCCTCTGTATATTGATGTTATAATATTTGGTCTTGGACATGTTGACTACTGCTGGCAAAGCATACACCTACCTAGTAGAGTAAATAATTATTCAGCACTTGTGAGGCCACATCTGGACTATTGTATCCAATTTTGAGGATCCCACTACAAAAAGGATGTGGATGCATTGGAGGGGGTCCAACAGAGGCCAACTAAAATGATTAGGGGGCTGGAGCATATGACTGATGAGGAGAGGCTGGGGGATTTGGGTTTGTTTAGTTTGCAGAAGAGAAGAGTGAGGGTGGATTTGATAGCAGCCTTCAACTTCCTGAAGGGAGGTTCCAAAGAGGATGGAAAAAGGCTGTTCTCAGTAGTGACGGATGCAGAACAAGGAGCAATGGTCTCAAATTAGAGTGGGGGAGGCCTTGGTTGGATATTAGGAAAAACTATTTCCCTAGAAGAGTGGTGAAGCACTGGGATGGGTTCCCTAAGGAGGGGGTGTAATCTCCATCCCTAGAGTTTTTTAAGACCCAGCTGGACAAAGCCCTGGCTGGGATGATCGAGTTGGGGTTGGTCCTGCTTTGGGCAGGGGGCTGGACTCAATGACTCCTGATGTCTCTTCCAGCCCTAGGATTTCTATTATTCTAATGAAGCTAAAATACATTCTTACCCTCTTCTTTTTTGAGCCTCAATATTTCTGAAAGAAAAAATATATCTTAGTATTACAGCAGGAAAACATTTTCATATTATTTAGTTCGGAGGCTTTTATCAGATGCCTCCAATATTTCTATTTAAAACGGTGTAAATTAAATGTTAGGAATATTTTATTTACACCTAGATGGGCACTATTTGAATTTAATGCTAGAGGTCAGATTTTCAGTGGGTGTATATCTATATAGCTCCATTATTAGAGTAAATTGACATAACTTCACAATGGAGCTGCACCATTTTGGACCTTTTGAGGATCTGGTATCTTAAGGCAGAAGTGGGGAACCTGTAGCCCCTGGCTTGCTTAGATCTGACCTTTGAGGCTTGGGACTCCCTCCCAAGCATTAGAGAGCCTGTACAGGCACTCTACACACCCCTTCTCCCCCCCCACACAGACACTGTTACACCGTGGGGCTGGAGCACACACATTTTACCTTTCTAACAATCAAAACCCTTTGTCCATATCCCTGATTTGATGATAATTCAGCACTGACAATGATCCCAACTTTTGGGACTTGGACTAATATTTTTTTCCAATCCATGTAACATCCAGCAATTGGTATTTTGAAAATCTAGCAGATATCGACAGTAGGTAGAAAATATATACATAAAAACCAGACACAGATCTCAGAGCTGGTCTCATGCCAGCAGGTCATATGTGCAAACAGTTGACAAAAACTAGGGATCTTGTTCAATTTGATCATGTTTAAAATCTTTGCCCATGTTTAAAACTTATTCAAAACTTCAGAGATGGACAGCACTACGCGGTCAGACATATATCACACCTAATCAAGCTTTCTAAAAAGCTTTGCTTAATGAGTTTTCAAATATAAACAGAACAGCATGACTTGAGTGGATCTAACTCAAACACTGTATCATCATAATTGTCAACAATCATGGGCTCAATGCCCGTTGGTGTCCAAAGCCTCCTTCACTATTTTCTTCCATCTTTCCTTGTCCAGTGAGGAGTGGCTTAGTTTCTGTAGACTAGCTCCACACCAATCTACTATATCATCTACCCATTCTCTGTGAGGTCTGCCTCTCCCATTCAGACAATCCATTATGCTGAATACCAAGGTCTTAACTTTTTCCTTGTTGTTCATTCTGCAGATATGCCCGAATAGCTGTAACTTCCCTTGTATAGCTTTCTGCAGTAGGTTCTCTTTTGGCTGTACTTTCCTATATAATTCCTCATTGATGACCTTTTGCATCCATCTTATTCTCAGGATCTTTCTACGACAACTCCTCTTGAATGCCAATATACTTCTCTTTGAATCTTTCATTATCACCCATGTCTCACATCCATACAACATGCTGCTAAATACACGCGTTTTCGAGACGCTCAGCTTCGTTCCCAAGTTAATTGCTTTACTTTTCCAGATCTTATCCATCACCTTCAAACTCACTCTTGCTTTCGCTATTCTAGTTGCTATTTCCTTTTTACAGTCTAGATTATGTCTAGATCATACATCATGTTGCTTCCGAAATATGTGAACTTCTCTACATTCTCTAGTTCAATCCCAACTACACTGATCTTCCTTCCTATTTATCTCCAAATACCAGTCTTCATTTTATTGATATTCATAATTAGTCCATACCACTTCCCTTCCTCATTTAGTGCCTGCACTGTTCTCACTAGCTTCTCTTCATCTTCCTCAATGGTAAGTATATCATCCACAAACCTCAAGTTGTTAATTCTCATCCTGTGCAATGATATCCCTTCTACTTCTTCCTTGATCATGCTCATCACTCCCTTTAGGTGCATGATTGCCAAATACCAATTGTAGACAGAGGACTTTCATAAATTGCCAGTTCTTCATTTGAAATATCTGGCATCTATTTTCACATAGAGTGGAACCTCAATTTTACAGTCACCAATCTTGTGAATTATTAATTATACAAACCATTTTTCCCAATTAAGAAAAAAAACACAACAAATGTGATATCAGTGAGGAACATGTTGATATTCCTTTATGTCTTGGTGCTGTAATTGCACAGGAAATTGCTTTGAATGGCGAGACAGTCAAGCAGAAAGCACTGATGTACCCCACACTGCAACTTATGCACTGGTTGGACTGTCATTTTGACATGTTCCATTTTATAGACACCTCAATCCCCAATTAAGTTGTAAAACAGATATTCTGTTTTATGAGCTATGCTCAGAAAAATCTGGACTGATTGATGAGTAAATTAAAATTTGCATTTGTCAGATACTATGGTTCACTAGATCTGATAGACGTACAGGAATATTATCAAAAGGATACGTATAGTATTTTATAGTTACCGTCTTCGATGCATTTCTTGTCATTTACTGCATACAAAAAGAAATATATTACAAATCTCAAAGATAATTATCAGTGAATTAATAGCTAGTTTCAAAAATATATAAATATTACATTCAAATTACATTAAAAGAAAGCAAGAGCAATCTTAATCCAGCCTCCTTTTTCCATATGACATACAAGGAAAGGTTTAAAGAAAGGCACGTGTTTAGACTAGGTAAGAGAAGCTAATGGAGATTAACAGTCTTTAAAAGATTGTTATAAGGAGAATAGTGATCAATTGCTGTCTGTGTCCATTAACATAGATCAGAAAGCAATCATCTTGTAGGTCTAGGCTAGATATTAGGAATTATTTTCTAATTCTCACAATAGTTCAACACTGACTCAGGCCGTTGCCTAGGGCGCCGCATTAAACGGGGCGTCCAATGACAATGTCATGCCATTGAGGGCTGAAGAGGCATGGGCACCAATTGCTCATTCCACCTGGAGTGTGGCAGCGCCAGTCACAGGTTACTCCTGTGGTGCCAGCTGCCATTTCTATGCATTATATATTGTCTTTGAAATCATTTATAATTTCTGAAAAAATTGTTTAATTAAAAAAAGGGTTTGATAGAAAACCTTTGACCAACCTACCATGGACAACTTCTTGCTTGAGAGCATGTCCCATGAACATCTTTCTTCCCTTTCAGAGTAGCACAAACTCCCGCACCCATGAAATATTAAGTAATACCCTTGTCACAACCTCGGTATCAATTTCTATGGAAAGTACGATTAGGGAGATATTTCATGTATTTGTATCTGTCTTTTAATACAGTTTAGCAGCTAGGAACAAGGAGGAGAGCCAACTAGTCTGTTCTCTGTGGACCATTAACAACGGCCCTGCAACTATTATCAGAACCCAGTTTTGGAACTGCTTCTTGCAGGTATTTTAGAACAAATGTTAAATTTTCAGAGCCCACCACTGCAAAGTGAGAGTATCAATTGGATAAAAAAATTTTAAAAGGAAATTCAGCCCCAGGATTTATACTGTTCAAGTAACCAGTAGCGCTTAATATTTACATAATAAATGGAGATAGGTAAATAATATATTTATTGAGACTTACCAGCAAGAGCAGTTGTCTCATTATTTTCTGAAAAAGCAAATAAATAAATAAATAAAAAGATTATTTTTTCTTCCTTTTAAAGGAGAATATTTAACTTCACAGTATAACTTGGTATGCTGCACAGGTGTCATGTTTGAAAGCACAGGACTGGAAATGTGGGATTTCTCAAGTGATCATCACATAAGTCAGATATGATCTACATGAATCATTAAAACTAGTGCTCAAAAATCATGGCAACTCAGAAATTAAACCTATCACACTGAGATAAAAGACACCATATCTAGATGCAGACCAGTGGTGAATGTGGTAGGTATTTAATAAGCTAGCTGAAATCAGTGTTCCCACTCAGCCCATTTCCTAGTGCACAAAACTGTGCTCAGTGTCAATAGATGTGAAGAAAGGTTGGAGTTTACAATATAGTAACAAGTAATATCTCATTTGTAGTTGTTTCATCTTTTTCTACAGATTGCATGACATCTGTGTGACAAGAGGCTGCCTGTAACTCTCTGTTCTTGTGTATTATCATTGTCTAAATCTAATTAAAAAAAACACAGCATGGTGGTCAAAGTCATCTTGTGCTATCCTCTTCTCTTGAGAAGTCTCCCAGAAAAACTCGGCTGTGTCGAAGGAACATGTCAGCTCTTCCAAAAAAGTCAGAAAAGCAGACACATTTTTTCAGCATCCCTGTAAACCTCATTTTATGAGGAAGAAGGGATGTGCCAAAAAAAGGGGGGGTTTCTGACATTTGGCCCAGTGTAGATAGGCCAAATGTTGGAAAAGTCACTTCCGGAAAAAGAAGTAGAAAAAGATACATAAATTGTGGTTTGCAATTTGCTTATCTTTTTCTGATAAAAACCCACGTAGTCTAGACACAGCCTCATGGTATAGGGAGCCCGGGCACCTCACTCGCACTTTGTGAATCCCATTGATTAGCCAAGTACCTGAAAGTCCATTGTGAATCTAGCTCAAACTGCCTCATTGTGCAATTTTGGATGGTATGCATGAGGTATAGGTGGTACACAGGAATGAGCCACAACTTCAATCCAAGCTCTTTCATATCACACTGTTTAGACTCTAGCATTTGCTGAAATAATACAAGTAGGAAAACTTACTTTTCAGCTTGTAAATGGCAGCGGTAACCAGGGCTATGCTAATCAGCAGTATCACGATGAAGGCAGCCATCCATGGGGAGGTGGCAGGAAAGAAAACATCTGCAAAGCAGATCACAGTGTCCATTAATCTCTTGAGTCATTCATCTTTCTTTTCAGAAATGACAACACTAAATTAAATGTTCAAAAGCTGCAGCAGAGATCTTAATTCCCACTAGGACATACTGGGGAACTGTCTTCTGCACAAAGGGGTAGAATTGCATTGTAAGACTATTCAGCTCTCAGTGATGTTGTGGATAGTTGCTATAGGCCCTTACCCTGCCACCCTGAGAGTAAGAAACACAAACATCAGTGTATTATTTGTGTGGATTCATGCATTGCATAGAAACAGAGGTTGCCTTAAGGAAGATTTCCAGTAGCATCCTGAGAAAGGTTGTAAACACTCAAGATGGAATCTTCAAAAACAGGTCAGCATTGACCGACACTGTTACTGCTAAAACTCCCATTAATCTGAATGGGAAGGGAGTTCTTAGTGCTGTGTTACTCTTGAAAACCCCAACTTCAAGGTCTTAATCATCAACCTTGGAAGCTAATGAAAGTGTTTCCATTGACTTCTATGTGAATTGCATTGGGTCTCTGGGATGAGATTTTCAAATGTGTCTGAGGAATTTTGGAGCACTGCTTCTTTGGAAAGCCCATACTGCATTCCTAATTCCATTAAGAGAGACTATGCTGAGGGTCATAAGAGAGACCAAGAGAGAGATTAGACTGTTCTCTCTAGAACATTCTCACACCCACATGAATTTCCTAGACACCAACATCAGCTTCAACAACTACAGACAACTACCAACAAGAAACACATGGATCACAACACCTACCTTGACAGATTCACTAAACACACCAAATCTGCTCTGTACAGTCACGTGTTCAGATAACACAAAAGATGTTCTGAGGTAAACACCATAACACACTTAAATCTGCCTTCACCAAATAATGACACTCAACTAGAGAAGTAGATCACTTCCTGGAACAGGCCACTCAGATATCATGAGAGAACCCAGTTCAATATGGGGAAAAAAACCCAAAACCATTTTTACTGCACCTTTCATCACCTACTCATCCACACTGGAACCACTAAGGGATATCTTTAAATAGTTACAACCCATGCTTATTGGAGACATCATCTTGAACTAAATCCTTCCTGAATCATCACTTCATGCCTTTAAACAACTCCTCCCTCCCCCAGCCTCACCAAGCTCATTATCAGAAGGTTCCACACGTCTCAGGGCACCAACATAAAGTAGCACAAGCTCCCCATGCAGACGAGGATACCAATTCAAAGATCACCGGACCCTGCCAGAATGACAGATATCACCACTTCGATGATGACCCATGGGTCCTACATATGCCTCTGTGGTGTACCTTACCCAGAGCATTAAAAGCCTCAATAACCACTATGTTGGTGAAAAAATGACAGTTGCCATGTTCCCAAATGAATTCACTCAGAAAAATCATAAAGGACGAGGATATTTTTCATAAGATGATGACTCCATATCTGACCTCTCAGGGAAACCTTTACAACACCCACAAAAAACAAGCCTGGGAACTGAAATTCATAACTTTGCTAAACCTAAATCCTGGTCTCAGTAAAGACTCTGGATTTATGGCTTATCACAACTATCTGTAAGCCATTAATCCTCCTTCACCCTATAATTTTGGAGGTGCTTACTGCCTTCTTCACTTTGTATCATCTCTTGCAACATGTGTTAACTTCTTATACTAAACAATCTGTTCCACACTATATTCGTCTGAAACCTTCTGAGTATCTTGCAAGAGTGCTGTATGAACTCCATATCCTGTCTTTTTACCAACAAAATCTGGCCCCATAAGTTATTACCTCATCCACTTTACTTCAGAAAGAGATAGAGAGATGGCATTCTCCATCAGTCTGCTAAATAGTGAAATTGAGAAAAAGATACTGCTGCCAACTGGTGGAATTCATTTCTACCAAGCAACTCCATATGTAGGAAGGGTATGTCTACACTTGCTCCCTAGTTTGAACAGGGATGCTAATGTAGGCAACCGAAATTGCTAATGAGGCAGGGATTTAAATATCCCGTGCTTCATTAGCATGAACTCGCCGGCGCGTTACTCTGATCAACAGCTGTTTCAAAATTGAAAGTGGATGCTGGGATGCGTTAGTTTGAACCAAATCCTTTGGTTCAAACTAACGTTACTCCTCATTTTTTGAGGAGCAATGTTAGTTTGAACCAAGGAGTTTGGTTCGAATTAACGCGTCCTGGCATGCACTTTAACTTTTCAAACAGCTGTTGATTGGAGTAATGCGCTGGCGAGATCATGCTAATGAAGCGCGGGACATTTAAATCCCCACTTCATTAGCAATTTCGGTCGCCTACATTTGCATCCCTAGTTCAAACTAGGGAGCAAGTGTAGATGTACCTTTACAGAATTTCACTTTTACCTGTCGATATCTGTGAAAGGTGGTTCTGTGTAAAGAAGACCAGGAAAAGATCCAAGAAGATGATTTCTGGGGGAGTTGGGAACTGTTGAATCTAAAAGACCTGGAATCATTTTAAGACAACATGTTTTGGTTTGAGTTTTTTACCCCCGGTGAGACACAGATTCAAGTTCTCATTTACCTGCAATTACAACTGTAGATGTGGCTGAGTTCTTTCTCACATTATCAATTACATTGCAGGAGATGGAGTTGTCTGATCCTGATTTCAGAATGATAGAACTTCTGGCATCATTCAAATCTGTGTCAGCATCTGAGCTATGTGAGTTTCCAGTGAGATTGTGTCCTTTACCATCAGTCCACAACACTTGCACATTGGAAACACTCTGCTCAGAAGAGCATACAACTTTGATTCCATTGTCCTCATAATTCTCCAGGATGATCAAAGGTTCTCTGCTGTTACCTATAAGGGAAAGAGACACATAATTTGTAATGGGTCCACACACTCACCATGGTTTGTCTAGGTGTGAAAAATATTCCACCCTAGATTCTATTGTGGGCCGTTTGGACTAGCATCCTCTCCTTTAAGTTTGGTTAGTGAAATTAGCTAGACCTGAAAATGGAGACTAGTTCTCCAATGTCTGCACAAAATTGGTTGCACTGTATTTGAAATAAAGGCTATTGAATACTAGTTAAATGACAATTAATGTATTGCATTTCTCTGAATCACTCTAGCTCAGTGGTTTCACTTGTAGAAAATTATTGATGCCCAAGACCCAATGTAATTTGACTAGAGCAGGCTTTCTCAACCAGTGGTTTGAGTACCCTCAGGGGTACTCAAGAGAAGTCTGGGGGGTACATCAAAACAATTGAAATTTGGAGAAAACTGAATTTTTGTTTTAAGTTTTACAATGTTTTATTATTTTTGTAGTTTTTATGCCCAAAAATGTTATCCTCCACCCAGCTACGATTAAGTTGTTTAAATAAATGTGTTGCAATGGTAGAAACAAATTGTGTGTCTAAAAACTGTAGGTACAGGCAGTCCCCGGGTTACGTACTAGATAGGGACTGTAGGTTTGTTCTTAAGTTGAATCTGTATGTAAGTCGGAACTGGTGTCCAGCTTCAGCCGCTGCTGAAACTGACCAGCGGCTGACTACAGGAAGCCCGAGGCAGAGTTGCTCTGCCCCGGGATTCCTGGAATCAGCCTCTGATCAGTTTCAACAGGCTGAATCTGGACGCCAGTTCCAACTTACATACAGATTCAACTTAAGAACCCCAGGCCTCCCCAAGTCAGCTGCTGCTGAAACTGATCAGCGGCTGATTCCAGGAAGCCCGGGGCAGAGCAACTCTGCCTCGGGCTTCCTGCAGTCAGCGCTGGTCAGTTTCAGCAGAGGCTGACTTGGGGACGCCTGGGGCAGAGCAGCTGGGGTGCTGCTGGGTTGCTCCAGTAGAGCCGCTCCTCGGCGCTACTGGACCAACCCAGCAGCACCCCAGCTGCTCTGCCCCAGGCGTCCCCAAGTCAGCCTCTGCTGAAACTGACCAGCAGCGGCTGAATCAGGACGCCTGGGGCAGAGCAGTTGGGGTGCTGCCGGGTTGGTGCAGTAGCTCACAGAGCGGCGCTGCGGAACCAACCAGCAGCGCCCCAGCTGCTCTACCACAGGCATCCGGAGAAAAGCCTGGTCTGCTGGGGGGGGGGCGTACTAGCTGCGCCCCCCCCCCCCCCAGCAGACCAGGGAGACGTGGGCGGCAGACCGAGACGCACCGCGGTACCTCCGCCCGGGTCCTCCATGGCTTTGCTCCGCATCTCCCTGGTCTTTTGGGGGGGGGGGGGGCGCAGCTTATGTCAGATCCGCAGTTACGAACGGGGTTTGCTCCGTGTCTCCCTGGTCTGCTGGAGACCAGCAGACCAGGGAGATGTGGAGCAAAGCCGCGGAGCACGCAGGCAGCGGACAGCCCAGACGCGCCGCGGTTGTCCCGCGGCCGGCGTCCTCAGAGGCTTTGCTCCCCGTCTCCCTGGTCTGCTGGCCTCCAGCAGACCAGGGAGATGCGGAGCAAACCCCATTCGTAACTGTGGATCCGACATAAGTCGGATCCGCGTAACTCGGGGACTGCCTGTACTTACATTTTTTAAAAGGGGGTATTTATGATTTTTTTTTAAAAAGGGTTTTTTTTATAAAAAAAAAAGCTGAGAAACAGTGGACTAGAGTATGGGCTCTGGGATGGGAATGAGGGTGGGAGCTTTGAGGTGTAGGAGGGGGCTCCAGCTTTGGGAGATGTCAGGGCTAGGGTAAGAAGGACTTACTTTGAACAGCTCCTAATCCGCAGTGCAGCAGAGGTGCTTAGGCAGCTTCCTGTCTCTCCTGGTACCGCACACCATTCTGTGCCCAGAAGCAGCCAGCAGCAGCTTCCCAGCCAATGGGAGCATGGAGCTAGTGCTCAGAGCAGGGACACTGCACTCTCTCCCCCACCTAGGAGCCAGGCCTGCTGCCAGCCACTTCTGGGGTGCAGCATAGTCTGGGGGGCCAGGACAGGCAGTTAGCTGCCTTATCCCCCCCATTTGTCACCTGATCACCCTGCAGCAATGAGACCCAGTGCCCAACATTCCACCCCCCAGTGCTGGGTCACGACTCGTAGTTTGAGCCCCCTTGCTCTAGCCCAAAAAGATTTGTTACTAGAGCTGGATAGGCAAGAGTTTTACCATCCTGTGAACATTTTTAGGAGCCTGACTTTTTTCTCTCTCTCCTGGAATTGGGGAAAAATAAAATTTTCGGGAAAAAATTAAATGTTTCATTTTGATGATTTTCAAATGTTTTATTTCAGTTTCATGCAATGTTGTTATAGCCCTTTTGATCCTTCATAATAGCGATTCAAGGTAGATAAGGTAATACCTTTGATTGGATCAACTTTTCCTGGTGAAAGAGAAAAGCTTTTGAGGTAACACCAAGCTCTTCTTCAGGTCAGGGAAAAGTAATGAGGGTGACTACTTCTTTTGCCAAGAGAGACCTGAAAAAGAACTCTGGGTAACCTAAAAAACTTGGCTTTTTCACAAGGAGAAGTTAGTTCAATGAAAGATAATACCTCACCCACCTTGCCTTGACCAGTTTGAGTTTCAATAAATATCTTCTTTACAACAACATTTCATCAAAAAAAATCCCAAACAGTCTACTTGTTACTATCTTTTCAACTTTCCATATATGACAGTGTCCTTGAAAACTAGAGTACATCTTTTCTTTAAACGTGGCCCTGAAAACAAAGTTAATGGCTTGCATGAGAGAGACAGACAGACAGAGAAAGGTAAGAGAAAGATGGCATGTGGCTTTCTAATTGCTAGCTGAAGAGAAAATATAAAAGTAAATCCAGGATATTGAAATCGTTTTTTCTCTTAAGTGGCTCCTTCTAGCCAGATGGGTTCCATCTCATATAGTTCTTTCTGTTCCTTGAAAGGGAGAGGCTCAAAGGGCTCAGACATTCAAGAGGAGCATTGTAACCATTCGATCTGCAGCATACCACGTGAAAGGGCTGTCTAGCAGACAAAGAGAATTAAACTCACTACAGTATGAACTGAGCCACAATGTTAACAGCTCTGCTCCTTCTGTGAGCTTCCAAAGAAGAGGAGGCAGTGGGGAACTTTATGAAGTTCTTAACTTCTACCTTAGTCTAACAGTAAAAAAATTCAATGACATTAACAAACTATTTCCTTAAATATAAGTCAGGATTTCCATTGTTACATTGCATAGCAGAGTAACATTTCAAAAGTGAGATTAGATAAAAACCATAAAATACTCTTACGGAAGGTTGCAAGGTTGCACTATTTCTTAGAATTCAGGATCATAGCACAGAAGAACCCACAAAACAGAGAGAGACAAAGCAGGTTGCTCCCTGAGGCAGAGTCCTAACTCACCCCAACTTGCTCTAGGCTGTCTCTTTCCAGACTGCCTGCTGATAGACTTAGAGCACACACTTCTACTGCCTGTAACCAGGGCCAAGAAAAAAATTCTAAAACTCAAAGTCATAGCTTGTAATTTCAACCTGTGTTCAATACACCCCTACCCCTGAACATGAAAGATTAGCGATCAGCTATGTCTCCTAACAGGATGGCAATGAACGGTAATGGAAAGGGAGATACAAATACAGATATGCTCACAACTTCTAAAATTAGCATATGAGTACAAACTGTTGCTGGGCATATCAATAATAAGCACCATGAATTTACCTGCAGCAGACTGGAGGGCCAGCGCTAGCAACAGCACGTGAATGGCTGTAGTCCAGGGACCTGAGAAACCCATTGCTGTGAAACGGAAAAGCAGATTCAGAAGACCCGGATATGAACACAACAAAAAGCAGCAGCTGGCAGTTCAATAACCAGGAACATGGATCCCAGGGCACCTGGAAAGGGAAGCACAAGAGGGCTCTGCGTTTGGAGACATCACATATAAAACACATGAAAAGGAGGGATGTCACAGGGTTGTCACAGACTGGTTTAAAAATGGCAGCCCAAGCCCCAGTCTTGGATCTGGCTCCCAGCCCCTCTCTACCCTGGCAACTGTTGCTGGAGGTGCTCACCTTTCATTCTCCATTCACACCTCATTCATTTCAACAGGACATTCAAGGAAAGGGGAGAGATCTACTCCTAGGAAAAGACATTTTTTCTTTACCTTAACTATTCCTAAAATCTATAACACTGACCCAGATCTGCTGTTATGACCAGTGCAAGAGCATTTCAGACCTTTTGTCTTCTGAGCTTTTAAATCACACATAGTTCACATTTTCAAGCTTTTTTTCTGCAACCAAGAGCTCTAGAAACTTACTTTTTTATGACAGCTGAGAGCCTCGCATGATCACAGGAGTCCAGGAGCTACAGATTTAAGGAAAACACCAAAATCACAAGAACTGGCACCACTACTAATGGCCTCTGGTGAAAATTCAGGGTTGATCCCTGCATCAGGGAGAGGGAGCAGAAGGAAACACACAGGAAGAAATGAACTGACCATTCATGAGGCAAGATTCAACAGCAGAGCATGCAGCCCTGGGAGGGAGGGACAGCTATTAAAAATGAAAGTCATTCTTGCACTCAGGGAAAGATAAAATGGGAGACTGTGACTAGGAAGCCATGCCTGTCACATGAAAACTATATATTTACAGCATCTGGATTTTTCAGTGACGTCTGGGGGAGTAAGACACCAGAATCCCAGTGAAATTCAATGACAGTAGCATCCCTGGATCACTTGGGCAAATTGCAGCCTTCGTGTCCTGAAGACACTTCTTCATACAGCCAAGCCAGAAAGAAGGCTTGGGACCAGGATTCAGAAGTTGCAAGAAGTGCTCTTGGGCAAGAACCAGCAGCAGCATGAACACAGCAGAGAAACTCAGGCTTAAGAAGCACATGTGTTCATCCCCTGTAACAGACTGATCTCCAGCGATCCTCTGGGCTGGCACGCAAACATTGATACTCAACGCAGGGCAGGCCTAGTTAGCGAGATAGAGAAAGCCAAAGGGAGCAGAGGGCTGAGCCGCTGGGCTAGAAGAAAAGCTGTAAGATTTTCCCCAGGGGAGGGTCTGAAGTGTGTAAATGCCCAAATGGCTCTGCTCCAGAGTGAGGGCTAAAGCAATCCCAGCAGCCACCAGCATGGGGCTGGCCCAGCTCTGAGCAGCACCCCCAACAGAACCAAATAAGACAGCTCTACTTTAAAGAAGCAGAATGTACTACCTGGAGCCCAGAATCCAGTCCCTCTGAGTATCTGGCCGTGCTGGTTGTGGCTGCCTGTAACCTTTGAACCCTGCCAGTGACTGCTTTCAGTAAAGCTAGAGCTGTCCTTTGCCAAAGTTATCTATTAATCCAGGAGGTGAAACCGAAAGCAGTTTCTCCATGTAGGGAAAGGGATTGGGTGTGGCTGTAGATTTATTGCTCCTCTCTCCTTCTGCAAAACAGCCCTTTAGGTCCTATATAAACACCAGCCTAACCACCATGCACTGCTTTGGAAATATCTCTGAATGGGAGTAGCAGAACGGTGAGTGAAAATGTTCAAATTTCAAACTTTTTTCAATGAAATGTTTGTAATGAGGAAAGTGGCTTTCCCCCCCCACTTTCTTACACATCAGGAGGCAAGGATCACCTGCAAGGCTAAGGCAGCTAAACTGATCTCACCTAATCTGTTCCCTCCCACTGCAGGGGCAGCAGGTGTGGAGGTGTGTTTGTACAAGGTTATTATTTAAAGAGGCTCCCGCTTAAGGACCATAGGAATTCCGAGCCATGCCCTGGAAGTCGAGGGTGAAAACACGATCTGGCAGCACGCAGCAGTTCACCATAGACACTCACTGGTTCCTTTTGATAAAAGTTGTGTTCCTTGCTCACTCAGTGGTTTGGAGTAGAACAAGCCCCCCAAGACATCCTATGGGAACGAGAAGGAGACTGCAGCAGTCATTTTGAGGTTAACTCCTGTGTTTGAAACTGAAAGGAGAGGAAAGGGGAGCAAATGGATCTGCAAACAGAAGAGAAACAAAAGCCTTTCAATGTGTTTTATAAGCACAATAGCAGCTTGACAAGCTTAAGAAGGGAAGGAAGGTCAACATGGATATGTCACAACCTGCAAGTAGTCTGTGACTGTCAGGCGATGGTGCAGTACATAAGTAAAAAACTCTGACAGAGATTTGAATTGTATTTAGGAGAAAAATAATAGAGTGAAATCATCCATCTTTTGCATGTTTTCGGAGAGGAGACAATGGATATTTATAACACCTTTAATTTTATTGAAGGTCCCAATCAAAATGTTAAGTAAATATGAGGAACATTGCATGCCAAAAAGCAATGAGAACTTTGGGAGACACTTTTTTACATGTATGCAAAAAATTTATGTGACCATAGAACAAGATGTCACAGGAGAATCAGTGAAACCTGTAACTTTACTGGTGAATTCACCAGAAGGAGTTATTCACATAGGGCATGTCTACACTGCAAAGTTAATTCGAAATAACAGCTGTTATTTCAAATTAACATGCAAATCGTTATTTCAAATTTAATTTGAAATAGCAGAGCCCTTAATTTGAATTTGGTAAACCTCATTCTACAAGGAGTAATGCCAAATTCAAAATGCCTATTTCAAATTAAGTGCTGTGTAGACACTTAATTCGAAATAGGGGGCCTCCAGCCCTTCCCAGGTAGCCCGGATGGCCACTCTGGGCACAACCAGGAAAACTTACTCTCCTCTCCCCTAGCCCCAGAGCCATTAAAGGGGTGCACCCTGGCCACAGTGCCTGTGCCAGTTCAAGCCTGCCAGCCCAGAACTAGCAGTGGCCACCGGGGCCTCTGACCCAGTGGCCCCAAAACATGAGCCAGCAAGCCACTGGCAGCCAGCCCTCCACCACTCCCCAGGAGCAGTCTGCCAGCTCCCAGGAGCCTGACAGGGTGGAGATCATGGACTTTATTCAGGTTTGGGGAGATGCCTCCAACCTCCATGATCTCCACACTAGATGGATAGCTGCCAGCCTGGCCACCAAAGGCCACATATGAACCCAGGAGCAGGTTGGCATGAAACTCAAGTTGGTCTGGTATGGCCCCCAACCCTGAGCCCTGAGCTTCCCCTCCCCCTTCTTCCCCTTGCTTCCTCCTTCCAGCTCCTTCCTCCCAGGTTTTCCCCTCCCCTCTCCCACCCTCTCTCTTGCCCTCTTCTACCTCCTTTTCCCAGTCTTCCCAGAGGTTCATTCCTCCCCCCAGTTTTGTTCAGCAAACCCAGTTTCTATTTTTGAACATACGTGTCTTTTATTTGACATCAGTAAGGGGGGCTAGGGAGGGATAAGTGGAAAGATGTGAGGGAGGAATGGGGCATGATCCCGTGGTGGGGAGGACTGGGGAGTCTCTGAAGGCTCCTCGGGGTGGACACTCTCCCACAGGGCCTCCTGGATCCTGACAGCCCCCTAATGAACCCTCCAGATGGCAGCCTGCAGCAAGTGCTACCAGGCTCTTGGCAACGACTCCACGAGATGCATTGGCATGCCCAGGTGCAGCTCTGGCTCCATGTGGCCGAGTGCTGTGGTGTCCCTATTGTGGGCACTCAGGGCACTCCAAGACAGTACTGCTTTGCTGTCCCTCATCAAGGTAGACAAGCAAGTGGGGAACCCTGAGAACTGTCTCCCCCTGGTTGGAGGTAGGGTCCCTTAAAGCATGGAGCTCAGTTAGCCTCAGGCAGCAGCCCCACACGCTAAGTCCTAACCTGATGCCCTGTCGGCACTGGTTCAGGCCAGCCTTAACTTTGGTTCAGGGTCCACTCAGTGTGGATGCGCTATTTCAAAATAGCAAAATGCTATTTCAAAATTGCTTTTTTGCATAGATGCATTATTTCAAATTAGCTTAATTCAAATTAACTATTTCGAATTTAGATAATTTGAAATAGCGCTGTAATGTAGTCATACCCATACTAAGTACAAAAGAAGATAGTCTGAAAAGATAAAAGATAAAACCAAACAGTTGAAACACCCTCTATAAATGCTAGCAGTGACACTGAGTACAGACAATTATATGAAATGTGTGTAGCACACCATGGCCCAAACCAATGTTTAGCTCTTGGGAGACTGAGTCATAAATGTATGGAAAATAATTATTTTGCAAAATTCAGTGGCTCCCCGGTGCAGAAAAGTTAAGTGCATTCAACTGAAGACAAATTGTTTGAGAAGTTTTACACAGATGTACTGGGGTCAAGCAAATCTGAAAAGAGGGACTGGATTCTGCCTCCAAAAGTGAATGAAACAAGTATTCCATTCAGACTGGTTGCAGGAGCTCAGGTTATGATTGTGTTTGAACAAGATTATGAACAACTGAAAGGAAGACCAACCAAAATAAAAGTAACTGGTTTTTCCGGAATGAATATACCAGTGAAAGGGAGGTGCATTCCTAGAACCAAATGTAAAAATACCACATACAGGCTCCTGTTTATCGTAATGCCAAAGTGACACTCATTTTAGGCCTGTCCACCTGTGAAAAACTAGACCGGGTGCTCTCCGTACAAGGTCATACTGAACCTGGCTATGAGACAGTCATATAGGAATATCCTGGTCTGTTTTAAGGGTTGGGTCACTTGCAGGGTTAACATACGACCCAGATAAACAAGCAGGTCCCTCCAATTATCCATTCCTAGCTGGCAGGGTGGTGAAACACTGGAATAAGTTGCCTGGGGAGGCCTGTGGAATCCCCATCACTGGAGATACGTAAGAGCAGGTTGGACAGACACCTGTCAGGGAGGATCTAGACCCGCGATTCTCAACCGCTGGTCTACAGCTGGCTGTTCCCCGTGGCTCAGCTCTGGCATCTGTGGTTGCTCAGGCAGCGGCAGGAGGAGGCGGAGCAGCAGGCACCTCACTCCCTCTTTTGAAATAGCAGCAGTGGAGCATCCATACTACTGCTGTTCCAAAATAGCTATTGCAGAAGAGGCGTTATTCCTCATGGAATGAGGTTTACAGAAGTCAGAATAAGCCACCTGTTATTTCAAATTTATTTCAAAATAACAGAATTTCTGTGTGGATGCTCACATTGTTATTTTGGAATACCTGTGCTGTGTAGACACACCCCAACTCCCATTAAATCTAGGGGTAGAGGCTAACTGAATGAGTGCCACTTTGCTACACCCATGACTACATTACTCTGCCTGAATAATAGGACTATGTAGCACTTTAAAGACTAACAAGATGATTTATTAGATGATGAGCTTTCGTGGGCCAGACCCACTTCCTCAGATCAACTTCTGAGGAAGTGGGTCTGGCCCACAAAAGCTCATCATCTAATAAACCATCTTGTTAGTCTTTAAAGTGCTACATAGTCCTGTATTTTGCTTCATCTACACCAGACTAACATGGCTACATTTCTATTACTGAATAATAGGAAGCATCCCACACAGCTAATTCCCTTGGGTGACATTTCCAACGCCCCAAAGTGCCACCAGACTCCTAGTTTTTGCAGCTACACAATAACACAACTCCCCTTCTGTTACTCCTCATTGGCTAGGAACTGTTTCAATATTAGCAGCTTTGTCTCACATAGGTTTCTATTACCTCCCCCAGCACTCGGCCTGATTTCTCACACTTGCTCTCCGGTCACTCTGTTGTGAATTGAGCTGAATGCAGAGCTCTGAGCAACTGCTACTTCCAGGAAATGCTGCTGTGCTTCTCAGGAGAGAGGTTCTCATGGGGCCTCTCTCAGGGCAGCCTCCTAGGGGGAAGCCACAGTGAAAGCGCTGTGGTGGAGCCCGGCGAGGTTACAGGAAAAGGGGTTAGACTGAATCTCATCATCTTGATCAGCCAAATAAAGAACTAGCAGCGATGTTACGGCAACAGCTGCAAGCATTCAGCTGTCAGGAAATGCAAAAGTTTTGGTTCCCACATTACACTGTTAGGTCCACAATTAATATACGGGAGGTGCTAAGGGGGAGGGAGAGAGCCCCTCCCACCTTAAGCTGGACCAGTGGGGAGAGAGCCCCTGCTAGCCACCAGGGACAAGCCAGCGGGGCAGGGTGCACAGTCCCCGCTGCCCTGGGCTGCTCTCCCCCACCTGGGGAGAAGCCAGTGGACACTCTCACCCACTACACTGAGCCCCTTTCCACTTCCTGCCTTGAATCCTGCACCCCCCACTCCTTTCCACGATCCCAACCCTCACTCTCAAACCCTCCAACTACTCTAGCCTCCTTCTCTGAGCTCCCTACATCCACAGGTCTTATCCTGACTCCTGCACACCCCCCACACCGGCCCCCTGCTTTGAAGTACCCAGGCAAAGGCAAGGGTAACTTCATAAAATCATAGAACTGGAAGGAACCTCAAGAGGTCATAAAGTCCAGTCCTCGGTAGTCCTGGCAGTACCAAGTATCCATCTAGATCATTCCTAGCAGTTGTTTGTCTAAGCTGCTCTTAAATATCTCCGTGATGGAGGTTCCACAGCATCCCTAGGTAATTTATTCCCGTGTTTAACCACCCTGACAGTTAGGAAGTTTTTCTTAATGTCCAACCTAAACCTCCCTTGCTGCAGTTTAAACCAATTGGGGTATGTCTACACTACCACCCTAGCTTGAACTAGGGTGGTTAATGTAGTCAATCGAAGTTGCAAATGAAGTCCGGGATTTAAATATCCCGGGCTTCATTTGCATCTTGCCGGGCGCCGCCATTTTTAAATCCCCGGTAGTTCGGACTCCGTGCCCGCGGCTACACGCGGCACGGAGTAGGTAGTTCGAATTAGGCTTTCCTGGAACGAGGTGTAACGGTAGTTCGAATTAGAAAGCCTAATTCGAACTACCTACTCCGTGCCGCGTGTAGCCGCGGGCACGGAGTCCGAACTACTGGGGATTTAAAAATGGCGGTGCCCGGCAAGATGCAAATGAAGCCCGGGATATTTAAATCCCGGGCTTCATTTGCAACTTCGATTGACTACATTAACCACCCTAGTTTGAACTAGGGTGGTAGTGTAGACATACCCTTGCTTCTTGTCCTCTCCTCAGAAGCCCAGAACAATTTTTCTCCCTCCTCCTTATAACACCCTTTTAGATACTTGAAAACAGTTGTTGGTGTTACACCATTGTTACTGCAGTGGCTGGCCCACTCTTGCAAGCCACTGGGAAATGCTGAGAGCGTCCCAGGCCCAACTGACTGAGCATGCTCACGAATGATCTACATCCTGAAAATCCACCTCTTGAGTCATGACATGTGTCAGCATAATCTCCTTTTCAGGTAAGTGCAGAGGGCTCATGTCTGCTGCCTGCCCTCCAGCAAAGCTCCCACTGAACCATGCATCAGGCCCTAACTTTTCCCTTTTGTTTTTAAAAGTGATTCTCCTCTATGTTCATAAAGGGGTTCTTACTAAGTAAGGGTATGTCTACACTACCCCGCTAGTTTGAACTAGCAGGGTAATGTAGGCATACCGCACTTGCAAATGAAGCCCGGGATTTGAATTTCCCGGGCTTCATTTGCATAAGCGGGGCGCCGCCATTTTTAAAACCCCGCTGGTTCAAACCCCGTGCAGCGCGGCTACACGGGGCACGAACTAGGTAGTTCGAACTAGGAATCCTAGTTCGAACTACCTAGTTCATGCCCCGTGTAGCCGCGCTGCACGGGGTTTGAACCAGCGGGGTTTTAAAAATGGCGGCGCCCCGCTTATGCAAATGAAGCCCGGGAAATTCAAATCCCGGGCTTCATTTGCAAGTGCGGTATGCCTACATTACCCTCCTAGTTCGAACTAGCGGGGTAGTGTAGACATACCCTAAGGGCAATTCAGCCTGGTTACACCCGAGGCTCAGTACAGTGCTGGGCTTTGGAATCAAATTCTTGGAGCATTACTGATGGGTGAGTCGCTGCCAGGGCTTGAACCCATTAATTTTTCCCCATGGGTGCACCAGCAAAGCCATCATGTGTGGGAAAATCCACGTTGAGTCTCATGGGGTGAACGGCAGTAAGCGTCTCAGGGTACGTCTACACTACAGCGCTAGTTCGAACTAACTTAGTTCGAATTAGTTAATTCAAACTAAGCTAGTTCGAACTAGCGCATCTAGAACTAAAAACTAGTTCGAACTAGCGTTTTGCTAGTTCGAACTAGCGCGTCCACACTGATTGGACGCAGGGGGGCATTTAAGGGCAGCTGAAACCGGTTCTGGCAGGGCATCAGGTCAGCAGTTGCTTTGTGTGGCTGCTGTCTGAGGCTATCTGAGGCTCGTGCTTAAAGGGACCCCCCCTGGACAGCCGGTTCTCAGCTTTTCCTGCTTGCTTGCCAACCTCGCCGAGGGACAGCAAAGCGTTGGTCTCTGTGCCCGTCTGTGTCGGTGCTTCCCTTCGGGGGGGACTGCCGCAGGTGGCAACATGGAGCCACGGCTCGCCCTGCACCTTCTGGTGCACGTTCTGGACTTGCTGCTGCAAGCCTGCCACCAATGGCTCGAGGCTGCCTGGCACCACCTGGGGAATGTCAGCCCCCTGCCTCTCCGCCTGGCCGTCCTGGGGGCCGTGGAGGAGCCGCGGCGGCGCCCCGGCACCGGCGTGCCCCGCCGCATCTGGCGTCTGGACACCAGCAGCGACTGGTGGGACCGCATCGTCCTGGAGCGCTGGGACGACCGACAGTGGACCCAGAACTTTAGGATGAGGAGGGACACCTTCCTGGAGCTCTGTGAGTGGCTCGCCCCTGCCCTGCAAAGAAGGGACACTCGCATGAGGCCCGCCATCCCCCTCCAGAAGCGGGTGGCCATCGCCCTCTGGAAGCTCTCCTCGCCGGACAGCTACCGATCCGTCGGGAACCAGTTCGGCGTGGGGAGATCCACTGTCGGAGCAGTGCTCATGCAGGTACGGCGCTCGTCGGCCACCGAGCCGGGGCGGAGGGGGGCTGCGAGGAGGGGATGGGCCGCCCCAGGGACAAAGGGGGGGGCGGGAGGAGGCGAAGGCGCCCCGCACCGGAGGGGTCGGGCTGTCCCGGCCGTACTACACGCCACCAGGGGGGTTGCTTCCGGGAGTGGGGCGCGGGGCACTGCCAGGGCACGCACGCTCCCAGCCACCCAGGCGCCCCACTGATTGACGCTTTGCTGTGTCTCTCTCCGCAGGTGGTCAAGGCCATCAACCGGGTGCTGCTCCGCAGGGTGGTCCGCCTCGCCGACCCGGACGCCGTCATCCGGGGATTCGGCGCCCTCGGCTTCCCCAACTGCGGGGGGGCCATCGACGGGACGCACATCCCCATCCGTGCCCCGGAACACCAGGCGTCCCGGTACGTCAACAGAAAGGGGTACTTCTCCGTCATCCTGCAGGCCGTGTGTGACCACCGGGGACAGTTCACGGACATCAATGTGGGCTGGTCCGGCAAAGCACACGACGCACAGGTGTACCGGAACTCCTCCGTGTGCCAGCGGCTGCAGGACGGGACCTTCTTCCCCAACCGCCACATCAGGGTCGGGGACGTGGACATGCCCGTCTGCCTGGTGGGGGATGCCGCCTACCCACTGCAGCCCTGGCTCATGAAGCCCTACACGGGGCACCTCAATCCCTCCCGCCAGGCCTTCAATAACAGGCTGAGCAGGGCCCGCATCGTGGTGGAGGGGGCCTTCGGGCGACTGAAAGCCCGCTTTCGATGCCTCCTCACCCGTCTGGACCTGGCCGAGCACAACATCCCTCCCGTGGTGGCGGCATGTTGTGTGCTCCACAATTTGTGTGAGCGGAAGGGGGAGGCTTTCTTGCCAGCCTGGATGGCTGAGGCTGACCGCATGGCTGGCCACTACGGTCAGCCCCGCACCGCCGCCGTCCGGGAAGCCCAGCAGGGGGCCATCCGGATCCGGGAAGCCCTGCGGGAGAGCTTCCAGGTGGAGGAGGAGGAGGACTGACCTCTCCCTGCATGCCCCACCGGGGCCTTCTTCCACCCTACCCCCCCCTTCCCCTTTCCCCTCCCTATCTACTGTACAATAAAGACACCTGTTTTTCAAACAAAAACGTCTGTTTATTTCAGAGAACTGGGGTGGGGGAGGGAGGAATGAAGGTGAGAGAAGGGAGGGGGAAACCTGGGACGAGGGAGCTGGAAGGGGAGGGGAGGGAAGGGAGGAAGGGAAAGGAAAGCTCAGGGGTGGGAGTCTGGGTGCCTCTCCCGTCTCGCCACACTGCGGGTCCGGGGGCGTCGGTGGGGAATGGTTGTGGAGGGGGGGGCAGAGAGGACAGGGGGTGTGGAGGAAGCAGGAGCGGAAGCAGGAGCGGAAGCAGGAGGAGCAGGGGGAGCAGGGGGAGCAAGAGGGGGAGAAAGAGGGGGAGCAGAGGGAGCAAGAGGGGGAGCAAGAGGGGGAGCAGGGGGAGGAGGAAATGGAAAGCGGTCTAGCAGGCTCTGGAGGTGGCCTCGCAGGGCACGGCCCTGCTCCTCCAGGGCCTCCAGACTCCTCTGGCGCAGCCTGAGGTCCTCCTGGACCCAGTGGTCCTGGAGACGGAGCTGTCGGTCCAGGAACCGGAGATGCCGCCTCTGGTAGTCCTCCTGGTTCCTGGCTGTCCTGCTTGCCCGGGCGCGGGCGGCTGCTGCAGGCGGTGTGGTGCGCCCTGCAGGCCCCGGTGCTGCAGCTGTGGTGCAAGAAGACCAGCGGTCAATTACCCCAAGGGCCCAGGTGTGTGAAACCCAGCTCCCCTCTGCAAGGCCAGGGCCCCTGCAGGATCCCCAGCTGCTGCTCCGTGGTGGGCAAGGCTCAGGCGCACGGTCCCGGGGCTCCCTCTCGCCCCAGCCCCCCGTACACATAAGGGGAACACGAGGGTACTCACAGGTGGACGCCTCCCCGGCCTCTGATGATGCAGGCGAGCGGCTCTGTGGGGTGCCTCGGGGGTCCCGGGTCCTGGGAAGGCTGGCGGCAGGCTCCTGGCTCTCAGAGCCCTCTTCCTCCTCCTCGGTGTCCAGGAGCGGTCCCTCTGCCCCGGGGTCAATCACGTCCCGGGGGGCAGGGACGGCATGAGGCCCAAGGATGCGGTCCAGGGCATGGAAGTGGGGGCAGGCCTCCGGGTCAGCCCCTGGCAGGCAGGCCCGGGAGTAGGACTGCCGCAAGTCTTTAATCTTGCAGCGCACCTGCTCCCGGCTGCGCTGGTGGCCCCTGGCGGCCAGGCTGGCAGCCATGCGTCCGTAGACGGCCGCGTTCCGGTGGCTAGTGCGGAGATCGTGGACATTTGAGGCTTCCCCCCAAACCTCGATGAGGTCCAAGATCTCCGCACTTGACCAGGCGGGCGCCCGCCTTTTGCGCCCCCGGGCAGGCTCCCGGGAGCCGCCAGGCTGGTCGTGGGGAGCAGTGGAGGGCTGGGAACCCTCGGATGGCTGGCTCATCCTGTGGCAGGTGCAGGCTGTGCAGGCACGGGTGCTTGCAGCCTTGCAACTGGCACAAAGTGAGTAGCCAGCCCGTGGCCCTTTAAGGGCTCCGGGGCCGGGAGGGGGGCAATAGAGTTTCCCTGGTGTAGGCCAGAGTGGCCACCAGGGAAACCTGGGAAGCCTTAGCCTCCCACTAGTTCGAACTAAAGGGCTACACAGCCCTTAGTTCGAACTAGCTAGTTCGAACTAGGCGTTAGTCCTCGTAAAATGAGGTTTACCTAGTTCGAACTAAGCGCTCCGTTAGTTCGAATTAAGTTCGAACTAACGGAGCGCTAGTGTAGCGCCTAGGAAAGTTAGTTCGAACTAACATCCGTTAGTTCGAACTAACTTTCTAGTGTAGACATACCCTCACTGTTCTTAGTCTGAGTGGGGGAAGTAGGCCGCGGTCCGTCTAGGCCAGCAGCAGCATGGGTCACCTGAGAAGAGAGCAACTGAAGCGATTGAAACCCTAAAGAGGATTGAAACCACAGCCACCCAGACCAGAGAGTGGTTCAGAGACTGCTCATCCACCTTCTAAGTGGTTCTATGCAAGCGCAGGCTCAGAGCTCAGGCCTGCAGCGTCCCCACGGCCTCACCCCATGGAGCGGGAGAGAGGTCAGTGTGGGAAGAAACTGTGGGTTTTTGCACCTACTGAAAGGAGCAGGGTGGAAAGGCTGCTGCTGAGCTGCACTAGCCTCCAGGAGAAGAGGGAGGTGCAGAGCAGAGAGCTGACGTGCATCTGATCCCCCCACGACTGGAAGGGCAGAGGAGGGTCAGGGCTGGGTTCAGAACAGCTGCACTTTCTCCACAGCGTGATACTCTGGGGAAGCCAGAGCAGGACAGAGGCTCTGCTACGGGGAGCAGAGACCACTCCAGAGTTCTCGGGCGGGGCAGCGGATGGCGAATCTCGCAGGGCTTCTCGCGCTGTGTCTGCATCTCCTCTGTGAGTAGCCTGATTCTCGGCTGTGTTGTGTGTGCGGAGCTTTGGTGAGTTTCAGCTTGTTCCCCTCTCCTTCACCCCCAGCTGCCTCAGCCCTTTGTAGGATCATCTACACCGACTTGGGACTGGAACTCCACCAGGTGCAGGGTGATAAAGGATCGGGCCCAAGTGCAATTAAACTAGAGCAAAAATGCTGGGGGAGAGAGCAGACTCGGGCCCAATTCTCCTTTACCCCAATACTCCTTTACATTGCTCTGGAATGCAAAGAGCCCATGAAGTGGGAGCAGAAAATTGCATTGAGCTAAAATCCCAATTCTCCACTGAATGGTTTTGATGGGCATTTTTCAACCAGCCCTAAGTGCTCACATATCTGGATCACTCTCACCTTTCTTTTTATCCAATTAAATTATTTTTTAGATGACATGACAATATGATTAACTTACTGGACATTATCATGAGAAATTTGCTGCCTTTCTCTTCCTAAAAAAACAAAAACAAGCCTGAACTTTTAATTGAAAAGATCAACAAGTATCAAATGTGGCTAATTCTAGATATGGTTTAATATCAACACTTCTTAAAGAATGGGGTGAAATCTCTTTTAGTGAATCTCAGTTTAATGCATAAATGTTATTTCATTTGTACTGCAGGGACATTCTACCTTGTAAAATAGAATGAAATGTTTCTTCTTGTGTTTCATTTCCTTTCCCTAAAATACATTTGCTTTTTCCCCAGCACTGAGTGTTGCCTCGCAGCAATGGCAGGATTCCAGATGTACCTCTTCTGGTGAGTGAAAGCAGCTGCAGAAGTAAAACCAACGAAGGAAACTACATTGACCTCAATGACATTTCTCTAGAGTGAGAGTAATATTTGACCAAGGGGCAGGTAATCTCCAGATACTGCAGTGATCTCTATGAAGTTCATGGGGTCCCATTAATGTCAGTGGACCCCACATGGGTGCAGAAGGCTGCCCCTATATAGCTCATTGCAGGATCAGGAACTAAAGCAACAACAGAAGATTGCATTTCCTAAAGAATCTAACAGCCTGATCTGTAGTTTGTGATATTGGACATAGGACTGGAAAGATCCTTTTGGGTCACAGAACCCAGCCCCTTCCCCGCTATCAGAGGAAAACCCATTAAAGGGACCTTGGGTGGTTGTCTGGCTCCCTCAGTTTGCAGTCTGAAGGCAATTTAAGTGCTTTGAGCTCCTGTGACAATCTCAGTCTAAAATGTTCTCTCTGACAATTAGTCTATTAATTCTAGCAGGGTCTGATCCTGCACTCACTCATGCCAGTGGGCTCTTGGTTATGTGAGAAAGAACCATGTAAGCAGGAAGAGTCACTGAGTTTTTCTTTTTCCAGGCCCACTCCCTGCTGCTGAGATGTTTCTGGGAACGACCTCTGCTAAGGAGGGGGACACTGTTAGCGGGAGATGCTTCATCCCTACCGGAGCCTCTGTCACCATTATTTTCTTTTGCAAAGATGGGCTGGAAATTTCAAGGCTGCAAGCCAGGAGGGGGAAATTCTCTTATGATTTAGCTTACAGAGTAACTGGCAGCTCAGGCAATATTTCCTGTGGATACATTTACAGAAATGACGATGACCAGGTGTCACATTCTCAGCAAAGCATCACTCAATACTTGAAGGTTAAAGGTAAGAAGGCAGTGCTAATTACTTGAAGGATAAAACATTGCACTCATTTGTTATCAGAATTTAAAATGATTTCAGCCACAAAACTGTGAAGTATTTTCTATGGCCTTTATTGAATACTTTTCAGTTCTTTCAAAATTTCCCTTGCAACTTCTCCAGGTTTTTTTTTTTTTTTTCAAAAACAAATAGAAATCAAATATTTTGTGGGTAACGTTTCTGGGTTTCCGTATCATTTTTTACCAAACAAGATCCATTTTTACCAAAGCTCAAACATGATTGCTCAAATATTCATTGGAGAACAAAGAAATAATTTGCTTCTGTTTTTTCAATTTTTAGTTTGTTCACAAAGGCATTTTTATAAAGAAAAACTTTTCTCAGGGAAAAAATATGTGAGCAGCTCAAACAGGTAGCAAATGTGGCAGGATAGGGAAAGCCTTTGGTAACATGGGGTATGTCTACACTACAAAGTTAGTTCGAACTAACGGACGTTAGTTCGAACTAACTTTAATAGGTGCTACACTAGCGCTCCGCTAGTTCGAATTTGAATCGAACTAGCGGAGCGCTTAGTTCGAACTAGGTAAACCTCATTTTACGAGGACTAACGCCTAGTTCGAACTAGCTAGTTCGAACTAAGGGCTGTGTAGCCCTTTAGTTCGAACTAGTGGGAGGCTAGCCCTCCCCAGGTTTCCCTGGTGGCCACTCTGGCCAACACCAGGGAAACTCTATGCCCCCCTCCCGGCCCCGGACCCCTTAAAGGGGCACGGGCTGGCTACGGTGCCCGTGCCAGGTGCAAGCCTGCCAGCACCCAGCTGGCAGACCCTGCACCTGGCACGGCACAGAGCCACCCACCCGATGCCCCCCAGCCCACCCCCTCTTGCCGGGACCAGGCTGGCGGCTCCCGGGAGCTTGCCCTGGACCGCAAGAGGCGGGCACCTTCCTGGGCTAGTGCGGACATCGTGGACCTCGTCCACGATCTCCGCACTAGGCACAGGAAAGTGGCCGTCTAGGGCAGGAGAGCTGCCAGCCTGGCCACCCAGGAGCAGGTGTGCATGAAAATCAAGGGGGTCCACTGAGACCCCCGACCCTGAGCCCTGAGCTTACAATGGCCGTCCTGGGTCAGACCAAAGGTCCATCTAGCCCAGTAGCCTGTCTGCCGACAGCGGCCAACCCTAGGGACCCTGGAGGGGATGGACCGAAGACAGTGACCAAGCCATTTGTCTCGTGCCATCCCTCTCCAGCCTTCCACAAACTTTGGGCAGGGACACCACTCCTACCCTCTGGCTAATAGGACTCCATGGACCCAACCTCCATGACTTGATCTCACTTCCCTTTCAACTCTGTTCTAGTTGTAGCCTTCACAGCCTCCTGCAGCAAGGAGTTCCACCGGTTAACTCTTTGCTTTGTCAAGAAGAACAACTTTCTCTTACTAGTTTCAAGCCTGCTACCCAGTCCTTTCCTTTGGTGTCCTCTAGTCCTTCTTTATGGGAACTCAGGAAGAACTTTTCTGAATGCACCCTCTCCACCCAACCCCTGCTTTTAGAGACCTCTATCCTGTCCCCCCTCCGTCTCCTCTTGTCTAAGCTGAACAGTCCCAGTCTCTGTAGCCTCTCTTCATCTGGGACCTGTTCCCAACCCCTGATCATGTTAGTTGCCCTCCCCTCTCCCAGCCTTTCTCTTCCCCTCTCCCACCTCCTTTTCCCAGTCTCCCCCACTTTTGTTCAATAAAGACAGAGTCAATATTGGAAGAAACGTTATCTTTATTTTGTACATCAATAAGAAGGGGGGCTAGGGAAGGAGGTGAGGGAGGAATGGGGTACGAGCCCCTGATGGGGAGGACTGGGCTGGCTCTGCGGGCTTCTGGGGGTGGAAGCTCTCCTGCAGCCCCCCAATTACTCCCTCTCCCCAGATGGCAGCCTGCGGCAAGTGCAGCCGGGCTGATGGCCGAGTGGTGTGATGTGCCCAGTGTGGGCACTCAGGGCACTCCAAGCCAGAACTTCTTTGCAAGCGGGGCACCCCTTAGAACTGTGTGTCCGGGGTGGGGGTCGGGACCCTTTAAGCGCAGCCCTCGGCTAGCCTGAGACAGCATCTCCATGCTCTAAGTCCTCCTTTTATGCCCTGCCGGCACTGCTTCCAGCCATCCTTAAGCCCTGTTCAGAGTCCACTCAATGTGGACTTACTAGTTCGAACTGGCAAAACGCTAGTTCGAACTAGTTTTTAGTTCTAGATGCGTTAGTTCGAACTAGCTTAGTTCGAATTAACTAATTCGAACTAAGTTAGTTCGAACTAGCGCTGTAGTGTAGACGTACCCATGAAGACTGGTAAGCAATCAGTCTGCCCCCAGAGTGGTGAAGTCTTTCGGTGAACAGGCCACTTATTATCATGTGTGGTTTTGAAATGACTCTCCTCAACCAAGGGGGCAGTTTCCCCTGTTGCCCTGAGCCCTGTGGGAAATCCAGCGGAATGTTAATAGGGCCTGAGGTGACAGAACGTTTCTTCAGTTCCTCTGTCTCATCTGGAAACACTCCCACTGAGATAAGAAGAGGGTTAAGGGGCTGGCTCAGCATTTCCAAAGAGGGTCACTCATAGGAACATGGGGGCGCACAGGACGGGAAGGAGGCTCCTTCCTTAGCAAATCTAGCTCTTGCTATTGCAGGTGCCCCCATCTTATTGTCTCCTCCATGAGCTTATCAAGCTCTGTCTTCAAACCAGCTACTGTGTTTGCTTCCCCTTTACCCCCCCCCCCCCCCCACACACACACACTCACTGAGAGGCTCCCTCCTCTGATGTTTAGAAACCATCTCCACATTCCCAGCCTGAATTTGTTCTTGGCCCCTTTATCTCCATTTGTTCTCATGCCAACCATTTTCTGTGTTTGCACTGTGCAGGTGCCAGTCCTAGGAGCAGCCCGACCGAGAATTCACCTCTTCTAGGTAACAGATTTATATTTGCTATGATGCATTCGGTAATGTCTGTGGGCTAAGGGGCAGAAGCTTGTTCTGGGGCTTTGTCGACATGACAAAGGTCTGTCGGCACAGCCACCTCAGCTAGGAAAGCAAAAAATTCACACAGCCCAGTCGATATTGTTATGCTGGTGAACCCTGGTGTAGATGCAACTACATCCACAAAAGCATGCTCGTGTCAGGCTGTCTTTCCAGGAAGTGGTGTAACTACACCAGGAGAAGAATGGCTTCTGTCAGCATTTAGTGCATTGTTAGCTACGTGGGTCCCTGAATATTAGAAAGACAAGGAGAGCAAGATAATAGCCTTTATTGGGCCAATTTCTGTTGCTGAGAGAGACCTTGGTGTCTGCAAAGCTTGTCTTCCTCTCAACAGCAGCTGGTCGTATTAAATATATTACTTCTCCCACCTTGTTATTCTGTCACTCTGTATCCCCCCCGGAATTCCTGCCAGCATAGCTGTGCCGGCCTAGGCTCTGCAATGCAGCTAGGTCCTGTGTGGCATGTTTCTTTCTCTTCACTTACTTTTCACTTTCTTGAATATTAAAAGGAGGGTTTTCCCTATATGTCACTTAATAAGCCCCATTTGGATGATCTGGTGCATAGTGGGTTGTCACCCTAAGTCAGAACAGATGTTGTGTCTACTGCTCTTCTCCCATCTTGGACTTCTTTCCCTATGAAGTAGGGAGATATTGTCCCCATTTTACAGACAGGAATGTGAGGCCCAAAGTACATTCTGTGACTTTCACAAGGTCACAGAGAAAGCTTTTGTCTGGCTGAGGTTAACCCTGGTCTCGGCTGCCCCATCCATTGGTTACCCTCAGGACCAACCTACCCTCCCTGGGTATGTCTACACTACCCCGCTAGTTCATGGAACGAGGTGTACCGGTAGTTCGGAATAGTAATCCTAGTCCGAACTACCTAGTTCGAGCCCCGTGTAGCCGCGCTACACGGGGTTCGAACCAGCAGGGATTTAAAAATGGCGGCTCCCCGCTTATGCAAATGAAGCCCGGGAAATTCAAATCCTGGGCTTCATTTGCAAGTGCGGTATGCCTACATTACCCCGCTAGTTCGAACTAGGAGGGTAGTGTAGACATACCCCCTCTTATGTAAGTCCAGAAGGAACCATTGTGATCATCTCCTCTTACCTTCTGTGTAATACCAGCCATAGGACCTCTTTGAATGAATTGCTCTTTGTACTGGAGCTAATCTTATAGGAAAGCGTCCCATCTTAATCTAAAAATTGCTGGTGATGGTCCATCAAGCATGACCCTTGGCAAACAGTTCTAGTGATAATGAACCTTTCTGTTAAAAATGTGCACCTCTCGATCAAGTTTTCCCAGGACTACCTCTCCCCTGTTTTCTAAGGGTGTGCTACACAGCAGGGTTTAACTAGAAATAAGCTACACAAATTGAGCTATGTCAATTGTGTAGCTTATTTTAAAATAGGGAGCATCTACACAACACATATTTGGAAATAGAGCTCTCTTCCTCTGACTTCCCTTACTCCTTGTACAATGAGGGTCACAGGAGTTGGAGTAAGAAGTCCTCTAGCTTGATGGTATTTTGATACTATTTCGAAATAACTGCCTGCTGTGTAGACACGAACTGAGTTATTTCAGAATAGCACTAGTTATTTCAGAATAGTGTTGCAGTGTAGACCTACCTTAATGCACTGTGACTATCCATGGTTTTTTTTCATTTTCTAGAACAGGAAAACATCACAATCTTGATAATTACAGTTTCTGCTTCGGTGGGTGTGGTTTTGTTCCTTCTTGTGCCCCTGGTGTATTATCTTAAAAAGAAGAAAGGTATGTATATATGGAGAGCTCACATTGTTCACAAAGGAACAGGTATAAATGAAAAATTACCACCTCACATGGGGAACCTGATGAGAATAACATTTAAATAATTGCTGTATAGAAAATCTGAACCTGACATGTGAACTCATGTGAAGATGAATAGGGGAAAATGGGTGTAAAACATGAGGTCTGAACTTAGAATCATGGGCCTGGAAAGGACCTCAGAGATCATCTAGCCAGGACTTTGGAAATCTGGCTGATATTTGTCTAATCTGTCCTCAAAATACTCCTATAAAGGGGTTTCCACTCCTTACCTACTACTTAACCTTAGACCTCCCTTGCTGCAAATTAAGATAATTACTTTATGTCCTACCTTGAAGGACATGGAGAACAATTGATCACCCCTTCATCATAACTTGCGTCTACAGTTTTGGTTTGAGATGTATTTTCTGAGTCTGATTTGGATTTGACTTGACATGGAAAAAATCTTGCAAGAACAGCTGATTTTATGAGATCTGCATGATCTGAGACCAAAACTATATGACTCACAGCTTGTTGGATTTGATCACTTACTCTGAGGGTATCTCTACACAGTCGCATGAAGCTGGAAATAAGCAACGCAATTTGAGCTATGCAAATTACATAGCTTATTTTGAGATAGCCTATTTTGAAATGTAGTGCTGTCTACACTGTGCTAAATTTTGAAATAGAGCACTGTTCTGACGTCGTCTTTATTCCTCATGCAATGAGGTTTACAGGAAGCTGTATGACCGTTATTTCAAATATATTTCAAAATAACGGGTTTCTTGTGTAGACAGCACAGAATGCAATTTCAGGATAATGGACATTATCCTGAAATAGCACCACTATTTTGAATTTAAAAGCTGATTACTATTTTTCAAATTTCAAAATTTGGATGAAAATCTACATTTTGGCATTTGAAACATAAACTAGAAAACACTCACCAATCATTTTTCTTGATTTTAAAATTTTATTGCCAGATCAACTTAGAGGAATTTCAAATTTTTATATTTAACAAAAAACCCAAAGACAAAGTCTAAAAGTGAATTTTGCTCCATTTTTGTATCAGCTCTGACGAACACTGTACTTTTGCATAGCTCTAACCCCTAACCTAAATCTTAACAGAACTGCAGAAACAAATCCCTGGCTTTATCCTTTAAGTAGTTTGTTTATTTCCTCTCCCTCATGCTGACATCATGGCTAGAGGTAAGGTGTTTTTCTCTAAAACTTTTTTCCTATTTTTCCAGTTGTAATTAAAAAGAAACAAGAAAGGTAAGCATGGGGGCAATCCATCACCTCTCATGTCACAGACAGAGCAAGATTACTCTCACGCAATATGTCACCTTCTTGGCTGTGTCTAAACTACACCCCTCTGCCAACAGAGGGATGTAGATTAGGCACTTCAAAAGTGCAAATGAGCCCTGGATTTCAATATCCTAGGCTTCATTTGCATACTCACGTTGGGGTGCTGTGCCAATCAAGCACCCTTTCAAAAGTGAAAGTAAAGTCTAGCCGCGGTTCTGCCACGGTTCTGCTGACAGCGGGAAGCTTTTTTGTCAGATCCTATACTCCTCAAAAAATGATGAATATATTGCTGAGATAGGGACTACTTAAGGGTATCTAAACGACGCTAGACTTCTGAAAGAGGATATGCAAATTCCCATGGAATTTCGAGCTCACTTTCAAAAGCACACTTTCAAGTGAAAGTAATTAAGGTGCTTTTCCTTAAAAAATGAGGTTTATGCGGCTTGTCAACCAACGGGAGGGTTCACCAACAAAACTGCATCTTCATTACTTTCACTTTTGAAAGTGAACTCAAGAGACGATATGGAAATTCACGCAGAATTTGCATATCCTCTTTCAAAAGTCTAGTGTAGTCTAGATACACCCTTTGTGTGGCTCAGGTGTGAATAGAGTTTTGGCTTCCAACCCTCCACCACCTCTTTGTTCAAGCTACATGAATTTCAGGATTTTGATCCAGGCCTAGCTCTTATTTATAGCAGGCCTCAGCCCGTGGGCTGGATTTGGCCCACCAAGCAGGCTCCCCAACTTTCCCGGCAGCCCCTCAGGCCCATGCACTGTGCAGAAACACAGCTGCGGGGCTCTGTTTTTGTTTTGAAACTGGAGAGGAGGGGGGAAGTTTTAGGAGTCACCCCACCTCCAGCACACTCCCATTGGCCGGTTTCTGCCATAAATCAGCCAATGGGAATGGCTTGCTAGAATAACAGGCAGTTAGAAAAATCACACCCCTTTCCCTGGACTCAAATATTCATGAAGCACATGGCCAGGCAGGCAGGCTGTCTGTCTGGGAAACATTTTAAGCTATGCAGGCAGGCAGATTATTTTGACAGCTGACAAGTAAGTCTCTTGGCCACAGCCTGCTTCTGGACCCCAGCCCTCTCCTGCCCCAACTATCCCCCCCCAACATATCCAAACCCTGTGTAGCCCTATTTCACCCATACCCCTCCCAGATCTGACACCCCAATCTCCTTCCCCAGATCTCAATCTCCTCCTACCCTAGGTCATATCCTACATCCTGTCCTCCTGAATCTAGTCCCCTGCCCTAGGTCACAACCACCTGCTTCATCCCAACTCCCTCCCAGACTCCAGTCTTTCTCCTGCACCCTAATCCCTTACTTCAAGCTCCCTTCTGTACCCAGCCTCCATTCCACACCCCGCATCTCCATTAATATTATGAAAGAGTGCGACTCTCGACCACTATCCAATATCCTGGAGTGCGCCTCTCCCCAGCAGAAATTATTGCCCACCCCTGTTTTAGACCATACATTTGACTCATCTCCCTGGTTCACTTTTGAAACTTTTCTTTTGCTTTTTTAGGTTGCAAAGCCTCCGTGTGAAGAGCAATAAGGTCACTGAAGATGAGTATTCCGGTATGGAAATCAGACACATTAATCGCTTATTGATCTGAGCAACAGATGCATTTGCTGTTTGGTTTTTGGAGGAAAGGGGAGTTTTGTGAAGTGTGTATAGTAATTCAGTGGCCAGGATCTCTGAAAAGTCAGTTAAGAGCGTGTATAAGAATAACCATTGGAATTATTTTTCATCTTCAACAATTTTTATAACTACCAATGGTTCTGTCCGCAAAGGCACCCAATTTACCAGCACGGTATCTAATGCCTGATTAGGAAACATGACATCCTATTTTGCTCTCTATTAGCACCTTAGTGGAGGAACCATGAATAATCCCAGGCCTCTTGACTCTGACTGTAGTGAGTAGTTGTTTGGACCACACTGGCATTTTAAATCTACATTGATTATAACAGATTTCAGAAGCAGATCTACCTGAATATGCATCTAGCACAAATCAGGTCCTCCTCCAATTATCTATCATAACAAGTTAATTTCAGTAATCAACTATGAGTTTAAATATTTAAAAAAAATCTTTTTGGAACTATACCGTGCCTATAGGCTAGGTCTATACTACATGAGAGAATCAACATTAAAATATGCAACTTCTGCTATGAGAATAGGGTAGCTGTAGTCGACGTACCTTAAGTCAAAATTCTGCAGCATCCCCTGCAGGAAGTCAGCAGAAGAAACTCTCCCATTGACTTCCCTTACTCCTTATGACCCCAAGGAGTACTGGGGTCAATGGGAGCACCATCAGCCATAGATATAGTGGGTCTTTATTAGACCCACTAAATCAAACCCCAGAAGATTGATCTCTAGAGCATCGATCTCAGGCCAAGTGTAAACCTGGCCTTACATTTGCTGACACTCCAGTTAAATCTATATTGTAAAGTCACAAATACACTTTTTACATTCCTGGGAGAAAAATCTTATCGGAAACAATGTTAACAACAACTATTATAGATGTGACCTCTTTTTTGCAGATAACAATTTTGGAGAGTCCCATGGCTTGGTAAGTGATTATGATGTGGTGTTAAGCTATAACATATACTGTGAGTCTGACGTATTACATAGCAAAAAATTTCCTGTTTAAATGTATTTTCTTTAACACATTCCTAATAAATTATTGTTTCTACTATGGTAAAACTTCATGGTCCCAGCTGTGATCAGAGCTTTTAGGGACTGTACAGGTACATAATTACAGATAGCGAGTTTGTGAAACAGATTTTTATTTGAGAAAGTATACTCCAAATTAAAACGGTAAAAAATGGTCAAAAACCGTCTCCAGCAGACCAGGGGCACCGCAAGCAAACCCGCCGGGGCTGCGGCTTTGCTCCCGATGCCCCTGGTCTGCTGGAGATGGTCCCCAGCAGACCAGGGGCACCGGGAGCAGCTTTTCTCGCCCCGGAGGTCGAGGTGGCTGACCGCTGCCTGTGAGCTCCGGGGCGAGAAAGCCCCGTTCGTAAGTGCGGATCCGACGTAAGTCGGATCCGCGTAAGTCGGGGACTGCCTGTACTCAGATTTCAAGTGAAAGTCATGATGCAGTTTTGCCATTGACTTCAGTGAAGCCAGTATTTCACTCCGTGTAATCAATTAACTAAATCCCCCCTGACATTTAATAATGGGGATGGATGTTTGATCAAGGTTACATGACCGTGCTTCTAAATCAGCTTTCTGACAGCATTTCAGCCTGAAAATGGCACTTTTTTCACCCAATTTAACATGCCTCCATTTATTTAAAGGACAAAGAAGCCCCAGATCCAATCTATCAAAATCTGGACATAGAGGATGTGCCTCGTTCTTCTCATCGCTCTGAACAGAAGTACAAGTCTGCCTTTCACCTATATGAGAACAGTAAGTGATGCACCCAACTCAAGAAACAGAGTGGCTGAGTCTAGACTGCATCCCTTTTTCGTAAAAGGGATGCAAATTAGACATATTGCAATTGCAAATGAAGTGGGGATTTAAATCTCCCCCACTTCATTAGCATAAAAATGGCTGCCGCTTTTTTCCAGCTCGGAGCTTTGCTGGAAAAAAGCGCCAGTCTAGATGCGGATCTTTCGGAAAATAAAGCCTTTTCCAAAAGATCCCTTATCCCTCTTAAAATTACTAAATCCCATTCCTACTTAACTGAACTGTGCCTCCTAGGTGCTCAGAGGAAGGCAAAAATCCCACCAGGTCTCTGCTAATTTGACCCAAACATGAAGAAATATTTTTCCTGACACTTACACAGGCCACTGGTCCAACCCTTAGTACTGGAAAAATACAGCTCTGAAACTACCATTATGGGAGACACCGCGTGCCAGTGGCTGTTGAAAAGCAGCCAAAAGAAACTCCACGTGCCCCAAGATAGGGCTTAAATGAATCAAAGCCGGCAGCAAGGGACCAATCAGCTTCCCTCTATCCCCAGCTGGCCAATAGGTGGACAGAGCCAGTGGGTTAAGAAGGGGCACCCCTGCATCTACCATAAATGCTCTCCTTTGCTTTCTATGGGGGCGTCCCAATCACCCTGGGCCCCATCAAGTTCTCCATCCATTGAGCTGAATGAATGGCATTGTTTCTCCCTCATTTCTGCCTGCTTGGAACCCACCTCCAGGCAAACACTGGAGGCATCAGAATCCATCTCATCCCCTATTCCCGTGTTTAGTCCAAGTCACAATTTAGCCTGTAATATTTATATACTGTCTCTGGAATACAGATTGTACAAATCATGTCTTTCTCAGCAATCTTCACTTCGATTAGTGGTGTGCTTTGTTTGGGACAGGGTGAAATTCTTTGGGGGATCACTGATGTGAGATCTGCAGGTGTGTAAAAGTTTTCCATGTTTCCTTCTCATTTTCCTATAGACATGTACATACCATGAGAGGTGCAGGCTGTTGGAAGAAAAACATCTCAGCTTAGCATTTTCAAAGACTGATTTCAGTGTCTGAGAACCAGCAGAAGAGGACACTCACATAATGATGAAACATTTCAGATACCTGGAAATATGTAGAACTTTTTGATTCTGAAGAGAGAAATAAAGAGAAACATGAATTTAACCTACTTCATTTCTTAACTGAGGATGAGGCAATATGTCAATTTCAGAAAAGTTTCTTGTGTGCAAAGGGAAAATGTGAGTTTGATATAAATAGATGATGATGATGTATTATAAATCATCATTAGATTTTTGTACACGTATGCTGGGCTGTTATGTGTGAAAGAGTTCACTTTGCTATTTGATCATAGGACTCAGTATGTTCTTTTTGTTATTTTTAATCTCTATTCAACTATTAATATACATTTCCTTTTTTCAATATATGCAAAATAAAATAAAATTGAAAAAGAAAAACAAGTTTTGTATAGTAATGTATATAGAGATAATCAACAAATTGAGATTTTCAATAAAATAAAAAATTAGTAAATTTTGAAGCAAAACTGATTTTGTTTTATTTGGTTTTCACCAAAACAAAAACAAAAAAAAGAGTAGTTTTTGTTGTCATTTTATTTTGTACTGAAAACACCTTAAGCTTTACAAAATGAAAAATCAGAAACTAAACCCTTTAAGGAAAGGTTATTTTTGTTGTTTTTGTTTTGTTTTCATTTTGAGGTATCATTTAATTTTGTTTTTGAGTGTTTTTCTGCCCTTGAAAAATAAATATACTGAAAGTTCAAAATGCAATCATATTTTATTTCAAAATGTTCAAAACAAACTTTTTACTTTTCTAATATAAACCTATTTTTTAGCCAAAAACTATTTGCCACATTTAATTCAAATTCACGAATAGTGTCAGTGCCCCAAGATGATTTTTTTTCAGCTAATTTACTATCCCACTCAAAAATTTACTAGCTGCCTCACTGGCTGAGGGGCAAAATTCTGTCATGGGGCAGAAACTGGCTCAGAGACAGAAAGAATATTAATACATGCTCAACAGAGGAGAATAGAGGAGGCCTAAAGGGTCAGTACTAGTCCTTCTGTTGTTTAATTTCTTTAGTCATTCAGAAAGAAGAGTGAACAGTGAGGTTGCAGATGGCACAAAATGCCCCGTGTAAGCAAGCATCTTCCTCTGACAGAGACCACCCCTCATAGAATCATAGCACCATAGAGCTGGAAGAGACCTCAGGAGTCATCGAGTCCAGCCCCCTGCCCAAGGCAGGACCAATCCCAACTCAATCCTCTCAGTCTGGCCTGCTGGAGTATTCCTACAACGAAGAAAAGGGGGGAATTACCAGGCCCTCGGGGTGGGGCAGTCCGGGCTAAGAGCAGTAGCACCAGCCCCAGGCTCCAGCAGGGCTGATCCCTCAAACATACCCACGAGGCCGAGGCAGAGGCGAGCTCCCAAATACAGCCTATGGGGCTCAGGCATGGGTGACTGAGAAGTGCAGGGCCCCTGGCCTAAGGAGGAGGAGTACTACCAACCCAGAAGTGTGTATGGGGTGGGGGGAAGAGGGGATTCAAGCCCACCGGACTCCAACCCAGCCCAGCCCAGCCCAGGGTCTTAACAGTGACAGAATCCTCCTGCAACATGCTGATCATGTTTCCAGTGGTCCTCAGGCTGGTTCCCCTACTCTCCCCTCAGGTATTTCTGTGTCCAATGGTTATCCTCAATCTCCCTGGGATATACTGCCAAAGGTAGAAGCAGCAGCTTCTAGGTGCCAGGAGTGGCAGGACTCTCCAGAGGCTCAAGCATGTCTTCTGGGCAGCCATGGCTCCCTCAGTTTCCTACTACAGCAGCAGCCTTCTGGGTGAGACTTTTATTCTTCCTCCTCCTGCCCCACCCCTCTGATTCCAGCATATGGGATGTGGCTTTCCTGGTTCTGCCCACTAGAAGGCTCACGGAATTCCCTCTCTGCCAGCCTCTGAAGTAGACCATAGCACCTTGCCACACCCAAGGGCTACGTCTAGACAGGCATGATTTTCTGCAAATGCTTTTAACGGAAACGTTTTCCGTTAAAAGCATTTGCGGAAAAGAGCATCTAGATTGGCACGGATGCTTTTCCGCAAAAGCACTTTTTGCGGAAAAGCGTCCGTGCCAATCTAGACTCGCTTTCGACATTTTAGCCATCAGGGCTTTTTTGGGCAAAACAGTACTGTGCTGTCTACACTGGCCCTCTTGTGCAAATGATTTGCACACGAGGGCTTTTGCCCAAACGGAAGCAGCATAGTATTTCTGCAAGAAGCACTGATTTCTTACAGTAGGAAGTCAGTGTTCTTGCAGAAATTCAAGTGGCCAGTGTAGACAGCTGGCAAGTTTTTCAGCAAAAGCAGCTGATTTTGCGGAAAAACTTGCCAGTCTAGACACAGCCAAGGTGTAGCATGGTGGGGAACCTTAGGCCTGGCTGGATGCAGCCCCCAGCTTGTCTGGACCCAGCTCCCCAGGCTCAGGGCACCCCCAGCATTGGGGAGCCCACACTGGTGTTCCACTTACCTCCCCCCCCATCCTTCTGCAGGGCTGGAGCACACAAAATCTACTAGGCTGGGCTCCCCTAGGTTCTGGTGTGCAAGGGGAATGTGAGGAGCATCATTCTCCTTCAGGGTCCGTGTGTGTGTGTGTGTGTGTGTGTGTGTTGGGGGATTTTTTTGCTTCTCACTTGTGTGTGGCCTCCAAATGATTTTTCTGTGGGTCAGTGGCCCAAAAGAGGTCCCCCCCACCCAGTCTAGCAGATCCCCATGTGTGGGGTCAGGAAGGAATTTTACTTGCATTAGACACCAGGGACCTCATGGGAGAGATTGTTTGTTTGGTTTTTATCTTATGTTGTTTTTGCCTCCAGCTGCTTACTGGGATTATCTGGATACAAGTTATACCTCTTGGGTCCAGCACCCTCAGGACCTGACCAGTCCCAGAGGAGGGATTTTTCCAGACCAAGGGAGGTCATACCTGGCTCCCCTACTACCAGCCTCCTAGCCCTAGACTGGCTGCTGATCTCCTGGCTGCTCCCTTCCCCTGCCAGTCCTGCTGCCCTGCCAGTCCCACCCACCTTCCCTGCTAAGCCAAGCAGACCAGTTCCCTGTGCACTGCATTCCTGGATGTACCAGACAGCCCCTATGCAGTGCGCTGGGTTCCTGGCCCCTCTGAGCAGCCCCATTGGGCTGTACCTAGAAGCCCAGTTGTGGTGTGCCAAGCAGCCCACTTGCAGGGAACCCGGCTGCCAGCCTTCCACTGGGTCTTCCTGGTCTTGGAACATCTGTGTTGCCGGACCAGGGAGTCACAGTTAACGGAGGTTCAACCTGTATTTCTCAGCTAATCTCTTCTCAGCCATGGCAGCAGCCTAGGGCACTGCTACACCGCTAGCCTTCCTATTTCCTGCGTGTGGTACACTAGTCTCCTAGGGCATGTCTACACTACCACCCTAGTTCGAACGAGGGTGGTTAATGTAGGCATTCAAAGTTGCAAATGAAGCCTGGGATTTAAATATCCCGGGCTTCATTTGCATCTTGCCGGGCGCCGCCATTTTTAAATCCCCGGTAGTTCAGACTCCGTGCTCGCGGCTACACGCGGCACGGAGTAGGTAGTTCGAATTAGGCTAATTTGAACTACCGTTACACCTCATTAGAAAGGTGTAATTAGAATTAGAAAGCCTAATTCGAACTACATACTCCGTGCCGCGTGTAGCCACAGGCACGGAGTCCGAACTAGCGGGGATTTAAAAATGGCAAGATGCAAATGAAGCCCGGGATATTTAAATCCCGGGCTTCATTTGCAACTTCGAATGCCTACATTAACCACCCTAGTTCGAACTAGGGTGGTAGTGTAGACATACCCCTACAGACAGTAATACACTAGCCTGATTTGGTAAGCAGGTTTAGTGTGCAGATGGTGGTTGGGGCTGGTGGGTGTGAGATACAGGAGCTCAGACTGGACAATCTGGTGGCCACTTCTGGCCTGGAACTCTGTGACTCTACTCAGAAAAACCAAGCCCAGGGAAGAGGGTACCGAAGTTCAGAAGGACCTATCAGAACTGAGGGAATGGGCAATGGGGTGGGAAATAAATACCATGCTGAAGTCACGCTTGGCAAAGCTGGAGGGAAAAGAAGGCAGTACAAATTGGAGAGAACAGCTGGAGCTATTTACATCCTTGCAGGGTGCAAGATTAGCTGAAACAGGAGCCCTGGGCACGGCTCAGTGAAGATGGGCACTGCTCAATGAAGACCTTGTTCAACATGCATTCACTTAAGGGAAGCAAATGCTGAGATGTGTAATTCAGATATGAGAAGAGAATGGTGAGAATGTTACAGTGTCATTATATGAACCAAAAAGATGCTCCCAGTTCGACAGCTGTGCCCCATGCTGGCAGGCCCTGGGCACAGCACCAAAGAAAGGTCCGGATCTGGTGCTGGGAGAATTTGACCCTGTTTCAGTTTCTGGTGATGAAAAGCAGTTTCTATTCTCATCCCAAGGCTACGGCATCTCTCTCTGGCTCACACAGACAGCAAAGAAATGGAGATGCTAGAGCAAAAAGCGGCTGTGGCTTTCTGTCCGTTTTAGCGCCGAGGAACCACTCAGCTGGGAACAGCCATCTGTCGCTTGTTTTTGTTTGCGGGTTTGACCATGGGAAGAGAAAGGGGATACAGAGCAGCAGGAGACCGCAGCTTCCCCCTAACCAAGACCAGAATGAGCAGAGTTGGGCTGGGAATGGAGAGCCAGGTTTTATAATGCCCTGGTCTTTGTGCCCTCATTTGCACCAGCACAAAGTGAGTGTGTAGCATGATGTAAATAAAGCACCAGACACAGGGCAACTGCAAGTTCCCCACCTAAATCCAAGAAGCAGAAGAGAAAGGTCACTGGAAAAAGCCTCTAAGCCTCAAGGAGCAGAGCAGAACACAGCAGTAACCAGCTGTGGCTTCCCATTGGCCTCAATCCTGCAGACGAGAGGGTTGACCCACCGCACCAAGACACTTCTGCTCCGAGGCCGTGAGAAGCATCTGGCAGAGTAGAGACTGGAGAACAGAGCTAGAGCTTTGTCTAAGACCTAAGGAGATTCAGGGAAGATCCCTTTATTCTTGGGAGAGCAGAAGCTGATGCAGAATTTACAGGCAATTGAAGGAAGGCTGATCTCCCAATGATTCTCACACTGTGCCTGGGGCTTGTCTGTGAGTACTGGGCTTTGTTTCCCTCTTAAGAAAAGTACAAGTAAAATTCTCCTGTCATAGACAGAGCACAGAGAGTTTGTCTCGGAAATTCTTGTGCGCCATTAAGGCATGAACAATGTCCTGCCCATGTTTTCTACCATGGTGGGTGCAGGAATGACTCCCTTGGATTTCGATAGCTTAAGGCTTTTACAAGAATACCTTGTTGGCTTCTTATTCAACCACCCAGGTGAAGGAGCAGTGTGTTGCTTTTCATCTGGTATTGGAAATTCTGCTAAAAATTGGGACAGTCATTTCAAATTTCAAAGGGTTTTCTGGGCCTGCTTGTAGATAGGGTGCTGTGTGGGAAATATGCAGCCTGGGCCGAAGAGCTGTCAGGTTGCAATGAGACAGTCACAGCAAGGCAGGGTGAGGCCTTTTTGCCTCAGGGAGCAGCCTGCTTTCTCTCGTTCTCTGGTTTTGGTTCTTGTCTGTTAAGATTCTCAATTTTAAGCAATAATTTCTCCCTCTGTGTGCTGTGAAATAGGACACCTACTCTTTGACCTGTCTAACCTTCTTTCCTGTGGTTAAAGCATCTGCAGGCACCAGAACATACAAGCCTTCCTGTGGTGTCAAAGTACTTGTCCCCGTGGAGACAGTGCCTGGAATACCAAAGCAAAAATTCTCCAACCTCACGCACAGTCCTAACTGCATTGGCATCTCATGGAAATTCTACCGCTATCAATCATTTTCACATAAAATGAAAAAAAAAAGTTTTTTTTTCCCTTAAAATACTTGTATTTTTCTTCTCCCAAAGCTCTGAGTTTTACATCCCAGCAGCAGCTGGCCTTGAACTGCATTTCCTCAGCAGGTGAGCACTGACTTGAGTTTGCTTTGAAAGCAGGGCTGCTTCTTGTATTGGTGCCATCTTTTCTAGCCATAGTTGCACCCATGTAATTATTGAGTGGCTGAGTGGCCCAGTAACATCCACTGGCCCTGCTTCTCCATACCTGGCATTGTGGGTCATAGTTTAACTCTAAGAGAAGTTATTGTAAAAAGCCACCTTTGTGATCTGATAGAGCTTCATACCTACATTGTATTTGTGAAATAGCTGTATAAGGTGAGCCACTGTGGATTTAAACTCTATAATTGGTTTATCCCTGAAAATCACAATGAAAAAGAAACTCAGACTTTGCAAATTTCACATTGGCAGTTGTGCAGTCTTGAACAGCTATTCTATTCCAGTCCAATCTATATAGATTACTATACCATGCTCACAGTAGTGTGAAAGCCCCTTTTCTGATCTTCACACTAATTAAACTATGCTTTTTTAAAATGACAAATGAAGTCCATGAGCTCTGCAGAGGTTTATTATTCAAGGTTCTGCATAGAATTGGGTGAATTTGTTTCAGTGAAGAGCCAATTCACTGGAGTATGGAAACTGTAATTTTGAGTTGAACTCAGTGAATACTTTTAGCTGAAATAAAAATGAAAAAAATATAAAAAGCTGAATGGTTTGTGTCGTCTTTGTATTTTGAAATAGCATTTTGTTTCAAAAGTCAGCTAGTTTAAGGAAAAAGTGGAAGAAATTGAAAAATACTTCCCTCCCCACAAAATGAAAAATGAAAAGAAAAAAGTTTCATTTGACCCAAAAGGAATTTGGGTTTTTTTGGTTGTGAGTGTGAAGGGGGGGGGGGGGGGTTGTTTGTTAATCAAACAAACTTGATTGATTGATTGATTGATTAAAAGAGAAAAAATCAGCTTCTGATCCAATTAATCTCCCCCCCCCCCATATTTCAATTTGACCCCCCCAAAGCAAAAATCCTCAGGATTTCATTTCAAGCCCAGCATACTCAGGACTTTTGAAAATCAGGTCCAATGCAGGCCCCAAGTTGGGCTGAGCCCTTTCTTTTCCCCAGATGGTGGATCACGTCCCTAATAAGAAACATGTTGCATGTTTTATGGTCTCTGTTTTTCCAGGGGATCTCCCTGCTCCTGAGCTATTTCTGAGCAAGTCATCCGCTTATGTGGGTGACACTCTTCTTTATCGGTGTGTCATCCCCACGGAGTCCGCCGTGAGCTTCGCTTTCCTTTGCAAGGATGGCAAAGAAAGAACTAGGAAACCAGCCATGCCAGGGAAATTTTCCTTTGACTTCTCCTATCATGTGACTGAGCAGAGTTCAGGCAACTTTTCCTGTGGGTATCAACACAAAGGCCGCCATAAACAAGTGCAGAATTCAAACCTCAGCATCGCCCGCTACCTGCGTGTCACAGGTGAGGAGGCCTCCTTGTCTCAGAGGATAAAAATGCTCCTTTTGTTTAGTGTTTTGTTTGAAGCATACAGGGGGCCTATACCTGCAACCCTTGCTCCAGCAAGTGTCTCTGTCAATGGAGACACGGCATTGAAGTGTTGGTCCATAAAAGTTTCAGAATAGAAGCAAAGAGAGTATCTGTTCCTCAGAGCAGCTCAGCATGGCTGGTGCAATACACAGAGCCCTTAATTGCCATGAGATTGAATGAGAGTGTCTGACAAAGAGTATTTCTCACTTTTCACTCAGCTACTTTGCAGGGTGGGAGGCTCAAATGTCCCCGTTCTCTAGGATCTCCTCTTTAGTAATAGCCAGTGCTGGGTGCCTCGGGGGGAAGGGATGGAAACTACAGAGTTGTTTGAATAATATTTGTTGAATGATTTTTCCAATGGTTGTATTTTGCCTTTTTTTTAAAAAATACCCTCTAGGATTTCTTTTGGCTGAGGCATGGTTCTGTGTTTAAGGCAATGGCCATGTAGATTCAAGCCATGTAGGTTCAAATTGCCCCTCAATAATTGATTGTAATCATGAAAATTTAAATTCATAAAAATAGAAATGAAAGCTGAACACCCATCATGTGGTACAACTGTGAAAATTTAAATTGGTAAGAACAAAAAAAGCTTCAAAATAAATGTGAATATTGTCTGATAAAATTATAAACTATACAAAGCCTGTGCTGCCATGCTTAACTCTGAGGGACCCTTCACATTTCAAAACAATGGTATAAGACCCTCTTCTCCAGCAAGGGAAAGAAGAGACTGCCTTAACGTTAGCAAATCTAAGGGGAAACCTGCTTTTGCTTTAACATTTCCTGCTCTTGTAATTTTTACACAGAGAAATCCACCAATTCCAGCAGCCAGGATCCAGAGACGACCTCTTCCCATGGTAAAACATCTGATTCACTCATGAATTAGGAGATTTCTCCAGTACCCTTTTCCTATCGCTCGGCTCCCTTCTTGAAGACCCGATACAGGACGTCTTCACCTGTGTTCCACTGAACAGCCTCCATCCAGTTAACATGGTGCAATGGGGTATTAATCACCCTCAACACTATTCCCACAGTGAGGCTGTTCGTTCCTTAGCAGGATTCACCTCACGGGAGAGCAGACAGTGTTTCTCCGACTCCCAGCTTCTACCAGGGTGCTCCATGGCTCTTCTGCCTGCAGGAGCCCGGAGGGGAAGGCTGAGTCAGAGCTTTCTTGGGTCACTCTGAAACAGAAGAAAGAACCTTGAGGCCAATTTGTGCTGCCTTGTCCCAAGCAGAGCTTCCAATGCTAAGATCCTCTGCGGGATCTGAGCCGGCACAGAAGTAGGCCCAGAATATACATAGATAAACTTCCAGATAAGAGACACCTGGACAACACTGCACTGACTTGGGCTATGTCTAGACTGCAAGCCTCTTTCAAAAGAGGCTCTTTCGAAAGAGAGCGTCTAGACTGCACGCGGAACTTTCGAAAGAGCAAGCCGCTTTTTCGAAAAAGCACCCAGTGAGTCTGGATGCTCTTTCGAAGAAGCCCTATTTACATTCAAGAACACCTTCTTTCGAAAGAAGCACTTTCGAAAGAAGGCGTTCTTCCTCGTGAAATGAGGTTTACCGCCGTCGAAAGAAAAGCCGCGTTCTTTCGATTTAATTTCGAAAGAACGTGGCTGCAGTCTAGACGCAGGTGAAGTTTTTTTGGAAAAAGGCTACTTTTCCCGAAAAAACCCCTGAGTCTGGACACAGCCTTGGTGATGTCCACTCAACAAGGGCAGGCAAAGCATTCCTACACCCAGGGCATTCACATACGGGTCACCAGCTTCTGAACTCTCCTTAGACCTCCCAGCTAACATTGCCAGGTAACAATGAAAACATCCACTTCTGCTAAGTGTCTGTTAGCACCAGGCCCAGACATAGTAGCAGTTCTCACTAGGGTTATCTCCTTGATTTGTGCAGACTAAGTTGAAAACAACAGTAAGTCACTGTCCTTCTAGTACTATTGATGGAAAGGTCAGATTGGTTTTCTCAACCCAGCCGCCTGTAAATGAGGGTCCCATATTTCAGGTTACTTGCCCATGAGGTCATGAAAGTAAATAGAGCTGGTTAAAACAAAACAAACCAAAAATACACAACTGTTTTTCACTGAAAACTGCAAACTTGTCAAAATCAAAATGTTTCAAGAGAAAGTGTCAGTTCTGATGAGATTTTTACAGAAAAAAAGGTCAGATGAATCTTTTTGACTTCCATATTATATTAATTTTATGAATAGTATATTAAAAGTATGAATGATATTGATACATGTTTTATGTATATAATTTGTATTAATACTAAACTTATTATTTGATACAAGGATTCAACCATCTCAAGATGAAATCTTTTACCTTAACAAAAAGAACATGATTTAAATTTATCAAAACAAAAATTTCACTAGTTTAGAATACTTTTTTTTTAAAACAATTTTCCTTTTGAGGGAAATGTAAAATGTGTGACTTTTTGTTCCAATTGGGATGAAGATGAATTTTGAAATGCTAGAATTTCCAACAGAATGGAAAACTTGGTTTCTGAGCAGCTCTAAAAATCCATTGTGCCATTCAGTGAGTGCCTCTGTAACATTTGATGCTTGTTTTTTATCTGGTTGTCAAAGGGCTGGTCATCAATATAAACCAAGTTTCCCTTTTATTTTCTTTCTTGTCTAATGTTATTGTGTTCTGTCAATATTCATGTTACTTTGGTTTTCTAGGACTGCAAATGATACTTGGAATTACAATTCCTGTCACCTTGTGTCTGTGTTTGGTACTGTATCTAGTAATAAGGAAAGGTATGTACACAACTACATCTATTAGAAAGTAGATAAGACAAACTTAGAAGACATCCCCTTCCATAATGTTCTCGGACAAGGACAGGGAGCCAGGATAGAATCACTGGTAGACATTTGCATCACATTTCTTTTTGGGATAGGCCAAAATCAGAACCTCAAATGTGAATCCAGCTCAAATTCAGGGGTTTGGCTCAGGATCCTGTAACAATCTGGCAGTGTTTTCCAGAACATTCCAGGTGAAAATTCTGCTAGAAAACATTGAGTGTATCTCTGTAATACAGTCAAGGGGAGCTTTTTATCCCACCTGACTAGAACAGACGTGTGAGAGACTTTATAAAGAGATGATCTAGGGTGCGAGCTGAGTGGTCCTTGTGGAGGAGTCTTGGGAGCAAACAAGCTTGGGTTGTGGCTTGGGTTGGGTTTTGTTTATCTCTTATGAATAAAGCTGAATGTCAGAAAGGGGTTCAATTCTGACCAGCTGTAATCTACATAAATAGGAACAATGAAGTGAACTAGCTTACTCACAAATTGCCAACTTGGAACCTATCCTTACAGCTTTGATTTGAGTAAAGGACCTAACCAGAAGGGCAATCTCCCTTTGCTTTGTCCTGACAGATCAGAAATTTCATAATACCAAGTGCTTTTTTGAGATTTGTGCTATTTGAGGCCAATTTTTTGTGAGAATGACCAGTGACATTTTAGAACTGCAAAATCACAACATTGATGCCTGGTGTGACCTGAAACATGCACCCTTAGTCCTACCCTAAATCCAGTTCAAGTCACAACTCCAAACCCTTTCTCCTTACCCCATAACTAGTTTGCTTTATGCTCCCTTTTTTCTTTACTAATGTTGTGATGAGTCATTTAGAAGGTTTCACTAACATTTCTCTGTCTTTTCAGCTCCATGTCAATGTAAAAACCAAAGGTAAGAGGATACTACCTCAGAGTAGCTTTAGGAATATAAAATGCAGGACAATGTAGCACTTTAAAGACTAACAAGATGGTTTATTAGATGATGAGCTTTCGTGGGCCAGACCCACTTCCTCAGATCAAATAGTGGAAGAAAGTAGTCACAACCATATATACCAAAGGATACAATTAAAAAAATGAACAAATATGAAAAGGACAAATCACATTGCAGAACAGGAGGGGGATGCAGGGGTGGGGGGGGAGGAAGGAAGGTAAGTGTCTGTGAATTGATGATATTAGAGGAAGGGAGAGTGGGATGTTTGTGAGTTAATGGTATTAGAGGTGATAATTGGGGAAACTATCTTGGTAATGGGTGAGATAGTTCAAATGTTTGTTGAGTCCTTTTTGGAAAGTGTCGAATTTTAACATGAATGACTATAGGAATATAGTATTTGACTTAGAATTATCCTGCCCTGAAGGAGGAAGATGCTACTGGGTACAAAAGCACTGAGGGTACAAAAGCACTGCAGGCTTTTGCTGGCAGAGAGTATGCAAATGAAGAGCTCATTAGCATTTATCATGCTGTCATTTGCATATCTCTGATTGTCAGGGATGGTACTTGGTCCTGCTGTGAAGGCAGGGGACTGGACTCAATGACCTTTCAAGGTCCCTTCCAGTTCTAGGAGATAAGCAATCTCCATTAATATAATTTTTTTAAAAATTAATTGATGCTTTTTGCACAAGAGGATTTTTTGGCAAAACAAGCAGTATATATGGGTCCATTTTGTAAAAAAAAAAAAACCTTTTGTGCAAGATGCCTCAAAAAAGTAGGTATACAGGATCTTGCACAAAAGGATTTTTTGTGCAAAACAGACCATCTACACTGCTTGTTTTTGCCCAAAAATCTCTTGCACAAAAATCATCGGCAGAGATATATATTCAAATGACAGCATAACAAATGCTAATGAGCACTTCATTAGCATACTCTCTGCCTGCAAGTTGCAATGTAGACATAGCCAGAGGGTCTGTTCTTTATTCTGCTGCTGGGTGATCATGGGTGAGAAATTTTCCTTCTCTGTGCCTCAGTTTCCCCATCAATATAGTGGGGGTTATGAGGTTGACATTCTTTGTAAAGCAAAATTTCTAGGGTTTCCAGATGATAGATGAACCTAAAAACTGCCTGTGCCAGGCACTTTCAGTCCCACTGGTAATTCGGGGAGAAGGAAGCCCTGCATGCTGTGTCATGGTCCAGCTGGTACAAGGGATGACTCTGAAATTCAGTAGGAGACAACAAAGGAAGTGGAGTCACTTCCTGAGATTTTTTTTCACAATTTTAAATCTTCCACTGAAGATTTAAAAGATAAATAGGCCCAGACCTCAAAATTCAGATCTGGGCCATCCCAAATTCTGGATTTGTTTGAGTCTAGACTCTTGGTTTGAGATATGAAATAGATATGAGCTGTTTGTAAAACTGAGGTCCAGGCTTGGGTTTGGATTCCAGAGCCATCCTCCACCAAAAATCAGAGATGTTTGTGTGACCTACTGTAGACACATGGATATACACCTTGTAGTGCCGGTGGAGTACTCCTCTCCATTTAAGCTAGAGGAAAAACCATCACTAACGAGCTACTGTAATTGCTGTTACCAGCCAGGAGACAGAGACATAATCACATTTGCTAAGCCTGAACATCAGGTGGGTGGATGTGATGTTAGCCCAGAACTCTCTTGTTTTAACACAGTAAGTACAGGTGACTTTCCACACTCACTCACATCATATTTCTCTAATTTTCCATAGGGAACAAAATGCAGAGGGGAGCACGGACAAAACTGCAGCTGGGAAGCTAGTTGGTATGAAGTTCAAGCCTATTATCATCTTACTTCTTTGAACTACGGATGGAATTTTCAAATACTTGAATTTGCAAAGCACAGGGTACATGAGGGCAGTGCATTAATTAATTCATAGGCCCAGGACACTGCAGTGCGGGGCCACTTTCTATTTGTATCCTGCTGACTGTGCCACCAATTTCCAGGCAGTGGCTCAGGCAGCAGGATCCTATTTAAATGGCTCCCAGCTCATAGTTGTGGCACTACCCTGGCAGGGGCCAGAGCTGCTAGCCTTTTAAATAGACACAGCAAAACCAAATGGCTGCCAGGCAACATGGTAGTGGCAGGGCCAGGAGCTGCGAGCCCTTTGCTGTGTTTTTACTTCAAAACCTTTGGCCCCAGACAACTCTGTGGTGAGGCTAGTCCCCAGCCCCGCCCCTTCTGGGAGCCAGCCCATAATTACCCACCAAAATTAATTAAGTGGCCCCCTTGAGAAAATTATTGCCCAGCCTTGCTGTAGTATCAGCCTGCAGCATCAACTGACTTTCTCATCATCAACACATTTCTAACCACAGGCAGGAGGGTGAATATACACTGCAAGTCATGGTCTGATGCAAATGTAGGAGCAGGAGCTGGAGGATGTATTTCTGCTGAAAAGCAGATGGTGCAGCAACCCATTACGTAGGCTTCTTCTCGTCCACTGCCATGAGCCATAGATCCATCCATTCCTAGACCAGAAGGGACCGCTGTGATCATCTGTTCAGATCTCCTGTGTGGCACAGGCCAGAGACAAGCCCTGAAGTAATTCCTAGGATCATGGGGGAGGGAATCAAATCTTGACTTTAAAATAGCCAGTGATGGAGAATTCACCATGACCCAAATCCAAATGCATAATCCCAGGTTCCATTTTTCTTGCAGTGGATGCCCTGGTAGTAAAGATCCCAAAGTGACCCCGATCACCTCTCTCATGTAAACACGTCGGCTACGTCTAGACTGGCCCCAAATTCCAGAAAAGGGATGCAAAGCAGGTAAGTCAGCATAGGGAAATCCGCGGGGGATTTAAATATCCCCCGCGGATTTAAATAAACATGTCCGCCGCTTTTTTTCCGGCTTGGGGAAAAGCCGGAAAAAAAGCGTCTAGACTGGCGCGATCCTCCGGAATAAAGCCCTTTTCCAGAGGATCTCTTATTTCTACTTGAAAGTCTAGATGCTTTTTTTCCGGCTTTTCCCCAAGCCGGAAAAAAAGCGGCGGACATGTTTATTTAAATCCGCGGGGGATATTTAAATCCCCCGCGGATTTCCCTATGCTGACTTACCTGCTTTGCATCCCTTTTCCGGAATTTGGGGCCAGTCTAGATGTAGCCGTCAAGTAGTAGATGAATGGCTATTTATTCCTCTCAGAGCGTAAAGGTCTGACAAGCCATTTTTAGAAATATCCCCATGCGGTCAGAACCCTTCATCATGACAGGGATTGAAGAGAGGTTTCAAATTCAGATGCTATGAGATCCCCCCCAAAATTATTAAAACTGGCCATAATTGTGGTATTTATGTTTCAGATGCCTTATCTGCTGGAGGTTCCCATTACACAGTAAGTAAAAAGAGACAACAAAGAGTGGGAATAGCATAGATGTCTACAGAATGATAAACAAAAGCTGCGAGTCGTCCTGTGGCACCTTATAGACTAACTGAAGTGTTGGAGCATAAGCTTTCGTGCATCTGATGAAGTGGGTCTTTTGCCCACAAAAGCTTATGCTCCAACACTTCAGTTAGTCTATAAGATGCCACAGGACGACTCGCCGCTTTTGCAGATTCAGACTAACATGGCTACCCCTCTGATAGAATGATAAACAGTAAAGGATAAAAAGAACAGAGAAGTGTTATGCACCCTTCAATACAATATAAAAACTGGAGATCACCCAACAAAATCCATAGGCAGCAGAATAAATACAAAGAGTCAAAGTGCTTTTTTCACACAACTAACCTGTGGAACTCATTGCCATGGGATGTGGTGGTGGCCAAAAATAGAACTGGATTAAAAAAAATCTTCATAAATTCATGCAGGGCAGGTCCATCAGTGGCTATTAAGAAGATAAGAACAGTCATACTTGGTCAGACCAATTATCTATCTAGCTCAGTCTCTTATCATTTGTACAGTGGCCAGTGCTGGAAGCTGAAGAGGGAATGAACAGGACAAGGCAAGCCTCCGGCAGTCAGAGGTTTAGGCACACCGGGGCAGACCCTGGTCACATAGGAAGTCTGTGGATTTAACCTACCAGTGACATGGGTCACCATCTGTGCAGCTTGAAAGCCAAACCCCAAAACTTGATGGCCCTTGCCAGCACCCCAAAGACTGCCTTTGCCAAATTTCCTGAATGTTCTGGAATATGAAGTCAATTTGTAATTGACAACAATAGTGTATCAGCGTTCTGCCAAGCACAGAAAGGAATGCCAAACATGCACTGGGCAGATACGATTTGCTCCGCAGTCCTGTACAATCAGTGTGTTATTTATTAGACCAGTTTGGAAAGTTGTGTTTATCAATGATGAATTATGTTTGGTCTCTTTGCGGGATTGCTGCGGTCTATCATGAAATCTCAGTTTTCTCAGAAAGATGCCAGCCCCTTTGCTTTGTGTTAATATTCACACTTTTTATTTCCAGGGATCCAAAGGCAAAGAGAAGAATACACAGGACTATGAATCACTAAACATCAGAGCCTTGGAGATCACTCCTTATTCTACCCTCCATCTGGAACAGAAGAGAAAACCAGCTGCCTCTGCATCTCAGCTCAGTAAGTAACCCACAGCGCATCACACTGAAACCCTAGACTGGGATCATCGAAGTAGCATAAGGCTCAGAGGCCCAGGTGTTTACAACTATTTAGCTGCTGATTTCAGAACCTTCATCTTCACAAAGGTTTTAGGCCCTGAAGAGTCGAAGTTCCACCAGGAATGGCTTTAACTACTGAAGACTCTTTACAATTCCAGCTGGGTCATTTGCACTGAGGATAATCTTGTCTCCCAGCCTGACTCACTTTGTCCTGTCATTAGTGACATTGGACCATGTCTAGTTATTCCTGCCAAAGGGACACCGAGAGTGAATCAGCCTAGAGCCATTGACTCCAGGGAAGCAGGGCTGATATACACCATAGAATCGTAGAATCCCAGGGCTGGAAGAGACCTCAGGAGGTCGTTGAGTCCAACCCCCTGCCGAAAGTAGGACCATCTGTGGATCTGACCCATTGATTCCAATGGAGCGACACCAGTTTACACCAGCAGGAGACCGGGGCCTATACATTTGCTTTATCTGAATTTTCTGAAATACCACTTGGCTGAAACTCCCTTTCCCCCATCCCCCACACCGTTTCCCTGCACCACAGTCCAACACGTCGCTGCCAGCAGTGGGGTTTAGCTTGTCTTGTTTGATGCTGGAATTATCAGGGTAGTTCTGTGATAGCACATCTCTGTGTGCCATGCCCAGGCAGGGAAGGGATGAGATCTAAAGCATCCCTGACTCTGCTGTGTGTTCTCCCAGCATCCCCTGGACAGAGCAGCTGCTACTTTTCCTCCTGCATGGAGGTCTGTCCAGGAAATGGGCAAGGCATAGTCCAGGAGTTGGTGGAGCCATATCCTTGGCTCACCGCCCCCACCCCCGGCCAGCACAGCTGAGGCAGCACACATGGGGAAGTACCCTACCCCGGCAACCACAGATTACTTCCGTGAAGCGGGGGGAAACCCACAAAGCAGCATGTGTAAGCGGGGGAATGGTCCCGCTATTGTGGGGAACTTTCCTGGCTTCTATACACCCCGGTAAAATGAACCAGCGAAAGGATCTGAGTCCCCGCTCCCACTTCCTTTACCCCACGGCTCCCTGATCCTGAGGGCTCCCCCTCCACTCTCCTGAGTAGCAGAGCCCTTGAAATCCCAACAAGGCTGGGCCCAGGTTTCCTGGGGCTTAATCCCCGACCTTGTAGTCACTAGGGGCAGGAGTTAGGGTGTCCCCACTCCAAGGTGCTCTCTTTACACTGCAGGCCTTCTTGGCCCAGTGATCACTTCATAAGGTTCAAAGAAAATACAATTTATTAAACAACAAGGCTACGTCTACACTGGCCCCTTTTCCGGAAGGGGCATGTAAATTTCACTAGTCGTCGTAGGGAAATCCGCGGGGGATTTAAATATCCCCCGCGGCATTTAAATAAAAATGTCCGCCGCTTTTTTCCGGCTTTTAAAAAAGCCGGAAAAAAGCGTCTAGACTGGCCCCGATCCTCCGGAAAAAGTGCCCTTTTCCGGAGGCTCTTATTCTTACTTCAAAGCTAAGAATAAGAGCCTCCGGAAAAGGACACTTTTTCCGGAGGATCGGGGCCAGTCTAGAGCTCTTTTCCGGCTTTTTTAAAAGCCGGAAAAAAGCGGCAGACATTTTTATTTAAATGCCGCGGGGGATATTTAAATCCCCCGCGGATTTCCCTATGACGACTAGTGAAATTTACATGCCCCTTCCGGAAAAGGGGCCAGTGTAGACGTAGCCTAACGGATTAAAGAGAAAAGAATAAGAAAAAAATGAGAATGGTTAAATGAGAACACACAGCCCTGCTCTGTAGCACAGGGACATCAAAACAGCAGTCTGCAGGGTGTAAGGACAGTCCACAGTCTCTTTCTTAGAGGCCCTGGATATGCTGCAGGGGGGGCTACAGGCTGGACATGCTAGCTCTGGTAGTGACCACACAGTCTCAAGCTCGAAGTGGCCAGCCCCCTCTCCCAGTCCAGAGCCTTTCCCCACACTTTGCTGGTCCCAGGTGCTCACCACATCCAGCTGCAGGCTGTGCTGCTTGGCCAGTTCCAGCTCCTTGTGTTGCTTCTCTGTTCCTTTTTGCTCTCTGAGCCCTGCCAGTCTGCTGCTCAACACAGGGTCTGCTCTCCTTGAGTTGTGTATGCCTGGCTCTGCTGCTGCAAAAACTGCCCCTCAGCACAGCTTGCACTCCTCTTAGCAGTGTCTCAGCTCTCTGTTCCTTTCGCAGGACTTCTTCATACAGCTTGCACTGCTCTTTTCAGCTCTCTGTCTTTGCAGGACCTCTTCTGCACACAGCTTGTTTGTTCAGAAACAGAGCCAGAACAATCCCAGCTCACAGGGAGGATGGGGCCTGGCCTCTCCCCTTCCTCACTGGCCTGTCCAACCTGTCAATCAGGCTGAGCTGGATTGTTGGCTGCTTTCCATTGTCTCTGGGGTCTGTCAGTCTAATGAACTCTTCCCCTTCAGATACTGCGAGCTGGCAAACCAAAAACTCCCACAGTTTTAGTAAGGGGTAACAGTCCCCTTACACATGCACCCTGTGCTGAGGGTTTGTGGCAAAGCCACAATGTCTTTGTTTTTAGAGCCATCTCTTCTGCTTTTGTTCTCCCCCTCGCAGTGGCTGTGGCTGGTCTGAAATTAACCTTCTGCTCAGAAAAGCGACTGCTGGGAAATTCTCAGCCTGGCGCCTGCACCCAGATCCTGCCTTTGCTCTGCTGAGGCTGTCCAAATGGGTCAGAATAGAGGCAGAGAATCAGCCCATGTCATCTTTGTCTAGGATGTGGCAAAAGTGGCGTGTGACTCCCTTAACGACCTTACAATAAAGATACTCCCAGGCACAGGGAGTTTTAGGTGGAGCTGTGCTGAGAATCTAATCAGCAAGTCTCTCTCCTTCCACCTATCCAGAGCAGGGTTAGTGAAATCAGTGTTTATCCAGGAACAAATGAGGGTAGTGTCATTAAAAACCACCCCCACTTAAATGCAGAGTTTGAAAACAAGAAGTCAAAGCATTCAACCAACCTCTTAATTCACCAGCCACTAGCCTTTCCATGCTGATTCCTTTCACACCATACATAGTGAGATGTTTTGGTTCTGAATCAAGGCTTCTTTTAAGGGCTTTACAAACCCCACAGCCTAGGGGTTCACAATAGGTTTAAGAATCAAATAAAGGATCAGCTTTTTGTTTTTGTTTTGTCTGTGTGATTTGGGAGGTAAACGCCCCTGGCAAGTGAATGGGACTTGAACACTTAAAAATCTGAACCTTTGTGATTCTGAATCTATCTAAAATAAGACTTGATGTATGAACAAACAGCCTTGTCTGTATTTACAGCACAAAGTTGGCATTGCTTTAATTATTATTGAGGAAACTTTCCATTGAAATACTGAAAAAAAACTTTAGAAATGTATTGTGCCTTTTATGTCTGCTGAAAAGGACATAAACAGCCCTGCTCCTGTACATTGTAGGAACTGAATAGGTTTGTGAAGCTGTGTACTTACAGGTACAATGGTGAATTGCATTGTTTACAAACACCACGTTCTTTTCCAGATGCTTCATCTGCTGGATGTTTGCAGAAGAAGGTAAGTGCATAAGAACATCCAGACTGTCTCAGACCAATGGTCCATCAAACCCAGTATCCATCTATGACCATCTCTATTAATAGCCATTGATGGACTTATTCTCCACTATCTTATCTAACTCTTTTTTAGCCCAGTTATAATTTTTGCCTTCACAACATCGCTCAGAGATTTACTGGACATTGTAAAAAGAAATGTTTCTTTGTATTAAACTTCCTGCTTATGAATTTAATCAATTCTCATGTTGCATGAAGGGGTAAACAACACTTCTTTGTTCACTTTTCCACACCATTCATGATTTTATAGACCTCTATCCTCTCCCCTTTTAGTTGTCTCTTTTCCAAGTTGAACAGTTCCAGTCTTTATAATCTCACCCTATATGGAAGCTGTTTCATACTCCTCCTCACTTCCATGATCCAGGAATTTTTGACAATACTTTTGATAATCTGTGCCTGATCCGCCTCACGGCCCATGAAAGGCCCTGTCTCCATGTGTTTCTCTTACTTCTTGCTTAGAGCATTTCTAATGTTGGGATGGGGAGGAGCTACTGGGGATATTTGCATTTATGTAATAATTAAAATCTACTTGATTAAAGGACTTGACCCAATAGTGCTACCCATCTTATACAACGTTGAGGAGTTTTGAACCTAACATAGCTCCAGTCCTTTGTTTAGAAGGACTTTTCTGTTGTGTGTTTGTACAGCACCTAGCACAACACAATGCAATGGGTGACTTTGTAGTGAGAGGTCTTTAGAAAAGGGGTTTCTTACCCATATTCCTTCAAGTCAGGAAGAGACAGTTCCTGGCTCAGGGAGGGGAGTGCAGGATTGACTAGAAATTGGACTCCTGAGTTCTGTCTCTTGCTCTGATTGGTGGCTGTGATCCTGGGGCTCACACAATGTGGGTGGGAAATCGGAACTGTCCTGGTACTTGCCTCAGCACTGGAAGGAAATGTGGTTAGAGCAGAAGTCAAGATCATGGGGACTAATTAGCTGCATCGCCTGGGAAGTACCACAAGTGTTAAAAGTGTCTCTACCAATGACCAGGCTGGTGAAGTTGCATGAATTATTATAAATATCCAAAGTCCTGCTTGGCTGTGTCTCTAACCATCAGCCTTCAAACTGGTTCCCAGAAATAGAGCAACCCCAATTGTTCTCTGTTAATGCATGTGTTCTATTTAAAGGAACCAGCAGACAACGAGCTGGCAGGTGAGGGGTATGAAATGCTAAACTCCGAATCAGTGCAGAACGCGCTTTATTCTACACTTCATGACACACAGTGAGAGGCCACTATCCTGTCTCCATCTGGGCTTGGTAAGTGAGTCATTCCCCTTTGGAATTAAACTTGATCAGGAAATCCTATGGATGCCTCAGCTTCATCTAGGCTGAAATCCCCCCTCTGGGTCAAACCTTGAGATACTGAGTTTTGCTGATATCAGGGCAGGGAAGGGGAGCAGCAGCAAGGTGGGCATTTGAGGGGAAGAGGATTATTTCAGTTGTAGTCAGCTCTGTCACACTCCTGACCAATTCTCCTAAACTCCAGAAAATCTCCTTCCAGACATGTGGGTTACAGCCCAACAATCCCCAGTGCATGTGGTTGTAACCATACTAGTCCCTGCCTGGCACCTTGTCTAATTACTTACAGCCCGTGCAAAGGGGGCATACGATGTAGAGAAACATTCCCCATGGAAAGCAAATGTAGGACAGGACATCTCCTGTTGGAAAGATTCTGCAGCCAGTTCATATTGTTTTGCCACAAAATTTGTCAGAAAATGGAGGGGGAAATCAGAATTTTTTTTCTTCTTTTATGACAAATGTTGCCATTATTGTTAAAAATTGAGTCTTTTTTCATTTGTTCGATTTTAAGTTAAAACCATGATTTTTCCACAGTGAAAAAAACCCCATTTCCCAGTATGTGATAGGTAAGTGTAAGGCAGAGCAGCCCTCAGGCTACTTTGATCTATGCCTGTTAAGGATCCACAGGGTCTGTGTGAGACCCCAGTTTTTAAACAGTCCCTTGAAGGAATCCCTTCAGTGTTCCAGACCTCCAAAAAATCCCACTTCTCCTTTAGCATAGGCTCCACAGACTTACTGCCTGGGAGACTGCCCCTTGGGCCTAGAAGGGCCCAAATCAGGAAGCAGAAATGATACCATGTGACTTATTGTTCCAATTAGGATGAATCAATATAGCTGATATTTCAAATATCTGAATGAAATAAGTCATTCCTCTGTTTTAATGTCTCTTGTAACCCTCCATACTCAGGCTGTGATCTGAATGTCTAGCCAGTGCCCCTCTAATTGATCTTTCACCACCAGAAATAAAGTGCCCGAGATACCGTCCAGGCTTCATTATGAGATGCTAAATGCAGCTGTTATTGTGTTAGCTGATTCCGTTTTTTCCCTCCACAAATCAACATGCCCTTACAGGAAGAGTTTGGAAGACAAGTGTTTAAAAGGTTGAGTTCAGCACGTTGGGCCCCCACATCACAGGAAAGAGGACACAAAGATAATGAAGAAATTTTTAGAAACTTGGAAATACACAGAACAACAGAACTTGTCCATTTGTTGATTGAATGGAGAATTAAAGAGTGACATAGATCTAACCAGTCTAATTTCTTAAATGGTGGTGAGATTCCAGACTCATGTGGAAAGGACATGTTGGTTCATATGCATAGATGACGTACTTTCAAAAAAAAGAATGGGATGTATATATGGTGTGTAGCACATATAAAGAGAACTATCAATGTATTTGAAATAATGTTAATACAAGATGTAAAACTTAAAATCTCCAAGTTGATACTACAGATGTCTTTGCTTCATAGACTAATAGGAATTTCCAGACTAAGTCAGACCAGAGACTAGATATGGTTGAAAAACCATTTCCTACCACAAAACAATTTCAAACAAAAATGTTCAGTTGAAATGTTTCACTGGAAATTTTCAAAATTAAACAAAATAAAAATTCCTTTTCATGTCAAAGAAATATTTGTTTCAATTCATCTTGAGTCATTTAAAAAAATGTTTAGAATCCAAAGTTTCATTTCAGTTTCCAAACCTTACAATTTTGATTTGTTTTTCGTTTTGTCGTCTTTCTCTATTTTACACCAACAAAATGCAATAAAACAAAAGCTTTCCAGGATTATTGGTTTTCCCTTCTTTCTATTTCTTTCATAGAATCATAGAGCTGGAAGAGACCTCAGAAAGTCATCAAGTCCAGCCCCCTGCTCTAGGCAGGACCAATTCCAACTAAATCAATTTGGCCAGGGCTTTGTCAAGCTTTCCTTTTTTTCCATTCTTAGGTTTTCAAAACATCACCAACTTTGGAAAAGTTACAGAAGCAAAAGGAATACTTTTCCAAAGGAGGAGACATTTTGCAAAGTTAGAATGGAGGAAAAAAAAGGAAAACCTGTGGGGACTGGGGATGAACACTGCCATACCTTTCTTAGGACGGTTCAGGGTGGACGCCCCAGGCTCTATGCTTTGGGGAGGCCTTATGGCAACTGCCTCAACTGTCCTATGGACTGGACTTATGGGGATCAGGGCAGCCTGAGAGATTATCTGGGGTCCTTGGCGTGGAGCAGGAACAAAAGTCGCCTCCTTCCCCTCCTCCTTCCCACCCCCACACACAGAAGCTGGAGAAACCTGGGCTCAGGGTTAGGGTGGGAATGGAGAAGGGATGAGAATTGGGGGAAAGGTTGGATTGGGGGCAGGGAAAGGGTGGTGTGTGGGTGGGGACTGTGGCAGAAGAATGCTCTGGGCCTTGAGCCTATGGATTGCCCCAGGGAGGAACTAGCCATCATTCATTCATTCATTCTGTTTAGTCAGTTGCTAAAAAGGAAGAAGAAAAACCATCTAAAATCTCAAAAAGTATTCAGCTTTCAAAACCCGAAATAAAAAGAAACTTTCAATTCAGCAGAAAGGAAACAAATGTTTGCCATTGAGATGCTAGTGAAGTAATTCAGCCAAGATAGCACCCTGAGAGAGGAAAATATTAATAAGCTGTGGGCTACTTGCATGATGTCGTATATGATATGCAGGGAAATGATCATGGGTAATTACACATCTGGACACTGTTTAAACAAAGTGCCTGCCTGCAGGATAGTACAATGTAATCCTCTGATTCTGCAGACACTGCAGCTGGTAGGTTCAGGCTTAGCTATTCCCCTGCAAGCATTTCCACTGAAATCTACTTCACAGTGGTAAAAGTAGGCACGTTTGCCAGACTGCAGACAAAAGAGGCTGGGCCAGCTCCTTAGCTGGTGTACTTCAGTGAAATTATAGCCATTGACATAAGCTGGGAATCTGGAACCACATCGGGAGATGAAGGCTCAGGATGAGTGACTGGCACAAAAACCAGAGTGATGCAGCGGCGAAATTTAGAGTGAAGTTATTTGGATATTAGGAAAAACTATTTCCCTAGGAGGATAGTGAAGCACTGGGATGGGTTCCCTAGAGAAGTGGTAGAATCTCCATCCCTAGAAGATTTTAAGTCCCAGTTTGACAAAGCCCTGGCTGGGATGATTTAGTAGTGGTTGGTCCTGCTTTGGGCAGGGGGTTGGACTCGATGGCCTCTTGAGGTTTCTTCTAGCCCTGTGAGTCTATGATTCTATGATTTCTCTGAGGGAGGTGATGTTCTGTGTCTATCCACTGGTGACTATTCTATTCAACCTGTTCTTCATGGGGGGTCAACATTTTAAAGCATTCTTGTAAAGGTGTGTTCAGGAGGGTATATGAAGAAAAAGTAGGACTCTGAGTGAAACTATAACTCTTGGGGTACGTCTACACTACAAGGTTAATTCGAACTTAGTTCGAATTAGTTAATTCGAACTAAGCTCATTTGAACTAACGGATCCAGACTAAAAAACTAGTTCGAATTAGCATTTTGCTAATTCGAACTAGCATGTCCACATTAAGTGGACCCTGAACCGGGCTTAAGGATGGCCGGAAGCAGTGCCGGCAGGGCATCAGAGGAGGACTTAGAGCGTGGAGCTGCTGTCTCAGGCTAGCCGAGGGCTGTGCTTAAAGGGTCCCGACCCCCACCCCGGACAGACAGTTCTCAGGGGTACCCCGCTTGCAAAGCAGTCCTGGCTTGGATTGCCCGGACTACCCACACTGGGCACATCACAGCACAGCACTCGGCCATCAGCCCGGCTGCACTTGCTGCAGGCTGCCATCTGGGGAGAGAGAGCAATTGGGGGGCTGCAGGAGAGCTTCCACCCCCAGAAGCCCGCAGAGCCAGCCCAGTCCTCCCCATCGGGGGCACGTACCCCATTCCTCCCTCACCTCCTTCCACCTACCCTTCCCTAGCCCCTTTTCTTGATGTACAAAATAAAGGACAATTGTGTTCAAAAATGGAATCTGTCTTTATTGAACAAAACTGGGGGAGACTGGGAAAAGGAGGTGGGAGAGGAGAAGAGAGAGGCTGGGAGAGGGGAGGGCAACTAAAATGATCAGGGGTTGGGAACAGGTCCCATATGAAGAGAGGCTAAAGAGACTGGGACTTTTCAGCTTAGAAAAGAGGAGACGGAGGGGGGACAGGATAGAGGTCTCTAAAAGCAGGGGTTGGGTGGAGAGGGTGCATACAGAAAAGTTCTTCATTAGTTCCCATAAAGAAGGACTAGAGGACACCAAAGGAAAGGAATGGGTAGCAGGCTTCAAACTAGTAACAGAAAGTTGTTCTTCACAAAGCAAAGAGTCCACCTGTGGAACTCCTTGCTGCAGGAGGCTGTGAAGGCTACAACTAGAACAGAGTTTAAAGGGAAGTGAGATCAAGTCATGGAGGTTGGGTCCATGCAGTGGTATTAGCCAGGGGATAGGAGTGGTGTTCCTCCCAAGGTTTGTGGAAGGCTGGAGAGGGATGGCACGAGACAAATGGCTTGGTCACTGTCTTTGGTCCATCCCCTCCAGGGTCCCTAGTGTTGGCCGCTGTCGGCAGACAGGCTACTGGGCTAGATGGATCTTTGGTCTGACCCAGAACGGCCATTCTAAGCTCAGGGTCAGGGGTCTCAGTGGACCACCTTGATTTTCATGCACACCTGCTCCTGGGTGGCCAGGCTGGCAGCTCTCCTGCCCTAGACAGCCACTTTCCTGTGCCTAGTGCGGAGATCGTGGACGAGTTCCACGATGTCCGCACTAGCCCAGGTGGGCGCCCACCTCTTGCGGTCCCAGGCAAGCTCCCAGGAGCCGCCAGCCTGGTCCCGGGAAGAGGGGCAGAGCTGGGGGCCTTCAGGTGGGTGGCTCGATCCATGCCAGGTGCAGGGTCTGCTGGCTGGGTGCTGGCAGGCTTGCACCTGGCACGGGCACCGTAGCCAGCCCGTGCCCCTTTAAGGGGTCCGGGGCCGGGAGGGGGGCAGAAGAGTTTCCCTGGTGTTGGCCAGAGTGGCCAGCAGGGAAACCTGGGGAGGGCTAGCCTCCCACTAGTTCGAATTAAGGGGCTACACAGCCCTTAATTCGAACTAGTAAGTTCGAACTAGGCTTAATCCTCGTGGAATGAGGATTACCTAGTTCGAACTATTCGCTCCGTTAGTTCGATTCAAATTCGAACTAGTGGAGTGCTAGTGTAGCGCCTATGAATGTTAGTTCGAACTAACATCCGTTAGTTCGAACTAACATTGTAGTGTAGACATACCCCCTGTGCCTCTGTACAGGGGTTAATAGCCTGGCCCAGCCTCACTGGGGTGTGGAGAGGATAAATGCATTCAAGCTTGTGAAGGCTTTCATACCGCAGATTGTAGGGAATATTGCATTTCCTTAGGTGTTGAAAGAGGCTCTGGGAGCAAGACTGTTAATGTACTTACTAGGTGAAAGCCCAGACCCTCACTTGGCTGTAACTTTTAAGCCAAAAATGGCAGAAGTTTAATAAAAAACTGAACAGGAATAGATGTGAATCATCATTATGACTGACCAAGTGACTTTTTTACACAGAAAGAGCTTTTACATTTCCACTATAGCTTTTCCTGTCCCGTCACACTGACTCAGCAGATGTTCAGAGCAACACGCTGACAGAGCCACAGTCTTGGATTTTTCAAGTTATCCCATGTCCCATCTGTATTTCCCAGCTACTCATGGTTCCTTCCAGGTCAAATTCCCTCACAGCCTGGTGAGAAATCCTGCAAATGTATTTTCTTGTCTGTTCAAATATTTTCTTGTTTGACTTTTTTTTTTTTTTTAGGACAAACATTTCCCTTTTTTGGACAAACAACAGAAGCCAAACAATGTGATTATTGATTGATAGATTGATTGATTTTTAGTACATTTTCCGGTTTCAAGATTTTTGAATTTTTTCAATATTCTAAAAGCAAACTATGCTTTAACTATGATTTTAACCCAGAACTGAAAATGGTTTTCAAAAACCAAGAAATCAGTTAATCGATAAGAAATCAGCTTTTGGCATCTCAGCCAAAGCTCAATTTTGGAGCAACGAGTAGTCCTCTGGCACCTTAGAGAGTAACAAAAATATATAGATAGTATCATGAGCTTTTGCGGGTTTGCACACGAAAACGTATGATACTCTGTATAGCTTTCTTAGTCTCTAAGGTGCTACAGGACTACTCATTGTTTTAAAGTTACAAACTATCACGACTACTCCTCTGCACAAAATTTTGGAGGACATTTAAAACACATGACAATTTTTCTAAATTTCCTCTGAAAAAAAATTAATTGACACTTTTCCAGCCAACTCTGATCTTTCCCTGCCAAATATAAGAGACGCACTGCTTTTCTGGAGGTGCTGTGGTTTCTGCTTTGTCTTTGGACAAACATAAAGTGACCACATGCTCTCTGTTCTGAACTCACCTTTTGGCTGTGGGCTCAGTGTTCTGTTTTTTCGTCTGCTCAGCGAAAGCAGTTAAAGCTGTTTGCAGCAAGGAGCGATGTTCACCAGTGGGGCTATCTCCTCACCTTTTCTTGCGTCGCATTCGGGCTCACAGATGGGGTAAAGCAGAATAGAACTCAAACACAGTGAACTGTATCAGATATTGGGGGACCAGCCACCCAAGAGGAGAGCATGGCTTAAGCTTGTTTGCTATCTCAACCCTGAGGAGCAGACGACTCTCAATCAAGCGTAAGTGGGTTGCTTTGTACCTGCAGCCGAAAGAGTGTCAGGCCAAGCACATCACGGAGGCAGTCTTCATCTTCTGTGAATCCGATGGGCTGCAAGGACGTTCAGAAATGAAGCTCTGGGCTTGTCTCTTAACCTGGACCCCAACTGGCAGAAGCCTCTGCAGAAATTTCCTGGCTGGTCAGTTACCACCGACTATCCCAATGATTCTGCAACTAGGTCTCTGGCTTTGCTGTGAGTATGTGAAGAACCTTCTTTATTTCTAAGAGACTGAGGACAAAAGAGTAGAGAATTGTTCCCTTAATTAATCAGCCAGATGTTAATGATGGGTAAAGAATGGGATTTCTAACAGTACTAACCTGATTTAGGAGCACAGGCCCTGTTGAAAGTTGGGGGCTATTGTGCTCCCTTGTCTCCTGCTGTCATTCAGTGGCTCTGGATTTATATCTTATGGTCAATGAGATCAGACTCTGGCCACGGCAAGACTGCAGTCAGGGTGTGATTCTAGCATCACTGCAGGGTAACTGAGAATGGAACCCACCTAGGATCCCATTGCATTGAGGGGGTGACTCCAGGTTTTCCCCAGGGTAATTGAGATCACAATCCAGCCCTGCCCCCTGTTGCAGCCAGGAAGTGACTGGCTTTAGCCAGGGGGGATCTGGGATGGGAATGTCGACACCTGCTTGCTACTGATGTCTATATATTGTGTGTTTATATTGAAGGTGTTAGTGTCACAAGCCAACAGCAGTGCAGCTCTCCGGGTGAGTATTCACCCCCAAAGACCTAGAACGGAAATACAGAGATACAGCAGGAGAGAATATGGTGTCTGGGTCTTAGGAATAGAAATATATGCCGTGCTTTGCAGATGGGCTAAAAGAGCAGAGAAAAGTTATGGGTTGTGTCAGGGGTGGGCAAAATATGGGCCGGCTACAGCCAGTCAAATATTTGGATTCAGTCTGCCATGATCCTCTGGGCCACCAAATGTCCTGTAGCACAGTGGCTTCCTCGGGGAGACTCCCTACCTGCCGCAGCCCCTCAAGTGGCTCTAAGAGGCCAGCTGCAGAGACCAGTGTGCACATCTCTGCATGGCGGGCCCTTGGGAGGGAGCAGGAGGGGTCTTTGTGCACTGCCACTGCCCCAGCACAATTCTTGTAGCTCCCATAGGCTGGAAACCCCCTACTGACATGGCCCTAGCAGCCAACCACTTTGAGCAGTGCATGGGAGCATGACAGACAGGGAGCCTGACCAAGGGTCTGCTGGGCTGCTGGCCAGGACCCACCTATGGTAAGCACTTCCTGGCCAGAGCCTGTCTCTGGTACCCCCCCAACCCCACCCCAGTACAAACCCCTCCTGTACTGCTGCCTCTGGTCACAACCCCCTCCCAGATCCTGTATTCCCTTCTACATCCCTTCCCCATGTCAGAATCCTCTCCTGCACCCCCTTCTCCTGCACCCCAATTCCTTGCCCTAGATCATAAACCTTTCCTTCACCCAAATGCCCTGGCAGACCCCCCCCCACTCCCTGCACCCCAATTCCCTACCGTTCTGTACCCAACTTCCATTCTATACCCTGCACCCCCTCCAGTAATATCATGGAAAAAAGTGGCCCTTGACCATTTGCCAAGTTCTTTCAGTGACCCATGTCAAATATCTTTCTCCACCCCTGGGTTCTGTGATGAATTTGCTAAATTGGAAAGTGCATTTATTTAGCTGGCTGAACACTCTAGACAAGTATTTGTACAGTAATTTATTTGTCCAGTAACATGTACAAATGTCTTGCACTCTGTCACAGCTCAGGTCATGCTCACACGCGGCCCATCTGTCCTCAGACAGGACCCCCCATCTCTAGTGCGGCAGCCCCTTCACGGGGAGTCCACTCCACTCCAGTGGCAGTGTGACAGCCCTTTCTAAGGGAGTCTACCACGATGGTGTAACACCAACAACTGTTTTCAAGTATCTAAAAGGGTATCATAAGGAGGAGGGAAAAAATTGTTCTCCTGGGCCTCTGAGGACAGGACAAGACGCAATGGGCTTCAACTGCAGCAAGGGAGGTTTAGGATGGACATTAGGAAAAACTTCCTCACTGCCAGGGTGGTTAAACACTGGAATAAGTTGCCTAGGGAGGCTCTGGAATCTCCATCCCTGGAGATATTTAAGGGCAGGTTAGATAAACACCTGTCAGGGATGGTCCAGCTCCAACATCTAGCCACCAGCCACATGTGGCTGTTTGGCCAGTTGAGTGGTGCTGTTTGGCTCACAAAATTATTTACATTTTTAGAAAAATGCAGCTAGTTCACTATAGCAGCAGCCACTAGCCACCAGAACTGGTTGGACACCATGGATCTAGCTGGTGCTTGGTCCTGCCATGAGGCCAGGGGACTGGACTGCTTTTGGAATCACTGGATTGCTTTGGAAATCACTCTTGAGGTCCCTTCCAGTTCTAGTGTTCTAGCATTCTGTAAAACCCTAGTTATCAGCAGGATGGCTCAAACCTGGGACCTCTGAAATTTTGTGTATAAGCCTCTGCTGCATGTGCTAAAAGCCACTTGGCTTATAACTAAGGCCAGGTCTACGTTTGGAGAGCAAGTCGACCGAAGATATATGCCTCCAGCTACGAGACTAGTGGGAGAAACTATCCCATTGACTTCCCTTACTCCTCACAACCTGGGGGAGTACCAGGATCAAGAAGGGTGCTGTCAGTGGTTGATTTAGTGGGTCTTTACTAGACCCACTAAGTCGAACCCCAGAACATTAATCTCTGAAGCATTGATCTCCAGGTAAGTATAGACAAGGTCTCAGGCTGCAGCTGATTCATCGATCTTTAGACTGGGGCCTCAAATTCCTATCCCATGGGCCATCCCTGGCTAGAGCAATTGCACAATTTGGCCTATAAGTCCAGAGAGTGTGGGGGAGGCTGAATGCAGCTGCTGCATGGTGCCAGGTCCCCCCAGTGATTCCCAAAGCCATGACCTCGAGGGACAGGGTACCATGCGGTAGAGTGGGCAGGGTGGTGGCAGGAAAGGGCAGGGCTTGGGGTCATTAATGACAAGCCCTCCATGGCCCACCGACAGTCCCAGGATGGATTGTTTGGGGATGGTTTACAAGCCAGGAGTTTGAGACTTCTGCTTTAGACCGTCTGGGTGTTGCTCAAGGGGGACAGAGCAGCACATCTAGCAGGCAGGGGTCATTCATATGAGTCTAAAAGGACACAGCAGCCAGACTGTTCAAAGCAGCTCAGCTCCCATGTTGGAGGCTGAGAACTCAGACCCCCTGGGTACATGGGATGAGGAGCCCTTGGAAATCTGGCTCTCAGCTCCTGTGAAGATTTGGCCTTAGGGCCCTGATCCCCAGACCAAGACTTTATTGGTTTTGCCCTTTAAAATGACATTTACTGGCTGGTAGTTCTAACTCAGCCACATGGCTCAGAAAAGTTCTAACAATAGCTCCGCCTGACTGAGTGAGCGATGGTTTATAATTAGCCACGCCGCTGGGCCCCTTTGCTGTGCTACTTGCACCGAGCTGGGCTGCTCCACGCAGGAAGGAGGGGGGGTTAGATTCGCAGCTAATTAAAGTGGTTCCAGCCCGTATGCTGCTACCCCTGTGACCACACGGTCCCCAGGCTCCATTTTCAGAGGCTCAGCTCCGGACACTGTGAAGGGGCCTGGATTTCAGAAAGTGCTGAGCACCTTCCTCCTGGAAATCAGCCCCTTTGAAAGTGTCACCCATTGGGAATTTTGGCTGGACACTCTTTATGAGCAGCATTCATATTCCAGTGGCACTTACAGACCAACCCTATTGGACTGGGCATCGTACAAAAACAGAGCAAGAGCCAATCCGTGAGGTGATAGTTTTACATGGGGAACATGCCAAAGCAGGACTAGGGGGAAGGGGAGCATATGATGGCAGAATGAGGGTGTGACGGGGCGGACAGGCCCCGCACTAACGAGCAGGAGATAGCCCAGGCCCAGCTGGCAGAGAAGGCCCCGCCCCTCTGACCCTGCTGGGCAGGCTCCCAACAGCGGCCGGGTATAAAGGCAGGAGGAGCCCAGCAGGCAGGGAGGCCCCAGGGAGAAGGAGGAGACCAGGCCGGACCAGAGTTCTTGCAGCCGCTGGGTCCAGAGGCGTCGCCCGTGCCGGACCCGGACACGGAGGAAGCAGCCGCCGGCCCAGAGTGGCAGGAGCTCGCCCTCAACCCTGCCAGGTCCTGCCTGAGAGGCGAAGGGGCCCGGGGGAACCAGGGCGTGGTAGGAAGCAGCCCAGGGCAAGGGAGACAAAGTTTGGCTCGGCCTGTATCGGCCGGATCCCCCGCCGAGCTGGCAGGAGCCATAGACCCTGCCTAAAGGGCCCTGGGCTGGGACCCGGTGGAGAGGGAGGGCCCGGGTCCCCCTACCACCTGTTTTCCCCTTCCCTGGACAAACAAACCCCGGGCCAGGGGAGGCTTCTCAGAGCGACTAGGCCTTTACTACCGTATATGCCCGGATAGAAGGGCCGGGACTTTGGTGTTGAGCCTTTTGCTACCGTACATACCCTAATAGAAGGGCCGGGACCTTGGCCTAGGGACTCTGGAGTACTGTATAGGCCCGGTCGGAGGGGGCCGAGCCCCTGGACGGGGGCGTACCCCTTGACAGAGGGTCCTTAAACATTACCTTGATGGGCTCAGGCCTGGGACAGAGGGTTGGGGTGCCAGGGCTCCGGCTGGGGGTGCAGGCTGTGGAGTGGATTTGTGCAGGAGGGGTCTGGCGTATAGGAGGGAGGCTCTAGGTTGAGGAAGGACTCTTGGCCAGGAGTTAGTGTACGGAGGGGGGGGGAGGTGCAGGCTCAGGGCTGGGAGTATGGGCTCTAGGCTCAGGCTGGGGATGAGGGCTTTGAGGTATGGGGGAGCTCAAGGTGGGGCAGTGAGTTGGGGGTTGGGCTTATCTGGGTGTCTCCCTGCTGGGGCCAATGAGGAAGGGCCCCTTTCTCCTGGCCATGGCAGTTCTGTGCTAGGAATGATAGGAAGGAGTCCTTTCCTGCCAGCTCCTGCAGCTTCAGGGCTTGGGAGAGCGATCTCTCCCTGCTGCAGTCCTGAGCCCCTGCGGCCATGCAACATAGTGGAAATTTTGTCCATCCTAACTTCTTAGGCCTGCCCCGCTGCTCAGGCTGGTGTCTGAACACGGAGAGCACAGAGCACGCCATTATATATGTGTGAACCCCACGGGCTACATAGCGAGACCATACCCAATTCCTGTCCACTGCAGTAAGCACAAAATTAAAAATGGTAAAATTTCAATTAAACTTTTTCATGTTGAATTAGTAAAAAAAACATTTTTTCTCAAAAATAAAAGTGTCAGAAAAGAACATTTGCCCCTCTCCCCCCGCCCCCCACTTCAAAAAATATATAGTTAAAACATTTCAACCAGCTCCACTTTGGCTGTATTAATCTGAGCAATGAGCTAGTATTTTAGGTGTTTAATGTAATCTATTTTCCATATAGGTGACCTCCCTGCTCCTCAGATATTCCTAGACAAGATGTCCAGTTATCCAGGGGACACTGTTTTGCTGAAATGTAAAGTACCTGCCCTCTCTGTTTTTACCTACATTATCTTCTGTAAAGACGGGCAGGATCTTACAGTCCAGCAGATGAAGGAAAGCCAATTTGCCTACAGCCTACATCACAAAGTGAGGGCAAACAGCTCGGGGTACTTCTCTTGTTTGTATCAGCGCAGAGGTGGCCAGACGAAGAATTCGTTTCGCAGTGCGGCCTCGTACCTGCAAGTCACACGTAAGAAACTAAACGGTCACTGCTTAAGGGGAAAAAAACGTCATTAGTCACAGAGCGGGCCAAAGAAAACGTTTTCTGAAGAAGTGGGATGTGCCCACGAAAGCTCATGATACCATCTACATGTTTTGTTAGTCTATAAAGTGCTACCAGACCATTTGTTGTTTTTTCCCCTGTGCCTGTTAGAGAGATGGCCAGTCTCAGTTTAATTCCAAGTGAGGAATTATCTGCTGGATCCCCTTGTGACAATCCAGTTCTCTGAAGATGACCCTGGCATTCCCTTCTATGAGTCCATTAGGAATACATGGCCAGCTGTCCTGTGCCCATCAGAAAATTGTTAGCCCCCGCCCTCCCGCAATCGCAATGCCAAATGAGGGGGGTTATGATTAAAACTGGTTGAATATTTTCTTTCTTTAATTAGTAAATTCACAGAGCAATGCAAGGGTGAGGCTCCAAAACTAATCACAAATCCCAGATGAATTCAGCCAATAGTTTCACCTGGAAGAAAATAGATACAAAAATAAGAATTTTCATTTCCAGAAGTTTCCCAACCCCTTTTGGAAATTTCACTATGTTAAACAAAATGAAAATCAGAGTGAAAAACCATCAAACATGAAATGAAATAATTGTGTTTTGAAGAGAATAAAACATTTGGGTTGACCCGCAAAAAATTTTTCTTAATATTTTGGTTCAGCAGGAAAAAAACAATTTTAAATCATTTTTGGTTTCAACTAAACCACATTTATTTTCCCAATTTTATTCCAACCCTTCCCCCAAGGAAATCAATCATTCACTCAGCTTTAATTATTATTATAGCAGTGGCTATGGGTTTCAACTGAAATTGGGACCCCATTCTCCTCAGTGTTAGACAAATGCATAGCATAGCAAGAGAGACAAGCCTTACCCTGAAAAGTCACCGCTCCTGTGCTAAACACATGAAATGCTAGAGCTTTAGTTAAAGAGACAAGACTCAGATGTTGCAATATTTATACCCTCTGTGGATTGGGCACAGGAAGGAACATGAAATACACAGCATGAAATAAACAAACAAATGAAAGTTTATTACCTCCATTGCAGAATGGAGGTACTAGTAGGTTCATGTTAAGTCGCACTTTAATCTGCAAGAAAACCTGATGAAATTAATGGGTGAGGTCACAGAGTAAGAAGCGACCCACTGAACAAGGGAACCAGAAAGCAGCCCAGAGATTAAATGCCTTGCCCCAAACTCATAATATCCACATCTTTAAATGCCTTGTGATGCATTCATCATCACAGGACCATCCTTGCTCCCAACCTTGCTGTAGCAACCTGAAACTTTATTCCTGTGATGGTTTCAGAGCTGGGCACAAAACATTCCATTTTGAAAACACTGATGTTTGGAAGCTTATGGAAAGAATTTCAGATAACTAGTGATTTATGAATGAGCCACTGTATATTTTCTCCACAGCTAACATCTCTCAGGCTTATAACAGTACTTCTGGAATGCAACCATCTTGCAAAGGTAAATGACTTTATTTATTATCATAGGCTTTGTTTTACTTCACAACAAAGTTATTTCAAAATAACAGCCCTTATTTCGAAATAACTTTCCTAGCGTCCACGGAGCCAAACCGCTATTTCAAAATAAAATTGAAATAGTGGAGTGCTTATTTCGAATTTGGTAAACCCCATTCTATGAGGAATAACACCAAATTCGAAATAGCTATTTTGAAATAAGTGCTGTGTAGACACTTATTTAGAAATAGGGGGCCTCCAGCCTTCCCAGGGTGCCCTGGTGGCCACTCCGGCCTCAACCAAGAACACTTCATTCCCTCCCCCTCACCCTGGAGCCCTTAAAGGGGTAGACTCTGGCCATAGTGCCTGTGTCAGCTCCAAGCCTGCCACCCAGAGCCAGCAGTCACTGCCCCTGACCCAGTGGCCCCAAAACATGAGCCAGCAAGCCACTGGCAGCCAGCCCTCCACCACTCCCCAGAAGCAGTCTGCCAGCTCCCAGGAGCCTGCCAGGGCCCGGAGAAGGCAGGCACCTTCCTGGTCCAGGGCAGAGATCACAGATCTTATGGATGCCCCCACGGATGCCCCCAACGTCCATGATCTCCACACTAGATGGAGGAACACGGCTCTCTATGGCACGATAGCTGCTAGCCTGGCCACCAAAGGCCACATGAAAACCCAGGAGCAGGTTTTCATGACAACCAAGTTGGACCAGTGAGATCCCCAACCCTGAGCCCTGAACTTCCCCTCCCACTTCTTCCCCTTGCTTCTCCCTTCCAGCTCCCTCCTCCCAGGTTTCCCCCTCCCCTCTCCCGCCTCCTTTCCCCAGTCTCACCAGAGTTTCATCCCGCTCCCTCCCCCGCCCCAGTTTTGTTAAATAAAGAGAGTTTTTGTTCATGAAAATACATGTATTTTATCTGACATCAGGAGGGGGGGGGGGTAAGTGGATGGACGTGAGGGAGGAATGAGGCACAAGACCCCAGTGGGGCAGACCAGGGAGGTTGTTAGTGCTCCTCAGGGTGGAAGCTCTCCCACTGGGCCTCCTGGATACTGACAGCCCCCTGATGGACCTCCCTGATGGCAGCCTGCAGCAAGTGCAGCCAGGCTCACAGCAATGTGTCCAAGAGAAGCACCAGAGTGCCCAGGGGCAGCTTTGGCTCCATGTTGCAGAGTTCTGTGGTGTCCTGAGTGAGGGCAACCAGAGCACACAGAGACAAAATGCTTTGCTGTCCCTCAGCGAGGTAGACAAGCAAGCAGGGAAACCTGAGAACTGGCTGTCTGGGGGGGGTCCCCCTTTAAGCACAGACCTCAGATAGCCTCAGGCAGCAGCCCCACACAGTAAGTCCTGATCTGGTGCCCTGCTGGAACTGGTTCCTGCCAGCCTTAAATGCGATTCAGAGTCCACTAAGTGTGGACGCGCTATTTCGAAATAGCAAAATGCTATTTTGAAATGCATTTTGTGTGTAGAAGCATTAATTCGAAATAAGTTATGTAGTGTAGACTACATAGGGATTCTTCAGCTTGTATTCTGTAGTTTGTCTGCAAATGTATATTCAGAAAAAAGAGAAATCAGGTATCTGAAGCCCGACCTCTTACCTTCTGTTTGAGTGATGGGAAGCATAGAGAAGAACAGATAATAATATGGTTGAGTTGTCAAAAATAGAAAGGCTGGGTTACCAATTGCATTTTGAGGTAGCAGCAAAGAAAAAATGCCCAGGCATTGTGTGATGTTCAGAAAAAAATGTTAGGTATAGTTAGGGGAAAATTTTAAATTTTTGGCATATTCAAAATGAAGGGAGGAGATTAGTGTATATTTTAAGATACTGAATTGGTTAAATCATGGATTTAGCATAAAACTGGGCAGATGCGGAGAGGGAATCTGGTTTTATTCAAACTGCAACAAATGTGCGCACATTTTTAATCAAATTAAATAACTCAAAAAATAATTTAAAAATCCATCCAAACATTTCATTGTTACCATTTTTTTTGTTTTTGTTTCAGTGTGGTCAATATGGGTATTTTTTGCATGTGTTCATATTGGTGTATTTTAAACAAATTTAACATGGAAACAGCTTTTTGAATTGAAAAGTCAAAACTAGATGTTTTGATGCCACTTTTTTTTTCAATTTGAAGCTATATGCTGAATTTGACTAAAAATTTGTAAATAATTTCAAGCTCCAAAAATATGGTTTTGGAAGGGCTCTGGTGAAAAAAATAATTAGCTGAGAAAATTCACTGAGCTTGATTCAAGACTTAAAAATACCCATAGTTCTCAAATTTAGCAAGCCAATGTCTCTCCTTTATTTGGCCTCCTCTAGGACATATGTTACAGTGTAGAAATAGATGAGACCTGTTTTGCCATTTGATGAGCATATAAAGTTGAGAACAAAGTGTGCTTTGTATGTATTAGTGACCAGAATGTTACAAAGCATCATGCTTTCCCTGGAAGGTAAAATAATTGTGCCAATTTCAAACTTCGACATTTGCCAATGACAGAATTTAAATATGAAGAATCAGTTCATCGGATGAGGTGGGTTTTGCTCAGGAAAGCTCATAATAAAATATATACTTTTGTTAGTCTCTAATAAGGGCACAGCAGCACTAAGCTCAAAATAGGCTACTCAGCTTGAGCTACACTTAAGTTGATATAGCTTATTTTGACTTTTGGCGCTATCTTCTCAGCAGTCATTTTGAGATAGAGCACTCTTCCCCTGACTTCCCTTATTCCTTGTACAATGCAGGTTACAGCAGTCACAGTAAGCAGTCCTCCAGCTTGACGTTATTTTGACATTATGTAGAAACAACTGCTTGGCTACGTCTACATTGGCACCCCTTTCCGGAAAAGGGATGCTAATGAGACGGGTGGCAATTGCAAATCCGCGGGGGCTTTAAATATCCCCTGCGGCATTTGCATTTACATGGCTGCTGCTTTTTTCCAGCTCGGGGATAAGCTGGAGAAAAGCACCAGTCTAGATGTGATTCTCCGGAAAATAAGTCCTTTTCCAGAGGATTTCTTATTCCTACTTGAAAGGAATTGATATTTAAATCCCCCGCGGATTTGCAATTCCGACCCGTCTCATTAGCATCCCTTTTCCGGAAAGGGGTGCCAATGTAGACACAGCCCTTGTGTGTAGAAGCAGACAATATTATTTCAGAATAACATTAATTATTGTTATTAAATTCTTCGTTGGTGGTCTGGCCATTAATTTGACCATTTGTGACATGCATGCATTGATCACACTCTATTGTTCATAACAGAGACTAATCAGTGTTCACATGTGTTGTCAATTATCCATTTGGAATTCTGCAGGAAGGAGATGAGCAAAAATTACCTCACTTGTTCTAAAATACATGCAAATCCATAAATGCAGCTCTTTACATGCAGTGAGACAAAAGTCATATAACACCAAATTTAAAACTTCCCGGTGTTACTTTCCTAACTACATATATTTTGATTGATGTTTCTGTTCTAGAAATGGTCCAGTGGCTGATACTGGCATCTACAATTCCTTCTAGCCTATTTCTAATTTTGGTGTGTTTCCTTCTGATGAAAACAGGTAAGTAACAGTGATCAAGACTGGCCAAATCAATGTTCAAGATTATACAGACAGATGTTCAAAAGAAGGCTTGACAATGATGTGAGACACTGAAATCATTAAACATTTAACGTTCCATTCAATGAAGAGTATTCCTGGCATAGACTAAAATAGCTTTTATATTTGATTTTATGATCCTTTTACCTAGCTTAGTAATTAACGCAAATACACAGGTATTTTTAACTGATTGCAACTGTTGAAATAGAAATTCATTAAATAAATGATGCATAAATGGTTGTGCTGTTAGAAAGCTATGTATGAAGATCATAAAATCAGAAATAAGGATTTCTATTTGTTAGCAATCTGGAATTGCAAACTCTTTTATTCTATGCCACAATGCATCTTTCACTTGAGACAACAGTCATCCTTCATTTCATAAGTATTTAGGGCAGGTTGAAAATTTCAAATGAAACTTTTTTGCTCTAAAAATCAGGCTTTCAACTCAAGGAAAAATTTTGCTTGAGCTAAATGCATTCCTCAACATTTAAAACAATTCCTCGGAAAGCTGAAAACTCAAAAACTGCTTGTTGGCACAGGGGGGTTATATAGTTTTCCGTCCAAATATATCAATGTTAGGCCAAAGGGTTTTCTGGGTTTTTATCTGGAAAATGATCACATTTTTCACTAAAAATCAGGCTTTCAACTAAAGGAGAAATTTTCCATAAAATAAACATAGTCCTAAAAATTTTAAATGTTGCTTTGGAAAGCTGAAAACTCAAAAACAGTTTCTTGACATGGTTTTTTTTAAATATAATGTTCTGCCAATATTTTTCAAATTTAAACCAAAGGAGGTTTTGGTTTTTATCTGAAAATGATCAATTTGTATTTATAGGCAACAAAAATGTGCAGTTTGGGGATTTTCACTTTTTGGTGACAGTTTAATTTTTTTCCTTGGAATTTAAAAAGAAATCCAATCTGCTCTCTCTCTCTGTTAAAATGATGGTGATTTAAGAAAATGAGCAGTACATATGCAGCAAATAACAGTTTGGAGTGCCAGTTTTGGAGAACAACATTGGCAAGTAATGGATTCACAATTAAAGCAGAGTTGGGAGCAAGAATTCCTAATTTAAAATACACATTTTGTTCCAACAAAGGATTTTACATGACAATCATTTCTCTTTTCAGGTCTATCTAGATACAGAGCTAGAAGGTAGGCAATGCTCATTCTTTAACGTTGGGTTATTGTTCAACAACTTTGTGTGAAAGTTAAGAATGCAAGTACAGAAAAGCCAATAATATCTCCTCCTCCAACACGATGCTTCCTTCCAAGGTCCTTCCCATGCCCACACTGAATACGCACCATGTGCTCTCCAATCCTACACACATGGCCAAAAATTCTAGCTCCATCCCCAGAACATCTGGCAACCTTGCTCTACCTTTGTGCACCATCTATATAGGGTGTGTCTACACTGCACCCTTATTTCAAGATAACTAGAGTTATTTCAAAATAACAATGTGAGCGTCTACACAGCCATTCTGTTATTTTGAAATAATTACAAAGGGCTTATTCCAAAATCTGTAAACCTCATTCTGTGAGGAATAACACCTATTCTGAAATAGCTGTATTGGAATAAAGGCTGTGTAGATGCTCTACTGCTGCTATTTTGAAATAGCCCTCACCAGGGCCATTCTAATTCATTCCTCCCCAGTGCCTCCTGGGGCTCCAAATAGAGGTAGCGCGTCTTCATTAGGGAAGCCTGCTTATTTCGAAATTAGCATGCAGTGTAGACATACCATTTAAGTGTGGGTATGAGCCTCTAATTTACTAGAAAGGACCAGATGTCATCCTACCCACCCTGACCTGAAGTGACCCAAGAGACTTGGAAAGAATTGTGCTGTCATGTCTCAGAGACTCTATTTTATTACACGTCAGGGAAGAACTAAGAAAACTGCATCCAGATATGTGTTCCTCCATGGCCAGGTAGTCCATGAGAAGCATTCTTCATTCTCCAGACAGATGACGGACATTCTTTTATTTTAAACTTTTTTCTCAATCAAAAAGGAGGCTTTAAAAAAAAATAAAAATCTTTGGAATAAAATTGTCACAAGTTTCCAAGTGAGTTAGAAGCCAACATTCCATTATCAAAAGCCATTTAGGATTTTAGACCTAGATCTTCCAAGGACTTTAGGAGCTTGTATTTCAATTGGTGTTAGGCATCTACACAGTTTTGAAAATCCTTCTAGGCCCCTGTCTGGAGCCTTAGGTATTTCAAAACCTTTGAAAATCTGATCTTCAGGTACTTTTGAAACTTTAATTATTAGTGTGTATATAGGGAGAGGGCATTAGGTTGCTATTTAATGTTATTTATATTAATTAAATGTGGACATTTCAAAATATGAACTTTTTATCACATTTAAAATTTGAATTTTGGGTCCCTTCCTTTTCTCTTTCCTTCCACTGAATACAATTGACGGACTGAAATGTAGGTGTCTAGGGCAGGGGGTTTTTCTTTCTTTCTTTTTTTTCTTCCCATGTCCTTCATCCCCCACTTTTTCAGTTGTATTTTAGGGGGGGGGGGGTTCAGTTTTGCTTGTGTTTTCTTAATTCTTTATTGTTTTATTTTTCTACATTGTACCTTTTCAAAACTTTCTTAACTTTGGAAAAGTCACCAAATGAAACTCTGTAACTGTGCCCCTTGGGAATTGTTTCAACATTTAAAATGGTCTGAAAAATTACCAAAAAGAAAAATGAAAGAAAAATGAAAATGGGTGTGGACCCTGGATTTCATTTACTTTTTTTTCCTCAGTGAGTAAAGAGGAAACTAAAGAGCAGGAGGGAAGGACAAGCAAGAACAAAACAAAAATACAACATTTAAAACATGGGGGGAAACATGTTGTAAGATATTCTAAATCAATGAAAACTGATCTGCTTTAACCCCTGAAAATGGAAACTTCATTGACTTTTCTTTTTTTTTTCATGCATTTTTGGTCCACTCTAAACTTACAAACTGAGCTGCCATCTTCCAGGGACAGACTAACATTGGCTGGCCTTAGACAATCAGCTGTCTAAGATCCCTTCAGCAATGCCAATTTCTTCTCCTGGATTTCCATGCCTGTTACTGATATCTGGAAGAGAACCACAAAAAAGCACAGCTGCTGGTCTTCACTGTGGTTATTGTGCTTTTATTTTCTGCAGAGTACAAGTGTGGAGTCCGAAAAGCAAGAACAATGAAGATCAGCCATACAGTAAGAAAGCATTTCTGTATCATTTATTCCCCTGATCAGTTTATATTTTTATTTATTACAAAGGTAAGCTAAAGAGAGAAGAGAGGAACTCATGGCTAAAAAGGCAAAATATTTACCTATTTTTATTTATTTGTACTCACTTTTTGAAATACTGTCAAGTGGCTTTCCATAGCCACTTAAAGGATTTGAATGTCCAGTTCTTTGTAGAAATTGCCACGGGGCAACTATATATTGTATATTACTCATCCATAAATCACCTTTTAAAAAAAAAAAATCCTGCTGTGAAGAGCCGGCACAGCGCAGTGGACATTTTTATTTTAATGAAGCCGGTGATATTTAAATCCCCGCGTCATTGACTATGTCAGGTTGCCTATTTTACATGCCTCTGGCGGCAGAGGCATGTAATCTAGACACACCCTATGAAAAATCTAAATTATCTGTAGGAAAAGTTTTATTTTGCATTCCAAAAAATTATTTTTAACCAGGATATTTAAAGGAAATATTTCAATTCGGGTCTCAGTCAGAATATTTTAGTCTGCTGGACAGTCTCTGTGGGAAAGAATTAATGGGCAAATCAGATATCTGTAAAGGCAACACACAGAAATCTGTTGGAGAATACTTTAACCTGCCCTGGCACTCATTAATGGATCTCCAAGCCCCTAGGTTGTTTCAGGCCAATTCAACAAGCCAAATACACAAGGAAGAGTTGAAACTTAACTTCATTTACAAGTTTAAGTCTTATGCAAATGGAATGAACAGAGACATTGGCTGGCTCGCACGTCATCTTCCACATCCTAGGCTATGTCTTGACTACACCTCTCCGTCGACAGAGAGGTAGATTAGACATGTCGAAATTGCTAATGAAGTGGGGATTTAAATATCCCGCACTTCATTAGCATAAACATAGCTGTCACTTTTTTCCAAAATGGAGCTTTTTTGAAAAAAAGGCAGTCTAGACACTCATCTATCAAAAAATAAACCTTTTTTGAAAGTTCCCTTATCCCTCATACAATGAGGTTTACAGGGTCTTTCAAAAAAGGGTTTGGCAGGGGTGGAGGTGGGAGGGGTTAAAAAAGCTCTGTTTCAAAAAAAAGCAGTGGCCATGTTTATGCTAATGAAACATGGGATATTTAAATCCCCATTTCGTTAGCAATTTTGATGTGCCTAATCTATATTTCTCTGTCGATAGAGAGGTGTAGTGTAGACACAGCCCTAATGAATTAACCAACCAACAAACAGAGGTGCTAATTGTTCTTATCAGCCTCTTGTAACTACTTGAACAATCTACTCACTGTTTCTTTTTTTTTCCTCCCTCCACCCTTCCCTTTTTTCTATTCTTGGACCTAGACTTCTAATACTCCATTCATCTGAAGAAGTGGGTTATGCCCAGAAAAGCTCATGATACCATCTACATGTTTTGTTAGTCTCTAAGGGTATGTCTACACTACAAAGTTAATTCAAACTAACAGCCGTTAGTTCGAATTAATTTAATAGGCGCTACACATACAAACCGCTAGTTCGAACTTAATTCAATCTAGCGGAGTGCTTAATTCGAACTAGGTAAACCTCAGTCTACGAGAACTAACACCTAGTTCGAATTAAGTAGTTCGAATTAAGGGCTGTGTAGCCACTTAATTCGAACTAGTGGGAGGTTAGCCCTCCCCAGCTTGCCCTGGTGGCCACTCTGGGCACCACCAGGGAAACTTGTCTGCCCCCCTCCCGGCCCCAGAGATCTTAAAGGGGCACGATCTGGCTACGGTGCCCGTGCCAGGTGCAAGCCTGCCAGGACCCAGCCAGAAGACCCTGCACCTGGCACGGCACAAGCCAGCAACCTGCTGCCACTCAGCCCTCCGCCTCTTCCCGGGACCAGGCTGGCGGCTCCCAGGAGCCTGCCCGGAGCCGCAAGAGGCGGGTGCCCTCCTGGTCTAGTGTGGAGATCGTGGACCTCATCCAGGTTTGGGGGGAAGCCTCCAACGTCCACGACCTCCGCACTAGGCACAGGAAAGTGGCCGTCTAGGGCAGGATAGCTGCCAGCCTGGCCACCCAGGAGCAGATTTCCATGAAAATGAAGGTGGTCCAGTGAGACCCCCGACCCTGAGCCCTGAGCTTAGAACATAAGAACATAAGAATGGCTGTACTGGGTCAGAACAAAGGTCCATCTAGCCCAGTAGCAAGTGCAGCCGGGCTGATGGCCGAGTGCTGTGACGTGCCGAGTGTGGGCATTCAGGGCACTCCAAGACAGGACTGCTTTGCTGTCCCTCATCGAGTTAGACAAGCGAGCGGGGAACCCCTGAGAACTGTCTGTCCGGGGTAGGGGTCGGGTCCCTTTAAGCACAGCCCTCAGCTAGCCTGAGACAGCAACTCCACGCTCTAAGTCCTAATCTGATGCCCTGCCGGCACTGCTTCCGGCCATCCTTAACCTCGGTTCAGGGTCCACTCAATGTGGACATGCTAGTTCAAATTAGCAAAATGCTAATTAGAACTAGTTTTTAGGTCTAGATGCACTAGTTCGAATTAGCTTAGTTCGAATTAACTAATTCGAATTAAGTTAGTTTGAATTAGTGCTGTAGTGTAGACATAGCCTAAGGTTCTACTAGACTATTCATTGTTTTTTAAGTTTTGCAAAATATAATGTAAGAAGATCATCTTTTTTACCATAAAATATCCTGTCCCTCCTGCAATATGTGTCCACCCAGCCTTCAAGAAACTGAGTATTTAACATATTAAGAACCAAGTCTGCTGTGAACTCTTGCAAACAGCCATCTCTACAATGCCTTCTAATTCTTGTTTTCCAGGTGCATCTCCCTTTAGATGTTCCCAGAAAAAGGTAAGTGGCTCAGAGATTTCAAAGTCATAAAGAACTACTGTGATCTTCTTGTCTGACCTTCTTCATAATATAGGCCAGAAAAATCTCATCCAGTGATTCCTCTGTCAAGATAATATTGTGATTTGTATATAAAAATGTGGTGGAGATCTGCATTCCAAAATGCATGTGGCCATGTTGATTTGTTTTCCTGTGATTACAGCTGGCAGGAAACTGGAGTCACTGACCTGCAGCTAACCAATATTTCAATATATATTTTCACCCTAAACTGAAATTTTGAAATTACCCATGGAATTAACTTAGGCCATGTCTTCACTGCCAGATTATTTCAAATAAGTTATTTCGAAATAATAACTCCCGAAATAACTATTTCAAAATAAGCATCTTCCTCTTCAGAAGCAGGAGTTATTATTTTGAAATAACAGGCTTGATAGTGTGATCGTTCTTGGAGTAAGTCAATCTCTGAGAAGCTAGTAGCCTAGCCTTTCACTCTTGGCTTTCAAACACTTTCTCTCACAAGAAATAGCCTCCTTCCCAAGTCTGGTTGTTTGTGCTTTTCTTTTTCTTTTTTTCGTTTTCTTTCAAGGCACAAGAAGATAACAGAGATACTGATGGATCCTATGAAAATTTGAATGAGGCCACCATGGAGGATACACTTTACTCCACATTTCCTTTGAGAGACACCCCTTCTTCATCGACCCTGGAACTCCATAAGTGATCCACTCCCCTCTGGACTTCGTATGCATAGAGTCATAGAAGTGTCAGGCTGGCAGGGAACTTGTGAGGCCATCCAATCAGCTCTTGCCTGGAGGGACCAAGTAAACCTGGACTATCCCTGGCAGATGTTTGTCCAACCTGTTGTTTGAAACCTCCAATGACTGACATTTCACAATCTCCTTTGTAAGCGTCTTCTAGAGTTTAACTGTTCTTACTGTTATCTTTTTTTCTTAACTTCTAGCCTAAATAATCCTTGTTGCAGATTAACCCCATTAGTTCTTATCCTACCTTCAGTGGCACTGAGAAGAATTAATCTCCATCCTTTCACAACAGCACTGAACATATTTGAAGGTTGCTATCAGGTCCCCTCTCAGTCTTCTTTTCTCAAGACTAAATACGCCCTATTTTATTAATCTTCCTTCATAGGTCAGAGTTTCTAAAACAATTTATAACTTACTGTACCCCTCCAGATACTTTTCAGTGGTACCACTACCTAGCCAGCTATTCATAATTTTGTAGATGTTCATGTGATTTTTTCCTATCTAGGGGTACATCTACACATCAGGGCTTAACTCGAAACAAGCTACGCAAACTGAGCAGCATCAGTTGCATAACTTATTTTGAATTAGCTTATTTAGAAGCTGGGAGCATCTACATAGCACTTATTTCAAAATAGAGCATTCTTCCTTTGACTTCCCTTATTCTTCCTTCGGCTTCCCTTATTCCTCATACAATGAAGGTTACAGGAGTTGGAGTAAAAAGTCCTCCAGCTTGACAGTATTTCAAAATAACTGACTGCTGTGTAGATGCAGCCTAAGTTATTTCAAAATAATGTAGCTGTGTAGATGTACCCAAAGGGTATGGCCATGTGGATATATATGTGTGTGTGCAGTACATCAATAATGTCATCAATTAATATCTATCATACATCAATCTGCACTGGCAGATATGACAGTTCCATTAATGTTGCTGTGTAGATGTACCTTAAGTGAAGTACTTTGCATTTGTCTATTCAGTTTCATCCGGTTGATACCGGCTCCATTCTCCAGTGTCTCAAGCTCATTTTTAATTCTAATCCCATTCTTCACAGTGATTGCAAACCTTCCCAGCTCAGTGTCCTCTCCAAATTCTATAAGCAGTTCTTCACTCACCTTATAGAAATTTCATCTAGATAACATTTCCCTAGTTTTCTGATGTGAATGTCACGTGTGATCATATTAAAAACCTCATTTAAAGCCTTATCCTGAAATAGTGTTTTCCGCATCTTGGCAGTGTACCCGTTATTTTGAAATATCTTTCGAAATAATGGGCACACTATTCCAATATCCTTGTAAACCTTGTTCCATGAGGATTAAGGGATGTTTTGGAATAGCTATTTCAAAATTCACTCGAAATAAGTTACACTATTTGCATAGCTCACACTGGGTAGCTTATTTTGAGCTAAGAGTACATTGTCAAAGCACCCTGATTGTCCTAGAAGGAAAATAAGTTAGTTTAGTATGATTTGTTTTTGACAAATCCATGTTTCCTGTTAACTATCACTCACCCTCCAAATGCCTAAATAAGGATTCATAATTCCAGATATCAAACATAGGCTGGCTTGTCTGTAATGTGCTGTGTTCTTTTTATTTCTCCTTTTAAAATATAGCTACAGGTTTAACCTCTCTAGTCTGGCAACATCAGGACTAGACCAGTGCTGACCCAGAGAATTTACTGAACTACAGGAGGCCAATAATGTCTTGTAGTATTACCAACGATTAGACTGCTTACTGAGCTCTTAGAAGACATTTGGGATAAATGAGGGCTAAATGACAGCCCCGAACATCGAGAGCCAGGACTTTATGATACCACAGTAAACCTGGCCAATCCATTATAAGTGGACATCCAGATAACTAGAATCATGCTGGACCACAGATGTTGCCAAATCAGAGAGTGCCAAAGTAGAGAGCTTCCACCTGTACTACGTTTACTGACTCCTATGGATGGCAGGGCTTCCTTTCATGAAGAAATAGAGTGAAATCTGATTGTCCCTGTACACATCTTGACTGACTGGCCTTTGCTTGGGGTGTAGAACAATAGTTGGACTGGAATGTAGTGGGAAGTGGATATGAAGCTAACATCCAGCTCCCCCACGCTTTGGTCAGTTTGTATAGAGAAGGGTAGTCTCCTTCGATGCATTGTGCACCTTGTCAACCAGTGACTATGGCAGTGCATTACACCCACTGTCCGCTGACTGGTAAGGCCTTTCCCTACAAAGGTTTTAACAAGATCAGAGTGATGGAGTTGTGAAGAGCATCTAAAATATTTAATTTTGAAATCTATATTTCCTATCAACTCTTTTTTAAGTCTTCTGACATGTGCTGCATGGTCTATAGGCCTCCTGAGAAACTTGATGTATTAAAGAGAAACTTGAAAATAAAAAAAGAGAGAGACCAGATTCCTCTAGAGCAAGGGTGGACAAGGGATACACTCTTCCATGGAGTGTGCAGGTCTGGAATGGAGAAGAGCTCAGGATAGGGGTCTAGGGTACAGGAGGTTGTGTGGGGTCTGCAAGGGTGTTTGGGTAAAAGAGGAGTGCAGGATATGGGAGGAGGTTGTGATCTGGGGCAGGGGAATAGGAGAAGGTGCAGGAGTTTGGGTTGTGACCGTGGACAGGAGGGGTTGTGACCGTGGGCAGGGGATTGTGTTTTAGGTTTGGGAGGTGGTTTGGGTGTAGGGACAATGCAGGGTCTGGGAGGGGGTTAAGGCATGGGGCAGGGGTGCCAGAGGAGGTACGGGCTTGGAGTTGTGAGCTAGGTCAGGGGATTGCGGGGCAGGGTCTGGGAAGGGGTATAGCTGCAGGATCAGGCTGCAGAGGGTTTCGGTTACATGGGATAGAGGGTCAGGGTGGGGAGCAGAAGGCTGGGAGTCATCCTGGTAAGCACAACTTGGCCACAGCCTGCACCCCGATCCCAGAGGCAGGCTGTGGCTAGGACATGCTTACCTGGATGACTCACAGCCAGCAGCCCAGCAGGTCTCTCAGCCAGGCTCCCTAAATTTTGCACGTTACTCAGAGCAGCCGGCTGTGGTACCATATGCTTCTATGAATGGTACAACTGGGGGGAAGGATACTTCATGTGCTGCTTCTCCTGCAAACAGGCAGCTCCCATTGGCATAAAGCCTCTCCCTTCTCCCTGAGGCTTGCAGCACTCATATGGCCCTGACTCTGAGAAGCCTATGGCTCCGAGTGGGCTGCAGGTTGGATCTGGCAGCTTGGCAGACCAAATGCAACCTGTGGGCTATATTTTGCCCAGCCCTGCTCTAGAAAATGAAAGAAACAGAGAATGTACAATAAGGTCAGTACAGTACATGAAAATACTGCCCTGTTGCTAAGCAGGGTGGCCGGAGGCGGGACATGGCTGGACAAAGTTTCTTCACTGACTATTTTTCTGTTCCTCACGCCATATCCTGTGGCTTCTGTGGCTGGGTCTCTGAGCGGGAGTTATCGTGAAGTCAGAGACAGAGTCACATCAGTCCTACAAAACCACAGCTCAGATCTATCTATAGTCACCACATCTGTGTGGAGTCTTTGCAAGCTGCAACAGGCCCGTGCTGGCCGTTCTGCCCTGCAGAATGATTGGTCCCATGAAGGCAGGTGTTTCTGGGTGAATGTACACAGACTGGCCAAAGGAGAGTCTCTTCTGCCTGGTCTACAAGGAACGAGCCGTGCATGGTTAGCTAAGACCTGATGAGCGCAGTGGCTCAAAAAAGACCTGACTTACAATTGCAGTAGCTACACTGACTTAGCCTAACCCAGCTGAGAAGCTCTCTCAGTGTTAAGGGACCTCGAGAGCTCATCAAGTCCAGTCCCCTGCCCTCACAGAAGGACCAAGCACCATCTAGACCATTCCTGACAGGTGTTTGTCTAATCTGCTCCTAAATATCTCCCATAGCGTTCAGTGTGCAGCGCCAGCCAGAGATGAAATGAGGGACAGGGCCCCGCTGGCCAAGAGCTGACATGCAGCAAGGGCTACACTAATGGACCAGGCTGAGCAGCTGGCTCTGTGTGCTGCAGCTTTTCCCCACCAATAACTTCGCACAGGCATGGTCCATCATCAGCCACTAGACTCCCACACTCACCAGCTGGTGAACAGGGGGCTGGCCAGCAGCAAGACTTCCAGTACTGATCAATGGGAGACGCAGAAAATATGGGTCAATTTTCCTGTTTCTGTCGGGACACCTGCAGTAAGGGAGTGAATATTTTCACCTCCCCAGCATTCCCCCTGACCTTGAGGAAGTGTTTTTGAAAACTCCTCTGTCTGTTTATACATGAGGCACAACATTGTCAGCTCCAAGCTGTCCCCGAGGAGCATCCATTTCTGAACCCTGCAGGGGACAATGTGCCATGGCGTCACATGGTGGGGGCGAGCCCATCGTCAGGCAATATGTAACGCTTACAGTTTGCCATTGAACAGGCTCAGAAGAGATTTTCCAAAGGTCTCATTCACCAGGTTTTTCCCCATCAACTCTCCATGAGCTGCAAGGTTCAGGCTGATTTGTTAGGAGCATAGGTCAGAAGTGCCAAAACCCCTTGTCCACTTGCTAAGTTACCACAATCTCTTTATCACCATTTATTTAGGTGGCTGAACAGGAACACTGGGTGCTAACTTTAGATACCCAAGTCTGAAAATATCAGTCCTAGACACCACAAGAGTGACAACATGCCCTCAAAGAGGAATGCAAAATCCCATTTAATCAGTTAACGGGTTAAACATTACTGGTTAGCCATTTAATCAGGATCCCACAGGTATAGTGGGCCTGGCTGGGCTGGAGTGTTCCATGGGCAGGGGTCTATTCCAGCCCAGCTGGACTCATTGCAAGTGGTGAGGTACTATGGCTGGGCTAGAATACCCCAAGCTCACAATACAATACAGTGGGCCCAGCTTGCATTGGGTTGGGGACGTTGAAGCCCAGTCAGGCCACTGTTTAACCAGTTACCGGTAACCATCATTCTGTAAAGGTGATGCTTACCAGCCAACCAGTTAACTGGTTACATTCCTACTCTGACAGCCAATGGGCAGCTCATGGTTTGATATTATTGTAAAAGAAACCCAACTAGCACACACTCACAGGCTACGTCTACACTGCACCGTTGCTCAAAATAAAATACGCAATTTGAACTATGCAAGTTGCGTAGTGTCACGAATCATGGGTAGTGTGAATGGTTGGCATGAGTGAATTAATAGTAAGTGAACGGAAGAGAGGCCATGCTAGGGTCTAAGTCAGTGTCCCAGTGGATTATGGACTTGTTTATCACTTTGAGAAAAAGACTGTGTGTACTGAAAGAAGCAAAACTGCACAAAGGAGGCAAAGTTCTCAAATAAGAGGAGTCAGTGAGGAAAGAACTCGACCAAGGACATTCTGTTGCTTATTGCTTGTGGCTAGGCGAGCAGAATTGGGTGTTGTAAACACGATGTTCCAACATTGGTCATGAACACATTCGCAGGGGGTGAGATCATCGGACTACATCCCCACTTGAACTGTCCCTCGCTGAGGGGATATATACCACACCAATTTGCCACATTGGTTGGAGTCCATCAATTCAGCATATTGGGGTTTCCAAAAAAGCTCTTCAGTGTTTCTGCTGCCTCTGAAGTTTTCCAGTGAATCCCCGTCACAGAGAAAACCCATATTTTTATAGGCAGCACCCCAAGACAGATGCTAGCCCTCAGTTTTTATATCTCCTTCCCTTCAAATCTCTTCTCTGCTATGGTTTTTCCTCTTGTAAGCTGTTTTTTTTTCCTTTAAAGACAAATCTACATTGCTGTAGCACGTCTGGTGAAAACACGTTTTTGCCGATGGTGAAAAGCGGCAACTATGTTAGCGGGAGAGCATCTCCTACCATACTGCACTAGCATGGACAGTGTGAAACATGCGTGGGGGGGAGGACAGGATTTTTCTCACCTCTGAGTGACACAAATTAGATCAACTTAAGCAGTACTGTGGACATGTCTTCAGATTACGGAGATTCATGGTGAGGCAAATTCTCTTCTCTCTTAGTTATGTAAGAGAGGCCTCAATTGCAGTATTCTGTCCAGTTCTGGGCAGCATATCCAAAAAAGATGTGGAGAAATTGCAGAAGGTCCAGAGAAGCACAATGAAAATGATTAAAGGTCTAGAAAACATGAGCTCTGAGGGGAAATCTGAAAGAACTGGGCTTTTTTAGTTTAGAAAAGAGAAGACAGAAGGGACGTGATAGCAGTTTTCAACTATCTAAAAGGGGTCACAAGAAGAAGGGATAAAAATTGTTCTCCCTGGCCTCTGCGGATAGGACAAGAAGAACTGGGCTTAAACTGCAGCAAGGGAGGTTTAGGGTGGACATTAGGAAACGTTTCCTAACTGTCCGGGTGGTTAAACACTGGACTAAATTGCTTAGGGAGATTGTGGAATTTCCATCCCTAGAGATATTTAAGAGTAGGCTGGATAGACATCCATCAGGGATGGTCTAGATCAGTATTTCTGAAAGTCCTCCACAGAATCACTTTCAGAAACACTTTAATTGGCTGCCCTGGTTTGTTATTTACCAGCGCTGCGACCACAGAGCCTCACGGCTCCCATTGGCTCCATTTCACTCTTTGCAGCCAAGGGGAGCAGCAGGAAGTAGTGGTCCGGCCCATGCCACTTCCCACGGCTCCCCTTGGCTGCAAAGAGCAAAATGGAGCCAGTGGGAGACGCGAGGCTCGATGGCCGCGACGCTGGTAAACAAATCAGGGCAGCCAGTTAAAGTGTTTCTGAAAGTGATTCCATGGAACATTTTCAGAAACACTGATCTAGATGGTGCTTGTTCCTGCGGTGAGGCCTGGGGACTAAACTTGATGATCTCTTCAGTTCCCTTCCAGTTCTAGCATTCTATGATTCTATGACTGGGGGGGATTTCTTCTATTTCAAGTTGTTTCAGTGTTTTCCCATGAATTCACATGGTCCACCATTTCTCTGTTCCTTGCTGGACAATGGAAGGGCACTTGAAATTGGTTGTATGTGAACATTTGTCTTGGGAGGAGCCCTTTGTGCTGTGAAAGGGACTTGAAATGACAGTACTGATCATTAGCACACTAAGGATGTTAAAATGCGGTTAATTGGCTAGTCGATTAGTCAATAGGCACTTCCACATACAGCCAGTGGGAAGTCCCACTGACTCCGGGCTGCATGTGGGTGCCTACTTTGAAATGCACAAGAGTTGGGGGGGCAGGCTCTTGTGCATTTCAAAGCTATGGAGGATCTCCTGCCCCTTTGAATCCTGTGCAGCAGCTGCCCATTTGAAACTGGTGTCTCTGTGTGATTCAGAGGAGAAGCAGGGGAGTCCAGGGTTTTTTTTTTAAGTTCACCTCCTCCCCTTGCTCCTTGTGAAGTATCCTAATTTTCACAGGCTCTAAGCAAATTTTTTGAAGCTGATGACGTACTCTGAGACAAAGGCCTGGAAGTGACGAAATACAGTGCTCCTCACTAGCATCAATAAATTAGGTAGCTAATGTGGTAGAGATTCTCATCCGGAAGGTTGATTTTTGGGATACATCATTTTCATTTAGTCTTAGGTATTAGATTGGACAAAATTTTCAAAGCATCTAAATGTCTTTTCTTACCCAGCAACTGATTGGAAAATTTTTTTTACCTTGAATGGGAAATGCCATTTTTTTACATTCCTTTCTATCCCACATCAGGCCAAAGTGCCGGCATATCAATATTTTTCAAAGAATGGAAAGTTCACAAAAATGTTGATTCAGATTTTCCCAAAATGAAAAATGTTGATTTTTATATGCAAATAAAATTACCCATGACACTAATTATATAAACGTGAGTGGAATTCAACGGTATGAATTTGATGAGATGAAGTCTCAGAAACTAGATTTGTCAATTGGAAAACTATTATAGCCAATGATTTAACCAGGAGAACCCCTAATACTGAAAGCACGGAGAACTAACTTACTGAATCTATCACTAGGTTCTCCAAAAGAATATTTATACCTTAGAGATATCTCTGAGATCAGAAAAGTTCAGGGCATATCTATACTTACCTGTGGATCGACACTCTGAAGGTCAATCTTCTGGCATTTGACTGAGCGAATCTAGTATAGACCCATAAATTGAACAGGGATGGCAGCCCCTGCCAGTGTCTGGTACTACTCCTTTTACAAGGAATAAAGGAAGCCAATGGGAGCATTTGCTCCTATCAGCTTTCCTCTATGTGGATGCTGCTGAGGCTCATCTTAAGGTAAGCTAACTCCAGATATGCATTTTGGATAGCTGGGGTCGCATACCTTAAACCCACCTTCCTGGTCTAGTATAGACCAGGCTTCAGTTATTATGTGTCAGTCAACAAGTTCATTAATTCACCAATAAGCACATCGATCTATGATCAATAGCTTTACAGGTGAAATGGAGGCATCACAAACATTCCACGTCTGACACAAACACACCATCCAGTGGAGAAACATTGTGCTAGACCACGGATGAACATTCTATGGCAAATTCTACTCTCTCACATGCAAGTGTAAATCCTGAATATCCTACCGAACTCTCCAGCCCTAACACTCTGCTTTTCATACTAATTAGTCTTCTGTGATGTTTTAGTAGAACTACTTTTCTTTACAATGGTATGAGAGAGAATTTAGGCTGATTTCTTCAAGCACAACTTAATTTATAGCTGAAGTGACTTTAAAACACCCCCTGCACGCCCACAGGAAAGGAAGGGCTGTTAAATGTGAAATTTGGCTGAAATGCCTCTTTTCCTGTTTATTTGGCCATTCAGAACATGGGACTAACACCCCATGATCCATTGTCATTGTCTGTGGTCCAGATCAAGGGTAACTCCTTGGTTTTTCAGCTATCAAACAGGAAGTCGGGGCTGAGGGATGCTGTGGGGCAGAATGAAGTGAACCCTCCTTCTATACAGACAGCGGCAACACAGTTCACATGAGATAACAAACCGACCTGCTTGCTGTCCCAGCCCTGAGGAGCAAAAGAGGACGCAGAATTGAGTGAAGCCGTTTCTCCTGTACCAGAAGCAACTCCTCTCAAAGGGGCTGTGTCTTCAATAAATCCCAGAACAGAGACTCTGGGCTTGTCTCCTGACTGGCGACTCTCTCAACTGACACCCACAGCTAAAATTTGCAGTTCTTACCAAATCTCCCGATGAGCCCACTGCTGCTTCTCTGGCTTTGCTGTGAGTAGTTTATGAATATTGCACCTTTTATGTGTAATTGAGATTGAGCACAAACTATCTGAGCTTTGTCCTTTTCTTTAAATGGGAACATTTTAATGATGGGTCTAATACAGAACTGAAGGGCAAGATTTGCCAAATCACCTAGAGGATTTCAACACACAATTCTCATTCACCTTAACAGGAACTGGGAGTCCAGATCCTTTAGGGGCCATTTAAAATCTCAGTCTTAATTTTATACACACACTGAGATTCACACTCATACAGTTAAAATTCTGTTTTTAATGATACCATTGTAAATTCAGAGTAACTCCTCTTACCTCAACAGAGTTATTTTTGATTTGATCTGTGTAACTTTAGAGCAGAATCAAACCCTAAGGAAATATCACTTGTTTAATAAAGATATCTCTGTTTAGGATCCACTATTATGGAATGGAACTTATTTTTGAAGATTAATAAGCTATAAATTCAAGAGTAAAAGTCTTTTAATGTTTTGAAAATGCAAGAACTTTCTTTACCCGGGGCACCTGCCATATACCTATATGAATGCAGATCATGAAATCTGCTTGATTAATTAAACATGTAAATGAGCAGAAGTCATAGTGATGAAAGGTGGCTGAATTCTACATCTATATATTTGTAAAGGTATCAGGCCTCTGTCTGATAAGAGCTTAAGTGGAGAAGGGCTCATTTTTTAAAAGCAGACAGCTTGGAAGTAGTTACATAGAATTCAGTAAGGAACACATTATATAGAGCCAGTAGGTATAACCCTCACACCTTCTGGGTGTGGGTTAGTATCCCATGAAGTGGCACTTAGACCAATTACAGAGACAGAGTGAGTTTGCTCTACTGCCAGAGCTGGGAGCCAGCTGGCTTTATAGCTCAAGTGGTAGAGGTTCATGCACTAAGCTCCAGAAGTCCCCAATTCAGTTCCTTCTGTCAATATTACATAGTGAAATTGGGATTGAGAATCTAAGGTGAATCAAGGCTCAGTGAGAATTGTCCCCCCCCCTCCCCCCCATAACATAATTATGTCTCCTTATTTACCTAGGAGTATGTGATGTAACATCATTTATCATGTAAACAAGAATGTTAAGGAGCAGAATATACCCTTGATTTTTTTTTCTTTTTTAAGTGAAACTTCAAGTTAGCATTTAGCCCAACCACACCACCATTTCTACACTGCTGTGCTTCTCAAATTGTTTTCACTGTGAACCTCTAAAATATTTCTAAGGGAGATGCAAAACCCTTTGGAAATCTTACACATAGTTCCTGGACCCTCAGCATTACAAGAACCACAGGCTGAAAGCCATCACCATATGGTAATGACAGTCTTTCATGAACCCCTTAGACATGGCCGGCCAGTCCTGAAGGACCATGAAGCACCAGTCGAAAACTACTACTGTATTGCCTTTCCTATATTATTCATAAAAGAAAATAATGTGCAGATAAAGATATTATCTCCAGGGAACAGAGATCTGTCCCAACCCCATTCCAGTCACTGGGGACTCTGGATTATCCAGCAGCAATAGAGAATAAAATCTGAATTTCTGCCTTCACCTAAAACAGCTACTGTGTGTTTATTTTAAAGGTGTCCATTTCACAAACCAAGAAATCTGCAGCTCTCCAGGTGAGTCTTTGTGCTATATACCTAGAGCAGAAATTCGATGGCACGTTAGAAAAAACCTGCAATTTTAGAATGACTAGCAGCTAATCCCAGGGACAGAAACTGTGAAGAGATGTGTAGGGTTATGTGGATTGGGTTAAAGAATATCAAATGATACAATTCTCTATACGGGTGAATGATTTATTTACCAAATCGCACGGGTACATCTACAAAGCTGGAAGAAAACGCAATTATTGCAATCATAGGTCAGCTGTTGCTGTTGTGTCTGACGAACTGGGTCTTTGCCCAGGAAAGCTTATACTCCAATATATGTGTCTATAAGGTGCCTCAGGACTTCTTGTTGTTTTAGCTGGTATCTGTGTCAAAAATTACTTGTGATGGAAGGATAGGTCCATGCTGTTTGGGGAGCAAGAATCTGGCCTGTAAGAAGTAGGGAACAACAGCTTGCAGTCCTCTGTCAGTCTAATCAAAAATTTGTAGCTCAGGGCTCTCTCTGATTTTAGTAATTGGAGCAACCATTGCACTATTAAAATTAAGGAACCCCTAGCACAAGTGAGCATTGATAATTTGGAGCTGTTTGTTACAGATGGATAAGTAACTCTTTTGCTACAGGGGGGCAGATTTCAGGTTGTTTAAGCATCTTACATATCATTTTTTAATACTTTCATATACTTTCCGAATGTTTTATCAATCTGTCCTCCACTTTGAACTTCCTGTCTCTATAATGTCTCTTCTTTTAATAATGATAAATGTTGACATAGATTTTTACCTGCATGCTACCAGTGTCTACCCTTCACCTGAACTTTGTCTTTACAAATATTTAGTCTGAGAGTTGCCTCTGTTGAAAAAATATTGAAAAAGTCCTACTATATGAGCTGGGGAAGCAGGAAGCTTAAAATAGAGCAGTTAAGGCTCCTGCTGAATCTATGTAGACCAAGACCACAGCAGGTAAGGAGGGGAGGCTGCCCTATTTAATTAGGGAGATGCATGCCAAAGAGGGGAGAATTTTAGGAATTTTAGGAGGTTGGCTGTCTACGGAGCCATGAGTAGAGGAAAGGAACTGTGGCAAACAGGCCATTATGCCATCTTCTTTCCTGTGGATCCCAAGAGATCCAGAACCCATTGGAATCAGTGGGAGTCGTTCCACTCATTTCAACAGGCTATTGACTGGCCCCTGTCTGAGGAGAACCCTACTTCTACAGACAATAGAAAAATCAGCGGGGCAGGGTTCTGGTAGGGTAACTATCTCAGCCCCTGGCAAGCTTGTAGGGTCAGCACTACCCACCCACCACCTCTAGCACTGATTTCTCAGTGACCCCCCAACCCAGTCTCCTACCTTCATAGGTACTCGACTGGCCATGTGTCCCCTTCCCTCTATGGGCTCTATGGGCCAATGTTCCCACCAAGATTTTATACAGGCCCTCAAAACAAACAGGCTGCCTCATATATTGGTCAAAATCTCTGCTAATGTCCTTGGACCCTAACCCTAACCCTAACCCTAGGGAAATAGACCCATTGTCTTTAGCCTAATGTTTTTATTACTCAGGTAACCTCTCTGCTCCTCAGCTACTTCTAGACAAGACATCCTCTGAGGAAGGGGTCAGCTTGGTCCTGAAGTGCAAAGTACCTGCCCTCTCTCCTTTTTCACGCGTTATTTTCTGCAAAGATGGGAAGGATCTTGGAAGCTGGCCAATGCAGGAAACCAAATTTGCCTACAGCTATCGAGTGAGTGTGAACAACACAGGGAGATTTACCTGTCTGTATCAGCACAAGGATGATCAGAATCAGGAAAAGAATTCACTTCTAAGTGACTCCCAGAACCTGGATGTGACAGGTAAGACACTTAACTTGTCCTAATTATACAAACATTCTCCAATATTAGAGGTAACCCAGCCAGTTTTCCAACAGTGGATTCTGCCAGTAAATAATCAGGGAGTGATCCATCCCCTGTTGTCCTTTCCTAGCTTCTGATAGGTGGAAATTTAGGGACACACAACACATGGAGTTGAATTGCTGGCCATTGATGGACCAGTCTTCCATGAAGTTATCTAAGTCTTTTTTATTCTGTCATTCTTTTGGCCTTCACAACATCCCCTGGCAAGGAGTTCCACAGGATGATTGTCCATTGGGTGAAGAAACACTTCCGTTTATTTGTTTAAACTTGTCGCCTTTTGATTTCAGTAGGTGAGCCCTAAAACATGTGTTATGTGATGGGATAAATGGCATTTCCCAATACACTTAGAAGTGCAGGTTTGATATAATGGACAGCAAGTGAGATCAAAGGGGCCCATCCAAACCTCCTGTCAATGGTTCAGGAATATTGGGCTGTGTCTAGACTGGCAAGTTTTTCCACAAAATCATCTGCTTTTGCGGAAAAACTTGCCAGCTGTCTACACTGGCCACTTGAATTTCCGCAAAAGCACTGACGATCTCATGTAAGATTGTCAGTGCTTTTGCAGAAATACTATGCTGCTCCCATTCGGGCAAAAGTCTTTTTCCGAAAAGACAGCAGAGAGTTGTTTTCCGCAAAAAAGCCCCGATCGCGAAAATGGCGATCAGGGCTTTTTTGCGGAAAAGCGTCCGTGGCCAATCTAGACGTGCTTTTCCGAAAATGCTTTTAACGAAAAACTTTTCCATTAAAAGCATTTCCAGAAAATCATGCCAGTGTAGACGTAGCCCTGTTGTTTATGGGCTGTAGGTGACAAATGGTGTAAGGGAGATTCTCCTTTTTCAGGGCACTGGTTTGTATGGGAATGCTGTCCCCGGAGCATTCAGGAATGTGTGTCACCTTTGTGCATGTCCCATCTGAGCATGGCAATTCAAAGCCTGGCAGAAAACAAATGCATTTGAAATTGGTTTTGCCTTAACTGAATTTTTCCGTACAAAATTGTTGGCTCAGGGTGATCTTTGTTGGTGCTGCTCAGTAGAACTGAAATGGAAATTTGTAATCAAGGCATTTCATTCTGTGCTGCTGAAGCCTTGGAGGAATCACCTTGTTAGTCTGTACCCACCACAATGATGTGGATGCTATGGCACCTTAATCTAAAATCGGTCAGTCTTCAGGGTGCCACAGGACTCCTCGTATTTTCACTTTGACTTCCCCAATGTGAGACTTCTCAATGTTGGGTTTCATGGACACATTTGATATTTAGATTCTTTATTCCAATGTAGAACAAATGTGGCTTTTGAATTGTCATAATATCCCATGAAAGGGAAAAGTATTTTTCCAATAGCTACGATGGAAATCACTTAAATTCTCTGACTAAACTTACCAAACAGGAGGTTTTATTCCTTTCATTATATCAGTCACGAGCAATGACCATTTCATTGTAAGCCTTACTGTAGTTTTAAAGAAGATTTATGTGAAGCTTCCAGATGAATGCAGTAATTTATGCCTCACCTATTCCGCATCCATTCCACAGATGCAACGCCTACTTCCAACAGAAATGTATCTGGAGTTCAGCCACTTTCCAATGGTAAATCAATCTTAGATGGTTTACATACAACATATAAAGCTGTTTTTGCAAGATATGGGTAATCCTAGCCTGGGATGGGGTCAAACAGATCCTGAATCTAGAACCGCCAACTTCAATCTACCAGCTTGTAAAAGAACTGGAGAAAGTGTTAAAATTAAGGAAGGGAATTGAAATTTACATCTACGCAGATTTCCAATACCAAGACTTGTGAGCTTAAATGCACAGACCTTTTGCTGGCCCAGGTATGAATTTCTCTCATTGTGTCTATATGATATTTCTGTAGCATTGCTTGGTCAGTGTCCTCAGAAATAACCTGAAGAATGAATATGCTCATAGCAGCTATTCTGAACTTTCCTTTGTAGCTTGGAAGTTTCTGTGTTGGGAGAGCCATTGTTCAATGGGAATCACATTGTTTCTAGCAGTCAGCTAGATCAGCAAAAACAAGCAGTGTGGATATTTCCTTTTTGTCCAAAAACCCCTTTTTGTACAAGATCAGAAAACCTCCTTTTTGAGGCATAAGGATCTTGCACAAAAAGAGGGTTTTACACAAAAAGGAAACATCCACACTGCTTGTTTTTGTGCAAAAACCCCTAGCGTAGAAATGGATCAGAAGAGAGTATGCAAATGAAGCATGATAAAATGCTAATCCACACTTCATTTGCATAGGCTCTTGCGGCAAAACTCATAGTATAGACATAGCCCTAGTATAGACCAGGGCTTAGGGTTGAAAGGTCCTTTCTCCCAGGATCAGTCCCAATATTCAATTATTCTGTGTTTGGGAACCTTGATGTGCACAGTTGCAACACTCATACTATGAGAACTCTTGTATATTTACAAATATAGTTTATTAATGCATTTAGCACTGCTATAAACACCACAAGTTAAGTTGATTACAATGAGCAATATACTACTCTGTCTTCTGAACAACTTACAAATCTAAGGAAAACAGGAACAAACTATAGTGACATAGACACCCCCAGGGTTTCTGTCCCCTTCCAACGAACTGTGAGGGAAGCGTTCCTTCAGCTCCTGCTTATATCAGTGACAGAAATTCATACATTATCACATGCCATTTCTCCCTCTTGTTCTCTGGCAATTTCTGAATTTCCCCCTCATATCTCCTTTACATTGACATTGTAACTTTTCTTTCCTAGAAATCTCCTGTCATTTAATACTAGGAATCACCATTCCTTCTCTCCTGGTCCTAGTGGTGGTGAGTTCCCTTTTGGCCAGAAAAGGTAAGAGTTGCATTCATCACTGCCCACTGCAGCCCAGACAGATGGAGACAAACACTCATAAAATTACTGAAAGGCCTACACTCCCTACAGGACTAAAATCCTGGTAGGACAATGCTCAGCTGACCAATAGGAAGCAACACTATAGAATGTAAATGATGATAATTAATGTAATGCCATGCTGAAAGCTAATAATGGGGGTGTCAACATAGCGATAGAGCTAGTGCACCTCTGTGTCTTTTCTCTGAAGCTTTCACCATTCAGCTGACTTTCTCAAAGCATCCTATGTATCCATTGGTCAAATGCAGCAGCATGGGTGGCGGGTAACACAGGCAAAGAAAGGTATTGCCTTCCCCAAATTGCCCATGGTTTAACCAGCTACGTGGCTGTGCAGTCTTCTGGTTAACCAGAGGGGCTGAAGTCATGTTGTGGCAGCCTGGTCCTCTAGCTGACAGGGCAGGCTGGGGCTCAGGTGCAGTGACCCACCCTCCCTAGAGGCCAAGAAGGATCATGCTAAGGTGCAGCTACTGAGGTCTCTCGCTGTCAGGCACTATGGCCAGCTGGAAATCATAGAATCATAGAATACTAGGACTGGAAGGGACCTCGAGAGGTTATCGAGTCCAGTCCCCTGCCATCATGGCAGGACCAAGTACTGTCTCGACCATCCCTGATAGACATTTATTTAGCCTACTCTTAAATATCTCCAGAGATGGAGATTCCACAACCTCCCTAGGCAATTTATTCCAGTGTTTAACCACCCTGACAGTTAGGAACTTTTTCCTGATGTCCAACCTAAATCTCCCTTGCTACAGTTTAAGCCCATTGCTTCTTGTTCTATCCTCAGAGGTCAAGATGAACAAGTTTTCTCCCTCCTCCTTATGATGCCCTTTTAGATACCTGAAAACTGCTATCATGTCCTCTCTCAGTCTTCTCTTTTCTAAACTAAACATAAGAACATAAGAATGGCCGTACTGGGTCAGACCAAAGGTCCATCTAGCCTAGTATCCTGTCTGCCAACAGTGGTCAGCACCAGGTGCCTCAGAGAGGGTAGACTGAAGACAATGATCGAGCAATTTGTCTCCTGCCATCCCTCTCCAGACTCTGACAAACAGAGGCCAGGGACACTAATTCTATCCCCTGGCTAATAGCCTTTTATAGACCTAACCTCCATGAAATTATCTAGCTTCGCTTTAAACTCTATTATAATTCTAGCCTTCACAGCCTCCTCTGGCAAGGAGTTCCACAGGTTGACTACACAGTATGTGAAGAAGAACTTTCTTTTATTAGTTTTAAACCTGCTACCCATTAATTTCATTTGGTGTCCTATAGTTCTTCTATTATGGGAACTAATAAATAACTTTTCTTTATCTGCCCTCTCCACACCACTCATGATTTTATATACCTCTATCATATCCCCCCTCAGTCTCCTCTTTTTTAAACTGAAAAGTCCCAGTCGCTTTAACCTCTCCTCATATGGGACCCATTCCAAACCCCTAATCATTTTATTTGCCCTTTTCTGAACACTTTCCAAGGCCAAAATATCTTTTTTGAGGTGAGGAGACCCAAAAAAACAAACACAATTCTTTCAGCCTTCCTTCATAGGTCATGTTCTCTAGACCTTTAATCATTCTTGTTGCTCTTCTCTGGACTCTCTCCAATTTCTCCACATCCTTCTTGAAATGTGATGCCCACAACTGGACACAATACTCCAACTGAGGCCTAACCAGTGTAGAGTAGAGCAAAAGAATGAGTTCTTGTGTGTTGCTCACAACACACCTTTTAATGCATCCCAGAATCATGTTTACTTTTTTTGCAACAGCATCACACTGTTGACTCATTTAGCTCATGGTCCACTATAAACCTTAGATCCCTTTCTGCCGTACTCCTTTCTAGACAGTCGCTTCTCATTCTGTATGTGTGAAACTGATTGTTATGCACCCACCTTATAGTAGCCCCACCTAAGGGCTGTGTCTACATTGGCACCCTTTTCCGTAAAAGGGATGCTATTGAGACACTTCGGAATTGTAAATGCCGCGGGGGATTTAAATATCCCCCGCGGCATTTGCATGAACATGGCTGCTGCTTTTTTCCAGCTTGGGGTTTTGCCGGAGAAAAGTGCCAGTCTAGACAGGATCTTGCAGAAAATAAACCCTTTTCCGGAAGACCCCTTATTCCTACTTGAAAGTAGGGTTTATTTTCCGCAAGAAAATAAGGGTTTATTTTCCGCAAGATCCCGTCTAGACTGGCGCTTTTCTCCAGCAAAACCCCGAGCCAGAAAAAAGCGGCAGCCATGTTCATGCAAATGCCTCGGGGGATATTTAAATCCCCGCAGCATTTACAAATCCGAAGTGTCTCATTAGCATCCCTTTTACGGAAAAGGGTGCCAATGTAGACACAGCCAAGTTGTATTTGCTTTGTTTATTGATAAGAGTATCCTGCGAGACTATATCAAATGCCTTACTAAAGTCTAGGTATACCACATCCACCACTTCTCCCTTATCCACAAGACTTGTTATCTTATCAAAGAAAGCTATCAGATTGGTTTGACATGATTTGTTCTTTACAAATCCAGGCTGGCTATTCCCTATCACCTTACAGCTTACCAAGTGTTTGCAGATGATTTCCTTAATTACTTGCTCCATTATCTTCCCTGGCAAAGAAGCTAAACTAATTGGTCAGTAATTTCCTGGGTTGTTCTTATTTCCCTTTTTATAAATGGACACTATATTTGCCCTTTTTGAGTCTTCTGGAACCTCTCCTCTCTCCCTTGACTTTCCAAAGATAATAGCTAGAGGCTCAGATATCTCCTCTATTAGCTCCTTGAGAATTCTACGGTGCATTTCATCAGGCCCTGGCGACTTGCAGACATCTAACTTTTCTAGGTGATTTTTAACTTGTTCTGTTTTTATTTTATCTTCTAAGCCTATCTCCTTCCCACTACCATTCACTATGTCAGTTATTCCTTCAGACTTCTCAATGAAGACCGAAACAAAGAAGTCATTAAGCATCTCTGCCATTTCCAAATTTCCTTTTACCGTTTCTCCCTCCTCACTGAGCAGTGGGCCTACCCTATTCTTGGTCTTCCTCTTGCTTCTAATATATTTATAAAAAGTCTTCTTGTTTCCCTTTATTCCTGTAGCTAGTTTGAGCTCATTTTGTGCCGTTGCCTTTCTAATCTTGTTCCTGCGTTCCTGTGTTGTTTGCCTATATTCATCCTTTGTGATTTGTCGTAGTTTCCATTTTTTATATGACTCCTTTTTTATTTTTAGATTGTGCAAGATCTCGTGGTTAAACTAAGGCAGTCTTTTGCCATATTTTCTATCTTTCCGACGCAGCGGAATAGTTTGCTTTTGGGCCCTTAATCGTGTCCCTTTGAAAAACTGCCAACTCTGCTCAGTTGTTTTCCCCTTCAGTCTTGTTTCCCATGGGACCTTACTTATCAGCTCTCTGAGCTTACCAAAATCCACCTTTCTGAAATCCATTGTCTCTATTTTGCTGTTCTCCCTTCTACCCTTCCTTAGAATTGTGAACTCTATGATTTCATGATCATTTTCACCCAATCTGCCTTCCACTTTCAAATTCTCAACCAGTTCCTCCCTATTTGTTAAAATCAAATCTAGAACAGCTTCTCCTCTGGTAGCTTTTTCAACCTTCTGAAATAAAAAGTTTTCTGCAATGCAGTCCAAGAATTTATTGGATAGTCTGTGCCCTGCTTTGTATGATTTTGTTAGTTGTTTAAAGAAAACCTCATCCACCTCTTCCACCTGGGTAGGTGGCCTGCAGTAGACTCCTAACATGACATCATCCTATTTTTTTACCCCTTTTAGCCTAACCCAGAGACTCTAAACACTTCCGTCTCCTATGTCCATCTCCACCTCACTCCAAATGTGTACATTTTTATTATATAAGGCAACACCTCCTCCCTTTTTTCCCTGTCTATCCTTCCTGAGCAAGCTAAACCCTTCCATACAAACATTCCAATCATGTGTATTATCCCACCAAGTTTTGGTGACGCCAGCAATGTCATAGTTGTATTAATTAGCACTTCCAGTTCTTCCTGCTTATTACCCATACTTCTCGCATTTGTATACAGGCATCTAAAATACTGATTTGATCTTGCCTCTCAGTTTTGCCTTGACCCGCCTTTCTCTCTGCCATTATAATTCACACTCCCTCCCATTTCTGACCCATTTCCCAGGTCTCCATGTTCTCCACTTATCGGTGGGCTTTGCTCACCTGTCCCCATCGAACTTAATTTAAAGTGTAGCGACAATGCCACCCCCTTGAATGGGGTAGCCAAAGGGCCCTGAGAAGTTCAGAGACTGGGGGCAGTAACCTGAAGTGGGGGCCAGCTGCTGCCATGGGGGCTGGGCTTGGCTTCATGGGGGAAGAGGTTGCAGAAGGGGCAGGGCCTTGGGAAGAAGGGGCCAGGCTCAGCTTGCCTTCCCCATATGGGCATTCACCCATCACCCATGCCCAGCAGGCCCAGGCAGTTCAGCACTGGCAGTTCTTCCTTAGGAAGTCTGTGACCCATCCGGTGTGATGGTACCCAAGGCAAGTCTGGCCTCTTTAGACATCCCCAGCCAGTGTCTGTATCAGTCTGACCAGCTCTCCAACTGTCCCCACCTTCCCTAGTTAGAAAGACACTTTTATCCAGCTAGAATTCCTTTGTCTTCTCCAAAGAAGAAAGAAACCAATGGCTGTGAGTGGTTATTCTCAATGGGAGAAATTAGGAAATGAGTTCACATACTGAAAAAAGAACAACTAGAAAACATAACATGAGATGGCCAAATTACTGACCATAAACTATCCCGTCCTCCTGCAATTTGTGTCCACCCAACCTTCAAGCAACTAAGCCTTTCACAGCATGCCAGGACTCTTGTCAGCTGTGCACCCTTGCTAAAAGCCATCTCCATTAACACAATCGAATTCTTGTTTTCCAGGTGCGTCTCCCACTAGATCTTCCCAGGAAAAGGTAAGTGACTCTGAGCTTCCATGGCCAGAAGGGGCCACTGTGAACTTCTAGTCTGACTTGTACGACACAGGCCAGAAAATCACATCCAGGGATTCCTTTACCAAGACAGCAGTGTCATTTGTAGAAAAAGTGGTGGGGACCTGCCTTCTGAAATGCACTCGACGGTGTTGGTTTGCTTTCCTGCCTGAGATCTAGGCTCTGATTAGAGATGGTGGGAAACTGCAGTCTGAGCTGCAATGAGCCAATATTTCAAACTGTGTTTTCATTCCAAAGTGGAAGGAAACGCTGACATTTTTCTCAGGGATTTTTTTTAACGTCAATTCAGGGCCATCAAAAGATTTTTGTTGTGTTAGTTGTGCAGCATTATCATATAAAATGGTGTGTGCAAATATCATGTGTCAGAAGACTTACCTGGCGTTGGCTGGATCTGGCCTTGAGGCAGGACAGGCAGGCAGTGGCCTTGTACTAGCACTTGTAGGGCCTGGCCTGGGGCCAGGAGAGTGGGGAGGTGGGCTCGCCCAGGGTTGGAGGGCAGGCCCTGCTGGAAAGTAGCAGCTGGGGACAGGTGTAGAGGCTGTGTAGGCCTCCTGCCATGTTCCCAGAACCAGCCATGGGGGAGGAGGGAGAGGCAGTGCAGGCTTCCTGACAGTGCTCCCTAGGGCAGGCTTATGGGGAAGGGGCCATGGAAGCCACAGAAGGGAAGGGGAGGCAGAGTTGGCAGGCTGGCTGTGGCCATGCTTGGCAGCCTGCCGGGGCTGGGGCAGAGTATGGCTACTGCAACAGTACTCCTGGGAGGGAAGGGAACACGGTCGTGGGGCTGATGGGGCTTTTCCTTCCCTGCCTGGCACTGTGCCTGATGGTCTGGGAGAAGGGTTGGGCCAGGAAGGCCACTTACTTGGGTGAGCGGCAGACAAGATGGTGAGTCCCGTCCCCAGCTGACAACTCCCTTGATGGTGCAGTTGGACCCAGAGGTCACTGTGCATTATCGTTGTTGCCTGCACTCATTGCCCCCAGTGGTCAATGTGAATTTCGCATCCATCCACTCAGCCCCTCTCTTTCCATGTCATGGAAAATAATTGGATTCCAGGCATATTCCATTTTCTGGCAAAATCAAATTCTTACCGTGCCTTAAATTAAGATGAAGCTAAATACCAAATTTGGTGCTCTTAGCCCTTAGCATTTAGGAGGAGTTCTCGAACAAACAGACTTACAGACAGACAGACAGACAGAATATTAAAATTAATAATTACTATAACATACATCTAATTGAAATGACAATGTAAACCTGAAATGAGCTAGTTTTTATTGTTATTGTTCAGGTTTGTCCCTAAAAAAACATTGGTATTACATTAAAAATAAACTTTTGGTTGACAAAAACTGGGTAGAGAAATTGGCTTTTTGATTTGTTTTATTTTCTTTTTTTGAAGGCACCACGAGATGACAAAGATATTTCTGGATCATATGAAAGTTTAAAAGCCGCCACCATAGAAGATGCACTTTACTCCACACTTCCTGTGAGAGTCGCCCCTTCCTCTGTAACATCCGAGCTCTATAAGTGATCCACTCCCCTCTGGACTTAGCATTCATAGAAATCTCATGCTGGAAGGGAACTCGAGAGGTCATCATATCCAGCCCCCTGGACTGAGGCAGAGCCAAGTAAACCTGGACCATCCCTAACAGTTGTTTTTCCAAATTGATTTTTAAATCCTTCAGTGGATGGAATTTCACAACCTCCCTTGGAAGCCTGATGCAGAGTTTAATTATTCTAACAGTTTGCATTTTTCTAAACATCTCGACTAAAGCACTTTTCTTGCAGATCAGCCCCAATAGTTCATGTCCTACCTTCAGTGAGACTGAGAACAATTGATCCCCATCCTTTCACAACAGCCCTGAACATATCTGAAGGTTGCTCTCAGTCTTCTTTTTTCGAGACTAAACATACCCCATTTTATTAACCTTCCTCCATGGGTCGGGTTTTCTAAAACAATTTCTCGCCTACTATACCCCTTTTCATCAATCCACCACCTCGGCATATATTCACAGTTTTGTAGCTATTCACTTGATTTTTTCTTGCACCGTGTAATGCATGAGATGTCGCCTGCAGCTTAGTGACAAGGCGGGTGGATGCAGGAAGAGATGAAACGTTGTCGGCTTCCTGCAGCTGCAGCACCTGACTAAGCACCTTATTTGTGGCTCAGTGGAGCTGGGCACCAGGGTGTCGGTGGCAGCGCTGAGATGCCCCTCACGGCCCATCGTGGCATCTGCTCTCACCGTCCTCTTCCTCGGTGAGTTTTGGAGACAGCCAGGGCGTGTGCCCATGAGGGGATCTCAGACCAGGGCGTGGGAGGAATCTGAGACGTGCCTGGAGGGAGGGGAGAGGGAGTGGACCTGAGATCTGTGGGATCCAGTTGTTCTGGGATCTGGTCCCTAAGTGCCTGTCTCCTCACCAGGCTGCTGCCTGGCCGAGCGGAACAGGATGTAGTGACGTGAGGATCTGTGGGGAACGGGGCAGCCGGGGAATTTCCATGTTAAGGATGAGGGACGTGGGTTGGCGTGAGAGGCGCAGAGCTCCATAGAGATGATCCTATCAGTCCTGGTCACCCATATCCAGAGGCTGAGATGCGCCCCACTCATAGGGACCAGATCCCAGAGCAAGTGGCTCTACAGATCTCAGAGCCACCCCCTCCGCCAAACACACGTATCATATTCCTCCCCACCCCATGGGCATATGCTCAAGTCTCAGATCCCCGAGCATGCCCCCCGCCCCAGTCTCAGACCTCCCCCCACCAGGGACATATGCCCTGGACTTAGCTTCCCCCTATAGACACATGCCCTGGCTCTGTGTGATACTCACCAAGGAAGAGGGCGGTGAGAGCAGATGCCATGATGGGCAGTGAGGGGCCCTTCAGCGCTGCCACCGACACCCCAGGGCCCAGCTTCACTCAGCCACGAATAAGGAACTCAGACGTGGTTGCGGCTACAGGAGGCTGGCGATGGCTGGTTCCTTCGGGTATGTCTACACTACAAAGTTAGTTCGAACTAACGTCCGTTAGTTCTAACTAACTTTCATAGGCACTACACTAGCGCTCCGTTAGTTCGAATTTAAATCGAACTAACGGAGCGCTTAGTTCGAACTAGGTAAACCTCATTCCACGAGGATTAAGCCTAGTTCAAACTTACTAGTTCGAATTAAGGGCTGTGTAGACCCTTAATTCAAACTAGTGGGAGGCTAGCCCTTCCCAGCTTGCCCTGGTGGCCACTCTGGCCAACACCACGCAAACTCTACTGCCCCCCTCCCGGCCCCGGAGCCCTTAAACGGCCACGGGCTGGCTACACAGTTTGTGCCAGTTGCAAAGCTGCCAGCACCCGTGCCAGCACACCCAGCAGCTGACACCCATGAGCCAGCCACCCGATGACACCCAGCCCTCCCCCTCTTCCCGGGACCAGCCTGGTGGCTCCCAGGACCCTGCCCGGGGCCGCAAGAGGCGGGCGCCCGTGTGGTCTAGTGCGGAGATCGTGGACCTCATCGAGGTTTGTGGGGAAGCCTCCAATGTCCACAATCTCTGCACTAGCCACAGGAACACGGCAGTCTACGGCCGCATGGCTGCCAGCCTGGCCGCCAGGGGCCACCAGCGCAGCCGGGAGCAGGTGCGCCGGAAAATCAAGGACCTGCGGCAGTCCTACTCCTGGGCCTGCCTGCCAGGGGCTGACCCGGAGGCCTGCCCCCACTTCCACGCCCTGGACCGCCTCATAGGGGCTCATGCCGTCCCTGCCCCCCGGGCCGTGATAGACCCCGGGGCAGAGGGACCGCTCCTGGACACGGAGGAGGAGGAGGAGGGCTCCGAGAGCCAGGAGCCTGCCAGCAGCCTGCCCAGGACCCGGGACCCCCGAGGCACCCCACAGAGCCGCTCGCCTGTGTCGTCCGAGGCCGGGGAGGCGTCCACCAGTGAGTACCATCGTGCTCCCCTTATGTGTACGGGGGGATGGGGCGAAAGGGAGCCCCGGGACCATGCGCCTGGGCCTTGCCTACCAAGGAGCAGCAGCTGGGGATCCTGCAGGGGCCCTAGCCTTGCAGAGGGGAGCTGGGTTTCACACACCTGGGCCCCTGGGGTAATTGACTGCTGTTCTGGTTTCACCACAGCCGCAGCACCTGGGCCTGCAGGGCGCACCACTCCGCCTGCAGCAGCCGCCCGCGCCCGGGCCAGCAGGAGAGCCAGGAACCAAGAGGAGTACCAGAGGCGGCAACTCCGGTTCCTGGAGCAACAGATCCGTATCCAGGACCACTGGGTCCAGGAGGACTTGAGGCTGCACCGGAGGAGTATGGAGGCCATGGAGGAGCAGGGCCGTGCCCTGCGAGGCCACCTCCAGAGCCTGCTCGACCGCTTCCCAATTCCTCCTGCTCCTGCTCCCGCTCCTGCTTCCTCCACACCCCCCATCCCTCCTGCCCCATCCTCCACAACCATTCCCCACCAACGCCCCCGGACCTGCAGTGTTGCGAGACGGGAGAGGCAGCCGGACCCCCACCCCTGAGCTTTCCTTTCCCTTCCTCCCTTCCCTCCCCTTCCTGCTCCCTCGTCCCAGGTTTCCCACTCCCCTTTCCCACCCTTCTTCCTCCCTCCCCCCACCCCAGTTATGTAAAATAAAAAGACATTTTTGTTTGAAAAACAGGTGTCTTTATTTGACAGTAGGTAGGGAGGGGAAAGGGGAAAGGGGAAGGGGGGGTAGGGTGGAAGAAGGCCCCAGTGGGGCATGCAAGGAAGAGGTCAGTCCTCCTCCTCCACATGGAAGCTCTCCCGCAGGGCTTCCCGGATCCGGATGGCCCCCCGCTGGGCTTCCCGGATGGCGGCGGTGTGGGGCTGACCGCAGTGGCCAGCCATGCGGTCAGCCTCAGCCATCCAGGCTGGCACGAAAGCCTCCCCCTTTCGCTCACATAAATTGTGGAGCACACAACATGCTGCCACCACAGGAGGGATGTTGTGCTCGGCCAGGTCCAGACAGGTGAGGAGGCATCGAAAGCGGGCTTTCAGTCACCCGAAGGCCCCCTCCTCCACGATGCGGGCCCTGGTCAGCCTGGCATTGAAGGCCTGGTGGGAGGGATTGAGGTGCCCCGTGTCGGGCTTCATCAGCCACGGCTGCAGTGGGTAGGTGGCATCCCCCACCAGGCACACGGGCATGTCCACATCCCCAACCCTGATGTGGCGGTCGGGGAAGAAGGTCCCGTCCTGCAGCCTCTGGCACACGGAGGAGTTGCGGTACACCCGGGCGTCGTGTGCTTTGCCGGACCAGCCCACATTAATGTCCATGAACTGTCCCCGGTGGTCACACACGGCCTGCAGGAGGATGGAGAAGTACCCCTTGCGGTTCACATACCGGGACGCCTGGTGTTCCGGGGCATGGATGGGGATGTGCGTCCCGTCGATGGCCCCCCCCGCAGTTGGGGAAGCTGAGGGCGCCGAATCCCCGGATGACGGCGTCCGGGTCGGCAAGGCGGACCACCCTGCGGAGCAGCACCCGGTTGATGGCCTTTACCACCTGCGGAGAGAGACACAGCAAAGCGCCAATCAGTGGGGCGCCCAGGTGGCTGGGAGCATTCGTGCCCTGGCAGTGCCCGGCGCCCCACTCCCGGAAGCAACCCCCCTGGCGGCGTGTAGTACGGCCGGGACAGACCGACCCCTCCGGTGCGGGGCGCTTTCGCCTCCTCCCTCCTGGGAGCTCAGATCAGACCCCGGCCCACTGGGTCCCTGTGGATGCAGGGAGGTGTCTGTGAGCCCGGGCGCTGTCCCTGGGGCTGGGCGCTAAGGGCCAGTCACAGACACACGGGGAGGGGTTTGTGTCTCCCCATCTCACTCCTGTCTGTGTGAACAGAGCTCCCTGCACCCGGACCCTCAATCTCTGCCAGCCTCAGGGGGAGATCACTGTGGGGGGAACCGTCACCATCCGCTGTCAGTGTCGGTGCCACGGTAGGAGGCTGTTGCTGTAGAAAGATGAAGTCAGATCTTGGAGCTGGATGCTGCTGGGGACAGGGGTGAATTCCCCACTCAAATCCCCCAGACACCCACACAGCTCCCCACAGCATCACAGGGTGTCACTGGCCCAGCCTGTGCCTCCATCTCATAGGGTATGTCTACACTACAGCGCTAATTCGAACTATCTTAGTTAGAATTAGTTAATTCGAACTAAGCTAATTTGAACTAACGCGTCTAGAACTAAAAACTAGTTCGAATTAGCATTTTGCAAATTCCAACTAGCATGTCCACATTAAGTGGACCCTGAACCGGGCTTGAGGATGGCCGGAAGCAGTGCCGGCAGGGCATCAGAGGAGGACTTAGAGCGTGGAGATGCTGTCTCAGGATAGCCGAGGGCTGCGCTTAAAGGGTCCCGACCCCCACCCCAGACAGACAGTTCTCAGGGGTGCCCCACTTGCAAAGCAGTCCTGGCTTGGAGTGCCCGGACTACCCACACTGGGCACATCACAGCACTCGGCCATCAGACCGGCTGCACTTGCCGCAGGCTGCCATCTGGGGAGAGGGGGCAATTGGGGGGCTGCAGGAGAGCTTCCACCCCCAGAAGCCCGCAGAGCCAGCCCAGTCCTCCCCATCGGGGGTTCGTGCCCCATTCCTCCCTCACCTCCTTCCACTTACCCTTCCCTAGCCTCCCTTCCTGATGTACAAAATAAAGGACAATTGTGTTCAAAAATGGAATCTGTCTTTATTGAACAAAACTGGGGGAGACTGGGAAAAGGAGGTGGGAGAGGGGAAGAGAGAGGCTGGGAGAGGGGAGGGCAACTAACATGATCAGGGGTTTGGAACAGGTCCCATATGAAGAGAGGCTAAAGAGACTGGGACTTTTCAGTTTAGAAAAGAGGAGACGGAGGGGGGACAGGATAGAGGTCTCTAAAAGCAGGAGTGGGGTGGAGAGGGTGCATACAGAAAAGTTCTTCATTAGTTCCCATAAAGAAGGACTAGAGGACACCAAAAGAAAGGAATGGGTAGCAGGTTTCAAACTAATAACAGAAAGTTGTTCTTCACAAAGCAAAGAGTCAACCTATGGAACTCCTTGCTGCAGGAGGCTGTGAAGGCTACAATTAGAACAGAGTTTAAAGGGAAGTGAGATCAAGTCATGGAGGTTGGGTCCATGGATTGGTATAAGCCAGGGGGTAGGAGTGGTGTCCCTGCCCAAGGTTTGTGGAAGGCTGGAGAAGGATGGCACGAGACAAATGGCTTGGTCACTGTCTTTGGTCCATCCCCTCCAGGGTCCCTAGGGTTGGCTGCTGTCGGCAGACAGGCTATTGGGCTAGATGAACCTTTGGTCTGACCCAGGACGGCCATTGTAAGCTCAGGTCTCAGGGTCGGGGGTCTCAGTGGACCACCTTGATTTTCATGCACACCTGTTCCTGGGTGGCCAGGCTGGCAGCTCTCCTGCCCTAGACGGCCACTTTCCTGTGCCTAGTGCGGAGATCGTGGACAAGGTCCACGATGTCGGCACTAGCCCAGGCGGGTGCCCGCCTCTTGCGGTCCCGGGTAAGCTCCCGGGAGCCACCAGCCTGGTCCCGGGAAGAGGGGGAGGGCTGGGGGGCATCGGGTGGGTGGCTGAATCCGTGCCAGGTGCAGGGTCTGCAGGCTGGGTGCTGGCAGGCTTGCACCTGGCACGGGCACTGTAGCCAGCCCGTGCCCCTTTAATCGGTCCGGGGCCGGGAGGGGGGCAATAGAGTTTCCCTGGTGTTGGCCAGAGTGGCCACCAGGGAAACCTGGCGAGGGCTAGCCTCCCACTAGTTCGAATTAAGGGGCTACACAGCCCTTAATTCGAACTGGTACGTTCGAACTAGGCTTAATCCTCGTAAAATGAGGTTTTCCTAGTTCGAACTAAGCGCTCCGTTAGTTCGAATTAAATTCCAACTAACGGAGCGCTAGTGTAGCGCCTATGAAATTTAGTTCGAATTAACGTCCGTTAGTTCGAACTAACTTTGTAATGTAGACATACCCTGAGGGGTTAACCCTGTAGCTAGCCAAGTATCAGGTGGTAAGTCAATAACAATGCAGGTAGAAATTTCAAACTGAAAAAAGGGGTTTTCTCTCTCTATTCTGTGTTTCAGAGGTAGAGTAGTCTCTTCCAAGACTGAGGGAAATGGGAGAATGGGAAGCGACTGTCTAGGAAGGAGAACGGCAGAAAGGGATCTAGGGGTTATAGTGGACCACAAGCTGAATATGAGTCAGCAGTGTGATGCTGTTGCAAAAAAAGCAAACATGATTCTGAGATACATTAACAGGTGTGTTGTGAGTAAGACATGACAAATCATTCTTCTGCTCTACTCTGCGCTGGTTAGTCCTCAGTTTGAGTATTGTGTCCGGTTCTGGGCACCGCATTTCAAGAAAGATGTGAAGAAATTGGAGAGGGTCCAGAGAAGAGCAAGAAGACTCATTAAAGGTCTAGAGAACAGGACCTATGAAGGGAGGCTGAAAGAATTGGGTTTGTTTAGTTTAGAAAAGAGAAGATTGAGAGGAGACATGATAGTCGTTTTCAGGTATCTAAAAGTGTGTCATAAGGGGGAGGGAGAAAACTTGTTCATCTTGGCCTATGGGGATAGAACAAGAAGCAATGGGCTTAAACTGCAGCAAGGGAGGTTTAGGTTGGACATTAGGAAAAAGTTCCTAACTGTCAGGGTTGTCAAACACTGGAATAAATTGCCCAGGGAGGTTGTGGAATCCCCATCTCCGGAGATATTTAAGAGTAGGTTAGATAAATGTCTATCAGGGATGGTCTAGACAGTATTTGATCCTGCCATAGGGGCAGGGGACAGGACTCGATGACCTCTCGAGGTCCCTTCCAGCCCTAGTATTCTATGATTCTATGATTCGCTCTCCAAGAACGGATTTCTTAGAGTGTGTAAGTAGGGAAAAGTTTAGCTAGTCCGTCAGGATTTGTTGTTTTCCTTGTTTGGGGATTTGGAAATAATGTCTAAGCTGTTAATTGTGTTTTTCTTTTTTCTTTGTAACCAAGTTTTAGCCCATGAGGTTTCCCTGAGTATCTTTATCAATTTGGTGGCTCTTTCCATCTAACCACTTTACTGTGCTTGCTACTGTAGTTTTATTTTGATAATAAAGAATTGTTGTATCTTGTAATTAACCAGGATTGGTTGATTGTTGTGATTGGGGCACGGGGAGAGTTTTACCTTAGGTAGGAGGTTTCCCAAGTGATCTCTTCCCTGGTTTTCTTGGATTTACTTGGTTGGTGGCAGCGGATTCCCCAAAATCTGGGTATTAGGATTTTTTTAGGGGGAGGGGTTATACCAGAGCCTGCAGAGGCAAGATTTTGGAGTGCTTTTGAGGGACCCACTTCTGCATTCATCATGCCAGAGTTGGGGACAGCCTTGACACAGGTGTGTACAGGATCTGAAATTCAGTCTTTGACTGACCATTTAAAGGAAGGTGTCATAAGGCATGTGCGTGAGGGGGCAGAGTTAAGGGTGTTTGGGAAACAGTAAGTGGCATTTCTTGGTTCCGGAGAGTTTGACTATTCAAAGCCTACTGCTTAGCCTGCAATCCTACCCATGTGCAACATGAGCCCTGGCACCATGAGAAGAACAGGTGTGATGGGGAGAAAAGCAGGTGTGATGGGTTTGATGCTCTTTGCTGCATAGCTGAGTGGGGATGGCAACTTTGCAGCTTTACACTCTTGCGCAATGCCGTTATTCCTGAAAATAATCGGCGTAACAGCATCGCGCAAGAGGGTTTTCCTTGCACAGAAAGGGGCAGTGCAGACAGCTCCTTCTGGCGCAAGAGCCTCTTCTGCAAAAAAGGTGGCTCATTAGGCGATATTCCACGCTTAGCCTCATTTGCATATTTCTCAGGCAAGAAGCCGCGAGTGCAGACATAGCCTGACTCAGCCAGCTGCGAGTGCAACAGGGCCTCATTTATCCCATCAAATGCAGAGGTGCCAGATCAGATCAGCACAAATCCAGATTCTCTGGGGAACGGGGCAGTGCAAGGCTGCAGCGCCACCTAGCGGCCACAGGAGGAATTGCCGGCCGTTGTCCCTGTGTGTGCTGGTTGGGAGGTTCCCATGGAAAGCAGCACAGTAGAAGGTTGGAAATAAAGGGCTCTAGTGCCCCCCCAGGAGTGTGTGGCCCCAAGGACCATACGAGAAGGGGCTGTCGCCCTGAAGCGGGTTCCCCCAGGGCCAACGGGCCAAGTGTGGATGTGACCTGTGGGCCCATGAGAAGGGGAATGATGTTGGTCTCCAAGGGAGGGGAACACCTGGCCTGGGGCAAGTCCCTTCAGCTGAGCTTGCCCAGAGATGCTCTCAGCATCTGTATCGTTCTGCAGCTGGAGGGGGGGGGAGGGGGAGGGAAGGGGCTGTCTGTGTGTTGCTGGGGGAGGCTTATGAGCCTGGCTCCCCACAGCAGGTCTAAAGGCTGCCCAGGCCCAACCAGGATCTGCAAACAGAAAGGGCTTGGTTCTTAGCTGTTACATGGGAGTCCTAGTTCCCAACCTCCTCCTCTAACCCTTAGTCCCCACTCTCCTCCCAGAGCTGGGACCAGGGCCAAATGTGCCTGACTACTAGCTTACTCCTGCCAGGTAGCCAGCAGCTGCACAAACACAGCTTATGTCCCTCTCTAGGGACCTAGCCACACACCCACTGGCAGCTCAGTGGGCAAGGTTTATGTGGCACATGGGAAAGTCCCTGAGTCTCTCCTGGTTGGTGACCCATTGGGTTGAATGGAATTTCTCTTGCTCCCATTTTCTTTTGAACCTGGCTGATTTAATTCACAGGCTGACTAAAGACCCTTAGAACCAAGCGTTACAGCGTAAAGCCGCCAACACCGCTCAGCTATGGTGCAAGGGGCAGTGAACCCAGGTGTTCCCCTTCATGCCCATTCCTCGCATGCTGCCAGGGCTTGTGTTGCACGTGGGCAGGTTTGCAAGCTGAGCAGGAGGCTTTAAAGAATCAAAGCCTCCAAAGCCAGGAAATGCCACTTACTGTTCCCTAAACACCCTTAACTCTGTCCCTTCACTAACAGGCCTCACAACAGCTTCCTTTAATTGCGTGATCACTTCCTGATTTTATTTACATGAGTCACCAACCACTTGGATCTAGAAACAAAGAAAGGGGGAGAGGAATCGTCATGGAAATAATGGTCAGTCAATGATTGAATTTCAGAACCTGTGGTCTCCTGGCTCCCCACAGACAGAGGAGACTTCCCTTTCTCCCCACAGAGATACGGACAAGCTGGAGCTGCAGGACACTGAGCCAGGCTGATCATTTCCTCGGTTTTGCAAAGACCTCTAATTAACTGTGATTGCACGAGATGTCGCCTGCTGATAAGAGGCAAGGTATGCCAGAAGAGATGAAATATTATTGACTTCCTGTAGCTGCAACCACCAGCTGAGTACCTTATTTGAGGAGGGGTGGAGCTGCGCATTAGGGGATCGGTGGTACCCTTCACTGTCCCATTATGGGATCTGCTCTCACCATCCTTTTCCTCGGTGAGTATTGCAGAGAGCCAGGGGCATGCGCCTGTGGGGAGATCTGAGACCAGGGCATGTGCCCATTGGCGGGAAACTGAGGCATGTGTCCAATGGGGAGGGTATGGGTCTGAGCGGCTGGATGCGGCAGAACCAGCTGCAGGAGGGTTATGGGGAGACCATAAGCCGAGCCTATTCTCCCATGACAACTTGCTTTACTTAAGAACCTTGGGTGAGGGACCTTGTCAGAGGCTTTCTGGAAATCTAAATGCACTATCTCCACTGGATCCCCCTTGACCACATGATAGTTGACTCCCTCAAAGAACTCTGGCTATTAGTAAGGCATGATTTCCCTGTACAGACACCATGTTGACTTTCCCCAACAAATTGTGTTCATCCATATGTCTGACAATTTTATAATTGACACAGACTGGCCTGACTGCATCCAAGCACACCGAGGTGGGGCAGAGTCCCTGGTCCCATGGTGCAGTGGGGGGAAACTGAGGCACAGAACAAGGCAGGGTCACCCAAAAGGTACAGAGTGAGCCAAGGGTGCACCCCACATTAACATACCCATCCCAGGACCCTGCTCCTCTACCCTTTCCTCTGCTCCCAGTGGACATGTCTAACGTACACATTGCGGCTGCAGTGCGGGCATTTTGCTCAAGAACAACTGTTCTTGTGCAAAAACTTGTGGCACGTCTACACTGCACATGAATTTTTGCGCAAGTAAATTTGCAGTGAAGCATCAGAAAAGAGGGCTTCTTGCACAAGAGTTATTCCTCTCCCCACGAGGAATAAGCCCCTTTTGTGCAAGAGCTGTTGTGCAAGAAGGCAGCGTGGACAGGCTCCAGGGGCTTCTTGAGCAAGACACTTTTATGGCTAATATGGCCATCAGAGCTTTCTTGTGCAGGAGAGCATTCAACTGCCATGGACACTCTTGTACAAAAGCACATGGCAGGGTGGAGGCGGTCTTGCACGAGACCTTTTGCGCAAGAACTCCTGCGTGAAACAGTTCTCGTGCAAGAAGCCTGCAGTGTAGGGCAGGGAGCAGCCTGTGTGGCTACTGGAGCTGCTGGCCGCAGGATGCCCAGTCAGGGAGTGGGGGGCACGCCTAGGAATGGCTCAAACTTCCCAGAGGGGTGGCTAGAGGAAGGACATTTGCCTGGCAGGGGTGAGGTGGGGGGGCAGTGACCTCACAGTGGCTTTGGGCAGCCCTCAGCATATGAGGCAAAGGGCAGGTGGGGAGGTGGTGACCTCACAGAGGGACCCACATCTCAGGCTGATAAAGGGGGGGGCGGGCCCAGGGGACTTTGGAGACCCCCGGTTGCTTTAGCTCTGGTGCGTCTCCTCCTCACGGTTCCTTTGTGCTCTGTGAGTTCCACATCCCGACACCTTTGTGCAGAAGGTAAGAGCCCCCAGGGGTTTGGATCCCGCCCGGGGCCGGCTGGGTTCCTCCATCCCGCCCGCATTTCTGCTCTGTTCTTACCTCTTCTGTGCCCTTCCCCTGCTGCCCCCCCACCCAGCTTGTGACCCAACAGACAAGCTGAGGGATGGGGTGAGATTTGCAGGAGCCCGTGGGGCGGGGGATGCAGCCCCCGTTGTGGGGATTGGTGAGGTGGGGCTGGAACAGGTCTATGCCGGTGTCTTTCAGAAGAAAGCTCCACCCCCCACAGCTTAGACTCGCCCCTGATTGGCTGAGCAGGGGCTGTTGATGGCTAGGAGACTCAGGGTATGTCTACACTACAGAGTTAGTTCGAACTAAGCGAATTCGAACTAACGCGTCTAGAACTAAAAACTAGTTCAAATTAGCGTTTTGCTAATTCGAACTAGCATGTCCACATTGAGTGGACCCTGAACAGGGCTTAAGGATGGCCGGAAGCAGTGCCGGCAGGGCATCAGAGGAGGACTTAGAGCGTGGAGATGCTGTCTCAGGCTAGCCGAGGGCTGCGCTTAAAGGGTCCCGAGCCCCATCCCGGACAGACAGTTCTCAGGGGTGCCCCGCTTGCAAAGCAGTCCTGGCTTGGATTGCCCGGAGTGCCCACACTGGGCACATCACAGCACTCGGCCATCAGCCCGGCTGCACTTGCCGCAGGCTGCCATCTGGGGAGAGGGGGCAATTGGGGGGCTGCAGGAGAGCTTCCAGCCCCAGAAGCCCGCAGAGCCAGCCCAGTCCTCCCCATCGGGGGCTCGTGCCCCATTCCCCCCTCACCTCCTTCCACTTACCCTTCCCTAGCCCCCCTTCTTATTGATGTACAAAATAAAGATAACGTTTCTTCCAACATTGACTCTGTCTTTATTGAACAAAACTGGGGGAGACTGGGAAAAGGAGGTGGGAGAGGGGAAGAGAAAGGCTGGGAGAGGGGAGGGCAACTAACATGATCAGGGTTGGGAACAGGTCCCAGATGAAGAGAGGCTACAGAGACTGGGACTGTTCAGCTTAGAAAAGAGGAGATGGAGCAGGGACAGGATAGAGGTCTCTAAAAGCAGGGGTTGGATGGAGAGGGTGCATTCAGAAAAGTTCTTCATGAGTTCCCATAAAGAAGGACTAGAGGACACCAGAGGAAAGGAATGGGTAGCAGGCTTCAAACTAGTAAGAGAAAGTTAAGTATCAGAGGGGTAGCCGTGTTAGTCTGAATCTGCAAAAGCAACGAGGAGTCCTGTGGCATCTTATAGACTAACTGAAGTGTAGGAGCATAAGCTTTCGTGGGCAAAGACCCACTTCGTCAGATGCATGTAGTGGAAATTTCCAGAGGCAGGAATAAATATGCAGGCCAGGATCAGGCTGGAGATGAGGAGGTGGATCCAATCAAGAAGGATGAGGCCCACTTCTAGCAGCTGATCTGGAGGTGTGAATTCCAAGAGAGCAGAAGCTGCTTTTGTAGTTAGCGAGCCATTCACAGTCTTTGTTTAATCCAGAGTTGATTGTCAAACTTAAAGATGAACTGTAGCTCAGCAGTTTCTCTTTGAAGTCTGGTCCTGAAGTTTTTTTGCTGCAGGATGGCTACTTTTAGATCTGCAATTGTGTGTCCAGGAAGATTGAAGTGTTCCCCTAGAGGTTTTTGTATGTTGCCATTCCTAATATCAGATTTGTGTCCATTGATTCTTTTAGGTAGGGACTGTCCTGTTTGGCCGATGTATATAGCAGTGGGTCATTGTTGGCACATGATGGCCTATATTACGTTGGTGGATGTGCAGGAGAATGTACCAGTGAGAGTATGGCTGATCTGGTTAGGTCCTGTGATGGTGTTGCTGGTGTATATATGTGGGCAGAGTTGGCAGCGAGGTTTGTTGCAAGGATTGGTTCCTGAGTTCGAGTGATTATGGTGCATTGTGTAGTTGCTGGTGAGAATCTGCTTCAGGTTGGCGTGTTGTGTGTGGGCAAGGGCCGGCCTATCTCCCAAGGCAAATAGTTAACCTGTGGAACTCCTTGCTGCAGGAGGCTGTGAAGGCTAGAACTGGAACAGAGTTTAAAGGGAAGAGAGATCAAGTCATGGAGGTTGGGTCCATGGAGTAGTGTTAGCCAGAGGGTAGGAGTGGTGTCCCTGCCCAAGGTTTGTGGAAGGCTGGAGAAGGATGGCACGAGACAAATGGCTTGGTCACTGTCTTCGGTCCATCCCCTCCAGGGTCCCTAGGGTTGGCTGCTGTCGGCAGACAGGCTATTGGGCTAGATGGACCTTTGTTCTGACCCAGGACGGCCATTGTAAGCTCAGGTCTCAGGGTCGGGGGTCTCAGTGGACCCCCTTGATTTTCATGCACACCTGCTCCTGGGTGGCCAGGCTGGCAGCTCTCCTGGCCTAGCCGGCCACTTTCCTGTGACCTAGTGCAGAGGTCGTGGATGAGGTCCACGATGTCCGCACTAGCCCAGGTGGGTGCCCGCCTCTTGCGGTCCCGGGCAAGCTCCCGGGAGCCGCCAGTCTGGTCCCGGGAAGAGGGGGTGGGCTGGGGGACATCGGGTGGGTGGCTCTGTGCCGTGCCAGGTGCAGGGTCTGCTAGCTGGGTGCTGGCAGACTTGCACCTGGCACGGGCACCGTAGCCAGCCCGTGCCCCTTTAAGGGATCTGGGGCCTGGAGGGGGGCAATAGAGTTTCTCTGGTGTTGGCCAGAGTGGCGACCAGGGAAACCTGGGGAGGGCTAGCCTCCCACTAGTTCGAATTAAGGGGCTACACAGCCCTTAATTCGGACTAGTAAGTTCGAACTAGGCTTAATCCTCGTAAAATGAGGTTTTCCTAGTTCGAACTAAGTGCTCCGCTAGTTCGATTTAAATTCGAACTAGCGGAGCGCTAGTGTAGCACCTACGAAAGTTAGTTCAAACTCACGTCCGTTAGTTCGAACTAACATTGTAGTGTAGACATACCCCCAGGTCCTTGCAGTGCCTGTGCAAGACCGAGCCGATAATCAAGGGGCCATTTGGGGGCTGGGGGCAGTCGCTCTGGGGAGCGGGAATCCCTGGATTTCGCTCTTCAGGCTGCGCCCCCAGCTCTCCTTTGCTCCTCTCATTTGCAGAATGGCCAAACGCTTCGGACAATTCTTTAAGAACACCCTGAAGATGGCCCCAGGGCCGGTGGGGAGCAGCTCCTCCGTCCCCGCGGGCGGGGAAGCTGAATCCCACCAGCTCGGGGCGACTCGCCCACCGGCCAGGCCCACCCGGACCTGGCTCCAGGGGCGGCTGGGAAGGCGGGACCCAGCCCAGCGGGGCAGCCGGGTAGGGTGGCTCTGGGGCCTCCTCCTCTGTGGAGAGAAACATCTGCCCCAGGAGCCCAGCCCCCATTACCACCAGGGGGCATCGCCCTGCCCGGCCCCCGGGGACCTGCCAGTCTCCGGGAGCCCCCAGCCCGTCGCTCCCCGCACCAGCCCCTGTAGCTGTGGGTCCAGGTCCGTCAGCAGCAGCGCCTGGGCCTCCAGCTGCAGCCGGGCCACCTCCTGCAGCCGCTCAGACCCAGGTGAGGGGACGTGAATACGCTGGGCCCAGGAGCTCACCCAGTACCTGGGGCGGGGGGGCGGGGAGGGGCAGCCCCAGTGTCTGCCCTGCAGCCAGGGCAATGGATGGGGGCGGGAGGCTGCTGCTTGGCTCTCTTGTTCCTGGTGGGGGCTCTGCTGAGGGCGTTGGCAGATGTGAGGGTGGAAGGGGGATGGGTCCCTGCGAGGGGCGTGTGGGGCCCAACCTGCCCTGGGTCCCTGACATGGGGGCGCGTGACCCCTGCTGGCCACTGGAGTCACCCTGTTCCCTTCCCTCCCGCACAGAGTCCCCCTGCGCCTCACCGGAGCGCTGCCGGGAGCGGGTGGACTCCTGGGTGGAGGACGTGTCCATTTTTGACATCGAGGAGCAGCTCCACACCCGGGACACGGTAGGAACCTTCTCCACACGGGGGGGACCCGAGTGTGTCCGTTCCCTTCCCAGCACGTCCCCCCCCCGGGAGGAGCTTGTCCCTGGGGATCCCCCTGAGGCTCCTTCTCCTGCATGACCTGGCCCCCCCAAGCTGGGGGCTCTTGTCATGCACCAGCTGGGCCCCCACAAGCCTGGGGCAGCAGTTGGGGGGGAGTGTGGGTGCTTGGACAACCAGCAGCTCCCACCTCCACTCCTGGGAGACCTGAGCCTTGCCGCTGCCCGGAGGGGGGGGGGCGAAAGCCCCAGGCTCACAGACTCTCTCTGGGGTGCAGAGCCCAGCCGCCCTCCAGCGGTTCCTCCTGGCCATCTCCACCGCCTGCCTCGCCGCCCTCCAAAGGGGCGAGGGCACCCTGGCGACGCGCTGCAGCAGGGACACCGTGGTGGCCAGGATTGTGGTGAGCGAGTTGCGGTGACCGGGAGGAGGGGAGGGGATACGAGGGGTGGACAGGGGTCTGCCTGGGCAATGGGTGTGGGTGTCGGACCTGGAAATGGGATGGGTGGGGCCAGGAGAGCTGGAGGGGGTGGGTGGGTGGGGTTGGTGGAGGAGGGAGGGACAGAGAAATGGGGCAGGTCTGGGGTGCTGGACAGGAAGGGGGATTCGGGACAGGGAGGGGTCTCCCCGGGCCATGGGGGGGGGGCTGGAAGGCAGCAGAGTGGGCTGCTGGGGATGCGCCTGGGGAGCAGGGATGAGGAGGTTCAGAGGCTGGTCACCAGGGCAGTGAGGGGCAGGAGACGGCCTGGGGACAAGGATTGAGCTGGTCCCGGTTTGGGAGGGGGGTGCTGGGAGGGGCCCTGTGCCGGGCAGGGGGGCTACAGGGCAGCGGGAGGCAGTGGGGTTGGATCCTGCTGGGTGGGGGGCGCTGGCCGTGTGAGCGTCTCTTGGGGGCCCCAGTCTCACACGCCCCTTTGTCTCCTTGGGTCTCCCAGGAGATCATGGAGGCCTCCCCCCCACCTCTGGTCTTGGCCAATTGCCTCAGCGCCGCCTGCAGCCTCAGGTACCGACCCCCCCGACCCCCCCCCCCAAGAGCAGATCCCCTGACCAGGGAGTGGGAAAGTCTCCTGCTGCTGAATTAACAGTCTCTGCCCCTCTCTCCTGCCAGCACCCTGAAGCCTCCCCTGCCGGCCCAGCTCCTGAGCCCCCTGCTGAGGGCGGCCGTGGGACAGACAGTGTCTGGGGACTGGCAGCAGGAGCCCACCCACAATCAGGTACGTCCCCTCCCTCCCCCCCCCCCCCCCAGCCAGGAGCAGGAGCAGCCTCTGACGGCCTGGATCCCCCAACCCCAGCCCCCCCTTCTGACCCAGGGCTCCCCCTTGTCTTGCAGGAGTTCAGCCGGGTCCTTGCTGACATCCTCGATGTCCTATTGGGCAATCTCCTCGCCGAGTCCCCAGACACCGCCCGGCTCCAGCTGATTCTGGAGGTGAGCCCCGTGGGGGGGACGGGGCCATTGGCCCTGCTTCCCCGGGGGGTCGAGAGAGGAGCTGTGTCAGTGGCTGGGGGGGGCACAGTCTGAGAGGAGCCCCAAGCTCTGCCCAGAACTGGCGCCTCCCTACGGGTCCTGACCTACCTCTTTCCCCCCCAGCACCTGAGCCCCTGGCTGGAGTCCCGCCTGCCCCAGGAGCGAGCCAGAGCCCTTGGCAGCACCACGGCCCTGCTGCGAGTCGCCACCACCCTCCCGGGGTTTGACGTAAGTGACCTTGGAGCCGGGGGGTCTGGGGCTGCAGGGCGCGGGGCTGGGAGCATCCCCGGGAGGCAGAGGCAGGGTCGGGAATGGGCCGGGAGTGATCCGCGTTCCCCTTTCCCTGGGGAGGGGCGACCCTGGGCCTTTCAGGGAGCGGCCGTTTGCATGGGACAGGATGCTGAGGGACCCCCCCTCTTCTCTCTCCCCTCAGAACTCAGCCGACTGGCCGAGGATGGGTCACCACGTGGCCCAGCTGGGCCTTTTCATTTCGGACCCTTCCGAGGACGTCAGCCGGCTGGCCCGGGAGGGGGTGCACCGCCTCTTCCAACTAGTCCTGCACCACAGGGGTAAGTAACCCAGCAGGAATCTGGGCCCCAGGGTCACCCTGAGGGTGCCGGCGGCAGGGGGAAGGGGACCCAGCCCTTTTCCCCAGACTGGCCCAAGGGGGGATGCATCCCTCTGTGTTCCCGTCCTTCTGCCCCCTGTGCCCCTCCATTTGCCCAGGGATGCCTGCAGGGGCCCGTGGGAGGGGAAGGGCTCAGACCTGCCAGCAGAATGACCCTGTTGTGTCTCTTGCAGGCCTCAACATCCACCAGGCAGAGGACCTGTGGTGCAGGCACTGGTACAAGGAGAGGTGGGTCCTGGCTCACAGCAACACCGTGCGGGTGGGAGAGGTAAGGACGCGCTGCCAGGGCAGGGCAGGGCTCGGGGGTGGGGCTGGCTGGGGCCCTCGTGCGGGTAGGACGCGGGGTGGGAAGTGGGGAGTGAGTCGCTGATCGAATGGTCGATGCATTTTCCCTCGGCTATTCGAGCCGTGGACAGGGCGGCGCTGCCCCTTTGTGACGCTGTCCCGGCGTTTCAAAGGGGCGGCGCTTCCTAGGGGCAGTGACGCACGGAGCCCGGATCTCCCGTAGGAGGGGAACCAGGGCGGGACGGGGGGCAACACTTTTCGATGGAGGCCGCTCCAAGATGTTGGCCAGTGGCCTAGGGCTGCTCTGTTGTGCGGAGGGGGGTGAGGTCTGGGAGGGTCTTGGGGGCAGGAGGAAGGGGTGACCCGGGGCAGGGGTTGGGGATGCAGGGTGAGGAGAGCGTCTGGGTGCAGGGTCTGGAAGGGAGTTTGGGGAAGGAGGAAGCTGTTTTAGCCCCAGGAGTTGGGGCCGGGCTCTGGGCCGTCAGCTGAAACCTCCTGTGCTCTTGATTTCAGGTCTTTGGGCAGCTCTTCACACCAGAGCAGGAGAATGCCTTTCTGGAGACGGCTCTGCACGCTGCCCGCTCCCCCCTGCGGCGCCACAGCAAGGCCGGGCTGGTCCTGGCCCACGCCCTGCAGGGGCAGGCCCATCAGCTCCTGGAATACATGGTGAGCAGCCGGAGCAAATGCAGGAGAATGGGGCAGGGGCAGGGTCTCCTTCTCTTCCCCTCAGTGAGTCCCCCCCACCCCTTTCCTCAGGCTGCCCCCACCCCATGTCCTACCCGCATGGTTGGGGGAGAAACCGTGTCCTAGGAGGCGGGAGGGGGCAGAGGTGTCAGGAGCCCTGGGGGGGTCAGGAGCTCACCCTACGGGCTGCAGGCTTGACAGGCGTGACCAGAGAGCAGAACAAGTCTCAGCGCAGGGGGGAGGGGGGTGGAGATCCCGGGGGGCCCAGTACCCCTGAGTCCTTGGGGGATGAACCGCTGACGGATTCTGCTTCCCTTGCAGCAGGAAGACAGCCAGTGAGGGAGCTGAGGAGCCAGCAGCTGCGTCCCCCTCTCCCCAACCCTCCTCATTGTATAGAACTGGATTTAAACTCTGATTAAACAACATTTGAAAAAACATTTGTATCAGGCTTGGTCAATAATTTTTAATGGGGGGGGCATTTTGGTAACTGATCAAGGGCCACATTTCTACCGAGGGGTTTGGGGTCTGGGACGGGGTGGTTGGGTGCAGAAGGGAGTTTAGGGTAGGAGCCTGGGTGCAGGGAGGGGGTGGAAGTCTGCCCTGGCTGGAGGGCAGGGCTGGAGGAGAGTTAGTTAGTTTCTGTCTGGGAGCATGGAGGAAGCAGCCTCAGCTACAGGCTGGGGGGGTTAGAAGCCGAGACCCCCTTCCCTATATCAAGGGGGGCTGAGGCATCCTAGACCTGCCCTGTAGCCTGATGACATCTGTGCTGTGCTGTATCCTGAAGAAGCAATAAACCACCTCTATTCTACCGGCTGGTGGAGTCTGTTCGTGCCATTACGGGGGTGCAGGAGGCGGGGGACCCCAACGCGCCGTCACAGGGTGCCAGAGAGGAGTCTGGCCTGGGGGAGGGGTGTCGGGGGGGTGCAGGGTCAGGGAGGGAGCTGTGACCTGGGGAAAGGGGGACGCAGGTTCAGGTGGTCGCCTGGGACAGGCAGTGGGGGAGGGGATGTGGGTGCCGGGGCAGGCTCTGGCTGGGGGGCGCTTACCTAGGCAGCTGCATATGGGGGAGCCCAACTGTCACCTGAGGGGATGGAGGAGCCCGACTCTCACCTGAGGGGACGGGGGAGCTCAATTTTCAACTGTGGGGAATGGAGGAAACAATGTGGAGGGGAGGGAGCGAGATGGGGGGGTGAATTGTTCCCGGAGGGGAGATCTCCCTGGCTGGGGGGGAAGGGACATTTCCAGCAAAGCCCCTCACATAAGAGGGGGACAGATGGGAAGGAGGGAGAGGATGGGGATGGGCAGAGAGCTGGGCAGGTAGAAATGGGGAGGGGAAGGAGAAGGGAAGGGGGAGGAGATGGAGGAGAACAGGGGATGGGAACAGCGGAGGGTGGGGATGAGGAGCAGGACAGAAGTAGGGCAGTGGTGAGGATGGCTGGGCGATGAGAGCCCAGTCAGGGCCCAGGGGAGCTGCCCTTTCTGTGCCCAGGTGTCTGGGGGTCTCCCCCACACACACATAACCCTGCTCCTCAGAGACTCTTTACAGTTTTTTTTCCAGCTCCCACTTTTGGGGGCAGGGACGTGCTGTCAGGAAGGGGCGATACCTCAAGTCACATCAGAAACACAGAGACACCCCCCCACCACGTGACAGAGGCCAGGGCCAGCTTTAGGGAGCCCTACAGCAGAAACCTCTTCCCTCTCCCCCCAACCCAGCTTCAGAGGAGGTGACCTCCCCTCCTTCAGGAGGCTGCAGGGCACATCCCAGAGCAGCGGCTCTCAAGCTTTTTGGCCCCAAACCACCTGGCTCAACATAAACCTTTGCGTTCTAACCATTTTGAGTTGCACCCAGTGTTTCTGGGCAGGGCTATCAACAAAAGGATTAGTAAGAATGATGGAATATGGAGGAAATAAATAACACAAGGCAAGAGAAAAGTGACGACTTTACAATTGAGCGTGTAGCTCTCTATTTTACTGGCATCTTTCTGGGCATGTTACCGTGCATGCGATGCCACCTCAGTGCCACACAGCTGGTAAGTTCTCATTTCTTTTATCATAGCAGCATTCATTGAGAACTGTTTTTAAACCATTTAACAATTAAACAAAAGGGCAGAATGTCTGTTATGGACCATTGCCGTAGAGAGAAAGGAAACCGGGCCTTACTGCTACTTTAACTGCAGTAGTCGACAAGAAATGTTCCAAGTACTTGTGATGCTCCTTTTACAATCTGGATAAAACCTCTTCCCAGACGTGTCAAGTCCAGCACAAGACACAATTCTCATGGGCACAGCGCCTTCGGGATCACGGCTCGTCACACGGCACAACAGCTGCTGCGGGTGGCTGACCGGCCTTCGCTAAGGAGCGAGCAACACGGACCGAGCTGTGTGACTGGCCAGCACTGGGCTACTGAAACCAACTGAGCTGCCAGTCAGCAGACCTCGGCGTGGCTCTTTTCAAACTGTGCCCGGCCACGTTTAACTGGATTGACGTACCCCACTGTGCTCCTCTAGGTGCTATAAGCAACTCAGCTTCTGACATGGCCATGTGGCGCTGTTTGACAGGTACAATGTTTGACACTTTGTTCAGAGGAGATCACACACGTGAAGATATTTTAAATACAGACAAAATCTCTTCTGTTTAATTTGGTGCCCCAGGCCATGGGGGGGTGTCACCTGCCCCTTGTTCCCCCCTTCCCCACCGGACAGAGTTGCCCCAGCTCAGCCGGAGTTTTGGAGGGAAAACAAATCCCCAGACCCCATCCGCTGACCCTGACTCGGTGAGGGGGGAACTGTTCCCATCCCCCCTCTCGCCACCCCCTTCCAACAATGTCTGGGGCCCCCGCTGGACCTTCCTCCATCTCCCCCCAAACCTCCGCCCTGCTGCCCCTTCCCATGTCCCCTCAAATCTCCGTCCTTTCTGCCCCATCCTGTCTGCTCTCAAACCCCTTCCCCCATCTCTCAGCACTGTCCTCGGCTCATCTCCCTCCCAACCCTTATTGCCCTGCAGCTCCCGTCCCATTTCTCTCAACCCCCTCTTCTGCCCTACGGCGACCTCTGCTGGCAACACTCAGGAGTCCTGCCTGCCAGGCCCTCGACTCTAACCACTAGTCCCCACTCGCCTCCCAGAGCCAGGATCAGAATCAAACCTTCCTGGCCCCCAGCTTTCTCCTGCTCTCTAGCCAGCGGTAGCACAAACACAGCCCGTGTCCCATCCCTTGCTAGGGACCTGGCCACTCACCCACTGGCCACTTGGGGGCAGGGGATCTGTGGGGCATGAGTAAGTCCCTGGGTCTCTCCTCATTGGTAACCTACTGGGGGCACAGGATCGAATTTATCTTGTTTCCGTTTCCTTTTGAACTTGGTTGATTTAATTCACACACAGAGAAAACACGCTTAGCTCCAGGCATTAAGCCATCATCACCGCTGAACTATGGCATAAGAGGCAGCAAACCCAGGTGCCCCCCATTGCGTCCTCTCCATGCATGGCACCAGGGCCCATGTCACATGGCAGCAGATTTGCAGGCTAGGAGGGGAGGCTGCAGAATCAAACTTTCCAGCAACTGGAAATGACACAGTGACTGTCCCCCAAATGCCCTTAACTCTGCCCCCTCAGTCACGTGGCTTCTGATGCCATCCTTTGGATCATTTGTAAAAAAGGGGTGTGTGTAATCTGCAGGAAATAGTCGTCGATTAAAGATGGAAGATGAGACTGCGGCTTCCTAGGTCTCGCTCAGATGCACATTAGCCCAGGACACAGAGTACTTTGATGGTGACCAGTTTCCCCCTCCCCAAAACAAACAGGCCAGCTGCGAGCTACGTGACACTTGGCTGCAGGGTTTCCTGATTTGTGCAGGGACCTTTGCTGCTAACTGTGACCGCACTAGATTTCACCTGAAGATCAGAGACAAGGTGTGACGGACGCAGGAAGTGACAAGACATCGACATCTTCCTGTAGCTGCAGCTAGCATCTGAGCTCCTTATATGGGACTGGGTAGAACTGGGCACCGGGGCGTTGGTGGTGGTGCTAAGGGGCCCCTCACAGCCCCATTATGGCATCTGCTATCACCGTCCTCTTCCTCGGTGAGTATCGGAGACAGCTTGGGCACGTGCCTATGGCAGGTGTGTGTGTGGGAGATGCGAGACCAGGGTGTGGGATCCAATCGCTCTGAGTTCTGGTCCCTAATGAGCTGTCTCCTCTACAGGATGCTGGCTGGCGGAGCAATTCAGGGTGTTGGGACATGAGTATCTCTCTTTGGGACAGGTGGGGACAGAGAAGTGCTGTTGATACCTGAATGTTCACCCCAAAGCTGAGTTCCACCTCCTTGTTTTGACACTGGGGGGCTTAGATCAGAATCCGGACGGGTCCTCAGGGCAGTTGGGGGGTGACTGCGGATCGACACTGGGGGCCTTAGATCTGTACCAGGCCCTACTCCCAGGGCAGTCGGGGGTGACTCCAGATTGTTCTAAGGGGGGCAGAGATCAGTCCCCAGCCCGCAGGGCCCCTGTGGGTGCAGAGAGGTGTCTGTGAGCCCTGGCGCTGTCCCTGGGGGTGGGTGCTAACACACGGGGAGGAGTTTGTGCCTCCCCAGCTCACTCCTGTCTGTGTGTAAATGCAGAGCTCCCTGCGCCCGGGCCCTCCATCTCCATCAGCCCCGGCGGGGTGGTTGCCATGGGGGAAGCCATCACCATCCGCTGTCAGTGTTGGTGCCGGGGCAGGAGGCTGTGGCTGTATAAAGGTGCAGTCAGAATCCGGGATACCAGCCCAATTCTCCAGTTTCTCAAGATCTGTTTGAATTGTAATCCCATTCTACGATGTGTTTGCAACCCATCCCAGTTTGGAGTAATCTACAAAATGTAGAAGCCGTTGTTCACTCACTTTATACTAATTTCATCTAGGCCACATTTCCCCAGTCTTCCGGTGTGAATGCCATGAGGGACAATGCCAAAAGCCAGACGAAAATCAACATAGATCAGATCATGGTGCTATGTGAAGTGACAGGAAAGGTTGCAACTCAAGTGCTGTGTAGCTCTTCAGAGAGGGATGTCTGTGCAGGGGAACCAGTGAGGAGCTGAGACCAGAGGACCAAACAACCACAGAGCAACCTTCTCACCTTTCCCAGAGGGGGCATCATGTGGACGATAAACTTGGGCAGCCAGCGTGCTGTGTGTTCTCCAGCAGAGTCCTGCACGGATGGAAGCTGCAACTGTCTGGGGTGAAGGGCTTTTAAAAAAAGGAAATAACTGAACACAAAAAGCCTCTTGCAGTGCATGACAAGGCCGTTTTATTCGTTCTAGTACACTCTTGAGCTATGCTACATATTCCTGAGAGCCATTGGTTGGTGTATTCCCTATTTCCTAGAGCTGGCTGGAATTTTTCCAGCGCAATGCTTTTCCACTGGAAAATGCAGTTTCATCAAAATTGAAACACCTCAAAGAAACTTGTCAATTTTCACAAAATTTTGGGTAACAAAAAAAAAAAAGTTAAATGGGTTGTCGCCATCAGGTTGAAAGGGAACCTCTCTATTTTCCCTCCTAAAGTGGCTTTCTGTCTAATGTTTTAATGTTGCATTCCAGAATATAAAACTGCTGTCAGTTGTTGTCTGCGTATGTGTTCTCTCTGTGTGTGTCGTGCTCATATTGGCCATGTAGCCCATAGAGTCCCGGGTCCACCGGGGTTGGGTCAGGAGGCACTGGGGCAGGAGGGATAAAGGGCCTACCCACGGTAAGGTGGAGGGGTGGGTTCAAGCTGCCCAGTAAACCATTTTTGCCCATTTAATCACCTAATAAACCATCTTGTTAGTCTTTAAAGTGCTGCATAGTCCTGTCTTTTGTTTCCCAATGAAGGTTTTCACAGGATCAGAGTGATGCAACTGTGAAGTTCAGCTTGATCCATGATATTGTAAATTCAAATGTACATCTCCGACTGACTCTTGTTTAAAAACTCCTAAGATGGGGTGGACATTCCATAGGCCTCCTGGAAAAGTTTGTGTGTTAAGGAGCAACTTTAAAGAAAAAAGAGACCAGATTTCTCTAGCAAATGGAAGAAACACAGAATGTACCATCAAGTCCGTACAGTACGTGAACATACTGCCCTATAGCTACACATGCTACGAGGGGGAGGGTGGCTGGAGGCAGGAGATGGCTGGACAAAGTCTCTTCATGGTCTATTTTAGTGTTCCTCTCACCATATCCTGTGGCTGGGTCTCTGAGTGGGGTTAATGTGAGGTCAAAGACAGGGTTCTACATCAGTTCTACAAAACCACTGTACAGCTCAGATCTATTTATAGGCACTACATCTGTATGGGGCCTTTACAGGCTGCAGCAGGCCGGCGCTGGCCATTCCACAGTGATGGGCACCCAAGAAGACAGGCCTTTCTGGGTGCAGCTACTCATGCTTGCTAAAGGAGTCACACCATAGCCAGGCCCAGACTGGGCTCTGACCAGTTTACTACTAGTTGCACAAGCGAAAGGAGCCAACCTGCTGGCTCTGCTGAAGCAATCAAGCATGTTCCTTTCTGCCTGGTCTGCCCAGACTGAGCTCTGCTCATTTAGCTAAGACCTGATGAACTCTGTGGCCAGGTGGTGACCTCAGAAAAGTCCTGGCTTCCAGTCCCGGTAGCTATATTGACTGAGCCTGACTCAGTGGACAAACCCTCGTAATGCTTGTGAAAATGCAGGCTGACACCTGCAGGGGAACCTTTTAACTTGCCTGGTCAATCAATCATGGATTTAAAAGTAGCCATTCGTTGACAAAGGAATTTCACTAACCAATTACAGAGACACTCTGCAGAACTTGGAATTCATCTACAGATCTGACACTAGTACCTTAGTCTTGAACAACAACATTATCTGATTGGCGCATTAGAAAGCCAATTTCTCCCACCTTTAACATCTGTATTTTCCATTGAAGTGAGTATTAAGGATGCTAAATATTGACTAATTGACTAATCGAATAGTGAATGCGTTTTGCATTGACTATTCAATTACTTTGTAGGGCACCTCTGCCTTTGAAGTTTGAAAATGATTCCCCCAAATGAAAGTGACTCCCCATAATTTGTTCCCCACAACTTAAAGTGTTTAGATTTATTATTAATTCTTCTTCTTCTTCTTCTTCTTCTTCTTCTTCTTCTTATTATTATTATTATTATTATTTGTTAAGATTGTTAAATGTTTAGATTTATCATTATTATTGCCCCTTTAGAATATAATGTATTAGGTTATGTAATTTAGAACTGTTAAGAATATAATCCTATGTAGCCAGAAACAGCCCCCGCTCTGTGCTCCAGGGCATGCTCAAGCTTGTGCAAGGGGCTGCTTGAAATTGACATTGCAGAGATACATTGTAACAATGCACTGTCAATCCACTAACTCTGCTATGGGAGCCAAGCCCTGTAATTGACTAAGGGCATTATTACTTACTTAACGCCTGTTCTCTTTAAAACATTGTAACTTTATTCAGCACTCAGAGAATGTTTTAAGCAATACCATCCAGAAACTTTTTGTAACTACAACTCTGAGATATGTAAAGTTATTATTATACAAAAATATTGTATGGGAAACATTAATTAAGGAATGTATGTAAGAGAGAGAGTGCTTGGATGATGAGTGAATGGTTCTGAGAGGTGCCAGCCTGAGAATACAGCAACAAAGGGCTGAAAAAGGCGTCAGGTGCCAGTGCAACCAAAAGGTGTCAAATACTGAAGGTCCACCCGATGAGATCACTGTCAAGCACCTGGCAGCCACCCTGGAGACATCAGCATGATGCAGCAATTTCCATAGACTGGCATAGGAAAAAATTCCTATAAGAACTGGACTAAAAAACGATGGAATCAGAGTCCAAGGTTCTGCTGCCAGCCTACCAGGAGCTTCAGATGCACATCTGATCAGGACTTCGCTCCCCACTACCATCACTTGTGTACAGAATACCTGGCCATTTTTCTGTCACAAGCAACTTCCAGGCTGGTAACTATAACAAATACACAGAACCTGAATAAATGGATGAATGAATGTTTATATGTATAAGGGTTAAGTAGTTAAACAACGTTGTTTGCTTCTATCTTTTCTTTATTTTTTATTATTATCTTTACAATAAACGTGGCTTTTTGCCTTATCCCCCTCATAAGATCCTGCTTGCTTTTATTTGGTATAACATAGATGCCACTGTGCATCATGGGGGATGTGGCCTACTCCTCATGCCATGGCTGATGAAGCTATACACCTGCCACCTGGACCTCAGGAGGGACCAATTTAATACCCACCTAAACAGGGCCTGTATCTATGTGGAATGCGCCGTGCACAGCTGCCATCCATCAGGCCCATCAAATGAGGGTGCACATCTGGGAAGCTCTGAGGGAGAGTTTCTTTGAAAGACCCCACCAACTCTCCCCATGACCCCCCCCCCCCACTAGAGGCCTGTGCCTTGCCCCTCTCTGCCTTTCCCACAACAATCTTTCCCTTCCCCCCTTCCTTGGTATCAGTACAGATACCAGTTTTGTGTTGAAAACCAAGAACTTTGTATTTTGTCAGAACCTAGAATCATAGAATCATAGAACCATAGAGCTGGAAAAGACCTCAGGAGGTCATCAAGTCCAGCCCTCTGCTCTAGGCAGGACCAATCCCAACTAAATCAACCCGGCCAGGGCTTTGTCAAGCCAAGACTTAAACACCTCTAGGGATGGAGACTCCACTACTTCCCTAGATAACCCATTCCAGTGCTTCACTGCCCTCCTAGTGAACTAGTTTTTCCTAATATCCAACCTGGACCTCTCCCACCACAACTTGAGACCATTGCTCCTTGTTCTGCCATCTGTCACTACTGAGAACAGCCTCTCTCCAGCCTCTTTGGAACCTCCCTTCAGGAAGTTGAAGGCTGCTATCAAATCCCCCCTCACTCCTATCTTCTGCAGACTAAACAGACCCAACTCCCTCAGCCTCTCCTCATAAGTCATATGCTCCAGCCCCCTAATCATTTTGGTTGCCCTCTGCTGGACTCTCTCCACATCCCTTTTGTAGTGGGGGGCCCGGAATTGGACACAATACTCCAGATGTGGCCTCACCAAAGCCGAATAAAGGGGAATAATGACATCTCTGGATCTGCTGGCAATGCTCCTCTTAATGCAACCTAATATGCCATTAGCCTTTTTGGCTACAAGGGAACACTGTTGACTCATGTCCAGCTTCTTATCCACTGTAACCCCCAGGTCCTTTTCTGCAGAACTACTACTTAGCTGGTTGGTCCCCAGCTTGTAACTATGCTTTGGATTCTTCCGTCTTGTTGAACCTCATCAGATTTCTTGTGGCCCAATCCTCCAATTTGTCTAAGTCACTCTGGACGCTATCTCTGCCCTCAAGCGTATCTACTTCTCCCCCTAGCTTAGTATCATCTGCAAACTTGCTGAGGGTGCAATCCATCCCCTCATCCAGGTCATTAATAAAGATATTGAACAAAACCGGTCCTAGAACCAAACCTTGGGGCACTCCGCTAGAAACCAACCACCATCCTGACATTGAGCCATTGATCACTACCCGCTGGGCCCGGCCTTCTAGCCATCTTTCTATCCATCTTACCGTCCATTTATCCAATCCACTTTCCCTTAACTTGCTGGCAAGAATATTGTGGCAGACGGTATCAAAAGCCTTGCTAAAGTCAAGTATATCACATCCACTGACTTTCCCACGTCCACAGAGCCAGTTACCTCATCATAGAAGCTAATCGGATTGGTCAGGCATGACTTGCCCTTTGTGAATCCATGCTGACTATTCCTAATCAGTTTCCTCTCTTCCAAGTACCTCAAAATGGATTCCTTAAGGATCGCTTCCATGATTTTTCCAGGAACCGAGGTAAGACTGACCAGCCTATAGTTCCCTGGATCGTCCTTCTTCCCTTTTTTGAAGATGGGCACTACATTTGCCTTTTTCCAATCATCCGGGATTTCTCCCGACCTCCACGACTTTTCAAAGATAATGGCCAAAGGCTCCTCAATGACATTTGCCAACTCCTTCGGTACCCTCGGATGCATTAAGTCTGGACCCATGGATTTGTGTACGTTTAGCTTTTCTAAATAGTTCCTAACCTGTTCTTTACCCACCAAGGGCTGTCCATCTTCATCCCATCTTGTGTCATTTAGCGCATTGGTCCGGGAGCCCACCTTGTCTGTGAATACAGAGGCAAAGAAAGCATTGAGTACTTCAGCTTTCCCCACATCATCTGTCACTAGGTTACCTCCTTCATCCAGTAGGGGCCGCACACCCTGTCTTACCACTTTCTTATTATTAACATGCCTGTAGAAACCTTTCTTGTTATCCTTCACATCCGTAGCCAATCGCAATTCCATTTCCGCTTTCGCCTTCCTGATAACCCCCCCGCATTCTTGAGCTATACATTTATAGCTCTCCCTGGTCATTTGTCCAAGTTTCCACTTTTTGTAAGCTTCCTTTTTGTGCTTAAGTTTACCAAGGAGTTCCCCTGTAAGCCAATCCGGTCTCCTACCATGTTTGCCTCTCTTGCTACGTGTCGGGATGGTTACTTTCTGTGCCTTCAATAAGGCTTCTTTAAAATACTGCCAGCTGTCCTGGACTCCTTTCCCCTTCATGTTAGCATCCCAGGGGATTCTGCCCATCCGGTCTCTGAGGGAGTCAAAATCTGCTTTTTTGAAGTCCAAGGTGTGTATTTGACTACTCTCTTTTCTTCCTTTGGTCAGGATCCTGAAATCTACCATCTCATTATCACTGCCTCCAAGGTTGTCACCCACCTCTACTTCCCCTATTAGTTCCTCCCTGTTTGTGAGCAGACGGTCAAGCTGCGCATGGCCCCTGGTTGGATCCTTTAGCACTTGTGTCAAGAAGTTATCCCCAATATTGTCCAAAAACTTCCTGAATTGCCTGTGTACTGCCATATTGGTTTCCCAACAGATGTCAGGGTGATTAAAGTCCCCCACAAGAACCAGGGCCTGAGATCTGGAAGCTTCTCTCAGGTGTCCGAAGAAAGCCTCATCTACCTCATCCACCTGATTCGGTGGCTTGTAGCAGACACCAACCACAACATCACTGCTTTTGTTTGCTCCTCTAAACTTAACCCATAGACTCTCAACAGGTTTTTCTCCCTCTTTATACTGGAGTTCAGAGCAGTACTAGTGCTCTCTTACATATAGTGCAACTCCTCCTTTTCTTCCCTGGATAGGGCCAAGGAGGAGGGGGACTCAGGGCTGGGAGTGGTACGTCGTGCAGCTGGAAGTGCCACCTCAGGTCTCAGGACCTCAGCAACCTCAGGAGGTGGGTGGGGCCTGGGACAACAGGAGAAGCAGGAGCAGGGAGGGCAGTGGGAGCAGCGGGGACAGGGACAGGGACAGGAGCTGGGTGTGCCATCATTTCATATATGGTAGCACACATGTTTTGGCTCTGCTGCACCATCTGAGCCCATATTTGGGTCCCATCTAGACTGCAAGCCTCTTTCGAAAGAGCATCTAGACTACAACCGGTACTTTTGAAAAAGCAAGCCACTTTTTCAAAAGAGAGCACCGAGACAGTCTGGATGCTCGCTTTCGAAAAAGCACAGTTTGCAATACAGAGTGCCTTTTTTTGAAAGAGCACTTTTGAAAAAAGGCGTTATTCCTCGTAAAACGAGGTTTTCCATAGTTAAAAAACCAGCCATGGTCTTTCGATTTACTTTCAAAAGACATGGCAGCAGTTTAGATGCAGGGGAAGTTTTTTCAAAAAAAGGCCACTTTTTTGGAAAAAACCCTGTAGTCTAGACACACCCTGGCTACATCTACATTGGCAAGATTTTGCACAAATACTTTTAACGCAAGAGTTTTTGCATTAAAGTATTTGTGCAAGAGAGCGTCTACACTGGCATGTACATTTGTGCAAGAGACGTGCTTTTGCGCAAAAGCATCCGTGCCGGTGTAGACGCTCTCTTGCGCAAGAAAGCTCCGATGGCCATTTTAGCCATCGAGATTTCTTGCACAAGAAATTCATGTTGCCTGTCTACACTGGCCTCTCGCGCAAGAACACTTCTTCAAGAGGGCTTATTCCTGAGCGGGCGCATCATAGTTCTTGCGCAAGAACTCGCGGCCAGTGTAGACAGGCGGCAAGTTTTTGCGCAAAATCTCGCAAATGTAGACACGGCCCCTGAGCGTCCTCCTGGTCCTTCTGGGCCAGGATCCGTTGCATGCCTTGGAGGATGACCACATGCTGTCTCATCAGGTCCCCCTGGACCCTCCTGCACTTGTAGCTCCCCCAGGGTCAGGCGGCTGCCTCAGCTGGCGGTGATCGCCCATTAGTGATGCTAGTCCGGCTGTGGAGAATAAAGAGGAAGAGGCGGTCAGTCATCCATGCAGACACTATCCCTGAGTCCGTGCCCTCCTCTGTGAGCTGAGAACAAGAGTCCTCAGGATAGAGGGCAGGGATGTTCCAGGAGCAAGGCTATGTGTGGCCTGGACATCGGCCCTGCCTCACAGAGGCCCTGAGGTGCCCAGGGGACCATGCTTCTTGCTCCCCCCCATCCTCATCCCACAGACAGGCAGGGCAAGGGAAGTGGTCGGCCACAGTGGGATGCCATGGGCAGGAGAGGGGCCTGGAGCAGTCTGCTCTTCCATGGGGGCTGCACGCACACCTGCCAGCGCTGTCCGTGGAAGTGGGTGGTGCCTCAAGTGTGCAGGCATTCCCGTGTGTCGTGTGCGGCACTCCTAAGTCTGTGTGCAGCCATGTGTGTGCCCTTGTCCCCAGCCTGCTTCCAGCAGTGGTTAGTGGTGGGAGGGCATCTCCCACAGGGGTCAGATGTGTGTGTGGCCTCCCCAGAGCCTGTGAACAGGACCCTGGGGACAGGGCCGGATGGAGGCATGGGTGAGCCGGGCAGCTGCCCAAGGCACCAGCCGATGAGGGGCGCCTAATGGCAGCTGTAAGGGGTGCATGGCGTCCCTTACAGCTGCCATCAGGAGCCACGTGCCCGGATCCCGCAGCGCCGGCCCCGCGGCGCTGGCCAACAGCACCCTTCCACCCATGGCTGCGGGGCCCTGCATGGCCCAGCGTGCGTGCCAGCAGCGCTGGCCGGACCAGGCTGGGCAGCGCATGTGCTGTGCACCCTGGGGGCGGCCCCGGGCTGCGCGCCAGTGGCCGTGACCAGCTCGCGCATGCGCCGAGCGCCCTGGGGGGCAGGCCCACGCATGCACCCTGCGCCTGGGGGTGGCGCCGCATGCCTGGGCCCAGGGTGCCAAAGGGCTCGGGCTGACCCTGCCTGGAGGTGCTTTGGGGCTGCCTCCTGGGGCTGCATGTTGCAGACTGGCACTGCATGTAGTTCCACGTGCACGGAGTGTAGCACAATATCCAGGCCAAGATGACCAAGCGACGATTGCATCCCATCCCCTCTGCGCCCGCTTTCCCTGCCCTGTGTGTGTGAAAAACAGAGCACTCACCTGATGATTCCTCCCCGTCCTCAGAGAATGTGTGTAAGACATCCAGGCCCTGGGGTACGGGCTTGAGGGTGAGGGTGACTGTGCTGGCTGTCTCCTCCTCCTCCTGCAGCTCGTCGTCGGATTGGCAAAGATGAGCATCTCCAGCCCCAAGTCCACCACCAGGGGTGAGGAAGGGGCTGAACCACCCCCCAGGATGTGGTGGAGCTCAGCGTAGTAGGGCTAGGAGTGGGGTCCTGCCCCAGAGAGAGAGCTGTGCTCCCTTGCCCTCGCATAGCCCTGGCAGAGCTCCTTCACTTTGCTCCATACTTGTATGAGGTTCTGGAAGTGGTGGCCTCTTGTGGCCCGAGCCTCGGCCATCCGACCGTATATGTCGGCGTTGTGCCACTGGGAGCCGAGACCCTGCAGGGTCTCCTGCTCACCCCACACCTACAGGAAGGCCAGGATCTCTGCCCCGGACCACGATGGCACAAACCTCTTCGGGCCTCTGGCTGAGTCCTGGGAGCCCTGGTCATGCTCCCTGTGAGGGCCAGAGAGGTCTCAGGAGGCTTGTGGCTGGGCCATGGGTCCCAATTAGTGTGGCAGTCACAGCCACGCAGTGAGGTGCAGCTCTCTGGGCCAGCCCCCTGCCACAAGTGTTGTCCCAGGTGCCTGCAGCTTTAAGAGCTGGCCGGAGACAGGGACTATAGAGTTCTGATTAGTTTGGACGGAGTGGCCACCAGGGCACCTGTGCTATTTCCTGGAGGCCTCTTCTTTCAAAAGAACTCCCTCTTCTGCTCTTTCAGACAAAGACGTCTTCCTCGTGAAAGAACCCCTTGGTTCTTTCAACTTTTTGTCAAAAGAATGCAATAGCAGTATGGACGCAAGTATTTTTTTCTGGACTAACGGCAGTTATTCTGGAAAAACACTGCAGTGTAGACATACCCTAAGAGCCGAAATACCTCTGAGGTTCTGGGCATAAGGCCCTTAGACTTGGTGTCTGCCCTTTAGGTCTGAATAGGGTTTCCTGCCCCGCAGGTATACTAAGAAAGACATGACACTCCCTCACTCCCACCTAATTCTCCACTTGTGTCATTTTCTCCTGTTTTTTGTCTTGTTGCTGAAACTTTCAATTTTCTCTTTTTTTTTAAAAAAAATATTGTTTTGAGTTTCCCCTGCCACTCTTTTGTGCTACTGTTCTGTCACCTGACGTGGCTACCATTGCATTGAGTCAGCTTAGGGTTATCATCTTTCCTGACCAGAGGGATGGGACACCATTGCTGTAAATGGCGTCCAGTCCATCCAGTTGGGAAAAATGGTAAGCCTAATTGTCAGCTCTTCCTAGTCTTGCCTGTGTACAAGAGATGCTTCATTAAATGATGCAACACAGGAGGCAGTTTGTATTGGCCCATGCGAGACACGGTTATATAGGCCTCTCCGAGCTGTCCAGGCCCCACAGTGGATGCCTCAACCATCAGATGGATGGGACCCATGGTGCCCAGGTAATTATCTGGGAAAATCTAGCACAGGGCAGTCAGAGGGGGTCATGCCCCCAAGCACACACCACAGTGGTGGGACCTGGAACAACCAACAGCCTACTGTGCTCCACCATCTCCCAGCTGGGTTGCTCTACTTCACTATGGTGGTGGCCGGGAAGCAGAGTGTCCTGGCCCTAGTCTCAGTACCCAGTGGGGTGAAGCAGGAGTGGGATTTGGGGGAAGGGATAGAGAGGGCTTGGGGCTCTCAAGTTTTCCAATAAGGGCTGCTGCTAATGCAGCAGCAGCCAGAGCCCAAGACCCTATAAATTGCTGCTGGAGCACCACGCACTTTGGGTAGCTCGGAGGGAGGAAGTGCCACACCCCTTATGCGCGAAGCCATGTCCCTTCACCTCACCCGGGGTCCACAAAGGACATCATATGCAGAGACACAACTGGTTTTAATGAAGGAACAAGCCATGAACAGGAATTAATGACAATATTGGACTGCTCTCTGTAACAGAGCAGCATTCACCTCTCTTGAGTACCCCTTCTGGCTAAGCACATGTGCCTGCACTCTCTTGTCTGACTTCGGTGACACAGTCTCTGGCCGAGTCTCACTCATTGTGTGTGCTCATCAAAACCCCTTCCAGGGTACACATCTAATCGGAGCCTATCTTGGTTAGCTCTCTTATGTCCTTTCAAGTTTGTTCCCCACTCAAAGAGAGTGGTGTCCCCAGAGCTACCCCACCAAAATACAGCATTTTTGCCCTTACCTCAGGGCTTTATTTCAAAGTCCCATCACAGTCCAGCACTCGCCAATAGCTCTTCACAAGAGCTGTGTCCAGACTCAGTAGCCTTTTTTCAAAAGAACTTCCCCTGCGTCCAGACTCAAGCCGCGTTCTTTCGAAAGTAAATCGAAAGAATGCGGCTTTTCTTTCGACGGCGGTACACCTAATTCTACGAGGAAGAACGCCTTTTTCGAGGGAGATCCGTCGAAAGTAAGTGAGTGTGGACGGGGGGAGCCCTTTTTTTCGAAAGTATTGGCCTCCAGGAAGAAGCCCTGGTGGACAATCTGGGCCATGGGTTGCATGTCTGTGGTTCCTGGCTGCAGCCATTCCTTAAAGGACAGGCACCCTCACAGCCACTTGTTGCAGAGAAGGAGCCAGAGCACACAGCTACTTTGCTGCAGCATGTCCCAGCCCCAAGAGCGTCCTGGCCCTTCCAGAGAGCCTTCTGGGGACCCAGCCAAGGGCTCCAAACGCCGGGCACCATCCTGGTCTGGCGCAGAGATCAAGAGCCTGCTGGAGCTCTGGGGAGAGGAGGAGGCCTTACAGGCCCTCAAAAGCCGGCGGCGAAACGCAGATATTTATGGCCGCCTGGCTGAAGCCCTGGCCCAGAAGGGCCACTACCCCCGCACCCAGGACCAGGTGCGGTCCAAAGTAAAAGAGCTGCGCCAGGGGTACGTCAAAGCCAGGGAGGAGAGCTCCCGTTCTGGGGCAGCCCCCCACTACTGCCCCTACTACCCCGAGCTGAACCAGATCCTGGGTGGCAGTGGAGAAGCACGCACACCACGGCGGTTCGTACAGTCTGGATTGGCAGACCCCATGGTGGACGCTCCCGAGCAGGACCCAGAGCAGTCTGGAGACGGGGACATGGTCCCAGAGGAGGAGGACAGTGAGGAGACGGCGACCCTCACCCTGGAGCCAGTCACCCAGACCCCAGAGGCCTCCCAGGCATCATCTGGTGCAGGAGAGGAAGCAGCAGATGAGTGCAGTGAGGTTGTGTCACACCCGGGGGGGGGGGAGGTAGGTGGGTGGGTGCACAGTGGGTGATGCACAAGGGAAACCTGTCATGCTCAGGCTGATGCCCAGGTCACACACACACAGTGTAACCTTCAGAATGTCTGATTCCCCTGTCTCAAGGGAGAGGGCATGCCCTTTTGGACAGCTGTTGCACACATGACTGATTGTGATAGAAATGTAGCCGTGTTACTCTGATCTGAGGAGTGGGTCTGGCCCAGGAAAGCTCATCCCCTAATAAACCATCCTGTTAGTATTTTAAGTGCTACAGAGTCCAGTTTTTAGGACTGATTGTGTGTTCTTCTTTTCCTCCACAGCCGGACCAGCCGTGGAAGAGGGCCGCAGCACCCCAGCCCCACCTCCATCTCCATCTCGGGGACATGGGAGCCGCAGACACAGGCGTGTCTATGCGGACATCCTCAGGCAGCACGTGGAGGCCGTGCAGGAGCTGAACTCCATCCTCAGAGAGAGGGCGGAGGCAGAGGATCGCTGGCGTGACCGGCTCATGGACGAGCTGGTCCTGCAGCGCACGTCCCTGTGTGCCAACCTCAGGGAGGTCTGCGGCTTGCCTGCTCCTGTGCCTGGTCCTGCTCCTCCAGCACCCCATGACCCCACCCCACCAAACCCCCCTTCCACAACAGCATCCCTTTCCCTCCTTGGACCTCCCTCTCCCCCAGCCCCCCCAGTTCCCCAGCCCCTCTCTCCCCCTGGCCCTCCTCTCCCCCAGGCTTCCACGTCCTAAGAGCACCCCAGCCAGCCAACCGACAGGTGCACCACCCGATCCCGTAGCCGTGGAGCACCCCAAACACGAGGCCCAGGCAGGAGAGTGAAATCTGGCAAGCACCGTGCAACCTGATCCCCTTCCCCCCTCCAAGTTTCCAGTCCCCTTCCCCCCTCCAGGTTTCCAGTCCCCTTCCCCCCTCCAGGTTTCAAGCACCCCCATCACCCCAGTAAAAGCACAAACAAAGGGTTCAACAAAATGTTTCTTTATTGTAAACAGTGTTTTCAACAACAAAAATGAAAAAAAAATGTGTTATGTTTTCTACATTTATACTATTGTTTGAGAGTATGTACAAACATTAAACATAACATTTTATTTTGCAACACACCCTGGTGTTACTGATGTGTCCAAACAGGGTCAGGAGATGGGTTGTGGAGGGAAGCTTCTATTGGGCCAGGGCCCAGTCCCCAGGCAGAAGCCCCTAAGTAGAGTCAGTGGCCTCCACTGGAGAATTGCTCCCGGAGGGCCTCCCGGATGCCAACAGCAGACCGGTGAGCCTGGCGGATGGCAGCTGTCCGGGGCTGGACAAAGTGCCTCTCCTGGCCATCAGCACCTCTACCCCACCCTGGTAGGAAGGCATCCCCTTTCCTCTCCACCAGGTTATGGAGAACGCAACACGCGGCCACCACCTCAGGGATGTTGCTCTCCCCCATGTCGAGGCATGTGAGCAAGCACCGGAATATGCCTTTTAAACGTCCGAACGCACATTCCACCTGGTTGCGAACCCGGTTAAGGTGAGCATTAAACTGCTCCTTGCTCGCATCCAGGTGGCCGGTGTAGGGCTTCATCAGCCACGGCATCAGGGGATAGGCGGCATCAGCCACTATGCACACCGGCATGTGCACATCCCCAACCGCAAACTCACGATGCGGGAAAAATGTTCCTGCCTGAAGCCTCCGGTAGAGGTACGAGTTCCTGAAGATGCGGGCATCGTGTGCCCGCCCTGACCACCCAACACAAATGTCCGAAAACTGGCCACGATGGTCGACCAGGGCCTGGAGGACCATAGAAAAGTAGCCCTTTCTGTTGATGAATTGGGCTGCTCGATGGGGCGGTGCACGGATTGCAATGTGTGTCCCATCGAGCGCTCCTCCGCAATTCGGGAAGCCGAGGGCAGCAAAGCCGGCCATGACGCTGTCCAGATCTGGTAGACAGATGAGCCTGTTGAGCAGCTCTGAATTGATGGCCCTCACCACCTGCAGAACGAGACAGACAACAAAATGTTAGAAGGGGTGCCTTATCTCTTAGGAGGAGAACCCACCGCCCACCTTCCCTCTCAAACACCCCGGGAATCCCCTCCTCAGAACCCCCCCCCCCAACAATTCAGGGTGAGTGGAGGAGCTCCCTCCCACTCCCATTCCACTTGGCCCTTCCTGACAGTCTCCCTTCCCCCCACCCCAAACTGTGACTGTCCCCAGACAATGACTTACCTCCATCAGGATGGATCCTACGGTAGACCTGCCCACGCCAAATTGGTGTCCCACGGAGCGGTAGCTGTCGGGGGTTGCCAGCTTCCAGAGGGCAATGGCAATCCTCTTTTCCAGGGGGATGGCGGGCCGCAGGTGGGTGTCTTGCCGTTGCAGAGCAGGGGCGAGCCAGGTACACAGCTCCTGGAAAGTGGTCTTTCGCATCCGGAAGTTGCGTAGCCAGTCTCGGTCATCCCAGATCTCCATCACGAGCCGGTCCCACCAGTCAGAGCTGGTGTCAAACCTCCAAACACGCCTGTCCACGAAAAAGTTTGGAGGCAAGGGCAGTGCGGCTGCTTGACGGAGGAGCCCCTCGTACCTCTGGTCTGGGTCCAGCTCGGGAAGTAGCCTCATGACAGTGTCATGCAGATGCAGCAACAGCTGCAGTATGGTGGTGTGGGGCCATCGCCTGCCCAGGGGCAGCTCTGGCTCCATGCCAAAAAAAAGGGTCTCAAAGCGAAAAACCTCAAAAGAAAAAAGCTGCTGGGGTGTCCCAGGAAGCTGAGCACTCCAAAGCAGCACTGCAATGCCTTGCTTACTTCCTCGAGGGACAGCAAAGGCAGCTGCAGGAGCAGAGCAACGGGTGTTCAGGAGTGTCCCTCTCACCACGCGTCTCTGCAAAGGGCAGGCAGGCAGCACCCGGAAGGAAATGCTGCCCCCATGCCCTGGCAGAAGCAGTTCCGGGTGGCTTTCAATTTCGAAAGAGCGTCCAGCAGTCTGGATGCTCTTTTTCGAAAAAGCGGATCGATTTTTCGATCCGCGTATTGTAGTCTAGACGCGCTCTTTCGAAAGAGGCTCTTTCGAAAGATGCTTTCGAAAGAGCCTCTTTCGAAAGAAGCCTGCAGTCTAGACATAGCCAAGGAGCTGTCTGCAGTGCTGCCACTCTCTCAGGCAGCCTGTCTCCTGGTTCTGCATACCTTGTGGCCTCCAGAGACACTGACTGATACTGGTCTTTCCGCTGCTTTGATAGGACTTTCCTGGCCCTGATTGGTTGCTTCTCCCACAGCCACTCCAGTCTGTCTGGAGGACTTTTCTATTGTGTCTCTAGGGTATGGTCAGACCATAGGGCCTCCAGGAGGGGATCCCAAGGCCAGGTCAATTGCATCACGTTCCCTTTGTCTGTAAAAATGTTTATGGATGAAAAGAATCATAGAATCGTAGAATACTAGGACTGGAAGGGACCGCGAGAGGTCATCGAATCCAGGCCCCTACCCTCATGGAAAGACCAAATACTGTCTAGACCATCCCTGATAGACATTCATTTAACCTACTCTTAAATATCTCCAGAGATGGGGATTCCACAACCTCCTTGGGCAATTTCTTTCAGGCTGTCTCTAGACTGCATCCTTTTTCTGTAAAAGGGATGCAAATTAGACACATCGCAATTGCAAATGAAGCGAGGATTTAAATACCCCCGCTTCATTTGCATAAACATGGCTGCCGCTTTTTTCTGGCTCGGAGCTTTGCCGGAAAAAGCGCCAGTCTAGACAGGGATCTTTCGGAAAATAAAGCCTTTTCCGAAAGATCCCTTATTCCTTTTTTTAAGAGGTATAAGGGATCTTATGGAAAAGGCTTTATTTTCCGAAAGATCCGTGTCTAGACTAGCGCTTTTTTCCGGCAAAGCTCCGAGCCGGAAAAAAGCAGCAGCCATGTTTATGCAAATGAAGCAAGGGGGATTTAAATCCCCACCTCATTTGCAATTGCGATGTGTCTAATTTGCATCCCTTTTACGGAAAAAGGATGCATTCTAGACACAGCCCTAGTGTTTGACTACCCTGATAGTTAGGAACTTTTTCCTAATGTCCAACCTAAATCTCCCTTGCTGCAGTTTAAACCCATTGCTTCTTGTTCTATCCTCAGAGGCCAAGATGAACAAGTTTTCTCCCTCCTCCTTATGACACCCTTTTAGATACCTGAAAACAGCTATCATGTTCCCCCTCAGTCTTCTCTTTTCTAAACTAAACAAACCCAATTCTTTCAGCTTTCCTTCATAGGTCATGTTCTCTAGACCTTTAATCATTCTTGTTGCTCTTCTCTGGACCCTCTCCAGTTTCTGCACATCTTTCTTGAAATGTGGTGCCCAGAACTGGACACAATACTCCAACTGAGGCCTAACCAGCGCAGAGTAGAGTGGAAGAATGACTTCTCATGTCTTGCTGACAACAAGCAGTATAAGAACCTCTATAGAGTAGTGAAGGAAAAAAGAGCCTCTTCCCAGGATTATCCCTGTCCCTGTCCCTGTCCCTACAGATAGAATCATAGAATCATGCGGAGTATAATTTGATGTATTTCTACAACAGGGAATATAAATAACAAACCCACACCACTAGGTGGAGGCAGATATTTTGAGGAGTTTGTGAGAAAACTTTCAAAAAAGAGAAGTAATATTGGAATTCTGCTTTAAGTCATTTGGCTCACGTCTCAGCAGAGTGATCTGTACAATGCTGGATCTTTAATTTTTTTCCATGAAAGAACCTGGTTAAAATCTTTTAAATAAATCATGTTATTTCCACTCTCCTATTTGTCTGTGCTCTAATAGGGATAGAAAAAATATAATTATTGGCTAATAATGGCTTATATTTGAATCAGAGAGTTAGTAAAATTATTTAAAAAGGAAAATCTCTCTAGAAATGCATATTGTTGTTGCATCAAATTCTGCCGTCCTTGCTCAGATCCTCCCAGGTATTGAGATTCCTGGCTCCCATTGGTTTCAATGGAAATTAGTCTAAATACCTTTGAAGATCTGGGCCTCATACCCTACTCTGACAAAACTTAGGTTGAATTAGAGTCAGTCAAACACTGAGCGGGATTAAGGTGTGCATCTTACTGCACATTGTACAAAAGCTTCTTGCTATCAGTCTATTTTTTGCAGTACAGCTGCTCCCCGAGTTGCAAATGGTCGAGTTACGACCGTTCGCACTTACGACCAAAGCTCCCATGGAGCAGTCGTAAAGGCTGTCCCCGTGTTACGAATGTGACCCGCGCTTACAAACAGCGCGGTCACGTGTAACTCAATGGGGTCCAAGTTACAAACTGATCGAGTTACAGCCAAGTGTTTGGTCTGTAACTCGGAGAGAGGCTGTAATGTTTTTTCTGTATTCACCAGTTTTGTTTTCTTGCCTCCTTGGACATGTTGGACTTTGTACATAATGGTGAATAAATGGTATATTTATCATCCTCTCTGACTGTAATGTGTTTTGAGTGATGGCAAATTGTCAAGCCATATTCAGTACAGGCTGATCACTTGATACCTATTAGTGAGATAAGCATGTGAATTGTAAGCCCAGGACTTGCTAAGGGCAGGATCCCACTACTACTTGCTGCAGGACAGTGTGCGTTGCTGCAGAACTCTTAGTTGTGTATGTGCACATGACTTGTTTTTGTAAAAATCTGGCCCTGGGGCAAATAAACTAACATTCAACCAACGATTCAGCTTTTTATCTTGTAAAATACAACCAACTGATAAGTAAAATACAACCAATTAATAAGTAAAGTTTCCTTTTGAGGATATACTATTGCACCAAGATCGGAATGAAGGTTATATGCTAACTTATGAGTTCCCTGACGTCTGCACGGTGTTTGTGATGACTTTGCTACACACATTGGTGTCCTTAATCTGTTCTGTGGTCCTGGGGTTATTTGTCACATGCACAAACATTATTCCTATTGCTGATCCACCCATAGTGGACTGATATTGGATGCCTTGCTCTCATGTGAACAGATACAACGAACAAGCATTGTTACAGTTACCTGTACATGATGCTGTGTTTTTGAAAGGCCTGAACTTATGGAGCAGGCGTAGACAGTGAGGGATGCATAAAACTAGCAGAGACAGGAAGTCTCTCTGTGATGACCATGCCCTTAGCTTCTTGTGGAAGTGACCTCCTGTGCATGTATTAAATATGGAGTACTCTTGAACTGTACTGCTGTACACTTTCTATCTAGCGCAGTTGTATAAGACCCCAGTTTGCACAATGGTATGGAACTGGGGCTTAGCCACAACAGACCCTGAATCAGGGAGAAAGTTTCCTAAATATGTAGTATTATTACACTAGTTTCATGTTGGTACCTGGTCAAAGTAGGCTTATCTTCTTGCTTAATTATCTTCTCTGTTGTGCTGTGAATAAATATTACTTAATGACAGTTAAGGACCATCTTATTCTGAGTTTGTACAGGTCGTAAGGCAATGAGATTCTGGCCTATGACTGGGACTATGAGGCAGTACCGCAATACAAATAATCACATGCTGATCTACAGAAATATTTTTCTGCCTTGGACATCCCCACTAGCTTGAGAGATCCAGATGTATCAGTTAGTGAAAATGGAAGCATGTGAACTTGACAGCTTCAGTTTCAGTCCCCTTGTTTCCTGCACTGAGTGTTTTTTCTGCTTTTTACACTAAATGGTAAGCATGTCCACATAATAGTGTGATGAAGATGGATGGATGGGAGGTTTTGACTTCCTTAGTCATGGCGTACTGTTGCAGGAAGGAGGTTTGCTGGGAAGAGATGGGGTCGATCTGACCACAAAAGGGAAGGACATCTTAATGCAGTGACTCACCAATCTTATTAGAAGGGCTTTAAACTAAGTTGAGTAGGGGCAGGTGACAAAAGGCAACTAGGTTCAAAAGGTATCTTTAATAGAGGACTAGTTCTTTGGGGAGAATCAGATATGGAAAATTAGAGTAGAATTACAGGAGCAACAAGAGGGAAATTCCTGGGGGGAATTTGATCAATCCCTTAGATCAGTGTTTCTCAAAGTGATCCGTGAAACCACTTTGAGAAAGTTGCTAACTGGCCGCGCCGGTGTGTTTATTTATGTTGGAAATAAGCCAGGACACTCTGGATGCAGGTGAAAACAAGCAGAGGATTTATTATACATCAGCTGATGGAGTGACACGCAGGGGTTACCCTGGTGAACACTGGTTAATTAACACAATACAATAGATTATATAGTCAGCAGGAGGACGGAGGAAAAATGATTTGATAGGTCTAGCAGCAAGACGAAATGAGCACATAAGCCAATAGAACTACTCAAGATTACATAATATCTCCACCCATTGCAAAGTAACAGCTCGTTAATTAATATACAGGTGGTTATTGTTCAAATGCCAAAACATGTCAGCAAAACAGTAATAACATTTTAGTCTCCATAGATGATGATGTTGCTATAGGAGGCGGGTATGGCCTTGAGTTGGTGCAGCACTTGGTTCTCAGGCTTATTATCTAGGAGTGAAGCAAGACAGTTTAAGCAAATTTTATGAATGTTATCTCAAGCAAAATGTGTTACGTTACCAACTGAGACCCAGTTCGAGTGTTTTAGAACGTGGTTGCTATGGTGCCCAGGGTCTTTTACTGTCTGCAGTTCTTATCCTGACTGTGGTGTTCCCAGGCCTTAATCCTAGAATGGAGTTATGCTGTTTAGAGGCCTACTAGCACATTTAGGGCTGCCTCAGTTTACCCTACAATTTACCAGCACTGAGGTCACGGAGCCTTGCAGGTCCCTTTGGCTCTGGTTAGCCAGTCACAGCAAAAGGAGCTGTGGCTGCTGCTTCCCATGGCTCCCTTTGGCTGCAAACAGCAAATCGGATCCAATGGGAGCCACGAGGCTTTGTGGCTGCGGCACCAGTAAATAAACACACCAGTGTAGCCAGTTAGCAGTTTTCTCAAAGTGGTTTCATGGACCATTTTGAGTGTCACTGCTTTAGACGTCTACTCACAAATTCAAGGAATAACAGGAATAAGCAGTCAGAATTGGGAGTACTAATAGACAAGTCATAACTGAGCTTAAGTGGCATCTCAGACACTTGATGGGATAAATCTCATAACTGCAGTATTGGCATAGAGGGGTACAACTTGTTCAGGAAGAGCATGTAGGAATAAAAGGGAGGTGGTGTTGTATTGTACACTTGTTCTGAGTTCCAGAAAGAGGCACGAGGCAGACCAGCTGAAAGTCTCTGGGTAAAGACGAAGTGGGGAAAACACATCCAAACCAGGAGGAGGAGGGAGATGAGGCATTTCTAGAACAAATAAAACAAATATCCAGACCCTTATAGTAATGAGGGACTTTACCTACCTAGACATCAGTGGGAAAAGTAATATGATAAAACACAAAATATCCACTAAGTTCTTGGAATGTCATGGGGACAATGCTTTGTTTCAGAAACTGAAGGAAGTAACCCAGGGCATAGGCATTTAAGAATTGATTCTGACCAACAGGGAGGAGATGGTTGTGAACCTGTAGGTAGAGGCCTATTTGGGAGAAAGTGATTATGAATAAGGCTGTGAATCATTCATGGAGGTCACAGAAATCATGAAACAAAAAACAGGACTATGTAGCACTTTAAAGACTAACATGATGGTTTATTAGGTGATGAGCTTCCGTGGGCCAGACCCACTTCCTCAGATCAAATAGTGGAAGAAAATTGACACAACCATATATACCAAAGGATACCATCAAAAAAATGAACACATATGAAAAGGACAAATCAAATTTCATGTGTTCATTTTTTTGATTGTATCCTTTGGTATATACGGTTGTGCCAATTTTCTTCCACTATTTGATCTGAGGAAGTGGGTCTGGCCCACGAAAGCTCATCACCTAATAAACCATCTTGTTAGTCTTTAAAGTTCTACATAGTCCTGTTTTTTTTTTCAGCTACACGAGACTAACACGGCTACATTTCTATCACAGAAATCATGGATTCTGTGAGTTTCTGGGACCTTTGTGACTTCCACAGTTGTTGGCGTGGTACATCTCAGGGCATCCCTGGGGCCAGATGCTGTGCTGGAGCATTCGTTGGAGAGCAGTCAGGGTACCCTGGGCAGTTCACCCACCTGGAGTGGAAGTAGTAGTGGCACCCTAGCCTGCTCTCAGAGCAGTGGAGTCTGCTGGAGTGCTGCCTTTCCCCAGCACCTAAAATTTATTTAGGGCAATTTTTAGTAAAAGTCATAGACAGGTGACAAGTCATCTTAACCAGAGTTCTCTCCAGCAAAGTGACAGAGTCCCTGTGTGCCTACCTGGTCATCAACAGTTTATGGAATTTGCTTAGGTCACAAGGATGTCACAATAGTGCTTGTGTAAGTTTAACTGGAAGTTCTGGTTGACAGACTGAGAGGCCATCTATCTCTCAGTACTGGAGCTAGTTGGAGAAAGGATTGAGAGAAGGTGTTGAGGAAAGACTAAACCATGAATACATTTGTGAGTGAACAGGAGGTAATTGATAGAGGTAAGGGTCACTATTGTGTTTTTTATATCCAACCTGTAGCCACACATACACATTCAAGAGCATGGGTGCATAGAAACGTGTAATATTCTCCATTTCTATGACCAGATCATTAGCTGCTGTAAATCCAGTGAGCCTCTACTGACTTCCCTTTTAATTGACTTGAGTTGAAGGACTGGCCTACAGCCTCTGAACCTGGAAACTTTCCTGACAACCTGTGTCACTATTGGATGTTATGGGGAAGGTCTTCTTTCCTTTCTCCAGTTGTTTTATGTTGTTAATATGGGTCCTTATTGTATGACTTCTGCATCCTTGGAGCCAAAATCTAGTGGTGCAAAGCATCAGAGATGGGAGAAATTAGAAGAGAAAACACAGAAGGACTTCTCTTCTAGCTGACTGTGTCTAGACTACAAAGTTCTATCACTTTTCTTTTGAAAGAGGCTTTTTTTCTGACAGTTGGCCCGTCTACACTGGGCCAAATGTCAGAAAAAAAGCCTCTTTCAGAACATCCCTTCTTCCTTGTAGAACGAGGTTTACTGAGATGCTGAAAAAACATGTCTGCTTTTCCAATATTTTTTTGGAAAAGCAGACGCATTCCTTGGACGTGGCAGAGCTTTTCTGGGATATCTCTGGTATCCTGGAAAAACTCTGCAGTCTAGATGTACCTGCTGTCTACTTAAGATATTAAGTGGATAGCTAGCATATTAAATGGAGGATAACAAAGCGTTTCTTAGCAACACTAGTGCTCTTAATCCTTCACCATTACTATTGCAACTGTATGGGCAATGTAAGTTACAGTTCTGATTCCATCTGCATCTGGGTGTTGGAATCGAAGGGTAAGGATGGATAATCGCCTAATCTTGAGCAATCTTTCATGGGAAGGGTAAATTCTGATCAATTCCTCCTCCATGCCTTGGAATGCTGTTACAATGGAGACAGATAAATATGGCATTTCAGATTTCTTGTTAAATATTAAGTCTTTAGGAGAATTTCTGCTGAGAGACACATGGGAGATAAAATCCTGATTTTATTAATACATCAACTATTTCACAGTTTCATCGAGTTTAAGGCTGGTAGGTCATTAGATCATGTACTTTAATCTTCTGTATGTCACAAACCATTACGTTTCACCTAGCAACCCTATGCTGAAACCAAAACTTGTCTTGGACTAAAAATTGTCACTCTTGAAGGGTATGTCAACACAGCAGTGTTAATTTGGAATAACTGATGTTATTGCAAAATAACATAGTCCGCATCTACACAGCAAGCCATTATTTCAACATAATGTCAAATAATGTCAAGCTGGAGGACTTCTTTCTCCGACTCCTATAACCCACATTTTATGGGGAATAAGGGAAGTAGGAGGAAGAGTGCTCTTTCCCCGACTTCCTGCTGTGTAGACAGTGCCAAAAGCCAAAATAAACTATTTCAACTTAAGCTGCACAATTGATAGCTCAAGTTGTGTAGCTTATTTCTGCTTTAGCCCTGCTGTGTAGATGTGCCCAAGGCCTAGGAGACCAAGATGCTGTGTGCTGCAGACAGAGGATAGGAGAAACTGAAATGCTACCAATGCCTGAGGCCTTTGCAATGGTAGAGAAATGATTAGGTCAGAAATGCCCTGATGATCCTGGTGGTTGATCAGTGCCCCATACTCCCGAAGAAGACAAATTCCCAACCTCCCAAACAATAATCCCTGCTAGTCTGACCCAGGGAAAATTCCTCCCCACCCTCAAATCTGGAGATCAATTGCATCCTGACCAATGTTCTCTCCAATTCTACGTGTAGAATACATTTGATGTGCATTGAGGCATGTACGGATGTGTACAACCATTAGAAACACATGTCTGCCACCCAAGTGCTCAGTTTACGGGTAACACTGATCCTGACTATGTGAGCAAGACTTACCAAGACTTAATCTCTGAGGCTTCACATAAAGGTATGGGGCAATCACCCTACCCATGGAAAACACCTAGCTAGATAATTTCATGGAGGTTAGGTCCATAAAAGGCTATTAGCCAGGGGATAAAATGGTGTCCTTGGCCTGTGTTTGTCAGAGGCTGGAGAGGGATGGCAGGAGATAAATCGCTTGATAATTGTCTTCTGTCCACCCTCTCTGGGGCACCTGGTGCTGGCCACTGTCGGCAGACAGGATACTGGGCTAGATGGACCTTTGGTCTGACCCAGTACGGCCGTTCTTATGTTCTTATGTTGTGCATTGGGGGAAAATCTTTTAGGGTCTCTAGAGGCAACTGGACAAATACCTATTCCATGTGTCTTCTCTGCAAGTATTTAAATTACCATAAAATAAAACTGAAGCCTTTTTTCAAAACAGAGTGCATAAAGTTTGACTTCTAAATTCATACAGTGGGGTCTTTAAAAAGTGGCTTGATTTTCAAGAGATACTGAACCCCTAGAAGTTCTTTGCACCATCCATAGGTAATTCTGGGTGCTCAGCACTTTTGGAAATGACACCCTGACTAAGCAAAACACTTCAGCATGTGTTTAACTTTAGATTTATTTGTTGGCATTGAGTTAGGCATGTGATTAATTTGTTGAATCAGGATGTAGGCGTGTTAATATGGATTGAGGAGTTTTAGTTTAGGCACCCAGTTTTAAAAATCTTGGCTCTAAATTATTCTGTGTGCTATCAAAATGCCTAAATTAATAGTAAAGGTGGAAAAGATGATTTTATGTGGGGATCTTATTTAAAAGGAGCAGCTTTTCCTTATTATAATCCGTCCCCCCACAATAGCTCTGCAAACAGACATGGTCACCATGAGGGAAGAAAAGGATTTGCATGATTCCCAGGTCCACTTATCACCATGTCTGGTCTCCTACAGAGTCTTTACTAGATAGTGAATTAAAGACACAAGCCCTGAATCCCAACATCAATGATAACCAGCAGAATCCTTTCCTTTAATTTCAGCTGTTTACAGCGAGGTTGTTTTCCTCCTGGACCATATGGACGATCAAGATAAGGCCTCTATTGCCCTTCAGATTGTCAAGATAGCTGAGACCAAACTGGCTGTCGTTGTGACTGTTCTGCTAGAAAAACTTCAGCAGGATGAGGTAGGGCAGTTTCATCAAATCACATCTGTTTTCCATGTTTCCACTCCAAATTCTGTTTGACTTCATGGAAGTAATTCAATACAGAACTTGGCTCAGCCCACCTTCAGTGTAAGCAGTATTTACCCTTCTGTCTTCATGCAAAACTCATCATGCAAAATTCTGTTACAGATCAGGATGATATAATAAAGAGACACTCAGAGGAGCACTGTCCTTTTGTACACACTGGAGTACATGGGCTGTAGATTATAAAAGTGCACTGTAGGGGTATCTATAATCTCTTATAGCAGTAGTTTGTCCTCCTTTAGCATCTTCATCCAAAAACCTCAAAGCACTTACCTACTTACGCATGAATTAGGTTTTACAGCACCTTTGGGAGAGTGATAAACATCCCCATTTACTGATGGGCTGTATCATGGGGAATTAAATAACTTGCTCAACACCACATAGTGAGTTAGTAGAAGAATGGTGAATAAAACCCATGTGAACTGACTCTCTGCTCTAAACCCAAGACAACACTTCTTAATTATAATGACATATGATTGGGATATAGCTCTGAAGGGTTCTTAAATAATCCAAACCCCTTTTTCTTTTATTAATACTCGCATCCAGCAAAGTCCATTTCTCTATTAAGGGTCAACACAGAAGGCATTTTAGTTTCAAGTACCAGGAAGCCAAGACAAGCAGTTCATTTCTGGCTCGCTTGAATAGTGTGGGGCGCTTGTATTCATAAGTTATCAATTATGATTTTCAATTAAAAATCCTCCTTACATTTAAAAATGAATGGAAAGAGGCAGAGCCTCTCCCCACTAGAGCAGTAATAATAGCAGTTTGCAGCAGCATCCTTTAAAAGCACAACCACTGGAATGTGTAGCCAACCATTGGCTTTGAACATTCCAAAGTGCTTTATGACCTTAGCAGGCAGTTCACACCTTCAGCTGCCTGAATTCAGAGTTATAGACTCACAGGAGACAGATGTGAAAGGCTTGTTGGATCATCCAATTTCCCAGCAGTGCCTTTTTCATTTTTTTGGGCCAAACCAATTTTAAAAGCTCCTAGTGACTGGGTTTCCACCACTTTCCAATGAAGACGATGTAATAACCTGATAGATGTCTTATAGCTGGGGCATTTTTCCTGATGTTAAAGTCTAAATTTTAGGTCTCTGATACTGCCCCCTGCTGTGCAATGTACGTGCTGCAGGGTAAGAAACACTGACTCCTAAGCATCCTCACTCCACAGTGCATGCTATGCAGCAAGGAGGTGGTGGCTGGCTGGAGTAGGCAGTCACGGTTGTGCTGACTCTGTGGAGGAGAGCTGACCTGATCTGAGCCCAGGGGAGTCCAGTTGTTTTCCCACTGTGATGTGATACGATTCATTTTAGATCCAAGAGAAACCAGGACACTCCAGGGATACTTAACCACTTTCTTATTTATTGCAAGCTTTAAGCAGTTATGACAGTTGTTTAAGTTTTACAAGCCTTAAAAACAATTACTACACAATTTAAACCTTAAATGCCATACATTCTAAAGCAAGAATATAGTGCAAAGCAATGCAAAAGCAATTAATAAAAGAGCTACTATAATACAATAATAAAGACTAGTTCACTTACACTTCACCCGTATGCTACCTACAGTAGCAGGCAGGAGGTCAGGGTTCCTTTTCTTCCCATGCATTGGAACACCATGCACTGGATCACCGGTGTGAAGGGCCTATTTACTTCTAGTTACATCGAGCAGTACCTGTGGGTCAATCCTGCTCATTCCCTCCCACGGATTGTTCTTACTAAGCCCATTTTATAGCAAAGCGAGACTTGGTTGTTCTAATAATATTTACCAATTGATTACGTATTGTGTAGGATATGGAACATGCCCAATACCCTATCTGGAGTACATCCTGTCACTCAGGATGTTGCTGCTATGTGCATAGTTGACAGTTGTATGGCTGCATCTGTAATTTGTGGTTATCAGAAACAGAAGTACCTGTACAAGATTGCTTGCCATGTGTTCTTGACATAGTCTCACGTACCATGCTTCATCTGCATTGTTATGCAAAACATTCCTTCCTCTCACAGCTTCTCCCATGACCTTGCCTGCATGCTTATGTGCACCAGACTTGAGACAGGCCTGGGTTTTGCTTGTTAGAGATCCGCACGTGTTAAAGGGAGACGTGGCCATTTATTGTCAAGGCAGGCTCCCCTACACCCACCCAACCTCACCCTGATGCATGAGGTCAGATCCCATAGAGGTTGCAGGTCTCTATTTAAAAGTCAGTTCTGCTGGCCTCCCTGCACTTTTTAAAATTTTCTCCTGAATTACTTCCAAGCTGTTGATCTTTTCTGGGGAATGTGGTGCCAAAAAAGTGAAATAAGCCAGAAGCAGTCACACCTCAGATGAACAATGAGAAACTGTTGTCTTCCTGCTTTATGACAAGATTCCTGTATGTAACAAACCCAACCCAGATGGCTGACTTTTTTTTTCACTGTCACTCCAGGTCACTTGTTGTTTCCCACTTTTCTCCCTCTCATTATGTCAGTTATATTGACCCCCTCTCTAGGTGCGCTAGTTTGCAGTTCTCTGAAATCAGTCTTGTTCTGCTCAGGTTTCTAATTTCTCTGTGCCCCTCTTTATTATTTCTCTGTCACAACTCATACCTTCAACTCCTCCATATTTAGTATCATCTGTGAATTTGAACTTTGATGGACCCCATAAAAGAGACCTTCAAGTGTGCTACTGTCAATGTAGAGGTAACTCCTGAGCTAATTTTCCCTAAAAGCTGCAGAAGATTTACTGCAGGAGTTGGGTATTTTATCATTGTATTTACAAATTCTGTCTGGAGTGGATAAAAAAAGGCATGATGCTAATAATAACAATAACAACAATAACAATAATAATAATAATAATAACAACAATAATAATAAACGAAATTGGATAAGGGGGCAGTGCAGGGCCCTTATTCTGATTAAAAATTTGTAAATTGCTCAGCTTCTTCTGAAATACTGCTAGCTGGGGTGATTGTGGAGGGCATAGCAAGTTTTATACAAATGAAGACTAGGGGTTACTTGAGTGAGTATGCAGGCTGTGGAATCAGTGTGGTCTAGTGGAGAGGACTCCAGATAGTGAATCAGAAGACCTGAATTATTTTCCTGGCTATTGATCTGCTCTTTTAGCCTGGGCTAGTTGTTTCATGTTTAGATTGTAAACTCTTTTGGGCAGAAGCTTATTAGCGTAAGTGTTACTATATTGCGTTACTATATTAGCTTATAGCATTACTATATTGTCATCAAGGAAACATTTCCCCCAATTGTTCTTTTATGTTTTGTCCCCAGAAAAACAGAGTAGACATTTACTGTATCCTGGAGAAAGTATTACAGCAGGATGCCCAGGTCCTAAAGAGAAGGCTACTGAGCAAAATAATAACACTTGCCTCAAAGCACATGAGAGAGACTCAGGTAAGTTAGATTAACGGAAGTGTTGGAGCATAAGCTTTTGTGGTCAAAGACCCACTTCACTGCTTTTGCAGATTCAGACTAACACGGCTACCCCTCTGATACTCAGGTAAGTTAGTTTTCCCTATATGCTAATGACAGGAATGAAAGCTTAAACTAATTAAAACATTGTTTGTAAACTATATACTGAAACTCCAGGATTAATGACTGCTAGGGGCCCACAGATCCCCACACCGTCCTCCAGAAATCCCAGGTCCTAAGCAGCATGTGACTAGTTTCATCTTGTTCAAGTTACACTTAAGTGCTTTGTAAGGTCAGGATATTGTGACATATATCAGATGCAGAGAGGCCTACCGTTTCTTAACAAGCAAGTATTTTGTGAAGTCTCCTAGGGATTTCATTATTGATACTGATTTTGTGTGGAAGGTGCTCTGATACTATGGTGTTAAGCAGCAGGATGAAACCTTTAAACAGAATCTGAGCTGTTTCCAAAAGAAGCAGTATTTGGATTTAGGGTATAGTTTATTCAGGAAAATTCTCTGAATATCTTGAAGCTGCCCACCTCCTCTGAGGGAAAAATATCATGTCACTATGATAGCCAATCATCCACCACAAATAGCTAATAGCGAATAGTCTAAGGAGCTTGCAAACAACTGAAAGGCTGACAAGTGTTTAGGCAAACGATTCAATGATTATTTATGACTCATGATTCTGTTCTCAGAAAGTTGGGTGGAAAACAGAAATAAGAACTTGATTCATTTGAGCAGCATTGGCTGGTGTAGTTGGCTTTAATCACTTCAGTCTCTCTCTTTTTGTATTTTTTAAGGACGCAACAAATGAACTAAAAGTGGCAGCGAGCAACACATTAGTGGCTCTGGCACGCTGCTATTTCAGTGAGGTGATGTATGAGCTTCAATGTCATCTGAATCCACTGAAGCTGTCTGACGTGTTCACTTTGATTACGCTGGGCAACCTATCATCAGCTTATCGTATGTCAACTTCCATCTTTTGTTTCAAAGTTATTGTCTTCCATTTAAGGACAGAGGTTCACACTCTGTACAGCTACACAGAGTGCTATTTGGGGGGCATGAGATGAACTGCTGTGGCTGGTTCCAGTTGCTAGACCATGAGCTATCCACACCAAGGTGCAAGCTCTTATGCCTCATTTGAAGTTCTTAAAGGACAGGATTGAGGAAAATCAGGTCTAGTGGAGCTCTTCTCCATTCCATTTCTCATCCCTCCCCAGTGCGCTCTCTCCTACTCTGGGAGAGGATTGGGCATCTGGCACAGCTGCACATTGGTGGAGAATGCTCCTCCTCAGGGTAAATCCCCCACTGATTTTTTACTTCTGCCTTATCATTTGTGTACGCAGCACAAAATGACCTAGGAGCCCATAGCATCCGACCCAGCGGTGTTTCTAAATGCGATAGTAAGAAGGCAGATAACAGTCAATTGTCTCTCTTCCTTTTCTTCTGGTCCTTCTTTTCAGCACTCAAGTGCATTCCTTTTGTGGGAATGACCCTGTACGGCATGAGCTCCATGCGGATGTTAGACGACGAGAGCAGGCTGAGGCAAGCATTTTGTGGTGGTAAGTGCCAGCACTTATTGCAGATGTCCAAAATGGATATTTAGGGGCCTTGGTACAGAGTTAAGTGACTGATCGTTACAAACAGGCTCTGAACTGGATTGTACCAGGGGCTGAGTCCTCATGCTCCTGTGGCACTCAGTGGAGTTGAGAGTGCTCCTTACTTTGCTGGAGGTGCTGAGCATTTGTAAGTTCAGGCCCTTTATGACTTGTGGCTATTTTAAAAATAAACAAAAGCTGATGCTGCCCATGTGCCAGGAAACTCCTGGGGGAGAATGTGCAGGCAACAGACTGAATTACATTTAAAAATTTCCCGTTTTCCACCCCTCCACCCATTCCTCCTCTTTAGTTGCTTAATTATCATCTCCTTTCACCCTCTTTCTCTGTCCTCTGGTCTTCTCCACTTCTCTCTTCCTTTGCTTTTTAGTTGATGCTCAAGTAAGGCCACGTCTACACTATGCAGAAGATCAATGCTGCTGCAGTTGATCACCAGGGTCCAAATTAGCAGGTCTAGTGAAGACCCACTAATTCGAACTGAGTGGGTGCTCCCGTTGGCACCGGTAGTCCTGCTTCTCATGAGGAATAACACTCCTGTCAACCTTCCACTGTGTGGACAGTCTGAAAACACGATTTAAGATACGTCAACTCCAGCTACATAATTAACATAGCTGGAGTTGCGTACCTTAAGTCAACTTTCCCCTTTAGTGTAGATCAGGCCTAAGGGATTAAACCTGCACCTTTGAGATCAATGGGAATTTTGCCATCAGCTTCATAGAACATAGGATTGAGCCTTAATTTTCCTTTCAAGGGCAGCGGGTGCATCTAATTTTAGGGCAAAATGCTGTCAAATCTCAGTATAGCTAATAGGAGTTAGGGGCACTGAACATCTTTCAGACAAACTGTAACCCAACAGGAAATCATACAGTTTTAGGGCTAAATAAGCAATAACTGCAGAGGACATGAATCATTCAGAAAACAGCTGGTCAAAATATTTTGTTTTTTTATTACATTTTTCATATTTTTTTCCAAGTTGATGGAATATTCAACTGAAAAAATGTCAATGACAGTTTTAATCAGGATGTGTTCAGTGTTTTTGTGCAGCTAAAAAGGTGGCTGAAATTTGTTGATTTTTGAAACATGTGCATGATCTTTGTAATTTGAAATTTTGAAAAAAAAAAGAGTAAACACTTTTAATTTAATTTCAACTACCTTTACAATCATCTCTAATTAAGAGGTAACAAGGGAGAAAAAAATATGTTTTCAAATGATGGGAATTAAAAAGAGATGGAGAGAGACAAAAGAGAAGAAAGCCTTTTGAGAAACAAGAAACGGAAAGGAGGGAAGAGAAATCATTCAAAACTGTTATTGGATTTCATCAGCTGTTCCTGAATTGGGCATGGAATTGTAATAAACTACAAGCCTGGGTGTCTTCACTGATAAAACAACGTATCCTTATTACTAGTGCATCCTTTTCATATTGCCTGTCTTTTTTCCTTCCATGCAGTTATGGAAAAATGGTCAAGGGCAGTAAATGTATATTTTAGTAACTGGGAAAGGTGGCCATTTCCCAAAATGGGTAAATCTCAATTCTGTGATGAAATTCTTCCCCTCTATCGTCATGTGACAAGCAAATGGACCACATGTGAAGATTTGGAGGTGAGAATTGTAGGCTTTCTAAACCTTTATGAGAAATTGTATTGTTAAATTCTCTGTGTATGGCACTCTTTGTGATGATGGAGTTCAATGGCAGGTTCTTTGGGATAGAACGGAGTATGATGTAAAACATTTAAAAAAGATTATAATGTCACAATCTCATGGAAATTCTGTCTGTACATAGTGTACATAGATTCCAGTTTTGTCACCTGACATGCAGATGAATATAGGCGAATGGGCTAAATTCATTCCTGGCAGATGTCTATTCAGTTCCAGTAGAGTTACAGCAGGAATGAGTTGGTTTAGTGTGCATACTAATCTGGGGAAATATCCCACTTGGGAAAGTTGTGAGGTGCAGTAGAATATAATTCTGAAACCAACACCATAGCTGTGTCTAGACTGGAAAAACTTGCCAGCTGTCTACACTGGCTGCTTGAATTTCCGGAAAAGCACTGACGATCTCATGTAAGATCGTCAATGCTTTTCCGGAAATACTATGCTGCTCCCGTTCAGGCAAAAGTCCTTTTCCGAAAGACTTTTGCGCAAAAGGGCCAGTGTAGACAGCACAGTAGTGTTTTCTGCAAAAAAGCCCCGATCGCGAAAATGGCAATTGGGGCTTTTTTGCGGAAAAGCGTGTCTAGATTGGCCACGGACGCTTTTCCGCAAAAAGTGCTTTTGCGGAAAAGCATCCTGCCAATCTAGACGTGCTTTTCCGAAAATGCTTTTAACGGAAAACTTTTCCATTAAAAGCATTTTCGGAAAATCATGCCAGTGTAGACGAAGCCATGCATGAGTCTTAACTCTTTACCAGGAAATATTGAGATAGGGCTGTTTCAACAGTGGAAAAGGGAAATTGCACTCGTCAGAAGTAGAAAAGATGGGCCCATTGCATGATATTGAATGAATTTGTAGGAACATAAATTCTGTGTCTCTATGTAGCTCATGCAGGCCATTATCAAAGCCCTTGGTACTATGATGAGCCTCCTCCTGCATAAAGAAGAGCATCAAGATAAGGTGTTCGAACAGATCCCATGGCTCCTTGAGCAATATAAAGAGGATGTTAATGTTTTTCATGTCACCAAGGTGAGATACTTATTAAAATAACTATCAATGTGTGCGCATAGGTGAACTGCACTAGCTGCTACCAGTGGCGTTTCCTGGTCTACATAGTGACTTGTTAGATAATAGATAAACACACAAGTCTTGATTTTATAGACATGGTGACCCAGGTGACAAGTTTTGTAGGTAAAAGCCTCTCATGAAAAGTATCTTCTGTTTCTGGAGATGATAAGGAGGTAAGAAACAAAACACCTGTTCCCTTCCCCCTCCCCCATAAGATACTCCCTCCTTGTGATTTACTGGAACATCCTATCAACTCTGTGTCTCTCTTTTAGATTATAAATAAACTCCTCAGAGCAGGGGCTGCTGTGTGTTGTCTCTGGGCAGTATTAAGTAAACTGCCAGTAGCTGAAAATTAATACTAAGAAGGCCTGAATTGCATTGCTTTAGATTCTATAACTAGATAGATATAAAATCACTGTCTATTTCATCTACCGTTGTGTACAGGGCTGTTGTAGCTGTGTTGGTTCAAGGACATTAGAGAGACAAGGTGGGTGAGATAATATAATTAAAGATATTATTTCACCCACCTTGTCTCTCTTATTTCATCTACAAGGTAACTCTTGTCTGCTGATAGTGAGAGGATGGAGTGAGGGCAGTTGGCTTCAGTAGTATGATTGAGCATGCTCAGTCTCTGTGAGCTGGCTCAGTACAAGCCAAGCAGCAAATCCAGGGCCACAACCCTGCTGCCCTTTCCCCCTCCCCACTTCCTCCATGGTTTACTCCCAATCTATGTTGGCTTTCTGGTCCAGAATATGTGGTTGCTTTTGGGATTGGAATGCCCGTGACTTTGAGGGAATCAATGTCTCATGGACTTGACTAAAAGTATCAAAGGACTACACAAGAGCCTAAATGTAGTAAAATATGTAGATTTCATCAGAGATATCCTGGAAGCTTCAAGCAGCAAAGAAGAAAAGTGTGTAGGTACAGGAAGGTGTTAGACTGTCATCTCATTATCAATAGCCTGGAAGAGAACATAAAATCATCATTGATAAAATTGGCAGATGAAATAAACATTGGGGAGTGGTAAATAATGGAAAGGACAACTCACTGATTCAGAGTGATATAGATCATTTGGTAAACTGGGTGCTAACAATAAATGTGCATTTAAATATGGCTGAATGTAAATAGATGCATCTAGGAACAAAACAATGTAGGTGATACATACATGTTGAGGGATGCTTCCTGAGAAACAGTAACTCTGAAAAATATTTTGGGAAACTTGGTGAATACTCAGCTGAACATGACCTACAAATGCGATGCTGTGGCCAAAAAAGCTGAAGTGATACTGGGATGCATACATGGGGAAATCTCAAGGAGGAATACAGTGGGAAATGCAAAGTTCATTTCCACACTAGAACTGACCAACAGATATTGGTAGATACCCCTGATACCGGCTTCCTGTGAGAAGAGTGCCTTCCACACCCTGCTTGGCTTGTAGCAATTCAGCAGGATGCCATTTGGGCTGCACAGAGCCTCAGCCACTTTTCAGCAGCTCACGAACCAAATATTGCAAACATATATGCAATATACAGCCGTGTGCATTAAGAATATTGTCATCCACAGCACCAGCTGGGGGAAACACCTCTGACATCTTAGCAAGGTATTGTAAGCCCCAATAGATGCAGGACTCACTGTGAATCCAGTCAAGTGCCATCTTAGTGAACACAGTAGGAAGGGGAAAACTATAGCTCCTTGATAAATAAGGTCTAAGGCTTGTGTGACTGCCCCACCTCCCTGACAAAGAAACAGGTGCCACAATACTTCAGACACAGTGGCTGCTTAGTACTCAACTTCATCACACTGGGCACCCTATTATTGGACCTGATGAAGAACACCCAATCACAGAAAGTCCAGTAATCAGAAGACTGTGAGGAAGCCTTCCAGGCCCTGTGAAAACAGCTGAACCAAGAGCTGGTCCTATCCCATCCAACTTCACAAAGCCTTCTATCCTTCAAATGGAGGCCTCGGAGGTAGGACCAGGAGTGGTACTATCTCAAGAAATAGGTGGGAAGGAGCACCAGATCCTTTATCTCAGCTGCAAGCTGTTCTCCTGAGAGACCTGCCGCCCTACTATAGCAAGGGAGGCCCTGGCCATCAAGTGGGTGATCTACACCCTGGGGGTATGTCTACACTACAAAGTTAATTCGAACTAACGGATGTTAGTTCGAATTAACTTTGATAGGTGCTACACTAGCGCTCCGCTAGTTTGAACTTAATTCGAACTAGTGGTGTGCTTAGTTCGAACTAGGTAAACCTCATTGAACGAGGACTAAGCCTAGTTCGAACTTACTAGTTCGAATTAAGGGGTGTGTAGCCCCTTAATTCAAACTAGTGGGAGGCTAGCCATCCCCAGCTTTCCCTGGTGGCCACTCTGGCCAACACCAGAGAAACTCGTCTGCCCCCCTTCCGGCCCCGGACCTCTTAAAGGGGCACAGGCTGGCCAGCACCCAGCTAGCAGACCCTGCACCTGGCACGGCTCGAGCCAGCCACCCGCTGCCACCCAGCCATCCCCCTCTTCCCGGGACCAGGCTGGCGGCTCTCGGGAGCCTGCCCAGGACCGCACCCGCCTGGTTTAGTGCGGACATCATGGACCTCGTCCACGACCTCCGCACTAGGCACAGGAAAGTGGCCGTCTAGGGCAGGAGAGCTGCCAGCCTGGCCACCTAGGAGCAGGTGTGCATGAAAATGAAGGTGGTCCACTGAGACCCCCAACCCTGAGCCCTGAGCTTACAATGGGCGTATTGGGTCATACCAAAGGTCCATCTAGCCCAGTAGCCTGTCTGCCGACAGTGGCCAACCCTAGGAACCCTGGAGGGGGTGAACCGAAGACAGTGATCAAGCCATTTGTCTCGTGCCATCCCTCTCCAGTCTTCCACAAACTTTGGGCAGGGACACCACTCCTACCCCCTGGCTAATAGCACTCCATGGACCCAACTTCCATCACTTTATCTCACTTCTCTTTAAACTCTGTTCTAGTTCTAGCCGTCACAACCTCCTGCAGCAAGGATTTCCACAGGTTGAATCTTTGCTTTGTGAAGAGCACCTTTCTGTTAGTAGTTTGAAGCCTGCTACCCATCCTTTTCCTTTGGTGTCCTCTAGTCCTTCTATTATGGGGACTAATGGAGAACTTTTCTTAATGCACCCTCTCCACCCCACTCATGCTTTTATGGACTTCTATCCTATCCCCCCTCAGTCTCCTCTTTTCTAAGCTGAGAAGTCCCAGTCTCTTTAGCCTCTCTTTATATGGGACCTGTTCCAAACCTCTGATCATTGTAGTTGCCCTCCCCTCTCCCACCCTCTCTCTTCCCCTCTCCCACCTCCTTTTCCCAGTCTCCCCGAGTTTTGTTCAATAAAGAGAGATTCTATTTTTGACCACACGTTTTCTTTATTTTGTACATCAGGAAGGGGGGCTAGGGAAGGGTAAGTGGAAGGAGGTGATGGAGGAATGGGGTACGAGCCCCCGATGGGGAGGACTGGGCTGGCTCTGCGTGCTTCTGGGGGTGGAAGCTCTCCTGCAGCCCCCCAATTGCTCCTTCTCCCCAGATGGCAGCCTGCGGCAAGTACAGCCAGGCTGATGGCCGAGTGCTGTGATGTGCCCAGTGTGGGCACTCAGAGCACTCCAAGCCAGGACTGCTTTGCAAGAGGGGCACCCCTGAGAACTGTCTGTCCGGGGTGGGGGTCGGGTCCCTTTAAGCACAGCCCTCGGCTAGCCTGAGGCAGCAGCTCCACGCTCTAAGTCCTCATCTGATGCCCTGCCGGCACTGCTTCCGGCTATCCTTAACCCCGGTTCAGGGTCCACTTAATGTGGACATGCTAGTTCGAATTAGCAAAACGCTAATTCGAACTAGTTTTTTTAGTCTGGATGCATTAGTTCGAATTAGCTTAGTTCGAATTAACTAATTCGAACTAAGTTAGTTCGAATTAGCGCTGTAGTGTAGACATACCCTGGGATATTCTGTACTGGGGAAGCCCTTTCAACTGGTCACCAACCATGCACCCCTCAGATGGATTAATAACATGAAGGACACCAGTGCCTGAATCATGAGGTAGTACTTCCCGCTCCAACCCTATGACTTCTGTATGTTACGCTGGGCCAGGGAAGGCTCATGCAAACACAGACTTCTCCCAAGTGGAAGGAGACGATGAAGAGGAAGGTCCACCAATGGACACCCTCTTAAGGGGGAGTGTTTGTGACAGAGGATACCCCCCATGCATGGTTCAGCGGGGGCTAATCATGATCTGTGGGCTATGCCCCTTCATACTTGCTGGGAATGCTCCAACTGGAACCAGGATATAAAAGGGAGCAGCTCAGTTCTGTCTAGGCTGACAGCTGAAGGGAGCAGAGGTGCTTTGCAGGCTTTTGTGGAGGGACTGCCAGTGCCCTAGGATGCAGAAACCAGCCAGCCTGGGGTTCCAGTTGACCCCCCCACAACCATCCAATGCCACAGATGGAGGAGAGACCACGGAGTTACTGAGATGACCTGCTGCAGAAGAATGGTGGGAAGCAATCTATGTGAACTAAGCATTATTGAGTTGAGGTATTAGTCTTTGACTCTGCATGTTTTGGAAGAAACCCCATTGAGCTGCAAGACAAGGCCCTGGGCTGGGACCCTGTGGAGTAGGTAGAGCCTGGTGGAGAAGGGCTGGCCACTAGGCAACACTGGTTTGCCCCAAAGGGTGGTTGAGCACTAGGTTGCACGGTCGTACCTAGAAGGGCTTGGGTCATTGAGCTGAAGAGCCTCATTAAAGGGCTGCTGCACTGACCCTGACTATTAGGCAATGCTGCTCTAAGAACCAGGCCTGCTATGGTGGTTGGGGAGACTAGGTCACTTGGGCTGCCTTAGTTCTTTAACTCCTCCACAACCTGATACCATCCAAACAGGGTGGACCTACCCTGTGACAGGTGACTTACTTACAGTCTATAATATCTGCATGGGGAAATATATGTAATGACCTAGCAGAGAAAGGCATGACATGATCCAGTGGCTACAAACTGAAACAGGAGACATTCAGATGGGAAATAAGGTCTACCTTTTCAGTGGTGGGATATTAGCCATTCAAACCATTTACCAAGAGTCAAGGGGATCATTTTAAAATCAAGATTGGATTTTTTTCTGAAAGTTCTGCTTTAGGAATTATTTTGGCAATTTCTAAGGCCTGTGTCATACAGAAGGCCTGACTAGTTGATGACAATCATCCCTTTTGGCCTTGGAATCTATGAATTCCATGAACCTGCTTCAGTCATTGCATATTGCTCCTTTGTACGCCCACCTTCTAACTTTCACCCTCTGTTGTAGAGTCTGAGGCAGCTCTTGGAAGTCTCTGGTGAATATAAGATCCTTCTACCTGAAGGGAAATTTCAAGCCATCTGCAGTGCTCTGCACGACCGGGTGAGGGGAACTTGTTCTTGTATCACTTGAGCTTAAGCACAGCAGATCTGAAGCATATTAAGAATAAACATCTTTTGAATGCTAGTGAAGAGCCCGGAGACCTTCTCATGCCTTATTGGTTTCTGCTGGCTTAAGAATAAGCAGATAGTGGTCTCATTTTATTAGCTAAAATCCAGCTCAGTTTGTAAAGCAATTTTAGCATAAGCCAGTTATTAGAGGGAGTTAGAGTTATATAGTAAAAACTGATCCCATCCAAATGGGGAGGACCTGTCCTGTGACAGGGTGACTTAATTGCAGTCTATAATATCTATGTGGGGAAACATATGTAATAATCTAGCAGAGAAAGGCATAACGTGAGCCAATAACTAGAAAATGAAGCTGGACAAATTCAGACTGCAAATAAGGCCTACATTTTTATGGTGGAATAATTAACCATTTGAACCAGTTACCAAGGGTCAAATCTTGATTCAATTAGCTCTGCTGCTAAAAACACTTTGAAAGCATGAACTTCTGTTATCCAGTGTATCGGTCATTGTTTCTGATTCTTGTTGTGCAGTCAGTACCATTTCTTTTGGGTTCAGAGCTCTATTTGGAAAGGTAGGAAGTGAGTGCTTAGAAATTAATTGAGCATCTTCTTTTCAGTTGCTTGTTCTGATTAGTTTTCCTTTGATCACTTCTCTTCTTCCCACAGATCTGTTCTCCAACTCAGCAGCTCATCATGGAAAATCAAATGGAGCTGTGCTATTGTATCCTACTGCTAGGTAGGGGAAGAGACTCCAAATTACACAGTAGTTTCCTTGTAACTTCCTTCTTTTGTAGGTGTGGTAAGAATGAGCTTTCAGTTGTTAGTGAGGATGTGATTTCTTCCTTTGCAGCCCGTTCTTCTCCTGATGACCTCATAGCATTTCTGCACTCGCAGCTGAAGATTGAGAATGAGACTGTTCGTGTGGCAACCCTGAATCTGCTCACAGCTATTATTGGTGCTGACTGTAAGTAACACAGGAGTAACTGTGACTGCTGCGATCATCGCCATCGTGCTGGGGGTTGAGTTGGGGACATCCAGAGCTAAAAGCATGAGCTGCTATAGGTTGATCTAAAGAACCAAGGCTTTGCAGGCATGGTAGGGCTATAACATACTCATCATCTCTGCAAATGGGGCACAGAGGATCTGTAACACAGGGGCGGATATAGGGCAGGGCGAGCGGGGTGGCCGCCCCGGGTCCCGCGCTTCAAAAAGCCCCGCGCACGCGCCGTGGTGCCACCGCGCATGAGCATGGCATCACTGTGCATGCGCCGTGGCAAAGGGGGGGCCCCGCGGAATTATGCTGCCCGGGGCCCCGCAAAACGGTCATCTGCCCCTGCTGCAACACATAGAGTCATATAGTCATAGATTATTAGAACTGGAAGGGACCTTGAGAGGTCATCAAGTCCAGTCCCCTGCCCTCATGGCAGGACCAAGCACTGTCTAGATCATCCCTGATAGGTGTCTATCCAATCTGCTCTTAAATATCTCCAGTGGTGGAGATTCCACAACTTCCCTGGGCAATTTTTCACAGTGTTTAACCAACCTAACAGTTGGGACGTTTTTCCTAATGTCCAACCTAAACCTCCCTTGCTGCAATTTAAGCCCATTGTTTCTTGTCCTATCATCAGAGGCCAAAGAGAACAATTTTTCTCCCTTCTCCTTGCGACACCCTTTTAGATGCATGCTCACCAGAGGGTTGGAAATTCACTAAAGGGACCCAGTGCTGCTCTAAGTTACTCCCATGTGGTCACACAGAAATCAACAGGGTTAATTAAGTGCTGAATGTAGCCTAAAATATTTTCAAGGTACAAATACAAATGTAATCTTGTGGCGGATGCATGTTAATAATAATGAGATAAAAACAAATAGTACTCCTGACTGAATAAGTATTAGACACTCTAGAATAGATTCCGAATTCTGCTATACTGGTGGTAAACACAGACTAACTTCACTGACCTCCATTTGTCTAACTCTCTTACAATATTTCCATCAGGATAGTATGATGGTGCTATTTACAGAAGTGGAAATACTTCAGACTTAGACTGGTGTAACTGAGATCAGAGTCTGGTCCTATATTTTCCCCGCTGATTCTGTATATGAGTGAAGCTTGGTAGTACTCTTAAATAGGGCACAGGACACATTCTAATGTGGAACATGAGTGTTTGGAACAAAGATATACTATATTGCACACTTCTCCTTATCTTTCAGTGCCTGAGACAAGAGTTAGAAAGTTTCTGATTGTGAAGGCAGTGAAATCTGCTCTCAGTGATCAGAGTGCTAAGGTAAGATTGTGTGTGGAATAGTGGTATTGCTGTTAATATCTGGGAAGTATTTCACTCAGTGGAGAGTCTGGCAACGAGACACATTTTTAGGCTGAGATTATTAATAGGGTTTCAATTAATCACAGTTAACTAAAAATTAATGCGATTAAAAATTGAAATTTATTAAATATTTTTGTGGTTTTTTACATTTTCAAATATATTGATTTCAATTACAACACAATGACAAGTGTGTACTATGCACTTTATATTATTTTTATAACAAACATTTGCATTGTAAAAATGACAAAAGAAATAATATTTTTCAATTCATCTCATAGAAGTGATGTAGAGCAATCTCTTTAGCGTGAAAATGCAACTTACAAATGTAGATATTTTTTGTTAACTGTAATGAAAGAATGTAAAACTTTAGAGTCTACAAGTCCATTCAGACCTACTTCTTGTTCAGCCAGACACTAAGACAAACAAGTTTGTTTCCATTTATAGGAGAAAATGCTGCCTTTTTCCTAATTACAGTGTCACCTGAAAGTGAAAACTGGCATTTGCATGGTACTTCTGTAGCCAGTGTTGCAAGGAATTTACATAACAGATGTGTTAATCATTTGTACTTCAGCCACTATTCCAAAGAGATAAAAGAAAAAGCAAAAGGACTCTCATATCCTGTCTCATATTGCATGCAGAAGAGATAATAATAACTCGTGCATAATCTCTACCCTTGCAGGTGAGGATGGCAGCTCTCCATTTTGTCCTGAAGCTGCTCAGTTCAGGAAGTGTGGACAATTGTGCAGCAGGGGATATGGTCGCCTATGTATTCGGAGAGTTCGATGTGTCCACCAGAAATCTGGTAAGGAGAGTTCTTAACACTTAGGACTCAGTTCTGCCATTCTGGCATGCTGATTGTTCCCCTTGACTTCAGTGGGAGCTTTGGATGCTCAAGGATGCAGCTGGACTGAAGGATTAGAGCTAGAATCTGATCAGTGATATTCGTGTAAAACCAGGGTAATGCCCCTGACTTCAGTGGCATTATTTTGGATTTACACAAGTGTAACAGAGACCAGAATCTGATTCTGGATATTTATATCTGACAGTGCGACCTACATTACTTAGACCTCGGGCAAGTCAGTGAAAATTCTGACAACACAATCTTTCAGTGAAATGCTCTTGTATAAGGAAGCACATCTTTTTTATAAATAGACTCTCCAAAGAACACACTGGTGCCCAATCCTGTGGCTGCTGAAGCATACATAAACTATTAGCAAAACACTGAAGTTATGCAGCCTACATCAAGATGTCTAGAACCTGGAAAAGTTTGCTGCACACTTCATTCTCTGTTCTATGTGTACTAGTTCAAAATCTTTTCAATGGGTATTTCCAGCTATGGGCAGAGTCATGGACTCCAGACACAGAGTTCCATGATGGGATCCATGATATACATTAACTTTACAGTAAGTTGTTGAGGATCTTAGCTCTGCCTGGCCCTTTAGCTACCAAGTGGGAGCTTATGGCAGTACTCACCAACTGCCTCTTTTTCATCCTACACATCTCAAAGAAAGTAGGAGGCAACTCTTTCTCATCAGGCCACATTTGCTCTTATTTAAACTGAAATCAGTAGAGCTGATCAATATTTAGTTTGGTGTAAGGAAGAACAGAATTTAGCCTATAGATAGACTCACATTCACTATGCACAGAATGATCAAGCTGCTTGGGGCATCAGAACAAACAGAATGGCTCCCTCTAGGTTCTGCATATTTATTTCCACTGGGCAGAGTCTGAGTGGCTCTCCTCAGAGATAAAAAGAAGAAATGTTCTTTTTTGAAAAATTTTTTGAAAAGAGTTCAGGGAACTCTTTTATAGAATCATAGAACGATAGGGCTTGAAGAGAATTCAGGAAGTCATCGAGTCCAACCCCCTGCTAAAAGCAGAACCAATTCCAACTAAATCATCTCAGCCAGGGCTTTGTCAAGCTGGGACTGAAAAACCTCTAGGGATGGAGATCTCACCACCTCCCTCAGTAACCCATTCCAGTGCTTCACCACCCTCCTCGTGAAATCGTTTTTCCTAAGATCCACCCCCCCACACACAACTTGAGACCACTGCTTCTTGTTCTGTCATCTGTCACTACTGAGAACAGCCTCTCTCCATCTTCTTTGTGTCCCCTTGTGCTGGGGTTTTCCTAAGCCTGGGTTCTGACCCACCAGTTAGGTGTTTCTGTTATTCTCTTCCCTTAAGAATCTCCATCATTCGAGGTTTTTAATGCCAGGCTTGGCAAAGCCATGGCTGGAATAATTTAGTTGGGGCTGGCCCTGCTTTGAGCAGGGGGTTGGACTATATGACCTCCTGAGGTCCCTTCCATCCTTAATCCATGATTTTATGATTTGTGCACTCCTAATGCAATGGAAAAGCTCTCCTAGGTCAATATTCAGAAAGGCTTTGTAAGAAATAGACACCGATTCTACAGCCAGTGTTTTCCCACTAGCTAGTAAATGCTATGTATCTATCTCATAGCAGGGGACATTTTATGCCAGTGGTGGACTGAGATCTAGTTTTTCCAGTATAGTTAACACTACATGGACAGGAAAGAAAATCATCAGCGCAGTAACCAAATTCAAGAGGACCAGTGAGAACTGATCACCTCTCGTAAAAGGAATGAATTAGTATTGAGTTAAGCTCTGTGTATGGAAACTCATTCACCAAAGACTTCCTGCTCTTCAGACATAAACAGAATAGTTTGAAGAGCTGAGGGGAGGGGAGTTAGGTGCAACGTTGGTATGAAAATAAAGTTATAAAAGGAGCTGGGCTGGGGAGACTTCTCTGCTCTAAATAAAAAGAAATGCTCCTCTCTGTCATTTGCCACTCAGCATGGGAGAAGCTGTCCAGGAAAGAGAACACAGCACCGGACCCCAAACTGCATGCAATGTGCTAGACAGCTGCCATCAGACAGTCTACAGAAGCCCTCACATACACAGAGCCAGACTCATCTCTCATGTAACTCCTTTGGCTTTGATGGAGTTACGTACACCAGAGGTGAATCTGGTCCCTGGGACTTGTATATACAAGGGTCTCTTTTTGGAGACATATCAATCTTTTGCTATATGGAAGTTAAATGCTTTGGAGAGGGATTTTAGTGACAATCAAACCTATTTAAAAGAAACGTTTGGGAGGGATTTTCTGGTACTAACTTTGTCCATTCTCCTGCTTTGCCAACAGCTACTAGAGACCTGGCTCAGTTCAGGGCAGGAGTGGGAGAGAGAAAGGGCCTTGCAGGCCAGTGTCTGGCTGCTAACTGCCTATCAGGAGATAGTTAATAGCACAGTGAGTATAGTTCTACTCTTCCTTGAGCTGACTTCCCAACTTCTATCAAATCTGACATTCAACGTGAATGCATGAGAAATTCTACTAGGCCTGCAGCTGGGGCCTCAAAGTGAGTAAGATCCCTCTGCTTCCATAAGAGAAAGGTTTCCATAATAGTGCTGTGACAGCACTCAGGCCAGACTGTAAGAAACAGGGCAGGCAGTTCCCCAGACTAGTGATTTTATAATTAGATTCACCAAACCAGTAAGAAAAGAGCTTCTACTCTGGTTAACAAAATACCAAACAATAGTACCCTTTAGGCATTCCAGACCTTGGTTCCCATCTAGACAACTAAGTCTAATATAATCACCAATCACAAAGGACTAGACACTTATCCTTAGGTTAATATGAATCACAGGTCTTCCCTAAATATCAGCCAATCCTTAATAACGGAATATCAGATTTGTTGTTAAAAGGAAAAAGAAGAGAGTTACAAATGGTTAAGTGATAGATAGTTGTTAAAATGACTTTCACTTTTCATAGTTCAGGATCACAACCATGGTGGAATAAACGGCTGGCTTGTAAAAGTCTCTCTGGAATCATGCTAACCAGTCAACATCCAAAGCCAGTTTAGATGCAAAGGCTGTTAGTTTTTCCATGCATTTCCCAGACTATTCCAAATAATTATTTGGAAGATCTATGTCCTATGGCTTACACGTCCCCTGTTCAAAGTTTAAGCAGACTGGAGAGAGAAGATCAGTCCCATAACTTGTCTTTTATAGCTATTCTAGCCGGTTGGCAAGCCTCCTCACAGAAATTGTCGAAGCAGGATCTCTCCCTGAGAAAGAATAGGTCATGCAGATCTCCTGTCGTACTTTGTTTTGAAGTTAATTTTCTATTTCCTACGCATACACTGGTAAATGGGTGATAGTCATTCACATAAAGTAATTAGCCGATCGTAGTCTTCCATTACAACACAGATAGTTAAGCTGAAGGCAATGTACAAACTATTTTCTTGTACTATCTTCTATCTTTGATCTTAAGGTTAACTGAAGACAGTTGCATATAATTAAGGCAATTAAGACATGAAAAGGAATTGGAATCTACAAGCTAATTTGGTTATGTTAAACTTCTAGCAAGATATAAATACAGACAATAATACATAACATCTACCTTTCATATCTATTACCAAAATGCATAATGTTGGTGATCGCTAGTCTAGGACTTTTCTTTGGGTACGTCTAGACTACAGGGTTTTGTCGACAGAAGTTTTGTCGACAGTATCTGTCGACAAAACTTCTGTCGACAAAGAGCGTCTAGACACATTCAGTTCTGTCGACTAAACAAGCTGCTTTGTCGACAAAACCCTGTAGTCTAGACACAACCCTACATGCAATAACACCTTCTGTCGACAGAACTCTGTCGACAGAAGGTGTTATGCCTCGTAAAATGAGGTTTACCAGCATCGACAAAACTGCTGACTTCTGTCGACGTTATGTTGACAGAACTCAGCGGTAGTGTAGACGCAGGTATAGTTTTGTCGACAAAAGTCCACTTTTGTCGACAAAACTCAGTAGTCTAGACACACCCTTTGAAATAACATAGAAGTGACTTGTCTTGATACAATTGCAGTGCCGCTTGTTAAGTTATTGTGGTCACACATAGGTTGGCTGTGTCAGTGTCATAGATGCATTCCTATACTCTCAGGCTGTTAAAGTTGAAGCAAAATGCAGGACAATGTAGCACTTTAAAGACTAACAAGATGGTTTATTAGATGATGAGCTTTCGTGGGCCAGACCCACTTCCTGATCTGAGGACGTGGGTCTGGCCCACGAAAGCTCATCATCTACTAAACCATCTTAAAAAATAAATAAATAAATAAATAAATCTTGTTAGTCTTTAAAGTGCTACATTGTCCTGCATTTGCTTCAGCTACTCCAGACTAACACAGCTACATTTCTATCGCTGTTAAAGTTGAATTTCTATTTCTATTTAATCGGATAAGAACATAAAACATGAATGGCCATTCTGGATCCCCCAGACAAATGGTTCATGTAGCCTGTCTTCTGACAGTGGTGGGTGCATCAGAGGGAACAAACAGAACAAGGCAATTGTTGAGTGATCTCTCCCCTGTTGTCCAGTCCCAGCCCCAGGCAGTCAGAGATATAGGGACACCCATATCATGCATCTCTGATCATCTTATATGGCTCTATCAAACCCCCCTGTAAGCATCTCTTTTCTAAGATGAATGGTCCCAGTCCTTTTAACTTCTCCTTGTATGACTTGTCCCATATCCCATATCATTTTTGTTGCTTTTCTCTGAACTTTTTCCAATTATAACCTAACTTTATTTAAGTTGGAGGACTACAATTGCTTGCAATATTCAAGGTGTGGGTGTACCATGGATTTGAAACAGTGGCATGATGATATTTATCATATTATTATTCATCCCTTTTCCTAGTGGTTCCTAACATACCATTAGCATTTTTAACTGCAGCTGCATGTTGAACAGATGTTTTTAGAGGACTATCCACAATGACTCTGAGATTTTTCTTGAGTGCTACAGCTAATTTAGACCCCATCAATTTGCATGTACAACAAGGATTATGTTTTCCAATGTGCCGTACCCAGGTACAGTAATGGAGTTCACAATAAGGAAGGCAAATAATGTCCAGTATAGCCGGAGAACTTTCATTCTTCATTCTTTTAAAATTAGCCTCAGGAAACTTTTGATCAGTTTGGATCGCTGATTGGGCTGTTAGCACCATATACCTGTGCTTCACTTACGACATCGCGTCAGTGGGTGGTTGACTGTATCAACTGTCTTCTCAATATACAAGGTGAGGAGACCATGAGCAGGTGTAAGTAACTCTTCACTTTCTTTCATTGTTGTAATGACCATTTTTTCCATCTGTAATTCTTTCTGTCTTGTTAGCGACACTTATATAACAGAACGATTGGGGCCTTGTAAGTACATTGCTGGAAGAGAACTGCACAAATAATAAATAATCTGCAAATATTAGAGGGTGGACAAAATATAGCACACAGGCCAGATCTGCCCTTCTCCCCAGAATTTCTGTCTGGAGCGCTCAGCTGATTAGCAAGCATGCCAGCAGCATGTGTTCAGCTGCCCCTCTCCGACCTTGCTCCATCCTATCTGCTGCTAGTGGTGTGTGGAGGGGAGGTGAGCAGGGAGACATGCAGAAATCAGGGTGACCCTTTTGCCCCTGTCATCATCTCTGCAGAGCAGAGTTTGGGGAGAGGGACACATACAATAGTGCTGCTCCAGTCTGAAGTATGGTGAGTAACGGAGTGCCTATCTAAAGAGGCACTGTTTCTAAGATTTCTCTGGCAGCCAGCATGTCCCTCTCTCTCTCGCTCTCTCTCTCTCTCTCTCTCACACACACACACACACACACATTGTCTCACACACACTCTCTCCCCCGCCATATGCCCATATGCCCCCGCTCTGCAGAGTGGGGTGGGGAGAGGGAGATGACAGAGCAGGACAGCTTTCCCTTAAAGAGACAGTTCATGATTTAGAAGTGAGCGAAGAGCCTGGGTTTCCTACCTAAGCTTTTGGTCAGCCCCATCTCTTTTACAATGAGAGTTCAGTGGAGGGATTCTCCTCCAAATCAGAACCTCAGATCAATCTACATGAGTTGTGCTTGACTATGAGATTAGATTTAAATACTGAGAGCAGAGTGGCTACTGAAACCAGATATACAGAGAAAGATGCTCCACACAGAATACAGTGCCTGTTTAATCCTGTATGAATCACAATGAATCACATGCCATTACCGTTAACTTTCAGACATAGGGGCTACGTCTAGACTACATCCCTTTTTCGGAGGGATAAGGGATCTTTCGGAAAAGGCTTAATTTTCCGCAAGATCAGCATCTAGACTGGCGCTTTTCTCCGGCAAAGCTCCGTGCCGAAAAAAGCTGCAGCCATTTTTGTGCTAATGAAGCAGGGGAGATTTAAATCCCCGCTTCATTAGCAATTGCGATACGTCTAATTTACATCCCTTTTCCGAAAAAGGGATGTAGTCTAGACATAGCCTGACGGTAAAATTCTGACTCCGTTAAAGTCAACAAGAATTTCGTCATTGGCTTTAGTGGGGCCAAAATTTCACACACAGCTGGTAATAACATACCCCATAGATCCTCCTGTATGATTATCTATGGATCAGAGGTTCAGTTTTATTAAATGTTGCCATACTTTTTCTCCTTTTCTCTATCCTAGGTCAGTGCACTAACCTGGGGTCAGCAGAGGAGGAGCTGAGTTGTCTCCGTGAGGCACTAACAACTCCAGACCCTGAGGCTCTGTTTCAAGCATCTTCCAAAAATGGCTAAGGTAACAAACACTAGGTGACTGTCCTAGTGGCTGTGCACCATTCATTTTCCCTTGTCCAGAGGACTGGAAAAGGGCAAATCTAGTGCCCATCTATAAAAAGGGAAATAAGAACAACCCAGGAAACTACAGACCAGTTAGTTTAACTTCTGTGCCTGGGAAGATAATGGAGCAAGTAATTAAGGAAATCGTCTGTAAACACTTGGAAAGTGGCAAGGTGATAGGGAACAGCCAGCCTGGATTTGTAAAGAACAAATCATGTCAAACCAATCTGATAGTTTTCTTTGATAGGCTAACGAGTCTTGTGGATAAGGGAGAAGGGGTGGATGTGGTATACCTAGACTTTAGTAAGGCATTTGATACAGTCTCGCATGATATTCTTATCAATAAACCAGGTAAATACAACTTAGATGGGGCTACTATAAGGTGGGTGCATAACTGGCTGGATAACCATACTCAGAGAGTAGTTATTAATGGTTCACAATCCTGCTGGAAAGGCATAACAAGTGGGGTTCCACAGGGGTCTGTTTTGGAACCGGCTTTGTTCAATATCTTCATCAACGATTTAGATATTGATATAGAAAGTACGCTTATTAAGTTTGCAGATGATACCAAGCTGGGAGGGGTTGCGACTAATCTGCAGGATAGGGTCACTAATTCAAAATGACTTGGACAAATTGGAGAAATGGTCTGAGGTAAATAGGATGAAGTTTAAGACAAATGCCAAGTTCTCCACTTAGGAAGGAACAATCAGTTTCATACATACAGAATGGGAAGCGACTGTCTGGGAAGGAGTACGGCAGAAAGGGATTTAGGGGTTATAGTGGACCACAAGTTGAATATGAGTCAGCAGTGTGATGCCGTTGCAAAGAAAGCAAACATAATTCTGAGATGCATTAACGGGTGTTGTGAGCAAGACACGAGAAGTCATTCTTCCGCTCTACTCTGCGCTGGTTAGGCCTCAATTGGAGTATTGTGTTCAGTTCTGAGCACCGCATTTCAAGAAAGATGTGGAGAAATTGGAGAGGGTCCAGAGAAGAGCAACGAGAATGATGAAAGGTCTAGAGAACATGACCTATGAGGGAAGGCTGAAGGAATTAGGTTTGTTTAGTTTAGAAAAGAGAAGATCGAGGGGGAACATGATAGCAGTTTTCAGATATCTAAAAGGGTGCCATAAGGAGGAGGGAGAAAACTTGTTCATCTTGGCCTATGGGGATAGAACAAGAAGCAATGGGCTTAAACTGCAGCAAGGGAGATTTAGGTTGGACATTAGGAAAAAGTTCCTAATTGTCAGGGTAGTCAAACACTGGAATAAATTGCCCAGGGAGGTTGTGGAATCTCCATTTCTGGAGATATTTAAGAGTAGGTTAGATAAATGTCTATCAGGGATGGTCTAGACAGTATTTGATCCTGCCATGAGGGCAGGGGATTGGACTCGATGAACTCTCAAGGTCCCTTCCAGTCCTAGTATTCTATGATTCTATGATTGTTTTATGCTTTTGTGATGTCTTTCCACACTTGGAGCGAGCTATGGGAGTGAGGCATTCATGGGTAATCAGTAACATGCTTTTCATAGGTATATGCTATGAATGCCATGTAAAAAACAAACAGATTCCAGACAGTTGCATGAACATGCCCATGCATGTGCGCGCGCACATCCATCCATCCATCCATCCATTCATCCATCCATCCATCCGGGGGAAAATATGTGAGCGGGACATCAAGCTGAGAAACCAGTCTTGGCACCTTGTGTGTTTACCTGAACCTATATTTGTGTGCATGCATCTCTTTGCATATTTTTATATTTTGTGAAAAGATGTCATGTACATAATAGAATATAAAGTGGAAATTTACATCCTGTTTGTCCCATACAATGTTGTGCTAACTGTACAACCTAAGATCTAACCTGATATTATTAGTGTAGAATAGAGATGTGGTAGCTAGAAAGATTACAGAGAAAATTTTAATTGCAACTGCCTTGCCAGATAGGAGCCCAATTAGCAATTTGCTGATGAATACATTATTTTCCAATACAGCTCTTAGGCCTCCTTTCTTAAAAGTACTGGAGCCGACTATCATTGCAGTCTTTCCTGTTTTTGATCTGTCCACAGGTGGTTAGTAAGTACTTTCCCTCTGAACAAGCCACAGATTTTATTGAGGCCATACTGGATGGTATGCTGTCTGCTAGCCCCTCCTGTGCCACAACAGCCGGTCTGTGGATGAAGATCATCCTGAAGGAGTGTGGAGGTGCCATGCTAGATGAGGTAAAATAGAAGCTGGAGAGGTTTTTCTGGCTAACCTGCAGGCTTTCAGGTCTTTGCCATCATTTGCAGTGAACACAAGTCTTGCTGTTTCTCCCCCTGGGATTGGAAGTTAATTCCATCTGTGTTCCTATCCTGAGTCAGGCAATGGGGGAATCAACAGCAGAAGACAGAGATAATCTAACGGTACATCTGCACTAGCTCGTTAGTTCGAGCTCGGTAGGGTAATGAGGGCAAGCGGAGTTGCAAATGAAGCCCGAGATTTAAATATCCCGGGCTTCATTTGCATGTTCCCTGGCGCCACCATTTTTAAATCCCCCTTACTCCAAACTCCGTGCCCGCGGCTACATGCGGCATGGACTAGGTAGTTCAAATTAAAGATCCTAATTCGAACTACCGTTACTCCTCATGGAATTAGGATCTTTAATTAGAACTACCTACTCCGTGCCGCGTGTAGCCGCGGGCACGGAGTTCAGATTAAGGAGGATTTTAAAATGGCAGCACCCGGGAACACGCAAATGAAGCCTGGGATATTTAAATCCTGGGCTTCATTTGCAACTCTGCTTGCCCTCATTACCCTACCTAGCTCGAACTAACGAGCTAGTGTAGCCGTACCCCAAGGGAAAAGGAAGATGCTTGATTAGTTGTCTATCTTGTTGTCACAGTTTCCAGCCATGAAAGGCTTGGAAAAATTAGACTCCGAGTAAAATGCAAAAAGAGAATATCCGGCCCCAAGAGACAAGCTAAGTGAACTACATCTTCGGGCCTCAGATAATGAGGGGTCTCTAAAAATACCCCCAAATTACTAGTTTTTACTTGCCTCTTTGCCTATGTATAGATAGATAGATAGATAGATAGATAGATAGATAGATAGATAGATAGATAGATAGATAGATAGATAGATAACTTTATTATTTCTCTTTTCATTGTCCTTTCTGTTAGAATAATACATGTTTTTTTGGAAATGCAATGAGGCCTCTTTAACTTGACATAGCTTAGGGCCTCAGCATGTCTTAACCCGGTGTTGCAGCCAGGTATGGGCAGAGATATGCATAATTTTTGTGGATTAAATCTATGCAGCCATGTCTAAATACTTGTTTTTTGAAGGGAGGAATTTCTACAAGAACAGCAAATTGCTAAACGACTAAATAAAGGTTTTGGCTCTGCAGAATGAATGCAGAGAATGGAAAAGGGACATTTTTTCTGGTTTTATTCTGTCCAGGTGCCAGCTATCCTGAGGAGAATATACATTCATATGCCTACCATCAAGCAGGGTAGCTTGAGGCAGTTCCTGGTGGAGGCAGTGTCCATTCTAGCCCACCATCACCTAGAGGCAGTGATCTTCAGCCTCCTCACCAAACGTCTGCCGATGGACAGGTATATACTGCTCCTTACAGTGTTCATTTTGGTAACCATGGATCCCACAGCTTCACTGGAAGATGTAAGGCTTCATTTAAGCCACAGACAGGTTGAGATAATTCCTAAAGGTTAATAGCTTGGGTCTTTCTGCAGAAAGGTCCAAGACCATGTCAAGGTGGGTGCAGGGAGAAATTAAGTTTCATTCTGTTTCCATTAATTAATAGTTGCTTTGGCATCCTAAAGACTTCCCTTTACTGGCATCACTGGAGTGGACTTTTGCCTCTCCAGACCCCTGAACTAACATCACCCTGGAAATTGCCAGTGACTGTTCGTTTTCTGGTAGCATGAAAGCTTCAAATCCAAATTCCTGGCTGATTAGCAAGGATAGGGCACCAGGCTTTTGGTATCAGGAAGGGTATGGCTGCTGGAATGGAGTTGTCATTCTTGGTACTTAAAGACAGGGCGGTAAGCATATCTATAATTTCATTCAAACATCCCTAGCTGAATTATCAGTCATCTGTGCTGGAATCTAAGAACATAAGAACGGCTGTAGTGGGTCAGACCAAATGTCCACCTAGCCCAGGATCCTGTCTTCAGACAGTGGCCAATGCCAGGTGCCCCATAGGGAGTGAACAGAACATGCCCATTCTGGCAAATAGAGGCCAGGGAATGCCATTTGTGAAGAGGTCATGGGCTAGCCACAAATATTTGTTCTCATAGTTGTACATCCAGTTAGTAGGAAGATCATTTTTCTTTCTTCAACTTGTCTCCCAGGCCCTAGATCTTTGGGCATCATATGCTCATGATTCCATATCTACTGAGAAGTAGGAAAACAGGAACTGTGATTAGAGCTCTGTGTCCTTTCCTTCTGAAGTCTAGCATTAATGGTTATGGTGCAGTAAGGCTAGGGTTGTGTCTATACAGCACCCTAAACTTGAAATAAGATGCACAATTTGCACTCCGCAAATTGCGTATCATATTTTGCATAGCCTATTTTGAAATGTGGCGCTTCTACACAGCACCAAATGTCGAAATAATGTGCTATTTCAAGCCATCCCTTATCCCTCATGCAACAAAGTTTATTGGGATGGCAAAATAGTGTGCCCATTATTTTGAAAAATATTTCAAAATAACGGGCTGCTTCTGTAAATGTGGGGTAGGTATTTCGGGATACCTCCAGGATCCCAAAATAGTCATGCACTGTAGAAATGTAACCTGAAATGTAACTTAACTTAGTTCTGTAACTAGAAACTCAATATGTAAAACATGAGGACCATATAAGGAGGACAGCACTCTGAACTTGCTCATCATAGGCAGGGCTTGACAAATAATACAATCTACTCATCCATGGCGTGTAGATTGTAACCTGGAAGAGCCGGGTTCGGGCGATCTGTGCATGCGCAGATCGCCGGACAGCGCGGCTGGTGAGCCCTGATCATAGTCAAGGAGAAAATGTGTTCTTTACTTGAATATGATGCATATAGTCAGAGCCACAAAAGTCTCCAGGGGTCACATATAACCTATGTTAAATTGCAGTAACACCACTGAGCTGTGGAGATCTCTGGGGACAGATCCCTTGCTCGCCCCTCAAGTCCTGAAGGTCCTAATAGAAAGAATAAAGACTCCAACAAGCCAAGAAGGAAGCATGACCTCAGAGACAGAAACTGACCTGCATTTAGCAGCTGCTGCACCTCTCACAGTAAGTTAGACGACAGACATGTATTTCTCTGCTTTGTGACAAACATGCTGATGGAAATCTAGATGAGTGGTATAATATTGTCATCTGGGCACTTCTTTTCTGAAGTACTGTTTCCTGGATTCCAGCTGTGCTTTCTGTGGTAGATTTAGAGTATGTGGCTGATTCACTTAATAATATCTGGCAATTAGAAAGTCTTTGAATCAGATTTCTTACAGTGCTTTGCAAATGTTTTGTGCAACTCATAACATGCCTTGATAGGTCCTACACATTTTTACAGCTATGGGTCGCTAAGGCACACATGGAGTGAATTGCTCTCGGTCATTCATCAAGTTAGTGACAGGAGTGAGAATTTAGTCCAGCAGGTATCAGAAGGGGAGAGCGTGTGATAGTGTTAGGAAGAGACCTCTTCTTTTACCATGCTCTCCTTTCAGGCAACATGTGCCATCTTTGAAGTGGTGTCAGCATTGCAGTTGAGCAAAACTGTGCAGGAGCTGTTCCCGGAGTTGTTCACTGTTCTTCTGCAGCAGATCAGCCAAACCCTAGGACAAAAGATGCCTTTGCCCAGGATGAGACGCCGAAGGAGGTTATTTAGAAAAGGACAACAACTATGTGAGGGCAACCCTTGCAGGTAATTAGAAGAAAGGGAGCAAAACAAAGAGAATCCCAGTACATTTGTGTGACACTCCCCAGGAGTTCTCAGGGTTATGAGGCACCTTACCATCACCTGCTTTTAATATGAGAAAGTCTTGTTTGTGCTTGCTATAGGTCAGTTCCCTGAAACCACCAAGCTCTGGCAACACAAACACTACTATCTAGGCCTCCTCAGGCCTCAGTCTCTTTGTCCTCTCTTTCTGACTACAGCTTAGAGAATCTCTATCAACAGATTCTCCTCTAAGAGAAGTCTCCCTGCGATTTACGTGCATCTCCCCACCAATCGGCTTTCCCCCATCTCTTAGTTTAAAAACTGCTCTACAGCCTTTTAAATGTTTAGTGCCAGTAGTCTGGTTCCACCCTGGTTTAGGTGGAGCCCATCCTTCCTGTATAGGCTCCCCCTCTCCCAAAAGTGTCCCCAGTTCTTGATAAATCCAAACCCCTCTTCCCTACACCATCGTCTCATCCACGCATTGAGACTCTGAAGCTTTGCCTGCCTACCTGGTCCTGCGCATGGAACTGGAAGCATTTCCAAGAATGCCACCATAGAGGTCCTGGATTTCAGTCTCTTTCCTAGCAACCTAAATTTGGCCTCCAGGACATCTCTCCTACCCTTCCCTATGTCATTGAGACCTACATGTACCACGACCACCGGCTCCTCCCCAGCACTACACATAAGTCTATCTAGATGCCTCTAGCATTTTGTCTCTTTTGCTCTCTGTTTCCCTCAAACACTCCTGTGGATGTCCCTTTAGGCAGATTCCTTATTCATGGGAGAATAGGTTTGTTGATTCTATAGCCCCACTCTAGCCAGGCAATCAGGTACATTTCTATCCAATTAGGCTTTCTCTGGGGAAGCTAATTAGTACTAGTAGTTACCAGAGTGCTGACCCCAAGTACAAGCTCTCAGCACCCTGTCACATCTCGCTGGACATAGGGCCCCAAAATATCCATTAGTGATCACTAATCTCTCTGTGTCCCAGCTTTTGGGGTCTGATTGTGAATTTTTTCCATATTACTGTACTGTGCTAGTGCCCATACACCTTGCAGATAGGAGAAAGTGACTGCAAAATGTTGTCCATAGCAACACTAGTAATATGAGATGTATGAGACTGAAATACCTCCTGGGAATTAAGTCCTTCCAAAAACAGTGGTCCCCAGGATACTGTCAATGGATGAACTGTCAATGAACAACAGACCTGACAAGTAACTGGGGTTTCCTGACTGCTTAGGCTGTGCCTTTCTATTGGTTACTACAGTTCTGTGCCTCTTTTCCCCCAGGCTTTCTATTGAAGCATTAGAGGCTGTGCTTCTCAAGGCTATGAATGAGAAGCTGATACGAACTCTCTGGAAGCAGAAAACTTGGATGCTTCTTGAAAATCCGCAGACTCACCACGAGGGGGTGTGTTTGCTGGTGAGGTAAGAGATCTAGGAGACAGCACTTCATCCTCAGGGATCGGCAACAAATAGAGTGACTGACAGGGAACTTTCAGGTATAGCTTTGTGCGGGGTGCCCTGGGTGAGAAACACAGAGCTTCCATGCGTAGGTTTTAGAGTTGTATGGTCATAGCAGCTAAGCTTTTGAAGTGCACAGTCTGCCCCATAAGTGGTTCCTTTTGTCTTCCAGGGTTCTGCAAAGATCTGGACTAATAACAGTGGAGATCATACAGAGCCTCCTTCCCTGGGTAAATTCCCCATCAGAAAACCAGCGAGTCACCAGCACAGCTTTCTTTGCTCAGGTATGAGCAGTTCCACCATTAGGCTGTTATCTGTTGTTTACCTTTCTCTGAGGAATTGTACAGTTCAGTTCATAGGAATTCATTTTAGATAGTAGAATGTGTCCTTTATAAGGAAATCTCATAAGGAACTTCATTACACCTTTCTTAATCATTTTCTCTTTGTTATTTTTGGGGCCTATACTAGCCTAGCCTAGCTGCCTATTCTAGTTGCTGGTTAAGAGAGAGTGAGCAAGATATAGATAGGCTACGTCTACATTGGCAAGATTTTGCGCAAATAGGGTATGTCTACACTACAGCACTAATTCGAATTAACTTAATTCAAATTAGTTAATTTGAAATAAGCTAATTCGAATGAGTGCATTTAGACCTAAAAACTAATTCGAATGAGCATTTTGCTAATTCGAAATAGCATGTCCACATTGAGTGGACCCTGAACCGAAGTTAAGGCTTGCCAGAACCAGTGCCATCAGGGCATCAGGTTAGGACTTAAGGTGTGGAGCTGCTTCCTCAGGCTAGCCGAGGGCTGTGATTAAAAAGACCTGACCCCCACCCCGGACAGACAGTTCTCAGGATTCCCTGCTTGCATGTCTAACTCGATGGGGACATCAAAGCAGTCCTGTCTTGGAGTGCCCTGAATGCCCACACTCGGCACATTTCAGCACTCGACCATCAGCCCGGCTGCACTTGCCGCAGGCTGCCATCTGGGGGAGGTCAATCAGGGGGCTATCAGGATCCAGGAGGCCCTACAGGAAAGCTTCCACCCCGAGGAGCCCGCAGAGCCACCCCAGTCCTCCCCATCGGGGGCTCGTGCCCCATTCCTCCCTCACCTCCTTCCACTTACCCTTCCCGAGCCCCCTCTTCCTGATGTAAAAAATAAAGGACATGTGTTCAAAAATAGAAACTCTCTTTATTTAACAAAACTGGGGGCGGAGGGGATTAACCTCTGGGGGACTGGGAAAAGGAGGTGGGAGAGGGGAAGAAAGAGGGTGGGAGAGGGGAGGTGGAAACCTGGGAGGAGGGAGCTGGAAGGGGGAAGCCAGGGGAAGAAGGAGGAGGGGAAGTATAAAACTATTGTACGCCATATCTTCAGAACTGTGTACAGATGTGGTCTTCTCACCTCAAAAACGATATGGCCTTGGAAAGGGTTCAGAAAAGGGCAAGTACAATGATTAGGGGTTTGGAACAGGTCCCATATGAAGAGAGGCTAAAGAGATTGCGACTTTTCAGCTTAGAAAAGAGGAGACTGAGGGGGGATATGATAGAGGTCTATAAAATCATGAGTGGTGTGGAGAGGGTGCATAAAGAAAAGTTCTTCATTAGTTCCCATAATATAAGGACTAGAGGACACCAAATGAAATGAATGGACATCAGGTTTAAAACTAATAAAAGAAAGTTCTTCTTCACACAAAGTTCTTCTTATAGTCAACCTGTGGAACTCCTTGCCACAGGAGGCTTTGAAGCCTAGAACTATAACAGAGTTTAAAGAGAAGTTAGATAAATTCATGGAGGTTGGGTCCGTGGAGTGCTATTAGCCAGGGGGTAGGAATGGTGTCCCTGGCCTCTGTTTGTGGAAGGCTGAAGATGGATGGCACGAGACAAATGGCTTGGTCATTGTCTTCGGTCCATCCCCTCTGGGGTACCTGGTGTTGGCCGCTGTCGGCAGACAGGCTACTGGACTAGATGGACCTTTGGTCTGACCCAGTACGGCCATTCTTATGTTCTTATGTACTAAGCGCAGGGCTCAGGGTCGGGGGTCTCACTGGAACAACTTGATTTTCATGCAAATCTGCTCCTTGGTTTGGATGTGGCTTTTGGTGGCCAGGCTGGCAGCTATCCTGCCCTAGACGGCTGCATTCCTGTGCCTAGTGTGGAGGTCGTGGACGCTGGAGGCCTCCCCCCAAACCTCGATAATGTCCACGATCTCTGCACTAGACCAGGCAGGCGCCTGCCTTTTGTGGCCCTGGGCAGGCTCCTAGGAGCCGCCAGCCTGGTCCTGGGAAGAGGCGGAGGGCTGGGTGGCAGCAGGTGGCTGGCTCATGCCATGCCAGGTGCAGGGTCTGCTGGCTGGGTGCTGGCAGGCTTGCCACTGGCACAGGCACTGTAGCCAGACCATGCCCCTTTAAGGGCTCTGGGGCTGGGAGAGGGGCAGAAAAGTTTCCCTGGTTTGGCCCAGAGTGGCCATCAGGGCAACCTGATTAGGGTTAGCCTCCAACTAGTTCGAATTAAGTGGCTACACAGCCCTTAATTTGAACTACACAATTCGAACGAGGCGTTACTCCTCGTAGAATGAGGTTTACCTAGTTCGAATTAAGCGCTCCGCTAGTTCGATTTAAATTCGAACTAGCAGTTTGTATGTATAGCCGCTATTAAAGTTCATTCGAACTAACGGCTGTTAGTTTGAATTAACTTTGTACTGTAGACATACCCATACTTTTAACGCAAGAGTTTTTGCGTTAGAATATTTGCGCAAGAGAGCGTCTACACTGGCATGTGCTGTTGCGCTAAGAGGCGCTTTTCTGCAAACTCATCCGTGCCAGAATAGACGCTCTCTTGCGAAAGAAAGCTCCGATGGCCATTTTAGCCATTGGGCTTTCTTGCACAAGAAATTAATGTGGCCTGTCTACACTGGCCTCTTGCGCAAGAACAGTTGCACAGGAGGGCTTTTTCCTGAGCGGGAGCATCATAGGTTTTGCGCAAGAAGCACTGATTTTAGACATTAGAATGTCAGTGTTCTTGTGCAAGAACTCCCCACCAGTGTAGACAGGCAGCTGCTTTTGCGCAAAATCATGCCAATGTAGATGTAGCCATAGAATTTGAATTACTAGACCTTTTCTGACAATTCCTAGGGCTAATACTGACCAACAGCTCCTGATTTTGGTCTAGCTCAGCAAATCTTCTAAATGAATCTAGTGTCCTAATACTATAAAATAAGCAACATACAAATACATTAACATCTATCTTAGATTCTCATGAATGTAGAATAATAGATTCATAGATCATTAGAACAGGAAGGGATCTTGAGAGGTCTTCGAGTCCAATCCCCAGCCATCACGGCAGGACCAAGCACAGTCTAGATCATCCCTGACAGGTGTTTGTCTAACCTGCTCTTAAATATTTCTAGTGATGCAAATTCCACAACCTCCCGAGGCAATTTATTGCAGGGTTTAACCACCCTGACAGGCAGGACGTTTTTCCTGCTGTCCAACCTAAACTTCCCCTGATGTAATTTAAGCTCATGGCTTCTTATCCTATCCTTAGAGGCCAAGGAGAACAATTTTTCTCCATCTTCCTTAAAACATCCTTTTAGAAACTTGTATTATCTGAGTACTTCAAAATGAGAATGTAGTATCTGAGTGCCTCAAAACTCTTTAAAAGTATGTATCCCTACAACACCCCTGTGAGGCAGGGAAACACTATTAATCCCATTTTGCAAACAGGAAACTGATGCACAGAAGGCCTAAGTGACTTGCCCAACATCATGTAGGAAGTCTTTGAGGGTGCAGGAAATTGAACTGGAACCTCCTAAGTCCTAGGCTGCTGACCACTGGAGCATCCTCCCTCTCCACAGCCTTGCTATAACGTCTGTGTCATATTTCACATTTACGCTAAGTCGCTATTTTAGAGGCTCATTTGGTGGTTCTAGGAATCTGTTTGTGCCCCCAAATCTTTCTACACCCCACCTAGGAAAGGAGTCACAAACGTGGGTTTTCAAGGTCTGCCTAGAGAGGCCTCATGAAAGCTGCCAATCAGAGCCCAGCTGGCTCAGATCTATGGAGCTACAGGGCTTTATTAGGTCAGTTCCTTTCAGGAAGTGGAGGGCCAAGAAAGGATGCTATTCTCTGGCCAAACCAATTCACAGGGGTTTATTTCAGGCAGCATTTTCTGAAGCTGAATTTGCAGAGAGAGAGTCCTTACGAGCCTTCAACATCTAATTAGAGGGAGAAACTGAAAGTGGCCCCATAGGAAGAACCCAAGGAAAAAGTAGCAATAAACTGAAATGAAGCAATGACTCGCTGCTATTTCTAGGTTGGAACCAAGAGTAGTGGGCAGGCCCAGGTTCCCCAGTGGCATAAACCCGATGAAGGGGACAAGGCTTATGGAGAGGTTGAACAAAGAACAGAATATAAAGGGTCCAGAGTTGGGGCTGAAGACCCTAGTGAGGGCAACAGGACCTAAAAGGCATTTGTTTGGACTTTGGGACTTGGCCAGAGGGCTGAGCCATGGAAGACTCACTAAGATCGACTGGCAGGATGCACCTGGGCGAGAAAAGGACTGTGGTATCAAATGCAGTCACTGAGAGGCTTTCAAGGGATGAGCAATCCCCCATTATAGTGCCTAAAAGGAAAAAATCCATGTTTTTAACACAGTACTCATTCATATAGAATAATAAATTACAGTGTATTACGTGTCTCCTCAAATTATATTCGCTATCTTAATGAACATATTAGAGCTAATGGACATGTTGATTTTATTTCAGCTAATGACTGATCCCATACTCAGGGAGAAGAAGATCCTTAAGTCTGTCTTACATATATTAGAAGAAAGGTCATGGGACAATAACAGCATTGTCCGTCAAATGGCTGTAAGAGGCCTAGGCAATTTAGTCTATGGGGCACCTGAGAAGGTAAGATAGAATACTGAATACAATGCAGCATAACTAGAGAAACTAAAGGAAACAATTGCTCAGGATTTACAGAGGCCATGCACAATGCACTAGGCCAACTTCTGCTCTCTCATACCCCTGTAACCTCTTTGCAGTCAATACACAGCAGGTTTGTTCCCTTGGTAAGCTGGGCATAAGGAAACAATATGGACTTAAATATGATCATATGTAAATGTATACTCCCAGGAATGAAGAGTGTAGGCTTTATTTCCAAGATGAGAGATTCTATTCCAGGAAACAGAGACACTAAAAAACTCAAATCATGATAGATAATCAGCTGAACGTAAGCGCCCAGTACAAAGCTGTGACCAAAAGAGCTGAGGTGATCCTCGGAGGCATAGACAGAGGGATTCTGAATAAGAATAAAGAAGTTATTTTACCTCTGCTTATGGCACTGGTGTGAGAACTGCTAGAATACTATGTCAGGATCATGCCTGCAATTCAAGAAGGATGCTGATAAATTGGAGAAGAGTCACAAGAATTTTCAAAGGGCTAGAAAATGTGCCTTTAGATTCAATGGGGGGGGGGAATGAAGCTAAACTAATTCAGACTGCTAGTAAGGCATACATTTTAATGGTAATTTTAATCATTGGAACCATTTACCAAGGGTTGTGGTGGGGTCTCTATCAGTAGCAACTTTAAAAACAAGATGGGCTGTTTTTCTAAAAGAGGTGCTCTAGTCAAACAGACATTATTTTGGGGAGGTTCTGTGTTGTGAAGGAGGTCAGACTGAATGATCACAATGGTCCCTTTTGGCCTTCAAATCTAAGTAATTAGAAATCTAATAGGATTACATAGGCGTAATATGGCACAGAGTTTGGCTTATTGTAGCTAGTACCTGATGTAAAATATAGCTATAGGTCACTAGGGGGGCAGATGAAATTCCCACTGCTTCATAATTGCTAAAAAAAACATATTAGAAATGTGGTTAGTGGAAAGTGTTTTTTAATGTCATACGTCTGAACAGGTGAAAAAGTACAAGAAGTTTCTTCTGGAGGCACTGATCAGGACTTTAGAAGACACTTTCAGTTCTGAAGTCGTCGAAAGCATGAAGGCACTGGCCAAAGTCCTTAAGGAGCTGAAAGGGAAGGACATAGGTTCTTCCTTCAGAGACCTCACCACACAGATCCGGAAGTACTTCGATAATGTACGTGAACAGAAGCCTTCAACCCCAGTTCAGCTGACATTGATGAGGCTCCATTTACAATGCATGATGTGTCCTCACTGGGCATTGTTCATGTCAGAATGAAGTGATTTTAGGCCTTAGGGAAGAGATGTGTTTTATGGAGGAGCAGAGAATTAAGAAAATGAGGATGCCATCCCTGCTCCTTCAGTCTCACCCTTCTGTTCATCTTTATTTCCAATGAGAATGGCAAAGGAAGTATGAATACTAGATTAGGTAGCTGCATAACAAGGAAAATGGGCATACAGGGTGTAATAGACTGTTTTGGGCCTGCTCCATACGATTTTTATGTCAGATGGTTGAAATTATTCCATTTTGCAGAGAAGTTTGAGATTTCAAATTTTGGTTTTGTTCCTATTTGGGGGACACACCCCCCAGCCCAAATTTCAAAACTCTTTGTGAAACAGTAATACTATTCTCAACCCAGCTCTACTGGGAGCCTTGCCTGAGGGCAGTCTACTGGCAGACTATGCTGGAGACAGGGAACCTGGAAACACTGGGAATTAGAGGTGCCAGGGTGCACATTTCCTGGCTCCTTGTCAGCCTGCCAGACAGGCTGTTCTGAAGGTGAGGGCCAGGAAGCCCAAGATCCCAGTCAGCCTGCTAGATGGGTCACCAAGAAGCTGACCAAGTACCCCTACTTGGCTTCTGGAAGAATTTTGTCAAAATTGAACTGTCTTCAAAGTATTTTGATGAATCAACACATTTGGCCCAAACTTGATTAATTCCAGTTCTTTTAAACTTCTGTCGTTGGAATCACTCTACCCTAATGTAGAAGAGACAGCTGTGCTAGATACATGATGTGGTTATTTCTTCGTTACCAACCTCTGTGGCTTTCTTGGCTATAGGAGGACAACACTCTTCGTGCATTGGCCTTTGTCCTGTTTGGTATCCTGGCCGGCTCTGCAAAGAGAAAATGGAAGGACTATTTTGCCAAGCAGGTTAGACAGAGCTGGGTCACGCTTCTGCTGCACCTGCAAGATCCAAGCCCTGAGGTTTCAATGGTAAGAATGACAGTGACTTAATTACTAAGCAAAAAGAATCTTCCTCCTGATGCCAGGGGAGCTCTGCTATTCCTTCCCGCAGTGGAGACCTAAATTCTTCCCTCAGTTCATTGCCCTCCTTTTGAGTTAATCCCAGACAGGCTGGTCCTTAGCAGCCAGGGTTGTCTCACTGGAGTTCAGGATAGGTCATGGGTCTGATCCCAAGAGTTCATTCCTGCCTATCTCTGCACCCCACGTTCCTGCCTCCCCACAACAGAGGAAAGACCACAGCTATGCCTAGTGAAGCAGCTTTCATAGCTACATCCGTTCTGAAAAAACATTGCTGCTATCTCCAGTTTTCAGTATTATAAAATCATAGAACCATAGGTTTGGAGGAGACCTCAGGAGGTCACTGAGTCCAACCTCCTGCCCAAAACAGGACCAGCCTCAACTAAACAATCCCAGCCAGGGCTTTGTCAAGCTAGGACTTGAAAACTCTAGATTTAGAGGTTCCGTTGCCTCCCTAGGTAACCCATTCCAGTGCTTCACCACCTTCCTAGTAAAACAGTTTTTCCGACTATCCAACCTAGACCTCCCCCACTGTAACTTGAGACCATTGCTCCTCATTCAGTCATCTAGTACCACTGAGAACAGCCTCTCTCCATCCTCTTTGAAATCCCCCTTCAGGTAGTTAAAGCCTTCTATCAAAGCTCCCCTCACTCTTCTCTTCTGAAGACTAAATAATCCCAAATCCCTCAGCCTCTCCTTGTAAATCATGTGTTCCAGCCTCCTAATCATTTTTGTTGCCCTCCGTTGGACTTTCTCCAATGTATCAACATTTTTTAAGTAATGGGGTGCCCAGAATTGGATGCAATACTCCAGAAGTAGAATCCCTTTCCCCCTATTAAAGTCATGCTGGCATATTTTCTGTCTATTACTTCAGGGGAATCCCTTTTATTCTTGGGGTAGATGAGCAGTCAAGGACATGAGTTCCATTTGAATGAGCACAATACGTGTTATGGAACAATTCAATGGTGCAACCCTCTTTTTCAGGAGTGCAGAGCTACATTTCATCTCTGTGCCCCATTTTTGGGACTGAAGAGGCTCCAAACTATACTTAATGAGCATCTTAGTTGGAGAACCGAGCTGAACCCTGAGGAGCTCCAGATGGATATCTGCAGACACCTTGTGAGTGACCTATAGAATTATATGAGATTATTGACAGCATAGGCTTGTGGTGTAGAAGCAGGGGGAATGTGTGATGGGCAATGGAAGTATCTATGGGTATGTCTACGCTACAAAGTTAGTTTGAACTAACGGACGTTAGTTCGAACTAACTTTCATAGGCGCTACACTAGCGCTCCGTTAGTTTGAATTTAATTCGAACTAACGGACCGCTTAGTTCGAACTAGGTAATCCTCATTCCACGAGGATTAAGCCTAGTTCAAACTTACTAGTTCGAATTAAGGGCTGTGTAGCCCCTTAATGCGAACTAGTGGGAGGCTAGCCCCCCCCAGGTTTCCCTGGTGGCCACTCCGGCCAACACCAGGGAAACTCGTATGCCCCCCTCCCGGCCCCGGACCCCTTAAAGGGGCACGGGATGGCTACGGTGCCCATGCCAGGTGCAAGCCTGCCAGCACCCAGCAGGCAGACCCTGCACCTGGTGCGGATCGAGCCACCCACCCGATGCCCCTCAGCCCTCCCCCTCTTCCCGGGACCAGGCTGGCGGGTCCTGGGAGCTTGCCCGGGACCGCAAAAGGCGGGCTCCCTCCTGGGCTAGTGCGGACATCGTGGACCTCGTCCACAATCTCCGCACTAGGCACAGGAAGGTGGCCGGCTAGGGCACGAGAGCTGCCAGCCTGGCCACCCAGGAGCAGGAGTGCATGAAAATCAAGGTGGTCCACTGAGACCCCCGACCCTGAGCCCTGAGCTTACAATGGCCATCCTGGGTCAGAACAAAGGTTCATCTATCCCAGTAGCCTGTCTGCCAACAGCGGCCAACCCTAGGGACCCTGGAGGGGATGGACCGAAGCCAGTGACCAAGCCATTTGTCTCGTGCCATCCCTCTCCAGCCTTCCACAAACTTTGGGCAGGGACACCACTCCTACCCCCGGGCTAATACCACTCCATGGACCCAACATCCATGGCTTGATCTCACTTCCCTTTAAACTCTGTTCTAGTTGTAGCCTTCACAGCCTCCTGCAGCAAGGAGTTCCACAGGTTGACTCTGTGCTTTGTGAAGAACAACTTTCTGTTACTAGTTTGAAGCCTGTTACCCATTCCTTTCCTTTGGTGTCCTCTAGTCCTTCTTTATGGGAACTAATGAAGAACTTGTCTGTATGCACCCTCTCCACCCAACTCCTGGTTTTAGAGACCTCTATCCTGTCCCCCCTCCGTCTCCTCTTTTCTAAGCTGAAAAGTCCCAGTCTCTTTAGCCTCTCTTCATATGAGACCTGTTCCCAACCCCTGATCATTTTAGTTGCCCTCCCCTCTGCCACCCTCTCTCTTCCCCTCTCCCACCCCCTTTTCCCAGTCTCCCCCAGTTTTGTTCAATAAAGACAGATTCCATTTTTGAACACAATTGTCCTTTATTTTGTACATCAAGAAGAGGGGCTAGGGAAGGGTAAGTGGAAGGAGTTGAGGGCGGAATGGGGTACGCGCCCCCGATGGGGAGGACTGGGCTGGCTCTGCGGGCTTTTGTGGTGGAAGCTCTCCTGCAGCCCCCCAATTGCCCCATCTCCCCAGATGGCAGGCTGCGGCAAGTGCAGCCGGTCTGATGGCCAAGTGCTGTGATGTGCCCAGTGTGGGCACTCCGGGCACTCCAAGCCAAGACTGCTTTGCAAGCGGGGCACCCCTGAGAACTGTCTGTCCGGCGTGGGGGTTGGGACCCTTTAAGCACAGCCCTCGGCTAGCCTAAGACAGCATCTCCACACTCTTAGTCCTCCTCTGATGTCCTGCCGGCACTGCTTCCGGCCATCCTTAAGCCCGGTTCAGGGTCCACTTAATGTGGACATGCTAGTTCGAATTATTAAAACGCTAATTCGAACTAGTTTTTTAGTCTAGATCCGTTAGTTTTAATTAGCTTAGTTCGAATTAAGTAATTCGAACTAAATTAGTTCGAATTAACATTGTAGTGTAGACGTACCCTATTAGAGTGGGATACAGGACTGAGGGTGAGAGGAATGTAAATCTGCCATAGATTCCCACTTTCCCCACTTCTACACAGCCTCCTGTCCTTTCTTTTATTTACTTGTTTAAATTAAAAAAAAAGTCTGAGTGAGTCCAATAACTGACAGCAGTGGCAAGAGGAACACAGACTGTTTACTTGTGGTTTGTAAAGGCATGTGTTGGCAGTCAAAGGGCATTTCTAGCCAGAGAGAGCTCATGTGTCCCTGATTTTCTCTAGGCCAAAGAGAAGGCTGAGCTACTGGAGAACTTTTACAAAAGCACCATCACATACTTCTGCAGCAGCTGGGAAGAGATCCGGGCAGTTGCAGCCAAGTTAGCTGGTGAGAGAAAGTGTGCCGTGTCCCTTTTGGTATTCCCTTTGAGGTAGACAGAAAAAGTCCCTGTGTGCAGCACTGAGCTACTATTAATCTCTCCGTGCTGTGACTTCTCATGCATAAATGGAGATGTTAATGTTCTCCTACTTCTCCAGTGTGGTGTTAGGAGGAATTTGTAATTTGCAATAGAATGCTTTGAGATGGCGCAGTCATTTAGTAGCAGAGGCTGGCACA